>NC_040078.1:39759784-42259784 GCF_003369695.1 Bos indicus x Bos taurus | reverse complement strand
AAAAAAAAAAAAACTTTAGAGAAGAGGTTCTTTGACTTAAGCCTCTTCTCTTGAAGAAAGAGAGAGGAGGAAGATTCTAGGCAAGAGAAATAGTGCCAGCAAAGGTGCAGATGTGAGAATGATAAGAACTTTGGGGAGACAGTGAGTAGACCAGCCTGGAATTATTTTGAGAAACAATGAAAAACAATATTGAGAGGGACCCAGTTCATCAAGGCTCTTTACTGCCAGGATACGTTTAGAAAGTATTGTATGGGCAGCAAAGAGCTATCGAAAGTGGTTGAGCAGAAGAAGGATGTAATCTGTATTTTTTTTTTTTTTAAAGGAAATCTGCCCTTCACCCAGCATTCCACTGCAGAGTATTTGGTTTATGTGACTCACAGTTTGAGGCATTGAGTGTTTTCAATTTGGGGCATCCCCAGTGGCTCAGCAGGTAAAGAATCTTCCTGCAATGCAGGAGACATGGGTTCAATCCCTGGGTCGGGAAGATCTCCTAGAGGAGTAAATGGCAACCCACTCCAATATTCTTCCCTGAAAAACCCTATGGACAGAGGAGCCTGGCAGGCTGCAGTCCATGTGGTCCCAAAGAGTCTGACACGACTGAACGACTAAGTACACATGTGTTTTCAATGTATCCTACTTAACAAGGCCTTCTGGGACATGGGTTATGGAAAAATGTCCCCTCTCTGGGTAATCAGATTTTCATGCAGCCACGGCCCTCTTTTCATTTCATTCCAGACCTTTTTCTATTTTTATTCTGAGTCTATCTCAGTTGTATCTTCACATTCTCTTCCTGACATGACTTTTCCTTCCACCTTTAAAATGTGATGGGACTTGTGTCAAGTACCCTTCAGGCTCATCTAATATTCAAATTACCTTTTCCCAAGGCATTCTCAGGTGTTGCAGTTGGTAAAGAATTCAACTGCTAATGCACCAAATGCAAGAGACTTGGATTCAATCCCTGGGTTGGGCGGATCCCCTGGAGTAGGAAATGGCAATCCTCTCCACTATTCTTGCCTGGAAAATTCCATGGACAGAGGAGACTGGTGGGCTACAGTGCTTGGGGTTGCATTTCTGATGGCAGAGAAGGAAGTAACCTCTTCAGTCCTTATTTTTCTTAACTCTTTTACTATATTGATACTGTTGGCCTGTCCCTTTTTAAAAAGAATCGTGTTCTTCCTTGGCTCCGTTAGAGGCATGATGCTAGTGATTCTTCTCTGTCACTCACTAGTTTTTCTAATATTCTGACATCCTCAAAATAAATCATTTCTCAAGTCTCTGTCATCATCCTTCTTGTCTTACATACTTTCTACCAGGCCATCTTATCCACACCTACATCTTTGACTATCTTCTCTGTGCAGGAGGTTCTGAACATGGATCTTCAAATGACTGATGTTTGTTTCATAACAAATGCCCAGCTAGCAAGTCAGATGCCAGCTAGTCCATCATCTCACATGTCCTGAAATAAACCCAAACATCATGTTAGTCCTCTACACAAAATCTTTTAGTGATTCCCATTCACTTGAAGAAATAAGCCAAATGCCTTTCCCCTGAATTTGAAGCTCTCTGTGTATTGAATCCAATTTATCTCTCCAAGTCTGTCTCCTCTCTCTCTTTCCAGTACTAGTGATCTGTTCAAACTCAAGCACTTGTTGTTTCCTGGACATTTCTCACACTCTCTTACTCTCATGCTTTTGTTTATACTGCCTGCCATGATTAGATACTCCAATTGAAACGCCTTCATTTGACACTATCCAGCTGAAATTTATGTCATTCCAGTTCCAAAATGAGAGAAAAGGGCCTTTTAACAGACTGGGTAACTCCACATGTACTGTGCATACACTTAAGAACCAAGTGCAGCGCCTAGTGCAAACTGAGTTTTCAATCAATGAAGGTAGAAATATCTGAATGTAAATATACCTTCTTATGCATCTCCAACTGACCACCAGCATTTCTTTTAATAGGATAGTTTTCTTAACTTTTAAAATTATTTTTAAGTTCATGAATACGTTTCCATCATAAAAATAACATCAAACACTTAATAAAATGATAAAGGCTTCTTCACTATTTCCAATCTAATTTTCCAAAAAGGGGATTACTGGTCAGCCACACTGTGTGTATCTACTTACATCTATTTCCGTATGTTCATGTCCCTATTCAAATACATTTGTAAATGGTGAATCCACATATGCTCTGTGACAAAAATGCTGAATTTTAAATTTAAAAAGCTGTTTACATATGATATAAAATAATCATAATCAGCATCATTCTTTTAACCATTTTAAATATGCAAGTGTACCCAATAATATGGTCACATTTATTGGACACTTACTTTGCAAGTCACTATTTTAAGTGCTTCAGGTAAGGAATTCTTACACTCATGAGGTAGCTGCTATGGTTATCCTCTTTACAGAGATGAGGAATTGTAGCCCCATCAAGGTTTGCTAACTTATCTGGAATTATACTTCTAGCTCACAGTGGAAAAAATGGAGTTCTGACCCAGGAAGTCTGGCTGCAGCACATGCTCCCTTAATATTTCACTCTACCTGTGCATGATTCCATCCACTGCAGCACGAAGCTATTCACTGCGCATATTCCTCTTAAGCAACTCAGTGCTTGTAATTATATCCTCATGGTTTCTCCTCCAGCATGAGGGTAGGTGCTCCATCTCTGGGCTCAAACCTTCCCAACTGATCACACTGTTCAGATGACTACTTGGTACTAGTGCATATCATACTAGAGAGAGAGAAGGTCAAAATTAAACAGCATTGGCTTATACTGATCCTTACAACCAATACAAGCTCTATAAGAGCAAGACAACATTCCTCTCTTGCCCACCACCATATTCCCCATGCCCAACATGTAGTGATCAGGCAACAAATATGTTGAGACGAATAGAATTGTACACAGTTGACCAGTGAGCTCTGAGTGTGTTCTCCATACCTAAAATTGAGGGCTAGTTGTGAAAGCCACAGATGGAAGAAAGGACTGAAGAGAAAGAGCTAAACTAGTCTTTTATTTTCCATGTTTTTATCAAGTGTGTTCCAGGTGGCACAGTGGTAAAGAATTTGCCTGTGACTACAGGAGACACAAGAAATGTGGGTTTGATCCCTGGGATGGGAAGATACCCAGGAGAAGGAAATGGCAATCCACTCCAGTACTCTTGCTTGGAAAATTCCATGGACAGAGGAGCCTGGCAGGCCACAGTCCATGGGGTTGCAAAGAGTCAGACATGACTGAGTGACTGAGCACACTCATATGATAAAAGGATAAAATAAAGAGGTGTATAGTGAAAAATAGCAATCCCCTGCTCCACCTTTCCCATTACCAGTTACTTTGCCAGGGTCATCAGTTGAAACTTTTTCTATTTTTAGTTCTTCTTGTGGTTAGCTCATATCTTTAAATTTGTCTGTCATTACTTCTTTATAAACTTCAGACACTATCTTTACTCTCCTGCTGAAAAATATGGGGATTTATAAAATATGAATATGTGGTAGGCCTGGGGTAGTGAGAAGTTAGCCCGCTTCTTGTTGAAGGATGTACCAGAGTTCATGGTGCATAGTTCTATCAAGGCAATTGTCATACCCTCAGAAGTCAGTTTTCTTGTTGGTTCCCTCATGAGAAGCTGAGTAATTTGAAGACAACAGATGTATCCTAATTCTGTGTCCCCCAGACATACCAATGCCTTCTAGGGAGCAGAGAACCTCCTTGCAGCTAGTTATTGAATGAATTAATGGATGACTCATTGATAAAGCTACTGAATGAATCAGTGACTGTTGATAGAGTTACTGAAAGCTGATGAGTCATAAAAAAGGGAAGATCTCAACAACTCATCATTCAAGAAACAAGGGAGCAACTGGTTTCGTGGTTGATGGACCAAATCTTCCCATCACCCAAACAGCCAAAACTTGATATGGCCAAATACCATCTTCAGTGAACATGGATACATTGCATCCATTTCTCAGTAATGGGATAAGTTCTCATCATTTCTAAATAAGTAATAAGATGTTTAAGTACAAGATTTATCATTACTATCATGGCATCATTCACAAAAACAGAGAAGTCACAAGGAAGGAAACCTTAGGAAGGATGATGGATTAGTTTTGGATAATATGAGACTGCATTGCTAGCTGGGCATCTGAGCTGATGCTGGGAAATATGAGGGCAAGAGGAGAAGGGGACGACAGAGGATGAGATGTTTGGATGGCATTACTGACTCAATGGACATGAGTTTGAGGAAACTCTGGGAGGTGGTGAAGGATAAGGATACCTGGTGTGCTGCAGTCCATGGGGTCGCAAAGAGTCAGACATGACTGAGCAACTCAACAACAACAACTTTCTCATATTTCATAGTCTAGAATTAGAACCTAAGAATTATACAAACCTGTTAACAATTTTAGAAAGAGTCTGTAAGTTCCTCTCCAAACTTGATCTTTATTTTCTGTCTCAGTAAATGACATCTTCGTTGACTAAGTAATCCACATTGAAATTTGTTTTCTTGACCTCTCGCTTCTCCTGTATGTATACACTCTGTGACCAGGGCCTATTCTGTTTTCTTCGTGTTCCTTGCATCTGTCTCTCCTACCAGCCCCTTTGTAACTCCCATACATCAGGCAAGTTCTCATCATCTTTTTTTCAAGACTTTGCAATATCCTCCTGCTTCAATCTCCCTCCATAATCCCTCTGCCAATAATCACTCTGCCACATGCTTCCAGAGTGGTCTTTTGAAAACATAAACCTCACAAGGATATTTTTTAAACATACCCAGGTGGTTTGTTGCTCAACAGCTCCCTTAGCCTAAAATAACTTCCACTTCCTTTCTCCCATCCTCTCCTTGGGGCAGGCTATCCTAGAGCTTAATATTGACTTGACTATTCAATCCTGATTTGTCCAGAACAATCCCAATTTAACTTGTTGTCTCTGCTTATTTACTGATAACTACCCCTTCAGTTCAGTTCAGTCGCTCAGTCATGTCCAACTCTTTGCGACTCCATAAACTGCAACACGTCAGGCCTCCCTGTCCATCACCAACTCCCAGAGTTTACCCAAACCCATGTCCATTGAGTCGGTGATGCCATCCAACCATCTCATCCTGTCGTCCCCTTCTCCTCCTGCCCTCAATCTTTCCCAGCATCAGGATCTTTTCAAATGAGTCAGCTCTTTGCATCAGGTGGCCAAAGTATTGGAGTTTCAGCCTCAACATCAGTCCTTCCAATGAACACTCAGGACTGATCTCCTTTAGGATGGACTGGTTGGATCTCCTTGCAGTCCAAAGGACTCTCAAGAGTCTTCTCCAACACCATAGTTCAAAAGCATCAATTCTTCTGTGCTCAGCTTTTTTTATAGTCCAGCTCTCACATCCATACATGACTACTGGAAAAACCATAGCCTTGACTAGACGGACTTTTGTTGACAAAGTAATGTCTTTGCTTTTGAATATGCTATCTAGGTTGGTCATAACTTTCATCCCCAGGAGTAAATGTCTTTTAATTTCATGGCTGCAATCACCATCTGCAGTGATTTTGGAGCCCAGGAAAATAAAGTCAGCCACTGTTTCCCCATCTATTTGGCCATCCTCAAAAGTTTTCCATTATGTAAATTTGTTGGGGTTGCTGTAACAAAATTCCAGAGATTGAGGTTGCTCAAAGAATAGTTTTCTTATAGTTCTGAAAGTTGGAAGTCCAAGATCAAGATGTTGGCAGGTTTGGTTTTTCCTAAGCCCTCTCTCTTTGGTTTGCAGATGGCCTCCTGTGCCATCATGTGGTCTCCTCTCTGTGAATGTTGATCCCTTGTGACTTACCCTGTGTCCTAATCTTATAGGAACATCAGTCCCACCCTAAGGGCCTCATTTTAACTTAATTACCTCTCTAAAGGCCTCCTCTCCAACTACAGTCACATTCTGAGTTACGAATTCAACATATGAATTTTGGAGGGACACCATTCAGTCTGTAGTATCCCGATTGGGTGTTGCAAAGTAACTCTACCTAAAATAGGTCTACTGCAGACCTCTGTCATAGCTCCTAAAGCTAAATAAAAGAGGATGAGGTGGAAATGGTGCTAAAAGTCAGGGAGGGCAGTAGTATCATATCTCTCTGGCAATTCCTGATGCACCCCAATAGCCAGGGGACATGGAGAGCAGGATTGAAGGAGAAGATTGATAAGAGATAGGTAATTAAAAGTTGATATTCAGGATTGAGCTCTAGTCCTTGGTGGTGGATGGAGAGTTAGACAAGGAAAGTGAGACAAAAGTACAAAAATTCAGGGAATGCTAAAGTTCAGAAGCTCTCTGCACCCAGGCCTACTTCTAGGTATACCAGATATGCAGGCTGTCTGCATTGAGACTCAGACCCAAGCTTCATGTTAACAACTGGATTGGTGCTCCTAGTCAATACTACCTGCCTTAGTTGATTTTGAAATCAAGAGTAATTCTTACCTCTGGGGACCAAGAATCAGCATAGTCAGAGGTTGCTCCTAATTCTAGGAAATTCAAGTCTGTTGAATCACTTAAAAATGTAAGTGGTACTTTCCACACCATAAGAAGTAATCATGTTTACTGCATTGAAATATATCAATATACAATAATTCCATAAAAGCTAAACTCTTCCTTCCAAGATTCACTAAAAGTCAAAACATTATTTCAGTGAAATTTTGCTCAGAGAAGCGAGAACAATTGCTTTATTCTTTGTGAACTCTAACTTTTATCAATGATATGATTAGATGATTTTGCAGTTTTACATTTTGGGGAGAAGAAGTGAGTGAAAGTCACTCAGTCTTGTCTGACTCTTTGCGACCCCATGGACTATACAGTCCATGGATTTCTCCGGGCCAGGATACTGGAGTGGGTAGCCGTTCACTTCTCCAGGGGATCTTCCTAACCCAGGGACTGAACCCAGGTCTCCTGCATTGCAGGTGGATTCTTTACCAGCTGAGCTACCAGGGGAGCCCTTTTATAATTAAGGTTTATACCAAACAATATATCTTGGATTTGTTTTAAAATCACCCAGTTTATATAATGGGCATTATGTCTTTTGACTCCCTCAATGGATAAGGCTTATGAGAGGCAGAGCCCACATTCTTGTTGCAGTAGCTCAGGGGGTCTGATCCTCTGTTCCTCCATGCCCTGGCATCAGAGCTGCTGTTCTGTGACAGTGGTTTCATTCAGTCCCCGTGGACTCCAGCTCCATATCACAGAAACTGTTTAGACATTCTTTGTAGCCAGCATCCAAGGGTAGCCAATCCATACAGCTCCTGTAGCATATCGTCAGCTGTGATTTCTGCTGTCCAAGTTTCCTTGGCCAATTTTCAAAAATTGAGGTATAATCAGCATACAACAATGTATTGGCTCAGATGTACATCATGATTCAATATTGTTTACAACGCAAAACGATCACCATGATAAGTCTAGTTAACATCTACTACCTTGCATAGTTACAAAAAAAAAAAAAAATGTTTTTCCTCTGGTGAGAACTTTTAAGATCTACTCCTTCCTTAGCAGCTTTCAAATATGCAATGGAGTTTCATTAGCTATAGTCACCATACTGCATATTACATCCCTGTGACATCTATTTTGTGAAGTTTTTATCTTTTTGAGCCCTTTCCCTCATTTCTCCTGTATCTGTAAGCTTGGGTGTTTTGTTTTCCTATTTTTTTTTTTTTTTGATTGCACACATAAAGGAGATCATACAGTATTTATCTCCGTATGATTTATCTCACTTACCATAATACCTTTGAGGTCCACCCATGATGTTGAAAATAGCATAATTTCCTTCTTTTTTATGACTAATATTCCTATAAATCAGTTCAGTTCAGTTCAGTCACTCAGTCGTGTCCAACTCTTTGCGACCCCATGAATTGCAGCACACCAGGCCTCCCTGTCCATCACCAACTCCCGGAGTTCACTCAAATTCATGTCTATTGAGTCGGTGATGCCATCCAGCCATCTCATCCTTTGTCATCCCCTTCTCCTCCTGCCTCCAATCCCTCCCAGCATCAGGGTCTTTTCCACTGAGTCAACTCTTCACATGAGGTGGCCAAAGTATTGGAATTTCAGCTTCAGCATCAGTCCTTCTAATGAACACCCAGGACTGATCTCCTTTAGGATGGACTGGTTGGATCTCCTTGCAGTCCAAGGGACTCTCAAGAGTCTTCTCCAACACCACACTTCAAAAGCATCAATTCTTCAGCGCTCAGCCTTCTTCACAGTCCAACTCTCACATCCATACATGACTACTGGAAAAACCATAGCCTATGTATACATAAACTCCATTTTCTTTATTCATTTGTCCCTTGATGGAAATTAAATTGTTTCCATGTCTTGGCTATTGAAGATAATGCTGCAATTAGCATGGGGATGCACATATCGTTTTTATTTAGTGTTTTTGTTTTTTTAAGATAAACACCAGAAGTGGAGCTGCGGAGTGAACCTCCATACTGTTCTCCACAGTGGCTGCACCAATTTATATTCTCACCAACAGTACACAAGTCTTCTCTTCTCTCAACATTATTGTCAACACTTTTCATTGTTGTCTTTTTGATAATAGCCATTTTCATAGGTATGACGTACCATCTCACTGTGGTCTTGATTTACATTTCTCTAATGATTAGTGATTTTGAGCATTTTTCATGTACTCATTGGTCATATGTATGTCTTCTTTGGAAAAATGTCTACTCAGGTCCATTTTTTAATTGGGTTGTTTCTTTGCTACCGAGTTGTATGAATTCTTTATATATTTGGGATATTAAGATCCTATCAGATATATAATTTGCAAGAATGCTCTCCAATTCAGTAGGTTGCCTTTTCATTTTGTTGATAGTTCATCATTGTATTTCAAATGAGTTTTTTAAATACTTAATTTAGTAGAGTTAGTTTCTCTTGCCTTTATAAATAATACTTAATACAGTATTTTCTTTTATTTTAATAATTTTAAAAATTATTGGCTGTAGTCTGGGGGTCCCATCATAATTATGTGTCATTAATTGATTATAAAAAAGAAATATTGTTAAAAGGAATAGCATTTATTAATCCAAGCTCTTAACCCTATGTACAGCTAGAGGCTGTACAATGGTAAATGCTTCCTTAATTACAGCTGTAAGATACACATTGCCTTTTCATCATCAAGAAATGATTTATGTTTTGTTCAGGTATTGAGCTTATACTTTAATTGATATTGCCAAATATAGATTTCACTATTGAATAACCAAATATTTAATCAATTGGAATGCTTTAGCCCTTAAATACCAGATAAACAGGGACACATTAAACAGTTGTCATAATTGCCACAGGATGACTTTCTTAATTCAAAAAGTCTGGATATTACAGCAAATTTTGAGAAAGTACATTCAAGTGCCCATGACCACAGTGTTTGTATTTAGCCCTTCAGTGAATCATATTTTACCCATAGCACTTACTGAATGCCTGCCATGTGCTGGGCTCTGGATGAAGTGCTGGGTACAAAGATGAATAAGACTCCTCGTACAATGCCGGGCAGTGGCAAAAGACCCTCGATTAGTGCTTTTTGAATTAAGGACATAATCCCTGCCTCTAAGATCTCTATTCTGTGGGAAAGATGGACACTTAATTGTGACATTCCATGCTGGGTCAGTGCCCAAAACTGTGTTTGAGTGAGAGTTGGTGTGCAGAGGAACTGCTGACACATTTCAGATGTCTTCGTGAGTTCTTATCATGGTGTCGCGGTCACACTGTCCTGTCCAATAACACCTCCTGGCTCTCAGAATCATTATTCAGCCCTCTTTTTCCAGGCCCTCCTAGTTAAGCTTGTGACACTGTGCTTGAACTCCTATTAATAGGTCTAGTCAGCCCCTCAGCAGATTGAATCTTAACATCAAACAGTCAGACTCCCCAACAATGACTTCTTGGCACAATGCCAGTCCTCAAGCATCAAAGCCATGTTCCTTGCAAATCAGCTCCACGTGATGATAAATAAAGGCATTGGGATTCCAAACCAATTATCCCCTGGTGAAAGGCATATTCCTCAAGGGCACACTGGACTTTATTTAAAAAACAGTAACATCTCTGGCGCTAGCCCTGAAATGTCAGCAATGGACACGACAAGCTGATGAGAGCAATAACAAGAAAAGGGTTTATAGCTCATGTCCCCCACGTTGCATCAATTTTATTGAGAAATTCAAGAAAAAGCCTGTCTAAGCACACTTTGAAATCTCTGGCTTGAGCCCCTACCAGGAAAACTATTGGAACCCCATCTTGCCTGGAACTGAATAATGGAGTAGATGCATGTGCTTTTAAATTCTGATCTTAGCACTGGTGTTAGCTGTGTGATCTTAGGAAAAGCATTCTCTAAGTCTCAATCTCCATATCTGTAAAATGAGGGATAGTAAGATCTACCTTAAATCTGTTTTATGGATACAATAGCACGTCAAGAGCCCAATCATATTAACGTTAATTAGAATGACTACATCAAGCATATTCTAAGCATTTTGCAAGCAGCATTTTAGTCCTCATATCAACCCTAGGAGGTTTGTTTAGTCACAATACATGACAAAATGGAGACTTAGATTAATTACCCAGTATCCCAGATCGTGGGGCTTCCCATGTGATGCTAGTGGTAAAGAACCTGCCTGCCAGTGCAGGAGACATAAGAGACACAGATTCTATCCCTGGGTCTGGAAGATCCCCTTGAAGAGGGCGTGCAACTTACTCCAGTGTTCTTGTCTGGAGTACCCTATAGACAGAGGAGCCTGGTGGGCTACAGTTCATAGGGTCACAAAGAGTTGGACACAACTGAAGTGATTTAGCAAGCACGCATGACCTCCAGATAGTGAGAGAGAGAGAGAGGGAGAGGATTCAAACTCAGGCTGGCTGCCTCCTATGACCAAGCTCTTAACCCACCCTAGTGACGCCTCCCTCCGCCAGCCATCAAGGTCCTCCTCTTTGCTGCCTTGTTCCTCTGTTGCTCCCATGACTCCCTGTATCTTTCTGTTGATCTCACCAGGACAGGACAGTCATCATCACTGTATTTACCAGATTCATTGGACAATCTTGCTTCATGAGTCAAATTCTTACGGTAGATATGCAACAAAGGACCTTCTTAGGGACCTTCATTGAAGTTACTCAGTTTGAAACACAATATTATTTTTGACCCAAACAACACAGTACTTCCCAATCATTAGCAGCTAAGCCATTAACTAAGCATATTGCTGGTAAAGAATCTGCCTGCAATGTGGGAGACCTGGGTTTGATCCCTGGGTTGGGAAGATCCCCTGGAGAAGGGAACGGCTACCCACTCCAGTATTCTGATCTAGAGAATTCCGTGGACTGTATAGTCCATGGGGTCGCAAAGAGTCGGACACGACTGAGTGAATTTCACTTTCATTTTCACGCATATTGCAAAAAAACTGCTGGCTTTGGAGGTTTTGGAAACTTGTATTTAAGCCTTAGATCAGGGATTATGAGTTGTGTAAATTTAATCAGGCGCTTAATCTCTCTGAGCCTCTTCTATTCTGAGTTAATATATGTGGCTGGCTATTCTCTTGTTTTTCCTACAAACACATTTGCCCTCTCCTCTGCTTTCTCTGTGCCCTAAGGATTTGCTGTCTCCTACTAACTGCACTGCCAGGGCTCTCTTGCCATCTGGCCTTTGTTTCAGTAGATCAGAAGGTGGGAAGAAGGATAAAGATTATTCTGCCTTCTCTCACAGCTTCCGTACTACATCTTTGGCATCAGCTGGGTGACCACTCTTCCTGGGTTCTTAACTTTGCATGTGGCTCTGGTAACATTGTTTTCATCTTTTAGCCCTTAGGTTTTAGGGGAAATAATGGATTTCTCCTCTTGCTAGTCTCTGACTGCCTCAACATCACTTGTTTGCTCTATACCTTGTCTACAACCTCTGTAAATAGTCCCTTCATTAAATTCTTTTCATTGAATCTTCTCAGGAAATTCTGTTTTTTTTTTTTTTTTTTTTGCTCCAAACCTGATGGGTACAGTATACAAAAAGATTTGAAAACTATGAAACACTATCTATAAAAAAATGTCATCACATTAGTGGTGTTTATTATTATTTAGCCACATTTTCACCATCAATGATATATTCTGAAGTTTGTAAAACTTACCTGATTTATCAAAAGATTGTTCCAGCCCAGAAATTAAAAACTGAGACTCATATGATAAAGATAATCAGGGTTATGTTTATTGAGGTGCACCGGGACCTAATTTGCTTCCTTTTTACTTTATTTCATTAAAAAAAAAAAAAAAGTTTTGGCTGCACAGTGCCGCACATGGGGTCTTAGTTCCCTGACCAGAGATCAAACTTTCATCCCTTGCACTGGCAAGCCAGAGTCTTAAACACTGGACCACCAGGAAAGTCCCTGCTTCCTCTTTAACAGTTATCAGAATGAAAAGGTTTCCAGTCATAATTAAAGACACCTTCCTCAAGGAATGGATGCCTAAAAGTAGAATAAGTAAGTATTGTTTTTGTACAGATGTAAATATATGTATCTATACACACATATATACATAAATTGGCCTTTTTTAATGCAGGTACTATGGCAACTGCTCCCAAAGGCAGCTATAACAGTGACTCATTTTATTTCTGCTCTAAGTATCTTACTTTGGAAACTGGGATTTATAAGCATTATGGAATTTATTTGAAAATCAACAATTTTACATAAAAATGCCAGTCTATTTACATATTCTTTTATAAAATAATGGTTTTTTAAGAGAATACAGTTTTTCTCAATACATTAAAAAAAGTTATGCTTTTTGCATATATATTTGAACTCTGTTTTTATGCCATGAGAAGTGAACTTCTGAATGACTAAGGAAAAACACAATGAACTCTCACTTTTGTTGGTCTCAACAAACATATTTTTAAAGGTCTAATAATTATTTATTACATTCCTTGATCTATTTATATGAGTAAGTATATTAGGATTCTTTGGTCACAAGCAACAGAAGTCAATTTAGGCATATTTAAGTAAAAGGGAATTTTACTGGAAGAATATAAGTGGTAATTCAAATAAGCTTGGGGATCTAGATGGCAAGAAAGAATGGGTGATTTCTTCAGGGCTCCACCATCAGAAAGTCTTGACTACAAATGTTTCCTGACCTTGAGTCACCCTGATCAAGATTCAGATTGCAGCAGCCTGGCCTGGCTCAGGTCCCAGGCACGCTGGTTGGCCAAGGGAGCTGGGTTGATTGATCAGCAGTCCCCACATGTGGAATGAAGTGAGTGGTATGCCAAAGGAAAAGTGGGGTGCTAGAATCTGGGGAAGGGGGATGAAACTTTAAGCCAGCAAAAAGAACATCTTCCACCACAAAAATCTTTGGAGCATTTTATGACATATTAAGATATTAGATGTGGTGTATTTTCTTCCTTAAAATAACTTTACCAATTTGGACACTGGAACATTAAAAGTGCTGAAGTTGAATTCCAGTACTTTGTCCACCTGATGCAAAGAGCTAACTCTTTAGAAAAGACCCTGATGCTGAGAAAGATAGAAAGCAACAGAAGAAAGAGGCAACAGAGGATGAGCTAGTTAGATAGCATCACCAACTCAATGGATATGAATTTGAGCAAACTCCAGAAAATGGTGGAGGACAGAGGAGCCTGGTGTGCTACAGCTCATGGAGTTGCAAAAAGTTGAACACAACTTAGCAACTGAATTACAATAATGACATTAAGAATATGACATGGATCTAGAGTTGAAAAGAGACCACAGAGATGGTTCTTGAAATTCTCGTAGAAACTACAGTTTCTTTAATGGGCTTGCCTTCCTGAGGAGTGTGCAGCAAGACTCTCTTTTCCTGTACCTTCCTCAGTGACTCAGTTAACACATCTTCAATAAGGGGTAGCAAAGGTTTCCTGGTCACAGTGAAAACAAAACAACATTGACAGTAGCAAAGATTTGTTTTGCATTTCAGGAGCTTTTCAGTTGACAGAACAAATAGGAGAGAAGTCTTTAAAAAATTGTCATAAACTTTAGGGTAAATGTGCTATGCAGACCCATGCTTTTTCAAATCCATGTCTTTTCCATGATATTCTGGAATGAATATAAAATATTTGCTGATGAGGGCATAGATAGTGTCCACATTATTTGGGGCCATGTTCTGTGCCTAATAAGCCCTTGATACATGATTTTGAAATAAATGGAGCAATGACTGAGTATGCTGCTGCTGCTAAGTCGCTTCAGTCGTGTCCAACTCTGCGTGACCCTGTAGACGGCCTCCTACCAGGCTCCCCCATCCCTGGGATTCTCCAGGCAAGAACACTGGAGTGGGTTGCCGTTTCCATCTCCAATGCATGAAAGTGAAAAGTGAAAGTGAAGTCGCTCAGTCGTGCCTGACTCTTCACGACCCCATGAACTTCAGCCCACCAGGCTCCTCCGTCCATGGGATTTTCCAGGCAAGAGTACTGGAGTGGGTTGCCATTGCCTTCTCCGATGACTGAGTATACCTATTATTAATAAAAGATCTCATGACTAACCATTGTTTGTAGAAAATTTCTTTTAAAATGAATAGCTTTTATTTTGAGAGTATGCAGAACTTCTGAAAACTTTGGAGAAAAATAAAATATATTTCAACTATTTCCTCTTTTCAATTTAGATTGATCAGTTTCAACTATTTTTAAGGTGCTATATAATTTACTTGTTTGTTATGGTTGTCATCTATCTCCCCTTCTTAGAAGGTGAAATGCCCGGGGATAGAGATCTTCATCTGATTTGTTTATTGCTGGCCTTCTAAATATTCAATAAATATTTTTAATGAATTAAGAGTACATAATTTG
The DNA here is from genome assembly GCF_003369695.1 of Bos indicus x Bos taurus. NCBI lineage: Eukaryota > Metazoa > Chordata > Mammalia > Artiodactyla > Bovidae > Bos > Bos indicus x Bos taurus. Next base: position 42,245,028 of record NC_040078.1, on the reverse strand, counting down.
CTGATTATATTGATGGTTACTTTGATGTCTCCTCTATTAGAATGGGGCTTCCCAGGTGACACTAGTGGTAAAGATCCCACTTGCCAGTGAAGGAGACACAGAAGACTGTGGTTTGATCTCTGGGTTGGAAAGATCTCCTGGAGGAAAGCATGGTTACCCACTGTAGTATTCTTGCCTGGAGAATCCCATGGACAGAGGAGCCTGGCAGACTACAGTCCATAGGGTTGCAAAGAGTAGGACACGACTAAAAGTGACTGACCATGCACCTACTAGAATATAATCTCCACAAGGGCAGGAATCTTTTTCTACTTTATTTGTGATGTATATCCCCAGTACCTTGGACTGGACATGGACTTTTTTTTTTTTCTTCTCTTTTTTGGCCATGGCTTGCGGCTTGCAGGACCTTAATTCCCCGACCAGGGATTGAACCCAGACCCAAGACAGTGAAAGCACTGCATCCTAACAATTGGACTGCCAGGAAATCCCCAGACATGGTGCACTTTTAGTCTTAAATAAATATTTGATGAATGGATGAATGAATGATACAATATTTTAGTAAAAGTCATCCTATTTCTTTCAGGATTTGAAATAGCTCAACTGGAATTCCATCACCTCCACTAGCTTTGTTCATAGTGATGCTTCCTAAGGCCCACTTGACTTCACATTCCAGGATGTCTGGCTTTAGGTCAGTGATCACACCATCATGATTATCTGGGTCGTGAAGATCTTTTTTGTACAGTTCTTCTGTGTATTCTTGCCACCTCTTCTTAATATCTTCTGCTTCTGTTAGGTCCATACCATTTCTGTCCTTTATCACGCCCATCTTTGCATGAAATGTTCCCTTGGTATCTCTGATTTTCTTGAAGAGATCTCTAGTCTTTCCCATTCTGTTGTTTTCCTCTATTTCTTTGCACTGATCACTGAGGAAGGCTTTCTTATCTCTTCTTGCTATTCTTTGGAACTCTGTATTCAGATGCTTATATCTTTCCTTTTCTCCTTTGCTCTTCACTTCTCTTCTTTTCACAGCTATTTGTAAGGCCTCCCCAGACAGCCATTTTGCTTTTTTGCATTTCTTTTCCATGGGAATGGTCTTGATCCCTGTCTCCTATACAATGTCACGAACCTCATTCCATATTTCATCAGGCACTCTATCAGATCTAGGCCCTTAAATCTATTTCTCACTTCCACTGTATAATCATAAGGGATTTGATTTGGGTCATACCTGAATGGTCTAGTGGTTTTCCCTACTTTCTTCAATTTCAGTCTGAATTTGGCAATAAGGAGTTCATGATCTGAGCCACAGTCAGCTCCTGGTCTTGTTTTTGCTGACTGTATAGAGCTTCTCCATTTTTGGCTGCAAAGAATATAATCAATCTGATTTCGGTGTTGACCATCTGGTGATGTCCATGTGTAGAGTCTTCTCTTGTGTTGTTGGAAGAGGGTCTTTGCTATGACCAGTGCATTTTATTGGCAAAACTCTATTAGTCTTTGCCCTGCTTCACTCCACATTCCAAGGCCAAATTTGCCTGTTACTCCAGGTGTTTCTTGACTTCCTACTTTTGCATTCCGGTCCCAAATCCTGAAAGATGATGCTGTGAAAGTGCTGCACTCAATATGCCAGCAAGTTTGGAAAACTCAGCAGTGGCCACAGGACTGGAAAAGGTCAGTTTTCATTCCAATCCCAAAGAAAGGCAATGCCAAAGAATGATCAAACTACCACACAATTGCACTCATCTCACACGCTAGTAAAGTAATGCTCAAAATTCTCCAAGCCAGGCTTCAGCAGTATGTGAACCGTGAACTTCCTGATGTTCAAGCTGATTCTATAAAAGGCAGAGGAACCAGAGATCAAATTGCCAACATCCGCTGGATCATGGAAAAAGCAAGAGAGTTCCAGAAAAACATCTATTTCTGCTTTATTGACTATGCCAAAGCCTTTGACTGTGTGGAACACAGTAAACTGTGGAAAATTCTGAAAGAGATGGGAATACCAGACCACCTGATCTGCCTCTTGAGAAATCTGTATGCAGGTGAAGAAGCAACAGTTAGAACTGAACATGGAACAACAGACTGGTTCCAAATAGGAAAAGGAGTACGTCAAGGCTGTATATTGTCACCCTGCTTATTTAACTTATATGCAGAGTACATCATGAGAAACGCTGGACTGGAAGAAACACAAGCTGGAATCAAGATTGCCGGGAGAAATACCAATAACCTCAGATATGCAGATGACACCACCCTTATGGCAGAAAGTGAAGAGGAACTTAAAAGCCTCTTGATGAAAGTGAAAGAGGAGAGTGAAAAAGTTGGCTTAAAGCTCAACATTCAGAAAATGAAGATCATGGCATCCGGTCCCACCACTTCATGGGAAATAGATGGGGAAACAGTGGAAACAGTGTCAGACTTGATTTTGGGGGGCTCCAAAATCACTACAGATGGTGACTGCAGCCATGAAATTAAAAGACACTTACTCCTTGGAAGGAAAGTTATGACCAACCTAGATAGCATATTCGAAAGCAGAGACATTACTTTGCCAACAAAGGTCTGGCTAGTCAAGGCTATGGTTTTTCCTGTGGTCATGTATGGATGTGAGAATTGGACTGTGAAGAAGGCTGAGCACCGAAGAATTGATGCTTTTGAAGTGTGGTGTTGGAGAAGACTCTTGAGAGTCCCTTGGACTGCCAGGAGATCCAACCAGTCCATTCTGAAGGAGCTCAGCCCTGGGATTTCTTTGGAAGGAATGATGCTAAAGCTGAAACTCCAATACTTTGGCCACCTCATGCGAAGAGTTGACTCATTGGAAAAGTCTCTGATGCTGGGAGGGATGGGGGGCAGGAAGAGAAGGGAATGACAGAGGATGAGATGGCTGGATGGCATCACTGACTCGATGGACGTGAGTCTGAGTGAACTCTGGGAGTTGGTGATGGACAGGGAGTCCTGGTGTGCTGCGATTCATGGGGTTGCAAAGAGTCAGACACGACTGATCGACTGAACTGAACTGATCCTATTTCTAGTGTTAGTTGCTCAGTCAAGTCCGACTCTTTGGGACTCCAGAGACTCTGGCCCACCAGGCTCCTCTGTCCATGGAATTCTCCAGGCAAGAATATTGGAGTGGGTAGCCATTCCCTTTTCCAGGGGATCTTCACACCACCCTTCGGTTATAGAAACATTTTTAGAAGTTATTTAGAATGCTGCTAAATTGAAGCTTTAACATAATGTTTCCTTACTGAAGATAGGTTTTTAGAAAAAAATAAGATAATTGACATGTAACACTTCGTAAGTTGAAGTGTACAGTGTGTTGGCTTGGTCCATTTGTATATTGCAACAGGCTTGCTTACCACACTAGTGTGAGCTAACACCTTCATCACGTCACATCATTATAATTTCTTTTTTGTGGTAAGAACATTTAAGATCTAGTCTCTTAGCAACTCTGAGGTTTATAATACAGTATTGCTAACTCTACTGTGATTAGGTTTCCAAGACTTTCATCTTCATGTTGCCAGTTTGTATTCTTTAACAGCAACTTCTCAATTCCCCCACCCACCAGTCCTGGTAACCATCATTCTACTCTTCATGTCTACAAGTTCAGCTAAAGATAACCTTTAAAAAGACGGGACACACAGTTTTGAGGGCATTAATCCACTGTGGCCCCCTTTGCCTGACAAGGCAATAGAACTATTCTCTTCTAACCTCTTACTGTTCTAAACTGTTCTCTTTACTCCCCCAAAGAATATCTACTATAGGACCACATGCTCTGCCATTTGCAGAATTTGCACAAGATTTGAGCTATGTTAGAACCTATTCCCTGGACGAGGAAATGGCAACCCACTCCAGTGTTCTTGCCTGGAGAATCCCAGGGACGGGGGAGCCTGGTGGGCTGCCGTCTATGGGGTCGCACAGAGTCGGACAAGACTGAAGCGACTTAGCAGCAGCAGAACCTATTCCCACCCCTAATTCCAAGAACAATTCCAAGAGGCTGGCTGACCTTACCTTCTCAAGTTGATAGTTCAAAAAGTTATTTACAATATTTAATGAAACTTTAAAGGTTTCCTCTAAAACTGCATTTTAATATAGTACCTGCTTTAGCTTAATCCTTATTAAAAATTAAAGTCAGTGGTGCTCACATTCCAAGATCAGTTAATGCTGAGGATTATACATTTATCTGGCTGAGGAAAATACAGAAGGTATTAAAGAGTCAGAACAAAGAAAACCATTCTCCACCAACTAGTTTCTTTTTCTGTCTCCATAGGCAAAAATACCACCTAAGTATTATTTGGGGCCCTGCTTCTGATATAATTAATAAAAGGCTGATTGTTGGGCTCTTCCTAGGATGCCCAGAACATCTAACACCAGTATTAAAATTGGGAATAATTTTCTCGTTTGCAGAATATCTACTTCAGAGGAAAAAACTAAGGAGTATTATTAGACTTTTTATTATAGCTGTAGTCATTTTATAAGCAAGAAATCCAAAATAAAGCTTTTTTTAATGTTACCTAATTATGAGAACATTATATATCTTTGTGAATGAATTCTAGTATTGAAAAAACTGGCAGATCTTATTTGAAACACACTTGTATTGTTTCAGTGTATATGTGATTATGTGATACGGGTTAGAGGTTTTATTCACTTGCTCAACTAGCAGTTTTTGACACCTTCTGTGTGCCAGGGTTTGTGCCAGAGACCACAACAAATAGCGTGAGAAAGTTTCTCGCTTCACAGAGATTACAATCTAGTAGGAATATCCATTATGCAAAATTACTACACAGAGATTCAATCAATTGTGACTTAATATATGCTAAAAATGAAAATACAAGTGAAATGCTAACATGTAACATGGGGTCTTGACCCAGTCAAGAAGGTCAAGGAAGATGTCCAGAGATGAGACGCTCCCAAAGGATAAGAAGGAGTTAGCCTGGTGCAATGAAATGTGTGTGTGGCAGGTTGGAAAGAATATTTCTTGCAACAAAAACAGTGTTTGTGAAGGCCTTGAGGTGTGCAGGAGCAGACACATTTCCAGAAGCAGGGAAGTCCCCTACGGCTGAGGAATAAAAAATAGGGAGGGAGAAAACACAGAAATGGAGAGGTTGGCAAAGGGCCTTGTAAGCCTTGTTAAATATTTGGACTTCACTCTGAGGAAAATAAAAAGCCTTTGAAGGATTTGTTTTTAAAACACAATTACATTTCCAAAAACTCCTTCTGTTGGAGGATTGACACTGCCCAACTTTAAGACTTACTTCCTTGGTGGCTCAGCAGTAAAGAATCTGTCTGCAATGCAGAAGATGCAGGTTTGATCCCTGGGTTGGGAAGAGCCCCTGGAGGAGGAAATGGCAACTCATGCCAGTGTTCTTGCCTGGAGAATCCCATGGGCAAGGAGAGAGGAGCCCAGCAAGTTAAAGTCCATGGGGTTGCAAAAGAGTCAGACACCACTTAGTGACTAAACAACAACAACAATACAAAGTTATAGTAATCAAGATAGTGTGGTATTGGCAAAAGAATAGACAAATAGGTCAATGGAACAGAAATGGGCCCACATAAATACAGCCAACTGATACTTGACAAAGTTGTAAAGGTAACACAATGGAGCAAAGACAGTCTTTTTAACAAATGGTGCTGGAACAACTGGACATCCACATGCAAAGTAATGAATCAAGACACAGACCTCACTCCCTTCACAGCAATTAACTTGAAATAGATCATAGACATAAACTTTAAGTTCAAAACTGTAAAACTCTTAGAAGATAACATGGAGAAAATCTAGGTGGCTTTTTAGATACAAAGACTTTTTTAGATACAACATCAAAGGCAAGAGAGAACATTGCTAAGCTAGACTTCATTAAAATTAAAACTTCTTGACACTGTCAAGGAGATGAGGAGATAAACCACAGACTAGGAAAAAATATTTCAAAAGACAATTCTAATAAAGGACAATCATCCAAAATATGGGCTTCCCTTGTGGCTTAGCTGGTCAAGAATCTGCCTGCAATATGGGAGACCTGGGTTGAATCCCTGGGTTGGGAAGATCCCCTGGAGAAGGGAAAGTCTACCCACTCCAGTGTTCTGGCCTGGAGAATTCCATGGACTCTATAGTCCATGGGGTCTCAAAGAGTCAGACACGACTGAGCGATTTTCACTTCACTTCATCCAAAATATACAAAGAACTCTTAAAACTCAGTGATACGAAAATGAACAACTCACCTAAAAAATAGGTCTGGGTCAAAGACCTGAACAGATATCTCACCAAAAAAGACATACAGATGGCAAGTAAGCATGTGAAAAGATATTTAACATCATTTATCATTAGGGAATTGTAAATCAAAACAGCAGTGAGATACTTCTGTACATCTATTAGAATGACCAAAATCCAAAACACTGATAGCATCAAATGTTGATGAGAATATGAGGCAATAGGAACTCTTATTCATTGCTGGTGAGAATGAAAAACAATTTGGTAGTTTCTTACAAAACTCAACTTACTTTTACCATGTAATCCAAAAATTGTGCTCCTTGGTACTTATCCAAACGAACTGTTATGTCCACATAAAAATATGTACACAGATATCTGTAGGAGATTTATTTATAATTGCCAAAAATTTGGAAGCAACCAGAATGTCCCTAAATTGGTGAATGGATAAATTACTGGTACATCCAAACAATGGGTATTATTCAGCACTAAAAATACATGAGCAATCAAACCCTTAAAAGTAAAGGAAGAATCTCAAACTCATATTACTAAGTCAAAGAGGCCAATCTGAAAGGCTATACACTGTATGATCTCAACTTTATGACATTCTGGAGAAGGCAAAATTATGAAGACAGTTAAAAAAAACTAGTCGAGGGTTTCCCTGGTGGCTCAGTGGTAAAGAATCTGGCTGCCAATGCAGGAGACACGGGTTCAATCCCTGATCTGGGAAGATCCCACGTACCATGGAGCAACAAAGCCCATGCACCATAACTACTGAACCAGTGCTCTAGAGCCCACTGAGTCCTGCTGCCCTAGAGCCCACACTCTGCAACAAGAGAAGCCACAGCAATGAGAAGCCCATGTAGTACAATGAACAGCAGCCCCCAGTTTGCTGCAACTAGAGAAAGCTCACACACAGCAACGAAAACCCAGCACAGCCAAAATAAATAAAATTATTTATAAAAAAAATAAAGACTAATGATTATCATGGGTTAGTAGAAAGGGGGTGATGAATAGGAGGAATACAGAGGACTTGCACAGCAGTGAAACTATCCTATATGATACTATGCGTGTGTTCATGCGTGCTGTCACTTCAGTGGTGTCCAACTCTTTGCAAACCTATGGGCTGTAACCTGCCAGGCTCCTCTTTCCATAGGATTCTCCAGCCAAGAGTATTGCAGTGTGTTGCCATGCCCTCCTCCAGAGGATCTTCCTGACCCAGAGACTGAACCCACCTTTCTTATGTCTCCTGCTTTGGCAGGCGGGTTCTCTACCACTAGCTCCACCTGGGAAGCCCATGTGATACTATAATGGTGGATATATCTTTATATATAGTTGTCAATACCAGAGAAAGTACACCACCAAGAGTGAATCTTAATGTAAACTATGGACTTGGGTGATGATGATACATCAATGTTGGTTCATTGATTGTAAAAGATCCTATTCTGGTGGGAGATGTTGATAGCAAGGGAGGTGGTACATGTGCCAGAATGAGGGGTGTATGGAAACTCCTTGCACCACCCACTCAATTTTGCTGTGAATTTGACTGTTCTAAAAAAATAATTTTTAAATAAAAAAGTGAAATTGCCAAGTAAAAGAAAAAAAGTAGGCTCTGTCTGGGTCTTCAGTGGAGAATGGACTAGAGATGAGCAAGAGTGGAAGCTGAAGAAGCGTGACAGTGATCCAGCAAAAGGTGATGACAGCTGGACACAGGGGTGACACTGGAGCAAGAGAGAAGCGGACGACTCAAAATGTGTTTTGGTGATGGGATGCCAGAACTTGCTGAGGGATTGGATCTGATGGAAAAGGAAATGAGCAACCAAGGATGACACTGGCTAACTAGTGGTACTATTTATTGAGCACTGGAGGGTGGGAGGGAGTTGGGGGTGGCTGTGGAGCTCAGGGGGGTTTTGAAGGAAAAGGCAACCAAGTTTCACTTTAGTTACATTGAGTCTGAGATATTCAGTTGGAGGCACTGAGTAGGTTATCTTTGCTTGTTTTTACTTTGTGGCAACAGAAGTTTCACTCACTAATGGCAGTTTCTCAAAAATGACCTTTCCTGATTTGGACTTTTAACTTCTTATTTGCATAACTGAAGGGCCCATTTTGCTGGTTTTTCAAGAATAAAAGAAAAAGCTGACTCATATATTTATTGTTGTTCAGTCGCTAAGTCTAGTCCAACTCTGCAACTCAAATACGTACTGTCAAATACTCCAGAAAATTGCTTGCAGTTTTGAAATGAGTTTTTCCCGCTCTGTTTCCATTTCTGCAGAGGTTTCAGTGATTTGAGGCCAAGTTTCAGACAGCTCAGGCTCTAGTAGTCTCTGCTGCTGCTGCTGCTAAGTCGCATCAGTCATGTCCGACTCTGTGCAACCCCATAGACGGCAGCCCAACAGGCTCCTCTGTCCCTGGGATTCTCCAAGCAAGAACACTGGAGTGGGCTGCCATTTCCTTCTCCAATGCATGAAAGTGAAAAGTGAAAGTGAAGTCGCTCAGTCGTGTCCGACTCTTAGCGACCCCATGGACTGCAGCCTACCAGGTTCTTCCGTCCATGAGATTTCCCAGGCAAGAGTCCTGGAGTGGGGTGCCATTGCCTTAGAAGCAAATCTCTCACAGCGTAGGTGCATGAGAACACAGGCTCAGCTGGGGATATGGAATCATACACTGATGAGAAGACTTACTGTGCTAGACAGTATACACTTGTTTATTTCTCAGTCGTCTCCACTAGACTGTGAGTATGCTATTGCCAGGGATTTGATATCCTTAGCATTAGCATATATACAATATTGGATATTTGTGTATTCGGTTAGCAAATAGGCCAACTTTGAGCCACTGGATTTTTCATTTACAGATTCAAGGCTGTATTACCTCAAGTCACATCAGTGGTTAAAAACTATAACCAAACAGCCCATTTGGTTTGTTTGTTTTAAATTTTTTTAATTATGAAAGTATAATAACACATTTACAGGAGACTCAGAAAGTACAGAACAAAGTTACAAAGGTTCCACTATATAATCTGTTGCTTTTTATATGCAAAAAGCAACTAGTTAAGTCCAATTTCTTTCACAGGATTGACTAAATTTAGTAATTTAGTAGTAATTTAGCAGAAACCCTTTCTTACAAGGGTGATACCAGGTCAGTGTTGGGTGCAGTTAAAGGTTTAGAGGTTCTGATGCTTTCTTTTTGGCCTTTTATGAGAATTGTTTTCTTTTTTTCAAATCACAAAATGTTCACTTTCTAAAAAAAAGCTTGTTTGGTGTTTAAGGAGAAATATCACTATTTTTCTGTGATTTTTTTTTTTGTTTGTTTGTTTGTTCATTCACTCAATAAAATTCTGAGTGACTGCTGTCTCTGAAACTCTTCTGGGCCCATCAACAAAAAATTTCACATTTAGAGTTTACACTTTGGTAGGAGGAGACATGCAAATCATGTGTAGGGTGTTAATTGAAATACTATAAGGAAAAAATGCAACACACCCTTTAGGCTTAAAAAGAAAAAAATAAGTAGGTTTAAGAAGATGAAGTGTAGAGAAAATTGTGCATTTGTAGAGAGGACAGTCTGACTTCTCTGAGGAAATAACATTTGATCTAAGATGTGAATGAAGTCAAGATGGGAGCTGTTTGAGGATAGTAAGAACGTTCCAGGAAGAACAGTAAGTGCAAAAGTCAAGGGTTGAGGGATTGGCACATAATTAATTTCTAATGTATGTAAATAGCAAGCTTTAATTGTTTCCTTTTTATTACTTAGTTTATGTTCATATCTAATACAAGTATAAACATACATACAGTTATATATGTCTAATATATGCATAACATATAATAACATATAAATATTTAAATTACCTAAGTAATACACTTTTATTTCAAATAAGGAGGACACCAGGAGAGTAATTACCACATTACCTTCCTGAATTCCTCAGTTTTCAACAATTTGAATGTAATGATAGGGAGAAAACTCCAGTGGTTGAAAATCCTTGACTCAATTGTGGAAACATACACAAGTCATTTTTTATCTGTTTATCCTTTTGTCTCTCTGTTCAATTATCAACTTCTCTCCCGCCAAAGAAAAGAGATTTTTGAAATTATAAACAATGCAACATATAAGAATTAGGATGGACTGAGGGTGAAATAACCTGTGAAGACAGTGTACTAAGCCATCTGACTCTAAACAATGCTTAAGGGCTCTGGGTACACATGTTAAGATCCCTTAAGCTCTTGAGAGACATTTGTTTACCTCACATATATGAGAGCTGGCTTTTTCCCATTCCTTTAATTTAGTCAAAGCCATCTCCTGAACAATACTTGGTTACCCTCATTCATGTAATTTATGCAATTTTAAAGAATTTAGGATGAATTTACTTTTAAAATGCTTTCTAATTTAGATGTCTCACTAATCTAATTCAGCCTTTTCTAGGTAAGAAGGATCAATGTGATTTTGCAATGCTCATATTAACAAAATTTCAGGAAATATATTATTTGTAATTTATGTAAATAAAATTTACATCATTATGAAAAACGTACTGGACAGACTTTTCTCAAAATGAGAGGGTATAATTAAGATTCAGTTCAGTTCAGTCGCTCAGTCGTGTCTGACTCTTTGTGACCCCACGAATCTCAGCACACCAGGCCTCCCTGTCCATCACCAACTCCCGGAGTTCACTCAGACTCACGTCCATTGAGTCAGTGATGCCATCCAGCCATCTCATCCTCTGTTGTCCCCTTCTCCTCTTGCCCCCAATCCCTCCCAGCATCAGAGACTTTTCCAATGAGTCAACTCTTCGCATGAGGTGGCCAAAGTACTGGAGTTTCAGCTTTAGCATCATTCCTTCCAAAGAAATCCCAGGGCTGAGCTCCTTCAGAATGGACTGGTTGGATCTCCTTGCAGTCCAAGGGAGTCTCAAGAGTCTTTTCCAACACCACAGTTCAAAGGCATCAATTCTTCGGCGCTCAGCCTTCTTCACAGTCCAACTCTCACATCCATACATGACCACAGGAAAAACCATAGCCTTGACTAGACGAACCTTTGTTGGCAAAGTAATGTCTCTGCTTAGATAGTTTAATTTAAAATATATACACAAAAACCTTGGAGTGTCCCAGGATACCTCAGAAAGGAAGGTTAGCATCTTTCAATGAAGTTAAAACAATGGAACAAAGAGAGACTAAAGTTACTGTCTCTAGGAACAGGAACCACAGACAGAGGCAACTTGGAAACTTTTTTTGAAATTCTTCAATTAAAAAAATGTTTTACTAGATTATATTTCAGAGCAAAATTGAATGGAATGTATAGAAGTCGCCAACATATGCTCTATCTCCATGTGCGTAGCCTCTCCCACTACCAACATCCTCCAGCTGAGTGGTACATTTGCTACAACTGTACCTGTACTGACACATCATTATCAACCATAGTTCAGAGTTTACATTAAGGCTTACTCTTGATGTTGTACATTCTATGGGTTTGGACAATTGTTTAATGTATGACATATATTCATCATTATAGCACCATGTAGAAGAGTTTCATTGCCTTAAAACTCCTCTGTGTCCTGCCTGTCCAGCCCTCCCACCCCCTTAAACCCTGACGACCCCTGATCTTTGACTGTCACCATAACTTCCCAGAATGTCATGTGGTTGGAATCACACAGCGATTCTATTCTCTATTCTCTTAGTGATAATGCATTTTAGCTTCCTTCATGTCTTTTCATGGACCAATAGTTCTATATCAATGTTAATTTGAAACTGAAATAAAAAATCAAAATAACACTGATTTATAATCTAGCTGTTTTCAAATGATCCATTCCATGTGACATAATTCTGGATTAATCTGAGACATTTTTATTCAGTAACTCATCATCAATATTTATTGAGCATCTCTATGTGTCAGGCACTATGCTAGGTACTAGTATATATAGGGCAGTAAAAGAGATAGACAAAATATTTGTCTTAATGGAACTTACATTCCAGTTGGAAGCTCAGACAATAAATAAGTAAGCAATATAGAATAACAAATACTCATTGAGTTTTTCTCTTTTTCCTTCCTTTCATTTCTTTCTTTTTTCCTTCATCTCTTCAACATTTTCATTATTTTTCAAGCATTGGTAAGGAGATAAAAGTCTATAATTTATCATCCGACCCTGCTATAGACTCTGTGAGACCTCTGACAACTCACTTTTCTCCCTAGGCATTTTCCCTGGCCTGTAAAATAAGAACGGCAATCCCTGCTTACTACTTAGATGGGAGGAACAAACAGAAGTTGTTAACTTTGCTTTAAAAGCACAGTAATACCTTCAATTTGCCAGCCAGAGTTGTGAAATTAAAATGCCTTTGGATTTCTTATCAATTTAAACTTCATATTTATATACACACAATTCAGTTCAATCTTCTTAAAAATAAACACATAAATGTGGCAGCAATCACTGTTTTTTCCTCCTCATGGCCTAGTCTGCTGTGCAATGCAGAACAAGATGCTGTCTTTATGTTTCATCTCAGCAATGCACAGTGGAGAGAGAAAATCATAGCCTAGAGTGCCCTTAATTACCTCTGCAATTCATGTGAATAACTGGATCTTTTTGAGGCTTGTGAAAATGACATAATAAAAGAAAATACAAATGTAAAACACAGCTCATTTCAAACCTGTAAGGCGGGTTTGGAAACTTTAAAAACAGAGTTGCATAATGTATTTGTTGGTGAATCTGTCTTCATTTTGTTTCTAAAATAGCTGGAGAAATGATTCATGAGAAAGATCAACTGTTGAGTGGATTTTCAAAGCTGGAAACTTCTTTGATTTTGTTTATATGAAGCAAAATTCCTTCTGAAATTTTTATATACTGTGAAGTTATATGTATTTATATAAATATATATTGCTGTTGTTGTTCAGTCACTCAGTCACGTCCAACTATCTTCGACCCCATGGACTGTAGCATGCCAGGCTTCCCTGTCCCTCACTAACTCCCAGAGTTTGCTTATATCAACACAAGAGAAGACTCTATACATGGACATCACCAGATGGTCAACACCGAAATCAGATTGATTATATTCTTTGCAGCCAAAGATGGAGAAGCTCTATACAGTCAACAAAAACAAGACCAGGAGCTGACTGTGGCTCAGATCATGAACTCCTTATTGCCAAATTCAGACTGAAATTGAAGAAAGTAGGGAAAACCACTAGACCATTCAGGTATGACCCAAATCAAATCCCTTATGATTATACAGTGGAAGTGAGAAATAGATTTAAGGGCCTAGATCTGATAGATAGAGTGCCTGATGAACTATGGAATGAGGTTCGTGACGTTGTACAGGAGACAGGGATCAAGACCATTCCCATGGAAAAGAAATGCAAAAAAGCAAAATGGCTGTCTGGGGAGGCCTTACAAATAGCTGTGAAAAGAAGAGAAGCGAAGAGCAAAGGAGAAAAGGAAAGATATAAACATCTGAATGCAGAGTTCCAAAGAATAGCAAGAAGAGATAAGAAAGCCTTCTTCAGCGATCAATGCAAAGAAATAGAGGAAAACAACAGAATGGGAAAGACTAGGGATCTCTTCAAGAAAGTCAGAGATACCAAAGGAATATTTCATGCAAAGATGGGCTCGATAAAGGACAGAAATAGTATGGACTTAACAGAAGCAGAAGATATTAAGAAGAGATGGCAAGAATACACAGAAGAACCGTACAAAAAAGATCTTCACGACCCAGATAATCACGATGGTGTCATCACTGACCTAGAGCCAGACATCCTGGGATGTGAAGTCAAGTGGGCCTTAGAAAGCATCACCACGAACAAAGCTAGTGGAGGTGATGGAATTCCAGTTGAGCTATTCCAAATCCTGAAAGATGATGCTGTGAAAGTGCTGCACTCAATATGCCAGCAAATTGGGAAAACTCAGCAGTGGCCACAGGACTGGAAAAGGTCAGTTTTCATTCCAATCCCAAAGAAAGGCAATGCCAAAGAATGCTCAAACTACCGCACAATTGCACTCATCTCACAGGCTAGTAAAATAATGCTCAAAATTCTCCAAGCCAGGCTTCAGCAATACATGAACCGTGAACTTCCAGATGTTCAAGCTGGTTTTAGAAAAGGCAGAGGAACCAGAGATCAAATTGCCAACATCCGCTGGATCATGGAAAAAGCAAGAGAGTTCCAGAAAAACATCTATTTCTGCTTTACTGACTATGCCAAAGCCTTTGACTGTGTGGATCACAATAAACTGTGGAAAATTGTGAAAGAGATGGGAATACCAGATCACCTGATCTGCTTCTTGAGAAATTTGTATGCAGGTCAGGAAGCAACAGTTAGAACTGGACATGGAACAACAGACTGGTTCCAAATAGGAAAAGGAGTTCATCAAGGCTGTATATTGTCACCCTGTTTATTTAACTTATATGCAGAGTACATCATGAGAAACGCTGGACTGGAAGAAACACAAGCTGGAATCAAGATTGCCGGGAGAAATATCAATAACCTCAGATATGCAGATGACACCACCCTCATGGCAGAAAGTGAAAGGGAATTAAAAGGCCTCTTGATGAAAGTGAAAGTGGAGAGTGAAAAAGTTGGCTTAAAGCTCAACATTCAGAAAACGAAGATCATGGCATCCGGTCACATCACTTCATGGGGAATAGATGGGGAAACAGTGGAAACAGTGTCAGACTTGATTTTTTTGGGCTCCAAAATCACTGCAGGTGGTGACTGCAGCCATGAAATTAAAAGACGCTTACTCCTTGGAAGGAAAGTTATGACCAACCTAGATAGCATATTCAAAAGCAGAGACATTACTTTGCCAACAAAGGTCCATCTAGTCAAGGCTATGGTTTTTCCTGTGGTCATGTATGGATGTGAGAGTTGGACTGTGAAAAAGGCTGAGCGCCGAAGAATTGATGCTTTTGAAGTGTGGTGTTGGAGAAGACTCTTGAGAGTCCCTTGGACTGCAAGGAGATCCAACCAGTCCATTCTGAAGGAGATCAGCCCTGGGATTTCTTTGGAAGGACTGATGCTAAAACTGAAATTCCAGTACTTTGGCCACCTCATGCGAAGAGTTGACTCATTGGAAAAGTCTCTGATGCTGGGAGGGATTGGGGGCAGGAGAAGAAGGGGACGACAGAGGATGAGATGGCTGGATGGCATCACTGACTCGATGGACGTGAGTCTGAGTGAACTCCGGGAGTTGGTGATGGACAGGGAGGCCTGGTGTGCTGCAATTCATGGGGTCAAAAAGAGTTGGATATGACTGAGCGACTGATCTGATCTGATATATGTACATATATATAACTTATATATAAATATATATAAAAAAGTCATTTTTGTTGTTCTTCATTTAAAAATTTCATTCTGAATACTCAGATTTTGCTCACATATTACTTTACAGATGTGTAATCCTTCAACTGGACAGAGATTACTCTCCTTCAGGAGAAGGCAGTCTTACTGAAGGCTAGTGTAGCTTCTCTGCATTTCTGATGCCTCTCAAGATCTTCCAGCCTTGTTGAGTTAAGCGACCCACTAGTCACATGTTTGCCGAGAGCTGCTTCCTGCATTTGTACCCTATGCCCCGCCTGCCTGGTGCTCTCCCCACCACTGGACAAGCAAGGTTCTATGAAGATGTAGGAGAGGCCCAGCCAGGCTTTGCAGTTGAAGTCCTAAACTGGAAGAATAGAGGTAGTAATGGAAGAAGATTATTTTGGGGGACCCAGGACCCAAGAAGGCAAGTAATGAAGTGCTAGTGGTGGAAAGGACCTGAGAGGTCCAGAGAGTGGGGGAGTCTTGCCTTAGGCCACAGATTGAGTCCCTTGGATCAGTCCCATGATGCCTACTCGGAGCTCCTCTCACTGGGCCTACGATTCTCAGGGCAGAGCTCTTCTTATGCATTCCCAATGCTGGGCCAGGGAGCCCGAGCCTGCCATGGTGCATGGTATCCAAAGCCAACATCTCAGACAGGCCAATCCTTGCCACCCAGAGCAACAATTCAAGGCCATATCATCCTGCTTTCATGCTCAGCATGTTACTTGTTGCTTTCTGATATCTTAACTTATTTACTTATTTCTTTGCTATTAGTCTTCAGCATAAGAATATAAACTCCATGGTACAAGGGAACTTACCCGTCTTTCTCAAGGCTGCAGTGCCAATTCCTAGAAGAATGTCTGTCTGTTTACAGTAGGGGCTTGGCTACTAATTATTGAATAAATAAATGAAGGCCCAGGGACTTCCCTGGTGGTCCAGTGGCTAAGACTTCATGCTTCCAGTGCACAAAGTGGGGGGTCTGGGTTGGAGTCCTGGTAGGAAAACTAGATCCCACATGCCGCAACTAAGACCTGATGCAGCCAAATAAATAGTAAAAAGGAAAACAGATAAATATTTATAAATAAATAAACGAAGATCTATTTTTATCTCTGTGACTCCAGAATCACTTTAGTTTAGTTTCTGATTGATACTTAATCATTGGTGGTTTGGAACATCACAGCTCTTAGCTTTTCCTGGTATGCATTTATTGACCTATAAACATAGACATGGGATGATTCTTTAAGGGGTTCTCTGTTGGCCTTTTGTAATGTAAGGAACCCTTCCCTCCCATGGAGACTACCTGTCCAACCTCAATACAGAGAACAAACAGATCTTATGCATTTAGAAAAACAATTCTGATGGTAGTGAAGCCAGTTAGGAGGAAGGTGTTATAAACAGGAGGTAAGAATCTAACAATGACATTCGAAGGATGATGAAGAAATGAATTCAGATGCCCTATCAGAGGATGACAGGCTTCCCTGGTGGATCTCATATGGTAAAGAAACTGCCTGCAATGTGGGAGATGTGGGTTTGATCCCTGGGTTGGGAAGATCCTCTGGAGAAGAAAATGGCAACTCACTCCAGTATTCTTACCTGGAGAATTCCAGTTCCTTGGACAGAGGAGCCTGGCAGGCTATAGTCCATGGGGTTGCAAAGAGTCAGACACGACTGAATGATCAACATTTTCACTTTTGAAGACAACAGTCTTCACAGTAAATTTCACATAGAGGGTGAGAGAAAGGGAGCAGTCAGGATGGACTCAATATTCTAGCTTGTCTGATGAGATGAATGCTTGCTATTAACTGATATGCATGACACAGAGTAGGTTGGGTTGTTCTGAAAAAAGAATGGTGAAAATGAGATAGTTGGGCCTTGGATATTTTTATGTTGAGGTGGGAATGAGCTGTTCAAAAAGGGTTTCCAATAAATATTTGAGACTCGAATCTATAGCTTAGGAGAAAGGGAGACTAGAAATGTACAGTTCAGATTTGTCTACATGTGATAGATCAAGCCAGCCTTAGAGGTAGATGAGAATAAAACAAAAAAGTATGAATGAATAAGATGGTAGACCAAGGATATAACACTTGAAGAGGCAATAGGCACAGTAGGGAAAAACTGGGACTTTGGACACATTACTCAAGCATTCTGTGCCTCAGTTCCTCCATCTGTAAAATGGGTTGTTTAATAGAACAAAATGCTTATTTAGTACAGTGCCTGGAACATAATACAGATTATATAATTATTTCCTATTTGGGGGGATAAGCATATTCCAGGTAGTACTAGTGGTAAAGAACCTGCCTGTCAATTCAGGAGATGTAAGAGACCCAAAGTTTCGATTCCTGTGCTGGGAAGACTCCCTGGAGAAGGAAATTGCAACCTGCTCCAGTATTCTTGCCTGGAAGATCCCATGGACAGAAGAGCCTGGCGGGGTACAGTCCATGGGATCACAAAGTCGGACACGACTGAAGTAACTTAGCACACAGCACTATTTAAGGTAATATAGAAAAAGAGAAGGCAGTTAAGAGTTCTGGGAAAGAGAAATCTGAGTCAGAAGAGAACAAGAGAGAGCAGCACTATAAAAGTAGAGAGTTTCAACGAGGGGGAGTCAACTGTGAAAAACGTTATAGTAAGTTCCCGTAAGTGGGGATTCCTGAGAGGCCTTTGTCTCTGTTGGTTAGAGTCACTTGCATTCTTAGAAAGGGAGAACGACTGCAGCAGAAGTCTTACTGCTAGGATTTTGATTTTGATTTTAGAGATAGCAAGTTGGACACTTTCACTTCCTTCCTCTCCTGACACTTCATTGACATTATAGTAACGGGATATTTTTTTCTCTCTCATAAACAAAGAGAAAGAAATGACAAGCGATGACAGTAACAGAATTCTGGAAACTGAAAACCAGAGAATGGATGCTAATTTACTTAGTACAATTAAGAAAACTGAAAACTAAGCCACAGGGGAAACCCCAAAAGAAGTTGAGTTGTGGTATAGAACTCCAGAAAAACCCAGAATTGGGGATTTTAGGTATCTCTGAAAGTGGGGTTGAAAGTTAAGATGAAAACAGAAAATTCTGCTTTAGAAGCAATTCAGTTCAGTTCAGTTGCTCAGTCATGTCCCACTCTTTGCAACCCCATGGACTGCAGCACGCCAGGCCTCCCTGTCCATCACCAACTCCTGGAGCTTGCTCAAACTTATGTCCATCAAGTCGGTGATGCCATCCAACCATCTCATCCTCTATTGTCCTTTCTCCTCCTGCTTTCAATCTTTCCCAGCATCAGGGTCTTTTACAATGAGTTGGTTCTTTGCATCAGGTGACCAAAATATTGGAGTTTCAGCTTTAGCATCAGTCCTTCCAGTGAGTATTCAGGACTGATTTCCTTTAGGATGGACTGGTTGCATCTCCTTGCAGTTCAATGGACTCTCAAGAGTCTGCTCCAACACCGCAGTTCAAAAGCATCAATTCTTCAGTGCTCAGCTCTCAAATCCATAAATGACTACTGGGAAAACCTTAGCTTTACTAGACAGACCTTTGTTGGCAAAGTAATGTCTCTGCTTTTTAGCATGCTTTTCTTCCAAGGAGCAAGCATCTTTTAATTTCATGGCTGCAATCACCGTCTTCAGTGATTTTGGAGCCTCCCAAAATAAAATATCTCATTGTTTCCATTGTTTCCCTATCTATTTGCCATGAAGTGATGGGACCAGATGCCATGATCTTTGTTTTCTGAATGTTGAGTTTTAAGCCAACTTTTCCACTCTCCTCTTTCACTTTCAGTCAAAAGGCTTTTTAGTTCTTCTTCGCTTTCTGTCATAAGGGTGGTGTCATCTGCATACTGAGGTTATTGATATTTCTCCCTGCAATCTTGATTTCAGCTGTGCTTCATCCAGTTCAGCATTTCACATGATGTACTCTGCATATAAGTTAAATAAACAGGGTGACAATATACAGCCTTGACGTACTCCTTTCCCAATTTGGACCCAGTCTGTTGTTTCATGTCCAGTTCTAACTGTTGCTTCTTGACCTGCATACAGATTTATCAGAAGGCAGGTCAGATAGTCTGGTATTCCCATCTCTTTCAGAATTTTCCACAGTTTACTGTGATCCACACAGCCAAAGGCTTTGGCATAGTCAGTAAAGCAGAGTAGATGATTTTATGGAACACTCTTGCTTTTTCAATAATCCAACAGATGTTGGCAATCTGGTTTCTGGTTCCCTTGCCTTTTCTAAATCCAGCTTGAACATCTGGAAGTTCATGGTTCATGTACTGTTGAAGTCTGCTTTGGAGAATTTTGAACATTACTTTTTGAGCATGTGAGATGAGTGCAATTGTGCGGTAGTTTGAACATTCTTTGGCATTGACTTTCTTTGGGACTGGAATGACACCTGACCTTTTCCAGAAGCAGTTAGACTCTTATAAATCAACTATACAAATATATATATTATATATATATATTATATATATATATTATATATATATATTATATATATAGATATATATTATATATATAGATATCTATATCTATATCTATCTATATATATATATATAGACCCTGATTGGATCCCTGGGTCGGGAATATCCCCTGGAGAAGGAAATGGCAACTCAATCCAGTATTCTTGCCTAGAGAATCCCATGAACAGGGGAGCCTGGCAGGCTACAGTCCATGAGGTTAAAAGAGTCACACACAACTCAGTGACTAAACCAACTAGCAAACGCATAACTAATATATAAAAATTAAAAGCTGAAAAGAAACTTAAGGAAAAAAGAAGCGTTTATCATCACCACATCACCTCTCACTGCCTCACCATGACTTTCCCTAACCCTGCATAGCCAGAAGGACTGTCTCTTCACTCTTGGGGCAGAAGCTGTGGGGTATTTTATTGAAGTCTAGTTGATTTATAATGTTGCATTAGTTTCAGATGTACAGCAAAGTTATTGTCATTCATATACATGTATTCATTCATTTTCAGCTCATTTGCTCATATAGGTCATCAGACTATGGCATAGAGGTTTCTCTGCTCTAGAGTAGATCCTTGTTATTACCGAATGACCTTGACCAAGGAACACCACAGTACAAATGGATGGATTAAGTGGAAGTCTCTGTTGAACAGTGAGATAAGAGATTCTCTCTCTGTTTTTCCAGGATGCTGCAACCAAGTTTATGTATTCTAGGAAAGAGGGTGAAAGACTTTTTCCTCTCGATAAATATGTACCCCAGGAGAAAAAAGCCTAAAGCTACTGACAGGGGTCTCCCAGTGAAATGGCTCAGCCAGGTTGTCTTCCAGTGCTGTCCACCACTTAGCAAGCTCAGCTCATCCACACAGTGCCCTCATGGTCTTTGTATGTGTCTAAAATCTTAACAAGAACAAATGGTACCCTGGGCATTTCTATTTCTCTTCTCTTTCCATGTAGTGTCTGCAATATGGTGTGAATGCTAAGAGCAAGAAATAGCAAGCACCAGGAGGAAGCCATATTCTTGTTATGACCTAGCCTTGGAAGTCCCTCAGCATCATTTGTACCTCATTCTGGTTAAAAAGGGCCACCAGGTTCAGTTGGAGGCAACAGAGACTGCACGCTTGGTGGGGAGGTATAAATTGTTCCATTGTGGGAAGGCCTTGTGGGGTGGGACAGGACAAAGCAATAAACACAGCAGACACACAAGGATAGGGAGTGAGGATGGAGTCACAATTCTTAGCGACATTGGATGCTAGAAGATAATGCAACAGTGCCTTAAACATTATCAAACAAAACAGCTTTTGACGTGGAATTTTATACTCAGACAAGCTCTGACTAAAGAGTTAAGACAGAATATTTGTGTATATTCAACTTCTCAAGGATTTTATCTTCCATATACTTTTAACCAGGAAACTCCTGGCAGCTGTGCTCCATCAATATGAAGGCATAAAGAATGAAGCAGAGCCAGGAACTGAGGCCCCAAATAGGAGAGAAGTGGAGGACAACCCAGGACAATAACCATGCAGCAGTTGAGGCTAGAGAGAAGAATAGGGGACTCAGGAGTGATGTCCCCATTAATCTGCTATATTTTCTCAGGTGTTTGAACGCCCTGAGAGTAAGGGATCAGATCAGATCAGTCGCTCAGTCGTGTCCGACTCTTTGCGACCCCATGAATCGCAGCACACCAGGCCTCCCTGTCCATCACCAACTCCCGGAGTTCACTCAGACTCACATCCATCGAGTCAGTGATGCCATCCAGCCATCTCATCCTCTGTCGTCCCCTTTTCCTCCTGCCCCCAATCCCTCCCAGCATCAGAGTCTTTTCCACTGAGTCAACTCTTTGCATGAGGTGGCCAAAGTACTGGAATTTCAGCTTTAGCATCATTCCTTCCAAAGAAATCCCAGGGCTGAGCTCCTTCAGAATGGACTGGTTGGATCTCCTTGCAGTCCAAGGGACTCTCAAGAGTCTTCTCCAACACCACACTTCAAAAGCATCAATTCTTCGGTGCTCAGCCTTCTTCACAGTCCAACTCTCACATCCATACATGACCACAGAAAAAACCATAGCCTTGACTAGCCAGACCTTTGTTGGCAAAGTAATGTCTCTGCTTTCGAATATGCTATCTAGGTT
Source organism: Bos indicus x Bos taurus (assembly GCF_003369695.1). NCBI lineage: Eukaryota > Metazoa > Chordata > Mammalia > Artiodactyla > Bovidae > Bos > Bos indicus x Bos taurus. Next base: position 42,223,004 of record NC_040078.1, on the reverse strand, counting down.
GGTCATAACTTTCCTTCCAAGGAGTAAGCGTCTTTTAATTTCATGGCTGCAGTCACCATCTGTAGTGATTTTGGAGCCCAGAAAAATAAAGTCTGACACTGTTTCCACTGTTTCCCCATCTATTCCCCATGAAGTGATGGGACCAGATGCCATGATCTTCGTTTTCTGAATGTTGAGCTTTAAGCCAGCTTTTTCACTCTCCTCTTTCACTTTCATCAAGAGGCTTTTTAGTTCCCTTTCACTTTCTGCCATAAGGGTGGTGTCATCTGCATATCTGAGGTTATTGATATTTCTCCCGGCAATCTTGATTCCAGCTTGTGTTTCTTCCAGCCCAGCATTCCTCATGATGTACTCTGCATATAGGTTAAATAAACAGGGTGAGGGAATGAATTAGTAATAAGCATATAGGAAACTGAACAAAGAAAATGACAATATTCAAGCCTAGGGAAAACCAAAAGGTATACTTGAAGGTAAACATATCATAGTACATACATGACTAAGCTGTGAGTAAAATCTGCATAGTCGCAATAATATAAAAATTAATATTTGATCTGTGTTTTGGGGACAGGAAACTGGAAAGGAGTTGAGGGAGCAGCGTGTTTGAGAGCTAAATCCTAATATTCAAAGGATAAAGTCAACACACAATTATTAAAATAGAAAAAAAAATCCAAAAATCAACATAGGTACATTATTAGAAAACATGGAAGCAAATTGTTTGTTATTTAGTTGCTAAGTCATGTCTGACTCTTTGCAGTCCCATAGACTAGCCCCCCAGGCTCCTCTGTCCATAGGATTTCCAGGCCAGAATAGTGGAGTGGGTTGTGAGTCCCTTCTCCAGGGGGTCTTCCCGACCTAGAGACAGAATCCTTGTCTCCTGTGTCTCCTGCACTGGCCGGTGGATTCGTTACCACTGACACCACCAGGGGAGGGCATGGAAGCAAATATACAAAGGAAAAGTGAAAGAGGTAAAAGCAGTTATCACTGAGGAGAAAGAATGGGGAGGGGGGAGTATTATTTCATGCATTAATAACTTTTTTTTGGTCTGTTTCTGTTTTTTTTTTTTGCGGGGGGATGGGGAAGGCTGGTCCACGCCTCATGCAGGATCTTCCTGGACCAGGGATTGAACCAATACCACCTGAAGTGGAAACACAACGTCTTAACTGTTGGACCACCAAGGAAGTCCTTAAATTAACAACTTTTATAGAAATATTTCATTTGAAAATTACATACACATCTTGATTAAAATAAAAATTACTGTCTAAAAAATCATGAATGAAAATTTCTGTCAAAGCATGAAGGTTTGTACGTGTTTTCTCCCTTTTTCAATCCTACCAGATGCAGTAAAATAAACTTATTAGGACAAAGAGAATGGAAGAAGAACAAGGCAGGAGCTTACAAAATAGCAGGCCCTCATTGACAAAAAGAGCACAAAATCAGATTTGAAAATGAATAGAATAAAAGACATCACAACAAACTGCTAATTTTAAAAAGCCAGCAGACATCATGACATCAAAAAAATAACAGTGTTTTTATTAACTGCCTTAGGCATTTTTGATGATTTTTTTTTTTTTTACATCTTTGGCCATATTGCCTCCCATCTACTCTTCGTGTGATAAAATGTTAAATCTATCATTAGAATAGAAAGACAATTTAGCCTTCCCTCTAGCATACTGCTCAAAGAAAGTTTTTAAATTGATGAGTTAGAAGAACTTCTTTTAGCTTCGACATTAATATTGATAGTGTCATATAAGCTTTTAGGACTGTTGCCAAATTTAGGAAAGTAGTTGCCTATTTTTTCATACATAAACTGTAGGACTTTAAAACATTTCAAGTTTTCTTGTGTTTTGACTAATTGCCAATGTACTTAGATGGAGATGATCATGAACCATTTGCTATTAGTATTTTTATGTCACAGCAACATATCTTGAACTTTATAACATTTTTGTCCATGTCAGTTGTTTTGTATGTCAAGTCAGCAGGAAACTTATCTTTTTCTAGTTTTTATGATTATTTACCCTTCATTTTATGGATTGTCAACAATCCAAAAACATGTTCATTGCTTCTATTCAAAACATGTATCTTCTTCTTAATAACATATTATGGTCTTGGTGTGATCTGATACTACTTTTTTCTCAGCAGCAGAAAAATTTCTGTTTATTTAATTGCCCATTTTATTGTTTTTGTTCCATATTCTATTAAGTTTTAATATGAATTTTCTCTCAATAAATAAATGTATAGGTGACAAAATAAAGTATCTTTTATATGTGCCCAAGTGAGGAGTCTGTAATTTCTCATATATTTTATTGACATAGTGCTAAACTTATTTCCAAATTGCAATAGTTATTTATACCCTACAAATACTGGACATATACACAAATTCCAATCAATCTTCTTTGGGTGAATTCCATCAAAAGCGGAAAAAAAGTGTATGATGTGTTTAATAATTATATATACTAAATCATCAAGTATATTCTGGAAAGAAGAGAACTTCTGTTTTCATGAGGGATCAGTGAGAATCAAATGCTCCGGTTACCTGTTACATGTGACATCTTGGAAAGTATTTCCCCAGACTAGCTTCTAGCTTACAGTCATGTGACACTGGCCTTGCATTTTATATCATGACAGCATGAGTAGCCATTGAGGACAGTAGAAATTCTGAAAATCAGTTCTACACTTGGGTAGCTAGTAATAACTTGGAAGTAACTGTGATCTCGTTCAAATGCATGCCTGCTAAGTCACTTTGCTCATGTCTGACTCTTTGTGATCCTATGGACTGTAGCCCGCCAGGCTCCTCTGTCCAGGGGATTCTCCAGGCAGGTATACTGGAGTGGGTTGCCATGCCCTCCTCCAGGGGATCTTCCCAACCCACATATCAAACCCACATCTCTTATGTCTCCAGCACTGGGTATTGGCAGGTGTGTTTTTTACCACCAGCCATCTGGGAAGCCCTGATTTCACTCACATATCCTTCTACATTGAATCTAAATGTAGATCCCTGTCCTTTACTCAAACTAAATGCAGCTCAACTTCCCCCCAACCAGATCCCCAAAATGCCTACAGTAACTCCAAAAGCACCCCTACCCATCAGGAAATGAAACAGATGAGACTTCCTAATGGAATGAAAGAAGAAACTTAGCCGTGGGTAAAATGGCTTACTTTTCGTGACATATTGCTAGGACTCCCTCCAAGAAAGCAGGACCTTGGAAGCAGGACAGGAGAGTTTGAGCTATGTTAGCTTCAAGGTTAATTGCCTCTGACAATACCAATTAAATTTTGGAAAACAAATTAATGTGTGTAAATGGCTTGTCAGACTGGAGAAAGTTGAACCTTGTGCTAGAAGGAGGGCAATTCTAGAGGCAAGTTAAATCACTACCGTGGGTACATACGTGCTAAATCCGTTCAGTCATGGCAGACTCTTTGTGACCCCATGGACTGTAGCCCACCAGGCTCTTCTGTCCATGGGATTCTCCAGGCAAGAATACTGGAGTGGGTTGCCATGTCCTCCTCCAGGGGATCTTCCCAACCCAGGGATTGAACCCAGGTCTCTTATATCTCCTGCATTTGCAGGCAGGTTCTTTACCACTAGCGTCACCTGGGAAGCCCAAATTACCACTACAGATCCTGAAATAATGTGAAGAGATGGAAGCTATAGGTATTTCTGAAAATTGGTGTAAATGATGATCTGAAAATAAGAGGAGTGAGTGTGAAACATCTACTAGAGAAAAGATGCTCCATATATCACCTCCCATCTGCCTCTCTCTAGCCTTGCTAGACTCATTGCTTTCAACCTCTTACTTCTCATTCATTTTCCTTTCAGGTTTTTAAATAAAATTACTTTTTAAATCGAATTAAAATTAGCAGCCATATCTCCAGCCCACTATTTCCAACTTGTATGACAGGACAAGTACCAATACCCCCATTTCAGCAGATGACCGCAAGTTTCCTGGAGCCTAAACCAGAGAGTCTTTGGGACACGTGGCAGAGCTTAGAGTATGTGTGTGGGGATCCCCATTATTGTGATTCAGTTCAAATCTAAATACTGAGTACTAAGAGTCCCTCTACTTCTCTCTCCTGCTCTTTCTTGATTCACCTGGGAAAATGCTAGAAAGCAGACAAGGTGAAATTGACCAGCTTAGGAATAGAGATCTCCAGGTGCTTACATTTGTGACCCTCCAACAAAAGAACACAGTCTGATTATCCAGCATCTTTCCATTAACAAGCTCCCTGCAAGTAGTTTAAATTAGCTTTCAGTGACTCTGTCTGAAATATTAATAGATAGCCAGAGATTACCTGCCAGTGGGAAAAGCCTCTGACACAAAGGGCCGAGAACAAAACAGGAAAATGAGAAATAAAGAAAATAGGAAAAAGCCATCAACAGCACTGCTGCTGCTGCTGCTGCGTCGCTTCAGTCGTGTCCGACTGTGTGTGACCCCATAGACAGAAGCCTACCAGGCTCCCCTGTCCCTGGGATTCTCCAGGCAAGAACACCGGAGTGGGTTGCCATTTCCTTCTCCAATGCATGAAAGTGAAAAGTGAAAGGGAAGTCGCTCAGTCGTGTCCGACTCTTAGAGACCCCATGGACTACAGCTTACCAGGCTCCTCCGTCCATGGGATTTTCCAGGCAAGAATACAGGAGTGGGGTGCCATTGCCTTCTCTGCATCAACAGCACAGGGTTATATAAAACTGAAATACTCATAAAAGAAAAAGATAGCATTTAGAATTAAAGGCCTGATAAAAGCAAGGGAAATGTTAACTGAAGAGTTAAAAGATCAAGTTGAGAAAACTCTCAGAAATTAGAAAACAAGGCAAACATGTAAAAAAATGGAAAATGTTGCTGTTTAGTTACTTAGCCGTGTCCGACTCTTTGCAACCCCATGGGCTGCAGCACTCCAGGCTTCCCTGTCCTTTACTATCTCCTGGAGTTTGCTCAAACTCATGTCCATTGAGTCAGTGATGCCATCAAACCATCTCATCCTCTGTTACCCCCTTCTCCTCCTTTCCTCATTCTTTCTCAGCATCAGGGTCTTTTTCATTGAGCTGGCTCTTTGCATCAGGCCAAAGTACTGAAGTTTAAATATGAAGAAATTAAAAGATCAGTTCAAATGGACCATAATCTGAACAGTAGAAGTTCTAGAAAGAGAGAATAGAGAAAATAAAGTTATCCAAAAAATAATTTCAGATGACTTCCTAGGAAAACACTTGGAAAACCAAAGTATATTGTTGTATAATTCTGGAACACTATGGAGAAAGAGAAAATTCTAAAAACAACCAAAGAAGACTAAATGTAGTCACATGAGGTTTTGATCAGAATAGATTTAAAAGTTTTACCAGTAGTACTAGAAATTAAAAGACGGGGGAATAATGCCTTCAAATTCTCAGGGAAAATTACTTACACTCTATTGTTCTGTATTCAGCCAAAATATTAGTCAAGTGTAAAAGTAGAATTTTTAAAATTGCAGGCATGCAAGAATTTAGAAAGCTTATACCACAAGCATGTTTCTTAAGGGTAAGTAAATTCAACATACTCCTTCAACATAGCAGAAAATCTATAGATACTGCATAAAATTGATAATCAAGAAGCAGAGGTATAAAATAGTGGACTTAGCTCATATAGCCATTAGAAGAAAGATCAATAAGATTCTAAAGTGGTTGGAAAGATTAGAGGGTCAGGGAGGAGGACTAATGCTCTTCCCTGTGAGTTTTCTAATTTTTTTAAAATGTGCATGTATTAATTTTATTAAAATAATTTTGTATTATAATCAAAAAGGAAAGCAAATGGAAAGATGGAAGGTGAGGTAATAAAAGCAATGAATCTTATAAAGATAGAGGTGGGGGGAGGGTGAAGTATTTACTGTAATACTCTTTACACACATGAAGCTCTTTAACCCTCACACTCCTGAAAGAAATACCATTATACCATTTTAGAGATGAGGAAACTAAGGCTCCAGGAAGTTAAAGGAATTTGCCCGAAGTCACACAGCTAGGAACTGGCAGAATTAAGGCTGAACCCAAGTCTGTCTGGTTCCAAAGCTCAGTCATATTCCATTACATAGTTCTGAATATTGGCAAACAGAAGAGAAAGATACTGGGACCTAATATGAAGGGAAGACGGTAAGTTTTGAGTAGAGGAAACACACGAATATTAAGGTAAGTTGAAAGTGAAGAGTCGTCAGAGGGCAATAATTGAAAGTACAGAAGAGAGAAGGAATAATTTATCCAAGTTTTAGATAGTTGGGCTTCCCAGGTGGCATCATTGGTAAAGAATCTGCCTTTCAATGCAGGAGACATGAGAGATGCAGGTTCAACCCCTGGGTCGGGAAGATCCCTTGGAGTAGAAAATGGAAACCCACTTCAGTATTCTTGCCTGGAAAAGTCCATGGACATAGGAGCCTGGCGGACTATAATCCATGGGATCAAAAAGAGTTGCACACAACTAAATACACACATACTGATGGCCTATGCAGATTTTACCTTAGAAAATTAGGGGAAAGCAGCATGGTGATATAGGCAGGAGTAGAGTTGTGGAAAGGAGGTAAGTGTGGGTGAAATTGTTATCAAACTGGAATTTGTAAGTCTGATACTCTTTTTCTCGGTGAAGTAAGAGTTTAGTTATTCTCCTAGGACCAAATGAATAAGGAAAGGGTTGGATCTTTGCAGGAGACTAGGGGGAAGAGTGAAATTGGAAAATGACTGGAGCCTTTAGGAAAGAGAGTAGGGTTGCCAGATTCAGCAAATAAAAATACCACTTGCTCAGTGAAATCTGAATTGCAGATTAAAACGACATGATTGTTTCAGTATATGTCTCAAATATTGCATGGTATTTTTTTTTATATTCTTTTTTTTTAATTTTATTTTATTTTTAAACTTTACATAATTGTATTAGTTTTGCCAAACATCAAAATGAATCCGCCACAGGCATACACGTGCTCCCCATCCTGAACCCCCCTCCCCCCCCCTCCCCACACCATCCCTCTGGGTCGTCCCAGCGCACCAGCCCCAAGCATCCAGCATCGCGCATCAAACCTGGACTGGCAACTCGTTTCTTACATGATATTCTACATGTTTCAATGTCACTCTCCCAAATCTTCCCACCCTCTCCCTCTGCCACAGAGTCCATAAGACTGTTCTATACATCAGTGTCTCTTTTGCTGTCTCGTACACCAGGTTATTGTTACCATCTTTCTAAATTCCATATATATGCGTTAGTATACTGTATTTATGTTTTTCCTTCTGGCTTACTTCACTCTGTATAATAGGCTCCAGTTTCATCCACCTCATTAGAACTGATTCAAATGTATTCTTTTTAATGGCTGAGTAATACTCCATTGTGTATATGTACCATAGCTTTCTTATCCATTCATCTGCTGATGGACATCTAGGTTGCTTCCATGTCCTGGCTATTATAAACAGTGCTGTGATGAACATTGCATGGTATTTTATCTGGCAGCCCTTAAAGAGAAACATTAAAGCATGCATATGCTTAGTCGCTCAGTTATGTCTGACTCTTTTCAACCCCATGGACTGTAGTCCACCAGGCTCCTCTGTCTGTGGGGATCTCCAGGCAAGAATACTGGAGTGGACTGCCTTGCCTTACTCCAGGGGATCTTCCCAACCCAGGGACTGAACCCAGCTCTCCCAAAGCATGCATAAAGAACAGCAAAGCTGCTTTGAAATAAGAAGTCTGGAATGGATCCACCTCAATGTAATGGGCATCAGATGGTAAGCTCAGTGTGCGGGGAAGAAGGTAGGAACACTGGGCTTATCTTCCAGGCAACAGTTGAAAGGGAGCTGGGCTAACAGCCAGGAGATAGCTTGAGGGGACAGTACTTGGGGCCTCTCATGAGAATGATGGGAAGAGACAAATGTGGGTACCAAACTGGCAGGGAAGCCATTACGGCAAATCACTGTGACTGCTTTCTAATTTTACCTGAATGTTCACCTACATTTTATATCTCATAGCTGTGCACTAAGGATGAATATTGCTAAGTAATCATCTGCAAAGTATTTGAACTCTTCTAAATATTGAATCAGTATTGAATGTTGTCCTCCAACAGTATTCACGAAAAAAGGACTGACTTCCCCCACATAATTCTTTGACATGGTTGAGGTTTATTGTGGTGGTTTGGGGTAGCGGTTAAGAAATCAGCAACTTGTCTATGGTCAACGCCCACGCTAACCAAGTTGCTTAATTTGTTTGAGACTCAGTTTCCTTGTTTGTAAAATTAGGATTTTAATAGTACCTATCTTGGAACTTACCTATGGTCCAGTGGTTAAGACAGTGCTTCCAATGCAGGGGGCGTGAGTTCCATCTCTGGTTGGCAATTAAGATCCCACATGCAGCATGGCACAGCCCCGCCACCCCCACAAAGACAAAAACAAAAAACACAACCCAAATCCAAACAAAAAAACATAGTACCTAACTTGTGTTAGGATCATGATAAGTAAAGGTAAGGTAAGGATAAAATGTGTTAATATGTATGAAGCTTGATAGTCAGGAAATAAGTGGTTTTAAAGGACTTTCATTGTCAGACAGTTGTATACATACAGAACCCCTAAACTGTTTACTGAAGGCATTTGACATGGCATTTGAGTTTTCAAACCTAGCTCAGCGATACAGTGGTTTAAACTGTGTGACATTTCCTTCATCAACAAAATGACCAACAACATTTGCTTCACAGAGCAGTAGTGTTAAATTAGATAATCTACCACATGCCTGATATAGTCTGGGTGTACCATCTACTTTAATTCTTTTCCCTTTAAAGAACTCATAAATTAGTAGATGGGGTGAAGTTTGCCAAGTCCACACATTATGTTGTGCTGAGCAAACTCAATATATCATACCTTTTAAGAGAAATACATCCTCAAACCCAATCAGAGTTTATTCTAGAGGACCGTTATCTTGGTTTCTATGTCTTACGAATTTACTGTTGTTGAGTTTGAGGGTGTGTGCTGGGCCCATGGCTGTTGAAGAGAGCTTTTGGGCAAACTATATACTAACTGTCATTTGATTTTTTTTTTTTTTTCCTTTGCAAAGTCATAAGATCCCAGAAGCCAGGAGTTGTTGTTTATTCATTCAGCCTCCTTCTGAGTCATTCAGGTACAGGGTGTGACTGTACTGTGTTAATTGAAACTTCACAACGGAGAAGTTTTGCGTTCACATCTGCCTGGATGGGAAGCCAGTGAGACCAGAGATTGGGTGGAAACCGTCTTGCAAAGCTACACGCAGAAGGGCAGGGCAGAAGGGCCCTCGGTTTACCACGTAGGTGGAACTGACCAAGGCCGACTCTCAGTCTCACATTCTGAAGCAGCATGCAAGTGAAACGAAAGAGTGGGCGAGTTGTGAGCACCGAGGCTGAGCCTCCGAAGTAGAAAGACAGACAAGGGCGCCGGCCCCAGGCTGGGCAGCTGCCGGTCCTAGGCTGGTCCGCGCCGGGTAGCCCTTTCTCTTTGGAAACTCCTGAGCTGCCCAAGCTGTTTAAACTCTCGGGCCCCAGCAGCTGCCCACCCCCTCACAGACCTCACCACTGGCTAGAATCTGGGACACAAGGCCTGATTTTGCGCCCAGTTGAGTGAGGGGAACCCCCACACAACACCTCGCCCCCAGCTGGCCCATTTCACTGTGCGCCCCGCGAAAGCCACTTTCTGCCCCTCAGACCGCAAGTTTTGAGGCAGCAGAAGGATAAAGGTGAGGGAGGGAAGTGAGCTGAAGTGGAGGAACCTCCCAGGCCATTCTTCTACCCGGGCTGCATGTCTCCTCCATCCTTCTGGCAGCCCTTCCCAGCATCTCGTCCCCAGGAACACGACCGGGACTCGCGGGGTCGCGGAGCTGGTTTCCCCGCCTCCGCAGAAGCGCCTGAGGTCCGGGTGGGGGTGGGGGTGGGGGCCCGGAGCGCCCGGCCACAATCTTCAGACTCCGATCCCCCACGGGCTGCGGGGTTAGGGGACCAGAAAGGCGCACTAGATTGGCCAGGCCGTCCTCTGTCTCCTAAAACTCTTCTTGAGAAAAGTTTCCAAAAGCGCGTCACCTCCCTTCTTTTCTAAGGCTGGGGAAAACGGTCTCCACCGCCAGGGAGCGGCGGATAGCAGGGCGAGGGCCGTGATTTATACATTTAGAGTCCAGGGGGCACCAGGCTCCGCCCCTTTCTTTTTTTTTTCCCCCCTTTCTTTTTTTGGTTCCCTTGGGGAGGAGGGGTTCTTTTTTGTCTGTGTGTTTCTGCCGCAGATCTTTCCTGGACAGTGAGTCTCAGCTGCACAGATCCGGCGGCCCCCAGGCGCGAGCGGAGGGGCATGGGGGTTTGAGGCACTCAATCCTCCTCATTTCTTCCTAAAGAAGCCACTCAGCCTCAGCGGGGCGCTCGGCGACTTCAGCTAACCGGTCTGCCCGGCCACGGCAAGAGCGTTGGCCATTGGAGTGTGCGGCTGCGGAGGGAGGGGATCCCGACTCGAGTAAATTGAGAGCTCGACGCAGTCAGTCCCGGGCAGCAGCAAGATGCCGAGCGCGCAGTGCAGACCCGGAGCTCCGCGAACGCAGCTGCGTCCCGCCTGAGCCAGGTAGGGAGTGAGCGCTGGGCAGGCGCGGACCCGGGCGCGCGGGGGAGCATCGCGGCCGGAGGTCTTCAGAGGCAGAAACAAAATTTTCAAACCGGAGAGAAGCAAAGCAAACACTTTTAAACCATCCATCTCTGGGTGCTGAGAACAAGCATCTCTGGGCTACTCAGGCGCCCAACCGGATCGGATTGTTCTGGGCTCACTAAAAAGTTTGGAAAAGTGTTAAGTCCTCTTTGTAGAACCATCTGGGGTTGGGGGATAGAGGAAGCTGCGGTGGGTCAGCGGAGTGGGAGGGAAGGCGCTTATTTTGGGCAATCCTATAGACAAAGACTGCGGGAGATGAGATAAGGGCTTAAACTTGCCCTGCGAGCGAGCCGGGTGTGGAATTAGATGGGGGGAAACGCGGAGCTACTGGGCGCCGAGCAGCCTCTGGGTCCCGGGAATTGCTGTGGTCTTGAGAATTCCACTTTTATCGCATTTGCTACCGTGAATGTCACCCTGAAACATTTAAACAACTTATGGGTAAACTGCTCACACGTGCCATGTTTCATCCCCTCGACACTTTGTAGTTCTCTGAGACGAGGCAACGTATTGGGGGAGGGCAGTAAATAAAACTGGCTTAGCAACGAACCGCTAGGCTTCTGTTTATATGAGTTTCTGGAGAGTAATTTTGCATTCGGAATTTGAAACGCAGTGGCGTGTATTTTTAGCGTTTGTAATTTAATTTTTTGTATGCATGTTTGGGCTATATCCACAGTAACTAAAAATACTCCTTTTGCAATCAATGGGTGTACGAAACTTCTGGGATTTATTGCAATAGCTTATGAATGATTTTTACTGAGTACTTTTATAGTTTCTTGCACTGACTTGCGCGGAAAAAAAAAAGAAGAAGAATGAAAAGGCAGTTGCTTCACGGAGGCGCTAAAGCTTTCCTGTTTACCGCAAGGCCAGGGCGGGCTTGGCTGCCCACACTGTGCTGTGCCTTCGGACCCTAAGCACACCTGCTCCTAGAGATTATTAATAGAGCCTAAAAAGTGACTTACGCTTTCAAATGATTTTCGTGCAAATCTAACTTCTTGCATGGCAATTAGGAGGTGGTTTTAGCTGGGTAGTGCCGGAGCACAGAGGTGTGCGTCTCACATTGGAGATTTGGTCTCTTCGAAGGTGTGACTAGGGGCTAGTTTTTCTACTGGAGCTGGAAACCTGGTGGGAGTGGGGACAGCGTTGGGAAAGGTGGAGGTGTGTGTGTGTGTGTGTGTGTGTGTGTGTGTGTGTGTGTTGAGGAGGCAGGAGTGGAATTAAATGGGGCTCACACCTCCAGTTTTCCCATTTCCATTTGAGTGTATGTAGTAACCATAGGGGACGTTTTCGTCTTGTCGTCGAATCGGAGTTTTCCGTTTGGGTAATTTTTTTTTCTCCTTTCTTTCTCTCTCTCACCCTTCTTCCTTTTTTCCCCCAAGAAATGTGAGTTTGATGTTTTTTAAAAAAATCCTTCCCCCTGCACTCTCCCCAAGTTTCCTTAAAACAAATCAACAATAAGAAAACTGGAGCAATGCCTTTGCTAGAATGAATTACGCCAGTGTGCTGTGGCTTTTCCCCTGACTCTCTGCTGTTTGTGATTTGTTTAAGGCTGTGGTTTCCGAGGCCCTCTCCAGCTAAAGAAAACCTGCACACACAAAAAACGCCTGGATCTCTCTCCTTGAACCACCCCGGCTGCCTGTGAAGGCTCGCTCCGCCTCGCCCTCTAGCGTTCATCTGGAGAAGCGCCGCCCCGGGTGTCGGGACCGTGCGCATCATGGGGTCCACCCGTATCCCGCTGGTCAAGGCCCTCCACAGCCCTGTCTCGGACTATGTCAACTACGACATCATCGTCCGGCATTATAACTACACGGGAAAGCTGAAGATCAGCGCGGACAAGGACAATGGCATTAAACTGATCTCAGTGGTGTTCATTCTCATCTGCTGCTTTATCATCCTAGAGAACATTTTTGTTTTGCTGACCATCTGGAAAACCAAGAAGTTCCACCGACCCATGTACTATTTTATCGGCAATCTGGCCCTCTCAGACCTGTTGGCGGGAGTGGCCTACACAGCCAACCTGCTCTTGTCTGGGGCCACCACCTACAAGCTAACCCCCGCCCAGTGGTTTCTGCGGGAAGGGAGTATGTTTGTGGCCCTCTCGGCCTCCGTGTTCAGCCTCCTGGCCATCGCCATTGAGCGCTACATCACCATGCTGAAGATGAAACTCCACAATGGGAGCAACAGGTTCCGCTCCTTCCTGCTCATCAGTGCCTGCTGGGTCATCTCCCTCATCCTGGGGGGCCTGCCTATCATGGGCTGGAACTGCATCAGCACGCTGCCCAGCTGTTCTACTGTGCTGCCGCTCTACCACAAGCACTATATCCTCTTCTGCACCACGGTCTTCACTCTGCTCCTGCTCTCCATTGTCATCCTGTACTGCAGGATCTACTCCTTGGTCAGGACTCGCAGCCGCCGTCTGACCTTCCGCAAGAACATTTCCAAGGCCAGCCGCAGCTCTGAGAAGTCGCTGGCACTGCTCAAGACCGTGATTATTGTCCTGGGCGTCTTCATCGCCTGCTGGGCACCACTCTTCATCCTGCTCCTGCTCGACGTGGGCTGCAAGGTGAAGACCTGTGACATCCTCTTCAGAACGGAGTACTTCCTGGTGTTGGCTGTGCTCAACTCTGGCACCAACCCCATCATTTACACTTTGTCCAACAAGGAGATGCGTCGGGCCTTCGTCCGGATCATGTCCTGCTGCAAGTGCCCCAGTAGAGACTCCGCGAGTAAATTCACACGACCCATCATCGCGGGCATGGAATTCAGCCGCAGTAAGTCAGACAACTCCTCCCACCCCCAGAAGGACGATGGGGACAACCCAGAGACCATTATGTCTTCTGGAAACGTCAACTCTTCTTCCTAAAAGGGGAAACTGCCGACCCATGGGGAGTGTTCTTGCATGGTCACCCACCACCCCAGTGTTTGGGGAGAAAAAATAAAAACCAACCAAGCCTCTGTGCCTCCACTGCTTCCAGGGAGGAGCTGTCCGAAGCCAGAGGGAGGGAGAAGGAGCACAGAACAGTCTGGTAGTGCCTGGAGTTGGTGGGTAGACTTAGTTCCTGTGAACAATGCACTGGGAAGGGTGGAGATCAGGTCCTCGCCTGGAATCTATTTCCTCCCCTTGCCGGAGTTTTGATTTTGCACTGAGCCAAAGGTCTAGCATTGTCAAGCTCCTGAAGGGTTCGTTTGGCCCCTCCTCAAAGACTAATGTCCCTGTGTGAAAGCATCTCTGACGGGAGCTTTGAGGAGATGTTTTCTTTCACTTTAGTTTCCAACGCAAGTGAGTGTGTGCACTTCTGCTTCGCTAGGTATGCTCTACATACCTACTATGCTAGGCATCCCACCCTCCCTTCCCCTTCACACCCCTCCTCAGAATACCTTTACTTTATATTTTAACTACCTGGCACTCAGAGCTGGAAGTGTGGCACAGTCCAGTCTTGAGCATATGTAGCAGGTAGGCTGCATCCAGCAGGTAGACTGTGGTGGAGATGGTTTGGAGCTGGAAAGCAATTTTACTTGCTGTGTGGCCAAAGTTTCCACGTAAGCTGGATGAGTGTTTTTGAATTTAATTGCAGTCACTTTAAAAAAAACAAAACAAACAACCTTTGCAATGAAATGTGTTGCAGTATTATATCCATCGTGGCTGAAATCTGCATAAGGAAGTCCAATTTATTTAAATGACATCAGCCAGTATCCTTAGTGTCATAAGAGAAACAAACAAGCAAAAGAAGGTGAAAACTGACTCGGGGTTGGGGGGTGACTTTGTAAACCAAGAGAGTTTTTTTTTTTAATTAGTTTATCTAACAATACAACATCTATCTTTGGCACTTTTGTTGATGTTTCTTTCAGAGTGTTGTGGGAATCATTTCAACCAACAGGATGGCTGTATTTTGTTGTGTTAAAAGTACTTTGTGTAATCTTTGAATGTATTTGTTTCAGCATTTTATTGGATTTTCCTAACCTGTGTTAACACCATTGAATGTGTATTTCTTCAGAAAATACCATCTTCTTGTGCCCTTAAAAAGCATTACTTTAACTGATAGGGAACATGACAAGGTTTTCAGTACATTAAGTAGTTAATTGAAGATGTGTATAAATGTCACAAAGAATAAAAAAAAATATTGGTGTCTGTTTAGTATGGTTTCCAGTGCAATTAAATCAAGAAATGTCTTTTTTTTTTAAAAATAGTATTTAAAAGGTTTCTGACAATGTGGATCGTTTTGCACATAGCTTTATCAACTTTTAAACATTAATAAACTGATTTTTTAAAGATTCTTTGGTGAAGAGCCTTTTTAAAAAATAATTAGTAAGACATTCTATCTGACTATGTGCCTCTTTAGAGTTAAAGTTAAAGGCAAATTTCTGTTATTCTTCATGGGATTTTATCTTGATAAACTAGAGAGTGGAAAAAAAAAGTGTGGTTTGTTTAGAAACCACTCTTTTTCAGGAAGAGAAACTTCAATAAGTTAACACTGAAGAGTAGTAAAGAATGAGATGAAAACCACCAACCTCTAAATACCACATTGACAAGTAAATGTAATTGTTTGAGTTAAATGACATTCAAGCCCAACTAAATTAAGTATCAGTGGTCCAGTGGTTAAAACTTGCCTTCCAATGCAGGGAGTGTGGGTTCGATCCCTGGTCGGGAAGCTAAGATCCCACATGCCTCTTGGCTGAAAAACAGAAAACAAGAAGCAATAGTGTAATAAATATGTCTAAAAACATGGGTTTTAAAATAAATGATGTACAACAATATCATTGTTAAGTTAAATTATGACACTAAGTTAAATTATGACACTTTGGTCAGTTCACACCCATCCACAGAAGTTTATATTCTTGGCTTGCCACCAGCATGCTTGGGAGGTGGCGGTATGGCTATGGGAGATACTGTTAAATTACTTATTTCTTTCAGAAGACTGTCTTGGCTTCTCCCAGTCTGCCAGCTGAACAATATAAAACTATTCAATAGCGATAAAGTAACAACTTGTAGAATCTTGGCTGAATAGCATACACTTTTTTTTGAAAAATTTTGATTCATACTGTCTGAAAGCTTTACCATCTATAGTCATTAATTTCTTCAACTATAAAATGGCAAGCCTCACAGAATTTTTTAATTCTTGTTTTGATATTATTGTCATCTTCATTGGGGATTATATCAAAGTATTTTGGCATGTTTGGCTCCTCAGTGCTATTGTTAGCTTTCAGAATTTGTGCTTTCAAGTGTCATTGAATATGCACAGGACACAGTTGGGACATGAAGATAAAGCCTCACCTAAAAGAGTAGATGTCATTTCTGGGTAAGGTTAACTGTGGGAAACAGAAGCGTGCTCACTAAGGAAACC
The DNA here is from genome assembly GCF_003369695.1 of Bos indicus x Bos taurus. Taxonomy (NCBI): domain Eukaryota; kingdom Metazoa; phylum Chordata; class Mammalia; order Artiodactyla; family Bovidae; genus Bos; species Bos indicus x Bos taurus. The sequence goes on along the minus strand of NC_040078.1, from coordinate 42,207,032 downwards.
TTAGGTCACAACCTCCAGTTTCCTGAGGGAAATGCCAAAAATGCTCCGAAGACAAAAGACTGGAAACAAACTGGAATGTCTCTATCCATCTGTCTGCTGAAGCGGAAGGAATGAGTTCATGTAACACTCACTTCCCAGACCTTTCAGTACAGAATCAAACATAATGGAAAACCGTGTCCATTTTGGGTTTCTATGGGAGATGAAGTGGTTGTTCCCTTGGACTTATCTTTATAAGCACAGCAGTGACTCAAACGATGTGGGGAAGTTGAGGTGGAGTCGGGGAGCTCATTAGTGACAGGGAGCCCAGTTGCGCGTGCCCACCTGTGAGCACATTACTCAGTGAGTTAATATGCTTTCTTCGGAAATTCCAGACAGTGCAGTTCGTTCTGAGACAACTGGGTAGTCATGGACTGTGGTTTTCCTGGTAGATGTGGGTCAGATCCCTAGTTCTAGCTAAGAGCAATGGGTAAGATGAAGGAATTCTAGGCTGCATCTCAACCAGAAATATCTGGTTTTAATTCAGTATATTTTGAGAATTGAGGATGAAAGAAAAGAAAGAAAGAAAAAAAAAAGGAATCCTCAGTACCCATACGTTTACACTAAAATAAACTCCATAAAGTTTTGATTAAAAAAAAAAACATGTAGAGATTTTAAGAGGAGGAAAACAGACAACCAGCACAATACTTTATGGCTCATAAATATTCCAGGGAAGATCCCCTGGAGAAGGAAATGGCAACCCACTCCAGTGTTCTTGCCTGGAAAATCCCATGGATGGAGGAGCCTGGTAGGTTACAGTCCTTGGGGTCGCAAAGAGTCGGACATGACTGAGCAACTTCACTTCGCTTCATAAATATTCAGGAAAATTACAAAATGACATCAAATAATGCTTTCTTCCTCACAACTTTAAGTGTAATTATAATTTTACAGAATATTCAAATAAAAATCTTACAAAAGCCAACATTTGTTCTTCCTTTGTAGTCTCTTAATAAGTAGAAAAATTTAATTCTGTAAAAAAGTTGATTTAGTGATGTTATAAATTCAAAAGTGTACAAGAATAGGAGTTTTGCATTTATGCTAATTAGACATTATATTCTATTGTAATAATATCATCACTACAGTTGTGATTATGGGGTCTTTATTTTTTTTCCCTAATGTAAAAAGAGTTCTGAAGACTTTAATGGTCTTTATTTTCAAATTAGGTTAATTTCCCCTTGGTACATGGTGTATGTTAAAAATACATCCAGTGCAATACTTTTCCTAGTGCTTTTAACCTAATCTACAGGTTTTGCATGATTTTGACTCTTCATGCCTCCATATCCCACTGAGACCTGTTAGGTTTTCTAAGCAACTACAAATGTAGCTCTTTGTGGGAAATACCACTCTGAAATAACACCTTCAGAAAGATTACAGACCCTGTTGGGGAAATCATACAAAGTGAGAACTTGAAATTCAAGTAATTCTAAATATTAGCAATTCCTTTTTCAACTGAGAAACAAAGGATAATATTTGAATAACACATTAAAAAATACTCTACCTACAAATCTGTTAAAGATTTGATCTTGTAAATAGTCACTGGTTTAAAAACATTAATCTCTGATTAGGAACTATTATTTACCCATACCCATAGTATTTGCAATAATGAGTTTCTATAATCTCAGTATAGTGTTCAATTATTATTATTTTTTTATACTGGTTGCTCCATTCTCTTCTGGAAAAATGTTTTCTGTGGACAACTAATTAGATCAAATTAGATTGATCTCATTTGTTTCCCAACACATGAGATCAAACTAGATTTGTCTATGCTTTCTCAAAATAGATTGTAAAGATCTTGAGGGAGAATCACAAATAACCAAAAGAAACCTTTATAGGAACTATTATTCTTTCCCTGTGGACACAGTGAGCTCTTGATGATGAGAAATCATAATAAATTGTGTAATTTCCTCCAGCCTTCCTTCCTGCTTTTTTGATGTGTGCTTGGTCACAAGGAAAGGGACTGAAAATACTTTTTGATATACACCATTGCCTTCACTGCAGTTCTAACTGAAACTACAGACTACTCAAGCAAGCATGGCTTTCTTGAATAACTGAAAGTCTTTAGATTGTCTGCAGAGAAAAAGAATTTTTAACCAGTGGTCAAAGAGCTAGGAAAGATAAGAGGAAGATAACACTGAGAGATGGTTAGGGTTATACCTGTATTTAATTCAGTCTTTTCACAGTCTTTGACAAGAGCCAGGAGCTAGAGCAAACTTGGTTCATGTTAAAGATATCTGCCCTAATACCGCCTATCTCTTACTCCTCCTGCTTTCTGCTCAGATTCTTCAGACTCCCAAGGGATTCCTGTTTTTTTCCATACTCTCTTTGAGGATTGAAGGATTTACAAATCAGATTTAACTCTGGGTATAATCATTAGTAAAAGCCAAGTATAAACTGCAAATTTGAAAGAACAGGAATTGCTGCATTTGTTTTATTGAACCACTGGCATGTGCCCAACCAGCTTCTGTATTAATTAATGATGGATAAGCACATTGTGATAAATTCACAGAATGGAATATTCTGTGAATATTCAGCAATTAAAAAAAGAACTATTACTGCTATTTGCAGCATTCTGTGCAAATAGCAAAACCACTACATTGAGAAAAAGAAGCCAGCCACCAAAGAGAACATAACTGCGTGATTCCATTTATGTGAAATTTAAGAACAGACAAAACTAATCAATGGAGATAGAAGTCATCAGAACAATGGTTGCTTGGAGGACGAGGACAAATTGAAAAGGAACATGAGGACACTTTCTAGGTTGTTAGCAATGTTCTCTTTATTAATTTTTTAAGGTGTTGGTTACTTGGTGTATGGATTGGTCTAAACTTATCCAACCATATTCTTAAGATCTGTGGAATTAAAAAAAGAGTCACCTTGGTAAACTTCTACTTTTGAGTATGCTGCTGCTGCTGCTGCTGCTAAGTCGCTTCAGTAGTGTCCGACTCTGTTCGACCCCATAGACAGCAGCCCACCAGGCTCCCCCGTCCCTGGGATTCTCCAGGCAAGAACACTGGAGTGGGTTGCCATTTCCTTCTCCAATGCATGAAAGTGAAAAGTGAAAGTGAAGTCGCTCAGTCGTGTCCGACTCTTAGCGACCCCATGGACTGGCAGCCCACCAGGCTCCTCCGTCCATGGGATTTTCCAGGCAAGGGCTATGCAACCGGCACTTTCTCTGTGAAATTATAGAGCAAGTTTTCAAAGAGTTCAGTAGATGTGGCAAAAGTCCCAAAATGTTCCACAAAAGGAACACATGCTTTTTTAGTATCCTCCAAGGCCCCAGAACCAAAACATTAAAATGCTAAGTAACTGTGACCTGATGATATTCTCTTTGCTTCTATAGGATGAGAATTTGGCCTGGTATTGGTATTTGTAATCTCTGAAGAATTTCTATGTCTTGAAAGAGTCTAGGGTTATAACTGAAACTCTCACAATGAAAGTTTATTAACAGTCAGATTTCAGTTTTAGGTGCATTGTAAACCACCTAATGAAGAATGGACTTTTACACAAAGGCAAGGATTCTGAAACATGTTAGTAGTGGTGACAGACAAACTGGAGTGTGCCAAACCACCTGACCAAACCTGTAAAAGATAGTCAGTCACATAACACTTGTCTTGGGTGCAAGATCTGCATTGTTAGAAGTATTGGTAGTAGGCAGAGACACAAAAGAAATAGATAATATTATACTCTCTCTCCCTCTCTCTCTATATATATACATGTATATATATACACATGTGTGTTTTATTAAAGCATAGTTGATTTAAAGGAAATCAACCCTGAATACTCATTGGAAGGACTGACGCTGATGCTAAAGCTCCCTTGCTTTGGTCACCTGTTACAAAGAGCTGACTCATTGGAAAAGACTCTTATGCTAGGAAAGATTGAAAGCAGGAGGAGAAGGGGACAACAGAGGATGAGGTGGTTGGATGGCATCACCGACTCAATGGATATGAATTTAAGCAAGCTCTGGGAGATGCTGAAGGACAAGGGAAGCCTGGCGTGCCACAGTCCATGGGATCACAGTCGGACATGACTTAGCAACTGAACAACAAATGTTCTCTCTCTCTCTCTAGATATATATATGTATATATATATATACATATATATATTATTAAAGTATAATTAATTTACAATGTTGTATTCATTTCTGCTGCACAGCAAACTGATTCAGTTATACATATATATATATATACATACATTAAAATTTTTATTTAAAAATACAAAGGATATTGAATAGAGTTCCCTGTGCTATATAATAGGACCTATTTTTATCCACTAAGCTTATGCTTTTGAGGGCTCTATAAGCTTGCTGCAGCTAGTTAGCTTGTTCTCCTGTGCTTTGTGCTGTCTGAGGACTCTTTCCTTCCCCTGCTCTGGGAGTAGCTGGGCAGATGCTGCTTCAGGCACTGCAGCGCTCCTGGGCCAGGCTGATCTGACACATGGAAGAATGGGAATAGGGAAGAAGAGACAGTGCTTCCAGTGCTGACTGGAGTGGGGAAGGTAAGTAGTTGCTCATCTACTTCCCTAGAGCTCAAATCCTATTATTGCTCACGTTTCTGCTGCTTTGTTGAAACCAGGGCAGAAAGAAGAACCCTAGAGGAAGCACTGATGGGGCTTCTGTTTCCTGGTCCCACCCTTCTTGATGGGTGCACCCACCCACGCACCCGTACCTTCAACAAGAATGCCTGCCCTAGGCTGTGTGCCATGGGGACCAGGCGAATGATGAACAAGATCCCTTCCTTCATAGAGCTTACAGGAGCCATTCCTCCAACTATAGTACCTCGATGGTTCCTCCTCTATGGGAGAAGAGATACAGCTGATACAAGCAAGAAACAGTTATTCTTTCCAAGAGTTTTCCAATGTTGTATACTTCCCTGAATGTATTCAGTTTTCAAGTAGTGTTAAATAATTTCATTTAATAAATATGATCAATGTTGGCAAATTTGGTCTTTGGCTTTTATTTCACAAACATCTCTAAATAACTTAAAACTAAAAAATGGGGAATTAACTTATAGATTCCGACTAGAGAGAAGTCCTTTATGTTATTGGACTCTGTTATAAATATTGGTATTGGTATTCAATTTTCCAGTTTTTCTGATATATATTTGACATAGCACTATAAATTTAAGGTGTAGAACATAATGATTTGACTTACATTTGTCATGAAATAAGTATCACAGTAAGTTTAGAGAACATCATTTCATGTAGATATAAAATTAAAGACAGAAAAAAATTCCTTATGGTGAGACATCTTAGGACGTCGTTAACAACTTTCTCAACAATTTTCCTATATAACATACACCAATGTTAATTATATTCATCATGTTGTACATTACATCCCTTGTATTCAATTTTTCGAATTGTTCTAGGTCCCATGTGAAATCAAAGCATTCAACATTGTTTTAGTTTCTATCTCACTTCACTTCGTGCTTTTTTTCTAGAACCCTGCTGTGACCTGTGTTGGGTGGAGGCACTTTGGTGAAATGGGCCAATGAAGTCTACATTTGAATAAGTCTTAGGTGGTGTATTTAACCTGGATGCAAAAGAGAGAAAAATGCATAACTCAAGAGGAAACATGACGCACATCCTTAATTATCAATATCTCGAGCAAATTCATCTAAAGTGAACAATCACAAATCCTCTCAAGGACTAGAGAAAGAACCCTAAGTAGGTCTTTTGCGTGTTGTATGTTTCGATGACTACTGATGCCGGGGAGCTGGGGCTGGCTCTCAAGGACTCCACATCCCAATATCACATACCAATCACTGCACCTGCTCAGATGCCTACTCACCAAGACCGGATCTACCCCTCAAAGGACTACTGTTGGCAGGACTGGGTGGTGTCATTCTTTAGTACAAAGGAAAGCATCTTTCTAATTTCAGGGTTCCTTTTGTGCCTGTCTAGACACTTCAGAGAAAAACAAATTTAAGTTACCAGTAAAAATGTTCTAAAATAAGAGGAGAGTGGTGCTAAATCACTTGAAAGGTATTAACTATCATATGCCTCGAGATTCTTCACTCACTCAGCTTCTGCAGGTTTTTGCGGCACCAGAAACAGTGGTTAGGTCTCACATGCTGTTCTGCTTCAGCTAGCTTCAGTGGCCACCTACAGAAATAGTTCTTGGTTTCTCTTCCTTGTCTAGATGCTGGTTAGGGCAGCGTTTAGAAAAACACGGATTTTCATATTCCCCATTCACACGTGTAGTGCAAATTTAGGGTATTAAAGAATTACCTAGATTATTCAATGTATAAAATCCTTTACTTCAGTTATTTGAGTATTTTCTGTCCATACTGTCCCCAACTAAATTATTATACTATCGAAAGTACTATAGTAGGAGTTGCAAAATTACAAGGGATTTAGAAGACATACCCGAAGGACCTCCTAATTTAAAGGGAAAAAATGACCCCTATAACAGCAAAGTTTGAAAAGCAGTTTTATATACATGATCTCATTTTATATATTCATTTTATCAGGTTTTACTTTTTAAAATTATGCTTATACAGTGTTTTTTGCATAATCAGCTATTTTTGAATTGTGATCCTAAGTAGCCAAAATTGAAATGGGTTGAAGTAATTTAAATATTTGTAGGTTATTTGTGTTAAATAGATTTCCATTCTCTTTTCACTTTCTAGAAAATTCAATACAAGCAGTTTAGTTACTGGACTTGTTACCAGAGGAAAAGTAAAAGAGATGTCTGGGGGAAAAAAAAAAGAGAGAGAGAGAGATGTCTGGATTACACTATCCTTCCCTTAAATGTGATCTACAGGGACAGGAGCTATGCCATGGAACCTGGAAGATAAGCAGATTTAGATTTCTGGGGTTGTTTATTTGGTATCTTTCTATATTCATCAGGCTTTCTAGTAGATTTGTAAATAGGTCAGTGTTGGATATTCTCACAAAGTCTAGGATAAATACTAGTGAAGACACTAGAGTGTAAATTTGAAGTATGTGTTAATACCTAACCCACACAGCAACTAATTCCTAGCAGTATGGGATTTTGGTTGCCTAAGTACACATCAGATTTCCAGTAAAGGGAAAAAATACTGTTTAATCTTTTGTTTGTCTTCTCAAACAAAACAAAACAAGGAATGAATTAACTAACTCCTCCCTAAAATAAAAAAGTTAGAATAAATGTGTTAACACAGTGTTCAACACTGGAAATCTAAAGTATTTTTAAATTAAGGAATCAGTTCAGTTCAGTTCAGTTCAGTCACTCAGGCATGTCCGACTCTTCGCCACCCCATGAATTGCAGCACGCCAGGCCTCCCTGTCCATCACCAACTCCTGGAGTTCACTTAAACTCATGTCCATCGACTTGGTGATGCCATCCAGCCATCTCATCCTCTGTCGTCCCCTTTTCCTCCTGTCCCAAATCCCTCAAAGCATTAGAGTCTTTTCCAATGAGTCAACTCTTCTCATGAGGTGGTCAAAGTATTGGAGTTTCAGCTTTAGCATCATTCCTTCCAAAGAAATCCCAGGGCTGAGCTCCTTCAGAATGGACTGGTTGGATCTCCTTGCAGTTCAAGGGACTCTCAAGAGTCTTCTCCAACACCACAGTTCAAAAGTATCAATTCTTCGGCACTCAGCTTTCTTCACAGTCCAACTCTCACATCCATACATGACCACTGGAAAAACCATAGCCTTGACTAGATGGACCTTTGTTGGCAAAGTAATGTCTCTGCTTTTGAATATGCTATCTAGGTTGGTCATAACTTTCCTTCCAAGGAGAAAGCGTCTTTTAATTTCATGGCTGCAATCACCATCTGCAGTGATTTTTGGAGCTCCCAAAAATAAAATCTGCCTGTGTTTCCACTGTTTCCCCATCTATTTGCCATGGAGTGATGGGACCAGATGTCGTGATCTTAGTTTTCTGAAGGTTGAGCTTTAAGCCCACTTTTCCACTCTCCTCTTTCACTTTCATCAAGAGGCTTTTTGACATATAGTTTTATTTGCGCTTTAAAATAGACTTCCCTGATTCATAGAAAGGTGGCGTTTTGGAATTGCTATATGATTTTATCAGAGTCTTAAAAGAAATAAATATTTATACATAATTTTGCCTAACAGAATAAACCTATGGAGAACTTGGAGAAATTAAACACTGGGGAAAAAAAAAAAAAAAAAACACAAAGTACACAAGAGATGAATTTCACTGAAAAACCACTAAATAACTGAATGTCAGTTCCTTCCCTGGTGAGGACAGTTTTCAGGCCACCACACCTGCCCTGCGTCATGTCACAGTTGAGTCTGGCATTGTGGGTGAAATTATTAGGTGGTTTGCAGAATTTTGACTCATACAGAATTGTGTTCCAGTGTTACCACAGTAAGTTCACTTTAAATTTTGTATTTCATTATTAATTAAGAATGCACTGGAGACTAGCAGGAAACTTCCATTTGTAACAAAGTAATCAGAATATATTCTTATTGTTGAAAGTGCTTTAACTTCCTCCCTATTTCCACTTAAATCTGAAGGAAAAAGAACAATTTGTATTTCATACAAAAGAAGTCTAAGATATCAGGGATTTCTATAGATTCTCTGCCTTATAAGCTTCACTCTTTGTATGTCATTCCATGAACTTTTCTGTAACTTAGAGGAGGTCCACAGCTTTAACCCTTAGTTCAGAGGGTTGTAACACGCTGCCTAAAGCAAATAAAAGTTGGCAGCATCATTTCCCTTGTTGAATTCTTTTTCCGGCAAACTTAAGGAGGGGTATAAGTTGAGGGTGTAACTTTGTTTCCTGTATTTTTGAACCAGGAGGATATCCCTGGGATTGGTGGCTGACTACTTGAATAACATTTTCCATGAACACTATTCATACCTCATGACTTTCACTAGGAAGCATTAGCAGCTACTCGAAACACAGTTCTGCTTTTCACTTAATCTAAAAAGAGATTGAAGAGGCCTTGGCCAAGTTAGGAAAAGGATAACAAAGCATAAGTTCTTTAATGGGATGTATCCTACGAACATAAAAGTTTAAGTGTACTAGAGCCCATTCCCACAAGCAAGACCTGATTCCAGGGCTGGCACTCAGGCTGATGACCATCACACACTGAGAAATAGTGCTATGGAGAAACAAACCTAATTCCACCTAAATGAGTCAAGTATGGGTTTGGGGAATGTGAGGATCTGTCTGTTAAATTTTGCTAAGATCAGGATCTTTGTGATTTACAGTATTCTCCATGGAATTGGGCTTATCTTTATGGAAAAGAATTGTAGGATCTAGAAAGCATTTAGTTTTGTGAAGCTCTGTTTGAATTCCTTAAGTAGGGTGAAATATTCCTTTATATTGCTGAAACGCCTCCATATGCTGCAGGGTTGGGGGCACTCAGTGCAGCAGGGCACGAATGGGACCTTTTGAAGGAGGTCACCTTTATCTTCATTAGCTCCACCATAGTTTGGCCTCAGGTCAAACAACAGGGAGGGAAGTCAGTCCTGCCCATCAACAGAAAATTGGATTAAAGATTTACTGAGCATCAGAAAAAGACCCAATTTCCCCCCTCAATTATTCTTTCCTGTAAAGAAGCTTCCAAAGCTTCTTATCCTTATCCATCAGAGGGCCAACAGAATGAAAACCACAATCACAGAAACCTAATCAAACTGATCACATTTACCACAGCCTTGTCTATTTCAATGAAACTATGAGCCATGTCATGTAGGGCCTCCTAAGACAGACAGGTCATGGAGGAGAATTCTGACAAAATGTGGTCCACTGGAGAAGGGAATAGCAAACCACTTCAGTATTCTTGAGAACCCCATGAACAGTATGAAAAGGAAAAAAGATAGAACACTGAAAGATGAACTCCTCAGGTTGGCAGGTGCCCAATATGCTACTGGAGATCAGTGAAGAAATAACTCCAGAAAGAATGAAGGGATGGAGCCAAAGCAAAAACAACACCCAGTTGTGGATGTGACTGGTGATGGAAGTAAAGTCTGATGCAGTAAAGAGCACTACTGCATAGGAACCTGGGATGTTAGGTCCATGAATCAAGGTAAATTGGAAGTGATCAAACAAGAGATGGCAAGAGTGAACATCAACACTTTAAGAATCAGCTAACTAAAATGGACTGGAATGGGGGAATTTAACTCAGGTGACCATTATATCTACTACTGTGAGCAAGAATCCCTTAGAAGAAATGGAGTAGCCCTCAAAGTCAACAAAAGACTCTGAAATGCAATACTTAGATGCAACCTCAAAAATGACAGAATAATCTCTGTTTGTTTCCAAGGTAAACCATTCAGTATCACAGTAATCCAAGTCAATGCCCCAACTGTTAGGGAAAGCACACTGATTGAAACCACCCACCCTGGCCAGGCACCGTAGTAACCATTTGCATGAGTTGTTTGATGACAGGAGATCCTGATAAGGAATATGGAACTAATAAGCCACCACCAACTGGAAGAGTTCAGGAAAAGTTGAAAGGAGACACGGCGTGTCCGTCCACTTCCCAGAATCCCTCTCGCTAGCATCCATCTTGGCTGAGCGATGTGTGCGCCACCAGGAAAGACTCTGAATTAGAATGATTGGCCAAAGATAACCCAGAAACTAATCCCATCACCATAAAACCCGAGACTGAGGCAGAGCAGTTCTCCTGGGTTCCCTTACCCTACTGCTCTCCACCTGAGTGCCCTTTCCCAATAAAATCTCTTGCTTTGTCAGCACATGTGTCTCCTCGGATAATTCATTTCTGAGTGTTAGACAAGAGCCCAGTTTCAGGCCCAGGAAGGGATCCGCCTTCCTGCAACACAACCAGTAATGCTGAAGAAGCTGAAGTTGAATGGTTCTATGAAGACCTACAAGACCTTCTAGAACTAACAGCCAAAATAGATGTCCTTCTCATTATATGAGATGGGAATGCAAAAGTAGGAAGTCGAGAGATGCCTGGAGTAACAGGCAAATTTGGCCTTGGAGTACAGAATGAAGCAGGGCCAAGGCTTTGCCAAGAGAACACATTGGTCATAGCAAATACCCTCTTCCAACAAAACAAGAGAAGACTCTACATATGGACGTCACCAGATGGTCAATACTGAAATCAGATTGATTATATTCTTTGGAGCCCAAGATGGAGAAGCTCTATACAGTCAGCAAAAACAAGACCAGGAGCTGACTGTGGCCCTGATCATGAACTCCTTACTACCAAATTCAGACTTAAATTGAAGAAAGTGGAGAAAACCACTAGACCATTCAGGTGTGACCTAAATCAAATCCCTTATGATTATACAATGGACGTGAGAAATAGATTCAAGGGATTAGATGTGATAGACAGAGTGCCTGAAGAATTATGGATGGAGGTTTGTGACATTGTACAGGAGGTAGTGATCAAGACCATTAGCAAGAAAAAGAAATGCACAAAGGCAAAATGGCTGTCTAAGGAGGCCTTACAAATAGCTGAGCAAAGAAGAGAAGTGAAAAGCAAAGGAGAAAAGGAAAGATATACCCATTTCAATGCAGAGTTCCAAAGAATAGCATGGAGAGATAAGAAAGACTTCTTCAGTGATCAATGCAGAGAAATAGAGGAAAACAAAAGAATGGGAAAGTCTAGAGATCTCTTCAAGAAAATTAGAGATATCAAGGGAATATTTCATGCAAAGATGGGCACAATGAAGAAGAGAAATGTACGGAAATACAGAAGCAGAAGGTATTAAGAAGAGGTGGCAAGAACACACAGAAGAACTATACAAAAATAGATCTTCATGACTCAGATAACCATGATGGTGTGATCACTCACCTAGAGCCACACATCCTTGAATGAAGTCAAGTGGGCCTTAGGAAGCATCACTATGAACAAAGCTAGTGGAGGTGATGGAATTCCAGTTGTGCTATTTCAAATCCTAAAAGATGATGCTGTGAAAGTGCTGCACTCAATATGTCAGCAAATTTGGAAACTCAGCAGTGGCCTCAGGACTGGAAAAGGTCAGTTTTCATTCCAATCCCAAAGAAAGGCAATGCCAAAGAATGTTCAAACTACCGCACAATTGCAATCATCTCACATGCTAGCAAAGTAATGCTCAAAATTCTCCAAGCCTGGCTTCAACCGTACATGAATCATGAAGTTCCAGATGTTCAAGCTGGATTTAGAAAAGGCAGAGGAACCAGGGTTCAAATTGTTAACATCTGTTGTATCACTGAAAAAGCAAAAGAGTTCCAGAAAAACATCTATTTCTGCTTTATTGACTATGCCAAATTGACTATATTGACTACTGAAAATTCTTAAAGAGATGGGAATACCAGACCACTTGACCTGCCTCCTGAGTAATCTGTATGCAGGTCAAGAAGCAACAGTTATAACTGGACATGGAACAACAGACTGGATCCAAACTGGGAAAGGAGTACATCAAGGCTGTTTATTGTCACCCTGCTTGTTTAACTTATACGCAGAGTGTAACATGCAAAATGCCAGGCTGGATGAAGCACAAAGTGTTAGGAAGATTGCTGGGAGAAATATCAGTAACCTCAGATATGCAAATGACATCACCATTATGGCAGAAGGTGAAGAAGTACTAAAGAGCCTCTTGATGAGAGTGAAAGTGGAGAGTGAGAAAGTTGGCTTAAAACTGAACATTCAGAAAACTAAGATCATGGCATCTGGTCCCATCACTTCATGACAAATAGATGGAGAAACAATGAAACCAGTAAGAGAGTTTATTTGGGGGAGCTCCAAAATCACTGAAGATGGTGACTATAGCTATGAAATTAAAAGACACTTGCTCCTGGGAAGAAAAGCTATGACCAACCTAGACAGCATATTAAAAAGCAGAGACATTACTTTGTCAACAAAAGTCCATCTAGTCAAAGCTCTGATTTTTCCAGTAGTCATGTATGGATGTAAGTGTTGGACTATAAAGAAAGCTGAGCATTGAAGAATTGATGTTTTGAACTGCGATATTGGAGAAGACTTTTGAGAGTCCCTTGGACTGCAAGGAGATCCAACCAGTCACTGGAAGGACTGATGCTGAAGCTGAAATCCCAATATTTTGGCCACCTGATGTGAAGAATTGATTCATTTGAAAAGACTCTGATGCTGGGAAAAATTGAAGGTGGGAGGAGAAGGGGTCAACAGAGGATGAGATGGTTGGATGGCATCACTGACTCAATGGACATGAGTTTGAGTAGTCTTGGGGAATTGGTGAGGGACAGAGAAGCCTGGTGTGATGCAGTCCATGGGGATGCAAAGAGTTGGGCATGACTGAATGACTGAACTGACAACTCCATATGCTGTTTGGCTAATTAACCTGATATCTTGCAAAAGGACATTTTATATACCATGAATGGCAGAGCAGAGCAGTTGAAAAACCATTTCAATAATGAATCAGTGCTTCTAGCCTGGTCTTCATTCCTTGTCAGTGCTGTAAGACCAATAACTTGTTTGCCAGCATCCTTCCATCATTTGGCTCTCAGGAGTCTCTTGCACACGGGTCTTGATAGATCAGCTTCATAATTAGATGCTAAGGTAGCCACTTAGATCCTGAGGCCTTGCATCCTGGCTGCTGAGTGGCTTACGGAAGGTTTCCTAGTCTATTTAGATCTTTGTGTCAGTGGTGGCTCTCAAATGCCTCTGGGAAGCAGGCAGAGGACTACTGGAATGAAGTGAGTCAGATAGGAATGAGACCAACTTGAGAAGAAAGTCCATCTCAGTGAGGAGTCCTTACTTCCTCCAGTCATATGTTGCCAGCTGAGAATAGGAACCCAGTGTTTTCAGATGTTCCTATGGGAGATGGACATAGGGATTCTGACGTGTAGTCTGAGTTTTAAATGCTGGTAGCTGATTCAATTTCAGAATAATCTCATACAGACCAAACTTCACATGATAGTATTCACAGATGACCTAAGGGCGCCTATTTATCACTTAATTTAAATAGAAATAACTGAGCTCGTCATTGAGATCCACCATTGGTGCTCAATCAGTCTCACAGTGAAGCAGTTTCCTGGGATGTGAAAACTCTTGTGGAGTTGGGAAACCGTCTAGATTGGGTTCTGGGACTTTGTGTTAGGGAGTCGTCTTGGTTGGTGTATGTGATCTTTGTAGGCTACCACATATCTGGATGAGAGGTTCCAGCTCTCAGACTGCGTGGTGATGATGGATACTGAAACACTAGCATCTCAACCTTTCAAAAAATTGCCATCTCTTACAAAGTAGTAGCATAATGAGAGTGTCAGTCATGGGCATTGGATGCTACAGTACTTCCCAAATGTTGGCTCTCTCTATCCTCCTTTTCCAAAATTACTTTAAAATTTGAAAGCTTCAGAAAGTGTATGAGCAAGTCTGACTTTCCCATTTTTCTGCTTGCTACACACAATAATCCTATGAACAACAATCCTATCCACTACCTGTTTCCTTAGAATGAAGAATCTTAAGCTAATGAGGTGGCTCAGTGGTAAAGAATCAGCCTGCCATTTTAAGAGATACAGGAAATGTGGGTTCCATCACAGGGTTGGGAAAATCCCCTGGAGGAGGACAGGGCAGCCCACTCCAGTATTCTTGCCTGGAAAAACCCATGGACAGGGGAGCCTGTTGGGCTATAGTCCATAGGATCACAAAGAGTTGGACATGACCAAGTGACTGAGAATGCGCATACACACACAATCTCCAAGAAGGTGGGCTATGCTTTTCCATTACCCAGAGAAGCCAAGAGAACTTCTTCAGGCTTCCCAGACTCATAATCAAAGATCTGTTGAGTTGGAAGGGACCTTAGAGATTCACATGTCCAAGGGTCTTATTTTAGAGATTAGTGACTTGCTCCTGGTTCCTCATCATTTCTCTTTTCGTTATACTACTAAATATTTGGAAATCATAGTCTTTTTAGCAAGACCCATGACTGAAAGTGAAATACTTGTGTTGCTGATTGTATTTCCGGTTTTATGCATCCAGCTTTATTTCTTTTAGATCCCGCCAGGTTTTCTTTAGACCCTTAGGCTATTGGCACTTGCTAATTTTTGCAACTGGGATAAGTGGAATGCAACTCTCTGAAATGACAATGATTTTGCTTCTGCAGCACTGGGAATGAATGTCTGTTGAACTTAGAGGGAATCTCAGATCAAAGCAGATGGGTGTATGAAATGTTAATGTAGATGTTACTGCTTGACCAAAGAACCCAACAGAGGGTAAAACCTCATGCTGTAATTTAAAAAATGGTGGAGTCTTTTGTGGTTTGTAACGTCACTGGAAACCCAAGAAAGGACTTACTTTATGCAGTTTGGTCTGTTTTGTTCTTTATTTTGATTACACAAAGCTCAAGAGTTCTTTTGACATTCAAAGATGCTATTTTAGTTAAATCTCTGATTTCTGTTATGATTTCTGTTTTCCTTTCCTTTTATTTTTCTGGGATTGAAGTTTTGTTTCACACATAGCCTCTTCTACTTTCTTCTGATTTCTTTTATCCAGATAATTATTAACGTTTCAATTTAGACACAGCAGCTGCCACAAAATTGGTGTTACATTCTTAGCAGAAGGATCATTTTTGTGGTAGGTAGGGATTATTTTTGCAGTGGTCACAGCCATCTGGTCATGGAAAAGAACACCAGGATCTTCCTTGTAATATAAAAAAGGGGGTGGGAATGTCATTGAAATTTATTCTATATGAAGAGATTTCCTTCCACAGGAGGAAATACATTGAGAAGTCACAGTAGTCAGTTTGATCTGTGCTTGAATTCTGTCCACACCACACACAGGTGTGTGACCCTGGAGAAGTTATTCAACCTGTCTGAAGTCCTTTATCTATCAAATCTTGATGATAATGACAACCTCAAAAGGCTATGGTGAAAATTAAATAGGATCATGTTTATAACGTCTGGCACAAAATAACTACTAGTCAATTTTTGTTTATTTCTTCATTCATTTAACAACTTTATGGGGCACTTATGGCTTCCCTTGTGGCTTAGCTGGTAAAGAATCTGCCTGCAATGCTGGAGACCTGAGTTCGATCCCTGTATTGAAAAGATCCCCTCAAGAAGGGAAAGGCTATCCACTCCAGTATTCTGGCCTGGAGAATTCCATGGACTAGTGACTTTCACTTTCACTATTATGCTCCAGACACTGCCAACACATCAAGAAAATAGACAAAATCATTACCTACAGACAGTTCCCTTTCTACTCTCTTTCCTTGTCAGTCATTTGATCCTCCTGAGTCAAGCCAGGACACTTAGGGTGAATATTGTTCTTTCAAAGAATTCATTCCTTTGGAAGTCCTGACAGTCAACAAATGCATTTTCTGCTTACATTGCCTTTCACAGGAAACCAAACAAAGAACATATGACGGAATTGCAAAATTTAACATACAGTGCAGCTTGGATGTGCAGAAAAATGACCTTTATTGTCTATACTGTTTTGGCTTTCTTCCCAAGCTCTCACCTCCTGACCAGAGGGAGGAATAACAGTAAATACACACCCAGGTTAAAATGTAGTCCCATTTACCTAGAGATGATGAAAGTCAGACTGAGAAAGACAAATACCATAGAATAGCACATGTATGTGGAAACTAAAAATGACACCGATTTATTTACAAATAGAAATAGACTCACAGACATAAAAAAAAAAACAACTTAAGGTTATCAAAGGGGGGCGGCGGGGGGAGGGATAAATTAGGAGGTGGAGGTTAATATATACACACTCAGCTCAGTTCAATTCAGTCGCTCAGGCATGTCCGACTTTTGCGACCCCATAAATCGCAGCACACCAGGCCTCCCTGTCCATCACCAACTCCCTGAGTTCACTCAGACTCACATCCATCGAGTCAGTGATGCCATCCAGCCATATCATCCTCTGTTATCCCCTTCTCCTCCTGCCCCCAATCCCTCCCAGCATCAGAGGCTTTTCCAATGAGTCAACTCTTCACATGAGGCGGCCAAAGTACTGGAGTTCCAGCTTTAGCATCATTCCTTCCAAAGAAATCCCAGGGCGCGATCTCCTTCAGAATGGACTGGTTGGATCTCCTTGCAGTCCAAGGGACTCTCAAGAGTCTTCTCCAACACCACAGTTCAAAAGCACCAATTCTTCGGCGCTCAGCCTTCTTCACAGTCCAACTCTCACATCCATACATGACCACTGGAAAAACCATAGCCTTGACTAGACGAACCTTTGTTGGCAAAGTAATGTCTCTGCTTTTGAATATGCTATCTAGGTTGGTCATAACTTTCCTTCCAAGGAGTAAGTGTCTTTTAATTTCATGGCTGCAGTCACCATCTGTAGTGATTTTGAAGCCCAGAAAAATAAAGTCTGACACTGTTTCCACTGTTTCCCCATCTATTTCCCATGAAGTGGTGGGACTGGATGCCATGATCTTCGTTTTCTGAATGTTGAGCTTTAAGCCAACTTTTTCACTCTCCTCTTTCACTTTCATCAAGAGGCTTTTTAGTTCCTTTTCACTTTCTGCCATAAGGGTGGTGTCATCTGCATATCTGAGGTTATTGATATTTCTCCCGGCAATCTTGATTCCAGCTTGTGTTTCTTCCAGTCCAGCTTTTCTCATGATGTACTCTGCATAGAAGTTCAAT
The DNA here is from genome assembly GCF_003369695.1 of Bos indicus x Bos taurus. NCBI lineage: Eukaryota > Metazoa > Chordata > Mammalia > Artiodactyla > Bovidae > Bos > Bos indicus x Bos taurus. The sequence continues at coordinate 42,189,513 of NC_040078.1, read as the reverse complement.
AAGCAGGGTGACAATATACAACCTTGACGAACTCCTTTTCCTATTTGGAACCAGTCTGTTGTTCCATGTCCAGTTCTAACTGTTGCTTCCTGACCTGCATACAAATTTCTCAAGAGGCAGATCAGGTGGTCTGGTATTCCCATCTCTTTCACAACTTTCCACAGTTTATTGTGATCCACACAGTCAAAGGCTTTGGCATAGTCAGTAAAGCAGAAATAGATGTTTTTCTGGAACTCTCTTGCTTTTTCCATGATCCAGCGGATGTTGGCAATTTGATCTCTGGTTCCTCTGCCTTTTCTAAAACCAGCTTGAGCATCAGGAAGTTCACGGTTCACATATTGCTGAAGCCTGGCTTGGAGAATTTTGAGCATTACTTTACTAGTGTGTGAGATGAGTGCAATTGTGAGGTAGTTTGAGCATTCTTTGGCATTGCCTTTCTTTGGGATTGGAATGAAAACGGACTTTTTCCACTCCTGTGGCCACTGCTGAGTTTTCCAAATGTGCTGGCATATTGAGTGCAGCACTTTCACAGCATCATCTTTCAGGATTTGGAATAGCTCAACTGGAATTCCATCACCTCCACTAGCTTTGTTCGTAGTGATGCTTTCTAAGGCCCACTTGACTTCACATTCCAGGATGTCTGGCTCTAGGTCAGTGATCACACCATCGTGATTATCTGGGTCATGAATATCTTTTTTGTACAGTTCTTCTGTGTATTCTTGCCACCTCTTCTTAATATCTTCTGCTTCTGTTAGGTCCATACCATTTCTGTCCTTTATCGAGCTCATCTTTGCATGAAATGTTCCTTTGGTATCTCTGATTTCTTGAAGAGATCCCTAGTCTTTCCCATTCTGTTGTTTTCCTCTATTTCTTTGCATTGATCGCTGAAGAAGGCTTTCTTATCTCTTCTTGCTATTCTTTGGAACTCTGCATTCAGATGTTTATATCTTTCCTTTTCTCCTTTGCTCTTCGCTTCTCTTCTTTTCACAGCTATTTGTAAGGCCTCCCCAGACAGCCATTTTGCTTTTTTGCATTTCTTTTCCATGGGAATGGTCTTGATCCCTGTCTCCTGTACGATGTCATGAACCTCATTCCATAGTTCATCAGGCACTCTATCTATCAGATCTAGGCCCTTAAATCTATTTCTCACTTCCACTGTATAATCATAAGGGATTTGATTTAGGTCATACCTGAATGGTCTAGTGGTTTTCCCTGCTTTCTTCAATTTAAGTCTGAATTTGGCAATAAGGAGTTCATGGTCTGAGCCACAGTCAGCTCCTGGTCTTGTTTTTGCTGACTGTATAGAGCTTCTCCATCTTTGGCTGCAAAGAATATAATCAATCTAATTTTGGTGTTGACCATCTGGTGATGTCCATGTATAGAGTCTTCTCTTGTTTTGTTGGAAGAGGGTGTTTGCTATGACCAGTGCATTTCTTGGCAAAACTCTATCAGTCTTTGCCCTGCTTCATTCCGTATTCCAAGGCCAAATTTGCCTGTTACTCCAGGTGTTTCTTGACTTCCTACTTTTGCATTCTAGTCCCCTATAATGAAAAGGACATCTTTTTTGGGTGTTCTAAAAGGTCTTGTAGGTCTCCATAGAACCGTTCAACTTCAGCTTCTTCAGCATTACTGGTTGGGGCATAGACTTGGATTACTGTGATATTGAGTGGTTTGCCTTGGAAACGAACAGAGATCATTCTGTCCTTTTTGAGATTGCATCCGAGTTAAATTCACCCATTCCAGTCCATTTCAGTTCGCTGATTCCTAGAACGTCGACATTTACTCTTGCCATCTCTTGTTTGACCACTTCCAATTTGCCTTGATTCATGGACTTGACATTCCAGGTTCCTATGCAATATTGCTCTTTACAGCATCGGACCTTGCTTCTATCACCAGTCACATCCACAGCTGGGTATTGTTTTTGCTTTGGCTCCTTCCCTTCATTCTTTCTGGAGTTATTTCTGCACTGATCTCCAGTAGCATATTGGGCACCTACTGACCTGGGGAGTCCCTCTTTCAGTATCCTATCATTTTGCCTTTTCATACTGTTCAGTATTGGATATTTTCTCCCCCTTGCCTGATAATAGCCAGGCTCACAGATTACCTCTTCTTCCCTGGTTTGCTTGAAGCAAGGGGATGGGCTGAGGCTCCTGCAACCTCAGGCGGTGGGAGGAGGCGATGTCCTCAGGCAGTTGCCTGCCCCCTGGCTCTCCAGGCTGTTGTCCCATCCACTTGGTGCTGCTGGCCCTGCGGGTGTTTGTGGCCGGCTTGGGTGGGTGTGACCTGTGGTCAATCTCCGCCTGGTCAAAGTCTGGAGTGAGCTCTAGCTGACCTGCTGTCATTTCAGTTTCCCTGCTGCTAGAGGGCCCTTTGAAGTCTTGCTGACTTTTTGCCTGCTTCTGAGGAGCAGAAGGGCTTGAGGTTTCTACAACTCTACATCTCTCTGTCTGGCTGTACTGCCTGGATGGGAGCAGGCTGGGTCCCTCGGCTTGTCTGGGGACTTGTCACATGCAGGACTGATTCATTCAGAGTCCGTAGGGGGGTCTGTTCAAGAGTAACCTCTGCTCAGCCTTCAGAAGTAACTAACCTTACTTTCCCTGCCTGAGCCAATCTTGAAAGAACTGCGGAAGGGGAGATGAGGACCACTTTGGCCGTTTCACTCCTCTCTCCTCCTCCCTTGCTACCTCCCACAGCTCCCCACATCAGTAAAGACCAGATATCTTCTTTCCTGACTTCATTCACCTGACAAACAGGTTTTTTTTTTCCTTATTGTGGTAGACCTCTATGATCTGAAACCTCCGTGCCTGGTGGTTAAACTACTCAGGCCTCACAAAGGAGTAGAGTGAATTCCTTTTTAAGAGGCTTGCATAACCCTATTTTTTTGAATGACAGAAACAGAACATGACTCTTTGCCTTGTTCTCCTTGTATAAGTAAGATCGCTCAGTCGTGCCTGACTCTTTGCGACCCTGTGGACTGTAGCCCACCAGGCTCCTCTGTCCATGGGATTCTCCAGGCAAGAATACTGGAGTAGGTTGCCATTTCCTTCTCCAGGGGATCTTCCCAACCCAGGGATCGAACCCAGGTCTCCCGCATTGCAGGCAGATGCTTAAGTTCTAATCTTCCTTCTGGGCACAACATTACCTCAGGCAGACCAGTGCAGAGATTTCCACTCGGGAAGATAAAAAGAGAAAAGCACTTCAAAAATGTAAACATTTACCCTTGTCACAGAATCATGACTGTGGCAGTGAAGGAACCCACTGTTTATTGGCTTTGTGCTTCAGGTGACCGGCCTACACCCAGATGCTGGTGGTCCTGCAAAGGTCGCTCTCTACATTGATTTGGAGTCAGTGGCAAATTACATGCTTCTAAGTTACATTTCTCCTCCACCCAGCTGAGTCTCTCTTCTTCCTCTTCATTATCCTCTTCTTGCTGTTGGTGTTTGATCTCACACTGGACACATGTCCAGGAATCACACCCTTTCTCTTGTCCATGTGCCCACACTGACAGCCCGTGCCCTTCAGCTCTTCTTCCAGGTCTTTCTCTTTTGCCCTTCCATGTGTGTGAACATTGATTCCTTAATGTGCTGATAACCGTTGCTATAATTTATCTAGAATCTTTTACTTAGTAGAGGTGAGAAAGCTCCTTTTATTTGGCTCCTTCATTTAATCCTAAGAATCCCCATTGTGTACTGGAAGAAAGTGAGGCTCAAAGAGGTTAAAACATTTTTGTTCAAGACAATAGAACCGTCCTTTCTCTAGTTCTCCATTTTATCCAAAACTACCTTCCAGGCAGATTTCAAATAATCTCTGCCTTTTTAAAGCTTCATACATTTTGGCAGATTTATTTTCTCTGTGTTCTCATAGAGATCTGTTTAAATCTCTTTTATAGCATGTATTACAGTCTGGCTTGCTTGATATTTAATTGTATGAATTTCTCCTCTACCTTATTATAAATCTTTGAAGGCAAGGATTAGCTTTTACTCATCCATCCCTTGCTCCTAGAACATAATAATATAGTAGCACTGAACATAATGAACACATTAATACTTTTTAAAAACTCAAATATCAGGTGAAAAAAAATTAATAGATCATCCATTCATTTGTTAAACGTTACATAGTACTTACTCTGTGTTAACTACTATTAAACAAATGACAAATAAATGAAAAGCATGATTAGAAATTATCTCTGCCCTTGAAGAAACTTCATTTCTTGGGCAAGGCAGACTATCAAATAATCAACTCAATAAATTGAAATAAAGAAAAAAAAAACACTGCTGAAACAATAACTGGAAGAGCTAGACCCTGAACCCAGATTTCAACGGCCTCAAAACCCACTCCACTAGGGCAGACTGCTCTGAAAAAAATATTTAGGTTTTAGGTGAAGATTTTATATAAATTGAATTATCCTACAATAACTCTGAAATGGAACTCAAAAATTATCTTATGATAACTAGCCTAAAAATCATTACAGCTGGCCCTCCATATCCATAGGATCTGCATCAACTACAGATAGAAAATATTCAGGGGAAAAAAAAAAAAATTTTCCAGGAAGTTCCCAAAACCAAAACTTGAATTTGCTACACACTGGTGACTATTTATTTACATAGCATTTACCTTGTATGTACAACTACATAGTATTTACATTGTATCTGGTACTATAAGTAATTCAGAGATGATTTAAAGTATAGTGGAGAATGTGGATTGGTTATATGCAAATACTACACCATTTTCTTTAAGGCACTTGAGCATCTGTGGATTTTGGTATCTGTGGGGGAGTCCTGGAACCAATCTCCCATGTATACCAAGGGGTAACTGTACTTTGAAGGGAAGAATGGGGAACTCCTTTTCAGAGATGATTAATCGTTGATGCAATTCTGTTAGAAGTGCTGACTAATGGTCTGATGACTCCTTATTTTGCTCTTGGTGTTGGTAAAGAGGGCAGTACAAGTCAGGAAATAAAAAGAACTCACAGATTTCAGCCACGCAAAACTGCTAACAGTGGAGATCTCCATATTATTTTGGTTCCATCAGGCTTTTTTTCCCTCTGGGCTGATTTAACCACTTCCTCTTTCATCCCTCTGTTTTGTCTTTGAAGGCTAAATTACTTTTCCCTTTTCTGGTAAGGTTATTATTAATTTTTAAAATCATGTTTAATTTCCCATTTTTAGCATTTTTACCACTCTTATTTTTTCCTTTTCTTTATGTTTCCTTGCTTCATTTCTTATATCCTCACTCACATACTCTGCCCATTAAGTTATTGAAAATAAGATACACTGAAACCCTAATCTCTAAAATCCTGGCTACCACAAGAAGGGCCCTTTGAACTTTGCTTTCAACCTCTGTTCATGGATGGCCAACTCACTCACCAATTATAATTGTGCTGTTATAGCCTTTGGAGGTGGTGTGTGGAGCCCTGCCATTATATATTTTTATTCTCTGAGGTTTTGCTAAAACTAATGGGTGGCTCAATAAAAAACAAAAACAAAACAAAAACCTGTATGTGTGTGTCTTTGGGAATGAGAAGAAGGGTGGATTCTATCTAAAAATGCATAGTTATTTGCTATGAGCTCCTTCTTAGAATCCCTTGAATCTAGGAAGAATTTAGTATCAGATCAAAATGATGACTCAGAGTGGTTAAGTGAATGACATCTTAAATATTAGGGAAGGGAGGGAAATGAAAGGAGAGCTTTCAAAGAGTATATACACTAAAACTGAAGCATATTTCATCTCTTTCCTCTCCTGCTGCCATTCCTTTTCCCCTCCGATTTCCTTAATTGGCTTGTTCTTAAGGGAAATGAAGAAGATTCCTAATGCGCTCTCCTTCTCAGAACAAAGAAATATCTCCAGGTTCCTTTTTCAGAGGAAGGGGTTGGGGGTTCAGAGCCTTTATAGCTTGGGAGAAGTCAAGGCTAGTTCCTCAAGCTTCTCTATTATTTTGAGATACACGATTCTTTGTCCTCAAGCTGCTGTGCCCTTTCAGGAAAAGTCACTCCTAGTGATGTCAGAGGCACTTGGAAGAAATAACTGGTTACTGATGGGCATGAGATGTTAGTGAAGACCAACTTCAATGTGTAATGTTTCTTCACTTAAATTTTAAGAAACGTTAAGAAAATTTTAAGAAATGATTTGTGTAAACAGGGATATTGGTGAGTCACATAACGTCTGTGTCCATGAGTTTTGTGCCCATGTCATTTAATAACAGGGTCCCTGCAAAACTGCACGTACATTTAAAGCCATCCACGGTGTACAACTTGAGGTGACAGACAGTGGTGTGTGTATCTGGCTGAGACTGTTTACTTTTTCTTTCTCTTTTTAAAAAAATAACTTTGTTTATTTATTTGGCTGTGCCATTTATCTGCTGCATGTGGGGTCTTTCAGTTGCAGCATGTAGGTTCTGATTCCCTGACCAGGGATTGAACCTGTGCCCGCAACATTGGGAGCCCGGAGTCTCAGCCATTGGACCACCAGGGAAGTCCCTTACTCTATTTTTAATTGAAGTATAGTTGATGTACAACATTATATAAGTTATGGATGTACAGTATAGTGTCACAATTTTTAAAGATTATCCTTTTAATACCCTACAAAGAATTGAGCAGAGAAGAGGTGTGTTCAGTGGGGATCTGCTTTTGGCACTCTCACCAATACTCCGCTTTACTTGCTTTGAGAGCTGCCAGAACTGATGGCTGGGCAGGAAGGCAGAATGCAGTAAATATGCCGAGCTTCACAAAGAAGCAGTCATCAATCCCCTTGGAAAAGGGCTTGCATTCTGAGTCACGTTTCTAGTTGTGACCAAGGTTTAGGCTCCTTTACCAGGTCCAGCCCTGCCCTTCTTAACCAGAAAATGGACTTTTGGATTGAAGTGGAGGAACACTGGTTGACTAATAAGGGTAATCAGTCAGACAATTACTCGGAAATCAGTAATCAGAAGCAAACAGGGATACAGAGGAGGTACAAGGGAGCAAATAAAAAACAATTTAGCCTCTCTGTGTGTTTTCTTGTACTTTTTTTTTTCCTTTTCAGTTCAAATTAGGGTTTTATTCAAAGGACTTAAGGGACCAGGAGTCACTTCCCAAAAGAAAATTTAGACTTCTTTTCCTATAAGTCAAATAAGCATAACCATTTCAGGAAAATAATTCCCTGAGAACCATGGCAAAATAGCATCATATTAGGAAGATCAGCCAAGAGGGTGGTCCAAAAACCTACTGGACAAATCAGGAAACATGGTTCTAGTGGTTCTCTGGGTCTTTCTTTTCTGGCAAGGATTACAAACACTCCCTCTCTTTAAAATGTCACCTTCAGGGATGTGTTGCCAGCCCTTTCAGTTGTAATCTCCAAAGGAAAACAGGGAAACAATAGGAACTGTGGGATGCCAATATTCAGATAAATCTCAACTTCTGAAGAGAAAAATAGAACAAAGATTTCCAGCAATTTTAAAAATATGCCCGTCAGTGTCAGCAGCCTTCACTGAATCATGCGGTTCTCAACATTTAGGAGGCAGGCCAACTCTATAAGAGGAAACTAAATTTATAGAAAACAGAGGTTAAAAAAAAATTTCCAAAACCAAAACCTCTGCTGTTATTTGGTTGCCAGGATAACTTCTCCTGATTGGAATAAGACTCCTGCCAAGGCAGGAGATCCTAGACATGTGGGTTCAGTCCCTCGGTTGAGAATATCCCCTGCAGAAGGAAATGGCAACCCATTCCAGTATTCTGGTCTGGAAAATTCCATGGATAGAGGGGCCTGGTGGGCTATAGTTCCTGGAGTTTGTCATGACTGAGCACACACACACACACACACACACAATGTTGCTCTGCTTCTGAAATTGGTTGTTGAATAATTCAACAATTGAATTATTGTTCTGTAATATAACCAAGGCCAGGAGATATTCAGCTCCTATGGGGTATTCCAAACTCAGCCCCAAAGCAATGACACGTGTTAAAAAGAGCAGAACAAAGTCACACTAATGCAGAAGAAGGAAACAACTCCTAAACCTTATGTCTGATACAAATATAATTTGCAAGCAGAGAAAAGAGGAACCACAAAATTTGTATGTAAATGATAGGGTTTACCAGGGACTTGATACTGGCCCTAAAATGAACTTCTAGTTATTTTTTTTATTTACAAAAGTAATGGATATAGAAAACTTAATAACTATTGATAAAATTTTGAAATGAAAACATCACCTTCATTTTCAATACTCAGAGCTAACTTTACGTCTAGATCATAATAATCACTCAATATATGCTAGCCATTTAAAGATACATAGATGTTTCCATACATATGTATCTATTGGCTTACATTAAAAAAAATCTGCATCTATTGCTAAACAATGTATTAGGACTATTTCCCATGTCTATAAACACATTTTATAGTTATATTTTATATCCTTGGTCTTACCACAAATATCTGTATGCTTTACAATGTAACAAAATAGAGTGTAGACCAATTTGGCTATATCTGGAAACAGACCTTATCTGCAAATGCAGTGAAATCCCTCTAGTCAGGAAAGAGATGATAAAACCAACAGAATCTCAAAGGAAAAAAATTTGTCAGAGATTGAACATGTGGTCTAAAGAAAGGAAGATCCATTTTGAGCCCAGAAAAGAGAGAGGCGCCCCTCCCTTCCTCGATACAGGACTCCTCCCTCTTCTCCTTCCCCTCCCTCCCTTCTTTGTCGCCCCACAAGTGCTCTTGCTGACTCGGTCACTCCAGGATTTCCTGATTAAAATGAAGAAATGCAGCTGATTAAGCTAGTGAGTTCAGATTGAGATCTGTCACCTTTCGACCTTTAGCCCCACCCTCTGTTTACCAATCTGAGAGTTGGCACAGATGACTCTAAATGGAAGAAAAAAGAGAAGGCAAAAAAGTAAAGTGACATGTACCTAGGGCTACCAGCTTTGTAAGCCACACCTTGTTCTCTCTTCCTGTGTAGTGATGAGAAGCAGAGCCTTGGGCCATTATAGTGATGGTTTAAGGTAGGAAGAGAGCTGCAAGTGCAGGCATATTATTTACCCTGAAGGCAGTTATCTTTTATTCAGAGAATATAAGGCATCATTTCAGAACTTCTTTATTGTGTCCCCATCAAATCATTACTTCTGCTCGTATCTTTCCCCATCTTCTTTTCTCCTGGTACTGGTATTCTTAGCAGAATCTCTCTAGTCTCTCTAATTCTGCCCTGGGTCCCACTGCCTCTGCCCACTCGACTTTGACTCTATTTCTTCTCTTACCCTTTCTCTAACATCATCCATCTCTTCCCTCAACATGGAAACATCCTATCAGATCAGATCAGATCAGTCGCTCAGTCGTGTCCGACTCTTTGCAACCCCATGGATCGCAGCACACCAGGCCTCCCTGTCCATCACCAACTCCCAGAGTTCACTCAGACTCACATTCATTGAGTCAGTGATGCCATCCAGCCATCTCATTCTCTGTCGTCCCCTTCTCCTCCTGCCCCCAATCCCTCACAGCATCAGAGTCTTTTCCAATGAGTCAACTCTTCACACGAGGTGGCCAAAGTATTGGAGTTTCAGCTTCAGCATCATTCCTTCCAAAGAAATCCCAGGGCTGATCTCCTTCAGAATGGACTGGTTGGATCTTGCAGTCCAAGGGACTCTCAGGAGTCTTCTCCAACACCACAGTTCAAAAGCATCAATTCTTCGGTGCTCAGCCTTCTTCACAGTCCAACTCTCACATCCATACATGACCACAGGAAAAACCATAGCCTTGACTAGACGAACCTTTGTTGGCAAAGTAATGTCTCTGCTTTTGAATATGCTATCTAGGTTGGTCATAACTTTCCTTCCAAGGAGTAAGCGTCTTTTAATTTCATGGCTGCAGTCACCATCTGTAGTGATTTTAAAGCCCAGAAAAATAAAGTCTGACACTGTTTCCACTGTTTCCCCATCTATTTCCCATGAAGTGGTGAGACCGGATGCCATGATCTTCGTTTTCTGAATGTTGAGCTTTAAGCCAACTTTTTCACTCTCCACTTTCACTTTCATCAAGAGGCTTTTGAGTTCCTCTTCACTTTCTGCCATAAGGGTGGTGTCATCTGCATATCTGAGGTGATTGATATTTCTCCCGGCAATCTTGATTCCAGCTTGTGTTTCTTCCAGTCCAGCATTTCTCATGATGTACTCTGCATAGAAGTTAAATAAGCAGGGTGACAATATACAGCCTTGACGAACTCCTTTTCCTATTTGGAACCAGTCTGTCATTCCATGTCCAGTTCTAACTGTTGCTTCCTGACCTGCATACAAATTTCTCAAGAGGCAGGTCAGGTGGTCTGGTATTCCCATCTCTTTCAGAATTTTCCACAGTTTATTGTGATCCACACAGTCAAAGGCTTTGGCATAGTCAATAAAGCAGAAATAGATGTTTTTCTGGAACTCTCTTGCTTTTTCCATGATCCAGTGGATGTTGGCAATTTGATCTCTGGTTCCTCTGCCTTTTCTAAAACCAGCTTGAACATCAGGAAGTTCACGATTCACATATTGCTGAAGCCTGGCTTGGAGAATTTTGAGCATTACTTTAGGAAAAAAGCATTACTTTATTATAGGAAACATCTATATTAGCTATCAAATGAAAAAGCAAGCACAAGTTAAAAACATATAAAAATCCTCTTTGAACTGTTATCTCCTTCCAGCTACTACCTCCACATATTTTTCTGTTTCCTTTGCCAGAAAAACTCAAAAACGTTTTGTTAATATTCTGTCTCTCCTGCTTGAGCTTCATTTTATCCTTCAGACACTCTAATCTGGCCTTTGTCTCCACTGGCCACTAGAAGAGATTTGGTCATAGTTAACAATGATCTCCACGCTGACAAGGCAATGGGCATCTTGTGTCTTATACGTTCAGCCTCTCAGCATCACTTCACATGGCGAACTATTCGGTTCGTTTTAATTTTAGTAACACTTTTTCTTTTCCTCTTTTTTTCTTTGTGTCATTTATTTATTTATTTAAATGGAAGTATAGTTGGTGTTCAATATTATGTTAGTCTCAAGTGTACCAAATAGTGATTTGACATTTGCGTACATTATGAAATGATCACCATAAGTCAAGTATCCACTTATACAAAATTATTACAATATTATTTACCATATACTTATGCTATGTACATTCATGTGGCTTACTTATTTTATAACTTGAGGCTTGTGCCTCTTAATCCCCTTCACCTATTTTGCACCTTCCACCCCTACCTGCTGGGTTTTCTTCTACCATACTGGCTGCTCCCTCTCCATCTCTTTCACCAGCTCTCTAGCTAGCTTTTAATAGTTTGACTTAGGGCTAGGTCTTGACTCCTTTTTATTTTACTCTCTGCTTTTTCTCCCCAGTGAGCCCATCCATGGTCTAAATTATCATCTACATGCTGATGACTTCTATTACGGAGACTGTGGTTCACCACCCAGATATTCCCTTCAGGACTAAGGCACTCTTTTCCCTAGCTGAGCTGCTGGCAGCTTGAAGTTCATTCCCTCCTTGAGTATTGTCCTCAGCCCAAAATTATACCCTTTTCCCCAGGACGCCTGCCTCCAATGATGGTTGAAGCAAGGGCACAAAGGCCATCAGTTCAGGCCAACTCTGAAGGGCCATGCCAGTTGCAGAGCTCCCTGTAGAATTGGCAGAGCTCTCTGTTACAACTTATCCCAGTTCAGCTTCTTCTTCTGCCCAGTCATACTTCCCCTACTCCATTACCAACATGGTTTCCAAGAGCATTTCTCTGGTAGACACTGTGATGTACCACCCAAATGTTCCTTCAAGAACAGAGGATTGCATGTACTTGTATAAGTTCCCTTCAGGGCAGCTTGTATCCAGTCACTAATCAACATGGGGACAAACTGGCTTGACCCCCTTACCCCAGCTTGGGATAGCACTGAAGGATCAGCTTAATTCATGAGCTCCTTAGGGAAATGCAGTTTCTCAACATTGCAGGGAACAGAGTCTGTGATGATACCCAGAGACCCAGGGAGTGTTATCCTGGTGGCCTCACCATTAGAGTAGAGATTTATAAGAGCTGGGGAAAAACAATTTCCTGGCTAAATTCCAGCCAAAGGGGATCCACTAGGTCCCCAGACCCACCCATTATTCATTTCTCAAATCCCCAAGTAGATTGACACACCAGCAATTAGAGGCATATTGAGTCATTGGCCTGTGAAGAAAGAAATATCACAGTAAAGAAAGCCAAGTGGAAACCTCTGAAATCGCCCCAGACCTCACCAACAAAAATAGCAAACAAAGGAAAATCGCATCTTGGGAGTGGGAGGAGGGCAGAGATTCATGCTACCAGTAAAGACCTAAAGGATGCAGGGGAGATAGTTACTACTCACTATCACATCTTCATTTAAATCACCAGGCTAGTTCCTGCAAAAGCTGGATGTTTCTGGGAATGATTGCGGAAAACCACAAGCTCATACAAGTGTACCCTGAATGCAGCTACTAGGCTGGATGAGGTTTTATTGCTAGATAAAGAAGACAAAATAAGTCAATAAGGCCTTAGGTAAATGATATATGGAAATCAATTTAGGAAATATGCTTTTTAAAATTCCAGTTAGAAAGAGGATCCAAAACAGTTTTTACTTATGTGACACAATATTCAATTGCAGCTTTCATCCAGGACTATGCTGACTCTCTCCTTTCTATAGTTCTGTAGTCTGAAGATGCTTGGAACACTGGGAGATCCCACTGAAAATGATAAGGCTTCATTCTGTCAATTACATCATGCTGATTGAAGAGCGCACTGCTGTGCTGTGCTTAGTCCCTCAGTTGTATCTGACTCTTTGCAACCCCACGGACTGTAGCTCGCCAGGCTTCTCCAGGCAAGAATTCTAGAGTGCATTACCAGGCCCTCCCCAGGGGATCTTCCCAACCCAGGGATTGAACCCAAGTCTCCCAAATTGCAGGCAGATTCTTTACCTTCTGAGCCACTAGGGAAGACCAAAGAGTATGCTAGAAGACTTCATAACACACACGGAAGATAAAGAAGCACTATGAAGATTCAAGGGACTTCCCAGGCAGTACAGTGATGAGAAACCCTCCTGCCAATCTAGGGGAAGTGGGTTCGACTCCTGGCCTGGAGGATCTTACATGCCGCAGTGCCATGCACCACCACTACTGATCCCATGTGTTGCAACCACTGCAGTCTAGTGCCTAGAGCCTGTGCTCTATAACAAGAGAAGCCACTACGATGAGAAGGCTTCCACCACAACAAAGAGGAGCCCTCCTCACTGCAACTAGGGAAAAGTCCACACACAGCAATGAAGACCCAGCACAGCCAAAAATGGATAAATGTATATATATGGTGTATGTGTGTATATATATATATATATATATATATATATATATATATATGTATGTGTATATAGGTGTTGCTGCTGCTAAGTCACTTCAGTTGTGTCTGACTCTGTGTGACCCCATAGACAGCAGCCCACCAGGCTCCCCCGTCCCTGGGATTCTCCAGGCAAGAACATTGGAGTGGGTTGCCATTTCCTTCTCCAGTGCATGAAAGTGAAAAGTGAAAGTGAAGTTGCTCAGTCATGCCCGACTCTTAGCGACCCCATGGACTGCAGTCTACTAGGCTCCTCTGTCCATGGGATTTTCCAGGCAAGAGTACTGGAGTGGGGTGCCATTGCCTTCTCCTGTACATAGGTGTATGTATATATAAATGAATATACGTGTGTGTGTGTGTATATATATATAATCCCAATAACTTCAAAGTCTACAATTTAAAATACTTAAAAAAACAATTTTAAGGACCTGACACTTCAGTGACATTTTCATGGCTCCAGTGGTCTGGAGTGTGCTGGACTATCCCCTCCAAAGTAAAAGACACGTCTTGTACCTTCTACCACAAAGGAGGAGATATAGTGCCTTCTTTAGGTTCTGGGGGCACAGTAGGTATCTTTGGGTTCTGGGGGCAGTATGTTATACACCTAGGAATACCCCTAGCTTTGAATAGGGCCCAGAGCAGGAAAGAGCACTTCAATAGGTCAAGGTTATGGTGCCAGCAACCTTGTCATTGGGCCAAATGGTTGACACCTAACTACATTGGAAATGTCAGTCATGGGGCTCACGAAATATAAATTGGGGCCAGACCAGCAGCAGTCTGTCAAAATGGTTCATCTGTGATCAAGCCAGAGTGTAACCAGAGGGCATGAGCACACAGCATTGTCACTCTGTAGAGTTCACAGGTGTTGCTGCTTCAGCTCACATGTATAACCTTATTAGGGATCTTCCATCAGCTGAGGGAGAATGAAAAAGTCTGAGCTTCCTTTGTCAACAGTTAGTCTTGGTCACGTGTGCAAGCTAAAAATAAACAGCAGTTGCATTATAGCTACAATCGGAGTTGCCCTTGAGAGATAGTGGAGAAGAAAAATCTTCCCAATGGAAAAAGGTGTTAGAGATACATCAAGTAATACACATGGCATAAAAATAGAAGTGGCTCAGCTAGTTTCAAGTATGAGTTCTGTCAAATTAAAGCAGAAATAAGACAAACTACTTCAAAATACAGTTTGATTAATGGATATAATGCAATTCCAGTCAAAATCTGAAAAGATTTTTTTTTTTGTCTTGAAAACTCAATGCATATTGAGTAACCAAGAGAAACTTGACACAAAGAGAGAACAAATACATTATCTGATTTCAAGATTTATTATAGAACCACAATAATGAACCTGCTGGGATGTAGAAACTGAGTGGGGCCCTGTGGGCCTCCCAGGCACTGGGATCTTTTTTGTCCCCCATTCCTTATGGGCAAGACTCCAGCCTCCATGACCTTCCATGAGATCTAAAGGACAGACAGGAACAGTTGCTAATAAAGGGAGGAGCAGCCAAGAAAACACCTGAGGCAAGATTAAAGGAACCAGAGATGCTCATAAAGATTAGGAGACTGACCACCTGAGATTAAAGGAGTGTAGACTCTACACTGTCTCCTCTGGAGGTACGGGTCAGCACTGGACTGCCACAGGGGCATGGGCTCTGAGTGCATCAGACCTGGGTATAGCATAAGTCCCCTTGGGGGAGGTCGCTGTCAACCCCACCATAGAGCCACCAGAACTTACACAGGACTGGGAAACAAATGCTTGGTGAGCACAAACAGAAACTTGTGCACACCAGGATGCAGGAGAAAAGAGCAGTGACCCCACAAGAGACTGACCCAGACTTGCCCCTGAGTGCCCAGGAGTTTCTGGAGGAGGCATCGGTTGGCGGTGGCCTGCTGCAGGGTTGGGGGCACTGAGTGTAGCAGTGCATGCATGGGACCTTTTGAAGAAGGTTACCATTATCTTCATGACCTCCACCATAGTTTGGCCCCAGGCAAATAACAGGGCTGAAGAATTGATTTTTTATTTTTTGGGGCTCCAAAATCACTGCAGATGGTGACTGCAGCCCTGAAATTAAAAGACACTTACTCCTTGGAAGGAAAGTTATGACCAGCTGAAACAGTATATTAAAAAGCAAAGACATTACTTTGCCAACAAAGGTCCATCTAGTCAAGGCTATGGTTTTTTCAGTAGTCAGTCATGTATGGATGTGAGAGTTGGGCTGTGAAGAAAGCTGAGTGCCAAAGAATTGATACTTTTGAACTGTGGTGTTGGAGAAGACTCTTGAGAGTCCCTTGAACTGCAAGGAGATCCAACCAGTCCATCCTAAAGGAGATCAGTCCTGAATGTTCATTGGAAGGACTGATGTTGAAGATGAAACTCCAATACTTTGGCCCCCTAATGAGAAGAGCTGACTCATTTGAAAAGACCCTGATGCTGGGAAAGATTGAAGGCAGGAGGAGAAGGGGATGACAGAGGATGAGATAATTGGATGGCATCACTAACTCAATGGACATGAGTTTGAGTAAACTCTGGGAGTTGGTGATGGACAGGGAGGCCTGTCATACTGCAGTCCAAGGCAAAGAGTCAGACACAAATGAACTGAACTGAACTGAAATAACAGGGAGGGAACACAGCCCCATCCATCAACAGAAAATTGGATTAAAGATTTACTGACATGGCCCTGCCCATCAGAACAGGACCCAATTTCCCCCTCAGTCAGTCTTTCCCATCAGGAAGCTTCCATAAGCCTCTTACCCTTCTCCATCAGAGGACAGACAGACTGAAAACCACAATCACAGGAAACTAATCAATCTGATCACATGGATCACAGCCTTGTCTAACTCAATGAAAGTATGAGCCATGCCGTGTATGGCCACCCAAGACAGATGGGTCATGATGGAGAGTTCTGACAAAATGTGGTCCACTGGAGAAGGGAATGGCAAACCGCTTCAGTATTCTTGCCTTGAGAACCCCATGAACAGTATGAAAAGGCAAAAAGATAAGACACTGAAAGATGAAATCCCAAGGTTGGTACGTGCTCAATATGCTACTGGAGATCAGAGGAGGAATAACTCCAGAAAGAATGAAGAGATAGAACCAAAGCAAAAACAACACCCAGTTGTGGATGTGACTGGTGATAGAAGTAAAGCCCAATGTTGCATAGGAACCTGGGATGTTAGGTCCATGAATCAAGGTGAATTGGAAGTGGTCAAACAGGAGATGGCAAGAGTGAACATCAACATTTTAGGAATCAGTGAACTAAAATGGACTGGAATGGGTGAATTTAACTCAGATGACCATTATATCTACTACTGTGAGCAAGAATCCCTTAGAAGAAATGGAGTAGCCCTCATAGTCAACAAAAGACTCTGAAATACAGTACTTGGATGCAACCTCAAAAACAACAGAATGATCTCTGTTCAATTCCAAGGCAAACCATTCAATATTATAGTAATCCAAGTCAATGCCCCAACCAGTAATACTGAAGAAGCTGAAGTTGAATGGTTCTGTGAAGACCTACAAGACCTTCTAGAACTAACACCCAGAAAAGATGTCCTTTTCATTATAGGGGACTAGAATGCAAAAGTAGGAAGTCAAAATACACCTGGAGTAACAGAAAAATTTGGCCTTGGAGTACAGAATGAAGCAGGGCAAAGACTAATAGAATTCTGCCAAGAGAATGCACCGGTCATAGCAAACACCCTCTTCCCACAACACAAAAGAATACTCTACAGATGGACATCATTAGATGGTCAATACTGAAATCAGATTGATTGATTATATTCTTTGCAGCCAAAGATGGAGAAGCTCTATACAGTCAGCAAAAACAAGACTGTGGCAAAGACCATGAACTCCTTATTGCCAAGTTCAGACTGAAATTGAAGAAAGTAGGGAAAACCACTAGACCATTCAGGTATGACCTAAATCAAATCCCTTATGATTATACAGTGGAAGTGAGAAATAGATTCAAGGGATTAGATCTGATAGACAAAGTGCCTGGAGAACTGTGGATGGAGATTTGTGACATTGTACAGGAGACAGGGATCAAGACCATCCCCAAGGAAAAGAAATGCAAAAGGCAAAATGCTGAGGAGGCCTTATAAATAGCTGTGAATAGAAGAGAATCGAGAGGCAAAGGGTCAGATCCCATCCCTGTTTTAACCAGCTCAGGTGAGGGAAAGCCTGTGGGGATGCCTTCTAGCTGAGCCCACGGGTGGGCCAGGCACATGGCATTAGGCCCACAATCATGCTCAAAGCCAGTGATATTTCCCATAGAACCTCTTCCCCCCTCCTCCCTGGCATGTCTCATCAGCCTTCCCCCAGTCCCTTCCGTCTCTGTGCTGTTCTTCATATTGGCCGAAGGTGGCCAGTCCCTTGTGTGGCTCCATTTCTGCCACTGGAAAGCATCTTTGGGAATGTAAAGGATTCTGTTCCCTCAGTGAAGAGGCTGTGCTTAGCAGAGATAGATATTTGATGTTTTGCTGAGATAGGTTAACCAGACTTCTAAGGAAACTGAGTGGCTTAATCATAGTGCAGAGCAATTACCTCTTGTTTTCTCTTCTTCCTGGGCCAACAGGAAACCCTGACTACTCCACCCTTCCCAGTGGTTATCGGCAGCAAACACTGATGTGGATTCATAGGTAGGGGAAGTACAGAAAACAGGTGAAAAAGAACATGCCATGAGGGGTTAAAATATCTCCATCAGTGGAAAGCATTGGAAATTGGAAAATAAAAGAGAAAGAGCAGGAAGCCTTGGTTGCTTTATGTTTATTCAAAGTGAGAGAACTGAAGCTATTGCTTCTCTAGGGATAAGATGGAGAAAACTTCCTGGAAAAGTACCGAATTATCCAGGCTCATGTTTGCCAACTCCTAAATAACTTCCTATCTCCACCCCTCCTGAACTAACTTGTAGTTATCTGAGCATTTGTTTTCTTCAGTATGTGATGCTGTTCTCTCTTCCAGGAATGACTTTTTAAAATTCCCTGTTCCCCTAATGACCTCAAGTACTTCTGCCTCTTATAACTGTTTCATTATTAACTTCAGCCTCCATTACAGTGACTGATGCACTTACCATCTATAGGCATCTTGTAAATTGCTTGTTGAATGAATGATGGATATTCAGAAGTTTCTTGATGCATACAGAGATTGTGCTAAGTCAATTCAGTCATGTCTGACTCTTTGCCACCCGATGGACTGTAGCCCGCCAGGCTTCTCTGTCCATGGGATTTCCCAGAGAAGAATACTGGAGTGCGTTGCCGTTTCCTTCTCCAGGGGATCGTCCCACTCAGGGATCAAACTTGTGTCCCTTACATCTCCTGCATTGGCAAGCAGTTCTTTATCACCAGTGCCCCCTGAGAAGTCTAAAGAAAAAAATTGGGAAAATGGGATCCTCTGGACCAGCTACCCTGTCAGCCTCCTGGTGTCCCCAAAGTGCAGCAGGTGCTCAAAGTGTGCTCAGAGTCACTCAGTCGTGTCCGACTCTTTGCAACCCCATGGGCTATAGCTTGCCAGGCTCCTCTGTCCATGGGATTCTCCAGGCAAGAATACTGGAGTGGGTAGCCATCCCCTTCTCCAGGGGATCCTCCCAACCCAGGGACTGAACCAAAGTCTCCTGCATTGCAGACAGATTCTTTACCATCTGAGCCACCAGGGAAGCCCCAGTGGGGTTGAGTCTTGAGAATTAATTATCCCAGAAAGTGATATAAGCTAAGAAAGGAAATATGTCAGACAAAAGGTTAGACATAGTCTTGGAGGATAATTGCATTCAGGGTGACAGAGGAGAGCTTGAGCTGGCAGAGGCTTGGGCAGGGAGTTGGGGAGCAGGGTGGCAGTGACTGGAGATTGTGCTCTGCCCGAGAGTCTGGTAGAGGATAAGAAGGTGGGGCTGACATTCAGCCCTCTTTCAGCTGGTCAAGAGGTCAAGCTGTGTGCCACAGAGGGGTGCCTGTGACAGCTTTGAGAATGGGACATCTTTTCTAAAGGACCCCTTGGAGTAGCTGAGTTTTTGTGATTTGCACAAAGTCCCAAGTTAGCCTTGGCCCTGGAGGGGCCACAGTTTGATACTTTTAATGCCGATGTTGTTTAAAAAAAAAAAAAAAAAAAACCCTTGCCCCTTTTCAAATAAGTGTCACCACCAGAAACAGTATGGGACCACAGACTCTCCTGGGTGTTCTCTTCTTCTCTGTGTTATTGAGGGATGAAGAGTTACTTGGTGGGTGAAGAAAAAGGGACAGATTCTCCATAGTGAGCTAGGTGATGGCATTCTACAAATCTCCTTTTCTCCCATCCCTCTGTCATGGGTAGGTGTTAAAAGCATTACGTGAAGAAGTTGTTGGACTCTCATTGGAGATCATTAAAAGGAGCACAGATTGTCATCTTTTCTAAGATCATTTCCATAAGGCTGCTGCTGCTAAGTTGCGTCAGTCGTGTCCGACTCTGTGCGACCCCAGAGACGGCAGCCCTCCAGGCTTCCCCGTCCCTGGGATTCTCCAAGCAAGAACATTGGAGTGGGTTGCCATTTCCTTCTCCAATGCATGAAAGTGAAAAGTGAAAGGGAAGTCGCTCAGTCGTGTCCGACTCTATTGACCCCATGGACTGCAGCCCACCAGGCTCCTCCGTCCATGGGATTTTCCAGGCAAAAGTACTGGAGTGGGGTGCCACTGACTTTAAAGGAATACACTGACCACTTCGTATCTCTTACAACCTTGTGTTGTTATCTGATTCTAGGATTTCAAATTTACATGTACTGAATATTCATATATTCATCAGCTTTGATTATTCTGGGGCAGAGTATGTATATTGGTTGGGTTAGTGACCCATTCATAATCACTTTTGATTTCAAGTTCTTATTAAGATAATCACAGACTCTGCTTGATTAATCCCTTTTTTGACATTATTGCTCTTGGCGTTTATTCCTACATGGGAGTTAATGCAAGGATGCTTTTCTCATGCAAAACAGTGTTTCCCCTGCCCTTTCCCCTGCCATTTCATGGGGAAAGAAGGCAAATAAGATGCAGTAGATGAGCACACCAGGTAGGTGTCATTCATTCACCAAATATTTATTGAGAGCAATTATTACAATACTAAAGAGAAGGAAATGGCAACCCACCCTAGTATTCTTGCCTAGAGAATCCCATGGACAGAAGAGCCTGGTGGGCTGCCGTCTATGGGGTCACACAGAGTTGGGCACGACTGAAGTGACTTAGCAGCAGCAGTGGCATTACAGTACTAGGGCTTCCCTGGTGGCTTAGACGGTAGAGTCTGCTGCAGTGCGGGACCCCTGGGTTTGATCTCTGGGTTGGGAAGATCCCTTGGAGGAGGGCACGGCAACCCACTCCAGTATTCTTGCCTAGAGAATCCCCATGGATAGAGGAGCCGAGAATCCCCATGGATAGAGGAGCCTGGCGGGCTATAGTCCATGGCATCGCAAAGAGTCAGACACAACAGAGCAACTAAGCACATTACAGTACTAGGTTAGGTGCCTTGGTTTCAAATCCTATTAACAGCTCAGTCTCTTACAGCCATGTGACCTAGCCCGACTAACCATCCAGTTTTCCCAGGACTGTTCTGTTTTGGGCTTCCCAGTTGGTGCAGTGGTAAAAAATCTGCCTGCCTATGCAGGAGACACAGGAGACATGGGTTCAACCCCCAGGTTGGGAAGATTCCCCTGGAGAAGGAAATGGTAACCCACTCCAGTTTTCTTGCCTGGAGAGTCCCATGGATGGAGGAGCTTGGCCAGCTACAGTTCATAGGGTTGCAGAGTCAGACATGACTGAGCTGGCGTGCATGTCCTGGTTTCAGTGCTGGAAGTCCTGCATGCCAGGAAACCTCTGAATCCTGGGTACGCTGGGACAGTTGGTCACCCTGACTAAGTCACTTGCACTTATCTATAAAATAGGGATGTTGATTGTTTTTTACATCATGACTTTGTTGTGAGGGTCAAATGAGATAATGCAAAAGATCTTTGTAAATTGTTAACTGTCATATAACTGCTTTACCTCAAGAAAACAAGAAAAATCTCTACTTAACCCTCACCTAAGACAACTAAAGAGAGAACAAAAACCTAAAGTTAGTAGAAGGGAAGAAGCCATAAAGCAGAAATTAATGAAATAGAGATGGAGAAAGCAATAGAAAAGATCAGTGAAACTAAAAACAAGTTCTTTGAAAAGATAAGCAAAATTGATAAGCCTTTAGCCAAACTAATCAACCACAAAAAAATTCATGTATTCAAACGAATAAAAATAGAAATGAAAAAGGAGAAGTTGCAATTGACATCACACAAAAGCAAAAGATCATAAGAGACTACTACAAGCATGCTTTTTTTCATCCCAGGTACTTGTAGCAAAGGACTTGGATCTAGAACTGGATTGTCACACTAGGGGTGAGGCAAGTTCTGAGGGCAGGGGGGACCCCAGACTCATCAGGTACGTGGATACATTTCCATCTGACCACAGAGTTTGGTGCCCAAGGGCTATGGCAATACTACATCAGAGTCCCGTAGGCAAATTGTAAAGAGGCCCCCCAAAATTGGCAATGGGTTCTGGTTGTTCTCCAGGGCATCTGTCTGAAAGTAGGTTTCAGGCAACAGCTATGCGGCAAGGAGTTTCAGGATCTCCCCATGGGAGGAAACTGGCCAGAGTTGCCCAGGTGGCCTAGTAGAGGGACCTGGGGGTATTGGGTGAGTACCTACAACATGAACAGGACCAAAGGGGCACCAAAGGCAGCTGTATTATCAGATGAAGATCCAAGGCTGGGGATGGACCCAGGATAGTGAGGATGACTCGGAGGCTGGGGTCATAGAGTGTGGGACTGAGGCTGGAGTTAGAAGGAATATGGACTTTACTATTCTGCTGGGGACAGAGTTCTTCATGATTTTACTATTTTTTCAGAGTTTGATATTCCAGACTAGCTAACCTACGTCCTCCCAACTTTGTCCTTATTCATATCACTCTCTTTTTATATAGTCTTCTCATCACCTTTGATCTTATTTTTTATTTTATTTTTTTAAATAAACATAGGTCATTAAGGTAAGTATTTAATTAATTAATTAATTAATTAATTTTTGCTGCCCTGGGTCCTTGTTGAGGCACAAGGGTGTTTCTAGTTTTGGCAGTCAGACTTAATTTCGGCATACACACTTTTAGCTGTGGCATGTGGGATCTAGTTCCTTGACCAGGAATTGAACTTGGGTCCCCTGCATTGGAAGCACAGAGTCAGCCACTGGAGAACCAGGCAAGCACCAGAGCTGATTTTTTTTTAATGATATTCAACACATTTTCAATAAGTGCTTGTTCTGTACCAGATCTTGGGATTGATTAGCAAGCACCTGCCTTGTGCTTCGTCGTGGGCACTGAGTCCCTGTGCAGCAGGTGTTATTCTGTCCATTTTCCTCACAAGGAAGTGAGGTTCAGAGAGGTCCGCTAACAAGTTTGCACTGTATATCTGGACATTGGCATTTGAACTCAGTTCTGCTTTACTTAAAGCCATGGTCAATTCCACTAGAAGGATCTGGCATCTTAACTTGAGCCCTCAGAGATTTAATTCAAGTGCCACTCCTTCATCCCTTCTCACTTTGCATTACCGGTCTTTTTTAGAAGCATCATCTTGTCTCTCTCCCTTTCCTAACCCAGCATGACTGCGAGCTTCTCACTCTGACCCAAATCACCATTGGTTTGGAAAGTACCTCAAGTTAGTGTTGGTCACATCCCGGGTCTGCGAACTGTTTATTATGGGTCCACAAAGATAAAGTACTTGGGCCAGAATGTAAATCAGCTACATCACTAAGCACACTGTTTATTTCAATTGCCGCTTTCAACATTTTTCCTAAAGCAAGACTTTCTTGATGAACTGAGAAGTGCCTAGGGTTTACTTTCTGGCACAAGTTCCTTATCTCAAAGCGGATCAGTAAAAACAGTGGATCAGTAAAAACAGTGGGAAGAGAGACATTGATCCAGAAGTTGGCCCTGGTCCAAAGACAACACTTTGAGTAATGCTGCTGCAGCTAACATCACGTCTCCTTCTCCCTCACCGCTGTCAACTTTGGATTATTGCAACAGTCCCGGATGGTCTCCTGACATTTCCAAATCTGTTTGTGACACTAGCCTACTTAAAACCCTTCAGTAGCTCCCACCATCTGCTGATAAAGCCCAAACTCCTCTCCAAATTCCAGTCCAAGAGCTCTTTGTGACCTGGGAAGCTGGAGTACTCTGGCCAGCTTCCTCTCTCTTCCTCCCTTGCTCACTGGGCTCCAGCTTTACTGGCTGGTCTGCAGTTCCCCTGGCTCAGTGGTAAACATCTGCCTGCCCGTGCAGGGGACGTGGGTTCAATCCCTGGGTCCAGAAGATCCCCTGGAGAAGGGCATGGGAACCTCTTCCAGTATTCGTGCCTGGGAAATCCCATGGACAGAGGAGCCTGGAGGGCTACAGTCCATAGCATTGAAAAGAGTTGGACACCACTGAGTGACTGAGCATATGCACTGAAGCTCCCCAGACGGGCCATTTGCTCACCTCACCCTTTTGTCTGTGTTGCTCTGTCTACCTCTGTTGTCGTCCCTTCCCCTCTTTTCCTTGTCACACAGGAACACATTTTCTCCTTGACAATAGCCACAAGGAACTTGAAAGACCATGTGGGAACAGGGGCAGGATTGGATAGATTATTGTTTCAACTTTTGGATTTGAATAGGTGGAGAGGGTAGGGATGGCAGGAGATACTGAGAATGCAGGATGGATTAGGGAGGTGTCCTAGAAGGCTGTAGCAGCACAAGAGGTGATAATTGCCTGAGAGTCTGAGAGTTGGGCACGGAAAATAAGGAAATGGAATGGAGACAGGGCTTCCAACAAAACTAGGTGCTCACTGTGGATACCTCACAGGAAGAGGGGTTATATTTCGCAAAGAGGTAATGTGACATGTTTAACAAAGACAATTCCTACAGAGAAAGTCCCCTGGGTGCTCTGAAAGTGGCCGCACAACTCAGGAGGACTTCTTTTATTTAGTCATCAGAAGTATTTATAACTCTGAAAGCCTTTAAAGGAAGGAATGGCTCCTGGCAGCCAGGGGAATGGTGATGGGTTTGGCAGGCTTGTAGAGGAAGCAGTCACTGTACCCAGACCCTAGTTCTATGCCCCCAGACCGTGGTGGCTGTGGACGGCAAGGATTCAAGAGTTGAAGAGGCTTGGCCCCTCTCCTTCACCCAAGGGCAGGCAGGGTGGGTGAGGGCCACATCTTCTCCCTGGTCTCTGTTAGTTTCTGATAAGCAAAACCTTCAGTGGGAAGAAATCATTCCCCTCTTTTTACTGACTCAGAGAGTGAAATGTCTGTCTTGTTCCCACTTCCAGAAGGCTAAGATTTATGACGATCTGCAAATTGCCTCCTATAAGAAGACATGATATAAAAGGATTAACTGCCTAGCAGGTGTTTTAGTCTGATGCTGGTTCTAGAAAGACATGAATAGGAGTATGCCCATTTTATGTTATCTGCATGCTTCATGAAGATTGACTTATTCATCCTCATTGCCTGCTTGTGATGATTGTTATCCTCTTCTTTCAGCCTAGGAATTGAGACAAAGTGGGGCACGAGGGGCCTTGCCCAAGGCTACGCAGCTGGTAGAGGCAGAAATCGGGGCTCTGCTGACCAGCTCACCGGCAGGCTTCCTCTCTCAGGGAGGGAGATGCCCTGGGCCACTGTCAAGATAGCTGGCATTGACTAAAGAGAGTTGCTTGAAGCCCCAAACCTCAGGAAGACAAAAATCCAGCAAAACAGATTGATTGTGGGTCCAGTCAATGAAAATGTGTGATAAGGCAGAGAGCAGCTGGGTTGATGGAGTAGGAAATGGCAACTCACTCCAGTATTCTTGCCTGGAGAATCCCAGGGACAGGGGAGCCTGGTGGGCTGCTGTCTATGGGGTTGCACAGAGTCTGACACGACTGAAGTGACTTAGCAGCAGCAGCTGGGTTGAAGATCGCCTTCCAGGGCTCTCTGACAGCCACAAAACAACAGTCCAATGAATGGTGCTGATGACCTCATAAGGGAATACTTAAACAACTTGTATATGAATGCAGAAATGGTTGCAAAGAGTTGCAATGATTTTCACACTATTGTTTTATATCTGTGCAGTGCTCTTCAACTCTGAAAGCACTCTCACATGTACGATGATTTTTTCATGATAGTTTTTTCAAGGCGGGAGTTTGGAATTCCTGCTAAAATGTCTCTTAAATACACAATGACTCCACAACCGCAATCTAACTTATCTCCCCAGTTATCTTGAGCTTTCCCTGTGCTCGAGCTCAGTTGATCAATTGTGTCCGACTCTTTGTGACCGCCTGTCAGGCTCCTCTGTCCATGGGATTATCCCAGCAAGATTACTGGAGGGGGTAGCCATGCCTTCCTCCAAGGGATCTTTCTGACCCAGGGATTGAACCCATGTCTCCTGTTGGTAGATATTATGTGATGAATTGTGTTTCTCCACAAACTTTATACTGAAACTAACTTCAGCACCTCAGACTGAGACTGTATTTGCAGATAGGGTCTTTCAAGGTATGATTAAGTTAAGATGAGGCTCTTAGGGTTGGTCCTAATCCAATCTCATTAGTGTTCTTCTAAGAGGAAATTTGGACACAGGAAGAGACACCAGAGGTCAGCACATGGAGGGAAGACCATCTGCAAACCAAAGAGAGATGCCCCAGAAGAAACTGAATCAGTTGTCACCTTGGTCTTGGACTTCCAGCTTCCAGAACTGAGAAGATTAACTTCTGTTGTTTAAGTTACCCAGGCTATGGTATTTTATTATGGTATCCTAGCAAACTATTATGGCATGCTATTTTGAAACATCCTTAAACGTTTTAGAAGTACTTATTTTCCAAACCAGAAAATATCTGTATTAATCAGAAAACTTTCATATTGTCTCATCAATACATGAGAAATGGCTCACACTGAGCCTTCACCATGTGCCAGGCACCGTTGTAAATGTTCTATTTCATTTTATCCTCATGAAAGCCCTCCAAAGAAATAAGTAAGGGGGACTTATGTGGTGGTCCAGTGGTTAAAATTCCACACTCCCAATGCAGGGGACGCAGGTTTGATCCCTGCTCAGGGATCTAGATCCTACATGCCACAATTAAAAGATGCCTTGTGCTGCAACCTGGTGGCTCAGAGGGTAAAGCGTCTGCCTGCAATGCAGGAGACCTGGGTTCGATCCCTGGGTCAGGAAGATCCCCTGGAGAAGGAAATGGCAACCCACTCCAGTACTTTTGCCTGGAAAATCCCATGGACAGAGAAGCCTGGTAGACTACAGTCCATGGGATCGAAAAGAGCTGGACATGACTGAGTGACTTTACTTACTTTGTGCTGCAACTAAGACCTGGCAGCCAAATAAATACATAGTAAAAAGAGGGAGACAAAAGCGAGGGATGAGGAGCAGTTCTTCCTTACAGTAGAATTTCAGTTAATACATGTAGAAGGAATACAGAAAACAGAAGATAGCTGTTGAGCAAACACCACAGTAATAATCATTGCAGGTTAGAGCTGTTGACAGGCACATAATTAGTGGGTGAAAGTATGGTCAGAAATGAGATATTGTTTTTTTTTTAATTAAAAAAGGGAAAAATAGTAACTTTACAGTGGAGACATCCCCCCCACACTACTTTATTCACATAATGGAAGTTAACCTCCCCAGTAATAATAGAACAACACCATATATTCCCACATATGATGTACTGAGGACACAATATCATATCCTTGCCTGAAAGTGCATCCTTTCCATTTACTTATGAGAAAACGTGAGACACATATTGTGAATAACTGGCCTGGACTTTCCAGAAGCATCTTGGATTGGAGGTGATGAAGAAGACATGGTACCTAGTTGCAATGTGAAATTCTAGATTGGATCCTGGGCCAGAAAATCGAAAATAGTGGGGAAACTGGTGAAATACAAATGAAGTTGTAGCTTTAGCTAATGCTATTGTATAATACCAATGTCAGATCCCTAGTTTTGATAACTGAACCACATTTTTGTAAGATGTAGTTAGCTACCACCAGGAAGCTGGGTATAGAGAATCTTTCTACAATTTTTGCCATTTTTTAAAGTCATTTCAAGTTCAGTTCAGTTGCTCAGTTGTGTTTAACTCTTTGCAACCCCATGGACTATAGCACTCCAGGATTCCCTGTCTATCACCAACTTCTGGAGTTTGCTCAAACTCATGTCCATCGAGTCGGTGATGCCATTCAACCATCTCATCCTCTGTTGTCCCCTTCTCCTTGTCTTCAATCTTTCCCAGCATCAGAGTCTTTTCCAATGAGTCAGTTCTTTGCATCAGGTGGACAAAGTATTGGAGCTTCAGCTTCAGCATCAGTCCTTCCAATGAATATTCAGGACTGATTTTCTTTAGGATTGACTGGTTGGATGTCCTTGCAGTCCAAGGGACTCTTGAGAATCTTCTCCAACACCAGAGTTCAAAAGCACCAGCTCAACTTTCTTTATGGTCCAACTCTTACATCCATACATGGCTACTGGAAAAACCATAGCTTTGACTAGATGGACCTTTGTCAGCAAAGTAAAGTCTCTGCTTTTTAATATGCTGTCTAGGGTTATCATAGATTTTCTTCCAAGGAGCAAGTGTCTTTAAGTAAAATATTAATAAAAACAAATATTCTGAAGCAGGTGCTATCATTATTATTAGCAGGTGAAGTAACTCACTCTGGGTTACCCAGCTTGTTCAGGCTGAGGCAAAGATGTGTATCCAGGTTGTCTGAGTCTTGAGGTTATGAAGAATCCTGTGATATATCCCCTTAGTACCTGGAGGAGACAATGAAGTTTTAGCTCAGCTTTAATTTTTCATATATTTCTGGACTTCCCTTGTGGCATGGTAGACAAGAATCTGCCTGCCAATGCAGGGGACACCAGTTAGATCCCTGGTCCGGGAAGATTCCACATGTCATGGAGCAGCAAAGACCACATACCACAACTACTGAGCCCAAGTCTAGAACCTGTGCTCCATGACAAGAGAAGCCACCGCAATAAGAACCTTGTGCGCTGCAATGAAGAGTAGCCCCCATTCACCATAACTAGAGAAAGCTTTTGCAAAAAAAAAAACCAAAAAAAAAAAAACAAAACACAACGAAGACCCAGCTCAGCCAAAAATAAATAAAAAGAAGACAATAAAAAAATTTCTTTCATGATATTCTCAAAAAGGCTTTTTTCTAAATCACCCTATCTCCTATTAGTCCTCATTGCTAAGTTGCTTCAGTCGTGCCTGACTCTGTGTGACCCCATAGATGGCAGCCCAACAGGCTCCCCCATCCCTGGGGTTCTCCAGGCAAGAACACTGGAGTGGGTTGCCATTTCCTTCTCCAGTGAGTGAGAGAAGCATGAAAGTGAAAAGTGAAAGTGGAGTTGCCCAGTCGTGTCCGACTCTTAGTGATCCAATGGACTGCAGCCTACCAGGCTCCTCCGCTGCAGCCTACCAGGCTCCTCCGCCCATGGGATTTTCCAGGCAAGAGTACTGGAGTGGGTTGCCATTGCCTTCTCTGATTAGTCCTCATTAAGGAGGCATAATTTTTGAGTTGGAAGAAATCAAAAGCTGAGTAGGGCATTGTACAGGGTACCATTACACACCCACACCCACACATACTCACTAAGTAACAGACCTCTTTGCTTCCCTCAGAGAATTTACAAATAGCTGAGACATGAAAACTAATGGAGCAGAAAATAAGCACGAACTAAGTAGTATAGAGTGTGTGAGTCTTGGGAGGTCAGAGGGGGAAATACATTTCAGTCTGCTATGATTGAGGAAGGAAGAGGTGACATTGAATTTGGGCCCTCGAGAATGAGGATTGCGAAACAACGCACATGCCGTGGAGGGAGGAGTTGTTGTGGAGGAATGACTTGAGAAAAAATAGCTGGAGGTGGGAAAGCCCAAAGACTTCCCCAGTGGCTCAGCAGTAAAGAATCCACCCGCCAAGGCAGGAGACGTAGGAGACCCAGGTTTGATCCCTGGGTCGGGAAGATCCACTGGAGAAGGACATGGCAGCCCACTCCAGTATTCTTGCCTAGAGAATCCCTTGAACAGAGGAGCCTGGCGGGCTACAGTCCAGGGGGTTGCAAAGGTTCGGACAGGGCTAAGCATTTGAGCAGGAGCAAGCAGGGATCCTAATCTCCTGCCTTCAGAGACCGTGCAAATGCATGGATAAGCCCCGAATAAGACAGAGAATGGTGAGTGTTCTGGGAAGGCCTGCTCCACCTAAAGGCACTTTGGATTAAAATAAAATAACAAAAGCAAACACTGCTCTAGGCAAACACATCTCTGCTGACCAGATTCCGCCCAAGGGCAGCTGATTCGAGCCTGCTTTCTGATGCAAGCGAAAGCGTTCCTGGCTACTGTGATAGAGGACATAACTCATCAAGAGATAGGGGAATTATTTGTACTAATAATTCTGTCTGTTCCTCAAAGCTGTGTGTAGCCAGGTGGGTCAATTGTGGGATGCTCAGGGTTTCACTAAGTGCTAGGCTTGCAGTTTTACTGTTGCTAGGACACTACTGCCACCTAGTGGCCAGCTGGGGCTGTGCCAGCACCGACAAAAAGCAACAGGTTTGCTTTCTATATATGGTGCTTTCCTCTTCCAAATGTTTGTCCTGTGACTCATGCTAAAAAATATCCAGATAAGCTCATAATCCTTTAATAGTGTAAGCTTTCACTCATGGTGAGGGTTGTTATTGCCATATAATCAATACTGTGATAATGAGGCTTGTGATTTTTTATTTGGTGTCCGGTCAGTAAGTTTTCTCTGCCACTGATGTGCACATGTATGAATGGTATCTCTTAGGCATAGCTGTAGAAGTTTAACAAATGTATGATCATCTCTGTTGAAGGGATTATATTTGAGGACTCATGAAAAAAAAAACACTGAAGACAAAATCAAGAGATTTATGTATATTTGTTAGTTGCATGGCTTTGAGCCACTGGGCTTGAAAAGGTTCAGCAGTTCTCTTAACCGAATCCCATGGTGGGGGTTGGGGTGGGGGGCATGCTTGGAGGAGTTTCAGGGGTTTGAAAGTCCTGAAGGATCTTCATCTGGGGAGGGGGTGGTTAGAGTGAGTAGAAGAGGGGGCAAGGTGAGATCCTGCCTGTTCCAACTAGAACAGCTCCACTATTAAAAAAAATGTTAAAAATAGGTGATCCAAGGACATTATTCAAAATCCAAGAGGTACAAAAGAATATGCAGGCAAAAGTCTCCTTACTGCTCTGTCCCTATTCCCCACGTTGTGGGAAACCAAGGTCACTGTTTCTTATCTTTCTAAAGATGACGCACCCCTGCCCTTGTTGTCTCACCTCCTTTCTTTCTTTTTCATTTTTATTAATTTTTTTTTCTTTTTATTCAGGCTGCACTGCACAGCATGCAGGATCTTAGTTCAGGAATCTTAGACCAGGGATGGAACCATGACTCCTGAATTGGAATGGTGGAGTCTTAACCGCTGGATCTCCAGGAAAGTTCTTCCCTCCCTTTCTTTCACTGACACAAATAGCAATACAGCTTTCACACCGTTCCTTGGTGCTGCTTATCTATTTTATATGTTGGACTTTCATGCAAAATTTCACTTATATTTCCTGAGACTGAGACTATCTATCCATAAAATATTTAACTAGCTTATCCATAAATCTTCTTTTTCACTAGGGAATTTCATGATGCTTAAACCTATATTTTTTATTTGCTACAAAATGAATGATTCATAGACTTGTAGCTGTGCAGAAACCAAGAAATCTCTTGAACTTTCTCTTGGTGTCAGGCCTCTGAGAGACAAGAGGAAAGAGACCTCCAGGAAAGTGCCTGGTTCAGTGTTTTCAGTTCTAAGGATGTTTGACTGCTGTGACCACAGAGGTGATTCACAGTTAGCAAGGCATGGGGGGAGCAGAGCAAAGATGCTACTCAGACTCTGGGAACATCACCATCAGTAAAAACAATCTGAAGGATTGAGAAGGACAGAGCCAAAGGAGGACCAGTCAGTGAGGAAATCTTGCTAAGGTTAACTGGAGATGAACTCCTCATTCTATAGATCCACTATGATAAAGTCTCTTCTTCCTTCACATAGAATCAGATTCTCCTTAGAGAATGGCTCTCAGTTCTTATTGCATGTGAGAATCACCTGGGAGCTTGCTTCGTGCCCACAGTCAGGGTCCACCTGCAGGGATTCTGATTTAATCTGCAGTATGTGGGGCCTATGGTCTGGTATATTTGAAAAGCTAGGATACAAGTCCCTAACCTTCTTGGCACCAGAGACCGGTTTAGTGGAAGACAATTTTTCCACAGACTGGTGAGGTATTGGGAGGTTTGGGGATAATTCAAGTGCTTTTGGAGAAGGCAATGGCACCCCACTCCAGTGTTCTTGCCTGGAGAATCCCAGGGATGGGGGAGCCTGGTGGGCTGCCGTCTATGGGGTCGCACAGAGTCGGACACGACTGAAGTGACTTAGCAGCAGCAAGTGCTTTCCATTTACTGTGCACTTTATTTCTATTGCCATTACATCAGCTCTACCTCAGGCCATCAGGCATCAGATCCTGGAAACTGGGGACCTCTGCCGGAGGTGATTCTAGAGGCAGCCAGGTGACAGCAGAGCTGAGGATTATCTGTGAAGGCCAGTGATTCAGTTCCTTCCTCTTCCAACAGGTGGTTGCTCTGGGCAAATGGCCAGATTCCTTCTTGAATTCCTTCCCTTCCTCTCCTCTTTTTTTTTTTTTAAATTAAGTACACTCCATATTTTATAGATTTTATTAGTTTTTTTCCTGATGTCCTTTTTCTTTCTTTTTTTTAAATTATGAAATTATGATAACACATTTACAGGAGTCTTGGAAAATACAGGGCAATGTTACATATAGCTCCACTGTATATTATAATGATTTTTTCAAATAAATTAAGATTTTTAGTTGGAATGTCAGTATCTAACTCTTAAAAATTAATAGAATGAATATATAGAAAAGTAGGATATAGTAGACCTGAAAATCACCAATTCAATGTAATTAAGATTTATACAATTTTCACACAAAAGTAGGATACAAATTCCACTCAAGTTCCCATAGACTATAAAGTAGGAGACACTTCACCCTCTCCTCTTTCTATAGCATTGCCACTGTCCTGACTGCTGTTTTTTGATACTTATCAGTCTCCTGGCCATATAAAATCACTTGCATAGATTCGGCTACAGAAGACTTTACCTGAGTGCTCTTGTTACTGAGTCCAAGCTCAGTCAGCTTGTCCCTTGACCAGCCAATTAACCCGAGAGACAAGGTGTTAAGGCAGGGAATGTAACTATTCAGAACGCCAGCTGACTGAGAAGACCACTGTTGACTGAGAAGCCAGCAGACTAAAGTCTCAAAATAATCCGTCTTCTCAGGGGTCTAGATGCCAGGTTCTTTTATAGGACAGAGAGGGGGAGGAGTTGAACAAGTAAAGACCATTACTTTGCAAATATCTCCTGGAATGGCTGACCTCAGGGAGCTGCTATGCTATGTTGAGTTGCTGTATCGTGTCCAACTCTTTGTGATCCCATGGACTGTAGCCTGCCAGGCTTCTCTATCCATGGAATTCTCCAGGCAAGAATGCTAGAGTGGGTGGCCATGCCCTCCTCCAGAGGATCTTCCCAACCCAGGAATCAAACCCAGGTCTACCTGCATTGGCAGGCTGGTTCTTTACCAGCTGAGCTGCAAAGGAAGCCCTGCTTCAGGGAGGGGATATGTTACTTTCTTCAGGCAGAGGGGCAGGGTTCCCTGAGGCAGGTTGAATTTTGTTGTTCAGTCTCGAAGTCAGCCTTGTCTGACTCTTTGTGACCCCATGGACTGTAGCACGCTAGGTTTCCCTGTCCTTCACTGTCTCCCAAAGTTTGATCAAACCCCTGTCCGCTGAGTGCAATGATGCCATCCAAACATTTCATCCTCTATTGCCTCCTTCTCTTCCTGCCCTCAATCTTTCCCAGCATCAGGGTCTTTTTTTAATGAGTTGGCTCTTCCCATCAGGTGGCCAAAGTATTGGAGCTTTAGCCTCAGCCTCAGCCCTTCCAGTGAATATTCAGGGTTGGTTTCCTTTAGTATTGACTGGTTTGATCTCCTTGCAGTCCAAGGGACTCTCAAGAGTCTTCTCCAGCACCACAATTTGATAGCAATTCTTGGGTGCTCAACCTTCTTTACAGTTCAATTATCACATCTGTATACATGACTACTGGGGAAACCAGGGGCTTCCCTTGTAGCTCAGTTGGGCAAGAATCTGCCTGCAATGCAGGAGGCCCGGGTTTGATTCCTGGGTCGGGAAGATCCCCAGGAGAAG
This sequence comes from Bos indicus x Bos taurus, assembly GCF_003369695.1. Classification (NCBI taxonomy): domain Eukaryota; kingdom Metazoa; phylum Chordata; class Mammalia; order Artiodactyla; family Bovidae; genus Bos; species Bos indicus x Bos taurus. The sequence goes on along the minus strand of NC_040078.1, from coordinate 42,155,890 downwards.
TAAATGGCAACCCACTCCAGTATTCTTGCCTGGAGCATCTCATGGACAGAGGAGCCTGGTGGGCTATAGTCCATGGGGGTTGCAAGAGTCAGACATGAATTAGTGACTAAATCATCATTACTGGAAAAACCATAGCTTGACTATACTGACTTTTGTTGGCAAAGTGATGTCTCTGCTTTTTATGTATGATTATTGTAACAAAAACAATGAAAAACAAACTATAAAATTAAAGAAACACATCCAGCTTGGAGTCAAAATTGGCTCTTCCCTGTGACACTCTGACCTATCAAGTTCTAGGTCAGTGGTTCCTAACAGCGTTGGCACTACCTGGGAAATCCTTAGAAAGTTAAACTCTTCAGCCCATCTCAGACCTACTGAATCAGAAACTGAGGTGTTTTTGAAACTGTTTACCTCAGATTGGAACTTGAATCCATGTGCTGGGACTCAAACCCAGCCAAAACCTATGGTACCTGGTTTCAGGACCTAACGAAGCTCAGGTTCTTGATGTCTCATTGCAGAAAGAATTCAGTGAGAGACAAAGTGATAGGTAAGAAGTGGATTTATTTAGATTTGGAGAGAAGCACACTCCACAGACAGAGTGTGGGCCATTGCAGAGGGTGAGTGTGGCTGAGAAAATGGCGTGTTAGTTTTTATAGGCTGGGTAATTTCATATGCTAATGAGTGGGAGGATTATCTAACTATTTTGGGGAAGGGGTGGAGGTTTCCAGGATTTAGGCCACCGCGCACTCTGGTCTTTTGACAGTGCCTGGGAACTGTCATGACACCTCTGGGTGTCATTTCACTTGCTGATTGAGGATCGAGGTCTAGTCTTGACAGCCATCTTGGTTTGATTCTAATTGGTTTATGTTGTGTCCTTGGGCTACGTCATTCTTTCAAAAGTTGTGCCCCTTTCCCTCCTGATACATTTTGACAATATCAGCAATATGTGCTTTGACAAGCCCTCCAGGTCACCACGGTGTATCTCAAACTTGAGAGCCACTCTTCTAGGGCCAGCTCTGACCAGGACAGGGAATTATTTTGGTAGCCCTGGACTTCTAGCTGGTGGTGTTCAGAATTAATTGTGGGGCTATGACTGTTCTGGGCTTCCTCAGTGGCTCAGTGGTAAAGAATTTGCCTGCAATGCAGGTTCTGCAGGAGACATAGGTTTGATGCAAGGGGGGGCGGGGAAGATCCCCTGCAGAAGGAAATGGCAACCCACTCCAGTATTCTTGCCTGGAAAATGCTATGGACAGTGGAGCCTGGCGGGCTACAGTCCAGAGGGTTGCAAAGAGTCGGACACAAATTGAAGTGACTGAGCATGAACATGGCTGTTCTATCTTGAGGCCTGATGGTGTTATCAAAAGCTCAGCCTCTCTGTACATCGATGCCAAATCAAATCCCAGAGACAGAGTTTCGGGTGAAGTAGAAAAGAACAGCTCTGTTACTTCGCCAGGCAAAAGGAGACACACTAGGCTTCTGCCTTGAAAAACCATGTGTCTCAACTCCAGAGAATTTGGTGAGGGTTTTTATAACCGTGCGTCAAAGGTGGGGTTCCTGACAAGATTAGAGTGGGAGCAGGGCTTGCACTCCCGTATCTCGGGTGTCACTCTCCTAATCTTGATGAGCTTCTCTGTTCCGTTTAATCTTGTGTCAGGTGATTTCTTGACTGCTCCTCCCTTGAATCTGCCTTTTGGAACTCAGGGAAGGTCATGGAAGCTGGAGTCTTGCCTATGAGAAATGGGGGACAGAAAGGCCCCCACAGGCCCCTGCTCGATTTCTGTGTTCATCTTGGGCACCCACAGGCTAGGCCTGCTGGGGTCTTCCTCTCAAATCCCCATCACTTCCATCCTATGTTAATGCTGGAGAGTCCACCTGGCTTCTTTGTTTCTTTCCACCTCAGCTCTTCACAAGGCTGAGCTCTTTCCAAGCTCAGTCCATGAATCTGAATCCCTGCCACCTCTTCCCCCACTAACTCCTGAACCTCTGAGAGACCTCTCAAATTCCCCTGAGACAGAAATAGATTTTGCTCAAGAGGGCTTCCTGGAAGAGTTTATCTTTATAGTCTGTAGCCTCTCATGAGAGACTGCCCAGCAGAATTGATTCTCCTCTTGTTGGTCTGCTGATGACTCATTTGGTGCCCTGAAGCCTGATTTCTTACCTTATTGGTGCCTACTTTTTCTCTACAGAGATAGTCAGTATCAGATATGGTCATCAAGTTATGGAGACTGATGTGTGTTTTTGCAGTCCTGGACTTTGAGCATTCCAGAGCGTTGTCCTTCAAAATACTCAGCTGGGGAAGCGACTTATTTATTCTAACAAAGCCGGGTTGTTCAGAATATGCCAGGAAGTGCTCTCCTGGATCTGGTGCAATCCTGAGTCTGATGTTTATGTTCCCCCATCGTCCGGTTTCATCTTCCACCACCATCTCCCAAGTGCCTGTTGCCCCAACCACAGGACTATTTGTTTCTTGAACTCACCCTGCACTTTCATTTTGCTGTGATTTTGTTATTCTTACTCCATTTGGAATATTCCTCCCATTCCTTTATTTGCATATTGATTCTAGTTATCCCCCAACTACCAGATAAATGCTGCTCCAACCAAACTAAGGACTCAGCCTCTTCTCACACTTCAGATATTTCACTTTTTCATGCCAACCTGTGTAAGTACCGCCTTAATGTGTAAGGTTCCTGACTTCAGGGACCACGGAAACCATCCATTTCCCCTTTAGTGCCCAAGAGAGTAAGAAACAAGAGCTCTCCATAACACAGTTCCTTGCTGCTACTGCTGCTGCTAAGTCGCATCAGTCGTGTCCGACTCTGTGCGACCCCATAAACGGCAGCCCACCAGGCTCCTCCGTCCCTGTTATTCTCCAGGCAAGAACACTGGAGTGGGTTGCCATTTCCTTCTCCAATGCACGAAAGTGAAAAGTGAAAGTGAAGTCGCTCAGTTGTGTCCGACTCTTAGCGACTACATGGACTATAGCCTTCCAGGCTCCTCCGTCCATGGGATTCTCCAGGCAAAAGTACTGGAGTAGGTTGCCATTGCCTTCTCCGAACACAGTTCCTTAAGGAACCACATAAGAAAGTCCATCTATTAACTTTAATAAAGATGGTATTGTACCCTGTCTAATCACATACCTTAGTCACCAGAACTTGAACCAAAGAACTCTGGGCAATTTTGCATAATCACATACTTTGAAGGATAAAGATTGAATAAATTTTAGAAATAATAAAAAGGTGTGTTCCTGCGTGCTAGCAGCTGGAATCAAGTACATACTACTACTTAAAAGTAATAGTGAAACTACTTAGAAACTACTTTGAAGAGCATAGCATTCCTTTTGGTTGTTAAAAACCCTTCCTTTTTCTTGATGCGTCTTCTGTAATATTACCACTGTTTGTCTTTTTAAGGAGTTTGACTGCCCGAGACAGAGAATGGTACAAAGTGTAGCACCATCTTGGAAAATACAGACAGATGACCTCAAGTTTCTTTACATTATTGAGTCTCTGTGGTTTCAATTTTTTGACCACCAAAAGGAGGAATTGGATTTGATGAGCCTGGCGACAGAGGGAGCTCTGGGAAATGCAATACAGTTGAAATTTTATGCTTTGGTTGGAATGGAGTGCCCCATGCCACCCTTGGGAGTTTTCTTTGTGGTGTTTGGTCTTTTCTCTTTTTGTGGGTTGTCTCTCATGAGCATATTTTCATTCCCGTTTTTCTTCCGAGAATCTAAATCAGTCCTGAGTCATGCTTGCTGTGTTTGGACTACCAGCCGAGTCTGCCACACTGTAGACTTGCAGTTCCGCCATGGCGGAGAGTTGCCCCTCCCCCACCCTCCAATGATTATGGTACCTACATCAGAACCCTCCAACTCTCCTCCCTGATATATGACTCACCATTTCCTATCTTGGTGCTGTCTTCCCTTTTCCTCTCTTGTACACCAGAGAATATTGTCCTTTCTTTATTAGAAAACTTCAATCTCTTCTTTACCTATTCCAGGACTAATTGAAAATCCACTTCTTCCAGGAACACTCCTCTGATAAATTCAAACGCGTTTAGATCAATTCCTTATTATCTATTGTTTGAAATTGTATACATTCAATTTAGAAGATTTATTTTTCAATTCCTTTCGTTGTAATCATTCTGAGGTGGTTTTATCTTATCAGAGTTATTACATCAGGCAAAAAGATGAATTAAGCTCTGATTCCTTGTGTTCCATGGAGCTCCTTACCCCCCACCCCAATTTGTTATGCTGATATAAAGATTTGTAGCAAATCTTTATAGTTCAGAATCATTGAGAGGGAGGGACTAGAGGTTGACACTGTTTAATTTTTTAATCTCTCCCTCTCTTTTCAAATTTATTTATTTACTTGGCTGCACCGGGGCTTAGTGATAACATACAGGATCTTTGATCTTCACTGTGGCATGTGCCATCTTTAGTTGCAGCGTGTGAACCCTTAGTGATGGCACATGGGATTCAGTTCCCTGAGCAGACTTCCTGCATTGGGGGCATGGAGTCTTAGCCAGTGGACCACAAGGGCAGTCCTGACACTGTTTTAAGAAAGAGGTGACCATGTGACATGGAAGATGAGTGTACTCCAAAGTTAGGAAGAGTGGTTGGTGCTGGGAAGTTCTGGGAATGTCATGGACTTGTGTCAGCATTCCAGGAGTTAGTGGGACTACTGATGGAGACATGTGGCAGGCAGTGTCGACCTGGGGGCCTACAGAAGACGATCTCAGCCTGAGGGAGTGGAGCTGATTTAGTCTGGTTTAGCAACAACAACAACAACAAAAAAAGCATGCAACAATTTCTTGCACCGGGATATAGTGGACTAATTCATGGATGCTACACGTCAGTTCCTTGAAGATGAGAATCATAACTTTTCATCCTCCCTGAACCACACTGATCTCTTTATAAACTAGTGGATTAACTCACTGACATGAACTTATTTATGGGAAGTAGCACATCATTATCTATGTATAAATCGCCATCAGTACAGATTGGTGATCAAAAGATAGATAATAGGAAAGAAAGAAAATGTACTTTGCAAATCATAATTTTTTTCAACCCATTGCACCAAACCCCAAACCACAGTTGAATTCTCACAACACTTGATCTCTTCTAAATAAGCTCAGAATATTGTGTCAGTTGTCCTGTAAGTCAGGAATTCACCAACAAATGTTTATTGAAAGAACTATTGAGATATTTATTGCAAAGATTGGTCTCGATTACTTCATGGAGCTTTCATTCATTCTACCAGGATTTGAGGGAGAGAGCTCAAAAAGAAAAATAAAACTAAAACCCCCACACCAAAACCATAACAAATAAGTAAATTATATGATACATTACAGAGCATCATGTAGGGTAGGTTTGTGGGCTTCCCTCGTGGCTCAGTGGTAAGGAACTTGCCTGCCAATGCAGGAGACTAGGGCTTGATCCCTGGGTTGGGCAGATCCCCTGGAGAAGGAAATGGCAACCCACTCCAGTATTCTTGCCTGGAGTATCCCATGGACAGAGGAACCTGGTGAGCTACAGTCCATGGGGTCACAAAAGAGTTGGACATGACTTAACGACCAAACAACAATAGGGCAGGTGTGTGTGGCAGGGTTGGGAATGCTGGGGGGATTTTAAGTGAGGTGGTTTGTTAGTATTATCACTGTGCTTATCTGGGAAAAGAGTGCTCTGGAATGAGAGAAAAGCCAGTGCAAGGGCTAGAGGTAGGAGCATGTTTAATGTATTCTAGAAACATCAAAGAGGTCAGTGTGGTTGCCACTGGGTGAGCAAGAGTGAGAGGGGTGAAGAACAGGAGGTGAAGAGGGCAAATCATGTCAGCCCTACAGGCTGTTGTAAGAACTTTGGCTTTTTTCTAAGAGACACGAGACCTACTGGAGAGTCCTGAACAGTCATGTGACATGATCTGACCAATGTTTAGAGGGACCACTCTGGTTGTGGTGTTGAGAATAGTTGGGTGAGGAAGTGAGTATAGGTGGGGAGCAAGGTGGGGACCAGTTAGGAGCATCAGCAATAAATCCAGGCTGGAGGTGATGGTGATTTGGACTATGGTGATAATGATGGAGATGTGAGAAGTTCTAAGTTTCTGGATATATTTTAAAAGGGGAGTCACAAGGATTTCTAGTCAGATCAGATGTGGGGCATGAGAGAAAGAGAGGAATCTAGGATGAATTCAACTTTTAGTGATTGGAAGGATGGAGAGGTCTTCAGCTGAGATAAAGAGGTCTGTGGGGAGGGCAGGTCTTCTGGGGATAGTGGGCGGTGAGCGGTTGGAATTTCAGGAGATCAGATTTGGATAAATGATGTTTCCAATGTTCTTGTAATTCTGGATAGTTCTGTGATACTTGTTTGCCTATATAAATTGAAATGAATGCAATTCCATGAAATTCTAAGTGCTTGCCACATTCTGAGCCCTTCAGGCAGCTTCAGGGAGCTCCCCTCACATACGTTGCCTCAAGGACAGAATGGAGAGGGGATGGGCACCCTGTCCATTGAGATACTGTGGATTAGCCCATGAGATTCACAGGTGCAAGAACTCTATCCAGGGGGAGCAGCGATCACTAGTGATGCCGGTCCCTTCATGTTGTCTCCGTGTGGAAGTCTGACGCAAGGTAGCAGGAAGGGAGAGGTGGCACAGGAGCAGCAGAGGGAAAGAAGCAGAGGAGGAGAGAGAAGCTTAGTCCCAAAGAGTCGACCAGAGGGGGAAGCAGAACTGCCTGCTTCTGAGGCAAACATGCATGAGCAGGTGACCAGGACTGGCTTTGAGTTGCAAAACAGTAAGGAACCTTAATTGGTTTCCTTTTGGACTCCTCAAGGGGAACTCCATTACTATGTAATTCTATGATGCTTTCTTGCCTTCCTTTGTATATTTACAGTGTTAAATTCAAACACTACAAGTAACCTAAAATGTAGGTTATTTGCAACAGGTAAATGCCTAAGTGATACATTATGAAACAGTAACCTAGCAAATGTGAAGATGACCTGGGAAATTAAACAGAGATGAGTTCAGTTCAGTTGATCAATCATGTCTAACTATTTGTGACCCGTGGACTGCAGCATGGCAGGCTGCCCTGTCCATTACCAACTCCTGGAGCTTACTCAAATTCACCTCCATTGAATCAGTGATGCCATCCAACCATCTCATCCTCTGTCGTCCCCATGTGTTCCTGCCCTCAATATTTCCCATCGTTAGGGGCTTTTCAAATGAGTCAGCTCTTCCCATCAGGTGGCCAAAGTATTGGGGTTTCAGTTTCAGCATCAGTCCTCCCAATAAATATTCAGGGTTGATTTCCTTTAGGATGGACTGGTTGGATCTCCTTGAAGTCCAAGGACCTCTCAAGAGTCTTCTCCAACACCACACTTCAAAAGCATCAATTCTTCGGTGCTCAGCTTTCTTTATAGTCCAACTCTCACATCCATACATGACTACTGGAAAAATCATAGCTTTTACTAGACAGATCTTTGTTGACAAAGTAATGTCTCTGGTTTTTAATATGCTATCCAGGTTGGTCATAACTCTTCTTCCAAGGAGCAAGCATCTTTTAATTTCATGGCTGCAGTCATCATCTACAGTGATTTTGGAGCCTGCCAAAATAAAGTCTGTCACTGTTTCCATTGTTTTCCTATCTATTTGCCATAAAGTAATGGGACTGGATGTCATAATCTTAGTTTTCTGAATGTTGAGTTTTAAGCCAACTTCTTCACTTTCATCAAGAGGCTCTTTAGTTCTTCTTTGCTTTCTGCCATAAGGATGGTATCATCTGCATATCTGAGGTTACTGATATTTCTCCCGGCAATATTGATTCCAACTTATGCTTCATCAAGCCTGGCATTTCTCATGATGTACTCCGCATATAAGTTAAACAACCAGGGTGACAATATACAGCCTTGACATACTTCTTTCCTGACTTGGAACCAGTCTGTTGTTCCATGTCCAGTTCTAACTGTTGCTTCTTGACCTGCACTCAGATTTCTCAGGAGGCAGGTCAGGTGGTATTCACATCTCTAGAAGAATTTTCCATAGTTTATTGTGATGCACACAGTCAAAGGCTTTGGAGTAGTCAATAAAGCAGAAGTAGATAATTTTTTGGAACTGTCTTGTTTTTTTGATGATCCAATGGATGTTGGCAATTTGATCTCTGCTTCCTCTGCCTTTTCTAAATCCAGCTTGAACATCTGGAACTTCATGGTTCACATACGGTTGAAGCCTGGCTTGGAGAATTTTGAGCATTACTTTGCTTGCATGTGAGATGAATGCAATTGTGCAATAGTTTGAGCATTCTTTGGCATTGCCTTTCTTTGGGACTGGGATGAAAACTGACCTTTTCCAGCCCTGTGGCCACTGCTGAGTTTTCCAAATTTGCTAGCACATTGAGTGCAGCACTTTCACAGCATCATCTTTCAGGATTTGAAATAGCACAACTGGAATTCCATCACCTCCACTAGCTTTGTTCATAGTGATGCTTCCTAAGGCCCATTTGACTTCACATTCAAGGATGTCTGGCTCTAGGTGAGTGATCACACCATTGTGGTTATCTGGGTCATGAAGATCTTTTTTGTGTAGTTCTGTATAGTTCTTGTCACCTCTTCTTTATATCTTCTGCCGCTGTTAGGTCCATACCATTTCTGTCCTTTATTGAGCCCATCTTTGCATAAAATGTTCCCTTGGTATCTCTAATTTTCTTGAAGAGATTTATAGACTTTCCCATTCTATTGTTTTCCTCTATTTCTTTGCACTGATCATTGAGGAAGGCTTTCTTATCTCTCCATGCTATTCTTTGGAACTCTGCATTGAAATGGGTATATTTTTTCTTTTCTTCTTTGCTTTTAGCTTCTCTTCTTTTCTCAGATAATTGTAAGACCTCCTCAGACAACCATTTTGCCTTTTTGTATTTCTTTTCTTGGGGATGGTCTTGATCTCTGTCTCCTGTACAATATCATGAACCTCCATCCATAGTTCTTCAGGCACTCTATCAGATCTACTCCCTTGAATCTATTTCTCACTTCCACGGTATAATCATAAGGGATTCGATTTAGGTCATACCTGAATGGTCTAGTGGTTTTCCCTACTGTCTTCAATTTAAGTCTGAATTTGGCAATAAGGAGTTCATGATCTGAGCCACAGTCAGCTCCCAGTCTTGTTTTCACTGACTGTATAGAGCTTCTCCACCTTTGGCTGCAAAGAATATAATCAGTGTGATTTTGGTATTGACCACCTGGTGATGTCCATGTGTAGAGTCTTCTCTTGTGTTGTGGGAAGAGGGTGTTTGCTATGACCAGTGGGTTCTCCTAGCAAAACTCTGTTAGCCTTTGACCTGCTTCATTTGTACTCCAAGGCTAAATTTGCCTGTTACTCCAGGTATCTCTTGACTTCTACTTTTGCATTCCAGTCTCCTATAATGAGAAGGACATCTTTTTTGGGTGTTAGTTCTAGAAGATCTTCTAGGTCTTCATAGAACCATTCAGTTTCAGCTTCTTCAGTATTACTGATTGGGGCATAGACTTGGATTACTGTGATATTGCATGGTTTGCCTTGGAATTAAACAGAGATCATTCTGTCATTTTTGAGATTGCATCCAAGTACTGCATTTCAGACTCTTTTTTTGACTATAAGGGCTATTCCATTTTTTTCTAAGGGATTCTTGCCCACAGTAATAGATATATTGTTCATCTGAGTTAAATTCACCCATTCTAGTCTATTTTAGTATACTGACTCCTAAAATGTCGATGTTCCCTCTTGCCATCTCCTGTTTGACCGCTTCCAATTTACCTTGATTCATGGACCTAAAATCCCAGATTCCTATGTAATATTGCTCTTTTCAGCATCAGATTTTACTTCCATCACTGGTCACATCCACAACTGGGTATTGTTTTTGCTTTGGATCTGTCTCTTCATTCTTTCTGGAATTATTTCTCCACTCATCTCCAGTAGCATATTGGGCACCTACTGACCTTGGGAGTTCCTCTCTCAGTGTCCTATCATTTTGCCTTTTCATACTGTTCATGGGGTTCTCAAGGCAAGAATACTGAAGTGGTTTGCCATTCCCTTCTCCAGTGGACCACGTTTTGTCAGAACTCTCCACCATGACCCGTCCATCTTGGGTGGCCCTACAGGGCATGGCTCATAGTGTCATTGAGTTAGACAAGGCTGTGGTCCATGTGATCAGATTGGTAGACAGAGATAGTGAGTTTAAACTTTGCTTTCCAAAGAGAACAAGTATGATTCACAAATATAACGATTATAAAGAAACACACCTGATAGTTTCTTAATACCTTCATCCACAAATACTGTACTCAGTACCTTATGTGAGGCACTGACCTGTCCTGGGGAAAAGCCAGATGTGGCAGTGTCACAAGGATCTTGATGAGTCCTGGTGTTTTTGTGCCTCTGGGTTAGATCATCCTGTGTCTCTTTCATCTAGATATTACATGTGTCCAGCCTCCCTTCCTCCCGACCATTTTCATCTTTTCTTCCTGGTTTCCTCATCCAGTAACTTCTTCCCCTTTATCCTGATTACTTTCTCCACCTTTAGCTCCAACTTTCTCTAATTGCTTTCAATTGTAAGAATCCTTTTCCCTGGTGGCTCAGACTGTAGAGAATTCACCTGCAATGCGGAAGATCTGGGTTTGATCCCTTGGTCGGGAAGATCCACTCCAGTATTCTTGCCTGGAGAATTCCATGGACAGAGGAGCCTGGTGGGTTGCAGTGATGGGGTCACAAAGAGTCGAACACGACTGAGAGACTAACACTTTCACTTTCACTTTGGGACTTAACCAGAAGGTGGATCAGCAGTTAAGAATCCACCTGCAATGCAGGAGATGCAGATCTGATCCCCGAGTCAGAAAGATCTTCTGGAGAAGAGAATGAGAGCCCACTACAGTATTTTGCCTGGGAAATCCCAGGGACAGAGGAGCCTGGTGGGCTACAGTCCATGGGATCTCAAAAGAGTTGGACACAACTCAGCATATAAACAGCAAAAGTGACTATATAATTCCTCAGAATGGACTCAATACTAATTGTAAAATGAGCATATCATTTATCTTTTATTCTGCATATCTTTAGAAAGAATGAAGTTAGTCATGAAAGAAATAAAGTGGAAGCCATTTGAAAAAGCTAAGCCTGGGTGTCATGAAACTTACTACTCAAAAACTTTCAGTGGCTGTGTCAGCCCTGGCCATGGCCTGTTCTGGAAGAGATGGTTGTGTGTCTTTATCTACACAGGAATTGTGTTTTTGCTCTTCCCCCCCCTCCCCAAGACTGACAGTCTTATTCATTTCTGTTCTCATATTCCCACTGTGCCTGGCATGCAATAGGCCCATAATAAATGACCCCAGAGTACAATTTGAAGAGAGGGGGATGAGTGGTTCATGTTGAACATTACCAAGTTTAAACTTGTAAGTTTGGAAATGAGTTTGAGCCCTTGAGTAGCAACTTCCAAAAAAGAAAACATTCTTTTATCTTATAAAGTTTTAGGCAGCTGATAATATTCACAGAGGAAACCACGATTCAGTTTCAGGAAGCAGAAAAGGAAGATAAGATACAATTTGACTATAATGAGTCCGGATGGGTGGACCTGAGGTTAAAGCTTCTGATGTCAAGACCACTCTGACTCATAAACTACTCCTTTGAATAACATCCTTCCAATTCCCAATCCTTAGTCACTTAAACATATTCCACCTTGATGTCCTCTTTCTCAGACCAACTCCTCGACCTAGTGATGCTTGTTGAGAGTCTATAGAGGATTTTAATCCTCAAATTTGCCAAAACTGGTTGTAAGGCATCCTCCTATAGCGTCAAAAGAGACTCAACATATTCTGGTTGGCATTCCAGTCTCCAAATCACTGCCCAATCATGTTCTAAGAGGGAAATGAAAATTATACAGTGAGCCAAAAAATAGAAAATAAAATCAAGAAAATAAGTCAGATCCTTGCATACTTTCATATCTAGCCTCCTCCTCAGCAAGGAGCTGTGTTTGGTAACATCCTAAATATCCAACTTCCTGATCATCCGACAGCTTCCACTTGTTATCTTTCCCTCAACTATCAGTTCCTGAGAGCTTTACAAGAGTGTATGACTATAAAGCAGGGCAATTTGAGACTTATTTCTAGATGTATTTGGACAAAGATGAAAAAAAATGAAAAGAATGAACAGAGTAGATGACTGAGGTTGGGAGGGAGAGCCTGAGTGAGCTATAGAGACCTAATCTTTATTTCTTCGTAAGCCTAGAAACAGGGATCATTCATTCATTCGACATCATTGTTGTTACTCAGTTGCTCAGTCATGTCTGACTCTTTGCTAACCCAAGGACTGCCGCACACCAGGCTTCCCTGTCCTTCACCATCTCCTGGAAATTGCTCAATTCATGTCTATTGAGTTGATGGTGCCATCCAACCATCTCATCCTCTATCATCCCCTTCTCCTCCTGCCCTCAATCTTTCATAGCCTCAGGGTCTTTTCCAGTGAATTGTCTCTTTGCATCAAGTGGCCAAAGTATTGGAGCTTCAGCTTTGGCATCAGTCCTTCCAGTGAATATTCTGGGTTGATTTCCTTTAGGACTGACTGATTTGATCTCCTTGGTGTCCAAGGGACTCCTAAGAGTCTTTTCCAGCACCATACTTCAAAAGCCTCAATTCTTTGGTCCTCAGCCTTTTTTATGGTCCAGCTCTCACATTTGTATATGACTACTGGAAAAACCACAGCTTTGACTATACGGACCTTTGTCAGTAAAGTGATTTCTCTGCTTTTTAATACACTGTCTAAACATTATTGAGCTCCCAACTATTGCCAAGGACTGCTCTAGGTACTAGAGATACATCACTGAGAAAAACAACACAAAGCAAAATTCCCTGGCCCCATTGAATTTACATTCTAGTAGTGGAAAATCTGGAGAAGGCAATGGCACCCCACTCCAGTACTCTTGCCTGGAAAATCCCATGGGCGGAGGAGCCTGGTAGGCTACAGTCCATGGGGTTTCGAAGAGTCGGACATGACTGAGTGAACTTCACTTTCACTTTTCACTTTCATGCCTTGGAGAAGGAAATGGCAACCCACTCAAATGTTCTTGCCCGGAGAATCCCAGGGACGGGGGAACCTGATGGGAAAACCCTCCTATTATTTTTTCTCTCTTGTGAGCCAGAGACAAACTTGTGACGAAGGAAGAGAAGGTTGCCTTTACTTTTGTCACTCTTTCCTCTTTACTCAAGAGGTCCCAGGGCCTTATGATTTTCATAGACACCTGATCCTGTAAATAAGGACAGAACATGAGAAGGTAATTCTCTCTTTTTGCAGTTTCAAAAGAGAATGTGGAAAAGGCAGAGCTAATTCTTAGAGGGATAAACTCAAGTCATCATTTCTCATCAAAGCCAAGATCTTCTCCCCTGCTTCTGTGGAGGATGTTACCCCTGTGTTCCATCAGGGAGCTAGGTTCAACATCTGAGGCTTATCCTTGATTTCCTTCTCTTTTCACCTCCCAGTCCAAGCATCGTTGGAGATCTGTGGCAACTACATCCCATATCTCCCTCACTCTTCCCTCACACCCTAACCAGTTGCTTGCTTTCTCACTCGAACTCAAGTAACAGTCTCCTAATGCCCATCTCTCTCCTCTCAGACTCATCCTCTGCAATGTTGTTAGGTATCCAAGAACCATCTTTTTAGGGGACTTCCCTGGCAGTTCAGTGGTCGAGACTTCACCTTCCAGTGCAGGGGATGTTGGTTCCATCCCTGGTTGGGAAGTTAAGATCCCACATGCGTCATGGCCAAAAAATCAGAACACAAACAACAGAAGAAATATTGCAGCAAATTCAATAAAGGCTTTAAAAATGATCATCAAAAAAAAAAAAAAAAAAAGTAAAAAAGCAATCTTAAAAAAAAAAAAAAAAGAATAGCTTTAGTCATGCTACTTCTGGAGAAGGCAATGGCAACCCACTCCAGTACTCTTGCCTGGAAAATCCCATGGTCGGAGGGGCCTGGTGGGCTGCAGTCTATGGGATCTCAAAGAATCAGACACGACCGAGCGACTTCACTTTCACTTTTCACTTTCATGCACTGGAGGAGGAAATGGCAACCCACTCCAGTGTTCTTGCCTGGAGAATCCCAGGGATGGGGGAGCCTGGTGGGCTGCTGTCTCTGGGGTCGCACAGAGTCGGACACGACTGAAGTGACTTAGCAGCAGCAGCAGCAGCAGCAGCAGCAGTCATGCTACTTACCTTTCCAAAATCTTCACTGTCTCCCCACTTTATAGATACACTTACACTCTTCCAGTTTTACCCTAAATATCATTTTAAAAGTTTTTTTATCTCCAACTCTAATGTTTTATTTATCCTAAGCTCCTGTCAGAGGGGACGACCTTGTATCCTTCCCAATGTACCTTTCATGCTTTCTTTTTTTTCTTTTTGGCCATGCTCTGAGGCTTGTGTAATCTCAGTTCCCTGACCAGGGATTGAACCCTAACCATTAGGCAACCAGGGAACTGCAGTCAGTTTTGTTGTTGTTGTTTGTCTTGCTTTTTTTCCCTCATGCTTTCTTACAACTAAACCTTTGTTCCCATTCTTCCTTCCGTTTGGAATACCCCATTCCCATGGATGCTACACATTGATTAAGATGAAGTCCCAATGCCACTTCCTTCCTGAAGTCGTTTCTGACCCCCTTTGTTGGCCTCTCATGGCGGCTCTCACCCTGTGCCTTTTGTTTTTCCTCTCTCCTACTAATCATCGGGTCCTCGAGCAGAGTTCACAACTGCTCCTTCTTTGTGTTCTTCCTATTGCTTTGTAAGTGGCAGGTGCTTTGCAAATATTTTCTGGATTATGGAATCATGAGTATTTGAAGCACCTGGATGGATTGGTGAGTTGAGGGAGTGTGTTTTCTGGCATGGTGCAGGTGGGTTGGAGGGATTGTATTTTTTGGTCAAGAGGGCTTTAGAGGTCATGTTTGCTGGACTTGGGGTCAGTCACGTCTGAAATATTTCCAATGGGAAATGAGGCAAAAAGGTCTGTGTCCACGGAGATAAGGGGACAATCCCTTGCTGTAATCCTCATTTACGTAGAGGAACTGGAAAATAAAAGGTACTGAGTAATGTTACCTAACGTTTCCCCTGGAGTTTGCCAAGAGAACGGGGGACAGACAGAGCTCCTGTTTACTGTGTCTGATGGATGCAGTGTGGACCCACTTGGTTCTTTACATAAAATGATAACAATAACGCTCCTTGGGTGGTTACTATGTCAGGCACTGTTCTCAGCCTTTTTTTTTTTTCGCCTGTGCTAACTCATTTTATTCTCATAAAAACGTCATTAATAAGTGTTATTGTTATGAAAAAATTGAGGACCAGAGAGGGTAAGTAACTTGTTCAAAGTCACACAGCTGGTGAGAAGCCATTCTGAACACAGGGATCTGAGGCCAATGAGCAGCTCTTAAATTCCACTGCTGTGATGATGTCCATTTAGTCCTTGCCACCGCTTTTAAGGCAGTTGGTATTGCCTTTATTTGACAGGTGAGAAAATGAAGTCTTTGTGAGGTTAAACAACTTTCCCTTAGATGTACATGCAGTAAATAATCGACCTGGGACCCCAGTTCAGTTTTATCAATTGCCACAGGAATGCTCATGAAGTTTCATTTTTTTTCCCCAGTGCATCTGGCAACGAGTCATTAACCTCTTTCCGAAAAGAGTCATGAAGACTGGATAAATTATTTCAGGCTGATGCCTGGCAAATGATTTTCTAGAACTAGGCAAAAGGTTTCTTTCAGGAGACATCATCACTCCCTCTTCTTTCATGCTTATTATAGCAATGATGATTCAAGGGTAGCAGATTTCCTGGAAATGAGTGTCCAGTTTAGGGCTAGTGGCATGACATGTATGATCCGCTCAGTGAGTGGCCTCACTGGCTATGAATCTCCGGGAAATACCCTGAGAGTTGATCACAGTTGCTCAGAGAAAGATGTTCCTTTTCCCAGGTTTTTACACATGTTCCCAGAGGACTTCAGAAAGTCGATTTGATTCATGTATCAAGCTGGGAAACACTCTGTGACTTCTGGCCCATTACATCTTCATCTGCCGATAATGTGTCCCGGATGGGATTACACTTCTCTGGGCAGCACTTTTGTGCAGGCTGGATTCCTATGGGCAGCACAGCCAGCGGCAATGTCATTTATGTGCATAACTGTCCATTACTCACCATAGAATTAATGAAATGACCTCTTTTATTCATTCAGCATCTTGAGAATTATTTTTAAACATTGATTCTCGTCTGTTGGGAAGGCTTAAGCACGACCCTGATTAAAGGTGGTAGATAAAGTCGCTGCCTTCTTAGCCACGCTCCAGTTCCCAGGGATCTACAGGAGCCTAGAGGCAAAGAAAATGAACCTAATTCTCAACTGTCTTGGATGGCAGGAGCAAAAATAGAGTCACTATGTGGTTCAGTGTGTCCTTAGTTCTATGCTGACCAAGAAATACATCTTGGGAGCCAGATGGAACAAGAAATGATGATTGTGGCAGAAGGCAGGGTTTTAAAGGTATACTTAGGCTGACCTTTCGGGGATGCAATGAACACTGTGAAGGTGGGTAGTGATACATTTTAAGATAGGCATGCATCTGAAATTTGGGCTGGCTGAAGAAGCTGGATTAAAATTACTTTGCAATATTGAATGGTGGGATAAAGAAATCTATATGTCTGGTTTGTGTGGTTACTTTTTATTTTATTAAACAATTTTTTAAACCATTTAAAATTTTTATTTATATTTTTGGCTGTGCTGGGTCTTCCTTGCTGTGCAGGCTTTCTCTGGTCGTGGTGACCAGGGGCTACTCCTCATTGTGGTGCGTGGACTTCTCATTGCAGTGGCTTCTCTTCTTGCAGAGCACAGGTCCTGAGTGCTCGGGTTTCAGTTCTTGCAGCATGCCAGCTCAGTAGTTGTGATGTGTGTCCTTAGCTTCTGCTCAATATGTGGAATTTTTCTGGATGAGGGAGTGAACCTGTGTCCCCTGCAGATTCCTAACCACTGGACCACCAGTCACTTTTTAAATTAATACCCAAAGGGCAGCTCCTTTAAGTGAGATGAATTACTCCAACCTTCCCATGTTCTCACCTGGAGGTAGATCTCTCACTCTCTTTCTTTGATACCTTGAAGATTTTCTGAGGTTGGAGTTGGTGGGAAGATATGTGTGAGGTACATTTGGCTTCTCTCTTGAATCTTTGGCAGCAAGAGTGGACAGCTAGTGGATGGGCTAGAGGAATATTTGGGAGCAATCTGACTAGGTAAGACTCTTCATTTTAGTTTCTTTCTCCCCACCTCACCTCAGGTTTTTTAACCAAAAGGTTCTAGGGTGTCAGAAGATGTAGATTTGAGAAGACCTGAAATTATAGGCATAGATAATTCTTTAAATTCTCCTTGCCTTTTTGAGGACATTCCACCAAAAGGGTCAGAACTCTGGTGCTGGCAGTGAGCTAGTAAAGGATACTCAGGCCAAGGTGTTGCTTGTGAGAGGGAGGGGCTGGTGTTTTTAATTTAATGCACTGAAAACATTCCCTAGGTGTCAAGGATGTGATTTTGTGTGACTGGTTGTGCTGAAGGAAAGAGAGTGGGGGGACTTCCCTGGCAGACCAGTGGTTAAGCTGAGCTGCCAAGCAAGGGGCACAGGTTTGATTCCTAGTCGGGGAACTAAGAGCCCACATTGTGGCAGAGCCGTCAAAAAAAGAAATAGAAAAAGGAAAGAGAGTGGGGCTAGAGAGATGTTTATATCTCAGGGAGTCCCCAGGACTGCCACCAAGTATGTGTTGATTTGCAAAGGAAAAAATTTAAGAGGCAGCCATAGAAAAGTGAAAGGTTTGCTTAGGAAGATACATTCTGCATAGACAGAGTGTGGGCCATCTCAGAGGGTGAGACACCCCAGGGTATGGGGTTGTCAGTTGTTATAGGGCTGGGTAATTTCACAGGCTAATAAGTGGGAGGATTATTGCAACTATGTTGGGGAAAGGGTGGAGATTTCCAAGAATTGAGCCACCACCCACTTTCTGACCTTTTATGTTTGGCTTTGGAACTGGGGATTCCCTGATAGCTGGGTCGGTTAAGAGTCCACCTACAATGCAGGAGACCCTGGTTCAATTCCTGGGTCAGGAAGATCCGCTGGAGAAGGGATAGGCTACCCACTCCAGTATTCTTGGGCTTCCCTTGTGGCTCAGCTGGTAAAGAATCTGAGTGCAATGTGGGAGACCTGGGTTCCATCGCTGGGTGGGGAAGATCCCCTGGATGATGGCATGGCAACCCACTCCAGCATTCTTGCGTGGAGAATTCCATGAACTTGTATAGTTCATGGGGTCACAGAGTTGGACACAACGGAGTGACTTTCACTTGGAACTGTCATGGTGCCTGCAGGTGTATCATCAGCTTGCTGATATGTTACAATGAGCTCAGACTCAAGATATAGTGGAAGTCCATTCATTCAACATCTTGGCCTTCATTTCAGTTCACTTCAATTCAGGCGCTCAGTTGTGTCTGACTTTTGCGACTCTATGGACTGCAGCACACCAGGCTTCCTTGTCCATCACCAACTCCTGGAGCTTACTCAAACTCATGTGCATTGAGTCGGTGATGCCATTCAACCATCTCATTCTCTCTCATCCCCTGCTTCTCCCAATCTTTCCCAGCATCAAGGGCTTTTCAAATAAGTCAGTTCTTCACATCAGGTGGCCAAAATATTGGAGTTTCAGCTTCAGCATCAGTCCTTCCAATGAATATTCAAGACTGATTTCCTTTAGGATGGACTGATTGGATCTCCTTGCAGTCCAAGGGACTCTCAGGAGTCTTCTCCAACACCACAGTTCAAAAGCATCATTTCTATGATGCTCAGCTTTTTTTATAGTCCAACTCTCACATCCAGGAAAAACCATATTGGAAAACTCATAACTTTGGAAAAACCATAGCTTTGACTAGAAGGACCTTTGCTGGTAAAGTAATGTCTCTGCTTTTTAACATGCTGTCTAAGTTGGTCATCACTTTTCTTCCAAGGTGCAAGCATCTTTTAATTTCATGGCTGCAGTCATCATCTGCAGTGATTTTTGAGCCCCCCCCCCCCCCCAATAGTCTGTTACTGTTTCCATTGTTTCCCATCTATCTGCCATGAAGTGATGGGACTGGATGCTATGATCTTAGATTTCTGAATGTTGAGTTTTAAGTCAACTTGTTCACTCTCCTCTTTCACTTTCATCAAGAGGCTCTTTAGTTCTTTGCTTTCTGCCATAAGAGTGGTGTCATCTGCATATCTGAAGTTACTGATATTTCTCATAGCAATCTTGATTCCAGCTTGTGCTTGGCATTTCACATGATGTACTCTGCATATAAATTAAACAAGCAGGGTGACAATATACAGCCTTGATGTACTCCTTTCCTGATTTGGAACCGGTGTGTTGTTCCATGTCCAGTTCTAACTGTTGCTTCTTGACATGCATACAGATTTCTCACGAGGCAGGTAAGGTGGTCTGTTATTCCCATCTCTTTAAGAATTTTCCACAGAAAACTAATCGAACTTATCACATGGATCACAGCCTTGTATAACTCAATGAAACTATGAGCCATGCTCTATAGGGTTACCCAAGGCAGATGGGTCATGGTGGAAGTTCTGACAAAACGTGGTCCACTGGAGAAGGGAATGGCAAACCACTTCAGTATTCTTGCCTTGAGAACCCCATGAACAGTATGAAAAGTCAAAAAGATAGGACACTGAAAGATAAACTCCCAAGGTCTGTAAGTATCCAATATGCTACTGGAGAACAGTAGAGAAATAACTCCAGAAAGAATGAAGCAATTGAGCCAAAATAAAAACAACACCCAGTTGTGGATGTGACCAGTGATGGAAGTAAAGTCCAATGTTGTAAATAACAATATTGCATAGGAACCTGGAATGTCAGGTCCATGAATCAAGGTAAATTGGAAGTGGTCAAACAGGAGGTGGCAAGAGTGAATATCAACATTTTAGGAATCAGTGAACTAAAATGGACTGGAATGGGTGAATTTAACTCAGATGACCATGATATCTACTACTGTGGGCAAGAATCCCTTGGGAAAAATGGAGTAGCCCTCATAGTCAACAAGAGACTGAAATGTAGTACTTGGATGCAATCTCAAAAATAACAGAATGATCTCTGTTTCCAAGGCAAACTATTCAATATCACAGTAATCCAAGTCTATGTCCCAACCAGTAACGCTGAAGAAGCTGAAGTTGAATGATTCTATGAAGACCTACAAGACCTTTTAGAACTAACACCCAAAAAAGATGTCCTTCTCATTATAGGAGACTGGAATGCAAAAGTAGGAAGTCAAGAGATAACTGGAATAACAGGCAAATTTGGCCTTGGAGTACAGAATGAAGCAGGAAAAAAGCTGGCAGAGTTTTGCTAAGAGAACGCACTGGTCATAGCAAACACCCTCTTCCCACAGCACAAGAGAAGACTCTACACATGGACATCACCAGGTGGTCAATACCAAAATCACACTGATTATATTCGTTGCAGCCAAAGGTGGAGAAGCTCTATACAGTCAGTGAAAACAAGACTGGGAGCTGACTGTGGCTCAGACCATGAACTCCTTATTGCCAAATTCAGGCTTAAATTGAAGACAGTAGGGAAAACCACTAGACCATTCAGGTATGACCTAAATCGAATCCCTTATGATTATACCGTGGAAGTGAGAAATAGATTCAAGGGAGTAGATGTGATAGACAGAGTGCCTGAAGAACTGTGGATGGAGGTTCATGACATTGTACAGGAGGCAGTGATCAAGACCATCCCCAAGAAAAAGAAATGCAAAAAGACAAAACGGTTGTCCGAGGAGGTCTTACAATTATCTGAGAAAAGAAGAGAAGCTAAAGGCAAAGGAGAAAAGGAAAAATATACTCATTTGAATGCGGAGTTCCAAAGTATAGCAAGGAGAGATAAGAAAGCCTTCCTCAGTGATCAGTGCAAAGAAATAGAGGAAAACAATAGATTGGGGAAGTCTAGAGATCTCTTCAAGAAAATCAGAGATACCAAGGGAACATTTCATGCAAAGATGGGCACAACAAAGGATAGAAATGGTATGGACCTAACAGAAGCAGAAGATATTAAGAAGAGGTGGCAAGAATACACAGGTGAACTAAACAAAAAAAGATCTTCATGACCCAGATAACCATGGTATGATCAGTCACCTAGAGCCAGACATCCTGGAATGAGAAGTGAAGTAGGTCTTAGGAAGCATCACTACAAACAAAGCTAGTGGAGGCGATGGAATTTCAGTTGAGCTATTTCAAATCCTAAAAGATGATGCTGTGAAAGTGCTGCACTCAATATGTCAGCAAATTTGGAAAACTCAGCAGTGGCCACAGGACTGGAAAAGGTCAGTTTTCATCCCAGTCCCAAAGAAAGGCAATGTCAAAGAATGTTCAAATGACCGCACAATTGCACTCATCTCACACGCTAGCAAAGTAATGCTCAAAATTCTCCAAGTCAGGCTTCAACAGTATGCGAACCATGAACTTCCAGATGTTCAAGCTGGGTTTAGAAAAGGCAGAGGAACCAGAAATCAAATTACCAACATCTTTTGGATCACTGAAAAAGCAAGGGAGTTCCAGAAAAACATCTACTTTTACTTTATTGACTACACCAAAGCCTTAGACTGTGTGAATCACAATCTTGGACTTAGTTACTCTAATCAGTTTATACATGTCTGGGACTATATCATTCATTCAAAGGTTGTGCCCTGTCCAGTCCTGTCTCAGCTGTAGCATGGAGTTTGGAGCTAAAGGAACTTGCCTTAGAACATGAAGTGATGAGGATATTTAATAACATGGAAGATACCAGTGTCTGTTGTCTCCATGGAAGCCCCAGGCTGAGCAGGAGTCTCTCTCCCATGGGCAGATACTCCAAGATAATGGCAGAGGCAGGGAGGAGCTGGGCCCTGCCCAGATAAAAGATAAAGAGACCACATATTTCTCATTTTTCAGGTCAAGGAGAACTTCCTGATTACACATGCAGAAAGACTGGGGGCTAAAAAGGAGGTGGTGCCAGTTCGCACATAATAGGCGGTATCAACTTTCTCATAGGCCTCTGTACTAGGATCCATCTCAGCTAAGAGGTATACCTGTACACAGGGGAGGACCTTGAGTTATACCAAATATGGACTCAGGGCCAAGCAAAGCAAGATGACTGGCCAGAGGAAACTGGGAAGAAATGCCCCATTAAAGTGATTTTTTTGCTGTTCAGTTGCTCAATCAGATCTGACTCTTTTCGAATCCATGGACTACAACACGCCAGGCTTCCCTGTCCTTCACCATCTCTTGGAAAACTCATGTCCATTGACTCAGTGATGCCATCCAACCATCGCATCCTCTGTTGTCTCCTTGTCCTCCTGCCTTCAGTCTTTCCCAACATCAGAAACAAAGTGTAAGTCGCTCAGTTGTGTCCGACTCTTTGTGACCCCATGGACTATGGAATTCTCCAGGCCAGAATACTGGAGTGAGTAGCCTTTCCCTTCTCCAGGGGATCTTCCCCACCCAGGAATCAAACCAGAGTCTCTAGAAAGCAGGAGTTGGATTCATTCCCAACTGAGCTATCAGGGGAGCCCAGGGTCCCAACATCAGGGTCTTTTCTAACGAGTTGACTCTCTGCATCTGGCAGCCAAAGTATTGGAGCTTCAGCTTCAGCTTCAGCACAAAGGCACAGCTCTCTCTCTCTCAGCCCACCTATATTTGTCTATTCACAGATACTTTCTTATTCCTAATAAACTCTTGTTTCACTACTTGTTTACTTGTTTCACTACTTTTCTTTTCTTTGTTGAAATTTATTTCTAGAAAGTAGACAAGCCGGGGCCTTGTCACTGGCCACTTGCCTGGTGGTCAGTGGCTGGGACCCAGTGCTCATTGCTGTGGCTTGACTTCACTCCCTGGTTAGGGAACCGAGACTCTGCTTCAAGCTGCTGCTGGCCAAGGCCACTTGAGATCAAGGTCACCAATAGGACCTTGGGTTTGACGTACTTGGTCAGTGGCAGGGACCTCGCTCCTGCCCCCCGCCCCAGCCTAACCCTACTTTTCCTTTGAGTTTCTTACTGTTGTTTCTGGCTTTAGCTGCTGTACTAGGTCCTCAGTGACATAGATGGTAAGGAGTTGTTACCAAATGTAAATGTGCATGTTTGACGCACAGTGAGGCCAAACAAATGCTGTCATTTGGGGCAGTGAAAGGTTTATTGCAGGGCCATGGAGACAGAGACAGGCGGCTCATGTCCCCCAAACCCCAACTCCTTGAAAAGTTTCAGCAAAGCATTTTTAAAGTCAAAGTGAGGGAGGAGTTGCAGGATCTGTCATCAGCTCCTCCACAAATTATCTGACTGGTTGATGGTGAGGTAACAGGGAGGTCATTATCAATCCTTAGGTGCCAGCAATTCTGGGAGCTAAGTACTCATGATCATCAAGTAGTTAATTTCTTTCACTTGGTGGTGGTTTTTAGCACCTGAAAAACTCAGGAAATATGCATGAAATTCTTTGATCTGGGTACTTTGGAGAGGAGCTACAGCAGAGGATATGGGGGAAGGGTCTGCACCTGGCAAGGCCCCACAAAGTCCTGCTCAGTTAGAGTTAGGAGTACAAGAGGTTTAGTGAGGGGGTGATGTCTGTGAGAAATAAAAGGGAGAAGAAGCAGGCTTGGGCTGGGAAAGCCCCAGACTGCTAAAGAGATTTGACCTTATCAGTTAACCCAGTTAGAAGTTCTAAAGTAACTGCTACCCTCAGAGCAGTCCCATCTTAGCAGAAATGACTATGTCCCCATCTCCGTGCCCTGCTGAGTCACTGGCTGGGAGTCTCTAGGAATGAACCTGGCCAAGATGCAAAAGCCTAGGTGAAGCCTGGGGGTGCCAACAGTGGTAAGGCGTCAGCTCAGCACAATCCTTGTAGCTGTCGGTAAGTTAATTTTTGAAGTGAGATCTGAGTTTTGTACCTTCATGGCTGCCACTGCTGCACGGTTGTCTGGAGACCCTCTTACTATTCTCTGCCCCGCTTTTTCATCATTGGGCTTATCCAATATCTTTATGATAATGTGTGCTGAAAATATCAGATAATGAATCCAGAGGCCTGGGTACTATTTGTGTTGTTTGCTAAAAAAATTTGAGACCAGGGATAATTTATGCACCTTTTCACATCTTCTGAAACCTCCAGGATCCCTCCAACCATTTGAGTTCATGATTTGTCCTGCGATTGCCAGGGTTCTACCTAGCATGCTTGCAGCTCTCTCTTCCAGAAAGGGTGGCTTTTCTTGCCTGGTCTGGGGGTTGAGAATGGTGATGCTTTCCTGGCCTGCAAATGCTCTTTGGGCTCACCTATGCATGCTGCTTTTCAGTTTATGTGGATGCATAATGTAGGAAATCTCCATCCTACCTCCTCGTGTTCACTCTTTCTAGCATATGTACTGAGCACCCATTACATTCTAGGTGCTGTGCTAGATCTGAAGGTGCCAAGATGAAAATGTCCTAGTCCTTCCTCCAAGGAGTCTAGTGGTATCAACCCGGCCAACATGCAATTGCCACGGGAGTGGGGAGGGTTGTGGGACTTCCCTGACAGCTCAGCAGTGAAGAATCTGCCAGGAATGCAGGAGACTCAGGAGATGTGGGTTTGATCTCTGGGTCGGGAAGGTCCCCTGGAAAAGGAAATGGCAACCACTACAGTATTCTTGCCTGGAGAATCCCATGGACAGATAAGCCTGCCGGGGGCTACAGTCCATACTGTCGCAAAGAGTCGGACACAACTGAGTGACCGAGCACGCATATGTACATGCTGAGGGCTGTATTTGACCTGGGTGCTGTGGGAACTCTGTAGTACAGGTTCCTACTCAGTCTCGGGGTTGGGTGTGTGTGTGTGTGTGTGTGTGTGTATGAAGGGAGGTTGTCTAAAGACAAAATGGATGTTGAATCCTCATGGAAGGCAGGGGTTCCTCAGACAAGGTGGTGGGAGGAAGAGCAGGTGAGGGGCAGGCATTCCAGGTACAACGCCCACAGGCCCAAGGGTTCTGTGGGCAGAGAGGAGAAACTGTAAATATTCAGAGCATGTAAAACATCAAGTGAGAAGGAAGCCAAGTTGAAGGTGTCATACAGAGCTCTGTGAGAGAGCCTATCCTGAGGGCAGACTGGAGCCACAAAACAGCTAGACCCAGCAACAACCAAGAATTGGCTTTCTCACACCTGCTCCCACACACCGGAGAGCAGGGAGGAAAGTTACCACAGCCACACCCCAGGGTGTTAGGGTGCCACAGATCTTCAGAAGAAGGTGGGTGTTGCTGGTGAAAGCAGTCTGGAGGTGGTGGGTATGTAAGTGTGTGGTAAATTCTCCTGTCTCAGCAACATTTGAGGTGTGTTTTTCCCCTAGGTGCAGTTACAGATGTCGCTCCACATCAAGGTCACGGCAGGGTACTTGAGGTTCCTGCAGACTGTAAGAGGCAGCACACTGGGGGGTTGAGACCTCTGGTCTCATTCAGGTGGCACCATTCACTACCTCGAGTGACACCCTGGCAAGTTGAAAGCTTTTTCAGTTTCCACAGAGCTGCTTTAGAATAAAGTGTTAGTCACTCAGTCGTGTCTGATTCTTTGTGACCCCATTGAATGCAAAGAAATAGAGGAAAACAACAGAATGGGAAAGACTAGAGATCTCTTCAAGAAAACTAGAGATACCAAGGGAACATTTCATGCAAAGATGGGCTCAATAAAGGACAGAAATGGTATGAACCTAACAGAAGCAGAAGATATTAAGAAGAGGTGGCAAGAATATACAGAAGAACTGTACAAAAAAGAGCTTCACGACCCAGACAATCACGATGGTGTGATCACTCACCTAGAGTCAGACATCCTGGAATGTGAAGTCAAGTGGGCCTTAGAAAGCATCACTATGAACAAAGCTAGCGGAGGTGATGGAATTCCAGTGGAGGTATTTCAAATCCTGAAAGATGATGCTGTGAAAGTGCTGCACTCAATATGCCAGAAAATTTGGAAAACAGCAGTGGCCACAGGACTGGAAAAGGTCCGTTTTCATTCCAATCCCAAAGAAAGGCAATGTCAAAGAATCCTCAAACTACCGCACAATTGCACTCATCTAACATGCTAGTAAAGTAATGCTCAAAATTCTGCAAGCCAGGCTTCAGCGATACATGAACCGTGAACTTCCAGCTGTTCAAGCTGGTTTTATAAAAGGCAGAGGAACCAGAGATCAAATTGCCAACATCCGCTGGATCATGGAAAAAGCAAGAGAGTTCCAGAAAAACATCTATTTCTGCTTTATTGACTATGCCAAAGCCTTTGACTATGTAGATCACAATAAACTGTAGAAAATTCTGAAAGAGATGGGAATACCAGACCACCTGACCTGCCTCTTGAGAAACCTGTATGCAGGTCAGGAAGCAACAGTTAGAACTGGACATGGAACAACAGACTGGTTCCAAATAGGAAAAGGAGTACGTCAAGGCTGTATATTGTCACCCTGCTTATTTAACTTCTATGCAGAGTATATCATGAGAAATGCGGGGCTGGAAGAAGCACAAGCTGGAATCAAGATTGCTGGGAGAAATATCAATAACCTCAGATATGCAGATGATACCACCCTCATGGCAGAAAATGAAGAACTAAAGAGCCTCTTGATGAAAGTGAAAGAGAAGAGTGAAAAAGTTGGCTTAAAACTCAACATTCAGAAAACAAAGATCATGGCATCTGGTCCCATCATGTCATGGTAGATAGATGGGGGAACAGTGGAAACAGTGTCAGACTTTATTTTTTGAGGCTCCAAAATCACTGCAGATGGTGATTGCAGCCATGAAATTAAAAGACGCTTACTCCTTGGAAGGAAAGTTATGACCAACCTAGATAGCATATTCAAAAGCAGAGATATTACTTTGCCAACAAAGGTCCGTCTAGTCAAGGCTATGGTTTTTCCAGTGGTCATGTATGGATGTGAGAGTTGGACTGTGAAGAAAGCTGAGCGCCGAAGAATTGATGCTTTTGAACTGTGATGTTGGAGAAAACTCTTGAGAGTCCCTTGGACTGCAAGGAGGTCCAACCAGTCCATTCTGAAGGAGATCAGTCCTGGGTGTTCATTGGAAGGACTGATGCTGAGGCTGAAACTCCAATACTTTGGCCACCTCATGCAAAGAGTTGACTCATTGGAAAAGACCCTGATGCTGGGAGGGATTAGGGGCAGGAGGAGAAGGGGACGACAGAGGATGAGATGGCTGGATGGCATCACCGACTGGATGGACTTGAGTTTGAATGAACTCTGGGAGTTGGTGATGGACAGGGAGGCCTGGCCTGCTGTGATTCATGGGGTTGCAGAATCGGACACGACTGAGCGACTGAACTGAACTGACCGTAGCCCACCAGGCTCCTCTGTCCATGGGATTTCCCAGGCAAGAATACGGGAGTGGGTTGCCATTTCCTTCTCCAGGCCATATTCCCCAGCCAGGGACTGAACTCTTGTCTCTTGCATCTCCTGCATTGCAGGCCCATTCTTTACTGTCTGAGCCACCGGAAAACCCGAAATAAGGTAAATCTGACAACAATTTCAGGAAACATTCTTCTCAGAAAGTCTATTTGGAAACCTAAAATTAGCACCAATACTCCAGAAAATAAGGTCCACTGCTTTTCTAAAGTGCCTTCCTACCTTGCCCAGTCTCTTGTGTAGACAGCAATCGTTCTGGGACTCTGCTCCCTTAACCAGTAGCACCTGGGAACTTGCTAGAAATGCAAATTACTAGGCTGCACTCCAAACTTACTGAATCAGAAACTCTGGGGGCGGCACGCAGAAATCTTGTTTTTATGATTCCCTTCAGGCGTTTCTGGTGATCGCTTAAGTTTGATAGCCACAGATACGGGGTAAATGTATTGAAAATTTGCTGCACCGGTTATGGGAAAAACGAACGCGCTCTTTTTTCAGCTCTAGCAGCTGCAGCTTCTCAGTAGAATCAGGAGAGGGCGCCCACGGACCTGTCTTTGCCTCGCTCCTAGCAAAGCCTCGCGACCGGGTAAGCCCTGGAACAGTGACTTCTTTCTAATGCAGAAGTGAATGACAAATATACGAAAAAAAGACTTCAAAAGACTGTGGTATCAAAGTGGCAGTTAAAGAGAAGGCAGCGCTCAGAGGCGCAGCTGCAGAGGGCAGCGGCGGCGGCTACATCAGCATCCGAAAATTCCGGAAGCATCTCGAGTTGAAGCTTCCCCCCGCGCCACCCCCTGCAGCATTTCTTCGAACCCTTTTCTTTGATACACGTGAGATTTCTGACTTTCTTTTGTTCCCCCCTCCACCGCCCCTACACATTAGGTTTTAGCGCCGGGAAGCTCCCGGCCTGGCCTCAAAGGCGTTGTGTCTGCTGCTGCACAGCCATTTCGGTTTGGCATTGTTTCTGCAGCCCTTTGCAGGGTTCACGGCCAAGTGTGAGCAGGGAATGCCCCTACCCCCACATGCCACTTCCTCATCCAGACTCGCCACCTTTAGCCGGAGACCACCTTTTGATCTCTAGTTTTGCATTAGCGTCCCCGCCTGCCTCTTTTTCCTGAACTTCAGCTCCTAGAGTCCTCATTTTGTGTTACTCACAGCACCACCCGGTTTGGAAAGAGAGGAGGTGTGGCCAGCGCTAAACACAGCCCTGAACACTGGGGTGTAGTTGGGTAAGAACCAGAAGGTCTCCCTCCACGCTTCCCTTTGGCTCCCCCTGGCACCTGCATAGCGGTCCTTTACACTCACATCAGGTGGTGTCAGGGGATGGTTTTTGCTTAACTATCCCCCAAAGAGAAATAGTTTATCTCCGGAAAAGAAGTCATTTGTCAGAGGCCTTATTATGGTGTTTGTGCTATTAAGTGGTTTAGGAACTTTTCTGCAACCCTGTCCTGTAAATCTCATCCCAACACAAAAGTTTGCATTTTCCAAAATAGTATGAAATTCAAAATAATGAGGCTTCATTCGTCTTTTTATAAGACAGTTTTTAAAGAGAAGTTTTAGATTTACAACAAAATTGAGAGGAAGATATAGAAATTTCTCCCTTACCACCCCCCCACCCCCACCATAGCCTCTGATTAACATCACTCTCTAGAGTGAAGTCCATTGTTTATCTTAGAGTTCACTTTTAGTGTTTTACATTCTTTTAGTCTTGACAAATATATAATGACATGTAATCTGACATTATAGTATCCTACAGAATAGTTTCACTGCTCTAAAATCCTCTGTTCTGCCTATTCATCTCCCTCCATCCCCATTCTTGGTAACCACTAATTTTTTTAATGGCTATAGTTCCGCCGTTTCCAGAATGTCATATAGTTGGAATCATACAGCATGTAACCTTTTCAGACTGGCTTCTTTCACTTTGAAATATGCATCTAAGATTCTCCCATGTCTTTGCTTGATTAGTTTTTAAATGTTCAAGGCATCTCCTACTTGTAGGGGAACAAGGAAGATGATCGTGTAGGAATTGGTGCTAGGAAAAAAATGCCTATAGATGTAAGGGAGACAAATGTTCTAACTTTAAGAGTACTACATGGGTACCACTTCTCAGTTTACCTTGAGGTACTCAAAATCTATTCTCAGCAACAAATTCAAATGGAAAATGCCCTACTGCTCCCTATAAGAGGGGGAAAGATGGGAAAAGGAAGGGCAAAATCTTTTAAGGCATGGCTCTGTGATGACAGATTTCAGGCAGTAAACTTGTATGATGTTTTGCTCCCTCGGGCCAGGTTGCACTGCAGTTTGCAGTAAATATATACTTGAATGAGGTTATAAACTGCTTGGTTATTATCTTCATTTTAGAAGAATAAGAAAGAAAATATAGAAGACGTATGTGTACTCCACAGCTGTTCTTGATTTGTCGTTATGATATAATTGAGTTTTTTTCCTTGTGGTTTTATTTGTTTTTGTTTTTCTCCAGTCCTTGACAAAGATTCTCTCCTTGACCAAACTCTACTCAGGCTCCTTTGAGCTCTTTTCCAATGAGGCCTTGACTTTTGGACTTCCTTGTTTGTCTCCGCATTGTCCAATTTTACCAAGAATCCTCAGTCAGTTTAACAAGAGGCCCCACCCTTAATATCTGATCAGCCTCAGAGTCTAATTAAGTTCCTCATCTTTCACCATCACCCTGGGTTCTGATCTGCCTGGCTGCCTTCAGCAAGAATCCTGGGGGGGTCAGTTTACCAGAAGCTTCTTTTACTCCTGATGTTTCCTCTTAGCAATTTTCTATCCACTGACCTCAGCCTGATTCTCCACCATAAATCTCCACTTTTTCTTGTTGTATTTGGAGTTAAGTCAGTCTTTTTCTCCCACTGTGGAACCCCCTTGCAGTGGTTCCTCAGCCCTCAAATAAAGTCTGCCTTAAATTTCTCAGAAGTGTCACGAATAAGTTTTTTTCCGTTAACATCTCTCCGAATGGACTGAAATCTGAAGCTGCCCCATCATTTTCTGAATTACAGAGAACCTGATCTCTTTACCCCTGTTTGATTTTCATTTCTAGAAACTGGAGATTAAGATCCTTTCTTTTCACCTCCTGCCAATGAACCAGTGCTTACTGCTGCATCACCTGGGGAGTGCCTGACATATAGTGGGGGCTCAAGAAATTTTAGATGAATAAATAGACAGCCCCAAAGCCTGTTCTGTTTCTATTGTACCAACTTCCTTTTGCATCTTGGTTCTTATCACATGGCAGTTCCCTTTCTGGGCAAAGGTGGGGGTTTTTCCTCCTCAATAATAACCTAGGGCTTAAACCTCCTCCTGGAAATTTTATGCTGCTTGCTCAAGACACAGATGGCTTGTGCTGTGCAGCTCTCAGCACACCTCTGTGTCCTTGTGGATGTTCATTTGCTCAGTTGTGTCCGACTCTTCATGATACCATGGACTACAGCAAGCCAGGCTTCTCTGTCCTTCACCACCTCCCAGAGTTTGCTCAAACTCAAGTCCATTGAATCAATGATGCCATCCAACCATCTCATCCTCCATTGCCCCCTTCTCCTCCTGCCCCCAATCTTTCCTAGCATGAGGGTCTTTTCCAGTGAGTTAGTTCTTGCCATCAGGTGGTCAAAGTACTGGAGTTTCAGCTTCAGCATCAGTCCTTCCAATGAACATTCGGGTTGATTTCCTTTAGGACTGACTGGTTTGATCTCATTACTGTTCAAGGGACTCTCAAAAGTCTTGTCCAGCTCCACAACTTGCAAGCATCAATTCTTCGATGCTCAGCCTTCTTTATGGTCCAACTCTCACATCTGTACATGACTACTGGATAAACTATGGCTTTGACTATATGGACCTTTGTTGGCAAAGTGATGTCTCTGCTTTCTACTATGCTGTCTAGGTTGGTCAAAGCTTTTCTTCCAAGAAACAATGTCTTTTAATTTCTTGGCTTCAGTCCCCATCTGAAGTGATTTTGGAGCCCCCCAAAATAGTCTGTCACTGTTTCCATTGCTTCCCTATCTATTTGCTTTGAAGTGATGGGACTGGATGCCATGATCTTAGTTTTCTGAATGTTGAGTTTTAAGCCAACTTTTTCACTCTCCTCTTTCACTTTCATCAAGAGGCTCTTTAGTTCTTCTTTGCTTTCTGCCGTAAGGGTGGTATCATCTGCATATCTGAGGTTATTGATATTTCTCCTGGCAATCTTGATTCCAGCTTGTGCTTCTTCCAACTCAGCATTTCGCATGATGTACTCTGCATACAAGTTAAATAAGCAGGGTGACAATATATACCCTTGACATACTCCTTTCCTGATTTGGAACCAGTCTGTTGTTCAATGTCCAGTTCTAACTATTGCTTCTTGACCTGCATACAGATTTCTTAGGAGACAGGTCAGGTGGTCCGGTATTCCCATCTCTTGAAGAATTTTCCACAGTTTGTTGTGATCCACACAGTCAAAGGCTTTGGCGTAGTCAATAAAACAAATAATAGATGTTTTTCTGGAACTCTCTTGCTTTTTCGATGATCCAGTGGATGTTGGCAGTTTGATCTCTGCTTCTTCTGCCTTTTCTAAATCCAGCTTGAACATCTGGAAGTTCATGGTTCACGTACTGTGGAAGCCTGGCTTGGAGAATTTTGTGTGTGAGATGAGTGCAATTGTGCAGTAGTTTGAACATTCTTTGGCATTACCTTTCTTTGGGATTGGAATGAAAACTGACCTTTGACCACAGGCCTTCAGTCCTGTGGCCACTGCTGAGTTTTCCAAATGTGCTGGCATACTGAGTGCAGCACTTTCACAGCATCATCTTTTAGGATTTGAAATAGCACAACTGGAATTTCATCACCTCCTTAGCTTTGTTTGTAGTGATGCTTCGTAAGGCCCACTTGACTTCTCATTCCAGGATGTGTGGCTCTAGGTGAGTGATCACACCATTGTGGTTATCTGGGTCATGAAGATCTTTTTTGTATAGTTCTTTGTATTCTTGGCAACTCTTCTTAATATCTTCTGCTTCTGTTAGGTCCATACCATTTCTGTCCTTTATTGTACTCCTCTTTGCACAAATGTTCCCTTGGTATCTCTAATTTTCTTGAAGAAATCTCTAGTCTTTCCCATTCTACTGTTTTCCTCTATTTCTTTGCATTAATCATTATATCTTTATAATAAAGTGTGTGTGTGTGTGTGTGTGTTATGTGTTAGTCACTCAGTCTTGTCTGACTCTTTTGTGACCCCCATGGATTGTAGCCCACCAGGCTCCTCTGTCCATGGAATTCTCCAGGCAAGAAAACTGGAGTGCATTGCCATTTCCTCCTATAGGGGGTCTTCTTGGCCCAGGGATTGAACTCAGGTCTCCTGCATTGCAGGCAGATTCTTTACCATCTGAGCCATCAAGGAAGCCCTTAATAAACTGATAATAGTAAATAAAATGTTTATCTGAGTTCTGTGAGCTATTGTGGCAAATTACTCAACCCAAAGAGGTGTTTATGGGAACCCCTAGTTTACAGCCTGTTGGTCAGAAGTATGGGAGGCCTGGACTTGGAATTGGTGTCTGAAGTGGTGGTGGGCGTGGGGGCAGGTGCAGTCTTATGGGACTGAGCCCTTAACCTGTGAGGTCTGCACTGACTCTGGCTGTTAGTATCAGAATTAAATTGTGAGACATCCAGTCGATGTCTGCAGAGTTGGAGAATTGATTGATGTGGGACTTCTCCCTCCCCCAAGACACACATACACACACGTACACCATACACACACACACACACACACACACACACACACCACACATGGTGAGTGGTGAGTAGGGGAACAGCTTTCCTTTTTGTCACCATGACTGATACACTCTAAAGAGATGATCAGAGACTCCAAAAAGAAATACCCTGACTGGCAGAGACTTCTAGGTACCTACAGTATCTATTCCCCTTTTACTTAATAATTTATTCAGAGTAGCAATGAATCCAAACACATTTTCTGTATACAGACCTTGCAACTAGATGTGACCATGTGAGTAGGTTCTGACCCATGAGTTTTATGTGGAAATGTTGGGTGATAATTCTGGAAAGCCTTTGTAGAAGGGGAAGAGTGTGCCCCTCTTCATCTTTCCTGCTGTTTGGGATGCGCTTGTGATGGCTGCAGCTATGACAGCCATTTATGGGCCATGAGGCTGAGGTCCTCAGCCTAGTGGCGGAATGGAAAGCTACAAGGAATCTGGGTCTCTGAATGCCATAAAACAGCTTAGCAGCTCTGGTCTGCCAACCTCTGGCTTTTGCCAGGGCTCTTTGTGATTTTCTGTCTCATACAGCTGAAGCTAACCCAACTCATCTGGTATATAATTTATTCTTTTGGGAGCATGAGCACATGTAAAATGACTGGGTGAATTTGGGCCAGGTCTCAAAATCAAACCTCAGATGGACTGTCTAGTGGGCTCTGGGCGTCTGCACATCCCCCGCGGGTGGAAACCTTTGCCCTCCCCCTTGTCTTTGTTTCTGTGTGCCCTCCTCCCTCCTGCTTTCCCTCTGGCTGGCTCCTGATGCCTCTCCCTCCCACTCTCTGGTTTCTTCTAAACTTCACTTCGATTTGCCCTCCTGTCTGTCACTGACCCTCTGCCCAGCTTATTTCACCACTGAGCTCTACTGTCTTCCTGATGGTCTACAGTGCTTCAGTACTCACAAGTAGAAACAGCATAAAGAGTGAGAGAAAGAGACTTCCATAAATCCTGCTAAAAGGAGTGTTTTCTTCTTCATCAGCCCACAGCACCCGCATTTTTACATGAACTCTATATTTAAGGTCACTGCATCACACCTCTGGGTTGGACACTTCCTGTGACTGCTGGCCATTTGGAATGTCCTGAGGAAGGCGGGTGGGTGACTTTTCTTGCTGGCCTGCTGATTTACAAAGGAAGCCATTCTGCAGGTGTCTTAAAGAGGCCATAAACTGGGGAAAGCCATGGCCACCTGGCTGTGCAGGCTGTCAGCACGAATCCTGGCATCTCAGCCTCACCCTGGGGATATTTCATCTCCCAAAGCTAACTTTAATTACCAGCTTAACGAGAGTCTCTTAGAGATGATTACACCTTTCTCTGATGAGAGCAGATCCCATCAGAATGCGGGGTGAACACCACAGCGTGACCCCAGTGCGCAAGGTTACACTTGCCTTGTTAGACCTCACACAGGGGAGTTTGGGGTTGAGGAATGTGTCTTTCTTAAAATGTTCGCACATCCAGGGCTGTATTTTAATTAACCTTCAATTCCAGGCAAGGATGTGACAGCCCACTTGAAGAGCATCAGTTTGCTGGCGTGGGAGAAATTCAGGGGCTCTCTTTTAAGCTGGCCAGTGTTTCTCAACCTGGGTGCTTGGAAACTGGCCAAGCAGCAGCAGTCTTTCTATCTGTTCGCACAAAGGTGGCCCAAATTGCTATTGTTTCTATGACAACTGATGGCTTTTTCTTTTTTCCTTTCTCATTTTCTAAAAGTACCTGTATAATGGACAGCAGCATGTGGAAAAAATTTGTGAGGGAGAGACTAGCCTGGTAGATTGCAGAAGCAAACACACACAGCGATTCTATTGTCTGTCCCGGCTCTTTGTCTCGGCCTCCTGTTCCCGTGTTTGCCATGCAAGTCACATAGAAGTAGGAATAATAGCTGCTAGGCTGAATGAAGAGAGACCCCAGCCATTTGTATGCAGTCTCATGTGAACTCTTGGATTTGGGAAGGCAGTTTTGCCCCCCTTTTTTTAAAAAAAAAAAAAAGAAAAAAATTCTACTGTTCAGCTTCTTGTGCTTAATGAGGCTGTTTAGAAGGGAAAACTAGCAAACAACCAAACAGGAGTTCTGCCCTTTAAACAATTGCTTTCTAGGTTCTTTATCAGAATATCATTGGGCTGTAAAGGAGAGTAAGGATCTCTATCTTTGTAATCTACGGTGCCTACATCAAACAAACCAGACTCCCCATGTGGATGCTTTAGCATTTACCATCCTGTGCCATAAAATGAGGAAACGGTAGGAAAAATTAACTTTCTGAGGATAATAATTACCTAACTGGTTAACTAGCTGTGGTCGGTGGTTTGCAGTCTGAGGGCTGAATATCTTTGGAAAGACCTTAACATCAATGTGAGGCTATATGTATTAGAAGAACGGCACTGTCCACTGTGTGAATAAATACAGTGGCTGTCACAGATTGGTAATTTTGTTTTTCGACTGTGTAGAGATGCTGTTTCAAACAGTAAAATGCAAATTCACTCTAAAAAGTGCCTGTATCAGCAGGAGCTTTAGTCATTATTTTCTCAATTAACTGGTACAAAACAAACACGTGTCATAGTGGGAGAGGACTCTTGGTATTTAAAAATATTAGATAAGGGGTCTTGTAGGCAAAGTGTTTGGGGAACTACTCTGTTTAGTTTTCCCAGCTGGGTGCAGAAAACCCAGGAACCAGGAATGTTTTGGAGGCTGGGGCATCAAACATCTGAAGAGGTGTTTAGAGTTGCATAAATTGTCTGGGCAGCAAATACAGAGATCATTCCATGGAAAGATTTAGGGACAGAAAGGTTAAATCTTGGGTTTGAGATCACACAGTCAGAGGGCGGATTCTTGTATCAGAGTCTTGTATCAGTCAGTGATGTAAACTTGAATTCAGGGGATGAAAGGAGTTCGGTTGGGGAGAGAAAGAACTCAGGTCTTGAAGGGGCTTGCCTTAGACCACCTCTCTAAGTCCTTTCAGTGTGATATTCCAAGGCTTTGCCCTGTAGAGCAAGTGGCTTGAAACTGTGTAAGCTGTTTTCAGAAGCTGAAAGGACAGGAATAAATGCAGTTACCTAGGCAAGTTACCCAGGTGAATGGCATCTGCTTAGAAGACTTCATGCCTCTGGAGCCCTCTGGGCCCTTTCATGCAGTCAGAACCATCGGCTTAGACTGTCAGGTCTCCAAGTTGTTTCTGACTCAGTTTCCTCCTCCTAGTGTTGAATGGGGTTACCTTAAACAGAGTGGAAGTACTGATGGGAATTACTGTGTGTCCAAACTATGGCACTGCCACAGAGTAGCTGTGTGATTATGTTTCAGTTGGCTCCTGAAAAATTCAAGTTGTAAGAATTATTTATTGTAAGTTCTGCAGTATAAATGAGTTAGTGGGGGTAATGCCCTTAGTTGATTGGTGTTCACATAATAGGTACTTAGTAAGCGAGTGGCTTACAATAACTAAGAATCTCCTTCTCCATCCGCAACCATTCAACCCACCCTTCCACAGAGTTAGTGAAGCCTCCCCAGCTCATTCTAGCCCGCAGTGATCTCTTACTGTTCTGAACTTAGTCAACTTATTTGGCAATTAACCTCCTAATGTTCTACGATTTTTTGTGTGTGCACAGAAGTATTAATTAAATCTTAGGTATCTTATATTTTTAGAAGCAGCTTTCCTCTGCTTGCTTATATGATTTTGAGACTGCTGTGACTTCTGTATCCTTTAATCTCTAGTACCCTTCACAGTGACAGTGTCTTGATAGCATATCAATAAGAGCTACTTGATTTAATAAATGCATTTCTAGTGTTGACTGAGTGCATTTAGTAAATGCATTCCTAGACACAACTGAAGGGATCGTATTTGGGACATGTAGACAGTCATCAGTGCAGGTTTTAAGGTATTCATTAGAAAATATTGCTACCCAGAATCTAAGCTCATGATTATGCAAGAATTGATGGAATTGTGAATACCAAGCCTACCGGCACCCCAGTTCCCCAGCAGGGCCATTAGAACACTTCACATTAGTAATAACTTCCTGGCAGGGTAGTGTGGGCTCCCCATGAACAGTTCATTAGGGGGAGCAGGTTCATTACTACAAAGTGGTTGAGTTTAGAACAAGCTAAATAAGAAGATTAAAATCATTTCAAAGGAAACATTTCATGGGATATTAATACATTGGCTGTAAATAATGAAAGATAATGAGAGCATTAAATCCTACCAACAATATATTAACTGCAAGAGAACTAATTTGTAAATGAGTGCTTTGCTTCTCTCTAAGATGCATTTTCATTTGCTGAAAGAAATGCTGAGAATGGCTACTGAGGGGTCACCTTTGTAAGACGTGAATGTAGCTTTTAATAGCTGAGTTCTTGTGGACTCTCTGCAGTGTTTGGGCTTGGAGTCTTTAGCAGTGAAAAATAAATATCCTAGAGGAGAACAAAGCTACATTATTATTTTTTTCTAAAGAATTAGTAACATTCTCTAAGAGAAGAAATATTCACTGCATGCTTTCTCATAGTATATTTTTGTGTCATGTCCAGGAGTAGATTGCAAATGTAGGGATTTAACTGGCATTGTAGGTGAGTGGGTGGGGACAGAGGAGGCACTGATGGAGGCAGTTTCCCAGGGTTTAGCTTACCTTGTCCCTTTCTTTTTATTGATTTATTTAGCTGTGCCAGGTCTTACTTGTGGTATGCAAGATCTTCCCTCTTCATTGCAGCATGCAAACTCTTAGTGGCAGCATGTGGGATTTAGTTCCCTGACCAGGGACTGAACCCAGGCCCCCTGCATTGGGAGCATAGGGTCTTGGCCACTGGACCACCCGGGAAGTCCCCACCTCATCCCTTTCTGTAATGAAGTGGTACCCAGAGAGAACAGATGCTGAGGGGAGAGGAGCTGGGAGGGAGACAGATAAGATCCCAGATTCTTTTCTCTTGTCCCTAATTTGCTCTAGAAATTAACCTTTTGTGAAAGCTGAGGAATGGAATAGGGATAAAGAAGGATTAACAGAGAGACAGAAAAAAAATCACTGTTGCTCCATGTGGCTGGGCTTTGACAATATTATAAAATGAGAGTTTAAAGGCTGATCTCTGGAACTATCAGAAGAACAAGCATATTTTGTGAAATCTGTTATCAATGAGTAAGGGGAGGTTTGAGCTTTCTTTGATGTCTACCTGCCTTTTTTATTGACTTTAAATTTGAGTTGAATTAATATTACTTAACCTAGTCTGGCTCCTTGAGTTTTTTGCTAAATATCCCCCAAATCTTTAATTTTATGGAAACAGACCTGGACACAGGAAAGTAGATTAGTGATGTACTAGGGTTACAAATTAGTATCAGAACCAAAAATAGAATACAAAACTAGGTATGATTGGTTATTTGCTTTAACTATTATCTGTTCTTTGTTGTCAGTGAAGAGCTTATTTTGTGGCTAGGATACATCTGGTCACCGTTGAAGGGCATTGTTCTATCTACAATGAAGACACTTGTCTTGATTTATTGCTTTGGAGTCTTAGTAGTTATATTATTTCTTCATTTCACAAAATTTTATAATTCATCATGAGTGTTTTGTCAGTCAGTACAAATTAGAAAGGTCCTATACACTACAGATTCTCTACAGGACCCTCTTTAGTGATTACAAATCCAGTTTTGTTTTTAAATATTTATTTATTTTTGGCTGTGCTGGGTCATGGTTGCTGCACGGGCTTTTCTCTAGTTGCAGAGAGCAGGGGCTACTCTCTTGTGCTGCACGGGCTTCTCACTGTGGTGGCTTCTCTTGCTGCAGAGCTTGGGCTCTGGGCTTCAGTAACTGTGGCACGTGGGCTCAGTAGTTGCAGCTCCCAGGCTCTGGAGCACAGACTTGATAGTTGCGGCTCATGGGCTTAGTTGCTTGTGGCATGTGAGATCCTCCTGGATTAGGGATCAAACCTGTGTCTCCTGCACAGGCTGGCAGATTCCTTACCACTGAGCCACTAGGGAAGCCCGACAAATCCAGTTTTACTAAATCTTGGCAAGGATAAAGCAATTGTTCCAAGTTCATAAAAAACTTCACATTTCTTTTATTTTTTTCTATGTTGTCCAGTAAATCCAGTATTTTTATTTCAATGTCAAATTGCATCTTTTGAATCACACGCACCTCAATATGTGGTGATAAACTTAGAAATTCTGTAGTCTTTTTCTAAGAGTCAGCTCACTAACTTTCTAAATCTTAACTTTGTTCCTTTCCCACAAGAATTGAGAAAGGAAAACTTCTAAAAACCAACACTTTGTTACACAGAAATTCTAATACTGATCTTTCTGTAATCGGATTTTATTGGAGTCTAATGAAACTCAGTTTATGATTCTTAAAAGATGCTAACTGTTTTGTTTTCTATCTACCCTTTTGTTAGGGTAGTTTTTTTTTTTTTTTTCTCCCTGTGAAGTGTAAAGGCAAACTATTCCAAGCCTATAAAAGCATTAGTACCATTTAGAATCCAGAATGTGAAAGGTTCAATGTAATTAACACAGTTAACAGTTTGCTTCACAGCTTTTTAAAAAATTGACATATCATAGACTGTTGTACTGCTCCTCATTTTGGTAACATTAATAAACAAATGCTTGTAATTTAAGAGTAATTATGAATCCATTCATGTGTGATTTTCTAATGAGTCAAGTAAATAAATCAGCAGTTGGGAGGCATTCTTTAGTTCTTAATTAGAAAACTAGCAGCAAGTTTAAGGTCTTAATCTTTCCTGTTGTCTTGCTCTTATGTAATGGTATGATAAAGTCATTGCATTTAGAGAATGCTGCATTTGACAGCACAATTCTTGGAGCTATGAAATCCTTTTGTCCGTGACTTTCAGAAGCAATACTATTAATCATGAAGTACATTTGCATTGGGCAGAAATAAAATGCTTTGAGATGCTTGGATAGAAAGCGCCAAAGAAAATTATAGCACATTCCATTTTCCAACGATTTTGTGAGTGAGATGTGATAAGTATTATTGGACTCATTTTATATCTAGAGACATTTGATAATGTGACAGATTAACCCAAAGCCACACTGTAAGATAAGAAAAGAACTTAGATATTGATACTTGATCCCCAAACGATCAGTAGAGTAACCTACTGCTCAAATAAAGATGAGTTTATTACTTACTAAAATATGGCAAACACCCCTTTGATGATGTCTAGGATCTAAGAGGGGAGAGACCAGAGGTAGAGATTTATAGCATTTGAAAATCTGATTGAAAGTAGATGGAATTTCCATAAGGGAATCTGATTGCAATCAAGCAAAGTTCAATATTTAGGACTGGTGAATCAAATGTTTACACACTTTACATTTTTTTTAAAAGAAAGATTTTATTTTTATTTTATTTTTGGCCACACTGGATCTTCATTGCTGAGGCTGTCTAGTGGCAGTGTGCGGGCTTCTTCTTGCAGTGGCTTCTTTTGTTATGGAGCACGGGCTCTAAGTGCTTAGGCTCCAGTAGGTGCAGCCCATGGGCTCAGTAGTTGTGGCTCACAGGCTCCAGAGCGTCCCCTACATTGGCAGGTGGATTCTTAGCCACTGGATCACCAGGGAAGCCCCCCTTTACTCTCTTATTTTCCTTGGCAAGAATTTTCTGGAGCAAACGGTAGAGGCACATTGATATAGGAAACTTCGTTCTTAGTCCTGATAATTCAGCATGGATTAGATTAGTTCAGAATTTATTCATCTGTCCACCCACCCATCCATTACCATTTACCCATCCACCAAGATTCATTAAGCACCTACTGTTTTCCCAGCATTATGATGAATACTAGGGATACAGAGATGAATGATAGGGATTTTGGCTTTGAGAAACTCACAGTCTGACAGGGATGACAGGTATTTTAAGATATGATTATAATAACAAGTGTACAACAGAAGAGATAAGACAAATATCAGTCATTTCCAAGTTGTGAAGAGCTTCAGATTTAATGCTTAGGAGATCTGGCTTTAT
The DNA here is from genome assembly GCF_003369695.1 of Bos indicus x Bos taurus. NCBI lineage: Eukaryota > Metazoa > Chordata > Mammalia > Artiodactyla > Bovidae > Bos > Bos indicus x Bos taurus. The sequence continues at coordinate 42,114,789 of NC_040078.1, read as the reverse complement.
TTGGTAAGGGAAAGACTTAGCCTTGGCTGGACTTTAATGTCATGTGGAGATTAAAATGAAAAGAATGATGGCCCTACCCCAGACCAATTAAAGTCAGAATATCTGGGACAGGGCCTGGACATTTACTGCCCTGGTAATTCCACTGTATAACCAGGGTTGAAGAACCCTGCTAATGAGATTAGGGCATCATCAAGGTTTTCAGTGAAGGCAATGACAAGCTTTCAAGTGGATACAAATGATGGTGATAATAGTGAGACTGAAGCAGCTGGATACAGAGAACAGGTGATTAAGGTGGAGGCTGAGCACAGGCAGGGGCAAGGGCTGCAGAAGAGGACAAATTCAAGAGAAATTCTGGAGTTATGTTTGGTCCTCCTCTGATTAACAATGTCAGCCCTTCATTTTTACCACAGCATTGAGCAAGAATACATAGTAAGTTCTCAAAAATGCATGAGCTGAATTAAACATTGAAACTATTTGATATCTCCTATGTCACCTACATGAAAGTTAAAGTGTTAGTGTCTCAGTTGTGTCTGACTCTTTGAGACCCCATGGACTATAGCCCACCAGGCTTCTCTGTCCATGGAGTTCTCAGGCAAGAACATTGGAGTGGGTAGCCATTCCCTTCTCCAGGGGATCTTCCTGACCCAGGGATTGAATCCAGGTCTCCTTCGTTGCAGGCAGATTCTTTACTATCTGAGATAACCAGGGAAGCCTGCTAAGGCATAGGAAGGGCAAAATCAGTCTGTTGTGGTTTTGTGCAAAGAGTATGGGACTTGGGAGTTAAGTTCCTGGCCTTGGATCTTGACTTTGCTTTTGATGTCCGGGAAACAGGAATGAAGCCAAATGTACCTCAAACATTTTCCCACCACTTCCAACCTCACAAGCCTGAAAGCCTTCAAGGTATCAAAGACAGTGTGATCCACCTCCTGAAAACATGGGAGGACTGAAGTGATTCATCTCACTGAAAGGAGCTGAACTGCCCTAGGACCCGGTACAATGAAAACCAGGGTTTCCTCTCAGTAGTTTTCCCAGGGATGATCTATGAACAGATGAGATCATAGCTGTGAAAGAATGTTGAGCATTAAAAAGAAGATAGGTAACAAACTGGGCCCAGGGAAGCCCCCTAAGCCAGTGTTCAAAGATATCCCTGTGATGGGGACCTTAAGGCTGCCACTGCGACTCCAGAAATTTCAGAGAAGTCTCCCCTAAAGTCTAGATCCTTGGGCCCTCAGCCCTCGTCCTTGATCTCATAGCTCTTTTCCTTTGTATTATCTGTGTTGCCCACGCCCCTTAGTTCAAGGGTGGCAGGCAGTGTTTCAGATGGGCGTAGTGCTACAGAGCTAAGTGACCCCTTCTGATGTGGCAGGTTGTTGCATGGTGTCTTGCATTATTTGGTCCTCACAACCTAAAGAACCATAGCTAACACAGAAATCCTGCAGTCGTCTTCCACTGATCATAGCATGACATAGTATGACGCCCCCCAGGGAATAAACTAGCAAATCCCCTACACAACAGTATGAGAGAGAGCCATAGAAGTAGAATTTATTTGACCCTCATAATAATCCAGTAAGTCACCTACTATTGTTATAACCATTCTACAGATGAGTAAAATGAGAGATTTCTCTATGCTTTCTAGTTTTTGCCTTGGAGATGGTTAGATAGCATCACTGACACAACTGATATGGATGTGAGAAAACTCCAGGAGGTAGTGGAGGACAGAGGAGCCTGGCGTGCCACAGTCCACGGGGTCGTAAAAAGTCAGAGGTGACTTAGCAACGAAACAATAGCTATAGGTTCCTGCTCTTCTTGATACCATTTCAGGCCTTACCCTGTTTATTTATTTATTTAGGTATTCTGTCCAGGTTATGAAAATTTCACCAGTGGCTTTTCTGGAGTATGTGTGTGTACTCATTCGTTCAGTTTTGTCCAGCTCTCTGTGTCCCCATGTATTTAGCCTGCTAGGCTCCTGTGTCCATGAATTTTCCAGGCAAGAATACGGGAGTGGGTTGCCATTTCCTCCTCCAGGGGATCTTCCCAACTCAGGGATCAAACTCCTGTGTCTTGCATCTCCTGCATGGGCAGGTCAATCCTTTACTAGTCAGTCAGTCAGTTCAGTTGCTCAGTTGTGCCCTACTCTGCGACGCTATACACTGCAGCATGCCAGGCTTCCCTGTCCATCACCAACTCCTGGAGCTTGCTCAAACTCGTCCATTGAGTCGGTGATGCCATCCAACCATCTCATCCTCTGTCGTCCCCTTCTCCTCCCGCCTTCAATCTTTCCCAGCATCATGGTCTTTTCCAATGAGTCAGCTCTTCACATCAGGTAGCCAAAGTATTAGAGTTTCAGCTTCAGCATCAGTCCTTCCAATGAATATTCAGGACTGATTTCCTTTAGGATTGACTAGTTTGATTTCCTTGCAGTCCAAGGAACTCTCAAGAGTCTTCTCCAACACCACAGTTCAAAAACATCAATTCTTCAGAGCTCAGCTTTCTTTATAGTCCAACTCTTGCATCCATACATGACTATTGAAAAAACCATAGCTTTGATTAGATGGACCTTTGTCAGCAAAGTAATTCTCTGCTTTTTAATATGCTGTCTAGTGTTGTCATAGCTTTTCTTCCAAGGAGCAAGCGTCTTTTAGTTTCATGGCTGCAGTCACCATCTGCAGTGATTTTGGAGCCCAGGAAAATAAAGTCTGACACTTTTCCCATTGTTTCTCCATCTATTTGCCGTGAGGTGCCAGTAGTGCCACTATAGTCTTTCAATAGCCTTTCTAAAGCTCTTCCTGCTTTATAGACTTAGACAAACTACTTCCTAGTTTTCTAAATGTTCACAACTCTTTACTTAAAATAGTTTGCTCACTCAACTTAGGGAGCCCAGGATGTTTTGCTTCTTTCCTCCACACAGTTTCCCTACTAGCTCTGCTATTCCTTCATCAGGACTTTGCGTAACCTGAGAGCTAGTCCAAGGTCACCATGACAAACACAATGTCTTGGCATCTGAACCTCCTCAATAACAGTATTAATATATCCTGTAGCACTCAACACAATGTAAGGCAGTCATACATCCAGAAGGCAGTCACATAAGTTTTTGTAGAGTGATCATTGATTCTTATGTGTCAGCTGGACTGGGCAATAGGGTGCACAGATATTTGGTCAGACATTATTTTGGTGTGTCTGTGAGGCTGGCTCTGGATGAGCATTTGAATGAACCAATTCAAATGAACATTTGAATTGGTTGAGAAAGCAGATTACTCTCCCTAACGTGGGTGACCCTCATCTGATCAGTTGAAGGCCTAAATAGAACAAAAGGCTGAATAGGAGAGAATTCCTTTTTGCCTGTCACTGATTGGTATCAGTGTTGTTGTTGTTTTTTCCTGCCTTTGAATTCAAACTGAAATAATCAGCTCTTCCTGAATCTCCAGCCTGCAGGCCTTCAGACTGGAGCCACTGAGTCTCCTGGGCCTCTGCCTCCTGCAGATTGGCTCATACCATCATCAGCCAACATAACTGTATTTTTTATTTTCTTTCTACACACACACACACACACACACACACACACACATCCTATTCTGTTTCTCTGGAAAAACCTGACTAATACATTGTAGCATTAGTATTTCCCACTTTTATGGCTTCCTCACACTGATGTGGAGAAAATTTACTAGCTAACTTTATGGGGCTGTTAACACTATGTCTTACCATGGTCAATAGCAGAAGGTTACAGAATTCATGCATTAGCTATTAGTCTTTGGCTTCAGATTAGTACTCTTGGTTTTGAGGTACAGAAATCCAGCTTTATTTTAGGCAAAAAGATACATTTATTGGCTCAAGACTTTAAAAAAAAAAACTTGAATGGTTCTCATTTGGACTGGCTCTCTCTGCATGATTGAAAAAAATAGCTGTCCACAGAGACCATGTTTTATATCTAATGACTTCTCTCCCCACTGAAGGACTCCCTGTTGTACATGGAAATAATCTGGAAAAAGACTGGAATTTGCCCAGATTGGGGTAGGTACCCACCCATGTTCCAATTAATCATGTCTAAGGAAATGGGGTCTAATAAGAAAATGACAGCTATAAAACTTCCTTTTCTAGCTATCTGAGAGAGAGTAGTCCTCTGGACCTTAATCACATAACTCATTATCCTTGCAGGACGGAGGGGTGGCACCCAGCGACCACATCACCCAGATCTACTATTGCATGAGTTGTAGGAGGGAGAAATCACCTGGACACCTTTACGATGTCAAGTCATTTGTTCAGGATTATGGCTTGAATTTATTGTCCTCTTTCTCATGAGCCTCTTGATATTTATCATGTCATGCCTCAGGCCCCAGTTTACTGCAGTCCTTCAGAAGTCCCAGGCTCTGTACACAACCATTGTTATTCTAAGGACATACTGTTGATCTCAAATCTTGCAACTTCCCTCCTAGTCCCCTAAATTTTCTTGCTGTGTCCTCTGGAACTCCTGATCTGTGATCAACAGACTCTGCTTGTAGAGGAGCGTTCCTTTTGTCTCCATGTCTTCACTGAAACTTAGTTTGCCCCCTTCTAACACAGTTTTCCCTGCAGCCCTTGCTAGTGGAGGCTGTTCTCTTTATTCTTCTCTTGCCCCATGACAGGAGGTGAGCACCCTCCTTACTTCTCATGGTCACATTTAAATGACTTTTTCTTTCTCATTCAAAGCCCTAAGCTCCTTTTACTTTATGACATTCTGCTTCACCACCCACCAACCCTTCTGAAGCTGTCTTTTATGACATCTTGATCAATCTCATTTACTGAAGACTAACTTCTTGATTGTTGGGGGCCAGAGTGAGGTACTCCGCCCATGGCAAAGGTCATGAGGAAGGAGGCTCGACATACGCAAAGGCGGGATCGAGCCTCAGGAGTCCCCCTGGAAATCCTCGAGCATCTACCCCCATAACCAGAGCCTGCCTACTTTACTACTTTGTGCTCACCTACACCTCTGACTTTACGGGGGGCTGTCCCCCACCACCTCTTTTGGAGAAGGAGTTAACTTAGAGCTCCAGTTTATAATAATTCCTGGGCGTGATAAGAGTGTTTTAACCTACAAACTCCTCTGAAGGTTCTCTGGCCTGCCTGACAGGCTTGTCCGGCCACATGTGATCGCTCACAGCCTCCCAACCGTGAGAGGCACAAGATGCTTTAAACCTTCTAAAAACAGGTTCCTTAGAAAAGTTAGAAAACTATTAGTATAAGTATAATGGGCTAATTAGAAATTGTGTTGGTGAAGGGTTTTTCATTTGTTGAGCCAATGTTTGTTGCTAAGTCTCCATATCCCCTGCCCTTACACACATTAATGAATATATAGAATTAACCTTTGATATTAATCACGTTAGACCTTAGGCTAAGTAAATTCTTTCCTTAACTAAAACCCACTACACCCTCACCCTGTAGGAATGTAACTTTATTTGGGTGGCGTCTGTTTTGAGAATAATCAGCCCTGGAGAAATAAGTGTCCTGATTGACTGACCACTGTCACAAGGAGAGGGTCGTAAATTGTCAGCAGGCCCCCCTGGCCAGAAGATGATGTAACACCCCTAAGACCTCTGTATACATTTGTATGAAGCACCTGACTTTGATAAAAGTCAGGACTGCTGACCCCGCGTGACTTTTGCATAACATCTCAGTGTATAAAAGTAGACCATGGAAAATAAAGAATTGGGATCAGTTTCTCGAAATACTGGTCTCCCCATGTCGCTCTCTCTCTCACTCTGGCTGAGTCTCCATCTGGAGCGCGGAACCCACCATGCTTACTAATTATGCCTGGGCTTCTAAGATCCGACCGGGGAGGCCTCAGTGTCTCCTCTCCTTCGGGAGAACGGAAGGACGCCTGCGGCCTACGTAAGTGGTGCAAGCTTTTTGTCTTGAAGTTTTATTGGTCCCCCGCGTAAACCAAGCTACTCAGCCTCTTTTCTCCACTGAATTTTCCTACTGAGCTATCCTCATCCTATTACTCTTTATATCTTTGATAAAATATTTAAATAAATAGGTCGCCGACGCCGTCCCCGCTTCGAATACCCTGGATCAGCTGGGGCAGGACCCCGGCACTTGATCATTGCTTCCACTGCCATTTCTACTCCTTCCTGTCTGTCTGCTCTCCAGACATAGTGCATAACCATTTACTTCCTCATCTTCACTGTCATCACCCAAGACAATTTCTCTTGTCAGGACCTCGACAATAGTTTCCTAAATGGCCTCTCTAAAGCCAGTTTATTTCCCCCAACATCTACAGTAGTCTTTTAAAAATGAAAATCAAGTCATGTCACCATTCAGCCTCCAACTAGCAGACCTAAGATCTCTCAATGGTCATGCATGCTTCCTAGAAGAAACTCCTTGCCATAGGCTTCAAAGCCCTGGATGGTTTGACTCCTACTAATTTCCCCAGCTTCAACCCATAGTATATGCCCACGAACCACCACCTCCCAGCCACATTACTCTTATTTGCTTTCAAAAAGACAAGTTCTTGTGTTTCTAGGACCTTAGCACGTGCTATTGCTTCTATCTGGAATTCTATTTCCACTGAAGTTATCCCACTTTCTCTTCATGGGGTTGGTCACTTCTCATCTTTTATGTCTAAATTGCAATGTCATTCCCCAGAGAGGTTTGCCTTGGCCAGTCTGTTGAAAGTGGCTGTGACTGTTTCCTCCTGTCACTAGCATCTGTTACCTTGGCCTGTTTATACATTTTATAGCAAAACTCCCACAATCTATGACTAAATTAATGTAAAATCCATGGGGGAAGATATCATCTGTTTTATTTTCAGTTCTGCAGTACCTATCCAGGCCCAAGAAGCAGAATGTGCTGCATGAACATGTGTTAAATTAATAATATTTATTGTATACCTACCATGGTCCTTTTAATTAAGACTCTTTATCCTACATCCTCTGAGAACAGAGCCCAGTGTTAGGTACATAGCCAGACACAAATAAAGTGGTTATTGTGTCTCACATTATAGGAACTTGGACAGGTCTTTTTACCTTTCTGGAACTCATCTACTTTGTAAATTGAGAGGATTCAATGTAAAAGAGAGAACAGCCTTTTATTCCTTCCACATGTTTTTGGTCACAGCACATCCCCATTAGTAATTTCTCTCAGTGAACACAGTGACTACTGGGGAATCATTCGATGGATTCTCCAACCCTTTGCCTTAAAATGAAAGGACTCTCAATTATCTCTCATAGCTTCCAGCACATTTATGCAACATTTATGATACCTTCCTTCACACAAAGTAGTTGTATAAATCATCCTACAACCATTTGGGGGATATTTGGTCACCCTTTCAATGGCAGAAGCATAAAATATAAGTGAATTAGTTTTACAACACTTCTTTATTAAGCACATTATTTATTAAGTGATCTTTGTGTGCTGGATATTCTGCTAGGCTCCTGAGAAAGGATGGTGAACAAAAGCAGATCTAGAGCTTACTCCTACAGAGCTTTGGGGCAGGCACGTGAGATAGACTTTGAACAAATGAATGTACTAGTGGACATGTAATTATAAGATAGCTAAATTCTTTAAAGGAAAAATTAGTTTCTATGAAGATGTGTAACAAAGGTTGACACAGACTAGGGTGGCAAAGAATCTTCTGGGAGAAAGCAATGGTGCAGCTGAAGCATAAAGGATGCCTGAGCTGTTAACCTGTCTGGCAGTGGGAGTGAGGAGAGGAGGAAAGCATTTCAGGCAGAGGGGGTGGCATTTGCTAAGGCTCTGTGCTAAAGCTCTGGAACTCTAGGGCGAGCTCTAGGAACTGAAGGAAGGTGTCAGTGGGGTTGGAGAGTAGAGAATGACGCAGAGGATGGTATTATTATTATTATTTATTTTTTTGAGGATGGTGTTATTTAATGCTTGCAAGGTGGGCAGGAGCCAGAAACGAAGGACCCTGTGGTCCACATGGAGGTTTTCAATCTTCAATTTAGGATTCGTGGGAAGGCAATAGTGGTGTTTCTCATGGTGTTACCATCACTGGGCTTGGTTTTGAGAGTGTTACCCAGGCTGCTATGTGGACAGTGTGCTGGAGGAGGGCTAGAGTATAGGCAGACCCGTTCAGTTCAGTTCAGCCGCTTAGTCGTGTCCGACTCTTTGTGACCCCATGGACTGCAGCACACAAGGCTCCCCTGTCCATTAGCAACTTCCAGAGCTTCCTCAAACTCATGCCCATCAAGTCGGTGATGCCATCCAACCGTCTCATCCTCTGTTGTCCCCTTCTCCTCCTGCCTTCAGTCTTTCCAATGAGTCAGTTCTTCGTTATCAGGTGGCTGAAGTATTGAAGCTTCAGCTTCAGCATTAGTCCTTCCAATGAATATTTAGGACTTTTATGATTGACTGGTTTGATCTCCTTGTAGTCCAAGGGACTCTCAAGAATCTTGTCTCAAGAGTTTAAAAGCATCAGTTCTTCAGAGCTCAGCTTTTTTTATGGTGCAACTCTTGCATCTGTACATGACTACTGGAAAAACCATAGTTTTGACTAAATGGACCTGTATCAGCAAAATAACGTCTCTGCTTTTTAATATGCTGTCTAGGTTTGTCATAGCTTTTCTTCCCAGGAGCAAGAGTCTTTTAACTTCATGGCTGCAGTCACCATCTGCAGTGATTTTGGAGCCCAAGAAAATAAAGTCTGTCATTGTTTCCATTGTTTCCCCATCTATTTGCCATGAAGGGAGATCAATTAATAGCGGGCCATTTCAGAAGCCTTTGCAAGAGAAGATGGTAGCATGGGCTAGGAAAGCAGGACTGGACGAGGGTGCATTTGAGAAGAGTGTATTTAAGCAAGGATGCTGGCTCGGTGCCATGCCCTGAGGTGAACACTAGGGTAAGATTAGGCTTTGGGAGCAGGTCATGAGTTCAGTCTTATGTAGGCTGAGACCAAGATGCGTTTAAGCCATTCAGCTGTCAGTTACAGAACGGGAGTTAGACACCTGGTTTGCAAGCTGAGAGGAGGGGTTTGTCTTGAGAATCTTAGGGACTAGAACTGTTAGTCAAGGGCAGGGGTCTGGATGAAACTGCCTAGGAAGAGAACAAAAATAAGAAAAGAGTGTGGTAGAGGGTACAGTCTTGAGGAGCTTTATCACAGGGTCTGTTAAAGGCAAAAAAAGCAAAGCAGGTGGAGATCAGAGAAGAATTTTACAGGTGTGAGTTTGAGTGAGTGGGAGGTGAGAAATGGAAACTCTGGGTTTAGACAACTCTTTCAAGAGATTAGCTGTAAAGAGCAGCAGAGCAATTGAAAACTGTAGAGTGATAAGAGAATTTTTTTTTTTTTTAAGATGGGATAATCTTGAGCATGTATAATTATTGATGGGAAAGATTCAGTTGAAAGCAGGGAAGCTGATTTATGTAGGAAAGAGAAGGTTTCAGAGATTGGAGAGAAAAAAGGCTCCAAACATGGAACTGGCCAGGGAGGAGGGCCAGGCAGGTGCACCGTCTCCTCTAGCAGAAAGGAGAGAACAAGGCATAACATGGATTACGTGTTGGGGAGTTCACTGGTTATTTCTTTAAAATTATTTAGTCTTTTAATCCTAGGCTTTAGGAGAGAGAAGAGATTTCCCCCCGTTTTTTCTTTTCTTTTGCTTATTTGTCTGTGCCAGGTCTTCACTGCCACTTGGAGGCTTAGTTGTCCTGCAGCTTTTGGTATCTTAGCTCCCCGACCAGGGATCAGACTCTGCATCCCCTCCATTGAAAGCTGGATTCTTAACCACTGGACCACCAGGAAAGTCCCCGCTTTTCTTTTTCTTTTAAAGAACAACCACAGCAACCTTAAGACTTCTGCTCCCTTCATTTTGCTTTCCAACAGCTTCATTGACATTTTCCTTTATTCAGATTCTCACTCATGACCTGATGTAGAAGACTGAGGCAAATTGCTTAATACCTCAAAATTAGATCCTCTAACAAAATATTTATGCTGCTTTCAAAAGGACAGGATTAAAAAAAATGTGAATAGCTTTTCAGATATTGTATCTACATGACAAGTGATTAAAATGCTGTATTTGTAATCGTTACCTTCAGTTCCAAGATTAAAATAAGCAATCTCACTGGTTGCAGAGAAACCAATTAAACACAACTTTATTGAAAGCAATTGTGAGTGTGGGAAGGGACCAGGGAAATAGAAAATCATGTAATTTCAAATATGTAATTTCTCAATCTTTTGTGTTGGTTAAGTCTCTTTAACCTTCTGTGATAGGAAACCTATCTAGAATTCTGATTACGCTGGTATCCAAAAACTGCCAGGTGTACAGTCCAGCGAGAGCACTGCTTGCAATTTGATTGCTGAGCAATTGATCAGCTTCATAGTGGAACGAGCCATTTTGTTTCCAAGACAACAAAGAGTCATAAAATTATCGATCCAGTTGCTCTGGGCTACCCTAATGGTAAAATTAGGTTGATGGAGCATGATCTGACAATTGTTTGATGATTCCCTGTTGGTCTTGGCCTTCCCACTTTAGGACTAGTTGTACATAATCACTAAATCCTTGCAGTCAAGGTGAACCTTATCTGCCAATAATCTTAGTGGAGAAGATGTTTTAATTCTAATATCATTTCCTTTCTCCAACTTCAATATCTGAAGAAAAGGCTGCAAAGTAGAATTCAGGGAGTAGAAACGTCCGTCTCTCAGGTACTCTTCATCTTCACCACCAACTCCCACACACTTTCCTTTTAAAAAACGGCCTGACTGCAAAAAAACAATTACTCAAGGAGACACCTGATTCCTTCCCCTTTCCACTCTTAACCAACCATGCGATACATTTCCAGAGAGTCCATCCGTTTTTTCCTTTAGTGTTCTCTCAAGTGTTCAGTGTGTGCTGGGTAAAGCGTCAGGTTCTTTCCCACCTGTGCTCACACTTTTACAGTTATGCTGGCCTGAGAGTTCGTTCCTGACGACAGTGGCATACCCCATTAGTCGGTTGTCATGTTTTCTCTATTTCTTTCAGGGGTCTGTATGTATGGACATCAAAAACAAACCAGTGAGTCTGTTCTTTTCTTGCTCTGTGATCAGCCCCAAGTTTGGTGGTGAGGTAGGGAAAGGGGCAAGCAGCTATGAGCCATGTTCCCAGTAGTAGCTAACGTGGTTTTCAGTGACAGTAATCCCCATACCCAACATGAGGGCCTAGAATCTGACAACGGATTTTTTCCCCCTGATCTGTGACATTATTTATGGGTAAAGTTTAACAGAATTATATAAACCAGGGGCTTCCCTGGCCATCCAGTGGTTAAGACTTCCCCTTCCAATTCAGAAGATGTGAATTGGGACTCCTGGTCAGGGAGCTAAGACCCCACATGCCTTGTGGCCAAAAAAACCCAACAAAATAAAATATATAAAACAGAAGCAGTATTGTAACAAATTCAAGAAAGACTTTAAAAATGGTCCATATTAAAAAAAAATCTTTAAAAATAACTATGTAAACTGAGTCATGGCTATAATATTAATGAATAATGTTCAATAAAATAACACAATTTTTTGAAGTTGAGGTTTTCCTAAAAAAGTTAGACTAGGTCTATAAGTGGAAGTAAATACACAGTTTATTTCATTTCAACTCAGCAAACCTTTCTTGATTACTCATCCTGCACCTGGTTCTGTGATAGGTGATGTGACTGCAAATCCCAGCTCTGGGAAGAAAGACTAACAGCTCCATGACACCAGGATACTTGCTATAATGGAGAAGGCAAAGGGTGCTTTGGGAACCAAGGAAAGGGAATGTCTAACTGCTGAAGAAGAAGGCATTTTCTTTCAGACTTTAAAGAGCAGGTGATACCTGAACATAATCTTGAATTGAACATTGGCCAGACTGAGAAGTGAGAGGAAGAGATTCCAGGTCTCAGGAAAACATATGCAAAGGCACAGAAGCACTGAAGAGCACGTATGTGTGGAGGAAGACAGGTCCCTGGGGATGACTAGGCTGAAGGTCCTCTAGAGTTATGCGTGGGACAGGTCACCATGGTATGGAGTTGCAGGTGAAACTTTCTCAGAAGAGATTCTACTTGAATTTAACTTTAAAAATGGCAGTGAGGAGGGTAGACAAATGAGAGAAGTTGGAATCCTAGATGGAAAAACAGCATCCAGGGAAGAAATGACCCAGCAATTAGGGAAGGCAGAAAGCAAACCAGGCTGCTTGGACTAAAGAAGCAGAAATGAGCAAGGAAGTGAAAATGTGAGAGCGTTAGTCATTCAGCTGTGTTGGACTCCTTGTGACCCCGTGGATTATAGCCTGCCAGGCCCCTCTGTCCATGGAATTCTCCAGGCAAGAATATTGGAATGGGTAGTAATTCCTTTTTCCAGGGGATCTTCCCAAAACAAGGAAGGGTCCATAGGTATTATCTATTGTTGCAGAGCATGGGCACAAGAAGGGCTTGGTAGTTGTGATGCACAGGCTTAGTTGCTTGGCAGCATGTGGGATCTTCTCGAACCAGGGATTGACTGGCATCCCCTGCATTGACATGTAGACTCCTACCCACTGGACACTGGACCACCAGGGAAGTCCTGAAAACATTTTTAAGATAAAAAAATTTTTAAGCATAATCTTGCTCAATCATTTTATTTTACAGATGAGAAAACAAGGCTTAAATTGATACAGTGGGCCAATATATAGTGAAATTGACAAAGCACTTATCCCGAGATTCAGCCATTTTTACACCTAAGTTGTACTCCATAGCCATGCTTCTCAAAGCTTTTGCTATCATGTCACATGTTGAAAATATTAATATTCCTCTGCATGCAAATACCATCTCCCCTAGTATCACAAACATAACCTATTGATAAGACAAAGCTTTGTTTATTGTCTACCACTGACTTAGAACTTTGGCAGTATCTGGGAAGGGGGAAGTCAGAATCAGAACTTATTGGGAAACAGGAATTTTAAGGCAGGTACTTCATTGTGAGAGCTTGATTAAGACTGAGTAAGGATCATGATACAACAGTTCAGGATGATGGGAACAGCAGGGTGAGGATTTTGAGGCAAGAAATTCAAAGAACCTTAGGCAAAAACTGTCTGCTGATGCTTTTCATCGAAGAGTTGATAAGTCTTTGGGGAAGTTTCTGCTATGAACAATCAAATGATTTGTCTGAGCAAAGGACCCCTGGGAAGTAAAGTAATGCTAATGTAGTGAAATAACAAAACTATGTTATTGTCAACAGGAAGATCTGACTTCCATTTTCAGAGTCCCAGATGAGCATGGGAGTAAATGATTTGGGTTCTTGTTTCACTGCAAGCACTACCATAAACAGGTGAGGCAGCTCATGGATAGAGAGGACCAGAGAGGGGCTCTGGTCAACCCAGGACCTGAACTGGTCAGTCTTAGGGCAGGAGAGATGCACTCTTAACCCATTCATGCCCCAGGAGGTCAGCATCCTGGCTTAGCAAAAGAGAGAAATATTAAAAAATTTCATAGCGATATTGTTTGTAAGGCTATTAAGTTGGAAAATAATTCATCAACAGGAGAATGAATAGATACCTTGTGATATATTCAAATAAAATCGGATATTCTGAAAAAGAATGAGTTACAACTTCATATATTAATATATGACTCATAAATACAATCTTAAGGGACCAAGTCAAGTTGCCAAAGAATATATGCAGTATTATAACCTTTATACACCCAAAACACACGTTGGATAGCACAGACACCTATGAATGTCATTGTAAAGCATGTGTACATGCTCCGTTGCTCAGTCGTGGTTGATGCTTTGCAACCCCATGAACTGTAACCCACCAGGCTCCTCTGTCCGTAGGATTTCCCAGGCAAGTACTGGGGTGGGTTGCCATTTTCTTCTCCACAAGATCTTCCCAGCACAGGGATACAACCCACGTCTCCTGCATTGGCAGGGGGATTCTTTACCACTGAGCCACATGGGAAGCCCATGAAAGTTATCGTAATAGGGAAGAACAAATTGACTCCATATTGGAGCTATTTCTTTTACTTTCACCTTTGTAGTAGATTGCTTTTGCTGCAAGTTAATCACTAAAGGGATGTTTCCTATATGTCTAAATAATACACAACGGCCGGTCTCTGAGCGCCCTGCCTCTCATGTAAAGAGCATTAAGCCAAAATACCTTTGTGTAGCTCATAGGGAACATCTCTACCGGGTCCACCTGTGAATGGCTTCAGCAAAGTTGGAAATTAACACATTCCCGCCAGAGTCTGCCTGGAACCAGAACTTTACTCCTTCCCCTTTTAGCATAAAAGAAGCCTGAATTCTAACTTGGAGAAGATGATCCTTCGAGACACTAGTCCACCATCTTCTTGGCCTGCTGGCTTTCAGAATAAAGTCACTCTTCCTTGTCCCAGCAACTCATCTCTTGATTTACTGGTCTGTTGTGGGGAGCAGTCTAATAAGATGCAAGTGAAAGATAAACAACAAACCCTGGGTGGTGATCATCTTCTCTATCTGGGAGGGGTGCACAGGCCTCTTCAACTTGGATGGTTATGCTATTTTTAAAGTTAGGCAATAATTTCACAGGTGTCATATTTTATTTTATGCCTTTTTGTACACCTAAATATTCCCTAAGATTTTTTCCAAACATTGAAAGAAATATTTTGTAGACACTAAAGCTTAGATAAGTGAGTGATTTTCTCAAAACCCAACAAATTAGACAAAGATATGGGTTTCTGCTCCTTTACAGAAAAGTGCCATGAATCCTAGTGATGAGTCTCTGTGTGTGTGTGTGTGTGTGTTTTCTGGACTTAAGGAGAAAGAGCACACCCATGGTGATTCAGTCTCCTAGAACCAGGTTTTTGTATATGTCATCAACCGTCTGCTACAGAGAGGTTGATAATTGCTATCATTCTCTGAAAACAGTTATCCTGGAAAACAGTTGGAGATAGGTGGGAGTGGACAGCAGTGAAAGGGAGATTTGAATCCGCCATTATTTCATGAGATAAGCTCGTAACTTGCCATAGTGAACGGAGAGAGTAATCTAATTTAGGAGCCTAGGGCTATAGATTGCCTGAGAGATGACTTCTCAAGCCAGAAATCAGGTGAGGGTAACCGTAGCCTACAAATGCAAGATGTAAATAATAAGCATGAATAAAACAAAAAGAACCCCTGGGTCACATTTAAATTTTCACTTAAATGTCCAGTAGAATTGCCTGCGGGATTCCTATTGATTTTTACAATGAGTTTTGTCATGTTTATTACAAACTGAACTATTTTAGTTCAATGAATCCACCACTTAACTTTCTACAGCATAACAAAGGGAGAATAAGTGATTGTTCCTGCAGAGATTGGCTTATAGCCCACTTCTACACAGAACCGTGCAGTCAAAGCTCCAGCAACCTCAGGGTGATTGACAGCACATGAACCAAGCAATTATTTTCAGTATCTCTACTTTGCAATTACCTTAAAATTTGAAAATGGATAATTAGTTCCTAATTCTTTAGTCAATATAAAAACCTTCAGTGTTTGAGCTAGGCTGAACCTGGCGGTATTACTCTGAACCTTTCCAAATGATTCAATTAACCTGTTGTACGCCAAGGTGACTTAGCTCAAAAAGGTATCAAGCATCAGTGTTTAAATTATAGTGTGTATCAGTGGTCATGTGTGCATGTGTGCGTGTGTGTGCTTAGTTCAGTCACATCCGACTCTTTTTGTGACCCTATGGAATGTAGCTCACCAGACTTCTTTGTCCATGGAATTTCCCAGACAAGAATACTACAGTAGATTACCATTCCCTTCTCCAGGGAATCTTCCCCACCCAGGGATCAAACCCATGTCTCTTGCATTGGCAGGCAGATTCTTTACTACTGAGCCACGTGGGAAGTCCATCAATGGGCACATACCCCAACAAATCTGTTCATTTGATGGGAGAATCATCTTTTCTTTGACCTCTTCACTTAAGTCAGCCCCGGTCTTCACACAGCATGGATTTATGACCTCTAAGATGCACAATTACAGCTTTGTGGAAGGAGAACTCTAGGATTTTTGGAAGCTACAGCAGTACATTTTATGGAGTGTTTGAACTCAAGGGTGGATGACATTTGTGAAGTCATGCTTCCTATTCAGTGGCTATAACTCATTGATTTGTAGCTTTTGAAAGATTGATAGCAAAAGTGAAATTGAAAATGATATCTGTGCAATAATAGACTATATCAAAGTTAAGGTGATTTTGTGGAAACAAAGACCATCCAATAAATTGAAGGCATTTTCTATAATGCTCTTTACTTAGAATTTTGGTAACAGAAGGGGACTCAGTATATTATATAACATCTTAGAAATATTTAACTTGGGTTAAGTGAAGGAGGAGAGTAAAAAAGTTGGTTTAAAGCTCAACATTCAGAAAACTAAGATCATGGCACCTGGTCCCATCACTTCATGGCAGATAGATGGGGAAACAATGGAAACAGTATCAGACTTTATTTTTTGGGGCTCCAAAATCACTGCAGATGGTGATTGCAGCCATGAAATTAAGACACTTACTCCTTGGAAGGAAAGTTATGACCAACCTAGATAGCATATTCAAAAGTAGAGATATTACTTTGCCAACAAAGGTCCGTCTAGTCAAGGCTATGGTTTTTCCAGTGGTCATGCATGGATGTTAGAGTTGGACTGTGAAGAAAGCTGAACACTGAAGAATTGATGCTTTTGAACTGTGGTGTTGGAGAAGACTCTTGCAAGTCCCTTGGACTGCAAGGAGATCCAACCAGTCCATTCTAAAGGAGATCAGCCCTGGGATTTCTTTGGAAGGAATGATGCTAAAGCTGAAACTCCAGTACTTTGGCCACCTCATGTGAAGAGTTGACTCATTGGAAAAGACCCTGATGCTGGGAGGGATTGGGGGCAGGAGGAGAAGGAGATGACAGAGGATGAGATGGCTGGATGGCATCACCAACTCGATGCACAAGGATGAGATGGCTGGATAGCATCGCCAACTCGATGCACATGAGTTTGGGTGAACTCTGGGAGTTGGTGATGGACAGGGAGGCCTGGCATGCTGCGATTCATGGGGTCACAAAGAGTCGGACACAACTGAGCAATTGAACTAAACAAAGACCAACAGTAACATTAAATACAGAAAGCTTGAAATCCCTAAGCAAAAAAATGGTACAATTCATTTGGAAGAAAATACATCACTACTGTGACATTAATTACTAATTTCCAAGTTTCAGTTTTTGGTATATGTGCCACCTGTCAGAGGAAGCCCCTAATTCCCCAGTTGTTTAATGTGATGCTAATAGTTTCTAACTTGAAATATGTTCATATGATTTTATCTTTAAGAAAATAACCTTTTGAGTGTAATTTACTTTGCATATACTGATTCCCTATTAAAATATTAAATAACTTTAACCTTTTCTTTCTGTCCCTTTTTCTCTTTTTTTCCTTCCTTCTTTTCTGCTGCCTTTCTTTCCTCTCCCATTCCTGTGTCCCTCACCCATTTGTTCTTTGGGTTCCATAACTAAATAAAATTTCAACTAGCCGATAAATTCATGCTTCCTACAGGTACTTATTCTTTTTTTTGACTGTGCTGGGTCTTTGTTGCTCTTGTAGGTTTCCTTACCCTGCAGCTGGGATCTTAATTCCAAGACCAGGGACCAAATCCACGTCCCCTACATTGGAAGGTGGATTCCTAACTACTGGATCACCAGGGAAGTCCCTCTTGAACAAAGTTGGTGAGGGGCACGCAGCAAACAATAGCAACCGAGGACCTGCCTCAACCTGGTTCCTGGGGCCGTCGGTAGCCCCGAGAAGAGCGAAAGGCCCAATAGCAGCTAATATTGTATCAATACTTGCCCATCCTGGTGAGAGGGAAAACATATCTGGATTCAGTTTGAATATTTGAAAACTTACCTTTTCTGTATCTTATTTGTGAGGAGACAGGTTCATAAGCTTTATAAACAAACACAAAACAAAGCCTTGTAGAGCCCCAATTCATCTAAGAACCTCTTTGTTGTTGTCGTTCAGCTGCTAAGTTCTGTCCAACTCTTTACGACCCCGTGGACTGCAGCACTGCCAGGCTTCCCCGTCCTCCACCATCTCCCAGAGTTTGCTCAAACTCATGTCCGTTGAATCAGTGTTGCCATCCAACCATTTCATCCTCTGTCGCCTCGCTCTCCTTCTAGTCTCAATCTTTCCTAGCATCAGTGTTTCCTAAGAACCTCTAGTTTGCCCTTTTTCATTAATAAGATTTAATCTAAAAATGGGAACCAGGAACACCTCACTATTACCAGGTGACACATGAAGTGACTTTTGCTGACGGTGTGAGTTCTCCTTGATATTTACCGAGACTCCCTTAGTGAATACTTGGCGCTGTGTTTAGGTCAGAAAATATAAATCATGTAAGTAAAACACTGTTGTTTGCCTTTTTTTTTAATGTAGGAAAAGGATAATCAGTTTTATTTGATGGGCTATGCAGGTTCTAAACTATTGATGACTCATTATATACTTAATTTAGAATTTAAAGAAGGAATTCAGAAAAATGGAGCTTTTAGGAAGCTTTTTATTTATTGCTGTAGAAAGGTCAGTTTGTATCAGAAATGGGCTTGTTTTGGCATTTTATATACATTATAATGATTTATCTTCTTGTAATTTAAACAGATTATATCAGAAGCAGAGGACCTAATGAGTAAATTTAGATTTTGAAAGAATAGTTAAGATAACTTTACATGGTATATGCAGAATAAAAAGGTATAATAGAAGAAGTTATACATGATAAAAATTCTACACTGAATAATCCAGTAATTGGAGTTATCCTTCAAAAATGTAAATATGATTTCCTTAATTAAAGTAACTCTTTAGACAAATTGATGACAAGCACATGTCAAAGTTTAATTTCAAACTTGCTATAAATGAAGAGGCCTCTGAAAAAGCTAATTTAAAGACTCATTCTTGGTAGAGATATTTTATATAAAATTTAATTGCAGACAATAAGAGTATTAGGCTCCTCATAAGGCTAGGTAGACGGGTGATGGATAATTCCTTTTCCAGAAGAAATTCTTAATTTAATTAAAATATACCAGGATACTGTTTAAGCATTATTAGGAATGGCATGTATTTCTCAAAAAGGGTTATACATTATATCTTATAAAATCCAGGTTTGGTGCAATTTTCTTTCCGTGACAGTTCTCTGTTTGTGACCTCAAATTGCTTCCCATACTACTCAGGATAAAATCTTGATCCTTGTAAGACTTCATATAGTCTGATGTCATTTCATATGACTTGACTTCTTCCTTCATGTTTCTTGAATGTGCTCACGATGCTGCAGCCGCAGAGCTTTTTGTCTTGGCTGTTCCCTCTGCCTGGAATATGTGTATCCTACACAAGCTCACAGCTTGCCCCTCAGTTCTTTCACGTCTCTGCTGAAATGTGACATCTTTTAGAATCACAACCCTCCCAAATGTAAATTGGTGTGGTCACTATGGAGAACAGTATGGAGGTTCCTTAAAAAACTGAAAATAGAGTTAATATATGATCCAAGATCCCACTTCTGGGCATGTAACTAGACAAAACTATAATCCAAAAAGATTATAGTTTTCAGCATTTCACTGTAACACTCTTTAGAATAGCCAAGACGTAAGAACAACCTAAATGTCCATCAAGAGAGGAATGGATAAAGATGTGATACCTATATGCAATGGAATATTACTCAGCCATAAAAAGAATGAAATAATGCCATTTGCGTAACATGGATGCTAGAAATGATCATACTAAGTAAGACAGAAAAAGAAAAATATCATTATGGTATTGCATGTATATGGAATCTAAAATAAATGAACTTATTTATAAAACAGAAACAGATTCACAGATGTAGAAAACAAATGTATGGTTACCAAAGGAGAAAGGGGGCAGAATGGGATAATTAGGAATTTGGGATTAACATATACTTACTATTATATATAAAATAAACAACCAGGTCCTATTGTATACCACAAGGAATTATACTCAATTATCTTATAATAACCTATATGAGAAAAGAATCTGAAAAAGAATTGCTGAATTACTTTGCTGTATACCTGTAACTGATACAGCACTGTAAAAAAAAAAAACTATTCAAATAGAAAGATAGGAAAATAATCACAATCCTTCCAAGTTCCGTTCCTTCTCTGTCACCCTCCATCTCCTGCTCTATTTATATTTTAAATGTCACTGTCTGGCATTTAGATACAACATCTACTTACTGTTTGTTGCCCATTCTTTCCAGTTCCCACCAGAGCATGTGTCATCATGAAGTTAGGACTTTGTTTTATTCATTGCTATATTCCCAGGGCCTAGATCAGGACCTGGCTTGCAGCACATGTTATGGGCTGAACTATGTCCCTCTAAATTCACAGGTTAAAGTCAATCCCGAAGGACTTCAGAATGTGGCCGTATTTGGAGGTAGGGTTCTTAAAGAGGTAATCAAGTTAAGATGAGCTCATTAGAGAGGCCTTAATCCAGTATGACTGGTACATGGACATGTACAGAGGGAAGGTGATGTGGAGACAGAGGGAGGAGACAGCCATGCACAAGCCCAAGGGAGAGGTCTGGACCACATCCCTGATTCAGAGCCCTCTGAAGAACTGAACTCTACTAATACCTTGATGTCAGACTTGCAGCCTGCAGGACTCTGAAAAAAATTAATTTCTGTTGTTTAAGCCACCCAGTCTATAGTACTTTGTTAACTGTAGCTCTAGAAAACTAATAAAGCACACGCGCTTAATAAGTATCTGTTAAATGAATAAATAAATGGTATAGAACATTTTTGTAAGGATAAGAGGTAGTGATATTGTTGAACACTTATCCAAAAAGGAACATAGAGGATGATTTCTCAATAGAAACTTAAAGTTGGCAAGGAAACAAGATATTGATTTGACGGGAGAGTAGGGATGCTTTAGCCTCTGTGTAATCTACTGCAAGGTTGAACCTGTGTCTTCTGCTTGGCAGGATTCTTCACCACTGAGTCATCTGGGAAGCCTGACAAAAACAGATCAGCCAATACACTGATGTCTTGGAGGTAATTTTACCACTCAGAAGTTTGAGAATACAATGCACTTGGACTTGGGGCTTAACTATCACCAACAAAGAGGAGAACACATGGGTACATGATGGTGATCTGAATGTTAAAGGAAGTGACTCTCTCATCCTGGGGTTTGATGTCAAGAATATTGGTTATTACCAGACATATTCACTGGACTTGGGAAAATCAGACTGAAAACTGTGAAGAGAAAAGATAGGTATTAGTTTCATCAAAAACACCAACTGGCAAGAAACACAGGCTGGTCTAAATAACATCCCTCTGACATTGCTCTTACACATGGCTTCAGTGAGGATGTACTGAGGATCTCGGATAAAGGATCCACAGGTGGCATATTCATAAATCATGGAGGGAGGGACACAGGGCTGAGACTGAACACAAGAGTGGCATAAATCAACGTGACCAGTCTTAGGAAACCTGCAGACAGGATATACCAAGACTCTCCAAAATGCTAAGGACAGTTCAGTCCAGTTCAGTCGCTCAGTCGTGTCCGACTCTTTGCGACCCCATGAATTGCAGCATGCCAGGCCTCCCTGTCCATCACCAACTCCCGGAGTTCACTCAAACTCACGTCCATCGAGTCGGTGATGCCATCCAGCCATCTCATCCTCTGTCGTCCCCTTCTCCTCCTGCCCCCAATCCCTCCCAGCATCAGGGTCTTTTCCAATGAGTCAACTCTTCGCGTGAGGTAGCCAAAGTACTGGAGTTTCAGCTTTAGCATCATTCCTTCAAAGAACACCCAGGACTGATCTCCTTCAGGATGGACTGGTTGGATCTTGCAGTCCAAGGGACTCTCAAGAGTCTTCTCCAACACCACAGTTCAAAAGCATCAATTCTTTGGCACTCAGCTTTCTTCACAGTCCAACTCTCACATCCATACATGACCACTGGAAAAACCATATCCTTGACTAGATGAACCTTTGTTGGCAAAATAATGTCTCTGCTTTTGAATATGCTATCTAGGTTGGTCATAACTTTCCTTCCAAGGAATAAGCATCTTTTAGTTTCATGGCTGCAATCACCATCTGCAGTGATTTTGGAGCCCCCCAGAATAAAATCTGACACTGTTTCCACTGTTTCCCCATCTACTTCCCATGAAGTAATGGGACATGTCAATTTTGATATAATGTGTTAGAGACGAGACACGAAGCAAGGAATGTTTCTCACAAAGAAAAAGCAGAACTGCTCAAGTCCTATTTTGTTTTCATACTCATTACCCAGAAAAATAATTTCAAAATTGGAAAACCTAAACAAGCAATTTAAAAAAGGAATTCCAAGGCACTCTAGGTCAGGGTAACAAATGAAGAATTCATTGCTTTGAGCGAGATCAAACCCCAGACCTGAAAGAACAGCGTCCCTGAGTCCTGAGAAGATGTGCAGGTAGAATGCCAAAAAGTTATCATTCATTTCTTAGGAATCATGGAGGCTAACAAAGTCATTTAGAGATACACAATGCATCGATTTTCAAAAAAAAAGAGAAAAGATAATTTCTAAAAAGTATGAACGATTGAGTTGCCATAGATTTTTGTTATTAAATAGAATATTAAGCAGATGGTTTGTAAATGCTGAAAAAAGGAAATGGAAGTCACCAGTTGTTATCCATTGTTGTTATTTGAAGTTCCATGCATTTTTGTGGGATCCATGTCACTAAAAAGAATTCATGCCAAATCAAGCTTGTTTGTTTTTGGAAAAATTACCAGTTGGTGGCTGGGGGAAGCATCTGAGACATACTTGATCTTAATATTATTAAGGTATTTGTTGCTAATGATAGCCATTTTAACTGCCAACTGGTCAGTCATTCCCTCATCCACAGCAAGACCTGAGATGAACTTACAACCTTCCTCTGCAGAAGCTGTTTTTCTTTATGTCCTATTAGAGGAACCAGCTGCCAGTCTTCTAAGATGGAGTCCTCTTAGTAATCCTTGATGCTTTGCTTCTTTCTCTGTAGTGGATTATTGTGACACAGTCATCTTTCTCTCATGGCCCTGGCTCTGGATCATATTCTAGGCTGCCACCTGAGTTCTTGAAATGCAGATCTGCTTGTGCTTACAACTTTGCTGGTTTCTTGATGTCCACAGGATAAAGTCCCAGCACCTACAGAAAACATGTCATGGTCTGCTCCTGGCTTTCTAAGAAAAATAGTGACCTTTCAAAGCACTGCACAGAGCCCTTGATTTTGCTATATTGAACATTTTGTTATTCTCATTTCAACGTGTGTGTGCCTGCTAACTTGCTTCAGGCCTGTCTGACTCTGTGCGACCCCATGGACTATAGTCTACCAGGCTCCTCTGTTCATGGGATTCTCCAAGCAAGAATACTGGAGTGGATTGCCATGCCCCCCTCCAGGGAATCTTCTCGATCCAGGGATTGAGCCTGTGTCTCTTATGTCTCCTGCATTGGCAAGCGTGTCCTTTACCAACAGTACCACCTGGGAAGCCCCTTATTTCAATGCACTATACTTTTAATTCCTTGCCCTAACAGTGGTAGTCTCTCTGTTTACTATGTCTGATTTCCTTTTCTGCCTGGCACACTCCTACTCGTACTACAAAGCCAGGCCATTGTCCCCTGCTTCCCCCAGGCAACCATAAGTTCATTTTCTAAGTAATAGCTGACTTTTTAATTCCCCCAGAGTTTGTATTTTATTACTGGAATCTTAGAGGGAAAATCTGAGCTTTTTGAGTGAAACTATGTGTGTGTCTAAGTCTTAGTAGAGGGAGATGGGGACACAAGACGCTCTCCCCTGTCCCCTGCCCTGTTTCAGTGTGGGTCACAGGTGGCAGGTTAACAGTCCACTCACTAAGGTCACCTGACCAGAGTCACAGCGGGATTGACTCCTATCTTCCTTCTTTCCTGACAGGAACCTCCTGCTGCCCAAAGCTGTGGGGCTGGTTCCCGGGTGGCCTCTCAACTCTCCATCTATCCCCGCCCACTTCTCCGCTCCCATCATGCGGTGTCGGAGTTATCACTGGTCCTTCACCTGAAAGTGTCCGACTCTCTGCGACCCCGTGGACTGTAGCCCCCCAGGCTCCTCTGTCCATGGGATTCTCCAGGCAAGAATACTGGAGTGGGTTGCCATTTCCTTCTCCAGGGGATCTTCCCAACCCAGGGATCGAATCCAGGTCTCCCACATTGCAGGCAGACACTTTAACCTCTGAGCCACCAGGGAAGCCCATTCACCTGAAGTAACTGATTTACTTCTCAGGTCACCCTGACAGAAGGTAAATCCCATGCTCTCCTGAAGGGCAGAGCCCTGCCTCAGGCTGGGGTCCAGCTGGTTCCAGAGGCTGAGCCCTGCCTCTAGGGGGTCTCTTCAGCCACTCCTCACATCCTTCTCCACTCTCTCTGCCAATCACTCTCCCTTCAGCTTCTTTATCCTGTTTTCTGTGATCCCATCTCTTTCCTCTTTCCACAAACTTCTTGAAAGCATAGTCAATTCTTGCAGCCTATGCAGTCTGAGAATTCACTTATCTCTTCATTTGCTTGAATTTGCTTTCTACCCCACCTTCTTTCTTAAACCTCTTCAAGGTCACTAATAAAACCGGCCGCTCATCTAAGGATTTTTTTTTTTTTTTTTTGATCTCCATATTTCTCATTCTGTCTAGAGCATTAGACACCATTTATACCAAACCTTGAAAATTTAATTTTCCTTCTCTGTGATCTGTATATCCTGGACCTTGCCAAGCTATGATCACAAAAATAACCTTTTATATGCAAATAATCATGACTCCCTTGAAAGAAGTTAAGTGTTTCACTGAGTTTTCTTTCTCAACATCTTTGGAGATGTCCAGGGAATTCTTTCATGTTTCATACATTTTACTCTGATTGTCACAGGTCATACTAAGGGGCCAGCCCAAATATGACATTTTCCCTGCACGTCCTTGTCATTTCATGTTGGGTTGTTCCAGGTCGCTCCTGCTCTCTGTACCCTATTTTCTTGTCTCACTGCCAGTGACCTTCGTCAGACCCCAGCTTCCTGGGCACTGATGTCCTCTGCTGGTGACCCTCTCATTTTCTTACTTAGCCTTGGGGAAAGGACCCTCCCTTTCCTTAACTGCTCCTCTCTAAAACATGGAGCTGATCCTTCAGTTATTACTAACCATGACTTACCTTGCAGCCTAAATGCAGGTCAAAGCCTGACCTCAGGAACCCTCAGTGTGTTTACACCTCAGAATTCCTTGTCCCATAAATGAGGGATCCTCCAGAAATTCACACCTTTCTGCCTCCCTTTTACTTATTTATTAAAATGCTTCTTCATCTGCCTCCTTTTCTAGCATTTCTGTTTTCCATTTTCTAAAAGAGAGATTCTTTCCTGGCTTCTTTTACCTCTCTATCTTTTAGTTCTTCTGTCTCAGTACTTCAAGTATAAACTCTGTGTAGCTCATTAAATGAGCTTCCCCCGTGGCTCAGCAGTAAAGAATCTACCTCTAATGCAGGAAATGTGGGTCAATCCCTGGGTTGGGAAGATCCCCTGGAGGAGGGCATGGCTACCCACTCTAGTTTCTTGCCTGGAGAAGCCCATGGACAGAGGAGCCTGGCGGGCTGTAGTCCAAAGGGTCGCAAAGAGTTGGACACGACTGAAGTGACTGAGCACAGGCACAGGCAGCTGATTAAATACAATTAGGGACCTTCTCCCTGACCTCCAGATACATATGCCTAGGTGTTTACTTGAAATCTCCACCCAAACATCTCATAGGCTCCTTTAATGAAGTATTTTTGAGAGCTACTCCTTTGAGGCATAGGTAGCTGTGAGAAAAATCATCTGTTCTGGGGCTTTCAAACCTATGTTTCAGGGGGAAAAAAAAAAATATATATATATATATATGTGTGTGTGTATATATATATATGTATATAATATATGCACATTTTTGAAAATTTACCTCTAAACGCAAACCAATGAGAATCCCTCTCCCTTTACCATGCTTCCTACTCTTAATTGACCCCAGGGTGGGAGCTATTACACCATGGCCATGCACATGGCTGGGTACCCTAGATGCAGGCTCTGACCACTGTCCCCTGCCAGCTTGCTCTTTCATCCTTTGTCCACAACTCCCAGGGACTGTGGACCTTCAGGCTACAGGATCCATTGCCCGAAAGTGTTCTGACAGAAAATGGGGTAGCTGTGGTCAAGGTTACTGTAAAGAAAATGCTTGCATTAAGTGGAAGGTTTTTTACTAAATCACCTTTAGGATCCTCACCAGCTCTAAGAACCAGTGATTTTATAGGATAAAATGTTTAATGTTTTTTTATATGGCTATATTCTCTTGATTTAGCTGAAAGTCTTTGTCATTTATATATGTGTTCCAGGCTGATGTTAAATTTTCTTTATGGATTTGTTTGAAATAAATGGGTCGTTACTTGCAGCTTGGATAGTTTTCGGCTTACATGGATTATCCTGGCTTTGCTATTTGTTTTGGCAGAGAAAAACTCCTGATTAGCACTCTGGCAGCAACTGCTGGTTTTCTCGCATACTATTCCCTCTCCTCCACTGAAATAGCGTTTTCAACTGGTTGCATATCAGCCTCTGATCTCTCAGTCTTCTTGGAGTTGAGTGTGACTGAGAAACTTCCAGCATGTTCTTAGGGAGATACAGCTTGTCCTCTTTCTTTGCTTTTCCCTTTTTCTGATGGCTGCAAGGCAGATATGATGGTATGGCTCCTTGAGCTACAGAGCAAATGCAATACTCTAGGAATGGATGAGTGACATCTTAGAAGAAGCCTGGGTGTCCATGTGGGGAGCTCCTATCAGAGGAAACCAGTTTGCAAGAGGAAAAACTTCAATCTTGTTTAAGCCACTAGTAGGATCATCTTATTAACCAATTAAAATCCTATCCTAAAAAGTAAAACATTTTTGTCTTTGGTTTATAATCTTAGAGTTAAAACCTCATCTCCTGTATATCATGGTGGTAACTGCTGTTTGTGTGTGTGTTAGTTGTTCAGTCATACTCGACTCTGCAACCTCATGGAGAGTAGCTGCCAGATTCCTCTTCCGTGGAATTCTCCAAGCAAGAATACTGGAGTGGGTTGCCATTCTCTTCTCCAGGGGATTTTCGTGACCCAGGGATGAAACCCAGGTCTCCTGCATTGCTGGCAGATTCTTTACCAACTGAGCCACCAGGGACTCATAATTGCTGTTTAGATATGTAAATAAATAGAGCTGTATATTGAAAGTGTGTATTGAAAGGACTTCCCTGGTAGCTCAGCTGGTAAAGAATCCACCTGCAATGCAGGAGACCCTCGTTCGATTCCTGGGTGGGAAAGATCCGCTGGAGAAGGGATAGGCTAGCCACCCCAGTATTCTTGGGCTTTCTTGGTGGCTCAGCTGGTAAAGAATCTGCTTTCAATGTGGGAGACCTGGGTTCAATCCCTGGGTTGGAAAGATCTGCTGGAGAAGGGAATGGCTACCCACTGCAGTTTTCTGGCTTGGAGAATTCCATGGACTATATAGTCTATGGTCTTGCAAAGACTTGGGTACGACTGAGTGACTTTCATTCATTTCATATTGAAAGTAGGCTTCCCAGGTGGTGCTAGTGTAAAGAATCTGTGTGTCAATGCAGGAGACACAGTTTCGATCCCTAGTTTGGTAAGATCTCCTGGAGAAGGAAATGGCAACCAATTCCAGTATTGCTGCTTGGAAAACTCCATGGACAGAGGAGCTTGGCGGGCTAAAATCCATGGGGTTGCAAAGAGTCAGACACAACTGAGCCCAGCATACACTGTGCTTATTGTATTGAAATCATTGAAAGTAGATTAGCCTGATGGGCCCTGGAGTCTGGGCGAACATTACCGAGTGAAGGAGTTGAGCATGTGGATGAGGAGGAGGAAAAGGGAACAAACATTTACTGATCATCTACTATACACAGAGTACCATGCTTTGCATAGGACATCTCATGTCATCCCTGACCTAAGTATTGTTATTCCCACTTTGTATCTGAGGAAACTGAAACTTAGCAGGAGTATTTGCCTACTAACCAGTAAGGACAGAACTTGAGTTTAGCCACAGACCTGATCTCAAAGCCTGGAGTCTCTCTGCTGGGGGAGGAAGTGGCGTGAGCATAATGGATGTGATGAAATCTAGAGTGGGGACATCATGGGGAATCCTGGGAGTCTTATTTATATGAAGGCCTCTTGGGGAAAATGGTACAAGTGACTTCTGACTCAAAGATGGACCTTAGGATGCTATACTCCCTGTAACAGGAAACTTGCTTTAAGTTTGGAGATTCAAGATATTGAACTCTGTCCTTAGGTTCTGATTCATGTTTCATGGAGAGGGGGCACTTTTAAATTTAATGCAGGCTGATGAGTTTCAAGTATTCTCAAGCATTTCTTTGAGACCCCACGGACTGTAGCTCACCAGGCTCCTCTGTCCACAGAATTTTTCAGGCAAGAATACTGAAGTGTATTGCTATTTCCTCTTCCAGGGGATCTTCCCAACCCAGGGATCTAACCTGTGTCTTCTGCATTGGCAGGCACATTCTTTACCACTGCACCACCTAATATTCACCCTAAATCCAGGTGCAGGGAGAACCCTTCCTGCAACTCTGAGGTCTCTATAGGCAGCCTCATTCTTAACCAGGGGCAGGGAAAAGCTGCCGGAGAATAGTGCCACCATGTGGTAGAGGAGAGAATAGCAACAACTGAGAACAAAGAGCCTACCTCAGTTTGCCAGAGACTTGGAAACTGTTGGACTTCCCTGGTGGCTCAGAGGGTTAAGCGTCTGTCCACAATGTGGGAGACCTGGGTTTGATCCTTGGGTCGGGAAGTTCCCTGGAAGAGGAAATGGAAATCCACTCCAGTACTATTTATCCTGGAAAATCCCATGGACAGTGGAGCCTGGTAGGCTACAGTCCATGGACTCATAAAGAGTCGGACACGGCTGAGCGATCTTCACTGTAACCACTGGGAACTGTTCGGGAGAGGAGGCGACCTGGAAGTGAAAATAGCGTGGACCAGGCTCGTTTTCCCATTATAGTATCCAAGAGGGGTCAGGGTAGCCTGGGAAAGTAAGGATTATGTTGGGATGATTACCTTAGCCTTTGTGTGTGTGCTCAGTCATGTCTGATTCTTTGTGATCCCTTTGTGACTGTAGCCCTTCGACTCCTCTGTTCATGGAATTTCCCAGGCAAGAATATGGGAGTGGGTTGCCATTTCCTACTCCAGGGAATCTTCCTGAACTGAACCAGGGGTTGAACCTGCGTCTCTTGCCTCTCCTGCATTGACAGGCAGCTTCTTTGTCACTGTGCCACGTGGGAAGCCTTTCAGTTCAGTTCAGTTCAGTCGCTCAGTCGTGTCGGACTCTTTGCGACCCCGTGGACCGCAGCACGCCAGGCTTCCCTGTCCATCACCAACTGGAGTTTACTCAAACTCATGTTATTTCCAAACCAAGGAAAACCAGAGAAGATAGAAATTGTAGAAGCAAACTCTTTAGACAACCAAAATATCTTGAGTTGATTCTCCTTGGGTGAGACCCATGGACCATAATCAACATTCTCCAGTGGCTCAGGAAGTTTAGGAGAGATTTGCCACGAGTTAAGGGAGTAGAGAGGGCTTCCCTGGTGGTTCAGTCAGTAAAGAAACTGCCTTCAATGCAGGAGACCCAGGTTCAGTCCCTGGGTTGGGAGAAGGAAACAGCAACCCACTCTGATATTCTTGTCTGGGAAATCCCACAGACAGAGGAGCCTGGTGGGCTATATGGGGTCACAAAGAGTCAGACACAACTTAGTGACTAAACCACCACCACCCGGGGAAGTAGGGAGAGCAGAGGTGAAGAAGGAAACTGCACTAGAGCATCAGGTTCCAGGAGGCACAGTCCCTGGCTGTGCTAGAAATGCATGCTCAGCGGCAGCTCCATCCCAGTGGTACCCATGGCCTGGCTTACAACCCTGAAAAAATTCCCTAGGTTGGAGGTAGAGCTTAAAGAATGATTCTTCACTGAGTGTACTGAGACTATCTAGAAGACTGAAACCATAATATGGTGTCACCGGATCATTTGGGCCTTTTGCCTGCATTAACTCCACTAACTGCTCATTCTCTGATAACGACAATGAAAAACATGTTTTGTATTATGTATCTTTATACAAGTTTATTTTAAAAAACTGATTTTGAATGTATAACCCAACCCCAAACTGTGTACATTCCATGCACGTAGCTTCAAGGCCAGCCCTTTAGCTCCCTTTTAAAGTAGATTGCTACCACTAAACCCCTTTTCTATGGAAATTCACAGGCTGTCAGGAAGGCTTACATGTGATGCTGGAAGAGGAAATAATTTCAATAGTGAATGAAAAGATAATAACCTTAGAGAGAATTTCAGGGGTTTCTTGACTTCAGGCCCTTGATCTGGCCCCAGGCTGGTACCTCAGAGATCTGGGGACCTGCCTGGGTGGAGGCTGTAAAAGGGCTGTGCCTTCCAAGTCCTTCCATAAAAGGAAGGGAGCAGACATGCCTGATGCAAGAATGCAGCATCATAATAAGATAAAACTGTCCAAATAGGGGCAAGAGGATCACAAGAATATGAGAGGATGATGGAGGGATTAAGGAAGAGAACGCGCATCTGGATATCCTACGGTACTGTAATGCACACCAGCATCTTAAATTTCAAGGTTGGTTTAGTTCAGCTAAGGACTTCCAGCAATAGAAACTTTTAAGAGGAAAGAATAGTTCTAAATGTAACTTTTAGGTTTTTCTACAGGAAAGACTTGCTGGAATTTATTAGAGAATAAGTTAATTATCTGTAATTTCCTAAGCAGGAAACAAATAATTCAGATTCAATGAATTTTGCCCAACTAGACACCATCTCCTTAAATAAGAGTTTGTGGTTTGCTGATAAGGGGGCGGATTCATTTTGATATTTGGCAAAACTAATACAATTATGTAAAGTTTAAAAATAAAATTAGAAAAAAAAAAAAGAAAAGAAAAATGAAAGTTAGGAAGATACTTAAAGGTGCTATTTTCCTAAGTGATAAAGAAACATCCTGGGAAACAGAAATGTTATCAAGACATTAGGGGCTTAGAACCCTAAGTTACTGGCAAAGTCTTGATGCTCTAGAATTTGGGACATCCCAGGTTTTGGATGTACTGGGAGTCTGAATTTTGGAAGTCGATTTTAAACAGTGTTGATGATAGAGACAGATACACACCATTCAAGCTTAGTAAAAAGAGGGATTGTTCTCCCTCTACCTAGTTGGTTTAGGGACCAGTACTGCTTGATATGGCTTCCCAGGTAGCCTGCCAATTCAGGAGGCATAAGAGACTCAGGTTCGATCCCTGGGTCAGGAAGATTCCCTGGAGGAGGGCATGGTAACCCATTCCAGTATTCCTGCCTGGAGAATCCCATGGACAGAGAAGGGTTGCACAGAGTTGTACATGACTAAAGTGACTTGGCAGTCACACACGCACTGCTTGATATATCTTGTACATGAAATCATGTAATAGCTAATATTTACTACATGTGTGCTATGTGCAAAGAACTTCTTGTTCAGTCACTAAGTCATGTCCAATTCTTTTGTGATCCGATGTAGCCTGCCAGGCTCCTCTGTCCATGGAGATTCTCCAGGCAAAAATATTGGATTGAGTTGCCATTTGCTTCTCTGGGGAATCTTTCTGATCCAGTGATCGAATCCGCATCTAAGAACTACCCAAAATGCAAAGTTAGGTATGTAAAAGCTGCGAGAAGCAGCTCATTGAGAAGCATGCAGCTGGCCAGTGGAAGAGCTGAGACTAGAGCTTGGGTCTGACTCCAAACCCATCACACGCTCAGCTGGCAATCACAGACATTTTCTGTATCTTTTTTGCAGTTTCCTGACCATTTCTGTCTCTGTCTTCTCCTCAATAAGAATAATGTTAGAATCAAGAGAGAAAAAGTACCATTTTGTTTCTGGAAAAGCCCTGACCCAGAGCAAAATGAGTAACAAAGAAATAACACTTAGACAAAAAAGCACTGGACAAAGAACAGCTACTGGGGACACCTGGGGGCCCATTTTGAACTTTGAAGGAGCAGTTCTGTGGGGCTTCTCTTGCTGCACTGGTCTTTAAGCTTTCTGTGTTCTGTGACTTGACTTGGCATCTGATGAAGCTTAGTATTCACAATGGAAATGAAGTCAAGGGCCTGGTGACAGATGTTCCTTTTTGCCTTGAAGGAAGAAGCCCCAGTAATTATTCTAGGATAAAAATTAAAAACAAGACTCAGAAAAACTGGGACACATCATCACCTCACTTCTATGGCAGGTAAGGGACTTGGACTCTAAGCCATAGGCAATGGAGGTTTACTGAAGAGTGTTGAGTTGGTGGCTCCCTGGCATCCGCAGACCAGCCTGTTTCTGGAGGCAGACGTTCCCTCCTATAGCTACCAGGCAGGTCTGGGGTAGGCATGTGACCCAGATTCATGCTTGGGCCTGGGACTTTGAATTCTGAGAGTCAAAAGAGATTGTCTCTACAAGTGTGGAGGTGAGCCGAGCTGTAGTCCAGCCACAGGAAGTGGTGCCTAGACAGTGTTCTGAGCAGATCGTTTCTGTGCCCTCATCTTGGCTGTGCCCTCGTCAAACCAGGCCATCCTAAAGGAAACCAACCCTGAGTACTCACTGGAAGGACTGATGCTGAAGCTGAAGCTCTGATACTTTGGCCACCTGATGCAAAGGTTGGCACCTGACTCATTGGAAAAGACACTGATGCTGGGAAAGACTGAAGGCAGGAGGAGAAGCGGATGGCAGAGAATGAGATGGTTGGATGGCATCCCTGACTCAATGGACATGAACTTAAGTAAACTCTGGGAGATAGTGGAGGATGGGGATGCCTGGCATGCTGCACTCCATGGGGTTGCAAAGAGTCAGACACGACTGAGCGAATGAACAACAGCATTTTGGCTGGGCTTTGCCTCCCTGGATGCATGTCTGTTTTCTGAACCAGGTTCTGTAGGCTGCATTTTTGAGCCTCTCTGTCCTCCTTCCAGAACATTCTTTTTCTAATTAGGAAAGCCAGTGTCAGTGTCTCTTTTGTGTAACTATGAATCCTTGTTTGCAAAGTGAAGTCACAGGCTCAGGCTTCTTTGGAAGGGGTCACTGGCAGGTGTGCCAAGGATAAAATTGAGGGGGCAAGTGAATGTACTCCCATCACAGGGTGGGGTTATCCTGTCCTGCTCTGAGGAGAGCTGTTAAGACTGCTCACGATATGCTGAACAGTCATCTTCCTCCCTAAGCAAAGGGGAAAGAGAACAAGGCCTCCCATTAATGTCCTTCTTGGAGCCTGGACTGACCACAGAGAATGACAATGGGGAGAGGTGGCCTGAGTTGCCCTCCACCACTGTTGTTGGGCACACTGACAGCCCTGAGCAGGGAGTCTGGTCGAGGACTGAGGGGACGTTTGGCTTGAACTTTTTCAAAACCCACATTCTGTTGGCCGTAAAGAAAAACAGCCTTGCAGTCTCCAGGGCCATTCCTGATGTGAGTAGTAAATTCTCTGCAAGAAGAAGGAATGGAAAGCTATGTCAGGCAAGTATAAATAAAGATGCCATTTTTATTGCATCTTTAAAGGTTTGGATTAAAAAAAAATCAGGGTATGTGTTCTGAACTTGCCTTAATTAGGAGAGTCGCTGAAGCTGTGTTTCTCATAGCTTTCCTTGTGGTTTGTGCGTTCCCTTTGTAATCCATTAAATTTTATGGCATTAGCAGGGATTTGAAGCACCTGATTTAATCAATACTTATTTCTCCTGCATCAGCACTTTTGCACAGTGCTCTGTATATTAAGCAGTATTTTAGTGCATGGTCTGACCTTTGCCTTTACCTCTTAGACTGCACTTCCTAATTATAACTTGTTCTGTTTGACAGTGAAGTATCTCTAAGGTCAAAGGCTATTAATAGCACTTGTAAATTTCCCCCAAAGGATCACACACACACAAAAGTCCTAGTGTATGGAAATCGTGATTGTCCATCTGTTTCTATCTGTACAATTTGAGATATGAGGAAACTCATTTGATTTCTCTTCACACTCACATTTTCCTACTGAAACGCTAGGCTAACAGCCTGTGTTGCTTTTCTCATTGAGAAACTGCCTTCTAGGGGCAGAAGTCAGGCC
This sequence comes from Bos indicus x Bos taurus, assembly GCF_003369695.1. Taxonomy (NCBI): domain Eukaryota; kingdom Metazoa; phylum Chordata; class Mammalia; order Artiodactyla; family Bovidae; genus Bos; species Bos indicus x Bos taurus. The sequence goes on along the minus strand of NC_040078.1, from coordinate 42,080,774 downwards.
TGAGGGGACCCACTTCCTGTTTTCTCTTAGGGCACAGGCTCCTGTCATTGCCCACAGTGCCTGTTAGCCTGGGAATGTTCCTGCCCCTATGCTGTTGGTGGGTGAATCTACACCCAGGAGGATCTTCAGAGGCTCATCCCTGTGCCTCTGTCCTCTCTCTGAGTCAATGGGAAAGACACTCTAGGTTAACAGATTTGGTAGCTGATAGGCTTCTTTGTTTTCAGAGCAACTTCTCAGAATGAGTCAGATCTGAGAGTTTGATAGGTCATCTTATTCTCAGTAGCTCTGAAGTGAGAATTCTGCCTGTTGGTGTGCCTCTAGTCCCACCACGCCTGGGTTTTGAGCAATAATAGTCTCCCTGGTGCTGCCTGGGCGTCCACCTCTTTCCTCTCTGACTTTGGCCCCCCTTCTTGCTTCTAAGCCCAGCCTGATTCTTTCCCTGTGACAGTTCTTGCAATAGAATCACGTTCCAAAACACAACTCTTCAACTTCTCTCTCTGACTCACTACTTTTGTCCCGTCTGTCTCATAGAGGACAAGTGTGGAGCTTGACCCGCAGAACCAAAAGCAACTCCTCTCTCTGGGAAAGGGCTTATTACTCCTCTCCCAGGCCTGCTGGCTCCCCCGCCTCCACCAGTATGTTCTCCTAGAGACATTCCTCACACTCATACTTACGGATGCTTACACCCTGGGCTAGAAGCAGGGCATTCACCGTGAGCAACAAGAACTGGGAAGTGGGTGGGGAAAGACCAGCTCTGTGACCTTGAGCAGGTTTTTAACACCTCTAAGCCTTGGATTCTTTATCTCTAAAATATGGGCCCTTCAAGAAAATTGGAGATACCAAGGGAAATCTTCAAGCAAAGATGGGGACAATAAAAGACAGAAACACCAAGGTCCTAACAGAAGCAGATGAGAATAAGAAAAGGCAGCCAGAATACACAGAATTATATTAAAAAGGTCTTAATGACCTGGATAACCAAGATGGTGTGGTCATTCATGTAAGAGTCAGACAACCTGGAGTGTGAAGTCAAGTGGGCCTTAGGAAGCATAATTACAAACAAAGCTAGTGAAGGTGATGGAATTCCAGCTGAGCTATTTAAAATCCTAAAAGATGATGTTGTGAAAGTGCTGCACTCAATATGTCAGCAAATTTGGAAAACTCAGCAGTGGCCACAGGACTGGAGAAGGTCAGTTTTCATTTCAATCCCCAAAAAAGGCAATGACAAAGAATGTTCAAACTGCCAAACAATTACGCTCATTTCACCTGATAGCAAAGTAATACTCAAAATCCTTCAAGCTAGGCTTTAGCAGTACATGAACTGAGAACTTTCAGATGAAAAGGCAGAGGAACCAGAGATAAATTGCCAACATCTGTTGGATCAGAGAGAAAGCAAGGGAATTCCAGAAAAACATCTACTTCTTTTTTATTAACTATCCTAAAGCCTTTGACTATGTGGATCACAATAAACTGGAAAATTCTTAAAGAGATGGGAATACCAGACCACCTTACCTGCCTTCTGAGAATCTGTATGCTTGTCAAGAAGCAACAGTTAGAACCGGACATGGAACAACAGAATGTTTCAAAATTTGTAAAGGCTGTACATTGTCACCCTGCTCATTTCCTTTACATGCAGAGTACATCATGTGAAATGCCAGGCTGGATTAATCACAAGCTGGAATCAAGATTGCCAGGAGGAATATCAACAACCTCAGATATGCAGATGATATCACTCTAATGGGAGAAATCAAGGAGGAAATGAAAAGCCTCTTGATGGGGGTGAAATAAGAGAGTGAAAAGGCTGGCTTAAAACAACATTCAGAAAATTAAGATCATGACATCGAATCCCATCACTTCATGGCAAATAGATGGGGAAAAAGTGGAAATAGTGACAGATTTTATTTCCTTGGGTGCCAAAATCACTACAGACGGTGACTGAAGCTACAAAATTAAAAGATACTTGGTCCTTGGAAGGAAAGTTACGACAAACCTTGACAGTGTATTATAAAGTAGAGACATCATTTTGCCACCAAAGGTCCATATTGTCAAAGCTATGGTTTTTCCAGTAGTTATGTACAGATGTGAGGTTGGACCATAAAGAAGGCTGAGCACCACAGAACTGAGGTTTTCAAATTGTGGTGCTGGTGAAGATTCTTGGACATCAAGGAGATCAAACCAGTCAATCCTAAAGGAATTCAACCCTGAATATTCATTGGAAGGACTGATGCTGAAACTGAAGCTCCAATACTTCAGCCGCCTGATGCGAAGAACTGATTCTTTGGAAAAGACCCTGATGCTGGGAAAGATTGAAAACCAAAAGAGAAGAGGGCGACAGAGGATGAGAGGATGAGATGGTTGGATGGCATCATTGCCTCAATGGACATGAGTTTAAGTAAACTCCGGGAGATAGTGAAGGACAGCCATGGTGTGCTGCAACCATGGGGTCAAAAAGAGTTGGACACAACTTAGCAAATGAATGACAACAGAATTGGGACAATCTGAATATTTTGTTGAGAAGATTCAGTGAAGCAGCATATGTAAAACACACATCAGGGTCAAGAATTCTGAAGGGCCTGAGGTTTTACACTACTGATAAGTTTGATCCTACTAACAAATTAGCCTGCTGCAGTTTCAGGGATGCCAGCAAAAGACATAAGACTCCTGGGTCAGAGATGAATGACTTTGTCTCTCACAGCCGTAGTGGTAACTAGAGGATCAGTGATGATGCTGGTTGCCTGAGCTCTACTTCCCATGAGGCGAAGCCCTGACAGCCAGGTAGAGCCTGCACATGCAGTGGACTTGTTACAGGAAGAAATTCTGATCTCAGGGAACTGCAAAGTAAAGTTGCTTCTTTGGTCTGGTGGAAACAATTTCTGTATCTTCCAAGGATATTCGCTATATAAACATCCTTGAAAGGAAAGTGCAAAACAAAGGCAGTCAGGGCGTCTGTTTGCAAGATGATCAGTAACACAAGAGATCCACTGAGAATTGTTACCTCACACAGAACACTGCTCAGATGAGTTCAGTGAATTCCAAGTGTTGTTATTGCTGATAAATTACTTAATGTGGTAGCTAGCGTATAATCATGCTTGCTCCCTCAGTTGCTCAGTCATGTCTGACTCTGCAACTCCCTGGACTGTAGGCTGTCAAGGTCCTCTGTCCATGGGATTTCCCAGGCAAGAATACTGGAGTGGGTTGGAGTTTCCTACTCCAGGGGATCTTCCTGACTCAGGAATCAAACTCTAGTCTCCTACACATCTCCTGCATTCCTTACCGCTGAGCTAGCAGGGAAGCCCTGGTGTATATTTACTCAGTAAAGTGGTAGCTGTTAAGAGCTGGATATCTAGTTGAAACTAATGAGACAATTTCTGCCAGTGAGTAATTTAATGTGTATCCAGAAGCTATCTCAGACCCTCTGAATATACTGTGTATCTGAGATATTCAATATGTATTACTGAAGAAATAGATATTATTTCAAAGTGAGAATACCTTGAAAATTGCATTAATCAAATAGAAGATGTGATTGTCAGGCTGAAAACTACGTATCTTTTTCTTCTTTCTCTTCTATCACATAATTCTTTTTCAGAATATTTTGCATATAGTTAGCTCTTAAATACTGTTTGCAATATTAATAGTAAAATAAATATTAAAGTGTACAGCCAGTTGTCAAATTTTAATTATAGCAATGATTTCTTCTTCTCTCCCACCAGATACTGTATTAAACTGCTGAAAATATGAAGTAATTAAGATTTTAAATTTCTCTTCATACTCTGGTATTTCACGACAAAGCAGTGAAATGTATTCCTTGCTATGCTACTGTGAAAGTTTTGAGAGCATTAAGATGGCTTAAAAAAAAAAAGTAGGCAGTGAGAAAGAGGGGAATTAAAAATATAAATAACACACAAACTGGATAAGCAGGTCTATAATAAAATGAAATCTTATGTAATAAGCACAGGAACAGTGCTCCTATTTTTCCCATGGAAATTGACCAAACTTCATGTGCGTTTCAAAATAAAAAATGTTCACCAAATCACCCGTGGCGTAAATCTTCTAACTTCAGAAATTAAAATCTCTAAGGAAAACTCAGGAGTTACACGAAACCATTTGCTCAAGCCTGGTCGGTGTTTTCCATTGGGTGGAAAGAAGGCTCTGTTTGGCTGGGAGTTAGAAAGGAGTTTTAACTGTCCATGGAGGATTGGGGGTGAGCTGAGGAGAGGAGTCAGTGAGGAGCTGGAGAGGGGAGGGCTCTTGGCATGCTTCTCCCCACAGGCTTCTCCTCTGTTCCTGGGAAGGTCTTTTTGTTGCCTGATGCTTCAGATTCTCTCTGCAAATCAGGAAAGATGCTGCTTGCTGTGGGCTTTAAAGAAAGCAGTGATGGATGCCATAAGGCAGAGCACAGCGGGTCAGACTGTGTCATTGTTGCACAAATCTGGTATTCATAAAGTTATGATACTGGACCGCTGTCTATCAGTTTGTTTAGATTTTTGAGGGGTCTCTGAGGCAAGTCATGAATAAAAAAGTAATAATGTGCTAGGTACCACCTGCTGTTCTTTAAACGATAGCGAAATTTCCCCTGATCGTTTCTTTTCCATTAATCCTTTTTTTTCTGTTAGGCTATCTTTGAAAAATTGCTGACTTGGCAACTGAAAATGTTTTCTCCACAAGTCCTTTGAAAGTGAAATTGTATGAGAGTGCCTTTTGCTTATCTTTGCCTCTCTCTCTTTTTTTTTTTTGTTTGTTCTGTGTTGGAGGAAGAATAAAATAAATGATACATCTTTATTGTCCACATAGCATTATTTTTGAAACTTTGGAAACCAGGGAAATTCTCCACTGTGTGGGGTTTTAACCTTAAATCAACAGCATGTCAGGAAGCATTAGCCACGCACAGCATGACATGCATATGCAGATGGATCCGGTGTCTTCTGGATGGTCAACAAGCAGAAATGAGTGGCTGGTAAACAAGCTCAAGAAACAAGAGTGCTTAATTAGCCCCATCTCCCTCCCTGTACATTTAGGCTCCCTGGACACAAATACAATATGCCAATTATGGTAACACTTTCTGAGCTCAAATTTACCAAGAAATTCAAAATTGCATGTTCTGTGTTTTGTGAAGCCACTATTTCAAAATTGATTTTTTAGGCAATGGTTACTTGAGATTCCTTTTGCCTCCACCGAGAATTGGGGGTTAGGAAGAACAGTGTATTTCTCTTGATATATCTCTGGGATAAATAACAAGAAATTAGGAGGCCAGTTTCTGGTTGTCCTCAAGTTCTGGGCATCTGGACTCATTTTGTCCTGCTTCTCCAGGGTTCATGCTTGGCCTATGAACTTGGAGGAGAGAATCATGGAACCATGGAATCAGATAGCTTACCTGCACTTGTTAAGTTGTCCCTGAGTCAGGTCAAGATGCTTTGACTCTTGATGGAGCCCAAGGAAATGATTCTGGTGTTTCCTTCGGCCTCTGAGCTCAGTCTCACAGAGAAGCAGTTTTTCCGTCCTGCAGCTGGTGCTGGATTTGAGCACTGACAGCCAAGTAGGAGCCTGGGAAAACACCAGAGCTCACATTTGATTCAACATACTGAAGTGCTACGGGTTCCATCCCAGGTTGGGAAGGTCCCCTGGAGGAGGAAATGGCAACCCACTCCAGTATTCCTGCCTGGCAAATCCCATGGACAGAGAACCCTGGCAGCCTACAGTCCATGGGTTCTCAGAGTCGGGGACACAACTCAGTGACTAAACATTAACTGAAGTGCTAAGTGCTAAATGAGATTGCCTCCATTTCCTACTCTCAGGTTGACAAGAAATAAAAGAAAAAAGAAAGAAAGTGTTAGCCCCTCAGTGATGTCTGACTCTTTGTGACCCCATGAACTGTAGCCCACCAAGTGCACCAACAAATGGAGGGTGGAATGAAAATGAGGAGTTGGAATGAGTTGGTGGTTGAAGATTCTGCCTCAAAGAGCAGGGGGCAATCCTGGGACTGTGGGCACCCAAGCAGACAGTGAAAGGTTTTCATTCTACTCTACATTCTTTAGAAGTTACTTGGCTGAAAACAGTTTCCGGGAACACCTGAATTCAGGTCTTAGAACTTAGAATTTAGCCATGTTTTTAGTTGGATGCAGAGAAGGCAATGGTACCCCACTCCAGTACTCTTGCCTGGAAAATCCCATGGATGGAGGAGCCTGGTAGGCTACAGTCCATGGGGTTGCCTTGGGCAAGCAACTTAACCACTTTGTGCCTCTGTTTCTTCATCTAAACAGAGAAAATAATTCTTCACAAGATCATTTAAGGATAAAAGGTATGTCTCAGTTAATGGCTCCACCCTTCCTTTTCTTAACATCTTAATGGCCAATCATGACTAGCCTTGCTAGACTGGTCCTCCAGAGGCCATTCCTTACCCCAGTTAGAATGGGGCACCAAAATTATCGCTGCAGATTTTGTAAGAAATGCTAGCTTCTGTGCCAAATTGCCAACTGTTTCAAGTAATGAAAATTGACAGGAGGTGGGTTCTTGGAAATGAGGTGTTTGCTATCTCAGTGGGGAGGGTAGGAAGTGAGACCTAGTCAGTTCATAAAGACCAAGCAGAACTTGATTTTGTTGGAAGAATATGAGGGTATGTGGTATAACAGATCCAGGTGAAGCGAGAAAATAGAGTTTCTGGCGGCCAAATTGGGGCAAGGACAGAACTAACGAGGGCAAATGGGAAAGAAGTGCCTTATATCCCCTTTGTGTTTTTGTATCTCAACTTCTTTTAATTCGGTTTGTAAGCTGAGGAAGCTGAGGTGGGGATACGCTGAAAACATGCGCATATATAAAGCAAGGGTACGGTCCTTTGAATTTGGAGAGGTTGGTGGATGTAGAATTTGCAAATGATCTTACTATATTAACATTTTACATTTAGAATTTCAGAATCATAGGTATATATGTCTCTTGGTCTAATTCTCACAAGATCTAGAATCCTGCTGGTATTACTTTCTTAACACTGCTCTAATGCATTGCCACACATTTGGAGGCTTAACACAATTCATCTATTATCCTACAATTCTGGAGATCAGAAGTCCAGCATGGATCCATGGATCTTATGGGGAACGGGTCTTACGAGGAATCAGCAGAACTGCATTTCTCCTCAAGGCTCCAGGGGAGACTCTGTTTCACTGCCTCTCCCACGTGCTGTGGTCCTTTGCTTGTGGCCCCTTCTCCCATCTTCAAAATACATTATTCCAATCTGCTTCTATCATCCCAACTCCTTCTCTGATTCTTATTCTACTGCCCCTCTCTTATATGAACCCTCTTATTTGGGCCCACTCAGATAACCTCATCTCAAGGTCCTTAACATAACCACACCTGAAAAATTCTTTATTTTTTTTCATATAAAGCGATATATTCATAGGTTCCAGAGTTTAGGGTGTGGTCATCTTTGGGGGACCATTCTTAGGCTACCACACCTCCCTAAAACACTCATTTCTAGTGGTTAGGGATATGTGTATGTGTGTGTGTGTGTGTGTGTGTGTGTTAGTCACTCAGTTGTATCTGACTCTTTGCAACCCCAAGGATGTGTGTGTGTGTGTGAGTGTTAGTCACTCAGTTGTATCTGACTCTTTGCAACCCCAAGGATGCTCCTCAGCAGGCTCCTCTGTCTTTGGGAGTCTCCAGGCAAGAATACTGGAGTGGATTGCTATTCTCATCTCCAGGGTATCTTCCTGACTCAGGAACTGAATCCAAGTCTAATGCATTGCATGAAGCTTCTTTACCATCTGAGCCGTCAGGGAAGCCCTTGAGGTTAGGTATACACCTCTTTTTGAACTCCTTCTGAGGTGGCCAATTCTGTTATTGTAACTTAAACATTATCCAACTCAATTAGTTAAATGAAGAAATGAGTGAGTGGAAGAAGCCATATCCTCTTATTCTTCCTCTTCTCTGGCCTACACAGAACTGGACAGAAACAGCATTAGGAGTATTTGCTAGAATTTCAGTCTCTATCTTGAGTTTTGACAGGCAAGTTTCTAAAAGGATAGTAGCTTGGCTAACCCCAAGTCAGGAAGGTCTTGCCGGTTTATAAACAAATGGAATAACAAGGAATAACAAGGCCTCATTATTCCTACCAACAACTTAGTTGTAATTGTGATTAATTGTAATTCATGTACATACAACTGCATAGCCTACATACAAATTCTTCTACTGTTACTGCAAAGGACGACATCAACATTGCCTTGAGCCAATTCAGATAAACATCAATAAGAAGTAATTTATTTATCCATTTACTTGCTGTGGAATCAGTAGGGAGCCTTTCTCAACCCAAGGCTGTCCAGTTTTCAAAGGGGTAAAGGTACAATAAGTGGAGGATCCCCAAAGCTCTGTCCAAGACTGTGCTCGTCTCGTTTGCTTTTATAATAGAGTTATTACTAGTCAACTATTTCAGAAAGCTCTTTTCTGTTGACAATATTTTCAGGTAGCTCTCTCAAGTCTTTTTAGTTTAGTCCTCTGATGTATAAAATATAAAGTTTTCTATGTAAAATCTCTTTTCCCCCCAAACGTGTAGAATCGACTTTCTCATATATTAGCTAACAACTTCTCATTAGAAAACTTTTGTCAAGCATTGAACAAAGCAGATGTCTTAGCTGTGAGACTGGCCCTAATAACAGAACCCCCAAATCTGTCCAACTACTCTAAGTGATCACTCAAGGTGAATCCTGCTGCTGCTACATGCAGTCACTGAACAGATGAGCCCCTGTTTCTGCTGCTCTGGTTCTGGCCCCCATCTCAGTCTGATGGTATTTTGCAATCATTGTCTCCAACATTTTATTAATCACTATGTGTTCAAATTCTTTTTATTGAAATATAGCTGATTTATGGCCAATCTCTGCTATAGAGCAAAATGACTCAGTCTGTACACATACAGACATTTTTTAAAAATATTCTTTTCCATTATGGTTTGTATAAGCTTTCCACATGGTGCAGTAATAGAGAATACACCTGCCAATGCAAGAGATGCAGGAGACTGGGGGTTTGATCCCTGGGTTGGGAAGATCCCCTGGAGGAGGAAATGGCAACCCACTCCAGTATTCTTGCCTGGAAAGCTCCACGGACAGAAGCCTGGCAAGCTACAGCCCAAGGGGTCACAGTCAGACAAGGTTGAGTGACTGAGCACACACACACATTGGATAAATTTCCCTGTGTTATTTACACTAAAACCTTGTTGCTTATCAATCCTATCTGTAATAGTTTACATCTGTTAACGTCTGTTTACATCCCACACTCCCAGTCCTTCACTTCCTCTCCCCACTTCCCCTTGGCAACCACGAGTCTTTTCTCTGTGTCTGTGAGTCTGTTTCTATTTTGTAGATAGGTTCACTTGTGGCATATTTTAGATTCTACATATAAGTGATAGCATATATTTTCTCTTTTTATCCCAGTAAATAGTAAGGAGTGGAATTGCTGGGTCAGAAGTAAATAAATGTACATTGAACTTTATAAGAAATTAGCAAACTATTTTCCAAACTGGTTATACCCTTTTATACTCTTATGAGCATCAAGCACCATCTGAAAGTTCTTGTTGCTCCATATGCTCACTGGCAGTTGGTAAAATCTTTTAAATTTTAACCATTCAAATGGGTGTTCAGTAAAATCTTATTTGGGTATTCCTTTTCATTTCATATATCATTTTGGGCATCTTTTCATGTGTTTATGGCTATTCAGATATCTTCTGTGAAGAATGTATTAACATTTTTTTTTTACCCAATTTTAAATTGGGTTGTGTTATTATTTTGAGTTTCAAGATGTTTTTATATATCCTAGATACAATTCTTTTATTAGATATATACATTATAACTATTTTACCCCAGTCTGTAGCTTGACTTCTCATTCTCTTAATAGTAATTCTTAATCTTGATGATATCTAATGTATTGGTTTCCTTCCTATTGATACTATAACAAATTACCTGATATAGTGGTTTAACACAACACAAATTTATTATTTTCAAGTTCTTGATTTCAGAACACCAAACCAAGTTGGCAGTGCTGGAGTCTCCAAGGGAGAGTCCATTCCCTTGCCTTTTTCTCATCTCTCAAAGCGGCATGCATTTCTTGCCTGGTGATGCCACATCACTCTGACCTCTCCTTCCATCCTCACATTGTCTCCTCTGACTCTTGAGTCTCTTACTTCCCTCTTAGAAGGACACTTAGTCCCTCCTTGATAATCTAGGGTAGTGACCCACTTTAAGACCCTTAACATATCACATCAGCAAAGTTCCTTTTGCCACATGAGGTAACATATTCACAGGTTCTGGAGATTAGCATCCAACATATTCATTTGTTAAATGAATAATGATGAACCTTCTGTCACAGAGCACAGGACTCCCCTCATGATGGTGTTGCAGACTGACATTCACAGCAACTCTATTCGGCTGTGAAGAAGGATGGTGAAGAGCCAGTTTCTTAGCTAGGCAAAATGCCAATTAACTATTGCTATACAAATGCTCAGTGGTAAAGAATCAGCCTGCCAATGCAGGAGATGCAAGAGACTCAATTTGATCCCTGGGTTGGGAAGATACCCTGGAGAAGGAAATGCCAACCCACTCCAGTATTCTTGCCTGGGAAATCTCATGGACAGAGAAGCCTGGCAGGCTACAGTTCATGGGGTCACAAAGAGTCAGACATGACTGAACATGCATGCATACAAAGGGATATTCTAATAGCCGCATCAGAATTTTGGTAAACGAACTTCAATATTATATATGATAATCTTATAAAGTGAAGTGAAAGTCACTCAGTCGTGTCTGAGTCTTTGTGACTCCATGGACTGTACAGTCCATAGAATTCTCCAGGCCAGAATACTGGAGTGGGTAGCCTTTCCCTTCTCCAGGGGATCTTCCCTACCCAGGGCTCGAACCTGGGTCTTCCACATTGCAGGTGGATTCTTTACCAGCTGAGCTACAAGGGAAGCCCAATCTTATAAAAGGTTAGATTATTAAAGCATTATTTCTCATAGTCTAATGTGGATAAAAATATTCTTAAAACTCAGATTGCTGGGTTAAAACTCCACCCCTAGAGATTTTTAAATCTGCAGTAAAGTTCAAGAATTTGCATTTCTAACAAGTTCCCAGGTGCTGTTGATGCTGCTAGCCTGGGAATCTCATTTGACAACTGCTGGATTAGAGAAAAAGTTTGTCAAGTGCTGTTTAACCAGTGTTTTTCAATGTGTGGGACAAAGGTCATCTGTGTAGGAATCACCAGTTGAGCTTGTTAAAGATTCTGATTATCCAGGCCCTAATACCAAAGGTTTGGATTAGTAGCTTTGGAGAAGAACCTACAAATCTATTTTAAAGAAATTCTCCTGGGGAGTCTGATGTCACTAAGGCTTGTGATCCACTCTGTTAAACTGTATGAAGCTCGTTCAAGCCATCAGCCACCACTGTGCTCTGGGTCATAAGCAGGTGATTACAGTGTCATATTCTCACCTTTTATCGGTATCATTATGGTATAGAGTTAAGCACTGGGATTTTTGGAGCTTGATAGAGAAGGGTTCAGGTGCTATGTATGCCACTTTTTATTTGGGTGACTTTGGACATAAGACAATCATTTGGAGCTTTAAATTCTTTATTTTTAAATATTTATTTATTTATTTTAGCTGTGTCGAATCTTGGTTGTGACCTGAGACTTCTTCCATGCTCATGGGTTTAGATGTCCCACAGCATGTGGGATCCCATTTCCCCAATCAGGGATTAAACCTGCATCCCATGCATTGGAAGGTGGATTCTTAACCACTAGACCACCAAGGAAGTCCCTGGAGCTTTAAATTCTTTAATCTGTGGAGTGGAATAATGAGACAAGTACTACATAATAATTAGTTAACATAGTATCTGATACTTAGTAAGTAAGCAAGCAACAAATAATAGCTCTTCTATGATTTCCTCCTATTTCCCATTCCCAGGAGGGTTATATTCAGTTTGACCCACTAGACCTGTCTCTTCTGGGGTAGGGGAGACTCTCTTCCTAGTTTTCTATCCCAGTTGACATGAATCAAGAAAGGCATCAGTGGGAAGAATAGCAGAGGAAAAGATGAGAAGGATTGGGAACCTAAGAGCAGAAAGAAAAAGACTCTTCTCTGGGTGGTGCTGGTGACAAGTGAGCAGATATGGAGATTGTTTGGGAAATGGTTTACTGCCTGTTTGGTTACAACTCCCGTCCACATTCATAATGCCACACATGTCCTCCTGCTACACCCTCCAGGATTCTGCAGTGGGTGCTCGTGCACACTTAGAGTGATGGATGGACGTGTTTGTACTGACTTAGAGGAGGGACATTAGAAGAGGTAGAAGAGGATGGTCAGGAAAAATGAAGAAAACTCTTCTCAGCCTCAAAAGAGACCATAAAGCCTGGAGCTATTTTCAGTGTGGCCCAAAAGCTTGGCACCGTTTCTCATTTTGTTGACTTATTTTATTTTTCTGCATCTGTCTGGTCATACCCAAGAGAAGGGATAATATTTTTTCCTGAGTCCTTGCAGCACGAGGCCAAGTAGATGGACTCTGGGAAAGAGAGTAAGTGAATGTTTTGGCCTTATCTGTTCAACTGATCAAATAGCCTTTCTCACAGAGCCATTATTTTCTCTTGTTCTTTCAGATTGTGTGTGTGTGTGTGTGTGTGTGTGTGTGTGTGTTGAGTGTCTTCATGTCAAAATGTATCTGAAATTTAAAGGACATGTAGCTTTAAATTTAAAGCTACTTTTGGCTTCAAAAGAATCCTTTCTAGCTTTTATCTTGCTTGTGCTGAGGTTTATTACATATATAACATATTCTTTTTATGAACTCTGAACATTTATAATTTCCAACAAACATGAGACAACGGCCTAAAATTCGAAATGGAAACAAAATAAAAACAAAAAACAGCCTTCTATTTTCTACTCACATACATGGTCATTTCTGAGCAGAACCAAGTCCCAAATCATCATATTTTCAAACCTGAAGGCAATTAAAGACCAAGAAACGGAGGCTCAGAGTATTTAAGTTACATAGTAGTGCTGCTCATTTAATTGGTCTCAGAAAACAGATCTGTGGTGTCTATTTCAACGCTCTGATTCACCAAGATTTACCCTACCACCCTTGATTTGAATCCACAGTCCCATAGCTATTAAAATCCTAAATGGATTCAGAAAAAATACCTGTGATGATTAGTACACTAAGACCTAAATCAAATCCATTTGATTTCCATGGATTTATAAGTCATTTTATAAGCTGGCTAATTAATTTATCAGAACAAGTTTCTGGAAGATGACTACCCTCATTCCCCACCGTGGGAGAGGATAATTAAAAGCCCTCAGTGAATGGCTTCTTTCCTAAGAATAGGGACACCTTACTGGTGATCTGTAAGACTGAGGCAGTCTGTGAGACTGCCTCCTGCCACAGTCAAAGGCAGATACTCTTTTCTGCTCAGTGTGTTTGGCATTTTCCAAACTCCTGAAAAGGGTAAAACTGAGATAGACATTTCCAAGTATAAATTAAACAAACAAACAAACATTTAAAACTTTAGGTTTTTTGTTTCAACTTAAATTTTTTTTACTCTTATTGTCAATACATGTACATAGCTATGAAATAATGATAAATGATAATCTCTTTCTTCTCATCCCTGAGTGAAACATTTTAAACTCTCTTTGCTCTCTCCTCTGGTTTTAGCCTTGATATACTATTACTACTTGATTCCTAGGTTTTAGACATTTCTACTGGCTTCTTTTTATGGTGGTTGGGAACTTGGCTCTCCACCACCCTCCAAATTTCTTCCCTTCCTTTTCTCACTTATGACATATAATAAGACCACAGTTTTAGTAGAGTTGAAATTCACATTATTATGATGGTGTAAGTAAATACATTTTACTGAATAATCTACTTTTATTGTTGTTTCTCCTTCTTGTTTTTAAAAACATTTTATTGGAATGTAAAACTGTCTTTTTTTTTCAGTCCCACAATCTCCTATGTACTCACAAATGTTTTCCAAATGCTCTACTTGATCAGCTACACATGTTTAAGAAGATTTTCCCAAATAGTTTGATATGATCCTTTATCAGTTGTCACTCTGGTGTACACACACTTCTGATTCAATTTCTTTTTTCTCCAGGCCTGCTGCACAGAATCAACTTGGGACCTCAACCTGCTTCTGTGTGGGATTTCCCATCTCTTTAATCATGTGCTTTCCTCTTCATTTAATTCTTTCACTTTTTTTGTGTGTAATTCTTCTTAAATTAAAACTTAAATTTTTTAAAAATTAAAAAGTTACAATTCAGGGAGAATATAATGAATCCATATATGCTTATCACTCATATTCAAAAATTATCACGTTTGCCACATTTAATACATGCGCCTCTTTTTTTCCCTCCTCCTTCTCCCCTCTACTCTGCTCTCCTGCTCCCTCTCTTCCCTTCTCCCTTGCTAAAGTGTTTTAAAGTGAAAGACACTATTTTAAGTCACGACACTGGATGAGCAGACTACATTCTATATCAGATCAGATCAGATCAGTCGCTCAGTCGTGTCCGACTCTTTGCGACCCCATGAATCGCAGCACACCAGGCCTCCCTGTCCATCACCAACTCCCGGAGTTCACTGAGACTCACATCCATCGAGTCAGTGATGCCATCCAGCCATCTCATCCTCTGTCGTCCCCTTCTCCTCCTGTCCCCAATCCCTCCCAGCATCAGAGTCTTTTCCAATGAGTCAGCTCTTCGCATGAGGTGGCCAAAGTACTGGAGTTTCAGCTTTAGCATCATTCCTTCCAAAGAAATCCCAGGGCTGATCTCCTTCAGAATGGACTGGTTGGATCTCCTTGCAGTAGTGACAAAGAGACTCTGACTGCATCACCCAAGTTGCTGACATCTGCACACAGGAAGGTTTTTCCTGGCTTTTTCAGTTACTCAAACCAATGCATTCTTTTTTCAAGGAACATTGAGTTAGGTTTCTGGCACATGCAATATTTTCAAGTTGACCAGAAGTTTTGGCACACTGATTTCAGAACTTCTTTTTTCAAGATCATTGCACTTAAACTAATCCCCAGATAAGCTTGCTCTTTGTGCTATTGGTATCCAGTAGGTGAAATGTTTAATTTATAATATTCAACTACAGAGATATAAATATAAAATAATGTGATGTTTGCCTCCTTTGAAAATATACTTCTTGTATAATACCAGTATAAAGACTAAGATTTGACATTCAGTGGGAAAACTATTTTGTTCATTAGGAACTGTACAAAGCTGATGGTGAAGGGCTTCCTATATCCATTAAAGAAATGTTATATAGCTCAGTTAACATTAATCTAAGAGAGTAAATACAGCAGTCTTTGTATTACAAACCAGTAAGTGATGGAACAATGATAACTAGAAATTATGTCCATGAATTAGCACATTAGCTCCCATAAAATTGTTCCATAGTAGTATTAATTCCATAGTAGTATTTTTACTCAGGTATTCTTATCTTCATTATTAAAAACATGAGCATTTTTATAATTCTTTGTGTTTTCTGAATTGTATTAACAGAATAGCTGAAATCAATTTGATGTGAATAGTTCAGAAATGCTGATAAAAATCTCTTCCTGATCACTTTCTTATATATGGCTCCATTCTCCATGAGGTCTTTTGTTTTTAACAGTACACAGATCCCAGAAACTTGCAGCTTTATGAATAAATAACTTCATTTCTAGTTCTATTTTCTGCTCTTAGATGTTTATCCCCAGCAGATAAGGAAATTAGGTTTATTATGAGCAATTTATTGATGTATTTACAATAAGTTCTTCCCATTAATCTTACTTATACTGTGCTTCACATGTTTTTAGTAATCATCTTTTGAAAAGGTTATGCAAAAAAAGCTTGAAGTAGCAGGGATTAATAAACTTATTCACATATGTGTTTATTAACATACAGATTAAAGTAACATAAAGAGTAAAATGCTTCCCCCTAGTGACAAAGAAGAGCATAATTATAACTCAATTTAATAGGAATCATCTCAAATTCTTACCAGTAGGTTGGGTGAAAATATTTAACTAAGTGGTTATTTTAATGATGGCAATAATATTTTTTTAACTCCCAGGGATTTTGACATGATCTCATCTTACTAGCCTCCTAAACCTGACCATGGAAGGTTATGTTTTCTAAAAATAGCAGGTTCTGTTTTCTAAAAGTGGCTAGATACTTATTCCATTCTCCATGTGCTTCTTGAATTAAGACCACCTTCTTATCAAGAGGTGTGTGTTCTCTCTCCTCTTGAAATTTTTTTAAAGGGGAATAATGACTACTACTTGGACTAAGTGTGCAGTTAGAAGTGATGCTGTGTGGCGTCAGAGGCTAGCCCATAAAGAGGTTGCAACCTGTGCGTGACTTGCTCTCTCCTGGGATATGCACCTCGAAAGTTCCAAGCTATCATGTAAGACATCCAGATACTCTAAAGCCAGCAACCTGGAAAGACCATGTGGAGAGACCAAAGGGAGGCAGAGAAAAACATCAGAGGATTCCCAGACGTTCCAGTCTTGCCAGCCTGGGTACCAGACACGTAAGTGAATTAGCACCCTTTGCCTGCAACCGTGTGAGAAAGTCAGAGGCAGAAGTGCCCGGCTGGGTCCAGCCAAGTCCAGCAACCATGTGAAGAAACGTTACGTTTTGAAGGCGCTAAGTTTTGGTGGGTAGTTACAGTCATAGTAAATAGAACACTGGCTCTTCTCCATGGCTCCCTCATTCAGAGACCAGCGTCCTTATTCATAACAGTCCCCGATTTTTCATATCACTTTGTTTCAAGCTTTTCTGAGATCCAGATGGGGCATTCCAATTGTGTATATAAAATTTCATGGTCTCAAATGTACCTGTTGGGAGAGAGTGCAAATCATATGCAATAGACAGCAATGTGTGGTATCCATTCAGGGAGAGAACCAATAACAGGCAGCAATAATGCAATTTGCCACAGTCACCAAAGTTGTGTGAGTCTATTAATGAGATAGGAGGAAAAAAGGTTTTCTCTCTATATATGTAGGAATAACCTACATGGTGACATAGAAAAAGGATTAAAAAGATACCCATCAAAGCACTAGCAATTCTCTGACATGGGGCTAGAAATGTAAAACAAATGAAGAAAGACTCCAGTTCTCCTTAAACCTCTGCAGTGCTTGAATCTTTTACAAGAATCCAAGCAACTGAGGGGGTCTGAGGCTGAGAGCTGCTACCTGCCACATCCAAGGTCACTCAGCAGTCAAAATCCAGAGCTGGATCTAATTCAGAATTGTTTGCAGTGTATTTTGTCTGGTCCCTGCCTTTGCCCATCTGTATGTGCCTTGCATATTTTCCTGTTGTCATCTGAACATGTACAAAGAAAAATGACCATATGGGCTGTATTTCTGGCTGTTTTCTTTTCATTCCAGCATTTGTATATGAGGTCATAGTTATTTAATTTTGCTTTGCTGCTTCCTCATACCCTCCTTCAAGTTATTAAAAAAGTGTTGATGGTAGGAACATTAAAAAAGTCTTTGGTGTTACCCAGAAAATAGAAGCTGTATACCAGTAGAACTGATCCATAGTCTTCTTAGAGAAATTAGCACCAGCAATAGATCTGTGTTTTCCTTCACAGAAAGGTTCTATAGACAGGATTAAAAAAAAAATTTCCATGAATTAATTGTGAACATATCTTGCTTATAACTGAGAATTTGGGCTTATGATTCAACTGTCATTAATGTGCAAATTGTCTCAAGATACTGTGAAGAAAGCTGAGCGTCAAAGAATTGATGCTTTTGAATTGTGGTGTTGGAGAAGACTCTTTAGAGTCCCTTGGACTGCAAGGAGGTCCAACCAGTCCATTCTGAAGGAGATCAGCCCTGGGTGTTCATTGGAAGGACTGATGCTAAAGCTGAAACGCCAGTACTTTGGCTACCTCATGCGAAGAGTTGACTCATTGGAAAAGACTCTGATCCTGGGAGGGATTGTGGGCAGGAGGAGGAGGGGACGACAGAGGATGAGATGGCTGGATGGCATCACTGACTCGATGGACATGAGTTTGAGTAAACTCCTGGAGTTGGTGATGGACAGGGAGGCCTGGCGTGCTGCGATTCATGGGGTTGCAAAGAGTCCAACATGACTGAGTGACTGAACTAATCCTTTTTTCCTCCCTTACTTAGTTTTTATAGTGATACAACAAGGAAACAAAATGCATATGTATCCTCTTAAAAGATGTGAAATTTTACAAAACAGGTAATTTATAGAGTTAAACTACACAATTCCTTCATATATAAAAGGAATTCTTTTAAATGCCATGAATCTAATACACTTAGTATTTTGTTTATAGATCACAAGGAAACAGGAGATGATGATGGGAGAGAAGCCCGAGAAAGGTAAAATGTTTTAGGAAACAGTAGTGATTAAAGATCAATAAAAAATGAAAAAACAAACAAACAAACAAACACTAGGAAAATGGTTAGGCCAAGAGGAAAATATTAAATTCATAATAAGTTTCATAAAAATGTGATATCAAATGAACATTTTTATGGTTTGTAAGATGGAAAGTGTCTTTTCCTTTGTAATAATAGCTATCTTTCACACCGAGGAGAGGTATGATTGTGTATTTTGTGAAAACAAGACATGCCATGAATGATGAAAATGATAAAGGGCTCTATTTCAGCAAATCACTGGCAGAAAACAAAGCCCCAGACAAGTGGATAGAGCTCCAGCAGTGTTGAAAGTAGAATACTGTTTCCTTATTCTACCATGCACTTTGAAATCTAGACATTATTGCCAAATATAAAAAGGTGATCTGTGCATTTGTATGCTGAATAGCATGCATTCTTAATGCCTTTTGGTGATTCTGTTGTAAGAGCATATTTAGTCCTTGCTTTCATTTTTACTATCGAAGTAAATTAAACCATCTATAAAGTCCTAAGCAGCCAAAGCTCTTTTCTCTCTATTTGTCAGCAAGAACTAGCTGGGCTCTCAGAAAAGGACTTTCCCCCTGCTCATCTGCTGTAGCAGCTTTGTTTTGCCAAGATGGCTACAGATATGCAGGCTGCATAGGAAATACCAGGCTGTAATACTGCTTTCCACTGTCGGTGGGGAAGCAGATTCAGAAATCTAGGGAGTCAGTTGTTCAGTGTTTTAGTTACGTAGCCTGGGAGTCTGGCCATGGACTCAAATCTGAAATGCAGCGACGTCAGACTGAATCTGCTCTACTATCGCATATTAGAAAAACCTCTCTTTCTTCCCTCCTAAATGACAACATCCTTATTGCTATTTCCTCTCAAATGTAGAAATATTATATATTTTGAGGAAAAAATTATGTATGATGTAGAAAGGGAAATTCTCTCCCCTTCCCCTAATGTCATCATCTCCTAGACATAACCCACTATTAATATTTTGTTATAAATCATTCCAAATGTTTCCTATAAATGTTAGCACAATTTTGTTTCTCTGAAATGAAAATATGCCTTTTTGCTTTGTTGTGAGCTCTTTTATCTTAGCCCTGTGTATTGGGCATCTCTCTGCATAGCTATCTACAGACCTATAGCTCATTCTCCAAACTGCATTATTATTATTTATTTCACCGAACCTAAAATGATGGGCATTACCTGTGTTATATATGGTGCACAAGGAATATATTTTCACTTCCATTTTCCATGCTTAATGTTTCATTTCCTCTGAGAAATCCCCCCAATGTGGAACTGTGGGGTCAAAGAGTATGCGTGATTTACACTGTAGCGCACATTGCCAATGGCCCTCCAGGAATATCCTAAATACGTTCCCACTGGCTGTGTGAAAGCATACATCTCCCACATCTTTGCCCAAACCAGATATGTAGCTCTAGTTGTGTTTTCTTCAGGAGAAGGCTCTGTCCTTTGCTTTGGGGAGGCTCTATCCTTTTGCTCTATCCCTGCTTCCAGCCTCTGTCCCATCCAGCTTGTTAGTGCGTTGCTGGTCATTGTTGGTTTTTTGCTGTATTGGTCTTTTGCTTTTCCTCTAGCTGAGCAGAGGTGTATTTTCTTTTTGTCTCTGACATAGATTCTCACTGTATTTGTACACACACACACACACACACACACAGAATCACAAATCATCACAAATACACCTCAGCATGATCTCTCCGCCTCTCACACATACCACATCACACACAAAATAACATATGCAGTCCTATCACACACACACCATAGCGTCTAATAGAGTGTTGTCACAGCAATCACAATCAAATCAGGTTTCTGGCCAGAGCAGAGGCCCATCACTTCTAGGACACTTCAAATACTTCCAGATGACTGTGGTCTTTCTTGGGTGTCACCTTCATCATCTCAGTTCCCCAGTGCCTTGCTCATAGAACTTTTCTACAAGCTGTTTCCTCCTTGCTGGGCACATCTGCACTCTCACAGCACAGAGGCTGCTGTTAAAAAAAGGCAAGAACTGAAGTTCTTGTGTACTGACTCAAATATACAGGAAATACTTTAGATCTGTTCTCTCACCCACATCAATATGTATTATTTCCCCTTGAATTATGTCACATGGATTTTGAAGAATTAAACTGTGGAAAGGCCAAAATAGATCCAGTTTTGTCTAGTTTCTGCAGAGAACATTCTGATTTACCATTAGCCCAATGTTTCTTTCTAAATGCAGTTTTCTTTATTGATTTCTTCCCCTCTGTCACCAGCATTGCTCAAAACAGAACTACTAAAATATGCTGACCTCCTTCGTTCCTCCGAGGTTCTTAACAATAAGACTTATGCAGAACGTATCCTTTAAATCCACTACTTAATTAAAATACAAAGTTAGGTTGGAAAACATAAATAACAGAGCTGATAAGGAATTTGTATATGAACACTATTTTTCCCTCTAGTTTTCTGCGTATAAATCTGGGTCTAAGTCTTTCGAGAGAAGTTTGCCAAATGGGCCTGGGTTTGCACCCTATGTCTGTATGAGCTCATGATCATTTTCCTTTCTGAGCTTCATTTTTTTGGGGGGGTGTTTAAAATGGAGTTAATAAAAGTACCACTAGCCTTGAGGATTAAATAGGTACACTGGACAATATAGTGATGGTGAAGTCGCTCAGTTGTGTCCGACTCTTTGCCACCCCATGGACAGTAGCCAACCAGGCTCCTCCATCCATGGGATTTTCCAGACAAGAATACTGGAGTGGGGTGCCATCACTGAACAATATAAGACTTCTCTAAATATAATAATGTTATTACCTGGTAAAAATATTATTTTTATTCATTCAAAAGTCTAGGGAGGTGTGTATGGATGTGCATTTTAGTTCTCTTATATGCGATACTGGACTTTACTAGTATATGAAATTAGTCAATATTCATGGATCCCCTAATGTCGACTAGGCTCAGAGATAACCCAGATATGGTCCCATTCTCAAGGATTCTCATTTCCCTTGGGACGCAGAAACTGTGTACTGTGTGTACATTGTGACAGTAATTATTGCTTACATTTATTGTCTGTGTGCTATGTGGTGGACTCTAAATACTTTGCATGGATTAGTTCATTTAATCCCTATAGTCAAATATGTGAGGAACATGCTCCTGCTATGCCCATTCTACAGATGATTAGACTGAGGCAATAGAATTTAAGGAGTTATCCTAGTTTGCTAGGATGAGGTAGGGTCAGGAGCATAAACTACACCACTTTAGTGGAGGTGTGTGGGTAGGAGGCAGGAACATAGTCCTGGAAGAAGAAATGCTTCCTTCCCCAAATTCTTCATTTCTTCTTTTTAAAAAAAGTCTTCATTGAATTTGTTGCAATATTGCTTCTGTTTTATGTTTTAGTGTTTTTGACTGGGAGGCAAGTGGGATCATAGCTCCCTGACTAGGGATTGAACCCATACACCTTATGCATTGGAAGGTAAAGTCTTAACCACTGGAATACTAAGAAAGTGCCCCTTTCATCCTTTTTTAACATGTGACTTTCCTCACAATGTTCTTCATTCTTTTGGTTTTGGTCACAGAAGGGGTTTTCCTCTTGTCAACGTGCAAATACCACTGGATAGGGTTAACCCACAGAAGATAAAGTTATTCTGAAAAGTTCATCCAATCTTTAAGGTGATGAGTCAGGAGAGAATCTGAGACATTGGATGAGAGGGAGGAACCCTGGGCTGGAGGGCGGGGAAGAAGAGTGGGATTAGGAGCATGGATGCGCAGCCTTGAGACACATCCTCCCTTGTATTAATATATGCATGGCTCAGTCCCTTTGCTCTTCACGTGAAACTATCACAACACTGTTAATTGGCTATTGTTGTTGCTGGTGTTCAGTCACTAAGTCATGTCTGACTCCTTGAGATTCCACAGACTGTAGCATACTAGGCTTCCCTGTCCTCCACCATCTCCTGGAGTTTGCTCAAATTCATGTCCATTGAGTTGGTGATGTTATCATCTCATCCTCTGCCACCCCCTTCTCAGCGATATTCCAATATAAAATAAAAAGTTTTAAAAAAAGACACATCCTCCTTTTTATGTTTATGTATTTATAATATCTGCTCTGGGAGCTCTATATTCCTTTCTATAGGTCTGGAGTTTTTCTGACATCTTTCTCCTTCTGCCTAAGCAACTCATTTTATTATTTCATGTGTCTCTGCACTGATGGTGACAAATTTACTTGGCTGGCCTTTCTGCAAATGTCTTTATTTCACCTTGGTTTTTGAAGGATATTTGGCTGGATATAGAACTTTATGCTGAGAGTTTTCTTTGTTTCTGCTTTTATTTATACACATACACAAATTTCTTTCAAAGATTTATACTGTTTAATGCCAAAATAAGTATTTGGGGTTAAAAATATATGTATAGATGAGATATAAGACAAGGACAACTGGGTGGAGAGAATTATACTGATAAAAGTTTATTAAACTGTTCATGAATAAATATAATATTTGAAGACAAAAGGAAAGACTCATCCTCCCTGCCTATCACTCGGGCAGAGCTTTGTCTTGTCTGGCCCTTCTCTGGAGAAAGAAATGGCAACCCACTCCAGTATTCTTGCCTGGAGAATCCCATGGACAGGAGCCTGGCGGGCTACAGTCCATGGGGTCACAAGAGCTGGACACGACTTAGCAACTTAGCTACCACCACCACCTGGCCCTTTTCAGGGTCTGTGAGTCCCACCTGCTTTCCTGAAATCACTCTTCACCTACCATGCCTCTTTTTAAAGACTTTTTCTTTAAAATGTGATTATTTTTAAAGTCTTTATTGAATCTGTTGTAATTTTGCTTCTGCTTTATATACTTTTTGATTTGTTGGCCAGGAGGCTTGTAAGATCTTAGTTCTCTGACCAGGGATCTAACCCACACCGCCATCATTAGAAAGGCAAAGTCTTAATCACTCGACCACTAGGGAAGTCCCCCTGCCTGCTTATTAATTCCTCCTCTATTTTAGGACCTTCGCTTTATTTTATATCCTCTATCCCACCTTTTCTCTCTTCCTCTGAGGCATAAAATAGGTCCAGGATTAAGGATTTGGGGCATCCCACCCCCATGGAGGCACAGGTGCTTGTTTGTAATTCTTTTACTGTTAATAGTCTTTTCTCAGAAAGTAACCCAGGAGGCATTTTTGAGAGCCTATTTTATTTTTTTAAGAAAGGGAATGAAGAAGATGGTTTTTTACTACTGTTTATTTTTTAATTATAAAAGTTACACTTATTAAAGAACATTTGAAAATATAGAAATATATCATGATAAAAATCACTCCTAGATACTGTTCTGTCTCCAGTGGATCTTCCCAACCCGGGGATCAAACCTGTGCCTCTGTGTCTCCTGCATTGGCAGGTGGGTTCTTTACTGTCTGAGCCACTGGAGAAGCCCGTAGATACTGTTAATAATTTGGGAGAATACTTTAGACCATTTAAAAACATTGTGTGGTTTTTAAAACACAGTGTAATCATTTTATTTACATGTACATATGCCTAACTACATTTGCTTGTATATATAAAATATTTGTGGATGTATATATAAATATTGTGTATGTATATATACATATATATATATATATATGTATATATATAAATTCTGTGGGGGCAGAAAAGGATTTCATTAAGATTCAGTTCTTATATGCTAGTCACTTCAATCAATGCAGGTCTATTGACTTCTGTATCGAATGTCTGTCATCACAGCTGTGTTTTAATCTAAATTGACCACTTGGGCATCTGTTAACCTTTCAACACTGCTTTGTGATATAGGTGCAATCTCAAAGCTTTCCTGATTCAGTCTTGCGAGTCTGAGCTTTCCCTGACATCATTCTAATGCACTAGAACATAGGAGATTTCACTTCTCTCACTCATTGGCAAGTATCTCAGACTCTTAAGTGCATCTATCTCCCAGTGCTCCTCCATGTCCTTTCACTCTGCTGCCTGTTCAATACTAGATTATGGAACTGAAACTCTAAGAAGGGACAAGAAGGCAGCAATGGAGAAGTGATTGGAAAGGTTGCCATTGTCCGAGTCTGCGATAAATATCCTTTCCCAGACATTATGAATGAGGCTGCCTTCTTGAGGAAGGATTGATTTGCTCAACAGAATGTATGGAAAACGACAGAGAAACACTAGGAAGCAGAGGGAGTGGTGGGGAGCAAGATGAGTAGCGACTTCAGAAAGTTTAGACTCTGTTTTTAGGACAATGACTCCAGGGATTGAGATTAAAATTAAAATGAGAATCTTTGCATTATTCTCCCAAACTCTTGATGTGATTTCTTTTGAGTAAAGGATAATAAATGCAGCAACTGAAAATACTGGGAGGAATTATTTATCAACTACTCTTTTATTGCAGGGAGTTGTTTCCCCCCTTCCCATGGCCCACTCTAAAAAATCTTCTGTCTTCACAGGGGATATACAGTCCCCTCAGAACTGTAAGATAAGGGGAGGGGGAAGTCCTCCTTCCTGTGGAGATAATTGGAATTGAAACATTTCATATGCTTTAGAGTAGGAAATTGAGGAACTAAATTGTACACAAAGAACAAAGGAAGTTATTCAGCATGTCAGCCTTGCCCCTGTATTGGCTTTGAACCCAGTCTGGAACTGAAATTAAGCTTTGCCATAGCAACACTAAAAATTTCTTTAGGCTAAAAGCACCTTTGTAGGAAAAAATATGGGATGATCTCAAGAGGGACGGGGTGTTTGGAGGTAGAAAGAAATGCATTTTAAAAGATAAAATTCTGAAATGAAAATTCACTCCTTCTAATCCGTGATTAAACATTGTGACAAAAGAACCTTTAATCCCTTATAGTAAATCTCTCATACTGGTTTCTTCAACTCTTCTGATATGTTGATGTGAAGTCCCTAGGGCTCTTCTTTGCTTAGGCAGAGTTCCATCCAAGTGTATAACTGTCTCCAGATACCAAGCCCTTGTAAAGGAGAACTATTTAACCTTGCTTGTTATCACTGATTCATGTCAATACCTAGTCCATGGGTCATACCACGGCCAAATCTAGCCCACTCACTTTTTCCTAAATGAAGTTTTTTGGAACTCAGACAGCCACTCCTTCAAGTACATGGTTTATAGTTGCTTTTGCACTATCACAGAAGAATTTAGTTTTGACAGAAATCCTATGACCCACAAAACCAAAAATATTCACTTTCTGACTGTTTACAGGAAAAGCTTGCTAAACATTGCTAGTTGATTAGACCATGGAAAGGCCAAATTTCTAGGTTTAAATTTGCATTTCCTATATCCAGTCCCAGAAATCTCCCATGTCAATTGTTCTCTCTGGTCAGATAATATTGCACATGGCCTCTGCCCATATTTCTATAACATTTTTCCTGCCAAGCACAGCAGTAATAAAATAATAATAAACAGTGGTTTGAATTTTTTGTAGATATTTTATTTGTGTTTTGAATGTAAAGCATGAAATACATTTGGTTCTTCAAAAAGAACAGAGATATTTGGGAGATGATTGAATCTGGGTTGCATTAGAAAGTCAATTAATTATTTACTGCATCAGTATGATGCATATTTGCATAAATAAAACACTTTCCAAACAAACATAATCATTTTCCACTGCACTTTCTAAACAAAAGAGATTAATTTCACATTTTTAAAGTACAAGACCACCCCCATGCCATGTGAGATATAAACTACTCTCTGAAAGTTATATATATAAATGTAAACATCTGAATAATTAAACACATAAATGCACGGATTATAGATAAACGTCTCCACAGAAGATGTTGCTAATTAATTGTGCCAGTTGTATTAGAGGCATCATTCCTCAGCCTCTAAAACATGGCTTGCCTTTTAGGCATGTTGGAGTAAATATGGTGAGCATAAGGGAACTGATTTTTCATTTTTAGAGTGTTCATACCGTCAGTGAAGAGGGTGGCAGAGGATAAGGTGGTTGGATAGCATCACTGACTTAATGCACATGAACTTGAGCAAACTCTGGGAGATAGTGGAGGACAGGGAAGCCTGGCGTGCTGCAGTCCATGGGGTCACAAAGAGTCGGACATGACTTAGTGACTGAACAACAACCCTCTAACTAGTTGAGGACATGACTGCCAACTTCACATCAAAAGTCACTGGGGCTCAAACGGTTTCAATTTGTGGGTGGATGTGTTCTGTACCACAGAATATTATGCTTCACTTGAGTATCTTCACAGCAGCTTGATACAATCTCAAATTGCCCTTTTTAAACTTTTACTATAAAGTGTCCCATATCCCTGCTTCTCTCTCGAGTCCCAGCTGTCTCATCCTCCTTTACCATAGACCCTTTCTTGCTTGCCTGTTGGCCTCTGGGTCTCTGATTACTTTGTCCTCTGTGTCCCAAAGCACTTACTTCTCATATAACTCTCATTTGGCATTTCCTGAGTCCCTAACTACACTGTATGTTCTTTTAGTGCAAAGGATGAATTCTGTCTGCCTTGCAGTCTTAGCAAGAAGCATAACAGTACAAATAGTAAGCTCTCAGAAAACTGCTGCTGATGAGAGCATCATGCTGTTTGTGTGCTAAGTCATGTCCAGCTATTTATGTTCCTGTGAACGCTAGCCCGCCAGGTTCCTCAGTCCATGGGGATTCTCCAGGCAGGAATACTGGAGTGGGTTGCCATGCCCTTCTCCTGACCCAGGGATCGAACCCATGTCTCTTATGTCTCCTGCACTGGCAGGCAGGTTTTCTATCACTAGCGCCACCTGGGAAGCCCCATTGTGCTGTTTAGGTTTTTCCTTTTGCTCATTCTGATGGTTTTAGTCCATCTCCATTTATCGCTGGATCAAATGGCTTAAACCAGGTTTTGACCAGGTTGCTTTTTGTTTGTTTTCCCCTCTCCTTCTTTTAAATTGATATTTCCTGTTGGTATCCAACAGGCCTGAACCATTCTCTCTTCTGCCAGACACCACCAAGCCCTACCTTGCCTTACTTTGTTCTTTGATTGTCTATCCTTCCTTCAGGAAACTTTCAAGAATTTCCTCTAATTATTTTCACCTTGTTAGCACCATCTAGGGGCCAAATTTATCTCGGACTCAATCCTGTAATTTTAGCTGACTCTTGTTTTGGTGGGTGGAGGAGGAGACGGGTGCTTAAGTCTGTGGTTGTGGCTGAAAAGTGAATGTTGGACAAATAGTTCTAAAATTTCTTTGGTCATCTTGTTACTTCCTCTGGGTCCCACATGCTCCTTATTTGTAGCTCTGTTTGGCTACTTCTTTACTCTGTGTTACGTTAGAGTTAGCCATCAGGGAAGCCCCTGGTGGCTCAGACAATAAAGAATTCGCCTGCAATACAGGAGACGTGGGTTCAATCCCTGGGTCTAGAAGATTCCCTGGGGAAGGCAATGGCTACCCATTGCAGTATTCTTGCTTGGAGAATCTCATGGACAGAGGAGCCTGAAGGGCTACATTCCATGGGGTCACAAAGAGTCAGACATGACTGAGCAACTGTGCACATACATACGTTAGAGTTGGTTCTCTCTCCACCCTTGTTAGACTTTGAGAATTTTGAAAAAAAGAGAGTGTGGACATGTTTCTGTGGCATACCAGCTCAGCAGGGGGATAAGTTTGCAGTAGGTACTCCAAAGTTTTTGGAGTTTAAATAAAACATTCTTCTTTGCCCTGGAACTAAGTTCATCTTGTGAGTAAGGACTATTTCTACTATGCAAAGAGCTGCTGTTCTCAAATATTATAAAATTGTCATCTGGATTCACTGCCAGCCTAAAACCTTCTTCAAAAAGATCAACTCCTTATATCTTAAAGCATATGTTCCTAAATCGTTTGAATGATAATTACTTAGTAATACTAAATGTTTCAGAAGATTTATAATGTGATTCACATATTGAAAAAGTATTTATAGGAATCTTTATAATTTAGTTGTATCATTTGGCCAAGTTAACCTCTGTATGCCTAGGTTTTTTTATTCTGTAAAACGAGGATAATTATTGTGGACAAACCTCAGTGTCCTTTTTCTTTTTAGTTATTCCTGGTATTTCTACCTCTACTCCACAGCTTTCCTCTACCCACCACTGATGGGATCTAATATTTTCACTATTCACAGGATTCACCAGATTTCTTCTGTACATGGGGACAGCTCCTATGGTGGAAAATGGCAATTTACATGGGATAAGACTTCTACCTGACCTTACCTGTGTGTCCTCTGCAAGCTTATCCAGGTAAAAATGGGAAAATCAAGGTGATGGAATCTGAGGAAGGGTAGAGCAATGATTTTGTGGCAATTTAAGTCATTTGAAACAACAGAAGATTTTACTTGAAGCCCAAGTTGTAAGGTAATAGTTAAACTCTCCTTTCCTGGATGAGATGTGTCTTTCAGCAAGTATCCATCTCAGGTTTCACTAAATAGAATTCTGACTTAAAATATCTGCCCTAAATCAACTTTGAGCAAGACTTAAAACTGGACTACTAAAGAGAAGGTGATGTTCCAAGTGTCCCTTGTGGGGATGACATTTATTGGGGGAGATGTTGGAAATCAGCAAGGGTCCAGACTATGAATGAAGTTGACCCCACAGGTGCAAGGCTTGTGGGTTTCAGTTCCAGTCTCACTCTTCAGAGATCGGTGACAGCCACCCTCGAGGCACCATCTGCAGGCCTATGGGAAAGACAGCAGATTTCAAATACGTGGGAAAGAAAGAAGTTAAATTTGAAAGTTGACTTAATTATACTCTCTGCTTTCGGAGAGCTTCCTCTTTGTACTTCTCAACTCATTTTTTACCCACACTGCTGAACAATTTTGGCATTTGATTCTCCCCCAAACTACTGGTTCCTGGTTTCGATTTCTGTACCTATTTGAGAAATACAAATAGGGTTAGATCTCATTGAGAAACACAGGAAAGTTACTTTATGGTTCAGGGTCTTGCCAGGCTCAGCAGATAACTTTTCATGAGGGCAAGGTGACTGCCGTTTGCGTCTGATGTCCGTGTCTAGGGAACTCTAAGATATTTGTATGCATTGTCACATTCATTGTACCTGAGGCAGGTTGGAGGCATGCCTTATTGTAAACATTTCTTTAAAGCTCTATTTGTAAATACAAAAGAGGTAAAAATGTTGTCTGTGTGTCAGTTAGGTACATTTTAAAAGTGACACTGAAAAAAGCTATGGATTTTAATAATAATGTTCTTTCACCTTTTTTTTTTAATTGGAGGATAATTGCTTTACAGCAGTGTGTTGCTTTCCACTGTACCCTTTTCACTGTTGAGAGGGGATAAGAAGGTCACTTATTATCAATCCCAGGACAGGTTTCCCTTAGGAGAGAGTATTATAAAGGATGAGAATATAGTGTAGAAATTAGCACTTAACTAAAGCAGGGGCATGTTATAGATGCATCCTGGGAGACTGGCTACTGACTGGAAGGTGTCTCCAAATTGATTGGAGTAATACCCTCACGCTTTGCTGATTCCATTCTTTTGCTTTTGGCCAAAAACCCCTCACATTTTTATCTTTGGACCTAATTAGAGACACTGTACAACTTTAAACTGTAATGATACTGCTTCTCCAGGTACCTAATAAAAGTACTGGGTTAAGAATGAATTAATCTGAACTATTTCCCCACTCTGCTGCTGTGACTTTTTACTGGGTGCATTGCTAGACACCTCTAGGCCGGAGTTCCTTTACTCGCACATATTATATGTTACAGGTCTACAATATAGTCATTTACAATTTTAAAGGTTATACTCTATTTATAGTTAATATAAAATATTGGCTTTATTCCTTGTGGTGTACAATAGATTATTGTAGTTTATTTTATATTTGATAGTTGTATCTGTTCATCCCCAGAATGTGAAAGTTACTCAATCGTGTCCAACTCTTGCGACCTCATGGACTGTAGCCCACCAGGCCCTTCTGTCCATGTAATTTTCCAGGCAAGAATGTTGTGGTAGGTTGCCATTTCCTACTCCAGGGGTTCATCCCTTACCCCTATACTTTCCCTCTTCTTTTACTCCTCCCCACTGTTAACCACTGGTTTGTTCTCTGCGTCTGTGAGTTTGCTTCTGTTTTTGTTATATTCATTAGTATGTTGTATTTTTCAGATTCCACATGTAAGTGATATCATATAGTAATTGTCTGTCTGACTTATTTCACTTAGCAAGATGCCCTCCAGTTTCAGCTATGTTGCTGCAAATGGTAAAATTTCATTCTTTTTTTATGGCTGAGTAGTATCCCATTGTGTATATCTTTATCCATTCATGCACATGCACATTTTCATCCATTCATCTCTTGATCGACGCTTAGGTTGCTCCCATGTCTTTGGCTTTCTTCTTGTATCTTAGAATTTTTTGCCTTCTTTCTCTCTCTCCTAGTTTATGTGTTTGATTGACTTCCCCTCCTGGAGAGGTGGTACTAGCACCTTTCATCCTGATCTTTCTTAGAAGGAACTGTATACAGAGTTAACATTTACAGGGCAAAAAAACCCCCACTTTGGTTATATTGTTGCCTTGTATAGCATAAACCCAGTACCTTATTAGGTTAACAGATTCTCTGTCTCTTTTTCTCCTATCTTAAAAAGACACAAACAAAATAAAGTGGAATAAAAAAATGACTTTAACAACAACAATAATGGCATAACAAAAGCAAAACTCCTCCCAGGAAGGACTAGAAGACAGGAAAAATAAAGAGAGGAGGAAGGAAGGTAACTCTGATTTGCTTTGTTTACATTTGTAAATACTTTCTTAATATTTTATATTTTTAAAATGTGATCATATTTTATATAGTTAGAAATTTACCTTTTCACATAATAAATCCATCACAAACATCTTTCTACATCACATAATAAATACATATCATATATTTAGTGCTTGCATATTTTTGCAAGGGAAGAAGTAACTTACCTAGCTTATCCCCATTATTTTTGCTGATGGAAAGAATAATAAAAGAATTATGTTGGATGAACAGACTAGGGTAATGGCATAAGTATTCATGTCTTTGTTACGAGTCCTTTATGTCCATGGTAGGTGTATGCAAATATGTGGCCATAGTCCTGGCGGGTGTTACAACAGATCATGACCCTGTAGTTGAGCTAGCAGCATAGTGCTCCAGGGAGTCACCACTAAGTGACTGGAGATGACAAGCTACATGGACTCTAGGCCACTCTACTTCTCTGGGTTCCCACACTGCCAGAAGCAGGAATGACATAGTGTTAGAATCGGTCTCATGTTGAAGAACACAGCCAATTCTTTCATATTAGTATGTTTATATGAATCCTACTGAGTTGACTCTTGGTAGAAAGAGATAGGTTGGTATTATGAAGTGAACGTGTCCTCTCCCACAAAGTTACATGCTGAATCTCCAACCTCCAATGTGCCTGCATTTGGAGATGGGGTCTTTATGGATGTAATTAAGGTGGCATGTGCGTGTGTACATGCATGCTCAGTCATGTCCAATTCTTTGGGGCTCCGTGGACTGTAGCCCACCAGGCTCCTCTATCCATGGGATTTTCCCGGCAAGAATACTGAAGTGGGTTGCTGTGCCTTCCTCCAGGGGATCTTCCTGACCCAGGGATTGAACCTGTGCCTCTCATGTATCCTGCCTTGGAACACAGAGATAGTGTTTCTCTCTGGAGTAAAGGACAAATATACTTATTGCCCATTAGAAAAGGCTTTGGAGCCCTAAGTTTAGGGTTCTTCTTTTAAAATACAACTCTCAGACTTCCCTGGTGATACAGTGAATAAGAATCTGCCTACCAATGCAGGGAACATGGATTTGATCTCTGGTCTGAGACAATTCCACATGCCACAGAGCAACTAAACCCATGTGCCACAAATACTGAGCCTACATGCTGCAAGCTTATGCACCTAGAACCTGTGCTTTGCAACAAGAGAAGCCACCACAGTGAGAAGCCTGCACACCTCAACGAGAGAGTAGCCCTCGATCTCTACAACTAGAGAAAGCTTGTGTGTAGGAATGGAGACCCAGTGCAATCAGAAAAAAAGACAACTCTCTGTATATGTACACACTCATCTGGGCCCATCCATATCACTTGTGGGGACTTGGGGGGCAAGTGGAACTGATGAACATATGCTAATACTCATGCTGCCTGCTGCCCCATGTGCCATGAGGTCCTCTGTCTCTGAATTAGGTTACTCATGTCTTCACCAACATCCATGAAACTTGTTCGTCTACAAGTTGGTTAAAATCTCAGACCCTTTACAGTCTCTAATACATGTCACTACTGTCACCATCAGAATTCTCATGTGAAAACTCATTATCTTCTTGGTTCTAAGATGTATTAACATCATAAAAATGAGGCAGATGAAGTCTTGTTAAAGGATAGAGGAACCATAAAGAAATACGCCTGAATTTAAAAACTTGATGTTGATTGTAAAGAATTTACAGGTCTTACCTGAATTTGTTGTTTTGGTCAATGACTCCACTCAGGATCTTTGTGTAGGACTTCAAATCAAGAATAATTTGAGTCCCTCTCCCCCGGGACAAACCTACTGGACACTTATAGTCCAGACACGTTTTAAGCTAGGCTAGAAAGAGATTGAGCTAGTAGAGAGAATGGAGTAGTGGGGATTCTCACTGGTGTTTTTGCTTTTTTTTTTGCACGTGGAATGCTCAGTTGAATAAAGAACTATAGATTCTGCAGATATAAATGTGAAGAACATGGAACTTCATTGACTCCACTGTGATGTGTAAGACTCTGCCACATACCTTGCTCTAATGAAACTCCTACATTGTATTGAGTTGTACTCAATATAGTGATATTTTCAAAGAGGTGCTTATTAAAATTCTGACTTCTGGATCTCACCCCAGACTTAATATATGGGAATCTTGGAGGTGTTAGCTCAGGTATCTCATTTTTTAAAAGATATCAAGTGTGTGTGTGTGTGTTTTAAATGTTATTTATTTATTTGGACCTTCCCAGTGGCTCAGTGGTGAAGAATGTGCCTGCAATGCAAGAGATGCAGGCAGGAGAACTGGATTCGATCCCTGGGTAGGGAAGGTCCCCTGGAGTAGGAAATGGCACCTCATTCTAGTATTCTTGCTTGTAAAGTCCCATGGACAGAGGAGCCTGGTGGGATACAGTCTGTGGGGTTGCAAAGAGTTGGACATGACTGAATAACTGAGCACACATTTATTTATGTATGTATGGCTGTGCTGGGTCACTGGGTCTTCACTGCTGCACGGGCTCTCTCTAGTTGTGGTGAGTAGGGGCTAGTCTTTGTTGTGGTGCATGGGCTTCTCATTGCAGTAGCTTCTCTCATTGCAGAGCATGGGCTCCAGAGTGCAGGCTCAGTTGTCGTGATGCACAGGCTTAGTTGCTTCGAGTCATGTGGGATCCTCCCGGACCAGGGATCGAACTGGTGTCCTCTGCACTGCTGTTGAGTGGGCTCTCAACAACTGGACCATGAGGGAAGCTCAGGTATCTCATTATTGACAAACTTCTCAGCTGATACTTAGACACACTAAAGATTGAGAATCAGTGTATAGATTAGGGCATCAGGACAGAAGCCAGGTGATGAGGATCACTGTGATTCTGGGGGGAAATATGATATGGTATGTAGTGCACTATAGTATGGAGAAGGCAATGGCACCCCACTCCAGTACTCTTGCCAGGAAAATCCCATGGACAGAGGAGCCTAGTAGGCTGCAGTCCATGGGGTCGCTGAGAGTCGTACACGACTGAGCGACTTCACTTTCACTTTTCACTTTCATGCATTGGAGAAGGAAAAGGCAACCCACTCCAGTGTTCTTGCCTGGAGAATCCCATGGACGGGGGAGCCTTGTGGGCTGCCGTCTATGGGGTCACGCAGAGTCGGACACGACTGAAGCGACTTAGCAGCAGCAGCAGCAGCAGCAGCACTATAGTATGATGTAGAGCAAAGTGAGTGTGATGGTTAATTTTATGTGTTAACTTGGCTAGGTCACTGTACTGAGATATTTGGTAAAACATTTGTTTCTGTGATGATGTCTTTTTAGATGAGGATAGCATTTAAATCACTAGACTTTGAATAAAGCTGGTTGCCTTCCATAATGTGGGTAGATCTCATTCAGTCAGTTGAAGGCTTTGTTAGAAAAAGATTGGCCTCCCTAGAAGAGAGAATTCTGCTAGCTGACAGCCTTTGAACTTGAACTGAAATTCTTCCTTGAATCTCCAGCCAGCTGGCTTACCCTGCAGATTTTGAACTTGCTGACCTCCACAAACACTCTCTCCCAAGGGCTCTGTTTCTTTGCAGAACCCTGATGATACACCATGGTACAAGGATTACCTTGGGGGAGTGTGAGGACATGATCTCTGATTCTCAGAATGAGAATTAAAAAATTTTGTGTTTGCATTTAATAATAATCTTAAAAATTAGATATTCATATTCATGTTCATCTGGATGTTCATTTCCCATCAGGGGACCATTATATGATATCAGTGATGAAATCTGTGATAGGGTTATGACTGTTGGAGCCAGTTGACTGTTTAAAGTGACAGTATTATAATTTTTGGTGTATTTTCAAAACGTGAGTACACAGACTTCAGTGTAGGGTTGCCAGATAAAATACAAGAGGCCCAGTTAAATTTAAATTTCAGATAGGCAACAAATAATTTAATATAAATATGTCCCAAATATTGCATGAGGCTTATTTATATATAAATATTACATATTTACATGAATCATTTTTGTTGTTTATTTGAAATCCAGATTTAGCTGAGAATCCTGTGTTATTATTTGTTAAATCTAGCAATCCTCATTTTGAGATCTCTTTCCAGAGACTTCTCAGATTTGAAGGTGTTCTTTGCATGTATTTGTGCATGTGACTGCATGTGTGTTTTAGGCAGGTAGCTGGTGCTTCTTGATTATCATATTTTTTCATAGTTAGCTCTATATTACTCTTCTGCATCCTCTGTTTCATCCATCTCTGTGAGTTTTATTGATGTTAACCATACTCTCGAGAGACCTCTTTGGATTCAGAAAGTTCATATTGATTTACAACACGAGTTATTTTTTTTTTGCCTATTATAGTTGAGGTTTCTCTGTGTCTGGGTTCACTTAGGAAACCAAATGGCATAAGAAAATAGAGCTTGAGAAATTCAGGTTTACAGCAAAGGGAATGGATCTGTAGGAATAATTTTGATTGATGTATATTAGCTTGACAAAAATCCCTTTTTTTGTCTTTCTCATAATTTGGATTTTTTAAAAAAAATCTTTCATTGGATGTGACTGAAGCACATGGCTAAAATATTATCTTTCAACTCTCCTCTGTAGCCCCTGCATTGGCCTCAAACTCAACTATTTCCATTTTCTACCTCACTGAAATACCTTCCAAACATCCTTACAATGTCAACATCCAATTTTACAGTGACTACTTTTTCAATGGACTGTCTCCTAATTGCTTATGGGATGTTTTCTGGGTGCCAATGGCTCTTATTCATTTTATGTGAATTACTTTTGGTCTCAGAGAGTGTGTTCTTTTTATGTCCTTGCTCTTTCCACCTGTTCTCTAATTTTTAATGTCCAGAGTTAAGAAAATAATAGGATATTTTACTCTTGGACTGTAAGTGGTCACTATTTATTCTCCAGATAAAGTGTAGCACACTTTCTTCTTAAAATTGACATTATAGTTATATGCTCATTTCACATAACCATTGCAATTGTCTTATAACCCATAATCTAGGTTCACAAGTGAAAGCTGATTCTGTATCTGTAGGAAAAAAATTCATTTCTGTGGCATATGCATTAAAAACCACATGGCTTTTTAATTTTGTTCTTTTCTAAGTGCTCTCATTTACTTTAAAATCTAATTTAGGTGGTGATTTAGAAGAATGAGACCTATTAAAGTAAAACTAACCAAAATTAAAGTTATTTTATAGAGGAGGGGTGAGGATCCCATTATGGTTTCTTATTATAAGCACTCTTAGAATAGTCCACAAGACAACATATAAAGTTAAAGAATGACAGCAGCTTGCCCCAGTACTTTAATTTACTATATAGATATTCTTTCATTCTAGAAGATGAATTTCCTTCCAGAGCTCAGATTTAAAACTGAGATATTTCTTTTAATACTCAATCTGAATTCTTTCAACCAATTGGAAATCTTGAAAAAAAAAAAAAAAAAGGAATGAATGCCATTAATACAATCTAAAGTGTTTTTGGTCCAGCTAATATTGTCTAATATGATCTCTAATAATGTCATAAACACACACACACCTTTGCATATACATATATAGACACATATCTTCTTTCAGATGCCCAAACTTTCATTTTTATTTAGCTTTACAGTTTAATAAAGACACCCAGGACAGAGAACCCATCTCAACAATGACACCATTTCTCCTTTATTACTTTGCTTTGATGTTTAAAAAAAGACCTAGTAGGCATGTAGGGCAGATATAACTACATTTAGTTCCCATTTTATAGGTGAAGAAAGTGAGGATCACAGAAGTTAAGTTCTTTGTGCACTAAAAAGTGACAAGGTGGGAACTAAAGTCCAGTCCTTTGACTCCAAGTTCTGTTCTCTTTTACAGTAAGAGTTGTCATGAGCTTTATCAGAGATAATGTGTGAAAAATCTCTAGGGTATTGGTCGTTATAATATATTCTCCAACTCACTTTCCCCTAAATTGGCTAACTATAAGATTCCCTTGGGAATTTGTACTTCTGCAAACACTCTTCAGGTGATTCTGACAATCAGCTAGAATGGAAAAAAAACCTCTTAGGTCATATTCTCAGAAAACCAACTGATTGGTGATGTCAGTACCCTGTAGATTGTGCGTTTCGTCCATAGGGGTTTCCTACTGCCTATCTTCAAGTTGTAAAGTCTTATTCTCCTTATAGGAAGACATCATGGTGGGGGAGCCTGGTGGGCTGCCGTCTATGGGGTCGCACAGGGTCGGACACGGCTGAAGCGACGCAGCAGCAGCAGCATGCTAATAGAAATTGTTATCTTTACCTTCACACCTGCTACTTTTAAGCAATGGAATAGGTGTCACTGGCATTGTCTAAATGTGAGGGAGGTAATGTTATCACCATCTTACAGAATAGAATGCTGAGAAGCAGGAAGCATAAGTAACTTTCCCAAAGGGACTGTTATTAAATAAATTGATTTGGTTGACATAAGGTTGATTATTAGTTCATTCATGATAATGTTCTGGAGTAACTGAAGCATTTTCAAGTTCTGACATCAAAAGTTATCTTTCAAAAAGAAAAGCACACTACCTCTTTCATTTAAGCAGTTTTATTTAGAGATTTTCCAAAGTCCCTTTCTTATAACACACACACACACACACACACACAGTTATTTAGAAAAAAAAAATGAAACCTGATAGTTTAAAGCTGTTATTTAATAGAACAATTTGTTTATGTAGTTGAATAAGAACTTTAAAATGACTTTCCAGACCATATTTTCTAGAAACCTTAAATACTTCAGTCCACCCTGGGAAGAAACATTTGCTTTTGGAAAAGGCTGATGGTTTGAGTAATGTACTTTGTTTTGATTCCCTTTTCTACCTGGGGAAGAACATGTCTTATTCATTATTCAATGTGTAAAG
The DNA here is from genome assembly GCF_003369695.1 of Bos indicus x Bos taurus. Classification (NCBI taxonomy): domain Eukaryota; kingdom Metazoa; phylum Chordata; class Mammalia; order Artiodactyla; family Bovidae; genus Bos; species Bos indicus x Bos taurus. Next base: position 42,042,895 of record NC_040078.1, on the reverse strand, counting down.
TTTTATTATTACTCCAGAGTTAGAGGAGGAGACAAATAACCAAGGATAGGCAGTTTGAGAGAGTACCCAAGGGTGGGGAAGAAGACCTGAGATGATCCTAGACTTAAAAAATGTATTTTATGTTCAAAGCATCCTCTAGATATTATGAATTTGTTTGTACACTTTAGCTTAACTTTGAAAGGATAACCTCTAAATCCAGAAAATAGTTTTAACCATACTGTGCCAAGTTCAAAGCCAGGTCTTAGAGTCAGCTATAATTTGAGCAAAACAGTAGTAGTTACAGCAGATGCAGCTTTTCCTTGAGCCTAGCCAGAATATTACTGTGTGCAAGTTACTTTATCACTCTTGTCAATATGAATGGTCACCCCTGTCTCACAACAGTAATTGCAAAAATCAATGTGTCACACGTCACTTCCCTGGAAAGCAGCGCTGAGGATCTATCAGTCACCAGCAACTGCAACAGACGTCATTCATGTCACCTGCACCTTTCTCCTTTGTCCTCTCCAGCTCTCTCAGCCTAAAGGAGAGAAGCCTGGGTGAGTGTCTCCTCACTGGGCCCTGCTTATCTGACAGCAATCAATGGATATTTAGCAAACATTCATAATGAACACCTGACCCTGTGTTGGGTGTTAGCTCCCATCTTGCAAGCCTTTGCTGTAGTTTATTCCCTCTTCCTGGAAGGTTCTCCTCAGCAATCTTCATCTGACTAGTTTCATCTTGTCATGCAAAATCTTAACTAAGGTTTTCAACATCACCACCGCAAAAACATCTTCTTTCTGGACATGGGGACACAGCAGAAGGTGAGGATGGGATGAGCGGAGAGAGTAGCTCTGACATATATACACTGCTATGTGTAAAATAGATACCTAGTTGGAAGCTGGAGAAGGCAATGGCACCCTGCTCCAGTACTCTTGCCTGGAAAATCCCATGGATGGAGGAGCCTGGTAGGCTGCAGTCCATGGGGTTGCTAAGAGTCGGACATGACTGAGTGACTTCAATTTCACTTTTCACTTTCATTCATTGGAGAAGGAAATGGGAACCCACTCCAGTGTTCTTGCCTGGAGAATCCCAGGGACAGAGGAGCCTGGTGGGCTGCCGTCTATGGGGTCGCATAGAATAGGACATGACTGAAGAGACTTAGCAGCAGAAGCAGCAGCAGCAGCAGCAGTGGGAAGCTGTGTATAGCATAGGGAGCTCAGCCCGGTGCTCTGTGATGACCTAGAGGGGTGAGATGGCAGTGGGTGGGTGGAAGGGAAGTTCAAGACAGAGGGGATATATGTGTATTTATAGCTGATTCATTTGTTGTACAGCAGAAACTAACACAAACTCCAACAAACTCCAACAAACTCCAACAAACAATAGTTAATTGGAACCCCCCCACCTCCCAAAAAAAGATGTTCTTTCAATCTAAAATAAACATCTGGTCACATTCTGTCATATGGTCCTATTTTAATCCTCTACATAGCATTTATTATTATCTGTTATTTTTCTTATCTTAAAAAATATATTTTCTGTTTCCTATTACTACAGTGTATTTACCACAACAGATGGAAACTTCCCTTTCTTGTTATCACTCAAGCACCTAGAATATTTCCTGGCACGTAAACATTTGTTAAACGAGAGACTTAGGATACAATAATGGAACAGAAGTGGACATGGTTCCTGATAGGTGGGGCTGCTTGTAGTTTAGCAAGGACAATAGACATTAACCAAAGAATTCTACAGTTTAATGCAAATTTACAGCTATCATTAGTGTGGAGATAGAGCCATTTTAGGAGGACTTAGTAATGGGGTAATTAACCGTAAAATGGAGGTCACCCTGGGATCCCCAAGAAAGGGCAATGAGGAGAGATAAAATCTAAAAGAAGAGGTCAAAGAGGTTGAGCCAAGTAGGGAGATTGTTTAAAACCAAGGAACTTCTGTGTTTCAGGTTTTGTGGTTGGAGGGAACACGCTCATTCAAGAAAAAAGCCAGTGTGGTTGGCTTGCAGAGGGAAAGTGAAAAGATAGTTCTGAGATGAGGCTGGACAGGCAGGTGGGATCCAAGCCAAGGCAGGATCTTGTGGACAGTGTTGGGCATTTGCATCTTTAGTCTAGGATTGATGGAGAGCCTCTGATGAGTTTTAAATAGTAGTGGAGAATGGTGTGATCAGATCTGCAACTTGAAAACAAATCACTGTGCATTGTAGAGAGTAGACTATTTAGTGATGGTTTACATAGGAAAAGCAATGCCATCATTCAAGCAAGAGATGTGGGCTGTTTGGGTTGGGATACTGTAGAAGAGATGCAGTGCAGAAAGATTAAGGAGCTATTCTGTAAGTCAAGTCAGTAAGATGTGGTTTTGGGGTAGATATCAGGGCAAGAAGTGATGCTTTTGAACTGTGGCGTTGGAGAAGACTCTTGAGAGTCCCTTGGACTGCAAGGAGATCCAACCAGTCCATTCTGAAGGAGATCAGCCCTGGGATTTCTTTGGAAGGAATGATGCTAAAGCTGAAACTCCAGTACTTTGGCTACCTCATACAAAGAGTTGACTCATTGGAAAAGACTCTGATGCTGGGAGGGATTGGGGGCAGGAGGAGAAGGGGACGACAGAGGATGAGATGGCTGGATGGCATCACCGACTCGATGGACATGAGTTTGAGTGAACTCCAGGAGTTGGTGATGGACAGGGAGGCCTGGCGTGCTGTGATTCACGGGGTCGCAAAGAGTTGGACACGACTGAGCGACTGTACTGAACTGATTGGGGCAAGAGAGAGGAAGGCGTCCAGGATGATTCTTAAACTTATTTGCTTATCAGAATGGAAGCTTGTGTCATTCACTGATAATGGTCCCAATAAGAAGACCACCGAGGTGGGGTGTGAGGCTGGAAACAATGAATTCAAATGTGTGTTATGTTCTTTAAAATGCCTTTGAGACATCCAAGTAGATACATTTAGTAAGTAATTGGTTATGTGAGTCTGGAACACCAAAGAAAGTCTGTACCAGAGAAATACCCACAAATTTGAGGGTCATGTGTAATATTTATTTATTTGGATGTGCCTGGTCTTAATTGTGGCATCTGGGATCTAGTTCTCTGACCAGGGATTGAATCCAGGCCCCCTACATTGGGGCCACAGTCTTAACCCCTGGACCTCCAGGAAAGTCCCTGAGAAACTTATCTAAGTAGGTGAAAATAGAAGTTGTTGATATAGATATGATAGCCTGAATATAGAAATCGGGGACAGAAAGGCTAAGACATAGACTTGAGGAAGTTCCATCATTTAATTCATTTAATTACTGGATAGAGAAGAATGATCATCAAAGCAGATAGAGGAGGAAGTTCCAAACAAGAGGCATAAATCTAGAGACACTTTTGTCATGGACGCCAAGGGAAGACTCATCCATGTCAGAAGCTGTGTGCAGACTAAAAAATACCTTGTCTATATCTCCCACTAAACAAATACTTTTTAAATCAATGAATGAATATTGAACAAAAGATATGAAATCTTCAATATATAGGGCATTAAGGGAAAATAAAAGTGAAAGTGAAAGCCACTCAGTCATGTCTGACTCTTTGTGACCCCCATGGATACAGTCCATGGAATTCTCCAGGCCAGAATACTGGAGTGGGTGGCCTTTCCCTTCTCCAGGGGATCTTCCCAACCCTGGGATCAAACCCAGCTCTCCTGCTTGCAGGCGGATTCTTTATCAACTGAGCCACAAAGGAAGCCCATTTAAGGGAAAACGGGGAAGTCATAACAAAATGTGGGATTGAGGAGAGGAGTGGAGATTTCTGAAAATGTATCCATCATGAATGATCTTTCTGGTCAATTATTAGTGTTAGACTTAAAATACAGACTAAATAGATCACCTCTCTATCTTCTGAACATTGTGTGGATATAATGGCAAATTCCAGAAGGGGCTGCTGGTGAAGAGGAATAGTAGCCCCTGTGTTATCTGGGAGGGGTAACAGAGGAAGCAAGGTGCAGGTGTGTTTGGCTGACACTTTCTGGAGATTTCTTTGCTGCTGCTGCTAAGTCACTTCAGTCGTGACCCCATGGACTGCAGCCCACCAAGCCCCTCCATCCATGGGATTTTCCAGGCAAGAGTGGGGTGCCATTGCCTTCTCTGGGAGCACTCTGATCAACAGGGAATTCCATACGTACTGCTGTATATCCATTTGAGGTGCAGGCTTTAGAACCTGGTGTGAAACATTGCTGCTTTGGCTAAATATGCATTTGTATTAATCACTCTGGCAAAGACTTAGATTACATATGGTGGGTATTATCTGCAATAACCCTTAAACTTCACTGGCTTTGCCCGGTGGAATTTGTCTCATTTTTATAGTGTTTTTGTGTAGGTGTATAGTAGTTTGCATTCCCTAGGATGATATATGAACTCTGAGTCCTTCTGGCTTGTGGATCTACTGTCCCTTAAAGCCATAGAGGATCTGCTGAATCCTCTGCTTCTAGCTGGTCAGTGCAAGAAGGGAGAAGAGCGAGCATTATGACAGTTTTTTAGCATACATATCTCCTACTTACAGTCAGAAGACTATCCTGGGGCCACAGTTTACTACCAGGGAGGCTGGGCTGTATAATCAAGTAGAAAAGAAAACAGATCTGATAAACTTATCCATCTCTCTCCTAAGGGTCTTTTTTTCATTTGTTCTGCTAGTTTGAGGGACTAACTAAGCTCTAGTACCTGGAGATGGTTCTTAAGAGTCCCTTGGACAACAGAGAGATCAAACCACTCAATCCTCAAGGAAATCAACCATGAATATTTATTGGAAGGATTGATGTTGAAGCTGAAGCTCCAATATTTTGGCCACCTGATGCGAAGAGGCAACTCACTGAAAAACACCCTGATGCTGGGAAAGATTGAGGGCAAGAGGAGAAGGGGGCGAGAGTACAAGATGGTTGAACGGCATCACTGAATCTATGGATATGAGTTTGAGCAAACTCCAGGAGATAGTGAAGGACAGGGAAGCCTGGCGTGCTGCAGTCCATGGGATTGCAAAGAGTTGGACACTCCTGAGCCTCTGAACAGCAACAACAACCTTCCTTGCCAGAGAATTTTTTCTTTACTCAATATATTTTATTTCAAAAATGAAATATATTTACTAAAATATATGTTTCTGCCTACTACTCTTAACTTTTACTTAAATGTCTTCTCTTCTCAAGAGACAAAAAGATTTGGTGATGATTTTCCACAATTGTCCAATGATTATCTTCCAGCCAAGAATTCTCCACCTATGGCAATCAAGCTGGTTTACTTCCCCAAAACTATTATTTCTTTCTGACTTTACCTTTGAGTATTTAAAAAAAAATATTTTTATGAGGTTCTACTTCAACAAGATTTTGGGGAAAGGATTTATAGCTTGGCTTTTGTCTAAAACAGTGGTTCTTAAATGTTCAGAATTGCCTAGAGGGCTGGCCCACAACCAGAAGTCCTGATTTTCTGGGTGAGAGCTGAAAATTTGCATTTCTAACAAATCCCTAAGTGATTCTCAAGCTACTCATTCAGAAACCAAACTTTGAGAACCTCTTTTTTAAAATAAACTGATTTTTATTTTTCTTAAAGAGGACATCCTGCTTTCCCAACCCTGAGATTTGATTCACATGTGAACTAACCTAATAGGAAATACATTTTAAAATCAGAAAAGAGCTTGGAATTAGAAAATCTTGATCCTTGTTTTGAAGCAGCCACTTTTTAATTTGTAGTATGAAAGTATGCAAGTCATTCTACCTCTCGGGTTTTCCATTTCTTTATTTCTAAAATGATGATAATAACACCTACTTTGCCTGGAACAAGAGATTTTGTCCCAGACTAATCAGGTACAGAACAGCCAGGAGATTGGCTTGTTTCTATGAAGAGGGAGATTTACAACCCATCAGAAAGCTTCTCTAGGGGCTGATCACCCACAGGGAAATCTATTATGTATCCTCCACAAAAGAGGCTGCCTTCATTTTCTGCAAGGCGGTATACTCCCAGCCCCCGGACCGAATTTCCGAACAATGAGGCAGCCAAGATGTTGAAAGGTTAGCACTGCATCCTTGTGATTCTTGATGCAGCTCTGTGACAGAATCACTGTGTAGCTTTGAGAAAAATTCCCTGGCCCTGGTTCCGGGCATTCTGAGGTGGGGCCTGGGTGTCCAAGTGTGTCTTAGGTGCTAACAGGGTTGAGAACCTTCCTGTGGAAAACAGACTGGTCGTGTCTGTCAGCGAAGTGGGCTGCACTGTGACTTCCAGCTTACAGACGATAGGCACGTTCTGTGCACAGCGAAGTTTGAGTGCATTCGGGGTATTAAATTCCCATGCAGTGAGTGCTCTATCACAGGACAAATGAGCGTGTCAGAGCGGACTTTTTAAGGCTCTGTGTTATTATGTTGAATGATAAACTGCTTGCAGGTGATTAAACTGCCTCCACAGGCTTAGGCCTCACTTCTTTTGCTTTTCAGGTGGTGCCATCTATCTTTCTGTTTCTCCACCAAAGAGAAAGCACACGTGCTGAGTTGCAGCAAAGCACTCCAGATATGAGAGAAATAGGTTGAAGAAGATGCCTCATGCTTAATTTTCCTAGACATGCAGAACTAGATCAAATCTCGTATAACCATGTCATAAGACATTGGGCATCTATAAATAATCTTGTGTTTTAATATCTGATTTTGAAGTTTTATTTGGGCTTTTCTCACTAGGATAAAGGCAGGCAGAATGGTCATTGTGAGAAGGAAGTGAAACAGTCTGGGTATGAGATTCAAAGGCTGCTATCGTCTCTGGTGCTTTCTCTGTATATGTCACTTGGACTTATATTGTTTCATTAGAAAAATGGGCCAAAACTCACATTGTTTATTTGATAAAGGGTTGCTTAAACTTGTTCTGTGTGTTTTCCATGTTTATATTTTCGAAAAGCTACTATTAACCTATTTGACATTAAAATAATCTGGCCTGAATAACATTTATCTCAGAATAACTTTCATTTGGTTCATACATCGGCACTAGATGACTTTCAGTGATTCCTGAAAGAGGCAACTGGAAAAGACAAATTGTGGAACTTTTGAAGAACTGAACTCCAGAGCTTAATGAATGCTTTAGGAACAAGGTCTGTTATTTTCTTCAAATAGTGTACTGATAAGGAAAGAGCAGCTTTGTAATGACTCTGTTATTTTGATAATTTTGACTGTCTAGAGATGATGAAGAATTTTCATCAGATTGTTGTCTATGATCAATGCTTTCTGATTCCACCCTTTTCCTAGAAACTTCTTTGATTACCTCTTAGCTGTGGCTTTTTGATGACCTAGGTTTGATTTAGATGATTACTTCTGAAAAAAACTGTTATCATCCCTGTGGTGGCATGAGGCTCCAGAGAAGGGAGAGGTGGGACAGAATCTTAGTTCAAGTCATTATATTTAGTAGGAAACTGGGGTTTAGAGCAAAATAGGATCAGGATCCCCAAGGGTAATGAGTGACACCCAGGACAGAACTGGCCTCAGACTCTGGACAAGTCTGAAACAGCTCATGTCAACTGAAGGTACCATTCCCAAGTTCCAGCCATGGACATTGGAGAGTACACACGGGGTTCCCCAGCCTGGTGTGGGATCTGAGGCTCTGGGAACAAAGGCTGGCTCTGTATTTTTTTTTAAAAACTTTTTATTTATGTAAAGAATAGACTTTTGGACTCTGTGGGAGAAGGCAAGGGTAGGATGATTTGAGAGAATAGCATTGAAACATGTATATTACCATATGTGAAATAGATCTCCAGTCCAGGTTTGATGCATGAGACAAGGTGCTCAGGGCTGGTCACTGGGATGACCCTGAGGGATGGGATGGGGAGGGAGGTGGGAGGGGGGCTCAGGATGGGGAACACATGTACACCCGTGGCTGATTCATGTCAATGTATGGCAAAAACCACTACAATATTGTAATTAGCCTCCAATTAAATAAATTAATTTACAAAAAAAAAAAAAAAACGACCCTTTTTATTTTGCAATGGGGTATAGTCGATTGACAATGTTGTGATAGTTTCAGATGAACAGTGAAGGGATTCAGCTACATATACATGTAGCCATTCTCCCCAAACTCCTCTCCCATCCAGGCTGAAGGCTGGCACTGTATTGTGTTATACTGGAAACTGACTAGAGGAGGTTTAGGTTTTTTGTTGTTTTACTGCCAGGAGGAGAGGGGAAAGACTAACTTGCAAATCAGGTGGATGAAAATTAAGACTAAGAAAGATTTGCTTGTTGTAGGCAACCCTTTTGTCTGTTGCTGTTGTTTAATGTTTACGAATAGAGGCAGGTAAGGCTGAATTCCCTTCTGTTCTTCAGGAATTCTTTCAAAAGTATTTTGTTCTTGTCTTAGACTGCAAATTTGACACCACACATTACTGTTATCACCTTCTGCAGCTGAAATGCAGACTTCGGAACTGGATGTGGCATGGAATATTTTTTCTGTCTAATTAGCCCTAGAACTCTACGTTAAAGCTCACAATGCGTGTCCTTTGGCATGACATCAGTCCGCCGTTGACTCTGATTGTCAGCAGGATTCTAGTTATTTGGGCCAAAGCATTTTGCCCAGAGTTTTTGTGTTCAAAGAGAACTTCTGTGTAAGGGAAAGAAAGCCTTTTTGTTATTATTGTTCCTCTTCTTTGGAATTAACACCTATCTAAATTAATCCTCTCTAACTTCTCACACTCCTCCAATAGGTACACTTCCTAAACTGCTTTAGTAACCAACAGAAAGGGGAGTGGTAGTCTTCTAATTAGCTTTCTAGAGATAGAAAAAATTCCCAGCTATTAAACCCAAGCTGTATCTAATGTGGGGTTTCAGCCTAATGAACAGTTGTAAGCATGCTGCCTTCCCACACAGTAGCACTTGATGGAATCTCTGGTTTACAACTGCTGCTTATTGATTAAACAACTAGACTGTTTTGATGCTGATTATTTCTGTTGTTGCACCCATCATCTTAGGTTTGGAAGAATTATTACAGATATTAACGATTTAGAGTTATTAAAGGTCACTATTCTATCCCCTCACCCACCTTATGCTGATAACGTCTTTACAACATCTCCCCCAAGTGGTTGTCTTGATCATGATAGAACCCACCTAACCAGAACGAGGAGAAAGCAGACTCCAGAGTCCAGCAGACTGTTATAACTTAGTTATTCCTTAATACAGTTTATTTAAAACCATAGTGACCTCTAGCTTAGAAGAGGCCCTAAATATACAAATAGATAAGTTGATATAAAATGTGGTGAATGCTTTGATAGAGTCACAGATGCACAAACTGTTTTTAAAACAACTAACTGCATGGGAGAACATAGGAAAGAATTTGTCTTGAAGAGTAAGTAGATGTGCTTATGTGCTTATCTGTGTGTTAGGGAAGAATATTTCCAGAGAAAAGGTAAAGGTGTAAAAATATGGAATCTAGGAAAGACTGTGGTAAGACACAGTGAGAAGTTCAGAAAGGCTGGATGAAAGGTGCAGTGGTGAAAGAGAACAGCTTGAGCCAGGCTATTAGGAGCTTAGTTTTCCCAACAAAAAGTTGGATTTTATCATATAAGAAGAGATTTTAAAGGGTTTAAAACATGGGAGTGGCTTGGTCAGATTTCAGTTTTCTCAAGATAACCTCAGTGGTAGTTTTGAGGACTCATTTGATGAAGGAGGGACTAACTCAATGATATAGGTTGGACATAAAGTGTTCTCCCCTGCTGTCAGCCCATGTGCCCTATTTTGGTTCAGAAAATATGGTCACTGTCTATAGAGCCAGCCTTAACTAGTTGTGGTAGATTCTTGTAAATGTTACATCTAATGTTGTATGAATACTGGGAAAGTGAAATAGGAAATTGTGGAAATTATTTGGATTGTGCAGGGACATAAAAATTGACTTGAAATACTATCTTAAAGAATTTTAAGATGGGAAATACTTAGCTCATTGAGCAAGTTTTTTTTTTTTTTTTTTCCGCCTTGAAATGTTCGGTTTTAACTTGGTTGGACATCGTCTGAGGCACATGCTCAGTAATTTGATGATTTCAGCAGTATGTTATTCTGTGATATTCTTATGGATCAGAAAGTCATTATATAGGACAAAATGAAACCACATAAGTAATGTAGTTGGAAAAGGAAAGGTCAAAATAATATTATGAGAGGCATTAGAAAATTGATAGAACTCATGTTCTATTAGCTGGAATGTGGAATTACTACTCTCAAACCAGTATGGATGGTGCATTTTTGATTGCCTTTCAGGAAATGCATTGGTGCTCAGAAGGTGAGGCGTCTTGAACTTTTTGGCTCTTCCCTGCATTTTCTTCTGCCTTACGAGTTTTATACTATCTTATGAAGTTTATACTATCTGCTCATTTTGACTTTCTGGCTAACTAATTCCCAATTCTCAGCATGTGTAAACAAATACTCCTAAGATAGGTGATGTCACAAACAGAAATGTGTGTGTTTCAGAAAAAGATGAGGGGCAAATATACCTGGATTAAAGCCATGAAACAAATCCTTAAATATCTTTTCTAATAGGCTTCCGATAGTTTATTTTTATTCATGATACATATTTATTTAGTAGCATCCCAGCATGGAGGAAAGTAGATTTTTACCAACCAACAGAAGAGTTCAGTCTGGACACTGGTTGTCACTCCTGTGGGGCTGGCTGGCTCCTGTGCTTTGTCATCTCCCAGAGGTTTCCTGATAAGGAAATGTGTGCTGGTCAGAATTGATCTCTGGCATTATTGTCAATGGCACCCATAATTTGGCCCACAAGGGCATGTTTTCTTGCAACTAGACTGTGACTGCATCCTATCGTTTCGTATTTGCAGGCTGCTCCATCAAGCTAATAAAGCAGCTGTTTCTTATGTATGACATGCTGTGTTGCGTGACTGACGGATAACTGCAGCATTTTAAGTCTTGTGCTAGATTCTCCATTATGCTGCCAGCCTGTCTGTTAGCCTCTATCAAAATGTTTCCTGTTATGGACTGTCAGAAGCAGAAGTCAGTTGTTTTTGAGTCCAAGCTAGTCTGAAGTCTGTAAGGTACTGCCAGATTAGAAGGCAGGGGTAGGTGAGGAGAAGCTGAAAGGAGGCACTTGAAGGCATCGAACGTAAGCACAAAAATTACCTTTTTCATAGCCCCACATGTGTGGATGTAGATAGAGTAGCTTCTGTAGAAACTATAATTCAGTGTGAGCTGGAATAGTCCTTTCTATGAGGCTTGGAGACTCGTTAGAAGAAAGACAAGGACAGGTGACTGACACTCATTAAACACTTTGCGTACAGCACTGTGGTATGTTCTACTGCACATATTAGGTCATTGATTCTCAAATAATTCTGAGAAACAGGATTTCTACTCCCTGCTCCTTTTATTTTTGTTAACATGTGAGAAACCAGCTTTGAGAAATTGTGGAACTTTCTTGCTTTTCACAACTAGAACAGTTCTGTGGTTCTTCCTGTGCCCTTTCCATGATCTCCTCGGTGCTCCCAACTGACCAGCTCCTCAGGGGAAAGCTCTGTCCCTGGGGAAAGCTCTGGAGATTCTCAGAGAGGACTTGACAGGCCTCCAACAATTTGCTTCCTGGGAGGTTTCAGTGGCTCAGTGGCTAGAGATTGTTCATCCTAACAACACAAAAGCAGATTTCAGTGTAGTTTGTTTCTATTAATAAGTTATACACACTGTTTATATCAGTGGATCATGTGGCAATTTAAAAAGCATGTTTATGGAATCATTATTATGTCTTAGAGTTATGTAGAACACAGCCTGAAAACTACAGGCTTAACATATTTCAGTAAATAGGTTAACTACTTCCACATATATGTCTCCCTATCTTTTCTTACCTTGAACCCTTGGCCTTCCGACATTTATTCATGGTCATTCATTAGCTCCAGGGAAGGATTTTAAAGCATAGCTGTACAACAAGACTGAAATTCTTGGCTTATGAGTTGCAAGAACCTGGAATTTGAGCATCAGAGGCCTTAGTTTTGAGATAAGTGGGTGGAATTTATGCCCTAAGTGATAGATTTTGAAGAATATACTGTGAGTCAGAGGCTTTTTTTCCTAATATTCAGATAGATAAAGATTCTTTGTGATGATGAGAGAGAGGAGATGAATCATAAGGTACACACAGAGCACTGCTGATGTGTCTCCTGGGAAGGATCCAACATTCTTTCCAGACTCATAAGCCTTAATAATTTTAAAATATAGTTTTAAACAGAATTGTGTCTATTTAAAGTGTACGGTATCATGATTTGATATATGCACGTGTATAGTGAAATGGGGCTTCCCAGGTGGCACTAGTGGTAAAGAATCCACCTGCAGTGCAAGAGATGCAGGTTCGATCCCTAGGTTGGAAAGATCCTCTGGAGGAGGAAGTGGCTCCCCACTCCAATATTCTTGCTGCAAAAATCCAATGGACATAGGAGCCTGGTGGGCTACAGTCCTTGGGGTTGCAAAGAGTCAGACTCGACTGAGTGAGCACACAGAGAAATGACATCAGCATGCTGCTCCTCAGACACTTATTTTTGTGTGTGTGTGATGAGAACACCTGGAATCTACTCTTACCATAGTTTCAATATTCAATACAGAATCATTAACTATAGTCATCACACTGTATGTTGGTCTTTAGACTTGTTTATACTAAATAATGGCAACTTTGTACTTTTTGACCACTATCTCTCTTATTTCTCCTCCCCCACCCTGATCCAGCCTTTATTAACTTAAGGACTACTCTCTGTTCCAATGAATTCAACTCTTTTTTTAAGGTTCCACATATAATTATGATCCTATTTTCTCTATGTGACTGACTTGTTCTCCAGTTTTACCCATGTTGATGCAAATCGAAAGATTTCCTTCCTTTTCATAGCTGAATAATATGTGTGTGTAGTATGTGTTTGTGTCTGTGTAAAATCGAAAACTCTGAACTTGGATTAAAATGATCTTGTATTGCTGGTTTCCCCAAGTGCTTGGCAAAAACATTATAAAATCCTACTTGTTTTGTTGTTGTTCAGTTGCTCAGTCATGTCCGACTCTTCGTGACCCCATGGACTGCAGCACGCTGGGCTTCCCTGTCCTTCACCATCTCCTGGAGCTTGCTCAAACTCATGTCCATTGAGTCAGTGATGCCATCCAACCATCTCATCCTCTATCATCCCCTTCTCATCCTACCTTCATTCTTTCCCAGCATCAGGGTCTTTTCTAATGAGTTGGCTCTTTGCATCAGGTGGCTGAAGTATTGGAACTTCAGCTTCAAGATCAGTCCTTCCAATGAATATTCAGGATTGATTTCCTTCCAGATTGACTAGTTTGATCTCCTTGCAGTCCAAGGAACTCTCAAGAGTCTTCTCCAACATCACAGTTCAAAATCCTATTTGGAAGATAATAAATGGGTAATTCTAATAATTTTCAAATGACATATTTAATGATAAATAAACAATAGCATTTTATTGTTATTATTAATTATTATTAATGCTTAATAATATTATTATTAAATAAGTATTAAATAATGTAAATATTGTAATACATGATAGTTGCTGCTGCTAAGTCATTTCAGTCGTGTCCGACTCTGTGTGACGCCATAGATGGCAGCCACCAGGCTCCCCCATCCCTGGGATTCTCCAGGCAAGAACACTGGAGTGGGTTGCCATTTCCTTCTCCAATGCATGAAAGTGAAAAGTGAAAGTGAAGTCACTCAGTCGTGTCCAACTCTTAGCGACCGCATGGACTGCAGCCTACCAGGCTCCTCCATCCATGGGATTTTCCAGGCAAGAGTACTGGAGTGGGGTGCCATTGCTTTCTCTGACATCATAGTGATATCATATAAATAATATAATATTAATATTATAATGATATAAATGTTATTAATATTTACTATTTAATAATAAATAACCAATAAAAACATCTAAATGCAAAGAAGAAAAACTCCTTTAGGTGAGAAACCACAGTTAATAGAAGCAGATCCACAAAGACTGTAGATACTGAAATTATCAGACACAAACTATGAAACTATGGTTACTATGGTTCTGAGAAAATAAACACAAATATAAAATCATGGCGGGTAACTGAAAATTATGAAGAATAACACATCACATTAAACTATAAATTTTAGAACTCACTTCAACAATTGAAATGAAGAATACAATGAATGAGTTTAATAGTAAATTATATAAAACCGATAGAAATTTAGTGAACTGAATGATATGATGGAAGAAATTAATCACAATTAAGTAGAGAAAGGTGATTTATGGAAAATATTGAAAGAAGGGTAACAGAAATAGAGAATTCAGTAAGAAGTGCTGCCCTAAGTGGAATCCAAGAAGAGGAAAGAAAGAGGATGTAGATGGAAAGAAAGATGGAATATCTGAAAAGGTAATGTCTGAGAATTTTCTGTAGCTTATAAAATACACAGATTCAAATATCACAATCCTAAGGATGACAAGTAAAAAGAAATTCACATATCAGAGTGAGGCATATGCAAATATATATATGAAATAGGCCAAGTTTCCTAATATATGTATATAAACACACACACACACATGAAAAACACTGCATATCTCTTTAATTTTATAAGGTCATTTTATGCCATGATTCTATGTTACACCAATATTTGTGTTTGTATTACCACCACAAAACAAATACTTTAATCATCATTAATTTTAAATAGAATTTACTATAGCATTCATGATAAGTCAGATCATTCTCCTGCAACATAATACTCTAATTTCTTGAACTGGATGAGAAAATCAAATCCTTATTGGAGTTAACTTTTCTTCCCTTTAAAGCATCTGGAGTTTACAAGTCCTGTAAGCTTGTACCATTTAACAGTTTGCACAGTTCTGCTGCTGCTAATGGAGCCAACTTGTTCACAGCCATTGCTTCACTCTTTTGTGCACAAAAATGCCTGGAATCAAAATGAGTAAAATTTGTTTAGAAGAACAGGCATTTGCTCTAAATGAAAAGATACGCTTCACAGAGTCTTGTGTAAATGCACTTTCTTCGGCAGCACATGTTGAGTCATTATTTTCCCACTCAGTCTTAGTTATTTTTGAAACAGAAGCTGAGAATTCTTTAGCAGATTTGTGTCTTTGAATGTATTCAGTGATATCCCTATGACCTTCATAGTTGTTGGTAAATGTTGACAAGTTTTGTGTGTTACATGGGTATCATTAACTTTCTCAGAGATAAATATGTAGCACTCATTTTTTCATTAAACACACTGTCACACACATTTGAATTCATTACTGCTAACAGAGCTTATTGTAAGTTGAAAAGTGATGAAAAATAATAGAACAAACAGTTGTACATTTATAATTAACACAGAGATAATGACAAAGACCACTGTAGCAAGTGTGTTCATACTACTCTCCTTATGCCACACGGCAGGATTGCTCATCATCTATTTTCAGGTATACTTCAGGTAGATGTATCCTAGAGTTTTCCATTTTCCACTGACTCTGCTTATGGGCAGCCTATGGCTTTATGCATATCATCAGTTCAGTTCAGTTCAGTCGTGTCCAACTCTGCGACTTCATGAATTGCAGCACGCCAGGCTTCCCTGTCCATCACCAACTCCCGGAGTTCATTCAGACTCATGTCCTTCGAGTTGGTGATGCCATCCAGCCATCTCATCCTCTGTCGTCCCCTTCTCCTCCTGCCTCCAATCCCCCGCAGCATCAGAGTCTTTTCCAATGAGTCAACTCTTCGCATGAGGTGGCCAAAGTACTGGAGTTTCAGCTTTAGCATCATTCCTTCCAAAGAAATCCCAGGGCTGATCTCCTTCAGAATGGACTGGTTGGATCTCCTTGCAGTCCAAGGGACTCTCAAGAGTCTTCTCCAACACCACAGTTCAAAAGCATCAATTCTTCAGTGCTCAGCTTTCTTCACAGTCCAACTCTCATACCCATACATGACTACTGGAAAAACCATAGCCTTGACTAGACAGACCTTTGTTGGCAAAGTAATGTCTCTGCTTTTTATTTTTTTTACTTTAAAAAAAAAAATTTATTTTATTTAACTTTACAATATTGTATTGGTTTTGCCATATATCAAAATGAATCTGCCACAGGTATATATGTGTTCCCCATCCTGAACCCTCCTCCCTCCTCCCTCCCCATACCATCCCTCTGGGTCATCCCAGTGCACCAGCCCCAAGCATCCAGCATCGTGCATTGAACCTGGACTGGCAACTCGTTTCGTACATGATATTATACATATTTCAATGCCATTCTCCCAAATCAGCCCACCCTCTCCCTCTCCCACAGAGTCCAAAAGACTGTTCTATACATCAGTGTCTCTTTTGCTGTCTCGTATACAGGGTTATTGTTACCATCTTTCTAAATTCCATATATATGCGTTAGTATACTGTATTGGTGTTTTTCTTTCTGGCTTACTTCACTCTGTATAATAGGCTCCAGTTTCATCCACCTCATTAGAACTGATTCAAATGTATTCTTTTTAATGGCTGAGTAATACTCCATTGTGTATATGTATCACAGCTTTCTTATCCATTCATCTGCTGATGGACATCTAGGTTGCTTCCATGTCCTGGCTATTATAAACAGTGCTGCGATGAACATTGGGGTACACGTGTCTCTTTCCCTTCTGGTTTCCTCAGTGTGTATGCCCAGCAGTGGGATTGCTGGATCATAAGGCAGTTCTATTTCCAATTTTTTAAGGAATCTCCACATTGTTCTCCATAGTGGCTGTACTAGTTTGCATTCCCACCAACAATGTAAGAGGGTTCCCTTTTCTCCACACCCTTTCCAGCATTTATTGCTTGTAGACTTTTGGATCGCAGCCATTCTGACTGGCATGAAGTGGTACCTCTTAGTGGTTTTGATTTGCATTTCTCTGATAATGAGTGATGTTGAGCATCTTTTCATGTGTTTGTTAGCCATCTGTATGTCTTCTTTGGAGAAATGTCTATTTAGTTCTTTGGCCCATTTTTTAATTGGGTCATTTATTTTTCTGGAATTGAGCTGTAGGAGTTCCTTGTATATTTTTGAGATTAGCTGTTTGTCAGTTGCTTCATTTGCTATTATTTTCTCCCATTCTGAAGGCTGTCTTTTCACCTTGCTTATAGTTTCCTTTGTTGTGCAGAAGCTTTTAAGTTTAATTAGGTCCCATTTGTTTATTTTTGCTTTTATTTCCAATATTCTGGGAGGTGGGTCATAGAGGATCCTGCTGTGATGTATGTCAGAGAGTGTTTTGCCTATGTTCTCCTCTAGGAGTTTTAGAGTTTCTGGTCTTACGTTTAGATCTTTAATCCATTTTGAGTTTATGTTTATGTATGGTGTTAGAAAGTGCTCTCGTTTCATTCTTTTACAAGTGGTTGACCAGTTTTCCCAGCACCACTTGTTAAAGAGATTGTCTTTAATCCATTGTATATTCTTGCCTCCTTTGTCAAAGATAAGGTGTCCATATGTGCGTGGATTTATCTCTGGGCTTTCTATTTTGTTCCATTGATCTATATTTCTGTCTTTGTGCCAGTACCATATTGCCTTGATGACTGTGGCTTTGTAGTAGAGCCTGAAGTCAGGCAGGTTGATTCTTTCAGTTCCATTCTTCTTTCTCAAGATTGCTTTGGCTATTCAAGGTTTTTTGTATTTCCATACAAATTGTGAAATTATTTGTTCTAGCTCTGTGTAGAATACCGTTGTTAGCTTGATAGGGATTGCATTAAATCTATAGATTGCTTTGGGTAGTATACTCATTTTCACTATACTGATTCTTCCAATCCATGAACATGGTATATTTTTCCATCTATTAGTGTCTCTGCTTTTTAATATGCTATCTAGGTTGGTCATAACTTTCCTTCCAAGGAGTAAACATCTTTTGATTTTATGGCTGCACTCACCATCTGCAGTGATTTTGGAGGCCCCCCCCCCCCAAAAAAAAAAGTCTGCCACTGTTTCCACTGTTTTCCCATCTATTTCCCATGAAGTGATGGGACCAGATGACATGATCTTCGTTTTCTGAATGTTGGGCTTTAAGCCAACTTTTTCACTCTCCTCTTTCACTTTCATCAAGAGGCTTTTGAGTTCCTCTTCACTTTCTGCCATAAGGGTGGTGTCATCTGCATATGTGAGGTTATTGATATTTCTCCCGGCAATCTTGATTCTAGCTTGTGCTTCCTCCAGTGCAGCATTTCTCATGATGTACTCTGCATATAAGTTAAATAAGCAGGGTGACAATATACAGCTTTGATGTACTCCTTTTCCTATTTGGAACCAGTCTGTTGTTCCATGTCCAGTTCTAACTGTTGCTTCCTGACCTGCATATAGGTTTCTCAAGAGGCAGGTCAGGTGGTCTGGATCCCCATTTCTTTCAGAATTTTCCACAGTTTATTGTGATCCACACAATCAAAGGCTTTCGCATAGTCAATAAAGCAGAAATAGATGTTTTTTTCTGGAACTTTCTTACTGTTTCAGTGATCCAGCAGATGTTGGCAATTTGATCTCTGTTCCTCTGCCTTTTCTAAAACCAGCTTGAACATCTGGAAGTTCACGGTTCATGTACTGCTGAAGCCTGGATTGGAGAATTTTGAGCATTACTTTATTAGCGTGTGAGATGAGTGCAATTGTGAGGTAGTTTGAACATTCTTTGGCATTGCCTTTCTTTGGGATTGGAATGAAAACTGACCTTTTCCAGTCCTATGGCCACTGCTGAGTTTTCCAAATTTGCTGGCATATTGAGTGTAGCACTTTCACAGCATCATCTTTCAAGATCTGAAATAGCTCAACCGGAATTCCATCACCTCCACTAGCTTTGTTCATAGTGATGCTTTCTAAGGCCCACTTGACTTCACATTCCAGGATGTCTGGCTCTAGGTCAGTGATCACACCATCGTGATTATCTTGGTTGTGAAGATCTTTTTTGTACAGTTCTTCTGTGTATTCCTGCCACCTCTTCTTAATATCTTCTGCTTCTGTTAGGTCCATACCATTTCTGTCCTTTATTGAGCCCATCTTTGCATGAAATGTTCCCTTGGTATCTCTAATTTTCTTGAAGAGATCTCTAGTCTTTCCCATTCTGTTGTTTTCGTCTATTTCTTTGCATTGATCGCTGAGGAAGGCTTCCTTATCTCTTCTTGCTATTCTTTGGAACTCTGCATTCAGACGCTTATATCTTTCCTTTTCTCCTTTGCTTTTCACTTCTCTTCTTTTCACAGCTATTTGTAAGGCCTCCTCAGACAGCCATTTTGCTTTTTTGCATTTCTTTTCCATGGGGATGGTCTTGACCCCTGTCTCCTGTACAATGTCATGAACCTCATTCCATAGTTCATCAGGCACTCTATCTATCAGATCTAGTCCCTTAAATCTATTTCTCACTTCCACTGTATAATCATAAGGGATTTGATTTAGGTCATACCTGAATGGTCTAGTGGTTTTCCCTACTTTCTTCAACTTCAGTCTGAATTTGGCAATAAGGAGTTCATGATCTGAGCCACTGTCAGCTCCTGGTCTTGTTTTTGTTGACTGTATAGAGCTTCTCCATCTTTAACTGCAAATAATATAATCAATCTGATTTCAGTGTTGATCATCTGGTGATGTCCATGTGTAGAGTGTTCTCTTGTGTTGTTGAAAGAGGGTGTTTGCTATGACCAGTGCATTCTCTTGGCAAAACTCTATTAGTCTTTGCCCTGCTTCATTCTGTATCCCAAGGCCAAATTTGCCTGTTACTCCAGGTGTTTCTTGACTTCCTACTTTTGCATTCCAGTCCCCTGTAATGAAAAGGACATCTTTTTTGGGTGTTAGTTCTAAAAGGTCTTGTAGGTCTTCATAGAACATTCAACTTCAGCTTCTTCAGCATTACTGGTTGGGACATAGACTTGGATTACTGTGATGACTTGGATTACTTTGCCTGGAAATGAACAGAGATCATTCTGTCGTTTTTGAGATTGCATCCAAGTACTGCATTTTGGACTCTTTTGTTGACCATTATGGCTACACCATTTCTTCTAAGGGATTCCTGCCCACAGTAGTAGATATAATGGTCATCGGAGTTAAATTCACCCATTCCAGTCCATTTAGTTTGCTGATTCCTAGAATGTTGACGTTCCTCTTGCCATCTCCTGGTTAACCACTTCCAATTTGTCTTGATTCATGGCACTGACATTCCAGGTTCCTATGCAATATTGCTCTTTACAGCATCGGACCTTGCTTCTATCACCAGTCACATCCACAACTGGGTATTGTTTTTTGCTTTGGCTCCATCCCTTCATTCTTTCTGGAGTTATTTCTCCATGGATCTCTAGTAGCATATTGGATACCTATTGACCTGGAGATTTCCTCTTTCAGTATCCTATCATTTTGCCTTTTCATACTGTTCATGGGGTTCTCAAGGGAAGAATACTGAAGTGGTTTGCCATTCCCTTCTCCAGTGGAAGGAGAATGACCACATTCTGTCAGACCTCTCCACCATGACCCACCCATCTTGGGTGGCCCCACAGGGCGTGGCTTAGTTTCATTGAGTTAGACAAGGCTGTGGTCCTAGTGTGATTAGATTGGCTAGTTTCTTTATAGTTTCAGTGTGTCTGCCCTCTGATGCCCTCTTGCAACACCTACCAGCTTACTTGGGTTTGTCTTACCTTGGATGTGGGGAATCTCTTCACGGCTGCTCCAGCAAAGTGCAGCCGCTGCTCCTTACCTTGGACAAGGGGTATCTCCTCACTGCCACCCCTTCTGACCTTGAATGTGGAATAGCTCCTCTGGGCCCTCCTGCACTGGCACAGCTACCGCTCCTTGGAGTAGGGGTGGGGTAGCTCCTCTCGGCCACCGCCCCTGGCCTCAGACATGGGGTAGCTCCTCTTGGCTGCTCCTACGCCATTGCAGCCTGGCACTCTTGGCCGCCGCCCCTGACCTCAGACACGGGGTATAGGTACAGCTGCTGCTGCTGCTAAGTTGCTTCAGTCGTGTCCGACTCTGTGCCACCCCATAGACGGCAGCCTACCAGGCTTCCCCGTCCCTGGGATTCTCTAGGCAAGAACACTGGAGTGGGTTCCCATTTCCTTCTCCAATGCATGAAAGTGAAAAGTGAAGGTGAAGTCACTCAGTCGTGTCCGACTCTTAGTGACCCCATGGACTGCAGCCTACCAGGCTCCTCCATCCATGGGATTTTTCCAGGCAAGAGTACTGGAGTGGGTTGCCATAGGCACAGGGTTTGGCCTAATTAGCTGATGGACCAGACTGTTGTCAAGGGCAGTGGCATTCCTGTTTGAATGCAGTTGTATTACCAGTAAGCTCCTGTGTGCCTTCCTTGAAAGGAAAAATGTTAATTCTGTTGTGTATGAGAAAGACTTGGAAAAATAGAAATTTCTAGTTGCTCCTCAGCTTTAACAATGTGTTAAGAGTTTATGGCATGTGTCTTACATACACAAATGAGACCATGGCAGAAATTGGAAGTACACAGTAGAGCTCCACAAACCCATTAAACACCATGTGCTACAGGTGTTTACTAGATACTTTTAATCAAATTAAGTATAGAAATTCAATTCTATTTTTTGTCTAGTTTTTTATTTTTCCAAGACTGATTGTGAAAGTTGATGAAATATAAATAATAATGATCAGGAATTAAAAAACAGGACAGTATCCCATATACTGCAGTATGGAATAAAGTATAGTAGAAAACCAAATAAGACACATGCATTTAAAATAAAAAACCAAATGTGAATTAATCATGGATGGTACAATAACATTGTGTGTATAAAACTTAAGAAAATCTATGGCTAAATGGTTAGAATTAATAAGATTAGCAAAGTAACTCTTGAAAACTAATATGCCAAAGTAATTGTATATACTAGCAACAAGCAGAAATTGAAGTTTAAATAAGACACTGTAGGATTAAGATATCAAACACCTAGAAATAAGTTTACAGAGAAAACTACAAAACTTTATTAAAATAAAGTAAAAAGACTAACATAGAGAAATAGAAATTTATTATAGACTAGAAGATTCAAATTTGCCAAAATGTTTTTTCTCTAAACTCATCTATGGATTTAATTCGAATCCAGTTAAAAAAAGTGTGTATGTGGGTGTGTATGTGTGTGTGTGTATAATGTAAAAAGCTGATTCTAAAATTTATATGGAACTACAAAGACTAAAGAAAATAGCCAAGTTAATATGTTTACATAAATTTATACTCTGTGATATTAACACAAGGACAGACAGGAAAACTAAAAGAATAGCATTTCTAAGAATGGAACTCTCTTTCTTTCTCTCTCTCTCTCGCTGTCTCTCTCTCTCTCTATATATATATATATACCTATACACACATGCAAGTGTACTCAGTTGCTCAGTCTTGTCCAACTCTTTGTGACCCCATGAACTGTAGCCCTCCAGGCTCCCCTGTCCATGGAATTTCCCAGGCAAGAATACTGGAGTGGGTTTCCATTTCCTACTCCAATTGTGTACGTATATTTCCATTCTTAGACACTCTATTCTTATAGTATTCTATATATATGTGTGTACACACACACACACACACACACACACACACTTGATTTATGGCCAAGTGACACTGGGGAGCAGTGGGGGAAAGATTAGTATGGTGCTGGGACAACTAATAATGCTGGGACAGTTGGACAACCTTTATTGTAGAAAAAAGAAATTGAACCCCCCCATCACACCTAACACAAAAATCAATTCCAGGTGGATTACAGACTTTCATATCAAAGAAATTAAACTGGTACTAAATAATGAGAATATCTTTGTGAAGCTAGATAGGAAATGATTTTGTAAACAGGGTGCAAAAGGCATTAACTAAAAGAAGACTGATCAAGTTGATTTCATTAAAATTAAGTTCTGTTCATTGACATACATTATTAAGAGAGTAAAAGGTAACTACAGGGATGGGAGAACATATTTGCAACAATTTTAACCAAAATATACAGAATACATAGAGTTGTTACAAATCATTTAAGAAAAAGGCAATACTGCCAATTCAACAGAAAAATGGGTAAGAGACTTCACAGATGAGGAAATGTAAGTGACCAATGTATATATAAAATGGTATTCAACCTCATTAAGAATCAGAAAAAGCCCTTTAAAACCTCCGTGAGAAAGCATTGCTTACCCACTAGATTGGGAAAAATTTAAAAATAGGATAATTCCAAGGCAAGAACATGAAGTAATAAAAAATTTCAAAAACTGGTAGCAGTAAACATTGGTCCAAACATTTTAGAAAATGCTTTGGCATTATTCAGTGATGTGCAGATGTGCATATCCAGAAATCCCTCTGTCAGAGAGATATGTTCTATTATTGAAATGCATACTTACATGCACTATGGTATGCTTGACAGGAATGTTCAATGTTGCTTGTAATATCCTCAAACGGGATCCTGCCCAAACACACGTTTACATCTTCTAAAATGAACAGACAAACTGTTTGTTCACGTAATGGAATGGCATTCAGTAGTGAAAATTTTAAAACTACAGCTGTCTGCAACATCACATTGACAAAAGAAACATGATAAAAACAGACAAAAGTGATCCACATAGATTAAGGATTTCTGCTTATGTGGTAAAGCAATGAAACAAAGCAGGGACAAATGATCAAAATAGCCAGGATAGTGGTTACCCTAGGGAAGGCAAGAGTTTGAGATCAGGGAGAAATATGATGGGGAGTTACCTTCCTTGGAGAAGGAAACTGTAACCCACTCCGTATTCATGCCTGGAAAATCCCATGGACCGAGGAGCCTGGTAGGCTACAATCCATGGGGTCGCAAAGAGTCGGACACGACTGAGCGACTTCTGTGTGTGTTTACCCTCCCTGGTCCTCCACAAGGGTCCTTCTGCCCAGTGTGGTGTTGCTTGAGCCAAAAGAATGAGACCAAGCAAAAGAAAGCTTTGTTCTCTAATGAAAGAATGGAGAGGGGTGAGCCGCTCTTCCCAGCTGACGGTGGATGAGGCTGCATTATAAGGTTCTCAGCAGTGGGGAGGGGAGAGGGTGGAGTTCTCACAGGGCCACAGAGAGGGCTGCTTGGGGTTCCAGATCACAGTGCTGGGCTGCCGAGACTCTGCAAACAACCTGCTGCTGCCACCATCTTGAAGAGTGGTGTCACACCCGGAGCTTTTGCAAGTGTCCTCCAAGCTGGGTGTCTGCACCGCCAACTCTGCTTTGAAGTGCTGGGTGCAAGGCCCCTGCATGTGGCCCCCGGTGAGCACCTAAAACTAGACAAAGCACAGCAGAAAAGAAAAAAAAAAAAGGTTAGATTTTATTTTATTACCCAGATTGTATTTTTATTTCCAGTCATTATCAATGGGCTTTGTTGGTGACAGCAGCATCCTCCAATACTGATGATGTTCAGTTATTTGATCTTGATGAGTGTTACACAGGGGTCTATTCTACTGTAATTTGTTAAACTGTACAGTTTCTTATAATTTAGTAAACTGTACAATGTTTTATATACTCTTCTGTGTGTGCTGTGCTCAGTCACTCAGTCATGTCCAACTCTTTGCAACCCCATGGAGTGTAGCCTGCCAGGCTCCTCTGTCCATGGGATTTCCCAGGCAAGAATACTGGAGTGCGATGCCATTTCCTCCTCCAGGGGATCTTTCTACCCAGGGATTGAACCTGCATCTCCTGGATTGGCAGGTGGATTATTTACCACTGTACCACCTGGGAAGCCCATACACTCTTCTGCACATCTCATAATTTTAAAATGTGTAAGCATATGAAGAGCATAGAGGGAGTACCAAAACAGGAGGAGTCAGTTCATTGGAAGGGAGAAATAGGAAAGGCTTCTTAGGAGGTTTCCCATCAGCTGTGACTAAGACATGACTCAAGGAGCAGGAGGGTACCCTCAGCATTCAATCCCAGTCACAAACACTTACTTGTCTGTTAGAATGTTTGGAATAGGAAGACTGAAGGTGTTCCTAGGTGAAAGTGACCTGAGCTGAGATCTGAAGAAGGTGCAGGGCTGGGTCATTAAGGTACAGTTGTTAAACAGTGACCTAAGCAGTAGAATCCAGGCAATCCAGGTAAGTCAAAGCATTATATATCATTCTAAGGAGCGTCAGGCTTATCCGGAAGGTACTGAGGTGCCTTGAACAATTTTAAGTAGAGAAGTAAGAAAATATCTGCACTTTAGACTGATCTCTCTGGAGCTAATCTGGAAAACAGATAGTAAGGTGAAAACCTAGGATTCGAGGATAAGGCCATCTCACCGGAGCCAGTTACAGCACTGAATTGAAGAAAACACATAACTTAGAACTAAGAACTCAGTTTGGTTTCAAATATCTCTCTAGTCCAGATTTTTTCCTGGCAAGTTTCCAGATTACTGCCAACTCACTTTACCTGAACTGTTGTGTCTGTGTGTTTGTGTGTGTCTTCTGTTGTGTCTGACTCTTTGCAACCCCATGAACTGTAGTTCATCAAGCTCCTCTGTCCATGGAATTTTCCAGGCAGGAATACTGGAGTGGGGTGCCATTTCCTTACAGACCTATATAAATGTAGTAGGTAATTTAGTAGAGTTTGTGTGAATGAAACAGTATTTATTCCTTCTTTGAATAAGGCACAAGACTTCAAGGAAAATAACCTATAATGCTTTATCAATGATGTGAGATATAATAAGAAAAATACAATGTCAAGAAAGGCCTGACCTAAATTACTATCAATAAGCAAAGGTGAGGTCTTAACATTGTTCTGACAGCTGCCAATATTTGGAAGCTAGTGATTTGTTCAGTATTTGTCCAAGAGATGGGTTAATGGCAATTTTGTAAATGATGGCAGGCATCTCAATCAGTCTTCCAGCAGGACAAAACCATCATTTAATAATGTCACTGGTTCAGTTAGGATTGATGTAGGGAGAGTGAGAAATTGAGTCTTCCAAACATTCTATCCATTAAAAAAGAAGAGTTCAAAAAAAGATTCAAGGAGAAGACTTCATGTGTATCTTCAGTTTTAGCTAAACTGGTATATTGAAAAAGTAGAAAAGAGAATGTGGAACAGACGTCCAATAACAAATTCTGATCTTTACCCTACTTGAGAACCATTTACACAAAATTTCATGGTGACAGTGCATGTTTTGGGACTTCCCAGGGGCTTAGTGGTAGAGTCCACCTGCCAATGCAGAAGGTGCAGGAGACAGAGGTTTAATCCCTGGGTGGGGAAGATCCCCTGGAGGAGGAAATGGCAACCCAGTCCAGTATTCTTGCCTAGGAAATTCCATGGGCAGAGGAGCCTGGCAGGCTACAGCCATGAGGTCACAAAGAACTGGATGGTACTGAACATGAGCAAGTGCAGCGTGTTTTAAGTGGGTGTTCTAACATGATATTTTCTCATAATAAAACATAAAAAACACCAGCACTATTTGTGAAGGCCTAGAGAGCAAGAATCCATGTACAAGCCTTCTGTTGTTCAACTCATCTGGTTAAATTTGGAAAGAATCAAATGTGCTATTCTTATTTTGAACAAACACAACATTGCTCTCAGATAAAATTACAAGCTAGAACTCTATACAAAGTCACATTGTAATTAAGCTGTTCTAATTGAATACTTTGTCTCTTTTAATAGTTATCCATGCCTTCTGTTTATTAGTAAACATTATCTAATAAAATGCTCTCTTGTTTAGGAAAGTTTGAGCAAAAGGGAAATTGTTTGGGGAAATGAGTAAGCAATGAATAGAATCTGAAATAAAATGTTGTCTCATAGCAGCCAAGCAATTATGTTCCTTCACAGAGTAAGTGCTTAGTATCAATTTTGTTCATGTGGAGGGCATCTCTAGTGATGCAGAGGAGATAGGCAGTTCTTGGTTATTTACAGCTCCCTATAAAACTCTGCAATGAAAAGATTAATGAACAAACAGTTATATGTTTAAGGAATGAAATGATTTTGTTTCCACTACTGGTTATGAGATGGTGAATGAATGGGTTGATATTTGGGCTACTCTGGTTTCTGGCCTAAAGAAGACTACCCTGAGGTCAGTTTCACCACATTCTGCTTAATTGGCCTTTCTGGAAGGGTGATAGCCCAATTGTTGATTATAATGATCTGCTCCCTGAGTTTGCATATCTGAAAAAGTACTTAGTTCTTAAGAGAGTGGTCTCCACTTCATTCCAAGGGATCAGACAACCTCACACAAGTCTGGATATGAGTTTTGAAAAGTAAGGAAGTATTAGTATTACAGTATTAGTATTATTAGTATTATAAATATGAGTTGCTATATATTAGTTATGTATTGCTATGTAACAAGTTACCCCAAAATTTGGTGGCTTACAGCAACAAGCATTTATTATCTCCCCATTTCTGTGGGTTAGAAATCTGGTGTGACTGAGCTGAGTGCCTTTGGCTCCGGGTCTCTCATAAGGCTGAAATCAAGGTGGGCAGTGCCGCAGTCATCTCAAGGCTAAACCAGAAGTGGATCTTCCAAGCTCAATCAGGTGGGTATTGGATGGAAGATCTGAGTTCCTTGCCAAATGAGACTGTCTGTAGGACAGCTCACACCGTGGCCGCTGGTTTTCTTCAGAGTGAATGTGCAGGATTGGGAGGGAGGGCAACTTAAGATGGAAGGCACAATCTCTTTGTAACCCCATCCAAGAAGTGACCTCCAATTACTGGTGCTGGATCCTACTTGTTAGAAACCAGTCCCAGGTCCAGCCCACACTCACAGGAGGGGACTTCGAAGGGCATGGATGCTAGGAGGCAGGGAGCACTGGGGCCATCTCAGAGGGTGCCAGCTGCAAACTGGGAAGACCTGGCAAGTGTGAGTTCTTCTCTGAGACCCCTCTTAGTCAAATTCCTGCAACCAAGAACCTTACTATTCTTTCTTATTTGGGACCCCTGTTCTGAATCTCCCAATTTCACCACTTTCATGGACTTTTTTCCTGGAAAACTTTTCCTAAGTATTTGCTCTGTAAAGTCATTAGCCATGGCCTGTGTATGTATTTTCATCCTAAAGGAAATCAGTCCTGAATATTCATTGGAAGGATTGATGCTGAAGCTGAAACTCCAATACTTTGGCCACCTGATGCGAAGAGCTAACTCATTGGAAAAGATCCTGATGCCTGGAAAGATTGAAGGTGGGAGGAGAAGGGGACGACAGAGGATTAGATGGTTGGATGGCATTACTGACTCAATGGATATGAGTTCAAGTAAACTCTGGGAGCTGGTGATGGATAGGGAGGCCTGACATGCTGCAGCCCATGGGGTCTCAAAGAGTTAGACATGACTGAGCGACTGAACTGAACTGAAGAGTTAGACTAGTGGTATGATCTCAGAGATGGGTATACTAGTTACAGCCTATGTTCTTTTGACTTAGCAATTTTGAGGGTTAGAAAAATTTTAGAATCACTTTAGAATGTTTATATATTTATCATAAATTTTAAATATAGGAGATGCAGAATCTGGTTAAGACTCCAGGCCAAAGAATTTTGAAGACTTCTGGCATACTTGACTTCTAGGCAAAAGTCATCGTCCTTCAGCCACACCTTCCTTTTGTTCTTGAAACCTGCTTCTGGCACAGGAAGAGGAAAAATGTCCTGTACTTGCTATCTCTCAGGCTGTTATATTTTTCTGATAAATGTCAGGCTGCATTCACTTGTGAACATTTCCCTCATTAGGTTCAGATAATTAATTGCTGGGTCTTGCTGCTTTCTTTTGAGAAAGGGGCAGTATATAAAACACATTTTGTAATAAAAATATGTCTGCTGCATATGCTTTAAGAATAAATGCTCAATTTCAGAACTGCAGTTGGGAATGTGTTTTAAGTTTGTCTACTGTCTTATGAACAGAGCAAGGTCAACAGTTTATTTAGTTCAGCATTTATCAAGCACCAAGTGCTGCTAAACGTGGTGCCAGGACCTGGGAGGATGAGGATGAGTTATATACATTCTTGTCCTTGCAGAGTTCTCAGTCTGTTGCGAGGAACAATCAGGTAAACCAGTAATAACGAGGTAATGGCTCAGACAGTAGAGAGTCTGCCTGTAATGCAGGAGACCCAGGTTCAATCCCTGGGTCTGGAAGATCCCCTGGAGTAAGGTGTGACAACCTTCTCCAGCATTCTTGCTTGGAAAATTCCATGGTTAGAGAAGCCTGGCAGGCTACAGTCCATGGGGGTCACAAAGAGTCAGATATGACTGAGCAACTAGCACTTCTTTTTTCACTGGGGTAAAACAGAGCTGCCTATGAAGAGCAAAGAGGGCACTGAGAAGGGGCCGTCTAACTCTGCCTGGGAATTTGTATTCTACAGCGTCCCTTAGAACATAGACATCAGAAGGTGTGATGTGTTCAGGAAGAGAAGCAAGCATACTCGTAGACTGTGCAATATTTTTTCAGCTAGGAAAAACAGGAAAAAGAGAATTATGTCTTGGCTGAATTTTAAAGTTTTATTTTTTTAACAATTGCTAAATTATTATCTTTAGAAAGTGGAAAATAGCTTAATTTTACTAAGGTAAATTTTACTAAGCTAGTTTCTCTGAAACTAGCTTCTAAATGTCAAATTGACTCTGCTAATAAACTATTTAGCCAGGAAGTCCTTTCACCAGGAGATGCTTCATTTACATCTCTGGAAGTGGTCCTAAAAGAATAGAGGGTATGTGTTAGGAATATTTGGTGCTTAGCAGCATATACAGTGATGTCAGCTTACAATTTCATACATTCATTTATGCCTATAAGGTTGTTTGGACTGTGATAAAAATACTAGCAATGCTAGTGTATTAGTTTTCTAGGGCTGCCCTACAAAGTATCATAATCTGTGTGTCTTAAAATGAGATGTCAGCAGAGCCATGCTTCTGAGCCATGCCCAGTAGGTTCTAGTGGAGAACCCTTCCTTGCTTCTTCCAGCTTCTGGTGGCCCCGGATATTTCTTGGTTTGTAGTAGCATCGCTCTAAGGTCTGCCTCCATCTTTTCATGGCCTTTTCCCTGGGTCTCTCTGATGCTCTCCTCTTGTTAAAATGACACTAGTCACTGAATGTAGGGCCCACTCTAAATCCAGAATGACTTCGTCTTAAAGTCAATTAACTAATTTTATATCTGCAAAGACCTTATTCCAAACTAAGTTCACATTCTAGGTTCCAGGAGGACATGAAATGTGAGGAACACCATCCAACTCACTATAGTTAGATTTACAGAAACAGATGATTGCAGATCAAGAATAAAAGCTTTATACTTCCCATTTGAAAAAGAGACATGTTTTGTATTATTTTTATACCTGGTGGCAGAAAGAAAAAGAAGTGAAGAAGTGAATAAAGAGTAGACTTTAAGAGTAGTTAGGTAAGATATGGTAGAGATAAGGATGTTTAACATGTAGAAAAATATGAAGAGCTTAGGACCAGAATATAAAGCAGGAAGTGTATGAGTGATAGCCTAACTTTCCCAAAGCTGTTCATTGAAAAATGGTTATAAATATTTAGATTGGAGGTCAGCAACTTGATTCAAAATAGGTAAGTTATTATACTGAGGGTAGGATGGTAAGAGCCACTGAAAAGTCCTAAACCACCGAAACTCTTAAGTATTGACTTGGCAGTTTGAGAGTCTGTCCATTTTTTCTAAGATACAAGTCTGAAGTCCATCAGTGGAGTCTCATTTATCCCAATGTTTAATTAAATGAGTCGAATCAATAATTATTGAAAATATACTTGCAAGGGAAGATGCTATATTGTACATAAAAAAATACAACACTCAGCCATTTCTTTGAGTAGCTTAGTTGGGAAGACAATCTAAATACATGTGAAAAGATAAAACAGTATAAGTAGTAAATGACTATGTAAGGCCCTCATAGCAAATGAGAGGAGTGACAGCTGCCATAGGTATTTTGAGTAAAAAGGTGTTTAATGCAGGGACTGAGAGGTTTATAGAAATGTTGAAAGGGCTGGAGTGCTGGCTTTTAGGAGACCTGGAAGTGCAGGCAGCACAGGGAATCTGCTGTTGATGAGCTTAGCTCTCTGTGACACTGGAGATCCTGTCAATTCTATGGAGAGTTTGTTGTGCTGCAGGAAATAATCAGGTAAACTCAATCAAAGTACAGTGAGATAAGTGACATGGTACAGTGATGTGTGTGTGTGTGTGTGTGTGCTCAGTTGCTCAGTTATGTCTGACTCTTTGCCACTCCATGGACTGTAGCCTGCCAGACTCCTCTGACTGTGGGATTTCCCAGGCAAGAATACTGGAGTGGGTTGCCACTTCGTATTCCAGGGGATATTCCAGACCTGAGGATTGAACCCGCATATCTTGCATCTCCTGCTTTGGCAGGCAGATTCTTGATCTTAGGCGAAAAACCAAGAAGTGATGGCAGATGGATTCTTTACCGCTGTACCACCTGGGAAGCCCTGTAGAGGCATGTACAGAGCACAAAATGGGCACAGAGAAAGGGATGTCCTGGTCAAACCTCACGTTTGCCATCTGAGAGCGCCCACTCACCTACTTTCAGATGTTGCTGGAGAGTATGACCTGTTCACTCCTAGCTTCTGATGCAGCCCCTTATTGGTAGAATTCAGTGAGCCTGCGAAAAAGAACCTGGAAGAGTAATTCCCTGCATTTATCCCTTCAGCTCATGAAAGGGCTTAGAGGGCAGTGGGGTTTCTGAGAATCAGCAGACACTCTTCTGCAGTGGCCAAAACAAGCAACTGAAAGAGGAATATAATGTGGGTCTTGAAGAGAAGTGAGATTTGGATAAGAAGGAAGAAGGAAGGTGAATATTCCAGGTGGAGCTATGGCTTAGGATATTTCTAAGGATATGTTCAGGGTGCATGGCTTGTGGCAAATTGAATTCATGTGGAAAGTCAGTAACAGATAAACTTATAAAGACAGGTTGGGTCAGATTATGGAAAGTTCAATGCTGAGTTGAAGGAATGGGAACATATTTCAGGCTAGGGGGTCCTAACTTGTGGGCCTGAGGCCCCTGAGGACCCTGGAGTTATCAGTGTAAGATCCATATGAATACCATGCACAGCCTTTATATGGAACAGATATGTCGGTCCCATGTATATGAGCTACTGTTTGTACTGACTACAGGTCATGTGACTTAGTAAAATATGGGTTAATTGTATATATCTAAATTTATTACAGCATTTGATCATCTATTTTTAATTAAAGTGTTCTAATAATAAGACTCCTATCACATATTGATCTGTACAATATTGTCGATATTGTAAAGAGGTTTTCACACTTGTTTAGGATTACTACTCTAAGGCAATATGAGTTCTTTGAAGGCTTTTGAGCAGCATAAAGACAAAGTGAAATGATGGTTTAGGGAAATCGATCTGATAGGGCTCTATAGATTTGAAAGCGGAGATTAAAGGCACTAAACCAATAAGACACCTCTTGTGGAAATTAAGTTTGTGAAAACCAGTGAGCTGTGAATAAGCAATTCCTAAAGCATGATGTGATATATGACAGTGAGTACAAATAAAGAGTTGTGCACCAACTATGAATTTATTGCCTCTTGGCTGCAAATTCACACTCCGACGCCAGCTCTATGAGGGTAGAGCTGGGCTCTGTTTGCCAGCCAGAAAGTTGTTAAGATTCGTCAGTGAAGGGTGCTATAAGGACAATGCAGGGAGGACTTTCTTTTACCGGACCCAGTGCACACCTCTCTCTGGGCTCCTGAAGCACTCATGGCTTCTCCAAGGTCTGACTTTGGATGTAACTTCTCCAGCATCCAATTCCGGCAGCATCAGTGCAGCTTTTCCTGGCACCCCTTCAGGTGGCTTTGTGACAGAGCCACTAAAGAAGGACAACCTTGTGGGTAGCTTCCTCCAGGATCTCAGAGGGCAACTTTCTAGCAGGTTCTGCTGGTGTAGGACCTCGGCAACTTCTCTACCAACCAGTGAAGCACAGCTGCTCCCTCTCCAGCGAAAGAGTGGATCAGCTCTGCTGGGGGACACTCTTCTGTGGGGCAACAGCTCAGCCCTAAGGGGAGTGGTTGCTCCTTTATCTGTAATTTCTATATTCTTTGGTATTTTCCTTGCTTCTCACTAGCTAATCCCTCGTTAAATTTAATAAATATTCATATTAAACATTCCCCGTATATTCCTGTATAATCTTTGTTTTCTGATAGAACATTACTGATATAAACAGTATCTAATTTTGATGGATATTCATAACTAAGCAACAGTTTCCACATATCCCTTTATTTGAAGTTTGTGTGCTGCCGTCCAATAGAGTCATATTATTACCCATGCTGCTGCCTTTTTTTTTTTTTTTGCTGCTGGGGAGCAGTAAAAGCAACATGATATAAGCATTTTGAAGGCTGCAAACATAATGAGTTTATTGAAGAAGTTCTTCATAAGTAGAGAGTAAGAAATTAATATTGGTTTTGAAATCTCCCCTGTGGTTGATAACATTGTGATAGAAATTTTATTTATTAATTCTTCCAGTCATTCACTCACGTCTTCTCTGTTATAAAGTGACACCTTTTACATTAATGCTAAAATCCATCTTTGATTATGACATTTGGGATTTCATCATTAAAACATATATTTGTAGTCCCCAACTCTAGGAATTTTAGCAGCAAAACATCAGGTACTGTATTTTTGTATTATTTCGACCTCAAGATATTAGAAGTCCAAGAGGCTTTTGAGTTGAACTCTTTTGGTTCACAAATGTGTACTTAAAATACATGTTTTTGCTGTAGCTGAGGTTTGGATAGATTGACAAATACCACATATGACTATGTAATAAAATATCAGTAAACACACAGTGTGTGTGTGTGTGTTGGGTGAGAATGTGTTGTTTTTTCCTTTTCTCTTGTTTACTTTAATGACTGAAAGCAGTCCAGAATATAAATTAGTAAATTTAGCAGCATTATGCTTTTATTAAGAAATAAAATGATACTAACGTTCTGTGGGAGTGGAAGCATTTATGTATTATCAAATTTGTAGTTAAGTGGACTTACAGGTGGCCCAAGTGGTAAAGAATTGGCCTGCAAATACAGGAGGCACAGGCAGGAGACAGGGGTTCAGTCCCTGGGTCGGAAAGATCCCCTGGAGAAGGAAATGGCAGTGCTCCAGTATTCTTGCCTAGGAAATCCCAAGGACAGAGGAGCCTGGCAGGCTACAGTCCTTGGGGTAGCAAAGAGTCAGTGGCGACTGAATACGCACACACATAGTTAAGTGATGTTTATTCTTTTCTAAGACACCATTGGGCCTGTTGAAATTGAAAAGTGTTTTTTTCATTGCCTTTTAAAGGGCTGTATGCCAAGTTCAGAACTCTAGAAAGTCTAAAGAATGCTTAACTGGCATTTTCAAGGTTGACAGTTAACACAGAACTCAAGGACACTTCACCTTGCTTTGTTCGATCTGTTACAGAGAATGTTAGTGACGTTACCCATCATGTTTGCTAGATGGCGCTAGAGTTCATATCTCTTATCTAGATTTCACATACCTCTGTCTAAATATCTTATTTGGAGAGCAGTCCCTTACTTTTAGAGTCATTATTGTCGAATTTAAAATCATATTACCTTTAAGTGTTAAAGTGTTATTTATTAAGTGTCCACAGAGTGTTACTTTGTCTAATGTCATTTGAGATGTCATTTTCCTCTAGTTCGTACTTGAAAAGATTTGACAACACAATATAAAAATATTTTCTTTGAATATTTATTTTTAGAACACAGAAGACTGAACATGTCCAGAAGGAGATTTTACAGAAAGAAAATTCTTAGTGAAAATTGAAGTTTCGATACGTATCTATACTTGAAAATTGAATATGCAAATTGAGTAATTTCATGCTTATTTTAAATTTTAGAAACATTTTTGCTGCAATTATTTCAATGTTTTAGTTGAAGGGTCTCTATGAAGGATTCCTTTATAGCTCAGTCGGTACTAAATCTGCTTGCAATGCAGAAAGCCGGAGTTCGATTCCTGGGTGGGAAACATCCCCTGGAGAAGGAAATGGCAACCCACTCCAGTATTCTTGCCTGGAGAATTCCATGGACGGAGGACCCTGTCGGGCTACAGTCCATGGGGTCACACGACTTAGCAACTAAACCACCGCCATGACCTGTATGTGCACAGAAACATAGTCTCTACTGACTAAGAGAGGAATTTGAAATGAAGAAAAAAATTACCTATAAGATATAGTTTTTACTTAATGGTCATAAATAAGAGAATGTCACATTTTCAAAGAAGTAATAGCTTGTATTTGTTATTTTATTCATTTGTTTCAGTTTAAGGTCGTATTACAAATAATGCCTATGTGTGCATATAAAAAAAGTCCTCCTACCTGTGTGTTCTGCTTTTCCTCATTTAGATTGACATTGTAAAGATTTTTACTATTAGCAGTTTGATGTTTATTCCTCAATAAATTTTTCTAACATGAAACATAAATATATTTTCATATTTGTAGATTATCTCCATATATCTTTGTATGTTATCTTCTGATTTGTCTATAATACAGGTGAAATCTTTGTATACCCAAAGATCTAATTACATGAAAAAAAAAAACCAGTCTGGAATCCAAGAAAATAATTAAAATAACATGAATCATATTCCAGTCTTGCATAAAACTATCCAAAGGGGAGAGCATTCCCCAAGAATCACAGAATTTCTTTCAAAAATGCCTTCCCCCCACTTATGGTCAATGTTGTTCATACCCATAGAAATACTTTGAAGATTCACTCCTTTCTCATTCCAAACTTTCTAAATTCTCTACCCAATTCAGTCCAGAACAACCCTCTTGTCTTCTCTTTTTATCTCTCTCTGGTGTAGTTCTTTATCATGTATCTCTCTCCAGTGTAGTTCTTTATCAGTCAATCATTTTTCTCTTTCTTCAATATATCGTCATTACTGTTGTTTCAGTCCAGAATCATGTTCGACTTTTTGGAACCCCATGGACTGTAGCCCATCAGGCTTCTCTGTCCATGAGATTTCCCAGGCAAGAATACTGGAGTGGGTTGCATTTCCTTCTCCAGGGGATGTTCCTGACCCAGGGATCAAACCCACATCTCCTGCACTGGCAGGTGGATTCTTTACCACTGAGTAACCTGGGAAGCCCAGCCTTCAAAACCTAGATTCTGCAAGACAAAGTAGGAATATGAAGCTGACTGAGCAAATAAGTAAGCTTTATTCTTTGTGATCAAGATGGAGAGGGAAGAAAATGGTAAATATTATAGCATCTTTGCTTTTTATCCCTCTAAACACACACACACACAGACACACACACACATATATACTTGCATATGCAGATTCCCTTTCCCTTTTTTAGTCACATAAATGGAAGATCATGCTGTATATATTGTTCTGTGTATTGTTTTATCTACTCAACAATTTATCATGGACATTTTTTATATCCATACACACATCTACTTCTTCAGAAAAACTACACACAATTTATAGTATTCCATGCATTGACGAGTATGGCTGTACTTTATATTCCTTGCATTGATGAGTATATATGTACTTTATACACAACTATTTCCCTACTGATGTTTGGAAATTTCTAATTTTATAGTATTCAGTTCAGTTCGGTGCAGTCACACAATTGTGTCCAACTCTTGGTGACCCCATGAACCGCAGCACACCAGGCCTCCCTGTTCATCACCAACTCCCAGAGTCCACCCAAACCCATGTCCATTGAGTCAGTGATGCCATCCAGCCATCTCATTCTCTGTTGTCCCCTTCTCCTCCTGCCCCTAATCCCTCCCAGCATCAGAGTCTTTTCCAATGAGTCAGCTCTTTGTGTCAGGTGGCCAAAGTATTGGAGTTTCAGCTTCAACATCAGTCGTACCAGTGAACACCCAGGACTGATCTCCTTTAGGATGGACTGGTTGGATCTCCTTGCAGTCCAAGGGACTCTCAAGAGTCTTCTCCAACACCACAGTTCAAAAGCATCAATTCTTTGGCTCTCAGCCTTCTTCACAGTCCAACTCTCACATCCATACATGACCACTGGAAAAACCATACCCTTGACTAGACAGACCTTTGTGGACAAAGTAATGTCTCTGCTTTTTAATATGCTGTCTAGGTTGATCATAACTTTCCTTCCAAGGTGTAAGCATCTTTTAATTTCATGGCTGCAATCACCATCTTCAGTGATTTTGGAGCCCAGAAAAATAAAGTCAGGCACTGTTTCCACTCTTTCGCCATCTGTTTGCCATGAAGTGATGGGACCATATGCCATGATCTTAGTTTTCTGAATGTTGAACTTTAAGCCAAATTTTTCACTCTCTTCTTTTACTTTCATCAAGAGGCTCTTTAGTTCCTCTTCACTTTCTGCCATAAGGGTGGTGTCATCTGCATAACTGAGGTTATTGATATTTCTCCTGGCAATTTTGATTTCAGCTTGTGCTTCATCCCTCCCAGCATTTCTCATGATGTACTCTGCGTATAATAAGCACTTAAATAAGCAGGGTGACAATATACAGCCTTGACGAACTCCTTTTCCTGTTTGGAACCAGTCTGTTTTCCCATGTCCAGTTCTAACTGTTGCTTCCTAACCTGAATACAGGTTTCTCAAAAGGCAGGTCAGATGGTCTGGTATTCCCATCTCTTTCAGAATTTTCCACAGTTTATTGTGATCCACACTATCAAAGGCTTTGGCATAGTCAATAAAGCAGAAATAGATATTTTTCTGGAACTCTCTTGCTTTTTTGATGATCCATCGGATGTTGGCAATTTGATCTCTGTTCCTCTGCCTTTACTAAAACCAGCTTGAACATCAGGAAGTTCATGGTTCACATATTGTTGAATCCTGGCTTGGAGAATTTTGAGCATTACTTTGCTAGCGTGTGAGATGAGTGCAATTGTATGGTAGTTTGAGCATTCTTTGGCATTGCCTTTCTTTGGGATTAGAATGAAAACTGACCTTTTCCAGTTCTGTGGCCACTGCTGAGTTTTCCAAATTTGCTGGCATATTGAGTGCAGCACTTTCACAGAATCATCTTTCAGGATTTGAAATAGCTCAACTGGAATTCCATCACCTCCACTAGCTTTGTTCATAGTGATGCTTTCTAAAGCCCACTTGACTTCATATTCCAGGATGTCTGGCTCTAGGTCAGTGATCACACCATCATGATTATCTTGGTGGTGAAGGTCTTTTTTGTACAGTTCTTCTGTGTATTCTTGCCACCTCTTCTTAATATTTTCTGCTTCTGTTAGGTCCATACCATTTCTGTCCTTTATCGAGCCCATCTTTGCATGAAATGTTCCCTTGGTATCTCTAATTTTCTTGAAGAGATCTCTAGTCTTCCCCATTCTGTTGTTTTCCTCTATTTCTTTGCATTTATCACTGAGGAAGACTTTCTTTTCTCTTCTTGCTATTCTTTGGAACTCTGCATTCAAATGGGTATATCTTTCCTTTTCTCCTTTGCTTTTCACTTCCCTTCTTTTCACAGCTATTTGTAATATTTATTTATAAATGTTATAACTTATATATAATTTATAAATTTTTATAAATATATTTATATTATAATATAATAATAAATATTAAAATAATAGTTATAGTATTATTCAACTAGTGAGAATGCTGTGATAAATACATTTGTGTATTTCTGAAGACACCTAGAATTGGAGTACCTTGTGTGTAAATTATAAATTTAATTTGTAATACCTTATTATTTTTCTAAAAGGTCCTACTAATTTTTGAGCCCATCAATAATGCATGAGCATGTCATTTTCCTATTATCTTGCAAATATGACTAGTATCAATCTTTAATATTTTCCAATCTGAATATTAAAATTATGTTATTCAGTTCAGTTCAGTTCAGTCGCTCAGTCGTGTCCTACTCTTTGCAACCCCATGAATCGCAGCATGCCAGGCCTCCCTGTCCATCACCAACTCCCAGAGTTCACTCAGACTCACGTCCATTGAGTCAGTGATGCCATCCAGCCATCTCATCCTCTGTCATCCTCTTCTCCTCCTGCCCCCAATCCCTCCCAGCATCAGAGGCTTTTCCAATGAGTCAACTCTTCGCATGAGGTGGCCAAAGTACTGGAGTTTCAGCTTTAGCATCATTCCTTCCAAAGAAATCCCAGGGCTGATCTCCTTCAGAATGGACTGGTTGGATCTCCTGGCAGTCTAAGGGACTCTCAAGAGTCTTCTCCAACACCACAGTTCAAAAGCATCAATTCTTTGGCACTCAGCTTATTAAATATCTTTTTAAATAAAATTTAGGAATGTACATTGTTTATAAAGTATAAGCATAAATCTATCTTTTAAAAAACAGCAATTATTTTTCAGTTGTTCTTGTTCTGAGATTCCTGTCAGTCAAATGTTAATCTTCTGGACTGATTCTTACACAGGCCAGATTTTGCTGTGATAAATTTCTATTGTGCAGTTCTAGTGCTTAACCCAACAACTGTTTGTCTCATACTCATGTTCAAAGTGAATTAAGTGAGATTACTTCTGTTCCATATGGCTACACAGGTACTCAACTGATGGAGGCATGACCACCTGCTGCAAGGCTTGTTATCAAATAGAGAAGACAGTGGAGAATTTTCTCTGCCTCAGCCTGGTCATTTGTGCTCACCTCTCATTGGAAATAACTAGTCACATGACCTTGCCTAGTCCCAAGGATGCTGGGAAATATAGTGGAATATTTGATGACTGTAACTACCTTTGCCAAAAATCTCTCATTTTTTCTCTCTAGCTTTTCAACTCACATTTTGTTTTATTTATTATAGTATAGTCATAACTTAATCTTTCAGTCTTTAAAATTAAATTTTGCTGTCACATTTTTAGTTTCTAAGAGTTCTTGACTTTTTTTTTTTGTTAAGTATATTTTTCCTTCTGGTTTCATTAATTCAATATATATTCTTGTTTCTCAGAAGATATTAATTTAAGTTTTAAGTTTTCTTTTTGCCACTAACCAACCTCTTGCCTGGAAAATCCCATGGACGGAGGAGCCTGGTAGGCTGCAGTCCATGGGGTCGCTAAGAGTCGGACACGAATGAGCGACTTCACTTTCACTTTTCACTTTCATGCATCGGAGAAGGAAATGGCAACCCACTCCAGTGTTCTTGCCTGGAGAATCCCAGGGACGAGGGAGCCTGATGGGCTGCCGTCTATGGGGTCGCAGAGAGTCGGAAATGACTGAAGCGACTTAGCAGCAGCAGCAGCAACACATTGCTGTTCCTTCTTCAGATTTCCCTTTTCTGTTTTCTTGGAGACTTTCCTAAAGTGTCTAGTGATCCTTGACTTTTTTTTTTTTTGTATTTATGACACTAGAAAGATGATTAAAACCTTTTTATGCAGCTGGGTGGGAGGGGTGGTGAAGAGGCTTGTCAAAAGATATATAGAGTGGTCAGATATAGGATGTGTGTGGGAATCACTGAATATTAAATATCTATATTTATGTGTTTTTTTTCTCTTGGAATACTCAGTTCCTCCTGAAGAGATTCCTCTAATCTCTGAGTATTACCTGCTGCCTGATTCTGGTAAACAATTGAGGGAAAGGAGTGTGGGAACTTACCATCTAGTACATACAGATGGTCTTAGCCTCCCTTTTCTCAGTCCGGGACTGTGGCACGTTGGCAAACTTGCCACCAGAATTCATGCTTCCACATCCATTGTATGTGGAGTTATTGGGAGCAGCTTCTCAGCCAGAGCCTACGTAGTCCATCCTCGAATATATCTAGGTGTCTCCAGGTGCCTAGTCCCTACATCTTTGCAAGAGAAATGCTTTACACTCTTTCTTTTTCTCAACTGGTTGTAATAGGAGTAAACTTTAGGCAAAACTTTGGATTTACATTTTGAAGATAGTGGGTTCTCTGTTTGGATGCCTAGCTGACTCTGTAGATGTATTTACTAGTTTCCTATCACGGCTAAAACAAATTACCACAAACTTAATGGCTTAAGACAGCACAGATTTATTATCTATTGTTCTGAAGATCAGAAGTATAAAATAGGTTAGGAGGGTTGTGTTCCTTTTAGAGGCTCTAGAGGAGAATCTGTTTACTTGCATTTTCCAGGTTTTGAAAGTGACTGGAATTCCTTGGCTCTCATTATTCTGACCTCTGGTTCTACAGTCACATCTCCTCTCACTCTGACCCTCCTGCTCCCTTATATAAAGACCCTTGTGATTACATTGGCCCACCTGGATATTGATGATAATCTCTCCATTTCAAGCTCCTTAATTAATATCATCTGCAAAGTTCCTTTTTCCATGTAAGGTTTGGGGGATCAGGACATGGACATGTTTGGTAGGTCTAATTCTGCCTAGAACAGAACAAGACTGTCCCTTACACCTCTTTATGTACAACTGCTCTTATATGAGTAAGAAAATCTCCAAATATCTATCATGTAAAAGCAATGAAATATGCTATACCTATTAGTATAAAGTTTACTAATACAGAATTGAAATGGGGTTATGCCATAAGAAAAACCTAAAATAGTGACATTGAGTTGAAGGTTAAATAGTGAATGGTGAGAAAATGTGCACAAGAGGCTATAAAAATGGGCTTAAGATTTTATAAAACTCTTGTTTGTGATAACATGAAAGGCAGACAGACCAAGTTCTTACTGAATCATCATGACATTAGTGAAAAGTCTGG
Source organism: Bos indicus x Bos taurus (assembly GCF_003369695.1). Taxonomy (NCBI): domain Eukaryota; kingdom Metazoa; phylum Chordata; class Mammalia; order Artiodactyla; family Bovidae; genus Bos; species Bos indicus x Bos taurus. The sequence goes on along the minus strand of NC_040078.1, from coordinate 42,001,512 downwards.
GAAGAGCAAGAATATTGGTATGCATGGATTACTTTGTTGTTGTTCAGTTGATAAGTCATGTTAGACTCTTTCAGAGAAGGCAATGGCAACCCACTCCAGTGTTCTTGCCTGGAGAATCCCAGGGACGAGGGAGCCTGGTGGGCTGCCGTCTATGGGGTCGCACAGAGTTGGACATGACTAAAGCGACTTAGCAGCAGTAGCAGTAGTAGCAGTTTGACTCTTTGCAACCTCATGGACTATAGTACACCAGGCTCCTTAATTGCTATGATGCACTTAGAAAGGTATTTTAAAAGAAAGAAATTTGTTCTGTGCAAGCAGAATTAGAGAGATGAGAGAAAGTTCAGAAATTTGTCACATTACAAAGTTGGAGGAACAAACTATTAGATACCAAACTTTAGGAAATTAAGTAACAAAAAGTTTTGAATGGGGAAAAAAAAAAAAAACAAAAAACCCTATTAAGAGTTTACAGTTATAAAAAGACTCTTCCCAGCAGCAGAAACCACATTAAGGATAATTACCTTTCCTTTCCTTTCAAGATATTGTTTCAGAAGACCTCAAGGCAAATTCCAAGTTGGAAGAGAAAGAGGAATAGTCTAGAGAAGCAACAAGTATGGAGGACTTGGATACACAACTTTGGGGATGTTTATGGGCACTAGGAATTGATTGGAAGCAAATAGATCAGAAGGCTACTAAGATTTTTAGAGAACTGTGTAATTTAAGAAACTGTGAACTTGACCTACAGCAAGCATGTGATGGTAAAAATAACCACTAAAATTGCAAGATTGTACTCTAATCAGAAACTGATGCTCACAGTGCTCATAGTGCATAGTCCCTAGAAGGTTTGTTTGTATCCACTTTCCTTTGCACACATGGTACTAGTTCCAGTTAGTTTCCTGGGTAAGAAGATTCAACCCACTAAGCCGCTTTTCATATGGCTAAAAAAATTACAACAGGCAAGAGAGCCACAAATCTGAAATCTTAAATTCCATTATATCTAAAATGGTAGATTTTTCTCCCTGATGAAATTACACTTGGGGATCTTTCAGAGGAGCTAGACTTTGTTACAGAACTTTTATCGAATTAGAGCTTGGAAAAGAGGTGGAGGACAGATGGCATGTCCTCAGAGGCTGTCTCACCTTTTCAGATCCTATAAGAAAGGTATGCCAATTAGCACAGCTCTAAGCACTTTTTGCTTTAGATTTACCTGATGGTCTCTGTATGTTAAATTTTATTACCTGGCATAGCACCATTCCTGATGAGTGGTGCTAAAACATAGCCATGTTATATAACAATCATGTGAGGCATTGTGGCCAAATGATCGGCGGTTGGTTCCAAATGACTAGGATTGGACTTGTGTCACAAAAGATTATTGACTATCCCAGCAAATTTTGTAGAGATCTTTTGTCTCGGTAATCTTATGACTGCCTTCAGAACGGTCCCTGATATTACACAAGGTCCATTTTGGCACTTTGCACACATGTCCATTTGGCGTCAATTTCTCTTCTCAGGAAAAAGATGTTATTTAGATAATTAAACACAAGAAGTAGAAAAATTGGGTCCCAATTTGCATTCAACATTGAAAGAGAATTTTGGAAAGATTTTTTATGCCTCCAGACTTCTTCAGTTTATACTTTACAACCCATCCCCACACCCACCCCCCTTGCCAAATGTAGATAATGCTTCATGCAATGGTTCAATGTATGTTAAGAGAGAGCTATACAATGCCACTGAGGTTGTAGAACTTACAGGAGAGGCTTCTTGGCATCTGGAGGTAGAATATACCATTTTAGGGGAAGAAGAATGTTAGTGGCAGAAGAAGAAGAATGTAAGTACAACATTCTGCTTACATTCCTATAGACCTCTTCAGGGTCTTTTATATTACTGAAAGTACTAGGGAACAAAGACATAATGAAATTGGATAATTTGGCTTATATTTCCATATCTGATTTTGAGGATTCTTTGGCTTGGAATGGGATATATATATATATATATATATATATATATTTTATCTCTTTGAGTTTTTAATTTTTTTAATATAAATTTATTTATTTTAATTGGAGGCTAATTACTTTACAATATTGTATTGATTTTGCCATACATCAATATGAATCCGCCATGGGTGTACACTTTTCTTGGTTCCTGTGTTATGCATGGGCTATAAATAATGATTACTATTTTTCAGTTAGTATTTAGTTTTATTTTTCAGTGCTCGGATATATGGTTTTCAGAATCTTAAATGCTGCAGAGAGATCACTGGTTTATGAAATGATCCACATAATGAATTTTCCACAAAAAATAAGAAAATCTGATGCTTTCTAGTACTGGAATGACTACCATCAGAAACTCTGCTGCTGCTGCTGCTAAGTCGCTTCAGTCGTGTCCGACTCTGTGCGACCCCATAGACGGCAGCCCACCAGGCTCCCCTGTCCCTGGGATTCTCCAGGCAAGAACACTGGAGCGGGTTGCCATGTCCTTCTCCAATGCATGAAAGTGAAAAGTGAAAGTGAAGTCGCTCAGTCATGTCCGACTCCTAGGGACCCCATGGACTGCAGCCCGCCAGGCCCCTCCGTCCATGAGATTTTCCAGGCAAGAGTGCTGGAGTGGGTTGCCATTGCCTTCTCCATCAGAAACTCTACACACTATCAAACCACATCATCCAACATTTCAGAACTGGATTAATACAATGCCCAGATGATAATGCCCTGCCCTTCATATTAGGAGGAATACTGGCCTAAAACTGGGTTATATTAGTTCTCTGTTACTGTGTAACTTTATTGTCACAAGTATAAAAGCTGAAAACAAAATATATTTACTATCTCACAGAGTTTGGGGGTAAGAAATCTAGTAATGGCATAGTCGAGTTCTCTGTTTTAGGATCTTACAACACTGTGGTCAAGGTTTCAGATGGGACTAAAGTCTCATCTGAGGTTCCACTGAGATAGGATCCCATTCTAAGTGCACATGATTCCTGGCAGCATTCAGTTCCTTGTGTGTAGTTGGAATGAAGACCTAAGTCTCTTACCTTCTGTCAGCTCACTCCCTGGTCATTGACAAGTGAGCCTTTTCAGTATGAGTGCCTGCTTCCTTAAAGCCAACAAGGAAGAAAATATATAGAGAGGACTATTATATCACACAATCACTTGCATCCCATCACCTTTGTATCTTAATTTGCTTAGTCAAGTCCCTACTTGACTGGGCCACAGAGTGCACTGGTATTTGATTAAGCATTAATTCTGGGTTTGTCTATATGGGTTTCTCTGGATGAAAGTAATAGTTGAGTAAAGCAGATTGCTCTCCCTCATGTGGGTGGGCCTCATCTAATCCATTGAAGGTCTCAATAGAAAAAAAATATGGCTCTTCTGGGTCTGAATTTCTCAGTTTTTATTATCATTAAGCCAATTCATTATAAGATATATATGCCTGAGTTATAGGAATTGGAGAAGATGACAAAAGCCAAAATACTTAGTGGTCTCAGCTAATCTCTTTACATCTTTCCCAGGAAATGACTCAATTTTGAGTGCCAAATTTGGTTCATTCATGGCCTAGAAAATTACAAACAAACACCAAGAAATCTCAAGACACCAGTAACTTGTGGTCATTTTAAAGATATGTTTACAATTTTTTTTGGTACTCTTCACTTAAAGAAGAGAAGTCTGATTTCTTCCCCTTGAATGTGGCCTAGACTTAGTGACTTGCTTCTATTAATAACAAATAGAATGCAGCAAAAGTAATGGTATATCACTTCTGAAACCAGTTATTAAAAGACTGCAGCTTCCATCGTATGACTCAGGAAACTCAAACAGGCGCTCTGTATCAATCTAGAGGGGTGGGTTGGGGCGAGCTGGGAGGGAGGTTCAAAAGGGAGGGAATATTTGTATCAGTTCAGTTCAGTTCAGTTCAGTCACTCAGTCGTGTTCGACTCTTTGTGACCCCATGAATCACAGCATGCCAGGCCTCCCTGTCCATCACCAACTCCCGGAGTTCACTCAGACTCACGTCCATCGAGTCAGTGATGCCATCCAGCCATCTCATCCTCTGTCATCCCCTTCTCCTCCTGCCCCCAATCCCTCCCAGCATCAGAGGCTTTTCCAATGAGTCAGCTCTTCGCATGAGGTGGCCAAAGTACTGGAGTTTTTCAGCTTTAGCATCATTCCTTCCAAAGAAATCCCAGGGCTGATCTCCTTCAGAATGGACTGGTTGGATCTCCTTGCAGTCCAAGGGACTCTCAAGAGTCTTCCAACACCACAGTTCAAAAGCATCAATTCTTTGGTGCTCAGCCTTCTTCACAGTCCAACTCTCACATCCATATATGACCACTGGAAAAACCATAGCCTTGACTAGACAGACCTTAGTTGGCAAAGTAATGTCTCTGCTTTTGAATATGCTATCTAGGTTGGTCATAATTTTTCTTCCAAGGAGTAAGCATCTTTTAATTTCATGGCTGCAATCACCATCTGCAGTGATTTTGGACCCCCCCAAAATAAAGTCTGACACTGTTTCCACTGTTTCCCCATCTATTTCCCATGAAGTGATGGGACCAGATGCCATGATCTTCGTTTTCTGAATGTTGAGCTTTAAGCCAACTTTTTCACTGTCCACTTTTGTATACCTATGGCTGATTCATGTTGAGGTTTGACAGAAAACAACAAAATTCTGTAAAGCAATTATCCTTCAATAAGAACATAAAAAAAAGACTGCAGCTTCCATCCTGGGTCTCTTTCCTTTTCTCTTTCATCACTCACTGTAGGGGAAACCAGATGCCATGTTGGTTGAGCAACCGCAAAGGAATGCCCACACAGTGAGCTGACATGTGAAAATGTCTTTGCGACCCCAGTGGACTGCAGCATGCCAGGCCTCCCTGTGCATCACCAACTCCTGGAGTTTGTTCAAACTCATGTCCATCAAGTCAGTGATGCCATCCAACCATCTCATCCTCTGTCATCTGCCGGGAGCCAGCACGGGAGTTCCCACCCATTACAAGGTCATGCGGGAGAGCCCTGATGGGCAAGGCGAGTCAGGGCTTGAGGGTCCCCCTGGATCTGCCTGAGCATCTATCCCAAAACCAGAATCTGTCTATTTTACTATTCTATGACTCTTACCAACTCCTCTGACATTGCTGCTGCTGCTGCTAAGTCGCTTCAGTCGTGTCTGACTCTGTGCGACCCCATAGACGGCAGCCCACCAGGCTCCCCTGTCCCTGGGATTCTCCAGGCAAGAACAGTGGAGTGGGTTGCCATTTCCTTCTCCAATGCATGAAAGGGAAAAATGAAAGTGAAGTCACTCAGTCGTGTCCAACTCTTCACAACCCCACAGTCTGCAGCCTACCAGGCACCTCCGTCCATGGGATTTTCCAGGCAAGAGTACTGGAGTGGGGTGCCATTGCCTTCTCCAAATGGGGGGCTATCCCTGACCACCTTTCTCTGAAGAAAATCAACGTGGAGCTCTAGTTAACAAGTCTCCTGGGCATAATAGGAGTGTTTCAATTCCCTCTGATGACTTTCTAGCTTGCCTGACAGGTTTGTTCAGATTCCTGCAGCTACGCATGTGATTGTTCACAGCCTTCCAACCATGAGAGGCACAGGAAGCTTAAGATATTATAATAATGCAGAGCTTCTCAGAGAGTTAAAATTGTTAGAATAGAACTAGTAGAGGATTTCTTTGTTGAGCTAATGCTTGCTTCCAAGTTTCCATATCCCTTACCTACTGTGTCCCTGGGAGTGTATTGATTAATATAGTTGGTATATAGAAATGTAAGTTGTAGCTTTAATGTTTGTAACCTTGGACCCTTGAGTTAATTCTTTTTTTGTTATAACCCACCACACTTTTGCCCTATAGGAATGCAACTTTATCTAATGCTTTCAGAGAATGGTGCCAAACTTTAGAATAATCATCTTTAGAGAAAAATAAGTTTTCTGAAGAAAGGGTCATAAAATGTTAACAGGCCTCCTGGCCAGAAGATGATGTAAATCACCTAAAGCTTTTGCATACGATAAGTTTGCAGAAAGAAAGCCTGGCTTTGATAAGGATCAAGGACTGCTGACCTTGCATGACTCTACCCGCCCCGCCCCCATTATCCTCTATGCACAACTTAAGGTATAAAAACTACTTTGGAAAATAAAGTGTGGGCCTTGCTCACCGAAGCTTGATCTCCCCATGTCTTTCTTTCTCTTTCCTTTTCCTTTTCAGGCTGATTCCCTGGAGTGCAGGGGCCCTCTGTGTTCGCTTTCCTGCCTGGGCTTCTAAGACCCACTCAAGAAGGTGCCTAAGGTGGGGCACCTTCAGCTATTTGAGAGGGTGCCTGCAGCCTATGTGAACAGAGCAAGTCCCGTGCTGGGGCTTTATTGGCTTTCTGCATAAACCAAGGAATATCAGCCTCTTTTCTCTCCTCTATTTTCTTAACTGCAAAATTCTTTCCTTATCTCTTTCTCTATTTCTCTCAGTTGCCAATGTTGTCCTCCTGAGGGAATCCCTGGATCCAACCGGGGCTGGACCCTGGTAGTCATCCCCTTCTGCTGCCTTCAATCTTTCCCAGCATCCGGGTCTTTTCCAATGAGTCAGTTCTTTGCATCTGATAGCTAATAATCATAGTTATTATTTCATTGTGTTTTTCCAGAAGCCCTGCTAAATAGGTATTGCCAGAACTTCACCCTAGAAATGAGCTACCATTATTCATCATTGATTAAATATACTGAATATGAGTACTGAGGACTGACTTTGACCTGGTAGATGGAGGTAAAAGTTACTGGTTGGTTTCAGCTGGATTCTGTTCTAACTGGTTTGTGCCCATTCTATATATGTTAAAATGTTTTGACTACCACTCTTGTTCCAAGTATACTTGGATAAAATAATTTCAGTTTGAATGAGTCCATGGAGATGATGTATTTCACAGGTTTTCAATAGTGTTCCTCACCTCTCAAGGTTTCACAGTAGAGGTGCTGGAAGAGGTGGTGGTAACCACAAAGGTGAAGTGGGAGGTGAAAGAGAAGGTTGTATAGAAGGAATGCTCTATCCAGTGTTGACTTGAGCCACTATGATTTCTGAGCTTTTGAATATTGGTTCTTAGTAGGCATTCACATGAAATAAGGGTTTTATTACTAAAAAATTGAAAACCACTTATGTATAGCAACTATTCCATCTTGCAAATTGAGAAATTGAAGCTTACAAAGGTTAAGTGACTGTGAGAAAATTACACAGTTATTATATCATTAGGTAGAAGCAAAATTTTGATATGAATTCAGGTTTTTGAATCTCAAGCTTTTTCTCTTTTAGGTGCTCCGTCCTTGATGCATACAAAGCATAGGATAAAGAGCTACTTTAGCTCAATATAAACATGACAATATTATCTTAATATATTTTTCTATGAATATGCATGCACATTTAAAAATTATTTCTAGCCCAACTTCTTCCGAGAAGAATTTGAAGTTGCTTGCCAAAACAAATTCGGAATTTCAGGGAGCGAAAGTGAGGTGGAACTAGATTTGCAAAATACTTATACTAAGGTCTGGATGGCTGTAGAGTGTGTTAGTCACTCAGTCATGTCCAACTCTTTGTGACCCTATGGACAATAGCTCACCAAACTCCTCTGTCCATGGAATTCTCCAGGCAAGAAAACTGGAGTGAGTAGTCATTCCCTTCTCCAGGGGATCTTCCTGACCCAGGGATCAAACCAGAGTCTCCTTCTGCTTTGTAGGCAGATACTTTACCATTTGAGCCACCAGTGGAGGTGGGCTATAACTGGATGGGAGCTTGGTACAGATCAGTGCAGAGGAAATACAGCATAGAGTTTCTGGTATCTCGAAAATGTATGAAATTGAAAGCTGGGGGTGGGAGGGGAACACTAAAAGAAATCTGGACAAACAGAAGTAGTGGCTCCAGACTGCCTGTCAGCTATACTGTTCTTGATGTGCATATGAGGCTTACTTCTTTCCCTTTGCTCTAATGTACTCAGACTCCAAGTGCTTGAACATGATGTGGAGAGTTAAAATAGCGGAGTGCCTCAACTTTCAAAGTGCCTTGCATCTGTCAGTTTAGGAGGAGACCACAGTGAGTGTATGTGCCTGCACACACTTTTATTAAAGATATGCTCCCAATCACATCCACTTGGCAAGATCACAAGTACATAATAGCTACAAACTATAAAGAAAAAATAAAAGAGAACTTAACCAGTTGCTTTTAAAGATAAATAAGACCTCTGAAGCCACTATAAGTATTCGTTTACACATTCTTTGAGTGTGCACTTTAGCTTTTCTTCTGAGTCTCTATTTACTCACGCCTACACAAAGATGAGTATTGCAGTTGTACGTGACACAAACATTGGAAATCTGTGTTTACATTTGTGTTTCCAACTGAATATGCTAATACATTTTAATCAGCAGTGATGTTGCTTTATATCAATGTTTTGTGCCAAGTATAGCCTCAGTGATAATGTTGTGATAACCAAATTTTTCTCCACATCAAAACTTGGAGACTATCCCAGTTTTTTGAACAGCCATTTGATTCCAAACTTTGATGAAATCCTTTACTTTCTTCAGGATTATTTCTTTCTTTTCAGGAAACACTAAATATCTCCTTTGTTTCATTAAGGGGTTGGTGGGGGGGGTTGGTGCTTGGAACAAATTTACTCTTGCAGCAGTCATGAGGTTTTGGTAAACCAGATGAGCTCATCAGCTTGCAAGGAGAACCTGCAGGAGGAAGTTCCAAGGTTGGTGATGCTGTTGGAAGAAACATCTGTGGCTGACCTGGAGTGTTATTTTGGGATATTCAGTCCAGCATCACACTGCCTAGGAAAACAAGAATGCAACAGCAGTTGAATACCATGGAGATGGGAAATGACAGGCTTTTAGTCATGAATTTACAAAAAATTTTTTTCTAACCTAATAATCTAGTTAAAGGAGGTACCCCAGATTTGGTGAGCTTCTGACCTTAGGCAAAAGAGATACTCCATAGATAAAATATTACACTCAGAGCACAAATACCCTTCTCCTCTAAAAAGAAAAATAAAATGTAAGAATAGCAATCTTGAACTGCAAACTTCCTTTTAGAAACAGAAGTATTTCTTATTCTTTGTGTAGGTTGAGAATTGGTGGGGACTTCTTTTTTCCCCCAGTGAGTCTATGAGAACCCTGTTGTTTTTTTTTGACAGAAACGTGACATACTTTTAAAAGAATACAGTCATCTGGAAAACAATTTACACTTTGCATTTTCACCTTGCTAAATTGTATTCAGATTCTCTTTAGTGCTGCTCCTCTCACAAGACATGAAGCATTTTGGTTCTTAAACACTTATGAGTGGTACACTGCTTGAGATGTACAAATAGCTTTCATTAGTGCTAATGGGAGTTATACTTCTGAACCAGGAGAGAATAGAGCCTGAAGATTTTAAACTGTCCTTCATGCAAATCTCCCAGATGGAATAAATTATGAGGGATGCTTAGAAGGCAGAGGTCTAAATATCCCCTAAAGCCATAGTTTAATGGCCAAGTAGCAGAAGTGGAGTCACAGTAATGGCTTTGGGGCTAATGCCATGCTAAGTAGCTGATATTGACTCTTGAAAATTCTTATTGGATTAGTACTGCACTCGAATTCCATTAGTTTTCAAAGGACCCGAGAGATAGTTCTCTATCTTGAATAGTCCACTAAAACGGGTTCAATTTGGTTCAGCTTTCAAGGCCATTTGTTTTAAATTCTGTAGATTTCTAATCAGCAAGCCCTATAACAAGAAGATCTTTATTTTTATTTCAGAATAATCTTTTCTAAAAATATTGTTTCCTGAATCTTTCTTTTTGAGGAGCACACATTTTACTTTCTTGTTTTTCAAATGTTTACATTTTATTTTTGCTTAGAGAAATATTAACTACCTTTCAGAGATCACTGGGATTGTTTCTTATCTTGGTCATTTGTGACAGTCTCTGTATCTTCTTGTTTTAACGTTTGTTGTATTTCACTTGAGAATTTTTGCTTTGAGAATTATTCCCCTACCCCCACTTAAGTAACTGGAAAACTGAAGGAATTGCTATTAACAGGCCATCTCCTTTCTGTTGTTTCCTGCGAGAGCATTATTTTCACTAGAAAAATTCATCCACCTTCAAGTGGAAATTAAACATTATATATTACTATTAGAAGTAGAAATGGGTAGAGCAAAAAGGTAATGAGGGGAAGGTAAGATGCCAACAAGTAAAGATGGGGTGACTATAAAAGACCAATCAGCTGGTGAATTGACTGTGGTTCAGATCGCCTTTGAATCCTTCACTGTCCAAGTAGTCAGTGGACTTGAAGAAGTATTGATATATCAGTCAAACAAAAGAGATTGAAGTAGATAACCCAGATCCACAGTTTATAAATGTATAATGGGCAGTGCTATTTTCTAGAGTGGGGTGGTGGTGCGTGCTATTCCGGACACCTTTTCACCTCTGGAATTACTATTCCCAGAAGCCAAATGAATAATCAGAAAGTAGTTCAGTAAGCACGTAATCAGTGCAGAGGAAGCTAGAATAATTTTAAGGCATTATTTCATGCAGGCCAGGTAGACCCAATGAATCTTACCTGCTCTCTAACAGGGTAACCTATCTGGGGAGGTTACATGCTCCATATTTCCTGTCTGGAAATGGCTGCTAATCTCTGGAATGTTTTTTTTTTTTTTTTTTTTTTTAATCTGACCCTCTTCCTTTAGTTCATTTAGTCCTTCTTTAGACATGGTACAATTTAACCAAAATGACTCTTGCTTGCCCAATTGAAATCACTTTGATTTCAGTTTTGAGCTTTCCTAAATTCTTCACATCTATTAGTTACAACCATCATATATGCATTTTTCTAGTTCAGAAGACACATTCATTTTCTTCAGTTTTAGGTTCCTGGGTAGAGAATGCCTCACTGTTAATCATTATATATTGCCACAAATCTGCATCATGATACTATAATAATATTTTTGAGTGCTTGTGGTGTGCTGGATACTGGGCTGGTATTGTATGAAATCCTAAGAATACTCTCTTTTTATAGGTGAGAAAATTGAGAATCAGAAAGGCTCAGACACTTGCCCCAAATCTCACAAGTGAACAGCAGTGGGAGTCCAGCCAGGTCTCTGGCTCTTTTCACTGTGCTCTCAGCCGAACATATTTTGTTTTTGATGTTTTGTTTGGAAATTGCTAAAATAGAAAGTGGCATTAAAGGCAGGGGAAGACTACTTTACTGTGTGCCTTATAGTTCTTTCTTGGGAAACTTATGTCATCGAGTCCATCAACCCTGTGTTCATTTAAACTGTGGCATTGGATTTGGTTAGTATCCACATCTAAAATCATCAAAAATGAAGTGGAAAAGCCATGAAAAGACATGGAGGAAAATAAACTGTGTATTTCTAAGTGAAAGAGGTCAGGCTGGAAAGTCTACAATCCAAATGATTCCAACTATATGACATTCTAGAAAAAGTAAATTATGGAGAAAATAAAACATGTGGTTTCCAGGACTTGTGTGGGGGAAGGGGTGAACAAGCAGAGCACAGGTTTCTAGGGCAGTAAAACTTATCTGTACAATAATGTAATGATGTGCGTGCTCAGTTGTGTCCAACTCTTTGCAACCCCGTGGACTGTAGCCCACCAGGCTCCTCTGTCCATGGAATTTTCCAGCCAAGAATACTGAAGTGAGTTGCCATTTCCTTATCCAGGGAATCTTCCCAACCCAGGAATCAAGTCCACATCTCTGCATCTCCTGCATTGGCAGATAGTTTCTTTACCTGGGAAGCCCTCAGTATGACAGATGAATGTTATTATACATTTGCTAAAAACCATAGAATGTGCAATACCAAGAGTGACCCTAATGTAAACAATGGACTTTGGATAATAAGGATGTGGCAATGAAGATTCATCAGTTGTAACATATGTACCTCTGGTGAAGGATGCTGATAATGGAAGAGGTTCTCTGTATATGTGTATATGGGAACAGGAAGTATATGGGAACTCTCTGTACCTTCTGCTGAGTTTTGCTGTAAATCTAAAATCCTTCTAGGGCTCCCCTTGTGGCTCAGCTGATAAAGAATCTGCCTACAATGTGGGAGACCTGGGTTCAATCCCTGGGTTGGGAAGATCCCCTGGAGAAAGGAAAGGCTACTCACTCCAGTATTCTGGCCTGGAGAATTCCATTGACTGTATAGTCCATGGGGTCGCAAAGAATCGGACACGACTGAGTGACTTTCATTTTCACTTTAAATCCTTATAAATATAAAACCTATTTTTAAAAAATTCAGTGGAAAATAGCAAGAAGAAGTGTGTTTTCCTTGGAAATGACACCTGCTCCCTCTTTGGAGTAGGTGCGATATGTCCCATCATACAATAATTCTACCCTCAAAAGCCTCCTTCTTCTTCAACTTATCCATCCGCATCCATTATTCTTTCAAAGCCTTAAGAAAGCAAAGCATATTTTTTGTGTTTATGTGCGTTGATCTGCTATTATGGAAAAGAAAGGCAATATGATTACCATTTGGGCTGAGAAAGAAAAGAATCATTCTGGTTTCTCCCCTTTCTCCATTTCAAGGCTTCCTTGGTGGGGTATGGGATAGTGAGGAGGAGGTGGAGAGGCAAGTAGGATAAAAATGAAATTCCTGCAAAACATGTGAAGAGTTGCATCCTTGACATCTGATATTTTTCTACATCATAGCACCTATTATTTTTTCATAACATTAATCATTGCAAAATATAACTACAGGGAAGGTGCTTTTTACTTTAACCCCCAAATAATTCAGTCCCAGGATTTAAAGGCTCTGCATGACATTTTATACGTCAAAGATCACAGCTCCCAAAATCCATCAAATCAGACAACTCACCCTGTTACTGGAAAGAAACATTCAAATATGTGAGCAAGCCTAGCAGCCTCTCATGCCTTTTAAGAATATAAATGGATAATTCTTCACATGCACACTGCTGAAATTAAATGAGCAGCATGAGATGGTGAATAGCAAAATACTGACGTGAAATACTCTGAGTGCCTGCTCCTTGCACAGTGGGGAGCTGGAGACTCCATGGGAGGTAGAAAGAAAAAAAAGGCTAAGCTATCTAGGTGGTGCTCTCTGGTTGGTGTGGGAGAGGGGAGGTGGGCGTCTCTGACAGTTGGGCTGCAAGTTGAAGAGGATGGGAGTGGGAGGAACAAGCAAGAGTGACTGCAGGCTGCTTCATTTGCATATGGTCCACAAGCTGGCTCCCTGTCAATCCACCACCCACTCTCCCCTCCTCATCCTGGGTGGGTGTTCTTTTTGGACATGATCTGTCAGCCACTGGACATTAAAAAGTTGATCTGCTCAGACAGAATTTGTTCCAATGATATATGGCAACCACAAAGGGAAAAAAGTGCCAAGGATGAAGCACTAGAGACTTTTCTTTATTGAGAATATTTCAGTATTCTTATTAGAATGAAACTGACCTCTCAGGTCAAGATAGATTAAAGCAGGGCTCTGGAATTTAAATGTGTGTCATAGAATTTACATATCCAATCTCTTTTAACTAATCATTTGCTGGTATTTTGTTAAAGCTAGTTTCTGAGAGCTTTTGCTGAACAATGGGAGTCACCAGGAATGCTTTCTCCCTCCCTCTGTCAGACTGTTTTAACTTTGTATAACATGGTTTCTTAAAAGCTTCATAAGAAGAGCTTAGGAAATTAAAAAAAAAAAACAAACAAACTGTTCAAACAGGATTTAATTAAACAGCTACCAACATCTGCATTCCATGAGAAGTACTTAGAAAAATTTCTTTCTCTGTGTTATTTGTTTTTGGTGGAATGAGCGAAGACGAAACATGCTAAATAAATATGGTGTTCATGATGGTGAACTGTTTGTTGAAAGGTTAATGGCTGTGCAAATGTTTAGTAGAGAGCTGTCAACATTTTCACTTGTGGAAAGAAGACCACACATTCAGACATTTTTGAAACACGGTTTTTATCATTTACTCAGGATATGTAAGCAGGCAGAAAAGAGGGAACGTTCACAAGTCAGAAGCCACGTGACTGTTCATCTCAGTTTCGAATGTATCAGTTTTACAAATCCTCCTTTGAATACAATCCAGGAGCAACACCACCCTTTCCAGGAGTTGTTTTGGGATCCCTTGAAGAGGGATAGCCTATACTCACAAATATACAAATTTACATTACACTTTGAGAAGCAATTCAAGCATATATTTTGAAAATAGGGGGAATAAGCATAGGTAAATTATAAATCTACTCCGAAACACAGATAAACATTTGAAAACAAGAGCAGTCACACTGAATAGGTAAGATATTCTGAATTAGATATGCATTGGATGAGAATGCGATTCACAGCATTCATCTAGAAGCATAAAGGGGCTAAAACATTGAGGTTGTAAATCATTAAGGCTAACTTTTATTAGTTGAGTTTTAACTTTCAAGATATACAGTATAAGGAGGGGTGTGCTTGTGAGTGAAGTGAAGTGAAGTTGCTCAGTCGTGTCTGACTCTTTGCAACCTCATGGACTGCAGCCCACCAGGCTCCTCCATCCATGGAATTTTCTAGGCAAGAATACTGGAGTGGGTTGCCATTAAATCACTACACCAAACATTTTTTATGCTGGCATAATTTAACTTTATAATTTAAAATAATTTTGTTTAGTTTTCTCCATTGTTTAGGTCAGTATATGAGAATTACTGCATTTATTTTAAATGGTGGCATGAGACTTTCAGGGGGTCTGTTCCTTGCCACACATCTGGCTGGTTCCAGAAAGAGATAGACTTTAAGAGAAGCTATGGGTAGAACAGCCCTGGGTGTTCTTTGGAAGGAATGGAGCTAAAGCTTAAACTCCAGTACTTTGGCCACCTCATGCAAAGAGTTGACTCATTGGAAAAGACTCTGATGCTGGGAGGGATTGGGGGCAGGAGGAGAAGGGGACGACAGAGGATGAGATGGCTGGATGGCATCACCGACTTGATGGATGTGAGTTTGAGTGAACTCTGGGAGATGGTGATGGACAGGGAGGCCTGGCATGCTGCAATTCATGGGGTCGCAAAGAGTTGGACACGACTGAGTGACTGAACTGAACTGAACTGAACCGATGGGTAGAAACTCCATTCTCTTGTCTCAATTAT
Source organism: Bos indicus x Bos taurus (assembly GCF_003369695.1). Classification (NCBI taxonomy): domain Eukaryota; kingdom Metazoa; phylum Chordata; class Mammalia; order Artiodactyla; family Bovidae; genus Bos; species Bos indicus x Bos taurus. The sequence continues at coordinate 41,986,438 of NC_040078.1, read as the reverse complement.
TGCTGCTAAGTCGCTTCAGTCATGTCCGACTCTGTGTGACCCCATAGATAGCCCACCAGGCTCCCCCGTCCCTGGGATTCTCCAGGCAAGAACACTGGAGAGGGTTGCCATTTCCTTCTCCAATGCATGAAGGTTAAAAGTGAAAGTGAAGTCTCTCAGTCATGTCCGACTCTTTCCGACCCCATGGACTGCAACCTACCAGGCTCCTCGGTCCATGGGATTTTCCAGGCAAGAGTACTGGAGTGGGGTGCCATCGCCTTCTCTGTCTCAATTATTCAATTATTGTCTCAATTATTAGATAAGCCCTATTGTAATATCAGGCTTCCCTAGTGGCTTGGTGGTAAAGAATTTGCCTGCAATGCAGAAGACAAGACACAGGTTTGACCCCTGGATGGGGAAGATAGATTCCCTAGAGAAGAAAATGGTAACCTACTCTAGTATTCTTGCCTGGGAAATCGCATGGACCGAGGAGCCTGGTGGGCTACAGTCCGTGGGGTTACAAAAGAATCTGACATGACTTAGAGACTAAACAACAACAACATTGTAATATCATTCTTTACTATTTATGATGGGCTAAGTGCTTGTTGCCTGAGTAAAGAGACGGAAATATGAGCATAACGTTGTTGCACTGAAAGCCTTTCTTCAATGCATTTAGATAAGAACTGGCATCTTCAAACACTGATTTAATATTTATGAAGAGTTAGATGTCCAGATGGTGGCACTAGTGAGAAACAATTGGGCACATCCCTGGCTGAGAATATTGATTATCTTTTCTGAAACAAGAGAGAACTTAATGACTCAGATGTGGCAGATACATGAAGGCATCTAAACAAATGAGAGACATTTTTCATAGACTGATAACTTGAAAGTCAGTTGAAGGAGGCTACATCTCCCCTAACCCTATACTGTCTCCTTGATTCATTGGACCAACATGACTATTTTAAAATACAACATTGTGGAGATATTTTCTGAGATTTTTGAGAGAGGAGGAAGGCATGAACATAGAATTAGTCAGGCCAGATTAGATTTCTGGAGTGATGAATGCAGTTTAACTCAATATTGTCAAACATTCAGTCTGATTACACTTGTGTATGTGTGTGTGTGTGTTTTGAAGGAAAATGCTGGTCAATGTATCTCCCAATGGGAATTAAGCAGTGAGTAAAAACTACAAAGGTGACAGTTATGTATAATTGTGTTAACTATCTATTGCAATGTAACACAACTGCTCCTAAATTAAGAGGCTTTCAGTTCAGTTCAGTTGCTCAGTCATATCCAACTCTTTGTGACCCTATGAACCTCAGCATGCCAGGCCTCCCTGTCCATCACCAACTCCTGGAGTCCACCCAAACCCATGTCCATTGAGTTGGTGATGCCATCCAACCATCTCATCCTCTGTCATCCGCTTCTCCTCCTGCCCTCAATCTTTCGCAGCATCAGGGTCTTTTCTAATGAGTCAGCTCTTCGCATCAGGTGGCCAAAGTACTGGAGTTTCAGCTTCAACATCAGTCCTTCCAATGAACAGTCAGGCCTCATCTCCTTTAAGATGGACTGGTTGGATCTCCTTGCCATCCAAGGGACTCTCAAGAGTCTTCTCCAACACCGCAGTTCAAACGCATCTATTCTTCGGCACTCAGCTTTCTTCACAGTCCAACTCTCACATCCATACATGACTACTGGAAAATAAGAGGCTTTAAAACAGGCTAAATATTTATTGTCTGTCACTATTTCTGGAAGTTAGGCATTTCAGAACAGCATGGTTGGACTGTTCTTGTTTGAAGGCTCCCACAGTAGTCAGATGTCAGCTGGGGCTACAATGATCTGAAGGCTTGACTGAAGCTGGAGGATCCTCCATCAATAGCTTCTGTGGCTGGCAAGTTGGAGTGGACTGTTGGTGGGACATCTCAGTCCTCTGTCTGCAGGTCTCTCCATAGGGCTGACTGAATGTCCTTATGATATGATGGCTGGCTTCTAGCAAAATGAGCCATCAAAAAACTCCAAAGCTTCAATATAGGTTATCCTTGGGAGTTACATACAGTCATGTTTGCCATATATTAGTTATTACATAGACCAACACAGATTCAACATAAAAGACTAACACAGCATGAATACAAGGAGGTGAAGGTCGCTGGGGGCCATTTTGGAGTCTGGCTACCACAGTCTATTGAGAAAATTTCCTTTTTTAGAAAATAATTGGAATAGAGCATGGTTTCACTGGAATCCTTGTGAATACCTGTCATCAGATTGTGATGTTGATTCAGGATATTATATGAAGAAGCACTGATGGAAGGAAGGAGTGGATTGTGTTTACCCTGTGTGATAATTGTGCTGGAATTTCTATCAGATAGTGGAAGGGAAGACACTCCCCTGTTGTATTGTCACATTAAAAAAGCAAAACCAAATATAAGCAAACAAAATAAAAACTAGAATGTTCCTTGAATGTCTAAAAAAACTTCATCAACTTTTGAGACCAATGTGAAAAACCGGTCTTATTTTGAGAAATAACTATTTCCTACCTTAAAAGAGAAAGGAAGAAATATGTAGTCTGTGAATGTTCAGAAGCATGGCAGAAATGATTGCCAAGCAGTTTTCTTCTTTCTGCCAAATGTCTCAGCCATTGAACTGTACTCTTCATTTGAGTTTATTATTATGTTTATTTGAGCTAAGACTATTATAGTATTTTTGAAACTGTCATGTTTTGCCAAATGGAGACATTTGTTTCTCCACACTGGTTGATTAGTATTTGGGGCTGGTATCATACTTGACTGACTTGTATTCCAGTGTGTACTGACAAACTGGCCTGATCTTGGATGATGGAGAGTTGGGAGGGGAGTAGTGAGTAGGTGTCTAGGTGTCAATCCAACATTGCCAGCTCCCAGCTCCAAAGTTCTTACTCTAAGTCTTCATTTACCATCCATTTCAACTTTTTCTGCTCCCTTGGCACATGCTTGACATCTAGATCAATTTGGTGATCAAAGTCATTCTGACCAAGAAGAATATCTGACCAAAGTAAGTCTTACAAGGGATTCTAGACATTGTAATTGATTGATGGCTAATCTAGGGCTGTGAAACTATAGCACTGAAAATCATTTCTAATGTGTGAGAACCTCAGAAATGCTTTAAGAGAACTCTGCAAGTTGTATTGATTCATGCGTCAGTAGCAAAGCCAAGCATCACAGCATTTCCTTTCTTTCTGGATCTGTACTCTGTTATTAAACACCCACATTTGAAAATATCCTTTGTCTCGTAATCTACTCATATTCTTGAGGTATCACCTGTTGTGGCATAGATGAGTGTTGCCATCCTAATGTCTATGTCCTCTTCTTGGAACTCCCAATTTTTTCTGGGTACATGGTTGGATGGAAAAAGGACTACATTTGCAAATAGGTATGGTCATATGTTCCAAATAGGAAAAGGAGTATGTCAAGGCTGTATATTGTCACCCTGCTTATTTAACTTATATGCAGAGTACATCATGAGAAATGCTGCACTGGAGGAAGCACAAGCTGGAATCAAGATTGCTGGGAGAAATATCAATAACCTCAGATATGCAGATGACACCACCCTTATGGCAGAAAGTGAAGAGGAACTAAAAAGCCTCTTGATGAAAGTGAAAGAGGAGAGTGAAAAAGTTGGCTTAAAGCTCAACATTCAGAAAACGAAGATCGTGGCATCTGGTCCCATCACTTCATGGCAAATAGATGGGGAAACAGTGGAAACAGTGGCAGACTTTATTCTTTTGGGCTCCAAAATCACTGCAGATGGTGATTGCAGCCATGACATTAAAAGACGCTTACTCCTTGGAAGGAAAGTTATGACTAACCTAGATAGCATATTAAAAAGCAGAGACATTGCTTTGCCAACAAAGGTCCATCTAGTCAAGGCTATGGTTCCCTGGTGGCTCAGAGGTTAAAGCATCTGCCTGCAATGAGGGAGACCAGGGTTTGATCTCTGGGTGGCGAAGATTCCCCTGGAGAAGAAAATGGCAACCCACTCCAGTATTCTTGCCTGGAGAATCCCATAGACGCAGGAACCTGGTGGGCTACAGTCCACAGGGTCGCAAAGAGTCAGACATGACTGAGGGACTTCACTTTCACTTTTCATGGTTTTTCCAGTGGTCATGTATAGATGTGGACTGTGAAGAAAGCTGAGCACCGAAGAATTGATGCTTTTGAACTGTGGTGTTGGAGAAGACTCTTGAGAGTCCCTTGGGCTGCAAGGAGGTCCAACCAGTCCATCCTAAAGGAGATCAGTCCTGGGTGTTCACTGGAAGGACTGATGCTGAAGCTGAAACTCCAGTACTTTGGCCACCTGATGGGAAGAGTTGACTCATTGGAAAAGACCCTGATGCTGGGAGGGATTGGGGGCAGGAGGAGAAGGGGATGACAGAGGATGAGATGGCTGGCTGGCATCACTGACTTGATGGATGTGAGTTTGAGTGAACTCCGGGAGTTGGTGTTGGACAGGGAGGCCTGGTGTGCTGCGATTCATGGGGTTGCAAAGAGTTGGACATGACTGAGTGACTGAACTGAACTGAACTGATGGTCATATGTCTAAAGTCTAGTCAAAGGGATATAAATGGAAGTGTGTGGCGGCTTCTGGGAAATTTTCTTAAGGTAGGTGAAAAATTTTACTTTGATCCTTCTCTCTTTTTTGACTCTGATGGTTACTCCATTTCTTCTAAGGGATTCTTGCCTACAATAGTAAATAATAATGGTCATCTGAGTTAAATTCACCCATTCTGTCCATTTAAGTTTGCTGATTCCTAAAATGTCGATGTCCACTCTTGCCATCTCCTGTTTGACCACTTCCAATTTGACTTGATTCGTGGACCTAATATTCCAGGTTCCTATGCAATATTGCTCTTTATAGCATCTGACTTTACTTCCATCACCAGTCACATCCACAGCTGGGTGTTGTTTTTGCTTTGGCTCCATCCCTTCATTCTTTCTGGAGTTATTTCTCCACTGATCTCCAGTAGCATATTGGGCAACTACTGACCTGGGGAGTTCATTTTTCAGTGTCCTATCTTTTTGCCTTTTTATACTGTTCATGGGGTTCTCAAACCACTGAAGTGGTTTGTCATTCCCTTCTCCAGTGGGCCACGTTTTCTCAGAACTCTCCACCATGACCCATCTGTCTTGGGTGGCCCTACATGGCATGGCTCATAGTTCCATTGAGTTAGACAAAGCTGTGGTCCATGTGATCAGATTGATTAGTTTTCTGTGATTGTGGTTTTCATTCTGTCTGCCCTCTGATGGAGAAGGTTAAACGACTTATGGAAGCTTCCAGAAGGGAGAGACTGACTGAGGGGGAAACTGGGTCTTGTTCTGATGGGCAGGGCCATGCTCAGTAAATCTTTAATCCAGTTTTCTGTTGAAGGGCAGGGCTGTGTTCCCTCCCTTTTGTTTGACCTGAGGCCAAACTATGGTGAAGGTAATGAAGATAATGGCAACCTCCTTCAAAAGGTCTCAACCAGGCACTGCTACACTTAGTGCCCCCAACCCTGCAACCGGCCACCCACACCTCTGCCAGAGACTCCTGGACACTCATGGGCAAGTCTGGGTCAATCTCTTGTGGGGTCACTGCTCCTTTCTCCTGGGTTCCGGTATGCACAAGGTTCTGTTTGTGCCCTTCCAGAATCTGTTTCCCCAGCCCTGTGTAAGTTCTGGCAGCTCTATGGTGGGTTAACGGCATCCTCTTCCAAGAGGGCTTATGCCATACCGAGGTCTACTGCACCCAGAGCCCCTGCCTCCACAGCAGGCCACTGCTGACCTATACCTCCCCAGAAGACACCCAAACACAGTTCTGTTTCAGTCCCTGTGGGGTCTCTGGTCCTGGTGCCCACAAGGTATATTTGAGCCTTCTGAGTGTCTCTGATGGCTATGGTGTTTGATTCTAAATGCGATTTCATGTCTCCTACCATCTTGCTGGGCCTTCTCCTTTGCCCTTGAAGGTGGGATATCTCCTCAGAGTTGCTCCAGCACTGCACAGCAAGCACTCCAGCACAGTGCAGCCACCGCTCCAGTGCCATGCAAGAGTAGCCATCATAGTCAACAACAGAGTCTGAAATGCAGTAAATAGATGCAATCTCAAAAACGACAGAATTATCTCTGTTCGTTTCCAAGGCAAACCATTCAGTATTACAGTAATCCAAGTCTATACCCTGACCAGTAATGCTGAAGAAGCTGAAATTGAATGGTTCTGTGAAGACCTACTGGAGAAGGCAATGGTACCCCATTCTAGTACTCTTGCATGGAAAATCCCATGGAAGGAGGAGCCTGGTAGGCTGCAGTCCATGGAGTGGCTAAGAGTTGGGAATGACTGAGCGACTTCACTTTCACTTTTCACTTTCATGCATTGGAGAAGGAAATGGCAATCCACTTCAGTATTCTTGCCTGGAGAATCCCAGGGGCTCGGGAGCCTGGTGGGCTGCCATCTATGGGGTCGCACAGAGTCGGAAATGACTGAAGCGACTTAGCAGCAGCAGCAGCATGAAGACCTACAAGACATTCTAGAACTAACACCCAAAAAGATGTTCTTTGCATTATGGGGGACTGGAATGCAAAAGTAGGAAGTCAAGAAATACCTGGAGTAACAGGCAAATTTGGCCTTGGGGTACAGAATGAAGCGGGGCAAAGGCTAACAGAATTTTGCCAAGAGAACGCACTGGTCACAGCAAACACCCTCTTCCAACAACACAAGAGAAGACTCTTCACATGGGCATCACCAGATGGTCAACACCAAAATCAGATTGATTATATTCTTTGCAGCTAAAGATGGAGAAGCTCTATATAGTCAACAAAAACAAGACCAAGAGCTGACTGTGGCTCAGACCATGAACTCCTTATTGCCAAATTCAGACTTAAATTGAAGACAGTAGGGAAAACCAATAGACCATTCAGGTATGACCTAAATCAAATCCCTTATGATTATACAGTGGAAGTGAGAAATAGATTTAAGGGCCTAGATCTGATAGATAGAGTGCCTGATGAACTATGGACGGAGGTTCGTGACATTGTACAGGAGGCAGGGATTGAGACCATTCCCATAGAAAAGAAATGCAAAAAAGCAAAATGGCTGTCTGGGGAGGCCTTACAAATAGCTGTGATAGGAAGAGAAGTGAAAAGCAAAGGAGAAAATGAAAGATATAAATATCTGAATGCAGAGTTCCAAAGAATAGCAAGAAGAGATAAGAAAGCCTTCTTCAGCGATCAATGCAAAGAAATAGAGGAAAACAACAGAATGGGAAAGACTAGGGATCTCTTCAAGAAAATCAGAGATACCAAAGGAATATTTCATGCAACGATGAGCTCGATAAAGGACAGAAATGGTATGGACCTAACAGAAGCAGAAGATATTAAGAAGAGGTGGCAAGAATACACAGAAGAACTGTACAAAAAAGATCTTCACGACCCAGATAATCACGATGGTGTGATCACTGACCTAGAGCCAGACATCCTGGAATGTGAAGTCAAGTGGGCCTTAGAAAGCATCACTATGAACAAAGCTAGTGGAGGTGATGGAATTCCAGTTGAGCTATTCCAAATCCTGAAAGATGATGCTGTGAAAGTGCTGCACTCGATATGCCAGCAAATTTGGAAAACTCAGCAGTGGCCACAGGACTGGAAAAGGTCAGTTTTCATTCCAATCCCAAAGAAAGGCAATGCCAAAGAATGCTCAAACTACCTCACAATTGCACTCATCTCACACGCTAGTAAAGTAATGCTCAAAATTCTCCAAGCCAGGCTTCAGCAATATGTGAACCATGAATTTCCTGATGTTCAAGCTGGTTTTAGAAAAGGCAGAGGAACCACAGATCAAATTTCCAACATCTGCTGGATCATGGAAAAAGCAAGAGAGTTCCAGAAAAACATCTATTTCTGTTTTATTGACTATGCCAAAGCCTTTGACTGTGTGAATCACAATAAACTGTGGAAAATTCTGAAAGAGATGGGAATACCAGACCACCTGATCTGCCTCTTGAGAAATCTGTATGCAGGTCAGGAAGCAAACGTTAGAACTGGACATGGAACAACAGACTGGTTCCAAATAGGAAAAAGAGTTCATCAAGGTTGTATATTGTCACCCTGTTTATTTAACTTATATGCAGAGTACATCATGAGAAACACTGGACTGGAAGAAACACAAGCTGGAATCAAGATTGCTGGGAGAAATATCAATAACCTCAGATATGCAGATGAAACCACCCTTATGGCAGAAAGTGAAGAGGAACTCAAAAGCCTCTTGATGAAAGTGAAAGTGGAGAGTAAAAAAGTTGGCTTAAAGCTCAACATTCAGAAAACTAAGATCATGGCATCCGGTCCCACCACTTCATGGGAAATAGATGGGGAAACAGTGGAAACAGTGTCAGAGTTTATTTTTCTGGGCTCCAAAATCACTACAGATGGTGACTGCAGCCATGAAATTAAAAGACGCTTACTCCTTGGAAGGAAAGTTATGACCAACCTAGATAGTATATTCAAAAGCAGAGACATTACTTTGCCAACAAAGGTCCGTCTAGTCAAGGCTATGGTTTTTCCAGTGGTCATGTATGGATGTGAGAGTTGGACTGTGAAGAAGGCTGAGCGCTGAAAAATTGATGCTTTTGAACTGTGGTGTTGGAGAAGACTCTTGAGAGTCCCTTGGATTGCAAGAAAATTCAACCAGTCCATTCTGAAGGAGATCAGCCCTGGGATTTCTTTGGAAGGAATAATGCTGAAGCTGAAACTCCAGTACTTTGGCCACCTCATGCAAAGAGTTGACTCATTGGAAAAGACTCTGATGCTGGGAGGGATTGGGGGCAGGAGGAGAAGGGGACGACAGAGGATGAGATGGCTGGATGGCATCACTGACTCGATGGACGTGAGTCTGAGTGAACTCCGGGAGTTGGTGATGGACAGGGAGGCCTGGCGTGCTGCGATTCATGGGGTTGCAAAGAGTCGGACACGACTGAGCGACTGATCTGATCTGATCTGATGGTTTTTCCATTAGTCATGTATGGATGAAAGTTGAACTTTAAAGAAAACTGAGTGCTGAAGAATTGATGCTTTTGAACTGTGGTGTTGGAGAATCCCTTCAGAGTCCTTTGGACAGCAAGGAGATCCAACCAGTCCATCCTATAGGAAATCAGTCCTGAATATTCATTGGAAGGACTGATGATTAAGCTGAAACTCCAATACTTTGGCCACCTGATGGGAAAACCTGACTCATTAGAAAAGACCCTGATGCTGGGAAAGATTGAGGGTGGGAGGGGCAGGGGATGATAGAGGATGAGATGGTTGGATGGCATCTCCGACTCAATGGACAGTTTGAGTAAACTCTGGGAGTTGGTGATGGACAGGGAGGCCTGGCATGATGCAGTCCACGGGATCCCAAAGAGTTGGACACAACTGAGCGATTGAAGTGAACTGAACCTCTTCTCTCTACTTTCTGTCTATTCTTTAGAACTCAGACATGATGGTTAGAACACCATGTGGACCAAGGATAAGTAAACATGTTGTAGAACTGAAAGCAGTCCAAGTTCCAGGTGATAATGAGACCACCACATCAGCTTTTGTTTGCCTATGGGAAGGAAACGTCTATTTGTTGAAAGAAAATTCTAATTTCTTTTGGTTGAGAGCCTCATTGTTGGATCTTTATGAAGTCTTGAATAGGAAAATGGTACCAATGTGCTGGTAACATATGTCATTTGCTGTCCCTTTGTAAACTATGAGGAATCAAGTATGGGACTTTTCATGTGATCGTCAGGGATAAGTTGCTTTAGTAGCATCATGGAGGAAAATCACAGCACCTCGATGCAGTCTTCTACACAGATGCTCTAGAGCTGTCACTTCTGCTGATAAAGCAGTTAATTCTGCGGATTCCCTGTTGGTTCTGGTGCACATTCCTGGGCAATTTATCATGGGACACCTTCTGGTTTTTTCCTAAACCAAAATGAGGAACACTAATTTAAACTTTTACAAGTCATTAAGGTTGTCACATATGTAAAGTCATTGAAAGTTTTTACAGCAGCTAATTTATGGCATTATGATTTAAGTGATTAAATACTAATTTTTCATATTAGAAGACAACAGATATGAGAAATTCAGGGGTCTTTATGTGGTCAAATGAGTCCAAACTTTTTGCAGACAAAAGAAGGTAAATAGACTTGGAAATAAATATGCAAAACACGAAACCTATAATTATTTGACTCATAGGCTTTAATCCTCTTCAAATCAAAGTGCATGTTTAATATGGATGTTTCAATAGTACTACATCTTTTAAAGTGAAATCTTCCATTGTTTGATTAAAGAATTTCATTTGTGTTCACTGTGTCTATTTTCTGTAAGGTAATTATGAAATACTTATTATGTATGACACTGAGTTATGCTCTATGATGGAGTAAGCACAAATGTCTCAAAGAGAGAAAACAGCATGAAAATGTTTTAGTGAGCATGAGATTATCGTTGTAGATATGCCATTAGTCACTGAAGACTTGAAGGCAATGTACTGAAATTTTCATGATCATTTTTAAGTGATGTATAGGATATTTCGTGAATCTTTAGGATCATTTGTTAGCTTCAATAGATGCTTGGGAAAAGTCTGTGTTTTGCAAAGTCATGGATATTATTTAATTATGTTTTTATCACTAGACACTGAAAATACAGTTTGTCTTTTTAAAAAATCTTATTGATGTATAGCTGATTTACAATGTTTTGTTAGTTTCAGCTGTACAGCAAAGTGATTCAGTTATACATATATTCATTCTTTCTCAGAGTCTTTTCTCTCGTAGGTTATCAAAGAATATTGAATAGAGTTTCTATGTCTATGCGTCTGCTTCTGTTTTATAAATAAGTTCATTTATATTGTATTTTAGATTTCACATGTAAGTAATCATATATTTGTCTTTCTCTTTTTGACTTAACTTCACTTAGTATGAGATTCTCTAGGTCCATCCATGATGCTGCAAATGACATTATTTCTTTCTTTTTATGGCTGGGTAGTATTCCATTCCATTCTATTTATATTCCATATAAATATATATATATTTATCACATCTTCCTTATCCATTCATCTGTCAGTGGACATTTAAGTTGCTTCCATGTCTTGGCCATTGTAAACAGTGCTGCTATGGACATTGAGGTTCATATATCTTTTTGAACTATTCTGTGGATATATGCTCAGAAGTAGGATTGCTGAATCAATGGTAACCCTATTTTTACTTTTGTAAGGAACCTCTATACTGTTTTCCATAGTGGCTGCACCAATTTATATTCCCACTAACAATATAGGAGGGTTCCCTTTTCTCCACACCCTCCCTAGTGTTTATAATTTGTAAAGTTTTTAATGATGGCCATTCTGACTGGTGTGAGGTGATATTTCATTGTAGTTTTGATTTGCATTTCTCTAATAATTAGCAATGTTGAGTATCTTTTCATGTGCCTGTGGACCATCTGTATGTCTTCTTTAAAGAGATGTCTATTTAGGTCTTCTGGCCATTTTTTGATTGAGTTGTTTGTTTCTTTTTGTTATTGAGTTGTATGAGCTTTTATAAATTTTGGAAATTAAGACTTTGTTGGTCTCATTGTTTGCAAAAATTATCTCCCAGTCCATAGGTTGTTTTTTCATTCTGTTTATGTTTTCCTTTTCTATGCAAATTCTTATAAGTTTGATTAGGTTTCAGTTGTTGACTTCTGGTTTTATTTCTATTGCCTTGGGAGACTGACCTAAGAAAACATTGTTATGGTTTATGTCAGAGAATGTTTTGCCTGTGTTCTCTTCTAGGAGTTTTATGGGAGAAAATTTTCATTGTTTTTCAAATAAGTTTTCTGCTTGGCTTATGTGATTTTTTTTAATGCATTTTCAAGAGAGCAGTTGCTTGAGAATGCTGATGCTGAAGGTAATAATAATGCCAATCACAAGTCAGGCATTTTATATGTTTTAAAATAAAATTCATAATGATTAAAGGACAATTTTCATACTGCTTATTTTGCTAATGAAAAAACTAAGACAGAGATATTTAAGTTAATAGAGGGGTTCAGAACAGACTTCCCCAAGATGTTCCACTTGGGCATGAAGATTATTTTTTTGTTTGTTTTTTCTTCTTTTTTATTTTTCAAATGTGAAAGTATGATAACACATTTATAGGAGACTTGGAAAATACAGAACAAAATTACATATAGTTCTAGTACGTATTACAATTATTTTTTAAGTAGGTAAATTAAGATTTTTGGTTAGAGTTTCAAAATCACACTCTCAAAAACCATCAGAATGAATATACAGAAAAGTAGAAGAATATAGTAGACCTGAAAAGCCCTTTGAGCCAATTCAACATAATTAAAATATACAGTTTTCACACAGTTTTCACACAGCATCAGTATACAAATTCTATTCAAGTTCCCATGGACTATAAACCAGGAAACATAGGACTATATCCAGGGACATAAAACAAGGTGCAAAAATTTCATGTCTAGAGGTATGGAAATCATAGGGTCTGTTCTCATCATTGTGGAATTATATTAGAAGTCAATTTCAAAAGATACTAAAAAATAAGCCACATATTTTCAAGTACAATGTGACACTCACCGAGAGAGATCTTTGACTTAGCCACCGAAAGCCTCACTAAGGTTGAAAAACTGAAAAAACATACAGGGTGATTGCAGAGATGAAAGCATTTAAATGAGAAATTAATATACAAATAAGAAATTAATATCAAAGATACTTAAAAAAAACCATATATTTGGAAATTAAAAGTTCACTTTTAAATGATGGGTGTTTGTAAGAAGACATAAAAAGAGAAATAAGAAAATATTTGTAAAAGAATAAAAATTAAAAGAGAATTTATTAGAATTTGTTGCATGCAACTGAAGCTTCTTAAGTGCAACTAAATACAATGTGGAATCTTGAATATATGAAAACAAATAATGGACACCATCAGAAAATTTTGTGAAATTTGAACAAAATCTATACTTTAGTTAATAATACTGTATCACATGTTAACGTGTCTTTTTTTTTTTTTTTTTTAACAACATAGTATTTCTTTATATGCTCAGAATTAAAGCTTGAATTTCAAGGTCACTCTTTGTGACCCCATGAATTTCAAGCTTCATTCAATATTTTAGAAATCACTATAAAAATAAGATAATGAGCTTTCTAGACTTTTAAAAGTAATAGTAGATGCCAGAATAAATGGAACTCTATCAACATTTTGAGTGAATATAGATTAGAAACCTAGCATTCTATTCATATTTAGTCAAACCAGACCAAAATGTTATAATGTTTATACATATACAAAAGCTATTCTACTATACTCTATAGAGACTTAAGAAAGAACAATAAAAAATGAGATGGAGAGTTTGCAAAAATAAACTAAATGAAATGAATGTACTGAGTGAAAGAGAAAATGTTAAATTAGATAAAAGTAAAAGGTCATTATGTAGTCCAGTTGTTTTTTAAACATGGCTGTTTATTAGAATCACATCTGGAGCTTTAGAGAAAAAAACAATACTGGGGCATTTTTATTTTTAAAAATTCCAAGATAACTTTAATGTGTATCTGGATCTTAAGAAGTGATTAGAGGTTTTTCTATTAAATGTTAGTTTTGGTGATATAGAATTCTATTATTTTCTGTTGGCCAGTCATGATGCAATGGTGTTAAAATGACTAACAGTTACAAAATCACAACAATAAAAGATGTTTATCAGTTTTCACAATCAATAGCCATACAAAAAATAAAAGATAATTACAATTGCAAGCCCTCATGGAAACATGATTAACCTAACAATATAAAATTAGTTCAGTTCAGTTCAGTTCAGTCACTCAGTCGGGTCTGACTCTTAGTGACCCCATGAATTGCAGCACGCCAGGCCTCCCTGTCCATCACCAACTCCCGGAGTTCACTCAGACTCATGTCCATCGAGTCAGTGATGCCATCCAGCCATCTCATCCTCTGTCGTCCTATTCTCCTCCAGCCCCCAATCTCTCCCAGCATCAGAGTCTTTTCCAATGAGTCAACTCTTCGCATGAGGTGACCAAAGAACTGGAGTTTCAGCTTTAGCATCATTCCTTCCAAAGAACACCCAGGACTGATCTCCTTTAGAATGGACTGGTTGGATCTCCTTGCATTCAATATAAAATATTGACATGCAATTTGGGAGGTTAAGTAGAGTGATGTGGTAAGTAGAGGTGCATATATGCACATGTTTTCATTCACCCAGCCAGTCTATGTCTTTTGATTGACACATTTAAGTCATTTACATTTAAGATAGTTATTGATATGTGTGATCCTGTTACCATTTTCTTATATATTTCACGTTTTTTTTAATGTAGGTTTTTTTCTCTTCTCTTGTGTTTGTTGCCCAGAGAAGTTCTTTCAGCATTTTTATAAGGCTGGTTTGGTAGCGAAGAATTCTCTAAACTTATGCTTGTCTGGAAAGATTTTGATTTCTCTGTCAGATCTGAATGAGAGACTTGCTGGGTAGAGTATTCTTGGTTGTAGGGTCTTCATTTTCATCACTTTAAATACATCATGCTATTCCCTTCTGGCTTGTAGAGTTTGTGTTGAGAAATCAACTGATAACTTTGTATGTTATTTATCATTTTCCCTTGTTTTTAATATTTTGTTTAATTTGTGTTGGCTTGATTACTGTATATCTCAGTGTGTTCCTCATTGAGTTCCTGGGACTCTCTGCACCTCCTGAACTTGGTTGACTATTTTCTTTTCCATATTAGGGAAGTTTTCAACTATTACCTCTTTGAATAATTTCTCAAGTCCTTTCTTTCTGTCTCTCTCCTCTTTCTGGGACCCCTATAATGGAAGGTTGGAGTGTTTAATGTTATCCCAGAGGTCTCTTAGACTATTTTTTCATTATTTTTTCTATAATTTGTTTTGTGGCAGTGATTTCCACCATTTTGCCTTCCAGGTTACTTATCTGTTCTTTTGCCTCAGTTATTCTGCTATTGAGTCTTTCTAGTGTGCTGTTCACCTCTAATTTTTTTTTTTTTTCTGTAGTTCTCTAGGTCTTTGGTAAACATTTCTTGCATCTTCTTCATTCTTTTCCCAAGATCCTAGATCATTTTCACTATCATTATTCTGAATTCTTTTTCTGGAAGGCTGCCTATCTCCACTACATTTAGTTGTTTTTCTGGGGTTTTATCTTGTTCCTTTATCTGGGACATAACCCTCTGCATTTTCATTTTGATTAACTTTCTGTAATGTGATTTTCATTCTGGTGGGCTACAGGATTATAGTTCTTCTTGCTTCTTCTGTTTGCCCTCTGATGGAGAAGGCTAAGAGGCTTGTGTAAGCTTCTTAATGGGAGGGACTGGCATGGGAAAAACTAGGTCTTGCTCTAGTGGGCAGAGTCATGCTCAGTTAAACTTTAATCTGATTGTCTGTTGATGGCTGGGGTTGTGCTCCCTCCCTGTTGGTTGTTTGAGGGCTTATGCCAAGGGGTATCTCCCAGAACTGCTGCTGTCAGTGACCCTGTCCTCACAGGAAGCCACTGCTAACCCGCACCTCACCAAGAGACCCTCCAACACTAGCAGGTAGGTCTGGTTCAATCCCCTGTGGGGTCACTGTTCCTTTCCTTTGTGTCCTGGTGCATGAAAGATATTGTTTTTGCCCTCCAAGAGTGGAGTCTCTGTTTCTCCCAGTCCTAGAAGTCCTTCAGTCAAATCCCTGTGGCCTTCAAAACCAGATTCCTTGGGGATTCTTAGTCCCTTTGTCAGATCCCCAGTCTGGAAAAACTGATGTATGGCTCAGAACCTTCACAACAATGGGAGAACTTCTTTGGTATTATTTTTCTCAAGTTTGTGGCTTGCCTATCCGGTGGGTATGGGATTTGGTTTTATCATTATTTCTCCCCTCCTACTATCTCATTGTGGCTTCTCCTTTGTCTTTTGATGTAGGGTATCTCTTTTTGGTGGGTTACAATGTCCTGCTATCAATGATTGTTCAACAACTAGTTGTGATTTTGGTGCTCCTACAGGTGGAGATGAGTGCACATCCTTCTACTCGACCATCTTGAACAAATCTCCCCTCAGGCATGAAGATTATTTTGAGCTAAAGGCAATGGAGACCCTATGGATTCAAGGAAAACTACTAGCTTTCTGTTAACTACCTAGAAGAATTTACACTGGAGGGGTTCCTCATGAAAAGAGTTATTGTCAGAGATTAAATTTTATCTAATTGGCCCCATCTGTATGGTAGGGCAAACATATAATAACCAAACATATGTCCTTCTTCTTATCATCCTGTGAATGACCCTTCTGTCCTTAGAAGCCCCAGCTTCCCATCCCATTTCTTAGCTCAAGACTATATAAACACCCCATTTTACCTTTCTGTCTCTGAACCTCTCATGTACATGGGATTCCTGCACATATGAAATTGAATTTGATTTTCTCCTGTTAATCTATCTTACATGAATTAATTAGACCAGTCAAAAGAACAAGAAGAAAGGGAAGAGAAAAGGAAAAATTTCCCCTTCCTTACATTAACTTCTTAAAGTCACAATACTGATTAGTGGAAAAACTTGGTTTGAACTCAAGTCTGTCAGAAAAAAATTGTGCTGATTCCACTTCATGGTACTATTTTCCACTGATACTAGACTTTCATTTCTTGCAGTACATTTAAAGCGATTGGGCTACTACAATGGCCGTTGCTTCATTTTTAGTTGGTTGAAGTATTTCAACACCTTGTTGTAGAGCCCAGTTGTTTTACTATTTAATGTCAGACAGTGTGCAATAATAATGTAAGTGAAGTTACCTAAGAATAAAACATTTAAACCAGCATTATGACCACATTTTAAAGTCACATTCATGATCTCTTTTTCCTAAAGAAGCGTGTTTGTTCTTAAAGGTAACAAGCTAAAATGTGGATTTCTAAAATGCTAAGGATATATAAAAATTTTGGAATTTGTTTCTAGGAATTTCTGATGAGAATATTTTAGGGAGTCTCAATTAAGAGGAGAGGATGAAAATTCTAGTCAATTGATACGACTCTGAATGGATGGGTTAAAATACCACATAATAATAGATGGTTATTGGGATGGTTTGAAGTGTATGAACCAGTCTGTGAAGCAGAGTGTTCAACTGGTGTTGAGACAGCAGGTATTGCTTTTGGCTTGCACATTTAAAGCTTTCTGCCTAATTTGAAGACTGTTAAAGGGAAAACCTGGTGGAACTTTAGAATGGCATTCCTTTAGAATACTCAGAAGTAGTTGTGTGTTCTTCAAGCCAGTCATATGTTCTTCAAGTATGATTCAGGCTGGCTTAGAGATATTTCCCTTTTTCTTGCCCCATTGCTGTTAGAATGTGATCTATTTTGAGTTCTGATTCCTACTCATCTTGTGTGAAACATGTCAACTACAAATTGGCACTTACCAAAAGCTCTGCCAATGACTGAATAACAAAGGCATTTGCTATCTGCCTCTACAGAGATTGAACCCCATGCTGCTATAGCTGTTGACCTTCAACAATCCCTGAGGGAATTCAGGGTGGAGTGAGGCACTCTGTGCTCCAGTGAATCTGGTGGGATAGGTCTATAGATAGTTGGATGTTTTTAGGAACACATTTTGTGATCTCAATCCTTGCATCTCCTCATATCTAGCACTAAATCCCTTCATGGTGACATCAGATCCTCATGACCAACAAAATCCTTTTGTAAATTGAGTACTTCATGGTATTGAACTCCCCCTTCACCAAAACCTTAAAGGACATTTTTTTCCCTCTACATTCCTTAGTCTTAGTCATATAAAACAGTTTTTTTTTTTTTCATTAATCCTGGAACTGATGGTTAAACAACAAACAAATCAGTTTAAACTCTGTAGTACAGATTAGAGGAGAGTGAAAGAGGAGAGTGAAAAAGTTGGCTTAAAATTCAACATTCAGAAAATGAAGATCATGGCATCTGGTCCCATCACTTCATGGCAAATAGATGGGGAAGCAATGGAAACAGTGACAGACTTTGTTTTTTGGGGACTCCAAAATCATTGCAGATGGTGACCACAGCCTTGAAATTAAAAAACGCTTGCTCCTTGGAAGAGAAAGTTATGACCAACCTAGACAGCATATTAAAAAGCAGAGACGTTGGACCAACAAAGGTCCATATAGTCAAAGCTATGGTTTTTCCAGTAGTCATGTATGGATGTGAGAGTTGGACTATAAAGAAAGCTGAGTGCTGAGCGGTGGTGTTGGCGAAGACTCTTGAGAGTCCCTTGGACTGCAAGGAGATACAACTAGTTCATCCTAAAGGAGATCAATCCTGAATATTCATTGGAAGGACTGATGTTGGAGCTGAAACTCCAATACTTTGGCCACCTGATGTGAAGAGATGACTCCTTGGAAAAGACCCTGATGCTGGGAAAGATTGAAGATGGGAGGAGCAGGGGATGACAGAGAATGAGACATTGGATGGCATCACCAACTCAATGGACATGAGTTTGAGTAAACCCCAGGAGTTGCTGATGGACAGGGAAGCCTGATGTGCTGCAGTCCATGGAGTCTCAAAGAGTTGGACAAGACTGAGCAACTGAATTGAACTGAACTGAACTACAGGTTATATAACAACTATGTTTCCTGCTTGAGGACAGTTTCTACTTCCTGAAAACCTTCAGCTAATCCTTATATCTTAGAATGTATATTATGGAAGTGGGTCTGGTAGGATCCTTCTTCTGTTAAATTCTAATCCTATTATTGTGGTCCACACAGTCAAAGGCTTTGGCATAGTCAATAAAGCAGAAATAGATGTTTTTCTGGAACTCTCTTGATTTTCCATGATCCAGCAAATGTTGGAAATTTGGTCTCTGGTTCTGCTGCCTTTTCTAAAACCAGCTTGAACAACTGGAAGTTCACAGTTTACGTATTGCTGAAACCTGGTTTGGAGAATTTTGAGCATTACTTTACTAGCGTGTGAGATGAGTGCAATTGTGCAGTAGTTTGAGCATTCTTTGGCATTGCCTTTCTTTGGGATTGGAATGAAAACTGACATTTTCCAGTCCTGTGGCCATTGCTGAGTTTTCCAAATTTGCTGGCATATTGAGTGCAGCACTTTCACAGCATCATCTTTCAGGATGTGAAAGACCTCAACTGGAATTCCATCACCTCCACTAGCTTTGTTCGTAATGATGCTTTCTAAGGCCCACTTGACTTCACATTCCAGGATGTCTGGCTTTAGGTGAGTGATCACACCATCGTGATTATCTGGGTCATGAAGCTCTTTTTTGTACAGTTCTCCTGTGTATTCTTGTCACCTCTTCTTAATATCTTCTGTTTCTGTTAGGTCCATACCATTTCTGTCCTTTATCAAGACCATCTTTGCGAAAATGTTCCCTTGGTATCTCTGATTTTCTTGAAGAGATCTCTAGTCTTCCCCATTCTGTTGTTTTCCTCTATTTCTTTGCATTGATCGCTGAGGAAGGCTTTCTTATCTCTTCTTGCTATTCTTTGGAACTCTGCATTCAGATGTTTATATCTTTCCTTTTCTCCTTTGCTTTTCACTTCTTTTCTTTTCACAGCTATTTGTAAGGCCTCCTCAGACAGCCATTTTGCTTTTTTGCATTTCTTTTCCATGGGGATGGTCTGGATCCCTGTCTCCTGTACAATGTCACGAACCTCAGTCCATAGTTCATCAGGCACTCTATCTATCAGATCTAGGCCCTTAAATCTATTTCTCACTTCCACTGTATAATCATAAGGGATTTGATTTAGGTCATACCTGAATGGTCTAGTGGTTTTCCCTACTTTCTTCAATTTAAGTCTGAATTTGGCAATAAGGAGTTCATGGTCTGAGCCACAGTCAGCTCCTGCTCTTGTTTTTGTTGACTGTATAGAGCTTCTCCATTTTTGGCTGCAAAGAATGTAATCAACCTGATTTCGGTGTTGACCATCTGGTGATGTCCATGTGTAGAGTCTTCTCTTGTGTTGTTGGAAGAGCGTGTTTGCTACGACCAGTGCATTTTCATGGCAAAACTCTATCAGTCTTTGCCCTGCTTCATTCCGTATTCCAAGGCCAAATTTGTCTGTTACTCCAGGTGTTTCTCGACTTCATACTTTTGCATTCCAGTCCCCTATAATGAAAAGGACATCTTTTTTGGGTGTTAGTTCTAAAAGATCTTGTTGGTCTTCATAGAACCGTTCAACTTCAGCTCTTTCAGCGTTACTGGTTGGGGCATAGATTTGGATTACTGTGGTATTGAATGGTTTGCCTTGGAAATGAACAGAGATCATTCTGTCGTTTTTGAGATTGCATCCAAGTACTGCATTTTGAACTCTTTTGTTGACCATGATGGCTAATCCATTTCTTCTGAGGGATTGCTGCCCGCAGTAGTAGATATAATGGTCATCTGAGTTAAATTCACCCATTCCAGTCCATTTTAGTTTGCTGATTCCTAGAATGTCGACGTTCACTCTTGCCATCTCTTGTTTAACCACTTCCAATTTGCCTTGATTCGTGGACCTGAAATTCCAGGTTCCTATGCAATATTGCTCTTTACAGCATCAGACCTTGCTTCTATCACCAGTCACATCCAGAACTGGGTATTGTTTTTGCTTTGGCTCCATCCCTTCATTCTTTCTGGAGTTATTTCTCCACTTATCTCCAGTAGCATATTGGGCACCTACTGACCTAGGGAATTTCTCTTTCAGTATCCTATCATTTTGCCTTTTCATACTGTTTATGGGGTTCTCAAGGCAAGAATACTGAAGTGGTTTGCCATTCCCTTCTCCAGTGGACCGCATTCTGTCACACCTTTCCACCATGACCTGCCCATCTTGGGTGGCCCCATGGGCATGGCTTAGTTTCATTGAGTGAGGAGATACCCCTTGTCCAAGATAAGGAGCACTGACTGTGCTTTGCTGGAGCAGCCATGAAGAGATACACCATGCCTAAGGTAAGAGAAACCCAGGTAAGACGGGTGTGGCAAGAGGGCATCAGAGGGCAAACACACTAAAACCATACTCACAGAAAACTAGTCAATCTAATCGCACTAGGACCACAGCCTTGTCTAACTCAATGAAACTAAGCCATGGCCATGGGGCAACCCAAGACGGGCGGGTCATGGTGGAGACATTTGACAGAATGCAGTCCACTGGAGAAGGGAATGGCAAACCACTTCAGTATTCTTGCCTTGAGAACCCCACGAAAGTATGAAAAGGCAAAATGATAGGATACTGAAAGAGGAACTCCCCAGGTCAGTAGGTGCCCAATATGCTACTGGAGATAAGTGGAGAAATAACTCCAGAAAGAATGAAGGGATGGAGCCAAAGCAAAAACAATACCCAGTTCTGGATGTGACTGGTGATAGAAGCAAGGTCTGATGCTGTAAAGAGCAATATTGCATAGGAACCTGGAATTTCAGGTCCATGAATCAAGGCAAATTGGAAGTGGTCAAACAAGAGATGGCAAGAGTGAATGTCGACATTCTAGGAATCAGTGAACTGAAATGGACTGGAATGGGTGAATTTAACTCAGATGACCATTATATCTACTACTGCGGGCAGCAATCCCTCAGAAGAAATGGAGTGGCCATCATGATCAACAAAAGAGTTCAAAATGCAGTACTTGGATGCAATCTCAAAAACGACAGAATGATCTCTGTTCATTTCCAAGGCAAACCATTCAATATCACAGTAATCCAAGTCTATGCCCCAACCAGTAATGCTGAAAGAGCTGAAGTTGAATGGTTCTATGAAGACCAACAAGATCTTTTAGAACTAACACCCAAAAAAGATGTCCTTTTCATTATAGGGGACTGGAATGCAAAAGTATGAAGTCGAGAAACACCTGGAGTAACAGGCAAATTTGGCCTTGGAGTACGGAATGAAGCAGGGCAAAGACTGATAGAGTTTTGCCAAGAAATGCACTGGTCATAGCAAACACCCTCTTCCAACAACACAAGAGAAGACTCTACACATGGACATCACCAGATGGTCAACACCGAAATCAGATTGATTATTTTCTTTGCAGCCAAAGATGAAGAAGCTCTATACAGTCAACAAAAACAAGACCAGGAGCTGACTGTGGCTCAGACCATGAACTCCTTATTGCCAAATTCAGACTTAAATTGAAGAAAGTAGGGAAAACTACTAGACCATTCAGGTATGACCTAAATCAAATCCCTTATGATTATACAGTGGAAGTGAGAAATAGATTTAAGGGCCTAGATCTGATAGATAGAGTGCCTGATGAACTATGGACGGAGGTTCATGACATTGTACAGGAGACAGGGATCGAGACCATTCCCATAGAAAAGAAATGCAAAAAAGCAAAATGGCTGTCTAGGGAGGCCTTACAAATAGCTATGAAAAGAAGAGAAGCGAAAAGCAAAGGAGAAGGAAAGATATAAACATCTGAATGCAGAGTTCCAAAGAATAGCAAGAAGAGATAAGAAAGCCTTCCTCAGCGATCAATGCAAAGAAATAGAGGAAACCAACAGAATGGGAAAGACTAGGGATCTCTTCAAGAAAATCAGAGATACCAAAGGAACATTTCATGCAAAGATGAGCTCGATAAAGGACAGAAATGGTATGGACCTAACAGAAGCAGAAGATATTAAGAAGAGATGGCAAGAAAACACAGAAGAACTGTACAAAAAAGATCTTCACGACCCAGATAATCACGATGGTGTGATCACTGACCTAGAGCCAGATATCCTGGAATGTGAAGTCAAGTGGACCTTAGAAAGCATCACTATGAACAAAGCTAGTGGAGGTGATGGAATTCCAGTTGAGCTATTCCAAATCCTGAAAGATGATGCTGTGAAAGTGCTGTACTCGATATGCCAGCAAATTTGGAAAACTCAGCAATGGCCACAGGACTGGAAAAGGTCAGTTTTCATGCCAATCCCAAAGAAAGGCAATGCCAAAGAATGCTCAAACTACCGCACAATTGCACTCATCTTACATGCTAGTAAAGTAATTCTCAAAATTCTCCAAGCCAGGCTTCAGCAATATGTGAACCGTGAATTTCTTGATGTTCATGCTGGTTTTAGAAAAGGCAGAGGAACCAGAGATCAACTTGCCAACATCTGCTGGATCATCAAAAAAGCAAGAGAGTTCCAGAAAAATATCTATTTCTGCTTTATTGACTATGCCAAAGACTTTGACTGTGTGGATCACAACAAACTGTGGAAAATTCTGAAAGAGATGGGAATACCAGACCACCTGATCTGCCTCTTGAGAAATTTGTATGCAGGTCAGGAAGCAACAGTTAGAACTGGACATGGAACAACAGACTAGTTACAAATAGGAAAAGGAGTACGACAAGGCTGTATATTGTCACCCTGTTTATTTAACTTATATGCAGAGTACATCATGAGAAACGCTGGACTGGAAGAAACACAAGCTGGAATCAAGTATGCTGGGAGAAATATCAATAACCTCAGAGATGCAGATGACACCACCCTTATGGCAGAAAGGGAAGAGGAACTCAAAAGCCTCTTGATGAAAGTGAAAGTGGAGAGTAAAAAAGTTGGCTTAAAGCTCAACATTCAGAAAACGAAGATCATGGCATCCGGTCCCACCACTTCATGGGAAATAAATGGGGAAACAGTGGAAACAGTGGCAGACTTTATTTTTCTGGGCTCCAATATCACTGCAGATGGTGACTGCAGCCATGAAATTAAAAGTCGCTTACTCCTTGGAAGGAAAGTTATGACCAACCTAGATAGTATATTCAAAAGCAGAGACATTACTTTGCCAACAAAGGTTTGTCTAGTCAAGGCTATGGTTTTTCCTGTGGTCATGTATGGATGTGAGAGTTGGAGTGTTAAGAAGGCTGAACGCTGAAGAATTGATACTTTTGAAGTGTGGTGTTGGAGAAGACTCTTGAGAGTCCCTTGGATTGCAAGAAGATTCGACCAGTCCATTCTGAAGGAGATCAGCCCTGGGATTTCTTTGGAAGGAATGATGCTAAAGCTGAAACTCCAGTACTTTGGCCACCTCATGTGAAGAGTTGACTGATGCTGGGAGGGATTGGGGGCAGGAGGAGAAGGGGACAACAGAGGATGAGATGGCTGGATGGCATCACTGACTCGATGGATGTGAGTCTGAGTGAACTCCGGGAGTTGGTGATGGACAGGAAGGTTGGCGTGCTGCGATTCATGGGGTCACAAAGAGTCGGACACGACTGAGCGACTGAACTGAACTGAATTGAATCCTATTATCCTAAAATTTAAATTGTGGGAGTGTGTCTGGTAAAATTGTTACAACCTTTAGACATTCTTTTGATTTATTGTAAAAACTAATTTAAAAAGTATATAATTCCCTTGCTAAAGACTAGCAAGGGGGCCACTCTCCATCCCCCTTCTGATGTCTGTGTCAGAGGCTTTCTCTGTCCCACTTCATACTTTTATAAAACTGCTACACAAAAGCTCTTGAGAGATCAAGCCGGGTCCCAAAGCTAAATCTTTTTCTTTTTTGGAGATCACAAATCTGACACAGTAAGCTATCACTTCCATATCAGTTGTTTAAAAACATCTACTGAGAGACTGAAAGTACCTCAGAGTGATAAAATGAGAGTGTTACTTTATATGAGACATTTGCTGGGCAATGTGTGTCGCTGTAACAGAAGGGGAAACTGATAGAGTCATGACCCTCTTCCCTAGAATAACTGCTACTCCTTAAAAAGAGACCACTGAGCTGAGTGACTCAGCTGGAGGACTCATCTCCATGCTGTGGAGAGCTGTTCCAAACTGATGTTGCAGGAGGCCCTGTTCCCACAGAGGGCTCTTCCCACTCATGGTTAGCAAGAGACCTATTGCCAGACTGCTGCTTGTGCTGTGATGTCTCCTTCCAGGAATTCTCCTTGGAGGCTAATTGGGTCCTCATTAACTGTTGGGTACTAATCATTTGTGAGAAACTGAGTAATTACCAACTGAATATTGGCTGTATTTCTTGTACCTCCAATCTTGTGATTCTCGACCTGTCCTTACTTGCTGGACCTTGTGACAAATAATTGCATTGTAAATGTAAGGCAGGCAATGTATTTTCTTACGACTAGGGGAAAAAAGGCATCACCAGGATGTATCATCTCTCTCTCCCATAAAAATTAAGCCTTTTGGTACCCCTCTGGTGGAGAAAAGGAAAGATATACCCATTTGAAGGCAGAGTTCCAAAGAATAGCAAAGAGAGATAAGAAAGCCTTCCTCAGTGATCAGTACAAAGAAATGGAGGAAAACAACAGAATGGGAAAGACTAGAGATCTCTTCAAGAACATTAGAGACACCAAGGGAACATTTCATGCAAAGATGGGCTCGATAAAGGACAGAAATGGTATGGACCTAACAGAAGCAGAAGATATTAAGAAGAGGTGGTAAGAATACACAGAACTGTACCAAAAAGATCTTTATGACCCAGATAATCACAATGGTGTGATCACTCACCTAGAACTAGACATCCTGAAACATGAAGTCAAGTGGGCCTTAGGAAGCATCACTACAAACAAAGCTAGTGGAGGTGATGGAATTCCAGTTGAGCTCTTTCACATCCTGAAAGATGATGTTGTGAAAGTGCTGCACTCAATATGCCAGCAAATTTGGAAAACTCAGCAGTGGCCACAGGTCTGGAAAAGGTCAGTTTACACTCCAATCCCAAAGAAAGGCAATGCCAAAGTGCCGGGGTCCAGCCCCGGCTGATCCAGGGTATTCGAAGGGGAGATGGCTTTGGTGAGGATCAGGATACAATAGATTCAATTAGATATTAATTAGAGATATAAAGAGTAATAGAATGAGGATAGCTCAGTAGGAAAATTCAGTGGAGAAAAGAGGCTGAGTAGCTTGGTTTACGTGGGAAACCAATAAAACTTCAAGACAAGAAGCTTGCACCACTTACGTAGGCCGCAGGCATCCTTCCATTCTCCTGAAGGAGAGGAGACACTGAGGCCTCCCCGGTCGGATCTTAGAAGCCCAGGCATAATTAGTAAGCATGGCGGGCTCCGTGCTCCAGATGGAGACTCAGCCAGAGTTTGAGAGAGAGAATGACATGGGGAGACCAGTATTTCGAGGAACTGATCCCAATTCTTTATTTGCCAGAGTCTGTTTTTATACACTGAGATGTTATACAAAAGTCACGCGGGGACAGCAGTCCTGAATTTTATTAAAGTCAGGTGCTTCATACAAATGTATATAGAGGTCTTAGGGGTGTTACATCATCTTCTGGCCAGGGGGGCCTGCTGACAATTTATGACCCTCTCCTTGTGACAGCGGTCAGTCAACCAGAACACTTTTTTCTCCAAGGGTGATTATTCTTAAAACAGACACCACCCAAATAAAGTTACATTCCTATAGGGTGAGGGTGTAGTGGGTTTTAGTTAAGGAAAGAATTTACTTAGCCTAAGGTCTAATGTGATTTATATCAAAGGTTAATACTTATTTCTTCTATATATTCATTAATGTGTATAAGGGCAGGGGATGTGGAGACTTAGCAGTAAGCATTGGCTCAACAAATGAAAAACCCTTCACCAATACAATTTCTAATCAGCCCAGTATACTTATACTAATAATTTTCTAACTTCTCTAAAGAACCTGTTTTTAGAAGGTTTAAAGCATCTCATGCCTCTCAAGGTTGGGAGGCTGTGAGCAATCACATGTGGCCGGACAAGCCTGTCAGGCAGGCTAGAGAACCTTCAGAGGAGTTTGTAGGTTAAAACACTCCTGTCACACCCAGGAATTATTATTAACTGGAGCTCTAAGTTAACTCCTTCTCCGAAAGAGGTGGTGGGGGACAGCCCCCCGTAAAGTCAGAGGTGTAGGTGAGAACACAAAGTAGGCAGGCTCTGGTTATGGGGGTAGATGCTCGAGAATTTCCAGGGGGGCTCCTGAGGCTCGATCCCGCCTTTGCGTATGTCGAGCCTCCTTCCTCATGACCTTTGCCATGGGCGGAGTGCCTCCCGCCGGCTCCCCGCACCAAAGAATGCTCAAACTACCGCACAATTGCACTCATTTGACACACTAGTAAAATAGTGCTCAAAATTCTCCAAGCCAGGCTTCAGCAATATGTGAACTGTGAAATTCCAGATGTTCAAGCTGGATTTAGAAAAGGCAGAGGAACAAGATATCAAATTGCCAACATGTGCTGGATCATTGAAAAAGCAAGAGAGTTCCAGAAAAATATCTATTTATGCTTCATTGACTATGCCAAAGCCTTTGACTGTGTAGATCACAATAAACTGTGGAAAATTCTAAAAGAGATGGGAATATCAGACTACCGATCTGCCTCCTGAAAAATCTGTTTTCAGGTCAGGAAGCAACAGTTGTAACTGGACATGGAATGACAGACTGGTTTCAAACAGGAAACGGAGTACGTCAAAGCTGTATATTGTCACCCTGCTTATTTAACTTTTATGCAGAGTACATCATGCGAAATGCTGAGCTGGATGAAGCACAAGCTGGAATCAAGATTGCTGGGAGAAATATCAATAACCTCGAAAACGCAGATGACACCACACTTATGGCAGAAAGTGAAGAACAACTAAAGAGCCTGTTGATGAAAGTAAAAGAGGAGAGTGAAAAAGTTGGCTTAAAGCTCAGCATTCAGAAAACTAAGATCATGGCATCTGGTCCCATCACTTCATGGGAAATAGATGGGGAAACAGTGGAAACTGTGGCTGACTTTATACTTTTGGGTTCCAAAATCACTGAAGATGGTGACTGCAGCTTGCTCCTTGAAAGAAAAACTATGACCAACCTAGACAGCTTAGCAAAAAGCAGAGACTTTACTTTGCCAACAAAGGTCCATCTCGTCAAAGCTATGGTTTTTCCAGTAGTCATGTATGGATGTGAGAGTTGGACTCTAAAGAAAGCTGAGCACCAAAGAATGGATGCTTTTGAACTGTGGTGTTGGAGAAGACTCTGAGAGTCTCTTGGACTGAAAGGAGATCCAACTAGTCCATCCTAAAGGAGATCAGTCCTGAGTGTTCATTGTAAGGACTGATGTTGAAGCTGAAACTCCAGTATTTTGGCCACCTGTTGGGAAGAGCTGACTCATTTGAAAAGACCATGATGCAGGGAAAGATTGTAAGCATGAGGAGAAGGGAAGAGGACAGAGGATGAGATGGTTGGATGGCATCACTGACTCAATGGACATGAGTTTGGGTAAACTCTGGGAGTTGGTGATGGACAGGGAGGCCTGCATGCTGTGGTCCATGGGCTCACAAAGAATTGTACACGACTGAGTCTGAACTGAACTGAAATGAAGCAAGGCAAGGTTGAGGGTGGGTTGGCCAATGGGTGTACTTAGAAGCAGAGAAGTCCTGGAATCCTGCTGTTGAGATCAGAGGAAGCATTGAAGGAACTGAGAGTTTTACACATGGAGACTTTAGAATCTCACATTTTGCAAGAGACAAGTCATTTACTCTTGGTTTATTGCCAGCATTTGAAGCTGTCATTGAGAGAGAAAATGTGACCTGTGAGGTTTCATGACATATGTAAAACCTTACCCATTTTTCTAGTTACTCTCATTTGTTTAGTCATTTAATGAAACAAGGTTTATTGGGAGATAAAACACCACTACCACTATATGCACAAACAAATAAATCAATAACTAACTCTTCCTTCAAATGCCTTATTACAAAAAATTCGTTTGTTTCTTTCCAAATCAATTATTTGTACATTTGGAACTTAATTTCTTTGCAAGTTAATGATTGGTTGTTTAAATCAGTATAAGTTGCTATTGAATACAATCTTTCCTTTACTGGACCCATTATCTTTTGAAGATGGAATTTTAAGAAGTAAGGAGTTCATAAGACTGTTCTATAACAGTCTTATGGACTCTGTTGGAGAGGGAAAGGGTGGGAAGATTTGGGAGAATGGCACTGAAACATGTATAATATCATGTATGAAATGAGTTGCCAGTCCAGGTTCGATGCACAATACTGGATGCTTGGGGCTGGTGCACTGGGACAACCCAGAGGTATGGGGAGGGAGGAGGGAGGAGGGTTCAGGATTGGGAACAAATGTATACCTGTGGCAGATTCATTTTGATATTTGGCAAAACTAATACAATATTGTAAAGTTTAAAAATAAAATTTAAAAAAAAAAACAGAAAACTGAAAAAAAAAAAAAAGAAGTAAGGAGTTATGCAGAGTAAAGTCAGTCAGAAAGGGAAAAAATATCATATATTAACACATATACATGGACTCTGTAAAAATGGTACTAATGACCCTATTTGCAGGGCCGGAATAGGGATACTGTCATAGAGAACAGACTTGTGGACACAGCTGGGGAAGGAGAGGGTAGGACGAATTGAGACAGTAGTGTTGACTATGTGTAAAGTAAATAGCTAGTAGGAAGCTGCTATATAGCACAGCGAGCTCAGCCCAGTGGTCTATGATGACCTAGAAGGATGGGATGGTGGGGAAGGGATGTTCAGGAGGGAGGGGATATGTATACATTTATGGCTGATTCACACTGTTGTATGAGAGAAACCAACACAACATTGTAAAGCAATTATCTGCCTGTTAAAAATAAAAACAACAAAAAAAGGAGTTGATTATTCTTTGTTTGCCTTTTGATATTGTTAAATCAATTAAACAAGAAGACCATTAGCCTTAGGTGGCTTTAATGCCCTGGTAACCTGTGTAAGCAAACCAAATCTAGGTCTATAAGGGCCTCAAAGTTATGAAATTTAAACCTAAGGACAATCAGTCACAAACAGCCAACTAAGGATTCAAGCTATAACCAATCAATAATTTATTTATTTTGCTTCTGCTGTCTTTCTATAAAAGTCTTTCCTCAAGCTACTGCCAGTGGTATGCCTCTAACTATTTCTCGTTTGGTTCCACCTGATTCAAATAGATTTTTTTTTTCCCTCAGATAAACTCTTAAAATTTTGAATATGCCCTCAGTCTATCTTTAAATAGTATTAACTGATTTTCCACTTCTCATTTCTCTAGTCGGGCTATGGCATTTGCTAAATCATGTATTCTTTGGTTTCGATTTTTCCTTATGATTTTGAACTATGGTACTGAGTGGAGGATTAATTCTTTTGCTATGTAATGTACTAGTCGTATCTTTCTTATGACAGATATCCTTATGATATAAGGAATTAAATGAGTTAGCACAGGTGAAGTGATTAAAAGAGCTCCTGACACATAAACAGGCATTCATAGGCCTTCCTTAGAGGTTCAGTGGTTAAAACTCCATGCTTCCACTGCAGGGTCACAGGTTCAATACCTGGTCAGGGAACTAGGATTGCTCATGACACATGGCCAAAAAACCCAAAAAATAGATACTTAATATAAATTGGTTATAGTTATCGTTTTACCTGAATAATAGCAATAACCTCTAATTTTTTTTTTTTTCCCAGAAATCTAGCTCTCCCTCCAGTCTTTCTTCCACAGAACAAATCAGAGTGATCCTTTTTAAGGTGCAAATATGTTACTCCTGTATTTGCTCTTATTGCTTTACTTTAGTAGCTCCCTGTTCCTTACAAGATACATTCTAAATTCATTATTGTGATCTGGTTTCTCTTTAGATTTCCTGCCTCATTTTATAATTCCTCTATTCAAAATCCACAACTTCTTGATTTTATTTATAAATATAATGTTAAAAACAGGAATTAGTGCCTTCAGCTTTTAAAAAATTAATCAGTTAATTCATAAATTAGTTGATTAAATTATCCCTTACAATACTCCATGTATAAATGTAGTTATTTTAACTCACTTAAGTATTTCAAACTGCATTTAAAAATTTTAAATATCTTGATCCCAGACACTTTAAAAAGCAAGTAAATGTGCTTTTTTATTATAATAAAATATGCATAACTTAAAGCTTATTACTTTTACTATTTTAAAGTATACAATTAGTTCAGTGTCATTAAGTACATTCATATTGTTGTGTAAATAAACTTTGAAGTAATGCTTTAAAAAGTCTTTCTAAGCATTTTAATTTTATGAATATGATAAATCAAACCTGTAAATGTAGATTCTTTTAAAAATGCATATTCTTTCAACAAACTTAATTCTTTTATGCCCTTTACTGATACGAAGAATTGACTAATTTGAAAAGACCCTGATGCTGGGAAAGATTGAAGGCGGGAGGAGAAGGGGATGACAGAGGATGAGATGGCTGGATGGCATCACCTACTCAATGGACCTGAGTTTGAGTAAACTCCGGGAGTTGATGATGGACAGGGAGGCCTGGTGTGCTGCTGTCCATGGAGTTGCAAAGAATCGGACATGACTGAGTGACTGCGCTAAACTGAACTGATGCCCTTTACATTAAGATAAAAATATCAATTAGATATTTCAGTGTTAGATGACAAGGCTATTATGTCAGATTATCTCAAACATTTGGAACTGTTAAATATGCTGTGAAACAAAATGTTTCAGGCAATTTAGTTATGTGAATGTGTGAAGGTTTTATTATCGTCTTGATGCAAAGGAATAGGGTCCTAGTAGACCAATTAAAATACTCATTTTCTGTAGGGACATTATGCAGGAAGACAAAAGAGCTGCATAATCAAGGTTAGACTTGTCAAGAAAAAACTTAAAAGATTTAGAAAGGGGAGTAAGAGATGACTGTCTTTTTAAGGGAGTGTTGAGTATTCCCTTCAGAGGTTATTTGACTTTATAGGACTGTGCAACTTTGATTGTCCTTCTACGACAATTTCGAAATCTGTAGGGAAAAAATTAGGTTGTAGAAAACTTGCACTTTTCAAATTATTCTCATTCATAGCACTGCAAATAAATTATGTGCTATAGAGACACAACTTGATGCCAAAAACTTGGCCTCTGTGCACCACTGCCAAATCAAATCTCAGAGTTTTGGGTGTAGAAGAAAAGAATGACCTTAGTGCTTTTTTGGCAAAGGGGAACACAGTGGGCTCATGCCTCTCAAAAACTGTACGTCCTCATCAGAAAGGACATGAGGAATTTTATAATAATGTTTCAAGGGTTGGGCTGCTGATAAGGATTAGGGTGTGTGCAGGGCCTGCACTTCTTAATCTGGTCTCAGGTAGTCTTCTCCAGATGAAGAAGAACATCTTCCATTTGTTGGGGGTTTTAGTTCTGCAAAGAGGTCAAAAATAATGTTTTGTGTATCACCCGCATAACAAGGACCCTGCTAAAGGCTGCCTAATTGCTTCTAAACTGCTCCTCCCTTGTCTCCACATCACCTCCCTTCTCTGATTACTGATGAAGCGACTGATTGTTCAGTCACTAAGGTGTGTCTGACTCTTTGTGACCCCATAGACTTCAGCACGTCAGACTTCCCTGTCTTTCACCATCACCTGGAGTTTGCTCAAACTCATGTCCATTGAGTCGGTGATGCCATCCAACCATTTCATCTTCTATTGTCCCCTGCTCTGATTAGCAACAGTTCAGATTTGCCCTTTGAAACTCAGGGAAGGTCATGGAGGCTGGAGTATATTCCCTACAAACAAGAAACGGGACACAGAAAGGCTTTTGTACCCAGCAACTCCATAGGGTCCTGAGGGTCAAACTCATTTCTACTCTAGAAAGATCATCTCAAACATTGTTTTTTAAATTATTAATCAATCTTCATTTATTAGGAAATTCATTTTAGCAGTCCTGATTGCCTGTGTGTATGTCTATGTTTCAAATTCTCCTTTGAACCAGTTTTAACAACTTATTGATTTTTCATTAATAAGTTAAATAAAAATTTGACAGTATCCATTTTTATATTTTAATGAATGTTCTTAATTTTTTAAGAATCCATACTTCAGTACGTTAGATTTTTTTAAAATGTCTCATTAAGCTTCTTGACTGACAATCGATAGTATCCTGAGAATGAACTGGTCACTGGTAGAACAAACCTGAATCCCTATAAAGTTCATCAGCAAACTGTTTATGCATTTGGTAAGAAGTAGGAATTTATTTACAGAGGAAGTTGTAAATTACAGCATGGAAAACGTCTTTATTTCAGACCAGTTTTGGAAAAGAATTACAAACTTTTACAATTTATCTAAAAATCATTCCTAATATTTCTGGGGCTGCAAAACCAATTACCCAGCTGAAAAATTGCTATTATATATATAACAGAATTATCATACAAACTCAGGTTATTTCTCCAGGACAGACCCCAGAGCTATTCATCACCTGGTCAGAGAATTGTAAATGAGAGTCATCCTGACTCCAGAAACTGCAATTAAGGCATATCACAGAAATGTCACAGATGGTAATCAATCCTATCATCTTTGTTCTTCCTTTTTTAGAAAAAAACCCTGACTCAAACAGCAATTTGGAGTGGATCTGAGGCTTTCTCTCACTTCCATTCTTGAAAGTGAAAGTGAAAATGTTAATCACTCAGTCATATCTAACTCTTTATGACCCTGTGGGCTGTAGCCCATAGAGGACAGGTTCCTCTGTCCACGAGATTCTGCAGGCAAGAATATTGGAGTAGTTTGCCATTTCCTTCTCCAGCTCCCATGCTTGGAGCCCTGCAGTAAACACTGTCTGTACTTCACACAACCCAATGTCAGTAGACTAACTTTGCTGCAAGGCAGGCAAGCAGACCCGCATTAGGTTTTGTTCTGTAACACATCTCTGGCTGTCTAGAGTAGAGTCTCAGGATGCTTCAGCCCAAGTCACAGGTAAACATGCTGAACACCCTTTTTAAAGTAGTCATATGAGTAGGTTACAGGCCATGGGGTCGCAATTTTTTTCAAGCCTTTCTTTTTTCTGTGTGAATATGATATGTATACCAAATATACCTTTGCTTTTTATGTCTTTCTACTTTTCATCCCCTAATTTTGATAGATAGACTTGCTCACTCTTTTAACTATTATAGCTAACCTCTTTGCTGCAAGGTTACATTCAACAAATCTTTTTATTGCCCGATTGGATTCTTCATTCTTACCTTGCTCATGTAATTCCATTCTTTCATTGACATCCATCTTCAAATACTCAATTTCATGCAAACTACTTTCATTTCCTTAGCATATCAGGTTGTCTCTTGCTCTCAGCTCTTGTACCAAAATCTGGATTTTCCCTGTCCCTACTTCTGAGATGAACTTCCTATTACAAGTTTTTCCTGCTTTGAGATTCAGGGTTCCTATCACAACTGTATATATCTCTCCTGTAGTGTTCATCACACTATCTTATAAATACCTATTTCCTTGCCTGTTGTCTCTACCAGGCTTTAATTTTCTAGAGAATGGAAACAATGTCTTGTTCACTACTGCAACTTACACCATAAACAGAGGAACACAGAAGGTGCTCAATACATATGTCTGAGGGAAAAAACAAAAAAAACAAAAAAAACAACAAATGAAGTTCAAGGACCAGCTCTGAGATTTCAGTGCTATATTCTGATTTAATTTTAAAAAAGATTGAACATTATATGCCTAAATCCATGCTGTCAAGGGCTTCCTTGGTAGCTCAGACAGTAAAGTGTCTGCCTGCAATGTGGGAGACCTGGGTTCAATCTCTGGGTTGGGGAGATCCCCTGGAGAAGGAAGTGGCAAGCCACTCCAGTACCCTTGCCTGGAAAATCCCATGGATGGAAGAGCCTCGTAGGCTACAGTTCATGGGCTAGAAAAGAGCTGGACACGACTGAGTGGCTTCACTTTCACTTTTCATGCTGTTGAAGCAACTAAAGGATCTAAGACAGCTTTAGTAGGATTTTTGCCAGTCATCATTTATGTTAGCCTTATCTAACTCATTCTTCATTACTGGTGGTGTTGAATCACTATCTCTTTTATACAGCTACACTGAGGACATGCTGGCAAAAGACACTGTGGTCTTATTAGAAATGCTTAGAGTACTGGATGAGCAATCTAAAAGCAAAGATCAACTTTTCTATTGCCATGAAAACTACAGCATCTCCTCTCTGCCCACACAGATGGAAGATTTATAGCATAATAAAGGATGAAATAATTTCAAGACATCATGTACCTTCAGCTGCTAGTTAGGTGTTTTCTACCACAGGCAGACACATGCTTTCAGAGTTTGCTGGTGTTAAAGGGAAGCTTTGATTGCAGATCATTTCCATAGGTGAAGGCTGGTTCCTATGTTTTTTGTTCTGTTTTGCTTTTTAAAAAATTTCTTTTGAAAATTTGCATTGAACCACACAAAATTTCCAGTGATGGTGCAGCAATCCAGTTGGCTATGGCCTGAAGACTAACTAAAAACAATTAGCACTTAATGGTTAGCTGTAATTTTCAGTGTATCGATCACATGTGATTATACCATATTTCTGTTGAGTGACTCCCTGGTCAGTGACAGTCCCAGATGTAGTTGCTGCATTCTTGGAATCACCATATGAACAAGATA
The DNA here is from genome assembly GCF_003369695.1 of Bos indicus x Bos taurus. Lineage (NCBI taxonomy): Eukaryota > Metazoa > Chordata > Mammalia > Artiodactyla > Bovidae > Bos > Bos indicus x Bos taurus. The sequence continues at coordinate 41,951,232 of NC_040078.1, read as the reverse complement.
ATTGTGTTTATTATTATTATTTTTCTAGTTACAATATATTTTCAGGTAACACATAAATCATGAAAACAGTTAATGACAACAGATGTTACCAATTACTTTTGTAGTTCTATATTTGAAAAAAAGATTGAGGGTTGAATATGTATATCAAATAGAATTTTTTTTCCTTTTGTATTTAAATTTGTGAGGAAAAGTTTGCTGAAAGATGTGAAATACTGCAAAATTATAATTCAGTGTTTGAAGTTGTTGTGCAGACAACTTCACAGCTCTAGTGTCAGGGAAAGAGTTGATACACAACACCATATTGCCTTGTGTAGTTATGACTTATGTTTATTGTATTTTGAAGGGTGAGATTTGGCTTTGAGATCCAGAGAGTTGTCACAAAGATTTCTCCAAAGAACATTTTAAGAAGACATCACTAAGAGTCTTAGGGACTTCCCTGGTGGTCAAGGAGGTGATTAAGTGATTGAGACTCTTCATTTCACCACAGGGTGCATAGGTTCCATCCCTGCCTGGGAACTAGGATCCCACATGCCAACTGGCATGGCCAAAAAAAGAGTCCTCTTCATAACTGTGGGTTATTTGTTTTGGACGCTGGAAATGTCTGGCATGTATTTTGTATAATCCTGTCCCTTTTCAAACCAGCTGCCAATCTAACAATGATTTTTTAAATGGATTTTACTTTGGTACCATATCTCACATAACTAATGAAAATATTGTCTTACTACCTATTCTGATGATGAGAAAATACCTGTAGAGTGAAACTAGTTAGCTAGTAAAAAATGTTGTCTCATAATCCATTAATATAAAATATTATTACTATATTATGAAAGCAACTAATATTTTCTTCTTTCTTCTAGTTATTGTCTATCTTCACACAGAATATTAGACACTAGAAAGAATAATAGTTATTTTAATTCTACTTTAAAAAATTCTCAACATTAACAAATATATGTTAACCCTTTCAGGATGGGGATGAGGAGAATGATTAAATATCCCAAGGACTAGGAAAGGCTAATCTGAAAGTTAACAAGTACTTTTAGAAAAATTAAATGGGCTACTCTCATCCTCTAGAATGTCCCTCAATGATCCTTGCCTCTCGGTGTTTATGTATCAGGGTTGATGAGCGCAACCAGCAGAATTCTGCACTAGTGATGATATGTTACGTCCAAGGTGAGCTTTGAAAAGACATTGCTCTTCTGTCCTCCAGCACTCCTCTCTCGTACCCCAGTGCAAACCAACTGCTTCGTTATGAGGAGGAGCCCATGTGATAAGGATCTGAGAGCTCTGGCCAATAGCCAGTAAGGAAGTGCAACCCTTTGCTAACAGCCATATAGACACGCAATTTGAGAAGCAAATCCCTCAGCCCCAGTCTAGCCTTCAGATGATTTTTTACTCCAGCTGTCATCTGAACTGCAACCTCATGACAGCCTCTGAGCTAGAGCTGCTCAGTTAAACTATTTTGGAATTCCTGATCCACAGATAATGTGAGATAATAAACATTAGTGGGTTTAAGCCACTGAGTTTTGGAGTGATTGTTTCCATAGCAGTAAACCACCAATATAAAAAGTATCAGGAATCATACATTGGTTACCCACAACTTCACATCTGTCTGCACATGTATACTTGTACATTCATAAAAATCATAACGTCCTCAACTACTTATGTTTTTAAACCTTGGCAACTCTCTACTTTTCCTTCTTGATAAGATATAGAAAGGGGTATAAATAATCAATTTTGTGGTAAGCACTTGTGTTAGCGCCTCAGGAATTAGAAGTCATGGAGTGTGAATGTTATACTGATGTGTGTGGTGTGTGTGCAGGGGCTAGACTCCCTGTCAGGGTATCTCCTGGCAGAGGGATGGAATGGATCCTTGAATGACTCAGTTACACAAATGGGGCAATAGAAATAAAAGTTAGCATCTCAATCAAACAGGCAGCTCAATTCCAACGACCATTCTGTTGGTTTCTTCTTGTGTGGTTCTCTATAATGTTCAAAGTATATTTTTTTCTAAGACTGTCATAACATAATAATATCACCACATAACCAGATGGCTTAACATAACAATCACCACAAACTAGATGGCTTGCAACAACTGAAATGTATTTTCTCACAGTTCTAGAGGCCAGAAGTCTGAAAGCAAGGTATCTGCAGGTCATGCTCCATCTGAAGACTCTAGGGGAGAAAACTTCCTTGTCTATTCTAGCTTCTTTTGATTCTAGGCATTCCTTAGCTTGTGTGTGTGTGCTCAGTCGATCAGTCATGTCTGACCCTTTGCGAGCTCATGGACTGTAGCTCAAGAGGCTCCTCTTTCCATGGACTGTAGCCCAAGAGGCTCCTCTTTCCATGGAATTTTCCAGGCAAGAATACTGGAGTAAGTTGCTGTTTCCTACTCCAGGGGATCTTCCCAACCCAGGGATTGAACCTGTGTCTCCTGCATTGCAGGCATATTTTTTACCACTAAGATTCTCTGGCTTATGGCAGGATAAATCCCATCTGTGCTTTTATCTTTAGCCTTGGGTCTTCTTCCTTGCATCTTTTTGTATCCTCTCTTCTTGTAAAGATGTTTGTCAGTAGATTTAGTTCAGTTGAATCACTCAGTCATGTCCGACTCTTTGTGACCCCCATGGGCTGCAGCACACCAGGCTTCCTGTCCATCACCAACTCCTGGAGCTTACTCAAACTCATGTCCTTCAAATCGGTGATGCCATCCAACCATCTCATCCTCTGTCATCTCCTTCTCCTCCCGCCTTCAGTCTTTCCCAGCATCGGGTCTTTTCCAATGAGTCAGCTCTTTGCCTGAGTCAGTACTCAGGTGGCCCAAGTATTGGAGTTCCAGCTTCAGCATCAGTCCTTCCAATGAATATTCAGGACTGATTTTCTTTAGGATGGACTGGTTGTATCTCCTTGCATTCCAAGGGACTTTCAAGAGTCTTCTCCTTATGTTGATGTATGGCAAAACCAATACAGTACTGTAAAGTTAAAAAAAAAAAAAAAAGCATCAATTCTTCAGTCCTCAGCTTTCTTTATAGTCCAACTCTCACATCCATATATGACTATTGGAAAAACCATAGCTTTGACTAGACAGACCTTTGTTGGCAAAGTAATGTCTCTGCTTTTTAATATGCTGTCTAGGTTGGTCTTAGCTTTTATTCCAAGGAGCAAGTGTCTTTTAATTTCATGGCTGCAGTCACCATCTGCAGTGATTTTGGAGTCCCCCAAATAAAGTCTCTTATTGTTTCCACTGTCTCCCCACCTACTTGCCATGAAGTGATGGGACCAGATGCCATGATCTTAGTTTTCATCAACATTCCATGAAAGTTTCACTTTCATCAAGAGGCTCTTTAGTTCTTCTTCACTTTCTGCTATCAGAGTGGTGTTATCTTCATATCTGAGGTTATTGATATATCTCCCAGCAATCTTGATTCCCGTGCCTCATCCAGTCCAGCATTTCTCACGATGTACTCTGCATATAAGTCTGATTATACCCAGATTATCTCCAGATTTCAAAATCTTATAGATGTTTTCTTTTTAAATGGAATGCATTATTTCTAATTGTAAATAATTTATAAAATGTTTTTATTTCTCAGATCCTTAGGCTAACACCATGTAGGGGTATGATTATCACCATTTATGATAGAAGCTTTATACAAATGGCTTCAATAATTTCTCCCCTCCCATTACTTTACAACTCTTTGCAAAGTTACTTTACCTCCTGTCTCATCAAGAGGTGAGTTTATTTCTTTACCCCTTGAATGTGGGTTGGCCTTGTTTGTTGCCTTAACCAATAAAATACAGTGGAAATGATGCTCTGTTCCTTCTGAGACTAGACCTCGAAAGTTTTCACAGCTTCTGCTCTCACCCTTCTCACAGCTCTGGACTGTATCTTAGAAAAGCTATCTTGAGCAGTGCCTTGGTTTTCCTTCCTCCATCATAAAAATGATGACTAATTTACAAATAGATATATGTTCCTCATGAAATAATTTTGATTTTAATTAAATTAATCCATTAAATTTATTTATATAATTTCATTATTATCTAATTTTAATATTTTAATTTATATAATATATATGTTTAATGTTAACCTTCAGTATACCCTGCTTCACTCATGAGTGGTTGACAATTAGGGAAATGTATAAGAGTATCTAAGGTGATAAAAGTAGCAAGGGTTTCAGTTTTCAAAATGTCTTTTGGCCAATTTTATCCCTGCTTTATATTTCTCAAGATACTAATCACTTCGGGGGCAGTTGTGAGCCACTGTGGCTCTGATATAAGCTTCCTGCTGATAAAGAGATTAGTTGGATATAATAGGAATCTAGGTGCATCTTTACAGTAGATTAATTGCATCAGTGGCCCCAATCTGTTACCCCTCCTTTTATCCATGACCTTTTCATTGTGACTTTGTAGGTCCTCTCATTAAAGACACAAAGTTTCTTTCTGTCCTTGGATTCTGAGTTTGGCCGTGTAATTTGCATACTTGATGTATGTAGACATTTAAAAAGGGCTCATTATTGCTGCTTCTGCTCTTGAACCTATGCCTTTCTTAAGGGAACTCACTCAGCCTAATTTGTTGGAGGGATGTGAGCGGCATGTGGGCTGAGTCAGGTCTCTGCACTGACAGCCAGTCAACCACAGATAGGCAAGTGAGTCCAGCAGATACCAGTAGAGGTCTACCTCATCTAAACTGCTTGCACAGATGTGTGCACTAAATAAAGGTTGACCTGGGGAGCGGTTTATTTATAGTAATATTGTAGCAGCAGTTAACTTATGCAAATCTTATTCAAGGTTTCTTTTTTATGGGGAGTGAAGATCCCAAATGATAACCTAAGGGACACTTTCTTTTCCTTAGATTCAGATGGTTCAACTATGAGATTCCAGAGGCCTCATAATTTGGCTAGATGGGACTGTAATCACAACTTTAATGGTGAGGATCAATAGGACATGTGTTTTAGGGCCACTGATGCATGCCTCATGTACAAGAAGCAGTATTAAGCCAAATGCAGAGTATTAATTACCAGAGAACACATACTTAGGCCTATATTTTTGCTAACAGAATGCAGTAACCTGATTATAATAAATCCTGGTGGACTCAGGAAAAAAGCTCTTAGTGGCATTTTGTAATGTCTAGTTGCACTAAATCCAAAGTGAGGTCAGGAGGAATTTTGAAGCCACCATTCAAAGACTTTCTTGATACATAACTTGTTCATAAAATATTTTCAATATATTCACTATACAATTACATTTTTCTGTCCTTTCTAGAAAATTTTGCAAGGTAAAATATATTTTCTTTTCAATCTTTTGCATTAGTTTTTCAATCCTACCCCTTTTCACTTTGGTATTTCCTTTCACTAAAAAAAAAAAAAGATGCCAAAGTGCTACAGTTTGCAATTTTACTTTCTACTTTTAAAATAAAAATGTCACTTAAAATTTATTGTAAGCATAATATATAATGGTTATATAATGTTTAGTTGCATGACTACTATAATTTAACCATTTCCTTTTTTCCATTTTGTCACAATTCAAAATAACTACTGTAGTAATATTTTTTGTTTGCATTTCTACTTATTTCCTTATGATAGATTTCTAGAAGTGGGATTACTGGTCCAAATATCATAAACATTTAAAGGTTTAAGGTTCTGAGTACATACAGCCAAAGTTTTTAAGAAAGATTGTGTTTCTTCCTGAAGTGTGTATGAGAACACCACTCTCACAGCAAACTTGCCAGAATTGAGTATATTCTTAAAAAATTACTCTTTGATAGTGTATATGTACTATTCCATTTTCAAAGCTCAATAGTGCTAAAAAATAACAAAAATAGTGAGTCATTTGATTAAAGATCACTGAGGTGGTTGTGAAACTGATGGAGCTAGAAAGCTAGCAACTAGTCTCCTCCCCTCCTCCTCATGCTTCTCAAGTGGCCTGTGAGAGTAGTTTGTGATTGGATTCTAATTTCCAGCTAATTGTGGGCATGTCTTGGGGTTTTATTTTGGTGTTCTGGTTACTTAAAGAAGTGGGAATGAGGTGACAGATGCCACAGGGAAAGTAGCAATTAGCCCCAAGAATATGATTTCAGGGCAGATGGAGACATACTTACAGATAAAAAGACTATGTTATAATGTTTGAATGGTTTAATACTTTTCAAGAGGAGACAATGAGATGCAGTGGGAATAGTGGAAGATTCAGAATATGACAGACTTGGTTAGATTCCTGTCTGTCACTTATGAGAAAGTTGTCTTGGGCAACCAAAGTGTATATTAGTCGTTCATTGGTGTCCGACTCTTTGCGACCCCATGGACTGTAGCCCTCCAGACTCATCTGTCCATGGGATTCTCCCGGCAAGAGTACTGGAGTGGATTGTCATTTGTTCCTCTAGGGGATCTTTCCTGCGTCTCCTGTGTCTCTTGCATTGGAGGCGGATTCTTTACCACTGAGTCATCTGAGAAGCTTCTCAAATTTATAGACCCCCACTGTTAAACCATAAATAACAATCCAATTCACTTATATTTTCTTTTCTTTTAAATCTTTTTTTTTTTTCTTTCTTTCTGGGCACATCTAAAGACATATGGGATCTTAGTTCCCCAACCAGGTATCAAACCTGTACCCCCTGCAATGAAAGTGCAGAGTAGTAACCACTGGAACATCAGGGAAGTCCCCCTTGCATTTTCTTTGATGACTGCCATTATTAGGTATATTTACACTGTGCTATTATTTACTCACATTATAACACCATTTCTCATAATAATCTTACTATGTGGTGACTGCTTTCTCTTTAAAAATACACACACACACACAAAACAAGGAAAATATGTCTCTGATTTGGGCTTCCCTGGTGGCTCAATGGTGGGCTACCATCCATGGGGTTGCAAAGAGTTGGACATGACAGAGCACACATGCATAATGCATAAATTTGGAAGCTTAATAATGTTCATAATGTTTGAAGCAACTTGCAAAATGTTGTGGACTAGGTGATAAGATCTTTAGGACCCTGGTGGGCATGTGGGCTATTCCCCACTGACTACAGTATAATTCACTTTCCCAGTGGTAGTGCCTGAGGGAGCAGTGACCAGAGAGAATACCTGGGCTACCTCATTTGCTGCATCTTGAACTTCATCCCTAGTGTGATGACTATTATCAGAAGCCATGTGCCTGGGAATACACCTAGAGAATCCTAGGCATTTATGAGGATTTCCCTGATGAAAGGCATCTTGGAGGAAGGCAATATTTTGGTGTGTCAAACTGATACAAAAGTTGGGGCTGAGGTATGGCTGTAGCCAAGCCATGACTTTGGAGAGAATCTGTCTCCATATTTAGGAGACTAGAAAACTGCACAGAAGGTCTTTGCCTTAAACCCACTGTGGTTTAGAGACTACTGAAAAACTCATTGGTTATGATAATTATCTAAAAATTGATAGAGAGGTAAATTTTAATGAAGACACAAATGGTTTGAATTTCTCACTGCCAATATGCCAAGTCTAGACTAGTTATTTTAAATTCACAAGAAATGTAGAACATGTGTTGACATAATGCCACATTTGATTAATTGTGACTGTTATTAGGATTGTCAGTAATTCCTGTAGCTAAATTTATTGTGTAGACATATGCATTGATTATTGAGCTAGGAACATTGATGTGTCAGCTATGCCACAGGCAAATCATTTCAGCTCAATACAGAAATACAGAGGTTGAAATGCTTTCAAATTCTTCTAATAAAACCACCTATTAGAACTAGCCCTACTTGACTGGACAATCATAATTAGGAAAGGGACTTTGGTTTCCCTAAGGAGGAGTCTTCTACTAAATGAGGATTAATTTGAGAATTAGAGAAATTACTTAGAATCAGAAATAGCTGAGAGGAAAATGTTTTAAAGATTTGTATTAGGTTGGATGATAGTGGCTCAAAGAATTGTTGGAGTTGTTCTTTGTGAGAAATGTCATTAATCCAGACTGAAAGATTAGCAGAGGCTTGTAAAGAAGTAAATGGGGCAATTCTCATTAAAATACAGTTTCTTTGGACTGAGTAGAGATGACCAAAGTGCACTGTTCTTGTATTACTCATTGGTAAAATATTAGTTGGACAGAAGAAGCCACTTAGACTTAATTTGGTTTGTTTTTCTTTTTTTCTTCTGTGTTATGTGATGTTTTCATTTCACAAGGGATGTTCATAGGCTTTCACTATCAATGATACAGAAACCATTGTTGATAGAACCAGAGACTTCTAGAGTTCAAAGGCTCTTCCTTATGTAATGACAAAAATTATTGCATACCCCACCTAGGGGTTGATTTGGTAAGAGAAGACTCAATCTTCTGTTACCTATTTACTCTTTTGCTTCAGTGGTGATGGAGGGGAGCAGAGTAACATTAATCTTGAGCCCTTCTAAGAAATTTGTAATGTGAATTTCTAGATAAAAAGTTTAGGTCTGTGATCTATAATAATAAAAAAAATTATATGGTCTTCATCTCAGTGTCTGGTACAGAGGTCCTAAAACCCTTGGAATTTCCTAAAACAAAGCTGTCTTTTGTTATGGTAATGAGGTTGTTTTTATTTTAATTGGAGGGTAATTACTTTACAATGTTGTGATAGTCTTCGCCATACATTAGTGTGAATTGGCCATAGGTATACATGTGTCCCCTACCATGCGGAACCCCCTCCTACCTTCCTCCCCACCCTATCTCTCCAGGTTGTCACAGAGGGCATGTCACAGGCTTTCAGTGGCTATCTATTTTACATATGGTAATGTATATGTTTCAATGCTATTCTGTCAAATCATCCCACCTTCTCCTTCTTCAACTGAATCCAAAAGTCTGTTCTTTATGTTTGTGTCTCCCTTGCTGCCCTGCATATAGGATCATTGGTACATCTTTCTAGATTCCATATATATGTGTTAATATGTATTTTTTAAACCAGACCTAAGGATGCAGGCTGGTGGCAAGTGGAGCCAGTCATGTTACTTTTAGTCTTATCTCCCTGACCTCTAGGCAGGGGAGAGGGGCTGGAGCTTGAATCAATCACCAATGGCCATAGATTTAATCAATTATGCCTAAGTAATAAGGGCTTCCCTGATGGCTCAGAGGTTAAAGCTTCAGCCTGCAATGCAGGAGACCTGGGTTCGATCCCTGGGTTGGGAAGATCCCCTGGAGAAGGAAATGACAACCTATTCCAGTATTCTTGCCTGGAGAATCGCATGGATGGAGGGGCCTGGTGGGCTACAGTCCATGGGGTCTCAAAGAGTTGGACGCGACCCTATACAAAAAAAGATAGATAGTTGAGAGAGCTTCTGCATTGGTGAACATGTGGAGATTCCCAGAGAGTGGCATCCTTCCTCATACCTTGCGCTGCACCTCTTTCATCTATCTGTTACTGAGTTATAACCTTATAAAAAATTAATAAGTAGAAACCTCAATTAAATAGAGTTGGGAGACCAAAAGATAGAGCTCTCATGCTCTGTGATGATAGCAGAGCCCAAGAGGAAGAAGAATGACTCTTCTCTCCTGGCAAGGACTCAGCCAATAGAAAGCCATGGACTCTCTGTCTACTGGTTTACTGTGGCCCTTCCACATGCCTTTTACCTCTAGAAGTATGTTTTCCCTCCCTAGCTGTGTGGGGACTTGCATGTGATTTGCCATGATTACAGACCCCAAATTGTAATTTTCTGCTGATCCCGAATAAACCCATGTTTCCTAAAGAAATATCTGGAATTTTATTTATTTCAGACCAACATCCTTTTATAGTAAACCAGTCATCTAGTAAGTAAAACGTATCTCTGAGTTCTGTGAGCTGTGCTAGCAAATCACAGTAGTTCCCCCTTACTTGTGGTTTCACTTTTCTATGTTTCAGTTACCCAAGGTCAACCATGGTCTGAAAATATTAAAAGGAAAATTCCAGAAGTAGACAATTATGTTTTAAATTAAGTAACATTTTGAGTAGTATGATGGTATCTCACGCCGTCCTGCTCCATCCTGCATGGGATGAATCATCCCTTTGTCCAGCATATCTAAGTTGTATATGTTACCCAGTAGTTAGTCACTCAGTAGCCACCAGGAATGTCAGATCCACTGTCATGTATTACAGTGCTTATGCAAGCAACCCTTACTTGAATTAATAATGGCCTCAAAGTGTGAGTGCTAGTGATGCCAGCAGTTTGGATTTGTCAGAGAGAAGCTGTAAAGTGTTTTCTTTAGGTGAAAAGGTAAAAGTTCTTGACTTAATAAAGAAAGAAAAAAATTATATATAAGCTGAAGTTGTTAAAATCTATGATATGAACAAATTTGGGCTTCCCTGGTAGCTCAGCTGGTAAAGAATCTGCCTGTAATGCATGAAGCCCTGGGTTGATTCTTGGGTTGGGAAGTTCTCCTGTAGAAGGGATAGGCTACCCATTCCAGTATTCTTGGCCTTCCCTGGTGGCTCAGACAGTAAAGAATCTGCCTGCAATGCGGGAGATTTGAGTTCAATCCCTGGGTTGGAAAGCTCCCCCAGAGGAGAGCAAGGCAACCCACTCCAGTATTCTTGCCTGGAGAATCCCCATGGACAGAGACCCCGGCAGGTTACAGGCTCTGTAACAGTTTGGACACAACTGAGTGACTAAGCACAGCATAGCACATGAACAAATTTATTTGTGAAATTGTTAAGAAGGAAAAAGAAATTCATACTGAGTTTGCAGTAGTACCTCCAACTGCAAAAGTTCTGGCCACAGTGAAATAGTGCTTAGTTAAGATGGCACAGACATTAAACTTGTACAGGGTAGTATTTTAAAAGGGGAGACCACACTCATATAAATTTTATGACAGTATGTTGTTATAATTGTTCTACTTTTATTATTAATTATTCTTTTTTTTTTTTTACTTTGTAATATATTCTCTTTATTTACTGAATATACTTCAATCCAACTAAAAAGAAAGCAAAACAAAAAGATTAACAAATTATCCAGAGAGTATTTACATTGGAGGAGAGTGAGTAAGGGATGTGGTTATAGGAGAACACATAAAGAGATCAAAGACATGGTAACATTCTATAACTTCAGTATCATTTCATTTTTTTAAATTTTATTTTATTTTTAAACTTTACATAATTGTATTAGTTTTGCCAAATATCAAAATGAATCCACCACAGGTATACATGTGTTCCCCATCCTGAACCCTCCTCCCTCCCCCCCCCCCCCATACCATCCCTCTGGGTAGTCCCAGTGCACTAGCCCCAAGCATCCAGTATTGTACATCGAACCTGGACTGGCATCTCGTTTCATACATGATATTTTACATGTTTCAATGCTATTCTCCCAAATCTTCCCACCCTCTCCCTCTCCTTCAGAGTCCATAAGACTGTTCTATACATCAGTGTCTCTTTTGCTGTCTCGTATACAGGGTTATTGTTACCATCTTTCTAAATTCCATATATATGCGTTAGTATACTGTATTGGTGTTTTTCCTTCTGGCTTACTTCACTCTGTATAATAGGCTCCAGTTTCATCCACCTCATTAGAACTGATTCAAATGTATTCTTTTTAATGGCTGAGTAATACTCCATTGTGTATATGTACCACAGCTTTCTTATCCATTCATCTGCTGATAGACATCTAGGTTGCTTCCATGTCCTGGCTATTATAAACAGTGCTGCGATGAACACTGGGGTACACGTGTCTCTTTCCCTTCTGGTTTCGTCAGTGTGTATGCCCAGCAGTGGGATTGCTGGATCATAAGGCAGTTCTATTTCCAGTTTTTTCAGGAATCTCCACACTGTTCTCCATAGTGGCTGTACTAGTTTGCATTCCCACCAACAGTGTAAGAGGGTTCCTTTTTCTCCACACCCTCTCCAGCATTTATTGCTTGTAGACTTTTGGATCGCAGCCATTCTGACTGGTGTGAGATGGTACCTCATGGTGGTTTTGATTTGCATTTCTCTGATAATGAGTGATGTTGAGCATCTTTTCATGTGTTTGTTAGCCATCTGTATGTCTTCTTTGGAGAAATGTCTATTTAGTTCTTTGGCCCATTTTTTGATTGGGTCATTTATTTTTCTGGAGTTGAGCTGTAGGAGTTGCTTGTATATTTTTGAGATTAGTTGTTTTTCAGTTGCTTCATTTGCAATTATTTTCTCCCATTCCGAAGGCTGTCTTTTCACCTTGCTAATAGTTTCCTCTGATGTGCAGAAGCTTTTAAGTTTAATTAGGTCCCATTTGTTTATTTTTGCTTTTATTTCCAATATTCTGGGAGGTGGGTGATAGAGGATCCTGCTGTGATGTATGTCAGAGAGTGTTTTGCCTATGTTCTCCTCTAGGAGTTTTATAGTTTCTGGTCTTACGTTTAGATCTTTAATCCATTTTGAGTTTATTTTTGTGCATGGTATTAGAAAGTGTTCTAGTTTCATTCTTTTACAAGCGGTTGACCAGTTTTCCCAGCACCACTTGTTAAAGAGATCACATTTTCTCCATTGTATATTCTTGCCTCCTTTGTCAAAGATAAGGTGTCCATATGTGCGTGGATTTATCTCTGGGCTTTCTATTTTGTTCCATTGATCAATATTTCTGTCTTTGTGCCAGTACCATACTGTCTTGATAACTGTGGCTTTGTAGTAGAGCCTGAAGTCAGGTAGGTTGATTCCTCCAGTTCCATTCTTCTTTCTCAGGATCGCTTTGGCTATTCGAGGTTTTTTGTATTTCCATACAAATTGTGAAATTATTTGTTCTAGCTCTGTGAAGAATACTGTTGGTAGCTTGATAGGGATTGCATTGAATCTATAAATTGCTTTGGGTAGTATACTCATTTTCACTATATTGATTCTTCCAATCCATGAACATAGTATATTCCTCCATCTATTAGTGTCCTCTTTGATTTCTTTCACCAGTGTTTTATAGTTTTCTATATATAGGTCTTTAGTTTCTTTAGGTAGATATATTCCTAAGTATTTTATTCTTTCTGTTGCAATGGTGAATGGAATTGTTTCCTTAATTTCTCTTTCTGTTTTCTCATTATTAGTGTATAGGAATGCAAGGGATTTCTGTGTGTTGATTTTATATCCTGCAACTTTACTATAGTCATTGATTAGTTCTAGTAATTTTCTGGTGGAGTCTTTAGGGTTTTCTATGTAGAGGATCATGTCATCTGCAAATAGTGAGAGTTTTACTTCTTCTTTTCCAATTTGGATTCCTTTTATTTCTATTTTATTAGTAGCTGTTGTTAATTTCTTACTGCACTTATCACAGCAGCCACTGTGGGGACAGTATCGAGGTTCCTTAAAAAAAAAATAAAAATAAGCTACCATATGATCCTGCAATCCTGAAATCCCTGGACAAATACTCCTGGGCATATACCCAGATGATAATCTAATTAGAAAAGATATATGCACCCCAATGTTCATAATAGCACTACTTACAATAGTCAAGGCATGGAAGAAATGGATGAATGGATAAAGAAGATGTATATAGCACATCTTCTTTATCCATCTATATGTTCAGTTCGGTTCAGTAGCACAGTCATGTCCGACTCTTTGTGAGCCCATGGACTGCAGCATGCCAGGCCTCCCTGTCCATCACCAACTCCCAGAGCTTACTCAAACTCATGTACAGCAAGTCAGTGATGCCATTCACCCTCTCATTCTCTGTCATCCCCTTCTTCTCCCACCTTCAATCTTTCCCAGCATCAGAGTCTTTTGCAATGAGTCAGTCCTTTGCATCATGTGGCCAAAGTATTGGAATTTCAGCTTCAGCATCAGTCCTTCCAATGATCACTCAGGACTGATCTCCTTAAGGTGGACTGGTTGGATCTCCTTGCAGTCCAAGGGACTCTCAAGAGTCTTCTCCAACGCCACAGTTCAGAAGCATGAATTCTTTGGTGCTCAGCTTTCTTTATGATCCAACTCTCACATCCACACATGACTACTGGAGAAACCATAGCTTTGACTAGATGGACCTTTGTTGAAAAAGTAATGTCTTTACTTTTTAATATGCTGTCTAGATTGGTCATAGTTTTTCTTCCAAGAAGCAAGAATCTTTTAATTTCATGAGTGCTGTCACCATCTACAGTGATTTTGGAGTCCCCCCAAAATAAGGTCTGTCTCTGTTTCCATTGTTTCCCCATCTATTTCCCATGAAGTGATGGGACCGGATGCCATGATCTTCATTTTCTGAATGTTGAGTTTTAAGCCAATTTTTTCACTCTCCTCTTTCATTTTCATTAAGAGGCTCTTTAGTTCTTCTTCACTTTCTGCTATAAGGGTGGTGTCATCTGCATATCTGAGGTTATTAATATTTCTCCAGGCAATCTTGATTCCAACTTGTGCTTCATCCAGCCTGGCATTTTGTGTGATGCACTCTGCATATAAGTTAAATAAGCAGGGTGACAACATACAGCCTTGATGTATTCCTTTCCCTATTTGGAACCAGTCTATTGTTCCATGTCGAGTTCTAACTGTTGCTTCCTGACCTGCATATAGGTTTCTCAAGAGGCAGGTCAGGTGGTCTGGTATTCCCATCTCTTTCAGAATTTTCCACAGTTCGTTGTGCTCCAACCGTCAAAGGCTTTGGAATAGTTAATAAAGCAGAAGTAGATGTTTTTCTGGAACTCTCTTGCTTTTTCAGTGATCCAGCTGATGTTGGCAGTTTGATCTCTGATTCCTCTGCCTTTTCTGAATTCAGCTTGAACATCTGAAAGTTCATGGTTCACATACTGATGACCCCTGGTGTGGAGAATTTTGAGTATTACTTTGCTAGTGTGTGAGATGAGTACAATTGTGTGGTAGTTTGAACATTCTTTGGTATTGCCTTTCTTTGGGATTGGAATGAAAACTGACCTTTTCCAATCCTGTGATCACTGCTGAGTTTTCCAAATTTGCTGGCACATTGAGTGCAGCACTTTTGCAGCACCATCTTTTAACATTTGAAAGAGCTCAACTGGAATTCCATCACCTCCACTAGCTTTGTTTATAGTGATGCTTCCTAAGACCCACTTGACTTCACATTCCAGGATGTCTGGATCACACCATCTAGGTGTGATCACACCATCATGGTTATCTGAGTCATTACAATCTTTTTTGTACAGTTCTTCTGTGTGTTCTTGCAACCTCTTCTTAATATCTTCTGCTTCTGTTAGGTCCATACCATTTCTGTCCTTTATTGTGCCCATCTTTACATGAAATGATCCCTTGGTATCTCTAATTTTCTTGAAGAGATCTCTAGTCTTTCCCATTCTATTATTTTCCTCTATTTCTTTGTATTGATCACTGAAGAAGGCTTTCTTATTTCTCCTTGATATTCTTTGGAACTCTGCATTCAAATGGGTATATCTTTCCTTTTCTCCTTTGCCTTTCACTTATTTATTTTCTCAGCTATTTGTAAGGCCTCCACAGACAACCATTTTGCCTTTTTGCATTTCTTTTTCTTGAAGATGGTCTTGATCACTGCCTTCTGTACAATGTCATGAACCTCTGTCCATAGTTCTTCAACACTCTATCAGATCTAATCCCTTGAAACTATTTCTCATTTCCACTGTATAGTCATAGGGATTTGATTTAGGTCATACCTCAATGGTCTAGTGGTTTTCCCTACTTTCTTCAATTTAAATCTGAATTTGGCAATAAGAAGTTCATGATCTGAGCCACAGTCAGTTCCTGGTCTTGTTTTTGCTGACTGTAGAGAGTGTCTCCATCTTTGGCTGCAAAGAATATAATCAATCTGATTTTGGTATTGACCATCTGGTGATGTCCATGTGAAGAGTCTTCTCTTGTGTTTTTGGAAGAGGGTGTTTGCTATGACCATTACATTCTCTTGGCAAAACTCTGTGAGCCTTTGACCTGTTTCATTTTGTAATTCAAGGTCAAATTTGCCTGTTACTCCAGTTATTTCTTTACTTTCTACTTTTGCATTCCAGTCTCCTATAATGAAAAGGATAACTTTTGGGGGTGTTAGTTCTAGAATGTTTTGTAGGTCTTCATAGAACCATTCAACTTCAGCTTCTCCAGCATTACTGGTCAGGGCATAGACTTGGATTAATGTGATACTGAATGGTTTTCCTTGGAAATGAACAGAGATCATTTTGTCGTTTTTGAGACTGCATCCAAGTACTGCATTTCAGCCTCTTTTTGTTGACTATGATGGCTACTCCATTTCTTCTAAGGGATTCCTGCCCACAGTAGTAGACATAATGGTCATCTGAGTTAAATTCACCCATTCCAGTCCATTTCAGTTCACTGATTCCTAAAATGTCGATGTCCACTTTTGCCATCTCCTGTTTCAGTCAGTTCAGTTCAGTCGCTCAGTTGTGTCTGTCTCTTTGAGACCCCAAAGACTGCAGCATGCCAGGCTTCCCTGTCCATCACCAACTCCCGGAGTTTACCCAAACTCATGCCCACCGAGTTGGTGATGCCATCCAACCATCTCATCCTCTGTCTTCCCCTTCTTCTCCCGCCTTCAATCTTTCCCAGCATCAGGGTCTTTTCAAATGAGTCAGGTGGCCAAAGTATTGGAGTTTTAGCTTCAACATCAGTCCTTCCAATCATCACTCAGGACTGATCTCCTTAAGGTGGACTGGTTGAATCTCCTTGCAGTCCAAGGGACTCTCAAGAGTATTCTCCAGCACCACAGTTCAAAAGCATCAATTCTTCAGTGCTCAGCTTTCTTTATAGTCCAACTCTCACATCCATACATGACTATTGGAAAAACCATACCTTTGACTAGATGGACCTTTGTTGAAAAAGTAATGTCTCTGCTTTTTAATATGCTGTCTAGGTCAGTCATAACTTTCCTTCCAAGGAGTAAGCATCTTTTAATTTAATGGCTGCACCCACCATCTGCAGTAATTTTGGAGCCCCCCAAAATAAAGTCAGCCACTGTTTCCACTGTTTTCCCATTTATTTTCCATGAAGTGATGGGACCGTATGTCATGATCTTAGTTTTTTGAAATGTTGAGTTTTAAGCCAGCTTTTTCACTCTCCTCTTTGACTTTCATCAAGAGGCTTTTAGTTCTTCTTCACTTTCTGCCATAAGGGTGGTGTCATCTGTGTACCTGAGGTTATTGATATTTTCCCCTGCAATCTTGATTCCAGCTTGTGCTTCATCCAGCCCAGCATTTCTCATGATGTACTCTGCATACAAGTTAAATAAGCAGGGTGACAATATACAGACTCGACATACTGTTTGTCCTATTTGGAACCAGTCTGTTGTTCCATATCCAGTTCTAAGAACCTATAATAGAGATGAATCTGTAAAAGAATGTGTGTGTGTGTGTGTGTGTGTGTGTGTGTGTGTATGTATATATATATATATATATATATATATATATATATATATATATATATATCTGAATCACTTTGTCTTCAACCTAAAGCTAACACAACATTATAAATTAACTATACTTCAATTAAAAAAGTGATATGGGAATGGAAACAAAATACAAGCTATATGTAGGTTTTAGTACAATCTGTGGCATCAGGCATCCACTAGAGTCTTGAAATGTATTCCCTACAGATAAGCAGGAACTATTGTAATTGAATCCAAGGACAAGGGGTCATCAGAATGTCTGATCTATTGGGTTGGATGACCTATTGGGATTACTGCAGGTTAGTTTAAAGCACAGATGACAACCTGGGCTGGCACCCCCCCCCCCACCCCCCAATCCCTGCTTTTCTTTTGGCTTGGTGAGTAAAGCTACTTAACAAACTAAAGGTTTCAGCTAAAGCCTATTTTATTATACGGTAGTGTAAATGTGCTTTGCAAAATGAAAGAGAGATGGTTTGTGGTGAGAAAATCTAGAACAGTTGTAGCAGAAGGGTGAGGTAACCAGAGTAGCATATGAGGAAAAGCTGACAGCAGGCATAACAGGGGAATGGAGAGAAAACCACTTATAGAATGTAAGCAACTTCCTCCTTCCTCCAGGAAGTCATGGAAATATGGGGAAGGGAGGAGTGCTCTTTTGTTTGGTTATTAAAGGAAAAGATGATCACAGAAAGCTAGAGGACTTGGGGTCATTTGATTACAGTAGCTAATGATTATATAATACTAATTGATCACAGTTTTCAGAAGCCTTCTAATGTAAATTTAGCCCCAAGTCAACAAAGACACTTCTTTTAAATATCTTCTGGGACATCTGTCTTCTGTCTTTTGGTGCTCTGGACCTGTGTCCATTTCTCAATATTTCTCTTAAGATATCATATTTAGACTGGAACTTAGTATTCCTAAGATGGATTTATTCAGGGAGAGAGCACATATGACTCCTCTTTTTCTGAGCTCTATATTTCTAGCTGTGCAAACTGAAATGGAATCAATTCTTTTTTCAACTTCTCATTTTACTACTGACTCATATTCATCTTAGGTTTAACCTAACTCCTAGTTTTTTGACACAGAGTTATTTTCTTCTCATATTTCTTTATCCCACAGTTGTAGAGTCTGTATTTTTTAAAACTAAATTTTATTATGCACATGTGGTCCATCTTAATTGTTTCTTGTGATGATTTATGTCCTAGAAAGATTTAGTAAGGTTGCAAAATGTATATGCTGTACTTATTTTTAATATTTTCAGTTTTATTGAGGTACAAGTGATAAACACAATGGTAAGATATTTAAACTATACACTGTGGTGGTTTGATATATATATGTTGTTAATTCCTATCATCAAATTAATGAACACATTCATTACCTCTCATATTTGTCTTTTTTTTTTTTTAGTGAGAACTTTTAAGTTCTACTCTTCTAGCAAATTTCAATTCTATTATACAGTGTTAGCAGCTATAATTACCTAGTTACCATGATATACATTAGATCTTCAGACCTTTTTCGTCTTATAGCTGAAAGTTCTTACCTTTTTACTAGCCTTTCTCTACTTCTCCCACCCACCCAGCCTCTGGCAACGACTTTTCTACTCTCTCTTTCTGAGGTTAACTTTTACTTCTTAGCAGCCCACATATAAGTAATACCATGCAGTATTTATCTTTCTCTCTATGATTTATTTCACTTAGTAAAATGTCCTCAAATTCTGTCCAAATTGTTTCAAATGGCAGGATTTTTTCCTCCTCATGGCTTAATAATATTCCATTGTGGAAAATAAGTTCAAAGTGGATTAAAGACCTAAATGCTGGAACAGATACTATAAAACTCCCAGAGGAAAACATAAGCCAACCAATCTTTGACATAAATTGCAGCAGTATCTTTTTGGATCTGTCTCCTAGAGTAATGAATATAAAAACAAAAATAGTCAAATGAGATCTAATTAAACTTAAAAGCTTTTGCATAGAAAAGAAAACCATAAAACAAAAATACAACCTACAGAATGGGAGAAAATATTTGCAAATGATGCAACTGACAAGGAATTAAACCCCAAAATATACAAACAGCTTATACAGCTCATTATATAAAAAAAAAGTCCTTCAATCAGCTGTACATTTATACAACCATATAACATCTGGTTCTCATATCTCTCTTATTCATCCAGAGATTCTAAAGAAGAGAGCAGACTCCATAATTAACAGAACTTCATGTCACATATTCTAAAATTTGAAATCCCAAGTAACAGAGAAATGCAATGCTTTATTCAAATGGGAAAACACTATAAGGGTCTTCAGTAGTTTACAAATGCTGTGACCTCTTTCAAATTGATGTTATTAGCATCTTTTTTAAAATATTTTTTTTGATGTTTGCCACGTTAGGAGTTGAAGATTCTTTTTCTTCTTTCCTCTAAGTAACTAGAGGTTTCACTTTTCCTACCTGAGTGTCGTGAGTGCTTTTCTTTCTTACCTAAGTGTCATGAGGTCCTTTCTTCCTCTCTGTTTTCAAGACAATTCTTAGAAGATGACTTAGATTGTGTTTTCATTAAAGTTAGTCTATAATTTAATGTGTTAAGAGCTAAGACATGGTATTTGCTGAGCTTCTGCCTCAAAGTTGCCTTTTTCATTTCAAATTTCATATAAGCCTTCAGTTAATGACAGTCTTATTTTTAAAAATTTTTAAAAATTTAAGGCTCCTCCCTCCCCACCATAATTCTAGACTAAGAAAGCATTCTGACTTACTTAGCATAAATTTAATATAAGCATAATTTACACATTATTAGATTATATAAATAGCATACAAACTTGGTCTTATTCTAGAAGGTTACTATAAATGCTAAATAAACATAGCTTTAGTCTATAAAACTATCAAAGTCTCAGTTGTATATATATATCACTATCTCCTTGTATTAGTATTTTCATTTATGGTCAAATTAATTCTGGTTAGCTTAAATTGGAAGGAATTTATTACAGAGTATTTGTTGGCTCAGAGGATTTCTGAGTGTGCACAGGATCCAGGTTGTATTCACAGATGAGTGACACAGATAGAAGAAATGCCCAAACACATCACTGCTCTGTTTGAAAGAAGTCCAGAAATTGTACTGCTGCCCTCTGTTCTTCTATACTCCTATTCACCAAACCTCCTCAAGGGCTGCTCTTGAAATTCTAGGCCTTCCTTGATCCTGTTTATTAGATCTGTGCAGCCCCTGCTCACAATCTTGTCTCCACTATCAAAGTCTCATAGGTGAATCTGTTAGGGGAATGTAGTCAAATGTATAAGCTAGCTACAAGGAACTTGGGAAAAGTAGACAATGTTCCGACCTCTAGTGAACAAGGAGACATACTGTAAGGCTTCCAGAGTGGCCCTGAGGGAGTCAATCTGTGGCGTCTGCTGCAGTCACCCTTAGGCAACCTCACATGCATATTCTTCTGCCCAGATTTAAACTTCCTCATAACAGTGGGAGCCAGCAGCATTGTTCATACTAAAGGAACATAATATAAAATAGCTATTCTTTTCAGAATTAGGTTTAAAATTTCATCATTACCCATCTAAGTGG
This sequence comes from Bos indicus x Bos taurus, assembly GCF_003369695.1. Classification (NCBI taxonomy): domain Eukaryota; kingdom Metazoa; phylum Chordata; class Mammalia; order Artiodactyla; family Bovidae; genus Bos; species Bos indicus x Bos taurus. The sequence goes on along the minus strand of NC_040078.1, from coordinate 41,930,433 downwards.
TGTTCACAACTCCTTTAGTACAGTCACTATTCTGTATTAATATACAAATAAGAGTCATAAGGTTTATTATCACTACCTCATCTTATATAAAATAGTAGGGGAAATTGAAAGGAAAAAAATAGCTAATGGTAAGGGGAGTCAAATTCCTTATTCTTAATTCTACCTTTCCCTTGTCCATTATCTAATTTCTTTGTCCTCAGACAGCCCTTCTAGGGCTGAGAGGGCCTCCCTGTATCGAATCGCTATTGTTCTTCCGAAATTTATCACTGGGTAAGGTGGAACCAGCAGGCAGTTTGGAAAAGCCCATTGGTTCCAAACTCTACTCCTCCTGTCCCCACTACACAGTAGCATCCCTATTTTCTCTTGATAATCAGCATTCATTTTCCTAACCAACATGGTAATTTTCCACCTATTGGTCTAACTAAGGACATCAGGAGAAAAGACTGGTCAAATTGAAGTCTTGATGTAGAATTCAGTGGAACCAATACGTGGCTGTTACATGAAGAGCTGACATTGTCAGCAAGTAGAATCAAATATTGTCATATTCTCTGAACTTACCTGAGTAAATTTCTAGCAAATGATCACAAGGGAATTCATATCTCTGAATACCCATGGAAACTTTGTGTGTGTGTATTGTTGTTAAGTCACCAAGTCGTGTCCTACTCTTAGTAGACTCTATTTTATATATATAATCTATAATCTCTTCTAATTGTGTTCCAATCGCTGCTAGCTAGGAAGTTTATAGTGATGTTGTTTTGTTTTTCCTCTCTATCTCCAAGTGATCTCTATGATTCTTTTCTCAAGTTTGTGAATCTATATGCAGATTTCACTTCTAACAAGGTATCTGTTCTGTGCATGCATGCTCAAGCCGTGTCCAACTCTTTGTAACCCCATGGGTAGCCTGCCAGGCTCCTCTGTCCATGAGATTTACCAGGCAAGAATACTGGAGCAGGTTGCCATTTCCTCCTCCAGGGGATCTTCCTGACCCAGGGACAGAACCCATGTTTCCTGAGTCTTCTGCATTGGTAGATGGATTCTTTACCACTGAGAAGCCTCTAGTAAGGTATCAGTTCAGTTCAGTTCAGTTGCACAGTCGTGTCCGACTCTTTGCGACCCCATGAATCGCAGCACACCAGGACTCCCTGTCCATCACCAACTCCCGGAATTCACTCAGACTCACATCCATCGAGTCAGTGATGCCATCCAGCCATCTCATCCTCTGTCGTCCCCTTCTCCTCCTGCCCTCAATCCCTCCCAGCATCAGAGTCTTTTCCAATGAGTCAACTCTTCGCATGAGGTGGCCAAAGTACTGGAGTTTCAGCTTCAGCATCATTCCTTCCAAAGAAATCCCAGGGCTGATCTCCTTCAGAATGGACCTGTTGGATCTCCTTGCAGTCCAAGGGACTCTCAAGAGTCTTCTCCAACACCACAGTTCAAAAGCATCAATTCATCGGCGCTTAGCTTTCTTCACAGTCCAACTCTCACATCCACACATGACCACTGGAAAAACCATAGCCTTGACTAGACGGACCTTTGTTGGCAAAGTAATGTCTCTGCTTTTCAAGCACACCAGTATAGTGCTTGGTAAATAATAGTTGATCCATACATAGTGAACATTGGTTTTTAATACTAACTTCAAACTAGATTCACCTGGAGAGAAGCAAAGAACCCCTGCCTCTCCACCTCCACCACAAAAAATAAAAAACCAAAAACCCCTAAAAAAACAAAACCTCTAAAACAAGGAGAAATAAAACTCATATTTGGACTCTGCTCAAGACCCATTACATCAGAAACTCTTTGAATGGGGCTTAGGCATTAGAATTTTTTTAAAGACAGCCTATGTCTTTTTAATGTGCAACTAGACTTGAGACACACTTTAAAATAATAGTCCAGGAAAGAGGCCCCAAAGTTTCTCATTCTCTGCTTTTACTTAGAGCAGCTCAGTTAGTTAACACTAAACCTTACAAGCACATGTACACACTTTATTATGTATACTTAATATTCCCTTTGACCAGAGATAATTTTTAAAATAGAGATAAATAGAAAAAAACAATGATCACTCATGATCCCCTCACACAGAGGCCATACTGTAGACATACTGATTTGTCTCCTTGTTGATAAACACCTACACCAATAATTAGGATCATGATACATAATTTTCATCCTGCTTTTTGCCCTTAGCATTTTATTTTGAGTTGTTCTTCAGGTAATTAAATGCTTTTTGAAAAGAGGAGTTTTAGAGACCACATAATAGTCTACTGTGTGGCTGAACCAAAATGTGTTTGATAATTATGGAAAGTTTAAAGTAAAGAGAACAGTGAATGAACCACCATGCACTCATTATGGGACTCAAACTTCCCTCTCCTGATTTAATAGCTCGTTATGATTTATGTCCTTCTCATAGGTACAAGGGAGTAGTTGCAAGGCTGTCAGCCCTAAATGATCATTTTAGTTTGTTCTTAGAACCACTTCCTGTCAGTGGCCACCAAGGATGTTCATATATAGTCTAGCCCTCAGATGAAGTCTGGTTCTTTGATGCAGGCTCTTTGATACAGCTTCAAAGCATCTTTGGCTGCCCACCCCCTGCCCCCAAATGTTGGACTCAGCATATCTTAATGTATTCATGTATGAAGGTCTAAATCTGTGTTATATAATATTACCCATTAGTTAATTATATGGGAAATTTAGATTGTATGTCATCAGTAGCTTTCTTATTAAATTATTGTTATGACTTCATAGTTTTTAACTATGAATCTTTACCTGCAAGCTTTACAAGCTCATGTATTTTTAAAAATAGCTGCATTGATAGATGAATGAGAATACAATGAAATGCACATATTTTAAGTTGTATCACATGATAAAACTTGAAATATTTATATAGCTATGGTCTGAATGTTTATGTCCCCCAAGAGTCATGTGTTGAAATCTTAATCCTGCAGGGTGTGTTAGAAGGTGGAACCTTTAAGAGGTGATTAGGTCATGAGGGTAGAGACCTCACAAATGGAATTAGTGGCTTTATAAAAGAAGTTTCAGAAAGATTCCTTGCTCCTTGTACCATGTGAGGACACAGGAAAAGTCATCAGCTATGTACCAGGAAGAGGGTCTTATCAGATACTATGTCTGTCAGTACCTTGATCTTGGGCTCCCCAGCCTCCAGAACCATAAGAAATAACTTTCTGTTGTTTATAAATCACCCAGTCTATGGTATTCTGCTAACGCAGCCTGAACAGACTCAGACTAAGACAAGGATGGAAGGAAGACAATTTGGAGAAGCACAGAGGAAGTGAGCTGGGAAGAGCATAATGCATGAGGTCAGGGTGTGTGTGCATGCTATGTCACTTCTGTCATGTCTGACTCTGCAACCCTATGGACTGTAGCCTCCTCTGTCCATAGGATTCTCCAGTCAAGAATACTAGAGTGGGTTGCCATATCCTCCTCCAGGGGATCATCCCAACCCAGGGTTGAACTAGTATCTCTTACATCTCTCAAATTGGCAGGCAGTTTCTTTAGCACTAGTGCCGCCACTTGGGTTCAAATCTCAGCTCTTCTGCTTGTAATACTTATGATCTTGGACAACTGGCTAACCTACCTGGGCTTCGGTTTCCTCAGCCATAAAATAGGTATTGCTAATATTTGCATTCTCTCTTCCTCCAGTTTTCTTTACTTGATTTACCTCTAATCATATTTGAAAGCACATCTCAAACACTGCTTCTTTCAAGAAGCTTCCTCTGACCTCTGCAGACTTTGTTAAGTGCCCTTCATCAGTATGCCTTTGATCCTCTGTGCTTTGTGTTAATTCCACATCTTATATCTCTATCCTTTAAATGGTAAGCTCTTTGAATGCAATTATTGTGTCTTATTCATCTGAATCCCCAGTGTCTGGAACTATTCCTAGATCAGCAGATGCTTGGTAATTGTTCTCTCAAAAAACAAAACAAGGCAAAGTGAATTAATAAGCAAACTGAATTCAACTTCTGGATGGTAGGTTGATATCAGTTCAGTTCAGTCACTCAGTCATGTCCAACTCTTTGTGACCCCATGAATCACAGCATGCCAGACCTCCCTGTCCATCACCAACTCCCGGAGTCCACCCAAACCCATGTCCATCGAGTCAGTGATGCCATCCAACCATCTCATCCTCTGTCATCCCCTTCTCCTCCTGCCCCCAATCCCTCTCAGCATCAGAGTGTTTTCCAATGAGTCAACTCTTAGCATGAGGTGGCCAAAGTATTGGAGTTTCAGCTTCAGCATCAGCCCTTCCAAAGAACACCCAGGACTGATCTCCTTTAGGATGGATTTAAACCTGGCCAATTAGCAAAATCACCTGGATATATTTTTTGCCCAGCTTTATTGAAATTTAATTGACATACTGTGTAAGTTTAAGGTGTATGATTTGGTTTAATACAGTTATATATTGCAAATGACTACCACTATAGGTTAGCTAAACCTCCATCATGTCACAAAATTACCATTTCTTCCTTGTGGTGAGAACATTTGAAGTCTACTCTCTGAACAACTTGGAAGTATACAGTGCATTCTTGCTAAATGTGATTACAGTGATGGGCATTAGATACACCAGAATTTATTCATCTTCCAACTGGAAGTTTGTACTCATCAACATTTCTCTCACCCTGTCAGCCCATGGTAACCATCATTCTGTTCTTTGTTTCTACAAGTTCAGTGTTTTCAGATTCCACATATAATCAGATTCCACATGTAATTCCACAAAGATACCATATAGTATTTATCGTCCTCTGTCTGACAGTTCACTTAGCATAATACCCTCATGTTCCCTCCATATTGTCACAAATAGCAGGATTTCCTTCTTTCTCATGGGTGAATAATATTCCATTGCATGATATCCATTCATCTTTGACAGACATTTAGGTTATTTTCATATCTTGGCAATTGCAACTAATGCTGCAGTAAAAGTGGGATTTCAGATATTCTTTGTTATTCTGTTTTCATTTCCTTTGGATATGTAAGCCTGTGCTCATGCCTAGTCACTCAGTTGTGTCTGACTCTTTGTGACTCCTGGATGGTAACCCACCAGGTTTCTCTGTCCGTGGAATTTTCCAGGCAAGAATACTAGAGCAGGTTGCCATGTCTTTCTAGAGGGGATCTTTCTGACCCAGGGATCAAATTGTGTCTCCTGCATTACAGGCAGATTCTTCACCACTGAGCCACCTTGGAAGTCCATATTTAAGCCTAGAGATATTTTAAAAGAGAAAAACTATTTGACTAATACTTAAGGATTTTGATTTAGTAGGTGTATTAGTCTACTGAAAGTAAAGTGAAAGTTGCTCAGTTGTGTCCAACTCTTTGTGACCCCACGGCCTGTAGTCCATGGAATTCTCCAGGCCAGAGTACTGGAGTGGGTAGCCTTTCCCTTCTCCACAGGATCTTAGTCTGCTATGGCTACTCTAACCACAAAGTACCACAGACTGGGTGGCTTAAGCAACAGAAATTAATTTTCTCATGATCTGGGGGGGCTAAGAGTCTGAGATCAAAGTATCTGCAGGGTTGATTCTTTCTGAGGTCTTTCTCATTGGCTTGTAGATAGCCATCTTCTTCCACTGTTTTCACATCAACTTTGCTCTCTACCTCTCTGTGTCCTAATCTCCACTTACAAGAACACCAGTCATGTTCTGGTTTAGGGCTCACCTTAATGTCCTATATCTCATTACTCACTTCTTTGAAGCCCATATCTCCCAAAACAGTGCATATTGAGGTAGTGATGGTTAGGAACTCAACACATGAATTTCAGGGGGCATAGTGCAGCCTAAAATAGCATTTCTGGGATAGTGCCTAGGAAGCTGCATAAATAATTCTGAAGATTAGTCCAGTTTGGATAGTGTGGACCTAAATCTCTTTTAACATTTCTGATTCTATTAAGGGTGACATGTTTTAAATATTTATGTATTTGGCTGCATCAGGTCTTGGTTGCAGCATGAGGGATCTTCCACGGTGGTGCATGGATGCTCTAGTGTGGCACACAAGCTCCAGAGTGTGCAAGCTCAGTAGTTGGAGTGCTTGGACTTAGTTATTCCATGGCATATGGAATCTTAATTCCCCGACCAGGTATTGAACCCACATGCCCTGCATTACAACACGGATTCTTAACCACAGGACAACCAGGGAAGTCCCCCAAATAGCATGTTTTAAATTAAATCAAGTGTGCTTTACAAACATGCAAGTAAATACTTGAGAGTTTACCTCTTTGAAAGTTCTCCAGAAAAAGCAAAAGGATAAAATAACTAATAAAAACTAAAAGTAGGAACAAGAATTAGTGGACCTAAAGCAGGATTCAGTAAAAATAAAGTGTAATCCCCTGATAAGAAGATCAGAGATTGGCTCTAGGACCTCACCCCAAAATGTAGGTGGGGTATGTTTCTTCTCTTTAATGTGAGGAAGAGAAGTTATAAAGTAGATGCCTCTTGCTCTTTAGGGTTTTCCTCAGTTCTGTGTTTAGTGTGTTTTGTACCATGTAAATTACAGTATCTTAACTCTTGTTCATTTTGTGAAAGTATAAACTATCTTTTAAGAAAATAACATGTTTTACTTCTCTTGAAGCTATAAAGCCAACATTGGTGTTCTATTTCTTCATTATTTTGATATTCAGGTTAGGGCAAAATATACGCATGAAAATTTTACCTATTTATTTAGTCTATAATAGTTATTACTATTTAATCTATATGTATTATTATTTTTGACAAATCTTTGCTGGAAGGCCAAACCTATTTATGCTTTTTGAGATTATCGAATGCCAACCAAATGATATGTATCTGAAAAGCTTATTTTCTCAACTGTTATTTATTTGTTTTGTCACATGAGAATGATATATGGGCTTGTGTTGTTCCCAGAATCACACATCAAGACCAGCTATTCATAAGGAAAGAGGACTCTGCGTCCTTTACTAGAATAGCTGAACCATTATCCTCCCACATCAGCTTTGTTAGAGAGGCTTTTTTTTTTTTTTTTAATTGATGAAATCTAATAAGTGTTTGCTTTCTCCATTGCTTATTCAAAGTCATTGAATATTGTAATTTCTTTCTATTAATCAGCGTTATACCTACATGCATGCTGAATGAACAATGGAAAGGATTAAATGAGGCATGATGTTTACTCTGATGCTTTTGGTGGGAATGTTCATCTTAGGAAGAAATGAACTGAAACCTAAAGCATTATCCCAAGGAACACCTATTATGCATTCCACTAAATTTGCTTTTTAGTTTTCTTTTCCCTTAAGAGAGAGGGTTTCCTCCACCCCTTTGGTCAATCTAGTATGGCCCAGGGGTAATGACAAATCTAATAGATGCTGTAAACCACTACTTTTAATGCACAGTGTAATTGAGTCAGAAAATAGTGTCTATATTGATGACATTATGATTGGAAATTATGATTAGAAAGATCCAGATAATGCTGAATTCTATTATATTAAGCCACAGGATTATATAATTTTCCTTCTTGCAGCCTGTCCTTTCTTTTCTTTTGAATTATGCAGTGTTGTCTTAAATGGTTTAGTACTTCTTTATAACAGAATTCAAAAAACTGCTGAGAGAATTTAACATTTTTGGTAAAACAGATGCAAGCTCAATTTCTCAACTGTCAACAGACAATTTCTTTCCATAGCTTTTATAAAAAAGTGCCTGTTTAAGTAGCACCCTATAGCAACCTTCCTAGACAGCTGAAATGTGGTGGTGTGAGAGTGGTCCAATGCCGCGTACAAGGAAAGATCATTACCCTAATTGCTATGTGGTGTTTAGAAGATGTATTTTCACTTTTCACATTGTCAAGGGTACAAGGTGAGAAAACACTTTATGGATGGTAATGAGGAGTGGGAGTTACTCTTAAAAATAATGAATGCCTCCATAACTCAGACCTAGTGAGGTGTGAGTGAAATATGTTGTTTTTTTCCTTTGTGAATAAAGATCATCAATTACTGCTATGGACTAGGACACCTTTATTTGTGACCTAAAGCCATCCAAAATGTAATACTCTAAAACTGTTGGTTTCACCATCTGTCTACTGGGGTATTTGTAATTTGTTTGAAAGGCATTCACTATAACTGTACATGTAATAAATAAAAATAATTTTGTGTTGATGCCATTACTAATAATGTTACAAGTTACCATTTCCTAAGAAGTTCTTTTTTTTTTCCTAAGAAGTTCTTTGCTGGTCATTTTGCATATAGTTAAATATAATTCTCATGTGATAGAGTTGAAAAAATTTAAGAAACTTGCTAAATGGACAACAGCTAGCAAGTGGCAGAACCAGGATTTGAACCCTGGTCTTTTCAAAGGCATGATGCTTTATGACACCTCTAGTGACTCTTTTAGAATTATCTATTTTAAGGAAAAACAAACATGATTACCAGTAATTTTAATTTAGAGAGTAATCATTTTACCTAAGTGATTAGAGCAGGACTAAAATGGGTTATCAGAGAAGGCAATGGCACCCCACTCCAGTACTCTTGCTTGGAAAATCCCATGGACGGAGGAGCCTGTTAGGCTGCAATCCATGGGGTCACTGAGAGTCGGACACGACTCAGTGACTTCACTTTCACTTTTCACTTTCATGCATTGGAGAAGGAAATGGCGGCCCACTCCAATGTTCTTGCCTGGAGAAACCCAGGGACGGGGGAGCCTGGTGGGCTGGCGTCTGTGGGGTCGCACAGAGTCGGACAGGACTGAAGTGACTTAGCATAGCATAGCAAAATGGGTTATATGATTTTGCCTGGATGATGGATCTGAGTGGCATAAGTAGTTATGGTTTCCATTGCTGCTAAGTCGCTTCAGTCGTGTCTGACTCTGTGAGATCCCGTAGACGGCAGGCCACCAGGCTCCCCCATCCCTGGGATTCTCCAGGCAAGAACACTGGAGTGGGTTGCCATTTCCTTCTCCAATGCATGAAACTGAAAAGTGAAAGTGAAGTCGCTCAGTCGTGCCCGACTCTCAGCGACCCCATGGACTGCAGCCTACCAGGCTCCTCCATCCATGGGATTTTCCAGGCAAGAGTTCTGGAGTGGGGTGCCATTGCCTTCCACTACAGGTAGCAAAAGTAGAGTTATATTAAATTAAATGATCTGCAAGCTTATCTAGGGGTGACTAGTTGATTATGGGGTCCCTGGGATTGAAATAGGTAGCCTACTAAAGTCTCACTTGAATTGGAAAACCTAAAACAAACAAAAAAACATTTTAAGTCTGGTACAAAGAGGCTTGTCTTAGACTCCCATGATGGAGAGTCATAGGAATTTTTCAATTCCCAAAACTAAGTCAATTAACAGAACTAGGCACTCTTAAAAAAAAAGGCAGAAAAAGAAGAAGGTATGATGTACTTGAGGAAAGTTTCTGTGATAATGTCATAGGATTTTGCTTAAATCTTACACTCAACTTTGCCAAGGTTGCATTCATGTATAGAGTAACTGTGTCCGGTGAGTTGAACACAGACACAAAGCCAAAACAAATCAATAGAAACCTCACTTAACTTACTTGCTTGGTCATTCAGAAGGCATATTGGTTTTAAAAAGTTGACGGAATTTCAGTAGCTTATTCAGAGAGTGACAAATTTTCAGTTGATGTTCCAAATGTTATCTCTTTATTGGAACAAATTAACATTGTCTGTGACATCTCCTACATAGCTCTTGATTTTTATCTATTTCAATATTTAGAGAAAAAAAGAAGCAGTTTTTTACCTTACAAGGAGAGCAATTCATTTTCCTCATCTTATCTCAGGCTCTTGTTAATTCTTCAGATTCAAGAAATAAAATATAGCCTTCAGGCACCCTGATTTTCTATTTCACAGGACACCATATATTCTATTACCTTGATGCAATCATGCTGAGAGGACTAGGAGATCAGGGACTATCAGATATTCTAGTGCCTTGGTGTGCAGTGTCAGAGGGAGGCAGATGAAAGAGCAAAAAGATATGGGGGCCTCCAGCTCCATTTACCTTTTAATGGACCTACTACTAAGAGACCTGCTAAGATATCCCTTTCAAAATAAAAGAAGTTATGCCCTTAATGGCACAAGTTTGGTGGGCCCATTTATATTGGAGAAATGTCTATCAGATTTGAGCCTCTGAATAATTCACTCTATTACCCCAAATGCCAGATTTGAGAGGGCCCTACAACAAACTGTGGTAAATTCTGAAAGAGATGGGAATACCAGACCACCTGACCTGCCTCTTGAGAAATCTGTATGCAGGTCAGGAAGCAACAGTTAGAACTGGACATGGAACAACAGATTGGTTCCAAATAGGAAAAAGAGTACGTCAAGGCTGTATATTGTCACCCTGCTTATTTAACTTATATGCAGAGTACATCATGAGAAATGCTGGACTGGAAGAAACACAAGCTGGAATCAAGATTGCTGGGAGAAATATCAATAACCTCAGATATGCAGATGACACCACACTATGGCAGAAAGTGAAGAGGAACTAAAAAGCCTCTTGATGAAAGTCAAAGTGGAGAGTGAAAACGTTGGCTTCAAGCTCAACATTCAGAAAACTAAGATCATGGCATCTGGTCTCATCACTTCATGGGAAATAGATGGGGAAACAGTGGAAACAGTGTCAGACTTTATTTTTTTGGGCTTCAAAATCACTGCAGATGGTGATTGCAGCCATGAAATTAAAAGATGCTTACTCCTTGGAAGGAAAGTTATGACCAACCTAGATAGCATATTCAAAAGCAGAGACATTACTTTGCCAACAAAGGTCCATCTAGTCAAGGCTATGGTTTTTCCAGTGGTCATGTATGGATGTGAGAGTTGGACTGTGAAGAAGGCTGAGCGCCAAAGAATTGATGCTTTTGAACTGTGGTGTTGGAGAAGATTCTTGAGAGTCCCTTGGACTGCAAGGAGATCCAACCAGTCCCTTCTAAAGGAGATCAGTCCTGGGTGTTCATTGGAAGGACTGATGCTAAAGCTGAAACTCCAATACTTTGGCCACCTGATGTGAAGTGTTGACTCATTGGAAAAGACTCTGATGCTGGGAGGGATTGGGGGCAGGAGGAGAAGGGGACGACAGAGGATGAGATGGCTGGATGGCATCACTGACTCGATGGACATGAGTTTGAGTAAACTCCAAAAGTTGGTGATGGACAGGGAGGCCTGGCGTGCTATGATTCATGGGGTTGAAAACTCGGACATGACTGAGGGACTGAACTGAACTGAACTGACACTATGGGAAGCCTCCCAGCAGAGCGAAGCTATAGTATAATTTATTTTACTGTTTTGTTCTTATGACTTAGTGGATACAATGGAATTCAAAGTGTGTGTAGCCCATTAGGGTGCTTAACAGTGTTAATCACTGTTAGGAGAATTACAACAGAGATTCCTGGAGATTTGGAACAAAACTATGCCTTCTTTGACAAATAACTATTCTTTCTCTCTCTCTTTTAAAAAATATTTATTTATTTATTTGGTGTGCAGGATCTTTTAGTTGCAGCATGTGAAATTTGATTTGCAGCATATGGCATCTAGGTCCCTGACCAGGGTTTGAGCTCTGGCCCCTTGCATTGGGTGTGCAGAGTCTTAGACACTGGACTGCCAGGGAAATCCCTTTATTCTTATTAATAGCTTCTAGTAGAGTTTAAGGGCTTCCCTGGTGGCTCAGACAGCAAAGAATCTGCCTGCAATGCAAAAGACCTGGGTTTGATCCCTGGGTTGGGAAGATCGCCTGGAGGAAGGCATGGCAACCCACTCCGGTATTCCTGCCTGGAGAATCCCCACAGACAGAGGAGCCTGGTGGGCTACAGTCCAAGTGGTTGCAAACGATCAGACATGACTGAACAACTAAGCACAGTAGAGTTTAAACAATTGGCTATTGGCCATACATGAGCTGTACCTTATCATGAATCTGGATAACTTGGTGAGCCAAACTACCAAGAAGAAAAATTCAGCATGCCAATAGTACTTTATTCAAGTGATTATTAAAATCTCTCACTTTATGATAGATCATTCTCAGATGGAAGACAGAAATGCTTTCCTACTTTCCATTAGATTTAAATTACAGGTTGGAGAGAACCCGCCTGGGAGTCAGTTCAGAGGAGAGTGACGTGAATAGGTCACATGCAGAGAATTAATTCTTATGGAAACAAAGAAGAGACAGCGAGCTTTCAAAAGTCAGACACACACACATGTGAGGGTCCAGTTCCACGCTCTCCATGGGCAGTGCAAACTGTAGGGCTGTGGGGGTGACAGTGGAGCCTTACTGGAGCATTCAGGCGGTATATAGTTGGATTATTCTTCCTGGCTATATAGTCTGCAGGCCAGATATCTCTAGCCTTCCTTCATAATTTAAGAGTGGCCTCATAACCTTTAATACATTCTTCTTCTGTATATATTGGATGGAATGGGTTCTGTTTCTTACAGCTAAAAATAATTCCTGATACATGGATATTTGCAGTAACCAAAGAAAGGAATGTAGGCAATGATCTGGTCAGTCACATAGAAGAAGTGATATATATATATGCTGCCGCTAAGTCGCTTCAGTCGTGTCCGACTCTGTGCGACCCCATGGACTGCAGCCTACCAGGCTTTTCCGTCCATGGGATTCTCCAGGCAAGAACACTGGAGTGGGTTGCCATTTCCTTCTCCAATGCATGAAACTGAAAAGTGAAAGTGAAGTTGCTCAGTTGTGTCTGACTCTTAGCGACCCCATGGACTACAGCCTACCAGGCTCCTCTGCCCATGGGATTTTCCAGGCAAGAGTACTGGAGTGGGTTGCCATTGCCTTCTCCGATATATATATATATATATATATATATATATGTATATATTTTTTTTAAAAACAACCCACTCAGTTTTAAAAAGATAGAGCAATCTCACCCAAGTCTGAACTCATGCAATTAAAATTATTTCTTCCTCAGCCATAAGATATACAAATCTGTGCAGTTTAAGAAAATCTCATACACAAACTCTTAATTTACAAAACAGATATATTAAAAGATCTCCCTTTTTTAGTTTACCAAAAGATTTATTATATCAAAGAATTAACTGTGTATTTTACCTAAACTGGCCAGTTCCCCATTTACTTACTACATTGTCATTTATTAAAGAATTCTATTTTTAAAGAGTTCTTCAAGACCACGTCTACTACATAAATAGAGATTTGCTTTTATTTAAGCACAAAAATTTGAATGGTTGGTTGGGAAGTTGTGAGATCACCAGTGCCCATGGACTAACAAACGATTCTAACCATCACTTTCAAAATTGAAATGCTTTTTAAACTATCAACATTACGAAGACTGTATACCATTGAGGAATATGTTTATTATATAGGGCTTTTAAATTAAGACAATAAAACACATATCTAACTAACAAGTTCACCAGTACAAAACCGCATGCCTCTCAATTCCTGAATGTTTTGGCATTAATGTGGCTAGCTATTGAATTTGTAGAGTCACAATAATCCGTTTTTCTAGTTATTTTTTCAGTTGTAAATTTTAAAAATCTTTTTTGGGAGGACTTATGATACTATACAGGTAGCTTTTACAGTGATGATGGTGCAGTAATTGTGCCTGCATCAGATATGTGTGTGTGTGTCATACTGTGTGGCTCCACGCTTATAAATACCCCTAAGTCCTTTTTAGGTTCACAAGTTCACAGTGGATGTTGAACACCTATTAGATATTTAAGAGCATCGTAAAAAGACTATTTCTGGAGGGTTGTGCTTATGCTTGGAGAAGGAAATGGCATCCCACTCCAGTACTTTTGCCTGGAAAATCCCATGGACAGAGGAGCCTGGTGGGCTGCAGTCCATGGGGTCGCTAGAGTCGGACATGACTGAGCAACTTCCCGTTCACTTTTCAGTTTCATGCATTGGAGAAGGAAATGGCAACCCACTCCAGTGTTCTTGCCTGGAGAATCCCAGGGACGGGGAAGCCTGGTGGGCTGCCGTCTCTGAGATCGCACAGAGTCGGATATGACTGAAGCGACTTAGCAGCAGCAGCAGCAGTGCTTATGCTTGGAATAGATCTCCTTCCCAGCAAGTCAAAAGCCCACTAAAAGGATTTGATCTCAGCCTCTGGTCGATGTTTGCTTTTCTATTAGAGAGCTCATCTTATAGCTATAACATGGGTAGTTGTCTCTTTAATTACTAGAAACTTGACTTTATAAGAACTTCAGGAGCAGAACTTGGTGAATAATATTTAACCTGATGATAAATATTCATCAGAGTTTTCACAGTTGAAAAGATTTAGTTTTTTCAAGATAGCTGAAAAAATATGTTAGAGCTGTATCTTTTAAAGCTTTTCAAGACATACTAGATTTCAGATTATGTAATAAGCTCTGCTATTTAAGTTCTGTCTTTCAAGTAAAGCACTGGATCTTATAAAGCCAAGGAATATTCTTTTATCATAAATGGGATCTCATGAAATTTTGGCTCAAATATTTGTGTATGTGTGCTCAGTCACTCAGTATGTCTGCCAGGCTCCTCTGTTCATGGAATTTTCCAGGCAAGAATATTGGAGAAGGTTGCCAGTTCCTACTCCATGGAATATTCTGGAACCAGGGATTCAACCGTGCCTCTTATGTCTCTTACACTTGCAGGCAGATTCTTTACCACTGAGCCACCTGGGAAGCTCAAATATTTGTAGGCTATACTATACTTTACTTTACTTTATCAGAACAGCAATAGTAAATGGCTTGCTGGATATATTCAGTTATTAGTATTCTCAATATCACTTAAACCTTCAAATCCTAACCCTTAGTTGATAGTTTCCTAAATGGCTTTAATTAACTAGCTTTCTCAGCTAACCAAAGGTTAGTGGAAAATTTTAAGGAAGAGCTCAAGTACAAATATTGGGTTTCATTGGTGTGGAAAAATTGGAACTGGGATTATCAAATGTGTTTAGTCTGATTTTGATGATAGGAAAAGCTGAAGATTAGTAGTTTTGTCTTCATGCCATTTGATCTCGCCAAAGAGCAATGTACTTGAGACTGAAAGGTTTCATATTTTGTAGATATGGATGTGGTTGTGGTAACTATTCAATTATCCTAGTACATATATGTCATTTTACCTCTCAGATGATCAGAAACAAGATGTTTCATTTATATACTCCATGATATTTCCATGAATAAAATGTTGTAGGTGTTTTCTAATGGTACAAACCATCTATGTATCTGGTTTAGATTCTTCATAAGCCTCTGGGATCAACTCCACATGAACTTATGCTTGCAAAGGAAGGATGTCAAAGTTCCCAGGGCTGAAACCATTCACATCAGGTGACCAAAATACTGGAGCCTCAACTTCAGCATCATTCCTTCCAATGAGTAGTCCAGGTTGATTTCCCTTAGGGTTGACTTGTTTGATCTCTTTGCTATCCAAGGGACTCTCAGGAGTCTTCTCCAGCACCACAGTTCAAAGGCATAGATTCTCTGGCACTCTGCCTTCTTCTCTGCCTCCCTTTAAGATACAGATCAGGAAATATATCTTTTAGCATATATCCTCTGGTGTGCCTGACTTAATTAAGTGCCCCTCCTTTGCGTATCTATGGAACCCTGTGTACAGACTTACCATTGCGTTACCTTAATATCATATGCTTACATATTTGTCTTGCCTTGTACCCTTTCCCAACTTCTATTTCTGAACCAAGTCTAACTCATGGTAGCTGCTCAATAAGTGTTTACCAAAGTGAATTAAACATTTCTTCCTTTCCTCTGCTTTGTTCATCTACCTTCCTTTTTCCTCATTCTTTGTGCTCCTGGTTGCTGATTGGTCTATTTGTGTTGACTCTGCCTTACTGTATAAGGCTCCAACTTTATGTGTATCTCCTCCCTTCACATCTCTCTCTCAGTGTGATGACTTCAGTACAACTACGCACTCTTATAGTCAGATGAAGAATATTGGAACAGTTTTGATTTTGGAATGTTTTCGTAAATGAAAAATGTAGATCAAGACCACCTTAAAGGCTAACTCCTTTAATCTGCTTAAAGAAGCTTGTCCTGTCTTTTAATTGCTAATGACCTGTCCTTTTAGGGTCCTCACAGGCAGCCTGAGGCAATCTATATAAAGATATGATCATATATTGGAAGGATCTATGGGAAGTCTTTTGAAATTAGAAAGTTCTTGTTCTCGACCTAGGAGTCATGTTGTATTCGCTTTAACAAATGTGAAAATAAAGACCTAACAATTGCCATAAAAAGTTTAGGTTTAAGATATGTAGTTAGCCTGTGTTTCCTGTGAAATCAGAACCTGGTTTGAATGAAAGAGGACTTCTGATTTTGAAATGGTTATTATACATGACATGTTCATTGTCAGCCACATATCCCTCTCAATCTGTGCCTTAAAGCCTAATATTTTGTAAAATTTTAGAATTTTGTAAAATTTGTATAACAAACTCAGATTTTTAAAGTTTACCTTTGTGAGTTTTTTATTCTCCAACCACCCCCATCTGCACAAATTTTCCTAAATGATAAGCACTCACAGACATTTGATCCACATCATGGACAATTAGGTTTTCCTGCTGGCTCCGAGGTAAAGAATACGCCTGCAATGTAGGAGCCGCAGGAGACATGGGTTCAATCCCAGGGTCAGGAAGATCCCCTGGAGGAGGCAATGGCAACCCACTCCAGTATTCTTGCCTGGAGAGTCTCATGGATAAAGGAGCTACAGTCCATGCGGTCTCAAAGAGTTAGACATGACTGAAGGGACTTCATAGTAGCATGGACAATATCTCTCAATAGTGAGCTGATGAATATTTTACAAATGCAGTGGGTTGTAAATTTAAGCAATCTTTAACTGAATGGCTATTTCAACTCCTCAAGTGATTAGTCAAGCAGTGCACATTCAAAACGTCACACTCTAGGAGTACAGTAATAATGCAAGTTTGTACCTGGTATCCAAATCAGTATTTTACATCAGAGAATGACTTCTTTGTGAACACATCACTGGATTTTCAAGTCACTGTGAAATATTTTGATTTCTGGAATCAAGACATTGATCCCAACTGATTTCTCTTTTGAACATATTTTGTCTTTGTCTGTCGGTAGCTTTATCGCATAGCAGAAGTAGATTGGAGAAGGAAATGGCAACCCACTCCAGTGTTCTTGCCTGGAGAATCCCAGGGACAGAGGAGCCTGGTGGGCTGCCATCTATGGGGTCGTACAGAGTCAGACACGACTGAAGTGACTTAGCAGCAGCAGCAGCAGAAGTAGATTGCCCTGGTATGAAAAATTCTCTCTGTGATTTTGACTTGTAAGCAAGTCTTTTTTAAAAATAAGATTTCTCTGAACTGTTATACTTTTCTTAAGCCCT
Organism: Bos indicus x Bos taurus; assembly: GCF_003369695.1. Classification (NCBI taxonomy): domain Eukaryota; kingdom Metazoa; phylum Chordata; class Mammalia; order Artiodactyla; family Bovidae; genus Bos; species Bos indicus x Bos taurus. The sequence goes on along the minus strand of NC_040078.1, from coordinate 41,913,173 downwards.
AAGAATTCTGAAATTTAAATGTTAAGTTAACATCCAGTTTAACATGAGGGAGACCAGGTATGTACATGCTCTTCCTTCCCTTCTGTAGTTCTTGAAGACATGCTCCTGAATTTGCATAGTAAGGCCAACCCCTCCAATTTTAGCCAATCTACTCACACACTTGGTTCCCCCAGGAATCCTTTTCTCTCCTGAACTGTCTCTCTCCTGAATCATTTCAATCAGTAAGTGAACACAATCATTCATATCCATCTTAAAAAACAAAAATCTACCAAACAACCAAAATAGAGACCTTCACTCCACAGCATCTTTAGTTTGGCAACCACCCATCTATCAGTGACTTTGGAGCAAAATGTTTCAAACAGTTGTGGCTGTCTCTATGGACTTTCCTTCTATTCTCTTGTCAACACTCTTGCCCACATATGATAATTTATTTGCATTGTGGGTTGTGATTAATAGTCTTCTTGTATGCATGCTCTTTGTAGTCTCTCACCCACTCTGTTTCTGGGAGGACTTAGCCTTGCTTTTGCCTATAGGATATGAGATAAATGATGGAGTGCCAGTTTTCAGTCGATGTTTCAGGAAGCCTTGTGTCCTTCTGCTTTCCTTTTCTTGGAAGACTGCCACCATTCTGAAAGCATGCCAGGACAGTCCTTTGGGAGGTTAAGAAACCCTGCAAAACAGAGATGAGTCATTGTCATTGTTATACTTGAGGATATTCTAGAGCAACTGACCTCTAGGGTACCTACTGGTTAACTGCAGTCACATGACCTAACCCTGTTGAGATCAGCTGAGACCGGTCCAGAGGAGCAGTAGACTTTAAGAAATAATAGTTGTTATTTTAAGCCACTGAGTTCTGTAGTGGTTTATCAGACAGCAATAGCTAAGCTTCCATATTCCACTGATCTGGCTTTCATTGTCACCACATTCTGAAAGTGACCTTGTACTTATCAAAGTCAGCAGGGCCCTCTAATTCACCACATCCTAGAGTCATTATCTGACAAAATGATCCTTTTTTGAAATTCTTCTCTAAGCCTTCATGATATCCTGTTTACTTGGCTTCCTGCTACATCACTGAGGTTCTTCCTCAGTCTCCCTTTCTTCTTTCCTCCTCTGCCAGATGTTTACATGTTGGAAACCACAGGGCTCTGTGTGTATCCTCATTGCCTTTATAAAAATATTTTTTCCTTTAACAATATAATTCAGTTCCATGTATTTAAATACTATCTATGTGATGATAACTCTCAATTATAAATCCCCTTTTCTATATCTTTTCTCTGAATTCTAGACTCATATTTCTAGAAGCTTTTGTAGCATCTTTCAGTTCAGTTCAGTCACTCAGTCATGTCCGATTCTTTGCAACCCCATGAATTGCAGCATGCCAGGCCTCCCTGTCCATCACCATCTCCTGGAGTTCACTCAAACTCACGTCCATCGAGTCGATGATGCCATCCAGCCATCTCATCCTCTGTAGTCCCCTCTTCCTCCTGCCCCCAATCCATCCCAGAATCAGAGTCTTTTCCAATGAGTCAACTCTTCGCATCAGGTGGCCAAAGTACTGGAGTTTGACCTTGAACATCAGTCCTTCCAAAGAACACCAAGGGCTGATCTCCTTTAGAATGGACCTGTTGGATCTCCTTGCAGTCCAAGGAACTCTCAAGAGTCTTCTCCAACACCACAGTTCAAAAGCATCAATTCTTCAGTGCTCAGCTTTCTTCACAGTCCAAATCTTACATTGATACATGACCACTGGAAAAACCATAGCCTTGACTAGACGGACCTTTGTTGGCAAAGTAATGTCTCTGCTTTTCAATATGCTATCTAGGTTGGTCATAACTTTTCTTCCAAGGAGTAAGCATCTTTACAGATACATAATAGGATTATAATTTTAACATAGCAAAGATAGCTCTTTATTTTTTAATCTTCCAATTCTTCTTTAGTTTCTTTTTTTTAAATTTTATTTTATTTTTAAACTTTACAAAATTGTATTAGTTTTGCCAAATATCAAAATGAATCCGCCACAGGTATACATGTGTTCCCCATCCTGAGCTCTCCTCCTCCCTCCTCCCTCCGTATACCATCCCTCTGGGTCGTCTCAGTGCGCTAGCCCCAGGCATCCAGTATTGTGCATCGAACCTGGACTGGCAACTCGTTTCATACATGATATTGTACATGTTTCAATGCCATTCTCCCAAATCTTCCCACCCTCTCCCTCTCCCACAGAGTCCATAAGACTGTTCTATACATCAGTGTCTCTTTTGCTGTCTCGTACACAGGGTTATTGTTAACATCTTTCTAAACTCCATATATATGCGTTAGTATACTGTATTGGTGTTTTTCTTTCTGGCTTACTTCACTCTGTATAATAGGCTCCAGTTTCATCCACCTCATTAGAACTGATTCAAATGTATTCTTTTGAATGGCTGAGTAATACTCCATTGTGTATATGTACCACAGCTTTCTTATCCATTCATCTGCTGATGGACATCTAGGTTGCTTCCATGTCCTGGCTATTATAAACAGTGCTGCGATAAACATTGGGGTACACGTGTCTCTTTCCCTTCTGGTTTCCTCAGTGTGTATGCCCAGCAGTGGGATTGCTGGATCATAAGGCAGTTCTATTTCCAGTTTTTTCAGGAATCTCCACACTGTTCTCCATAGTGGCTGTACTAGTTTGCATTCCCACCAACAGTGTAAGAGGGTTCCTTTTTCTCCACACCCTCTCCAGCATTTATTGCTTGTAGACTTTTGGATCGCAGCCATTCTGACTGGTGTGAAATGGTACCTCATTGTGGTTTTGATTTGCATTTCTTTGATAATGAGTGATGCTGAGCATCTTTTCATGTGTTTGTTAGCCATCTGTATGTCTTCTTTGGAGAAATGTCTATTTAGTTCTTTGGCCCATTTTTTGATTGGGTCATTTATTTTTCTGGAGTGAGCTGTAGGAGTTGCTTGTATATTTTTGAGATTAGTTGTTTGTCGGTTGCTTCATTTGCTATTATTTTCTCCCATTCTGAAGGCTGTCTTTTCACCTTGCTAATAGTTTCCTTTGATGTGCAGAAGCTTTTAAGTTTAATTAGGTCCCATTTGTTTATTTTTGCTTTTATTTCCAATATTCTGGGAGGTGGGTGATAGAGGATCCTGCTGTGATGTATGTCAGAGAGTGTTTTGCCTATGTTCTCCTCTGGGTCTTATCTTTATCATCCCACTCAAGCCAAAAACCTAATTCACAAGTATATTGCTAGCTCTACTTCCAAAATGCACTATGAATGTGATCATATACATTCTGACAATTCTTACAGGTATAGTCTGACCCATCCTCATGTCTTATTTGCTGAAACTCAGTTGCCTCTTAATTGATTTCCCTGTTTTCATTCTTAATCTATAGTCAGGTCTCTTTACAGTAGCTTGAACAGTTTTTTAAGTCTAATCTAATGACATCATTACTTTGCTTAGACTCCTCTAATGGCTTTCCATGCCAGTGGGGAAAAAAAAAGTTCCAAACTTCTTAGCTTATTTTCTAAAACCCTCTCTGATCTGTCCAGAGCTATCTTCCATATCTGACCACTTTCCTTTTTTTTTTTTTCCTCTATTCTCTTTTTCTTGTTCAGTTTCTCAGTCATGTCTGACTCTTTGCAACCTCATGGACTGCAGCACACCAGGCTTCCCTGTCCTTCACCATCTCCCAGAGCTTGACAAAACTCATGTCCATTGAGTTGGTGTTTCCATTCAACCATCTCATCCTCGGCCATCCCCATCTCCTCCTGCTTTCAATCTTTCCCAGCATCAGGGTCCTTTTCACTGAGTCAGCTCTTCACATCAGATAGCGAAAGTACCGGAGCTTCAGCTTCAGCATCAGTTCCTTCAATGAATATTCATTTACTCCAAGTTCCCCTCAGTCTTTGAGCCTCTGTACTTGCTGTTCCTACTTCCTGGAATTTGCTTTACTATGTATTTCATAGTTGGTACTTTTTTCAACATTCCAGTCAGATTAAAATGTCATATTTTCAATTTTAACTTTAATTATAATATTTAATAATTACATTTATTTATTATTAATTTTGCCTTAGACAGTTATGTTAATTTCTGATAGTCTTTGTAGCAGTTCTTAGGAACTCATTTTCTACACTTATCATAATAAAAAACAATGTTCTATTTTTTATGAAAAAATTTATTTTCATTATAGGTTTTGAGGGTCATGCTTGCTCAAATAGCTTGCTTCTACAGCCCCCAATTCATTCTCTAACATACCACCTTTATTTATTTTCTTTATAGCACTTATTTGTCTTCTAGTTCTTATGTAAAAGCAGCTTATTTACTCATTTCTTACATGGTTAACGTCAGACTTTCTCCATCAGAGTTCAGCATTCCTGAAAGTAGACTCTTGCTTACCTTGTGTTCTGCTGTCTACTCCATGCCCAAGACAGTACCTGGTGCTGAGTGGGTGTTCAGTAAGGATGTGCTGAAAGAATGAATGCATCTGAAGTGGAATACTATTGATGAATGCATCAAAATATTGGATCTTGTTCTTAGTTCAAAAATATTGACAAGTACCCATGATATATTTCCAAATCCTTAGAGCCTTTAAATGTGTAAAAATAAGGTACTACAATGGATTAAACTTGTGAAATCTCTTTATTAATGACATTGATCTGGTCATTGACTTAGCTTCTGTATTAGCCAGCAGAAAGGCACTGATGTGAAAATACATGTATCCATTGCCCTGGCAGTTGGCCTTTCACTAAATTAACTTTCCAAATGCCATGCTCTAAGTTAGACTGATTTGCAACATATGAAGTTAAATTGTGTCATGAATGGGCTACACTTTTCAGGTTTGCATGTCTGTGATGTACCAAGGAGGTGCTAAATACAATGAAAGATTTTATTTAGGAATGAAAATTTATGTTTTTAAATGAGAAGTGTTCCTTTCATAGAAATATTAAAAAAGTATCCTTTAAGATCAATTTAAGCATTACCGTTTCTGGTAAGCAGTCCTTGATCTTTTAGGAAATGCCAGTCACATCTTCTTCTTGGGTATCTAATGGCTGAGAGCGTTGACTGCATTGAAATTTTAATTGCTGATTGAAGAGACTGCTTTTTCCCACTAAACCTTGAGGTCCTTCAAACAGATCTCATACCTTCTTCTTGAATGCAGATCATGATTTTGGCATCTTTAGTCAGTTTGTAAAATAAAGTAAGTTCCAGCAAATGTTTATTGATTTGAATGAAATAACTATCATTTATGATATTTAACATGTATATTGGGTTGAATTGCTACTTAATCATTTTATGTGAATATCTAAGCTTGCCTTCAGAATGTGAAACTTTGGAGGGTAGAAACAATGTATTATTGTTGTTCAGTTGCTCAGTTGTGTCTGATACTTTACCACCCCATAAACTGCAGCATGCCAGGCTTTCCTGTCCATGACCAACTCCGGGAGTTTGCTCAAACTCATGTCCATTGAGTCAGTGATGCCATCCAACCATGTCATCCTCTGTCATCCCCTTCTCCTCCTGTCTTCTATCTTTCCCATCATCAGGGTTTCTCTTATATTTCTCTTAGAGAATAGGACACTACTCTGCATATGGTAGTGATGCTCTCTCCTCCACTAGATTTGGGATCTACCCAGACTACCTCCTCCGGGATTAGGGGAGTTGGTAGCCAACTTTTTACTTACGGTTCTGCATTAAATCTCTATCTTGACTGCTGTCTTGGTCAGTTCAGTTCAATCGCTCAGTCGTGTCAAACTCTTTGCGACCCCATAAATTGCAGCACACCAGGCCTCCCTGTCCATCACCAACTCCTGGAGTTCACTCAAACTCATGTCCACTGAGTCAGTGATGCCATCCAGCCATCTCATCCTCAGTCGTCCCCTTCTCCTCCTGCCTCCAATCCCTCCCAGCATCAGAGTCTTTTCCAATGAGTCAGCTCTTCGCATGAGGTGGCCAAAGTATTGGAGTTTCAGCTTTAGCATCAGTCCTTCCAATGAACACCCAGGACTGATCTCCTTTAGAAGGGACTGGTTGGATCTCCTTGCAGTCCAAGGGACTCTCAAGAGTCTTCTCCAACACCACAGTTCAAAAGCATCAATTCTTCGGCGCTCAGCCTTCTTCACAGTCCAACTCTCGCATCCATACATGACCACTGGAAAAACCATAGCCTTGACTAGATGGACCTTTGTTGGCAAAGTAATGTCTCTGCTTTTGAATATGCTATTTAGGTTGGTCATAACTTTTCTTCCAAGGAGTAAGCGTCTTTTAATTTCATGGCTGTAGTCACCATCTGCAGTGACTTTGGAGCCCCAAAGAGATAAAGTCTGACACTGTTTCCACTGTTTCCCCATCTATTTCCCATGAAGTGATGGGACCAGATGCCATGATCTTAGTTTTTTGGATGTTGAGCTTTAAGCCAACTTTTTCACTCTCCTCTTTCACTTTCATCAAGAGGCTTTTTAGTTCCTCTTCACTTTCTGCCGTAAGGGTGAAGTCGTCTGCATATGTGAGGTTATTGATATTTCTCCTGGCAATCTTAATTCCAGCTTGTGCTTCTTCCAGCCCAGTGTTTCTCATGATGTATTCTGCATAGGGGTTAAATAAGCAGGATGAGAATATACAGCCTTGACCTCAACTGACTGGAAAATATGAAAACTTCACAAGCTTTTAAGAGGAAGCATAGTCAGTATAGTTTCATGACTTTGGGCATTTTACTTAATCTCATTTTTTAATTGGTACCTAACTCATAGAGTTCTTACAAGGACCACATAAATTAGCATATACAAAGTACATGACATGTTCTGAATGTCTGGTTCATATTAGATTATAAAATTATTAGGTATTATTAATAATAGAAATAATGCTTTTATTCTTACTGCATTATTATTATTACTCTTTTCTGAGGCCTACATCAGAGATCAGTCTTTATCTCCTATTTTCCACTTTGCTTAGGCCACCAGATCTGGGGCCTAAAATGTCAGACTGAGCCAACAGATTCTAGGAGAATGTTCAAACTGGGTAGAGTTTTCATCAATCTATGTTAGACTAATGGAAATATTTCTTTACTCCTCCCACTGAGGGTTCTACACTCAGTCATGAGCAAGCACCTTTAAAAATGACACCTTTGTGTGTTCTTTCCTCTATTTTGATTTTATGTATCAGACATACAATTTGGTTTGGGAGGGCACTAGCTGTGAGTTAGAAGGTTAAAGTAGCACCTAGTCAATAAATAAAAACACTCGCTGAGGGAAATACATTTTATTTGTGTTGATGTTTTCCCTTACAGAAGGAAATCCAGTGGAATGAGCTGGCTCTTCAGGAATAAATCAATAGAAAGAAGGTGTAACTTATGAGAAAAGCAAGTAATGGATTGGGAGCTGTGGTAAGCAGGTTCCTGAACCTGAGGTAAGAAATCTTCTTAGCTACCTTGGGTGTAAGTCTCCAAAATATATAAGAGCTAAACTAACTGATTTGAAAACCCAAGAAGTAAGTTTTTAATCACACAAGAGTAGATTAGGAAATGGCAATGGGGATTTCAAAAATTTTGAAAATTTTAAATAAATTCTACCAAGATCTTAGGGAGCACAAAATAAAGTGTTTTTCAGGTATTCTTTCTTACAGTTAAAGTTAATAGTTCTGTGATTATTTTAGTCCTTACTGAGGAAGCAGACAGTGCAACTTTCCTTTCTTTTTTTTACTTTCCTTTCTTTTCAATTTTACTGTTTTCTCAGAGAATTTCTATACATCAGTTCAGTTCAATCACTCAGTCATGTCCAACTCTTTGTGACCCCATGGACTACAGCATGCCAGGCTTCCTGTCCATTACCAACTCCTGGAGCTTCGTCAAACTCATGTTCATTGAGCTGGTGATGCCATTCAACCATCTCATCCTCTGTCATCCCCATCTCCTCCCATCTTCAATCATTCCCAGCATCAGGGTCTTTTCCAATGAGTCAGTTCTTTGCATCAGGTGGCCAAAGTATTGGAGTTTCAGCTTCAGCATCAGTCCTTCCAATGAATATTCAGGACTGATTTCCTTTAGGATGGGCTGGTTGGATCTTCTTGTAGTCCAAGGGACTCTCAAGAGTCTTCTCCAACACCACAGTTCAAAAGCATCAGTTGTTCAGCGCTCATTTCTTTATAGCCCAACTCTCACATCAATACATGACTACTGGAAAAATAATAGCTTTGACTAGATGGACGTTTGTTGGCAAAGTAATGTCTCTGATTTTAAAACACTTTCTAGTTTAGTTATAGCTGTTCTTCCAAGGAGCAAGCATCTTTTAATTTCTGTACATAAGCCTTTACAATCCATTGATTATTCAATTCTTACTGGAGTGAATCAGTATATTCAACATATTGTGGCAGTTTGATATCTGGTTCCTCTGCCTTTTCTAAATCCAGCTTGGACATCTGGAAGTTCACAGTTCACATACTGTTGAAGTCTGGCTTGGAGAATTTTGAGCATTACTTTGCTCGTGTGTGAGATGAATGCAATTGTGCATTAGTCTGAGCATTCTTTGGCATTGTCTTTCTTTGAGATTGCAATGAAAACTGACCTTTTCCAGTCCTGTGGCCAGTGCTGAATTTTCCAAATTTGCTGGCATATTAAGTGCAGCACTTTCACAGCATCATCTTTTAGGATCTGAAACAGCTCAACTGGAGTTCCATCACCTCCACTAGCTTTGTTCATAGTGATGCTTTCTAAGGCCCACTTGACTTCACATTCCAGGATGTCTTGCTCTAGGTGAGTAATCACACCATCATGATTATCTGGGTCATGAGGATTTTTTATTTATAATTCTTCTGTGTTTTTTGCCACCTATTCTCACGTTATCATGTTAGTTTCATTATTAATTAGTCCATGTTTTCTGAAATTTAAAGTTTATACTTTTATATATAAGGCTTTTATATTTACATAACATTAACATTTATTTGAGAATGTGGGAGAGAGTTTTGGGTGTCAGAGGACCTATCTAAACACACTGTTTAGGCTGAGCTTATTGTACTCTTAAGTATATGCATACAGTCCTGTGAGACTAATATCAGTGGTAATTTTACTCCAGGTAAGTAAAATAAAGCTCAGAGAAGTGAATGATTTGGCTGAGGCCAACCAGGTAATAAGTTGCAGAGTTAAAATTAGAACCCAGCTCTTTTGATACTTAATCCAGTACTTTTGTTACTACATCATGTCGTCTGTGAGGTAAGACTAGTCCCAGAGTTGGTGATGACTCTTGGTACACAGCAGGAAGGTGCTGTAGGGAGGAACTAGTGCATACAGCTCCCTTTCAATGTTTAATTGGCTCTTTCTTCAGTGTTTAGTTTTTTTTTTAATTTTAATTTTTTAAATTATGAAAGTATAGCACATTTACAGGAGAGCTGGAAAATACAGAACAAGGTTACAAATAGTTCCACTATATATTACATTTTTAAAGTAGATAATTAAGATTTTTAATTAGAATTTCAATATCAAACTCTCAAAACTAATAGAATGGATATTCAGAGAAGTAAAGAATATAGAAGACCTGAAAATCACTGTGAACCAATTCAACATAATTAAGATCTATAAACTTTCAACAGGAGTAGGATACAAATTCTATTCAAGTTCCCATAGATTGTAAACTAGGAGACACTGGAAGATCTCTAGGGACATAAGAAAAGGTACAAAAATTTCAAGGTCTAAAAGTATTAAAATCATACAGAGTCTGTTCCATTATCACTGTGGAATTATATTAGAAATCAATATCAAAAGATATTTGAAAATAACCCACATATTTTCAAGTGCAATGTGATATTTACTAAGAGATCTTTGATTTAGCCACCTAAAGCCTCAATAAAGTTGGACTGAAAAAAACAGAGAGATATTGCAGAGAAGAAAACATTTAAATGAGAAACTAGTATCAAAATGAGATATTAATATTAAATATACTATAAATAAAGTCCCATGTATTTGGAAATTAAATGTCCATTTTTAAATGATAGGTGTTTCTAAGAAGCATAACAAGGAAAATTAGAAAATATTTGTAACAGAATAAAAATGAAAAGAGAATTATCGGAATTTGTTTCAGGTACCTGAGGCTGATGAACGCAACCAAATACAATATGCAATCTTGAATAAGGTATGAAAGCAAATAGTGGACACTAGAATAAAATTTTGTGAAATTTGAACTAAATCTGTACTTTAGTTAATATTATATCACTTGTTAATTTCCTGGGTTTTTTTTTTTTTTTTTTAAACAACATAGTGTTGTTTTATATCCTCAGAACTGGATTAGAAGTTTTAAGGCTCATTCAAAAAATGATTTTTAAAAAATCACTAAGATCATATATTTTCTAGACTTTTTAGCAGTGATGCTCGATGCCAAAATACATGGAACTATATGAAAGTTTTGAGTGAATATAAATTAGAAATCTAGCATTCTATTCATACTAAGTTAAACAAGTAGAATCAAAAATGTCATAATTTTTTTAGCTAGTCAAAATGCATAAGTTTTCTAAAATATATGTATTGTATTATACATATTACTTGTGTGTACACACACACAGAGAAGTTTTTCTACTATGTTTGATAAAGGCTTGAGAAAAAACAACAGTGACAACAACAAAAAGAGACTGAGGAATTGGAAAACAAACTAAATGAAATGAGAAAACTGAATACAAAACAGAAAAGGTGAAACACACTAGGTAAAAGCAAAAGAGCATCATATAGGCTGGTTGTTTTTAAACATGGCTACTCATTCAAAACACATCTGGAGTTTTAGAGAAGAATAGCAATACCTGTGCATTTGTGTTTTTCCCAAGGTTGCAAGATAATTCCATTATGCATCTGGATTTTGAAAAGTGATTATTATAAATTTTTCTATTAAATGGTAGTTTTAGTGATATAGAATCCTGTTAGAGATTTCTGTTGACCAGAATTCTCAAATAGATTTTTCTGTTGACCAATCATGATACAACGGTTCGGTTCAGTTCAGTTCAGTCGCTCAGTCATGTCCGACTCTTTGCGACCCCATGAATCGCAGCACGCCAGGCCTCCCTGTCCATCACCATCTCCCGGAGTTCACTCAAACTCACGTCCATTGAGTCGGTGATGCCATCCAGCCATCTCATCCTCTGTCATCCCCTTTTTTTCCTGCCCCCAAATCCTCCCAGCATCAGAGTCTTTTCCAATGAGTCACCTCTTTGCATGAGGTGGCCAAAGTACTGGAGTTTCAGCTTTAGCATCATTCCTTCCAAAGAAATCCCAGGGCTGATCTCCTTCAGAATGGACTGGTTAGATCTCCTTGAAGTCCAAGGGACTCTCAAGAGTCTTCTCCAACACCACAGTTCAAAAGCATCAATTCTTCGGCGCTCAGCCTTCTTCATAGTCCAACTCTCACATCCATACATGACCACTGGAAAAACCATAGCCTTGACTAAAACGGACCTTTGTTGGCAAAGTAATGTCTCTGCTTTTCAATATGCTATTTAGGTTGGTCATAACTTTCCTTCCAAGGAGAAAGCGTCTTTTAATTTCATGGCTGCAATCACCATCTGCAGTGATTTTGGAGCCCCAAAGAGATAAAGTCTGACACTGTTTCCACTGTTTCCCCATCTATTTCCCATGAAGTGATGGGACCGGATGCCATGATCTTAGTTTTCTGAATGTTGAGCTTTAAGCCAACTTTTTCACTCTTCTCTTTCACTTTCATCAAAAGGCTTTTTAGTTCCTATTCACTTTCTGCCATAGGGTGATGTCAACTGCATATGTGAGGTTATTAAAATTTCTCCCGGCAGTGTTGATTCCAGCTTGTGCTTCTTCCAGCCCAGCGTTTCTCATGGTGTACTCTGCATATAAATTAAATAAGCAGGGTGACAATATACAGCCTTGATGTGATTAAAAGAATAATAGTTATATAATCACAAATAGTAAAGATGTTTATCAGCTTTCACAACCAATAGCCAGACAAAAAATAAAAGATAATAACAATTGCAAGCCCTAATGGAAACATGATTAATCTAACAATATAAAATAATTACATACAATTTAGGGGAGTTAAGTAGAGTGATGTGCTAAGTGGAAGTGTATACAAGCTCATGTTCTTATCTTCTCAGCCAGTGTTTACTTTCTTGATCCAACAAAATACATTTCATAATTCACTGGAAACTCATTTGAGTGGAGACCTTGTGGAATCTCTTTTTGTCCGTTTCCAGGCAGGCTTGCTGTTGCTCTGTCAGGCCAGGGCACCCCTTCTGTTTCTTCTTTTTTCAGAATATGTGAAGTCTTTCTAGACCGTAGAATAGAGATCCTGGATTGCTTTAGTTATTTCAGGTTACAGTGTCATTGAAGGATTCTTAAAATGTAACTTTACATTTATATTCTGGGAAGAAAATTAAAAGAGAAAAATAGCAGTATCTTCTAAGGTTCTTGTTTACCATATGAGGGGGGTTTCCATCTATTTACTTACCAACATGCCTTATTCACTTTGTTTTTCAGCTTTGCTGCTCATATGCCTCTCGCTAACGTGTAGAAGGGAGCTTTAAATTCCTGTATGTAGTCATACTTCAAGGGAAAAAATGCTCTTTTTATCTGGGATAAACTACAAGCTTATTTCCCTAGGCTTATCTTATTAATATTTGACGGCATTTACCTTCAAAGTGACTTTGCACAGTTGCCCAGGAGTGTTTGCACAAAGGAGGCTTTCTAATGCAAATCTGACTGTATTGAAAGTTTAAAAAAATTTGACCCAAATGAGACTGCCCTCAAAGTCAAATATTAGCCATCAAAGCACTTATTCATTTTTTCATGCATTGATTTGTTTTTTAATTAAGTGTACATGGTAACTGATTAAACAAATATTTTCCAAACACCCTATGGTGGTTATTAGCACTGCTAAGAGCTTATAATTCAGTAGGGGGTGGTGAGATGTTGTAAAAACACCACAAAATTTTAAAAGATTGTGCTGTTGATACAAATGCATTATAAAAAGGAAGGAAGAGTGTACCCACCAGCCAGTCTCTGGGGTGGGGGTGGGGGGAGGTTGCCATACACTGCTTCTTAAATGAATCAAAATTACAATTAAGTATTAACATACAGGACTATCTTCCAGACTTGTATTCTGCAGGAAAGGAGGCACCTCATGCACTTCAGTAGAGAGATGAATTAAGCTATGGTGAATGGTAGCAGCAGCAAAAGGAAGGTGGATTTTGTCATTCTTTAATGAGCTTTGGACTATTAAAAAAAAAAAGAAATTTCAAATTCGAAATACAGCATTTGAAATGCTGTACTGGTCACGATTTTTGTCTAATGAAAAGTAAGGATTTTTTAAAGGGTTATAGGATTTGTATAGGAGAAAAAAAATATTCAAGATCTCTGAAGGGATTTCAATGTTTTCCCAAGGGAATAAAACATTAAGATTCTTTTTGTCAGTTGAGATGATCATTTTTAGAGTATGGGGCTCTAAAGTTCCAAACTTTTAGAGTATGAAGTTCTATTAGTGATTGAAAGACTGATTGCCTTGCCACTGTGGCCCAGCAATGACAATATAAAAGTAAGGAGTTGATGAATGAAATTGGTGAGAACGACATGCTCTTGGAAGACAGGAAACAGCAGAGAAGGCAAATGCAGGAGTTGTTGATTAATTGTACTGGAAAAATGAATAAGCTATGAAAAAGTGAAGATGAGGAAGATGGTTTTCTAAGAGAAAGTAATTCCTATACTGACAAACATTTATTGAACCATTATTGTGAGAAAAATGTACAAAATTATGGAGAGGATATAAAGGATTATAAGCTTACAATTTAATAAGGTATAAATCCTATATATGAAAAGGAGAGATAATAATTAAAGGTCATTTTAATGATAACTAAAAAAGTTCATAAGGGGATTTCTGTATAAAGATGTGTAAGATTGTCATTTTAAAGACCTAAATATTCAAACTGCCATTGTCAGCTTCTTTCTAACAATCCTTTTAAAGGTGATTATTTTTCTTGCAAAGGAAGTTTGGTTATATAATAAATCACATTCTTAATTTTTTTTGGCTTAGTCATTTTTGCTTCATGACATTAAAAGTCCTGAAAACTAGAGTAAATTTAATAATTTAGTTTAACTTGGAGATTTGGTAAGTATATCATATTATCTAGTCGTCACATTCTTAAATTTAATCATTAGATGTAGTTATGAGATTCCTTGATTTCTCTCTCTTTTTTTTTAATTCACCCACATCTTACAAATCCCATAGTTTTTATTTCCCATAGAATCCTGTACTGCTCCACTTCATTTCAAACTTTTAGCCTAAGCTACCATCATCATCCATCTCCCCTGGACTATTATTAATATAATAGCTTCCTACTAATAACTTACATTCTAATGTTGAGCCCTAAATCCAGCCATCCATATAAGTCACTGACCTTTCTGAAAGGGATATTGTGTAGCGTCATTCCTCATCTGAAACTCCTCAAGGGCTTCTCAAACTAACCACTGCTCACAGAGCTCTCTGACCTCATCACCTACCACTCCCCTTCCTTCTCCCCACACTCCAGCCACATTAGGTATCCATCTACTTTTCTTGAATTTCAAACACACTTCCTCTCAGAAAATTTTCACATCAGTTCCCTCTGCTCAGAATGCTGATCTCCCAGGTTTTCATGTCTGGTAACTGTCATTCAGATCTCAGCTACAACTCATCTCCTCACAGGGGATTTTCCCTGTGTGTGTTAGTTACTCAATCATGTATGACTCTTTGCAACCACATGGACTGTAGCCCACCAGGCTCCTCTATCTATGGGATTCTCCAGGTAAGAATAGTGGAGTGGGTTGCCATTCCCTTCTCCAGGGGATCTTCCTGATCCAGCAATCGAACCTGGGTCTCCTGCATTGTAGGCAGATTCTTTACCATCTGAGCCACCAGAGAAACTGGATTTCCCTGATCTGTTCATGTTCTAATACAGTATATTTTGCATTTTACTCATATTTCATTATCTCTTTCTGAAATTATCTCATTCATTTGCTTACTTTATTATCTTTGTCTCCAGTTAGAACATGAGTTCTTTCTCTTTCTTCATGGCTTTATCTCTAGAACTTAGAACAATATTTCTGTCTTGTGAACACCATCATCAGTGAACGCTGAGTTACAGTTCAGGTATTTTCTCCCTACCCATCTTCTACACATGGAGGAAAATTTACAGTTGTGTCTTGATTTCTAAGGGTTAATAAGGAGAGTTAGTTTCACCAGAATTACAGTTTAACACACTCCTAAACTTGCCATGGAGTAAAACGTCTGTTACAGTCTTGTGGAAATCTGAGTTTATGTTTCTGAAATTCAGTGTCCATAAGATGGAACTCATCCATTGGTGGTAAATTTAAAATAGCCTTCCAAAGCAATAAGAAAACAGGAAATGCAAGAGACAGTTCCTAATAAGTTGTAAATGTTTCTAATACAATGTGCTCAGATACTCAGTCCTGTCCAGACTCTTTGTGATCCCATAGACTATAGACTGCCAGGCCCCTCTGTCCATGTAATTCTCCCTGCAAGATTACTGGCATGGGTTGCCATGCCCTCCTCACTAGCGCCAGCTTGTAAGTGAGTTAAAATGGCAGAGTAGAAGGATGTGCACTCAGTGAGTGCACTCATCTTCTCCTGCAAGAACTCCAAAATTGCAACTCACTGCTGAACACCATCGACAGGAGAATGTTAAATCCCACCAAATAAAGATACCCCATGGCCAAGAGCAAAGGCAAATCCCCAACAACATGGTAGGAGAGGGGAAATTTCATGTAGTATCAAACCCATATCTTCCAGAGATGCTCAGAGGGCTCAAACAAAACCTTGTGCATACCAGGACTCAGAGATACCACAGAGACTGAGCCAGACCTGTCTTTGAGTGTTTGAATGTCTCCAGCAGCAGAGACAAGGGTCAGCAGTGGCCTGCCGTGGGTCAGGGGCTCTGACAGCAGCAGATGTGGGAAGCACAGCATGTGGCACAAGTCCTCTTAAAGGAGGTCACCATTAGCCCCAACACAGAGCCACGGAGATGAAAACCCACAAACTGGAGGAAAATATACCAAAGAGGTTCTTGCACTGTTATGAAAGTTCTAGGACCCACAACAAATTTCCCAACCCGGGGATCCAGCAAAAGGACTGAGAACCCACAGGGAATTTCAATTTGGAGGCGAGTGGGATTTGACTACAGAACTTCCACAAGACTTGAGAAATAGATTCCTGGTGGGGACAAACAAAACCTTGTGCACACCAGGACCCAGGAGAAAGGATTAGCGACCCCACAAGAGACTGAGCCAGACTTGCTTGTGAGTGTCCAGAAGTCTCTGGTGGAGGCATGAGTTGACAGTGGCCTGCTATGGGCACTGAATACAACGGTGCTGTCATAAGTCCTTTTGAAGGAGGTCACCATTACTGCCATTACCTCTACCATAGTTTGGCCTCAGGCCAAACAACAGGGTAGGAACACAGCCTTGCCAATGGGAAAAAAATTGGATTAAAGATTTACTGAGCATGGCCCCACCCACCAGAACAAGACCCAGATTCCTCCACAGCCAGTCCCTCCCATGAGGAAGCCTCCATAAACCTCTTATCCTTATCCTTCAGAGGGCAGACAGAATGAAAACCACAATCACAGAAAACTAATCAAACTGATCACATGGATCATAGCCTTGTCTACTCAGTGAAACTATGAGCCATGCCATGTAGGGCCCACAAGGAAGGATGGGTCATGGTGGAGAGTTCTGACAAAACGTGATCCACTAGAGAAAGGAATAGCAAACCACTTAATTATTCTTGCCTGAAGATGAACTCCCCAGGTCAGTAGGTGACCATCATGCTACTGGAGAAGAGTGGAGAAATAACTCCAGAAAGAAAAAGAGACAAAGCCAAAGCAAAAACAGTGCCCGGTTGTGGATGTGAGTTGTGATGGAAGTAAAGTCCAATGCTGTAAAGAACAATATTGCATAGGAACCTGGAATGTTAGGTCCATGAGTCAAGATAAATTGGAAGTGGTCAAACAGGAGATGGCAAGAGTAAACATCAGCATTTTAGGAAGCAGTGAACTAAGATCATGGCATCTGGTCCCATCACTTCATGGCAAATAGATGGGGAAACCATAGAAATGGTGACATACTTTATTTTGGGGGACTCCAAAATCACTGCAGATGGTGACTGCAACCATGAAATTAAAAGACACTTGCTCCTTGGAAGAAAAGTTATGACCAACCTAGACAGCATATTAAAAAGCAGAGACTTTACTTTGCCAACAAAGGTCCATCTAGTCAAAGCTATGTTTTTTTCAGTAGTCACGTATGGATGTGAGAGTTGGACTATAAAGAAAGCTGAGCGCCGAAGAATTGGTGCTTTTGAACTGTGGTGTTGGAGAAGACTCTTGAGAGTCCCTTGGATTGCAAGGAGATCCAGCCAGTCCATCCTAAAGGGGGTAAGTCCTGAATATTCATTGCAAGGACTGATGCTGAAGCTGAAACTCCAATACTTTGGCCATCTGATGTGAAAACTGACTGATTTGAAAAGACCCTAATGCTGGGAAAGATTGAAGGTGGGAAGAAAAGGGGCTGACAGAGGATGAGATGGTTGGATGGCATTACCAACTCAATGGACATGAGTTTGAGTAAGCTCTGTGAGTTGGTGATGGACAGGGAGGCCTGGCATGCAGCAGTCCGTGGTATCACAAAGAGACGGACACGACTGAGTGACCGAACAGAACTGAACTAAAATGGACTCGAATGGGCAAATTTAACTCAGATGACCATTATAGCTACTACTGTGGGCAAATATCCTTTAGAAGAAATGGAATAGCTCTCATAGTAAACAAAAGAGTCCAAAAACACCAAAAGAGATGCCCTTTTCATCATAGGGAATTAAGTTAGTCGCTCAGTCGTGCCAGACTCTTTGTAACCCCATGGACTACAGCCCACCAGGCTCCTCTGTCCGTGGGATTTTCCAGGCAAGGATACCAGGGTGGGTTGCCATTTCCTTCTCCAGGGGATCTTCCTGACCCAGAGGTAGAACTTGGGTCTTTGCACTGCAGGCAGATTCATTACCAACTGAGCTACAAGGGAAGCCCTCATCACAGGGAACTGAAATGCAAAAGTAGGAAGTCGAGAGATACCTGGAATAAGAGGCAAGTTTGGCCTTGGAGTACAGAATGAAGCAGGGCAAAAACTAACAGAGTTTTGCCAAGAGAATGCACTGGTCATAGCAAACACCCTCTTCCAACAACACAAGAGAAGACTCTACCCATGGACATCACCATATGGTCAATACGAAATCTGATTGATTATATTCTTTGTAGCTGAAGATGGAGAAGCTATATCCAGTCTGCAAAAACAAGACAAGGAGTTGACTATGGCTTGGATCATAAAGCTTATTCCCAAGTTCAGACTTAAACTTAAGAAAGTAGGGAAAACCACTAGACCATTCAGGTATGACCTAAATCAAATCCCTTACGATTATACAGTGGAAGTGACAAATAGAATCAAGGGATTAAATCTGATAGACAGAGTGCCTAGAGAACTATGGATAGAGGTTCATGACAGTGATCATGAGAAGAGGTGCATGACAAGAGACAGTGATCAAAACCATCCCCAAGAAAAAGAAATGCAAAAAGCAAAATGGTTGTCTTAGGAGGCCTTACTAATAGCTGAGATAAGAAGGGAAAGAAAGGCAAAGGAGGAAAGGAAAGATATACCCATCTGAATGCAGAGTTCCAAAAAATAGCAAGGAGAGATAAGAAAGCCTTCCTCACTAATCAATGCAAAGATATAGAGGAAAACAATAGAATGGAAAAGACTAGAGATCTCTTCAAGAAAATTACCAAGGGAACATTTCATGCAAAGATGGGCATACTAAAGGACAGAAATGGTATGGACCTAACAGAAGCAGAAGATATTAAGAAGAGGTGGCAAGAATACATAGAAGAACTATACAAAAAAGATTGTAATGACCCAGATAACCATGATGGTGTGATCACTCACCTAGAGCCAGACAACCTGGAATGTAAAGTCAAGTGGGCCTTAGGAACCATCTAGTGGAGGTGATGGAATTCCAGTGGAGGTGATGGAATTCCAGGTGAGCTATGCTAAAAGATGATGCTGTTAAAGTGTTGTACTCAAAATGCCAGCAAAATTGGAAAACTCAGCCATGGGCACAGGACTGGAAAAGTTCAGTTTTCACTTAAATCCCAAAGAAGGGCAATGTCAAAGAATGTTCAAACAACCTCACAATTGCACAAATCTCACATGCTAGCAAAAATAATGCTCAAAATTATCCAAGCCAGACTTCAACAGTAGGTGAACTGAGAACTTTCACATGTCCAAGCTGGATTTAGAAAAGGCAGAGGAACCAGAGATCAAATTGCCAAGATCTGTTGGATCATCGAAAAAGCAAGAGAGTTCTGGAAAAACATCTACTTCTGCTCTATTGACTACGCCAAAGCCTTTGACTGTGTGGATCACAACGAACTATGGAAAATTCTTCAAGAGATAGGAATACCATACCTCCTTACTACTTCGTGAGAAATCTGTATGCAGGTCAAGAAGCAACAGTTAGAATTGGACATGGAACGATGGGCTGGTTCCAAATTGGGAAAGGAGTATGTCAAGGCTGTATATCGGCACCCTGCTTATTTAACTTATACACAGAGTACATCATGTGAAGTGCTAGGCTGGATGAAGCACAAGCTGGAATCAAGATTGCTGGGAGAAATATCAATAACCTCAGGTATGCAGATGACACCACCCTAATGGAAGAAAGCAAAGAGGAGCTAAAGAGCTTCTTCTTCTTTTTTTTTCTTTTTTACTTTAAAATATTGTATTGGTTTTGCCATACATCAACATGAATCCGCCACGGGTGTACATGTGTTCCCCATCCTGAACCCCCCTCCCACCTCCCTCCCCATCCAATCCCTCTGGGTCATTCCAGTGTACCAGCCCCAAGCATCGTGTATCCTGCATTGAACCTGGACTGGCAATTCGTTTCATATATGATATTATACATATTTCAATGCCATTCTCCCAAATCATCCCCCACTCCCTCTGCCACAGAGTCCAAAAGACTGTTCTATACATACAGTGTCTCTTTTGCTATCTTGCATAAGGGTTATCGTTACCATCTTTCTAAATTCCATATATATGCATTAGTATATTGTACTGGTGTTTTTCTTTCTGGCTTACTTCACTCTGTATAATAGGCTCCAGTTTCATCCACCTCATTAGAACTGATTCAAATGTATTCTTTTGAATGGCTGAGTAATACTCCATTGTGTATATGTACCACAGCTTTCTTATCCATTTGTCTGCTGATAGACATCTAGGTTGCTTCCATGTCCTGGCTACTATAAACAGTGCTGCGATGAACATTGGGGTACACGTGTCTCTTTCAATTCTGGTTTCCTCAGTGTGTATGCCCAGGAGTGGGATTGCTGGATCATAAGGCAGTTCTATTTCAAGTTTTTTAAGGAGTCTCCACACTGTTGTCCATAGTGGCTGTACTAGTTTGCATTCCCACCAACAGTGTAAGAGGGTTCCCTTTTCTCCACACCCTCTCCAGCATTTATTGCTTGTAGAATTTTGGATAGCAGGCATTCTGACTGATGTGAAATGGTACCTCACTGTGGTTTTGATTTGCATTTCTCTGATAATGAGTGATGTTGAGCATCTTTTCATGTGTTTGTTAGCCATCTGTATGTCTTTGGAGAAATGTCTATTTAGTTCTTTGGCCCATTTTTTGATTGGGTCATTTATTTTTCTGAAATTGAGCTGCAGGAGTTGCTTGTATATTTTTGAGATTAGTTGTTTTTCAGTTGCTTCATTTGCAATTATTTTCTCCCATTCTGAAGGCTGTCTTCACCTTGCTTAGAGTTTCCTTTGTTGTGCAGAAGCGTTTAAGTTTAATTAGGTCCCATTTGTTTATTTTTGCTTTTATTTTATGGTGGGTCATAGAAGTTCCTGCTGTGATTTATGTTGGAGAGTGTTTTGCCTATGTTCTCCTCTAGGAGTTTTATAGTTTCTGGTCTTACGTTTAGATCTTTAATCCATTTTGAGTTTATTTTTGTGCATGGTGTTAGAAAGTGTTCTAGTTTCATTCTTTTACAAGCGGTTGACCAGTTTTCCCAGCACCACTTGTTAAAGAGATCACGTTTTCTCCATTGTATATTCTTGCCTCCTTTGTCAAAGATAAGGTGTCCATAGGTGCGTGAATTTATCTCTGGGCTTTCTATTTTGTTCCATTGATCTATATTTCTGTCTTTGTGCCAGTACCATACTCTCTTGATGACTGTGGCTTTGTAGTAGAGCCTGAGGTCAGGCAGGTTGATTCCTCCAGTTCCATTCTTCTTTCTCAAGATTGCTTTGGCTATCTGAGATTTTTTGTATTTCCATACAAATTGTGAAATTATTTGTTCTAGCTCTGTGAAAAATACCGTTGGTAGCTTGATAGAGATTGCACTGAATCTATAGATTGCTTTGGGTAGTATACTCATTTTCACTATATTGAGTCTTCCAATCCATGAACATGGTATATTTCTCCATCTATTAGTGTCCTCTTTGATTTCTTTCACCAGTGTTTTATAATTTTCTATATATAGGTCTTTAGTTTCTTTAGGTAGATATATTCCTAAGTATTTTATTCTTTTCATTACAATGGTGAATGGAATTGTTTCCTTAATTTCTTTTTCTATTTTCTCATTATTAGTGTATAGGAATGCAAGGGATTTCTGTGTGTTGATTTTATATCCTCAACTTTACAATATTCATTGATTAGCTCTAGTAATTTTCTGATGGAGTCTTTAGGGTTTTCTATGTAGAGGATCATGTCAACTGCAAACAGTGAGAGTTTTACTTCTTCTTTTCCAATTTGGATTCCTTTTATTTCTTTTTCTGCTTTGATTGCTGTGGCCAAAACTTCCAAAACTATGTTGAATAGTAGTGGTGAGAGTGGACACCCTTGTCTTTTCCTCACTTTAGGGGAAATGCTTTCAATTTTTCACAATGGAGAATAAAGTTTGCTGTGGATTTGTCATATATAGATTTTATTATGTTGAGGTATGTTCCTTCTATTCCTGCTTTCTGGAGAGTTTTTATCATAAATGGATGTGGAATTTTGTCAAAGTTTTCTCTGCATCTATTGAGATAATCATATGGCTTTTATTTTTCAATTTGTTAATATGGTGCATTACATTAATTGATTTGTGGATATTGAAGAATCCTTGCATCCCTGGGATAAAGCCCACTTGGTCATGGTGTATGATCTTTTTAATGTGTTTTTGGATTCTGATTGCTAGAATTTTGTTAAGG
Organism: Bos indicus x Bos taurus; assembly: GCF_003369695.1. NCBI lineage: Eukaryota > Metazoa > Chordata > Mammalia > Artiodactyla > Bovidae > Bos > Bos indicus x Bos taurus. The sequence goes on along the minus strand of NC_040078.1, from coordinate 41,890,888 downwards.
ATTTTTGCATCTGTGTTCATCATTGATACTGGCCTGTAGTTTTCCTTTTTTGTGGCATCTTTGTCAGGTTTTGGTATTAGGGTGATGGTGGCCTCATAGAATGAGTTTGGAAGTTTACCTTCCTCTGCAACTTTCTGGAAGAGTTTGAGTAAGATAGGTGTTAGCTCTTCTCTAAATTTTTGGTAGAATTCAGCTGTGAAGCCGTCTGGACCTGGGCTTTTGTTTGCTGGAAGATTTCTGATTACAGTTTCAATTTCCGTGCTTGTGATGGGTCTGTTAAGATTTTCTATTTCTTCCTGGTCCAGTTTTGGAAAGTTGTACTTTTCTAAGAATTTGTCCATTTCTTCCAAGTTGTCCATTGTATTGGCATATAGTTGCTGATAGTAGTCTCTTACGATCCTTTGTATTTCTATGTTGTCTGTTGTGATCTCTCCACTTTCATTATTGATTTGATCTTTCTCCCTTTGTTTCTTGATGAGTCTGGCTAATGTTTTGTCAATTTTATTTATCCTTTCAAAGAACTCCCTTTTGGTTTTGTTGAGTTTTGCTATGGTCTCTTGTTTCTTTTGCATTTATTTTTGCCCTAAATTTTTAAGATTTCTTTCCTTCTACTAACCCTGTGGTTCTTCATTTCTTCCTTTTCTAGTTGCTTTAGGTGCAGAGTTAGGTTATTTATTTGACTTTTTTCTTGTTTCTTGAGGTATGCCTGTATTGCTATGAACTTTCCCCTTAGGACTGCTTTTACAGTGTCCCACAGGTTTTGGATTGTTGTGTTTTCATTTTCATTCATTTCTATGCATATTTTGATTTCTTTTTTCATTTCTTCTGTGATTTGTTGGTTATTCAGCAGCGTGTTGTTCAGCCTCCATATGTTGGAATTTTTAATAGTTTTTCTTCTGTAATTGAGATCTAATCTTACTGCATTGTGGTCAGAAATGATGCTTGGAATGATTTCAATTTTTTTGAGTTTACCAAGGCTTGGTTTATGGCCCAGGATATGATCTATCCTGGAGAAGGTTCTGTGTGCACTTGAGAAAAAAAGGTGAAATTCATTGTTTTGGGGTGAAATGTCCTAATGATATCAATTAGGTCTAACTGGTCTATTGTATGATTTAAAGTTTGTGTTTCCTTGTTAATTTTCTGTTTAGTTGATCTATCCATAGGTGTGAGTGGGGTATTAAAGTCTCCCACTATTATTGTGTTATTGTTAATTTCCCCTTTCATACTTGTTAGCATTTGTCTTACGTATTGCGGTGCTCCTATGTTGGGTGCATATATATTTATAATTGTTATATCTTCTTTTTGGATTGGTCCTTTGATCATTATGTAGTGTCCTTCTTTGTCTCTTTTCACAGCCTTTGTTTTAAAGTCTATTTTATCTGATATGAGTATTGCTACTCCTGCTTTCTTTTGGTCTCTATTTGTGTGGAATATCTTTTTCCAGCCCTCACTTTCAGTCTGTATGTGTCCCCTGCTTTGAGGTGGGTCTCTTGTAGACAACATATATAGGGGTTTTGTTTTTGTATCCATTCAGCCAGTCTTTGTCTTTTGGTTGGGGCATTCAACCCATTTACGTTTAAGGTAATTATTGATAAGTATGATCCCGTTGCCATTTACTTTATTGTTTTGAGTTCGAGTTTATACACCCTTTTTGTGTTTCCTGTCTAGAGAATATCCATTAGCATTTGTTGGAGAGCTGGTTTGATGGTGCTGAATTCTCTCAGCTTTTGCTTGTCTGTAAAGCTTTTGATTTCTCCTTCATATTTTAATTAGATCCTTGCTCGGTACAGTAATTTGGGCTGTAGGTTATTTTCTTTCATCACTTTAAGTATGTCTTGCCATTCCCTCCTGGTCTGAAGAGTTTCTATTGAAAGATCAACTGTTATCCTTATGGGAATCCCCTTGTGTGTTATTTGTTTTTTTTCCCTTGCTGCTTTTAATATTTGTTCTTTGTGTTTGATCTTTGTTAATTTGATTAATATGTGTCTTGGGGTGTTTTGCCTTGGGTTTATCCTGTTTGGGACTCTCTGGGTTTCTTGGACTTGGGTGATTATTTCCTTCCCCATTTTAGGGAAGTTTTCAACTATTATCTCCTCAAGTATTTTCTCATGGTCTTTCTTTTTTTTTTCTTCTGGAACTCCTATGATTTGAATGTTGGGGTGTTTAATATTGTCCTGGAGGTCTCTGAAATTGTCCTCATTTCTTTTAATTAGTTTTTCTTTTCCTCTCTGATTCATTTATTTCTACCATTCTATCTTCTACTTCGCTAATCCTATCTTCTGCCTCCATTATTCTACTATTTGTTGCCTCCAGAGTATTTTTGATCTCATTTATTGCATTATTCATTATATATTGACTCTTTTTTATTTCTTCTAGGTCCTTGTTAGACCTTTCTTGCATCTTCTCAATCCTTATCTCCAGGCTATTTATCTGTGATTCCATTTTGATTTCAAGGTTTTGGATCAATTTCACTATCATTATTAGGAATTCTTTATCAGGTAGATTCCCTATAACTTCCTCTTTTGTTTGGTTTGGTGGGCATTCATCCTGTTCCTTTACCTGCTGGGTATTCCTCTGTCTCTTCATCTTGTTTATATTGCTGAGTTTGGGGTGGCCTTTCTGTATTCTGGCAGTTTGTGGAGTTTTCTTTATTGTGGAGTTTCCTCACTGTGGGTGGGGATGTACAGGTGGCTTGTCAAGGTTTCTTGGTTAGGGAAGCTTGTGTAGGTGTTCTGGTGGGTGGAGCTGGATTTCTTGTCTCTGGAGTGCAATGAAGTGTCCAGTAATTAGTTATGAGATGTCAATGGATTTGAAGTAACTTTGGGCAGCCTGTATATTGAAGCTCAGGGCTGTGTTCCTGTGTTGCTGGAGAATTTGCGTAGTATGTCTTGCTCTGGAACTTGTTGGCCCTTCGTGGTGCTTGGTTTCAGTGTAGGTATGGAGGCATTTGATGAGCTCCTGTCGATTAATGTTCCCTGGAGTCAGTTCTCTGGTGTTCTTAGGATTTGGACTTAAGCCTCCTGCTTCTGATTTTCAGTCTTAATTTTACAATAGTCTCAAGACTTCTCCTTCTATACAGCACCATCGATAAAACATCTAGGTTAAAGATGAAAAATTTCTCCACAGTGAGGGACACCCAGAGAAGTTCACAGAGTTACATGGAGAAGAGAAGATGGATGAGGGAGTTAGAGGTGACCCGAATGAGATGAGGTGGAATCAAAAGAGGAGAGAGCAAGCTAGCCAGTAATCACTTCCTTATGTGTGCTCCACCATCTGGACCGCTTGGAGTTGTTCACGGAGTTATACAGAGAAGAGAAGAGGCAGGAAGGGACAGAAGTGGCCAGGAGGATAAAAGGAGGGAATCAAAAGGAGAGAGACAGATCCGGCCAGTAATCAGTTCCCTAAGTGTTCTCCACAATCTGGAACACACAGAGATTCAGAGAGTTGGGTAGAGAAGAGAAGGGGGAGGGAGGAGACAGAGGCGACCTGGTGGAGAAAAAGGAGAGTCCAAAGGGGGAGAGAGCAGTCAAGCCAGTAATCTCGCTCCCAAGTAAAAATGGGTACTGAAGATTTGGTTCTTAAAGGTACAAAATTGATAACAAATACCAAAAAGCAAAGATTAAAAATCTAGAGTAGAGGTTTGATTTTCAAAAATACAATATTAAAGAAAAGAAGAAAAAAGTCACAAAAATTAAAAAAAATATATATATGTATATGAAGTTTGCTTTAAAAATGGAGTCTTTTTTTTTAAAATAATAATAGGTTATAATAATAATAATAATAATAATAGTAATAGTAGGTTATAAAAATGAAAATTAAAGGAGTAATAGAGGACTTAAACATTTAAAATTTAAAAAATGATTGTAAAAATATATCTAGGACTTTCTCTGGTGTTGTGGGCAGTGTGGGGTCAGTTCATTTTTGGATAGTTCCTTGGTCCAGCTTATATTTCTCAAGATCTATAGGCTCCTTCCTATGTAGTCGGTACTAACTACAGGGTTTTAATCTATTGCATCTGTCACTTCCAAGGCGGTTCCCTCTGTTTTAGCTTCTTCTGTTTGCTGGTCTCTTCAGTGTCTGATTTCTGCCCTGACACAAGGAGGTGGTGGTGGACACGTTTCTAGGCTCACTTGTTCAGTTGCACTGTGGGGAGGGAGGGATACTACAAACAAATGACACTGGTGTGTGCTCTAAGTGTCTCAGCCACACTGGGCCTGCCCCTGCTCATGGAGTGTGTGCCCTCCCTGCCCACACTGCCCAGGCTCTAGGTTGCTCCGCTGGGAACTGTCTGAGGCCGGCCCTGGGCTGCATGCACCTCCCAGGTCTAAGCTGCTCAGGTTCAGGCACTCGGGTAGTCCTCAGAGGCGCAGATTTGGTTGGGCCTGCATTTTGTGCCCTTCCCAGGTCTGAGCAGCTCAGGTGATGAGGTGTTTGGCGAGCATGGTCGCTGAGACTTAACACCTCCTTCATCCCTGCCACTTGGTTTTCTGGGTGTACAACCGGCATGCTTTCTCAGTCGGATGTTGACTGTCCAGAACCCCTAGAAATGTTAGTTAGCAAAGAAGCGTGCTTGAAGTTTGGTAGATAATGTCTCTCTGGGGCTGCGATTGCCCCATTCTGGCTCTGGCTGCCTGTCACCGGAGGGGGATGGTCTGCAGCTGGCTAGTTCTGTTCAGTCTTTTGTTCTGTGCGCGGGCCTGGTGGTATCTTAGGTTAGGGCTTTTCGCGTGGTAGCTATCCCGCAGTCTAGTTTGCTAGCCCAAGTTAGTTCTCTCAGATTGCCCTCAGGGCATTCAGGCCCCTGTCCTTACTCTAAGCAATGCAGCCCTGCGCCTCCCTGCCCAGCCCCCGCTTGCTAGTGGCGGGTGCAGGCGTCTGCGCTGCTTCTCCCCTGGGGGAGTTACTGTTGGGCTAGTAATCTGTCGGTTTTAATTATTTATTTTTCCTCCCTGTTATGTTGCCCTCTGTGCTTCCAAGGCTCGCCATAGACTCGGCAGTTAGAGTGTTTCCTGGTGTTTGGAAACTTCTCTCTTTTTAAGACTCCTTTCCCAGGATGGAGCTCCGTCCCTACCTCTTCTGTCTCTTTTTTTGTCTTTTATGTTTTTTCCTACCTACTTTTGAAGACAATGGGCTGCTTTTCTGGGTGCCTGATGTCCTCTGTTGGCATTCAAAAGTTGTTTTGTGGAATTTACTCAGCGTTTAAATGTTCTTTTGATGAATTTGTGGGGGAGAAAGTGGTCTCCCCATCCTATTCCTCCACCATCTTAGGACTGATCCCCCTAAAGAGCTTCTTGATGAAAGTGAAACAGGAGAGTGAAAAAGTTGGCTTAACACTCAACATTCAGAAATCTAAGATCATGGCATCTGGTTCCATCACTTCATGGCCAATAATTGGGGAAATAATGGAAACAGTGACAGAATTTATTTTCGTGGGCTCCAAAATGACTGCAGATTGTGACTGCAGCCATGAAATTGAAAGACATTTGCTCCTTGAAAGAAAAGTTATGACAACCCTAGACAGCTTATTAAAAAGCAGAGACATTACTTTGTCGCCTGGTCAGTCTAGTCAATTCTATGTTTTTTTTCAGCCGTCATGTATGGATATAAAAGTTTGACCATAAAGAAAGCTGAGCACCGAAAAATTGATCTTTTGAACTGTGGTGTTGGAGAAAACTCTTGAGAGTCCCTTGGACTGCAAGATCAAGCCCATCAATCCTAAAGGGAATCAGTTCTGAATATTCATTTGAAGGACTGATGTTGAAGCTGAAGCTCCAATACTTGGGCCACATGATTCGAAGAAAGGACTCCTTAGGAAAGCCCCTGATGCTGGGAAAGATTGAAAGCAGGAGGAGAAAGGGATGACAGAGGATGAGATGGTTGGCTGATATCACTGAGCAAGTTCTGGGAGTTGGTGATGTACAGGGAAGCCTGGGATGGGACAGTCCATAGGGTCACAAAGAGTTGGCCATGCTTGAGTGATTAAACTGACTGACTGATCAGCTGGTAAGCTCTCTAATACAATATGAAACTCTAAAATCATGAAAATGAATTAGTAAGCATCTAACCCCTAAGAGTCTTCTATGTTATGCAGTATATGCAACACATACTAACTTAATTATATATATTTTTTCCCCTAAAGTAACTTTATTAGATTTAATATGAAAGGCAACTGTGAATTGAAAGTGCAGTATAAGAAAATTTTTGCTTATTCTGACAGCAATTTTGAATTTTATTTACATCTATAATAAAATACATTGTATTTAAATCTAAAATGATCACTTGTTTGATTACCCTCATTTCTGCTGGGTACTCTGGGGGTCTGTTAAAGCCCTGTTGACCATTGTGGTATTTATCATGAGCTTCTTTGGGCAGGTAGTAGAAACTTGGATCAACTTCACTGAAAAGGAAATTTGTTAGTCACAAAACTAGAAATTTCAGGAGAGTTGCATGAATATTTCTATTTCTGTTCACCTCTTAGTTATATTTGTCTCTGCTTTCCATTAATCTCAGCATCCTTATCATCTACTGATGATGAGCTCCTTCTAGTCAGTTATTAAAGGCTGAAGCTCCTCAGGAAGATATTCTCCTAGTGTCATGACCCTAACAGAAAGAAAAAGTTCTAGCTTATTCCCATAACTTATTCATTCAATTGCCTGACATTCATTTAACTAATGTTTATTGGGCCTCATTTCTGTCAGGCTAAATTCTCAAAAACTCCTAATTTTTAGAGCCCTTGTTTGGACAATGTACCTCTTCCTAGCCAGAGGAATAGGGTATGTTGATAGGCCATATTATGCCAAATGCCTCTATCTTGCCTGAGAAAATAGAGTATTGCTATTTATATGATTCATAAAAAAACAAAGGCATGTTGTTCCAGTTTTAGAAAGATAGGCAATGTGCTGGGCAGACACAAACTCATAGCTACTATTGTTGTTGTTTAGTTGCTCAGTCATGCCCAACTCTTTGAAATTCCATGAATGGCATTCAGGCTTCCCTGTTCTTCACTATCTCCCAGAGTTTGCTCACACTCATGTCCATTGAATCAATGCTGCCGTTCAACCATCTGACCCTCTGCTGTCCCCTTCTCCCATCTTCAATCTTTCCCAACATCAAGGTCTTTTCCAATGAGTTGACTCTTCACATCAAGTGGCCAGAGTATTGGAACTTCAGCCTCACCATCAGTCTTTCCAATGAGTATTCAGGGTTGATTTCCTTTAGGATTGACTGGTTTGATATCCTTGCAGTAAAAGGGACTCTCAAGAGTCTTCTCCAGCACCACAGTTCAAAAGCATCAATTTTTCAGTGCTCAGCCTTCTTTATGGTCCAACTCTCACATTCATACATGACTACTGGAGAAATCATAGCTTTGACTGGATGTGCTTTTTTGGCAAAGTGATGCCTCTGCTTTTTAATTATGCTGTCTAGGTTTGTCATAGCTTTTCTTCCAAGAAGCAAGCATGTTTTAATATGAGATGTGGCTAAAACTGAGAGATTTTTTGAACTTTACAGGGTTCAAATTTTTGTATAATTAAAAAAAGGAAATTCTCAAGCTAAAGAAAATATTAATTTTGTCCATTTTAAGGCTATTATAGTTCTGAAGACCTGCCTCTTGAGAAACCTGTGTGTAGGTCAGGAAGCAACAGTTAGAACTGGACATGGACCAACAGACTGGTTCCAAATAGGGAAAGGAGTACGTCGAGGCTGTACATTGTCACCCTGCTTATTTAACTTATATGCAGAGAACATCATGAGAAATGCTGGGCTTGATGAAGCACAAGCTGGAATCAAGATTGCTGGGAGAAATATCCATAACTTCAGATACGCAGATGACACCACCCTTATGGCAGGAAGCGAAGAAAAACTAAAGAGCCTCTTGATGAAAGTGAAAGAGGAAAGTGAAAAAGTTGGCTTAAAAGTCAACATTCATAAAATTAAGGTCATGACACCTGGTCCCATGACTTCATGGCAAACAGATGGGGAAACAGTGGAAACAGTGACATACTTTATTTATTTTGGCCTCAAAATCACTGCAGATGGTGACTGCAGCCATGAAATTAAAAGATCCTTGCTCCTTGGAAGGAAAGTTATGACCAACCTAGACAGCATATTAAAAAGCAGAGACATTACTTTGTCAACAAAGGTCCATCTAGTCAAAGCTATGGTTTTTCCAGTAGTCACATATGCAGATAAGAGTTGGATTATAAAGAAAGCTGAGCACTGAAGAATTGATGCTTTTAAAGTGTGGTGTTGGAGAAGACTCTTGAGAGTCCTTTGTACTGCAAGGAGATCCAACCAGTCTATCCTAAAGGAAATCAGTCCTGAATATTCACTGGAAGGACTGATGCTGAAGCTGAAACTCCAATACTTTGGCCACCTGATGCAAAGAACTGACTCATTTGAAAAGATCCTGATTCTGGGAAAGATTGAAGGCGGGAGGAGAAGAGGATGAGAGAGGATGAGATGGTTAGATGGCATCACTGACTCAATGGACATGAGTTTGAGTAAACTCCAGGAGGTGGTGATGGACAGGAAGGCCTGGCATGCTGCAGTCCATGGGGTCACAAAGAGTTGGACATGACTGAGCAACTGAACTGAACTGAACTGATAATTCTAAATTAAGATGAATATTTCTGTTTCCAACAATTCTTCAAGCAAATTTCTCTTCTCACCATTCATGACCCTAATGCAGAATTTTATATATTAATGGATAAGTTCTTCCTTATTCCTACAGTCTTCTCTTGATTACCTCATTAGTTTAGATTCTATCTGAAAAGTAGATTTCTCCTTTCTTTCTTGTTTTCTACAACAAATAAGCATTGACTACCAGCTATAAACCAAGCACTTGGATAAATTATAGGAATGCACATTTTGTTCAGTAAGGTACATGGTTGCTTGTTACTAACTAGAATTTCTCCTTTCCCAGCACCCACACCTCCCTCCTTCTCCACTGGATTTGTGTATGATAAGATTTTATGTGGCACAAATTTCAAACTCATTTGCTAATACCCAGTGATTCACTTCACTGAACTTATTATCATCTTTTAAAATTTCTATCACACTTATTTGAAAAGATCTACCTTTAGGAAAGCATTCTGGATAGTTTTTATCACCTCGTGTTTTTACACTTCACACCTCTCTGATATTTTATGATTTCATCCTCTATTCACTTCTCTGACATTGCTGGCCACTACTATTCATGTTGATAATGTATTAGTTTTGAACATTTCTTAATGAATGAACATCTCTTTGGTTTCTGTTGGTCCTTTGGAAGAGATCAATTGGCATTCTTATAGGCCAATAGTTTTTTTTTTTGTTGTTTTTCTTGTTAAAGATGTTCAAAAGGGTAACCTTGGTGACACTGAAGTGGTATATATAGCTGGAAATTTTGACTGTGACAAAATCAACAATATTGTGGTGGTGAGTGCAATTCTCATTTACTTACTTCAGTAATACTTTGTTTTTAACTTTTCACCCTAGTTTTCCTTTTGGGCACTGAAGAAAATGAGTTTCTTTATATTTTAGTGGCATCCTCATAACATAATAAGGCTTCCCTTGTGGCTCAGCTGGTGAAGAATCCACCTGCAATGCAGGAGACCTAGGTTTGATCCCTGGATTGGGAAGGTACCCTGGAGAAGGGAAAGAATACCCACTCTGGCCTGGAGAATTCCATGGACTGTATAGTCCATGGGGTTGCGAAGAGTTGGACATGACTGAGCGACTTTCACTTCACTTCACTTTATAACATAACCTCACTGTTCTCTTTATCTTTCTAAGAACAGGCTATTTTCTTCTATGAGACTTTGAATAAGAGCATGATATTTCTCATAAGCAAGATGGTTCATTTCAAAGCTGGATAGTCATTTAATCTCTTTAATCTTGTCTTCACAAATACCAACTAACATGTGAGAATTTCCCTAATTTATTTAATAAATGAAGAATAAATAGCAGAAGCAGATTATTTCAGAATCTCATTACATGATGACTGGTTATTCTGACCAGTAAAATGGATCACAGCATGTTCAGAACAGGCTGATGTTTTCCTGTTGCTTGTCATTATGAAACTTGACAGCAGCAAAACAAGGGCTCATTTTTACTCTACCAAAGATTTTTTTCACCAGATGAATACAGACCCACCCACTCCCTTGATCTTGGATATTATAACATATAATGGTCCATTTATTGAAAGATAAACAATGATCGCTTTTCCTGTCTTGGCTTTATATTGACCTAGTTACATTTTTAAATTACTTTCAACATGTATTGTCAATATCAGGAGTTTTGGTGTCAGTTTTAAGTCATGCAACATTGGACAACCCACTTAACCTCTATGACTCAATAGTGGAGCCAAACTGAAGAATATCTAAGGTTCATTGATGCTGAAAGTTCTATAAATTAACAATACCTAGGCTATATAATTGAAGAAGGAAAAGCCCATGGACAGGGGAGCCTGGCGGGCTACAGTTCATGGAGTCAGACGTGACTGAGCAAAGAGTCAGCAAAGAGTCAGACATGACTGAACGACTGAACACACAGGCTATATAAAACATATTATCTTGTGCTGCTATCAACTCACTATTCTATTGTTTATCTTTATCACCTTATCTTACTAGTACATTTACAAAAGGCCTATACTATTTCTCTGTTCTTTTATGTTCTTCCACCAGAGATTTGCACATAGGACACAGTAAGTGTTTTTGAATGAAGATGACTTGTTAATAATATTGAAGATGGATACGGTTTACTGATTCATTCCTATTTGTGAAGACTTAGGTATGGGGGAAGATGAAGGTAAGATTTTTATCATTCTTACTATTCATCCTTTATGTAGCAGATTCTGCCTGTTTTCTGCTATACACAGACCCAAACTCTACCCAATAAGGCTGAGCATTGTTAACACCCAAGACTCTATCCTGGGGCTTATTTCTGCCTGTAAGAAAACACTTGGCCTCCAACGAGAGAATACAGTTCCAGAAACTACCTTCAACCAATGACAGAAGTGGTGGAACATTCCTACATTATAAGGTAGTGTAGTGCTAGAGGACAGTGTTTATTCAAATTTCTAAACTCTATTTTCACTGTCATTTTGCCAGCAAGTCCACCAAATTCCAGAGTGTTTGATTTAACTCTCATTGGCTTTGAAGCAGAATGGGGTCCAATAGTTTATTTATTCTCACTTTAGTGAATATTAGCAGAAGTAGATTTTTTTGTCTGCATTTCCTCAGCTAGAATCATTAAGGCAAATGTGGGGCTTCAATAGTGAGATGGGACAAAGAGAAGAAAATAACAGTTTGAAAACTAAGAAGGCTTCAGGGAAAAAGCAAATAGTTTGGGGGCTTGAATAAGAATCTTCAGGCGGTTTCTGTGTAGCTTGATGGACATCAGGAACATGACAGGTATGAGAAATAAATCCTAAGATGAAGTACACATTGATTTTCAATAAATGAAATAATGAATAAGTATACAAAGTAGAAAGGAAGTTGTAAATACCAGAAGTAAGTTTCTTTGTTTATTTTGAAAAAAGACATGCATCTTTTTTTTTTTTTTTGAGGAGAGAATATTGTATTAATTTTATGAAAAGGAGAGTTTTCTTATTTGGGGCAATTACTGGCCTGAAATTGATTCATTAATTAAAGATCAAATTGAGTTGTATATGCTTGTTATTTTCCTTTAGAAGTCTTAGAAGTTTAATAATTTGGAATAGGAAAATAAATAAGGCTAATATTGTCTTTTAATACAGTTTATGTAAAAGCTCCTTCACACTTAACCTTTTCCTAATGGTGGCTATTTGCTCTATTTTTACATAATTAATTCATGATGTATGATTTTATGTGATTTAACATTTAGCAATAAAAATAATCTTTTACTTCTGTTATCCCTCTTGATTTATGAATTCATGGGTATACTAAATAAACATGCATTTAGGCATTCTTGAAATATATGGAAGTTTCCAGATTGTAAATGAATGCACAATTTTCTGTTCCACACCTTAGCACACATTACAGTTTCCTAAAAAGAAACTTAAAGGTCAGATTAAAAGAGCTATCTCCTTCTTGTTATATCCAGATGTTTATACTTAGCTAATGTGTTGATATGTTCTGTTCACATGATATCTGTTTATACCATCTCTTAGGTTCTCTTTGATGATGAAGTGCATGAGCAACTACCATTAAAAATGCAATTAGAAGACAGATGCTATCATAAAGTGCTAATAACCAAATTGAATGGAATCTTGTTATTATAGGATGTATGCAGTTAAATATTGACTTATATTATATTGGGTTCACCATTTATTTAGGAGTTGAAAACTCCAGATGGAACACATTTCATCTTGATATTATAAATGGTGATTAATCCATAGAGACAATGAGGAAGATAAAAAACTTAGGAGTGCAAATAATGGAAATACAAAGCAAGATTACTAATGTGGGTATATGAGCTGCTTATGCAATCCCTGAGTCAGGAAGATCCCCTAGAGAAGGGAATGGCAACTCAATCCAGTATTCTTGCCTGGAAAATTCCATGGACAGAGAAACCTGCCAGGCTACAATCCATGGAGCTGCAGAGTCAGACACAACTGTCGACTAACACTTTCACTTTCAGTTTATATGAATTAGATAAATCTGTGAGTCAAATAACCTGAGACAAATAGGAATTTGGAATGAAAAGAATTATGAACTAAGTGTTCATTGGTAACATTTGTCACATTGTTTCTGTTTGTAACCAATACAGTGGCAACCAATTAAAAGCTGCCACTTTCCATAGATAAATTCACCTAACAAAGCAATAGTCCTTAACAAAAGTTCTGAACAAACAGCAGTCTTACCCTAATACCTACAACAATCAGTTAAACAATGTGTTTGAGGTACTACAAGCTTCTTGAAAGTCTGATTGTGTAGATGATTTCATTGTTTTCTGTTTATATGAATTACTTTTTAAAAGATATCTGTGAACACTTCCATCAGGCATTTATCAAAGTGAATGAACTCTGTTGACATAAAAAGCACTCAGGAAGCCTTGGTAGTATCTTCTGTAGTCTAAAACTACCTCGATAGAAGTAAGACTCAGACTTACTTCTTACAGGGAGAGCTACAGCCACCCCAAAGTGTTGATATTGGTTCTTGTTCTCATCTTTCTCAGAATGGACTCGTGCGATATGAGTCCTACATCAAGTGACTATTACCTTCTCCAGGCCTCTTGATCTTAAGGTATTATACGTGGAACACTGATTCTTGTCTTTTTAATTAAACCTAGTGGGTAGCCTCTCGATGGCATGTGATTTCCCCTGGTGCCTGTCTGTAACTCATCTTGGCTCAGTTTCTATGATCCCTCATCTCCTTGTGGGGCTTCCTGTCCTCTTTATTCATTTAGCAAGTAATTAAAGAGTGGCTACTACATGTAAGGCACTGTACTAGATTCTGTGGTGTGTGTGTGTGTGTGTGTGTGTGTGTGTGTGTGTGTGTGTGTTCAGCTGCTCAGTCATGTCTGACTCTTTGCGATCCCATGGACTGTAGCTTGCCAGGCTTCTCTGTACATAGGATTCTTCAGGCAAGAATACTGGAAGGGGTTTCCATGCCCTCCTATAGAGATTCTATGGAAATGGCAATAAAAGTCTCCCAAAATCCTTGTTCACAGAGTTTGCCCTCTAGTATAGTGGAGAAGGGCAGATATTAGATGAATAAATGTGTTACATACCAGTTTGATAACTGCATGGAAAAAAAATGAAACAAAGACAAACTTGTTGTTGTTCAGTCACCCAGTCATGTCCAATTCTTTGTGACCCCATGGACTGCAGCACACCAGGCCTCCCTGTCCCCTCCCATCTCTAGAAGTTTGCTCAAGTTCATATCCATTGCATCAGTGATGCCATCCAGCCATCTCATCCTCTGATGCCCTCTTCTTCTGCCCTCAATCTTTCCTGGCATCAGGGACTTTTCCAAAGAGTTGGCTGTTCCCATCAGGTGACCAAAGCACTAGAGTTTCAGCTTACCTACACTAAACTTACCTAGAGTAGTTAGGGAAGTCCTCTCTGATGTGGTTGCATTTGAACAAAGCCTGAAAAAGGTGAGAATGAGAGGCATTTCAAAATCTGGGGGAGGAAGTTTGCAGGTGAAACGACAATAAGAGACAATGCCTTGAAGTAGATGTATGATTGGGGAGCTCAAGGAACCTGGAGCAGTGAGTGAGAAAAATAGTAAATGAAGACAAAACAGTGGAGTACAAATTATATAGGCTCTTGTTGTTCAATGAGTTCTGAATGAGAGCGGAAGTTACAGAAAGTTTTTGAGTAAAATCACAGAAGCCCCCTTATGTTCCCTTGCAATCATTGCTCTAAGAGTAATCTCCTCTACTTTTAACACCATAGATTAGTTTGACTTGAACTTTATACAAGTGAAATTGTGTGGTAGAGTCTCTTGATTATCTGACTAACTTTATTCAAGTCATAGTTGATAGATTTATCCTTATTGTTAGATATAGTTGTGATTTACTCTGCATTGTACCAACTTTCAATGTACAAATATGACACTATTTAAGCATTTTAGTAATAATTGACATTTAAATTGATTTGGCTGTCATGGACAGTGTTGTTTTGAACTTTTTTTTTTACACTTCTTTGTTTTGTTTTTAACATTTGTTTATTTGACTGCACTCTTAGTTGCGACACACAGGGTCTGCATTATAGCATGAGGGGTCTGTTTAGCTGTTACATGGGAACTCGGAGTTGTGGCATGTGAGTTCTAGCTGCCTGACCAGGGATTGAATCTGGGCCCCCTGCATTGGTGGTGTAGAGTTTTAGCTGCTGGACCACCAGGGAAGTCTGATTTTTATGTTTTTTTGAATGAACACAAGCATACTTTTTTTTTTTTGGTCATCTGCAAGCACATGGAAATGCTGGGTCAGACATTATGCATATATTCAACTTTAATAAATGCTACCAAAGTAGTTTCTAAGATGGTTATAAAAATGTATACTTCCATCAGCATTGTTGCAGAGCGCTAGCTGTCCTGATTCTCATGCTTTTATGTAGTCTACCCCCCACCTCGTGTGAGTATGCTGGACCCAGTGACTTGCTTTTAATGTATAGAATAGGACAAAAATGACAGAATGTTACATCTGAGGTTAGGTTGTAATGACTGTGAGTTTGAATGCTTTGCTGGCATTCTTGCCACCTTGCTTGCTTCCTCCAATGAAGCCAGCTATGTTGTGCCCTGCACTATGGAGAGGCTTCCTGAGTAAGAATTAAGAGACTCAAGGCTTCAGTCCAACAGCCAACTAGGAAGTGAATGCTGCCAACAATCACCAGAGTGAGCTTGGAAGCAGATTTCACCTTCAGTTGACTTTTATTTAAGATGACTACAATTGTTTGAGAGACTAAGTGTTAGAAGACCCAACACAGTACACAGCTTCTTGACCCACAAGAATAATAAATGTATGTGACATAAATGTATAATACAAAATGTATGTTGTTTTCTGTCATTAAGTTTTTGGATAATTTGTTATATGGCAAGAGATACTTAATAGGGTTTCCCAGGTGGCACAGTGGTAAAGAATCCACCTGCCAATGCAGGAGACTCAGAAGATGCAGGTTTGATCCCTGGGTGGGAAGAGCCTGTGGAAGAGGGAATGGCAACCCACTCCAGTACTCTTGCCTGGAGAATCCCACAGACTGAGGAACCTGACAGGCTACAGTACATGGGGTCACAAAGAGCAGGACATGACTAAGCATGCAAAGCAAACAGATAAGTAATACACTGGCCATTTGCATATGCTCCTTTATAATATCTCTGTGCACAAAGCTGGCCCAATTTTCTGATGGGTTATATGCATAGTTGCTTATTATTTGTTTATTCATAGGGATTTTTGAAATATGAATTCCTAACACATATATTGCATATACCTTTTCCCATTCTATGATTTATCTTTTTTTCTCTTTTAGTAGAGTATTTTGATGGACAATGATTATTAACTTTAATATGGTTAACTTGATCAAATTTTTACCTTTTGCAATTAATGTTATTTTTGCCTTGTTTAAGAAATTTCTACATACTTCAAGGTTATGAAGATATTGGTCTATGTTTCCTTTTAAATTTTTATCTTTAACATTTAGAACTGTAGTCCACCTGATACTGATTTTTGTTTATGGTGTAAGCTAGTATCAAGATTTTTTTTTTTTCTCTTAAGGATATCTAATTGATCTAGAAACATATATTGAAAATTATTCTTTCTGCATTGTACTTCAGTGTTATATTTGTCATCAAGCAGGTGACTGTATGTGTTGAATTCTTCTGTATTAACTTGGTAAGATGAGAACCACTTTTCCCAGAATCTTCTTCCCTGAATGGTTTCCACTAGAGCTGGCTAATAGAGGAACATATGCAAGATTTAGAAGGAGAAAATGAAGAAGTTATCATTGTTCTTGGAAGTCTTCTTAGATATGGCCATGGAAAGACACAAGGGTGCTGGCGGGTTGTGTTAATGGCTTTCGTCTTTTCTATTTCCATGTTTAGCTTTTCTTCCTGACTGCTACTCTTGCTTGGCAACAGCAGCCTTAGGCCACCACCAGGTGTTAGGCAGTGCACCCACAGAAGTGGCAAGATATGGAGGCACCAGTTTTCTATAGACCTTCCACTATTTTATTCTCCATGGTCTCCATCCTTGGGTTTCTTGCTTAGATTTTTATCTCAGCAAACTGACTTTTCCTCCTATGCCATTGAAGATTGGTTAATGACTTCTTCCCCGATCGTCCAACTCCCCTTGGGATCAGAAGACATAGATGTTAGAAGCACGTAATGAGAGATCTTTTCCTGAGTACTGCTGCTGCTGCTAAGTCGCTTCAGTCGTGTCCGACTCTGTGCCATCCCGTAGACGGCAGCCCACCAGGCTCCCCCGTCCCTGGGATTCTCTAGGCAAGAACACTGGAGTGGGCTGCCATTTCCTTCTCCAATGCATGAAAGTGAAAAGTGAAAGTGAAGTCGCTCAGTCGTGTCCAACTCTTCTCGACCCCATGGGCTGCAGCCTACCAGGCTCCTCCATCCATGGGATTCTGCATGCAAGAGTACTGGAGTGGGGTGCCATTGCCTTCTCTGTTTCCTGAGTACAAGCTGATACAATTTGTATATATGGGACTGGTCATAGGATCTTCTGTTTGTACTGTTGATTAATTTTTCTACTCTTTCATCAGTAATACACTGTCTTAATTATTATAGTTTTAAAATAAGTCCTGATACTTGGCAATATAAGTCCCTAGCTTTCTTGTTGAAGATTTCCCTGGATATTCTTGGCCTTATAATTTTTATACAAATTTCACAATCAGCCTGTCAATTTGTGCATGCACACACACACACACACACCACAAACTGTTAGGATTTATAACTGAGATTCCACTAAATCTTAAGATCAGTTGGGAAAGAATTGGCATTTTCAAATAATGTATCTTCTGACCCATGTATAATTTAGAAAGAAATGGAATCAATCTTCCATAATCTCTTCTAGAGAACAGAAAAAAAGGAGCACTCACCAAATTGTTCTGTAGACCAGTATAACATTGATATCAAAATGAGTTAAAAGTTGGAGATTTCAATATTGGACAAAAATATCCACCAGTGTGCTATCTGGATACAGGCATCCTTCCAGTTCTCTGACAGCTGAACCAGGGCTTCTTTCCATGCTCCAATAAGGAGATGACATTTGGCTTAGAAATGGAAAGTCCTGACAGTGATCCAGCTTGTTATAGTTCCTTAGAATCATAAATTTATATACATCTCTCTGAGCAAACTCTAGGCATTGCCATTCCCCCCTGAGGTGAATCTCTGAACAGAAGAAATGGACAGCCCAGACTCCAGAGCAATAACTTCTAGATCTGTAAGAGATGACCAGATCATATTTAGGCTGTTCTTTTGGAAAAAGGAAGAGTTAAGAGAAGGGGAAGCCAAAGTTTCCATCTTAATTTTAAAAATTCACTGATGCTAAATGGTCCCATCAGAAATTCTTAGGACCTGCCCCAAAGATTCCAAGCTGAAATCTCCACCTTGTGCTCCATGAACCAACCACAGACTCTCTCAGATGGACAGTTACCTCTTTAATTTTCTTCTATAGCAGGAAGATGGGACACAAATATTATTCTCCATCTCCTGGGATGGTTTAAATATCAAGCCCTCTGTCCTCTCAAAGAAATAATTGGTTATTTAAGTGTTAATATTTGGGCTTAGGGCTTAATATGCCATTAAAGAATAATGTAAAAAAAAAACACACACACAAAGATTTTAAGAGAGGGAGGACCTCCCTTTGAAGAACACTGGAAAAGGTTTTAGAGGGAAGGATTAATATAAGATTAAGAGGACGTGAGAAAAGAGAAAGTGAAAGAGTTATCAGGGGTGCCAAAGAATCAACAGGCTGACCCTGAAGAAGTTTCCTGGACTGCAGGAGGACCTGCATGAGTGCCCTGGCTACGATATTCTGGGTACTTAGAAAGCTGTACCAAATAGACTGTTTTATGGCCTGAGCCTTCTGCTCTGTCCCTGTCAGGTAATTATAGCAGATCCCTTGTGCTCTGTGCTTGCTGTTCATCATCTTCTCCCAATCCCATCTGTCCAGAACTTTGTAAACTTCAGAGAAGTATGTGTTCTGTTTACTTCTTAACTGGGTTGTTATGGGGAAGCACCCTTGGATTTGTTCTTGGGGAGTGATTGCAAATTGGATACCCCCTGACCTTGGAAAGTAGATGTGACAGCCCTATTATCCTGCCATTTCTTGTCCACCTATTAAGGAGTTTTAGTCACTATATGTGTAATGACTTTTTCACTGGAGAATTCCTATTCATTCTGAGGGTTCAGTTCAATTGTGATCTCTTCTGAGAAGCCTTCCTCTGTGATCTCAGGAGAATCTTATCTTCTCCCTTAGGGTTCTGATAGTCCTTTTCATTTGCCTCCATTATAGACTTTGTCATATTATTTTGTAATTATTTGTAAATATTTGTTTGGATATCTATATCATCTGTAAAGACATCATCATATTCATATTTAGCATCCCCACAAATAGTGCTCAACATATAATAGAATCTTAAAAGCTGTTCTTGAATGAATCCACCCATGGGGAGTGGGACTGGCTACATCATTTGTGGATTCCAGTACAAAATGTAGACATAGGACTCCTTGATCAATAATTGTTAAGAATTTCAAGATGGTAAAAATAGAGCATTAAATTAGGTGTGAGGTCTTCCTGAATGTAGAAACCTTCCCTGTGTCACTTCTTAGGGTGTGCATGCATGAAGCTGGCCTGATGGAAATCAGTCTTGGATTCAGTAAGATCTGAATTATAGTTGTGGAATAAAGGGTGCTTGTATTGTCTTCTGAGTTATAGAAATTACCAATGAGACTGCTATTTATTATAATTAATATATTTATTGGGTCCTTCATTCAACAACTATTTATTGAACACATACTGTGTACCAGATAGTTGGCCCAATGTTAGAGATATAGTTATAAACAAGACCCGAACCATTTTTGAACAAGGATAGTGTTCAGTGGGAAAGATAGAACTTAAGGGAAAGCTATTCAGTAAATTACAACTCTATATAAATGTTAAAAAAATTTTTTTTAAATTATTATTATTTTTTACTTTACAATATTGTATTGGTTTTGCCATACATCAACATGCATCCACTATGGGTGTACACGTGCTCCCCATCCTGAACCCCACTCCCACCTCCCTTCCCATACCATCTCTCTGGGTCATCCCAGTGTACCAACCCCAAGCTTCCTGTATCTGCATCAAACCTGGACTGGTGATTTATTTCTTATATGATATTATACATGTTTTAATGCCATTCTCCCAAATCATCCCCCACTCCCTCTCCCACAGAGACCAAAAGACTGTTCTATACATCTGTGTCTCTTTTGCTGTCTCGCATACAGGGTTGTCGTTACCATCTTTCTAAACTCCATATATATGCGTTAGTATACTGTATTGGTGTTTTTCTTTCTGGCTTACTTCACTCTGTATAATAGGCTCCAGTTTCATCCACCTCATTAGCACTGATTCAAATGTATTCTTTTTAATGGCTGAGTAATACTCCATTGTGTATATGTACCACAGCTTTCTTATCCATTCATCTGCTGATGGACATCTAGGTTGCTTCCGTGTCCTGGCTATTATAAACAGTGCTGTGATGAACATTGGGGTACACGTGTCTCTTTCAATTCTGGTTTCCTCGGTGTGTATGCCCAGCAGTGGGATTGCTGGGTCATATGGCAGTTCTATTTCCAGTTTTTTAAGGAATCTCCACACTGGTCTCCATAGTGGCTGTACTAGTTTGCATTCCCACCAAGAGTGTAAGAGGGTTCCCTTTTCTCCACACCCTCTCCAGCATTTATTGCTTGTAGACTATAAATGGTGATATGATTGTAAAGCAAGAGGTACTTACTTTGTCTGAGGAATAAGA
Organism: Bos indicus x Bos taurus; assembly: GCF_003369695.1. Taxonomy (NCBI): domain Eukaryota; kingdom Metazoa; phylum Chordata; class Mammalia; order Artiodactyla; family Bovidae; genus Bos; species Bos indicus x Bos taurus. The sequence continues at coordinate 41,870,451 of NC_040078.1, read as the reverse complement.
CAGACTTACAGAGAAATACATTTAAGCCAAGTTCTGAGCTGCATAACAGAGTGTTGGCAGATCAGAGAGGGAGAAGAAGCACATAAGTGGATAGAAGAAGAATAGAGCATGAAGGAATCAGTGAAATAAATGTTGAAAGATGAAAGCCTCACATTAAAGGAAGTAGGAAGCAGAAATAAAATGGGAATGAGAATCCTTGAGAAGAGAATAAGAGGTGAATTGAGGAAGTAATAAAGTGAAATAGTATGCTGGAGTTAAGGTAGAATTTGGAGAAGTTGAGTAGACATAGATATTGAAAACACATATAAGAGACCATAGGAGCAGAGGTTAGTGTTCCTGGGTATCAAAATCTCCTAGGAGGAAACTGGCAATGTGGAATGAGAAAAAGAAGTTTAAAATAAAGTGTTGATGGTTACTATGACTGTATTAATGTTCTGCGGTTGTTATAACAAATTATACAATCTGAGAGGTTTGAAAACAACATGAGTGTCTTATCTTACAGTTCTGGAGGTCAAAAATCTGAAATGGGTCTCAAGCTAAAGTCAAGGTGTTGGCAAGGCTGGTTTCTCCTGAAGGCTCTAGGGAAGAATATGTTGGTTTGCCTTTTCCAGCTACTGGAGGCTGCACAACTTCCTTGGCTCATGTCTTCAAGCCAGAAATTGCATGGCTCTAACCTCTGTTTCTGTCATCACATTCCTTCTCTGACTCTCCTACCTCCCTCTTTCACTTGTAAGAACCCTTATGTGATGGCATTAGGCCCACTTGAGTAGTCTGGGATAATCTCTTCATCTATGGGCTTCTTCAATGGCTCAGCAGGTAAAGAATCTGCCTGCAGTGCAGGAGACACAAGAGACACAGTTTTGATCCCTGGGTCAGGAAGATCCCCTGGAGAAGGAAATGGCAACTCACTCCAGTTTTCTTGCCTGGAAAATCCTATGGACAGAAGAACCTGGCAGTCTATGGTCCAAAGGGTCACAAAGAGTCAGGCACAACTGAATGACTAAGCACTACAGATACTTAAGTTAATCAGATCTTCAAAGTCCTTTTTGTCTTAAAGGGTAACATATTCAGAGGTTCCAGAAATTAGGACATAGGCATTTTCTTGGGGGCCATTACTCTGCCTACTGCAATTCCTAAGCAGCGTCTATGCTTGGTCACTCAGTTGTGTCCAACTCTTTGTGTTCCCATAGACTGTAGCCCACCAGGCTCCTCTGTCCATGGGGGTTTTCCAGGCAAAAATACTGAAGTGGGTTACCAAGTGCCACTTCTGCTCATCCCTATGGATTTAGTTTCCGGTCAGTCTGCAGGATTATTCAAAGAAGCCAGTGACACCCTCCCATCAGAACCAGGGGGTGCCTTACCCTCTTGAATACTGCAAAGCCTGCCTCCCACTGCCCTGGTTCACTCTGAGTGCAGCCCATGTGGTCTTCTATGGCATGGGGTATCCTCCTCCCCTAGGCTGTGAATATTTGTGATAATAATCAATCTCATCCATCAAGTGTTGGGTGTTATGTGCTCAGCCAGCTCCCTCCCCAATGGGGCAAAATGAATATTTGATTAAAACAAATATCTATCTCCCTTGAATTTCTGTGGAGTTAAAAAAAACTTTTTAAAATTATGTTAACCTCTTAGTCAAGAACTTGGCAAAGTTCTACATCATCAATAACCAGTAGCCATTATTATTATTGTGACTGAAGTATCAGTATTATTATATTTTAAAATTCCCATTCTCTGTGCTCAACATGAGTTGAAATTACATGCTTTTCTAGTGACCCATATAACTGTGTTTTGAGGAGAGGAGGAGATTAAGTTAAGACACATTTGGAGCACAGTGCAACATGGAGTTTCAGTGGTATGAAGAAGACTAGTTTGTAATTTTCTACATATGCTGACCCATCATTTTTGCCAGAAGTTGTCCAGCAAAAGTATATTTTAGGGTAGTGAGGGTAGAGGGTAGAGATAAGGTTAAGTTGTATTTGTCAGAGAAATAATGATCCTTACTTATTGTATACAGATAGACTTCAGATGATGGCCAATGAACTATGCACCCTTGATTTGTACAAAGAAATGGTTCCCAAGGTGGATGGTGGAAATGTCAGAAAGAATGCAGCAAAATCCAGAGATCAGATGCAAATGGGAAGAAAGATGAAATGATTTTTGGATTTGGAGTATTTTTGTTGCTCTTCATCATTAGTGAGCATCTGAAACATAGCATCATCATTTACTTGGAAGGGAAAAATAGGCTGTTTTAAATGTAAGTGCTACTCATCGACTGAAGCAAGAAAATGCATTTTAACAGCAGAGCATTGATTAAACCCAAAAGCATAGGACAAACATCAGGGGAAATAATCTGTTCCTGAGATGTTTATGAAAAATATTTTCTTAAGCCCATGATGCAATTGGCAAATAAATTGTCCATGGTTATAAAGTGCCCAGCAGAGCTTTCCAGAGTAGAAAATGAATAAGGAGAGCTCCAGTTCTGTTTGCAATCCTGCACTAATCAGCGTGCACTCTTTTATGTTGTCCAATTTGCACAAGAGCTCTTTGCAGAATATTTCCTCAAGCTCGTTATGCTGCAAACTTGTTTCTCTCACAGAATACCAAGAACCCGGCTTGCTCTCTCAGCACCTCAGCACAGAAAGCCTCCGCTTTTCATTTCTTCCCCTCAGACCACATTTGATGAAAGCCTGCTACATGTTAGTTGAGGCAATCTGCTGTGGCAGCCTTTTTAGGTTTACTGACATGGAGAAATGTTTTGAGAAAATGGCAGATGTATAGTGTACATTGAGCAAAATCAATTTTTTATGCAACAAATGTAGTTTACTGTCTTTGCATACCAAGATCAGGAAATCCATCCCTCGGAAAAATTATAGGTCTCTTGAGAACAGAGCTGATAAACACTTAGAAACTTTCCTCGTTGCCCTTACACTGCAGTGTTCTGACAGTTTTTGACCCCAATGATCTGAGAAAATATGCACTCAGTTAGATTCAAAAAATGATGTTAGGCAACATCTAGAATGAGTTGATAAATAAAACATATTTAAAAAATAATGTTGACACATCTCAAAAACTCTCTCCTAAACACTGTACCCATAGATGCAACTGCCAGCCAGTTACCAATAGGTCATGTCCTCATGGTGAACTCACCTGCTTCCTAAGTGGTAGTCTAAGAATTCCAAGAATGCTAAGAATATCTAAAACTGAGCTAACTCCTCCTTTCCTTCTCTGGTTTTCCAGTGAAAGGCCCTACCATTCAGGCAGTTGTTGAAACCTAACTCCTTGCCTTCTCAATTTTACCACTCCTTACTTCTTCCCTGCCTCTCCCCACCACCCTCTTCCACATACGTCCAAGTAAATTACCAGCTATCTTTTTTATTATATCTGCAGTCATTTTCACATATTTATCTTCAGTTATCCCTCATTGTTCCTGCCCCAGGTCATGTGTGCATTCACTCCCTTCTGGAATGACATCACTCTTCAAGCAGGAATCTTTACCTTCTGTCTTGCGCCACAAACCAGTTTTCAAACTAAAGCAAAGTGATCATTCTTGAGTTTGATTCTGATTATACCCCTCTTTGATTTAAAGGTATTTTATGTGTTTCTATTGCTCTTCCAACAAAGTTGAAATTCCTTCAGAGGTCTTTATTTCTCCATTTGGGCTCTTTCTTCTTGGGCTTCCCAGGTGTTGCTGGTAGTAAAGAGTCTGCCTGCCAATGCAGGAGAGGTAAGAGGCTCTGGTTCAATCCCTGGGTTGGGAAGATCCCCTGGAGAAGGAAATGGCAACCCACTCCAGTATTCTTGCCTGAGAAACCCTATGGCCAGAGGAGCCTGGCGGGCTATAGTTCATGAGGTCGTAAAGAGTTGGATGCATCTGAGCACACACATATTCTTGCACACAAACTGTCAATCCCATAAAACACATTTTCGTTTTCTGAAATAAACACAGTCTTCACTCAACTGTTTTCTCTGCCTTTAACAATCTTCCCCACTAGGTGGCCTGACTAATTCTTACATATCTTTTAGTAATTTTTTTCTGCCACCTGCTAAACTAGTACAGATGCCTCACAAAGCTCCCTGTAGTATGATTTATTATGATTGTGTAGTTCTCTGTCCCATCATTAGACCTCAGCTCTGAAAGGGGGACCAAGTCTCTCTGGTTCACCGTTCTATCTTTAGCTCACCTGTATACCAATCCAGCCTAAGTGGCTCAGAGCAAGCTTTCAAGACATATTTGTTGGCATGCTAAGTTGCTTTAGTCTTCTCTGACTCTTTGCAACCCTACAGACTATAGCCCGCCAGGCTAAGATCTATATCTATATCTATATCTATCTATCTATCTCTGTATATATTTCTATATATGCCAGGCATGAAATGAGGTGTCCACATACATTATTTTCTTTAATGTTTATGATAACTCTTGCCATAGATATTATATTCATTGTACAGATCAGAAGTGTGGGGACCGGAGAAGGACTGAGCTTGCCTAAGGTCACAGAATGAGGTCAGGGGTAAGGCTGGAATAAAGATGCAATATCCAGTTTTCTGCCTAAAATTGCACACTTCTTTTGTGAATGCAGAATACTGGTTGGAGATGGCAGAGAGGCTGGTAAAGAAAAGGAGCAGTGTGATACAAGGGGCCAGTGAAAAAGTGAGGAGAGCATAATGGAGAATAAGAGCGAGAAGAGATTTTCCTAATTTCCTGAATGCACAGAGAGGAGGTTCCTCTCCGAATCCTGTGTTAGACATCTCTCCCCGCACCTCACCCCCACCTCTCTTCTACCTGCTGCACCCCAGGAAGGTCAGAATTTTAGGAAGGAAGGTGAATAAGGAGACCAAGATCCTAAGCTCTGTCTACCAGGTCTGATTCATGTCAAAGTTCTAAAAGATTTTCTACTTTTTATTTCTTTGATACCACAATTCCATCTCTTTGTTGGGCTAGCTGAGTAAAATGTGTTTGGTTTAATTTTTCATTGTCTTTGCTCCCAAAAATTCATTTAGGAAAATGGGAGAGTTTATTTACTGCCATGCTATGTAGGCCTGCAAGAAGCTTTACCTACACAATTCTGCTTTTGTTTTGAAATATTGATTATTACCAATGTAGTACTTTGTGTTTGGCAAATATGGCCTGGAATTTACTGCTTCAATTCTATACTACATGTAATGCTTTAGGGAGGCTTTGAATAGCAAATTTTCTTACTTTTAATTTTGTAATATCGCGTTCTATTTTATGATGTCTCTAAATTTCTGCAAATTTAATAGACAGAGAATGATTAAGAAGGAGAACATTCTCAAAATTAAGGCTGTCTTTTAGTGATTTGACTCACTGAAAATGGAGAACAAAGCAATCTGAATGAAGAATTTTAGAATAAATCATCATTAACCAGGCATGACATGTCGCACATCAACTAAGTTCTGATGCACAATTAGTCACCTAATTAGGTTTAAAATTCATTTAAATACATGGCTTCAATCCCTGGCCCACCCACTTATTTTTATTACTCCCATTTAAGCACTGAATACAATTTAAGTCTCTTATTGCGGAGCTCTGTGGCCTAAACAAATGCACACTAGGTGAAAAGACAAGCAACCTATTTGAACGATCAGTTTATTAGGGTCTGCTGAGACTCGTATTTTACTGTGAGTTGCATGTGCTTTGGACAGTGTTCAGTGGGAAAACTGTCTTTCTGTAGAATTTCTCAGACTAATTCCTGAAATGAAGTATGAACCCTACTTGCTTTACATGGTAATTTGGTGAGTCAGGAATAAGTGGATGATATCATTAAGAAAGGGCTTCCCAGGGGCACTACTGGTAAAGAACCCACCAACCAATGCAGGAGACATGAGATGCAGGTTCAGTCCCTGGGTTGGGAAGATCCCCTGGAGGAGGTCATGGCAACCCCACTCCAGTATTCTTGCCTGGAGAATCCCATGGACACTGGAGCCTGGTGGGCTACAGTCCATAGGGTCTTAAAGAATTGGATATGGTGAAGTGACTTAGCACAGCACAGTGTTGATTCTCCTGGGCACCTGCTGAGATGGCTGTATTTATGTCTGGTCTTGAAGCAACTAAGCACATACACATTATTAAGAAAACCACCTTCTGTGGCAGTGTGTTTACTCTTTCTGGATGCCATATAATAAGTCCCCTATTTTACTGATACTAAGACACACACTTTTTCACGTTTTTATTATCCTTAAAATTGGGTTGTATCTTACAATCAATGATGATATCTCATTTATTTTCTGGAGTTTTTTACTTGGTAGTATATAAAATAATAGTGTGTCTTATAATCAGTGGCATCTTAGATGGAATAAAATATAATGTGTTACTCTTCAGGCAACTTTAAGTGGAGCTTCTCTAAGGAACTCATATATCTGAATAATCTTACTTAATAGACACAATGTTTATTCTTTTATTCTTTCATTTCAGTAGTATAATTAACAATGTTCTTGAGACTAAGAAAATTAAGCAAGACACTGATCAGTTCAGTTCAGTTCAGTTCAGTTGCTCAATCGTGTCCGACTCTTTGCGACCCCATGAATTACAGCACGCCAGGCCTCCCTGTCCATCACCATCTCCCTCAGTTCACTCAAACTCACATCCATCGAGTTGGTGATGCCATCCAGCCATCTCATCCTCTGTTGTCCCCTTCTCCTCCTGCCCCCAGTCCCTCCCAGCATCAGAGTCTTTTCCAATGAGTCACCTCTTCTCATGAGATGGCCAAAATACTGGAGTTTCAGCTTTAGCATCATTCCTTCCAAAGAAATCCCAGGGCTGAGCTCCTTCAGAATGGACTGGTTGGATCTCCTTGCAGTCCAAGGGACTCTCAAGAGTCTTCTCCAACACCACAGTTCAAAAGCATCAATTCTTCGGTGCTCAGCCTTCTTCACAGTCCAACTCTCACATCCATATATGACCACTGGAAAAACCATAGCCTTGACTAGACAGACCTTTGTTGGCAAAGTAATGTCTCTGCTTTTGAATATGCTATCTAGGTTGGTCATAGCTTTCCTTCCAAGGAGTAAGTGTCTTTTAATTTCATGGCTGCAGTCACCATCTGCAGTGATTTTGGAGCCCCCCAAAATAAAGTCTGACACTGTTTCCACTGTTTCCCCATCTATTTCCCATGAAGTGATGGGACCAGATGCCATGATCTTAGTTTTCTGAATATTGAGCTTTAAGCCAACTTTTTCACTCTCCTCTTTCACTTTTATCAAGAGGCTTTTAGTTCCTCTTCACTTTCTGCCATAGTGTGGTGTCATCTGCACATCTGAGGTTATTGATATTTCTCCTGGCAATCTTGATTCCAGCTTGTGCTTCTTCCAGCCCAGGGTTTCTCATGATGAAATTTGATATATCAAATATATTTTGGTATAAAACATTGTGGTGAATGCTACAGTTGAGAGTAAATACAGGGTACAGAGTGAAATTGTAGGAACTCAGCATATTTTATTCAACTAAACTCTTTTGTACATTTTTAATTTTATGAAATATTTTTATCATCTGTTCCCTTCTTTGTGGTGATAGTTCATGATGAGTTTTTTTTTTTTTTAAGAGAGAAAGTAAAGTTTTATTGATATGACAGTGAATCTCAGATTGATACAACAGTGAATCCTCAGCCTAAGAATGACTAGGGATGTTTAGTAACAATGCAAATTCCTTGGTCCTCTCCAGACATTCTGATTCAGTCAGTGTTGGCCCAGGAATCTGTGTTTCTAATAATCTGCTCCTTACCTCCAGGTGATTCTGATGTTTAAGATGGTGTTTAATCTATACTTTGGGAGACATTTGGATTGGACAGAAAATACTAACATGGAGCCGGTTATATTAAGAAGGATTAATTAAGAAGGATTAATATAACTTTTGTTGTTTAGTCACTAAGTGAAGTCCAACTCTTTGTCCAACCTCATGGACTGTAGCCTGCCAGACTCCTCTGACAATGGGATTTCCCAAGCAAGAATACTGGAGTGGATTGCCCTTTCCTCTTCCAGGGGATCTTCCTGACCCAGGAATTAAACCCATATCTCCTGCACTGGCAGGTAATTCTTTACCATTAAGCCACCAGGGAAGCCCAATATAATATTTTACTTGCTTATTATTTATTTAAGTATCCAAACCCTGATACATTGAAATAGAATTATTTAAATGACAGCAAGAATTGTGCAATAATGAATGCCCATCCTAAACAGAGAATTTATCCTACTTAGTTAAAACAGTTTTTTTGGCAACCAGGAAAATAATTAATTCATAAGAAGTCTCTGAGAATACTTTATACTTAAATCCATTTTTAGTCATCTTCTTTCTGCTTTTCTGAAATGAGAAATATTGAAGGGAAATACAAGTAGATGGATCTAATCTTTGAGAATAAGAAGGGGGAAGAAACAAAGTATTATAGGTAGAACTGGACTTCTTTGCTTTTCTCCTTTGCCATGTACCGACCCAATGCTATGCTATGGCAGTTACAGAAATTGCCGATGTGAAATGAACTAGATTGCAATGGGAAGCATCTTGGGTAATGAAAGAGGAATCCACTAAACACTTCAGGCCCTTCAGATGAGCAAGTACCTATTAGTTTCAATGGCTGGCCTAGCTAATGATTCTCACTTACTTTAATTGGAAATATTCTGCTTTCATCTACTGTCAGGAGTCAACAATTATCCTCATGAAGAAATAGAAGAGCCAAAGTATACTTTTGACCTTTGTAAGTTTATTATTTTTTGCTCCGGTAGTCATGAAAATTTTTTATACTAACTTGAAGGTTATGGAAGGGATGTGGTGGGCTTGATTCAATTAATGCATTTGTTGAATATTTTACTTGAGTATTTAAAACGGCCATCACTAATCATTAGCTTTTACGTCCTGGTTTAGGCACCATAAAAACAAATCGAAAAAAAAAAAAAAAACCAACCAAAAGCATACCATTGACAACAGCCAACTGTAGCTAACAAGTGCTGCTTCTATTCATGGACTGGTTAAATGAACAAGATTGAAGGATGCCTCTTTGATAAGCCTGCAACATTTAACACCTACTTGATTGAATACACAGTTTTTTTCTATTAAGGACACTCACCTCTTTAGTAATACATAAGAACCAAGAAAGATTATTCTGTTATTTAGAAAGATCCTACAAATCCATGTCCCAAGGACAAACTGGGCTCTGTGTTGCTCTGTTCATTCAGTGAGTATATGGGTAAATGTTCTTCAGTCTTCCCAAATGTATCAACATGAGAGAACTGTTGTGAAGTATTCAGGGAAATGAGAGTTTTCTCATTATCATCCATAGTGAAGGCTGGCATCCACTGACTACTTTCTTTCCATATCTAAGGTAATGCTTCCAATAATCTGGATTATTTAGACTCTTCTAACTAGAGGTGTATTCTACAAATGATAACTTTTTCTTTTGTCATTTTGCTTATTGCTCATTATCAAGCTATTTATGTTTAAACATAAATGGTGTTTGCAGCCATGAAATTAAAAGACGCTTTCTCCTTGGAAGGAAAGTTATGACCAACCTAGATAGCATATTCAAAAGCAGAGACATTACTTTGCCAACAAAGGTTCGTCTAGTCAAGGCTATGGTTTTTCCTGTGGTCATGTATGGATGTGAGAGTTGGACTGTGAAGAAGGCTGAGCGCCGAAGAATTGATGCTTTTGAACTGTGGTGTTGGAGAAGACTCTTGAGAGTCCCTTGGACTGCAAGGAGATCCAACCAGTCCATTCTGAAGGAGCTCAGCCCTGGGATTTCTTTGGAAGGAATGATGCTAAAGCTGAAACTCCAGTACTTTGGCTACCTCATGCAAAGAGGTGACTCATTGGAAAAGACTCTGATGCTGGGAGGGATTGGGGGCAAGAGGAGAAGGGGATGACAGAGGATGAGATGGCTGGATGGCATCACTGACTCGATGGACGTGGGTCTGAGTGAACTGCGGGAGTTGGTGATGGACCGGGAGGCCTGGCGTGCTGCGATTCATGGATTCACACAGAGTTGGACACGACTGAGTGACTGATCTGATCTGATCTGATCTTGCTCTTTTTCCACCTAGGATCTTCCCAGCTTGGTTAATTTCACTCAGTATGGTGATTTGACTGGATTTTAATCTCCTGAGAAATCCTGTACTATTTCTATCGGGATCAGATAAGAAGTCTGTGATGGTCCATTATTACTGAGGCAATTTGTGAGAAAGTTTTCAGGGTACCTGTGACAGGCACTTTGGGAAAACTAGGGCTATTACCAAAAATGAATAAAGGGATTTGGGGATTTCCTTAAATTCAAAGGCACTTACATTTTCTCTACATTTCTGGGCTCTCTTTCTAAACCTCTAAACTTCACACTGCTTCTTATTTAGATGTAGCACAATGATATACTAGATGTACTACTTAGATCTAATGCAACTACATAGAGGTACTCTACAAAATTCAGGGCTCCTAGCTAAGGCTTTCAATAAGAGAGGACACTGTTTCATTGGCTGATAACTTGTTTTTGTGAAGTGTTCATTAATTTGTTGACAACAGGCACATTAACTGAACTGATGAACAAATTTCACTGATAGAAAATAATCATTTTCTTTGAATTAAACTCTCAGAGTTTGCAACTCCTATTTTCTGCTAAGAAATTTACATCACTTAAATTCTACTACACTGATAAATATAATCAATCAACAGAGAGCATGCTCTGAGGAATTAATTGTTGTCAGTTCATATATTTAATGGGACATCACACTTCATTAATTTAGCTAACTCATTAAACCTAATCAGACATGTAAGAGAAAAAGTTAATGACCAAAGTTAAAAAATAAAGTCTGGACTCTAAAGAGTCTTCATTTGCAGTACAGAACTTTGAGTTACACAGAAATGGATTGTTTATTCCAGAAGATACCTTTTGTGTGCTGTGATTCTGTGCCAAAGAAACATAGAGGGTTTTCCTTCATTTGGGATTTGTAAAGCATGTACTATTAGCATAAAAAAGAAGCCACTGTCCTTTATATCAAGGGTTCATGTTATATATACCTCTTCTAATTCTTATATTGTGGAGCTGTTTATGATTTAGCAAAGGCAATTTGAAATGGTGAAATCCATGGAAGATTGTAAATTTCTGTAGATGCAGAGATGTTAAATTTATATGTACTTCCAAATCACAAGGGCTACCCAATTCATTTTGCTTTTCCACATTCATTTCAGTTAACACCATTTTGGTTTTGTTGTCCATTTTCCTTGATCTTTTTGGCATCTTTTAAGAAAAGCTCACCATAGTACATCTTATAAGGAGAGGGAATTGTTACCCTGTCATAAAAGAGTCAATGGTTTCAAACCATAGGCCTGCATTGAGGCTGTGCTTTCCATAGGATGGGAGTGGGGGTGGGACAGGCACTAACTAGCGGAGGTTATTGATTGTTCATTTCCATTGCCTTCCTTCTGCTGCCAGGCATGCAAGTCTGTTTGTGGGAGAACAACCACAATGCAGTGCTGCTATTCTATCAACTCTGCATTGATGCTGTCCCACAGGTTTGAACCCCATTATTCCCTAATGGATCTTTCCATGCACGGTAATTTGGGAGGCAGCAATTTTGCCTTTACCAAGTTCTTATGGCTCTGCTGGTGTTTGTAGTATATCACTACCTAAATTAGAAAGCCTTGCTAAGCTGTTCTAGGAAATTGTATTTCCTGTTTGTTTGTTTATTTTAACCATGCCTGGAAGAAAAGCTATTTTAAATAAAATGCAATCTAAGACTATCACAAGTTATGTTTAATTTTTTCATGGATTCACATCAGAGCTACATGACAGAGCTGGAAGGGGTCTTAAGAATAATTTCTAGTTTAACAACCTCATCTTCTGGATGGGAAACCCTAGGGTCAGGGAGGTACAGTGATTTGTGGAAGATCTCATGACTAAATAGCCTAAGTAGTAGTGCAAGAGATCTGATTCTCTTAGTGAGGAGCTTCTCTTATTATTTCATACTAACTCTCATGATAAAGCTTTCATTTACTGAGCACAACAGATATTTGCAATACCATATTAGAGAAGGCCATCTCTAGACAATTTTCTCAAGGTACAGTGGAATAGTGCATTTGCTGTTTCGTATTATTTCACTGTCAAAACTACTTAATGCACTTTAGATCACATTTGATTATTGAGGTAGTAAAAAAGACCTATTTTCTCTAGCAGCATTGGTATTATTTTTATCATACATTTATTGGCTACCTATTATGAACAAAGTACTATAATAAGTGCTGGGGAAATAAAAATGATGAACCAGACACTGACCCAACCATTCAAGGGTTTATAGTTTGTGTTAATCTTTGAGACCCAGTGTGCTTCAGGGCTGGTAGAATGGTCTCTCAGTGTCAATTAGTTAGACTCCAAACTCTCAAGTGTAGGAAAAATGGCAATATTTTTAAATGGCATTCTATAAACTGCATGTGCATTTACAAATCCTCAATTTTCTGTTGATATGTAGCAGTCTTTTCTCTCCAGGGAAATAGCATGTACTTTCCTACAGCTCTCTTGAAGTATTTGACATTTTCAATGAATCTTTCTGCAGTTTTCACATTGGATTTTCTTATCTTCTCATGCATTTCCCCTTCTATTGGTTTTGATAGTTTCCATATTTCACTCTCCAAGTTCTTTGACATATCAATTTCATTTCTCTTTCTCACTTATATAGGCTCTTGTTTAGTTGAAGATTTTATCTTTCCATTGTGCAAAGTTCTTTCCTTAGCCTTTGAAAGCACACTTTCTGATCGCTGTGCCTTTGAGAATCCAAGTGGTATTTTTAAGAGTTTTGCAGATTTCAATTGTATTTTAAGTTATTTTTTGTGTTTATAGTGTAGATGTAGCACTTAGATGTTTTATAGTCAATGAATGCTTATAATGTCACTGATGTCTAGTAAACATCTCAATAGTATTTCTTACCCTAAAATAAAATGTATTTAGCTACTCACCTTCTGTTAATTTTGTGGTCAGAAAGGGATTCTATGGTGATTCAGCAGTAATAAAATGATACACTATATAAAGATGTGGTATAAATCGAAAGTGTTTCCCTGTCTACCTTCTCACCCAGCCAAGAGTTAAGTGCTACTTTGTGATGCATCATGTTGCTGCTCTCAGTGTATCTCAGAGGATGAAACCAAATATTTATATTGCTACTCTTCACTTTCTTATTCGATTATCTCTCTGTCTGCCTAGAAATCTGTCTATCTTGCTATCTGTCTGTCTCTTTATCTATGACATTATAATCCTAATGCAGAGCAGATGGGCATCTAAGCATTTACCTTAAAAATAATTCTGAAAAGGAAAATTGCAAAGAATGATATGGCAAAATGCTATATTCCCTTCACCTACCTCACAATTGTACTCATGAATATTTTCTTTATTCATTACATTTTCTTCCCCTCATGGTAAATAAATAAATCATGTCTCTTTAAACCATTACCTCCAATTCTCTTTCCCTCCTGCTCTACTGAGAAATAACCACAGTCATGAGTTTGGTATGTATATTCCTTATCTTTTATTTTCTTCTAAAAAATTATGAAATACTTCTTACAATTAAAATAAGGTATTTAATTATAGAGAAGAATAATAAACATTTGTGTATTCCCCGTCTCACATAAGTAAGACAACAATACCCATACTCTTGATGCTATTTATGTATATGCCTCTTTAATCCTATCTCTATGCCCACTTCTCAATCGAGGTAATTAATACTCAGAATGCTGTGTTCATTATTCCCTTGTTTTACCACATATGCATGTACATTGAAGCAATATATTGTTTAGTTTTGCTTTACTTGGCTTTTCAAAAGTTATATCATTTAGTATGTTGTCTTCTATGTATCAAAATATATCCACATTGTTTCATGGAGCTCTCTGTCATCCTTTATCAGTAATGTATAGTATTGCACTCTGCAAATACACACAATTTATTACATTAGCAATGCTCCAGCAGATAGTATTGCTTCCAATATTTTACTTTGAGGAGCAATTATTCTATGAAGTTTCTTGTATACGTCTCTGAGAACATAGATGTAAGTGATATTTTAGAGTATATACCTAGAAGTGAAGTTATGGTGCTACAAGAAACAAATATATTCAACCAATCTGGAAATTTGATGCAACATATCTTCACAACTTATTTTTATGTTTTGGAAGGGCCCTACCTATTCACAGCCTTTTTGCTCTTTGCATATAAAGAGTAAAATAACTTATTGACATCACTATTATTCAATACAATACTGGATTCATCAAAATGTTAAAATTTTGCTCTACAAAAGACACTGTTGTGAGGATGAAAAGACAAGTCACTGACTAAGAAAAAATGTTTGTACATCATATATTTTAAATATGAATAGTATGTAGAAAATGTAAAAAAAAAAAGTATTAAAACTCAGTGGTAAAGTACAAAATAAATCCAGTTGGTAAAATAGGCAGAAGGCAGGAACAGACATTTCAGTGAAGAGAAGTTACAGATGATGAGTAGGCATGTGAAAAGATTTCAACATTGTTAGTCATTGGATATACACAAATTAACATTATGAAATATCACTCCATATCGGAATGGCTAAAAAAAAATAGTGACAACATCAAGTGCTAGAAAAATAAAGAGAAACTGTATCACTCATACTTTGTTTATGGGAACATAGAATGGTACACAGAGAAGGCAATGGCACCCCACTCCAGTACTCTTGCCTGGAAAATCCCATGGACGGAGGTGCCTGGAAGGCTGCAGTCCATGGGGTCACTGAGGGTCAGACACGGCTGAGTGACTTCACTTTCCCTTTTCACTTTCATGCATTGGAGAAGGAAATGGCAACCCACTCCAGTGTTCTTGCCCGGAGAATCCCAGGGACAGGCGAGCCTGGTGGGCTGCCATCATGGGGTCGCGCAGAGTCCGACACGACTGGAGCGACTTAGCAGCAGCAGCAGCAGAATGGTACAGCCACTCTGAATAACAGTTTTATAGTTTCTAAAGAAATTAAAGAGGTAAATACCATATAAACAAGCAATTGTACCATTGGGCATTTATCCTAGAATTATGCAAACTTTTATTCATACAAAAATCTGACAGGATTCCTCACAAAAACTTTATTCAGAAGAGCCCCCAGCTAAAAACAGTTAGATATTCATTAGCAGGTAAATGGTTGAATGAACCATAGTACATTTGGAATACATGGAATATTCAGAAATAAAAAGGAAAAGACTATTGATGCATACAATAACTTGGATGAAACTTGAAGGAGTTATGCTCAATGAATAAAGCCAACTTTCAAATATTATGCACTTTATAATTCCCTTTATATAACATCTCCTAAAGAAAAAAAAAATAGATATGGAGAAGGAATCATTGGTTGCCAAATGGTAAAAGCAGGAGAGTGGGTTGTATGTGGCAATAAAATGACAACATGAAGATACTTGTGGTGATGGAATTGCTCTATATCTTTACTTTGTCAGTGTTCATATTCTGGTTCTATTTAATACTAGAATTTTATACAATGCTGCCATTTGGAGAAACTGGGTAAAGAAAGGGTACATGTAATCTATTTATTTTCTTACAATTGTACAAGAATCTATTACTGTTTCAAAAATTTTTAAGTTTTAGAAGTGAATTTGTTGAGTTTCCTGAATAAAAGAATTCAGAATTTATTAGATTATCTGTACATCAATTTAAAGAGAATTGACATCTTTATGACAGTGTCTTTTTCATATGGTATGTCTATTCTTTTATTTAGACTTTATTAGTATTTTTATCAATATATTTACATTTTTTTTCTATTGAAAACCTAGAGAACTTTTCATTAGATTTATTTTTTGGCACCTCATTCTCATTTGCTATTGTAAATCCTTAGTATAAATACAATAAAAATTATGTTCTATTTAGCTGAATATTATACCACTGTAAAAAGTAAGTTGTATTTCTATATCCAGTCAATTTACCAAGCTCAATTCTAAAAACTCACATGTAGATCATTTTCTTTTTCTATGTACACATTTAAACTATGAATAAACAACAACAATTTTGCTTATTCTATCTTTTCCATATGTTTTTTCTTTTTTCTTACCTGATTGCACTGACTAGACCCTCCACAAAAATGTTGAGTGGAAGTGGTAAGAATGAGCATTCTTATCTTACAGTGTAATTATTTTCATTATCTTTTAATTTTTATTTCCAATTCATTTTTATTATTTTAGACCTTCAATTTTTTCTTCATTTTCTTATTCTTTGTCGAACTTTGACCATTCTAAGTTTGTATAATTCCCATTGTAATGTTGACTTTAGTACTCCTTTTTAACCTGTGAGTTATTTAGCAGTATGTTCAAAATCTGGAAACAACTTTAAAGATTCCTTTTGCTTTTTATTTCTAACTTAACTATTATTTTTAAAGTATGATCTACATAGTCTAGTTCTTTTTTGTTTCATGACTGTACATGGTCACTTTTTGTAAATGACCCATACTGTGCTGTGCTAAGCCACTCAGTCATGTCTGACTCTTTGCAACCTGACTGAGTGACCGAGCATAGCACAGCATGGGTCATTTACAAAAATTGACCGTATACAGCCATGAAACAAAAAAGAACTAGACTATGTAGATCATATTTTAAAAATAATAGTTAAATTAGAAATAAAAATCAAAAAGGAATTTTAAAAGTTGTATAAATGACCCATAGATAATTGAATAGAATTTGTATTACCTAGTTGTTGGGGATCAGAGAAAGCAATGGCAACCCACTCCAGTACTCTTGCCTGGAAAATCCCATGGACAGAGGAGCCTGGAAGGCTGCAGTCCATTGGGTCGCTGAGGGTTGGACATGAATGAGAGACTTCACTTTCACTTTTCACTTTCATGCATTGGAGAAGGAAATGGCAACCCACTCCAGTGTTCTTGCCTGAAGAATCCCAGGGACGGGGGAGCCTGGTGGGCTGCTATCTATGGGGTTGCAGAGTTGGACATGACTGAAGTGACTTAGCAGCAGTTGTTGGGGATGAAGAAGTTACTTAAAATTTGCTACTCATTTGTCAATTTAAGACTTATACTGTGACTTACCTTTATCCCTCTCCTGTTTGGGATCTCTCTCTCTCTCTCTTTTAAGCTATTTATTTATTTTAATTAATGTGTTTATTTTAATGGGAGGCTAATTACTTTACAATATTGTGATGGCTTTTGCCATAGATTCACATGAATCAGCCATGGGTGTACATGTGTCCCCCATCCTGAACCCCTCTCCCACCTCCCTCCCCATCCCATCCCTCAGGGTCATCCCAGTGCACTGGCCCTGAGTGCCCTGTCTCATGTGTCGAACCTGGACTGGTGATCTATTTCATATATGGTAATATACATGTTCCAATGCTATTCTCTCAAATCATCCACCCACACCTTCTTCCACAGAGTCCAAAAGTCTTCTTTACATCTGTGTCTTTTTTGCTATCTCTCATATAGTGTCATCGTTACCATCTTTCTAAATTCCATATATATGCATATATACTGTATTGGTGTTTTTCTTTCTGACTTACTTCACTCTGTATAATAGGCCCCAGTTTCATCCACCTCATTAGAACTAATTCAAATGCATTCTTTTTAATGGCTGAGTAATATTTCATTGTGTATACATACCACAGCTTTCTTATCCATTTATCTGCCAATAGACATCTAGGTTGCTTCCATGTCCTGGCTATTATAAACAGTGCTGCGATGAACATTGGGGTACACATGTCTGTTTCAATTCTGGTTTCCTTGGTGTGTATGACCAGCAGTGGGATTGCTGGGTCGTATAGCAGTTCTATTTCCAGTTTTTTAAGGAATCTCCACACTGTTCTCCATAGTGGTAGTGGCTGTACTAATTTGCATTTTCACCAACAGTGTAAGAGGGTTCCCTTATCTCCACAACCTCTCCAGCATTTATTGTTTGTAGTCACTTTCATGCATTGGAGAAGGAAATGGCAACCCACTCCAGTGTTCTTGCTTGGAGAATCTCAGGGGCGGGGGAGCCTGGTGGGCTGCCGTCTATGGGGTCGCACAGAGTCGGACATGACTGAAGTGACTTAGCAGTAGCAGACTTTTTGATAGCAGCCATTCTTAAGCAGTGTGAGATGGTACCTCATTGTGGTTTTGATTTGCAGTTCTCTGATAGAGTGACTTTGAGCATCTTTTTATGTGTTTGTTAGCCATCTGTATGTCTTTGGAGAAATGTCTGTTTAGTTCTTTGGCCCATTTTTTGATTGGATCATTTATTTTTCTGGAATTGAGCTACATAAGCTGCTTGTATATTTTTGATATTAATTATTTGTCAGTTGCTTCATTTGCTATTATTTTCTCCCATTCTGAAGGCTGTCTTTTCACCTTGCTTTTAGTTTCCTTCATTGTACAAAAGCTTTTAATTTTAATTAGGTCCTATTTGTTTATTTTTGCTTTTATTTCCATTACGCTGGGAGGTGGGTCATAGAGGATCCTGCTGTGATTTATGTCAGAGAGTGTTTTGCCTATGTTTTCCTCTAGGAGTTTTATAGTTGCTGGTCTTACATTTAGATCTTTAATCCATTTTGAGTTTATTTTTGTGTATGGTGTTATAAAGTGTTCTAGTTTCATTCTTTTACAAGTGGTTGACCAATTTTCCCAGCACCACTTGTTAAAGAGATTGTCTTTTCTCCGTTGTATATTCTTGCCTCCTTTGTCAAAGATAAGGTGTCCATAGGTGCATGGATTTATTTGGGGCTTTCTATTTTGTTCCACTGATCTATATTTCTGTCTTTGAGCCAGTACCATACTGTCTTAATGACTGTAACTTTGTAGTATAGTCTGAAGTCAGCCAGGTTGATTCCTCCAGTTCCATTCTTTCTCAAGATCGCTTTGGCTATTGAAGGTTTTCTGTATTTCCATACAAATTGTGAAATTATTTGTTCTAGTTCTCTGAAAAATACCATGGGCAGCTTGATAGGGATAGCATTGAATCTATTGATTGCTTTAGGTAGTATAATCATTTTCACTATATTGATTCTTCTGATCCATGAACATGGTATATTTCTCCATCTATTTGTGTCATCTTTGATTTCTTTCATCAGTGTTTTATAGTTTTATATATATATATATGTGTGTGTGTGTGTGTCTTTTGTTTCTTTAGGTAGATTTATTCCTAAGTATTTTATTCTTTTCTTCACAATGGTGAATGGAATTGCTTTCTTAATTTCTCTTTCTGTTTTCTCATTGTTAGTGTATAAGAATGCAAGGGATTTCTGTGTGTTAATTTTGTATCCTGCAACTGTACTATATTCATTGATTAGCTCTAGTAATTTTCTGGTGGTGTCTTTAGGGTTTTCTATGTAGAGGATCATGTCATATGCAAACAGTGAGAGTTTTACTTCTTCTTTTCCTCTTACATCCTGAATCCTATTTCTTCTCCTTTTTTAGTTGATTTTTTTTATCTTGATGATACACATTCTTCAAGGGTTTTCAGAGAGAGTGTGAATCTGAATATACTTTTATTCTGTGTGCAAATCAAACCTGCCTATAGAATTACAGGTTATAAACAGTTGGTTTTATAATTCCAAAAAAGTGAAAGTGAAAGTGTTAGTCACTCAGTTATGTCTGAACTCTTTGAAACCCCATGGACTGTAGCCTGCCAGGCTCCTCTGTACATGGAATTCTCCAGGTAAGAATACTGGATTGGGTTGCCATTTCCTTCTCCAGGGGTCTTCTTGACCCAAGGATCAGATCTAGGTCTGCTGCACTGTAGGCAGATGCTTTACCATTTGAGCCACCAAGGATAGCTCCAAAAGATAATTCCAAAAGTCCTGTTCTAATGTCATCTAGCATCAAGTGTTACAGTTAAGAAGCTTGAATAAATATTAGTTCCTGTTTCTTGGTACGTTATACAATATTTTTTCCTTTCTGAGAACTTTAAGAATTTTTTCTTTCTATTTCTATGATTCTGAAATTTCAAAATCATGTACCATTCTTTTTTTCCCATTTTATTTGTTGTCTGGACTCCTTCATGGCTCTTTTATTTTGGAAACACAAGTTTCTTAGCTCTGTTGAATTGTTTTACATTATTGATTCATTATTTCCTACCCCTCTATTCTGAAATCTGCAGCACTAATTATTTGGATTGGGGGCCTCCTGGCCTGATCCTTTTCCTTTCTTCTTTTATTTTCTATCTATTTTTTTACCTCATATTCTCTTTTCCTCTGCATTCAGTGAAATTTTCTTAATTTTCCAAATTTGTGATTATATTTTTAAATTACAGCCCAAATAGGGCTAAATATTTTCATATTTATTACATATGTGTATATTTGTATGTTATATATTTATTTTAATTGAAGTATAGTTGGACAATACTATGTCAGTTTCAGGTGTACAACATAGTGATTTAATGTTTCCATACGTCACAGAATACTCACCATGGTAAGTCTAGTAACCATCTGTCCCCATACAAAGTTATTGCAGTATTATTGAACATATTCGTTATCCTGTGTATTACATCCCCATGACTTATTTATTTTATAACTGGAAATTTATGCCACTTAATCCTCTTCACCTATTTCACCCAACACCTCACTCCCTCTTCTCTCTGGCAACCTTTCCAGAATACTACTGTACTAAATAGTATTCTGTATTTTTTTCCTTATTCAATAGTTAAAATTTTCCTTCCCATTATCAATTATAGACTACCTTTAAAAAATGTTTTCTGCTGCTGCATATATTGTTTCTATTTACTTTAATTTCCTTTAGAATATGTATTTATTTTGGTCTATTTTCTTTTGTCTCTTTTCTTGAAAGAGGTTTTCTTCAATTTCTTGGTGATCCTTTGTCATCCATTCATACTTTTATGAGTCAAAGCAATATCAATTTGTAAAAATGCAATTACTGTGAGGCTCAGTATAGCAAAGCTCAATTTAAAAAAAAGAATCAGGCACAACAAACAGCTCTGTGTACACAGTGTGACAGACTAGATTTCATTGTAAATTATAGGATGAGGACATTGCTATTTTATCCTTAACAGTAGGTCTATAGGTCTCCCTCTGGAGAAGGAAATGGCAACCCACTCCAGTATTCTTGCCTGGAGAATCCCATGGACAGAGGAGCCTGGTGGGCTACAGTGCGTGGGGTCACCAGAGTTGGACACAACTGAAGTGACTGAACAACAATAGGTCTCCCTCCACATCCACCCCGTTGTCTCTCCAGACACCCCAGGGGATTTTTTAATCAGTCACTAGGAATATGGAAATAGATGGGTGTAAGCCTAGGTGATATCATTCTGAGTGCTGAGCATCTCATTATTTAGTTTGCAGAGTTTTGTATTTATCCCTTGGTCTTTAGTACAATTCATTTCATCCTTCAACTTTGTTTGGTTTCTTTTGTATCCAGATTCTCACTGGGTACTTTCTCCATAGAGTATACCATCTATCTTCTGCATGAGACAGAGTGGGGTGACACTAGAATTGTCAGTTGACATTTCATAATATCAGTAACTGGGAGAAATATCAATAACCTCAGATACGCAGATGACACCACCCTTATGGCAGAAAGTGAAGAACTAATGAGCCTCTTGATGAAAGTGAAAGAGGGTGAAAATGTTGGCTTAAAACTCAACATTCAGAAAACTAAATGACATCCGATTGCATCACTTCATGGCAAACAGATGGGGAAACAATGGAAACAGTGACTGACTTTATTTTGAGGGGTTCAAAAATCACTGCAGATGGTGACTGCAGCCATAAAATTAAAAAGACACATTCTCCTTGGAAGAAAAGCTATGACCAACCTAGACAGCATATTAAAAAGCAGAGACTTTACCGACAAAGGTCCCTCTAGTCAAAGCTATGGTTTTCCAGTAGTCATGTATGGATGTGAAAGTTGAACTATAAAGAAAGCTGAGTGCTGAAGAATTGATGCTTTTGAACCATGGTGTTGGGGAAGACTCTTGAGAGTCCTTTGGACTGCAAGGAGATCAAACCAGTCAATCCTAAAATATTCATTGGAAGGACTGATGCTGAAGTTGAAACTCCAATACTTTGGCCACCTGATGTGAAGAACTGACTCATTAGAAAATACCCTGATGCTGGGAAAGATTGGCAAGAGAAGAGGACGACAGAGGATGAGATGGTTGGATGGCATCACCAACTCGATGGACATGAGTTTGAACAAGTTCCAGGAGTTGGTGATGGACAGGGAAGTCTGGTGTGCTGCAGTCTGTGGGGTCACAAAAAGTTGGCCATGACCAAGTGACTGAACTGAACTGAACTGAATTGATTTCATAATGAGAGGAGAGCATGGGAACTGTTGTTATTTATAAAGACTTTCAATCAACTCTCTTATTCTCAGTCTTAAGTCAAAACTTACATTTAGGGACACTAGGCACTTCCTTTTCCTGGGATTCTAAGATTCTGTAAAGTGAATTGACTTGCTGCTTGCTGATATTTGTTTATTTTTAATTTAAAGCAATGAAGATAATGGTCACTTTTCCCCTTTTGGTTCCTGTATTTCTTTAAATTCCATTTTTTTGTTATGTTTTCAATCAACTTTTTATTAATATTTTATTAGTATAGCTTTTTTCTGTCTTGAATTTCAACTCTTTATAATATTTTGTTTAATTATCTTTTGAGAAGAGCAAAACTTATAGTCAGGTGTGTGGAAGTGTGTGTGTGTGTGTTGCAGATACAGGTGATAAATGATATTAATAAATAAGGAAATTATATAACATGTGAGAAGGTGCTCTTACATGCTATGGAAATAATAACATACAAAGCAGGGTTAGGAGTATTAGTAATATAAGAGGAATGTGTTGCAATTTATACAGAGTGGTCAAGGTTAGGTCTCATTGAGAAGGTGACATTAGAAGGAGGTGAGAGATTTCATCAAGGAGATATCTTAGGAGATATCTGAGAAGATACCTGATATTTTACACCTAGGCAATTATCAGATCAAAGGCCCTCCAGGATTAGGATTGAGTATTGAGAAAGAGAAAATTTGTGTGCCTGGAGCAAAGATAGTGAGGGAGAGAGTAGTAAGTGATAATGTCAGAGACATAGGAGGGAGAACAAATGATATAGGGCTTTGTGGTCATCGTAGGGACATTTCCTTTCATTCTGATTGTCTTGGGGAGCCAGAACAGTTGACTTACGATGTATGTGTAGGAGGGTTGGGGAGAATGGGGTGAACAACAATAGAAGCATTGGATCTCATGGAACTATTGTTATCCAGACAAGAAATGATGGTGGCTTGGACCTAAGTGGAAATTACAAAAGGGGTAAAAAGTGACTGGGTATAGTTCAGATTCAGATATACTTTGAAGGTAGAGCTATTAGGGTAGACTGTGGACTATCAGAGAAAGGAATGAAGGGTAACTCCAAAGTTTTGGCATAAGCAACAGGGAAAATGCAGTTATCAATAGATGACTCAGGAAAGACTGTCAAGAGAAGTAGTTTTGATATTAGAAAGGAGTTTGGTTTTAGACATGTTGAATATAGGATGCAATAGACATCCATTAGGATCTGGAGCTTAAAAGAGGTGTTTGGGCAGGAGATAAAAGTCTATGAGTCTTAAGTGTTGACATGAGATTTAAAGCCAAGATACTGAGTGAGATCCCCAAAGGAATGAATGTAGATAAGAAAAAGAAGTAGGAAGGATGGATTCATATGGGTGACTCTTTGAAGAAACACAATACAAAGTTATGAGTACAAAGTTAGTTAAAATAATAAACAATTATTTAGGCTAAAAATAAATTTCACACTAAAAAAGTTGAGAAATATAAAAATATTACAAAGTCCATGAAAGTAAGTGTTTTTTTTTTTAAATTAGTTTACCAACTGACAAACCATTCAACCTTTTCCCAACTCTTTTTGGCTGCTTATCCTTAATGCCATTTCCTACAGCTATAATTTAAATATGTTTCCACTGAAAATAGGAAGGCTTTATCAAACTTTTTTTTTGATTGCTGGAATCAAAGTTTGCTTTTGATTGCCCAAAACATATGGCTTTATTGTAATACTGATATAGGCTATACCCTATACACACAAGAATTCTAATATATTTGATTGCATATTATTCCCATAAAAAGGTACATTTATAATTGATATGCTGAAGTGCTATATATATTCCTGTTGAGTGAGAACTTCCATTTTTATTAGGCATTAATTTTTCATGTTTGAAGATTAGAAGAATTTCCCATTGACTAGTTTTTATATTCACATGTTCTAAACTTTGTTTCCCTTTCACCAACTACATAGCCTCAGGTGCCTTGAAACACATTCATATTGCAGGGCATTCTGGCACATGAGAGACTGTAAAGTACTCTTAGAAGCCCACTTCTCTGCGAGGTAGCTGGCGTTAGCTTAACTATAAATGAAAATGACTACAAAAACCACTTAAAAGTATCTTACTAGACCCAACTTATTTTTGGCCACAACCCTAAAATGATTGCTACTACTTAAGCAGCACCTGACAAACATGTGACAGAAAAGAAGTATAAATGGAAAAAAAAAATAGTCTTAACCAACTGCAGTTAAAATATGTAAAAATTTTCTTAGGGCCCTCATAGCATTGTGAAATGTGCTCATACAAAAGAGGATCACTGAAGCTAAGATTAAACTTCAGTAGGTTTATTGTAAATCCTCCTTTGGGAGAATATTAAGGACTGAGTCCTAAAGTACACCAATATGAAAAGTTTGAGGGTCAAAGAGAGACCACAAAGAAAGCTGAGAAAGAGAGGAGTGATCAGTGCAATTGGAAGAAACTCAAGAGAAATACAGTCTTTGGAAACTTTGAAGAACATGTATCAAAGAGGAGAGATTGATTACCTGTATGAAATAAGATGAGGAATGAGGATTGCCCATTGGATTCAGCAATGTGGAGGTTATTTGTGATATAAACCAGAGAAGCTTCAGTGAATTGATGGAAGAAAAATATGATGTGATGGGTTTAAAAGAGAATTAGGGTGAGAGAAACCATAGGCAAATAATGTAGGCAACCATTTCAGTAAGTTTTTCTGTAAAGGGTATTGAGATATGGACATATAGGTGGCAGGGGTAGTAGAGTCAAGAAGACTATTTTTTGGGTATACTGAAAGGAATGATTCAGTAGAAGATAAAACTCTTATAGCACAGGAGAGAAACAAGGAAATCTAGTGCAGAAATGAAAGGTTTGACTTTAGATAGTTGCATCACTCATTCATTAATGGTAACAGAAAAGGGCTGAGTATGTAAGTGCACATGTGAGCAGATGGTGGAGCCTGTGGAAATTTTCTTCTGAGGGCTCTCATTTTCTCAGTGTGGAAGAAAGCACAGTCACTAGCTTCCTACTGGGAGTGAGGATGCAATAGGAAGTGTTTGAGATAAGAGAAGAGGTGTGGATTATTATCTAGTGAAGTGGGAAAGTGAATGGCTTAGGGAAGCTTAGGATTTCTGGACAACATTAAGGGTTCATCTGGAACTGTGGTATTTTATTCAAAATGTCTATGTAGTCAAGGGCTCTTTTATAGACATATTTATCTGTACAGGTACAGGGGAGTGAAGCAGGCTAAATTTGTCTGTGGGATCAGGGGCAAAAATGAGCTGAGAGGAAAATAAGTACTTGTGGGAATTTGAGATGACTGATAGGATGGCCTTTACCTTGTGGGTGATTTTTGAATGAGTATTTGAAAGAGGAGAGTGACAGAATTCAGGGAAGGCATATTATATATCTTTGAAATGAATTACATAAATAATTTAAGTAATGTGCTAGGCAATGACAAGCTTAGAGTTTCGATGAAACTAAAACATTTATAAATGCCATAACTGAAATTGTCTGACCCAAGAGCCCCAGTGAGTTTGCCTATTGTTACTCATTTGATGGGCAATATTAGTTCCTCCTTTCCTTTCAACTACAAATTAACACTCCATTCTGAAGCAAAAGCAATAAATTCAGCAACCTCTATACCTCCACTTTTGGTGTGCATTCTGCTTCTTGGATTTATCTCTCCTTACTATTTTTCACCTTCAGTGTTGAGAAGATAACAGAATCAAGCCCAAAGTAATAACATAATGAACTGTTTCCTTTTTCCCCCAGTAACATCTAGCCCTGGTAAATATGGAGTTCTTAGCTTCCTTCATAATAGTAGCCAGGTAATGATGATGAATCCTTAGGCTCTGTGGTCCTCATTACCAGTTGAGTTTCTTCTCTGGGATGGGAACTCTCTTTATGCAATGGAAGTAAATCCTCTGAGCTGAATCTGCAGACTGAATATAGAGTCTTCATCTTAGTTAAAGATGCTATTAAAAAAAAAACTATAGCATGATGGCTTAAACAGAAAACATTTATTTCTCTCATATCTGGAGGATAAGCAGTCCAAGATGAAGGCATGGCAGACTTGGTATCTGGTGAGGGCCGGCTTCCTGGTTCATAGTCCATTTTCTCAGTTTCCTCATATGGCAAAAGGGCAAGAGAGCTGTCTGAGGTCTCTTTTTAAGGCCACTAATTGTACTCATGAGAACTTTATTCTCATGACCTAATTATCTCCTAAAGGCCCTACCTCCTAATTCTATCACACTGAGGATTAGGATTTCACCATATGAATTTTAGGGGGACACAAATATTCAGCCCATAACAGTCTTGGTTTCCAACTGTGCCAAGAGTAAAGTGTCATGGATTTAGGGAAAGGAGATAATTTGAACTTTAATGAGTTATCCCAAGCCCTTCCCTAAAGTCTTGAGATAACTTAGTGAAGTAACATTTATTCTTATATTACAGAGATGGAAAAGAATGCATATTAAGGTGAAATTTTGTTAAGAAATCCTATAATCTTCATCCAATATGATTTTTAAATTCAGAAAGTAACATTTCTAGAGAAAGGATTGTTTTCTTGACAGCATACAAATACTTCCCCTTCTAAACCTCAAGTATCACTTACCACTCCTTTGACAAGTAATATATGTCCCACAGTCAATACTACCTCATTCAGACAGAGGAAACAAGCTCTATCAGTGTCATTTGCTTCAGGATAGACTCTTGCACAAAGCCTTCCAGTATTTGATCAATTGATTCCTTGGACCTGAGGGACAGGAAATCCATGGGCTCACATGCTATTCTGGTAGTTGTTAGGACTGAGAAAAAGCCAGATTCTGAGAGACGGTGTTCTGTCCCTAGTGTATATTTTTGAGATGTACATTCTCTGGGCAGTGCATGTGAGTGAGAGTGTGTATGTGTGTTTATGTGTGTGTGTGTATGTGTGTGTGTGTAAGCAGCAAGAAGAAGATTGTTTTGACCACAAAAATAGCAAACTAGTGATAGAGTATTATGTTGTTTCTCAAACTGAAATATAGCTTAATAGATTTATTAAAAATGAAATAGCATAATATATCCTAAATCAGAGTGTATTAAAGTAGGAAAAGTAAGTATTGTTATAGGAAAGTTTTGTTTCAGCATGTATACATTGGTTTGTACCATTATTTATTTTTCTTATTGTAGGTTGCATATAAAATATTTGAGGCATTGGTCCAAAGTAACAAGTCCCTTAAGCAATTTACCTCAAAGAGTTATTATAATGTTCATGCATCAATGTGCACAACATTGAAAATAACCTCTAGCATAAAAATTACTTGGTAATACACAGTGCTTTCTTTTCTAATTTTTTATAATAGGATCATGCTATTTTGAATGAAAATTTGAAAAATTAAGATTTTAAAAGTATTAAGTACCTTAAAAATACAAACATGAACTACATTTTATTCTGAACAATATATTTTAAAGGGTTTTGAGATCTTTGCATTCAAGGGATATAGAATGTCATATTTTCTTAGAGTTCTGCATGCCACTGATCCCTACCTGGGATCTAGCCCAAACTTGGTGGTGACACAGGTTTGGAGAACTCGTATCAAAGTTAGATTCAAGGAATTTGAACTTGGCCAAGAATATTGCTCTAAGAGCTCAAAGAGAAAAAGTCAGAGGCTTTGGAGGACAAAAGCCAGTAAAGCTAAACTGTTCCTCAAGTTTGAAGGCCAAGGAGGACAATGAAAATGTAAGAACAGAGCAGGAAGCAGAGAGCAAATGTTGGATCAAGGTGACAGGATATGAGCCAGTGTAAGGTCTGGACTTCAGAATGTAAACCTGTGCCCAGTAAAGCATGGCTCAGGTGGAGGGAGTCATGGTGACTCAGGGAAGAAGGGTAGCAGCAGCAGAAAGCAGCAGTGGAATAAGACAGAGTGATACTCTGCAGCCCCATCTTTGCCTTCTGGAGGAGCACACAGCAGTAGGCAACAGCCGAGTTTAAGGAGCCTGACAGGCTGACTGAATACAGACTTTGCCACTTATTTGCTGTGTGAGCGGGGATATGTTAATTAATCTGTGCGGCTTAATTTCTACAATGTAAAGTGAGGATAATATAGGACTGCTATGAGGATTGAATAAGTTAATATTTGCAAAGTGCTTAGAACAGTGGCTGTCTCATGCTTTAGCAATAAGTGAGTGAAGCACAAGCTGGAATCAAGATTGCTGGGAGAAATATCAATAACCTCAGATATGCAGATGACACCACTCTTATGGCAGAAAGTGAAGAAGGACTAAAGAGCCTCTTGATGAAAGTGGAAGAGGAGAATGAAAAAGCTGGCTTAAAACTCAACATTCAGAAAACTAAGATCATGGCATCTGGTCCCATCACTTCATGGGAAACAGTGGAAACAGTGTCAGACTTTATTTTTGGGGGCTCTAAAATCACTGCAGATGGTGACTGAAGCCATGAAATTAAAAGATGCTTGCTCCTTGGAAGAAAAGCTATGACCAACCTAGACAGCTTATTAAAAAGCAGAGACATTACTTTGCCAACAAAGATCTGTCTAGTCAAGGCTATGGTTTTTCCAGTGGTCATGTATGGATGGGAGAGTTGGACTATAAAGAAAGCTGAGTGCTGAAGAATTGATGCTTTTGAACTGTAGTGTTGGAGAAGACTCTTGACAGTCCCCTGGACTGCAAGGAGATCCAACCAGTCCATCCTAAAGGAGCTCAGTCCTGAGTGTTCATTGGAAGGACTGATATTGAAGCTGAAACTCCAATACTTTGGCCACCTGATGCGAAGAGCTGACTCATTTGAAAAGACCCTGATGCTGGGAAAGATTGAAGGCAGGAGGAGAAGGGGACAACAGAGGATGAGATGGTTGGGTGGCATCACCAACTCAATGGAGATGAGTTTGAGTAAACTCTGGGAGTTTGGTGATGGACAGGGAGGCCTGGCATGCTGCAGTCCATGGGGTCGCAGAGAGTCGGACATGACTGAGTGACTGAACTGAACTGAACTGAAGGGCTTGATAAATAAATAACTAAATTGTCTCCATGGCTTTTCACTTACAGAAGGATAATTTTTGACACATTAATTTATGACTTTCTCTGTGTATTTCTCACCTTTCTCCCTGCCTTTATTCAAGCAGGAAGTTAAGCTCAGTGTTTGAGCTCATCATATTTATTCTGTGTATACTTCTCTAGGTATTTATGCACACTTTATTTTAAAAACTTTAAAGGCAGCAAGAGGAGGGAGAAATGTTCCCTCTGAGGGGAAGAGTGCAGGAATCCCTTGTCCTGTGCTGTGACTCCACTCTGCAGAGGGGTCACTTGCCCCTCTGGGTAAGGCTGGGTGGGGCCCCTGGGGAGGCTGGGATGCCCAGTTTGGATGCTCCAGCTCTCTTCAAAGATGCCCTAATCCAAGGGTGGCGCTGCAGCAGTCAAGCTGCTGGCCCCAAAGAGACCATGTCGATCTCAGAGTTAGACAGTAGGGAGTGATGTGTTTTGACCAGAAGTCCTCCCCAGTACCTTGATTCTTTTGTGAAATGCTCAACTTTGCTCAATCCAGGGGAGGAAACTAGGTGAGGAGCAGGAGGACAGAAAACTTCAAGAAGGACCAAGGCTGAATTTTCTGCTAGTTTTAGAGAGAGGGGTGGCTGAGTTTTATTCTGGTTTAAGAAAACTTTAAAAATATCTCTTGCACACCCAAGTTTATAAAGTGAAAATCATTCAGGACATAGCCATATTTTCTGATAGCTTCCCTTCTTCACCTACTAAGTTGCTTTTCATTTGAATCAAAAGTGTTAGAAATGGGGAAAAAATCCACTGATGATCTCAGTCCCCAACCCCAGCACTCTACTGTCTCAAATAGTGACACAGAGCCTTGTTTTCAGCCCAGCTGTCACATCTGAACCCACAAGAGCACTATGGCCTGGCTTTGGGGATTTGGATGAAGAAGAACCTCTCCCACATCTGAGTTTTGTGCCTAGTTATTACCAGAAAAATCTGTGTACCAACCTGTCAGGTTATACTCCTTACTCAGACAGCTGTCACAACAGTGAAAATAGGCTTTCCTAAAAAAGGTGACCAATGTGACATAAACTAAAGCCAACTGTCCCAGGATTGAGCAGCCAGAGAACACAAATGAGGGTCCATTAGCACTCACACTCCAATTATGATCGCCTCTGTCAGAGCACACTCTGCTGAGGGTTTGGAGGCTCACTTAGGAGGTGTTTTCCAAGTACTTGCAGTCAACCTGGCTACTCCCCAGGGCTGATTTCTGCTGCTCTGCACTGTGCCACCTACTTGATTGTTCTGCTTGGACTCCTTTTACCACTTCAGGCTGGTTACCCCAAAGATCTGCTGACCTGGCTGTTAGTTGAACTGGATTCAGCAGCTGCTGCCTCTGACATCTGAACAGCTTGGCTCTGCCCTCAGCAGTCTTGATCTGCTGGGGGTCAGATCTCTGCTGACTCGCCTCATATGTTGGTGCCATCTCTGCCTTCTGTTTAGACCAGGGAAAAG
Source organism: Bos indicus x Bos taurus (assembly GCF_003369695.1). Lineage (NCBI taxonomy): Eukaryota > Metazoa > Chordata > Mammalia > Artiodactyla > Bovidae > Bos > Bos indicus x Bos taurus. The sequence continues at coordinate 41,839,698 of NC_040078.1, read as the reverse complement.
GAGCATCCTCTGTGTTGTTGCCTGGACTCTAATATAGAGGTTAATCAGTTCAGTTCAGTTTCTCAGTCGTGTCCGACTCTTTGCGACCCCATGAATCGCAGCACGCCAGGCCTCCCTGTCCATCACCAACTCCCAGAGTTTACTCAGACTCATGTCCATCGAGTCCGTGATGCCATCCAGCCATCTCATCCTCTGTCGTCCCCTTCTCCTCTTGCCCCCAATCCCTCCCAGCATCAGAGTCTTCTCCAATGAGTCAACTCTTTGCATGAGGTGGCCAAAGTATTGGAGTTTCAGCTTTAGCATCATTCCTTCCAAAGAACACCCAGGACTGATCTCCTTTAGAAGGGACTGGTTGGGTCTCCTTGCAGTCCAAGAGACTCTTAAGAATCTTCTCCAACACCGCGGTTCAAAAGCATCAATTCTTTGGCACTCAGCTTTCTTCACAGTCCAACTCTCACATTCATACATGACCACTGGAAAAACCATAGCCTTGACTAGAGACCTTTGTTGGCAACGTAATGTCTCTGCTTTTGAATATGCTATCTAGGTTAGTCATAATTTTCCTTCCAAGGAATAAGCATCTTTTAATTTCATGGCTGCAGTCACCATCTGCAGTGATTTTGGAGCCCCAAAAAATAAAGTCTGACACTGCTTCCATTGTTTCCCCATCTATTTCCCATGAAGTGATGGGACCAGATGCCATGATCTTAGTTTTCTGAATATTGAGCTTTCAGCCAACCTTTTCACTCTCTTCTTTCACTTTCATCAAGAGGCTCTTGAGCTCCTCTTCACTTTCTGCCATAAGGGTGGTGTCATAGAGATTAATGATGTAGCCTGGAAAATTCCATGGATGGAGGGGCCTGGTGGGCTGCAGTCCATGAGGTTGCTAGGAGTTGGACACGACTGAGCGACTTCACTTTCACTTTTTCACTTTCATGCATTGGAGAAGGAAATGGCAACCCACTCCAGTGTTCTTGCCTGGAGAATCCCAGGGACGGGGGAGCCTGGTGGGCTGCCATCTATGGGGTCACACAGAGTCGGACACGACTGAAGCAACTTAGCAGCAGCAGCAGCAGAACAGCTGAGTTGGAATAGTCTCAAGTAATGACCACTTTCTGTACCTAGAATTACCCTTTCCTCAAATGCTTTTCCTGATCCTGGCTCCTTAGGCTAGACTCTTTTTCAAGAGATTTCCATTTTAAGGCTCCTTAGTCAGCTAAGCATATTTAAAAGAACTCCTTTCCAATCACCACCACCTCATCCCTCTCCCCAGGTCCTCACACAGGCCTGCATAGGTCTGAACCCTAATTGTGGATATAGTTGAAATTTTTGTCCCAGGGGCTCTTTGATCTCCAGAAAAATCAGAAGATGCACACAAAAGCTTAGTGGGGGTAGGGGGGTTACCCCCTAACCTCACACTGGCTATGTCTAAGCCTTGGTTTTAGCTGGACCCTCTACATGAGATGATATCCTACATGTAGACTATACATTTAAATGTAGAAATGATGATGATGCTAACAATAATAATCAACATTTCTTGAGCTCTTTTCATCTGCCAGGCATTGTACTGGATATACTCTAAATAAAATATGCCCTATCTTATTTAATCTTTGCAATGATCCTGTGAAGTAGTTGTTATTACATTAATGTGGACTACAGATAAGGACCCAAAGGCACAGAGGATGAATAACTTGCCTGAGGTTCTACATGACTGGATAAGGATTTAGTTTCAGGAAGTCTAATTTCTGAGCCCACCACTGTATCCCTGAAGGATGTGTTGCTTTATGAATGTACTCTGTGCCAGGGTGTGGTGAGGAGGCTTTCCTCCTGTGTTTAGGTACCCCTGACTCTTACTTGCATGGACGAGAAAAGGCTAATTAACCTGGGTACATAATATCTCATTAATCCACTTGCATTGTTCTAAAGAATAGGGACAGAGAGCTCCTAGGTCACTGCGTTAGTACTTTCTTAAAACATATCCTTTGAGGAATGACTACTACCCTTTTTTTCAATATTATTCAATAAGTACACAGATATTCAATAAGCACATTGCCAAAGGTGGCAGTCTTGTTTGCTTGTCTTTTAATTCTTCTAAAGTGAAAGTGAAGTCGCTTAGCTGTGTCCGACTCTTTGCGACCCGTGGACTGTAGCCCACCAAGCTCCTCTGTCCATGGGATTCTCCAAGCAATAATACTGGAGTGGGTTGCCATTTCCTTCTCCAGGCGATCCTTAGAAGAAGGAATTCTTCTAAGGTGCAAGGCAAATATAACATTGATAATCTATTAATCAGATGACTGCATTATTGATATATAGTAAAATGCTAAGCAATATGATGTGCATTGTTATTTATTAGGTGTGTTAATGAGGAGTTGGGAAAATTGCTTTCCTTTTATATCTATTCCTTTCTTTTTTCATGTCTCTACCTTTATTATTGGGGACAATGGTGGCCATGATGTTTTAGAATTAGATCTAAGGAAAACATTCTATCTATCTGAAAATGTACACTGTGACACGTTTGGTCAATCAGCAAAACCACAGGGCATTTTGGCCAGAATACTAGGCACTTTTTGGCTAGTAACAACTGGGCTGCAAAGACCTTGAACTTGAATGGGCATACTGGAAATCATCAAGAGTTAATAGATGTGGGGGATTGTGCTGCTAATTATTGGTGAGACGGAAGGACTCATCTGGAAGTACTTTGTTTTTCCCGTGTGCCTAACAACATTTCTGTTCTTCTTTCTTTTTTAACTAATGATTTAAGTTTGTGACCTTGTAAACACCTGCTGTGCTTACTTTGGCAAAAGTCTGGAATTCACTACTCTCCCCAGGTGATACTTAGGATGATAGTTTGAATTCAAGTACAGAAAGGCAATTCTTAGCTATCTTTAATTATTAATTAGGTCAACAAGGAGAGAAGAAAATGGGCCACTGCTACTTGTATTCAAAGTGCTGTCAAATATAGAATGTGTCCCTCATTCACTATCTTAATTCATTATATATCGTGCTCTTAATTGTTTTTATTTGAAAATAAATCACCTGTTTTTTGTTAAGCTCACTGAAAATTTTACTTTTTTGTTAAAATTTTGTTCTAAATAGTCTTCTGTTTAATTACTTGTGAGAAACTTAATAATAATTACAATTAACAAAATAAATGCACCTCAGACACATTTTTAAAAAACAGCTGCTGCTGCTGCTGTTGCTAAGTCGCATCAGTCATGTCCGACTCTGTGCGACCCCATAGACGGCAGCCCACCAGGCTCCCCCGTCCCTGGGATTCTCCAGGCAAGAACACTGGAGTGGGTTGCCATTTCCTTCTCCAATGCATGAAAGTGAAAAGTGAAAGTGAAGTCACTCAGCTGTGTCTGACTCTTCTCGACCCCATGGACTGCAGCCTACCAGGCTCCTCCATCCATGTGATTTTCCAGGCAAGAGTACTGGAGTGGGGTGCCATTGCCTTCTCCATTTTTAAACAGCACTTGCATAATATTTAGCATTTGATTAATAGCTCTGAAAACAATAAGGCACAAATATTGCCAGAAATGTATTATAAGGGCCAGCTCCTGAGGCTGACAGGCATTTCAAAATGAAGGTATTGAAGCATTTGAAGACTTTTTCCATTTGTGTATAGTCAGAACAAGACAATTGCTTCCCAAACGTGATTTATTTGTTGCCCGTGTTTTGTGAACAAGTGTTTGTGTGGGCTTGACTTTCACTGTCATTTTCTCTTTCCAGATATACCACATTTTGTGGGGAAAAAGCCCTTTTTGGAATTTATTCAGTTATTCAGTCATGTCCAGCTCTTTGTGACCCCATGAACAGCAGCACGGCAGGCCTCCCTGTCCATCACCAACTCCCAGAGTCCACCCAAACCCATGTCCATTGAGTCGGTGATGCCACCCAGCCATCTTATCCTCTGTCGTACCCTTCTCCTCCTGCCCTCAATCTTTCCCAGCATCAGGGTCTTTTCAAATGAGTCAGCTGTTTGCATCAGGTGGCCAAAGTATTGGAGTTTCAGCTTCAGCATCAGTCCTTCCAATGAACACTCAGAACTGATCTCCTTTAGGATGGACTGGTTGGATCTCCTTGCAGTCCAGGGGACTGTCAAGAGTCTTCTCCAACACCACAGTTCAAAAGCATCAGTTCTTCAGCACTCAGCTTTCTTTATAGTCCAACTCTCCCATCCATACATGACCACTGGAAAAACCATAGCCTTGACTAGACAGATCTTTGTTGGCAAAGTAATGTCTTTGCTTTTTAATATGCTGTCTAGGTTGGTCATAACTTTCCTTCTAAGAAGTAAGCGTCTTTTAATTTCATGGCTGCAATCACCATCTGCAGTGATTTTGGAGCCCCCCAAAATAAAATCAGCCACTGTTTCCACTGTTTCCCCATCTATTTGCTGTGAAGTGATGGGACCGGATGCCATGATGTTAGTTTTCTGAACGTTGAGCTTTAAGCCAAATTTTTCACTTTCTTCTTTCACTTTCATCAAGAAAGTCTTTAAGTCTTCTTCACTTTCTGCCATAAGGGTGGTATTATCTGTATGTCTGAGGTTATTGATATTTCTCCCAGCAATCTTGATTCCAGCTTGTGCTTCTTCCAGCCCAGTGTTTCTCATGATGTACTCTGCATATGAATTAAATAAGCAGGGTGACAATATACAGCCTTGTCGTACTCCTTTTCCTGTTTGGAACCAGTCTGTTGTTCCATGTCCAGTTCTAACTGTTGCTTCCTGACCTGCATACAGATTTCTCAAGAGGCAGATCAGGTGGTCTGGTATTCCCATCTCTTTCAGAATTTTCTACAGTTTATTGTGATCCACACAGTCAAAGGATTTGGCATAGTCAATAAAGCAGAAATAGATGTTTTTCTGAAACTCTTGCTTTTTCAATGATCCAGCGGATGTTGACAATTTGATCTTTGGTTCCTCTGCCTTTTCTAATACCAGCTTGAACATCTGGAAGTTCACAGTTCATGTATTGCTGAATCCTGGCTTGGAGAATTTTGAGCATTAGTTTATTAAGTAAATGTAATTTACTTTGTAAATTTATTTTACTATGTAAAAGTAATGTAAATGTAAAAGGAAATGTAAAAGTAAAATGTACTTTACTATGTAAAATATGAACTCATCTACATTGACTTATTTGCCATTGTTTTCTTATATTTTCTCACACATACACACATATACATATGCAAATATAAGGGTAAATCTAAATGAGTAGTTGACTGTATAAAACGCAATAGTATGTAAGATGTATATTTACACAATGTGTGCTTTAAAACAATACTTACTGTCTCATTCATTCACTACTTTTTTGGATCCTCCCACATATTTACCATTTTTGTTGCTCTTCACTCCTTCCTACATCTCTTCCTCTTCACATTTCATTCTATTTTCAGTTGTAAACCTCAGGTTCTTAAATTCTGCTATTGTTTCCTAGAATTTTCCTAGCATTTTCACTCAGTTATTTTAAAGTTCCCTATATCACTATTCATAGGTTCTAGCTCCCTGGCAACATTTTCAAGTTTGACTTGGAATTTGGGTTGTGGTGTAATTGGAATCACCCAGTAAACATGCCCTAGAACATCGTCTGAGTCCCAATAACTCATCTGCTATCTTGCCAGTGGTGGAAATTTCACTTGATAAACATTAAACATTTTAACCTTAACAAATTACAATATCTCTTATTTTTACTGTTGTTTCTTGTCCCAACATATTCCTAGTTATCCTAGCTTGTATGCTGGACATTGTATTTTGAAACTGTTAAAATAAAATATGCCTGAGCATCACGTTACCTTCCTCTAAAGAGGATTTTCATTTGCTTTGTCAGGTATGTAGAAGAAGTAGCAATCAGTGTGTGTATACATGATCAGTCACATCCAACTCTTTGTGACCCCATGGACTTCTGTCCATGGAATTTTTCAGACAATAATTTTGGAGTGGGTTACCATTTCCTACTCCAAGGGATCTTTCTGACCCGGGGATCCAGCTCGCGTCTCTTGCATCTCTTGCATTGGCGGGCAGATTCTTTGCCACTGCACAAGCTGGGAAGTCCAGTAGCAATCAGAGTTGATCTGAAGTCCAGGACCAGGTGACTCAAAGCAAGGCTGCGGTCTGTGCCCTGGAAAGTATCTGACAAAGAGAACTTTCTCCATCCTGACAGTTTGATAGATATCAGATTTCTACACTGGTCAAGACAAATTCAGTGAGGGTAACTAAGGAGTTGAAAAATGTTTCTCATTAAGTAATAATGAAAAACACTGGAGTTATTATTTTTACTAAAGAAGAAAAATATCGGTGTTGATTTTATTATAATTAATTTCTGAAGAACTACTAGTTCTTCCCTGCTACTTTAAGAAAAAAAAAAATCTCTAGAGAAAACTAGGTCTCCTTTTGAGTATTCAGAGGTTATGAGATTCCTAATATTGAAAATGAATATTTTCCTAAATGTTCAATTATTAAGTGCAAGGACAATGTGCATAGGGCATTTAATGAGGTATCTGCCCCATGGTACTTACTCAATAAATGGCAATTGATACTACTATTACCACAGTTCCTACTACTACTGCTTCTGCTACTACTAAAATTTTAAGATCCCAAACAACAAGATTCTTTCCAGCTCTATTGGATTGGTGTGGCCTCATGAAAAGATGAAGCAACATGGTGGCAGCTTTAGAGGTGCTCCTCTGGCTGTGGTTTGGCTGTATATGCAAGATCAGAGGAGCCCTCCTTTAGAATCAGGGTTTGCAACTCAGTGTGTATCAGGACAAACATATCATCAGTGCCTAAAAGATGATTTGGCCATAGCTGTGACACTATAACATTACTTTCTGGTGGGATTAATTTCTGAAATGACATTCTGAGCTAGGGATTTCAACTATCCTTCCCTCCATTATTTTGGGAATGCTTGGAGAGTGCAGAATGGAGGGTTTTCTGAATGTGACTTTTTAAAAAGTGATATTGAATTTCAAGATCATTTTAAAATAGAACATGGAGGAGGTTCTGAAAGACTGAAGTTGAAACTAAAAAGAGAACTTATGGTAGAAATGTTTTAAAGGCATAATTATGATTTAATTTTTGTCTGGGTTAAGCTATTGGAGAAGGAAATGGCAACCCACTCCAGTGTTCTTGCTTGGAGAATCCCAGGGAAGGAGGAGGCTGGTGGGCTGCCATCTATGGGGTCGCACAGAGTCGAACACAACTGAAGTGACTTAGCATTAGCATTAAGCTGGCTTTATATGGTTGGGTTGGCTGACAGTTAAATAACAAAATATTAGGGGAGGAGTTTAAACATAAAAATCCTTGTCTCAAATATTTGATGAATTATTTAATCGGTACCAATTGTAGCAAAATATAAAAGGTACTGAACTGTATTTTAGGGACTACTGCTACTAGTCTACTGCTTAACCTTGCTGTGTGAGCATCAGGCCATCTACAAGTTAGACAAACAGAAGAAACACTATAATGTGAACTTTGATATTGTTGACTGTTGAAGAAATGAAGTGATTAGCTGATACAGGATGGAAATTTGAACAAAGTCATTCTATTTTCCATAAGGAAACCAATAAATAAAAATGATGCCAGCCAATAGGAGACGTTTGCCCTATATTACTTATTTGTTCTGTAAATATTTCTAACTATTAAGTGTGTGACACACTGAAAGTAAAAAACAAAGCATTTTTATTGACTGAGATAGGAGAACTTCACCATTATGTTAAAGAAGCTTTGATTATGGTAGTGATTCAAATGGTTAGAGATTTCTGAAAAGCTGTTTCTTCTGGCTGTTTTTGGAGTAGGACAGAGCAAATGAGCTCTTCCTTCTTGATGAAATCTCAGTGCTATTGGCCAAAGGTGAGAGACACTTTTTAGATTTATGTTTCATCAAATAGAACTTGGAGAAGGAAATGGAAACTCACCTCAGTATTCTTGCCTAGGAAATTCCATGGACAGAAGACTAGTGGGCTACAGTCCATGGGGTCACAAAAGAATCAAACATGACTTAGTGACTAAACAACCACAAAATAGAGTTTAGCTTCCTCAGAAAAAGAGACACATGTAGTACTTTCTATGGTTGGCTGAGATTTCCTCGGATGGCAGACTAGGCCAAAGCTGTCTTGGGAGATCTGACAAAATCATATGAAGGCAATTTAGCTGCAGGGGATAGTTTAGAACAACCTTAGCTTTTTGAGTCTTACAAGATCTGAATCATCTTTTGTTTAGATGAAGAGGAGCTTTACTTTCTGAGCTTCAACAACAAAACTCAGTATATTTGAAGTGCAATTACCAATATTGAGGATTATAGTCACCTAAGTTGGCAGTCTATTACTCTTTTCTTTGGCTCACTCCTTTAATCAAGGGCATTTTAGGGGCCAAATTTGACAGCTGCAGTGCTGGAGACAGATAGGGAACAAGGTTCTAGGATAAGTTACATTTTCTCTAGCTTTTGTGTCAAAGCAATTGGCAATCTATTAGAAAGTTTCACTGTCTGCAACAAAGCCAGGAAGCTATAATCCACTGTTTCTCTGGCAGAACTAACAATAGGATAAAGTGGTTTTGATAAAATCTCATTATATCCACATCTATGGGATCAAAGAAGGAGAAAAAGAGCTTATTTTTACAGGGAAGAAATGTTGGTGTTTCATGGTCTTACTCCTCTGGGTGTTGGAAGTCCTGGGGTAACTCAGCTACATTGTGGTTTTGCACTCCTATGCCTACTGTCTTTCTAATGTTGTTCTTCAGATATATCAGAACCTCTTGGAGAACAGCAACATCAGCATCAGCACCCCCAGTAACAACCGCCATACAGTAATTACAGCAGCAGCATTTTCTGGACCTCAGCTGGTGGGTTATTCTGCTTCAGTGCATTTACTATATTGAGTTATTTTGATTTGTAACTAATTTTAGTAACTTCCAATAAGACCATAAACTGTCTTTATTTCTCCTTAACCCTCTTTTCAGTTCTTTTGCTCTCTGTAACTCCCTTTCCTTTCTCTCCTCTAGGTACCAAAAGCAACTTCACACAATGACTGTTTCTTTGTTGCACCCCTTGGGTCTATGGGACATAACTATTATTTAGTGTCTCTCTTCAGTTGTTCATCAGGACTTCAAAGGCCTATCCATTTGCTTAGATACTGTTGCACAAAAGTAGAGTACATGAAGAGGCCATTCTCCTTCTGAACTGATAGTTAGGATACTTCTCTGAAAGGAAAGAGCACAAGTTTTCCATCGGTTGGCTGATGGAAGGAAAGCAAAGAGGCAAGCTTTGGAGAAAGTTACTAGTCCTGGCTCCTATTGCTATGGTTGCACCATAGTCACAACCTCATGTCTCAACGTAGTATTATATATATTCTTTGAATGGGTCTTCTATACTTTTAAGAAGCATTCTGGCCAGATACATGGTGAAAGGACTTTGTGGTTAATTAAAGATCTGTGGTAGAGTACTGCTTACAATTAATTTTGCATTCTGTGTCAGTAGGTATCAAATAATTAAGCTATATAGTAGAGGTTAGCTCATTTCTTTTAATAATTTACAGTAGGTGCAGAGTTCTTGCCTGGAGAATAAGGGACGGGAGAGCCTGGTGGGCTGCCGTCTATGGTGTCACACAGAGTCGGACACGACTGAAGTGACTTAGCAGCGGCAGCAGCAGCAGAGCAGACATTGTAGATACATATTTTTTTAAGATTTGTTTTTTGATGTGAACAATTTTTAAAGTGTTTTACTGAATTTCTTACAATATTGGTTCTATTTTTTTTTTGGTCTGCATGTCATATGTGGTTTTAGCTCCCCAAGCAGGGATTGAACCTGCACCCTCTGCATTGGGAGGAGAAGTCTTAACCACTGGATCACCATGGGAGACCCCAGAAATTATAGACAAAGGATATCAGAATTTAAGTTTTCATTAGCTAGCTGAGGAAATGTTCCCTGTGATAACTGCTCTATCTTATAATTCCTCAACAACATTACCATTAGCATGGGCTCATGAAGCCTTCTATTTGTTAAAGTATTCAAAGCATATTATCTTGAAAAGCTTTTAAAAACTAACCTTTTTGAGTTTGAAGACTTAGTGAATAAAACTCAAAACTGAAATCGTTTCTCTATACTATCCCCTCCTTTGGAGTGCTTTTTTCTTGAGTTAGAAGGTTAATTGCTAATTCTTTATCATCCAAAGTGTCAGCCTCCTTATTATAATGCTAGATCATATACTGGAATGTCCCTTATCAAACATGACTGGCTAATTATTAAAATACTCTGTATTTTTCTCCAGCTGTTTTCTTTCTGCATAAACAAACTGCTAAGTTCAATTGGCTTCCATTTGCACTCCGTTGCTTCTTGAAAACAAACACACTGCAAAAATGAGTTGCCTCTGGGTGTTTCTAATCTCCAAGGGCAGAAGGAACAAATGTGTGCATGATTTCTCTAATTTAAAAACAAAAAACCACACGCCTTAAAAATCTAACGCACTTTAAAAATATTGTACAACATTATTTCTTATACTTCATAAAGATGCAGTATCTGTTTCCACAATTCCCGAATTTTTTCATTTGATATTTGAGGATGTTATTTTATCAAGTGGGAGAAAGGGCATCATCTTCAGGCAATAAGATATATCACCAAATATCCAGAACACAGAAATGCCATCATATTTAGACAATGAAGAATTAATTTCCATTCTGACTAACCAGGATTACATGGTTTAAAGTTCAGAAGAGTAATGATTTATTTTCCAATAGGTTCAGCTTGGCCTGATTTGATTGCATTTCATTCTGTGAAAACAAAATCACAACAGTATAACAATTGTTGCTCTGACTGTAGTGTCTGAGGAGCACATATTTGGCATGCATCAGAACTGTGATTTAGTCACAGTTTTGCTGATTTCTCCAGCTCCCATGACCAGACTTGTTTGTAGAGTTTGGATTTTTGTTGTTTCTCTCATGCCTCAGGAAAAGGATAGCACATTATAGAGCCTAATTTACTTTATATCTAAGAATGGGATTTTGAATTAAAAAAAAATCAGAAGTATGTCTTGGCCTGGATTCTTATGTCTTTCTTTAGTTGATAAAGTAGTTAAAAGATTACTCTTTAAATCCATACAAATTTGGAATTAGAGACCCAGATCCACCAATTACTAGCTCCATAATGCTGGGCAAGTTGCTAACCTCTGATAAGAGTATTTACCTCACTAGGTCCTTGTTAGATATTGTGAGGTAATGCACATAAAGTGATTGAACTAGAACTGGACACAAAATAAGGCCACAAGAATTCTTTATTATCATTATTGTTATTGTTATTAATAGAAACCATGATTACATATGCAAGGCATAGTATATGAAATACATCCAAATTTTTCTTATTCGTTGTTAAGTTTTTCAGTGTCCATGGAATGATTGTCAGGAGTATAAATCACAGGTGTCTCCATTTATTGATGGATGAGATGGCAGTACCAATCTGAAAGCAGGACAGTCTTTTAACTTAGGAAAGACAGAGGTTCACCTTGACAATACTAATGAAAATTCTTTTAAATTTTATGCATTTGTTTTATTTCATCTTCATTACAACCCTATGAGTTAGGAATGACCTTGCTTGTTTTTAAATAAACTGAGATTCAGAGAAGTTGAATAATCTGATGATCACATAATAGGCAAAGCAAAAACCTGAGTTTGGTTGATCCAGTGAAAGTTGCTCTTTTGTTTTGCCATGCATGGTTGCCTCTTTCTGACATACAGTTTCTGAAACCATATTCTGACATAATAATTTTTCTAATTAATAATATAATAATTCCTTATGTTTGATAAGTTAAAGTATACAAAAGCATAAAGATGATTAAAAAACATAATCTGTAATCCTATCACCACGAGTTAGTCACCTTAATATTTTGGTGTTTTTAATCTGTCAAATACATAGTTACCTGATAGCTCCCTTTGAGGCATGACATTGTTAATATATAGAGGAATCCTTTGTTTTTATTCTCAGGTGATATTTTATAGACCTCTTTCAGAAAACTCTTGGGTCCTGGCCCTTGGTTTTCTGCCACCAGTACAAGAATGGCCATCTTTCCTTTGTTTTCAGCTTGTAAAATATCATGTTGGCATGTAAGGGAATGATTTGGCATGTGAATATCTATTTTTACAAGATAAACTTCAAATAGCCAAAGTGATGCCAATGAGAAGTGAAAGATTCTCTGCTAGCTAAGAAATGGTCACATTCAGAAAGAAGAGAGAAAAAGCACATATAGGAGAAAGAACTATACTAGAAAGTATTTCACTAAAATCTAGGTATAGTTAAGCTTAATTTGTTTTGCCTACAATTATTTTCTGATTCACATGATTAGGTAGTGAAATGAGTATGAAAAGAGGGAAAATGTTATATTGAGTGTAGATGATAGAAAGGTGTAGGAATGATGGATGGTGCTCCCTCAGTCAGTGGTGCCACTTGGATGAGAGATAATTGCAGACAATCTGTTGAGTTTGACCACGAGTGATGACCTATCCAAGTCAAAGTTCTTGAAGCTGATTCCATTTCATGGGCTTTGATCCTCTACTGAAGGGTAAGGATCTGGGGTGTGTGCATGCGTGCATGCGCATGTGTGTGTGAGTGTATAGGCCAATGGGTATTTGTAATGCCATTCAAGATACAGATGTCCATAGAGGTATCATTATTTTTCTTTATGTTTATTTTTGGTTTATTAAGTACCTCATGAGGGTCAGAGGTGGGAGTACATCAGGTAATCTTGCTTTTAAAAAGGCAATTTTCCCTCACTTTTGTTTATATCAAATATGTTATTTACTTTTTTATCTTTAAAGAAAGTATAAAATTATTATTTTTAAAATTCATATGTTTTCTTCTAAAGACAGTCTTAAGGGATTTTATACCCAGGACTCCACAACACACATTGCTGATTTTGAGATTTGTATTTTGGTTTGAAGCCAATTTTTCATCTCTTTAGCTTAGCTTTTAGACTTTCTAAATCCATAAATGCTGAATGCCAGAATTTTAATGTAAACTGACCTTGGGCCCAGTTTGCAATTGATCCCTATTTACCCAGTGACAACTGATACAGGACCCAAGGAGACTGGAGAGCTGAATGATGGTGTTAGATGATAAATTAAAGTCTGTGAAGAAAGTGAAAAATAGAAATGGATGACAGTTAAATTTTTCTAAAAATTTATTTTCTTTCATCAGAACCTGAATAAATAGCCCTGTAGTAGAGCCAACTGTGGAAAACAGTAATGTTACTTAGACAGATCATACACTTTCTACGTTTGATTAGTCCTACTATGTTTAATAGAGGACGCTATACTTTAGCCATCCTAGAGCACTTGCAGACTCTTGAATGTATGATGTTTTCTTGCTTTCAAGCCTCTGTCCTCTTTCTTGAAATTTTATTCTTCAAAATGCAATTTAGCAATTGTTCTGGGAAATCATCCCTCTCCTCTTCCTCTATATTCTCAGTGTCTAGCATCAGGTCAAGTGCTAGACGTCCAGTACATTTTAAGACAATATGTAAATAATATAGGGATCAAAACTACTGGTAAGAAAGTTACTTCTTTCCATTGGAGAAAGGCATTGCAGAGAGGTACAGTTTCAGAGGTGGGGAAAAGGAAGGAAGACATGAAGAATGTAAAATTTTTATGCATGAATTGTTTTAGATGACTTAAAAATTACTTCTGATAAAAAATTGGAATAAGGTGAATATCCAACTACATGTTTACAATTGTCTCTGAGTCAACAATAATCAATTATTTGCATCAAAATAATAAATAGAAATAGTTCTTGCTTTTTTTGTGGTTGTGTGCTAAGTTGCCTCAGTTGTGTCTGACTCTGCAAACCTATGGACTCTGTAGCCTGCCAGGCTCCTCTGTCTCTGGGGATTCTTCAGGCAAGAATACTAGAGTGGGCTGCCATGCCCTCCTCCAGGATATCTTCCTAAACCAGGATTTGAACCTGTGTCTCTTACATCTGCCTGCATTGGCAGGCAGGTTCTTTACTGCTGGTGCCACCTGGGCAGCCCTAGCAAAGTTTTATGTTCATTTTTGGAACAGAAGCTATTTTTGATTTAATTTCCTACAAATTTTAATAATACTCTTATTAAAGTCTGAGGACCTAGGAAAGAATTGGAGTGGTTAGAAAAAACGTTACAAGCTTAAGTGTGTTAAAAATATAAAAATCTGAAAAATGGCTTGAAATGATTAAATAAGGCAATTTTCTAAAATTAAAAAAAAATGGCATTGATTGGAAGTTGGTTTTGTCTAGAAATGTGAGTCAGAAAATATGTAGCAGATATTCTTCAGAATTTATTGCAAACCTGTTTTTATAAAAGACTGAAAGCTATGAATGAAATATTGGGGAAATATTTTCATGCCTGAGACTGTAGATAGAATAAATCAAGGGAAATATAGGCTCTTACTCAAAAAGAAAGTTTATCACATTTTAAAATTCCACAGTTCAATTCTTGTAATACTATTGTATTGAGTCCTGAAAGAAGTCTATTAGTTCATGAGAAGTCAGGCATTGCTAAGTAATCAGAGAGTTCAGAGGAATCAGAATTTCAGAACTGGAATGAACCTTAAGTATAATCTAGTCTGGCCTCTTTTTTTATAATTGAAGACTTTGAAGCTTAGAGAATGAGATGGATTGTCCAGGGTGACCTAGGGAATTACTAATAGAGTAGAAACCAGGAGTCTAGACTTCAGGAGCTCAGCCTGGAGCCCACTCCTGGTGACACTGTATCATGCTAGGTTATGTGTCAATAATTTCTTTCCTAGCAATTATATATGTGGCAACCCACTCCATTGTTCTTGCCTGGAGAATCCCAGGGACAGGGGAGCCTGGTGGGCTGCCGTCTGTGGGGTTGCACAGAGTTGGACACCACTGAAGTGACTTAGCAGCAGCAGCAGCAGCATGTATCCCTGGCTGGATAGATTTCCATTCTTGAGAAGGATGAACTGTAATTACATTTGTTGTTGTTCAGTCACTCAGTTGTGTCTAACTCTTTGCAACCCCATGGACTGTAGCATGCCAGGCTTCCCTGTCCTTTACCATCTCCTGGAGTTTGCATAAACTCAAATCCATTGAGTTGATGATGATATCCAACCATCTTATCCTCTGTTGCCCCCTTTTCCTCCTGCTCTTAATCTTTTCCAACATCAGGGTCTTTTACATTTAACAAGTACTTATTCAATCCATTGCTATGCTTGGCATTCAGAAAATCTGAAAAATAATAGGAGATCCACTCCCTGCTCTGATGGCATAGGAAATTAGAAACACCTAACAAAAGTGTAAACATTTCAAGGCCTACGTTATCTTAAATTCAATGTGTTCTCAGCAGTTGACATCAGTCAGTTCAGTCACTCAGTCGTGTCCGACTCTTTGCAACCCCATGAATCACAGCATGCCAGGCCTCCCTGTCCATCACCAACTCACAGAGTTCACCCAAACTCATGTCCATTGAGTCAGTGATGCCATCCAGCCATCTCATCCTCTGTCGTCCCCTTCTCCTCCTTCCCTCAATCCCTCCCAGCATCAGGGTCTTTTCCAATGAGTCAACTCTTCGCATGAGGTGGCCAAAGTACTGGAGTTTCAGCTTCGGCATCAGTCCTTCCAATGAACACCCAGGACTGATCTCCTTTAGGATGGACTGGTTGGATCTCCTTGCAGTCTAAGGGACTCTCAAAAGTCTTCTCCAACACCACAGTTTAAAAGCATCAATTCTTGGGTGCTCAGCTTTCTTCAAAGTCCAACTCTCACATCCATACATGACCATTGAAAAAACCATAGCCTTGACTAGACGGACCTTTGTTGGCAAAGTAATATCTCTGCTTTTCAATATGCTATCTAGGTTGGTCATAACATTCCTTCCAAGGATTAAACGTCTTTTAATTTCATGGCTGCAATCACCATCTGCAGTGATTTTGGAGCCCCCACAAATAAAGTCTGACACTGTTTCCACTGTTTCCCCATCTATTTCCCATGAAGTGGTAGGACCAGATGCCATGGTCTTAGTTTTCTGAATGTTGAGTTTTAAGCCAACTTTTTCACTCTCCTCTTTCATTTTCATCAAGAGGCTTTTTAGTTCCTCTTCACTTTCTGCCATAAGGGTGGTGTCATCTGCATATCTGAGGTTATTGATATTTCTCCTAGCAATCTTGATTCCAGCTTGTGCTTCTTCCAGTCCAGCGTTTCTCATGATGTACTCTGCATATAAATTAAATAAGCAGGGTGACAATATATAGCCTTGATGTACTCCTTTTCCTATTTGGAACCAGTATGTTGTTCCATGTCAGGTTCTAACTGTTGCTTCCTGACCTGCATATAGGTTTCTCAAAAGGCAAGTCAGATGGTCTGGTATTGCCATCTGTTTCAGGATTTTTCACAGTTTATTTTGATCCACACAGTCAAAGGCTTTGGCATAGTCAATAAAGCAGAAATAGAGGTTTTTCTAGAACTCTCTTGCTTTTTCCATGATCCAGCGGATGTTGGCAATTTGACCTCTGGTTCCTCTGCCTTTTCTAAAACCAGCTTGAACGTCTGGAAGTTCACCATTCATGTATTGCTGAAGCCTGGCTTGGAGAATTTTGAGCATTCCTTTACTAGCATGTGAGATGAGTGCAATTGTGTTGTAGTTTGAGCATTCTTTGGCATTGCCTTTCTTTGGAATTGGAATGAAAACTGACCTTTTCCAGTTGACATAGGACCTGGTATATTGGATGGTCAAGAACTGCTGAGTGAATCAAACTGGAGAGATGAAACATCCCTAGTTCATCCCATCATGGCCATTCGATGGTTTAACAGCAAATTATGAGCAAGTGTGCTAAGAGGAGGCTTTACAGTGTGACATCCTGTTTTCTACGTAATGGAAACATTTTTTCAGTTTGTACTCCATTTAGCCTTTGCCTTTTTACAATTTTGTTTTTGTTTGATTTTTGTAAAGAAGGAAGATAGTGACATTCAAAAAAAAACCTCAATTTTGCCATCTCTACAGCATTGCAAAATACTGAGGTAGCAGGTAAAAGATAAGCCATCTCCAGTAGAGAAGACTCAGAAGTATAAAACTGCTTCCCTGGTGGCTCTCCTGCAAAGCAGGAAATCCCTGAGTAGGAAAGATCATGAGTAGGAAAGATTCCCTGGAGAAGGGAATGGCAAAGCAAGCTAGTATTCTTCCCTGGAGAATTCCATGGACAGAGGAGCCTAGCAGGCTATAGTTCATGGAGTCCCAAAGATGAGACACAACTGAGTGACTAACATATACATGAAGTATAAACTACCCCTCAGAATGTATCCCAGCTTGAGGTAAGGGAGCTGCTTTCACAATCCCATACCAGTTAGTCATTGGCTGAGAGCTGTTGGGGGATGGGGGAAAGGTAACCTCCCTGTCATTTCCAACCACCTTTGTGGTTGATTGATTCCAACAGCTTCAGAGCAGTCCTCCAAATCTTCAAGTCTTCAGAAGAAGGCAAAAGCACACCAAAGTCAAGGGAGGGGCACACAGAGGTGGTAAAGAAAGGGAATCTAGGTAGAGCATTGACAGTATTTATTATAACAGTAGTCAGCAAATTTTTTCTGTGAAGAGTCAATAAATATTTTAGGTGCTTAGGCCATGTCATCTTTGCTGCAATTACTCAACTCTGCCCTTACAGTGTAAAAGCAGCCATAGAAAATATATGTGAATAAGCATGCCTGTTGCAATAAAACAAAGACACTTTACAAAGAACTCTGAAATTTTAATTTCAGTAGCTAGCTTCTAATGACCGTTTACTCCTAAGAGTATTTGAACCTGCTTGGAAAGGCTTACCTTATTGATGTCCATCAATACTAGACTAGCATTATCATGATTCTTACCCAATCCTAGCCAAGCCTATAAATTGAAAGACTTTATTAAGCCAGAATCTAATCCTCTTTAAATATTACTATTTTGTCCTCCTTTACTATGGTTAAAAAAATACTCTCTTTTGTCTTATCAAATGTTGCTTTGGTAATGTTTTCAGGAAGGCAGCACTTGACAATATTCTCAGTTGTTCTATGTTTTCTATACTTTAAACTGTCTATAGCTGAATTATCTATAGTTGAAATCAGACCCAAGATTTACCAAATTCAAAGCATTTTTACTAGATACAGTTTTTGCTACAGAAACTCTGGGAACTGAAATCTTCCTGGCTTTGAAACAGATGTTTAACAGTTTTGAAATTATGTGACTTCTATTAAGTATAAATTATCTAAAAAGTTTTTAAGCAAATAGTGCTTTTTATAATTTATGGTGTTCTTTAATTATTAAGAAATTATTTTACTTGATTCAACTGGTCTTTGACAAAGCCTGGTACGTAGAAGGAGACGGCATAAATAAACATGCTGCCTTCAGTTGACTCCTGGGAGGCTAACTTTGAGGAGTTAAATCTTCATATGTGACAACCTCCATCAGGGATATTCTGAGGAAATTTAAAATGCAATAAATTAATATTTTATTAGGAAAAAGTCTATAGCTCTGGTTAGAAACATAAAGCCCTTAAAAACCTAATTAAGTTTTAGATTTTAGAAAAATAACTAAGAATTTTCTATTGAAGGCAACCTATGGAGTAATGTTACAGCTGGGACAGAGAAAGAATGGAAGCATAATTTGTATCAATTCTGGTCACAAATCACATTCACATTTTATTTTAAAGAAAGCCTGAAAATAACCTGAAATAAACTTATTTCATAAAGTAAGAGTATGAAAACTTATTGTTCCTCTTGCTGTATTTTTTATTGTGCTTTGGGACTTGGTTTACTCAGCTATAAATTTTTTAATAGCATATTTCTTGCTTTTGCCTGGGAAACTAACAAGAATATGATACTTTAGGGGTTATTTGATGGAAAAGAAAGTCTTTAAAACTTGCTGAAGCAAGCTCTGGCTCCTGTACTTTTTATCTAAATAAAATTTCTTTTTTCTTCGATTGTCTTCTAGAAGGCAAGAAAGGCCGTTTCTGTTTATAGGCAAAGATTTGATAAAAGAGAAAGCTTTAAAATCTTTCTACTCTACTAACCCTAAGTGCTAGTCATACTTGGAATTTGCCTAACACCACTTCTCAAGAAGCTTTTAAATGTATTTTGTTGAGGGTCAGAGTGCTGATTATGAAGCATTTGCTTTTTTAACCATCATGCTGTAAGAGAGCAAGAGTACACTTTAGAGTTCTGGATAAAGCAATACACAGCCTGGGCTTTCATTTCAATGTACCCAATCAACCCAATCAAGATAAGCATGACAGGTTGGTAAAAGCAAACAAAATGCTGTACCCAAAAGATAACATAGTAGGTTGGTATATCACTTTTTTTTTTTTCATCCAAATGAGTCATGTTCCTGGAAGTCAGAGGCTATAATAAAATAAACTTATGAAACAAAAGGCAATTTTATTAGCATGTCTACATTTTTAGAATGTTTTAAAGAAGCTGTGTTTTCTACTATCTAATGATGCAAAGTGTTACTTTCTTAGCAATGGGTAATTATTTATGTTCTCTGGTTAATGTGGAGCTAGTAAGCAGAGATAAATATGAGACAGGGAAGACTTCTGATGCTCTTGGGAAATCAGAGTTTAGATTAACATGAAAGATTCAACATGTAAAAAAGAAATTTATTGTATGTTTTCCACATTTTCACATCTGGATGGATTATGGAAAATAATGTTCAGTGAGCCAAGTTTTTATTGCCATGTTTCAGACTGAAACTCAGAAAATTTGCATTCATATTTTATTGGCTATTTCATAATGTTCTGTATCTTTAGAATAAATATCCTTTGGCACTCCACGTCTATCTTTATGATAAACCTATTGGGTTTTTCTCCCCGTTTTCTCCCTCTTGGAAAATATACTGTGACTTTCCAGAATTATTTTTTCAGCCTCTGAGGAAGCAATTTTTCAGGCTTCTTTTACTCTTCATATTCAGAGAAGTTTGTCGATTTTTTTTAAAGTTCTCATCATGACTTAACTCTACACTCACCTCAGTTTTAGGTAGAATTATACCTCACTGGGGAAAAAAAAAACCACAAACCAGCAGAATGAAAATACTTTTGGTAATAATTGCTGTGCTATGCTAGTGACATTTGGGTTAATATTTTGTGTTGTGAAAAATATCAAAGCATATCTCATCCTCTAGAGAAAAAACAAACATGTAATTTAAAAAGAAAAAAAAAGCAAGAGATTTAGAGTGTTGACATCAATAGTATTTACTGAGCAACCACTGTGTTTTCAGAACTTAGAGTAATGAGAAAAGTTTAAGGCATGGGACCTACTGCAAAGTACTTTAATGCCTTACATTACACCTTCGGTACACCTTTGCACTGAATTCTCCTCTCACATGGAAATTAATATTGTAAGAGTTACACTTTGATCAGATTTTTACTTGATCATTCACTATTCATTGAATGTTTATCTAAAGATCACCTCTTTTCTGTAAATTTGAATCACTTTTTCTCTTGAATGAATATATTTGAATTTCAGTAGAGTTCCAATCAAGGTTATTTTGGCTACAAAGAACAGTACTTTTTACACCAGCAAAGGAGGGGACTCTATAATGAGATACAGAGGATCTCAAGGATCCCAAGGTGAGGTTCATAGTGTGTATTGTAGTGGAGCTGAAAATCAGAAAGCCAGGAAATGAATTCATTCTTATTTCTCTCTGGAAAATGTTCTTTTTAATTTTTGTGTTTCTTAATGTCTTTTTTCTCTCTCCTTTCTGTTTACTGAAAATGTATCTGGCTCAAGTCTCTGGGGCCTTTCCAGGTGGCTCAGTGGGTAAAGAATCAGCCTGCAATGCAGGAGACTCAGGGGACACAAATTCAATCTGTTCTGGGCTGTCAGGGAAGCCCCTCACCTCACATTTAGCTTATGAAATAATTATTCATATTTTCTGCAATTAACAAAAGAAGAAATAAAATCACATTGGTCAATCAAAATATGTAACTTGCCTCAGATGAGTAGCTAGTAAGTGGTAGAGGTAGCATTCAAACCCTGATAGTATGAATACAAGTACAAAGTCTGCACTCATAAACACCCTATTCAACTTTCTGAGTAACATTACTTGAACTAAAAAACTGCTCAGACTCCTGGTTTCTTAGGTGCCTACATTTTTTTATCTAGTAATTGTAATTCACTATTTGGTTTTCTAATAGTGTACATATGTGGTTCTGTTTTCTTCCATTTCTGACCACTTAGACACATATTTTAAGCAGGTCTACTTTTAGCTTCTTATATTCACATTTTTTCGTTTATGAAAATAACTTTATAATGTATACTGCTGCTACTGCTAAGTCACTTCAGTCGTGTCCGACTCTGTGCGACCCCATAGATGGCGGCCCACCAGGCTCCCCCGTCCCTGGGATTCTCCAGGCAAGAACACTGGAGTGGGTTGCCATTTCCTTCTCCAATGCATGAAAGTGAAAAGTGAAAGGGAAATCGCTCAGTCGTGTCCAACTCTTTGTGACCCATGGACTGCAGCCTATCAGGCTCCTCCGTCCATGGGATTTTCCAGGCAAGGGTACTGGAGTGGGGTGCCATCGCCTTATATTGTATAGATAATATGAAAATTTGCTACATTTTCCTAATATAATTAACTTACTCTATAGATATTAAAATATAGCTTATTTTCTCTGGCATTATGAAGTATTTCAAGCACATTACAAAGGATCATCATATATAATAAGGACCCAAATTCCTACCATCTAGCTTTGCCAAATCTTACCATTTTTGCCATATTTGTTTTTAATCTCTTTTAAAAATATAATTAAATATAAAAACATCAGATGAAGTCTATATATCTCTCTCTGACTTAATCTTATCTCTCTCCTAGAGAGAGATATATACCACTTTGAATGTGATATCTACTCTATCCATGCATTTCTTTTAGTTTACACTTTTACTACAGATATAAGCATACATAAACAATATATAGCACTCTTTGGGGTGTTTTAAACTTTATAAAAATATAATACTTTATATATTTTTGGCAACGATATTTTTTTGCTACAGTTATGCTTCTGAGATTTACCTATGTTGATACATGCAGCTCCAGTTCACTCAATTTTACTGTTGTTTAAAAAAAAAAAGTTTTTTCTCTATTCTCTTGTTGGCTAGTTGATGCTACCATGAACACATTTGTACTTGCATCCTTGCACACAACTGTGAAAATTTCTTTTGGCTATTACTTACCTAGGAATGAAATTGTTTGATTTGTAGACATAGACATCCTCATCATTAAAGGATTTTGACAAACTGCTCCTCAAGTATGGTTTCACAAATATTTTTTAAGATTATATGATAAAAATTCATACTCATTAAAGAACACCTGGGAACATTGGAAAATTAGAAAAAACTAAAAATATCTGTATTACATCTAAAAATATTTTCTTATATACCTTTTATTTATAAAACTGTGACCATAATAATATGCAACTTCTGGCTTGCTTTTTTATTACATTATAAATGTGTCCTTGTGGTATTATGCTGCTGCTGCTACTGCTAAGTCGCTTCAGTCGTGTCTGACTCTGTGCGACCCCATAGACGGCAGTCCACTAGGCTCCTCTGTCCCTGGGATTCTCCAATGTGGTATTATAAACTTCTATTAATGTCATTTCTAACAACTGTATAACATTTCATGAAATGAATTTGCCATAGTTTACATCATAATTTCCCATTGTTGGGTGATTTGATTGTTTCTTACTTTTCACCACTTGAAATAACATTTATATAATTTTAATATAACACATTATAAATGTTTCATATTATTCTGGGTCTGTCTTCTTATTTTAATGTTACAGTATGTACATATTCTATGCCCACCGTTGAATTCTGCAAGCCACAGCACAAGATGGAGTCACACAGGAGATGTTTCATCTTCCTAGGTGGAGAGAATTCCATACTAAGACTTAGATAATCTGAGACGTTGGATAATTTGAATCAAGTGGTTAAATATTTTTAAAGGATCCATCTGAAGAGTTTCTATGGAATCCTATCTGAATGATTATCATCCCTGCATTTTAACAAATTTATTTTGGACTCTGGAGAGCTGCTGACTATTGAAATGGCTGAGAAGAATCAGAAGTGGTTCACTGCTTTTGTTTTTCTTCTAAGACTATATCCTCCACCATTTCCAAAGTTAACATATTGTGGAGAACATGTGTGCATGTAACAGACACAGTTTCTAAACTTTTTCATATCCCTTGTCTTTTGTAGTTTTGAACAAGCTGTCATAATAAGGTCACAGTACAGGCTCAGCCTTATGTTAACAACATTTTGGAGCTGAAACAGAACTCCCTTGGGAAGGCTTCACAGCAGTGTTTGGCATGTGAACAGAAAAATATCAAAAGAAAGAATGACGTAATTTTCCTGTGATGGGTATTCACTATGTGATCAAAACTCTAGAATATTAATTATAAGGTAGAAGCAGGCTGACCTTGAAAAGATACATAAAACACAAATGCGGATTTCTAATGCAGCTGAAAGATTAATTTCCCCACGGGTTCCATTTATTTCATAATAGTTCCCACCATTATACAAGCCTCAAGAAAGATTTTCTTCCTAGGCAATTCTGTGGATAAAACGACAAATAGATTTCAAGTGAGAGGATTCAGTATAGATTGGCTAGCTCGGTGAAGTTTCTGCCCTCAGCTTTGATAGAATGGTAGAAAGAAAGCTGAAGCAGCTACACTCTGCCAAGAAGAAAACTTTCTGAGTTGCCGCTATTTTTGTGCACCTTGAGCTTGTTCAAATGTATGACATCAGAGTTGATGAGGCTGAGGCAATAGAAGGAAATTAATGGATTAATAAAGGAAATACAAAGGTGGCGAATAAAAGAAGGTAAGAGAGGTGTGGGTTTTGGTTAAGTAAAAGTTTTGCCTCAGAGGGATGTAATGTGCTTTAGCTCACTAAACACTAGGCAAAATTGTGAACAGAAATATGACTCTCTTTATAGTGTCATCAATCATCTTAAATTTGGGGCACAGTGTACAAGTCCATGACTTGACCTTTATCTGACACTCCAGCTTTATTTTCCATATCTCCCCTCCAATAGTACCCCAGCTACACAGCAGGCTGATTCTTACTGAGATATCTTTGCATATTCCAATTCTCCAGCCTAGAACATGATTATTTCTGAGGATTTATGAACTGCTTTTTGTTTTGGAAATACTATACTTGAAGTTTTTATCTGTCTAATATCCTTGACTGTTACCCATTTCTGCTCCAGATCTGAAAATTCTGACTTTAGTAGAAGTCACATGGCAGATTCTCCCACCAAGCTTATTCTAGTAGAATCTAGTTGGGGAGGATCCTGCTGCCTATTGGGTCATTAAGATGGAAAAAGCGCCTTACATTAGGAGAAATAAAGACAAGCAGAGTACAAGATAGAAGACTTGAGATCATAGGCTTTAGTTCCACATGCAAACAATTATAAAGTCAACTTGCTTGTTCAGTCACTATGTTGAATCCTACTCTTTGCAACCCCATGGGCGGCAGCATGCTGGACTTCCCCATTCTTCACTGCTTCCTGGAGTTTGCTCAAGCTCATGTCCATTGAGTCAGTGATACCCATCCAACGATCTCATCCTTTGTCACCCCTTTCTCCTCCTGCCCTCAATCTTTCCCTGTATCAGGGTCTTTTCCAATGAGTTGGCTCTTAACATCAGGTAACCAAGGTGTTGAAGCTTCAGCATCAGTCCTTCCAATGAGTATTCAGGATTGCTTTTCTTTAGGATTGACTTGTCTGATCTCTTTGCTATCCAAGGGACTCAAGAGTTTTCTCTAGCACTACAATTCAAAAGCATCAATTCTTTAGCACTCAGCCTTCTTCATGCTCCAACTCTCACATTCATACATAACTACTGGAAAAACCATAGCTTTGACTAAATGGACCTTTGTCAACAAAGTGATAATCCCTGCTTTTGAATGCACTGTTTAGGTTTGTCATAGCTTTCCTTCAAAGGAGCAAGCATCTTTTAACTTCATGGTTGCAACTAAGATGGACTATTCCTCTAGGGTAACTCTAGAGTGCAATTAGTTAAGTAATACAGAAAATAATAAGATGGAAACTATGTCATCAAAAGTATAAAATATTGAGGAGGTATAAAAAGATAAAACTTTGGAATGTGTTCTAGTTTAAGTATATGCAAACCTCACAGTAACCACAAAGAAAAACTTTATAGTAAATGCACAAAAGAAAAATAGAAAGGAATTTGGACGTAACACTAAAGAAAACTATCAAAACACAGGGAAAGGAAAGAGAAGACAAAAAGACATACAAGAACCAGAAAAATATTGAGAAAACAAACAAAATGGTAATAAATACCTCTTAATAATTACTTTAAACATAATGGACTAAATGTACCATTCAAAAGATGTACAGTGTCTGAATGAAAAAAAAAGAAAAATTCATGCATATGCTGCCTACAAGAGACTAATTTTAGAGCTAAACACACACATAGACTGAAGGTGAAGGAAGGAAAAATTTATTCTGTGCAAATGAAAATGGAACAAAAACACCAGAGTATCTATACTCATATCAGACAAAATAGACTTAAAAAAACCTCTGTAATAAAAGACAAAGAAGGGCACTACATAAAAATAAAGGAGTCAATCCAGTGAAGAGATATCCATTTGCAAATGTATATGCACCAACCACTGAAGCATAAAGATATATAAAGCAAATATTAATGGACTTAAAGGGAGAAATCAGAAGCTTGCAATAGTATAATAGTATAAGAGGACTTTTACATGCCATTTACATGATCCAGACAGAAAATCAACAAGGATCCATTGTCCAAAAAAGGACACATTAGGAATTTCCCTAGTAGTCCAGTGGTCTGTGATTCCATTGCAGGGAGCTCGAGTTCAATTCCTGATCAGGGAACTAAGCTTTCGAATCCCACATGCCCCACAGCATGGCCTCAAAAATTTTTTTCTAAAGGACACATTCGATCAAATAAACTTAATAGATAAATATAGAATATTTCACCCCAAACAGCAGAATATGCATTCTTCTCAAGCTCATACGGAAATTCTCTAGAATAGATCACATTTTGGGTCACAGAGCAAGTCTCAGTGGATTCAAGAGGAATGAAATCGTATCACTCATTCTCTTCAACCACAATGGTATGAAACTAGAAATCAATCACAAGAAAAAAACATGAGAAAAGCCACAAAGAACATGCAAATTAAACAACATGATACTGAGTAATAAATAAGTCATCGAAGAAATCAAAGGAGAAATAAGAAAAAATACCTAAAGACAAATGAGAACAGAAATATGACATACCAAAATCTATGAGATGTATAAAAAGCTGTTCTAAGAGGGAATTTCACAGTAATACAGACCTACCTCAAGAAATAAACAAAATCTGCAGTAAACAATCTAACTTCACACCTAGAGGAACTAGAAGAAGAACAAATGAATCCCCAAATTAATAGAAAAAAGAAAATAATAAAGACCAGAGAAAAAATAAATAGAGAAAAAAATGGAAAGGATCAATGAAACTACAAATGGGTTCTTAGGGGAAAAAAAATTGACAAGCCATTAGCTTGATTAATCAAATAAATAAAAGATCTAAAAAAATAATACCAGAAATGAAAGAGGAGAAATTACAAATGATACCACAGAGATACAATGAGTCTTAAAAGACTACCACAAACAGTTTTACCCACACATATGCGGACAATTAATCTACAAAAGGGAGGAAAGGACAAGACCCTAATGCCATGAAAGTTTGAGTGCAGGAGGAGAATGGGGCAACAGAGGATGAGATGGTTGGATGGCATCATTGACTCAATGGACATGAGTTTGAGCAAACTCTGGGAGATAGTGAAGGACAGGGAAGTTTGGCATGCTGCTGTCCATGGGTCACAAAGAGTTGAACATCAACTGAATGACTGAACAACAACAACCAAGTCTCTTCAATAAATAGTGTTGGAAAAACTGGATAGCCACATGCAAAAGAATGAAACTAGACAACTACATTACACTATACACAAAAATTAGCTCAAAATGTGCTAAAGACTTAAATGTAGTACTTGAAGCTATGAAGTTCCTAGAAGAAAACATAGGCAATAACCATAATGACATTGGTTTTAGTGATGTTATTTTAGATTTGACTCCAAAGGCAAAGTTAATAGAAATAAAAATAAACAAATGGACTACATCAAAGTAAAAACCATCATCAAAATGAAAAGGCAATCTAGTAAATGAGAGAAAATATTTACAAATCATATATCTGATAAGGGATTGATATCTAAAATATATGAAGGACTCATAACCACAAACAAAAAATTAAACAACCCAGTTGAAAAATGGGCAAAGAATCTGAACAGGCATTTTTCTAAAGAAGACATACATACAGGTGACCCACAGGCACATGAAAAGATGTTCAATATCTAATCATCAGGAAAATGCAAATCAAAACCAGAATAAGATATCACCTCACACCTTTAAATAACTATTATTAAAAAGACAACAAATGACAAGTGTTGGTGATGATATGGAGAAAAGGTAACTCTAGTACACTGTTTGTGGGACTATAAATTTGTGGAGCCACTATGGAAAACAGTATGAAGAGTTTTCAAAAAGAAAAAAAACAATAGAAATACCACATGACCCAGCTGTTCTACTTCTGGGTGCTTATCTGAAGAACACAAAAACACTAATTCACTAAGATACTAATATATACATTCTGTATGTTCACTGCATCATTATTTACAAAAGCCAAAATATGGAAACATGTGTCCATCAATGGATGAATGGATAGAGAAAATGTGGTATGTATAAATACAATGAAACACTATTCAGCCATAAAAAAAATGAAATCCTGACATTTACAACCTCATAGATTTACCTTAAGGATACTATGCTAAGTGAATTGTGACACATAGAGAAAGAAAAATACTGTATGATTTCACCCACATGTGGGATCTAAAAAAAGCAAATAAGCAAAGAAAATAAAAGCCAATTCATATACTCAGAGAAGACAATGGCACCCCACTCCAGTACTCTTGCCTGGAAAATCCCATGGATGGAGAAGCCTGGTAGGCTGCAGTCCGTGGGGTCGCTATGAGTCGGACACGACTGTGAGACTTCACTTTCACTTTTCACTTTCATGCACTGGAGAAGGAAATGGCAACCCACTCCAGTGTTCTTGCCTGGAGAATCCTAGGGATGGCAGAGCCTGATGGGCTGCTGTCTATGGAGTCGAATAGAGTCGGACACGACTGTAGTGACTTAGCAGCAGCAGCATACTCAGAGAACAGATTAGTGGTTATCAGAGGTGATAGTGGTGGTAGGGGGTGGGCAAAATGTGAAAGTGGATCCAAAGGTACAGTTTCATGGGTGACTTTTTCACAGAAATTTAAAAACTTTCTAAAATTAATATAGAATTGCGAAAGACTGTAAATAACTAAAGCAATCTTGAACAAAAAGAACAAAGTTGCTGCCATCACATTATTGATATCGAAATATACTACAAAACTACAGTAATAAAATAAGCACAGTACTATGGTAAAAGAGATATATAGAACAACAGAACAGAATAGAAATCCCAGAAAAAAATCCATGCATTTTTGGTCAATGAATTTTTTTGTATGTGTGTGAAGTGCCTATTCAAGTCATCTGCTTATTTTTTATTTAAATTATTTGTCCTTTTAATGTTTATTTTTTAATTTTATTTATTTTTTTATATTTTATATTTATTAATTTTACAATATTGTATTTGTTTTACCATATATCAACATGAATCCGCCACAGGTATACACGTGTTCCCCATCCTGAACCCTCCTCCCTCCTCCGTCCCCATACCATCCCTCTGGGTCGTCCCAGTGCACCAGCCCCAAGCATCCAGTACCATGCATTGAACCTGGACTGGCAACTTGTTTCATATATGATATTATACATGTTTCAATGCCATTCTCCCAAATCATCCCACCCTCTCCCTCTCCCACAGAGTCCAAAAGAGTGTTCTATACATCTGTGTCTCTTTTGCTGTCTCGTATACAGGGTTATTGTTACCATCTTTCTAAATTCCATATATATGCGTTAGTATACTGCATTGGTGTTTTTCTTTCTGGCTTACTTCACTCTATATAACAGGCTCCAGTTTCATCCACCTCATTAGAACTGATTCAAATGTATTCTTTTTAATGGCTGAGTAATACTCCATTGTGTATATGTACCACAGCTTTCTTATCCATTCATCTGCTGATGGACATCTAGGTTGCTTCCATGTCCTGGCTATTATAAACAGTGCTTCGATGAACATTGGGGTACATGTGTCTCTTTCCCTTCTGGTTTCCTCGGTGTGTATGCCCAGCAATGGGATTGCTAGATCATAAGGCAGTTCTATTTCCAGTTTTTTAAGGAATCTCCACACTGTTCTCCATAGTGGCTGTACTAGTTTGCATTCCCACCAACAGTGTAAGAGGATTCCCTTTTCTCTACACCCTCTCCAGTATTTATTGCTTGTAGACTTTTGGATAGCAGCCATTCTGACTGGTGTGAAATGGTACCTTATAGTGGTTTTGATTTGCATTTCTCTGATAATGAGTGATGTTGAGCATCTTTTCATGTGTTTGTTAGCCATCTGTATGTCTTCTTTGGAGAAATGTCTATTTAGTTCTTTGGCCCATTTTTTGATTGGGTCATTTATTTTTCTGGAATTGAGCTGCAGGAGTTGCTTGTATATTTTTGAGATTAGTTGTTTGTCAGTTGCTTCATTTGCTATTATTTTCTCCCATTCTGAAGGCTGTCTTTTCACCTTGCTTATAGTTTCCTTTGTTGTGTAGAAGCTTTGCCTCCTGATCTGTCCCCTGGGGTGGGGGGCATGCAAACTCACCCCTGTTCATTCAGTTCAGTCGCTCAGTCATGTCCAACTCTTTGTGACCCCATGAATCACAGCATGCCAGGCCTCCCTGTCCATCACCAACTCCCAGAGTTCACTCAAACTCACGTCCATCGAGTCGGTGATGCCATCCAGCCATCTCATCCTCTGTCATCCCCTTTTCCTCCTGCCCCCAATCCCTCCCAGCATCAGAGTCTTTTCCAATGAGTCAATTCTTCACAAGAGGTGGCCACCCCTGGGTGAGAGCCAATTAAAGGTATAGGACAGAAAGGTGTTTATTGAGCCATTCTCTTAACTTTTCTGAAAACTTTTCCAAGTAAAATTTAAAAAAAAGATAGACCACACATCAAAGTATTTACTGAAATAAAAATACACAGTGTTAAAAAAAAAAAACAATGGAGAAAGAATATCTCTTCAATAAATGGTGTTTGGAAAACTGCTTTTCCATTAGCAGAAGAAAGAAATTGCTTTGCAAGAAGAAATCATTATGCTATACACCAGAAACTAACACAACATTATAAATCAACTATACTTCAATAAAAAAAACTTTTAAAAATTCATTAATGACTTAAACATAAGACCTGAAACCATAAAATCTGTAGTAGAAGTCATAAGGAAAAATCTCCTTCACACTGGTTTTGGCGATGATTTCTTGGATAAGATCTCAAAAGCAAGAAAACAAAAGCAAAAATTAACAAGTGGGATTGCATCAAATGAAAAAGCTGCACAGCAAAGGAAGCAATAAACAGAGTAAACAGACAACCTATAGGAGAAAGTATTTGCAAACCATACATCTGACAAGAAGTTAGTATCCAAAATAGTAGGTAAATATTAAACATTGAATTTCCCAATAACTTGAAAATCAATAATCTGATTTTAAAATGGGCAAATGATCTAAATATATATTCTTCAAAAGAAGCTATACAAATGGCCAACAGCTATATGAAAAGAAACAATCTCTCTAATCATCAGGAAAATGCAAATCAAAGCCATAATGAGATGCCACTTCACACCTGTTGGAATTGCTATTATCAAAAAGACAAAAAGATAACTGTCAGTGAGAATGTGGAGAAAGGGAACTCTTGTGCTCTGTTGGTGGAAATATAAATTGGTACAGCCATTATGGAAAACAGTAGGGAGTTTCCTAAACAAATTAAAAATAGAAGTACCATATGATCCAGCAATCCAACTTCTGGGTATATATGGAAATGAACTCATTATGTTGAAGAGATATCTTCACTCCTATGTACACTGCAACATTATTCACAAGAGCCAAGATGTGGAAACAGTCTAAGTAATCTGTCAGTGGATGAATAAATAAAGAGAATGTGTTATAAACATACAGCAGAATATTATTCAACCATGAGAAAGAAGGAAATCTTGTCATTTGCAGTAACATAGATAAACTTTAAGATATTAAGCTAAGGGAAACAAACCAGACCAGTTATGTAGGATATATAAATTCTAATGATACAGCATGGTGATTATAATTACTAATACTGTATTGTATACTTGAAACTTGTGAAGAGTTGATCCTAACTCTTCTCACCATATGCACACACAAATGGTAACTGTGAATAGATGGATATATTGATAAATGATTGTAGCAATCATTTCACAGTGTATATGTATATCAAAACATTATTGTACTCTTAAGTATATTTAATATTCATTAAAGAATAACTGCAGTCCTTAATTAATCAGTCAAGTTTTTTATCTCTTTTCAGACCCCATCACAATTTGTTAGGTCATCAATTCTTGTATTTCACATTCCTTTTTGTACACTCAATACAAAGAAAATATAAAAATTGTTATGTAAAGTTTAAAAATAAAATAAAATTTAAAAAATTGTTTTATATTGAAAAATAAAACAAAAATTAAAAAACTTCTTTTATATCTTGCAAACATGCTACAGAGTTATTCATCGTAGCAGATTTAAAAAAATATATTCCTTAGGATTTTCTGTGCACATGGTTATGTCATATGCAAATAAAATTTTCTTTCTTTCTAATTGTTGTGGTTGTTCAGTCATGAAGTCATGTTCAACTCTTTCTGACCACATGGACTGCAGCATGCCAGGCTTCCCTGTCCTTCACTATCTCCCAGAGCTTGCTCAAACTCATGCCCATTGAGTCAGTGATGCCATCCAATCATCTCATCCTCTGTCACCCTCTTCTTCTCTTGCCCAGTATCAGGGGCTTTTCCAATGAATCACTCTTTGCATGAGGTGGCCAAAGTATTGAAGCTTCAGCTTCAATATCAGTCCTTTCAATGAGTATTCAGGGTTGATTTCCTTTAGGGTTGACTGATTTCATCTCCTTTCAGTTCAAGGGACTCTCAAAAGTCTTCTCTAGCACCACAGTTTAAAAGCATCAATTCTTTGGTTTTCAGCCTTCTTTATGGTCCAACTGTCACATCTGTACATGACCACTGGAAAAAACATGGCTTTGACTATAGGGACCTTTGTCAGCAATTTGTATTTTTAATAAAAAGAAAGTAAAAGACAAGCAGAGACAGGAGATGGAGAGATGAGTCCAGACAATTACTGAGTTCTCTTTCCATTCCTTGAGGTGCATATTATGGCTTTGGTACCTTTTATTTTTCTGATTCTATGTGTTATATAACCCTTCTAATTAACCCTCCCACAAACTTTTAATATTTTTTGTTGAAATTTTTCTTTAGTTGTAACAGAATGCTAATACAATTTTCATTCTGTGTGTTCCCATTACATCCTTGACTTATCTCTACCTTAGCTTCATTTTGATACTATGCTCTCATTATATATCTGCACCTCCTGAAAGACTCTGGGAGCTCCTCCATATTAGAACAGTGTCTCATCAGTCATCACTTTACAGGCAGTGTCTTGCATGTTTCATCATGTAATCATACTTAGTAAATGTGAACCTGAAATGTACCAAGAAGCAATAACCTTGGAAGGTTTATTTTTTAGTACATATATGTATATAAAACTGAATACCTCTGTGTCATTTTATTGGCTAGAAATTATTAATTTCCCTTCAGGTAGTTTAAATTTTGGTATGCATTATAAGGAAATCTAAGACACTGTCTTCAATGAATAATAGTCAATCTTGATGCAAAATTGTTTTCCACCCACCAAAATTTATTGTTGCTGCTGTTGTTGATCAGTTGCCCAGTTGTGTCTGACTCTTTGCAACTCCATGGACTGCAGCATGGCAGGCATCCCTGTTCCTCACCATCTCTTGGAGTTTTCCCAAGATATGGGCAAACTGATTCATGTTCATTGAACCAGTGATGCCATCCAACCATCTCATCCTCTAATGCCCTCTTCTCCTTCTGCCCTCGATCTTTCCCAGCATCGGGGACTTTTCCAATGAATTTTCTGTTCACATCAGATGACCAAAATACTGGAGTTTCAGCATCAGTCCTTCCAGTGAATATTCAGGGTTGATCTCCCTTAAGATTGACTGGTTTGATCTTCTTGCTGTCCAAGGGACTCTCATGAGTCTACTCCAGCACCACGGTTTGAAGGCATCAATTCTTTGGCGTTCTGCCTTCTTTATGGTCCAGCTCTCACAACTGTATGTGACCACGGGGAAGACCATTGCCTTCAGTATATGGACCTTTGTCGACAGAGAAATGTCTCTACTTTTCAACACACTGTCTAGGTTTGTCATCGCTTTCCCGCCAAGAAGTAATCATCTTCTGATTTCATGGCTGCAGTCACTGTCTGCAGTAATTTTGGAGCCCAAGAAGAGGAAATCTGTCACTGCTTCCACATTTTCCCCTTCTATTTGCAATGAAATAATGGGGCTGGATGCCATGATCTTAGTTTTTTAAATATTTAGTCATAAGCTGGCTCTTTCATTCTCCTACTTCACCTTCATCAAGAGGCTCTTTAGTTCCCTTTTGCTTTCTGCCATTAGAGTGGTATCATCTGAATATCTGAGATTGTTGATGTTTCTCCCATCTATCTTGATTCCAGCTTGTAACTCATCCAGCCCAGCATTTCTCATGTGCTCAGCATATAGGTTAAACAAACAGGGTGACAGCTGACAGCTCTGTTGTACTCCTTTCTTGATCTTGAACCCATTAGTTGTTCCATACAGGGTTCTAACTGTTGCTTCTTAACTCACGTACAGATTTCTCAGGAGACAGGTAAAATGGTCTGGTATTCCCATTTCTCTAAGAGTCTTCCACAATTTGTCATGCTCCAGACAGTCAAAGGCTTTAGTATACTCAGTAAAACAGAGATAGATGTTTTTCTGAAATTTCCTTGCTTTCTTTATAATCCAGCGAAGGTTGGCAATTTGATCTCCAGTTCCTCTTTGTTTTCTAAACCCAGCTTGGACCTTCTTGGTTCGCATACTGCTGAAGCCTAGCATGCAAGATTTTAAGCATGACCTTACTAGCATGGGAGATAAGTGCAATTGTCCAGTGGTTAATGTTTTGTTTGGTACTACTCTTTTTGGGAACTGGGATGAAGATTGACCTTTTCCAGTCCTTTTCCAGGTCAACTATTGTCCCCTTACAAGCCTTTTCTCCCCTCTGGCCACTGATAGGTCTTCCAGATTTGTTGACATAATGAATGCACAACCTTGATGGCATCATCCTTTAGGGATTTGAATAGTTCTGCTGGAATTTCATCACATCCACTAGCTTTATTAACAGCAATGCTTCTTAAGGCCCACTTGACTTCACACTCCAGAATGTCTGGCTCTGGGTGACTAACCACACCATTGTAGTAATCCACTTCATTAAGATCTTTTTTATACAGATCTTCCATGTATTCTTTTCATCACATCTTGATCTCTTCAGCATCTACTAGGTCTCTCCCATTTTTATCCTTTATTGTGCCCATCTTTGGGTGGAATGCTCCCTTGAAGTCTCCAATTTTTTTGAAGAGATCTCTAATCTTTCCTTTTTTGTTGTTTTCTTCTATTATTAAGCACTGTTTATTGAAGAAGTCCTTCTTGCCTCTTCTAGCTATTCTTTTGGAGCTGTGTTTAATTGGATGTATCTTCCCCTCTCTCCCTTGGTTTTCACTTCTCTTTGTTCTTCCACTATTTGTAAAGCCTCGCCAGATAACCACTTTGCCTTCTTGCTTTTCTTTGGGAGGGTTTTGTTCGCTGCCTCTTGTACAGTCTTATGGACCTCTGTATATAGTTTTTTAGGTACAATGTTAACTAGATCTAGTCCCTTGAATCTATTCATTACCTCTACTGCAAATTGGTACAGGATTTGATTTATTAGTGGCCATTAAATCTATAGGAAGACAATGAATAAACTATGCCCTGACATCTAGTTGGGAAATTATTTTTTTCTTTGAAAGTCAAAATTCTGTTTTTAAATTTCCAGTAACAAAAAAATTGGTGATTCCCTCAGTGCCCTTGTATGTTATAGGTAAAATTAATGGAGATCTTGGACTTCAGAGTTTGACTGTCCTGAATGTGCGTGTTGATATTTTTATTATTACTTATGGTACTGAATTGTGGGACAGTGTAATTGGCCTCATATATTCTGCCAAATAGACATTAGACTTATTCTATGTCCCCCAAGGAGCAGCATAAGAAATATTGGGTATAACAATAACATTTCTTTGCTGCTTTCTCATTCATAAAATGAGTATAACAGTAATATTGAATATAGTTAGAACTATATGTGTATGTCAAAAAAATAGAGTTGTATTGTAGATTGAATGGAATAATCCATAAAGAATATTTGCATTGGGCTTACTTCACAGTTTACCATTGTGGCTATTACTATCATTTGCTAGGTGATGGGTTAACCAAAACTATCAGAAAATAATTTTAAGCAAAGTGTATATTGTATAGAGGAGTCTTGTTTAGAACCTATCACACAGTATCACACTCTCCTCCTACTCTAGGCTTACTTCCAGAGCCAGAATATATGGGTTTACAGAATAACCTGGACAATGGGGCTGAGAAAACTCCATATCCTGAAAGAAGAAACTTTTTATTTGGCCGCACCCCTGCAGCAACTTGCAGGGTACTAGTCCCCTGACTAGGGATTGAACCCATGCCCCCTGCTAAGAAAGCTTCGAGTCCTAACCACTGGACAGCCTGGAAATTCTCTAAGAGACTTTTAGTTGGAAAGCACTCTAGAGGTCATTTTCTGATGAGCAAAAACTCTACTGCTTTTGTTTTAAAATGACCAGTGATTTGAACTTTTTATAAGATAGTCTGCTCAGTTTAATAATAGATACAACTTAAGAATTTTCCTTATGTTGAAATGAGATTCGGCTCCCAGAAAATTATATTCATTGTTCTTTACATTGTTCCTTGGGGCACGTAGGGGAAAAAAAAATCTAATTTCTCTCTGGCATACGTAATATATGAGGTCAACTATTATGTTGACCCTACAAGCCTTTGCTCCCCTCTGGGACTTCAACCACAGCTCATATTCTCTTGAATTTAATCCTCCTACCTTCTCAGAAACTCTTTTTAACACTTATTTTAATGTGCCAAAATTTCATTCATTCTGATACCCCAAACTACATCTAAATGTATTCGATTAGCTCAGGGTAAAATAGGGTAATATTCCTTATTCTGGTACTTTATATCCAATAATGCAGATAAAATAGAATAATTTTAGACAACTTCCTCATTTTGCAGATAAATTAGACCATGCATCTTATTAACATGTTTCTTTTTAGTGTGTATAAACCTACACATGATTGTTGCTCCTTACTAACCTTACCGAAAATTAATCCTGAACTGTTTTGTGTGTGTGTTCCTACATTTTTGGACTTGTGCTCTAGATTTATTTAACCATGCTAAATTCTAGTTAGATTCAGCCTGTAATTAGATTTGAGGAACTCTTTTTTTGGTTCTTAAATCTGGCATTCGGCATGTTGGCTTTCTCTCTAGTTTTTCCATGTTACTCACTAATTTGATTTCCATGCTACCAGTGTTGGTTTGGATCTGATAGGAAGCCATATTTGTTTAATGAATGTTTAAAGGCTTCCAGAAAACATTGACTGAAAGAAAACTAAGGTTGGAGTAAGTGATAGTGTTGGACTAGAAACACAAAATTTACATTAACTGTGCATTAAAAAAAGGGTGAATAGGGAAGAGATGCTAATATTTTTGAATATATACATTTATGCCAGAACTTGTGCTAAGTACCATGCCTGCATTATGGTTGTAGCCCTACTCCACTTCAGTGAGGTATTAAGTACTATCATTTCCTTTTTTTAATTTAATTTTTATTTTATACTGGAGAATAGTTGATTTACATTTTGTTACTTTCAGTTGTAAAGTGAAATTATTTAGTTATACATAAATATATATGTATATATATATGTGTGTGTGTGTGTGTTTATATACCTATTCTTTTTTAGATTCTTTTCCCATGTGGGTTATTAGAGAGTATTGAGTAGAATTCCCTGTGCTCTACAGTAGGTCCTTGTTGACTATCTGTTTTATATACAGCAGTGTGTATGTGTTAAACCCAATAAAGTAACAGCATTTTTATTTTGCAGGGGAACATGTGTGCTGTGCTGTGTGCTTAGTCACTCAGTCACATCTGAGTTTTTGCAACCCCATGGATTGTAGGCTCCCAAGATCTCTATCCATGGGATTCTCCAGCCAAGAATACTGGAATGGGTTTCCATGCCCTCTTCCAGGGAAACTTCCCAACCCAAGGATCGAACCCAGGTCTCCCGCATCACAGAAAGATTCTTTACTGTTTGAACTACCTTAGTGAGACTTAAAGGTGTTATTAGATATTTGACCTAAAGGTATATAAAGATTAAGTGATTGTACTAGATTTTGAGCCTGGATCTGTCAGCCTTGTTTCTCTTTATGCAGCTGAGACTCGCAGTAAACATCAGAGGACTAGCTATCTCCCACTCACACTGCTGGATAAAAGACGATCACTAGTTTAAGGTAATGATTTTTTCTATTTTGAAAGGAGGAAAAGGCTTCAGAGAGTTAAAATGAATATAGTTTCTGGCTAGTTTTTAATGAATAACTTATAAATTAGGGCTAAGAAAATTAGCTGAGAAGACACAAGCTTTAATTTCCCACTTAGGTGAAAATACCTTAGTTACGGGAAGAATTGTTCCACTTAGACTTTGCTTTGGGGGGAGGCACAGTGAAATTTGTCTCTCAACTTCTGATAAGACATTAGCAGCAGCTTTATTTTCAGAATAGGAAAATTCAGCTGAGGCAGGGAACTTGAGAGTGCAGCCAGAAGTGAACTGCCTGGCATCTTTCAGGTCAGGTGAGGATAAAATGAGACGTTGCAGAAGAAACATTTCTGGCAATTCCTGGAAGAGTTCCTCCAGGGCAGTGTTAGCACTGAAGAAGATCTATCAGGTGCAAGCAACTTCACACAAATCAGACACAGGGACACTTTATGCTGTTAGTCCTGGCTCAAGTCCAGACGACATCATATAAATGAGTTCTTCTTTGGCATATAAATACTTAATCAGTTTTCTAATGTCTCAGAAAATATTAATGTGGTGGAAAGGAAATACCCGAGTCTTGATTCAGACTGTATGCAAATATCAGCTGCATCTCTTCCTAGTTGAGTGGTCCTGGATGCATTTTCTAACATGGCCAGTTTCTCAACTGCATTAATGGTATAATAATAATAATAATAATATCAATATCATAGGGTACTCTGAGGATTAAATTAAATATTATATATTAATA
This sequence comes from Bos indicus x Bos taurus, assembly GCF_003369695.1. NCBI lineage: Eukaryota > Metazoa > Chordata > Mammalia > Artiodactyla > Bovidae > Bos > Bos indicus x Bos taurus. The sequence continues at coordinate 41,801,202 of NC_040078.1, read as the reverse complement.
TAAAGATGGCATATAGCCTACTAAATATAGTAGGCTATATTTTTATTTTGACTTATTAATAAAAAGCTTAATGCACATCACAAAGCATTTACTCATAATTTATTATATTCTAGACACTGTGTGTTAAGGATAGAAAACTTTTAAAAAATTTAATTAAATTAAAAAATTAATTTTAAAAGATTTAAAAGATTAAGAAAACCTGGCATTAGGTCACATGTAACAGTGTGGGGGTTTATACTAGAGCCTTTGAAAGTGACTTTAATGGTAAAGAACCCATCTGCCAATGCAGGAGACATAAGAGACACGGGTTCCATCCCTGGGTCTGAAATATCCCCTGGAGCTGGAAATGGCAACCCACTCTAGTATTATTGCCTGGAGAATCCCATGGACAGAGGAACACACTGTTGGACACGATTGAGCACCACCACAGAATCTGTAGAGAGTTGGATTATTGGAGTTTTAATTCCGGATTTTCCAGCTACTAGCTATGTGATCATGAATAAATTATTGAACCTCTGAATATCAGTTTACTCATCTTTAAAAGTGGGAATGTTGATGGTAACAACCCCTCAATTGCTCTGAGAATTAAACAATACAGATAATGTATAACACAATAAAGGCAAGACATCAACTCAGGAAATACTAGCAAAAACTATGAATCACCTCTTTACATGCATGTCTTCTTTGCCATATTGTAGATTTCTTGAAGCCTGAGCTATATTGTACATTTTATGCCCCATCAATCACATCATGAACTTAATTAATACTCGTTGAATATTAAGAGTCAGCATGTATCTTTAATTTCTCTCCAACTATGAATTCTCCATTTGCAAAATTCTAGAATAAGTTAATTTACTTTAGTGTATGTTCTGTTTACTATGAAGCTTTCAGTTGCAGTGTAGATGAGTCGTGTCTCAGGATTGTTGGAGGTATTTCCATACAAAGAAAGCTTGGAGTTGGAAATAGAAAGTAAAGTGAATAGCCAAGTTTTTAACAACAAAAAGTGCAGATTATTAACAAGATGATAAAAATAAATAAATCTCGTATTAGAATTGCCACTGTGGTAGCACATCTGAGGAGTAAAACCTGTGCGTGTTCTGCATGCATGCATACTCAGTCACTTCAGTCATGTCCAACTCTGTTTCTCTGTGGACTGTAGCCCACCAGCCTCCTCTGTCCATGGGATTTTCCAGGCAAAGACACTGGAATGGGTTGCCATTTCCTCCTCCAGGGGATCTTCCTGACCCAGAGATTGAACCCTTGTCTTCTGGTGTCTCCTGCATTGCAGGCAGGTTCTTTACCTACCAAGCCATTGGGAAGCCCTTGGTGTGTGCTCTAACATCAAGTTATTGTGGTCTGGAGAAGGCAATGGCACCCCACTCCAGTACTCTTGCCTGGAAAATCCCATGGATGGAGGAGCCTGGTAGGCTGCAGTCCATGGGGTCTCTAAGAGTCGGACACGACTGAGCGACTTCACTTTCACTTTTCACTTTCATGCATTGGAGAAGGAAATGGCAACCCACTCCAGTGTTCTTGCCTGGAGAATCCCAGGGATGGGGGAGCCGAATGGGCTGCCGTCTATGGGGTCACCCAGAGTCGGACACGACTGAAGCGACTTAGCAGCAGCAGCAGCAGGACTATATAATGTTGCATTTGGGGGAGGCAGTTTGAGAAAAATCTACTGAATTAGGTTGAGTAACTTAAATTCAAGCCATTGAATTATTTGTATAATCTCTTTCTGTTTCAAGTCTTCATATATATTTTTTAATCTCTAGGTCTCCTGTGGTTACTGGGAGGGGCCAGGGTCTGGGAGCAAACAGAAGGGGGCCAGAGTCAGCAACAATCAGTCATAAAAATGGAAGGTATTGAATGTGTGTATGAATTGCCAGGCACAGTAATTATGCTATTTGTAACAGTTAGATAAAGCAATCATTATTAATGTTTTAATATATTTTTTCTTGTGAGTTCTCTTTTTCATGGACATTTGTAAGCATAGTTTCTGTACTTTTCAGTATTTTCTACTGATTTGATACAACACTGTATCATAAACATATTCATTATATTACATACTTATACAAAATATTATTACTTTTAGAAATGTTTATTGAGTGTAATATATATGAAATAAAAATGAACATTTTAATTGTACAATATAATGCTTGGATGCATGCTTAATCACTCAGTCATGTTTGACTCTTTGTGACCCCATAGACTGCAGCCTGCCAGGCTCCTCTGTCATGGGGATTCTCCAGGCAAAAATACTGGAGTGGGTTGCCATGCTCTCCTCCAGGGGAATCTTCCCAGCCCAGGGATTGAACCCAGGTCTCCTGCGTTGCAGACAGATTCTTCACCACATGAGCCACCAGGGAAGTCCCAAGTATATGATAAAGTATGCTATGCTATGCTATGCTAAGTCACTTCAGTCGTGTCTGACTCTGTGTGACCCCATAGACGGTAGCCTACCAGGCTCCCCCGTCCCTGGGATTCTCCAGGCAAGAACACTGGAGTGGGTTGCCATTTCCTTCTCCAGTGCATGAAAGTGAAAAGTGAAAGTGAAGTCGCACAGTCGTGTCCGACTCATAGCGACCCCACGGACTGCAGCCTACCAGGCTCCTCCATCCATGGGATTTTCCAGGCAAGAGTACTGGAGTGGGGTGCCATTGCTGTCTCCAATGATAAAGTATAAGTTCTGCAGATATCTTCTCCCATTGTGTGGCTTATATTTTCATTTCCATAATGATATTTCTTGAAAAGCAGAAGTTTTTAAGTTTGATGAAATCCAATTTACTTTCTTTTTATGGTTAGTATTTTTTGCAGTATCATATTTTTTTATGTCTAAGAAATTTTTGCCTCCTTGAAGGGCATAAATATATTATTTTTCTCAGAAACTTCATATGTTCAGTTTTTAATTTTTTTATGGATTGAGGTATGAGCTGAGATTTATTTTTAAAGAAAATGATTATAAACTCATTTTTAGTAAATGTATAATTGCATTAAAATCAGAATATCAAAAAGAGAAAAATGTTACCCTCAGTTTCAATATCTTAACACAACAATTTATCATGTTAAGTCAGTTAGTTGAAATCTTTCTTCCCCCAACTTCTTAATTACTTAAAATATTTATATATTTATAGTATATATATTTCTATATAGTATATGTTTATACACTATATACCAGAGAAGGCAATGGCAACCCACTCCAGTACTCTTGCCTGGAAAATCCCATGGGCAGAGGAGCCTGGTAGGCTGCAGTCCATGGGGTCACTAAGAGTCAGACACAACTGAGAGACTTCACTTTCACTTTTCACTTTCATGCATTAGGGAAGGACATGGCAACCCACTCCAGTGTTCTTGCCTGGAGAGTCCCAGGGACGCGGGAGCCTGGTGGGCTGCCGTCTATGGGGTCGCACAGAGTCGGACACGACTGAAGTGATTTAGCAGCAGCAGCAGCGGCATACACTATATGCACAGTATATAAAAAATATGTATAGGCTTAGGTAAAAGTCTGTGATAATAATAATAATAATAATAAATGGTAATTCATATGAATCAGGCAGTCACCATGTGGCAGTGAACATCTTACATGCATTACTGTATTTGATCTTCATAACCATCCTTGAGGTAAATAACTCCTGCTATTTTTCTCATTTTACAGACAAAGAAAGAGGCATAGAAAAATTAAGTAACTTCCCTACCACCACACAGATAATGGTATAGAGGTGAAACTTGAACCCAGGCAATCTGGTTCCAGGCTACAGTACTCTCACTAGGTATGAGACGTCATTTTTTTTTTTTTTTTAATTAGGGAAGCTTTATTGGCCCAACTGTTCCAACCACTTCAAATTCATTCTCTTTTCAATGTCATAATTTTTGCTTCAACCATAAAACATTGAGGAGAGGAGAAGGCAAATTCAGGGAACTTTCAGCCATCATTTCCTCTGATACTTTTCAATCCTATCCTCTTTACCTCTCCTTGTGGGATTTGATAATGTGATTATTAGAGACTTTTATAATCATTTGAGTCCCTGAGGTGTTGCTCATTATTTTCATTTAAAGTCCCAGCACTCAGCCTTCTCTGACACCATCCCAGTGTGTTGAAGTGTGATGTATGATTATCTCATTACCATCAGGTAAGGATAGAAAGATTACCCAATCTGAAAGCAGAGAGAAAATAGCTATCAATCAAATCAGTAGTTCCATTACAGAGGCTACTCTTTTAGAGTCCTTTGCTTAGAGACAGCAGACTTCTTAGGACATGTTTGTTGTCTGCTGTTGTTGTTTCCAAGTTTGTGGGCTTCCCTAAATGTGCAGTGTAGAATATGTTAGATAAAATAAAGCCCAGAAAACTCACCAATGCATTATGCCCTAGGTTCTCATGTTTCATTTCAATATTTTTAGCTGTTCTTAGTGGGAGAAATAGGGAGAAGTGTTAATTACCTTGGTATCTTTGTTAAGAATCAGTTATGTATGTGTGAGAGCCTATTTCTGGATTCCATCCTAATTCATTGACCTAAACATCGCTACCTATGTTAACTCCATAGTACCAATTATTCTACTTAGAGTAAGTCTTGAAATCAGGCAATGTAAGTTCTCTAAATTCATTCTTTTTCAGTACTGCTTTATTTTAGGTTGTCTGAGTATCTGTATATATTTTTGAATGTGTCTTAATTTGAAAAAGAATGTCTGCTAGGATTTCGGTAGAGATGGTGTTGATTCTACTGAAAGATTTCTCCATGAAAGTTAATTTCAGGACTCTGGATTTGGCCTGAGGTGTTCTGCGAAAGTACCTACACTGTACTGACCTCTGGTTGTAGCATGAAATGTACTGATGAATAGTTTTGCTTTGTAGTCATAAGCCCAAGGAATTTCAGAGTGGTATGTACCATCTTTTCAGCATTATTTATCGATAACAGTGGACTCGATCACTTGCATCTCATCTCAGTGAGACCCTGGGGAAGGAAAAATCCACTGTTAAGACTGGTTACATTGCACAATTGGCAATGTGACCAACAGAGTATAAGAAATCACAGTTGAGATTCCATTTCAGAATCCCTGGTTCTAAAGTGCTCTCTGAACATCTTGGTAGTTTCTGGTCCAAGACAGAAAATGTGTTTCCCTGTGAATCTTACAGAGGAGGGCAATTTGAGTTTGCAGGTGGACCTAGAATGTTTAAAATGGCTGACAGCCCCTGAAGATGGATGTTATATTATATTCTTCTCCTACAATAAACTTTATATTTGTAAGCTTTGTTATTTTGAACCCTCCAAGCCTTCTTTAACAACCAACCCTGCCTAACTGCCTCTGGTAGTACAGAAATAATTGATATTTTAACAATATTAAGTCTTCCAATCCATTAACATAGTTTTTCTTTTCATTTATTTAAGCCTTATTTAATTTCTCTATATTTTCAAAATAGTATTTATTATAGAGCTCTTGCACATTAATAAAAATTCCTAAATATTTTGGGATTTTGTTGCCATTTTAAGCATTATTATTTTGTAAATTTACTTCCTAATTTTGATTGCCAGTTTATAGACATATAATTTAATTTTTTTACTGACTTGCTATTATATTTTTATACTGACCTGGTATCCCACGGTCATGTTAAATTTAAAATTAATTGCAGTAATTTTATAGATTTATTAGGACTTTCTACATAAATAATCATATTGTCTTGGAATAAGGGCAGTTTTACTTTATAAAATCATTAGGCATATTTCTTTTTCTTGCCTTCTTGCATTGCTAAGACCTCCATTACAATGTTAAAAAGAAAAGGTGAAAGCAGACACTCTTAATGTTTTCCTGACCTAGGGCAAACAAATTCATTGACTTATCATTACAGAACTTAGCTAAAAGTTCTGCATAGACATCCTTTATCAAATTGAGACAGTTCCTTTCTGTTCCTAATTTGCTGAGATTTTTATTGCGCTTGCTGAATTTTATCAGTTAGCTTTTTCTGTAAGTATTGAAGGGATCATGAAATTTTTCTCTTTAATTCTGCCAATAAGGTGAGTTGCATTGCTTAATTTTCAAATATTTATCTTTTATCCCTGGCATAAAGTTCTCCAGTTTTTGGGAGATGATCTTCTTGTAGACAACTGACAATTAAACTGAGGAAGGAAGGACTGTATATATATATATATAAACTTTTTTCAGAAAAAGTGACATTTAGGCTGGTGAACTCTGGAAGATAAGAGCTATCCACAGGCTGGAGAACAGATTTAGCAAAGTGTAGGCAAGTCTGGAAATGCTCTAGACTTGGAGTATTGTCTTGGGAAACAGTGGCTAACCGAGAGCTTGTGATCTAAGAATGTAAACTTCGAGCACATGATACCAGTGGGCAAATGGTCCTCAAGGGATTCTCCAAAAAAATGGACAAAAGTCTGTTAAATTGTGCCATGACAGTGCTAAAAAATTGACAGGAGAAGGCAAGGATAATGGTAGCTTGTTCATATTTCAGTTCAATTTTTTATATACATGTTTTGAGTAGAAATGGTTTCTCTTGGACTTTTAAAACCCTGGGATTCTTCTTCAATTCCTGGAAATTCTCAAGAGGGAGACTGCACTTCCTGCAAAGAGGTAAGTGGAATAATATAGTAGTCATGACAAAGACTCAGAAGTAGACCTTCTGGGTTCAAATCCTCAGTCTACTGCTCATTAGCCATCTCTTCTTGACATGTTTCTAAAATTCTCTGTGGACAAAATTATGGTTGCCGGGGAGAAAAATGAGGGGAATGGATAGTTAAGAGAGTTTTAGATCGACATGTACACACTGCTATGTTTAAAATGGATAGCTGACAAGGTCCAACTATATACCTTTGAGCAGGGAACTGCTTAGTGTTACGTGGCAGCCTGGATAGTAGGGGAGTTTGGGGGATAATGGATACATGCATATGTATGGCTGAGTCCCTTTGCTGTTCACCTGAAGCTATCATAACATTGTTACTGGGCTATACTCCAATACAAAATAAAAGGTTTAAAAATTTAAAAGAATTCTCTATGGTTCAATCCTTGATGATGATGATAATGATGGCAATGACATCATTGCCTATAAATAGGACCTACTCCATGGAGTTGTTTTGAGGACATATTTAATATGAAGATGAGTGCTCAGCATTAGAAGTATTCAATGAATATTTTCTACAATTAAGAAATGATGTAACCACAGTGTGAGCACAACAAGAGCAGGGACTTTTTTATGTTTGTTTACTGATTGATCTACAGTACCTAGAATAGTGCCTGGGACATGGAAGTGTCCCGTAAAAATACATTGATTGAATTAACTGACATCTTTGCATGTAGAACTGATGAATTACATGTTACTGCTAAGAATGAATCCCATAATCTAGCAATTTAATGGATTGGGCCTTGCTGATGTAATAGCCTACTGGACTAGACAGATGTTGGGGTGAATGCCAGTACTTGATATCCTGTAGGCATTTTCTGACCTACAAATCTCATGCTTTGGTTCAATGTGATTCTTCATAGAGAAACAATATAATTGTAATAAAAACAGAACACTTTTGAGAATGAAAGGGATCCTACTAATGATACCAGGAAAATAGGTATCAACAGGACTGTCTGGGACAAATGGCCACCCTAATTTAGTACCCTCACTACCACTGACTATATTAAGGATTGGTGGAATTCCCCAAAGCTGTAGTGTTTTGAGTGGACAGCCGGCCTGAAGGGGAATTCAGTGCATTAGATGTAGACTGTCTAAAACAATAACATTCTTTCACTTGAGCATTGTTAATGCAAAATAGCATGAGTCTAGTAATGATGAGAAGTTTCAAGAGGCAATGTAGAGAATAGCTGAGTCACCATAAGTAGAGCACTGCTGCCGAGGGCATAAAGCCAACCAGCTCTCTACAGCTGCTGCTCAGTCTGGAGACTCAACTGTGCTGATTGTTCTATCCTCAGGTTCACTTCAGATTTTTTTATGACTTCAGCTCTCTGATGATTCTCTCTCTGATCCATTCTTTCTTTCCATACTTCCCTGACAATCCATATAATGAACTTTCATTATTTGAGTGGAACCAGATATATCTTTTTTGTTTATAATCTGAAAAGTCTAACTCACATATACAAAACATCAGTTATGTGTTTTTCCTCCAGCAGGACTTGCTTTTCATGAGTACTTGATCCTCCTTTGTTGTTAGCCTATCACCTCCTGGAGCCCAGAATATTGAGATGCTGTCTAACTCCTGTCCACCTTGAAATCCATATAGGCTGGTGGATTAATTGAGAAATAATTCATTAATATTATCTGTGTTACATTCAACTATGGGTTAAATGAGCTTTGGGGCTTGCCTGGGAACCTTACCAGCATTTATAATATTATTTCCATGAGAAAAAGGCATTTCAAATTCCAACCAAGAGTGCCAAAGCATTATTTTAGAAACTGAAATTCAGGACAGATGGTTTGATAAGTGTGAGTGCATTTATGAGGACAATAGGGCAGAATATTTGAAACTGGGACTCTCTGGGAGAGGCAGAGCTAAATGGGAACCATAAATACCAGAGGCACAGGGCTGTGTTCCAAGTCATCATAATAGGGGTATTATGGTAGAAAATATAATTAAAGACTAACTAAATTAAAATAATGTCAAATGGACCAGAAAAGAAAATACGCATGTGTCGGCAATAAGGGGTGGTTAGAGGAGAGCAGAACTCTCCAGAAAGGGGTGGAGAGTTCTGATAGTCTAAAGGGAAGGGAGGACTGCAGGTCTCAGGAAATTGGTAATGGAGAGTCATAGCATCTTGTACCATATGATGGGTTTTTAGCAGTAATAGCCAGGTTTGTTACTTGTTCCAGGGCACCAGGAGTCCATGTATTCCAAAGATATCCCTTCTTACTCCATTCTTCCTATACTTATCACAGAAGGATTAAATTAGATTTAGTAGTTGCTGAAGCCTGAAATTACCTCAATAGGAGAAAAATATAAATATTCTGATATAAAATGCAAATTTATGTATATGTATATATCAGTTACATTCTCTTTTGAAATAAAAAGCAGCTGATTTCATAAATGTGAGCCATTAATAAGAAAGACTTCCCTGTTTTATAAAGTGAGATGCAGGCAGGTCAGATCAAGGTCACTGAACGGTAAAGGCAAGGTAGATTGGTATCTAAGTTTAATAGGGCTCGGAAAAGGGCCCTCTGTAAAGAGAAAATTTTCAAACTTCACAACATAATGACCTGTCCTTCACCATTTGGTGTACCAATAAAATGTGCACTGAGAAGAATTTTAGTCTAACTCTGCAATATATGTGTGCATATGAATAAGAAGTGTGCTGATGAAACATATGATGCTGTCAACATCATCTCATGTGATTTAATAACTTTTCCTTTTTAAACTCAATTACCTTTTTTAAATAGGAGGGTCATTTTGGAAGTTTCAACAATCTATTCTGCTTATATCTTTCACACTTGTTTTCTAAGGAAAAATAACTAAAGTAAAATAAAAAAAAATCAAACTTCTACTTTGAGATGTTCTTTGAAGTTCCAACTAAAACCACATATATTAGTCCTAAAGCCATTGTAACTTGTCTACCATTATTCACATGCTTATTGAAGATGAGAAAAGGTCATTTACTCTTTGAAATTTTTGAATCTATTTTAAAGATTCATATCTATTCCATCCTAATCATTTGAATAGATGAATAACTTAAATATTTGAAAAGTTTATTTTTCTGAATAGCTTCAAAAAATCATTGACAGTCCAGCAAAGGTCAAATGTAGCAAAATGTGCAATCTTAAAGTTACAGGGCAGTAATTAGAAAAATTACACTCATTGCAGTAATAATGAGGCTTCCTAGGTGGTGCCAGTAGTAAAAAACCCACCTGCCCAGGTAGGATAGACCTAAATGACGCAGGTTCAATCCCTGGGTCGGGAAGATGCCCTGGAGAACACAGCAACCCACTCCAGTTTTCTTGCCTGGAGAATCCCATGGACAGAGGAACCTTGGTGGGCTGCAGTTCATGGGTTGCACAGTGTCAGACATGACTGAAGTGACTCAGCACGCATGCACAATAATAATGAACTGAGAGCATTTTAGAATCCTGTAAGTCTACTTATCATTTAAACAGAGGGAATACCACATGATATCCTTACATATTTCTTTGATTCTTTAGTTGCTTTCTAATTTTGAAAGAACAGAATCTGACTTTGCTTTTCATTGCTTTTGTTACTATAATCACTAAAAGGATGCTATCTACAGCTGTAAGTATACATAATGGCCTGCAGCAAGGAACCCTGCCCCTCTGCCTGAATGTTAAAGTGCCTTTATTAGGTTCACAGGGAGACATTCTGACCTTGCCCACCTGTGAATGGCTGCAGAGAAAAAAGAAATGAACACATCCCTTCCCCAGTACTGGCCAAGCCAGGAGATGTTTCCAAAATTGATTAAAGGGCTGTTGCCAAAAGAATTAATTTGTTGTTAATTAATGAATGAATTAACAAATAAAAACAAAATAAGAACTCTTACTGAGGTCATCTATATTCACATAGGTGACAGGAGTCTAATTTTTAAAATTTCAATACCTAGGTCAATATTGACTAAAATCTGTGTGATGTTTGAAAACAAATGAGAATGTCTAATGTCTGGACAAGTATAAGTGACATCTGAATGAGTTCACATATCTTGAGGTGTCAATTTGAAAAGATTCTAATGCTGGGAAAGATTGAGGGCAGGAGGAGAAGGGGACGACAGAGGATGAGATGTTTGGATGGCATCATCAACTCAATGGACATAAGTTTGGGTAGGCTCCGGGAGTTGGTGATGGACAGGGAGGCCTGGAGTACTGCAGTCCACGGGGTCGCAGAGAGTCAGGCATGACTGAGTGACTGAACTGAACTGAACTGAGGTGTCAATAAATGTTCAATTTAGGAATCCAATATAATAATTTACATTATCCCTCCATTTGTGGTCTCATATGGGTTATGTATGGAAATAATGTGGTGAAAGTTATGAGCTGATGATACCACCTAGCAAGAGAGAAGGTGAGAACCCTGGGAATCACCAACACAGCGTGAGAAAGCAGCGAATATACTATTCAATATAGTATATGAGCTTCTCTGGTGGCTCAGATGGTAACGCTTCTGCCTGCAATGTGGGAGACCTGGGTTTGATCCCTGGGTCAGGAAGATCCCCTGGAGAAGAAAATGGCAACCCACTCCAGTACTTCCATGGAAAATGTACTTTCCAGTACATCCATGGAAAATTCCATGGATGGAGGAGCCTGGTAGGCTATGGTTTCAAAGAGTCAGACACAACTAAGGGACTCACTTTCAATTATAGTTTATGAGCAAGGAATGGCCTAAGAAATAGGAGAAAACTCAGGAATATGTGACTTCACAGAGTAGGAGAGGAGGACCAAGAGGACAGATGAAATATATTATTAGATTTGCCTAGTACATATCCTTGAGAGTTATTTTAATGATGTGGTTGGGGCAGAACCACTTTGCAGTGAGTGGAGGATGGAGTAGGAAGTGAAGAAGTCAAGCTGGAGGGTGCAGATGGCTGTTGAGAGGTCTGCCTTCTTTACTACCTTGTGCATTCCTTCTGAGCAGGGACCTCATGTGATTCTTCTCCAAATCCTCTGCATCTGGAGAAGATGTAGAGTGTAAGTCAAGCCCTGGCACAAAGAAGGCCTGAGGACCATTTGAGAGGAAAACTTCTTTTCCATACCTGGTGTTTCCTTCCATGGCAGAAGACATCAAATATTGTGACACCCCTGGCCGATCTCTGTCCTTTTAAAAGATTCATACCTTCAGAGAAGAGGGCATTTGGTAGGAGACCCTTGTCCTTAGATCTTTTCTCCTCTCTACTCTCCTCTTCCTTCTTCTCCTCTTCCATCCTTTTCCTCTTCCTCTTTCTCTACTTCTCACTGTTTCTACTGCCTTTTCTATGCTGTTTTTTTTTTTTAATTTTATTTTATTTTTTAAACTGTACAATGTTGTATTGGTTCTGCCATACATTGGAATGAATCCGCCACAGGCAAAGATGTGTTCCCCATCCTGAACCCTCCTCCCTCCCCATACCATCCTTCTGGGTCGTCCCAGTGCACCAGCCCCAAGCATCCAGTATTGTGCATCGAACCTGGACTGGCGACTCGTTTCATATATGATATGCTGTTTTTTTAAATTTTTATTTGTTTATATTTGGCTGCACTAAGTCTTTGTTGCTATGCCCAGGCTTCCTCTAGTTTCTGTGAGTGGGGGCTCTTCTCTAATTGTAGTAAGTGGGCTTCTCATTGCAGTGGCTTCTCTTGTTACAGCACAGGTTTTAGGTGTGGGGACCTTAGTCGTTGTGGCACGAAGGCTCTGAAGCTGTGGCTCAATGCTTAGTTGCTCTGTGGCATGTGAAATTTTCCCAGACTAGGGATCAAACCTATGTCCCCTGCATTTGTAGGTGGATTCTTTTTTTTTTTTCTTTGCGCGACTTGGCCTTGGCGCGGGCCTTGCCGCCTTGCTTGCCATGACCAGACATGACAGCGACACCCACTAACAATTGCTCCCGCCAAACGCCCGACAAACTCCTGTAGGTGGATTCTTAACCATTGGACCACAGGCAAAGTCCTACACTATGAGTTTTATAGGCAGGTAGTTTGTGGAATGATGGGAGCTACCCTGATCCAGCTCCTACTGGCAAGTAACATAGTATTTCTAGGAGAATTTATAACTTTAGCATGTCACACACATTTTTAAGTTTGTCTACTGAAAATAATGAGTGAAGTGAAAGTTGCACAGTCGTGTCCGACTCTTTGCGACCCCATGGACTATACAGTCCATGGAATTCTCCAGGCCAGAATACTGGAGTGGGTAGCCTTTCCCTTCTCCAGGGGATCTTCCCAACCCAGGGATCGAATCCAGGTCTCCCGCATTGCAGGTGGATTCTTTACCAGCTGAGCCACAAAAATGAATGACAATCCAAAACAATTTTCTAAAAGCTTTTGTAAAAAGTTGAACAAGATTTCCAATACTCAAAATTTTCAAGAATGCCTTTTTGAAAGAGCATTATGGTTAAGTCTGAATTTTGAAGTTTAACTAATGAGAATATTTGGAGTGTCTCAATTTTTCCTATATTCTCATGTTGTATATTCTTTATTATGCACAATTTAAGGAATTTATTCTTACACCTATGCATGATTGTAGAGGATTTTTTCCTTCAAGAAAAATTTGAGGGGACAAGCAGATAATCCACTTTGAATTTTCCTTGAAAGATATGTTAGGTAGTTAGAATAGGAAAAAGGAGTCCAAAATGGCTGTGGTTAAAAGACAAAGAAGGGAAAAGCCCACGAAAATAGAATAAAGGAACATCTGAGGACTGGAGTGAGGGCCTTAAGTAAAACAAACAGCCCTACTGGCTAGCCCAACTTTATAGGACAGGCCCACTTGGAGGAGAAAAAAACATAAAAAGAGGAGCCAAAATTGAGCTGGGGGCTTCTCTTCTTTTTGCGTCTTTTGGGTTGGCCGCCTTCACACCTTGAGGTATTTTCCTTTGCTTGCCAATAAAACTGAGTTGTAACACTGGTCTGTCCATCACTTTAAATTTTTGCTGCAACGAGACAGAACCGAGGAAATTACCCACTCCCCAAACAGATATATACAAATTTTTAATAAGACTTTTATTTGAAGTTCTTAGATTATAAACTGAATTAAACTAAATATCAAATTCAGTTTTATGTTATTTATGTTAAAAGTACTATCACAACAAAGTTTATAAATACTAGGATTAAATGTAGTGTAAGTTTCATTTTTCTGCTTTGCATTACTTAAATTTTTATACATATTTTTAGGTTCAAAAGAATATAATAATCTTTAAAGCTGTCTAGCTAGCTAATTCCATATTTGCATTAACTGCCAATCTTTTTCACAATTTAACTATTGTTTTGCATGTAAAATTAACAGCTTTCATAGCCAATTAATTATTGGAACAGTTCTCTCATCCAAACATAAATATTATTATATTTCAACTTACTGACAGAATTTCAAAAATTTGAGGCTTTAAGGAAACTTTTTACTGCAAGTTACATCCAGAATGCTTCTTATTGAAAAATGAATGTGAAAATATGATGGACAAGTTCAAATAACATGGATACTTTATATTAGCAAAGTTATCTTGTTAGTTATGATGGAAATCTTTGAGATCCCCAATCATGCATAAACATGATTTGCATTCTTTTTTTATTCCTAATTACATGAGGTGGGGGAGTATTAATTTTGTTGATGTTATCAAAGAATAAAGTCTTGGCTATGCTAATTTTCTCTATTGTTTGCCTGTTTCCTGGTTCATTGCTTTCTGCTTACTTTGGGTTTTCTTTGCACTTCTTCTTCCAGCTTTTTAAGGTCACTGATTTTTACACCTTTTATTTCTTTTCTATTATAAGCATTAAAAACTACATTTCTTTACAAGTACTACTCTAGCTCTATCTTTAAGTCTTAATATTAATTAAATAAATATTAATATTAAAGTTATATTATTTTCCTTTTAAATTATATTTTTTTCTAGATGTTTTTTTATTCCCAATTTGATTCTATTTTGGTCAGAGAACAATGCTATACAATTTTGGTTCTTTTAAGTTTATTGACACACTTGTTTTTGTCCCAGAAAATTTTGTATATTGTTGAAGGTATTATGCACACTTGAAAAGGAAATGTATTCTGTAGTTGTAGGTTGTAATGCTTTATAAAAGTCAGTTAGATTAAGATGGTTGATAGTGTTGTACAGAACTTCTACATCTTTGCTGATTTAAAATTGGTTCTATCAGTTGGTGAGAAAAAGGCATGAAAACTGCTGGCTATGTAGCCTTATCTACTTCTGTTTTTAATTCTATCCATTTTTACTTCATGTGTCTTGAAACTCTTACGAGTGTATGCACACATTTACAATTTTTATGGTTTTGATATGAATGACCTTTTTTTCATTATTATATCACTATGAACATCTTATTTCTTTGGGTGCTCTTGGTCTTAAGGGTTACTGTTTCTGACATTAATGTTTTATATCATGTATAAAGTTCATATATAGCATTCAGATCAGATCAGATCAGTCGCTCAGTCATGTCCGACCCTTTGCGACCCCATGAATCACAGCACGCCAGGCCTCCCTGTACATCACCAACTCCCGGAGTTCACTGAGACTCATGTCCATCGAGTCAGCGATGCCATCCAGCCATCTCATCCTCTGTTGTCCCCTTCTCCTCCTGCCCCCAATCCCTCCCAGCATCAGAGTCTTTTCCAGTGAGTCAACTCTTCGCATGAAGTGGCCAAATTACTGGAGTTTCAGCTTTAGCATCATTCCTTCCAAAGAAATCCCAGGGCTGATCTCCTTCAGAATGGACTGGTTGGACCTCCTTGCAGTCCAAGGGACTCTCAAGAGTCTTCTCCAACACCACAGTTCAAAACCATCAATTCTTCGGAGCTCAGCCTTCTTCACAGTCCAACTCTCACATCCATACATGACCACAGGAAAAACCATAGCCTTGACTAGATGAACCTTTGTTGGCAAAGTAATGTCTCTGCTTTTGAATATGCTATCTAGGTTGGTCATAACTTTCCTGCCAAGGAGTAAGTGTCTTTTAATTTCATGGCTCTAGTCACCATCTGTAGTGATTTTGGAGCCCAGAAAAATAAAGTCTGACACTGTTTCCACTGTTTCCCCATCTATTTCCCATGAAGTGATGGGACCGGATGCCATGATCTTCGTTTTCTGAATGTTGAGCTGTAAGCCAACTTTTTAACTCTCCACTTTCACTTTCATCAAGAGGTTTTTTAGTTCCTCTTCACTTTCTGCCATAAGGGTAGTGTCATCTGCATATCTGAGGTTATTGATATTTCTCCCGGCAATCTTGATTCCAGCTTGTGTTTCTTCCAGTCCAGCGTTTCTCATGATGTACTCTGCATATAAGTTAAATAAACAGGGTAACAATATATAGCCTTGATGAACTCCTTTTCCTATTTGGAACCAGTCTGTTGTTCCATGTCCAGTTCTAACTGTTGCTTCCTGACCTGCATACAAATTTCTCAAGAGGCAGATCAGGTGGTCTGGTATTCCCATCTCTTTCAGAATTTTCCACAGTTTGTTGTGATCCACACAGTCAAAGGCTTTGGCATAGTCAATAAAGCAGCAATGGATGTTTTTCTGGAACTCTCTTGCTTTTTCTATGATCCAGCAGATGTTGGCAATTTGATCTGTGGTTCCTCTGCCTTTTCTAAAACCAGCTTGAACATCAGGAAGTTCAAGGTTCACATATTGCTGAAGCCTGGCTTGGAGAATTTTGAGCATTACTTTACTAGCGTGTGAGATGAGTGCAATTGTGTGGTAGTTTGAGCATTCTTTGGCATTGCCTTTCTTTGAGATTGGAATGAAAACTGACCTTTTCCAGTCTTGTGGCCACTGCTGAGTTTTCCAAATTTGCTGGCATACTGAGTGCAGCACTTTCACAGCATCATCTTTCAGGATTTGGAATAGTTCATTAATTTTTTAATTAATATAATATATTATTAAATATGTAATTAACAGAGAAAAAATGTAACAAAATAAATTAAAAAGGCAACTGAAAGAAATTAGAGTCAATGTTTAGGCATCCGTGTTGCTTTCAGTTTGCTACTTGGTATTCCTTTTGCAGTGATATTACAATGAAAGAGTTGAAAACATTGGACTTGAATATGGGAAAATCAGCAAGAAGAGATGGCAAATAAAGAATGTGAAATGAGTAGAAATTTTACCTATTTTATTGCTATACCAAGGTAAAGAACAGTCCTTTTTTAATCTTTTTACTGTTCATTGTAGAATTTACTTTAAGTGAGCTCTTTAACTGGAAGGAGGAAGGGACTAGGACAAAAGCAGGTAAAGAAAAGACTTGGTTTAATGGCAAAGTTCACAAGTGGAACAGAAATCCAGAAGCATGACATTTAATAGGTTTTGCTCACATAAGATGCAGAGAAAAAGCCCAGGGATATCTAAAACAGTAATTAGTCTTCAGAAAAGACCACAGAGTGGAAAGATGCACTTCTTGAGGCAGCTGGCCTGCAGTTTCTCAGTTCCCACTCTGACTGCAGTACTATGAAAGAATCAAAAGCAGTCATCCCCAACATCTTTCAGCCTGCAAATCACTTAAAAACCCCAAGGCAAAGATAGATTATAGTGAAATATACTTAGTGCTTGGAACCAGACACAATTCAAGCTCTTGGCAGAGGCACAGCATGAAGTAAGTTTCAGAAATACTACATTACTTTATAGCTCCTTGTTGACCTTATATAGTGGTATTTCCTTAAAAATTTTTGCTCATTAATATCTATTTGTTTTTGTGTTTGTAGTAGCTTGGCATGATGAAAACCTGTATCTGGTCCAGGGAACAATTTTACTTTGTGATTTTTCTGGATTCAAAAAATAGAGAACAGAGTCAACTGGCCATAACGTGAGTAAAGTCTCTCAGTCGTTTCCAACTCTTTGAGACCCCATGGACTGTAGGCTACCAGGCTTCTCTGTCCATGGGATTTTCCAGGTAAGAGTACTGGGGTGGGTTGCCATTTCCTTCTCTGGGGGATCTTTCCAACCCAGGGATCTATTTCAGGTCTCCTGCGCTTCAGGCAGACACTTTACTGTCTGAAGCCAACTGGCCATAGTTCAGGACAAAATAAAATACTTCCATGAAATATATATGCTGTGCTGTTGTGCTGTGTTTAGTCACTCAGTCATGTCTGATTCTTTGTGAGCCCATGGACTGCAGCCTGCCAGGCTTCTCTGTCCATGGGGATTCTCCAGGCAAGAATGCTGGGGTGGGTTGCTGTGCCCTCCTCCAGGGGATCTTCCCAAACCAGGGATTGAAGCCAGGTCTCTCACATTGTAAGTGGATTCTTTACCATCTGAGCCACCAGGGAAATATTTGACTAATGCCAAAACATTTTTTTCTTTATCCACCATTTCAGGTTCAGTTATAAAGTGAACCACCTGGGTATAGATTACAAACTGCTGGAGAGCTATAGTCACCTAAAATAACCTCAGAAGTTCCAAGAACTCAGAGATGTTGCTTGAAGGCTATAGTTCTAAGTGTGACTGCAACCGACCAGGATAGGGTGTGTGTGTGTGTTGGTCTTTCAGTCATGTCTGAATCTTTGCAACCCATGGACTGTAGCCGACCAGGCTCCTCTGTCCATGGAATGCTCCAGGCAAGAATACTGGAACGGGTAGCCATTCTCTTCTCCAGAGGATCTTCCTCACCCAGGGACTGAACCTAGGTTTCCCGCACTGCAGGTAGACTCTTTAACTTCTAAACCATCAGGGAAGCCCCAGCAGGATGGGGTAGGAATCGGATTTTCCATTTCCTGAAGGCAGAGCTGGCTTTCTATGTAGGAAAGTAAGCCACTGCTTTTATATAAGGATTTGAGAAGTACTAAAATGTTTCCCCATTACTAAAGCTGAAGTACATATTTCATCTATCTGAATATTCACAGTTATAGAAAGAAAGCATCTTGGAAGTTTTGTAATCTTACTTTCAGGTTTTAGATGAGAAAACTGAGATCCAAACAGATCAAGCAGTTTGTCCAATCTTGATTTTTTTTCCAGAAATTTAAGACATGGCATAAAATAAACATAACAGGGAATCTATAAAACCTGGTGCAAAAAGAAAACCCACAGGAAAAAAGTTAACATGCACACAGTAATTAACTATTTAAGTTTTTCTATGTAACCTAAAATATCTTGGGATTTTTTAACAGCTTATAAAAGTGAGAGTAAAGTCGCTCAGTCGTGTCCGACTCTTTGCGACCCTGTGGACTGTAGGCTACCAACCTCCCCCGTCTATGGGATTTTCCAGGCAAAAGCACTGGAGTGGGTTGCCATTTCCTTCTCCAGGGGATCTTCCTGACCCAGGAATCGAACCCCAGTCTCCCGCATTGCAGACAGATGCTTTACTATCTGAGACAACAGGGAAGCCCTTAATAGCTTATACAAAGAGGAAAATTGAATCAGAATAATTCATATCAATTACAAGAAAAAATATTTTGCAAAGGTATAATTAGCAGTCAATTTTAATATTCCAATCAGATAGGAATATCTCCTGGGAACTATTTCATAAAAAGGAATGCTTGTGATTTAATAAACTAACTCCTTCATAAATCCTGAAAATATATATAACTATGAATTTCAGAGAACTATTTCTTATAACCACCTTCAATATGGATTAATTGCTATTCACCAAAGTACAATTAAGTGAAAGCAATTCTGCTGGGGATCAGGACAATGGTACCCTGCCCTCAACTGGTTTGTCTGGTTTGAGGAAACATAGTAAGATGTGCGTTTAGTGCAGCTGAAAATGACTTTCACCAGATCAATAAAATATTAGCAGTAGTTGGCATGTTTGGCAAGCTGTGACCTTCTCACATCCTGATGCAAGTCAAATGCTTCACTGAAAATGGCCAATTTTAAAATCCGTTTCTAACAGTCATGTGCATTGTGTACCAAAAAATCATAGGAACTCAACCGTAGAATGAAGATTCAGAATTTTAATTGGCCAAGAACCTAGAGATTAGATTTTATGATGAAACCAGTGAAGAATTAGACATTGAAAATACAATATGTTCCCACATATGTTCTGAGTTTTGTATTTTCATTTAATGCCATCAGAGTGAAGCAGATGAAAACTTCCAGTAAATTTCATGTAGAAGAGTTTGAAAGCTATCACTTAAACAGATTAGTGTACACTCAGCTCATACAGAAATCTCTAATTATAATTTTTCTTTACTCTTAGAAATACAAAACAAAGCTAGAACTCACACCACCACATTCCTGTCTTACATCCATGGCTGAGCCCTTTTTCTTGCTAGAAGTCAATTTTTTCTTATCTTGCTCTAATTGGCTCAGTGACCAGTTCAAGGAGTACTTTTAATGGCCCAGAGCAGGTGCTGATGCTGCATGATGCAGTTTCTATAATACACCATACATAATCCTTCAAGAAGTTATTTTGGTGCTGTCTCAAATGACTTTCAAATCTGAGTACTTCTCAACATCTTTACTGCTCTGGTGAAGTCAACATAATCTCTCACTTTTACTACATCAGAAAACTCCTAACTGATCTTTCAACTGCCATACTTTCCCCCTTCCAAACTCCAAGTTCATTGTCCAATCAGTAGTCATAGGGATTTCCTTAAAATGTTTACCAAATCATATTATTCCATTATGTACAACCCTCCTAAGATTTCGTATTGTCGTTGGAATATAATCCCTAATTCTTACCATGTCCCTCAAGGCTCTACACAGTGAAAGAGACACTTCCAACAGGTCTTTGTTTCTCTCAGTCTGTGCCAGCTACACTGTCCATCTCACTGCTCCTGACAGGCCAACCATGTACTTTTGTCAGAGTCTTTGTATTTTAATTATGATTTTCCATGTCTGAAACTTTCTTCTCCCTGATGTGTCAGACTCATTTTCACCATTTAGGTCTCAGTCAAATTGCCAGCTCTTTAGAGAGGCTTCTGAAAACCCTACTTAAAGTATCAGCAGATTTCAACATTTTCTTATGACCCTATTTTATTTTCCTCGGACGTTCTATCATTTGTGTAAATATGGTTGCTGTCTGCCTCCTCCTTTTAGAATATGAAACTCATGACTGCAGAGACTTTATTTTGCTCACTTTTGTACATATCTTAGAAAAGTGCTTTGCATCATGTAGATAATTGTTAAATAAATGCATAAATAAGAAATGAAGCTCTTGTTATATAACCATAAATTGCTAATTTAGAATTAGCAAGACACATGCAAGATAGAATCACAGGAAACCATCATGACAACTGTAACGTTTGTCTCCATTTTGTGATCACAAAAGGAAAATATTTCATAGTGGTTTGATTGAAAGTAGACTCCTTTAAACATTTAGCCTGTGGACTTGACATCACATAAATTATTCTCTGCTCAATGGACAAATCAGTGATGAGTGAACCTAAAATTTGCAAATGTGTATCTTTATGTTTCTGGCCACATCATCTGGTTATAGAAAAAATTATGCATGAAGAGTAAAAATACAACTTTCTCAACATTGGCTCCTATCAGAGTTCATGACCAGCAAGACCTGTGTTTATGAGGACTGAACACTTGTCAAGGATATAGTTGACTCCTGGTCTCCTTTCTGATGATCTTCACTCCATTTTCTGAGAGAGGTTTTTTGAATATGTAACAGAATATGTAACATGGCAAGTTTCTAATGTTGATTTACTCCTAGACTTATAAGCCACTAAGGAATGCTATGCTGCTAATTAGAATCCACCTGTAAATAATTCTTGTTTGTTTAAATGAAGATAAAATACTATTTACTTCTCTGCATAGCTTATTGATGCTTCCAAATTGTGGTGTTGGAGATGACTCTTGAGAATCCCTTGGAAGGCCAGTGGATTAAACTAGTCAATCCTAAAGGAAATCAACCTTGAATATTCATTGGAAGGACTGATGTTGAAACTCCAATACTTTGACCACCTGATGTGAAGGGTTGACTCATTGGAAAAGACTGATGTTGGTTGGGAAGGATTGAAGGCAAAAGAAGAAGGGGGCAGCAAAGAATGAGATGGTTAAATAGCATCATCGACTCAATAGACATGAATTTGGGCAAACTCCAGAGATAATGGAACCTGGCATGCCACATTCCATGGGGTTGCAAAGAATCAGACAGGACTTAGTGACTGAACAACAATAGCTTATTTCTAAAAAAGCATTTGTCAACAACCTGGCATTTACCTTAGAAAAAACTGGATATTTGCATAGTACTTAAAATTTACATATGGAAAAATGTCAGGGTATAATAAATGTTCATTAACTCTACAGTGTCTAATGGTGGTAAGAGAAAATGTATTAAAAAAGTATTATCTGTATTTATTTAGCACTTTCTAAAATGGATTATGTTACAGACTAATAAATTATCAGTAAAGGATGCTGTTAATTAGCCTAAAATGCAATTTTAAACATAACTCTAGCTTAGTGCTGATGGGGAAAAAATCCTGAGGAAAGATCCTTGGTGGTTGGTATGTTTTGGACATTCAGCTTTCATGAGTAAGTTCCCAAGGAATGAAATAAGTCTACCAGAGTGACTCCAAGAAAACTAGAATAGCCCTCTGACAAAACTGAGAAGCCACTGAGGTATTTACTTGTTATCTCTAGCCTTTTTTACTGTGTCATTTTCTCCCTTCCATGGCATTCACTGCAATATGTTTCAGAAATTTGTGTCTCCTCCCTCTGTCTCCAGTGTATTTCCTCCTGTACATCTTTGAACAGGAGGAAATATAAAATCCGAGAAACAGCTCTCTGTTCATCTTTGCTCTTTATTTTATAAAGTAATTAAAAATAGAGATTTGAAACTAAACTGTCTGGATTCACATCCCAGGTCCACCTCTTACAGTGTTGTAATGTTGTGATTGTGACTTCTACCCTCTATGCCTGTTTCTTCCTGAGTAAAATGAAAAGATAGTAGTTTCTATGTCAAAAGTTCATGCTCTTGTTTAAATGAGTTAAAATATGGAAAATATGCAAGTCTTTGCCACAACACTCGGTTCTCAGTAAACATTAGCTCTTGCAGGGCATTTGGCCTTTATTGTTAATTACGAAGGAATAATTTTGTTTCTTGTTAAAGAAATTTTGGGGCTTTCCTGGTAGCTCATTGGTAAAGAATGTACCTGCCAATGCAGGCAACGCAGGTTTGATCCCTGGCTCAGGAAGATCCCTTGGGGAAGGAAACAGCAACCCACTCCACTATTCTTGCCTGGGAAATCCCATTGGACAGAGGAGTCTGATGGGCTATAGTCCATGGGACTCACAAAAGAGTCAGACACAACTTAGTGATTAACCACCAACAAAAGAAATTTTAGACATCCATATTCAGTGGGGGTTGAGTAGGCCATCTTTTGACTGAAACTTTTTCATGTTGATCCTAAAATCATAGGAATTAATTCTTAGCCTGGAGGTCAGTCCAGCTTGCTTCAGAATTTCAAGGGTTTACTGACCACTGCAGCCCAGACTGCTAAGGCCTCAGTAATTTATAGTATGCACCTGGCATTTTTCATGGGTAATACTTTAGCAGCAAGTGGGATGCTACTGAAGTGCCACCAGATTTCAAAGACATCCTCCAAAAGATAGTTTAAGAAAAAAGAAGATTGAGCTGAGAGCTTTAAGATTTTTAAAGTCTTTGTAAATTGAATAACATATATTGTCAATTTCACTCAAATGGAGTTATTAAATGATATTTTATTGTGCAATACCATGCATATTTTTTCTACATGAGATATGGAGAAAAGCTGAAAGTAATGTAATAGCTTTATGCTATATTCATCCATATGTATGGAAATTCTTTATGGAGCACAATCCTATAAGCCAGGCATCCTTCTAAGCATTTTCAAATTTCCTCATTTGGTCCTCAAAACCAGTATATGGAACAGAATTAATTCTTCCAATTTCACTGTGAAAAACTGTGATGGCAGAGGTTAAATATCAGGACCATGCCACTCTGTCTAGCTTCAGAGCCAGGATTCACACCAGGACTCTCCATGTCTAATTAGAATTTGTGCTCTTCATTGCTGCATTTCATCATAGACCAAAACATGTGGCAGTAATGGAAGATTTACTCTGACAGCAAATACACAGGTTTACCATTCTTGGGGGTTTCCCAAATTTCTGGTGTTGATTTCATAACTGGTTGAATCAAAGAACTTCTAGATTAATGTTTTCTCAGTGTTTTCTTTATCCATTCCTCTGTTGATGGACATTTAGGTTATTTCTATGTCTTCGGGCCATGTGTTTCTCTGGATATATGCCCAGGAGTGGGATTGCAGGGTCATATGGTAGCTCTATTTTTAGTTTTATTTTAAGGAATTTCCATACTGTGTGAGGTCTTTCCTAACATCCAGTGTTGGTTGTTACATACACAGAACTTTGCCCCTTTTCCAAAGGACTTATAACATTGAACTGCAATTGTTTATTTATAAGTTTTATGCAAATGAGCCCCCAAGCTATAGGAATTGTGTCTTAGTTTCCTTTGTATTTGCTGTGATCAACCAATTTTGCTGTAGAAAATGCTATGTTGATTGTTGTTATTGTTGTTTAGTCACTAAGTTGTGTCCAACTCCTTGTGACCCCATGGACTAGCCCACCATTTCCCAGGCAAGAATACTGTAGTGGGGTGCCATTCCCTTCTCCAGGGATCTTCCTGACTCAGGGATCAAACCTGCATCTCCTGCACTGTTTATTTTTTTAACACTCAGCCACCAGGGAAGCTCCACTATGTTGATGCTGCTGCTGCTGCTGCTGCTAAGTTACTTCAGTCGTGTTTGACTCTGTGCGACCCCATAGATGGCAGCCCACCAGGCTCCCCTGTCTCTGGGATTCTCCAGGCAAGAACGCTGGAGTGGGTTGCCATTTCCTTTTCCAATGCATGAAAGTGAAAAGTGAAATTGAAAGTGAAGTCGTGTCCAACTCTTAGTGACCCTGTGGACTGCAGCCTACCAGGCTCCTCCATCCATGGGATTTTCAAGGCAAGAGTACTGGAGTGGGTTGCCATTGACTTCTCCACTACTATGTTGATAGATGGCACTAATATTCTAGGGTTGACTTTTAGCTGGGCCCTTAGGGCAGCTCAGCAGTCCTTTGTTCATTCCTATGTATCCTAAGATTTATTGGTACTAGGATTCTTGAGTTCCTGAGCCCTTCTGATTTCCTCCTAGCCTTTTCACTCCCAACGGCTTACTCTTTGCCATCTTTCTAGGAATAATATAGTGGAATTCATCAAAATCACTTCTTCACTCCTTATTATAGGGTTCATTCCAGCTTTGTTTACTTGTTCTTTCATGTTGCTTCATTTCAAAGCCCAGTCTTTTACTTTGTGCTGACATTCTCACAACTCAACTCTCACAGACCACTCAACTATCTTTTTCATCTGTTTTCCTCTTCATTTCCATCTTCAACAATACTTTCTTTCCTCATCCCCCAAACAAAATAAAAACATATCTTCATGATAAAAATGAAGATCAAATGAAAAACCAAACCATTCCTTTAACTGAACATCACCTTCAAAGTTCTTCCCTATATCCTTCCTTCTTTTCAGCACTGTTTCTCCAAAAACATAACCTGTGTCTTTTGTCTTCACTTTGTCAGATTTTCCATTTTCTTCTGAAACTATTGAATCTGGCTTCTGTCTCTCCCATTCCCATGAAACTCTCTTAATCAGGTCAACATCAACCTTCCTATATCCAACATGCATCCCAAATGATATTTGATTCTGATGACTTTGAACTTCTTGCCCTAATTTCGATCAGCACTCACTTCTACTCATCTCTGAATGAATTAACAGAAAGAGAGACCATTGTCTCTATTTTTGTGTTCTTTGTTTGGTCCCCAAATGCTACAGCACTGAGGACTCTGTCTTTCTTACTCTTTATCTCATCTTCTCTTAGGGCTTCAGTTTATCATCTGTCTGATCACTGACTCGATGGACGTTAGTTTGAGTGAACTCCAGGAGATGGTGATGGACAGAGAGGCCTGGCGTGCTGTGATTCATGGGGTCGCAAAGAGTCAGACACAACTGAGCGACTGAACTGAACTGAACGGAACTCTTAGGGCTTCAGTTTATCATCTGTCTGATAATGGCTCCCAAACTGGACTCTCTGGCCCAGACTTTTCTTCTTAGTCCTAGATCTACATTTCTATTTACTTTACTTAAATTCTACAATCAAAAATATGTCTTATTTTTCTCTAATGAAACTTAATAGCTAGTAGTGGAAAATTTCAGATTAGTTTTGATTGATTCACAGTCTCCCTCTCTCCTGCTTCTCTTTGAGATCACATTTAAGTTTCAGGGCCATAAATAAGCATGGTGGGTTGGAGGAGGTGGTACAGCTATCTGATCTGTGCCTATTCTTGCTGATGTCTGCTTTGCAGCCTCACTAATGTTGATTCTGGACTTCCCAGGTGGTGTTAGTGGTAAAGAACCTGCCTGCCAATGCAGGAGACATAAGAGATGAGTTTGATCCCTGGGTCAGGAAGATCCCCTGGAGGAAGGCATGGAAACCCCCTGCAGTATTCTTGCTTGGAGAATCTCATGGACAGAGGGCCCTGGTGGGCTACAGTCCATAGGGTCTCAAAGAATTGGATGCCACTTAGAGCAGCACAATGTAGATTCTCCTGGGCACCTACTGAGATGGCTGTATTTCTATCTGGTCTCCAGTACTCATTCAGCAGATTGCTCTTTAGTCATATATGACATGGCCCTTTGTCATTTACCCAAAGTAGGCGTGAAAGTTTTCTGATTCTCCTTCATGCCAATATGGAGACATCGGAGATTGATGCCTTAATTTGTATTCTGCTAATACTAATCCAAATTGGTATAAGTCTTCAGATTTCACCCCTCTTAAATCCTCAATTTGGGTAATTTATTGCCCTGACTTCACCACTCTTCCCTCAGAGTGGTTTTAATGTAGGGTAGAGACAGGAGTCTCCTGGAGAAGGAAAAGGCAATTTACTCCAGTATTCTTGCCTGGAGAGTTGCATGGACAGAGGAGCCTGGCAGTCCACAGTCAATGGGGTCGCTAAGAGTCAGGCATGACTGAGTGACTATCACTCAGGGACAGGGGTCTACTTCTCAGAGTCCTATCTGAGTTTACAAAAATTAATCTTTTCTCTGATTCTTCTTCACAAGCCCAAGAAAATTTTACTTCGTCCCCAGTAGGTAGAGAAGATAGGCTGTCTGAGCTCAGATTTTTCTATGCTTATAATTTAAGATTTTATCTTTATGTCCTTCATACTGCTTTTGTTCCTCAGAACTCAGGATTTCACTCTTTAAAAGCTTTTCCATCAACAGCTTTATTTGTACTGTGTATTTCAAAGTCTATTTCAAAATGAAAAGCTAATTCTTTTTTTTCTATTGCATTTTTGCTATAACCATCCAGCTCTGAGTGGATTAGTATATAATACCCTCACTGGAACCTGAATGCAGGAAAGAAGCATGCTTACTATTTCAAAATATTATCCCACTCCTAAAATTACTGATTGTTTCAGGCTCCTGTGTTGTCAATAAGACCATCACCATTTGTCTTGTTTTATTGTTTCATTGACTCCTTTTGCTTGACTCCTCCATTTTTTCCCTCCTCTTATTGGAAATGAAATGTGACAATTTTCTATGAAAATGTTGCTCTGGTTGTCCCTTTTCTCCAGATCATTTTCCCACTGGTTCGATAAAGCTCTCAGTATCTCTCACTTGACTACTGCAGCAGAATCTTAATAGGTATGGCATTTACTAATTTCTATTCACTCCAACCCAGCCTCCTGCTTACTGTCAGTGATGTTTCTATAACACAAAATTGACTGTTTCATTCCTGTATAAAAATAATCTGTGTTGGACACACTAGATATTGAAAAAAATGCAAGTTTCTTATTTTGCCTTAAACATTCTTTCATAATATGCCTTCAGTGCACATATACACACCTACCTTTCTTTGTTCTTCATGTCACAGTTCTCTCACTACTGAACTTCACTCCAGAACACTGGGCTCCTTGATGCCTTAGTGCTTTGGGAAATGGTTATCTCTTCATTAGAATGTCTTATTTTCTGTCTCTACACTCTGTCCCCTTATTTTTGTGAAAAATTCTTTTTAATTCCCCAGAATTCTAACTCATCTGACCTATCTAATTCTTCTATCATTGTACTTATACCCTATTTAAATGCCTGATCATTCTACTCTAAGTCTGAATAGGCTGTTAAGTTCATCAGGGCAGGTAGTTTTCCTGTCTGTTTGACTATTATGCTTCTAATACTGATTACAGTGTCTGCTCCAAGAGTATGTATTGAATGAATAAACACAGGCCCACCATGGTCTTATATCACTGTGTTTCTATTTCTCTCTGATCATTGTCTTGTATCTCTCTCTCTTTACCAATATGTCCTAATGAGTTTATTATCCTTATCATTTCCATAGTATTTATCCTACTTGGCCACTCATTCTTTCTGAGGAATTCCCTTCCTTTAACTTCCATAACCTCATACTGTTCTCTTCTCTTTGTTTTCGGCTGCTGCTTGTTTCGCTGCTGTGAAGGTTTTTCCCTATGTAAAAGTTCCCCTCCACTCCCCCCTCCTTCTTCTAAATTTGAACAGTCAGTGGGCTAAACCCTCTTCCATTCTCCATCTTTCTACGTTTTTGGTGAATTCATCCTCACTCCTGACTTCATTTCTCGGTGATATATAGATTTATTTACATTAATCATATACATTAACGTAAAGTCCTGGCAAAGACCTTTCCTTTGAAACTTAGATCTATATATCCTGCCCATATATTATTTTCATGCGTTTTCTCACATGTATCCTCAAACATAAACTATTACTGCTTTAACTGTGTCCCCATCAAATTCATATGTTAAAGCCCTAACCCCCTATGTTTTAGAAGGTGATTGTATTTGGAGATAGGATCTTTAAGGAGGCAGTTAAGTTAAAATGATATCATTAGGGTGGGCCTTAACTCAATATGACTGCGCGGGCGCAGGAGGGCCTAGAGGAGCTATCCCACATTGAAGGTCAGGAAGGGTGGCGGTGAGGAGATACCCCTCATCCAAGGTAAGGAGCAATGGCTGGGCTTTGCTGGAGCAGCTGTGAAGAGATACCCCACGCCCAAGGTAAGAGAAACCCAAGTAAGACAGTAAGTGTTGCAAGAGGGCATCAGAGGGCAAACACACTGAAACCATACTCACAGAAAACTAGTAAATCTAATCACACTAGGACCACAGCCTTGTCTAACTCAATGAAACTAAGCCATGCCCGTGGGGCAACCCAAGACGGGTGGGTCATGGTGGAGAGATCTGACAGACGTTGGTCCACTGGAGAAGGGAATGGCAAACCACTTCAGTATTCTTGCCTTGAGAACCCCATGAACAGTATGAAAAGGCAAAATGATAGGATACTGAAAGAGAAACTCCCCAGGTCAGTAGGTGCCCAATATGCTACTGGAGATCAGTGGAGAAATGACTCCAGAAAGAATGAAGGGATGGAGCCAAAGCAAAAACAATACCAGCTGTGGATATGACTGGTGATAGAAGCAAGGTCCAATGCTGTAAAGAGCAATATTGCATAGGAACCTGGAATGTCACGTCCATGAATCAATGCAAATTGGAAGTGGTCAAACAAGAGATGGCAAGAGTGAATGTCAACATTCTAGGAATCAGCGAACTCAAATGGACTGGAATGGGTGAATTTAACTCAGATGACCATTATATCTACTACTGCAGGCAAGAATCCCTCAGAAGAAATGAAGTGGCCATCATGGTCAACAAAAGAGTCTGAAATGCAGTACTTGGATGCAATCTCAAAAACGACAGAATGATCTCTGTTCGTTTCCAAGGCAAACCATTCAATATCACAGTAACTCAAGTCTATGCCCCAACCAGTAATGCTAAAGAAGCTGAAGTTGAACGGTTCTATGAAGACCAACAAGACCTTTTAGAACTAACACCCAAAAAAGATGTCCTTTTCATTATAGGGGACTGGAATGCAAAAGCAGGAAGTCAGGAAACACCTGGAGTAACAGGCAAATTTGGCCTTGGAATACAGAATGAAGCAGGGCAAAGACTGATAGATGTTGCCAAGAAAATGCACTGGTCATAACAAACACCCTCTTCCAACAACAGAAGAGAAGACTCTATACATGGACATCACCAGATGGTCAACACCGAAATCAGATTGATTATATTCTTTGCAGCCAAAGATGGAGAAGCTCTATACAGTCAGCAAAAACAAGACCAGGAGCTGACTGTGGCTCAGACCATGAACTCCTTATTGCCAAATTCAGACTTAAATTGAAGAAAGTAGGGAAAACCACTAGACCATTCAGGTATGACCTAAATCAAATCCTTTATGATTATACAGTGGAAGTGAGAAATAGGTTTAAGGACCTAGATCTGATAGACAGAGTGCCTGATGAACTATGGAATGAGGTTCATGACATTGTACAGGAGACAGGGATCAAGTCCATTCCCATAGAAAAGAAATGCAAAAAAGCAAAATGGCTGTCTGGGGAGGCCTTACAAATAGCTGTGAAAAGAAGAGAAGTGAAAAGCAAAGGAGAAAAGGAAAGATATAAGCATCTGAATGCAGAGTTCCAAAGAATAGCAAGAAGAGACAAGAAAGCCTTCTTCAGTGATCAATGCAAAGAAATAGAGGAAAACAACAGAATGGGAAAGACTAGGGATCTCTTCAAGAAAATCGGAGATACCAAAGGAACATTTCATGCAAAGATGAGCTCGATAAAGGACAGAAATGGTATGGACCTAACAGAAGCAGAAGATATTAAGAAGAGGTGGCAAGAATACACAGAAGAACTGTACAAAAAGATCTTCACAACCCAGATAATCACGATGGTGTGATCACTGACCTAGAGCCAGATATCCTGGAATGTGAAGTCAAGTGGGCCTTAGAAAGCATCACTACAAACAAAGCTAGTGGAGGTGGTGGAATTCCAGTTGAGCTATTCCAAATCCTGAAAGATGATGCTGTGAAAGTGCTGCACTCAATATGCCAGTAAATTTGGAAAACTCAGCAGTGGCCACAGGACTGGAAAAGGTCAGTTTTCATTCCAATCCCAAAGAAAGGCAATGCCAAAGAATGCTCAAACTACTGCACAGTTGCACTCATCTCACATGCTAGTAAAGTAATGCTCAAAATTCTCCAAGCCAGGCTTCAGCAATACGTGAACCGTGAACTTCCTGATGTTCAAGCTGGTTTTAGAAAAGGCAGAGGAACCACAGATCAAATTGCCAACATCCGCTGGATCATGGAAAAAGCAAGAGAGTTTCAGAAAAGCATCTATTTCTGCTTTATTGACTATGCCAAAGCCTTTGACTGTGTGGATCACAACAAACTGTGGAAAATTCTGAAAGAGATGGGAATACCAGACCACCTGATCTGCCTCTTGAGAAATTTGTATGCATGTCAGAAAGCAACAGTTAGAACTGGACATGGAACAACAGACTGATTCCAAATAGGAAAAGGAGTTCGTCAAGGCTGTATATTGTCACCCTGTTTATTTAACTTATATGCAGAGTACATCATGAGAAACGCTGGACTGGAAGAAACACAAGCTGGAATCAAGATTGCCGGGAGAAATATCAATAACCTCAGATATGCAGATGACACTACCCTTATGGCAGAATGTGAAGAGGAACTCAAAAGCCTCTTGATGAAAGCAAAAGTGGAGAGTGAAAAAGTTGGCTTAAAGCTCAACATTCAGAAAACAAAGATCATGGCATTTGGTTCCACCACTTCATGGGAAATAGATGGGGAAACACTGGAAACGGTGGCAGACTTTATTTTTCTGGGCTCCAAAATCACTATAGATGGTGACTAGAGCCATGAAATTAAAAGACACTTACTCCTTGGAAGGAAAGTTATGACCAACCTAGATAGCATATTCAAAAGCAGAGACATTACTTTGCCAACAAAGGTTCATCTAGTCAAGGCTATGGTTTTTCCTGTGGTCATGTATGGATGTGAGAGTTGGACTGTGAAGAAGGCTGAGCTCCGAAGAATTGATGGTTTTGAACTGTGGTGTTGGAGAAGACTCTTGAGAGTCCCTTGGACTGCAAGGAGATCCAACCAGTCCATTCTGAAGGAGATCAGCCCTGGGATTTCTTTGGAAGGAATGATGCTAAAGCTGAAACTCCAGTACTTTGGCCACCTCATGCAAAGAGTTGACTCATTGGAAAAGACTCTGATGCTGGGAGGGATTGGGGGCAGGAGGAAAAGGGGATGACAGAGGATGAGATGTCTGGATGGCATCACTGACTCGATGGACGTGAGTCTGAGTTAACTCTGTGAGTTGGTGATGGACAGGGAGGCCTGGCATACTGTGATTCATGGGGTCACAAAGAGTCGGACACGACTGAGCGACTGATCTGATCTAACTCAATATGACTGGTGTCCTTATAAGAGGCGATGAGAACATAGATGCACAGACTGAGGAAAATCATGTGAAGACACAGTTAGAGGGTGACAATTTGTAAGCCAAGGCAAGAGTCCTCAAAAGAATCCAAACCTGCCAATATTTTGTCCTTGGAATTCTAGACTTCAGATCTATAAGAGAACTAACTTCTGTAAGACATTCAGTTTGTGGTATTTCATTTCACAGCACTAGCATATTAGTTTGTTGTTGTATAGTCACTAAATCAGGTCCAACTCCTTGCAACCCCATAGACTAGCCCTCTAGGCTTCTCTCTCCATGAGATTTCCCAGGCAAGAATACTGGAGTGGGTTGCCATTTCCTTCTCCAGGGGATCTTCCTGACCCAGGGATCGAACCTGAATCTCCTGCATTGGCAAGCGAGTTCTGCACTGCTGAGCCACCAGGGAAGCCCAGCATACTAATACACATGCCCAAATATTGAATTCATTTATTTTACTCCAAACCAAATCTTCTTATCTTCCTTAATTTCAGTGGATGGCACCATTGGGCACCCAGCTTTAGTAATCTGATTAAACATAGTAATTAATGTAGATTTACTCATATTCAACTTTTAGCTGTATCTTCATCATAAATATCTCTTTATCTCTAACCACTGCATCTCAATTTTAAGCAATTATCATCTATCACTGATATCGTAGCTATAGCTTCCTAAGTTTTCTTCCACTATTTTGCTCTTATAAAACATTCTTTGTATTGGAGATTGTCTCACTTCAAATGAAAATTTAAACATGTTACTCTCTTACTTAAAACTCTTTATAACATCCAATTAGATTAATAGCTAAAATTCTTGAGGGCCTGCCTATCTCTCCAGGTTAATTTTGCATATTTTTCTTTTCAATTCCCTTCATTTCTCAAGTGTATCTTTCTCAGGACTTTTGCACATGCAGGTTTTTTTGCTGTATGGAATTATCTTTCCTTCTCTTTCCTTTTCCCATGCTTATGCCACAGCTTTTTGATAAAAGTAATTTAGCTAGTATTTTTATGAGCTTTATTATGTGCCAGGTACTATCCTAAGCACTTTGCAATATTAACTTATTTGTCTCATCATAAACCTACAAAGGATGTTCTATTATTATCTCTGTTTCATCAGTTAAGAAATTGGGGTGCAGAGCAGTGAGAGAAGTTAAGTGACTCATTCAGAGTTACAAAGCTAGAAGTAGTGGAACTTGGATTTCAACTTGGGGGAATATCATCTAAAGGTTAGATCATTATTAGGAAAAAATATTTTAATTCTCAAAATTAGGTCAAAGTAGTCAGTATGTGTGCTAAGTCTCATCACAGTTGTAATGGGTTATTAATAAGTTGTAAAAATGAATATGTTGTTGAATGCAATCTCCATGAGATCAGGGACAATATCTACCTTGGTAGCCGTTGTATCTTTAAGTACTTTGTATGCTGTTGTGATAAAGATGACCATAAGTATTTGTTAAATGAAGAAACTGGGAGTGTTCTTAGAATAGGAACACTGACAGTGTCACTTTGGCTCTCAACAGAGACCTGGCCTATGGAAGATATTCAATAAACCCACATTTGATTAATTATCAACTAGCTAGTGGTAGGGAGAAGGCAATGGCACCCCACTCCAGTACTCTTGCCTGGAAAATCCCATGGACGGTGGAGCCTGGTGGGCTGCAGTCCATGGGGTCGCTACAAGTCAGGCAGGACTGAGCGACTTCACTTTCACTTTTCACTTTCATGCTCTGGGGAAGGAAATGGCAATCCGCTCCAGTGTTCTTGCCTGGAGAATCCCAGGGATGGAGGAGCCTGGTAGGCTGCAGTCCATGGGGTCGCACAGAGTCAGACACGACTGAAGCGACTTAGCAGCAGCAGCTAGTGATAGAGCTGCGCTAAAATGTAATTCTATGTTATGCTGTCAACCCCAAAAAAGTAGGAAAACATTTACTCTGATAAAGGGATTATGAGGCAAGGGGTGGCTATGGTTGAGGCATAGTGAGGTTTTAGAGGGCGACTGTCTGAGCTATTTATCCCTTTTTTATTTTCCAAATGAATTTCCCATTTTAATTTGTTATAATGCATTACATTTGAAAATCTTGAGGCATGTATTGAAAACCTCTGTCTCTGTGCTTTTCTGATTCTCTCTCTCATTTATAATAGTCCCTAGTTTGTGTCTTTTTTTTCTAGCTCTTGTTTTCTTCAAGTTTTAGTATTTTACATTTTTATGAAGTATAAATATTATGTGGTCAGGGGCTGTCTTGGAATCTTTTATTTGTTATCTCTTAAAAGTTTCGGACTTTTGTCAGGGATGACGGCTTTGTAAACCATGGTTGTTTTAGTACAGAACTTAAAGGAATGGCAATGCTGCTTCTGGTTAGTATTTCATTTCTTTCTCCTGCACCTATCTCATCTTTCCCAAACAATTAAGAAATGGCCCAGAGGTCCTATTCATATATCTTCTCCATCCAAACAGGAAAGAGAAACAGCAAGGAATAGCTAGAGTGGTTCCACAACTCTGCACTTAATGACTGCCTGTAAGAAACATTCAATATGTAAAGACTTTTAAAGTTTATGGTAGAAAAGTTCAAAATCTTCTTTTAATTAGCACACGTATATTTAGAATAATGAATTTAGAGGATTTTGGCATGGTTAAAGTTTTTATTTCTTAAAGGAGATTTATCATTTTTAGTATGTTATTCAAATCATTTTACCTGTGCTCTGCAATGATAGAAGCCACTGCAATGAGAAGCCCGAGCACCTTAACTAGAGAGCAGCTCTTGCTCCCCACAACTAGAGAAAAGCCCGCACGGCAACAAAGACCCAGCACAGCCAAAAGTAAATAATAAAATAAACAAAATCGTAAAAAATACTTACTGTTTTCTCTCTCCATTGCCGGGTTAATACTAATAATAGGAAAGACCCTTAAGCTATCTTATTAGAAGGATTTAAATAAGACCATTTAAATACTTTCAGTTCTATTCTACCTGGGTAACCTTAGGATTATGATAGCTTCCTTTTTTTGGATCATAAGAGAAAGAATGCTGTGGCTTTATCTTCCAAAGTTCAGGTTTAGTAGTCATTTTGTTTCTCATAGTCAACTAATAAGCTACATTCTGGTGTCTTAATTCTTTTAAAAATTATTTTTAGTTGGAGGATAATTGCTTTATAATGTCCTATTGGCTTCTGCTGTACAGCAATGTGAATCAGCCATAAATATACATATATACTCTCCTTCTTGAATCTCCCTCCTACCCTACTCCCATTCCACCCCTAAGCCATCACAGACACCAGGCTGAGCTCCCTGGGTTATTTAGCAACTTTCACTAGCTATCTATTTTACACACAGTAATGTATATGTTTCAATGCTACTCTTTCAATTCATCCCACCCTCTCCTCCCCACACTGTGCCCACAAGCCCATTCTCTACATCTGGCTCTCTATTCCTGCCCTGCAAATAGGTTCATCTTACTTCTTAATCCATTTAATTGGCTTGATAATCCCAGAGACTAACAAAAATTATAGGAATTTTAAAGCAGAGAGCTAGTTTTAGAAGTAGACAGCCAAAGTATCGTGCTTCTTGATTTCAGTCAGGTTTCTCTTGGCTCTGTTGTTTGTTTAATTTTTGTGGTTAAGGTTTTTACTTTGACAATCTGTTGAAGACTATGGGACTTCTCCCTAAGCACACACACACACAGACACAACATACTCCTGTATATTTCATTTTGTATACAATTTCAAAGGGATATTAAGACCTTGAAGCTCATTCACAGATTTGAGAATTAATAACTTCTTTCTGGCAGTGGTTCTTACCCAAACGTCTAAGTGACACTCAAGATTTGATTGGAAATGACCCACAGGTGTTCATCCTCTTTAGTCTACAGTCCTTGGAGGTGATTTTCCATAGTGATTGAAAGGTTAAGCACAGTTGAGTGGATTCTTTCCTTTAGTCTTTTACTCACGTGTAGCTGGAGTAGGAAGAGCATCTTCTGTCTTTCTGTGGTCAGAATCTGTCCCTTTTTAACTGGAGTCTGGGAAAGATAGGGATTGTTCCATTCTCATTGTGAATTTGTCATTGCACATACAGTTTTCAGCTGTCTTTTGTTCTCTTCCTCTGACTTTTAACTGGTAGGGTTGTTCTGTGTGTACTCTTTCTACTTTTCCTACACACATTTATAACCATAAATAATGCTATCAGATATAGTGCTTTTACTATGACAGTCATTATTCTGGCTGGCAGACACACACACACACACACACAACACATAATTTGATCTTCTCAACAGCCCTTTGAGGTAGATACTGTCATTGTCTACAAATTACTTGTATGAAAAAATGAGTAGAGAGTTTATTGTGTATAGAATTCTAGGTTTTCCCTACCAGCACTTTAAAGATGTTGCTTCACTCTCTTCTTACATGCATTGATTCTGATGAGAACTCTTATGTAATTCTTAGGTCTATTCCTCCATATGTCACATACCCCTTTTCTCTAGTTTCTTTTAAGAATTTCTCTTTATCACCGCTTTTCAGCAATTTGATTATGATATCCCTTGGTACAATATTCCTCTGATTTCTTGTCCTTGTGCTCTGGTTTCTTTCTTGAGCTTCTTGGATATGTGGGTGAATATTGTTCTTAAAGTTTGGAAAAATCTTGGCCATTATTATTTTGGTTCTCCTCCTCTCTCTCCTAGTAATGTGAGAGAGAGACTCCAAGCGATGTCACATAGCTCTCTGATGCTCTTTTCATAAAAAACCAAAAACAAAACCTCCCCTTTTGTGCTTAATTTTGGATAGTTTCTATTGCTTAACCTTAAAGTTCGGTCATCTTTTCTTCCACTATGTCTAACCTTCCACTAATTCGGGCTAGTATATTTTTCATTTCATATGGGTGGTTTTCATCTCTAGAAGTGCTATATAGATCTTTTAAAAATATCTTCTGTATCTCTAACTTTTCAAACACATTGAATATAGTTATAAGAGATGTTTCAATATCCTCATCTGCTAATTCTAGCTTCTGTGTCAATTCTAGATTTGTTATTCTCATTGTGGATTGTGTTTTCCTGTCTCTTAACATGCATGGTATTTTTTTTTTTTTTATTAGCTTCCAGACATTATGAGTTTTATCCTTTCTGGCGCTCGATAATTTTGCATTTCTATAAATCTTTTTCAGCTTTGTTTTTAAGTATCTGGGAGTAGTTTCTTTTCATTTGGATATGGGAAATTATAAAAATGATTTATCAGGTAAATCTGGCTCACTGCTAAGTCTAGAATTAATTATTCTTCACTAAAGAGGCAACAACTTCCTGGGTACTCTTTCCACTGTCCTGTCAATTAAGAGATTTTACAGTCTTGCGGATCAGAGCCCACACTGGTCTTAGCCCTATGTGAGTGCTTCGTATATGCCCTCTAATCATTTCTATGGTTTTTCCTAGCCATGGATAATCTTATCACATATTTGCACTGAACAGTGCTCTGCTGAATGCTTGTGGGGATAGGGTGAGGTGGTAGAATATGATCCTCTGCAGATCTTCAGGGTCTTCTCCATGTGCAGCTCTGTCCTCTCTTGTGCTTTGTCCTATAAAATCTGGCTGCCTAATCTCCTAGGAATCTCATCTATGTCTCTTTACCTCATGGAGTCATCTTAGTTCCTCTCTGTTACAGACTGAAATTTCTTTCAAGTCAGTAATCTGTGGCTCACCTCATTTGTGTCTTTTCTTGATTTTTTTTCAAACTATTTTAGGAGGGAGGGTAAAGGATAAATCTGATCACTGTCACTCCATCTTGGCTGGATGTAAATGAACTGGATGTTATTTTTGCTTTTTAATTAAAAATGTTACATATGTATTTTTCTGCTATGTAGATTCTTTTGAAATTGCCTTTTCTACTCAATAATACAATGGCACCCCACTCCAGCACTCTTGCCTGGAAAATCCCATGGATGGAGGAGCCTGGTAGGCTGCAGTCCATGGAGTCTCTGGGAGTTGGACACGACTGAGAGACTTCACTTTCACTTTTCACTTTTCTGCATTGGAGAAGGAAATGGCAACCCACTCCAGTGTTCTTGCCTGGAGAATCCCAGGGATGGGGGAGCCTGGTGGGCTGCCGTCTATGGGGTCGCACAGAGTCGGACACGACTGAAGTGACTTAGCAGCAGCAGCAGCACTCAATAATACATGTCAAGGTATAACTCTGCTGATTCACGTAGAATTAGCATACTCTTTCTAACAGTTGTTTAGTAGAAATATCATGATAATATTTATTTCCTTATTAGTGATTAGCATCACTTTAGAATCAGTTAGAGTTAGTATAGTTAGGCAAGTCAAATCTCTAAGTAGTTAGTGTTTCTCACCTGTAAAATGTTGGTAAAAATAGCAGGGTTTTTATCAGGATTATATAATGTGTGTCATGTTTTTCACATGGAGCAAGGTATGCAAATAGGCACTTAGTAAGTCTTAAATTATTTTAAGTTTTCTTTCTCTTCTTTTTCCTATTATGTTTTCATTCCTCTCCTCTTTTTTTCTTCTTTATCTTGCCTTTTTGAATTCATTAAGTCAGGTTATCTGATTTGTTTTAAAAATCAAGTAAGTACCAGTAAGTCAGGTAGTAGTCATTTTATGAGCATTTTATAAGATAAGCAGGAAAGAAAATCCAAATGAGGATAAACGGTTACTTTAATTGAACTTTTTAGTTTTTATAAAGTTCTGTCCTTCTAAGACTCAACTTTTGTCCTAGTAGCAGAAAAATGTGAGGAAGACCCAGGGGAAAGGCCACAAATAATAGATCAAAGCAGTTTAGTTCCTTGGGGAGGTGGAAAAGCAGGACACTAAATCATATTGCCAAGCTGAGCAGAGACTGCCTTTCTCTGCCTAATTTGCTCCTAGAGGAGCTAATTCTTTTTACATGTGGAAACCAAAGCTCCATAGATAAACACTGTGCTCTTTTGCCCCTCCCCCCTTTTTTTCTTAGGCTTCATTAAAATTTTCTTATATCAGATCAAAGGGGTAAGTTATATATTGAATTATGCAGTTGCAATAACTTTCTACATAGTTTCTTTACTGTCTGCATTTTCCTCCTCTCATTCATTCCTTGTTTTGTTGCTAGACTCATCTTCTTTAAGTGAACCTCACAGACACGGATGGCTCCCCATTGACTCCGGGATTGAACACAAAATTCTCAACTGTCTTTAAGATTCTCCATGATGTGATCTATAAGACTTCTTACCATATTTATGTACTAGTGCTATCCTTTCTGTAATCTGCATTTCAACTAAATTAGACTG
The DNA here is from genome assembly GCF_003369695.1 of Bos indicus x Bos taurus. Lineage (NCBI taxonomy): Eukaryota > Metazoa > Chordata > Mammalia > Artiodactyla > Bovidae > Bos > Bos indicus x Bos taurus. The sequence continues at coordinate 41,761,990 of NC_040078.1, read as the reverse complement.
CTAATGCATAGCTTCCCAGGTGGCTAAGTAGGAAAGAATCCACCTGCAATGCAGGAGGTGCAAGAGATGTGGATTCAATTCTTGGTTTGGGAAGATCCCCTGGAGTAGGAAATGGCAACCCACTCCAGTATTCTTGCCTGGAAAATTCCATGGATATAGGAGCCTGGAAGGCTACAGTCCATGGAGCACAAAAGAGTTGAACATGACTGGCATGTTGAGCACATGAACACGTAGCTGTTGCATATAGTTGCAAAGTCTATGTGCCCCACAAAAGCATAGGGACAAGCCTACACTCTTGCCTAGCTGAGCAAATGCCCAGGTGGATGTTTCTTTTTCTAATTTGCACAAAAATGAGATAAGCCAGGCACACATGTCTTTGCTCATGCTTATTATTTTCTATAGATCCCTTACCTCTTTTTTGCCCAGTGAATTCCTTTTCATCTATTCCACTGAAGCTTTTCAAGCATTAATAGTGAACTCCCACTATTCTTCATGTTTTTAACCTTTTCTGTGATAATTTATTTATTGACCTTCCCTTTTAAGTCTCTCTTTACTTGTTTTTTATATCATGTCACTTTATTTTTCTTCTCAATACCTAGCCTATATCTAGTCTCTCTAGATGAGTCATATTTGGACTTTTCCTGGGTTCTTCCCACCCTACCTTATAGCCTGATTCTTAAATTTATTATTTCTTAAATTCTCAGTCTTTGTCTTTTTCTGATACTAGTCTAATTGGTTCTGCCTGGTTGAGCTCATTTTTCAGCATGGCTTCAGCTCATATATATATGTCTTGGCTCTAAAATCTAAGTTAACAATTCTGACATATAGACTTACGTCTCCATCTGCTTACTCAGACATCTCTTCTCAACAAGCATATCCTAAATCAATATAACTAAAATAGAAGGATGTTGCTGTTGTTTAGTCACTAAGTCATGTCCAACTCTTGTGACCCAGTGGATTGTAACCCTCCACTCTCCTCTGTCCATGGGATTTCCCAGGCAAGAATACTGGAGTGGGTTGCCATTTCCTTCTCCAGGGGATCTTCCTGACCCAGGGGTTGAACCCACATCTCTCTCTTCAAATCATTTTCCATCCATATTCCCTGTTTCAGGCCCTGGTAATATGATATACCAGATTCCCTAGTTATTAATTGTCAGGTTATCTTGTCCCTCCACTCTACACCTGATGGCCAACAAGCATCAAGGCAATTCTACCTCTGAGTGTTTCTTTTAATTCTTTTCTCTTTTTTGTTCCAATGGTTATTTCCTTAGTTCTAACATCATCATCTAGACCATTGAAAAACAATTGTAACTATCATACATTTCTTGTGCTTCTTGATGCTTCATTCCAGATTCCACATTGCCACATGCTAGTTGTCTTTCTAGAACATTATTCTATTATATCATCATCCTATATCCTAGCATCTGATCAGGAACACGAAACTGACTAGTTGAGTGCCCACTCTCCTAAACACAGTGCTAGACATTTCACATCTATTTGTTATACCATGTAAAGGGCACAATGATTCTGACATGAAGATCCTTTTATGTTGTAGATCAGGAAAGCGAGGTTCAGAAAAGTTAAATAGTTTTCTCACACAGTACTCACAAAGTAGTATTTCAAAGACAGGTTACTCATATTACAAAGCCCTCTTCCTCTAAATCTTACTAATACTTAAGAGTTCTGAACGTCAGTCCTAATATTTCATATTCTGAATGGCCTTGGCAAATCACTTAAGTTATGACAATATAAAACTCAGAGGGATTTTTTTTTTTCTTGAGGAAAAATGAAACATGCTTGTAAGTAAATGCCTCACAAGTGTAAATTATTCTTACAAATCCTTCAAGGCCCTGATGATATCTATTTTCTAAAGTTTTCTTGATTCACTAAATTGAATTCATTCCTATTTCCTCAGTGTATTCATTGCACTTGGTGTGTATCTCAGAGTTCACTGTATTTATTTTTATGTTTTTTCTTCATATACTGACACTGAGTCTTTTGAAGATGAAGTCATTGCAATATATACAGCACTTAAGAAAGTGCTTGACACAGTAAAATGAACGCCATCTGCCCTCCAAATAAATAAATAAAAACCTTGTATTAAAATTTATGCATTGGCATGAAAGATAGCAAAATCAGAAAACTATCTTGATTACCTGAAAAATTAGTAAAGGAAAATAAGTCAATAAACAGAAGATCATATTTGCAGTTCAAATATGATGCATTTACAATGTTTCTATTGCAGACATCTTAACTTGTTCAATAAGAAACCATTTATTAAGCACAATTAAGAAAAAGGCTCTTCCCTTCTTAATCTAAGCCTAAAGTAGAAATAGAGCTTCCCCAATGGGGTTGCTCAGTGGTAAAGAATCTGCATGCAAAGAAGGAGATGCAGAAAATGTGGATTCGATTCATGGATCGGGAAGATCCCCTAGGGGAGGGTGTGGCAACCCACCCCAGTATTTTTGCCTGGAAAATCCCATGGATTTTTGCCAGAACAGCCTGGCATCCATAGAGTTGGTCATGAGTGAAGCGACTTAACACACACAATAGAAATAATGTGCTCTTGGTTCCCAGATCATTAAAGGTCCATGATTACAAGTATGGAAATCTAGGGTATTTTCAATACTTCAATAACTTTTTGAAATTGTTGAGTTCCCTGGATTAAAATAACTGGCAAATAAAACTTTTTTTTTTTTTGCTCTGGGCCAAAAATAAAGAAGCACATTTTGCAGTTAAGAAGTAATGAATGGCAACATCATGGAAATTATTGGACCAAAAGCCTCTTGATGAAAGTGAAAGTAGAGAGTGAAAAAGTTGGTTTAAAGTTCAACATTCAGAAAATAAAGATCATGGCATCTGGTCCCATCACTTCATGGGAAATAGATGGGTAAACAGTGGAAACAGTGGCAGACTTTACTTTTTGGGGTTCCAAAATCACTGCAGATGATGACTGCAGCCATGAAATTAAAAGACGCTTACTCCTTGGAAAAGTTATGACCAACCTAGATAGCATATTGAAAAGCAGAGACATTACTTTGCCAACAAAGGTCTGTCTAGTCAAGGCTATGGTTTTCCCAGTGGTCATGTATGGATATGAGAGTTGGACTGTGAAGAAAGCTGAGCACCGAAGAATTAATGCCTTTGAATTGTGGTGTTGGAGAAGACTCTTGATTGTCCCTTGGACTGCAAGGAGATCCAACCAGTCCATTCTAAAGGAGATAAGCCCTGGGATTTCTTTGGAAGGAATGATGCTAAAGCTGAAACTCCAGTACTTTGGCCACCTCATGTGAAGAGTTGACTCGTTGGAAAAGACTCTGATGCTGGGAGGGATTGGGGGCAGGAGGAGAAAGGGACGACAGAGGATGAGATGGCTGGATGGCATCACTGACTCGATGGACGTGAGTCTGAGTGAACTCCGAGAGTTGTTGATGGACAGGGAGGCCTGGCATGCTGTGATTCATGGGGTTGCAAAGAGTTGGACATGACTGAGTGATTGAACTGAACTGAATGTATCAAATACTGTGACTAGACCTACTAGTCAGATGGTCACTATAATGAAATGAACTTGTCCTTTGGATGATCAACTTTGGATAAAATGCTGAGTGATGGTCAAAATTGGTAACTACTAGCACTGAAAAATGCTTATTGTCTGGATTTAATTCATTATTATTAGTAAAACTTATGCAGTATTGTAAATAATATTATGAACTCAAGAGTATAAGAAAATTTTGAAAGAGTGTAAGAAAAGTCAAGTGGGCCTTAGGAAGCATTAGTATGAACAAAGTCAGAGGAGGTGATCAAATTCCAGTTGAGCTATTTCAAATCCTAAAATATGATGCCATGAAAGTGCTACATTCAATATGCCAGTAAATTTGGAAAACTCAACAGTGGCCACAGGACTGGAAAAGGTCAGTTTTCATTCCAATCCCAAAGAAAGGAAATGCTAAAGAATGTTCAAACTACCACGCAATTACACTCATCTACAACACTAGCAAAGTAATGCTCAAAATTCTCCAAGCCAGGCTTCAACAGTATGCAAACTGTGAACTTCCCAATGTTCAAGCTGGATTTAGGAAAGCCAGAGGAGCCAGAGATCAAATTATCAACATCCATTGGACTATCAAAAAAGCAAGAGAGTTCCAGAAAAACATCTATTTCTGCTTATTGACTATGCCAAAGCCTTTGACTGTGTGGATCACAACAAACTGGTGTAAAATTCTTAAAGAGATGAGCATACCAAACCACCTTACCTGCCTCCTGAGAAATCTGTATGGAGGTCAAGAAGCAACAGTTAGGACTGGACGTGGGTTAACAGACTGGTTCCAAATCGGGAAAGGAGTATGTCAAGGCTGTATATTGTCACCCTGCTTATTTAACTTATATGCAGAGTATATCATGTAGAATACCAGGCTGAATGAAGCACAAGCTGGAATCAAGATTGCCAATAACCTCAGATATGAGGGTGACAGCACCCATATGGCAGAAAGCAAAGAAGAACTAAAGAGCCTCTTGAAGAAAGTGAAAGAGGAGAATGAAAAAGTTGGCTTAAAACTCAACATTCAGAAAACTAAGATCATGGTATCTGGTTCTATCACTTCATGGCAAATAGATGGGAAACCATGGAAACATTGAGAAATTTTATTTTTGGGGGCTCCAAAATCAATGCAGATGGTCCATGGGGTCACAAAGAGTAGGACATGGCTGAGTGACTGAACTAACTAACAATACCATCTAAAAACATTGTTTCGAATGAATTAAACTAAGTGCTGCTAGATCCATCTATGGAAAAAAACAGACAAACCTTTTGACCAACCCAATATTTAGCTTTTCTGTCATCTGAGCTAAGTGGTTTGTGTAGAATGATGTGTAGGATGACTATACATTTCAATAATATCAAATATGGAGTGTGTTAGCTATGAAATATCTAATATATGTAAGGTGACATAGAATGTTTAAGTACCTATTATTTTTCAAGAACAGTAATATTCCTGTCATAGGACCAGAGGCTTTTTTTTTTTTTTAGCAAAGTTATCTCTATTAAAACAGGAGAGAGAAAACAAAATGGTTACTAGAGGGAATAGCAGGGGCTGAGGCGAGATAAATTAGGAGTTTCGGATTAACACGTACCCACTATTAAAACAGATCAACAATAAGGACGTCTGAATAGCACAGGGAACTATATTCAGTGTCTTGTAATAACCTATAATGGAAAAGAATTTGCAAAAGAATATATGCAGGTGTACTTTGTTGTATATTTGAAGCTAACACAACATTGTAAATTAACTATACTTCAATTTCAATTGAAAACATGGTTCAAAAGCCAAGAGGGTAATGTCTTTTATAGATTCAATACCTCTTAAAACTGTTGTCAACTGATTTTTGAAATTTCCAAAATAAATGTTTAAACTTTGTTTTTGCAGAGGTATTTTTATTCTGCCTCATCTGATACCTATACAAATTCATTCATATGTATAACCCAGAAGGGGGTGAGGTGGGCACCCTCTACTTAAACCTTATGCATGGTTCAGAAGAAATGAGCAGCTCCCTCCTTCTTCCTGATTCTCTAAAGGACTGAAAGTAATTTGTCCTGTATAGGAGTCAACTTCACCGACAGGGCAGTAAACTGGATTTTTCACAGCAAGGATAACTGGTCAGAGCTCTATATCTACTTATTTACTTTAATTTCCTTTTTAAGATATTAGATTCACTTTAATAAACGAGATGAAATAGAAAAGTATATAAAAGGAAATGAAACACCATTTCTTTTTGTACATATTGTATAAATTTTCAGTATCTTCTTGCTTCCCTAGGGAATTGAGTCCCCAGATACTATAAGAGAATATAGATTGGGTTTGTAAACTGAAAGATCTATGGAAATAAGTTTGACTGTAGTTTGTGAGTTTAAGTTAGTTGTGAATTTTCTAAGCTAGAATCAACCATTTTTATTTTTTACAAAAACAACATAAACACATATTTGAAGTTTTATTTGCATGCCATACTTTAGATAGGTTTGATGGAAGTGGTGAAATTCCTATGTAAAAACTAGGGTTTGTAATTAAAATAGAAAAAAATTAAAACAACAAAAAACAAGATATACACCCTTATTAACTTTCTCAGCCAGATGCTGCTTGAAATTTCAGGAGGATGTCTTCAGGATACTTTTATACATTGCTGAAAGAAAGTACTGTAACTAATATAGGTACAAAAGAGAAACAGTTATTCTTAGATGTGATTTATTTGCTGGAGCTGAACTGGGTAAAGATTCAGACTTGATTCATTTAATTATGGTTCCCATCAGTGTCCTAACCAGCATATTGCTTTTTTGGCTGCTCAAGAGAACTGAAATAAGATTGGCCTGTATGCAAGAAAGACCTCAAAGAAAGAAAGGGAAGGTTATTGGCTTTAAAAACTACTGACAGGGTCCTTTATATATTTTGTGCTGTTTGAATGAATCAAAATATGAGATGGTTTTTTTTTTTTCTGAATTCAGAAAGCAAACCTTATAGAAAGAATCATAAAATTGACATTAAATCCAAAATGAGCCTAAAATGTTATCTTTTGTGGATTTCAAAACAACAGTCTAGTTTTATGATAAATTTATGTTATATATTATGTAGTATAGAAAAATGCATCAGTTAAAAGCTAGTAGAGTTAGTTAAATATACTTTTCATTATTATGCCCATTTTCTCTTTATAAATCAAGTATTTGTAAAGATGCTTCATACATTAAAGCTATTTTACTGTATTTAAAATAGTATGCTGTGTTACTGGAAAATAAACTCCTAAGGGCTCTTGTTTATTCTTGTAGTAAGTCTTTTCTAGTATGGTTCTAGGAATGTAGTAAGTTTTCTGTAAATTTGTACTGAACTGGAAAAATCTGAAACCTTTCTGACTTTAAACATACAGTCATATGTTAAATTTAAAATTAGCACAGTAAAATTTTCTTGAACATCATTTGCAAATTTAAAAAATTACCTGTGTTGTGCCGAAGGCTCTCCTAATACTTTGCATTCAAGCTGAAGAGGAAAATTGAAGTCTCTAATGAAGCCACTGTGGGTGTTTATGAATATTAATAAATAAAAACTGCTTGGATGGTTTACCTTAAAAAATGATCTATTAGCAAATTATTGACTGTTGATTTGTTGAAATCCACAGACAATTATTTGGTACATTTTTTCCCTAATGTACTGAAATAATTTAAAAAAAACAATTATTTATCTGTGAATCTAGAACTGTAGTTAGAATATATGCCATCAAGTGATCTCACTGTTGGTGCCAATGTTATAGCTGATTCATTAAATCACATTGGAGTTATTGTATTGGTCTCTTTCAAGACTGTGCCAGTGTACACAGAAAGTGTATTTTGAAGAAAGCTGAACCTCTTTGTAATGAGAAAATACCTCTTATGAGTCATTTCCTATTATATTCTCCTGTAGTGAGTTTTAGAATTTCATAATTTTAATGGAGCTGTTTAGAGAAGACTATTTCCTCATAGGGTCATTAGTAATACATAAGAATTCTACCACTTTTGACAAATGAGTTTAAAAAGCAAATTGGAGTAAAATGTATTATATAAAGCTGTTTTTTCCTGACTGCTGATTTTTATTGGGGTGCCTTCATTCAGTAATGAGTTCCTTCATACCTGAAGAATGTAAATCTGAAGCTTGTTCTCATTGTATTATACATCTAATGGATTGCAGATAGAATTGTGTCCACTAAAAATAAATTAAAACAAAAATGGACTTAGTAAAATTCCTTACAAATCGCAGATGACTATTAAATGAGTATTAATCTTTCCTTCTCAACAGCTGTTTAATCAAGGTTTTTCTCTAGGTGAGGGATTAGGTAAAAAGATTGATACATGACTGGTGATACTCTGTCTATCAGGTTCTCTAGAAATATGTCTGTTAATCCATTACCAGCCCTATTGGAGTCCATTGATGCTTTGCCTTGTTGTCTCAAATTAACCAACCTATCATTGATTGTTTTGAGTTATAATTTCCTAGTATTCCACAAGTATATTATATTAACTCAGTTTAATACAGTAGAAGATAGCAGGCTCTGTATATCTGAGCAAGTTAATGAGGATTCATAGTAAGCCTGTATAGTGCTCCACTCCAGTACTCTTGCCTGGAAAATCCTATGGACGGAGGAGCCTGGTGGGCTGCAGTCCATGGGGTCGCTAAGAGTCGGACACGACTGAGGGACTTCACTTTCACTTTTCACTTTTATGCTTTGGAGAAGGAAATGGCAACCCACTCCAGTGTTCTTGCCTGGAGAATCCCAGGGACGGGGGAGCCTGGTGGGCTACTGTCTATGGGGTCGCACAGAGTCGGACACGACTGAAGCGACTTAGCAGCAGCAGCAGCAGTGCCCCATGGAAGCCAGCTTTAGGAGCAACTAGGGAGTTGTTTCAACCCTTTAAGATCACTGACCTAGAATCTGGTGCTATATATATATATATATATATATATATAAATTGTATATATTTACTTTTGGCTGTGCTGGGTCTTCGTTGCTATGCAGGCTTTTTCTCTAGTTGTTGTGAGTGGGAGCTCTACTCTCTAGTTGCGGTTCGTGGGCTTCTCATTGCTGTGGCTTCTCTTGTTGTGGAGAAAGGGCTCTAGGATCTGTGAGTTTCAGTGGCTGCAGCTCCAAGCCTCTAGAGCACAAGCTCAGTAGTTGTGGCTCACAGGCTTAGTCACTCCATGGCATGTTGGATCCTCCTGGATCAGGGATCCAACCTGTGTCTCCTGAATTGTCAGGCGGATTCTTCACCACTGAGCCACCAGGGAAGCCCAAATTTGATGTAATATATTAAGTAACAATTTAAAGTCTTGATTAATTCTGCAGCTTCCCGGAGGCTCCTAACATACTCATAGAATGAACATAAGCATATATTAATAAGCACAGTGATTCTATATTTGTGACTGTATCATATAAGACATGCTTGCAAATATTTGATCCTTACAAGTATTTTCCAAATGTGTTCCCTAGTAATCATGTTAAATAGGCTTCTGAAGTCAAATAATTTTGTTGGTGGTGCTGGTGGTTATTTGAATATTTCATCAAGAATCTCAGAGCTTTATTATGCTCATATACATTGTGATTCTCTCAGCCTTATTTGACTGTAAACTTTTACTTTCAATTTTATTTATATTTTTATTAAAATCATTCATTTACCAAAAAAACCCCATCCATTTCCTTGGGAGGTTCATCTGTAAATATTATTTTCTACTTTTGGTTGTGCATAATAGGGTGGCTATATACACAGCACATTTTTCTCAGCTGCAGATTTCCAAGACATTGAAAACAAAGAATTCATGATCCCACATGTTGATGAAGCAAAGTTTGTGTAACTGTGATTAAGTAGCATAAACCACAATGTTAGCAACAGATTTTCCATATTAAAGAGTGTTCTTATATTGTGTGGGACAAAATATTGGTACAAAGTTGTCTTTGTAATTCCCTCTTACAGCTTTGGCTTCTATCCTTTCTTAAGGTCATACATTCAGCTTGAGATTTGGAAAGTGTCCTCATTTTGCTAGGATGTAATTGTTCCTTTCAGTTATACAAAGAGACAATAAACATTGCCAAGGATCAAGATAACTATTTTAAAGTATTTTGTAAGCCCAGCAGAGATCATTTGAAGTTCATAAAATAACTCCTGTAGGAACAGAGACCTTTGACTTAAGCAATGGAAATAGCTCTAATTTCTCCAGAGAATTGACTCACTCAGTAAAGCTGTTTTAAAATCAAAAGCATATATTTCTGGTTGGAATAACCTTTCATACAAAATACTGCCTTAAAATTTTAAATGAGCTTAGACCAAAAACCTCATGAAACAAATGAATTTGTAATACTTTTGATTCACTGGCTTGTATAGTTCACCTTTGCAGAAACTGCTGAAAAAGCTCATTTGTTGCATCTGCAACACGGATGGGGTTGCTGTTTGCCATACTTCAAGGGAAATTGCTTCTTTCCCACCTCTGAGAGTCCCTACCTTTTGTTCTAGATCATCCTGTTAAAACCCTAATAATGGTAGTATTTCAGGCACATTATAATGCAGGGATAAAGATACTTGAGAGCTGAAGGTGTGACCAGTATTTTAAATATCACATCAAGTAGGCCAGCACCTCTTCAGTCTATCAGGAGGTGGGCCTGAGCAAAGGGTCTGTCTAGCTCACTGTAAATGGAAGGTCAGACCACTGTCTGTCTACAAGCACCATTTTAGCAGCGCCCTTCATGTTAAAAAAAACTCTTGTGCTAATGATAGCTAATTCAGTTTAGTTTATTAAAGCACTACTGAAACATTTAAGGTGTTCCACATGCATTCTGATAGTCAAATAAACTGGTCTGCTAGGTGAAGTGAGTGTGTATGGTGAAAGGAGATAAAGAAAACCAAGAAATGCAAAAACTATTTTTATGTTAGAAAAAAACCCAGAAGAAAAAGCAACTACACTTCCCAGTAAATCTACCCCTCATCTCTTAGGTACACAGTTAAACCATTATACTTACAGGGGCTCTGGATCTCTCTGTGCTGCTTCTCTCTTTTCTACATAAATCAATATGAATTTCTGGAGAAGGAAATTACAAGCCACTCCAGTATTCTTGCCTGGAGAATCCTAGGGATGGAGGAGCCTGGTGGGCTGCTGTCTATGGGATCTCACAGAATCAGACACGACTAAAGTGACTTAGCAGCAGCAGCAGCAACATGAATTTCAGAGAATGGCTTGCTAAGGTGACCCACTGTCTCAGTCTGTCCAGTATTGAGGAATTTCCTGTGATGCAGGAAAGTTGGGTGCTAAACCAGAACAGTCTGGGGCAACCTGGGGTGGTTGGCCCCCCTAGTTAGTAAGCAGCTAAATATTCTTTGAGCCCAACCCCCCTTTTCCTTCCAGCTTAGAGCTATGGTAGCTCCTAGCTCAGTGGAATGGGGAGAGCATAGCTTTTAAAGTCGAAAGGTCACCACTTAACTGTGTTTGTGGCGAGATAGGATAGAAAACATTTCTGATCCTCAGTTTTTACATTTGTAAAATGAGGATGATAAAGTTTATTTCATTGCATCAAAGGAGCTGATACTTGGAAAAAGCTTGACAAAGGGAGCACTAAATGTCAACATCTTCTCAATTTCAGGGGTGTTTTGAACCTTGAAGCTGAAACACACTGTTGTTTTTCTTTCTTTTTTTTTCTTTATAGTAAACATGTAAGTCCAGATTTCGACTATGATGCTGATTTCTCTTAACCCTTGAAATTTGGAACAAGAAATGGAGTCTTGTATTTAGCACTTATTTTGCAATCCTTGGATATTTACTTGCAATGGACTTTGTGATATTACATTAGGTGAACTTTTTTTTCCAGTAAAGTTGTATACATAGCATCAGATAACTTTGGTTTCGTTAGCTCAGTAGGAAAAGTTAACTGTTGCTTAAACTGACTGACCTACTGCTTTCCCAATTTAATTTGAAATTTTCATTAGAATAGTAAATCTGGTAACTCTAGGTTGAATCCTTATGAAGCATAGAAAGCAGCTCTGAATTAGATATGGCACATTTCAGCTAAACCACACATTTTATCTCATTTCCATCCTCCTCTAATGTCTAGGAATGGACTAGACTCAACTAAGTCTGAAAATGCAGCACCTTTCTGGTATGAAAAATGGAAACACATCTTCTCTATGACTCTTAATGATATTTGGTCACTTATTTATATCTCTGAAACCTGTGAAATCTATGAAATCCCCCCATACTTTTGTTGATCATGGACTTTGAGGCAACTTTTGCACATAATTGAAATAAAATCTTAAACTAAGCGGAGAAAATAGAGTTTGCCCTTATATCACTAAAATGAAGTTTGTAATTTTTTAAGCATCTCTCTCTCTTTTTCTTTTTTCCTTTTTGGTCTATTCATATTTACTTTAAAACATTCAACAGAAATCTCACTATTCTTCAAAGGCCAGAGATAGGAGAAACTTTGCATAAATGTCTGCAGTATGAGGAGCTATTATGGGGATCCCTGCTATGCTTGACTGACTCCATTGTTCTGTTTTCAACTGCTCTTAAACTCTTTAACTGTTTTCATGCTCATCACTGCCTCTATGTTTTTGCATATGATGGCCTTCCTTCCTCGTGGAATAACTGTATTACACTTTTTTTAAAATATAAATTTATTTATTTTAATTGGAGGCTAATTACTTTACAATATTGTGTTGGTTTTGCCATACATCAACATGAATCCGCCATGGGTGTACACATGTTCCCCATCCTGAATCCCCCTCCCATCTCCCTCCCCGTACCATCCCTCTGGGTCATCTCAGTGCACCAGCCCCAAGCATCCAGTATCATGCATTGAACCTGAACTGATGATTCATTTCATATATGATATTATACATGTTTCAATGCCATTCTCCCAAATCATCCCACCCTCTCCCTCTCTCACAGAGTCCAAAAGACTGTTCTATACATCTGTGTCTTTTTTGCTGTCTCGCATATAGGGTTATCGTTACCATCTTTCTAAATTCCATATATATGCATTAGTATACTGTATTGGTGTTTTTCTTTCTGGCTTACTTCACTTTGTATAATAGGTTCCAGTTTCATCCACCTCATTAGAACTGATTCAAATGTATTCTTTTTAATAGCTAAGTAATACTCCATTGTGTATATGTACCACAGCTTTCTTCCATTCGTCTGCTGATCAACATCTAGGTTGCTTCCATGTCCTGGCTATTATAAACAGTGCTGCGATGAACATTGGGGTACACGTGTCTCTTTCAATTCTGGTTTCCTCGGTGTGTATGCCCAGCAATGGGATTGCTGGGTCATAAGGCAGTTCTATTTCCAGTTTTTTAAGGAATCTCCACACTGTTCTCCATAGTGGCTGTACTAGTTTGCATTCCCACCAACAGTGTAAGAGGATTCCCTTTTCTCTACACCCTCTCCAGCATTTATTGCTTGTAGACTTTGGATAGCAGCCATTCTGACAGGTGTGAAATGGTACCTCATAGTGGTTTTGATTTGCATTTCTCTGATAATGAGTGATGTTGAGCATCTTTTCATGTGTTTGTTAACCATCTGTATGTCTTTGGAGAAATGTCTGTTTAGTTCTTTGGTCCATTTTTCGATTGGGTCGTTTATTTTTCTGGAATTGAGCTGCAGGAGTTGCGTGTATATTTTTGAGATTAGTTGTTTGTCAGTTGCTTCATTTGCTATTATTTTCTCCCATTCTGAAGGCTGTCTTTTCACCTTGCTTATAGTTTCCTTTGTTGTGCAAAGATTTTAATTTTAATTAGGTCTCATTTGTTTATTTTTGCTTTTATTTCCAATATTCTGGGAGGTGGGTCATAGAGGATCCTGCTGTGATTTATGTCAGAGAGTGTTTTGCCTATGTTCACTCTTTTAATTACTTGGCATATGGTTTAGCAGGCATCCTGTTTCCAAAAGTGCTTTTGGTCCATTCCACTATCTCCAGAGTGGAATGTTTCAAATTAGTGTGGTTGCTTGTCTAGATCTGGGCACAAAAGCACATGGAGCACAGCTGGAGCCCGAATTAGAACCATAACTGACCTGCAACCTACATGTATTATGAATGTGTGTTAAACACTTGCTATTGTAAAGCATTTGACTGATTCACTCCTTAAGTTTTAGTTTTCTCTGTATTTTCCCATAATATTACTAGCATTCACTAAAATCTCTCTACTGCTACTATTTACTACCTCTCAGGTATTTTTAGTATATGTAGATGAGATGAACTTAAGACCTCTGTGAGGCAACCTTAGTTCATAAAGTATGTCTTTCAGCCAGTTTGTCAGAGAGTTTTTAGATTAGCCTTAGCCACCCACATACATGTAATTGATGACCAACAGATACTCATCATAGATGTGCTAGCACAACTCTGGTGGTAGGGCAGTCTCTAAGTTGACCTCCAATCATCCCCACCTCCTGAAATTCATGGCCTGGGTAATTTCCTTCCCTTCAGTAATTTGCTTCTAAGCAACACTATACCTCAGTATTAAGGGAATGCCACTTCTGTTACTGGATTTCAAAAGATACTCACTTTGGTCTTAGTAGCAGATTCTTTCCTTTTCAGGCTTTGATGAAGCGGCCTATATTCCAACAACCTGCCAGGAAGGGAATCTTGCCAACAACTGTGTGATCTTACAAGCAGATCCTTCCCAGTCAGGCTTTTATATGAGATGGCAGGCTTGATTGTACCCATGTGAGTGAGAGATCCTGAAGAGTCAGATCTACTGAAACATGCCTGGGCTCTTGACCCAGAGAAGCTACGAGATGATAAATCTGTGTTGTGTTAATCCTCTAAATTTGTGGTAAGCAGATATGGATGACTTATATACCTCTATGTGGCAGAAAAACCTGATTAATATTATTGGCATTAAGAGGGTTTACCTAAGAATAAATATGAAGAATTAGATATTTATCAGATGAAAGATGAAGGGAATTCCCCTGGGAAGAAGGCATGTTTGATGACCTAGAGATGAGAGTTTGAGGAAAGTGTAGAAATTTTCTACCTTTGGTTCTGATAGAGATAAGCCTATTTAAAATAGGTTGAGGTCAGATCATGAAGGCCTGGTAAAGTCCATTTTTCAAAATTAGGAGTTTATCCTGAAGGAATTGGGGGCCTCATTGACTGCTTTAAACAGAAAAAGGATTTGATCACACATTTTGTCTTTGGAAAAACAATTTGCACTGTGAGAAATGCTTTGTGTATTGGTCAGAGTTCAGTTGAGGAAGCATAGGTATGATTATTTTATGAACTTAGAGATTTAGTATAGAAAATGAGCCTTACACAAATATTGGAGGGCCAGGGACAGAAAAATCTTGAAAGGGAGTTTTAAATCTAGGAAGCCAAGCACACCTAGCCACTGAAGGGAATCTCACGGGGTTGTTCACAGAAAGGTCTGAGGAAAGTGTTGGCCTCTATGTGGCTACTTCCTCTGGAATCCATGGGTAAGAATCTGATGGTGAGCCTGGAGTTGGGAAGATGAGCTGGACATTCTCCTACTCTGTTCTACATTTTCTTTTGTTCATAGTGCTCCACACCGTAAGATTTCTTTATGATGTTTATTGTCTGTCTGTCTCCCAGTTAGAAATATAAGCTCCATAAGCCCTGAGATATTTCACTGTTTTGTTTATTCGTGTCTTATTAGTAGCCTAGATCTAGCCTAAAATGGTGTCTAGCTCATGAGACTTGTGTGTATGTGTGTGCATGTGTGCTCAGTTGCTTCAGTCATGTCTGATCCTTTGGGAGCCTATGGAAACCCTGCCAGGCTCCTCAGTATGGGATTCTCTGGGCAAGAACAGTGGAGTGGGTTTCTTATGCCCTCATTCAGGGAATATTTTCAACCAAGGGATTGGACCAATATCTCCTCTGTCTACTTCATGGTAGGTGGATTCTTTACTGCTGAGCCACTGGGAAGGCATGAACAGACATGTGTGTGTGTGTGTGTGTATGTGTTGCTCAGTTATGTCCACCTCTTTGCAACCCCATTGACTGTAGCCAACCAGGCTCCTCTGTCCATGGAAATCTCCAGGCAAGAATACTGAAGTGGGTAGTCATTCCCTTCTACAGGGGATCATCCAGACTCAGGGAAGAGACACATAGCAAATAGTAAATTTATGTAATTTGTTATAAAGGTGTGTGTGGGAGTTTTGGGATGATAATTCTCCAAATTCAGTAATTGACTCTACTAAATATTTTATGTTAAAAAATTAAAAGTTATCTCAAATATAATTATAAAATTTTAAATGTATAAAATAATTTGAGGCACTTAATTTGTACTTTACTTGTCTTATTGTGCAGTTGAAAATCAACCTAATTTGTAAAAAGGAAAAAATTTTTAATTTCACAAAATCAGATGATTTATGGTCTAGAGTTAGTAATACATGGGAATATAGTTCATTTCTCTTTTGTTTAATGCTTATCTTCAGTTCATATCTGAACAGTTTATTTTGGATGATTCACTTTCCAAAATATGAAATTCTCTCTGTGGTTCTGCATTTTCATATTATTAAACTGTTCTAGCAATCATAATTGTCCTAATCGCTAATCCTTGTAAAATTCTTATGCTTGTTCTGCTTACTGGGCCCTTAGATCAGGAAGTAGCTGTCAATAACTTGTTCTCTTGAGAGAAAGGCATTTTGAAGTTTCTTGAATAACTTTCCATTGCATTTCTCATTATTGATACTCAACAATTTCTTCTGCCTTGGAAATCTTTATGTCACATATTACTGTCACAAAGATTTGCCTGGTTTTGATTCATAGATTCAGCTGTGGTGGTTCATTCTTTGCCTCCTGGGAAGCCCAATGAAAAGATCATTTTAGACATGAGCTTGTTTTCGTACATGTACGGTGGCTTCCTGGGGCTGTGTTTGTTAAAATTCTGCTGGAAATAAATGTAGACATCATGAAATAGGAATAGGGTATCACATAAGGAATGTAGATTCTACTTATATTTTATGTCTTTCTTGTTTTGCTGTTTCTGCTTTACCTCCTTTATCCACACAACTTCATCTAGTTCTATGCCACAAACCATAGCACTAGACTGGCACTGTAGGAAGAGGCTTTAAGATGAGACAGCGTTTGGGTCAAATTATAGCTCTGCCAGCTTTGCCATTTACAAACTACCTGGCTTTGAGACTTTTTCTGTTCTTTGACCTTAGGTTTTCTCATCTGTAATAATTTCTGTACTTCAGTGTTGTATGAGAATTTGAATTATGTGCGTGTGTATCTATTGTGTCTGGTATACTGTAGGTAATCAAAAATGGTAGTTACTAGTATTAAAATAGTATTAAAAATTAAAACAGTAAAAACATATATAAACTGAAGGCAATCTATTTATTAACTGTAGAAAACAAATCCATAAAGGATGGCAGTTAAAGGTGTGTGCCACATGATCAATCAAGAATCATTTTCTTAATTAGCTCTGCTTTAGTCCTCTTTTTCTTTCACTTTGTAATTATAATTTTTGAAGAAGCATCTCTGAATGGTTTATGCAGTGCACTTCAGTGAGCCAAACTACAACTTTTTTGGAAGCTGTTATAAAGCAATCTGAACTTCTCTCAAATGTGCCATATTAAAGACAGGGAGGGAGGGAGGAAGATGCAGTCCCCTTCCCCAGTAGCTACTAAGAATTAAACAGTTAAACAGTTGCTTACAATGTCCCCAGAGTTAATCATACACGAAAAGTTACAACTGACTTCTTATCAAGTAGGCAGCTTTATATACTGATAAAAATTGACATAAGGGAGAATTAGAAAGGCAGATGAGCTCCAATGTCTAAGTTAGTCAGTGATACAGAGCCTATAACATACATATGATGTTGACACACATTCACTTTAAAAACATGCCTTCTGTATCCCTTCCATATCCAGGTTTCCAAAAGTGTTGCCTCTACAGTTGTGTTGGAGTCTATGTAAATTCAAAACATGCAAATTTTAAAAGGTATGGTATGATTCATTACTTATATACCTATGTGCATAGAATTTGAAATAGTACAAATCACTATAAATGAAATATTGATCAGGAATTGCTTAATCCACATTTGGGGAGAAGAGTGAATTGTAAACTCTTCTGGTGCTATGAGGATAGATCTTAAAAGTTCTCATCACAAGAAAAAAAGTTAACTGTGAGTTGATGGATATTAACTAGACTTATTGTAAAGTCACTTTGCAATATATATACATAAATCATTTTATTGTACACCTTAAACCATTTTGTTTTATGTCAATTATATATAAATAAAGCTGGGAGAAAACCTTCTTACCTTTAATAGTTTCATGATAGTACCACTTTTCTGTGGTAGACACATACATATCCACCCTACTTTGTCAGAATCTGTCTTAAATTATAGCCGTCTTGAATTATGCAAGTTTTTCAAGAAAGTTTTCTTCTCATGTTGATCAACTGTGCTACCCTCTTTGTCTCCAAATCTTCACCACCTCTCATCACTTTCTCTGCACATCACATCACTGAACCAGCTCCTCCTGTGAATTCTATACCGTTGAATCTAACGGACATTTGACGTTGTTAAATGTCTTCTCCTTGTATTTTTCTTGAGTCTGGAAGTTCTTTATACCTCTCAGGAAATTTCCTGTCTTCATTGCAAGCTTACCCTCCTCTAGCCAATCGTGGGATATTACAGTTCTTCTGGATGCTATCCTATGGCTCTCTTCTCTTTTCACACTAATTCCTGCCCTGGGCAGACTCACTCATATGTGTGACTTATTACCCATGACAGATAGAAGATAGATGAATAGACAGAAGACTGACTAATATGAATCTCTTATTCCTCAGCTGATATGATATCATCTTATCTTCACCAGTGAATTTGTTCATTTCTTTTCAATTCCAGCCCCACCAAACAAGTTCAAGTTACCATGAACATTTATTCTACCCTTTATCCTACTCAAAACATGGAAACCAGAGTAATGTTTGTGAAATGCATATCTGATTTCTTTTCACTCCTGTCCCATTAAGCCACTTTATTAGCTTTCCATAGCTATTAGAAAGAACAAAAAACTTAGCATTTTTAACACAGCTATGCATGTTATATCATACCTCTAGAACATTTTGTACCACACTTCTTCCTATTCAAATTGGAATGGCTATACTGGCCTTTAAAAATCTTTTTTATTTTCTCAAGTGCAACTTTTTCTCCTTCCATAGGTTGTTTCTTCCAGTATACTTACCTTGCCCTTCTATTCTCTATCCTAGCCAACTTGCTTTTTACAGTTTTTCTTTAGAAAACTAGTCCCTGACCTCCTTTAATTCCTATTAAAAATATGTATAGTGCCTTGTACATCTTTGTCATAGCACTGATTGCTTTTTCAAACCAACATTTATGCAGTTTGTGTCTTTGAGTAACAGTTTCTCTGTGCTAGTTTGTAAGGTCCAGAGAAACAGGAACCTTATTTGTTTTTTATTCACCAAACAACTTTGTCACCTAGCACAGGGTCTAGCATGAAGTAGATAATAAAAGATACTTTTTGAATGAATGAGAATGCATTAAGTGAGCACACTGCAGATTCTCCTCTTCAGTTTCTAGAGGAATAAGCGTTAACTCCCAAGTCTTCCTTTATATCCAAAGCACATGAAAGAATAAAAATGTTTGGAGAAATTGTTAAAAGGAAAACAATGACTAGGCCAAAACTCTCATTCACATTTGATGGAGAAATCAAAAGCTTTACAGACAAGCTAAAGTTAAGAGAATCAAGACCACCAAATCAGCTTTACAGCAAATGCTAAAGGAACTTCTCTAGGGAGGAAACACAAGGGAAGGAAAAGACCTACAAAAAATAAACCCAAAACAATTAAGAAAATGGTAATAGGATCATACATATTGGTAATTACTGTAAATATAAATGGATTAAATGACCAACCAAAAGCTACAGACTGGCTTGGTAGATACAAAAATAAGACCCATTTATATGCTGTTTACAAGAGACCCATCTCAGATGTTGGGACATTTACATACTAGAAGTAAGAGGATAGGAAAAGATACTTCATCAAATCAAAATCAAAGGAAAGCTGGACTAGCAATACTCATATCAGACAAAATAGACTTTAAAACAGAGATTATTATATGGGACAAAGAAGGATACTATATAATGACCAAGAGTTCAAGAAGAAGCTATAAAAATTATAATTATATATGCACCCAATATATGAGCTTCTCAATATGTAAGGCAAATACAACCATAAAGGGAGAAATCAACAGTAATTCAAGAATAGTGGGGAACATTAACACTCTACTTTTATCAATGGACAGGTCATCCAGATGAAAAATTAATAAGGAAACACAGGCATTAAATAACACTTTAGAACTGGTGGACCTAATTGATATGTATAGAGTATCCTATCCAAAAGCAACAGAGTACATTCTTTTCAAGTTCACATGGAACATTCTCCAGGATTGAGCACATGCTTGGCCAAAAGGCAAACCGTCGTAAATTTAAGAAAATTGAAATCATATCAAGCATCTTTTCTGATCACAACTATGAGATTAGAAATAAACTACAAGAAAAAAACCATTAAAAAAAAAACCAACACATAGTAGCTAGGCAATATGCTGCTAAACAACCAATGGGTCACAGAAGAAAACAGGAAATTTAAAAAAATGCCTGGAGACAAATGAAATTGAAAGTACCATGATCCAAAACCAATGGGATGCAACAAAGCAATTCTAAGAGGGAAG
The DNA here is from genome assembly GCF_003369695.1 of Bos indicus x Bos taurus. Lineage (NCBI taxonomy): Eukaryota > Metazoa > Chordata > Mammalia > Artiodactyla > Bovidae > Bos > Bos indicus x Bos taurus. The sequence goes on along the minus strand of NC_040078.1, from coordinate 41,741,775 downwards.
TTTATAGCAATACAATCTTACCTGCAGTAACAAACAAGAAAGATCTCAAATAAACAACCTAATCTTATACCTAAAACAACTAGAGAAAGAACAAACAAAACTTACAGTTAGTAGTAGGAAAGAAATAATAAACATCAGAGCAGAAATAAATGAAATAGAAACAAAGAAAATAATTGCAAAGATCAATGAAACTAAAAGCTGGTTCTTTGAAAAGATGAACAAAATTACTATTAGCAAAACTTATCAAGAAAAAAGGGAGAGGAATCAATAAAATTAGAAATGAAAAAAGAGACGTTACAACTGACTCCACAGAAATACAAAGGATAATGAGAGACTATTATGAGCAACTGTATGTCAATAGAATGGACAAATTCTTAAAAAGGTACAGTCTCCCAAGATTGATCCAGGAAGAAATATAAAATATGAACAGACCAATCACAAGCACTGAAATTGAGACTGTGATTAGACAAACTCTCAACAAGCAAAGGTCCAGGACCTGATGGCTTCACAGGTGAATTAGAGAAGACTTGACATCTATACTTCTGAAATTGTTCCAAAAAGTTACAGAGGAAGGAAAACTTCCAAATTCATCCTATGAGGCTACTATCACCCTGATATCAAAACCAAAGATACCACAAAAAAGAAAACTATGGACCATTATCACTGATGAACACAGATGCAGAAATCCTCAACAAAGTACTAGCAGTCTAAGCCCAAAAACACATTCAGAGGATCAAACACTATGATCAAGTGGGATTTATCCCAGGGATGCAAGGATTCTTCAAAATATGTAAATCAATCAATGTGATACACCACATCGACAAATTGAAGGTTAAAAACCCTATGATCTTCTCAATAGATGTATAAAAAGCTTTTGACAAAGTTCAGCATCCACTTATGATTAAAAATTCTCCAGAAAGGGGGCATAGAGGGAACCTATCTCAACTATAAAGGCTATATATGACAAACTTACAACTAACTTCATATTCATTGGTGAAAAGCTGAAAGCATTTCCTCTAACATTTGGAAGAAGACAAGGATGTACACTCTTTCCACTTTTATTCAACATAGTTTTGGAAGTCCTCGCTACAGCAATCAGAAAGGCAAAAGTAGTACAGGGAATCCAGATTGGAAATGAAGAATTTAAACCGTCACTGTTTGCAGATGATATGACAGTATACATTGTTGTTGTTGTTTTCAGTTGCTAAGTTGTGTCTGACTCTTCTGCAACTCCATGGACTGGAGCCTGCCAGGCTCTTCTGTCCATGTGATTTCCCAGGCAAGAATTCTGGAGTGGGTAGCTATTTCCTTCTCCAAGGGATCTTCCCAGATCAGAGATCAAGCCTGAATTTCCTGCATTGGCAGGCAGGTTCTTTACCACTGAGCCACCAGGGAAGCCCAATGCTATACACAGAAGAGTCTAAAGATACTACAAGATAACTACTAGAACTCATCAATGCATTTGGTAAAGTTTCAGTTTACAGAATTAATACACAGAAGTCTGTTGCATTTCTATACATTAACAATGAAAGATCAAAAAGGGAAATTCAAGAAACCATTCTATTTACCATCACATCAAAAAGAACAAAATACCTAGGAATAAACCTACCTAAGGAGACAAAAGACCTGTATTCCAAAAACTCTTAAGATACTGATGAAAGAAACCAAAGAAGACACAAACAGATGGAAAGATAAGCCATGTTCATGGATTGGAAGAATCAATATTGTCAAATTACAGATTCAGTGCAATCCCTATCAAGTTACTAATGGCATTTTTCACAGAACTAGAACAAAAAGTCTTAAAATTGTATGGAGACACAAAAGACCCCAAATAGCCAAAGCAATCTTGAGAAAGAAAAACAGAGCTGGAGGAATCAGGCTCTCTGACTTCAGACTAACACTACAAAGCTACAATCATCAAAACAGTGTGGTACTGACACAAAAACAGAAATATACATCAATGGAACAGGATAGAAAACTAAGATATAAATCCATGCACTTATGGTCAATTAATCTGTAACAAAGGCAAGACTACACAATGTTGGCAAGATAGTCTCTTCAACAAGTTGTGCTGGGAAAACTGGACAGCTGAATATGAAATATGAAATTAGATCATTCTTTAATACCATATACTAAAATAAGCTTAAAATGGGCTAAAGACCTAAACGTGAGACTGGACACTGTAGAACTCCTAGAGGAAAACGTAGGCAGAACACTCTCTGACATAAATTACAGTGGTATCTTTTTCATTCTCTTAAAATAATGGAAACAAAAACAAATATAAGGAAATGGGACCTACTTAAACTCAAAAGCTATTGCACAACAAAGGACACAGTAAACAAAATGAAAAGACAGTCCACATATTGGGAGGAAATATTTGAAAAGATGTAACTGACAAGGGATTAGTCTCTAAAATTTATGAACAGCTCCTGATGCTTAACAGCATCAAAACAAACAACCCAATTGAAAATTGAGCAGAAGACCTAAACAGAAATTTCTCTAAAGAAGACATACAGATGGCCAAGAGGCACATGAAAAGATGTTCAGCATTGTTAATTATTAGAGAAATGCAAATCAAAACTGCAATGAGATACCATACCAGCCAGAGTGTCTATTGTCAAAAAACCTGCAGACAGTAAATGCTGTAGAGGGTAAGGACAAAAGGGAACCCTTCTACACTGTTGATAGGAATGTAAATTGGTATAGCCACTATGTAGAACAATATGCAGATTCCTTAAAAAACTAAAAATAGAGCTAACATATGACCCTGAATTCCTACTTTGTGCATATATCCAGAGAAAAACATAATCTGAAAAGATACATGAATCGCAGCACGCCAGGGCTCCCTGTCCATCACCAACTCCCGGAGTTCACTCAGACTCACATCCATTGAGTCAGTGATGCCATCCAGCCATCTCATCCTCTGTCGTCCCCTTCTTCTTGTGCCCCCAATCCCTCCCAGCATCAGAGTCTTTTCCAATGAGTCAACTCTTTGCATGAGGTGGTCAAAGTACTGAAGTTTCAGCCTTAGCATCATTCCTTCCAAGGAAATCCCAGGGCTGATCTCCTTCAGCATGGACTGGTTGGATCTCCTTGCAGTCCAAGGGACTTTCAAGAGTCTTCTCCAGCACCACAGTTCAAAAGCATCAATTCTTTGGCACTCAGCTTTCTTCACAGTCCAACTCTCACATCCATACATGAACACTGGAAAAACCATAGCCTTGACTAGACGAACCTTTGTTGGCAAAGTAACGTCTCTGCTTTTGAATATGCTATCTAGGTTGGACATAACTTTCCTTCCAAGGAGTGAGTATCTTTTAATTTCATGGCTGCAGTCACCATCTGCAGTGATTTTGGAGGCCCCCAAAATAAAGTCTGACACTGTTTCCACTGTTTCCCTATATATTTCCCATGAAGTGATGGAACCAGATGCCATGATCTTCGTTTTCTGAATGTTGAGCTTTAAGCCAACTTTTTCACTCTCCATCAGTAGAGGAATGGATAAAGAAGATATGGTACATATATATAATGGAATATTACTCAGCCCTTAAAAAGAATGAAATAATGCCATTTACAGCAACATGGACTCATACTGAGTGATGTAAGTCAGACAGAAAAGGATCAATATCACATGATATCCTTTATATGTGGAATCTAAAAAGAAATGATGAAAATTAACTTACAAAACAGATACTCAAGAGACTTAGAAAACAAACTTATGGTTGCTGGGGATAAGGGATACTTAGGGATGGGTATGTACACACTGCTATATTTAAAATGGATAATCAACAAGAACCTACAGTTATAGCACATGAACTCTGCTCAGTGTTATGTGGTAGCTTGGCTGGAAGGGGAGTTTAGCGGAAAATGGATACATGTATATGTAAGGCTGAGTCCCTTTGCTGTTCACCTGAAACTATGACAACATTGTTAATCAGCTATGTTGTTGTTCTTAAGTCACCCAGTCATGTCTGATTCTTTGCAACCCCATGGACTGAAGCATGCCAGGCCTCCCTGTCCCTTACTATCTCTTGAAGTTTGCCTGAGTTCATATCCATTGCGTTGGTGATGCCATCCAGTCATCTCATCCTCTGATGCCTTCTTCTCCTTTTGGCACTCTGCCTTCTTTACAGTCTAGCTCTCATAACCATACATGACCACTGGGAAGACCAATGAATGTGAAAATTGCTCAGTCATGTCCAACTATTTGTGACCCCATAGGGTCCATGAGATTCTCCAGGCCAGAATATGGAGTGGGTAGCTATTCCCTTCTCCAAGGGATCTTTCTGACCCAGGGATCAAACCCAGGTCTCCTGCATTACAGGCACATTCTTTACCAGCTGAGCCACCAGGGAAGTCCAAGAATACTGGAGTGGGTAGCTTATCCCTCCTCCAGGGAATCTTCCCACCAAGAATCAGACTGGAGTCTCCTGAATTGCAGGTAGATTCGTTACCAGCTGAGCTACCGGGGAAGCCATAGCCTTAACTATATCGACATTTATCATCAGAGTAATGTTTCTGCTTTTCAACGCAAATCAGCTATACTGCAATACAACATTAAAAGTTTTTTTTTTTTTAATAAAATAGTAACTGGGCTAGATGTCAAATGATACAAAATTGGGCATTGAATCTTCAGTTCAAAACTTGTGTTATTTTAAGCAATACTTTGCCTGTGTCATCTTTCAAATGGAAATAATAATAATAATGGCAGTAGCAAAGCTAACCTTTATGAATAATTTATTACGTGTGCCAGCCACCTGACTAATGTTGTAAAGGCATTATCTGAATTTGTCATCAGAATCCCTAGGATATTTGTATTAATATAAAAATAAAACAATAGCAGTCAGCAGCATAGCACTGTGTGCTCAGTACTCTGTTAAGCATTGTACATATATTATTTCATTTAGTCTTATTTAACAGTGTTTTTCTTTCATTCCCTCTTTTACAGTAATCCATTGCTACTCAGTTTTCACTTGTGAGAATTTTGGCATATTTGACAATGCATATTTAGTATTCAGTACTCTTTAATGTTGCATGACTAGAGGAAAATGCTTTTTTACATTCTTATAGTGTGAGCTATAACTGCAGAGAATCAATAAGTTATTTTTATACCCTTGAGATCTGTAAAATTATTTTGAACATGCTCATAGGATTAAAAATCATAGCTACTGGTGTATCATAAATAGGTTTCTCTTGCATATATTCTTGAGGTATTAAAAATAATTACTCATTCATGTCACAAAACTATTTGAAACAAAGAGACATATGACCTAAAGTCCTTTCCAACTATTGCAGAAAATAGTTTGAATAGTAGCATCTTTTCTTAGATTATATACAATACTACATTTAAGTTGAATATATTTTTCTATTGTAAACCAAATGGCATTCTGTATAAAACCATCTGGGAAATAAGGAGAATGGAGGAAAAATATTAAAATGTTGAATTATTTATTGCATGGAGACTGCTTTTCTATTTTTCTTTAAGTTAAAGGTGTAAAGTATGGAGTTTTTTTCAAAAGACAGGTTCTTTATTTAATGTATTTCTGTTGAGTCAATCAGCTCTTTAAAGGTTAACTCAAGTATTTTTCCACCTTTGTTTGTTAAAATTTATTTACCTAGCAAATTTTTCATACTTCCAAATAGTCAGCAGCAGTAATAACAGTGTGTAAATTTACACTGAATTTACTTCCCATATAAAAACAATCTGGGAACACAGAGTCATAGATTTTGGTTCAGCTGTACACACAGTTGGGATTCTTATATTTCATCATGTGTAAAGCAAGGAATTTGCACTAGAATTTCATTTATTCATCATTTAAACAAACAAACAGTAAATGATGCTAAGTGTCAGGCACTATTTTTGATGTTGGAAAAGGCAAAAGTCCTCTTGAAGTTTACATTCTCATAGAATGATGGTGATGCTGATGATAAGTAATAATGGTAATAGTCTATGATAGAATAACATTGTTATTCCCCAATTTCTCATCTTAATTTTTAATACTCTGCATTTACATTTATTTTTTTAATCAGTTATTTTATTTAAATATTTATTTCCTAATGTGCATTTCTATGTCTTCCCTTTCAGCTTGAAGAGGAAGTATTTATATGTATACTTCGCTTGTGCATAATATTCTTCTTTTTTTTTGCTTTTTTTTTTTAAATTTTATTTTATTTTTTAACTTTACAATATTGTATTGGTTTAGCCATATATCAAAATGAATCTGCCACAGGTATACATGTGTTCCCCATCCTGAACCCTCCTCCCTCCTCCCTCCCCATACCATCCCTCTGGGTCGTCCCAGTGCACCAGCCCCAAGCATCCAGTATCATGCATCGAACCTGGACTGGTGACTCGTTTCATATATGATATTGTACATGTTTCAATGCCATTCTCCCAAATCATCCCAACCTCTTCCCTCTCCCACAGAGTCCAAAAGACTGTTCTATACATCAGTGTCTCTTTTGCTGTCTCATATACCAGAACTGAAAGAGACACGTGTACCCCAATGTTCATGCAGCACTGTTTATAATAGCCAGGACATAGAAGCAACCTAGATGTCTGTCAGTAGATGAATGGATAAGAAAGCTGTGGTACATATACACAATGGAGTATTACGCAGCCATTAAAAAGAATACATTTGAATCAGTTCTAATGAGGTGGATGAAACTGGAGCCTATTATACAGAGTGAAGTAAGCCAGAAAGAAAAACACCAATACAGTATACTAACACATATATATGGAATTTAGAAAGATGGTAACAATAACTCTGCATTTACATTTAAAATTTCACCAAATTTGTGCCAGAATCACTTGTTTATAAGGAAAGTTTCTCTTTGTGACTTCCTTAAAAATTGGAATTATGTTTTAGCCTATTTTATAAATTGTACTCCTGGAGGAGGGCATGGCATCCCAGTCCAGTATTCTTGCCTGGAGAATCCCCATGGACAGAGGAGCCTGATGGTCTATAGTCCATGGGGTCACAAAGAGTTGGACATAACTGAGCAACTAAGCACAGCACATAAATTATACTAAAAGCAAAGTTCATGGACCATAATACTTAATAATACATAATACTTAATGAAAGTTTGTTAAATGGATGAATGGATGGGTGAATAAATTGATTAATAGAAGAAGGAGGAAGTGAGTAACTTTTTTTTTTTAAATAGTCTCTGTTTGTGTAATAATTTCTATATGGGGACTCTTCACTGGTCTATGAAGTCAAAGATACATTCCCTCTCCTCATTCTCTTGATTAAGTGGAAGAGTGCATCCTTAGAAGCATCTGGTAACATACCATTAAATTCTTATAGAAAAACATATCTATATACCTGAAAGTGAGCTCCTTTTAGTTAAATATTAGCTTTTCTGTATTTATAAACTGTCTTTGAAGTAATGGGGGAAAAAAAAATCTTCCACGTGCTAGAAGTATTTAGATTTTGACCTGAATACCTTCCCTGAAATCTAGATTTTGTTTATATCTAAAAATAAAATTAGTAAAAGAACTGAGCTTTGTGGGCTCATTCTCTCAGAACTGAACTCAGGTGTCACATATGAATGACGTTATTTATGAGATATAATGGGACAGTTGTGTTTTGTTGATGCCAGTAGAATAAATGATGCCTTTTATCTGAAGGATATAGTAATATAACAAATCTGAATACAAAAGATTAATGGCAAAATCTAGTGCTTTTTAGTAAACTTGGACTTTATTCAAGCCATGAGGGACAATTTAAGGGATATATATAGTTGAAGGGTTATGATAGCAAGAGATTCTGAACAAAGATGACACTCATTTGGCAAACTTCTGGTCTTCATACTGTTTTGGCATGTACTTTTGTAGGTGGTTAGGATATGGTAGATAATTAATCCATTATCTCTGTAATGAGAGCTGTTTAAAGTCTATTCAGACATCTTGGGATTCAATCATGTGACAACATATCTTTCTTTAATTACTGACTTTCATTGTCAATATTAATTTATATTTATTCTCACATTTACCCATTCTGTTATTCATTCCTTCTGTCATCCCCAGGCTTACATCTTGGAATATTTCAATATTTTTTCAGTAAATTCCACTTTTATAATCTTTTCTGTATAGGTCTACTGGTGATATTCTCTCAGTTTTTCTTGATTATTTTATTATTTTTGTAAATATCTTTATTTCACCTTCAATTTTTTTTTGTGGGGAGGGGTAAGTGTAATAGAATATTTTTTCCTGATAAATTCTTTTTCTTCCAGTTATATTAAGATATAATTGATATAAAGCACTGCATAAGTTTAAGGTGTATAGCATAATGATTTGACCAACATACATCATGAAATTTACCACAGTAAGTTTAATGACCATCCATCATCTCATACACATGTAATATTGAAGAAATGGAAAAGTATTTTCCTTGTGATGAGACCTCTTAGGATTTACTTTCTTAATATCTTGCATATAACTTACAGCAGTGGTAAATATTAACCATGCTGTTCGTCACATCATCCCAAGTATTTTTCTTATAACTGAAACTTTGTACCTTTTGACTGTCTTCATCTAATTCCCCCAGCCTCTGTCCCCTGCTTCTTGATAGTCACAAGTCTGATCTATTTTTCTATGTTTGTTTGTTTGCTTGTTTAAGTATAATTAATACAACACTATGTTAGTTCCTGGCACACAACATAGTAATTTGGCATTTCCATACATTTCCAAATGATCACCATGATAAATCTTTCACCATATAAGATATTACATAATTATTAACTATATTCCCCACACTATATACTTCATATCTGTGATCCATATATTTTGTAGCTAAAAGTTTGTAGCTCTTAATCTCTCATTACTCTTTCCTACATTTCTCCTGTTTCACCTCTTTCCTTCTGGCAACCACACTGTTTCTTCTCTTTATCAATGACCCTGTCTGTTTAGTTATATATGTGTGTGTGTGTTTTAGATACTACTTATAAGTGAAATCAAACAATATCATCCTTTCTCCAACTTATTTCACTAAGCAACTTATTTTACCTCTGGGTCCATTGATGTTATTGCCGATGTCCAGATTTCATTCTTTTTTATGCCCCAGTAATATTCCAGTGTGTGTTAGTGTGTGTGGGTATATACCCCATATCTTTTGTATCCATTCATCTATTATTAAGCACTTAGGTTGCTTCCATATCTTGACTACTGTAAATAATACTGCTTCACTGCAGTATGTTCACTGAAGTTTGAAATTAGTGTTTTCATTTTCTTTGGGTTAATACCCAGGAGTGGAACTGCTGGAAGATACAGTATTTATTTGTAATTTTTTTGAGGAATCTCCATGCAGTTTTCCATAGTGGCTGGCACCAGTTTACATTCCCAATGATAGTGTATGATAGTCCCTTTTCTACACATCTTTCCCAATACATATTATTTTGTTTTTAAATAGCCATTCTGACTGGTGTTAGCTGATTATTTTGTGGATTTGATTTGCATATCCCTGATGATTAGTGATGTTGAGGATTTTTTTATGTGTCTATTAAAAATCTCTGTGTCTTCTTTCAAAAAGTATCTATTCAGATCCTCTGCCCATTTTTTAATCAGGTTGTTTGTTTTTTTTGATTTTAAGTTGTATGAGTTCTTTGTATGTTTTGATTATTAGCCCCTTATTGAATATACCATTTAAAAATATCTTCTCCCGTTCAGAGGGGATTTTTTTTTTGTTGTTGTTGTTGTTGTTGATTGTCAACTTCACTGTGCAGAAGCTTTTGCTTGATGTAGTCCCATTTGTTTATTTTTGCTCTTATCCTTGCCTGAGGAAGCATAGCCAAAAATATATTGCTGAGTTTTATGATTTCAGGTTTTAGTTTGAAGTCTCTAACCCATTTTGTGTTTATTTTTGTATATAATTTGAGAAAGCAGTATAGTTTTTTTATTCTTTTAAATATAGCTGTCCAGTTTTCCAACATCATTTATCATAGAGACTACCTTTTTCCCAAATGTATATTCTTTCTTTCTTTGTTGTAGATTAATTGCCCATGTAAGTGGGGGTTCATTTCTGAGCTCTGTATCCTGTTCCATTGATCTAGTGTCTGTTTTTTGCCATTATCATACTATTTTGATCACTGTAGCTTTGAAGTATAGTTTGAAATCAAGGAGCATAGTACTTCCAGTTTTGTTCTTCTTTCTTAAGATTATTTTGGCTATTAGGGGTCTTCCATGTTTCCATATGAATTTTAGAATTATTTTTTCTAGTTGTGTGAAAAATGCCTTGGTATTTTGATAGGGGTTGCACTGAATCTGTATATTGCCTTGGATACTGTGGTAATTTTAACAATATTAACTCTTTCAATTCATGAATATATATTTCCATATGTTTGTGTCATCTTCACTTTCTTTCATCAGTATTTTATAGTTTTCTTTTTTTTTTAATTTTATTTTATTTTTAAACTTTACAATATTGTATTAGTTTTGCCAAATATCAAAATGAATCTGCCACAGGTATACCCGCGTTCCCCATCCTGAACCCACCTCCCTCCTCCCTCCCCTACCCTCCCTCTGGGTCGTCCCAGTGCACCAGCCCCAAGCATCCAGTACCATGCATCGAACCTGGACTGGCGACTCGTTTCATACATGATATTATACATGTTTCAATGCTATTCTCCCAAATCTCCCCACCCTCTCCCTCTCCCACAGAGTCCATAAGACTGATCTATACATCGGTGTCTCTTTTGCTATCTCGTACACAGGGTTATTGTTACCATCTTTCTAAATTCCATATATATGTGTTAGTATACTGTATTGGTGTTTTTCTTTCTGGCTTACTTCACTCTGTATAATAGGTTCCAGTTTTATCCATCTCATTAGAACTGATTCAAATGTATTCTTTTTAATGGCTGAGTAATACTCCATTGTGTATATGTACCACAGCTTTCTTATCCATTCATCTGCTGATGGGCATCTAGGTTGCTTCCATGTCCTGGCTATTATAAACAGTGCTGCGATGAACATTGGGGTACACGTGTCTCTTTCCCTTCTGGTTTCCTCAGTGTGTATGCCCAGCAGTGGGATTATAGTTTTCTGAGTACAGGCCTTTTACTGCTACTGCTAAGTCACTTCAGTCGTGTCCGACTCTGTGTGACCCCATAGATGGCAGCCCACCAGGCTCCCCTGTCCCTGGGATTCTCCAGGCAAGAACACTGGAGTGGGTTGCCATTTCCTTCTCCAATGCATGAAAATGAAAAGTGAAAGTGAAGTTGCTCAGTCGTGTCCAACTCTTAGCGACCCCATGGACTGTAGCCTACCAGGCTCCTCCATCCATGGGATTTTCCAGGCAAGAGTACTGGAGTGGGGTGCCATTGCCTTCTCTGGAATTCTATATATAGAGAATCCTATATTTGTATGTCATCTGCAAACAGTGACAGTTTTATTTTTTCCTTTGCAATTTGAAATCCTGTTTCTTTTTCTTGTCTGATTGCTGTATCTAGGACTTTCAATGCTATGCTGAATAAAAATGATAAGAGTGAGCATCCTTGTCTTGTTCCTGATCTTAGATGAAATGCTTTCAGCTTTTCACTGTTGAGTATGATTTAAGCCACACATGGCAGTTATTGTGTTGTGGTATATTCCCTTTATAATCATTTAATTTAGAGTTTTATCATAAGTCGATGTTGAATTTTACCATAAGCATTTTCAGCATTTATTATGATGATAATATGAGTTTTATGTTTCATTTTGTTAGTGTGATGTATCATATTAATTGATTTGTGGATGATGATCCATCCTTGCATCCCTGAAATAAATCCTACTTAATCATGGTACATGAACTATTATTGTCTTGTTGGATTCAGTTTTCTGATTTTTCAGTTGAAGTATATTTGATGTATAATATTATATGTTATAGGCATACAGTATAGTGATTCACACTTTTTAAAGATTTTACCCATTTATAATTGTAATAAAATATTGATTATATTCCTTGTGTTGTACACTGTATCCTTGTAGTTTGTTTTATACACAATAATTTGTACCTCTTAATGCCCTAGTGCTATAATGCTTCACTCTCCTCCCTGATAACCACTAGTTGCTCTTTGTATATGCGAGTCTGTTTCTTTTTTGTTATATTCACTGGTTTGTTGTACTTTTTAGAGTCCACATATAAGTGATATCATACAATATTTGTTTTTTTCTGTCCTATTTCATTAGCATACTTTCCCTGCAAAGTCCATCCATGTTGTTGCAAATGGCAGAATTTCCTTATTTTTTATGGCTGAGTAGTACTCATTTGTGTGTGTGTGTGTGCGCATGTGTGTGTGTTTGTACATGTATATATGTATATGCCACATCTTCTTTATCCATTCCTCTATTGATGGACACTTAGGTTACTTGCATATCTTAGCAATTGTTAATAATGCTGTGAGGTATTCAATTATCATATTGACAATAATAGTTGTCAATATGACAATAGATGACAAATTGATAAATATTGGCAACAATTACTTATAGCTTTTCTCTGCTAAACCTTCCATGAGTCCTTTCATCCAACTTTCATCCAACTTTCCTGAAACGGTAGGTTTTTTCAGCATTTGAAGTAATACAAAATGTCATCTCTTCCAAATTCCACCCCATCAAAATCATGTCAGACAGATTGCCACCAATCTTTCTTATATATCCAGGGATGTGGAACTTAGGAAGTAAAATTGGCTTTCTTACAATCTACCATCTTTCTTTGTCTAGTTTATGGAAGTGATACATACACTAATGTAATGAATGATAATGTGAAGAAAAGAGACATGGTTTCTAGTATTAGCTATTGGATCCTGATACATCACTCCTTAGGAAGAAGAGGGCTTAGTGAAGAGAAAATAGTATGCTCATTCAAGATGATTCTTTCTTTCATTTATCATTGGACTCTTTTAGGCAGCAATTTAGAATAGTTTTTAGATTCAGTGAGACTATATTCCTGCAACTCATGTGCTTATAGAAGGTCAAACAAGAAAAAAGTATGCTCAAGAGTGTTTCTGGTGAACATTTAAGATTCTTTTTTAATTTATGCTAAGGAGAGCAGGATTAAATATTCTTTGGGATTATGCTTTTATAGATGTGGCATGTTTTATTCACTTCCAGGACTAACCCAGGAAAACAAATGTAGTTTTAAGCCAGGTAAATTTAGGCCAGTTATAAAATCTAACATTTTTGCTTCTTGTTGTATTACCCGTATAATGGCATTTCACTGCTTTACTTGAAATATGAGAATAAGGAGAAAATATGAAAATAAGGATGAGTTGTGTTTTATTTCTATGCTTATGGCATAGTTCTAAAACCCTCAAAAAATAATCAGTGAAATTGTTTCCATGAACAATTATGGAAAAAGCTATTGAAGCTTAATGCCTCTCAGTGAAGCTTCCAGAATGATGTTAATTTATGGTAAGATACATTTCTGATGAGAATTATTATAAAGGAAGAAAAAAATTCATGTGAGAATTCTAGAAGCCCTGAAGGTCTAGAAGAGCATTCATTTGAAAACTTTTTTCTCCTTTTTCTTCCTCCTTCAAAATTTTGAATGGAAAATACATAAGGAGTCTCATTTTTACATATTGTGTTTGAGATGAGTTTTCTCAGATAAAGCCCAACTCTTTTAAACTGCAGGCTCCCCTTTAACTATCACAGCACAGATGACACTTGCTACTTTTCTTCCAATTCCAGCAAATGGAGAGAATCTAAGTTTTCAGTTCAGTGCTTCAAAATTTCTATATCCTGGTACAATATTTTAATTTTCAAGGACTGGCTATACTATTGATGGTGTTTAAAAGATTTTTTCCTACAAGTAGCATATTTCCAGTAGCAACTATTTTCTTCTTGAGAAACCACCTTAACGTTTATTCACAAATGATTTAAAGTTTGAAACTTACAGTACTGTATATCCAATGACTTATCTTCATGTGAAAGGTCCCCAGAGAGGGGTCTAGAATTGAAGTCCTTATTTTCCCCCAAATTCTGCTCATTTTTTCATATTGAACAAATGTTTTAAAACTAGACATATTCCTCCCAGCCTCACTATTAAATACTCCTATGTGCTTTTATCTCCAACAAAGAACTTATCTTCTCTCCACGCTGACCTACTTGCAGTGCCTTCTACTAAACATACAGCTTCATAGTTCACCGCTCTACTCCTTTTGCCTGGAATATAAGTCTCCTTCTGGACCCTTTTGTGTCTTCTACTCATGATTTAGGTACTTCACTCTCTTGATGCTGCTGCTAAGTCACTTCAGTCATGTCCGACTCTGTGCGACCCCATAGACGGCAGCCCACCAGGCTCCCCCGTCCCTGGGATTCTCCAGGCAAGAACGCTGGAGTGAGTTGCCATTTCCTTCTCCAATGCATGAAAGTGAAAAGTAAAAGTGAAGTCGCTCAGTCGTGTCCGACTCTTAGCGACCCCATGGACTGCAGCCTACCAGGCTCCTCCATCCATGGGATTTTCCAGGCAAGAGGACTGGAGTGGGGTGCCATTGCCTTCTCCACTTAACTCTTAGGAAATGGTAATAACTGAGGAAACTCTCAGTCCAGGAGGAGAGACAGACAAAGACTATTTTAATGTAGAGAAAGGTGATAGAAATTCTGCTACAGTAATCTGTTTCTGTGTCTCTTTACCATTTGAATTGTGAACTGTCAAACTGTGTCTAATTTATTTTTATCTTTAGCATATAGACTAATAGTAAATATCATTGTACATTTATTGCCCAATAGATACTCAGGAAGTGTTTATTGAATGAATATAATTCTCATGATCTACAAATATTAAAACATTACTTATACAAGTCTTGTTAATGTTTCTTTCCTTCTCAGATAAGCTCTATTCAACAGCTCACTGATAAGATTTAAATTTATGTGAGATCATAAATTCTGAAATGGAATATCGGATGCTTTCCAAAATTAATGTAATATATTTCACAAATTCCACCACAGACTGTGCTTTTGAAGTGCAAAAATACAGTGTTAAAAACTAGGAGAAAGATGAGTCCTTGAAAGGAATTTTTGTCTGAGATAGTAATTTCTTCCCCACACAAAGCAACTTTCTTCCCTTTGCAGATCCTGTCTAGGGTTCTATTTTGCTATATGATCAAAGAATCAGAAGACTAGTTTGTAGTTTTGGCTTCTCCTTTTGCTAGCTATATAATGTATGAAATTTGCTTTGGAGGCTTAGTTTTCTTATTCACAAATATGGATGATGATACCTGCCATGATTATCTCACATACTTAAGATGAGTCTCAAATGAACCAATACACTTATTGGTAACCAATACAATTTCCAATTGAAATATATAAGTTGCTGTGAAAGTGTCAAGTATTATGATTAGGCAAAATGTATTAATTTTGTTATGAAGATCAGAAGAGATGAAGTAAATATCTTAGTAAAAATAGATAAAATTTCTAAATTTATTTGATAAAAATTTTTATGAATACCTATCAATGCTTATCAATACTACTATTACAATAATATTAGTTGATTTTTTAAATATTTACAATATGCTGAAACTCATGTGGATTACCACATTTTATTATAATCACAGATCTATATGGTATAAATGATTATAAATATCCCCTTACAGGTAAAGGAACTGAAGATTACATATACTGAGTGATAAAGTTATTCTATACTATTGTCAAACTGTAGTATGCAAACTAATTTTGTTCTGATTCTTAAAGTAGTCATTGTAAAGGAAAAAAGAGCTCCAAAATGCAAGAATATGTTCCTGTTAGTAAGTTATTTACTTTTCCCATACTTTTTCAAATACTATTCTGGGCTAAATAGCATGTTTACACATTCTCTGATTAAAAACAGTATTCCAGTTACTTAAGAATAGCACATAGCCTTATTCTAGGAAACAAAAGTAAATTTGAGAAGGCCTCTGTAAGAGATGTTTGCCTTACCTATAAGCACTCATCTTTCCTGGAGACTTCTTTCCGTGCCTACTAAATCAGGATGTACCATCCGTTACCTACTCTGTTACTCAAACTACTTTGGATTATGCTTTTTCTTAAATTAATTTATTTTTAATTGGAAGATGGTAACTTTACAATATTGTGTTGGTGTCTGCCATATATCAACATGAATCAGCCATAGGTATGTCTATGTCCCCTTTTTCTTGAACCTCCCTCCCACCTCCCACCTGATCCCACCCCTCTAGGTTTCCACAGAGTGCCAAATTCAAGCTCTCTGCATCATACAGTAAATTTCCACTGGCTATCTAATTTTACATAGAGTTATGTATATGGATTATTCTTTAATCTTTCTCTCCCTCATCCCTATTTCCTATCCTCATTTCATGCAATCAATTATCATATCCTATTTCTTCTTCTCTGTACCTATTTCTTGATTCAGTTTCATCTCTTCATTTCCTTTCTACCCAACTTGGCCAAATCAGAATGGTGTTTTGCTTATAATACAGAAAACATCTCTGAACTGGTCCTATTAAATCTATGTTTTATAGTAACAGTTTGGTTAATCTTTTATATTGGAAATTAGATCATGCTAGCTACCTCTTTGCTTAAAAGTTTGTGGATTCCACTTGTTCTTCAAATAAAGTTAAAAAGGCTTGGGATTGCGTTGAGTCTCTGTATTACCTGGTTTACCTTATCTCATATCATACTACTTTCTTCTTATTTTATACCTTGTAGTCATGCTAGCTTTATTTCAGTTTAGCCAGTGCCCAGGCTTGTTCCAGTGTCAGGAATCTTTGCATGAAAATTCTGGTGGGAATGCTCTGTTACTCCCACCCTGTCATTTGGATAACACTTGCTTGTTCTTCAGGCTGGACTTTACATATCACTTCATAAAAGAGTCATTCCTTGATTACCCCTATCTTAGATCAGATCCCACTGTTAATTGCTCTCAGTTGCTGTGTTTTCTTGTTTTAATAGACTATATCACAATAGTTTTTGGTTATTGTAGAAATTATGTGTCTAACTCAAATAAAATACAGACATTTTGTTTTCCTTATATCCTGTCCTCACAGCTGAGTAGTGTGGAAAAAAAATAGATTCAGAAGATGGGATGGCAAAATATCATAAATAACTAACCTCTAAAATTTTCCCCATCATACCAGTTTATTTTAATCTCTCTTTGAAGGCAGAATTTCTATTTTGTTCACTGATGTGTTTTATGACTGTTGTACAGTGCCTGGCACAGAGTGGGTATGCAATAAGATCTGGTGATTAAATACATGAAGTTTCTCTATGAATCATTTAGAACTCTAGAATTCTACCCCAGAAAGTAGAATAAAATATAATACTGTCCAACTTATTTAGATAAATGGAAACTGTCATTAATATAATATCTTCTCTGGATCAACGGGTTCTTCTAGATATGCTATGTAAATTTTTTATATTTTTGATATTTCATTATCCTTGATAACTAATGTATTTGTTTATTCTTATTGTTTAATTCTAGAGATACTAATCTGAGCTTAATCTTATTTTTACAAATGAAGAAGTTAAGTACGGCAGAGACTTGTAGATACCCTCCATATCCTTTCGTTTCTTCCATAAAAATAAGATTCTCTACGTGGCACATAGCTCAACAACATTTCTTGGACTCTCTTACATTGAGCGATGGCTGTGTGGGTAATTCTCCTTATTGTCTTATGAGAGAAGCCATGTATACTACTGCAGCCTGGAGCTTTTCAGAGAATGCGTGCCTGCAGCACATGCCTTTTCTCTTCCTCTAATTGACCCTGTATGTGGTATGGCAGCCTCCACTATCCTGACAGCAATAATCAGGGGATAGGGGAACAAGTTGCATCCTTGGTAGGAATGTTCATGTATGCAGGAAATAAATTTCTAGCATGTCTGAGATATTGAAATTCTGGATCCAGTAATTTTAAGCACAGTTTTTCTGTATATAACAAGGTAGACTTGGAAGCTTAAGTTACTCCTTAAGGCCACCAGGTGGCAACCAATCTCAAGGCTCCTTGGCTCAAAGGCCATCCATCACTTCCAAGGACCACTCTTCCATGGACATCATTTAGAAATAACTCTTTAATTTGTGCACCTTTTTAACCTTAGTCGTCTATCCTGGTTCTTATGTGATTTTTTTTGTCCATTGTACTTTTTGTCTGTTGTACATGTTCAGTTCAGTTCAGTTCAGTTCAGCTGCTCAGTAGTGTCCGACTCTCTGAGACCCCAAGAGTCACAGCACAGCCAGGCCTCCCTGTCCATCACCATCTCCTGGAGTTCACTCAAACTCACGTCCATCAAGTCGGTGATGCCATCCAGCCATCTCATCCTCTGTCGTCCCCTTCTCCTCCTGCCCCCTAATCCCTCCCAGCATCAGAGTTAGCATGCTTCAATTGTTCATTCAGTTATTCCTTTGTGTGTGTGTTTTATTTCATTAGTCTTTGCATCTACTGCAAAAGTGTAGGCATTCATTAAAAGTTGGATGCCTACACTTTTGCAGTAGATGCAGAGACTAGTGAAATAAAGTGACTACTCTCAAGGAGCTCATAGACTGTTGGTGGCCCAGAGGAGAGGTGGGTATCCTTAAATAAGAGTACGATTTAAAAGGTAGTAGCTGTAGTAGAATGTGAGTACAAGATTTAAATGCCACAAGAAGGAAGTGCCTGACATGTTTCTAATATTTTTAGTTGATGATTAATTAGCTAATACCCTGTTTAATTTATTTCCTGCCTTACAACTCAGTAAGGTCAGAGCACTTCTGACATCTCTATTTGGACTATAGCAAGCTTAAGCCTAAAAGAGGAGTGTCTGATGAGATTCTGGCCCTTCATCTCCTTCTGACAGCCCTTATACATTGAGCTCTACAGTCTACTAATGAGATCCGAATTGTATCATTAGGCCGGTAGTTTGGTTTCATTATCACCAATTCTTTCATTGTGGCACTGCTAATCTTTCCAATTAGCCAAGGGAAATCACTGCCAACTAATCAGATGACTGGACTTATGAAAATGGTTACTCAGAAATTGTTGTTTAAACTATGATAATTTGTCCAAAAAAATTAAAAAGACATTAGGAAGGATTAACAATCCCAAGGGGCTTACATGGACATAGATTTAAAAACAGGTCTGAATGTTTAGTTAGTTTGTCTTTGAAAATTTTCAAAGTAAAATATTTTCAGATGTTGATAAATTATCTTACTCTTTGAACACTTTCTTCTTTTCTCTGATTAAGAAGTATTCTGTACCATAGATTATTACCTCCCCATGCACACATATTACACATGCTCACAATACACTTCCATTTTATAATGTCTGCATCATCAAAGGAAACCAAGCTTCAGACATGTTAGTTTTCTATGGGCATATTATTTAAAATTAAAACAACATTTTATTTTCTTAAAAAATAAAAGCAAAAAGTTTATTGCCAATTGCCTGTGGTGTAATTCCCAGTATCCCAGTTGTTTTTCACAGATGAATATATCAATTTTGAACCAATATAAATCTTCATAGGTCCCACTTAAATTTAACTCCAGATTAGAAAAAAAAAAAAAGTATAGAATGGGCCTTTCATGCATCAGGTTGCAATCTTGTTGTGGAAACTTCTAAGGATAATGGCTCAAGGAACAGCTCTAAACTTATTTCATGGTTCTGACCTCCATAAGACCAGCAGTTAATCACTGCAACTGACTGAAGTACAGTCTAAAAATAGACTATGTTAGACATCCACTTTCTTTTGCTATGAAAAGAAATACTTAGAATTACTTTAACATTTATGGATGGCAGGAGAGTATTGAATAGCGAAAAGAATTTACTTCTTTAGCATTAGTTTTTCATCTTACTGGATGTTTTATAAACATGAAGTAGAATTTTAGATCTTGATTCCTTTGTATGTGGAATTTGAGAGAAACACATTTTCCTACTTAATGCCCTCTGATGATTATGTTTGTCCTTTTATATATGTGTGGAGAAAATGATGACAGATTTTATCACCTAAACTTTATCTTCTCTTTTCCACTTTATTCAGTTTACTTAATTCCTTAAATCTTAACATTCAAGTACTATTTCTTAAGATTCTTCTTCCATAATTCTCAATTATTATGTGCCCTTCTATTTAAGTTACAAGATATTTTAATAATAGTGCTATCCTAAGTCTTATATGCAGATATAATGTTAACATTATTTAGAAAGAGACATTTTAAAGTAAGGTCTTCAATACTGCCTTAAACTCATCTGGAACTAATTTCTGGAGAGTCAAAAGTTATTCTTTTGGAGCTGAACAAACCAAAGGGCATGGATTACTCACTTTGTATTATTTAAATACAATCCCTTTGGTCTTACCTATCTATTTATGCAGAGTCTATCTGTCCAATATGTCTATGTAGAGAGTTAGAGGTGATTGAGAGAAAAGAGGATTTAATGGTATTAAGTGTCAATTTCAATGAGAAGCCTGCAGTCTGACCAAGATATCTGATGGGAATTCCTTACAAGAGATGGACTTAATTGGGATTTGAACATGTTTTAAAAGCTGTGATGAATAATTCTCCTAGGGAAAATGCATCTAATAAATAAAATTACTAATTGAACTATAACGCTGATCTTTAAAATAACATACATGATTAGGTGCATATCATCAGAGTGGCCTTCCTGTCTAAATATAAGGCTTTTAAGTGTTTTATTCCTTTCTGCCTGTTGACTTTGGTTAATATATTCTGTGGATTTATACTTGACATATTCAGTAGAAAAGAATTAAAGACTCCTTAGGTTACTGTCAAGAATGATGAAGTAACAGAGATCCACAAGGCTTTCATGGACTGCTGGTCTGAAAGCATTTTAAATCTTTGGGATCTCTTCTGTAATACCTCCACTATAGCATCTTTGAGAATGAGCCTTATTTCTACTTTTTGAAAGGGATATATGATGGCTTGTAAATTTTACACAAGAGGAACAAATTTCAACAAAAGTAGGATTTGACTGGCAGGTACCAGCTAAGCACTTGGGAGATGAGATACAAATGACTGAACTCTAAGAAGTGAATGACTGATTGCTGTTGTTTAGTTGCTCAGTTGTGTCTGATTCTTTTGTAACCCCATGGACTGTAGCCTGCCAGACTCTTCTGTCCATAGGATTTGCCAGGCAGGAATACTGGAGTGGGTTGCCATTTCCTTCTCTAGGGGATCTTCTCACCCTAGGGATCAAACCAGAGTCTCTTATGTCTCCTGCATTGGCAGTTGGGAATTTTACCATTGAGCCACAGGGAAGCCCAGATGGCTAGTAAGATGCTACAACTGTGCAAAACCAGCAGGTGTAGGAGAGGAGAACGAGAGGGAATGTGAAGGTTGATTTGACTAATGATGTTTGTAGGGGTGGGCTGTATATCAGGGATATACATTTAGCAAATAGAATCCCCCCCCCCCCCAACCACAACCTTATGGAATAGTAACTATTATTTTTCAAATTTGAAAGAAGTTGAATTTGTAGACTCCTTGGCTTGTTGGATAAGGTTAAATAACTTCCCCAAAGTCACCATGCTAGGAACAAATACAGGTCTGAGAAGTTCCAAAGTGATGCTCAGTTAAGGATTGTTTGGAAAACAAGATGGTGCATTTCAATGAGTGAAAAAGAATAGGTATTGTCGCTTAATATATAGGAAGGATGAAGATGAAAGGAAAGACAAAAAAGAGCTTCCATAAGGCTAACATAAAGCAGGAAATTTTGCCACTTGAGGTGCTTTTAGGCTCAGATTGAGGATTCTCTCATAAAGAACCAAACATGTACATTTCACATTTCAGCTGTGCACCATTTTAAAACCACAAATAATTTTAATAACTACTTTTATTTTCTACTTAGTATGCTAAGAAGAGATATACTTGAAGTGAAATGTCAAGTCAGATGGGCCTCTAATTGTTTTATATCTATTGCCTGGCTAACATTTTTAAAATCATCATTACATGATTTAGCATTGCTCCTTTTAATATAATTAAAATAGGATTCACTATCAAACTCATACAACTATCACCTTCAGCTGTTAAGAAGTCATTCATGTGAGAACGTTGAGATTTTGATGCCGAATCATTCGTCATTTTGTAGCCTATCAGAATGACCCATAAAACTAATCTATTTCAAGTGAGTTATGCAATAAAATTATTTGAGTACAATGACAGTTTGGTGTTTCAATTCAGACTGTGCCCACACAAGTGCTGAAAACTGCTTTGGGTGTGACAGTAGCATTTCACACGATGCTCTCTGTTGGTTTGGTGGAAACATTTGGCCTCTGAGCTATAATTTGCAATCCTTAACTTAGATCAGCATGCTACCTACTGAAAATATGTGGTTAAAATCTAAGAAAAATGATAAAAGTGAGCTTATATACAAAACAGAAATAGACCCACAAACAGAAAACAAACTTGTGGTTACCAAAGGGGAAAGGGGAGGGAGGGATAAATTAGGATTTGGGAATAACATATACAAACTTCTATATATAAAATAGATAAGCAACAAAGACCTACTGTATAGCACAGGGAACTCTGCACAATATTTTATAATAACCTATAGGGGAAAAGACTGAGAAAAATATGTATATATATATATAACTGAACAACTTTGCAGTATATCTGAACCTAACACAGCATTGTATATCAACTATAATTAAAAAAAAATAAATTGAGATTTTTAGAAACATGAGAAATTTTAGAGATTTTCTGGCTTTCCCTTTTGCATTTTTAAATGAGAGAAATAAAGCCTGCAAAGAAGAAATGAATAGCCGAGGGCACCATAGCTACTCAGTCACAGAAAAAGAATAATTGTGGTTTCCCAGGTCACTGTTCACGTGCCTTGGTTGCCTGAAAGTGAAAGTTGCTCAGTTGTGTCTGACTCTTTGCGACCCCATGGACTGTATAGTCCATGGAATTCTCCAGGCCAGAATACTGGAGTGGGTAGCCTTTCCCTTCTCCAGGGGATCGTCCCAACCCAGGGACAGAACCCAGGTCTCCCGCATTGCAGGTGGATTCTTTAACCAGCTGAGCCACAAGGGAAGCCCAAGAATACTGGAATGAGTAGCCTACCCTTCTCCAGTGGATCTTCACGGCCCAGGGATAGAGACCCAGGGATTGAACAGGGGCCTCCTGCGTTGCAGGGGGATTCTTTACCAACTGAGCTATCTGTGAAGCCCTTCAGCCACAATACCTGAGAGTGTGAAAGAACACCCTTTGGTTGTCTGGCAGGGCAGTTTTTCCTGCATTGTTAATATATGCTAATTCAAAAGGAGATATTTGTCAGGCCTTAGGGAATCCACGTTTAGCTGCTACTAAGGAAGCTATCTCCAAAGAATACAAACTAGAATAAAATTGTTCCAAAGCCTGATTAATTTTTTGTGGTCTGCATGGTGCTGCGTGCTCATTTATCCAATTCCATCAGCTGCATCTCCTCTGTCGTAGTCTCTTCATTTTTGCAAAGATCACACAGCACACATGCTCAGAATTATCCCTTTCATTTAAGCATGTAGCCACAACCTCTCACTCAGGCTTTGTGGTTTCTGGTGCAGTGGCAGATGTTGGAGTGCCTTTCAAGTTGAAACTTTTCATGTTGGTGATAGACTGGCGTTAAGCTATTTTTAACTTGGAGTGAGTTCTGGAGATTAAAGCAGACAGTTGACTTTGGAACTAGACTTATTTTAGAGGAGGAGACTAAAAGTAGGAGCAACTTTCTTGCAATCTGTTTTTGAAAAGAAAATGCCTTGAAAATACTAAAAGCAAACTCAATGTTTTGGACATGTGAATATGAAAATAAATCAGTAAAACATGGAAGTAGAAATTCTTAAAAAAGAACAGTGAGCATAGCTCTGATAAACATTATGATGATAAATAATTATAGAGGTCTTACTATACGGCAGATGTAGTTCTAAGTGCTTTCATATGTATTAAATAATTTATATTGTGTTCTGTACAAAACCACTTGAAGTTTTCCATTAGGTACAATATAAATCCAAAATCCTTAACATGTATATCAGTGTGTTTTTAGTACTTTTTAAAAGTTCTCCTGCATATGCCATATGCCCTATGCATTTGGTTTACTTGCTATTTTTAAAAAGTTTATTATCTCCATTGGGCTAGATACTGCTTTAGGTGTTGCAAATGCAAAAGACAGAAATTACTTTTTACTTTTTAAGAGCTTGCTGTCTAGCTTGGGAAATGACTCATTACTGTTTCTAGACCTTGTAAACTCAATTGGAAGGAATGTATGTTGCTAAGGCCTATATTGAACTCTCACATAATTAACTAGTATTGACCTGAAACAAATAGATTGCCAGAAAGATGGGTTTATTTGGAATTGGCAGAGAATTACGATTTGGGATCTGTAGCTATGGCAAGGCACATGCAAGTCCCTATGGGGCATGGGAAGGAGAATGCTTTTATACAGAGGAAAGGGAAGTTGGGAGAGCTGTGTGTAGTAAACAAAGAGTCAGTGACTTTTCGTGGGCTGAATTCTTGCCAGGAAAGAAGAGGCACTTTTCTCCTTCCTTATGGGTTCTGGTACTCTTTCAGGGCATGAGAACTGCCCCTTTCTGCTCTCCCAGTTCTATTTAATTGGGGTTTCTCTACTAAATTTTTATATTTTCCCCTTTTGATCACAGTCCTTCTCTGAAAGTATCACTGATCAAGAGTCAGGTTTTCTAATTTCAGCAACCTTTTGTCCTTTGGTGTCAGGAAAAGCCTTTCCTGGGTAGATTGCTTCACACTGGAGGGAAAGTGCATAGATTGGAAACCTATTAGGGTCACATTGAGTAACAAGGAGAGGGAGGAGGGAGAGCTCTAAGGTACTTTTTTCTAAAGTTCATGTGTTGTCAAGATCATAAACATCAGAAGTAATTGGACATGTTTTGTCATTATCAAAAGCTTGGCCTCAAACATTAACAGGTCTAACAGGTCTAGTTGGAATATCATGGGAAAGCAATGTCATCCAAAGCTGTCTACTTCAATTCTGAGAAATCTTTACTTTCATGTGACCAGATGATATGCAGGTCCAATCAGGTATGTCGTGTGAATACAAGAGTCTGTTCCTTGGAACTTGGCCACACAGGTTTGGCTAATAGGGGCCTTTCCAGAGAGATTGGATAGAGTCCTTCTGGAGGTATCTTTTCTGGTTGTCAACATCTCCAGATTGCAGAGTGTGATGCTTAAGGTTTTTAACTCTCAAGGGCATATTGTAAAAAGATTGCTCTACCAAAACATGGTAATTTTTTAATAGAAGCAGTTAGCCTTTTGCACCATTGACGTATTTTCTCTTTTATGAGTAGTGGTTCAAAAGAAACAGGACCCAAGTGCACTGGGCATCTTGTGACTATCTTCAGAGGTGAGAGTTTATGAGTTTCAAAAGGGGTGGATCTGAGATTTAAAAGGATCAGAAACAATGCTTTTTGATCAAGTTATTTGGAGGGCCTCCACAAATTTTGCCAGTTGAGTCTTAATAATGTGTTAGTGTGTTTGGCTAACACCAGAGGATTAAGCATGGTACGCACAGTGAAAATTTTGTTAAAACTGGCCATAGTTTAATGCATGTGCGATGGTGAGGAGTGAGAATCTGAGAGCCCCTGGTAAAAAAACTAGCTTGATTTGTTCCAAACTAGAGCTTTCTCTTTTTATCAAACCAGCAATTGTTGAATTTTTAATCTTGTTTTTCTTTTCTTTTTTTTTTTTTTTGAGGCCAGTTTTTCTAAATTATAATTTGGGGAAATATCCCTTTGGACCATGAGACAGGTTTGACTATTTTTGGTCTCTTTTAAGGATTGCATCCCTGGAACTTTCCTGGAAGGCAATTAAGATTTTGTCTTCCAATGCAGGGGATGCAGGTTCAATTCCTGGTTGAGAGCTAAGATCCCGCATGCCTCGTGGCCCAAAAACAAAAACATAAAGCAGAAGGAGTATTGTAACAAATAATAAAGACTTAAACAATGAGAAAAGAAAAGAATAGCATTCCTCCAGGAATATCAGCAAGGTGATTTCCCTTAGCTTCCAAAGAGTCAAGTTGAGAATGCCCCAATCTTAATGATAGCTGGAGTTGCAGGTAAAAGTATTAATTATTCCTGAACATAGGGGCTGTTTTAAATTTTATTTCCACTGGAAGCAAGAAAACCATATTGCTTCCACAACTTTCCAAAATCATGAGCTACTCCAAAAATGTATCTGCTATCATTATAAGTATTGGCAATTTTGTCCTTGGCCTAAAGAATAAGCCCCTGTAAGAGTTAATAATTCAGTCTATTGGACCAAAGTAGCCATAGGTGATGATGCTGCCTCAACAACACCAGAAAGACTTGTAATAGCTTGGTTAATTCAGTATTTACCATTGTCACCTTTTAAATAAGAACCATCAGTGAACCATGAGAATTTAACATTACCCTATGGAATTTCTTGTAGATCATTGAGAGGAGTCAGGAGGTGGTCCATTAGTATTAAGCAGTAAAGAAGGACTTAATCAGATAGAGGGAAGAATAGCCAAGTTATTACAATCAGATCAGATCAGATCAGTTGCTCAGTGGTGTCCAATTCTTTGCAACCCCATGAATCGCAGCACGCCAGGCCTCCCTGTCCCTCACCAACTCCCGGAGTTCACTCAACTCACGTCCATCGAGTCAGTGATGCCATCCAGCCGTCTCATCCTCTGTCATCCCCTTCTCCTCCTGCCCCCAATCCCTCCCAGCATCAGAGTCTTTTCCAATGAGTCAACTCTTCGCATGAGGTGGCCAAAGTTATTGCAATGCAGAAGAGTTATGTGAGGAACAGTTAACAAAAGTATTTCATAGGAGGTGAGGTGGCTGGCTGAGAAATGTTAAATGTGATGAGAATTCTAGAGAGCCTGTACTACATGAGGTACAAAAATGGTTAAAGGCAATCCTACGATTATTTTCTCCATGGCATTAGCGAAAAGGACAGTGGTCATAATGGTTCTAAGGCAAGGGCATTAGCACATGCTGAGAGTTCAATTGCTGGCTATAATACGCTATGGATTGGTGGTGATCTCCATGTTTTTGGGTGAGTACCCAATGACCATTCTCTTCCTTTTTATATAAAGAGAGTAAAAAGAAAGTCACAAGGAAGGTAAAAAGAAAATCTGATAATTGGGATGCCCAAGGGCAGTGGGTTCATCAAGCTCTCCTTTAAGGCTTGTTTGCTATGTTGTCAGGTTCTGCCCATGAAATTAGATTAGGGTTGTTATTGTTTAGTATAACATAGAGGTTTGGCAATGAGAATTTTACAAGCCAATTTTGGCAGAGAAAACCTTACATTTGGCAGTTACTTTTGGGTTTGGGGAAACTTAAAACACCATGAAATCTATCTGGATCTAGATATAACTTTTGTTCTGATATTAGATGCCATAAATTTAGAATTTGGGTTTTGGAAAACTGTAATTTTTCTTTGAATACCTTATATCCGTTAAGGCTAGACACTTTGGCAAGTGGATGCCACCTTCCTGTTACAAGACTTGAGAAGGAAAGCAAAAGAAGCGAATCATCCACGTATTGCAACAGAGTAGAAATTCTCAGGAACTTGATACCATCCAGATCAACTTTCAGGATTTGCAAGAAATAAGGAAACAGTATAATTCAGAGTCATTACTGTTTAGGTGAAAGGTTGTACTTTTCAAGTGAAGGGGAAAAGGTATTGGCTAGCTTCATCAACTGGAATACTAAATGCACTGCATGAAATAATTCAAGTAAAAAATTTGCTTCCAGTGAAAATGAATGTTAGTAGTGTATGAGGGTTAAAAATAATGATGTCAAGGGATAACAGTAGTTTATTGTTCAGAGGTCCTGGTCAAACCTTTACATGTGGCCTAAGGTTTTTCACTGGTAAAATGGTTGTGTCACAAGGGCTCAAAGAAGGTATAATCAGGCCTTGCTTCTTGTCATCTTCTATTATGGACTTAATGCCTTGAAGGGCTTCTTTCCTTGTAGGGTGTTGGCTGATTCTGGTAAGAGGCTTTTAGGGGTTTATTTAAATCTTGATTAGGAGGTGCATTGTGAATTTTGCCAGTATCAGTTGGAGATTTTGCCCATAAGGAAAGTGGTAGCTGATTAATAGGGCAAATTGATCAGTGTTTCCAGTGTCAGCTCTAGGACTATCAGAGCTGATTCAAATATGTCAAGGGGACATTTAATTCTCCTGGTGGGCTACTTTGATAAACACTCTTAAATTCTAGAATTATCAATATTTTCCCCTTCTGAGAGAAAAAAAAACCTGGCTTGATAGTTCTCTAAGTCTCTGCCTAATAAATGGATTGGGGCAGAGGAAGTAAGAGGAAAAGAGTGTGTGTGTATCAAATGGCCTAAATGAAATAATAGATTTTTTAAAATTTATTTATTTTAATTGGAGGCTAATTACTTTACAATATTGTAGTGGTTTTGCCATACATTGACATGAATCAACCATGGGTGTATATGTGTTCCCCATCCTGAAACCCTCTCCCAGCTCCCTCCCCATCTCATCCCTCTGGGTCATCCCAGTGCACCAGCCCTGAGCACCCTGTCTCATGCATTGAACCTGGACTGGCAATCTGTTTCACATATGATAATATACATGTTTCAATTGGATTCTCTCAAATCATCCCATCCTCTCCTCCCACAGAGTTCAAAAGACTGTTCTATACATCTGTGTCTCTTTTGTTGTCTCGCATATAGGGTTATTGTTACCATCTTTCTAAATTCCATATATATGCATTAATATACTATATCGGCGTTTATCTTTCTGGCTTACTTCACTCTGTATAATAGGCTCCAGTTTAATCCACCTCATTAGAACTGATTCAAATGTATTCTTTTTAATGGCTGAGTAATACTCCATTGTGTATATGTACCACTGCTTTCTTATCCATTCCTCTGCTGATGGACATCTAGGTTGCTTCCATGTCCTGGCTATTATAAACAGTGCTGTGATGAACACTGGGGTACATGTGTCTCTTTCAATTCTGGTTTCCTCAGTGTGTATGCCCAGCAGTGGGATTTCTGGGTCATATGGCAGTTCTATTTCCAGTTTTTTAAGGAATCTCCACACTGTTCTCCATAGTGGCTGTACTAGTTTGCATTCCCACCAACAGTGTAAGGGGGTTCCCTTTTCTCCACACCCTCTCCAGCATTTATTGCTTGTAGACTTTTGGATAGCAGCCATTCTGACAGGTGTGAAATGGTACCTCATTGTGGTTTTGATTTGCATTTCTCTGATAATGAGTGATGTTGAGCATCTTTTCATGTGTTTGTTAGCCAACTGTATGTCTTCTTTGGAGAAATGTCTGTTTAGTTCTTTGTCCCATTTTTGGCTTGGGTCGTTTATTTTTCTAGAATTGAGCTGCAGGAGCTGCTTGTATATTTTTGAGGTTAATTCTTTGTCAGTTGCTTTGTTTACTATCATTCTGTCCCATTCTGAAGGCTGTCTTTTCACCTTGCTTATAGTTTCCTTTGTTGTGTAAAAGCTTTTAAGTTTAATTAGGTCCCTTATTTTTGCTTTTACTTCCATTACTATGGGAGGTGGGTCATAGAGGATCCTGCTGACATTTATGTCAGCGAGTGTTTTGCCTATGTTTTCCTCTAGGAGTTTTATAGTTTCTGGTCTTACATTTAGATCTTTAATCCATTTTGAGTTTATTTTTGTGTATGGTGATAAAAATGTTCTAGTTTCATTCTTTTACAAGTGGTTGACCAGTTTTCCCAGCACCACTTGTTAAAGAGATTGTCTTTTCTCCATTGTATATTCTTTCCTCCTTTGTCAAAGATAAAGTGTCCATAAATGCGTGGATTTATCTCTGGGCTTTCTATTTTGTTCCATTGATCTATATTTCTGTCTTTGTGCCAGTACCATACTGCCATGATGACTGTGGCTTTGTAGTATAGCCTGAAGTCAGGCAGGTTGATTCCTCCAGTCCCATTCTTCTTTCTCAAGGTTGCTTTGGCTATTCGAGGTTTTTTGTATTTCCATACAAATTGTGAAGTTATTTGTTCTAGTTCTGTGAAAAATACTGTTGGTAGCTTGATAGGGATTGCATTGAACCTATAGATTGCTTTGCATAATATACTCATTTTCACTATATTGATTCTTCCAATCCATGAACATGGTATACTTCTCCATCTATTTGTGTTCTGTTTGATTTCTTTCATCAGTGTTTTATAGTTTTCTATATATAGGTCTTTTGTTTATTTAGATAGATATATTCCTAAGTGTTTTATTCTTTTCATTGCAATGGTGAATGGAATTGTTTCCTTAATTTCTCTTTCTGTTTTCTCTTTGTTAGCATATAGGAATGCAAGGGATTTCTGTGTGTTGATTTTATATCCTGCAACTTTACAATATTCATTGATTAGCTCTAGTAATTTTCAGGTAGAGTCTTTAGAGTTTTCTATGTAGAGGATCATGTCATCTGCAAACAGTGAGAGTTGTACTTCTTCTTTTCCAATCTGGATTCCTTTTATTTCTTTTTCTGCTCTGATTGCTCTGGCCAAAACTTCTAAAACTGTGTTGAATAGTAGTGATTAGAGTGGGCATCCTTGTCTTCTTCCTGACTTTAGGGGAAACGCTTTCAATTTTTCACCATTGAGGATAATGTTTGCTGTGGGTTTGTCATATATAGCTTTTACTATTTTGAAGTATGTTCCTTCTATTCCTGCTTTCTGGAGGGGTTTTATCATAAATGGATGTTGAATTTTGTAAAAATATTTTTCTGCATATATTGAGATAATCATATGGTTTTTATCTTTCAATTTGTTAATGTGGTATATCACATTGATTGATTTGCAGATATTGAAGAATCCTTGCATCCCTGAGATAAAGCCCATTTGGTCGTGATGTATGGTCTTTTAAATATGTTGTTGTATTCTGTTTGTTAGAATTTTGTTAAGGATTTTTGCATTTATGTTCATCAGTGATATTGGCCTGTAGGTTTTTTTTTTTTTTTTGGTGGATCTTTGTCAGGTTTTGGTATTAGGGTGATGGTGGCCTCATAGAATGAGTTTGAAAGTGTACCTCCCTCTGCAATTTTCTGAAGAGTTTGAGTAGGATAGTTGTTAGCTCTCTAAATTTTTGGATAGAATTCAGCTGTAAAGCCATCTGGTCCTGGGCTTTTGTTTGCTGAAAGATTTCTGATTACAGTTTCGATTTCTGTGCTTGTGATGGGTCTGTTAAGATTTTCTATTTCTTCCTGGTTCAGTTTTGGAAAGTTATACTTTTTCAAGAATTTGTTCATTTCTTCCAAGTTGTCCATTGTATTGGTGTATAGTTGCTGATTGTAGTCTCTTATGATCCTTTGTATTTCTGTGTTGTCTGTTGTAATTTCTCCATTTTCATTTCTAATTTTGTTGATTTGATTCTTCTCCCGTTTTTTCTTGATGAGTCTTGCTAATGGTTTGTCAATTTTATTTATCTTCTCAAAGAATCAGCTTTTAGCTTTGTTGATCTTTGCTATGGTCTCTTTGATTTCTTTTGCATTTATTTCTGCCCTAATTTTTAAGATTTCTTTCCTTCTACTAAACATGGGGTTCTTAATTTCTTCCTTTTCTAGTTTCTTTAGGTGTAGAATTAGGTTATTTATTTGACTTTTTTTTTCTTGTTTCTTTAGGTAAGCCTGTATTGCTATGAACCTTCCCCTTAGCACTGCTTTTACAGTGTCCCATAAGTTTTGGCTTGTTGTGTCTTCATTTTCATTAGTTTCTATGCATATTGATTTCTTCTGTGATTTGTTGGTTACTCAGCAGTGTCTTGTTCAGCCTCCATATGTTGGAATTTTTAATAGTTTTTATCCTGTAATTGACATCTGATCTTACTGCACTGTGGCCAGAAAAGATGCTTGGAATGATTTCAGTTTTTTTTTTTTTTAATTTACCAAGGCTAGGTTTATGGCCCAGGATGTGATCTATCCTGGAGAAGGTTCTGTGTTCACTTGAGAAAAAGGTGAAATTTATTGTTTTGAGGTGAAATGTCCTATTGATATTAATTAGGTCAAACTGGTCCATTGTATCATTTAGAGTTTGTGTTTCTTTGTTAATTTTCTGTTTAGTTGATCTAGCCATAGGTGTGAGTGGGGTATTAAAGTCTCCCACTATTATTGTGTTATTGTTAATTTCCCCTTTCATACTTGTTAGCATTTGCCTTACATATTGTGGTGCTCCTATGTTGGGTGCATATATATATTTATAATTGTTATATCTTCTTCTTGAATTGGTCCTTTGATCATTATGTAGTGTCCTTCTTTGTCTCTTTTCACAGTCTTTGTTTTAAAGTCTATCTTATCTGATATGAGTATTGCTACTCCTGCTTTCTTTTGGTCTCCATTTGACTGCAATATCTTTTTCCAGCCCTTCACTTTCAGTCCTTATGTGTCCCTTGTTTTGAGGTGGGTCTCTTGTAGACAACATATATAGTAATCTTGTTTTTGTATCCATTCAGCCAGTCTTTGTCTTTTGGTTGGGACATTCAACCTATTTACATTTAAGGTAAGTATTGATAAGTAAGATCCCATTTGGAGAAGGCAATGGCACCCCACTCCAGTACTCATGCCTGGAAAATCCCATGGTGGGAGGAGCCTGGTGGGCTACAGTCCATGGGGTCGCTACGAGTCGGACACGACTGAGTGACTTCACTTTCACTTTTCACTTTCATGCTTTGGAGAAGGAAATGGCAACCCACTCCAGTGTTCTTGCCTGGAGAATCCCAGGGACGGGGGAGCCTGGGGGGCTGCCATCTATGGGGTCGCACAGATTTGGACATGACTGAAGTGACTTAGCAGCAGCAGCAGCATGATCCCATTGCCATTTATTTTGTTGATTTGGGTTTGAGTTTATACACCTTTTCTGTGTTTCCTGTCTAGAGAAGATCCTTTAGCATTTGTTGAAGAGCTGGTTTGGTGGTGCTGAATTCTCTGAGCTTTTGCTTGTCTGTAAAGCTTTTGATTTTTCCTTCATGTTTGCATCATGTCCTTACTGGGTATAGTAATCTGGGTTGTAGGTTTTTCTCTTTCATCACTTTAAGTATATCCTGCCATTCCCTCCTGGCCTGAAGAGTTTCTATTGAAAGATCAGCTGTTATCCTTATGGGAATCTCCTTGTGTATTATTTGTTGTTTTCCCCTTGCTGCTTTTAATATTTGTTCTTTGTGTTTGATCTTTGTTAATTTGATTAATATATATTTTGGGTATTTCACCTTGGGTTATCCTATTTGGGACTCTCTGGGTTTCTTGGACTTGGGTGGCTATTTTCTTCCCCGTTTTAGAGAAGTTTTCAACTATTATCTCCTCAAGTATTTTCTCATGGCCTTTCTTTTTGTCTTCTTCATCTGGGACTCCTATGATTCAAATGTTGGCGAGTTTAACATTGTCCCAGAGGTCTCTGAGGTTGTTGTCATTTCTTTTAATTCTTCTTTTTCCTCTCTGCTTCATTTATTTCTACCATTCTATCTTCTACCTCACTTATTCTATCTTCTGGCTCAGTTATTCTACTGTTGGTTCCCTCCAGAGTGTTTTTGATCTCATTTATTGCATTATTCATTATTGATTGACTTTTTTATTTCTTCTAGGCCCTTGTTAAACATTTTTTGAATTTTCTCTGTCTTTGTCTCCAGGCTATTTATCTATAACTCCATTTTGTTTTCAAGATTTTGGGTCATTTTTACTACCATTATTCTGAATTCTTTTTCAGGGAGACTGCTTATCTCCTCCTCTTTTGTTTGGTTTGGTAGGCATTTGTCATGTTCCTTTACTTGCTGAGTATTTCTCTGCCTTTTCATCTTGTTTAGATTGCTGTGTTTGGGTTAGCCTTTCTGTATTCTGGCAGTTTGTGGTTCCTCTTTATTGTGGAGGGTCCTTGCTGTGGGTGGGGTTGGATGGGTGGCTTGTCAAGGTTTCCTGGTTAAGGAAGCTTGTGTCGGTGTTCTGGTGGGTGGAGCTGGATATCTTCTCTCTGGAGTGCAATGAAGTGTCCACTAGTGAGTTTTGAGATGTCTATAGGTTTGGTGTGACTTTGGGCAACCTGTATACTGAAGCCCAGGGCTGTGTTCCTGCATTGCTGGAGAATTTGCATGGTATGTCTTGCTCTGGAACTTATTGGCTCTTGGGGGGTGCTTGGTTTCAGTGTATGT
This sequence comes from Bos indicus x Bos taurus, assembly GCF_003369695.1. Classification (NCBI taxonomy): domain Eukaryota; kingdom Metazoa; phylum Chordata; class Mammalia; order Artiodactyla; family Bovidae; genus Bos; species Bos indicus x Bos taurus. Next base: position 41,707,747 of record NC_040078.1, on the reverse strand, counting down.
ATAGAGGCTTTTGGATGAGCTCTTATCAATTAATGTTCCCTGGAGTCAGGAGTTTTCTGGTTTTGGACTTAAGTCTCCTGCCTCTGGTTTTCAGTCTTATTCTTACAGTAGCCTCAAGACTTCTCCATCTACACAGCACCGATGATAGGTTAAAGATGAAAATCTTCTTCACAGTGAGGGATGCCCAGACAGGTTCACAGAGTTACATGGAGAAGAGAGGAGAGAGGAGGGAGATAGAGGTGACCAGGAAGAGAAGACGGGGAATCAAAAGGTGAGAGAGCCAGCTAGCCAGTAGTCAATTCCCTATGTGCTCTCCACAGTCTGAACCCCTCAGAGAAATTCACGGAGTTATCAGAGAAGAGAAGAGGGAGGAAGGAGACAGAGGTGATCAAGAGGAAAAGAGTGGGAATCAAAAGGAGAGAGACAGATCCAGCCAGTAATCAATTCCCTAAGTGTTTCCTCAGCCTGGAACACACAGAGAGATTCATGGAGTTGGGTAGTGAAGAGAAGGAAGAGAGAGGAGATAGAGCTGACCTGGTGCAGAAAAAGGAGAGTCAAAAAGGGGAGAGAGGAATCAAGCTAGTAATCACACTCCCAAGTAAAAATGAGTACTGAAGATTGGGTTCTTAAAGGTACAAAATTGATAACATATATGAAAAAGCAAAGATTAAAAATCTGGAGTAGATGTTAGACTCTCAAGAATATAATAGTAAAAAAACAAAACAAAGTCACCAAAATTATAAAAAAAATATATATGAAGTTTGCTTAAAAAATAGGGTCTTTTTTTGGCAAAGTAATAATAGGTTATAAAAATGAAAATTAAAGGAGTAATAGAGGACTTAAAAAAAAAAAAAATTTAGAAAAATGATAGTAGTAAAAATATATCCAGGCATTTCTCTGGAGCTGTTGTGGGCAGTGTGGGGTCAGTTCAGTTTCAGATAGTTCCTTGATCCAGCTTATATTTCTCAAGATCTATAGGCCCCTTTCAATGTAGTCAGTGCTAACTACAGGGTTTTAATCTGTTGCACCTGTCACTTCCAAGGCAGTTCCCTCTATTTATTTTAGCTTCTTCTGTTTGCTGGTCTCTTCAGTGTCTAATTTCTTCCCTGACACAAGGGGGTGAAGGTGGTCACTTTTAGGCTCACTTGCTTAGTCGTGCTGTGGGGAGGGAGGAACACTGTAAACAAATATCACTGGCATCTGTGGGGAGTGCTCGCAGTGTCTAGGCCACACTGGGTTTGCCCCCGCTCACGGCGTGTGGGCTTTCCCAGTCTACACTTCTCAGGCTCTAGGTTGCTCTGCTGGGGAACTGTCTGAGATGGGCCCTGGTGTGTGTGCACTTCCCAGGTCTAAGCTGCTCAGGTTCTGGTTCTCAGGTTCTCCACAAATGCGCAGACTTGGTTGGGCCTGTGTTTTGTGCCCTTCACAGGTCCGAGCTGCTCAGGCGACCAGGTGCTTGGTGAGCACAGTCTCCCCAGGTGGGGAGTGTGTCTTATCACCTCCCTGGTCCCAGCCACTCGGTTTCCTGTGTAGCAGCAGGCGTGCCCATTTCAGGTGTGCCGTGTTTCTCTTCTGGGGAGCTGATCTCTGACTGCGACTCTCCCAGCAGATGTCAACTGTTCAGAATCCCAAGAAGTCTTGGTTAGCAACTGGGTGCCTACTTGCAGTTTGGTAGAGGATGCCTCTCTGGGGCTGAGATTGCCCCTTTCAGGCTCTGGGTGGCCCCGCCCGAGTCCCTGTCTCCGGCAGGGGATGGGCCAGTCTGCAGCCGGCTAGCTCTCCTCTGGTATTCGCTCAGTCCTTTGTTCTGTGAGTGGGTCTGGCCATGCCTTAGGTTAGGGCTTTTCATGGGTTAGTTTTCTCTCTCTCTCTCTCTTTTCTCTCTTTCTCTCTCTCTCTGGCTATCCCACAGTTTGGGTTGCTATCTCAGGTTAGTTCCCTCAGATTGCCCCTCAGGGCATTCAGGCCTGTCCTTATCCTAAGCAATGCAGCCCGCGCCTCCCTGTTCAGCCCCCACTTGCTGGTGGTGGACGCAAGTGCTGGGAGTTGCCATTAGGCTCGTAATCTGTGGGTTTTATTTATTTATTTATTTATTTTTCCTCCCAGTTATGTTGCCCTCTGAGATTCCAAAACTCCCCACAGACCCGCTGTTGAGATTGTTTCCTAGTGTTTGGAAACGTCTCCTCTTTTAAGACTCCCTTCTTGGAAATGGATCTCCGTCCCTATCTATTTTGTCTCTCTTTTTATCTTTTATATTTTGTCCTACCTCCTTTCGAAGACAATGGGCTGCCTTTGTGGGTGTCTTACGTCCTCTGCCAGCACTCAGAAGTTGTTTTGTGGAATTTGCTCAGGATTCAAATGTTCTTTCAATGGATTTGTGGGGGAGAAAGTGGTCTCTCTGTCCTATCCCTCTGCCATCTCAGGACCTCATCCCAAAAAATAGATTTAGACACAGGAACCTCTTGAGGTTTGTTTTGAGATAGGTCCCCACTATCTGAACTGTTCCAGTACTCCAAGGCAGGCTCTGCTGTACAGTTGTGGGGTTGAATCTCAAGAGTTTGGTTCTGGTGTTAGTTAAAACTGGAAGACAGTCATCCCCAATCTGGAGAAATGCTTTTTCAGCTGATTAAGAGAAGGGATTGGTAAAGGCCCTTGTAGTTCTGCAGAGCCCGGTTTTGGAGAACTGGAAGGGCATTGGAAAGTGTGGTTAGAAGGTTGAAGGTACCTAAAGTTCTTAAATTTGTGATGGTCTCTTTTCCCTGACTCTTTGCAGTAACAGGAGAAACTAGGAGGGTTTGGTTTTGTTAGGAACCTTCACTTGCTGGAACCGAAGACTAAGAATTTGGTGGTCTTCCTTAGAGGTGGCTTCTCTAGAGTATTGCAATAAGCATTTCACTCAGTTCTGGAAACTTTTGAGCTGTTTCATGTTGCAGTCCAATTTAGTTTTAAGGAAATTAAATTTAGGAGACTTAACAAGTTCCCTATAATAGCCATTGATACTCTAAATTGCCTTTGCTCAGTTCAGTTCATTTAGTTAGAAATGTGCATGAAGAAGGACTATGTTTTTTAAACATGAAATTGGCTGAAGTCCTTGTAAGGTGGACATCCTCAAAATACTTAGATAACTGTGTTCCAGTTCCTAGTTTTCCCTCTAGAGCAAAGGATAATTTTCAAACAGCTTAAACAGCTTATAGCACTAAAGGCTTAATCCAAACAGCTTGTATGCCAATCTCAGCCAAGTCTTATGGAGGCAGCTTGGTCCAGGAAGAGCCAGAACAAAGGCTTTTTAAAATTTTAATAGCCAGTCTTCAAAAGATAGCCCTTCTAGAGTAATAGGCTAAAGACTTCAAAACTCAGTAGTGTTTTGGAGAAACAACCTCTGTTACCAAAAGAGTAGCTGGAAGACTTAGGCACTTTCAGGAGAGGCAGTGTTCCACAGGAAATAGGCTGAGGGCTAGCCAGTTTCAATAAAACAGTCTGATCTCTAAATCAAAGCGGAGTGTCATAAGAGTACTTGCGTAAATATATCCTGAATAAAGCCAGGAGAGCTTAAAATGGAAAGAGGATGTGAGCTGGGGTTCAGAAGAACATCATTCCTTCAAACTCCAGGGTCAATGGAAAAAGCAGTGAGGGACAATGGGCTCAACTGTGGGTATTGCACTTGTTTGCGCACAGGCCCCTGAAACACTGGGAGTCTTCTCTGGTTCCTGTAAAGGTCACGAGAATATTGACCTCAGACAAACAGACTGTCAGATCTTTCTCCAGATAAGATGAGTCACAGTCACAGAGAATCACAGTTTGGGGTCTGCAACTGCGGCAAAGCTTTAGGAGAGTCCCTGCACAACAAGGGGAAGAGAGTTACATTTATAGAGGGAAAAGGAAGCTGGGAGGGCTACAATAAACCAAGAGTTCCTGGCTTATTGTTGGCTGAGTTCTTGCCAGAAGAGAAGGGGAGTCTTTCTTCTTGTTGGGATTTGTTACTGTCACATGGTGTGAGAGTTCCCTTTCTGGTCTCCCAATACTAAACTGAGGTTTATGTTTATTTTTTATAGTATTTAATTGCTGTATTTTTATCAGTTACTAGTTAATCATCAACTATATTCCATATATTGATGACACATTCAAGTCTGAGATCCTACTTATGATTTAAATGCTTTACAAAGCATTTAATACATATTAGAAAGATACATACATATTGGAAATACATACTAGAAAGATATCAGCTTCTTTAAGCTTATTCACAGTTAGGGAAAGGTAAAAAGGAGCACAGTGGAGAAGCTATTCTAAATGTAGAAGGAAAATAGGAAAGAGTATTTGCATAAAGGAAAGGAGAGCTATCAGAATTAAAATATTATTGACTATGCCAAAGCCTTTAACTGTGTGGATCACAGTAAACTGTGGAAAATTCTGAAAGAGATGGGAATACCATACCACCTGACCTGCCTCTTGAGAAACCTGTATGCAGGTCAGGAAGCAACAGTTAGAACTGGACATGGAACAACAGACTGGTTCCAAATAGGAAAAGGAGTACGTCAAGGCTGTATATTGTCACCCTGCTTATTTAACTTATCTGTGGAGTACATCATGAGAAATGTACTCTCACTAGGCTGGAAGAAGCACAAGCTGGAATCAAGATTGCCGGGAGAAATATCAGTAACCTCAGATATGCAGATGACACCACCCTTATGGCAGAAAGTGAAGAGGAACTAAAAAGCCTCCTGATGAAAGTGAAAGAGGAGAGTGACAAAGTTGGCTTAAAGCTCAACATTCAGAAAACTAAGATCATGGCATCTGGTCCCCTCACTTCATGGGAAATAGATGGAGAAACAGTGGAAACAGTGTCAGACTTTATTTTTGGGGGCTCCAAAATCACTACAGATGGTGACTGCAGCCATGAAATTAAAAGATGCTTACTCCTTGGAAGGAAAGTTATGACCAACCTAGATAGCATACTGCAAAGCAGAGACATTACTTTGCCAACAAAGGTCCGTCTAGTCAAGGCTATGGTTTTCCAGTGTTCATGTATGGATGTGAGAGTTGGACTGTGAAGAAAGCTGAGTGCCGAAGAATTGATGCTTTTGAATTGTGGTGTTGGAGAATACTCTTGCAAGTCCCTTGGACTGCAAGGAGATCCAACCAGTCCATTCTGAAGATCAGCCCTGGGATTTCTTTGGAAGGAATGATGCTAAAGCTGAAACTCCAGTACTTTGGCCACCTCATGTGAAGAGTTGACTCATTGGAAAAGACTCTGATGCTGGGAAGGATTGGGGGCAGGAGGAGAAAGGGACGACAGAGGATGAGATGGCTGGATGGCATCACTGACTCGATGGATGTGAGTCCGAGTGAACTCCGGGAGTTGGTGATGGACAGGGAGGCCTGGCGTGCTGCGATTCATGGGGTTGCAAAGAGTCGGACACGACTGAGCGACTGAACTGAACTGAACTGAAAAAAAAAAAAAAAAGGATATTGAAAAGTGTCAAGAAGAATGAGGACTGAGTTAAGACCCTTTAATTTGTCTTCTTTCTGTAAATTGGTAGTAATAGAAGCCAAGTATCTAGTGATTACAGAGGAAATGAATGAATGTGTGCTAAGTCACTTCAGTTGTGTTTGACTCTTTGCAACCTTTTGGACTGTAGCCCTCTGTCCATAGGTTTCTCCAGGCAGGAATACTGGAGTGGGTTGCCATTTCCTTCTCCAGAAATGAGTGAATAGGGTCTATGAAGTAGTCATTTAAATAGTTTTCATTGAATGGAATTAGCCCAATGTTAGCTTTAGGAGCCATAGGGGATGTCAGTGTCCAAACCTTGAGTCTTCAACAGTTACTTTGTTGGATAATCGTTTATTGTCCACTGATTGTTCAGTTGCTTAGTTGCCTCTGAGTCTGTAACCTCATGGACTGTAGCATTCCAGGTTCCTCTGTCTTCCATTATCTCTCAGAGTTTGCTCAAATTCATGTCTATTATGTTGATGCTATCTAACCATCTCATCCTCTGCCACCCCCTTCTCCTTTTGCATTCTGTCTTTCCCAGCATCAGGGTATTTTCCAATGAGTCGGCTCTTTGCAACAGGTGGTCAAAGGATTGGAGCTTCAGCACCAGTCCTTCCAGTGAATATTCAGGGTTGATTTCCTTTGATCAAATTGACTGATTTGATCTCCTTGCAGTCCAAGGGACTCTCAAGAGTCTTCTCCAGCACCACAGTTCAAAAGCATCAATTCTTCAGTGCTCAGCCTTTTTTATGGTCCAGCTCTCACATCTGTACATGACTACTGGAAAAACCAGAGCTTTGGCTATACAGACATTTGTTGGCAAAGCGAAGTCTCTGCTTTTTAATACACTGTCTGGATTTGTCATTCCTTTTCTTCCAAGGAGCAAGCATCTTTTAATTACATGGCTGTAATCACCATCCACAGTGATTTTGGAGCCCAAGGAAGTAAAATCTGTTACTGCTTCCACTTTTTGCCCTTCTATTTACCATGAAATAATGGGACCAGATGCAATGTTACTTTTTTTTCTTGTTGAGTTTCAAAGGAGCTTTTCCACTCTCTTCTTTCATCCTCATCAAAAGGCTCTTTAGTTCCTCTTCAGTTTTATCATTAGAGTGGTGTCATCTGCATATCTGAGGTTGTTGATATTTCTCCTGGAAATCTTGATTCCATCTTGTGCTTCGTCCAGCCTGGCATTTTGCATAATGTACTCTGCATAGAAGTTAAATAAGCAGAGTGACAATATACATCTTTGATGTACTCCTTTCTAAATTTAGAACCAGTTCATTGTTCCATGTCCAGTTTTAACTGTTGCTTCTTGACCCACATATAGGTTTCTCAAGAGGCAAGTAAGGTGGCCTGGTATTCCCATCTCTTTAAGAATTTTCCAGTTTGTTGTGATACAAACAGTCAAAGGCTTTAGCATAGTCAGTGAAACAGAAGTAAATGATTTTCTGGAACTCCCTTGCATTCTCTATGATCTGTTGAATGTTGGCAATTTGATCTCTGATTCCTTTCTTTTCTGTACCCAGCTTGTACATCTGGAATTTCTTTGTTCATGAGCTGCTCATGAACAAAGCCTAGCTTGAAGGATTTTGAGCATAACCTTACTATGAATACAATGTGAAATGAATGTAATTGCTTGGTAGTTTGAACATTCTTTGGCATTGCCCTTATTTGTAATTGGAATGAAAAATGACCTTTTCCAGTCCTGTGGCCACTATTGAGTTTTCCAAATTTGCTGACATACTGAGTGCAGCACTTTCATAGCATCATCTTTTAGGATTTGAAATAGCTCACCTGGAATTCTGTCACCTCCACTGGCTTTGTTCACAGTAATGATTCCTAAGGCTCACTTGACTTCATACTCCAGATGTCTGGCTCTAGGTGAGTTACTACACCATTCTGGCTATCTGGGTCATTAAGACCTTTCTGGTACAGTTCTTCTGTGTATTCTTGCCACTGCTTCTTAATCTCTTCTGCCTGTTAGATTCTTACAGTTTCTGTTCTTTATCTTGCCCATCCTTGCATGAAATGTTCTCTTGATCTCTTCAATTTTCTTGAGGAGATCTCTAGTCTTTCCTTTTCTATTCTTTTCTTCCATTTCTTTGCATTGTTAATTTAAGAAGACCTTCTTATCTCTTCTCTGGAACTCTGCATTCACTTGGATATATCTTTCCCTTTCTTCCTTGCCTTTGTTTTCCTTAGCTACTTGTAAAGCCTCCTCAGACAACCCCTTTGCCTTCTTGCATTTCTCTGTCTTTGGGATGATTCTGGTCACTGCATCCTATACAATGTTATGAACCTCCATCCATGGTTCTTCAGGCACTCTATCTTCCAGGTCTAATTCCTGGAATCTATTTGTCACCTCCACTGTGTAATCATAAGGGATTTCATTTAGGTCATACCTGAATGGTCTAGTAGTTTTCCATACTTTCTTCAATTTAATCCTGAATTTTGTAATAAGGAGCTCATGATCTGAGCCACAATCAGCTCCATCTTGTTTTTACTGACTGTATTGAGCTTTTCCATCTTTGACTGCAAAGAACATAATCAATCTGACTTCAGAATTAACCATTTGTTGATGTCCACGTTTAGAGTCATGTCTTGTGTTGTTGGAAAATGATGTTAGTTATGACCAGTTTGTTTTCCTGACAATACTTTATTAACCTTTGCCTACCTCAATTTGAACTCCAAAACCAAACTTGCCTGTTACTCCAAATATTTCTTGACTTCCTACTTTTGCATTCCAATTCCCTGTGATGAAAAGGACATTTGTGTGTGTGTGTGTGTGTGTGTGTCAGTTCTAGAAGTTGTTGTATATTTTCATAGAACTGGTCAATCACAACTTCTTTGGCATTAGTGATTGGGGCATAGACTTGGATTACTGTGATGGTGAATGTTTTGCCTTTGAAACAAACCAAGATCTTTCTGTTGTTTTAGTGATTGCACCTAAGTACTGCATTTCAGACTCTTGTTGACTATGAGGGCGACTCCGTTTCTTCTAAGGGATTCTTACCCACAGTAGGAGATATAAGGTTCATCTGAATTAAATTTGCCCATCCCTGTCTCTTTCAGTTCACTGATTCCTAAAAATTCCAATGTTCACTCTTGCCATCTCCTGCTTGACCATGTTCAATTTACCTTGATTCATGGACCCAACATTCCAGGATATGCAGTATTGTTCTTTACAGCATTGGACTTTGGTTTCACTCCACTCCCCACCCCTGGCACATCCACAGCTGAGCATCATTTCTGCTTTGACCCAGCTGCTTCATTCTTATTGGAGCTATTAGTAATTGCCCTCTACTCCTCCCCAGTAGCATATTGAACACCTTCTGACCTGGAGGGAGGTGGGGGTTCATCTTCAGGCATCATATCTTTTTGCCTTTTCATGCTGTTCATGGTGTTCTCCAGGCAATAATATTGAGGTGGGTTGCCATTTCCTTCTCCAGTGGACCACATTTTGTCAGAAATCTTCACTATGATGCATCTGTCTTGGGTGGGCTTGCATGAAATGACTGATAGCTTCATTGAGTTACACATGCCTCTTTGCCACAGCAAGGCTGTGATCCATGAAGGGGACATTATCCATAGGAAGAGCAATAGAGCCTGTTTATATGAGCTCTTTTACATGAAGCATTTGTATTTTAAATTTTTTTCATACTGTGAAGATACCATAATCAACAGATAGATTATATTTTCAAGGATATAAACCCTACTGGACCCTTTCAAAAGATTTTGAAATTTTGATTGATGATCCAAAGTCTGCAATCTTTAGGAATACACAAGAGCTTGAAGCAGTCTATAGACAATGATGGAATTACTTGAAAGTTAACCTGGCTTTTTTTCCCAAGAGTTAATATACCAGTAAATTCTTTGGCTAAATTTCAGTTATGAACATAATTTTTCTTTTTGAAAAAAGAGTGTTCTTGCTCTGTTCTCAAAGTGTATCGTAACTCTAAAACTTTTTTAAACTTTCCAAACACAGAAAACTATAGGTTTCAGACAGTACCAGATCTCTAACTGGGGTCTCTCTGCTCACCTTAAGCAGCGTCTGACTTAGCAGTAGAGCTGGCAGATGGCTGAATATTCATCTCTTCTTCGTTTTCTCATTGTTTGTAGGAATAAATTAAAATTTTGCTTATAGAAAACAGTGTTTTTGGTAGCTAGGTTATCTTTGTATTTCAGAATTTTGGGATGGGGAATTTAACTGACATGTTTGGCTATGAGTGAAGATACGTTGAATTTTGAGATGTTGAAAAAGTTGACAGTTTTGAGCTATTTGCTTTGACTTCCAAAGATTCTTGTGTGACTACTTGGTAGGCATCATAAAAGTTTGCTGGTTATTAGAGTTAGAAAAGACTCTGATGCTGGGAAATATTGAGGGCAGGAGCAGAAGGGGACGACATGGGACAAGGTAGTTGGATGGTATCATTTATTCAATAGACATGAATGTGAGCAAGCTCTAGGAGATGGTGAAGGACAGGGAAGCCTGGCGTGTTGCAGTCCATGGGGTCTCAAACAGTCAGACATGACTGAGTAACTGAACAACAACAAGTCTATGATGGGAATTTCTAGCCTTTGAAATTTGAGGGAGTTGAATTTTTTTTCAAACATTAGGAAACATTGTCACTATTATTTTGGCAGGACTAAGTGGATAACTGATGTTTTTGTTTAACTTGAAGTTGTACACTTTCTCTTTGCTAACAGCACCTTGATTTCATTAGGGGATTATACCTTCCTCATGATTAATATATTGTTCATAAGGATTTGATTCTTTCTCTGGATTTATGGATGGACAAATGGACTATTGGACTACTGTATCCTTTGGCTCAAATGATTGATTTGAGGTTAGTCAGGTGACCTAACCATAACCCAGTAAGACTTTTCTGGAAATAGTAGGAGAGAACATATTTCATTCCACTAGTAGGGTTACCAGTCAAGATGATGTAAGCTTGAGTCTTTTGAGGCCATCTGATATCTGAGAATAAAGCCTTTAAAAATCGAAGTAAGTTTTATGATGTGAAATAAGTCAGATGGAAAAAGAAAAATACCATATGATTTATACATATGTGGAATATTAAAATAAACAGTAAATGAGCAAAAGCAAATAGATACAGTGAACAAATTGATGGGTTGCCAGAGGATGGGGACAAGGGTTGAAATGGTTAGAGTTAACTGTATTACAGATGGTAACTAGACTTTTGGTGGTGAGCATGCTGTAGTGTATACAGAAGTTGAATTATTATGCTGTACACCTGAATCTTATTTAATATTATAAACCAAAGTTACCTTAATTAAAAAAAAAAATCTGCCACCATATGTGTATATTAGAAAAAAATTAAAGAGCTAATTTTCTGCTTAAAACAAAAGCAAAAGCAAGCCAAAGCAGAGCTGAGAGATAAAGAGAAACCAAGTCCTAAAAACATCATTTGAATCCTGGAATAAGCCAAATCTGAACTTTACAACCAGGAATTTTTTTTTTTTAACATTGCTTGAGCCATAAATTCTCTTTTTAGCTTAAACCAGTTTGAGTTAGGTTTTAGATATATGCAACAGAGGGAGTTCAGACTGATAATTGGAAAGATCTTTCAGAAATACAAACAGTGCCATTTTTTATCACCATAATTTAAAAAGAATATTTTCACAAAAGATAGGAAAATAAAAGATAATTATTAAGATAGAAATAATTTAATAAGATTATTGCCTTTAATGCTCTCATTTCTTGGCAAGCAAGTTAAAACCATATCATAGGGCACTGAGGAACAGGGGGTCTAATAGAATAGTAATGGAATTGAGACTCAAGAGACAGGATTTAAGTCTTGCTTCTGCCAGTGTTGGTGATTATCAAGGAATTATTGAAGTTCTCTCATCAGTGCTCTCTCAGTGTTTAACTGGAACAAATGATTTCTGAATAGGTACCCTATATGTTCTTTCTGAGGAAAAAGGCAGGCTTGTTTATATAAAAATGTCCAAAAGTTTCAAGTCACCATAATGCACATTTGTTTCTTACCTATGATTATGACTTAAGGACCAGATAAAGTTTAATCTCTAATGACTTTGACAAATTAAGCTGTTCCTCTTCTTTCAAAGATTAAAATATTTGACTTTGAAAGATTAAAACAATTGGCTATTCAATTTCTTGAAGTTTTCAAGTTTTTGCTAACATTCTGGATAAGATTTTAATTTGATATTATAAAATGCACTCTATTGAGTATGTTAGAGTTAAATGAAATAAAATGATTTTTTTAAAGAATGCTCACATTGTGTGAAGAACATCTGTTTTATGGGCTAATTATGTGATGTATAGAAAGTTTCTTGTTGTTCATAGCTATATTTTGAAGGATTAGTCAACGAGCCATGTCATAAACACTGTTAAAATGAGATTTTTGTGCATGAATGAATCAAGCTATTTTCTATATGCTCAGCAAATTTTTTAAAATGACAGACTTGTTTTAAATGAATTTTATGACCAGAGTGAAACAATTGACTTTACATAATTTTAGCAGGCGAAACATCTGGTTTAGTGAAGTCCAATGTTTCTTTACCAGGAGGCTATTCTCTTTGATTTTGTTATTTTCAAAGTTCTAGATGCTAAGCTGAGCTCCTGTACAATTTTAGGTCAAAGAAAAGGAACATGGGTGTGTTTCTGTGGAAGAGACCCTGTTTTATAGTGAAGAACTTGCATCACATCCAATCATGTTTGGCAAAAGTAAGAGGGAAAGCAGATGAAGCAATTACTGAGGTTGCCCTGGAGGCCCCAGGTCTGCACAGCATGTTGGTTTACACTGTCTGCTTACTGACCTCTTTCCATGCAGGTGAGGGTTTCTCCTCTGTTTGTTTTTGCTGCTTCCTAGTGTAGGAACCAGAGGTAATGGACCATTTTGCACAGTATATAGGAGCAAAGTGAAAGCAGCTATTTCTCCTTCAGATATCTACTGAAATGTCACCTGCAGTGAGAATACGTTACGGAAGAGCAAGGTCATACACTTGGCCATGTAAACAGCTTGATCAGAACCAATGGCCCCAGTTTTTTAAAGGCTACAACTTCAATTATGACTTGGCCTAAATGTGTCAGCACCTTCTTTGTGTGTGTGTGTGTGTGTATAAACATTTAATTTTATTTATTTATTTTTAATTTATTATTATTATTTTTTTTACTTTACAATATTGTATTGGTTTTGTCATACATCAACATGCATCTGCCATGCCTTCTTTTGAGGGCAACTATCAATCAGGTGGGGACTATTTCATTTTAATATTTTCCCGCATTGAACTGATTTACTAATTCTACTTGTACTGAATGTCTTCCATAGTTGTGCTTTGCTGTATGACATGGATTTAGCTGCTTCTAGATACCAGTGATAAATAGTGTGGTAGATACAGCGTGTGGACTCTAGAGCCATATTATCTTGAGTTCTGACACTATTAGCTGTATGACTTTGGGAAACTTACCTAATCTCTCAGTGCCTCAGTTTCCTTACATATAAAATTGGTTCAAGATTTGTTGTGAAGATCAAATGAACATGACTGGCATATTGTAAGAACTCTATCAGTGTAAAATATTATTTTCATTATTTATTAAGCTTTGTTGGAGAAGACTCTTGAGAGTCCCTTGGACTGCAAGGAGATCCAACCGGTCCATTCTGAAGGAGATCAGCCCTGGGATTTTTTTGGAGGGAATGATGCTGAAGCTGAAACTCCAATACTTTGGCCACCTCATGCAAAGAGTTGATTCACTGGAAAAGACTCTGATTCTGGGAAATATTGAAGGCAGGAGGAGAAGGGGACGACAGAGGATGAGATGGCTGGATGGCATCACTGACTCGATGGATGTAAGTTTGAGTGAACTCCGGGAGCTGGTGATGGACAGGGAGGCCTGGCATGCTGCGATTCATGGGGTCGCAAAGAGTCGGACACAACTGAGCGACTGAACTGAACTGAACTGAAGCTTTGATACATCATTCAGTCCTTTTTTTTTTTTTTGATGATTCAGAAAAATGAATGGTATCATCACACAGTGATTCTGGAATGTTTATTCACTATATCTGTTATGTCCATATCATTGTCATAAGTGCTGCTGAAGACAGTAAACCAGATTATTAGCCCCTGAATATCTATGATGATGTCTGACATGGGGATACTAGTGACAAAAAATTAACACTGGCAATTTTTAAGGCATCTTTGCAATTTGTTTTTACTGTGTCAGTTAAGTTCGCAAGCAAAACATGTATAGCAGATATTGCTATTCAATATATTGGAGGCACTGAACACAGCATTGGAAAGTCAAAGAAATAAACTGAATACTTTGGGCTGATGGAAGTATGTTGAACCTTAGTGTCTCATCTCTGTGCATTTATGTTTAACTTGAGAACACTACCTGGTTTCTAAGACAGGGCCTGATAGACAATCAATATTCGTTGTGCTTTTAATTTACAAAGCATCTCATCCAGAATTTCTCAAGCTTGGCTCTTTTGACTGTTTGGGCCAGATAATTCTTTGTTGGCATGTAAGATGTTTAGCAGCACCCCTTGTCTCTGTCTAGTAGATCCACAGTCCTTTCTCCCTTCTCAGTTGCTATAACCAAAAATATTTCCATACATTTTAAAACATACTCCAGGGATCATATTTAGCTTCATTTGAAAACTATTGATCCTAATTTTATCATCATATTTCCTTATAGGAAGAATGGCCACATCAGGCTTGTCACTTACAGCTGGGAGGATTGAATTTTGATGTTTATGTGTCTTATGCAGTGTCCTCTGGCTAGTGACTAGTGGAACCAGCAGTTGAACTTGACAGGGCTTTTGGCTGAATCCTCTACCTTCTGACTTACATGACTGTGTGTGGCATAAAGGTAAATGTGGTGGTGGAAGTGGGCAGGATTGACATAGCTCAGTAGAGTGCAAAGGCTGCCTGGCTGATTCAGCTAGGCTTGCTGGAATCATGACCACACAGCGATTCTTCAGCGATGTTTCTGTTCTTAGTGTTATCTTTGGAAAAAAAAAAAAAAGGCCACAGTTATAGTTTCTGGGGATAGTCCCAAAAGGAATATGCTATCTACTTTACTTAGGGGCAACAAACTGTCTATCTTATTTACAGAGATGGAAAGGGTAGCTTGCTTCAGTTTTCCTGGTGATGGACACAGTTTCCTAATGCGGAAAGACATTCTGATTGTGTTTATATTTGTGATAGTCTAACTTAATTTTCCTTTCTTTCTTCTAGTGAAATATTCAAATCATTCCTGGAGGGAAAAGGTGAGGAAACGAGTGCCTGCTGTCTTAGAGTCTGGTGTAAATCACTGGTAGAGACTAGCCTGTGAAATACAATAGCTGCTGCTTCCAGGAGGTTTTTACAGACACAGGAGATCTAAATTTTACATAACTGTGAAGATAAATTAGGGCCTTCTCCAAATGATGCTCCCTGAACTATAAATCTCCTTTGCAGTTTCAAATTCTATCTAAACAACTTGGCATTAAAATTCATTCACTAAGATAAGTTGGGCTAGAGCAGGTGTAAGCAATGATCACGATTAATATAAAGAAGCCAGAGAAGAAGAGAGAAAGTGGAAACAACAGAAACAGAATGAGGCAGCTGGAGAGAGTTAGAGTACAATTCGAAAATAAACTCATGAAAATGATTTATAAAGAATTTGGTTAAAAAAATGCAGGGATGAGAACTCACGATTTTAAATCAGACCTCTTTACCCATTACAGTGAACAAAAATATACTCAGGATAGGTTTTAGCTAAGAAAGTAGATACCATCAGAAGTGAGTTTAACAGAGGGTTCAGCATGGCTTCCAAACTTATTATTAACATCATCAGTAAATCTTCCTTTATTGCATCAAAGTCAGAAGCAAGGTTCTTGAAGCAAAGATGGGACTAAAGCCATCTGAAATCAAAGGTTTACCATTGACTAATTCTGTAAGCTTAGATCAGTTGTTCTAAGGTTTAAGCCTAAACTGAATGATATGGGAGACTTGTAAAAACACAGATTACTAGGCTTTAACCCAGAGTTTTTGATTCAGTAGTTCTAGGGAGAGGGTCCAAGAATTTACCTTTGTGACACGTTGCCATGTGATGGTGATTGACAGGAGGCCACTGGGGGTTTCCCTACTGGGACCTATATGAGCATCATTTTCCTTAGGCATAGAATGTGACCAAAGACTATCTACCACTATAGTACTTACATGTGCAAAGTCTTTAAAGTATATATATTTTCTTAAAAATTGCTTTCAGTTACAATCTAAGACTATTTCACTGATTTGGCCTATTTTATTGGGAACATAATCAGATTATTCTAGTACAATAAAACTGTCAGTGGTAAATTCTAATGTCCTCTTAGAAATTCTGTATTCTCAAAAATGGACATAAATGTTATATTTTTTTTTAAGAGGAGGCAGAAGATTGGCTCTCATGTCTTTTCAGATGGCCTGTCTCTGAATATGCTTTCCTTTAGCTTTCTGATAGCTTTTGACAGTTAGGAAAATGGAAAATACTCTGGTAGTAGGTGAATTCTGAAAATAATACTTCCACAGATCAGTGATAATACAGTTTTTAACCTCTCAAAATTCCATATCTCCAACAGGTACTACCCTCTAAGCAGTGTTATGATTTTTACTTGAACACTAATTTATAAGCCTGAACACTTTACAAATCTCCTGTGGAGACTCATGATTTAGAGAGTGGCTAACCTGAATTCTATGGAGTTCTAAAGGACAGAAATGTTAATTAAAAAGTAGTGGGAATTTGAATATTTTACAATACAATCCTCAAAACTGTATATAGAAATATATTCAAGAATAAAAACTTTAAGCATCTGGGGAAGTGAAATTATTCTTTGGAGTTTTGGAGGAATATTCTCATGTTTAAACACACATTTTGAGTCATACCATGTTCTAGATTCTATGCTAGTTGCCAAGGAAACATTTAAATGAAGGATTGATCTTAATTTTTTTTTTTTACATATTTTTATTTATCTATTGGCTGCTCTGGGTCTTAGTTGTGGCATACAAACTATTATACATCCTTGCAGCATGCGGGATCTTTAGTTGTGGCCTGCAAACTATTAGTTGTGGCATGTGGTTCCTTACTTGCGGTATGTGGGAGAAAGGAGCAGTTACTCAACAAGAGACTGACCCAGACTTACCTCTGAGTGTCCAGGAGTCCCTGGCAGAGGCCTGGGTTGGCAGTGGCCTGTTGCAGGGTCCAGGGCACTGGACCTTTTGAAGGAGATAGACATTATCTTCATTACTTCCACTATAGTTTGGCCTCAGGCCAAACAACAGGGAGGGAACACAACCCCACCCATCAACAGAAAATTGGATTAAAGATTTATGGAGAACGGCCCTGCCCATCAGAACAAGACCCAGTTTCCCCCACTGTTAGTCTCTCCTATCAGGAAGCTTCCATACGCCTCTTATCCTTATCCTTCAGAGGGCAGGCAGAATGAAAATGACAATCACAGAAAACTAATCAAACTGGTGACATGGACCATGAAAGTGAAAGTGAAATGGCTCAGTCATGTCTGACTCTTTGGCTGCAGTCCATGGGGTCACTAAGAGCCAGGCACGACTGAGCGACTTCACTTTCACTTTTCACTTTCATACATTGGAGAAGGAAATGGCAACCCACTCCAGTGTTCTTGCCTGGAGAATCCCAAGAACAGAGGAGCCTAGTGGGTTGCCATCTATGGGGTCACACAGAGTCGGACACGACTGAAGCGACTTAGCAGCAGCAGCAGCAGCAGCAGGACTTTAGCCTACCAGGCTTCTCCATCCATGGGATTCTCCAGGCAAGAATACTGGAGTGGGTTACCATTTCCTTCTCCAGGGGATCTTCCAGACACAGGGATAGAACCCAGGTCTCCCTCATTGGAGGCAGACGCTTTAACCTCTGAGCCATCAGCCTTGTCTAACTCAGTGAAACAATGAGCAATGCCCTGTAGGGCCACCCAAGACAGATGGGTCATGGTGGAGAGTTCTGACCAAACGTGGCCCACTGGAGAAGGGAATGGCAAACCACTTCAGTATTCTTGCTTTGGGAACCCAATGAACAGCATGAAAAGGCAAAAAGATAGGCCTGAAAGATGAACTCCCCAGGTTGGTAGGTGCCCAGTATGCTACAGGAGAAGAGTGGAGAAGTATCTCCAGAAAGAGTGAAGAGACAGATCCAAAGCAAAAAGAACACCAAGTTGTAGATGTGACTGGTGATGGAAGTAAAGCCCAATGCTGTAAAGAGCAGTATTGCATAGGAACCTGGAATGTTAGGTCCATGAATCAAGGCAAATTGGAAGTGGTCAAACAGGATATGGCAAGAGTGAACATTGACATTTTAGGAATCGGTGAACTAAAATGGACTGGAATGTGTGAATTTAACTCAGATGACCATTATATCTACTACTGTGGGTAAGAATCCCTTAGAAGAAATGGAGTGGCCATTATAGTCAACAAAAGAGTCTGAAATACAGTACTTGGATGCAATCTCAAAAACGACAGAATGATCTCCTTTCATTTCCAAGGCAAACCATTCAATATCAGGGTAATCCAAGTCTATACCCCAACCAGTCATGCTGAAGAAGCTGAAGCTGAATGGTTCAATGAAGACCTACAAGACCTTTTAGAACTAACACCCAAAAAAGATGTCCTTTACATTATAGGGGACTGGAATGCAAAAGGAGGAAGTCAAGAGGTACCTGCAATAACAGGCAAACTTGGCCTTGGAGTACAAAATGAAGCAGGGCAAAGGGTAACAGAGTTTTGCCAAGAGAGAGCACTGGTCATAGCAAACACCCTCTTCCAACAACACAAGAGAAGACTCTTTATCTGGACATCACCAGATGGTCAATACTGAAATCAGATTGATATGTTCTTTGCAGCTGAAGATGGAAAAACTCTATACAGTCAGCAAAAACAAGACCAGGAGCTGACTGTGGCTCTGATCATGAACTCCTTATTTGCCAAATTCAGACTGAAATTGGAGAAAGTAGGGAAAACCACTAGACCATTCAGGTATGCCCTAAATGAAATCCCTTATGATTATATAGTGGAAGTGAGAAATAGATTCAAGGTATTAGATCTGATAGACAGAGTGCCTGAAGAACTATAGAGGGAGGTTCGAGACATTGTACAGGAGGTAGCGATCAAGACCATCTCCAAGAAAAAGAAATGTAAAAAAAGGCAAAATGGTTGTCTGAGGAGGTCTTACAAATGGTTGTCTGAGGAAGTCTTCTGAGAAAAGAAGAGAAGCTTATGGCAAAGGATAAAAGGAAAGATGTATCCATTTGAATGCAGAGTTCCAACGAATAATAAGCAGAGATAAGAAAGCCTTCCTCAGTGATCAATGCAAAGAAATAGAGGAAATCAACAGAATGGGAAAGACTAGAGATGTCTTCAAGAAAATTAGAGATACCAAGGGAACATTTCATGCAAAGATGAGCACAATAAAGGACAGAAATGGTATGGTCCTAACAGAAGCAGAAGATATTAAGTAGAGGTGGCAAGGACACACAGAACTATACAAAAAAGATCTTCATGACTCAGATAATCTCAGTGGTGTGATCGCTCACCTAGAGCCAGACATCCTGGAATGCAAAGTCAAGTGGGTCTTAGGAAGCATCACTACGAACAAAGCTAGCAGAGGTTATGGAATTCCAGTTGAACTATTTCAAATCCTAAAAAATGATGTTGTGAAACTGCCACTAAATATGCAAACAAATTTGGAAAACTCAGCAGTCGCCACAGGACTGGAAAAAGCTGATTTTCATTCCAGTCCCAAGAAAGGCAATGCCAAAGTGCCGGGAGCCAGTGTGAGGAACTCCGCCCATGGCAAAAGTCATGAGGAAGGAGGCTCAGCATATGCAAAAGTGGGATCGAGCCTCAGGATTCCCCCTGGAAATTCTCGAGCATCTACCCCCAAAACCAGAGTCTGCCTACTTTACTGCTTTGTGCTCTCACCTACACCTCTGACTTTACGGGGGGCTGTCCCCCACCACCATCTCTCTCTCTGAAAAAGAGTTAACTTACAGCACCAGTTAATAAAATTCCTGGGCGTGACAAGAGTGTTTCAACCTACAAACTCCTCTGAAGTTTCTCTAGCCTGCTTGACAGGCTTGTCCAGCCACATGTGATTGTTCACAGCCTCCCAACCATGAGAGGCACAAGATGCTCTAAACTTTCTAAAAACAGATTCTTTTGAGAAGTTAGAAAATTATTAGTATAGTATTAGTGGGCTAGTTACAAATTATACTGGTGGAGGGTTTCATTGTTGAGCCAATATTTGCTGCTACATCTCCATATCCCTTGCCCCTTATACACATTAATGAATATAACTAACATATAAGAGAAATAAGTATTAACCTTGATATTAATCACGTTGGAACTTAGGCTAAGTAAATTCTTTTCTTGATTACAGCCCACTGCACCTTTGCCCTGTAGGAATGCAAATTTATCTGGTGCCTTTGGAGAGTGGTGCCTGACTTAAGAAACCTTTGGAGAAAATAAGTTTTCTGGTTGACTAATCATCATCAGAAAGGGTCATAAAATGTTAGCAGGCCTCTTGGCCAGAAGATGATGTAAATCACCTGAGAACTTTGTATATCGGAAGGAATGCAGAAAAAAAGCGTGGTTTCAATAAGGGTCAGGACTGCTGATCCCACGTGACTGTATTTTCCACTTATCTCTATGTATAATTCAAAGTATAAAAGCGAACCTGGAAAATAAAGAAACGGATCAGTTCCTGGAAAGACTGGTCTCCTCATGTCGTTCTTTCTCTCACCTTCTGGCTGAATTCCCATCTGGAGAATGAGGTTCGCCAAGCCTACTAATTTTGCCTAAGCTTCTAAGATCTGACTGGGGAGGCTTTAGTGTCTCCTCTCCTTTGGGAGAACGGGAGGATGCCTGCGGCCTATGTAGGTGGTGCAAATTCCTTGTCTTGGAATTTTATTGGTTTTCCACATAAACCAAGTTATTCAGCCTCTTTTCTCCACTGAATTTCACACTGAGCTATCCCTGTTTAACCATTTTTTATATCTTTAATTAACACTTAAATACACTATTGTTTCCTGATCGCCGACGCTGTCTCCCCTTCGAATTCCCTAGATCCATCAGGGCAGGACCCTGGCACCAAAGAATGCTCAAACCACCACACAACTGCACTCATCTCACACTCTAATAAACTAATGTTCAAAATTCTCCAAGCCAGGCTTCAACAGTACATGAACCATTTAGAAATGGCAGAGGAATCAGTGATCATATTGTCAACATCATTGGATCATCGAAAAAGCACAAGAGTTCCAGAAAAACATCTACACTCATTTATAGACTGCGCCAAAGGCATTGACTGTATGGCTCACAGCAAACTGTGACAAATTCTTAAAGAGATCGGAATACCAGACCACCTTAACTGACTCCTGAGAAATCTGTATGCAGGTCAAGAAGCAACAGTTAGAATGAGACGAACAACAGACTGGTTCCAAATTGGGAAAGGAGTATGTCAAGGCTGTTTTTGTCACCCTGCTTATTTAACTTATATGCAGAGTACATTATGCAAAATGCTGGGCTGGATGAAGCACAAGCTGGAATCAAGATTGCCAGGAAAAATATCATAACCTCAGATACACAGATGACATCATCCTTCTGTCAGAAAGCAAAGAACTAAAGAGCCTCTTGATGAAAGTGAAAGAGGAGAGTGAAAAAGTTGGCTTAAAAATCAACATTCAGAAAGCTAAGATCATGGCACCCAGTCCCATCATCCCATGGCAAATAGGTAGGGAAACAATGGAAACAGTGAGAGATTTTATTTTGGGGGGCTCAAAATCACTGCAGATGGTGACTGAGCCATGAAATTAAAGCCATGAAATTAAACTGCTCCTTGGAACTGGAGAAGGCGATGGCACCCTACTCCAGTACTCTTGCCTGGAAAATCCCATGGATGGAGGAGCCTGGTAGTCTGCGGTCCATGGGGTCACCAAGAGTCAGACATGACTGAGCAAATTCACTTTCACTTTTCATTTTCATGCATTGGAGAAGGAAATGGCAACCCACTCCAGTGTTCTTGCCTGGAGAATCTCAGGGACGGGGGAGCCTGGTGGGCTGCTGTCTGTGGGGTCGCACAGAGTCGGACACGACTGAAGTGACTTAGCAGCACAGCAGCAGCAGGTCCTTGGAAGAAAAGCTATGACCAACCTAGATAGCATATTAAAAGACAGAGACATTATGTTGCCAACAATGCTCCATGTAGTCAAAGGTATGTTTTTTTTTTTCCAGTAGTCATGACATGAATGGATGTGAAAGTTGGACTATAAAGAAAGCTGAGCACCAAAGAATTAATGCTTTTGAATTGTGGTGTTAGAGAAGACTCTTCAGAGTCCCTTGGACTGCAAGGAGATCCAACCAGTCAGTCCTAAAAGAAATCAGTCCTCAATATTCATTGAAAGGACTGATTGTGAAGCTGGAACTCCAGTTCTTTTACCACTTGATGCAAAGAACTCACTCACTGGAAAAGACCCTTATGTTAGGAAAGATTGAAGGCAGGAGGAGAATGGGATGAATGAAGATGAGATGGCTGACTTGACTGACATGAGTTTGAGTAGTCTTCCAGAGTTGTTGACGGACAGGGAAGCCTGGCATGGTGCCAACCATGGGGTGGTAAAGAGTCGGACGTGACTAAGTGACTGAACTGAACTGAACCGTTGTGGGATCTATGTAGTTCCCTAAACAGAGATCTATAAGCAGGGATCAAGCCTGGGTGCCCTGCACTGGGGGCATGAAGTCTTAGCCACTGGACCAACAGGCAAGTCCCCATCCTAGTTTTTAAGAAGCTTACAATATGTGAAGAAGATTCTTACAAGTAACTATGTATGATAGAATATGAAGTCTTCAGTGGGAGTATGTATGAAATGAATGAGAACAGATAAAGGGTAGAAAAAATAAAAGTATAAATGGGAAATCATTTATAGAAAGAAATATCTCATAGGTTACCAAATAAGCATTTTAAATTATGTAGGCTATTCAGAACCAAACGGACTGCTAGCTATGTGTTTTAAGCAGCAGAAGTAAGAAGCTGCTAGAAGTTTCTAAGGTATTTTTGTTGCATATTATTGAGGCCTAAATAAGGATCCTTTGATTACCGTGTCTTTCTACCTGTCCTTTCATCCTTCTCAGATCAGATCAGTCGCTCAGTCGTGTCCGACTCTTTGCGACCCCATGAATCGCAGCACGCCAGGCCTCCCTGTCCATCACCAACTCCCGGAGTTCACTGAGACTCACGTCCATCGAGTCAGTGATGCCATCTAGCCATCCCATCCTCTGTCCTCCCCTTCTCCTCCTTCTGCCTATCTCTCCCAGCGTCAGAGTCTTTTCCAGTGAGTCAACTCTTCACATGAGGTGGCCAAAGTACTGGAGTTTCAGCTTTAGCATCATTCCTTCCAAAGAACACCCAGGTCTGATCTCCTTTAGAATGGACTGGTTGGACCTCCTTGCAGTCCAAGGGACTCTCAAGACTTTTCTCCAACACCACAGTTCAAAATCATCAATTCTTCAGTGCTCAGCTTTCTTCATAGTCCAAGTCTCACATCCATACATGACCACTGGAAAAACCATAGCCTTGACTAGATGGACCCTTGTTGACAAAGTAATGTCCCTGCTTTTGAATATGCTATCTAGGTTGGTCATAACTTTCCTTCCAAGGAGTAAGCGTCTTTTAATTTCATGGCTGAAATCACCATCTGCAGTGATTTTGGAGCCCAGAAAAATAAAGTCTGACACTGTTTCCACTGTTTCCCCATCTATTTCCCATGAAGTGATGGGACCAGATGCCGTGATCTTGTTTTATGAATCTTGAATTTTAGGCCAACTTTTTCACTCTCTTCTTTCACTTTCATCAAGAGGCTCTTTAGTTCCTCTTCACTTTCTGCCATAAGTGTGGTGTCATCTGCATATCTGAGGTTATTGGTATTTATCCCGGCAATCTTGATTCCAGCTTGTGCTTCTTCCAGCCCAGGGTTTTTCATGATGTACTCTGCATATAAGTTAAATAAGCAGGGTGACAATATATAGCCTTGATGTACTCCTTTTCCTATTTGGAACCAGTCTGTTGTTCCATGTCCAGTTCTAACTGTTGCTTCCTGGCCTGCATATAGGTTTCTCAAGAGGAAGATCAGGTGGTCTGGTATTCCCATCTCTTTCAGAATTTTCCACAGTTTATAGTGATCCACACAGTCAAAGGCTTTGATATAGTCAATAAAGCAGACATAGATGTTTTTCTGGAACTCTCTTGCTTTTTCCATGATCTAGTGGATGTTGGCAATCTGATCTTTGGTTCCTTTGCCTTTTCTAAAACCAGCTTGAACATCTGGAAGTTCACAGTTTCACATATTGCTAAAGCCTGGGTTGGAGAATTTTGAACATTACTTTACTAGCGTGTGAGATGAGTGCAATTGTGTGTTAGTTTGAGCATTCTTTGGCATTGCCTTTCTTTGGGATTGGAATGAAAACTGTCCTTTTCAAGTCCTGTGGTGACTGCTGAGTTTTCCAAATTTGCTGGCATATTGAATGCAGCACTTTCACAGCATCATCTTTCAGGATTTGAAATAGCTCAACTGGAATTCCATCACTTCCACTAGCTTTGTTCGTAGTGATGCTTTCTGAGGCCCACCTGACTTCATATTCCAGGATGTCTGGCTCTAGGTGAGTGATCACACCATCGTGATTATCTGGGTCATGAAGATCTTTTTTGTACAGTTCTTCTGTGTATTCTTGCCACCTCTTAATTTACTATTATTCTTTAAATACATATATTAAAGTGCTCACAACCTCTTAATCATAGTTATCTTTGAATCCAGGTTTAATGGTAAAATTGAAGATGTTAAATTTAGTTCTTCAGACTCTATATTGTCATTGAATTGATATCAGAGCTAAACCTAAATTTAAGATCTTTTGATTTAAATATGAATAGAATTTCTGCTGTATAATATTGCTTCCTTTTGAAAGTTGAAATGGAGTTGTGTTTTGAACATACTCAAAGAAGAGTAGACCTCATATAAGGAATTTTTTTTAGACCTGGAGTGGCAGTTGTTCTGGTGAATGGATCTGGGTGGGAGAGTAAATTGTTTAAAATGTGGAACTTGAATTAAATTTCATCAGTGAGCCATGGAAATAAAGACTTTAAAGACTTTAAAATTTTAAATATATGTACATTTTTGGAATGTTAAATTATGACCTTTTGATCAGGGTTATCCCTGTGTGTGTGGTCTCCTGAACATAGCAGCAAGTCTTTTCATCATCAACTAAGATGGATGGACTTGTTATGGACTGAATCATATCCCCTCAAAATTTGTATGCTTGTCTTAACCTGTAATGTGACTATATTTAGAAATGGGGTCTTTAAAGGTTAAATTGGAAAAGGCTCTGATGCTGGGAGGGATTGGGGGCAGGAGAAGAAGGGGATGACAGAGGATGAAATGTCTGGATGGCATCACTGATTCGATGGACGTGAGTCTGAGTGAACTCCGGGAGTTGGTGATGGATAGGGAGGCCTGGTGTGCTGCGATTCATGGGGTTGCAAAGAGTCGGACACGACTGAGCGACTGAACTGAACTGAAAGGTTAAATGAGGTCATAAGGGTGGAGCCCTAATCTGACAAGACTAGTGTCTTTATTAGAAGAAGAGGCACCAGAGATCTCTCTCCCCTGTGCATGCACAGAGAAAAGGCCAGGTGATGACATGGTAAGCAGGCAGCTGTCTATAAGCTAAGAAGAGGGGCATTGCCAGAATCCAACCCTGTTGGCACCTTGGTCTTGGACTTGATCTTGGTCTCCAGAGCTGTGAGAAAATAAATTTCTGTTATTTAAGCTGATTAGTTTCTGATATTCTGTTATGGCAGCCTGGGCTGATTAATGTATTACTTAATAGTAAGAAAAACATCTATTTTATTGATTACACCAAAACCTTTGACTCTGTAGATCACAGAAAACTGTGGAATTCATAAAGAAATGGGAATACCAGACCACCTTACCTGACTCCTGAGAAATCTGTATGCAGGTCAAAAAGCAACAGTCAGAACCGGACATGGAACAACAGACTGGTTCCAAATTGGTAAAAGAGTTTGTCAAGGCTGTATATATGTCACCCTACTTATTTAATCTCTATGCAGAGTACATCATGTGAAATGCCAGGCTAGATGAAGCACAAGCTGGAATCAAGATTGCTGGGAGAAATATAAATAACTTCAGATATGCAGATGACACTACCCTTATGCCAAATAGCAGAGAAGAACTGAAGAGCCTCTTGATGAAAGTGAAATAAGAGAGTGAAGACGCTGACTTAAAACTCAACATTAAAAAAACTAAGATTGTGGCATCTGGTTCCATCACTCCATGGCAAATAGATGGAGAAACAATGGAAACAATGACAGAATTTATTTTCTTGGGCTCCAAAATCACTGAATATGGTGACTGGAACCTTGCAATTAGAAGATGCTTACTCCTTGGAAGAAAAGCTATGACCAACCTAGACAGCTTATTAAAAAGCAGAGACGTTGCTTTCCCAACAAAGGTCTGTCTAGTCAAGGCTGTGGTTTTTCCAGTAGTCATGTATGGATGTCAGAGTTGGACTATAAAGAAAGCTGAGTGCCGAAGTATTGATTCTTTTGAACTGTGGTGTTAGAGAAGACTCTTGAAAGTCCCTTGGACTACACGGAGATCTAATCAGTCTATACTAAAGGAAATCAGTCCTGGATATTCATTGGAAGGACTGATGCTGAAGCTGAAAGTCTAATACTTTTGCCACCTGATGTGCCTCAATTGAAAAGACCCTGATGCTGGGAAAGATTGAAGGTGGGAGGAGAAGGGGACGACAGAGGATGAGATGGTTGGATGGCATCACCTTTGTGATGGACATGAATTTGAGCAAGCTCTGGGAGTTGGTGATGGACAGGGAAGCCTGGCATGCTGCAGTTCATGGGGTTGCTAAGAGCCGAACATGACTGAGTGACTGAACTGAACTGAACTAAATAGTAAGAAATGTTACGTGTGTGTGAACTCAGTTCTGTCTTACTCTTTGTGACCCTATGGACTGTGGCCCACCAGGCTCCTCTGTCTATGGGATTTTCCAGGCAAGAATACTGGAATGGGTTGCCATTTCCTCCTCCAAGAGATCTTCCCCACCCAGGGATTGAACCTGCATCTCCTGTTTTTTTTTTTTTTTTTTTTTCTGCATTGCAGGCAGATTCTTTACCACTGAACCATTGGGAAAGCTCATAATAGTAAGAAATATCATATCCTAATGCTACCCATTTGACTTTATTGATCTCAACATCTATATATTATGTAACTAGAGATTAGAAGATACTTTTTTTTTTCTAAATGGATTTTTCTAAAAATATTTTTGAAAAGGACTTACAGGCTTCTTAATTGGAAGATTAGAAAGTAAGAAACTGCTTTGTCACAAAGATGAGATGATTTTTTTATAATAGTTTAATATGATGATGGACTTTTTGGCCTTTGAAATTATCTAAATATCTATTCCCTGGATAATAGCTACTTTCTGATATGTTTTAACTCTGTTTACTAAATACATTTCTTAAATTCATCTATAGCATGTGCTGTGACTAATGTAAACAGAACAGCTATCAAATTCATTTCATTAAGAGATTAGATGGAGATTTTGCAAATTTCCCATGAAATTTTAATGTACAATTCTTTCCTTAATTAAAAGCAAACAGCCTTGCTTTTGGGGATTAGGCCATCTAATTATGTATAAAAAGAGAGAGAATACATTTATAAAGAGTATTTGAGTAAAAAGGGAAGAGAATACAATCAAAGAAGGAATGACATCCTGGAAAGTGGTATGCAAGAATTAAAAGCAAGAACTGTTTTTAAATCATCTGTTCTTCAGATTCCCTCAATGGTCAATGCTCCAGTGAAAGGCAAGAGTCAAGTTTATGAGACTTTGGGAAAGAGTGCAGATACTGAGATTGTTGATCCAGACTATAGAGAAAAGCTTGCCCAAGATTTCAGAGTTTATTCTGACCTCCACTACTAACTCACTACATAACCATAGGCAGGTGAGTTAATCTTTCTGTGACTTCATTTATGCCTTTGTCAAATGGAAATAATGACACCTCTTCATGGGAGAATTTTGAGGTTTAATTAAATAGTGCTTTGAGCTTCTTAGATTAAAGTTGCTATAGAAATGCAAAGTGAAATTATTGAAGTCATTTTTCCTATTCCTGTGTGGAACATGATGATTGAAACACACTTATTTTAATAGAAAATGGACTAATTGCCTAAAGAAATATTCCTTATGGAATATGACACATGTAAACAATAGGCCAAACCTCTTTATAATAAATAGGATCATAATCTAATTCCTTAAAAAAGTTTATATAATTTTTAATGGTTATATTCCATTTACAGTTATTACAAAATGTTGGTTGTATTCCTTGTGTTGTTCAACACATTCTTGAGTCTATCCTACACCCAATAGTTTGCACCTCCCACCCCCTCATGCTATATTGGCCCTCCCCCCTTCCCCACTGGTAACCATTAATTTGTTCTCTGTATCTGTGGGTCTGCTTCTTTTTTTTGTTATATTCGCTAGTTTGCTATATTTTTTAGATTCCTCATATACGTGACGCCATATGGTATTTCAGAGAAGACAACGGCACCCCCATTCCAGTACTCTTGCCTGGAAAATCACATGGTTGGAGGAGGAGCCTGGTAGGCTGCAGTCCATGGGGTCACTATAAGTCAGACATAACTGAAGTGACTTAGCAGCAGCAGCAGCAGCAGCATATGGTATTTGTCTTTCTCTGACTTATTTCACTTAGCAAGATGCCCTCCAAGTTCATTCATGTTGCTACAAATGGCAAAATTTCATTCTTTTATTGGTTGACTAGTATTTCATTATGTATATATATGCCACATCTTCTTTATTCATTCATCTGTTGATGGACATGTAAGTTGCTTCCATATCTTGACAATTGTAAATAATGCTACTGTTAATATTGGGGTGCATGTGTGTTTCTGAATTAGTGCTTTGAGGGTTTTTTTTTTTTTTTTTTTGTATATACCAAGATTGAAATTGCTGAGTCATATGGTAGTTCTGGTCTTCCCAGCTAGGGCTAGTGCTTAAGAGCCCTGGTGCCAATGCAGGTGACATGAGACATGGGCTCGGTCCAAGAGTCAGAAAGATCCCCCGGTATAGGAAATGGCAACCCAGTCCAGTATTCTTCCCTGGAGAATTCCATGAACAGAGGAGCCTGGCAGGCTCCAGTCCATGGGGTCGCAAAGAGTCGAACACAACTGAAGTGATTTAGCATGTACACATGGTAGTTCTATTTTAGTTTTTTGAGAAACCTCCATACTGTTTCCCACCAACAGTGCACAGGAGTTCTCTTTTCTCCACATTCTTGCTTATATTTGTTATTTACATTCTTTTTGATGACAGCTGAATCAACAAATATGAGATAATATATCTCATTGTGATTTGGATTTGCATTTTCCTGATGATTAGTGATGTTGAGCATTTTTTCATGTGCCTGTTGGCCTTCTGCATTTCCATTTTAGAAAACTGCTCAGTTCTTCTGCTCATTTTTTAATTGGGTAGGCTTTTTTTGATGTTGAGTTGTATGAGCTGTTTATAAATGTTGACTATTAACCCTTTATCAGTCCTGTAATTGTCAAATATCTTCTCCCATTCTGTAGGCTGTCTTTTAATTTGGCGATACTTTCCTTTGCTGTGCAAAAGCTTTTAAGTTTAATTAGGTCCCATTTACTCATTTTTGCTTTTATTTTATATAGAAGAGAGATCAAAAAAAATATTGCTGTGATTTATATTAAAATAATGCATAATCTAATTCTTAATTTAATGACAAAATTTTAATCTGTGGCAAGTGAGTGCATGCTCAGTCATGTCTGACTCTTTGTGACCCTATGGACTGTAGCCCACCTCGCTCCTCTGTCCATGAAATTTTCCAGGCAAGAATACTGGGGTGGATTGCCATTTCCTACTTGAAGAGATCTTTCAATCCAGGGATCTAACCTGTGTCTTTTGTATCTCTGTACTGGCAGCAGGATTCTTTACCCCTGTACCACATGGATAGCCTAAAAAAGACTTGTTTTTTTCAATAATTATTTAACATGTAAAAATTCTAATATCTTGAGGTAGTAACAGTGGAATCTGGCTTATAGTCTGGTCCAGATATGTGATGACTCCAACACTACAGCTTATAGGCTTGATTCATTCAGTTCCCCAGTTCTTTTTCTTGCAAATTGATTGCCCATTGCTTTTCTCGTTAAAAAACAAAAAACAAAACAGTGCTGTTTAAGAAAGTGTTAGTCGCTCAGTCCTCTTTGCGACCCCAAAGACCGTATCCCACCAGTCTTCTCTGTCATTGAATTCTCCAGATAAGGATCCT
The DNA here is from genome assembly GCF_003369695.1 of Bos indicus x Bos taurus. NCBI lineage: Eukaryota > Metazoa > Chordata > Mammalia > Artiodactyla > Bovidae > Bos > Bos indicus x Bos taurus. The sequence goes on along the minus strand of NC_040078.1, from coordinate 41,677,841 downwards.
GGAGTGGGTTGCTATTCCCTTCTCCAGGGGATCTTCCCAACCTAGGGATCAAACCTGGGTTTTCTGCATTGCAGGAAGATTCTTTACCATCTGAGCCAGCTGTTTAAGTAAGGAAGATGCCAACTTTCTGAAGAGAGGAAGTTTCCATGTGAAAAATCATTTGTGTGTACATTCTTATCTGGGGTATGATCATGTGAGCAAGTGGCTCAGGACCACTGAGAAAGAGGAGGTCAAGGAACTGAGGGGCTTCAGTAATAGAAGATCATCTACAGTGGTAGTGTTAGAGAGAGTGATAAACCAGGATGCAAATTCTGAAATATAAGAGTGAGACCTGAGAGTCTATAGATGATTCTACAAAGAGCTGTAACAAGTGTTGAAACCTGGAGACAAGAGGTTCAAAATTGAGTCATGGCACCATTGGAATGAAGGGAGAATAAGTAGAAATGAAGAGCAGAGGGTACCCAAGCTCTTCATACCAGAACTTCATACCAGTTCCCACCTGAAACTCTAATCTGAGGACACTTCCTGCTGGGAGAGGAAATAGCCTTCTTTTGAGAGAGGAAGTCATGTCCTTCAGGGAGAAGCAGGTTTCTTTTCGATCAGGTTATATTACTGAGCAGAGGTTTTTAGAACTGATTATGTGCTAGGACCTTATTAGAAACTTTAAAAGCAATATTGTGGCTGAGCCCCATTTCAGGCTAACTAACTCAGGATCTTTGAGGGTAGATCCCAAAGAACAGAATGAAAAATCAAACAAAAACCTAACTAATATCTCTCCAAGTCATTAGGCAGGGTTCAAAAACTAGTACCATAAGCTTAGTTTGAGTTTGATCAAGGTGAAGGGAACATTGAGAGCAGAGGTTGGAAAGGTAGGGGATCTTGCTTATAACATATTTTGAGTTCTGTAGGACATTCTGAGTGGCAGTCAGAAGTCTGAAAGTGGATGTGTGATGTCATAGCAGATTGAAGTGACCTATGTTCCTAGGTTTGTTGGACAAAAAGATGTCAGACTTCATGACCACAGGCTGTGTTCATTAGACAGGGGCATTGGGGATGCTGGGAGTTCTTTCCAGGGTCACACAGAGTTCTCTGCCTTCCCTTTCACTTTTCTCCATTAGACGCAAGGAGGACAGGAAAGGGAAAAAGTTTATTCTTAGTAATCAAGGCCCCCTTTTGACCCTGACAACGAAAGTAGTGATGAGTATGAGCATAATCCAGAATACATTTTCTGTTTGCTTTCTCATTTTTTGATAACCAAAATGTCAGCCTTGTTGAGCATTATTATTATTTTTAAATAACATTGACTAAGGTACTTTGTCAGGAATTGTGAATTCTTGTTTTATGACCATCTCTTATATTTAGGAAACCTGTATCTTGGGTTGAACATGTGTATCTTAGGAAACCTGTATCTCACACAGATGAACAGTTTAGGCTTTGGTGAAAGATTATTCAGTACTAGCTTATAGTTTATAGATGTTGTGCAATAAAAGTGAAATTATATTGACACAGTCTTCCTGACAACATGAAAGGCAGAAGTAGGTCTCTGCTAGGGATTAAAATTTAACATGATTATTCTGAGGATTAAATTCTGCTCTCTAGATTTGAATATCTATAAGTTGCTGGTAAGATTTATAACTCCTAGTGTGTCTGAGGATCTAGGTTGTAGAAAAATCTACAACGTCAACACAAACTGGAGATCCTATACGTTTTAAGAATTTGGTAAGTCAATAAAGTGAACATAGCATTTATATGTAAAGAATAACTTTTACAACTGAACTCTCCCTACCACACCTTACTCTCTTTTTATACTACAGCACTTCTGTGGCATTCAGGGGAATCAGAACTTACATGGAACTGGAACATCAGCAAATGGCTCAGGACATCTAATTTATGCAGAATTGGTGCCTGTGTCATATATAGCACTGCAGACTTTATGCTTCTCTACTCAACTGTATTCTGTTCCCTGAGACCATTACATCACTCTCACAAGGCATTTATTTCTTTTTTCTGGCTGAAACAGTGGGTGTAGGCAAAGCTCTGCAGGATGTTATGGGGAGATTCTAAAGGCAAGTTACTTATGACTGCAACAGATGTTGATGATTTTTAGGGAACTGCTGACTTTATATTGTGAGTCTCTTTCTCTCTTAGGGAAAAATAAGGAATTTCCAATTTCTTGCTAGCTGTAAGAACCATAAGGGCTGAACAGCCTAGCTATAAAAGTGGAACACTAAAATTCTGACAAAGAAAAATATATCTGACAAAAAAATGAAGGCACCTCAGTTCTTATAGAAAGCAAATTTTTCTCTCAATGTTTGTCACTCCACAGGTATGAATAAAGGAAGATGTAAGAAATTTAACCCTACATTTTGAAATATGTATCTCTATCATTTGATTTTAAGAAAAAGGTGAGCACAGAAGTGCAAACAGTATCAATATTTCTAGATATTATCAATCATTCCTGCTGTTAGTCTAGTATTAGTAGTATAGTGATAATAGCTATAGAAAGTTCTATAATAAGCATATGGTTCCACTGTTATTTCTTGACAGTATAAAACTGAAGTATTTGGCTTGTGTTAGTGTGGACTCAAGACTTGAAATTTCTCTTAATCAGCTACTTAATCACTTTGTTTAACCAATTATTCTGTTATGACTGTAAATATAAAAAATTCAAAGCAATTCTAAAATTAATGAGGAAATAAGCAACTAAACTGTATCAAATATTAAGATGCACAGTCTGGAGTTCAGACTGAGATATTTGTTTATTTTCAGTAACTTATTGGTTGATTGATTCATTCAGTTATTTATTGGGATATTACTATATTCTTGGCACGAATTTAGGCTCTGCAGATAAAAACATGAGTAAGACAACTATGATCCTTACTATGATGGAGCTTCGTTGTTGTTTTGGCATTCTGTGAGAAGTAGAGAAAATAAGCAGTTTCAATGACATGAAACTGAATCTTGCAGCTACGTTTGATCAAGAAGCATTTAACAAGGTGGTCCATGTCTGCCTCCTGCTTTTATGAAAGTCACAGCACACCTAGTCAAGTACTGTGGACTTCAGAGTTCATGGAAGGAGTCCCTAAGCCTGCCATTAATTATCTTCAGTGTCCACAGTAATTAGTGCCTAGCTTATTTAATAGGTATACCTGAAATAAAGAGGGACCATAAATATTTGCTGAATCAGGGAATGGATTGTCTCAACTTAGAATCAATTTGTGTAGGACCTAAACTTACTGTTTTATTACTGAGTTTAATTCTAGTTTCTCCCATTGCCTGATTTTTTTCCTTCCTTTTTAAATCACACATTCTGGTCCTAACTGTCCTTCCCCCCTCCTCCTTTTTTTTTTTTTTTTTTGGTGAAACTGAAATATTGGGGTTTTGAGAAAGTTTCATTAGACATAATAAATTTCAAAATTAGCCTAAAGAAAGCCCCAGGAAGGTTAAAGGCCCCAAGAAGGAATTTTACTGTAGCCCAGACTGTTTATTCTTTAATAGTCCAGTTCTCTTTGAGGATTCATTAGATGGGGTTCTGTTTTTTAGAAACACTAGAAATTTTGTCATTCCTCCAGAGCAACATCAACAATTTGAGTTGCTATGATATGTTGGTTCAGATATGGGGTTTATTTGAAGAGATTGTATAGCATCATTAGTCAGCTTCTGACAACACTAATCTTATGAAATAGCACACACACAGTTGCAAAAGTAATTAATTAAACTGTGAAGTCAAGGACAAGGTTTTGTGTCTGTTTTATAAATGTGACCTAGTGTTTCCCTGAAAATCATTTCACTACATCACTATATATTCTGGCAGCAACAAAATCCACATGTTTCTTTGTGAATTTGTCTGAGTCCTATTTTTCTTTATATTTTAATATCGATGCTTTATTTGAAATTATTTGGACTAAGTGAGCTTTACATTTGGCCAAGAGGCATAAGCAAAAATTCTGATAACAGAAGAGGCATGAAAACATTGAGAATGTGAATATGAATTTAGAGAAAAGAAGGCTTATAGTATGCAAGTAGACTTTATGATTGGACTAGAGAAAGTATATTGGGTAATAATTGGAAAAAAAAGTTGTAAATGACAGGTGGAATTAGAGCAGCCTGAAATTGATGTAATGAGAAACAGAAAACCATGGTTTTTTAATGAAAGGGGTGTGTGGTAATTTTTATTGAGGTGAGCCTGATGGAAGAATGCAGATTAGATTTTGTGAGGAGAGGCTGGAGAGAGAGAGAGAGATGTCGGTAGCATTTGGCGTTTTTGTAGGTAGAATATGGTAAGAACTTGTATTACTTGAGACATTGAGATGAGTCTTAAGATGGAAGAAAAATCCTTTGAAAGATAAGACAACATTTTTTTTTTTTTTTTTTTTTTGTATTTTAGTGAAAGATTGGATGTAGAGAATCAGGATGATGGAAGAGTTAAACATGTCTAGAAGAATAGTGGTAATATTGATGAAATATAATGGCTTGGCTAGTCAAGTCAGCAACATAGAGAGTTTACAGTTTGCCAGGGAATACTGTGTTAATATAGTGACCCCAGGAGACTCAGTCCAGGATGGAAGACAGGCAAGCAAACAGATACTTGTATTAAAAGTGCTGTGATTGAGGCAACTACCAAGTAGTATGACTACACAAAAAGGGGGCAAATGGCATAGCTGAGAAAATAATTAGGAAAGCTGCTTAGAAGAAGCACAATCTAATCTTTGAAACAGGCAAGAACTGACCAGATAGGAAAGATACTATAGATAGTGCTGTACGTAGAAGGAGTAGCAGGGGAGTAGGAGGAATGCGAGGACTGAAGTCTAAGTATTTATTTGTTAAGGATGATGGAGTGTTGAATGTATTGTATATTAAGGAGATTTTACTTTATTCCCTAGGGATGATCATTCAAGTAAGATTAGTTCATTTATGGATATGCCACCTTTTTATTGATGGATCAATTGTATTATAAGTACCACTTAGAAATTCTGAATTTGAAGACATGACATAGATTTAAAAGTCATTAAGTAGGTAGTTGAAGCCATGTGATAGGATGAGTTCTTAAAAGGAGTGCAAAGAAGAAAGAACCATGGATTAAATAAAATCCATGGATAAAATAGATAAAACCATGATTTATTAGGGGATTGGACATCCCTAGTAAGCTTAGTCAAGGAACAGGACAGTATGAAATTTTTGTCTTAGTTTTAACACAATACAGCTAACTCTGTAGAAACTACTTGGAAACTTTTGGAAACTGAATTAGTAAACTTCCACTTTTATCTCTCCTTTCCTCATGGTGTTTTCCTTTTGAGTCTGAGATGTACAAGTATCCAAGCCCCAGTTCGTGCACAGCTGTTATTGATCTTTGAGAATTAGTGATTAGGAGAAGGTTAGAGTTGAAAGAAAACTGGGGGACCTCTAGGTAAGTGGCTTTTATAATTAGGGGAAAAAACATGTTTTCTGACAATAAAATCTTAAAATAGAAGCATTTTTAAAAGTAGGTAAAATGAGTTTGCTTTCATTGGAGGTGGTGGGGTGATGGGGAGATTGTGGTTCATTGTCCCACATCAGTTAAGTTCTTTTATCACTTGTGGTAGATTCTGAGGAATCCCTCTAGAAACCTCAAACTCTATAGGGCTGCTTTTGAAAACTACTGATAGACCCCAGTGTTCTCATTTGCAGAAGCCAGCAAACTCACTCAAAAACATACAGTTAGATCTAGTTTTAGAACAAATGGTCTGCCTTCTGGGAGAGTTTCTTGCACTGTAGGAGGAACTGTTCTTCAATAATGTTACTTAGAAGGTGCATTTACTTAGAATCATTGACAGATTAATGAATATCAGATTTCTTATTTGTGCACCCCCTAAAAACACAGAATAAGGAAGAAAGGGAACACATGAGAGGGGAACGATGAGTGTTTCACTCTTCCCTGCCCTGTTAGCCCATGCCTCTTTGATAAAACCTGTTTGTTCTGCCAAGACATATATTTCTAAGAGATGTCTTACTTTCAGGAGAAAAAAGGCAAAATAGGGAACCAGAAGCTGAGTGGGTGAAAATATAAAGGCTTTTTCCTTTTAGAAGATGAATTTTAAGGCAAGAAATAATGCAAATGACTGTGGTTGCTGTAGAAATAAAATTTACTTCTGAAATTTACTCTGTTATGGAGAGATCAGTTTAACGAAAGAGTAAATTAAGCTCAGTTTTGTCTTCTTTATATTTATGTTTAGAATCTGACCTTAGTAAAAATGGAAATTATTTTCAATAAAATCAATTTGGAGAAGTTAATTTCTTAGGATATTCTGAGAATGGAACAATGTTTTTAATGTTTTTAGATATGGGAAGGTAATCACCTTGTTGTTTAGTCTTATACTTCTTTGGTTATTAATGTTTCAGTTCAGTTCAGTCACTCAGTTGTGTCTGACTCCTTGTGACCCCATGAACCGCAGCACGCCAGGCTTCCCTGTCCATCACCAACTCCCAGAGTCCACCCAAACCCATGTCCATTGTGTTGGTGATGCCATCCAACCATCTCATCCTCTGTCATCCCCTTCTCCTCCTGCCCCCAATCCCTCCCAGCATCTAGGTCTTTTCAAATGATTCAGCTCTTCACATCAGGTGACCAAAGTTTTGGTTTCAGCTTCAACATCAGTCCTTCCAATGAACACCCAGGACTGATCTCCTTTAGGATGGACTGGTTGGATCTCCTTGCAGTCCAAGGGACTCTCAAGAGTCTTCTCCAACACCACAGTTCAAAAGCATCAATTCTTTGGTGCTCAGCTTTCTTTATAGTTCAATTCTCACATCCATACATTACTACTGGGAAAACCATATCCTTGACTAGATGGACCTTTGTTGACAAAGTAATGTCTCTTCTTTTGAATATGCTATCTAGGTTGGTCATAACTTTCCTTCTAAGGAGTAAGCGTCTTTTAGTTTCATGGCTACAGTCACCATCTGCAGTGATTTTGGAGCCCCCAAAATAAAGTCTGACACTGTTTCCACTGTTTCCCCATCTATTTCCCATAAAGTGGTAGGACCAGATGCCATGATCTTCATTTTTTGAATGTTCAGCTTTAAGCCAACTCTTTCACTTTCCTTTTTCACCTTCATCCAGAGGCTTAGTTCTTCTTCACTTTCTGCCATAAGGGTGGTGTTATCTGCATATCTGAGGCTATTGATATTTCTCCCAGCAATTTTGATTCCAGCTTGTGCTTCTTCCAGCCCAGCGTTTCTCATGATTTACTGTGGAATTATTCTGTGTCAGACACTGTGCTAGGAAATATAAGTATAACTCATTGTCCCTATGCTTGAGGCATGTGTGTGCTCAGTCATGTCAGACTCTTTGTACAGACCCATGGACTATAGCCCACCAGTCTCCTCTGCCCATGGAATTTTTCAGGCAGAAATACTGGAGTGGGTTGCCATTTCCTCCTCAAAGGATCTTCCCCGACCCAAGGACCAAACCCGTGTCTCTTGCAGCTCCTTCATTGGCAGATTCTTTACCACTGAGCCACCTAGGAAGCCCTATGCTTGAGGAGTCCACACTAACTTCAAAAAAAAAAAAAAAAATAGAATGTGATGTGATAATTTTGATAATATGAGATCAATACTTTGAGAGAATGAGATTTTTAAGCTTCAACAATAAGGTGGTACTTTAAGTGAATTCTGAATGATAAATAGACATTTAGAGAGTAAGACATCAGTCTTAAATGTCAATTATGAAGAAACACATAAAATCCTTTAATGTGACTTGGAAAGTGGGGAGATTGCTTTATCAGGGGATATTCTATAAATCCATAGCTGATGAAAGTGGCCCTTGGCCAAAGCAAAAAGTATAATTATGTAGGAAATAATCAGAGGTCAGTAGATAAAAGAGGTATTTCTAAACAGGGCATCTCTTTTGGGGCATGGGGATGGAGATTAGAAGGTTAATTGAATAGAGCAGGAAACTGTAAGTGAAACCAACAAATTAGAAGGTAATATTTGAGACCAGTATCTGGAATAGCATTGATTTAGATTTTACATATGATTAGGTTTTATTTGTTTATCCTAGATATCTGATAATAGAAGGAGCAGGTGTGTTGAAAGAGACAAAGGTGTAATAGAAAGCAGGGTTGTGGATGGAATGGTTTTTTTTAATTAACTGCAGTAGGGAGGAAAAATACACTGGGGGACAAGTGAAGGAAAGATAAGGATTCTGGTTGAAACATATTGAGTGTGAGGTGCCTGTGGAATATCTATGAAGAAATATAAACATTGAAACATAAATGTCCTGTTTACTCGGTTGTGAAATCAGAATGATGTATTTTGCCCTCCCTATTCCCAAGGATGTTGTAAGGCCTTAAAATAGAAATGAAATAGCATTGAAAAATAGAAAACAATGTACAATGAAAGAAAAGTTCTTTATGTTATACTTGTTTAGTCCACATTTTCTAAGGAAGAATGATAGGAAAAGCTAATAATAAATTAATTATGCATTTTAACCACTTTACTGGGTTAGACTTTACCTGAAGAGCAACAATGTCATTTGAGTGTAAGAACTCATTACTTATATAAAGACATGTTTAACTTCTTTTTCAACGTATACTGCATCTTTCAAGAGTAAATTCTAATGGAGTTTGATAAAGATATTACAGATATATATTTTTATTATTTTGGTTCATATTAGGGTGGAAGTAAATGAATGTCTTCTAAAGTAGCTTGGGAAACAAACAAAATATCACTGATGGCAGGAGCCTCAATTCTCTACTCAGTATGACTTTATCTATGTGTGTGTGTGTGTGTCTATATATATATAAAATGAGTTATTTTTTTAATAAAATTATTTTTATTTCCTGAAGCTATTATGCATCTTAACTGCAGTAGCTTCTAGACCAAGGCAAGTGTTATACTCTTTCCTTTTGCTGTTTATGTGCTGCTGTGGTAGTTAATTTCAGAGGAGGAGTTAAATTTCATGGAGCATACTACCTCTGCTCAATTCCAGTCAGATTCTAATGGTGCTGCCGAAAAGCTGTGTTAGCATTATAAGAGAATGTCCTCCAGACGCCAGGAAATGTAGGGCAGGCCTCATAATAGGAACATGGCCTGCAGATCAGGCAAGAATGTGCTCTGAAGGCTGTGTCACAAAGCAATAATTGGATTTGGCTCAGTCATAAAAAAGTCCTATTAGAGGCTTTTTGGTTTTGTTTTGAAGATTAAGGGGACAACTTAATCTTTACAACAACAACTTAATCTTGAGTTCTTATGAAGAAAAAAAATTGCTGTTAATACTAGGATGTTAATTGCTTTGCTATGATCTTAGTTTTTTGAATGTTGAGTTTAAGCCAGCTTTTTCAGTCTCTTCTTTTACCTTCTCAAGAGGCTCTTTAGTTCCTCTTCGCTTTCAGCCGTAAGGGTGGTGTCATCTACATATCTGCGGTTATTGATAGTTCTCCTGGCAGTCTTGATTCCAGCTTGTGCTTCATCCAGCCCAGCATTTTGCATGATGGACTCTGAATATAAGTTAAATAAACAGGGTGACAATATATAGCCTTGATCTACTCCTTTCCCAATTTTGAACCAGTCTGTTGTTCCATTTCCAGTTCTGTTGCTTCTTGACTGGGATACAGGTTTCACAGGAGGCAGGTAAGGTAGTCTGCTGTTCCCATCTCTTTAAGAATTTCCCACAGTTTGTTGTGATCCACACTGTCAAAGGCTTTGGTGTAGTCAATAAGGAAGAAGTAGATGTTTCACTGGAATTCTCTAGCTTTTTCTATGTTCTAACAATGTTGGCAATTTGATCTCTGGTTCCTCTGCTTTTTTTCTAAATCCAGCTTTATATCTGGATGTTCTCCGTTCATGTACTCTTGAAGCCTAGCTTGGAGGATGTTGAGGATGACCTTGCTAGCATGTGAAAGAGTGCAACTATGTGATAGTTTGAACATTTTTTTGGCATTGCCCTTCTTTGGGATTGGAATGAAAACTGACGTTTTCCAGTCCTGTGGCCACTGCTGAGTTTTCCAAATTTGCTGGCATATTAAATGCAGCACTTAAAGAGCATTATCTTTTAGGATTTGAGAGAGCTCAGCTGAAATTCTATCACCTCTGCTAGCTTTGATTATAGTGATGTGTCCTAAGGCCTGCTTGACTTTGCATTCTAGGATATCTGGCTCTAGGTGAGTGATCATACCAACATGATTATCCGTGTCATTTAGATTTTTTTTTTTATGGTTCTTCCATGTATTTTTGCTACCTCTTCTTAGTATCTTCTGCTTCTATTAGGTCCATACCATTTCTGTCCTTTATTGTGCCTATTTTTGTATTTTGCATGAAATGTTCCCTTGGTATCACTTGTTCCTTGGAAGAAAAGCTATGACAAATCTAGACAGCATATTAAAAAGCAGAGACATTACTTTGCCTGCCAAGGTCTGAATAGTCAAAGCTATGGTTTTTCCAGTAGTCATGTATGGATGTGAGATTTGGACCATAGAAATGGCTGGATGCCAAATCATTGATGCTTTTGAACTGTGGTGTTGGAGAAGACTCTTGAGAGTCCCTTGAATAGCAAGGAGATCAAAACAGTCAATCCTAAAGGAAATCAACTCTGAATATTCATTGGAAGTACTGATGATGAAACTAAAGCTCCAATACTTTGGCCACCTGATGCAAAGAGCTGACTCAGAAAAAACCCTGATGCTGGGAAAGATTGAAAGCAGGAAGAGAAGGGAACAACAGAGGATGAGATGGTTGGATGGCATCACTGGCTCAATATACATGAGTTTGAGCAAGCTCTGGGAGATGGTGAAGGACAGGGAAGCCTGGCGTGCTGCGGTCCATGTGGTTGCAAAGTGTTGGATGAAACTGAGGAACTGAACAACAACAAATAGCTTAGGGATGTAACTTGGTACTAAACTACATAGATGAGTATGATTTACCAGCAGGTTTCTTGCAGCTCTGTTCCTGAGAACGTGTTTATATTCACCATATTGCTTCATATCTATACCTACGAGTGATGTTTTAAGATGGTTATTTTTATGAAAGTACTAGGAATGCATGACAAGGTACAAATTTATGTTCTTTCTATATTATTTTCAAGTCATGTTCAATAATAATAATTTATACTTGTAAAACTTATGTGGCAATCAGTGAACTGAGCTTCAAAGAAGGTATGTTTTCTGTCAGTGAGTTTGATATTTTGGAGACAAGGCAGACTGCAAATATGATTAAATTCTTCTAAACCTGATGAAGAGGGATATCACATAATTTTCAGGTGTGATTCAGAAAAAATCAGCCTGGTAAAGTCAGTTTGTGGAGGATTTCCTTCTGATTGGTTATGTGGTAGAGTAAACGCTTTTCTGTTCTTTGTTCAAGAGATTGCCATCAATGGAATTCATCAATTATAGTTAATAACTAAAAGTTTGGTGAAATTGGTTTTTCCTCCACAAGCTAATGTTTTCATTGTGTTTTTTTCTGGTAGAAGTTCAACAATTCAACAGAACACATTTTATTAAGCTCAGGACCTTTTCTGAAGAGTCATTGATTAGGACAAACTATCAGCTAAGAGATTTATGCTGATCTTACTCAATTTTAGAAACAACTCATTCCATGATCTAGATGTTAGTGTGGATACAGGCCACTAAGCTGAATGATATGCAGTGCCTCTGAGCCTTTCCAGAAATGATTGTTTGTAGCTATGAGAAGTCAGAGATTAAGGCTTTGTGTCATCCTACAGTATCTAAGTTATAATTACTGTTCCTTGCGTATTGTGCTAGGTAGACCACTTTATAGTAGTTTTCTCATGGTCCACTTATCATGTGATGATGGAGAGGAAAAATATGCTTTATCAATAAACTGACATTATTTTATATTGTCATATAAGAACTCAGATTGTGCATTTAGTAAAGTGCACATCATACCTACCCTGTCAAGTTAGCAAGACGCCATTTTTAAAATTTATTTATTTTTAATTGAAGGATAATTGCTTTACAGTATTATGTTGGTTTCTACCAAAAGGGTGCCATTTTTTATTCTTTTTTAAAGGACACATATTTCTAGGAGGCTTGGTTTTTAGAAACTATACAGTGTTGATAATTTTTCATATTTGTTCTAACTTGAAGGGATACTTAATTTTGCTGACAGTTGTATCCAAATTTAGCTTTTTCAGAAAATATTTGGTAATCCTGAGTGCTAAGGAGACCAGATAGGGTTTTTAAAAAATCTATTTAAGGAGAATAAAGCTAAGGAATAAATCTATTTAGGGAGAATAAAGCTAATACCATGTAAAATTTACCTTAGTAGAAAAGCAACTGGTTTCATTTGTTTATGAACATAAGTATAATTTTATATTTATGCTTTTAAAATAATTCTTCTGTTTGAAAGATTTGTACTTTTGATGGTACTTTCAGATCTGAAGACTATTTTCTTGATAGTACTAAAAATCGATTTTATGAAAATAAGATTTCATCAGAGAAAATACTATGAATTATAAAGATGAAATATATAAATATGGTGATAGGAACCATAGATAGAGATTTTGAGTTCATGATAAATATTATCACAAACTTATCACTATATGAAATGTTGCATATGGAAACTCACTATTTTCTTTCTTTTTTATCTCTACATTTTGGTAATGCTCTGACACACTGGCATTTTCTGAATGCATAGATATAAGTGCATGTGCAAGTAGTAAGTATTATGATTCAAGTTCCACAAAAACAAACGTCACACAAACACAGTCAGACCATGATCATATTATTATTTAAATGACATAGAAGTTTGTTAATGATCTGGTTAATTCAGAAAAATACCAGTTAAACAGTTCACTTAGAATTAAAACTTTCTGAGCTTGGATTTCTTTACTGATTGAATAACAAGTATGATTTTAAACAGTCAATGTTTCCCTCATAAAATTCATTTGTTGGACATTTAAAAAAAAAAAAAACAGTGATTAGAATAAGTTCTTATTTATTTCAGGCACAAACTGATAATTTATTAAGAAAACACTTTTAAACTAAGTGTTTAATGCAAATCACACTTTTAAACCTATATTACCCCCATTGCAGTGACAGTAGTAAAATCTGTGCTTGCTCTAGCAGCACATACACTATAATTGGATATGGTGATGAACTCTTCCATAGAAAACAATAAAGTGCTTTACAAGCCGTACATCTCACAAAAAAGCTGTGAACATCCAGGTTTTGAATTTACATTGTATCATATTACATTATTTCCTTGAAAGTAATGGAGACCCAGATATCCACTAGAGGCCATCTACTAAAAATTCATTCATTTCTGAAATTGACTTTCTTCATACAAACTCTTGATGTACAAAATATTGGCTTAATAGTTTTGTAGTGTGTGTACAATGACAACGGAGTCCCCTAAATTTTCTAACTCTCAAAAGCAGAGGAGAACATATGTAAGTGTTTCAAAGAGAAGACAGCATTGCAAAAGAACACAGAATGGTCATTAAATCATGCTAATATCTTTTTGTAGGTTAAAAAAAATTGTTAAATTTTAACAATTTCAAGATTGAGTTTTTCATCCTAAAATGTTGATGGTAAGATATTTGAGAATGATATTTTACTTGTGACATTTGAAGTGAATTACTCTTTAAGAATTATTTCTTTATACAATGCCTTATCTGATTTATTATATCCTTACTTTACAAAGGAAATGATGATATTATGTATATGTGAAACTAAACATTTACAACAATTTAAGTTATATATTGTTTATTATAGAATATACTTTTTAAATTGTAAAACCAACCCACACTGGTTTCCATAAAACTGCCTTAAGTATGAAGAAAGTACATCCAAAAACCATGACATGTTTCATATATATTGATTATATGTTTTTGGTGTGATTAACATAAGATATTATTAAAGCTCTGTTTTTTTTATTATACCACTTCTGCACACAATGAATCAGGGTAACAAGGGGTTGTCTTCTCATCTTGTGTTCTGAATTGATTATTTAAACATTTAAACCACTTGGGCAACTCCCAAGTTTTCCCACAATTTTCTTTTGTACAAATCTTGCCAACAGCTCTTCAGAATTTATAAGTCTAGATGACATTACAAAAATTTAATCTTAAGAGTTTTCATATGTGCTTCATGTATTTTTAGAATCCTGATATAAGGAGTTAATTATTGCCAGTTGTATGTAAAATTTAAGTTAAAACATTGATATACTTAATTATATAAGAACAAAATTTGAATGTGTAATAAATGAGTAGAGTCCAGTCCAGTTGTGACCATGCTGCATCTTTGCAAGCAACTATATGGGTTGCTTCCAGTGGAGTGAACAGAGTAGCTCATCCTTACTGAATCAGTTTTAGGATTCCATGTCAGTGATCCAATAAACTTGGGGTAAAATAAAGAATCTATGTAAGAGATCTGGCTTGATTTTCTTTTTAGCTTATAATGCTTATGTAAAGGAGTAGGTTGAGAAGATACTTCTTTCTTGACCACTCTCGAAAAGTGACCCATAATGATTACTGAGATTAAACTTCAGTGTATTTTATAAAAAAATATTACTTACTTTCACAGAAGTGAAGAGATACAATTGCACAATGGTGGTTACAATGGTAGAAATACGTATTGCCAATAAAGTGTTAGCAAGAGATTTAAAAATGACTGTACAGCACCGCATCAGAGAATCGTATAACAGCAAAATGATTAATATTATTTTCTCATATAAATAAGATCTTTAAATCTGTTTTAGAAATAAATGAGGGGAAAGTGTTTTTTCCCCTAATTCCTACCAAAATATTTTCTGATGTGGAGCAAAACACAGTAAAAAATGACAGATTAAAAAAAAAAAAAAGACATTCATGCATTTAAGCCACCATTAATTTCTGACTCTAATATAAGGCAGATCATTAATCTTTTGTAAAAGTATGACTTTAGCCACTTAAGCTCTTTTAGTGCTTTTCATGACAAGGACATGATAGGCCTTGTAAATTAAGAAGTTAAGATGTGTTTCCAACAGGTTAATTTATACAAGTTCAGATGTTTTTTGAAACACCAACTTTATAATAAAATAATGCTTTGGAGAAATGATGAAAGTTATAATAAAGAGAAAACAGAAGGGGTCCTATAGAGTTGATCACAAATGACACTGTTTAGATTGATGACAACAAATTACATTTGCTTATGTGTCATCCTCAGTCTTAATGATGTGGAAAAGGGTGACATTGAACAGGACCTGGTGACCATTGTTCCAGGCATACAGAGCTCTATCTCTTGCATTGTAGTCAAGCATGGATATGTGAAAGTATTGGTTATGAAAGGGAATGTCCGTGTACTCATATGTGGAGGTTTTGGTGGAATAGGAATAATACACCTTGGCTCCAGTTAAGTGGGAGTTGGTGACATACAGTGTCCCACAGATCATGAAGGATTCCCCTGCACTTCTCTTGGGATAGCCAGTGTTCCAGCTCTTCATCACCTCCAGTGTATCTTGGTTAAGTTGGCTGATGACAATATTGCCTGCATTCTGGTTAGTTGCATACACAGCCCACAGCCCGATTTCATCAGCCATTAAGTCGATGTCAGAGAACCCACCCCATGTGTAAGGATAAACGTTGTGAAAACCAGCATATTCCAGGCTTCGTTGGGCAAGCACTCTCCCCAAATCAAAGCTGTATTTGATGATGATGTTACTCTGATACTTGTTAAAATAGAGTGAGCCATTGTAGACAACATGGTTAGTTCCTGCCCATTTGAAAGGGAGGTTGTATGTTCTTGATTCAGCCCCACTGACAAAGTCAGCAATTGATTTGTACTCACGGACAATTTTATTGTTGGTATAACTGTCCATGTACCAAACCTGGAAAAAAATGGGAAAATGGAATAATTAAATTATATACGTTTTTGAGAATTCCAAAATAAAGACACTAAGAATCAGGACATATTACTATTGTTATTCTCAGGCTCTGGAATGTTCTCTTTCTACTTACTGCTGCAGTGTGATAGTACTGCAGACTTTGACAAAAAACAGTGGCATGGCCTATATGAAAAGGAACAATGTACTGCCTTGAAATTGATTTGGTTTTTTGTCCTTTCTTTTTTTATTGTTTTTAAAATTTTTGATCATTTGGTGCTTATCACTGAGTGAACCATATATCTATGCAAAACACATCACTTTGTTCATTTACCTGATCAACTTGATTAGTGATAATTGCAAAAATCATCACATTTGGAAAATTTATTTATTCCACCCCTTGCTCTGAAAAATGTATGGTCTACTTTTGTACATTCAACTTATTTTCCCTTTATGGACACCACAGAACCTTCTAGTAATAATTGTTCATTGGATCATCCTATAGGTACAAGCACCTTTTAATGAAATAATTTTACTAATTAAGCTACTAAACTTAATTGGATATAACTTGTTTGGATATGACTCTTGAGAATCCTAATGTATACTGAGTTCAGTAATAGAACATTAATAGAACCACGGTATGTTTCTAATATATTGATTTTCTTAATATGGATATTGCCAAATACCCGTAAAGTTTCAGCAATGTTTTCTTTAAAATTACCCCTAGATTCTAGGAATATGTGGCTTGTTTAGTGAATTGGTTAACTCTTGAGATTTTTACTTATTTAGTGTTTTTTTTTTTTTTTTTACACTAAGGAGCAAATTATAGGAGTATAGGGAGAATTTTGTCCACTTATAATTAGCTCTTTAAAAGCATAAAACAGGTTTAAAACCAGTAAAAATTAGGCTCACTATACTGATAAATTATAGGATAGAACATTTTACTAAAGTAAGTTTAACATATATCTGTAGATATGTTAATATTATCAAACTGAAAATATTTGCAAACAGTAAGTATAGTACTTTCCAAGTAGAAATTGATGTCCTTGAAAACAAGTGAATAATCTAGTAGACGTAAAATTTAATAAAACATAATTCTAAGCAAAGGTATTTGAGGAAGCAACATACTCTGTTATTTTTCTCAGATGCTAGCGGATCTGTCATCCAAGCACCAAATCGGGTTCCAGATGTCTTGACTGTAATTGGGCCTGTGATTTTCATCAGTTTGCCACAGGCTGAAAATAGAGTAATATAAACATGTTGGGTGAAAATGGCCAGTGATTCCGACACACATATTTACACCAACAGCAAAGAAACGAATCCTAAAACAAAACAAAGAGAATTAATATCATTTATTCTAAATAAATGATCATTCATGTTGGGTGCTAAGATTTAACTATAATTTGAATCATAAGTAGTGGCTTTTTCAGTGCTGTAAATCCAAAGTGTGGAGTTTTAAAATGAGAAATTATTTCTATAATCTGGACAGAAATAAATGAAGAAAGTCACTTTACCAATCCAGCTGCTGTTTCTAAGTAGTCAGAAAAGTTAAACTATCCATGGACCTGTTTACCTGATCTTCAGCTCAGCTTCCCCTCACCTCACCCTCTCTCTTCATGCTTTGAGACTTTGGACTACTTTTATAAGCCAGAAAGAATTCTATAAGCTGATTTTCAGTTTCTACTGGTAAATGAGCAGCTCCTGTGAAAGTTATTTTTATAGAATATAATAATAACACTGTAATCACAGTCTGCCTGAATGAGGTAAAGTTTTAAAGGGTAAAATGCCTTTAGGTCTGGTAGAGCAGCCCTAAGCTTTAGTAGAAGGGGAAAAAAAAAAAAATCCCTCAAAACTCAAGCCCTCAGACCCTGTAGTCCCATGCCATGAAAGATACAAGTATAAATTGATTGACAAGTATAAATTGATATAATAAATGATACAAAATAATGACTGCTGAAAAATTATAGTTTTTATCACTCTAGTTATGAATAAAATCTTAGGAAGAGCTTAGACATCATAAGTGCCAAAGTCTAAATGAAAAAGGAACCCAGGCATTTTGTGAATTTTTTTTTTAACAGCAAAATTTAAAAGTAATTTATCATACACATTCTGAGTGTCTATCAATGTTGACTTTGGTCTAAACAAAAAATATTTCCTATTCATTTATACCACTTTTTCCTTTCTGTTCTTTTTTTTCCACTTAAAAAATTGTTCTAAATGGCCCATGCTGCTTATCCACCTCTGCCTGTCCTTAGAATTGATAAAATTCTCCTTAGTAGCTGTTGGTTCCTGTGTGTTTGGAAAGAAAAGAACAGATCCCCAAAACAAATAAAGGGCAAAACTAATTGTAGCTTTGGGCTTATCCTGGCTAATTTTTCTCTATGTATGTTAATCATAAGAATAATTTATAACTGGCAGAATACTAAGCATGCAGCTAGAAAGATGATAAATGCTAACATTATATTTTGTTCTATTACTTTATTGATAACTACACAGTAAGTAATCTCCAGCTTTTTATAAAGTCTAAGCGCAGGAGCAGCCAAGAGGAGCTACCCACCGCCCGAGGCCAGGGACCGCGGCCCAGGCGAGCAACCCCACACCCAAGGAGCAGTGGCTGCGCAGGCGCAGGAGGGCCCAGAGGAGCTATTCCACGTTCAAGGTCAGGAGGCGGGCGGTGAGGAGATACCTCTCATCCAAGGTAAGGAGCAGCGGCTGCGCTTTGCTGGAGCAGCCGTGAAGAGATACCCCACGACCAAGGTAAGAGAAACCCAAGTAAGACAGTAGGTGTTGCAAGAGGGCATCAAGGTAGACACACTGAAACCATACTCACAGAAAACTAGTCAATCTAATCACACTAGGACCACAGCCTTGTCTAACTCAATGAAACTAAGCCATGCCTGTGGGGCAACCCAAGACGGGTGGGATATGGTGGAGAGGTCTGACAGAATGTGGTCCACTGGAGAAGGCAATGGCAAACCACTTCAGTATTCTTGCCTTGAGAACCCCATGAACAGTATGAAAAGGCAAAATGATAGGCTATTGAAAGAGGAATTCCCCAGGTCAGTAGGTGTCCAATATGCTACTGGAGATCAGTGGAGAAATAACTCCAGAAAGAATGAAGGGATGGAGCCAAAGCAAAAACAATACCCAGTTGTGGATGTGACTGGTGATAGAAGCAAGGTCAGATGCTGTAAAGAGCAATATTGCATAGGAACCTGGAATGTCAGGCCCATGAATCAAGGCAAGTTGGAAGTAGTCAAACAGGAAATGGCAAGAGTGAACGTCGACATTCTAGGAATCAGCAAACCAAAATGGACTGGAATGGGTGAATTTAACTCAGATGACCATTATATCTACTACTGCGGGCAGGAATCCCTTAGAAGAAATGGAGTAGCCATCATAGTCAACAAAAGTCTGAAATGCAGTACTTGGATACAATCTCAAAAATGACAGAATGATCTCTGTTCATTTCCAAGGCAAACCATTCAATATCACAGTAATCCAAGTCTATGTCCCAACCAGTAACACTGAAGAAGCTGAAGTTGAACAGTTCTATGAAGACCTAAAGACCTTTTAGAACTAACACCCCAAAAAGATGTCCTTTTCATTATAGGGGACTGGAATGCAAAAGTAGGAAGTCAAGAAACACCTGGAGTAACAGGCAAATTTGGCCTTGGAATACGGAATGAAGCAGGGCAAAGACTGATAGAGTTTTGCCAAGAAAATGCACTGGTCATAGCAAACACCCTCTTCCAACAACACAAGAGAAGACTCTACACATAGACATCACCAGATGGTCAACACCAAAATCAGATTGATTATATTCTTTGCAGCCAAAGATGGAGAAGCTCTATACAGTCAACAAAAACAAGACCAGGAGTTGACTGTGGCTCAGATCATGAACTCCTTATTGCCAAATTCAGACTGAAATTGAAGAAAGTAGGGAAAACCACTAGACCATTCAGGTATGACCTAAATCAAATCCCTTATGATTATACAGTGGAAGTGAGAAATAGATTTAAGGGCCTAGATCTGATAGACAGAGTGCCTGATGAACTATGGACGGAGGTTCATGACATTGTATAAGAGACAGGGATCAAGACCATAAGAAATGCAAAAAAGCTAAATGGCTCTCTGGGGAGGCCTTACAAATAGCTGTGAAAAGAAGAGAAGTGAAAAGCAAAGGAGAAAAGGAAAGATATAAGCATCTGAATGCAGAGTTCTAAAGAATAGCAAGAAGAGATAAGAAAGCCTTCTTCAGCGATCAATGCAAAGAAATAGAGGAAAACAACAGAATGGGAAAGACTAGAGATCTCTTCAAGAAAATTAGAGATACCAAGGGAATATTTCATGCAAAGATGGGCTCGATAAAGGACAGAAATGGTATGGACCTAACAGAAGCAGAAGATATTAAGAAGAGGTGGCAGAAATACACAGAAGAACTGTACACAAAAGATCTTCATGACCCAGATAATCACGATGGTGTGATCACTAACCTAGAGCCAGACATCCTGGAATGTGAAGTCAAGTGGGCCTTAGAAAGCACCACTACAGACAAAGCTAGTGGAGGTGATGGAATTCTAGTGGAGCTATTTCAAATCCTGAAAGATGATGCTGTGAAAGTGCTGCACTCAGTATGCCAGCAAATTTGGAAAACTCAGCAGTGGCCACAGGACTGGAAAAGGTCAGTTTTCATTCTAATCCCAAAGAAAGGCAATGCTAAAGAATGCTCAAACTACCACACAATTGCACTCATCTCACATGCTAGTAAAGTAATGCTCAAAATTCTCCAAGCCAGGCTTCAGCAGTACGTGAACTGTGAACTTCCAGATGTTCAAGCTGGTTTTAGAAAAGGCAGAGGAACCACAGACCAAATTGCCAACATCTGCTGGATCATCGAAAAAGCAAGAGAATTCCAGAAAAACATCTATTTCTGCTTTATTGACTACGCCAAAGCCTTTGACTGTGTGGATCGTAATAAACTGTGGAAAATTCTGAAAGAGATGGGAATACCAGACCACCTGACCTGCCTCTTGAGAAACTTGTATGCAGGTCAGGAAGCAACAGTTAGAACTGGACATGGAACAACAGACTGGTTCCAAATAGGAAAAGGAGTACGTCAAGGCTGTATATTGTCACCCTGCTTATTTAACTTGTATGCAGAGTACATCGTGAGAAACGCTGGGCTGGAAGAAGCACAAGCTGGAATCAAGATTGCCAGGAGAAATATCAATAACCTCAGATATGCAGATGACACCACCCTTATGGCAGAAAGCGAAGAGGAACTAAAAAGCCTCTTGATGAAAGTGAAAGAAGAGAGTGAAAAAGTTGGGTTAAAGCTCAACATTCAAAAAACGAAGATCATGGCATCTGGTCCCATCACTTCGTGGGAAATAGATGGGGAAACAGTGGAAACAGTGGCAGACTTTATTTTTCTGGGCTCCAAAATCACTACAGATGGTGCCTGCAGCCATGAAATGAAAAGACGCTTACTCCTTGGAAGGAAAGTTATGACCAACCTAGATTGCATATTGAAAAGCAGAGACATTACTTTGCCAACAAAGGTCCATCTAGTCAAGGCTATGGTTTTTCCTGTGGTCATGTATGGATGTGAGAGTTGGACGGTGAAGAAAGCTGAGTGCCGAAGAATTGATGCTTTTGAACTGTGGTGTTGGAGAAGATTCTTGAGAGTCCCTTGGACTGCAAGGAGGTCCAACCAGTCCATTCTAAAGGAGATCTGCCCTGGGATATCTTTGGAAGGAATGGTGTTAAAGCTGAAACTCCAGTACTTTGGCCACCTCATGTGAAGAGTTGACTCACTGCAAAAAACTCTGATGCTCGGAGGGATTGGGGGCAGGAAGAGAAGGGGACGACAGAGGATGAGATGGCTGGATGGCATCACTGACTTGATGGACGTGAGTCTGAGTGAACTCCGGGAGTTGGCGATGGACAGGGAGGCCTGGCGTGCTGCGATTCATGGGGTCACAAAGAGTCGGACATGACTGAGTGACTGAACTGAACTGAACTGAAGCTGAAGATATTTCTTCTCTCTTTTTTTTTTAGAAAACTAGATGTGATAGCATCTTTGTACATTTTATACAAATGAGTTACTTTATAATTTCTCAAGACTGGATAAACTGAGCCAATCAGAAGTCAAGTGGCATTATCTATATTGAATAGCAAGATCGTTGGTTAAACCTATTAGCTCAAGTTGGTATAAACTCATGAACAGTATGTGAGTAAAATGTATCAGTTTGAACTAGAAAAAGGTAAATATATCCTGGGTTGTGTTGTGCTTATTCGTGTCTAACTCTTTGCAACCCCATGGGCCATAGCCGGCCAGGCTCCTCTGTCCATGACATTTTCCTGTCAAGAATACTGGAGTGGGTTGTCATCTTCTACTCCAGGGGATCTTCCTGACCAAGGGAATGAACCCAGGTCTCCTGCATTGCAGGCAGATTCTTTACCATGGCACCATGTGGTAAGCCCCAAATGTATCCTGAAAGAGTATAAGTTGAATGTATTCTCTGAATGCACTCAATAAGTGAAAGCTATATACTCTTTAATGGTGGCTTACATAAATATTTGTAAATGCACAGATGACAAAAGTGCATGAAAATTTAAAGTATACATACGTTGAGATAGAAAGACATCCCTTTTACTAAGAAAACACCACAAGTAAAATATGTGGCTTCCTCCTTAGGTGTGAACAATAAATTATTTCATTGAACAAAATATAAATATCAAATGTAGGTGAAATATGAAAAGTAACTGACATGGATGATAGTGCTTTTATTGCCTTTATTTTGCAAGATCTCATCAAAATGATGGTAAAGAAGTAAAATGTGGGGGTGGGGGTCAAAGCAAAGAGAATGGTACCAAAGCCTTGAGAGGAGAAGAAATTTTTAACAGATTTCTAGAAGGCAGAAAGTGATGGAGAATGGTAATTAATTAAAGGTGTAGGATTAAATGAGATGCAATCATGTCTATGCAAAGCAGATAAGAGCTGAGGATGGAGCTGCTCTGCTTTGAAGAAAAGTAAGGGACTCAGCATCTAAGAGCACTCAAAATGTCAGTGCAGGAAGATCCTGAACTCACCTTCTTCCATGGATACAGCAAGTCTTCAACTACATATGGAATAGTTCCAATGGAGTATTATTCCCTTGGAAAGGGATCTGAAAGCTGAATGAACAGAGCCTCCACAACAAAGGGGACAGCATTGAGGTGGGTAGAAGAGGCAGAGGTGGGCCTCTTGACAAGAGAAAAACAAAGCACCAGATTAAAAAGTTCATGGACCATAGGTGAAGAGGATCCACTTCCTGATCTTTAAGCATCTTCTGGAGATGGGTAAAGCAACTGGAATACTACCTGTGGACTGAGACACCCGTGGGAGCAATTTTGCAATCTCAGGCCACCTTGCTGAGGCCAATGCTGGTGGTTGCCATTTTGAAATTCTTCCTCTAACTTGTTAGTGCCAGTGGGTGCAGGGGAGGTGACTGTTGCTTTTCATTCTAGCCATACACGTACAATATTGAATTATAATTTAAAAAGTTAATATAGTTGCAAAAACTTAAAAGTGGACATTAAAAAAGCAAAAGTCACATTTATATACTGCCTATTGAAAAATCATTCCCAGATTTTTATTTGCCATGCTTCCTTGCAGGTCTAGGAGGTAGTTGGAAATTGAAGATGCAAATAGTCTCCAGAATTGGAAGCTGTGAATCCTCTGCATTTTAATTTGATTTCAGTACTGTAAGCACTAGAGTGAAATTGTGTTCTCTAAACTTCTTGCTCTGTTGTACAATTAATAATGCAATCTCTCTCTCTTCAGTTTTTTTATCTTAAAAAGGTAGAATCCATATTATGAATTTTAACATTCATCAGTCACTTCATATAGGTGTTAAGATAAGCTAGTAAGTGATAACATTGGTTACTACATTTGCAGGAGCTGTACTAAAAGGTACTGATCATGTGATTCCAGTAGAATTGTTTTTTGTTTCAGAATAGTAACTGATTATGACCTTGGAATAATATGTGGCTATTGAATATCTTTCTCTATAGAAGGAATAATTAGATTAAAAGGTCTTAAAAAATATCTTTCAAAGGTAAATAACATTACATGATCATTAAAAAAGTAGATACAAAGAATCTCAGATGCCATTTTAAATTAGTTCTGGAGATAGATCAATATAATGTACCACATATGAAACATAAAGTAGGATAATGTTCACCCCCACAAAACTTTATACCCAGAGGAAATGACCAAATGGTAACACAATCAATAATAAATTATGATGATGTCAGACTGTTTTGATACTGAAAGTGAATAGAGATTTTGTAGTTACAAAGTTTAATATAACATTTTAGATGGACAGACCATAAAGTTAAACCCCAAACTGGGGTTTTTAACCTGTCTTCTCAGCAAAATTGACCTGGTTGCCGTAGGGGGCCTCCAGTGCCTGAAGACTGAACTATAGCTTGGACAAAGCAAGAAGATGCAAAGCTCGTATTTCCTTCAGTCATATACATACTTTAGATGTTAAGTTGTTTTCTGGGCTTAATGCTTTTTGGGACTAAGATTCTCACCATGAATCTTATGAATCAACATTTCTAGAAACATAACACTTTGGTGGTTTGGGGTATCTTGGCTTCTGAAGCGTTTGGCTCTACCCCAGCATTGTATCTATATGGCAAAGAGATACTGCTAAGTCTTATATTGTTTAGACCAGGAATTAAGAAAGAAATTACACTAGAGGTTAAAAGCTTCTAAACCTCAACTAAAAATGACTTTGCTTTCCTCTTGCAGCAGTAGGATTTTCCTCTGACGTATGATAGAGGGTGAGATAAATAGTTATGATTTAAATGTGAAATAAGTATTTTTAAGCAACCATTTACTGAGAATTTACTATGTACCAGGACTGTGCTAGATACTGAGGGCATAAGGTGAACAGGAAGACAAAATAGGTTCATAGGTTCTAGCTTCTCAAAATATGATTGTTTACATGCTATCCTTTCTGTTCCTCTTCTTTTCCTTTTTTGAATTCCACTGGCAAGGAAAGTTAAGTAGAGTTTACTTCAGACCAAAACTATTTGGAGAAAAAAAAAATATGTAGCATTGAGTGCCCTAAATATCTGTTGATGATAAATAAAATTTATAGAAATTCAGCCCTGGGTACTGAACTATATAATAACACTTCTTTCATTAACACAGCCTTCTTAGATACTAGAAATTTATCTCATTTTAAGCCACATTTAACTGTACTCTTCTTCAGAACATACCCATGAATGGTCAAACATAGAAACAAGCAAATTCAACTAATCTCCCATGTTTTGTTTTCTGTAAAAAATGAAGGTGAGAGTCTTGAAAGGATAAGTTCAATGGAGTTATATTTGTCTAACAACATGGAGTTATTATGTCTAACAACACTTGATAAGGGTAGTGGTCTTATCTGTGTGAAAGTAACTTATGTCTATTATCTAGTAAATCAATATAAATTTACAAACATTTAACTCTGGGAGATTTCAGTGAATAGGTTTATAAGTTAGATGAAAAGCATTTTCAAAATATGCCTGTGAATCTGTGTTACCTCTGGTTTCAAATAAAAATGTTTTGTATCTAATCTGGCCAGGGAAGATCCTATAAATCCTTAAGAACTTTGTGTTTTGTGTACTTTGAGTTTTCTCTGTATATCTTTCTGGTACCATTGTCTTTGTCTTTCCAGTACCATTCGGAATTTGATCTCAGCCCACCATAAGTTTTAATCCCAAAGTGACAGCCTTTCAGTAAACCAGTTGTTGTAATATTAATGTAAAAAGTACACTTGAAGTGAAGAATTCACTTTTGTTTTGTTGAACAAAGCTAGTGGAGGTGATGGAATTCCAGTTGAGCTATTCCAAATCCTAAAAGATGATGCTGTGAAAGTGCTGCACTCGTATGCCAGCAAATCTGGAAAATTCAGCAGTGGCCACAGGACTGGAAAATGTATTTTCATCCCAGTCCCAAAGAAAGGCAATGATAAAGAATGCTCAAACAACCACACAATTGCACTCCTCTCACAGGCTAGCAAAGTAATGCTCAAAATTCTCCAAGCCAGACTTCAGCAGTATGTAAACCATGAACTTCCAGAATTTCAAGCTGGATTTAGAAAAAGCAGAGGAACCAGAGATCAAATTGCCAACATCCGTTGGATCGTTGAAAAAGCAAGAGAGTTCCAGATGCCAAAGCCTTTGACTATGTGGATCACAAAAAGCTATGGAAAATTCTTCAAGAGATGGGAATACCAGAGCTCCTTACTGCCTCCTGAGAAATCTGTATGAAAGTCAAGAAGCAACAGTTAGAACTAGACATGAAACAACAGACTGGTTCCAAATTGGGAAAAGCATACGTCAAGGCTGTATATTGTCACCCTGCTTATTTGACTTATATGCAGAGTACATCATGTGAAATGCTGGGCTGGATGAATCACAAGCTGGAATCAAGACTGCCTTGCCGGGAGAAAGATCAATAACCTCAGATATGCAGATGACCCCATACTTATTGCAGAAAGTGAAGAAGAACTAAAGAGCCTCTTGAAAGTGAAAGAAGAGAGTGAAAAAGTTGGCTTAAAACTCAACATTCATAAAACTAAGATCATGGCATCTGGTCCCATCACTCCATGGCAAATAGATGGGGAAACAGTGACAGACTTTATTTTGGGGGGCTCAAAAATCACTGCAGATGGTGACAGCATCCATGGAATTAAAAGACACTTATTCCTTGGAAGAAAAATTCAGTTCAGTTCAGTATCTCAGTCGCGTCTGACTCTTTGCGACCCCATGAATTGCAGCATGCCAGGCCTCCCTGTCCGTCACCATCTTGTGGAGTTCACTCAGACTCACGTTCATCAAGTCAGTGATGCCATCCAGTCATCTCATCCTCTGTCATCCCCTTCTTCTCCTGCCCCCAATCCCTCCCAGCATCAGAGTCTTTTCCAATGAGTCAACTCTTCACATAAGGTGGCCAAAGTACTGGAGTTTCAGCTTTAGCATTATTCCTTCCAAAGAAATCCCAGGGCTGATCTTCAGAATGGACTGGTTGGATCTCCTTGCAGTCCAAGGGACTCTCAAAAGTCTTCTCCAGCACCACAGTTCAAAAGCATCAGTTCTTCGGCACTCAGCTTTCTTCACAGTCCAAATCTCACGTCCATACATGACCACTGGAAAAACCATAGCTTTGACTAGACGGACCTTTGTTGGCAAAGTAATGTCTCTGCTTTTCAGACCAACCTAAACAGCATATTAAAAAGCAGAGACATGACTTTGCCAACAAAGGTTAGTCTAGTCAAGGCTATGGTTTTTCCAGTAGTTATGTATGGACATGAGAGTTGGACTATAAAAAAAGATGAGCATGGAACAATTGCTGCTTTTGAACTGTGGTGTTGGGGAAGACTCTTGAAAGTCCCTTAGACTGCAAGGGGATCCAACCAGTCCATCAAAAAGGAAATCAGTCCTAAATATTTATTGCAAGAACTGATGCTGGCGCTGAAACTCCAATACTTTGGCCACCTGATACAAAGAACTGACTCCCTGGAAAACACCCTGATGCTGGGAAAGATTGAAGGCCGGAGGACAAGGGGATGACAGAGGATGAGATGGTTGGATGGCATTACCTTCACGATGGACATGAGTTTGAGTAAGCTCTGGGAATTGGTGATAGACAGGGAAGCCTGGCGTGCTGCCGTCCATGGGGTCACAAAGAGTTGGACCTGGATGAGCCACTGAACTGAACTGAGAATGATGAGAAAGACAGTGATGAGAAAGACATAACACCTCTGTTCTGGTGAAGCTTACATTTTGATGGGAAGAGCGAGAAAATAAATGAAAAAATAAGCAACCTAGCTAATAGATCAGATAAGAATAAATTTAGTGTATATTTAAGTAATTTGATAAAGAGGGACAGGGGAACTGCTTTAGATGGGTGAGTAGGGAATACCTTTCAAAGAAGGTGGTGTTTAATTTGGGATCTAATTGACAAGGAGGAAGCTATGGATCCTTGAAGAGAGATATGTTTAGACTGTGAATCAGCTAGAGGAAGGCAGGATTCTAAAGTAACTGGAGGCATGGTTTAAGAAATTTGCCTGGATTTGAATCCTGATTTTATCACTCACTCCCTGGGGGTCTTGAACAGTTGGTAACCTCTCAGTGTCTGGTGGGTAACAGCAGTAATAATACCTAACTCAAACACTTATTGGGAGGATTATATAAAAATATATGCCAAGTGTTTTGATTAGTGTTTTATACACAGTTAATTGTCTAATAAATGTTAGCCATTTTTATAGGTCAATAAATCTTAGCTATTATTATTGTTCTTGCAAAGGAACTGAATTTGAATATGCTTGAAAGTTAAAAGGAAAACTGAATTTAAAATGAAGAAGGCCAGTGTATCCGGAGAAAACTTGGAAAAGTAGACGGTGAGGTTGTAGAGGTGAATAGAATAAAGCTTTGCAAAATCACTGTAAGTATTTGAATTTTATTCTAGGTTAATGGAAAGCTATTGGAGGATTTTAAGAAAATGGGAAAGTGACAAAATGTAAGTTGTATTTAAAAAAGATCACTCTAGCTATACGTGGAAAATTAATTGTAGGGGAGATATAGGCAAAGAGACCCATTGAATGTTATCACATTGGGCAGATGAGAGATAATGAAAGTGGTAATGAAGACTGGATGAAGCACAAGCTGGAACCAAGACTGTTGGGAGAAATATCAATAACCTCAGATATGCAGATGGCACCACTCTTATGGCAGAAAGTGAAGAACTAAAGAGCCTCTTGATGAGAGTGAAAGAGGAGAGTGAAAAAGTTGGCTTAAAACTTAACACTCAGAAAACTAAGATCATGGCATCTGGTCCCATCATTTCATGGCAGAAACAATGGAAACAGTGACAGACTTTATTTTTGGGCTCCAAAATGACTGCAGATGGTGACTGCAGCCATGAAATTAAAAGATGCTTACTCCTTGGAAGAAAAGTTATGACCAACCTAGACAGTTTATTAAAAAGCAGAGACATTACTTTGCCAATAAAGGTCCATCTAGTCAAAGCTCTGGTTTTTCCAGTAGTCATGTATGGATGTGAGAGTTGGAGTATAAAAAAAGCTGAGCATGGAAAAATTGATGCTTTTGAACTGTGGTGTTGGAGAAGATTCTCAAGAGTCCCTTGGACAGCAAGGAGATCCAATTAGTCCATCCTAAAGGAAATCAGTCCTGAATATTCATTGGAAGGACTGATGCTGAAGCTGAAACTCCAATATTTGGGTCACCTGATACGAGGAACTGACTCATTGGAAAAGACCCTAATGCTGGGAAAGCTTGCAGGCGGGAGGAGAAGGGGATAACAGAGGATGAAATGGTTGGATGGCATCACTGACTCAATGGACATGAGTCTGAATAAACTCTGGATGTTGGTGATGGACAGGGAGGCCTGGCATGCTGCAGTCCATCGGGTCACAAGGAGTCAGACATGACTGAGCAACTGAACTGAATGAAGATGGAGAAAAGTAGATGTATTTTGGTTTTAAATATTTTTTTCTTTCTTGGATAAAGTCAATGGGACCAGGCTTTGGATTAGATATTAGAGTGGGAAGTAGAAAGAGAAAGAAAATCTCAAATTGAAAAATAATTGGGGGTACTCTTTCTACCCCCTTCTGATGCCTATGTCAGAAGCTTTCTCTATCTCCTTTATACTTTAATAAAACTTTATTACATAAAAGCTCTGAGCGATCAAGCCTCGTCTCTGGCCCCGGATTGAATTCTTCTCCTCCGGGGGCCAAGAATCCTGGTGTATTCGTGTGATTCAACAACAACCTTTCATCTTGGGGGCTCGTCCGGGATCCTTCAGGACAAGGTAAGGATGCTTGGAGCTTTAGTCCTTTGTTCTCTTAGCGAACACGTTTTCTGCTGTGCTTTACTAACTCTACGGTGTGCTTGTGTAAATGAATGGCATGCCCTACGTACAACAAGTAAGGGGCCCTGCTCTGCGGTTCCAGGTGATCTCATACGGCTTATGGCAAAAACCTGTCAGGGCGTTATACTGACCTGCCAATGCCAAGAGGCACCCAATGTCTCCTTCAGGAACCGACCAGAAATGGGCAAAGCGTGTGGACCGAACTCTCCTTTCTCGGTCAAACTTTTCGGTCTCTTTGACCATTTTATAACTCCTTGGGAATTAGAAGTACTAACCTAATCTATCAGATCATAGACTTTCAAGGGACTTGTGATCTATACTGTTACTGTGTACTGTGGCTTAGGTCCCAAACTTGAATTGGTAGTCAAGAAAGCGCCTAGCCTAGCTAGGAATTGAAAGTTATGGATATTGTTCCCCTAATCTATGTAAATGAAACTATTTGTATGGTGATCTGCCCTTCTTCAAGATTCAAGTTAATCATTTTATGGCCCAGGATAAACCATTTGGCACCAAGACTACCCGAAAATGCATCTTATGGGTGAGGGGCCTAGTGCCATTCTGAATTTTAAGACATTCCTTTCATTCATTAACAGACTGCTAGTGACTATATAACACCCAGCTGAAGACTAGCAGGCGGGTACTCTTTCTACCCCCTTCTGATGCCTATGTCAGAAGCTTTCTCTATCTCCTTTATACTTTAATAAAACTTTATTACACACACACACAAAAAGAAAAATAATTGAAATATTGGCTTGTTCAGATGGTCAGATTATAGGGTTATTTACTCAGATTAAATGCTCAGGAAGGAATGGGTTTGGAAACAAAACTCAAGAATTCTGTATGAATTATTTTATGTTGTTTCATGACTATTATCCTTACTAGTAGAGAGGTAGAGATGACAGTATACAAATCTAGATAGTGGACACCCTTCTGAGACAGTTTTCAGAGTCTTCAGCACACTGATATTAATGAAAGCCAGAGCCTTGAAGAGAGGGCACACACAAAGAAGAGGAAAGCATATAAACATAATTCTGGGACATCACAGTATTTATAGCACCCAGTAAAGGAGCCCAATAAGAAGCTATGAATGGAATAGGGAAAATAGTGTAGTGTTAAGAAATCCTAAAGAAGAACATGTTTTAGGAAGGATGAAGTACTGACCTCAGGGGAATACAGAGATTGTTCAGAAATAATCAAAGAAATGATCATGGAATTCGGCAGCAAGAAGTCATTCATGATTAGAAGAATCAAATGAAGACAATGTTGAGATCAGAAGCTGAGTTAGAGTTGGTTTTGAAAAGACTGTAAACTAAAGCAGGAGCTATAAAAGATTATTTTAACTAAGAAGCAGAGAAAAGAGGGTGGAGAAATATGATGTTATGGGAAAATTTAGTTACTGTAACATCTTGTACTGATGTTACTCTTGTTGCTTAATAAAGACTTGTTTGCCTTTATAAATAATCTAGTAAAGAGGGAAAAACTTATAATACAAATGGAAAAAATGAATTTCATAAGCAGATGATAGATGGTGATTGCAGCCATGAAATTAAAAGACAGTTACTCCTTGGAAGGAAAGTTATGACCAATCTAGACAGCATATTAAAAAGCAGAGACATTACTTTGCCAACAAAAGTCCGTCTAGTCAAGGCTACGGTTTTTCTAGTGGTCATATATGGATGTGTGAGTTGGACTATAAAGAAAGCTGAGTGCAGAAGAATTGATGCTTTTGAACTGTGGTGTTGGAGAAGACTCTTTAGAGTACCTTGGATAGTATGGAGATCCAGCCAGTCCATCCTAAAGGAGATCAGTCCTGTGTGTTCATTGGAAGAACTGATGTTGAAGCTGAAACTCTAATACTTTGGCCATCTGATGCGAAAAGCTGACTCATTTGAAAAGACCCTGATGCTGGGAAAGATTGCGGGCAGAAGAATGGGACGACAGAGGAGGAGATGGCTGGATGGCATCATGGACTCAATGGATATGGGTTTGGGTGGACTCTGGGAGTTGGTGATGGACAGGGAGGCCTGGCATGCTGCTGCGGTTCATGGGGTCGCAAAGAGTTGGACACGACTGAGTGACTGAACTGAACACTGAACTATCTTTTTATGGTTTTGTTGTTGTTTGTCTTTCTGTTCTTACTTCCACAGTTTCTCAGGAAATGTTCTTTGTTCAATGTATTTCATCCAGGTTAGAATCCTGAGGTGAGTGATAGGAGATCTGGTTTCTGAGTCATAATATTAAATCATCATATTATATTGGATAATGTACTTATTTTCTAGGATGGAGTTTTCTCATCTCTGAGATGCAAGTTCTGAAGCTTAACATTTTGTTACTTTAACTAAGGGGACATGGAATGGATAGAAGCTTCTCTTAGAAATGGTTATTAGATTCCTAAGCTAAAGTTCATCTTGTCAAGTGAAATTAATAAATTAAAATTTCAGGAATTTATAAAAACTGGCCGCTTTTTTAGTTATAATTTGTGGTAGTATTAAGTAAACACAGGTATTCTCATTCTGACCAAGCACAGAAGTTACACAGTAAAATAAAAAATAAAAGTCATTTCTGTTTCTTGGTTCCCTCGAACTGGCTTTTGCTCAAGTAAACATTATTTTTCCGACTTTTCTCTCACTTCCTATGAGGACAAAGGAAGCCAGACAGAAAGGATAATTTCCCAAAATGCCTGAAAGATAAATGTTCCTGCAAAAATGATTGGCATAGAAGGAAGTTAGAAGTCTTGCTTCATTGATTTTCTCCTGCTGTGCTCTTCTGTCTGCTGTGAGACACATGAAAATATTAACATTTCTACATATGCATGGTTTTGTATGTTCAGAAAATATACTGAATGGGTAGTTGAAAAAAGTAACCATTTTAATACTCTGAGGATTTTGAGACATTAAGTTTTTTTATGATCTGTTGCAATCCATATTTATCAGTAAGTAGTTCAGGAAAAGATATCATTTGGGATTCCACAGGAAGATCAGTTGTTTGGATCAATGAAGCATAAAAACCATCTGTCTTTTTGTTTATTTCTTTAATATATAATTGTACTTTGTAATATCCTGGACTAGTAGCTCAGGCTTTGAATCCTAAGGCCATGACCATATAAATAAATGGAGTGGCAAATATGTTTATGACTGAATGTTATTTCTTTTCACTTAAGGCTGTTGGAGAACTCATGTAGCAAGAAGTAGATATGATTTGATCTTTGAAGTCTGTTTATTAAAGCTGCTTAGGTTTGTCTCCATCATATATTGGATAGTAAAATCTGCTTATATTTATATTATTTAACCTTTTATTTGCATGTCTAATCTCACCCACCGCACTGCTGAAGGAAAGTTGGGGGATAAGAATGGACATATAGATGCTGTATTGCATGGCTTAGAATGAGTTTTCAGTGCGTGTCTGGTAAATGGGATCAAGAATAACATGTGTCTAAATTCCTCCACTATCCAAAATTAACAGAATTTTACTCTTAAATTATTTTAAAAACTGCGTGAACTTTTTCTGAGCTTAAGCTTATATTATGCATGCATCTTTAAGGAGAAACCTATTTAATATCCAAACTAAATGGAGCAGAATTGTATCCTGAAAACCAGTAATTTGGCAATTCACGCTTGCCTCTGAAAAACACAGGTTTTATATTGTTAAAAGGCTTATAATTTAGTTGTAATCTAGAAAAATGTAGGAAATAGAAAAGGAAGATAAATAATAAACAATTTATGGTAGAACAAAATATATAAAGTACTCCCAAAATGTCATAAAATCACTAGGATTTCAGGGTTCCAGAAGAATGAATCATCAAGTTCATGGACACTATAGAAGTAGCATTCTATATTGTAATTTTGAATTTTAGGAAGAATCAGTTCAGTTCAGTCACTCATTCAAGTTCGACTCTTTGCAAACCCATGGACTGCATCATGCCAGGCTTCCCTATCCATCACCAATTCCCAGAGTTTACTCAAACTCATGTCCATTGATTCAGTGATGCCATCCAACCATCTCATCCTCTGTCCTCCCGCCTTCAAATTTCCTAGCATTAGGGTCTTTTCCAGTGAGTCAGTTCTTTGCATTAGGTAGCCCAATATTGGAGTTTCAGCTTCAGCATCAGTCCTTCCAATGAATATTCAGGACTGATTTCCTTTAGGATAGACTGGTTGGATTTCCTTGCAGTCCAAGGGACTCTTAAAAGTCTTCTCCAACATCACAGTTCAAAAGTATCAATTCTTTGGTTCTCAGCTTTCTTTGTAGTCCAACTCTCACATCCATACATGACTACTGGAAAAACTGTAGCTTTGACTAGACGGACCTTTGTTGGCAAAGTAATGTCTCTGCTTTTTAATATATTGTCTAGGTTGGTCATAGCTTTTCTTCCAAGGAGGAAACGTCTTTTAATTTCATGGCTGCAGTTACTATCTGCAGTGATTTTGGAGTGCCGCCCTGCCCCTCAAAATAAAATCTCTCACTGTTTCCATTGTTTCCCTGTCTATTTGCCATGAAGTGATGGGACCGAATGCCATGATCTTAGTTTTCTGAATGTTGAGTTTTGAGCCAAGTTTTTCACTCTTCTCTTTCACTTAGGAAGAATAGGACTTAGGAAGTGCTTATTCTTCACAGTGAAAAGTGCTATTCTTCACTTAGGAAGAATAGGATTCCAAATCACTCAGTCGTGTCTGACTCTTTTCCACCCCATGGGCTATAGCCTACCAGGCTCCACCGTCCATTGGATTTTCCAGGCAAGAGTACTGGAGTGGATCGCCATTTTATTCTCCAGGGAATCTTCCTGACCCAGGGCTCAAACCAGGATCTCCCATGTTGTAGGCAGATACTTTACTGTCTGAGCCACCAGAGAAGTTCTCAATTTAATTTGAGGAGGTATTCTTATAAATATCTCCCATTAAATCTCCAAGTTAAATCCCAGGCACACAGTTTGACTTTTCTGTTAATTCTTCCTTTCACTGAGATTTTTACTGTCTATTGCTTTAAGTGGTAAGTAGAGCAAAATATAAGGTATTCTGAATGAAATACTGCATTGCTCTTAAAAGAACAGATGGCAACAAAAACCAAGACTAAAAAAAAGGTTGTGTTTTTGTTGTCTTTTTTCCCCAAAAGATAGTTATTTTACAGTTGATGTACACTGATTTATTTCTTGAAAGCAACATAAAGCTTTTTATTTTAAAAATAGTATTTGCTCTCAGAGACCCTATAGACACTAATTTTTACCTATTATGTTTCAGATATTTTATTATATTCTATATAGATTCAACTGAAACAAGACACAGATGATCCCTGACTTCTCAGTGCAGGGATAACTCCATAACATAGTAAAGATTAAAGAAAAGCAAATGGGAATTTTGTGTAAAATATCTGAAGTGCCATGGGGAAGAGGGGTGGGAGCATGTGGGAGACTATGCTAAGGGAATTCAGCCATGTTAAGGAACAATCAGAGAAGTCTCCATAGAAAAGTTGGTATCTGGTCTAAAATTAAAAAGCAAGCTTTGAATTTGGATAAGTAAGGTGGAGAGGAAATTCAGAGTCCAGGAGGGGAAGAAGCATGCAAGATTGAGAAATTGAAAGGATTAGAGTGAGTGCATGATGAGAATTGGAAAGAAAAGGCCGAGTGAGGCAGAATCCATGTCATTGAAACAAACCATGAACAGCTATTTAGATTTAATTTTAAAGGAAAATCATTTAAACATGGTGTGCTATAATTAGATTTGCATTTCAAAAAGAGTATAAATATCTATTGTGGTGGAGCAGGAATGACTTCAGGTAAGGGGAGTGCTTCGGAGGTCTTTGTAGTATTCCATCTGAGAGGTGATGAGTGGTGTTCTTGATTAGGGTGGTGGAAGTGTGGATGTAAAGAGGTGGCTTTGAGAAATCCGTGAGCAAGGGGTAAAGATGTGGTAATTGTGTGTGAGTGAAGTTCAGGGAAGAATCAAAAATGACTCTGACATCTTTCTACAGCAATTGGGTTCTTTTTTTGTTGTTTTTGTTTTTTTTAATTTATTAATTTATTTTTTTTTACTTTACAATATTGTATTGGTTTTGCCATACATCAACATGCATCTGCCATGGGTGTACACGTATTCTGGCCTGGAGAATTCCATGGACTGTATAGCCTATGGGGTCTCAAAGAGTTGGACACAAATGAGCAACTTTCACTTTAGTAACAAAGAAATGCCCAGGATACCTCAGTACATTTAACTCAGTAAATAAATATGGGTTCTGTTTACTGAGTTAAACGTACTGAGGTATCCTGGGCATTTCTTTGTCACTAAAGTGAAAGTGAAAGTTGCTCATTTATGTCCAGCTCTTTGGACCCCATAGGCTATACAGTCCATGGAATTCTCCAGGCCAGAATACAGGAGTGGGTAGCCTTTCCATTCTCCAGGGGATCTTCCCAACCCAGGGATTGAACCCAGGTCTCCTGAAATGCAGACGGATTCTTTACCAGCTGAGCCACAAGGGAAGCCCACTGTGGCTCTGTTACTATGTACCCAACAAAAGATACCATGCGTGAGAAAGAAATCTCAGTCTTTGAACTCAGAAGGATTTGGGATTAGAGTTGCTGCCTCCAACATGTATTTTTGGCAAATTTAAGCTGAGTATCTGTTCCATAAATTGCTAGTAATAATACCCGACCCACAGTTGCTGCAGCAGTTAGGACTAACATACATAAAAAAGCTGGCAGTGTCTGTCAAGCAGTAGGCTCTCAGCATTGCTGCAGTTGTCTGCCTATGTGCTTATTCCCCACAATAATGCAAGCTTCTTGGCAGTAGAATGGCACTGCCTGCTACTCATCTTTGTATCCCCAAATACCTGGTTAAGTGCCAATGCACACTGGAGAGTTAATAAATATTTATTGAATGTACAAATAAGATTATTGTCACAATTTGGTTTTTCTTTTACAACTAATTTGGCATAAACATGATAAAGATTGTAACCCCAGTTGAAATTACTTACAATTTCAAGTTTCTAATGCTGTTACTTCTGTTAAACATCAAGGCTTAGAACTGTTCCTGTAATAGAAGGGTGTGTCTTGTATTTCACTAGATGGCACCAAACCATTGCCCTAAAATAGAACTAACATAAGGAAGTGGGAGAGGAGGGTAAAGGGCTGGAAAGTCAGAAAGCCTGATTATAATCTACATTAGATTTCTATTGGTGATCTCAGGGGTTGTACAAGAGCATTAACTGTGCTTTTCCAGTTAGATTCTCACAGGCATATAATTATAGTTTGCATGCCTTGGAATGTGATATGATTTAATTAAGCACAGGGGACTTATTCAGTCCCTCACAGGAGAAAATTAAGTACTTAGGAAACAGCATTACTCTACCTTATTCAGGCCACTAGGGTGCATTGCTGTTGAAGCTTTTTTTTTCTTCTAATTTTTATTTTCTCTAAAACTTTAATTCCCTAGAAGAAATAAGCTGAATGGTGCCCTAGTGATCTCAGTGTCTTATGACTCCTTCTCATGACCTTATTAAGTTAAACTTTGCAGGCAATGACACTAGTTTGTTTTTTAGTTTCTTAAAATTCGTGTGATGTACACTGACATTTTCCCTAAAAACAAATCAGCTGCAAAGGTGAGTGGAAATGTATTCCTCATAGTTGAAGTTTTATTTTCTTTCCCCAGTCCATTTTTACACTCTACTAATTGCCTGTTGTATGTTGAGGCTTTTGTGAAGAACAAAGATGTCACTGATGGATAAGCCTTCTTGCTCCTGTTACTATATTGCTGATATCATAATTATTCAATATCCCACTCTACATCTGAGCAGCATAGTAGCTGGATTTTAGACCTTTTTGGAACATTGAACTCCTGATATGTTTGTTTTTTTTTCCCTCTACATTTACTGTGAATGGTCCTAATTTTATTTAACATCTATTTTCTGAGTCTGTATGTTCTAATATTTTGATATTCAGGCACTTCTTTATGAGGTACTGCTGGGTAGGCAGCTAGAAGTGTTCACAGAGATAAGTTGGTCCAATCTGTACAAATTTTCAGGGATTATAAAAACTAAGTAAAGTGTTACTCAAATTATAACTTGGTGTCACACAAAGTTATTTATGTATGTATTTTTTGATGTAAATATATGTACCTAACCAAGTACTTCCATTGAAATTGGAGTAATTCTTTTTCTAATGAAAAAATATGAAGATTCACTTATTTTTTCAAGAACCAGTGTGACTCTCACAGTGTCAGGGCTGTCTCTCTCTACCTGGAGATGTTTTCTATATTGTAATTAAGCCAATAGCAAACCTCTTTGCTCAGAGAGTCTCAGTAAATGGTTTTGATGAATTGGCATAAACATGGTGTGATGGAGAAAAGCACCCAAATGTTCCAAACCATTCTTGGGGCAAATAAATGAGTTAGAATCACTGGTTGTGGCACTGGCCTCTTTGTTAAGTGAATAGGGATCTGAGGGTTACCGATAATCTAAAGTGAAGTATTTGTGATGTGAGAACTATTTTCAGTATTTTGTAAGGTCATATCAATTAATCAAAGAGCATTCATCTAATTAAATAAAAAAGTAAATACTAATCTTATTGCTATTTGATATCTATATTTGCTGGGCTGGATGAAGCACAAGCTGGAATCAAGATTGCTGGGGAAATATTAATAACCTCAGATACACAGATGGCACCACTCTTATGGCAGAAAGTGAAAAAGAACTAAAGAGCCTCTTGATGAAAGTGAAAGAAGAAAGACAAAAAGTTGGCTTAAAGTTCAACATTCAGAAAACAAAGATCATGACATTCAGTCTCATCACTTCATGGGAAATAGATGGGGAAACAGTGGAAACAGTGGCAGACTTTATTTTTTGGGCTCCAAAATGACCACAGATGGTGACTGCAGCCATGAAATTAAAAGACGCTTACTCCTTGGAAGAAAAGTTATGACCAACCTGGACAGCATATTCAAAAGCAGAGACATTACTTTGCCAACAAAGGTCTGTCTAGTCAAGGCTATGGTTTTTCCAGTAGTCATGTATGGATGTGAGAGTTGGACTGTGAAGAAGGCTGAGCTCCGAAGAATTGATGGTTTTGAACTGTGGTGTTGGAGAAGACTCTTGAGAGTCCCTTGGACTGCAAGGTGCTCCAACCAGTCCATCCTAAAGGAAATCAGTCCTGAATATTCATTGGAAGGACTGATGCTGAAGCTCAAACTCCAATATTTTGGCCACCTAATGTGAAAAGCTGACTCATTTGAAAAGACCTTCATGCTGGGAAAGATTGAAGGCAGGGGGAGAAGGGGGTGACAGAGGATGAGATGGCTGGATGGCATCACTGACTCAATGGACATGAGTTTGAGTAAACTTAGGGAGTGGGTGATGGACAGGGAGGCCTGGTGTGCTGCAGTCCATGGGGTCGCAGAGTTGGACATGACTGAGTGACTGAACTGAACTGATATCTATATTGTTGCTAGGTTGTATATTTTTGATTAGGTAAAATAAAAATAGAATAGCATGTTTTCAGGTTGTTTTACTTGTTCTTCATTACCTAGATACAGTTTTGGTTCAATAAACTTTTTGTTGTAGTTACCAAAAACATGTTAACTAATTAATACAATTTATTTGACACATTCTTTCAAACCTGTGGTCCATGGTGGAAAATTAATAAAATGAGTCTTTGATATATATTGCTGATTGCAGTCCTGAGGCCTAAGGACACCATAGAGACATTATCCATGTTTCAGTAAGGAGAAATATGTTGAATTTGTGTCTGCATAGATTAACCCTTTTTGTCCCAAATATAATTTTTAATATTGGGGGAGATTCTGTGTCAGAAGTTATATGGATTGGAAAAAACAAACAGCATTGTGAAAGAGCTGAGATAAGTGTAGAATTACCTAACTGTAGTAGACATTTTTTTCCAGCTAAGCAAACTTAGAAAGAGTATATGTCAAAAGTAAGTGAGTAAGTAATTGTTAGTCACTCAGTCATGCCAGACTCTTTGTGACCCCATGGGCTGCAGCCCACCAGACTCCTCTTTCCATGAGACTTTCCAGGCAAGGATACTAGAGTGGGTTACCATTTCCTTCTCCAGGGGATCTTCCCAACCCAGGGATCGAACCTGGGTTTCCTGCACTGCAGGCAGATTCTTTACTGAGTGAGCTACAAGGGAAGCCCTATATGTCAGAAGTAAAGTTCACTTCTAAATAGCAAATCCCAAGAGTTTTCTGTGTTATTCCTTCAAAAACATAACTTGGCACACTCCAAGGTGATGACTAGGTGTAGAGCGTTTCTGTTGCTTGTCTTTGTTTTAATAGAATCCATTTGTGCTAAGTAGGTGCCTGGACTTAGCATACAAAACCAGTGGCTTGGGTTTATTGTAAAATGGTAGGAATGACAGAGCGAATTGATATACAAGGTCTTTAATGGTTCACTAACAACAAATGGACCTCTTCCACATCAAACTGAAGCCCTACATAGACCAGTCCTATGTACTGTCATTTACAGAAAATCTTTACCCAGATGTTTTATGGGCTAACACCACCCTTATGGCAGAAAGTGAAGAGAAACTAAAAAGCCTCTTGATGAAAGTGAAAGAGGAGAGTGAAAAAGTTGGCTTAAAGCTCAACATTCAGAAAACTAAGATCATGGCATCTGGTCCCATCACTTCATGGGAAATAGATGGGGAAACAGTGTCAGACTTTATTTTTTTGGGCTCCAAGATCACTGCAGATGGTGACTGCAGCCATGAAATTAAAAGATACTTACTCCTTGGAAGGAAAGTTACGACCAACCTAGATAGCATATTCAAAAGCAGAGACATTACTTTGCCAACAAAAGTCCGTCTAGTCAAGGCTACGGTTTTTCCAATGGTTATGTATGGATGTGAGAGTTGGATTGTGAAGAAAACTGAGCGCTGAAGAACTGATGCCTTTGAACTGTGGTGTTGGAGAAGACTCTTGAGAGTCCCTTGGACTGCAAGGAAATCCAACCAGTCCGTTCTGAAGGAGATCAGTCCTGGGTGTTCTTTGGATGCTGAAGCTGAAACTCCAATACTTTGGAGTTTCCTCATGTGAAGAGTTGACTCATTGGAAAAGACTCTGATGCTGGGAGGGATTGAGGGCAGGAGGAGAAAGGGATGACAGAGGATGAGATGGCTGGATGGCATCACCGACTCAATGAACATGAGTCTGAGTGAACTCTGGGAGTTGGTGATGGACAGGGAGGCCTGGCGTGCTGCAATTCATGGGTTTGCAAAGAATCGGACACAACTGAGCAACTGAACTGAACTGAAATATGCATTTTAATACTTCTTTGAACCACTAAAGTAACTTAGATATTGAGAGCCCTCAAACAATTCTTTATTTGGGATTTTTTTCTTGTTTGGTGCAGACATCATTTAGCAAGCTATAAAATCAGTCTGTACATAGAACTAAATTATTTCTTGATTAAAAAAAGAATAAAATATAACAGCAGAATTTATGTCAGTAATGTTTACCTATTTTCCATTTGCAGTAAACTCCACAGTTTGAATTATAAAAGCAAACCATATAAAGGAGTTTTTAAGTGTTGTATTAAATGACTTTTCCCTTGCTTAGTCCTATGCCATCTTGACACAAATATGTGGCTGAAGGAGATAATTTTTTTTTGTAAGTAAAAGAGATTATTCTGTTAGTTTTTGAAATACCTAATATTTACTCTGTTGAAAGTTTAGAAATTGTTATAGGACTGCTTATAGAATTAATTTATTCAGCAAACTTTACTAATTTAATAAGATTTTTAGGCACTGAGAGATACAGTACTTAGAGTGAATATCATAGACACTGTACTTATTCTTGTGGAACAAAACTCTAACAAAAGAGTCATCCAGTTACACACAAAATGATAATGAAACATGGAAAGTCCAATCATTGATGAGATATCAAGATTTGAGAGCACCTAGCAGGAATGCAGAGGGTACGGGGGGAGGGCTGTGAAGATTCTGGTGAGGCATAACATTTAAATTGAGACCTGCAAAATGAATAAGACTTTGTCACCTGTGGCAAGTGAAAGTGTATTTATTGATAAAGAAAAGATAAACAGAGGAGAGAGTGTTTCAGGAAAAGGGACAAACCAAGCCTCAATACGGTCCTATGGTTAGAGTGTAGACCACGTGTGAAACTGGGACGTAGTGTGTAAGGGGAGAAAAGACAGGACCTGAAGTGAGGATGTGGGCTTCCCAGCTGGTACTAGTGGTAAAGAACTCACCTGCCAGTGCAGGAGATGTAAGAATCATGGGTTTGATCCCTGGGTCGGGAAGATCCCCTGGAGAAGGAAATGGCAGCCCACTCCAGTATTCTTGCCTGGAGAATCACATAGACAGAGGAGTCTGGTGGGCTGCAGTCCATGGGGTCACAAAGAGTTGGACATTACTGAAGTGACTTAGCAGCAGCAGGAGCAATGAGGATGTAGGGAGGACCACACATGAAGGGCATCCTAAGCCTCATGCCCTAGGAGCAACTGTATCCTAGGGCATAAGGGAAGCATAGGAGATTTTAAATAGAGGAAAATCATTTCAGATTTATATTTTAAAAAGTCTCTTTGGCAATAATGTGGACAGTGGGTGGAGAAGAGCAAGTAGTGGAATCTACTCAAGTCATGACTTTAGGTGAAAAAGTATGGACTTTGCATGATGAGAAATAGGAACTGAGGGTTATTGCACATGTGTTTACCCTTGGGGGTTTATGTTACTGCCTTCTGATTAATTTTTTTGGATTCTCTTGGAAATCCTGAGATGACTGCTGTAGGGCCTCCCATGTGGTTATTCCCCACTTTATTTTGAGATTGTGATTACTGAATGCAACATTTTGCAATTCAGCTGTTTTTATCATTTGGATTGCATCTGTAAAAGAAGTAGTCTTTAAAATGTTCTTGTAAGTCATCCAAATTTTAAGTATTTATATTTATTCTCTGAATGTTTTTTTACTAGAAATTCTTGTTTTCAAATTCTTCAGTCCTCTTC
Source organism: Bos indicus x Bos taurus (assembly GCF_003369695.1). Taxonomy (NCBI): domain Eukaryota; kingdom Metazoa; phylum Chordata; class Mammalia; order Artiodactyla; family Bovidae; genus Bos; species Bos indicus x Bos taurus. Next base: position 41,635,149 of record NC_040078.1, on the reverse strand, counting down.
CCAGTTTATTTCATATTCTAGAAAAGTTTTTCTTTTCCTTGAGAGAACACTTTCTATGGTTATTGAGCACCCCCCTTCCAAATCCTATCATATCACATCAACAACTAAAACATTATTTCTAAATGGACTTACAACCCCTCCTTATTCAATTCGTAGACCCTTATTTATTTCATATGTTACAAACTAGCCTCCTGATGACTTCAATTGAGTAATTAGCTTATGCATGCAACAGAAAAGTTTGTAAACTCAGACCAGGTTGAACCACATATTTTAGTAGTTAAGAATTCGAGTCCATGACTCAAGTCAAATGCTTGGCCCCTTGTAGAGCACATATGCATTTGAGTAGGTGCCTCCTTTTTATTTCTTGAGTGGATCAGATCATGTGATGGCAGCTCTGCATGGTAGAGGAATGGTTGTCGTTTCCTTTAACATGGCTGTTTCACATTTGTTCCCAGGGCAATATCCTTTTCCCCAGTCTCTAACTTGCTCCACTACCTGAAATGGCTTCCCTCTTCCCAAGCAGTGATTGATCATCACCTATCCTCTCTGTCTGAAACAAAACTTATTATTTTCATAGTGTAGCTGATAGAATTGCTGTGTCTGTCAGACCTCTTTATTTCAAGTGATCAAACAGTCACAGGGTGCTCTGAAAGTCAGGCAGCCATTAATCAGAATGACCAGGAATGCTTAAGCCTTTAAGGAACACTTGCTTTACACTTAGAAAGCAGGCACTAGTTTCCCTATAATTAGGAGTTCATGACTATTTGCAAAATGCAAGAGAGCAGTTTTCATTGACACTACTTAAAAACACAAGCTGGACAAATGGAATTGCTCTACTCACTTAGCTTCTTCATGCAGTCACGAAGTCTGGTTTCCAAGCTGAGCACCCTCTGATGTAGCTCCTCATAGTCATAGGCACCGATCTCCTCCTGAATTCCCGTGAGGACAGCAGACAGATTCCGGATTTCCTCCTTGAATTGGGTGATTAACTTGGCATCTGTTTTGTACTGTTCTAGCACAGGAATCAAAGGCAGGAGCTCGTCCATCTTCTCTTTCAGCTCCTGTGAAAAGCAGCCAGTTGTTTCTGAGAGTCACTTAACCAGATCAAGCAGCTACATTCTTCTTCATGATGCTACAGGAAGATTATTAAAAAAGATTCATAATGCCTTACTGATTTTTTTATTGAAATTGGGTATTTCAGGAGCATGTAAGTGGCCACATGATCATTAGTAGTAAATCCACTTATCTCACGATTCAGTACAAGAACATCTCTTTAAATGGTTAGATGATTTTCTATGCAACGAACTGATCCTTATCATAATGACAGAACTTCCTATGGTAGCAGTTAGGGGTTTATGTAAAATATTGCTTTCTGGTGACTTTTTATAAAGTGAACAATGCATTATTTACTCAGGAAATATCAGTATGGTCCATCTTCTAAATATGAATTATTATAAATAGGTCAAATACCCTGTTTAGCCAAGTCTACTTACCCATTAACTAATTATCAATAATATAAGGGTATTTATAGAAAATTTTGAACCCTGGAAGAGCTTTACACTAACAGAGTTTTTCCAATTTTAGGCTTGTTCCATTCCTCCCTTCTACTCCTCCCTCTTTTTAATATCCTTCTTAGCACAGCATCATTAGGAATGTAAGTTCATCAAGTATAAAAAAATCATGCAAAGCTTTGCAAAGCTCAAAGAAATGTATGTTGCTGTTTACTGTTTTGAATTATTACTTATATTCTGACTTCATTTGCCTTAGCATAGGTAATTTAGAGCTCGTTATGTAGGGCAGAGTTGCTTACCAGTGTAGTAAATTAACTCTTTCAAGGACTAAGGTGGTTATGATTCATGTAATAAATGAGCATAGAGTTTTTTGAAACGGAAACACTGATTTTTGTCTAGAGAACAAGAAATATACTTTGCCAATGCAGTTTTTCCCTCATTCTTATTTTAGGAATGAGTTTCTGGCCGTGTCACCTTTTTTTTTCCTTTCCTTTAAGTTGATGGTGGTACCCAGTAAAAATATTCCATGAGTTTGATTCAGTTGTAAATTTATTACAAATTTTCTCATTTGTGGAAGAGCTGTTACTGCTATGATCACTTGAGAATAATCCATAGGTGTTGTCAGAAACCATGCTGTATGCTAACTAATTTAAGGAGCTGAAAATTGCATTTTACAATTACGTTTAGAAGATGTCGTTACTGTCAATGTGTTAAAATAACAAGAGCTCCCATTGCCACCCTGATTTATGGGCTTCTGTATCTTGTGGGGAAATTTCCATGTGTTCTGTAAGACTGGAATTCTCAGCATTTATCTGTATGTCCATGTTGAGTGGGAGGGAGCAGAGGGTCTTAATGATGAGAAACATTAATAAATATCACAGTCAAAAGGCAGAGTTGCAGAGCTTTGCTCATTTTAGGGTCTCATTTTGAAATAAACTTCTTAGTTTGAGCATTTTGTGCTATCCCTAAAGGAAGACACAATTGCTTCATTAGAATTTTAATGAGAAGAGTGCTGATAGTACCATTTGCTGCACATTATAACAACTGTTACAGTGATGAGTTTTACATTCTACTTATGGGTATATTGAAAAGAGAGCAATTCAGATGACATTTTCGGTGGCATTTTATTTCCCCTAAGCTAAAATCTATATATAGATATGGGTAAAAGTGTTAGTCACTCGCCTATGTCTGACTCTTTATGGCCCCATAGACTGTAGCTCATCAGTCTTCTTGTCCGTGGAATTCTCCAGGCAAGAATACTGGGGTGGGTTGCTATTCCCTTCTCCAGGGGATCTTTCTGACCCAGGGATCGAACCTATATCTCCTGCACTACAGGCAGATTCTTTACCATCTGAGTTACCAGTTTATACGTATATAAATTTTGGAATCTTTTCAAAAATTTATAATTCAATTATTGGCAGTCAGTTCTAACTCAGGGCAATTGTCAGAGAGCAATGGAAAGTCTAACTAATGTATGTATCAAATACTTAAAATATGAAAGTAGAGTAACACAGATCTGTGTGCTTAATAATCCTTTCTTGAATTCCACATTCTACTACATTGCTCTTATAGCAAAGAGTATAGCTAGACTGTCTTACCCAACCAAGATCTCTTCATAGAAGAAAACAGTCTCAAGTATGATATCTGAGACTTTTTTTTTTTAATCATAAAGGATATGGAAGATACAACATACTTAGATTTTTTGGCAAGTTGAAGATGGTGTGCTAGAGGAGGATTTTCTTCCAAGGTAAACGTATTAAATGGTAAACTTACTTTTGGAATGTGCCATTTCTTCTTCTCAAATATGGCAGCTCAGCAGCTAGAGCAAAATCTGACTCGTGGTAGGACTTGGTGAATAAACACATTCAGCAAGTATATATTGAGCATTTAATTATTATTATTATATTTAATTCAGAGAACTATGGTTTAGTTGGAGAGGCAATGTAGCACTGGTTTAAAGAGGTTTAACTTAGGAGTTGGACTTTGTAGTTCTGATACATATTAGATATACGATCCTAGATGAGTTGCATGATTTCTTTGTACATGAGTTTCTTCATCTGAATCATGGGAATAAGCATAGTGTCTACCTTACAGGATTTTTGTGAGGATTAAAGTAGTTAATATATAATATATTTAAAGTTATTGAAACTATATGTTGAATACATGTAATTCTTCAGAAAAAATGATGCTATTATCATTATTGCTGCATGAATTTTGACATACAAGTTCAGTATATACATGGATTACATGAACTAGGAAAATCAAAATCATTATGTCCTATGATGCCGCCTGAAAATTAAGTTTTCTTATCGGCAACTTGTCTGCTGCTAGACACACTTACAGAATAGGCAGTTTTCTCTCTCTTTTATTTTTTCTCCCAGCCTTGTATCTTTTTGTTTCTTTGTCTCCTATCTTCTCCCTAAAGTTCCCATAGATGCACATACATCATCATGTGTCACCAACTCTGCCAGCCCTGGTCCTGCAAGCAGTTCTTTGGCATGAGTTCTATGTTGTCCATCTAACTTTGAATGATTTTCACTTTGAGCCAGAAACTCCGAGCTCCTCTCCTTCTGTCCCTCTTCCTTTCTGGGAATGCTCCCTAGGCGCTGTAAGTGCCGGCTTGTCATTTCTTACTTGGTTGATGGCTGCAGCATCAGGCTCACTGTATTGCTGTATACCCTAATCTTGAATATTGAAAATTGACATAGAAAATCTTTTGGTTTTCTTGCTCTCCTGTGTGATTTAATATTTTCTGGGGAAGAAAGTGAGCACTAGTCCAAAACCATTTTCTTGATTATTGGTAAATCTTTCCCTGAAAAGATTTTTGATAACCCTTCCCGTGAAGTTGTCTAAACAAAATTAATCACTTCTCCCTTTGTGCTGTCAAGTAATGTTTATGCCTCTTTTTACTGTCAGTGTGACCAGTTTGTTATGTCTCTTTCACAGAAGAGAGTTTATGTGTTATATACCCAGCAGAGGGCCCAACACTGTTTTGTGCACACTATGTGCTCAATAAATATTGGTTAAAATTAATTTGTTTGCTTGTCAACCTTATATCCTTCTGTGTTTACCATTTCTCCATAAATTCTCTATCCTTCTAAGTTTGCTTATTGTCTCATTCACAGTAATCTTTCAATTTATTTTTATTTTCTAGGCCTTGCTCTGATTTGTTATAGTTTCTTAACCTTCTGGCTTTGCTTGCTTCTCTCTTTAACCTCAAGATTCATCACGTTAGTCCCCTCTCTCATCAGTACCCTGAACTTCCTTACCCTCTTGTCCTTCTTTTGTATCTTTCTGATAAAACTTTAAAACTGGCTCTCTATTCAGGCTCCTGAGCAGCAATGAAGGAAATGACAAAACAATGATAATTTCTGCCATATTAAACTGTGTCATCCAGAGATCCTATTTTGTGACCCTATCTCCCTGCCAATCACAGTTATGTGTGAAAATAACTTCTGATGTTTGACCAAGAACTTGAATTCAGGACCATTCCCTCAGCCTTAGCAATGAATCTTACTTCCTAGTTGGCAGGGAAAGCAGAGGCTATTATGTTTGTAAAATCTTAGTCTGTTTTATAAACTATGTCCTGTGCCTTTGTCAGGCAGACTGTGTCTTTTTCATAGAAGATCAAATGGCATTATCATGGTCAGATTTTATTTCAGTCTACGACAGTGTCACATAGTGTGCTCAAAAGCACCATTTCTCCATTTTCAGTGTTTCTAGATACTCAATAATGGCTTAAAACATGAAAAAAAAAAAACTTTATTTGTAAATAGTGAAACCAACCCTCTTCTATGTGCGGTTAATAATGGTGGTATTATTGCTTCTTTTAATAATTTATAGTCTCTATATTTCTCCTCATATTAGCAAGGCATAAAATCATCATAAAGTCTTTGACAAATTTAGTTATTGATTTTCCTATATTTCCCATTGGCATACACATTGAAATGCCTTTAAATCTATCCACAATATCCATCTAGCTCAAGGAGGGTGAGGCTGTTTTTAGAGCAAGTTTTCTATGCATTCCAACCAGCTAATGGTCAGTTTCAGTGGAGAGATGATTGATGTCCCCATTGAGTCCTGAACCTTATGCATATGGGCCGATGAACAGTTATTTCTAGCTGAGTGTCATGGTGGCTGTCCGTTGTACTCAGTGTCTTATTTGTATTAATAAGACAGCTGAAGTCACACCTACTTGAAAATGCTTGGTCATTAGTGTCTTCCGGTCATCTTCAATCTGCCGAAACTTGGCTTTCAGCCCTTTCATTTGTGTTTCCATTTTTAGGACGTATTGGAAATCTCTTTGAGTTCTCAAGTTTAAGACTTCAATAGATTGGGACATATTCTGAACCTGTTAAACAAGAACACTGGCTGTACATTATTGTCTATACTACTGAGGTATATGCAAAAAAAAAAATCAGTTTTTTCCACTAATAAAACTGTCAGTGCCAAATCCATAATTACATTTCCACAGGACATACTTTCAGAAGGCAATTCTTCATACGAAACATTCCAATAATGTAGCAAAAGAAAATTACTGCTAGGCAGGAAATAATAAAATGAACATTCTAGCATTAGAAATGACTAAATATAAATAAGAATTTGATATATCATAATAATAAATTAAAAAAAAAAAGAATATTCATTCCAGGGCTTAGTAAGCTTATGATGGCTCAATCTGTTAAATGTTAAGATAAGTTGTTTCTATCAGTACTAAATCTGACATCCTCAAAGTCTGGGATGCAGAGCAATTTTGGGGGTAGTGAAGTGTCCAACAGATCTAGAATGCATTTATTCCAGTACAGTCACTTCAGGCTGCATGTGCTGTACTCCCAGGGGTGAGGCTGAATTGAGCAAGATGAATGGTAGTAGGGCTGGGACACCTCCTAACTTGGAGAGGGTACTGTTGAAGAGACCTGGAAATCCCTTTGCTGTTCACCTTTAACTGTCACAACATTATAAATTTGCTATTCCCCAATACAAAATGAAAAATTTTAAATGATGTGCATCAAGATATGGAAGGATTATAAGAGTACATATTAAGTGGTTGATATTATTTTCCTGGTGGGTGGTGAGATATGGGTGAGAAGAGAAGTAACAAAATAAATATTGCAGAAAGATGTCCCTGGTAATTATTATATAGAAATCCATCTGCATACATAAATGAATATATGAAAGCATGGTCAAAAATGGTGAGATTCCAGGTGGGTTTTGCTTCATTTGGGCTTCCCTGGTAGCTCATCTGGTTAAGAATCTGCCTGCAATTCGGGACACCCTGGGTTCGATCCCTGGGTTGGGAAGATCCCCTGGAGAAGGGAACAGCTACCCACTCCAGTATTCTGGCCAGGAGAATTCCATGGACTGTATAGTTCATGTGGTCACAGAGTCCAACTCAGCTGAGTGACTTTCACTTGCTTCATTTAATATATTTTAATCTGTTATTCCATATGTTTTAAAATAAACATGTATTATTTATATAACACATAAAAACTTATTTTCATTGTAAAACTTGTGAATTACAAATAAGAAAGGGATGATTTGTTCAAAGAAAAATTTCTATCATCAGGTAAAGTCACAGAGCTTAGTGGACCAGCTACTTTTAAAGAGCCCATTGTCAATACATCCCTCAGATCTAGACTATTCAGAAAAGATAGTGAATTCTTCTGCTTTGGCTTGCCTCAGTTCCTCCACTATTTTTTCCCCAGAGGTCATATTTTTCTGTTTCTCTTTCAGCTGTCTTAATGGATAGTCCTGTCCTTTACAAATCTTGTCTTTCAAGACATACTACAATCTCACTTATATTAACCTAATTGTGAATTGTGTGTGAATGGGAAGCACAAAAGTGGCTGTCCTTCTGTAAATTCCCTGAGGTTAGATGCTGTGTCTTATTCATACCTTTTACTCCCAAGACCTTACACAGAACCCGGGATGGAATAATTGCTCAATAAATATCTACTGGGTAAAATTATCTTATTTTTATCTATTGGGTAAAATTACCACAGACTTGTCTAACTCCATGAAACTGTGAGCCATGCCATGTAGGGCCACCCAAGACAGATGGGTCATGGTGGAGAGTTCTGACAAAATGTAGTGCACTAGACAAAGGAATGGCAAACCACTTCAGTATTTTTGCCTTGAGAACCCCATGAACATTATGAAAAGGCAAAAAAGATAAGACACTGAAAGATGAACTCCCTAGGTCGTTAGGTGCACAATATGCTACTGGAGATCAGAGGAGAAATAACTCCAGAGAATGAAGAGAGGGAGCCAAAGCAAGAACAACACCCAGTTGTGGATGTGACTGGTGATGGAAGCAAGGTCTGATGCTGTAAAGAGCAATATTGCATAGGAACATGGAATTTAGGTCCATGAATCAGAACAAATTCGAAGTGGTCAAACAGGAGATGATAAGAGTGAACGTTGACGTTTTAGGAATCAGAGAACTAAAATGGACTGGAATGTGTGAATTTAACTCAGACGACCATTATGTCTACTACTATGAGTAAGAATCTCTTAGAAGAAATGGAGTAGCCATCATAGTCAACAAAAGAGTCTGAAATGCAGTACTTGGATGCAATCTCAAAAATGACAGAATGATCTCTGTTCATTTCCAAGGCAAACCATTCAATATCATGGTAATCCAAGTCTATGCCCCAACCAGTAATGCTGAAGAAGCTGAAATTGAATAGTTCTATGAAGACCTATAAGACCTTCTAGAACCAACACCCAAAAAAGATGTCCTTTTCATTATAGGGGACTGGAATGCAAAAGTAGGAAGTCAAGAAACACCTGGAGTAACAGGCAAATTTGGCCTTGGAATACACAATGAAGCAGGGCAAAGACTAATAGAGTTTTGCCAAGAGAACACACTGGTCATAGCAAACACCCTCTTCCAACAACACAAGAGAACACTGTACACATGGACATCACCAGATGGTCAACACCAAAATCAGATTGATTATATTCTTTGCAGCTGAAGATGGAGAAACTCTATACAGTCAGCAAAAACAAGACCGGGAGCTGACTGTGGCTCAGATCATGAACTCCTTATTGCCAAATTCAGACTTAAATTGGAGAAAGTCGGGAAAACCACTAGAAAATTTAGGTATGCCCTAAATCAAAACCCTAATGATTGTACAGTAGAAGTGAGATATAGATTTAAGGGACTAGATCTGATAGACAGAGTGCCTGGTGAACTATGGACAGAGGTTCATGACATCGTACAAGAGACAGGGAGCAAGACCATCCCCATGGAAAAGAAATGCAAAAAAGCAAAATGGCTGTCTGAGGAGGCCTTACAAATAGCTGTGAAAGAGAAGTAAAACGCAAAGGAGAAAAGGAAATAAATAAACATCTAAATGCAGAGTTCCAAAGAATAGCAAGAAGAGATAAGAAAGCCTTCCTCAGTGATCAGTGCAAAGAAATAGAGGAAAACAATTGAATGGGAAAGACTAGAGATCTCTTCAAGAAAACTAGAGATACCAAGGGAACATTTCATGCTAAGATGGGCTCAATGAAGGACAGAAATGCTGTGAAACTAAGAGAAGCAGAAGATATTAAGAAGAAGTGGCAAGAATACACAGAAGAACTGTACAAAACAGATCTTCACGACCCAGATAATCATGATGATGTGATCACTCACCTATAACCAGACATCCTGGAATATAAAGTCAAGTGAGCCTTAGGAAGAATCACTACGAACAAAGCTAGTGGAGGTGATGGAATTCCATTTGAGCTCTTTCAAATCCTAAAATTTGATGCTGTGAAAGTGCTGCCCTCAATATGCCAGCAAATTTGGAAAACTTAGCAGTGGCCACAGAACTGGAAAAGGTCAGATTTCATTCCAATTCCAAAGGCAATGCCAAAGAATGCTCAAACTACCGCACAGTTGCACTCATCTCCTACACTAATAAAATAATGCTCAAAATTCTCCAAGTCAGGCTTCAGCAATAAGTGAACCATGAACTTCCAGATGTTCAAGCTGGTTTTAAAAAGGCAGAGGAACCATAGATCAAATTGCCAACATCCACTGGATCATCGAAAAAGCAAGAGAGTTCCATAAAAACATCTATGTCTGCTTTATTGATTATGCCAAAGCCTTTGTGTGGATCACCACAAACTGTGGAAAATTCTTCAAGAGATGGGAATACCAGACCACCTGACCTTCCTTTTGAGAAACCTGTATGCAGGTCAGGAAGCAACAGTTAGAACTGGACATGGAAGAACAGACTGGTTCCAAATAGGAAAAGGAGTACATCAAGGCTGTATATTGTCACCCTGCCTATTTAACTTCTATGCAGAGTACATCATGAGAAACGCTGGGCTGGAAGAAGCACAAGCTGGAATCAAGATTGCCAGGCAAAATATCAGTAATCTCAGATATGCAGATGATACCACCCTTATGGCAGAAAGTGAAGAGGAACTAAAGAGTTTTTTGATGAAAGTGAAAGAGGACTGTGAAAAAGTTGGTATAAAGCTCAACATTCAGAAAACGAAGATCATGGCATCTGGTCCCATCACTTCATGGCAAATAGATGGAGAAACAGTGGAAATAGTGGCAGACTTTATTTTGGGGGGGCTTCAAAATGACTGCAGATGGTGATTGCAGCCATGAAATTAAAAGATGCTTCCTCCTTGGAGGAAAAGTTATGACCAACCTAGATAGCATATTAAAAAGCAGAGACATTACTTTGCTAACAAAGGTCCATTTAGTCAAGGCTATGGTTTTTCCAGTAGTCACGTATGGATGTGAGAGTTGGACTATAAGGAAAGCTGAGCACTGAAGAATTGATGCTTTTGAACTGTGGTGTTGGAGAAGACTTTTGAGAGTCCTTTGGACTGCAAGGAGATCCAACCAGTCCATCCTAAAGGAGATCAGTCCTGGGTGTTCATTGGAAGGACTGATGTTGAAGCTGAAACTCCAATACTTTGGCCACCTGATGTGAAGAGGTGACTCATTTGAAAGGTCCCTGATGCTGGGAAAGATTGAAGGCAGGAGGAGAAGGAGACATAGACCATGTGGTGGCTGGATGGCATCACTGACTCAGTGGGCATGAGTTTGAGTAAACTCTGGGTGTTGGTAATGGATAGGGAAGCCTGGCATGCTGCTGTCCATGGTGTCACAAGGAGTAGGATATGACTGAGCGACTGAACAGAACTGAAAATTATCTTTGGCTTTCAGTAGCAATAAAAAGTAACAAGTTAATATTTTAAGAAATATGTCTTTCTCCTGTCATTGGTTAGGCTATAGTATTACATGGCTCTGAAATATTTCTTAATTTACTATCATTCCTACATTCAGAAAGCTTTGTTTAAAAAAATCTTTGATTCAGCACAAAATTACTGAGGCAACATTGAAAGCCTGGTGACTGCATCTTAGATAAATGCAGTGCTTTCAAAATAATTTTCAGCTCCCTTATGGTTAAGCATGAAAGAGGAAAAGCCATTTGTGTTAAAGAAACACTTGACACATTTAAATGCGGTATTTGTCTATGAAGACAGTCATCATTTGCATGGCCAATATTCTCCTAGGATTTCTGTGTACTTTGGTAGAGTCCACAGAGTTAAGGAAGATCCCCTGGAGGAGGGCACGGCAACCCACTCCAGTATTCCTTTCTGGAGAATCCCTGTGGACAGAGAAGTCTGGTGGGCTATAGACCATGGGGCCGGAAAGAGTCGGACCTGACTGAGTAACTAAGCACAGCACACAGAGTTAGAAATTGATAGACAAGTGAGATATTATGGATAGTTAAAACACCCTCTCTTTTATTTTGCCTCTAAGTTACCCTATGAAGTTAATTTTCAACTTTATTTGTGTTATGGGAAAATGTACTGAGAGAATTTTTGCTGAGACTTAATTGTGACCTTCAATATTGAATAATCATATATAATTATAAGAACTACCTTTGGGATGTGACTAGAGATGGAATAGTCTAGTTGGGAAGGATGGTTCTGGGCTGCCTTTTGCTCTTCCTGATGGCTGTACCTCAGACCATTTACTTTCCCACTGGTCATGGAGACCCACTGAGAATCAGTTTCTTGCTGAGACTAGAGACTGGACCCCCACCAGCATTACACTTGTGGGAAGGAGACTTCCTCCTTTGTTAGTCTGCTTATCACTGATGTTCTTCCATTCAGCTGCCTACTCATGTCTCTCTCCACGGTGTGGCAAGCTTATTGTCCCCCTTCATTCATAGTTTTTTTTTTTTTTTTAATTCTTTATTTATCCTGTTAATTAGGATAAAGGAAATATCTGAGTCCTTTCTAAACTTAAACACAAATTAACTTAGATTTTCACCCCCATTTATAATTAGCGTCCAACTCTTTGCAGACCCCATGGACCGTAGCTGGCCAGGCCCCTCTGTACATGGAATTCTCCAGGCAAGAATACTGGAATGGTTGCCATTCCCTTCTCCAGGGGATTTTCCTGATCCAGGAATCAAAGCTGGGTCTTCCGCTTTGCAGGCAGATTTTTTTACTGTCTGAGCCACCAGAGAGGCCATGATTAATGCAGAGGCTACTTAAAAAATTAATAATAAAGCCCTACAGTTCAGTATGCTTGGATAGCATTGGGGTTAACACAACTAAACAGGTATTTCATTACTGTAGGTCTCCACGGATCCTTTAATATTAAACTCTGTGATGGAAATCTTCAAGAGTGATGTATCATGTACTGTTGTTTAAAATTATTTTATTGGAAGGATGTCACCAGCTTCCTCTTCCAAAAATCACATTTTAGGCAATATTGACCTAGACAATGGAGGTATGTACAGAGAAGCTAAATAGCTGACAGACAAACTTTTTTTAGGTAAAAGATTTTAGCTGGGACACACTAAGGCCTGATGTATTGTAAAACCAATTGTAATCTTTCTAATATTTAGAAGTATAAATGTACTTGTTTAAAATATTTTACAGAGCTTGTATTAAATAATTGTGGGTACCATAAGTGGCATTTTGAATGACGCTGGCATGGTGTTAGAAAATGCAAAATTGATCTGGTATGGATTCACAGTCTACTGATTGAGTGGCAATGATAAGGTTTTTAGCCTCAAAGAGCACCATTTTCCTTTTAGGTAAACTTCGAAGGACATCTGCCTGCTATGAAATTGGAATGGAGCAGATACAAATATAATAGATGGGAACTATTGTTATTAATATTATTCTTATTATGAGTATTCCCTTATATGATTAAATCAATCCTTTGGTTAATAGTGAAATGGGCTACTTAATGGTCAGGCTTCTATTTGCTGTCTGGTACCTTGGATATTTGTAAAGCTATGAAGTCAATAGGGGCTTCCCTGGTGGCTCAGATAGTAAAGAATTTGCCTGCAATGCGGGAGACCCAGTTTTCATCCCTGGGATGGGAAGATCCCCTGGAGAAAGAAATGGCAACACTGTAGTATTCTTGCCTGTAGAATCCCATGGACAGAGGAGCCTGGTAGGCTATAGTCCTTGGGATCGCAAAGTGTCACAAAGAAGTGACTGAGCCACTGACCATATCACGTTTTCAGAGAAGTCAGCAAGGGACTGGCTGAATCTGAGTGAACTCCGGGAGTTGGTGATGGAGAGGGAGGCCTGGCATGCTGCGATTCATGGGGTCGCAAAGAGTCGGACACGACTGCGTGACTGAACTGAACTGAAGATACTGTTAATAAATTTTGTCTTTTGTCATTTAGGTATTGAATTTTTAAAGATGTAATTTTCTAGAATTTCTTTAAAGCTAAACAAATTGCTTATTGAATGGTGTGGTCATATAAATTTCAGTGATTGCTTTCAATCGGTTACCTTTAGTTGTACTCTTCTTGCCTCATTCGTCCTTCACAAATTTTAGGTTTTATTATAGCTCTGGAATACATTTCACTCTGGACATGTAGAGAGTATTATCTACTTCCTGACTTTCCCAGTTTATTTTAATTTTTCAACTGATTTTTGAGCCAATGTCTATTTTTAGATGTGTGTATGCAATAATATTGGAGAAGGCAATGCACCCCACTCCAGTGACTCTTGCCTGGAAAATCCCATGGACGGAGGAGCCTGGTGGGCTGCAGTCCATGGGGTCGCTGGGAGTCGGTCACCACTGAGCGACTTCACTTTCACTTTTCACTTTCATACATTGGAGAAGGAAATGGCAGCCCGTTCCAGTGTTCTTGCCTGGAGAATCCCAGGGACGGGGGAGCCTGGTGGGCTGCCGTCTATGGGGTCACACAGAGTCAGACACGACTGAAGTGACTTAGCATAGCATGCAATAATATACTTAAAATAGTAATACAAATAAGACAGTCATGTCTAAGAAAATGTTTCTCATCAAACTTGTAGAAAGAAGATATTTTTTGTGTGTAGAAAAGAAGATTGGAGTAGAAAGTAATCTGAGAAGAAATACAAACTAATAGAAAAGCAAAATTGGACTTAAAAGATTAAATCTTTTTACCAGCCTAATTAATTTCGTTAGTAACCAAACAATACTAAACTGCATGTTTCAATTTTTTTCAGAGATATAAAGAAAATCTAGATTGGAAAACAATACACAAGAATAACCATAGTTCATATGTCATGATTTCTAACAGGTGATAGCTGGAGTCATTAACTTGAATGACAATTAAATTTGCTCTTGTCTGGGAGACAGATTTTGAAAGAACAGGGAAGACTGGATCTTGTTTAAAAAGAGTCTTAAGAAAAGAGAGCAAATAGATGATGATAACTCTGAGGATAAGGGCATCAGAAAGACTAATCTCTGTATGAAAATATGAAAAAAAATCTTAAAATCTTAGGGCATCAAAACACTTTCAAATAATGTACACTGAGGAAAGTTATTTTATTTATGTGGCAGTGGAAGAGAGTTACTGCAGCTTAAATTCCATAAAATAGGAATGTCTGTATTAACAGATTCAATGCTTTCATTTTTCTAGTTTCTCTATTTTCTGTTAAAGCTTCCTATTTTGTGCCATAATTGTGTAGATGATCATGGAAATGATATTACACAGAGTGAATTGTTGAGCATGATATCCTCTGAAAACACATACTACCTAATTTATCTTATTATCCCCAAGGGTATTTAAAGTTCAAATATGTTGTCATCCTTCCATGAGTCTGGCCACTCCGGCTGTCCAACTATATTCAGGGACTGACACAGTGAAAGTCTGAATGAGAAAAATTGAAAGAACCATTCATTGTTTTTTTTCTTTTGTCTCTAAACTAAACATAAATAACCTTTCATGAGATGACTTTCATCTGTGAAAGAGAATAAATCAAGGGCATTCTGCATTTGATTGTTATGGATCCAGCTTAAGTAAATTATATGGAGAGAATGCTCTTGAATGAAATTGAAGAACTTAATGTTCAAAGGAATGACTTAGAGGATGATGATAAATACTTAGAATTATTCATTATCTGTCCAGATAGCTTGCATATTGTATGCCATTATTTTTACTTCCTTGCAAGGTTGTTAATGAGATCCAAAAGTATGAGCTCAATGAGTTTAGTGTGATCTTGACAGCTGAGGCTAAATTTCTGACAAAGGAATAAGGCTTTGTACTGTTTTTTTTTCTTAAGGGGAGATCAATTGGATATTGAGAAATATGATGGAAATTAGTCTTAGAGCAAGATTGGAAACAGTAAGAGTCATAAATAGAACAGTAGAGCAGGAATCTTGAGGTACTGCTTTCAAGGGGGTAAAACATTTATTTGAGAAGGGGGAAAAATTGAAAGACTCCTCCTTACGCTAACCTGCTTTCCCATATTTCCTTTACAAAGAATGGTAGATTTCAGTAAGAATATTCACAGGGGATAGAGGACACCTACCTTTTCCAGCAGCTGGCGAAGCTGCCTGCTTTTGGCATCCCGGGAACACAGGTTTTGTTCTGGAGCAACCACTGTGCAAATGCATCGTCCATCAGGATCCTGTGCTGAGCTATATACCTGCCACCCTTCTTTGGGACTAATCTGAGTCTGAGGAAACCAACAGCAAACATACAAAACACACAGAGAGTTAAAGAGAGCATGAATTTGCATAATTTTAGGCAAAGTATCTTTTTATTTTTACAGTTTTTCTCTAAATAGTTTTCTCTCAAATAGTTTTTCTCTAAGTTAAAAACGAGATTGAACAATTCAAGTAGGCAGCACATGTTCATTCACTTACAACTTCCTTTTCAATGGACAGAAGGAGACTCCACCTTTTTCTTTTGGTTCCATATTATTGATTTTGACTGTATATTATTGATTGTTTATCCTACACCACTCCCTAATGCTTTCTGTCATATTTGGACATTTTAATGCAACTTTAGAAGTATCTGCTAAATACTTAGTCACATATCACCAGTCTTTCTGCATAAGATCTGTTAGTTTGTCTTTTTCAACACAAATGGTAATTAGTAGTATATATATATATTTTATGATTATAGTTCATGTGTAATCTTCTGAAGCAAAATTCTCTCCCAGAGAGCTTCCTATGTATTGAAGGGTCAATTATTAATAAAGCTGGAAAGGTATCACCTGAGAACATAGGGTAAAAGTAATTAGACCAACATTGTTTCGCAAAGGATATAGAGTCTCAGAGGAGTTAAAGATAGTATTTTGGCAGAGGCCAAATTACTCTGGCAATATTGATCTTCCCAGATTACTTTTATGCACTTATCACCTGCCTCCCTAGAAGCTTATCTCAAAATGATGTTTCTGTTCTATTGCAGTCTGCCTCCTATTTATGTTTCTAGTTTTACCCCCTGTATCTTCCTATAAGAAACTTTTTTCCATCCAAATTGGTCTTGGTGTGTCCTGAAAGCATGCCCACCTAGATTCACACCTTTGTATATTTTACTCATTTTGTTCTATTTGAAATACCTCCCTAATAAACCTTCAATTATTCAGCCCTTATGGTTTCCCCTTGGGATTCCCTGGTGGCTAAGCTGTAAAGAATCCACTTGCAATGCAGGAGACCTGGGTTCGATCCCTGGGTTGGGAAGATCCTTTGGAGAAGGAAATGGCTGCACACACTAGTATTCTTGCCTGGAAAATTCTACGGACTGTCTAGTCCATGGGTTGGCAAAGAGTCGGACATGACTGAGAGAGTTTCAGTTTCACTTTATGGTTTCCCTGGTGGCTTAGTGGTAAAGAATCCACCTACAATGCAAGGGACATGGGAGACATGGGTTCAGTCCCTCGGTCAGGAATGTCCTCTGGAGGAGGAAATAGCAATCCACTCCAGTATTCTTGCCAGGAAAATCCCATGGACAGAGGACTGTGGCAGGCTATAGTCCTTGGGGGTCTCAAAGACTTGGACACAACTGAGCATCTGATAGAGTGCCTGATGAACTATGGAATGAGGTTCATGACATTGTACAGGAGACAGGGATCAAGACCATTCCCATGGAAAAGAAATGCAAAAAAGCAAAATAGCTGTCTGGGGAGGCCTTACAAATAGCTATGAAAAGAAGAGAAATGAAAAGCAAAGGAGAAAAGGAAAGATATAAACATCTGAATGCAGAGTTCCAAAGAATAGCAAGAAGAGATAAGAAAGCCTTCTTCAGCGATCAATGCAAAGAAATAGAGGAAAACAACAGAATGGGAAAGACTAGGGATCTCTTCAAGAAAGTCAGAGATACCAAAGGAACATTTCATGCAAAGATGAGCTCGATAAAGGACAGAAATGGTATGGACCTAACAGAAGCAGAAGATATTAAGAAGAGATGGCAAGAATACACAGAAGAACTGTACAAAAAAGATCTTCACGACCCAGTTAATCACAATGGTGTGATCACTGACCTAGAGCCAGACATCCTGGAATGTGAAGTCAAGTGGGCCTTAGAAAGCATCACTACGAACAAAGCTAGTGGAGGTGATGGAATTCCAGTTGAGCTATTCCAAATCCTGAAAGATGATGCTGTGAAAGTGCTGCGCTCAATATGCCAACAAATTTGGAAAACTCAGCAGTGGCCCAGGCTTCAGCAATATGTGAACCGTGAACTTCCTGATGTTCAAGCTGGTTTTAGAAAAGGCAGAGGAACCAGAGATCAAATTGCCAACATCCGCTGGATCATAGAAAAAGCAAAAGAGTTCCAGAAAAACATTTATTTCTGCTTTATTGACCATGCCAAAGCCTTTGACTGTGTGGATCACAATAAACTGTGGAAAATTCTTCAAGAGATGGGAATACCAGACCACCTGACCTGCCTCTTGAGAAATTTGTATGCAGGTCAGGAAGCAACAGTTAGAACTAGACATGGAACAACAGACTGGTTCCAAATAGGAAAAGGAGTTCGTCAAGGCTGTATATTGTCACCCTGTTTATTTAACTTATACGCAGAGTACAACATGAGAAACGCTGGACTGGAAGAAACACAAACTGGAATCAAGATTGCCAGGAGAAATATCAATAACCTCAGATATGCAGATGACACCACCCTTATGACAGAAAGTGAAGAGAAACTCAAAAGCTTCTTGATGAAAGTGAAAGTGGAGAGTGAAAAAGTTGGCTTAACGCTCAACATTCAGAAAATGAAGATCATGGCTTCTGGTCCCACCACTTCATGGGAAATAGATGGGGAAACAGTGGAGACAGCGTCAGACTTTATTTTTCTGGGCTCCAAAATCACTGCAGATGGTGACTGCAGCCATGAAATTAAAAGACACTTACTCCTTGGAAGGAAAGTTATGACCAACCTAGATAGCATATTCAAAAGCAGAGACATTACTTTGCCAACAAAGGTCCGTCTAGTCAAGGCTATGGTTTTCCTGTGGTCATATGGATGTGAGAGTTGGACTGTGAAGAAAGCTGAGCACCAAAGAATTGATGCTTTTGAACTGTGGTGTTGGAGAAGACTCTTGAGAGTCCCTTGGACTGCAAGGAGATCCAACCAGTCCATTCTGAAGGAGATCAGCCCTGGGATTTCTTTGGAAGGAATGATGCTAAAGCTGAAACTCCAGTACTTTGACCACCTCATGTGAAGAGTTGACTCATTGGAAAAGACTCTGATGCTGGGAGGGATTGGGGGCAGGAGGAGAAGGGGACAACAGAGGATGAGATGGCTGGATGGCATCACTGACTCGATGGACGTGAGTCTGAGTGAACTCTGGGAGTTGGTGATGGACAGGGAGGCCTGGTGTGCTGTGATTCATGGGGTCGCAAAGAGTCGGACATGACTGAGCGACTGATCTGATCTGATCTGAGCATCTGAGACTGAGACATGGTTTCAGCCTCTTCTGAAGGATTTTCTGTACTATTCACTGGACATTTAATATGCATTGTCTAGTAGTATTATCTATCTTTCTTATGTCTTGCTTAAATATTAGTCTATATCCAACTATGGGATATATTGGCTATTTCCTGTCTGCTATATTAATTACATTCTATCAAGTACAAAAATAAGTAACTCATTTTTGCCTAGTTATTTTTCAGAAGAGCTGTGCTTTGAGCGTAGATTCTGCATTGACAATCAGAAATTGTGGTTGCCTTGAGGCAGTTTTCAGAGAGACTCTTTTTCATTCCTCCAACTGCTGAGGGTATCAGAGGCTTGACCCTCAACTGAGTTTTCTCTGGGGTTTGTTGAGGCTGAGGAATGCTGCCTGCTCAAGATTAGACCCTATTCCAAGGGACAGCTCACATGCATTGACTTGCTAATGGAAGGATACAATCAAGGATGCCAAGAATCAGGAATAATAGTTATTCCCATTTCACAGAAGAGAAAGTTAGTTAACCTGCTTAAGAATGTGCAGCTTATATGCAGTAGAGTTTTGTATGAAGCAAGAGTGGTACTGTTTAATAGATTGAGAGCCACATGGATAATTTTAAATTTTCTAGTGGGCAGGTTTAAAAAAAATCAAAGGATATAAGTGAAATTAATTTAATAATATATTTTATTTAACCTGATATATACAAATATTATATATATACATATATATACAACATGTATAATCAATATAAAAAATATTCGTGAGACATTTTACATTGTTTTTCCTCCTTTTTTGTACACTGTTTGAAATTGATTGTGCATTTTACTCTCATGGCATACCTCAATTTGGACTAGCCATATTCCAGTAGCCACAGTGGCTCCCTTATTAGACTGTATAGCTATATTGTCTTGCTGTTAATTCCAATGTTATGGCCATATTAATATGATGCTGAACATCTAGATAATTATTCTTAAAGGTCAATCATATGGATACTGAAAAAACTACATAACAGATGTTACATAGACAGACTATCCAGTTTGCGTCTGAGTTTCTTTCTCCTGTGAAAATACTAGATAAATTGGTGGGCCTCTTTCTAGCTAAGCTCTGACTAACTTCTGCAACTGGGATTTGAAATTCTTCGGCTTTTCTTTGCCTTCTCCTCTATGTTTCCCAGGGAATCAAAATAAAAGGAGGTATTTCTTAAATGATCAGGAGAAGAGAGAGATGCATTTTGTCTATAAAAGAAGGTATTTAAAGACTCAGGCTGAAGGGACTAGAACAAAGGAGGATGAGAGAAGGACTGAGGGGGGTTAGAAACAAGGAGGTGAATGGTGACCAGCAGAGAACTATTTTGCATAATGCTTGGTGTAACTGCAGTGGTGTGTTTGCCTAAATGTATACTGAGGCACTTTACTTGGTAGGAAGCAGATTCTTAAGCAAACTCAGCCTGGCTGAACTCTCTACACAGAGCTGCTGTAGAATCTACTGTCTTGGAATTTGCAGAACAGATATACTCTCCTATTCTCTCCCAGGCCATAGCTTATCACATACCATCAACCAACACACAGGTTTTTTTTTTTTCAAGAGCTTTAGAGATAATCACTACAGGGTGCTTAAAGTCATTCCAACACCAATCATGCAGAGGCTATAAATTTTAAACTTATGAAATTCAGATGTCATAGTCCTTGTCCTTGGTCTGTAATGAAAAGCAACTGATACCAAACCTACCTTTTAATCTCCTTTTTCAGATAATTCATAGAAGTATCCTGTGCTGCCATTTATTTCTGGGCTGTTGGATTCATTACCACTTCTTTTTTTTTTTTTTTCCATTCCCCTTGCTCCTTCTTTCTAGCGTTTATGCCTGACTACTGATTAGGATAGAAAAAATGTACTTAGAATTATATATGACTAGAATAGATAGGATCTTAAAGATAGTCTTTTTTTTTTTTTTTAATAAGAAGAAAAATGCAAAGAGATTATCTACAGAATGGGGATAGGTACAGCTGAGAGGGTAACAGGCAGGAAGGCCAGGGATCTCAAAACGGAGAAAATAGCCTGTAAGTGTCAGACATTTTTCTCTCTCTTAAGCAGCAGGAGGAAACAAACTAGCGATATTTTTTCCTTCTCTATACAAATTTAAAAGGTTTCTCTTAAAATACTGTGTTGCCATAATGACACCTGGTTTCACCTGAAGTTAACCAATGCCTTTTTCTTATGGAAATGTTTGTCTTAAGCTATGCTAATGTACTATGCATTTACCCCAAACTCTGTCTTCAAGTCGGTTCAGCCTCTTGGCTCAGAACCTACTTGACAAACCAGTATGTTATACTCAGATATTGTTCCCCTAATCTATGTAAATGAGACAATTTGTATGGTGGTCTACCCTTCAAGATTCAAGTTAATCATTCTATGGCCCAGGATAAATCATTTGGTGCCAAGATTATCCCAAAATATATCTTATGGGTGAGGGGCCTGGTGCCATTCTGAGTTTTAAGACATTCCTTTCTTTCATTAACAGACTTCTAGGGACTATATGACATCCAGCTGGAGACTAGCAGGAGGGTACTCTTCTGCCCCCTTCTGATGCCTATGTCAGAAGCTTTCTCTATCTCCTTTATACTTTAATAAAACTTCATTACACAAAAGCTCTGAGCGATCAAGTCTCTGGCCCTGGATTGAATTCAATCTCCTCCGGGGGCCAAAAATCCCGGTGTCTTTGCGTGATTCAACAACAACCTTTCACAGCTTAGCAGAGTACTTTTAATGATATAATTAAAGGTTTAAGCTGAATGACTGTGTGGAACAAATATATCTTGACATAGGTCCTATAGTTTCAACTAAGCTGCTCTTGACATTGGACACAAATCTCAAATGTGTCAGAAAACTAAGGCTTCTCACTAGAATGTGTTTAGCTTTTGTATAAAGGAAAAGGGGCCGCACAATTATAATACTGACATATCTTTAACAGCAGTGCAAATACTGATTATTAAACCTGGCAGCATTAATATTGATATTTGCTTGCCAGGTGTTTGGCTAACCAGTGAGAAGCTTATCACATCTGGGCAAGGTGTCAGTTGCTCTCTGGAATGAGGGAAGCAGAAAAGGTGAGTAGAATTTGATGTTCATTTATCATTCTTCCTGAAGTGTCAGCTTAATAAGAATAGACTCTGGTCTTGTTTGTACGTTCAATTGTCTTCTTCTAAGTATTATTGAGAAGAACCCTGGCCTTATCTATACAGAGTTAGTTTGAATGATCTCAACTTTGGCAGCTTACCTCTTTGGCAAGAAAAGGTAACTCAAAAGAGAAATAAGCTAGTATAAAAGATGAGGGCTTGACAGTTGTGTGGGTTTGATAGAGATTTCTGTGTCAGGTTTAGTGATGAATGAAGGAAGCTTTGTGAGTAGCTCTAGTGTCCTCATTTGTGGCACCCATACTGGCATTGAAAAGAGGGTAAAAATAAAACCAACTAAGACCTCGGGTAGAGAGTTATATTTAGATGGGTTTTAGATACCAATGAGAAAAGACCTGCTCCCATTTTAACTTAAAAAGAAAAATGATTCCTCAAGTGTCAACATGAACCTCATGTAATAGTAATAGAAACATTTATGGAGCTCCTAGTCTTCAGTTGGCAGTTCACATGCGTTACTGCCTTTGCATATCACAGTAACTCTATGGACCAGATGGTATCATTCTGCCCATTTTACAGGTGAGGAAACTGCGAATTTGAGACAGTAAGAAATTTGCTCAAGGTCATGATGGTGGTAATCAGCAAAGCTTGGATTTGCATACTTGCAGTCTGGCATCAGAGTTTGAAAGTTTAACCACCACACTGCACCACCAGTTGTCTGAAATTCCCTTTTTTGTATAGTGAAGATGATCCTCATAGCATTTTCTGAACTCCCAAGGAGCTGACTGCTTGGACCTGGAGGGTGCAGGGGTTTATTACTACCCAAAGCATTGCTATGCACAGTGATTACTGATGCAGTTCTCTGAACCTTTTGTGTTAATTAGAAGAACTAAATGAACTATTTAGCAGTTTTTAATATTACAAACTCATGAAATATTTAAGAATGCTCTAAAGAGGAGAATTAAAATGATAATTTTAACAATCGGATTTCAAGTTGGGGTTTTTTGTTTATAATTTAGTTACAAACCTATGCTTTATAAATATAGAGCTATTACTGCATGAGAAGCTCTCAGAACTTCAAGGGCTTTGTAACAGAAAAGAAAGATCCTGAAGACTGGGGTAAAAGTAAAATTATTGTATATTTCAGCATATTTTTCTTTTTCTAAGATCCCTTCTCTTGTATTTGTTTCACTTCTTTTGAACCACCTATCCTTAGGAATA
Organism: Bos indicus x Bos taurus; assembly: GCF_003369695.1. Taxonomy (NCBI): domain Eukaryota; kingdom Metazoa; phylum Chordata; class Mammalia; order Artiodactyla; family Bovidae; genus Bos; species Bos indicus x Bos taurus. Next base: position 41,612,129 of record NC_040078.1, on the reverse strand, counting down.
GGCATCATCTTATTTATGAGGTATCTGAAATTCAAAGAACTTAAGCAATTTTTTTCCAAGTCACCTGTTTAGTAAGTGGCATCTATGGGACTTATACCAGTTTTTCTCCAGTTTTCAGCCCAGAGCTCTTTATGTTTATGCCCTGCAGATAAGTGCCTTTGTCCATTCACCAATAGCTGAAAAAACTGTAGAGGATGTGTACCCAGGCAGGTGGACGGCATTATCCAAATTGTGGAAACAGGCAGAAATTGGAACTCTAGAGGAGTGGTTAGCAGTAGTCTTGGCAGGACACAAGTGCACAGGCAGGTGAAGGGACAGAATCCTGATCCTTTGAAGAGGACAGAATCAACTAGTTGCACATTGCTAGGTCTCAGGTTTTATGCTGAGTGCCTGGGCATTTCTTAAAAGTACAGACTGAGGCAAAAAGAATAAGGGCTTTAGCTACTAAAAGTGGTGTACAGGCAGGGGAAAATAAAGTAGGAAAAAATCTGTTTACTAAAACCTGTTTGATTTACAGTAGGAGATACCTGATGCATTAGAGGAGATACCTGATGAAAACTCCTTATAAATTTTCTGTCTGAGGATACGTTTGGTTTCGGATAATGAAATGTGGTTTAGCATGCTAATGGCTTTAGTTGTGGGGAGCAAAGAAATGTGAGGACAGAAATTACAGAGATGCTGACAGACCCTGCTAAAAGAAGCTGTGTTATGGAGGATGTGTTAATAAAGATGTCACTGCATTGCAGTTCTCTTCCCATTTCTTATGAGACTAGTTGGAACTGAAATAAGAAATGTATATTCTTCACTGAAGAGAACCTCAGAGCTCTATGAAAAACAACTATAAATACAGAACAAACAGTTAAAAGACTGAAGGCATCATCAAAGTTAGGTTGCTTGATCATTTCTGCTCGTATTCTGGAAATCACAATGACAGAGTTGGGAAAGACTTAGAAGTCGTACCTGGGACTGTCTTTCCACTCAGTGGCACTTCTGTGTATTCTGGTTGTGTTTCCACTTAAACGCTGCATGATAGGAGTTTCAGTTTTTCATAGGCAGTCCCTTTCATTGGTGGAAACCTGAAGGACTGGATCTCTTTGTAATTTTCCCCTTTGGCCCTACTTTTTTAAGTACTTGCTGCTGCTGCTGTTAAGTCGCTTCAGTCGTGTCCGACTCTGTGCGACCCCGTAGAGGGCAGTCCACCAGGCTCCCCCGTCCCTGGGATTCTCCAGGCAAGAACACTGGAGTGGGTTGCCATTTCCTTCTCCAATGCATGAAAGTGAAAAGTGAAAGTGAAGTCACTCAGTCGGGTCTGACTCTTAGCGACCCCATGGACTGCAGCCTTCCAGGTGCCTCCACCCATGGGATTTTCCAGGCAAGAGTACTGGAGTGGGGTGCCATTAAACAGGAATAAATCTACTCTCTTACCTACTTCACAATTCTACTCTAGAAAGGCAATTATCACATTCTCTGTGTCTTTCAAGATTTACCATTCTGTTCTCTCATCCATCTCCTTAATGTGTTTAGTTGGTCTTTCATAAAATGGACATTGCCTAAGGATTTGGGGGAGTAAAATAGTGGTACAAAACAGAGAAGTCAGATATTTTCATCCAGAACGGAAAATAAAATTGGTGAGTTAAGAAAGTTGGAAAGCTTTGAGAGTTTGTGTTAGGTAGTCTACTCCTTTTCCAGAACTTAAAAGTGACTGCCTCACTGAAGTAGTTATTTGTGAGGAGAAGCTATTTGAAAATGTAGCAAAACAAATCACTTATGCCCAAGGTCCGCTCTAGGCCTCTTCCACCACAGCGGTGGGGCTGACTGAGAACAGCTGGTGTGAGCCGAATGTCCTGTGCTTATCTAATTGCTTTTTACCAGGTTCTTCCTGGTGTGGAATCCACAGCATGGGGGTTTCTCAGAAGCTCAGCCTCAGGGGGAAGTTACTCTGCATCAGAGAGATGTGCCAGAGGGAGCCTGAGCTTTTTCAGAGCCAAGGCTTTGCCTTTGCAGACAACAGCTCCTCCGAAGGCTGGAACAATTAGAAGGAAAAGAAAACAGGGCCAAAGAGAAGGATAAAGGCACGTTTCAAGATTCTAAGAGAAACAGAGAGCTTTTTCCCCTAATAAGGAGCTGTGTTTAACTTACTTACTAACAAAAATATCTTGGAAATTTAAAAACCTGTTTAAGCTTTTGAGCAATCAAATGTACACTACCTCTGAAAGACCATATCCATATTTGTGTAAATCTGCATTTTTTGCCATCTGTGCATCCCACAGACTCTCATAAAACAAATGTTAAGACCTGCACTATTTATTTATTTGAGCTGGTATCACCAACTCAATGGATAAGAGTTTGAACAAACTCCAGGTAATAGAGAAGGACAGGGAAGCCAGGTGTGCTGGGACCATGGGGTCGCACAGAATCAGACACGACTGAGTGACTGAACATTATTTATTTATTTATTCATTCATTCATTTTGGGGGATGTTTCAGGCTTATATCATTTGTACCACCTAAAGTGAATATAGATAGAGTTTGAGAAGGGCTGGACATCATAGCTCTGCTTGCTACAAAGGGAATTGTCTACTGGGTAGAGAGAATCTCATGTGGCACCAGGGTCCGGGAGGAGTAGGGAGAGCACAGGTGTGTGAGATGACTTCCCTGGCCAGGACTGCAGTCAGGTGGCTTGCTTCCACCCTTGGCTCTGCCATTAACCAGAGAGGGGAACTCTTTTTAGTTGCATACACATTTAGACTGCAAGTCAGTCTTCCCACTTGCAGAATAAGGAGGTTGGATTAGACCAGTCATATTTCCAGCTAAGCTCCTGAGAGTTTTAAGGTTCCCTTGGAGGTATTTTGATCAGGGAAGGGGGTTGATTATGTGGGGAGGGAACAGATGGTAGAGGCCCAGTAAGGCCTCACTCCTCCATCATTTATTTTTTGACCCATAACCTGTTTTATATATTAGATTTCCACTTCAAGATTCATTCAACAAATATTTATTCTGCATGTATTACATAAGTTTTAATTTAAAAAAAAAAAAAAAGAGGCACCACTGCCAAAAGTAATGCAAAAATAACTGGCCTGGATAGTTTTTAAGATCTTTTCCAGTGTTAACATTTAATGATCTTAATCTAGGAAATATATATTCATTCATTTTTCACCATAGGAATCCTAAGATATGAGCAATTATCTTGTATAGTTAAGATGGAGAAAGTACTTCTGTAAAGTTTGCACTTCCGTAAAACATGCACATAGAAACACATACACACTCACTCGCATACACTTTTGTAACCTGATTTCTCCATTCTAGTGAATAGCATGGAGAAGGCAATGGCACCCCACTCCAGTACTCTTGCCTGGAAAATCCCATGGACAGAGGAGTCTGGTAGTCTGCAGTCCATTGGGTTGCTAAGGAGTCGGACACGACTGAGCGACTTCACTTTCACTTTTCACTTTTATGCATTGGAGGAGGAAATGGCAACCCACTCCAGTGTTCTTGCCTAGAGAATTCCAGGGACGGGGGAGCCTGGTGGACTGCCGTCTCTGGGGTCGCACATAGTCGGACACGACTGAATCGACTTAGCAGCAGCAGCAGCAGCAGTGAACACCATAGTGTAAACTTCTCTGAATTTTAGTTTGTTTTTTGTCACTCAAAGCAAGATTCGGTTGTGTCAGAACATTTGTAGGCCATACCAATATTTTATATTTTTCAACCAAGATTGCTAATCAGAAAGTAAAGGAATGAATTTACTTTAAACTCATAAATGAGTAAGAAATCCTAAACGAATCTTTGGAAAGTTGATTCTCCTCCATCAACAATAAATAGAAGATAACCAAACCAATATCTATAGATGCAAAAATATATATATATATCAGAACCAAGGTCCCATGTTTGAAATATAATTTGTTCATGAATTGCTTCAATGGTTCATTTCCTGAAAGAGTTAATTCAAAAACTAAGTAGTTAAAAATCACCAGGTACTTGAACATTGAAGATACTTGGTTCGGTAAATATTAAATAGTTTACATTTTTTGTTTTGTCATTGCTTATTGCTGCCACATTAATAAGCTTGTGTTATATGCTTTCTTTATAACTATGAATAATCCCTTTTACATCCTTCCTGCCACACACATCATACAGGGAAGGAGGGCATTCTCAATCATGGAAACACTGAGGCAGCAGCGGTGACTGAGGGAGGTTAAGATGTGAAAGCAGGTCACACTGTGCCTCACGTGTGCTCTGCTGGTGCCCTGAGCACTGGGTGTTGCTGGCAAATTATGTAATTAATTTGATCTGACTCTACTCAGTTAATTATACATTGATTGATAGAGTAATTATTAGTAGTAACTGCAAACAGGTCTTAAAGGTGAATTGCTTTTTTTTCTTTTGAAGTATCTGACTTTTTCTGATCTGTTGGAGCAGTCCAATGATAAAAACAGATTAAAAAAAAGTAAAGGACTCCCAATACTAATGATTTCTGTAATTTTTATTTGCTAACATAGAAATTGTTTTTCTAGGATATTCCTTCTATTTTAATTTGTAACCTTCTATTTGACAAAACAATAGTTTTTATTTGAAACATTTTCGGGTATTGCTAACTAAACCATGTTTCATAAACTATGAGAAAAGACATTTGTTATCATGTGGGAAGGGTTAAAAAAACATTAATGAGCAAAAACTACAGGAGTACAGGAGTTAAACTTGTGACAGGAGAAGTCTTTATCAAACAACACAGGGAGATGATTGTATTAAGTAAGTTTTCTGTTGTTCATGATTGTTAGCTCAAAAAAAAAAAAAGGTTTTTTTTTTGGTCAGGCTTTAAATTGTTGAACTTTTTTTTTTATTATTATTCATTCATATTTAGTACAGATTGGTTTCTCTGACTGAATACATTTCAAACACAGGAATTGAATTCTGAAGAAGAGCCTGCTATAGTAAAACTAGATTAGCTAGAATATACTCTGTAGCATACTCTGTAGGACAAATTATGAGGATTTTACATATGTTAAAAGAAGTGAAATCATAAGAAACAAAACATACTTTAAAAAGAAAGAATCCTTTAAAACCTCAGAATAATATAAAATAAAGCTTTTCATTAAGAATTTAATGAATCTAGTATTTCCTGTCACAGCTAATTTCTCAGGCAGTTCATTTATTCTTTGATGTAACTTTAAAGTGTTCATAAAAGAATAGCCATGACTATAGTTACCACATAAATACTGTATCGTTGAAGTAGACCTGTGAATAGAGAAGCAAAATCTCAGCCTTTGCAGTTTATTAAAAAAAAAAAAAAAAAGCCCACTGTTTTAATGCACTTACTTCCCAAGACAGCCAAACCCACCAGAGTGACTTACTAAGGTATCTGGCGTTGATAGCCTCGTGGTGTTCAGTCCTACCAAGGATGGGAGAGTTTGGGACATCCAGTTTGAGATCATTGCCATGGTACTAAGCACAGCGCCAAGCTTCAGCAGTGGAAGGCTCATTGCTGTGGAGCTAATGAGTTTTCATAGTGACTGATTAAGATCCTGGTGCTGGGCTGGCAGCGGGAGGCGTGACTGCAGCAGCCACATCCACGGCATGAAAAGAGATCAACTTCCTTAGCTCTAATCACGCGGGAAAGCTCACAGAACCTCTTTCCCCCACCCTCTCGGGAAGTGCCCTGTTCTTCCTTTTCCTCCTTTACTGCATACTTTGCTGGATCATCACACAAAATATTCTTGATGGGGCTTCCTTGGTAATTTTTAGAGCATAAGGATAAACGGAGGAGGAAACTTGAGCTTTTCCTGCTCCACTGTAGTCAGTTACCATGAAGAGTTCACTGCCTCTGGGATTTCTATCAGGATAATCTGCTGTTCCTTATTCTTCATAAAAACAACAAAAAAACCCTCTTAATTGAGGTCTGTCACAGCACACGTTTCAAACTCCAAACTTACTGTCTACAGATTTCTCTGAGCATGGAAAAAGTGGTTTTAGACAAAACATGAAAATAAAATCTGCAAAGAATATCCAAGATCATTAGATACTGTGTAAGAAATTGTTATTTTCTTTAATATAGTAGCCTAAAATTAGCACTGTTGCTTCTTAAAAAAATTGTCAGGGATTGATAGCTACTGCCTGTGGAGGACACTGCCCTAGGCATATAACATGTGAGCAGACAGAAAAGGCAGCCTTGGAAAAAGGCTTCTGATAATGAAATTTCATAGGTTCCCAGTTTTGCTTTCATGAATGAATGCTTAGCAGCTTCACAGGCACACAGCAAACTCAGTTAAATCTATTTTCACCTTGTGCAGAGTGACAGACTAATATTGGAAGTCTATATCATGAGAGAACATTAAAAACGCACAGGACTTGGCTTCAGGGAATCTTAGGGTCTAATTCCTTGTTCTCTTTTAGTTAGTTGAGTGACTGATCAGTGAATTAAAACTCCTTAGCTTCACTTTGTTTTCCTTCAATGAGTAGAGGTTGGATTCTCTGCTCTCGAAGGCCTCGTCTAGCTTTAAAATCCAATGATCTGTTTATTAGAGTTATGTTGGTAAGTGTGTGTATTGAATTTGGGCTTATGGGTAATTTTAATATATTCTTTTTATAAATACTACAAAATTGCCCACATCCAAATCTCAGGTCCCAGATGGTATAAATCAGAGGCCCCTGTCTTATATAATATATGTGATTTAAAATAAAAATGCAGAGAGAAGACATGAAGAGAAATATGGCTGAACGAAAATTAAATGAAAAGAAATATTATAAAAAAGAAAAAAATATGTTTTGATTCCTTAGGAGAATTCTGTAATTATTTATATCTAGAAAGAAATATATATTTTCTTCAACAGTTTGGCAGAAGAAATAAAGAAAATATCTTTAATAAAATTTAAATATATATGTATATATATATATTTATAGAGGCGTGTGCCTTTATCCTTAAAAACAGCTTTAAACTGGGGTGAGTACTGAGACCCCTCAAATCTTTCTTGCATATATTACCTTGAAATCCAGGCTACGTTTTTTCCTTCAGATGATTTCAGCTGGCCCTTATTGTTTAACCACAGTGCCCATAAAACCAAATACTTCTTAGTTTTGTCTTTTTCAAAAATTGTATCATATGGTAAATTTAACGTAAAAGCACAATAGTTTATATATTAAACATAATATTAAATAAGAGTATTCATGGAAAGGACTATGAAATTTGACATTATTATTACAATATGGCAGTAACAAAACATAAAGTAGATTCACAAATCTAATTCTTTAAAAAATTACCTGGTAAAAAAAAGAGAAGAGTGTCTTTTCAAGAACTTAATTTACAAAATTGAAAACTAATATACGTGCAATTACTGGATAATTTAAGATGCAACATGTCGGATGATCATTATACTTATTAATGAACTATCAGTCAACAAAATAATAGCATCCTTAGAAGACTAATAGCATGAATGTCAGGGGAAATCGGTACTCTTATTTGCAAATTAAAGAGAAATGAAGAAAAATACAATATAATTGGAAGCCTTCTTATAATTTCCCAGAAATGCAAATACCTGCACTGAAGAACTAAAAGAAAACAACAGTGAAACTTTATGGTTTGATAATGTTTATAAACAACATAAAAGCCATAATGTGTTTTCAGAAAAACAGATTTAAAAGGCACACACTGAAAGAAAAAAAGCTTAAATTATGATAATTGTTAGTTATGGAAAATAAAACATAGCTATGATTTGTTAAGGTTAAACAGTTTGCATTTGTCTCATAATCTAGTAAATTGATTATAATTTCCATTTTATAGGTTGAGTTCTCATTTGCAGATGGGGGGAGCTGATTTTTCTATATAGATGTAACAACCTGTGTTCAGGACTAGAAACCCAGTGGTTACAGAAGCTCTATTAATACAAGCATGGTGTGAATGTTGATGGAGGAAGTAGCAAGAAATGAGCCTGGAAATACTAGCAGTTACCAACTCCCAGGGCTTCAGGGTCAACCAAAGATGTTTGGACATTATCTTGGATGTAATTCAGGAGTCTTAAGCAGGGCTCTGAAGTCATTTGTTTTGTGTCTGAGTTTATCACATTGGCATTTTTATGATTTGGGATAGGCAGATGGGGTTGTAGAAACAACAAAGCATATCAGAGGTAAGAGCATCACTTTAGGAGCATATTCTCGTAATTTGGTCAGGAAGTGATTTCCTAGAATACTGTCAGTGGAATTTAAAAGGATGGATTCCATAAAGAATTGGGGTGAAATTAATAGCACTTAGTGATTAAATAGATGTGAGAAGTCTAGGAGAGGAAGTTGCTTGGGGGAATTTCCAGGTTTGGGAATTTGGGTGGTGAATGTTGCTCATCAAGGTAGTAATACAAGTAGACGTATGACTTTAGAGAGACAGTAGATTTTATTGTTATATACTGGATGTTAGTTGCCTGTGGTAGAGAATCCCTGGATGGTGAGGTACTCACATACCACAACTCTTCAGAAAAGAGTTACATTTCATTAGACCATGCAAACTTAATGACCTCATAATATAATAATGTGTCCTACTTAGATAACAAAAATGGTTAATTTTATAATATAGTGTTAAAACTACTAAAAATTTTATTTAGACTTTAATTCAGACAATCTCTATATTTAATTACAAATACATAATTTCCTATATGCTTTTCTTTAAAAATAGCAAAGTAAGCCATACGTTCCTGATCCTGTTTTCTCTTCATTTATTTCCCCTATTACTCACTATCCCTTTGCAGCATATCTTCTTGAGAGTTGTCTGTATTCACTATTTTAAATTTATCTTTCCCTAGTGAACAAAAACTTTCATTAATGGCAAGTTTTTGTTCCTACTTCTCTGCTCCACTCGATACTACTTTTATCAAGGCTATGGATAATACCACATTGCTAGATCCAGCAGTCAGTTCTTAGTTCTCAACTTTCTTGACCTATGAATAGCATTCGTCAGTTACTTTCTCCTCCTTGAAATATTTTTTTTCATTTTTTTATTATTAGATTATAAATGCCTTATAATGTTGTTAGTTTCTGCTATACAACAAATCAGCTGTACGTATACATATATCCCCTCTGTTTAGCCTCCCTCCCACGCTCCCACCGCATCCCACCACTTGAAGGATACCACATTCACCTAGTTTTCCTTCTACTTTCTGACAGCTCTTTCTCAGTCACATTTGTTGATGCTTCTTCATCTATATGCTAATGACTCCCAAATTCATTTCTTCCTCACAAACCTCTCCTATCAATTCAGACCTGTATATCCAATTATCTACTTGACATCTCCACTTGGATGGTTAATAGACTTCTTAAATTGAACATGTTAAAAAAAATGAGCTTCTGATATGCCTTTCTGCTCTCTAGTGAACAAAACAAAAGAAATAAACCAAACAATTATATACATGCAATCATTCCTAAATTCTTCTTTATTTCAGCTCCATCGTTGAAAAGTTAGATTTCAACCTTAACTTTTTATTTTATTTTTCACATCTTATCAGTTTCAACAGCATATCTTTTCATCTCTACTTTCAAAATATACCCAACATTCACTGTTTCACATCACACTCACTGCTACCAGGCTGCTCCAAGTCATCATCATCTTTTCATCTGTTACAAGAGCCACCAGTTATTGACCTTGTACCATTTCAGTCCTTTTGTAATCCCCAGGAATGATGCTAAAGCTGAAACTCCAGTACTTTGGCCACCTCATGCGAAGAGTTGACTCATTGGAAAAGACTCTGATGCTGGGAGGGACTGGGGGCAGGAGGAGAAGGGGACGACAGAGGATGAGATGGCTGGATGGCATCACTGACTCGATGGACGTGAGTCTCAGTGAACTCCAGGAGTTGGTGATGGAGAGGGAGGCCTGGCGTGCTGCGATTCATGGGGTCGAGAAGAGTCGGACATGACTGAGCGACTGATCTGACTTGAATCAAAGTGATTCTGTTAAGTTACAAGTCAGATTATATTATTCTTCTACTTTAAGTTATTTACTAGATTCCTATTGCACCCTCGCTAAAGCAAAAATGTTTAGCATGATCGTAAGGGTCTGCATAATCTGCTTTCTCTTACTTCTCTAATCTCATTTCTTATAACCCTTCCCTTCATTCTCTTCAATGGAGTCACTCTCGTTCTTCAGGGATGCAAGATAATTTTCTACCTCAGGGCTTTTGGAATTGCTCTTCTCTGGCGGAATTCCAGTTTCTCAAATGTCTTCTCACTTCCTTTCTGTTTTAATTCAAAGATCACTTTCTTATAAAATCTTTGCTGACTATGCTGTCTCAGATTGCTACACTTTTCATCTAATCATTTCATGTTATCCTTTGCTGATTTGTACTTTTTTTTTTTTCCCATAGAATTTACCACAGGTTAAGATCCTATATAATTATTCATCTTGTTTTTTACTTGGTTTCTCCTCTAGAAATAAAGCTTCAGGAAAGCAGGAATGTTGCCTATTTTGTTCACTGGGGTATTTTCTATGCCTAGGAGAGTGCCTAGTACATGGCAGTACATGCCTAGTAAATGTGTGCACAAATTAATATACTACTGTTTTGTCCTTGAATTTCCCTCATGTTAAAAGGAGACCCTTTTAAATGCAAAAATTGAAATAAAGCACCCCTCTATTTTTTGCAAAATAAGCCAGAGTAATATTATTGCATTTTGCATGTGTGTGTTTGTGTCTGCATAATGAACATATACCTGAGTATAAGGATAGTTTATACTTAAAAGTTAAGAACATTTGTTCCTTCCAAAATTGAGATTTAGAATGCAAGCACTTCTGGTGTAAGCCAACAAGTCCTGTCTCTAACTCGTATTCTGACTTCTCCTGATACGCCTCAAGTCACTGGAACCCTAAATAAATATGAAAGCAGTCTTCTTTCCCTTTTGCCTTTGGCTAATGAAGTTTGTCTCTGATAACACAGGGTGAGATGGAAGAGACTGTAGGCTATGGAAAGGATGGGTTTAAATAAAATGAATTGGAGAAGATGGAGATCTGAGTGTCCATTCACTTGACTTCCTTTCATTTGTCCCTTGGCAATCAATTAGGGACTACTTGTGGCTCCTGGAATTCAGTGCTTTGCCATTCTTGCCTTGAGGTTTCAGTGTTGTCTTAAAACTGTTCACTGAGAAAGAATGAATTGAGTGAAAAACATTAGCAAAGTTCTCTAAAGGAGGGATTTCTGTCTTCTTATCTTTGCCTTCATCTGTGAAGCTGACTGATGCTGTATAAGCCCGGGGGATCCTCTGTTGGCAGCTGCTGTTGCTACTTCAAAGGAGAAAAAAATGGATGTGTGGGGGAGGAATATATTCAGGGCAAACATGGTTTTTTCCTCTTTCTACTCAAAATTGAAGAAGTGAGAAAATATAAATCTAGGATTGAGCTAGATGGAAGGAGGATACAAAGTGGAACAAAGAGAGCCCCTCAGACTATAAGGCAAAAGACTTAAATTCTGCATCATCTTCCTCATTGCCTTGCTCCAGGTTGTTCTACTGGGAAATTAAGAAATTAAACTGAATTTCCTGTATAGTCCATTCCATGATACAGTGCCATATTTAAGAGCCCAGGTTTGATCTTTGCAGTCACACAGGCCCTTCCTTACTTTCTGCTTTGACGCTACTAGACTAGATGGCTAGCTGTGTGACTGTCCAGACCCTGGGTATAAATTGGGGATAATAAGAGAATCTGATTCCTTAGGAATTTGTGGGGATGAAATAATCATCTGCATATATAACCCTTATCACAAGACCTGGAAAACAAGGGGTGCACAATCAGTATTTGTCATCATTATTCTAGTGCAAAAGATGTTTATCTTTTCCCCACAGTTATAGAAGAAAGAATAGAGACAGAAATTGTTAGCAATGAGGAAGTGAAGATCACCAAACTTTGTATAAATTACTGATAGAAAGGTTTAGATTTAAGAGTTTTAAAAGTGGAAAATATTCTTAATTCTAATATGATTGATTCAAAGGGAATGACTGCTCACAATATCCTAGAAAGGATTTAAAACATATACATCCCATAGGCCAGCTTTGAGGAGCTTCTTATTTAAGCCTGTCTGCCTGGCACTGTTCTTAGAACTTCATTTGTATGAATTCATTTAGTTCTCACATGACCTCTATGAGGTTGGTATTGGTACTATAACCAGTTTGTAGATGAGGAACTGAGATACTGTAAGGTTAAGTAAGCTAGGACTTCCCTGGTGGCTCAGACGGTAAAAGTGTCTGTTTACAATGCGGGAGACTCGGGTTCGATCCCTGTGTTGGAAGATCCCCTGGAGAAGGAAATGGCAACCCACTCAAGTACTCTTGCCTGGAAAATCCCATGGACAGAGGAGCCTGGTAGGCTACAGTCCATGGGGTTGCAAAGAGTCAGACACGACTGAGTAACTTCACTGACTTCACTAAGTAAGCTAGCTGAGGTCACACAGCTAATTAAGGGTAAGTGTAGTATTTGAACCCCAGCTGTCATGTTCTAAGTATGCTCTTAAGTGTTATGCACACACACATACAATAACAGTATTAAAGCAACTACTAATTTCAAACTTTATCTTTTTTAAAAAATTGGGATTATTTGGGGGAAGCATTGCAGTGAAGTCATTGCATGATCTCAGTAAATGAATACTTAAAGCTGAACATAAAAATTAAAAGTAACATATTTTCACTTATTGAGTTCATCTTTGAATGTGACAGAGCAAGGCTGTCATCAGGGAGACACTGACTCTCAGGTAAGTGTTCACTCCCTGCTTCATTTTCTTTGGAATCTATTTTCAGATTTTTCTAACTCACCCAGCTTATAAGGGCAAACTGAAGTGTCAGATTATTGCCAAGATCTTTTCTGGAAGAAATTGTTTAGGAAGAGAAATCCCAAAAGAGGTTGGAAAATTGCCTGGTGATCAGAAAGAAGACTATCCCAGTGGTAACATGAAAGAATAAAATTGAATCTTGAGACGTGCAATTTTCTATAAGGTTGTAAGTTGTTTCTTAAAGCATATCTCCCTCTTGACATTTGAAATGTTTAGCTGGAACTAAAATTCTGGTAGTAGTAAATAACTCTGAACCTCAGAGTATAAGAGAAGATTACATTTGTAGACTGCTTTTTAGCAAATTCACAGAAATAGCAGGAGCTCTGGAGAGTTAGTGTATATGTAGCAGCATTAGCTACTTATTTGTCAGCATTGTCCCCTCCTCAGTATGTGTAGTCAAGGTTGTTCCGTAATTTTTCAAGAAAGATCCAGCAGACAAACATAGTTAAACATAAATGTTTAAAGATCTGAACTTGAAACATCAGGCAAGCTTTGTCACTGAAAGTGTCATAAGAGTTATGTAGTTCTATGAAAGGCGGTCAGTAAAACAGTTAAGGCCAGGTCGTTAAAATAAATATCACATAAATGATGCTGCACAAACTCATTACCTCATTCCCTTGTCCTTTTCTGTGTCAACACATTTAAGAACTACTGGCCTTGTAGAAACAGTTTTAGGAGGGCATAAGTAACTTAACTTAGAAATAGTTGCCTTTGTGAATACTCATCTAAAAGGAGTCCAGTGACATATGTATGAACTTGACAATGGATAAGAAAAGGAAAACAGTGTTGATAGAGGTTGTCCCTTGTTATTGAAATCAAATACTTTTTTCTGCTTCTTAATTTTTTTTTATTCTCTCTGTATTTCCCAGATTAATTATGTATTATTTTCTGATAATAAATTATTGATAATGAATTTCTGATAATAAATTGTTGTTAGAAAAACAAGCAGAAGTATGTCATTATCTTGTCATTGACTTTTAAAGACACTAATCTACTAAACATTTATTAGATATTCAATATATTCCTTGGTCCAGAAAGAGTACTATACTGAAAAATGCAAGATTGATTGGGTACAGCGTCATCTTTTGGGTAATTTACCAATCTGGGAATGTAACAGAGTATAAACAAACATGCACACATGAGCTAAATGGTTCCGATCTTATAGACGTACTGGAGGAGTAAAAGAAAAGGAGACGGTACCTCATAGTGAAATGGCCAGGAAAAATATAGTGCTTGAACTGGTTTTAAAAGTTTAGCTCTAATTTTCTGAATTTTTCACTCCAGGAAATGGACAGTGTCATTTACTATGGACCCCAAAATAAAATTTAAGTCACAGGAATTTTGTTTTATGCTTCAAAAAGTAGAGAATTATATTCTTCAGCCCTTCCTTTGTTAATATTCACCATTTGTGCTAGTACTTTACATTTTTACTTCTCTTCCAATTTTAAACCCATTATATTTACTTAAACCATAACAATATAGGGCTACTGAGTGAAAAAGAGACTAGAAAAAGTGAACATTATTGTGAAAACAGCATTTTCTCTGAGAAGGAGGTGATGCGATAGAAATATCAAAACTCTTAAAGGACATTGAATTATCAAGAAAACTGTATTTAAAATTACATGTCAATCAGCAGTAAGTTTGAATTCTAATATTTATACATAATCTGAGTCATAAAGCATATGGCTGAAAATTTAATTCTAGTGTAGAGGCTTCTTGTCAAGTGTCTGCTAAAAGATATGAAGACACAGTATAGCGTGAAGAGTGTTGAGATATTGCCATTATTGAAAGCAGATCATCTTTGCATTGTATTCTCTTTCCCCCTCCCCCCTCCCTGCTTTCCCTTCTCCCTTTTTTCTCTCCCTTCTTTTCATCTTCCACTCTCCTGTGATTCTGACGTGTTCCCTAGGCTGTATGGCTACAATTTAAGCACAGATAATTCTAGTATTTTACATTTCCAATTTGGAAGTTTTATGTTTTACCTCTCTACTCATTCAACGCTATTTAAGAAAAAACAAAATAAAAGTTCCTTTTTCTGAACATTCATGCATGCTAATGCTATAGTTGACCTCCTACTGTGGTCCTTAAAGTTTTCAAGAAGTTATTGAATTTAAAGCTGGAGATTGTTCATAACTTCTGTTCAAAATGTATGTCATTCATGTGCACATCATTAATAGCTTTTTCTTCTAAGAGTGATTCAGAAACATGCCCATGATAAAATATGTCCTTTCTTATATAGTTTACCTTTCAATAATATATAACATCTATCAAAATACATGTATAAGTTAGTATTTTCTATAAAACCTCCATTTAGAATTATTTGAGAAGCAGTGTTTATTGCATGGTGAATTACTTATGCATTCAACAGGGATTTATTGATCAGCCTCTCTATGTGTGTGCGTGTTAAGTCACTTCAGTCATGTCTAAGCCTGTGTGACTCTATGGACTGTCGCCTGCCAGGCTCCTCTGTCCATGGAATTCTCTAGACAAGAATTCTGGAGTGGGTTGCTATTTGCTTCTCCATGAAATAGAGTATTGAAGAAAAAGTGCTGAGGAATCACCTAGAACAGGGATAAATATTAAGGTACATATGAATCACTGGGGGGTGGGGATATTGTTAAAATGTAAATACATTCTATTTCAGGTGCTGAGAGCAGGGCCTGAGGTTCTACATTTTTAACAAGCTCCCAGGCAACCAGAAGTGGCTGATCTACAGACCACTTTGGTAGATGGGGCCACAGAAGCCACCCAGAGACAAGAGAACTAAGTGAAGAGCTGATGTTTGTGGACACATTCTGTGTCCAACAAAAGAGGTACAACCAAGGAAGGAAAAAAAGGTCAAGCTCTGCAAGAGAGGGGAGTGAGGATTCCCAAACAAAAATTTCGTACTGAAAAAAAATGTTCCCACCGTCCAGAGAGTTGTTAGCAGAAAGCAGACATTTACATTTAATACATTTGAAATGGGTCCTAAAATTTCTTAAAAGTAAAGTTCTAGTTAGAATTTTATCTTGAAAAAGAAAGGGGAACACAAAATAAAGTATCTTAAAATTGTGGGGATATATTAGCATAGATAAGAATAGATGAATAATATGTGTGTATGAGATTATTATTTTTTTAAATCTTATCATTTGGTTTCATAGCACAATCATAAAGAGATTTGTTTTTGCAAAACTCTTCAAGAAATTCCCTAACTTTTTCAGAACCTCTCTTGTTCCTTTGACATGCAAATCATTGTCTCTTAAAGAGCTCATTCCGTAATTTCTCTCTTCAATTGTTAAAAGATATAAATTTGCCAGTTACTGTTTAATAATTCCTATGTATTTTATCAGGGCAGTTCTCTCATAACACTTCCACCACTGCATGAAATTATGTATTTTGGATGATTTTGACTAACTTCTCTTATATTTGCATTGAATAGCATTGGATACTTGCCAACCTAAAAATCAGTTGCTCTTGATGGATGCTATCATTAAGGAGTAAGGGATATTTTAGTAGGATTTGAGGGGTTTCATTTTAAAAGTGTCCATAATTATTAAATATTTGCATTTTGATGGTTGTTGCTGTCTTATACAGCTTCACAATGGCAGGACTTGGGTGACATGAACTCAGGGTTGACTAGACACTTAGCATAGGCAGTTACCCATGTACTCTGATACTGGGATGAGTGGAATAAAAGAGGATGATGTTTTCACATAATTCACTCATTTTAGGGAAATAGTGGGGCTTCCCTCACAGCTCAGTTGTTAAAAATTTGCCTGCAATGTGGGAGACCTGGGTTTAATCCCTGAGTTGGGAAGATTCCTTGGAGGAAGACATGGTAACCCACTCCAGTATTCTTGCCTGGAGAATCCCCATGAACAGTGGAGCCTAGCAGGCTATGTCCCTGGAGTTGCAGAGTCAGACATGACTGAGCAACTAAGCACAGTACAGTCTATTAACTATATCTAGAAAGTTGATGCATTGTGTTTCAGCAGTTATGAAAGCTGAAATGTGTACATTTGATTTGGTTATATTCTCGTCCAACCAGGGAGGAAATAATCAGGGGATATGTGGAGTTCTGGGTACTGCCTTAAGTTACCAGTGTTAGAGTCTCACTGAAGTCTCCAGGTATCCCCCAAACCCCAGGAACATACTGGGCCCACAGAAGGTTCAAGCTAAAGGAAAAACCTGAAAAGTTGCTAATTGGCAGCTGAACAAAAATGAAACTACCCACGTGATGAGGATTGGCAGGTGGGGATACCTGGATTCTAATCCTAGTTCTTCATTTAAATTTAGCAGTCTGGCATACCTGAGTCACCTTTTCAGCTCCAACATCCTCTGACTCTGTGTACATAGTATTAAAAGCATGGGTTTTGAAATTGTATAGACCTGGGTTGGAATCCCAGTTCTGTCACTTACTATGTGATCCTGAGTACTTTCTGAAACTCATTCTACTGATCTTAAAATTAAGGATTTTAATAACTACTGATAGAACCCATCTGATAAAGAACATTCAGGCCATGTATATAGTCCAACAGAGTTAGGCCTATTAACTTGTCATATCACGAGAGGTGCCACACCAGGGTAACCATGGAGCATCTCACCACGTAAAGGAAGGAACAGGGTTTAAAATAGGACTTGAGGGAAGGATAGAGTTTACATAGCATTTAAATAGAGCAGAATTTTGATAATGCTAAAAAAAGAGCAAGGCTCTGATGTAAAGCACTGAACATGAAGACTGAGTTGAGAAGTGGACTCTGGATTCTGTTTCCTTGGAAACTACAAAGTTAGGATGAATGCTAAACATGGTGTCCCAAAAAACCTTATCTAAGTTTTGTACCTGGGTTGGAAATTGAGGCTGCTTCTCAGTGTCAGAGTCGCTCAGATCCTCTAGGCAAGAGTGGACTGTTCCGTTTTTACCGATCTGATTTCAAACAGCTAAGTTTCTCGTAGTCTGTGGTTTCAGCAATCCAAGTATCCTGACACTACCTCCTCCAGGGAAGTAACAAAAGCTGTTTTTAGAGGTTGACTCATGAGCCTGTATTGGAGTGTGTTGTCATGCCCTTCTCCAGGGGATCTTTCCAACCCAGGGATTGGACCGGGGTCTCTTAAGTCTCTTGTACTGGCAGGCAGGTTCTTTATCACTAATCCACCTGGGGAACCCTACTAATAAAATTAGACAATGCGTTTGAAGTGCTAGGCACAGCTCCTGTCCTCTAAGCAATTATTACAGTTAGTAGTAGTAGTACGATTGTTTAGCTCTCCTTTCACACATAACCTTTCCGTAATAAAATTGGTTGTTGATTTTAAAGTGCCCAGTCTTTCATCACTAGAACACAACTTTGAAAGCCTAATCAGTCAACAAAGGGATGGAGTCCACTGTGACCTTATGAGCCCAGTGCCTTGAACAGACGTCTGGATGCAGTATCGTCACTCATTGCCCTTGAAAATACAGATTTCCTGCCCAGGCTTGATCAGAAATACTCCTCAAGGGGCTTGGAATGGGACATATATTTGTACTTTTCAAAAATTCCTGGTGTTGATGCCCAGCCAAAATTTCAGAAACATCCATATAAGCAAATAAGCCCAGGGAAGCATCATCACAGTCCGTACATTATCCCCAAATGGTTAAGAGTAAAGATTTAAAATGTCAAAGGTATGGCTTAAAGGTCATCTAGTCCAGATTTCACTCAATACTGAAATGTACTTTGCAACATCCCTGATACTAGCATTTTTCATCCAAGATACTTTCAGTGTTGGTAAAATCAATCTTACACAACTAGCTACTTTGATATTAGATATGTCCTACTATGAGTAAGACCTCGTTGCCATTCATATTCCATTGACCATTTTGGTTCTGCCTTGTGTTATACCAACTGAGAGGTCTACTTCTTTCTGTTATGATATGGCCCTTTAAAATAACAAACTCCCTAACCTTGCCTTTTTTCAAGTCGAATATGCCCAGACTTTTTGGCTCTTCCTCTAATGATATGCTTGTAAGGCTTTTACCTTCCTGTTATTCTTATTTGGACACACTCTCGTTGGTTAATATTACTATGCTCAGAACAGAATGAAACTCTCTGAAATATGCCAGGTTTGTCTGATGATCCTAGATCAGAGAAGAATAAAAAGGCTTATTCATACATGTTTTTCTTTTGCAGGATTAATGAAATTTACTGTAATTTAAATATATTATCCTTCCCTTAATGAATTTTTATTATAACTGACTTAAAATGTTTTCCACTCTAACAACTGATGTTTATTAAAGTCAAATCCAGTTTGAGAGAACATGGAAAATTTGCACGTATGATAATCTATATCTCAGTGGTGAATGAAATTAAAATTTTCTCATCAGTCCACAGGATGATTTAAGAAACATTGTATTTTTAAAATTCCTTAAGCAGTCGCTATGCTCAGATTTCCCAAATAGCTGATCTGCCGAGAATTTGAGAGTCTTACATTCTGGATCTCCAGGCATCTTGCTGATTGAGAAGTGGGCTGCAACTCAGTGGAGAAAACAGCTTAGAGGCTACCAGTGCTTTTTCTGTTTTATGGCTTTGAACTCTAAAATTCAATACTCTTCCTCTTTTCCTTACCCATTTAGCAAACTCAAATGTATTGGATTAGCTGACATATAGTTGGTTAATTCAGGGAAGATGTCAATATAATGTGTATTTAGATTGGTTCATATGTATTTTTTCCAAATTATTAACATCTTGCACCAAAAGTAACAGAAGCAAAGTACAGTAGCACAGCTGAACACAGCAAGCTGAAGTTATGTGCTTCTTTATACATTGTCCAATGTCATTTTTCCTC
Organism: Bos indicus x Bos taurus; assembly: GCF_003369695.1. NCBI lineage: Eukaryota > Metazoa > Chordata > Mammalia > Artiodactyla > Bovidae > Bos > Bos indicus x Bos taurus. The sequence continues at coordinate 41,592,547 of NC_040078.1, read as the reverse complement.
CCTTGAGGGGGACATGCACTTTGTCCTTTAGCTGAGTACTCCCAGATTGTGCCTTTTGCTCTTTATAGCTCAGTTGACTCAATAGGTCCTTACCTCCCTTTCCATCAAGTTGTCTTCAAATTTTCTTGAAAGTTAAAATCCTATATTCGCTGAAATATTTCCTTACTTATTAGAAACTATATATGTTTAACCATTTTAGTATGCTAGCACAGTCATTTTTTTGTTAGTTCTCTAATCAGATCATATAGATGTGAGTGGTTTGACATAACCAATTATCTTGTAACCCTTCTTGTTTTTAATGCATGATTTTGGAAACGTGATATTTTTCATCAGGTGTTTATTTTGCATTTTATTTGCAGAGTACTTAGGACTTTCCTAGCCAGGATTGGTTGAGGGATAGTGTGGTTTGAGGGGTTTTGTGGGGCTGGGATCCTCTAACCCTCAGCCAGCTCAGTACCTGAGCTTCTTCTAACTCAAGTGTTTGGGGTCACCCTCAACATCAGTGCCAATATGCCTCACTAAATGTGAACATCTAATGGCTGAATAGATGACACTTTTCTCTGTCAGGAATTGTCAGCCACCTCAGTACCACTACATGAAGAGGCTGGCCCATAAAAACAGATGCTCAGGATTCCTACATTTTTGCCCCATGGTGATATAGCCACTATCCCATTCCATTTGGCATTATCCAATATGATTTTGCTTTATCTTTATTCCTTGGCTTTAATTTCTTGCCTCAGACCCCAGAGTTGATAAGTATCTCTTTCCCCTCCACATATGGAATTCACTTTTGCTTTCCTCAGGTGTCTGTACCACACAAACTTTATTTCTGTGTGGTTTCTTGTTTATTCTGTCTTTTCTATTATGTTTCTAAGCACAGTGGATCCTTCTCAACCAGGCAGATTTTTCAGTAGTATCTCTGGTTAGAACAGCCTTGGCCAGTCCTTAAGAGGAAGTTGATTTAGACAGACTCTGTCATGGGAGCACATAATGACATTTTTGATCCTGAGGGCTTACTTTCAAAGACACTATTACTTTCCAATAAGGCTGTGCCTTTTCAATCTTTATATCTACAAAAGCAATCTATTTATTAGCACAAGACCAGAGTGGAATTCAATTTATGCTGCAGACCTCTATGCCTTTCGTTCTTCTTTTATAATGTTTTTTTAATGTTATTTTATATTCTGGTAGATTGTTCAAGTATATTGACAATTTTATACATGGGGAAGGATATTAGTGTAGATGGTAAAGGCATATTAATTTTTCCAGGTCAGTGGCAGGTCATTCAGGAATATTTTGTGCCATATAAGAATGTCCTATTCTAAAATCATTAGTCTTTATCCTCACATATCTAATACCCCCATAAAGTCACAGCCTGGACAAATCCTGGGAGACACTGGCTGTGGTGCCCTCAGCCTAGGACTGGTAATGTTCACATGGACTCAGAGTTGGTGAGCTCAAGGACTACTAGGTCAAAACATGAAACTCTTAAACATTTAACTTCACCAGATGTTCCTTTAAGAAAAGAAAAAGAAAGGTTTTTATTAAGGTCCCTAAGAATTCACACAACATTTTTTGTTGGTTGAATGTTTATATATTTGGTCAGAATCTTTCTCAGAGAAAGGTAATCCAGTGATTTATCATTATATGTAACAAAGCTGCTTGCATTTATAATAGCACCAAAAAACGAAAACAGCCATTATGTTTAACAAACTGAAAAAAATCTATCAGTATGTAGAGCACTAATGACCATTCATTTCTATATTTAAACATAGCCAGATGAAACAACTTGTCTCTAATTCCCAGAAAATTGTTTTACCAGCCAAGTATATTTAAGGAAACGCCATTTATGTTTGGTAAATATAAACTAATAAACTACAATTATTTCTACTTTAAAAATGTCATCGCTATTTTGGAAGTAGAAGCTCAGTATTTTGTCTCGGTCAATAGAATCATTGATTCTGATTAAAATGTATTTTTGTGCTTGATTTAAATTGAATAAAGCTTCTTTAACTATATCTATATTATTTCTTTTACCAAAATTAAATGCTTTCAATATCATTGCTCAAATACTGTAATTTCATGTTGAATCTATAGATCATAAAATTTGAAAATACATAATGCCACCTCTGAGTTTACAGTGATTAGTGCCTTAATTTAAATGCTTGGCTTCATAATATCATAAGTACTTTGTTAAATGTTATAGTATATTAGGAATGCAATCTCTGTTTTAAAATCCGGTTAGTGTTCATTTTAAAAATAGCTATAAAAGAATATGGGAAATTGAAGAGCATTTATTGGTACTTAATGTAAGCTCAGTAAATTATCCAAATAAGCATTCATCTCCATATTAATGATTTTACATATGCATTCTGCATAAAACTTTGTAAGTTAGGTAATCATTGAACTGCAACAGGTAATGATCATTTACTAAAATATTTGAAATAGTTTTTTTAAATAAATAATAAGTATTCAAAGTAATCTTTTAAATAAACAATAAGTGTAGCACAGTACTGGAATATGGTTTCACTAATTTTAGGTTTTATATGTGTCAGTGATTTAAAATATTTATTTGTTTTGACTGTTTGTTGTGCCTGAGAGAAACCAAGTAAAAATATTACATTCTGATGATGTTAGAGGACAGTGCCATTCTCTAAAATTCAAACACTTGGCTCTTTGCTTACACAGTGGTGACTTACTGGTTTGCCTTTTGTGTAGTCTTGGGACAGCAATGTGTTTCTAGGCCCCTAGAAGTGGCTCTAGTGGTAAGTGCCTGCCTGCCAATGCAGGAAATGTAAGAGATGTGGGTTTGATCCCTGGGTCGTGAAGATCCCCTGGGGAGGAGCATGGCAACTTTCTCCAGTATTCTTGCCTGGTGAATTCCACGGACAGAGGACCCTGGTGGGCTACAGTCCTTAGAGTTGCACAGAGTCTGGCACAACTGAAACAACTTGTCTCACACACACGCACTACCCGTTGTATTACAAGTACTATACAACAGGCTTTTGTGGTTGCTTTGTATTGTTAAACCTATTTTGATCATGAACAACTGGAAGTCCAGAGAGTTTAAAAGCATTTGTCATACAGCAAGGTGGCAGACAAAAAAAAAAAAAAAAAAAATCGAAGCATCTGATTCTTCAAATCTGGAAATTATAGTTACTGGTAATTTTAGTCTTTGTGATCCTCTACAACTAGGACACTTTTGCTGTCATAACTTGAGCACTAATCTAAAAATGATAGACTGCCATAGCACTGTATATAGCAATGTTCTTAAAATCCAGGAAGGATTGTTACACCTTGGCAGTTATACAGTGTTTATTAAGAGGATGTGGACTACAGTGTTATTCCTCTGCCTGGTTGTTTCATGTTAGGCAGTATTCTGCTCCTTGAAGAAGAATGAGGTTCATAATTATTTATCCCACCATGTCAAAATAACTCAGTGATAAAGAGCTTGTTCCCTAGATTTAGCCAGAACTGGCTGTGAATTCTGGTTCTGTTACCTTAACAATTCTGTAAGGAAGTTATTTAACTTATAGATACTTCAGTTACCTTATCTTTATATTAGGAATAAATACTACTACTTAACTGATAAAGTTATTGTGAGGATTACCATGGAATAATTGACCATCTAAAATGCTTAGTATAGTGTGTAAACTATATTAATATTAAAAATATTAGCTATTGCCTATATTGACTTCCAAGAAATACCATGTAGTCAGTAAATAATTGTGAATTTTACTTGTCAATTAAAAAATCAATTTCTTTATCGTCCCCACATAATGTGCATATTATCTCTTTGTACTTGGACATTTAAAAGATCTCTGAGATGTCATTAGCTTCAGAGATGTTGCTCACCATTTTAAAAACCGTCTATAATTCATCAGTAACATTGTGCTAACTTTTGCCCCTAACAATCTTCCCTGACACACGGTTTCAGCCACACTGCACAACAGTGACCTCATTGCCCTCACTGGTATCACTGAGACTAGTAAATGTGAAATTATCCATACTTGAATTGGCTGCAGATAACACAGGCCTCATCATACAAGCATGGGATTTACAGTTTTTTCATAAAGTATATGTAGTCCCTGCCTGGCTTTCCAATTGCTTATTCTACTTTGTCACAGTATAAGACATCCCAATAACTAAGTTTCTGGTTCCTCTGTGCCCTTGGATACTATTTCTTTCTTCTAGAATATTAAAGGGTTTCTTATCCATAAAAATTTAACTCAAAATTTGTTTTCTCTCTGAAGGTTTTCTCAGCTCCTGCCTTTCAGCTAACTTAGGGGAAATCAGAGAGGTGTTTTCTTACAGTGGTTTCCAGTGGAGATAGAAGTAGAGTCAGAATTATAGGGATTTTAAAAATATTTGTATGTTAGGGACTCTACCGAATGTTGTGGGGAGCACTGGAATGTATGATATAAATTTTTTCCCCACATATTTCTAAAGCATCCACTACTTCTTTCTGTCACCCCATAGAGAAGCACTGAGTCTTGATTCTGTGGCTCTTATACTACCTAGTTAAGGTGTCAGTCAGCCAGTTCAGTCGCTCAGTCATGTCCAACTCTTTGAGACCCCATGGACTGCAGCACGCCAGGCTTCCCTGGCATAAGTGTAATACTTCTGTGAATCCCCTCATGACTAACAATTTCATTAATTAGAATTATTTCTGAGCTCATACTGCTTGGTGAAATCAATTTAAAGAAATTGGTTTATGAAACAAAGTAATTAAATCTAGTAGTAATGAAGGAAAGTGAAATGACTCTGTATACAACAGAATTTTTAGATAGATAATCTCCCTTATACTGAAAGGGAAAGTACTGAGATGTCAGTTGGTGAGCAATCTGGAAAAGTACTTAAAATACATATTGATTAAGGGTAAGTGAAACAAATCTGTGTGATATTGTAATGGTGGATGCATGTCCTTATACATTTGTCAAAACCCATAGAATGAACAATACAAATAGTGATTCATAATGTACACTGTGAGTGAAAGTTGCTTAGTCTGTCCGACTCTTTGCGACCCCATGGACTATATAGTCCATGGAATTCTCTGGGCCAGAATACTGGAGTGGATAGCCTTTTCCTTCTCCGGGGGATCTTCCCAACCCAGGGATCGAACCCAGGTATCTCGCAATACAGGTGGATTCTTTACCAGCTGAGCCACAAGGGAAGCTCAATGTACACTGTGGACATTAGTTAATAGCAATGTGTTAATATTAGTTTGTAAGTTCTAACAAAGGTACCACATTGTATTAGTTTGAGCTGCTGCTGCTACTGCTGCTGCTAAGTCGCTTCAGTCGTGTCTGACTCTGTGTGACCCCATAGACGGCAGCCTACCAGGCTCCTCCGTCCTTGGGATTCTCCAGGCAAGAACGCTGGAGTGGGTTGCCATTTCCTTCTCCAATGCATGAAAGTGAAAAGTGAAAGTGAAGTCGCTCAGTCATGTCTGACTCTTCGAGACCCCATGGACTGCAGCCTACCAGGCTCCTCCGTCCATGGGAGTTTCCAGGCAAGAGTACTGGAGTGGGGTGCCATTGCCCTCTCCATAGTTTGAGCTACTGTAACAAAATACTGGGTGTCTTGGTGTCAGAGGCTTATCTTCTCACAGCTCTGGAGGCCGTAAGTCAGAGATCAGGGTACCAGCATAGCAGGTCCTGGCAAGATCTCTCCTGACTTGCAGATGACTGCCTTTACATTGAGTCCTAACATGGCAGTGAAAGTTCTGATCTCTTCTGAGGGCACGAATGCCATCATGAGAGGCCCACCCCTCATGATTTCATCTAAACCTGCTTATCTCCCAAAGCCTGAATTTCAAAATACCATCACATTGAAGTTTAGGGATTCGATATGAAATTCAAGTGGCATACAATACAGTTCATTACATGCATTAATGCAAAATATTAATAATAAAGGAAATTGTGCAGATATCTGCACCAGGAAGTTGTATTTGGTAGACTGTACTTTCTACTCAATTTTTCTGTAAACCTAAAACTATTCTAAAAATGAATTTTATTCATCTAAAAGTTTGAAGTACATATTCTGGGACACAGGAAGATTTAAATGAGCAAATGTAAATTGCATACAGGAAGTGGCAATTCAATATACTGAATATTGACCTTCCCAGATGGAGCTAGTGGTAAAGAACCCACATACCGATCAATGCAGGAGGCCTAAGAGATGTAGGTTCAATCCCTAGGTAGGGAAGATCCCCTGGAGGAGGGCATGGCAACCCACTTCAGTATGTCCTGGAGAATCCCATGGACAGAGGAGCCTGTTAGGTTGCAGTCCATGGGGTCACAAAGAGTTAGAACAACTGAAGCGACTTAGCACATACTGAATGTTATAAAACAGTATTATTTCAGATATGCTGTTTTTCTGTCATTAGACCCTTTGTCCCGTTTTGAAGCTATAACAAGATCCCCAAAAATGTTTTTATGGACGAGAATTGGAAAATATCAATTCTTATATGTAACTTCCATAATCTTGCAAAAATGGCCTTGCCAATTTTGAAATAACTACAAGAAAAGGTTTCAGTGGCGTGATTTAAGTGAGTGTCACAAAGTAGACTTTAGTTGAATAACAAAGCGTTTTAATGTTTCTTGAAATTCATGTCAATGTATGGCAAAAACCACTACAATGCGGTAAAGTAATTAGCCTCCAATTAAAATAAATAAATTCATATTTGAAAAAAACAATTTGCGCAAAAATGAGGAAACAATTTACATAAACGGCTGATTTGCTCACGCTAAAGAGAATTTATCAGAACTCTCTGGTAGATTCAGTGTTGCTCTCCTAATTTATTTACTGTACTTCAGATTAAAGGATTTCAGAAGTAACACAAGGAGGTTGTAAATATTTAAAAGATGGTGGCTTAGATCAGCAATTCCTAAGGTTCTTGGTTTAAAATTTATTTTTCTCTTATACTTAAAGTGAAGATTGGGATTGTTCATAAATATTCATTTCATGAATATCTTTCCACAACTCTCTTCCTACTGCGGAAGCCACCTGCTCCGAGCAGCCTTAGAGTGCAAACCATATCAGAGAGAATTGGCGTATGCCAGAAGGCAGTGGTGCCAAGTGTTGGATGCCTTCTCAGTCTCCTTCCTCCAGACAGCAATTCCAAAGACACCTGGACAGTGAGTGCTGAGAGACATGATGGCTGCTGGGTAATTTCATAATATATGCTCTAAAATGCTTTACAAACTTACATATTTTAAAGTATTTCTGTATCCTCTGGGATGAAGTCTGGCTAAAACATAAGTGTTAGTTTCAGAAATTTGGGGTAGTCAGTTAAATAGTTCTGGCTCTGTTGTTTTATTTGTATATGTTTTAAGATAAAAATGAGTTTAAGGTGGTCCATAGTGAGAAATAATTTAATGTGAATATTCTACCATGTCTGACCCTTCGCGACACTATGGACTATAGTCCGCCAGGCTTCTCTGTCCATGGGATTCTTCAGGCAAGAATACTGAAGTGGGCTACCATTTCCTTCCCCATGAGATCTTCCCAACCCAGGGATTGAACTTTTGTCTCTTATATCTGTTGCATTGCCAGGCATGTTCTTTACCACTAGCGCCACCTGGGAAGCTCCAAAAGTGAGAACAAATTTAATGTGAATATTCCAAATTGAGTAGTTATTCATCTAGTTTAAGCTTTTCTATATTTCAGTTTTTCCATTTTTTGTTCATAATAACCATTCTACCTTAATTCTATATGTCAAAAATTTTTACAGGACTGCATGGTTTGTCTAAGGGTTTCAGCATGAAAAAGTGAAACAGTAAAAGTGTTAGTCACTCAGTCTTGCCTGACCCCATTAAGTGTAGCCCACAAGGCTCCTCTGTCCATGGAATTCTCCAGGCAAGAATACTGGAGTGGGTAGCTGTTTCTTGCCTAAGGATTTCAGAATAGGCTGTAGCAAATCATTGCATCACATAATTGATGTTAAATTACCTTGTCAGAGGGAGTATCCTTTAGTAGGATGAACATGGGATGAAGTCACCATATTTGGATCCCATATCTAGTTCTGTTCACCCTTTTATGTGTGACAACAAACTGTTTTTCAACAAACTGTTCACCTGATATCTGAAACCTAACCATTGGTAAATGGATCTTTCATTGAGCTAATTTAAAGAGTGAGTGAGCTTGCATGTGATGGTTCTTTGCGAACAACAAAGTAGCATGCAAAGATTAGTTATTAAATATGCAGATAAGCACAATATTCGACAAGCAATCAGTGGCATGAGCCATGATTATTTTTCATTTGTTGATAATTTGAAGCAGTGTAGAGTTGAACCATAACCTTAAAATTTCAACCCTCCTGTTTGTTTAAGATAAACCCATAAGAATGGCCCCATCAGAACTCTGTAGGGAAAAATGAAATCCCTCTCTTTTCATCTATTTTCCACCTAAATCCTGACAGACTTCCTGACTCTAATTAGGTTGTCTTGACCTCTACTTTGTAAGATGGAGATCAGTAGATCAGAATATTGAACATGTATATTGCTCTGGTTAAAGATGTTTAGATTTCACTGATGCCATTGTTACATTTTAAAAACCAGTTTTGCAAAGAACTGTATTTCCAAAATGGCATTAATAAATAAAAGAGCATCATCAGATGTTACCTTTGTATATTTTAATGTTTATGAGGAAGTGTTTAATAATCATTCTGAAATGTGAAAAGGAAGAAAAAATAATAAATAGGTAAAACTTTTTCTGGGCTTGTAGATTTCAGTGCTACCTTTAAAAGGAAACTATTTTTAACTAAATTCCCCCCAAAGTTGTTGTATGCATGAATAATCTTACTAAGACATGATCTTAGTTTAAGTATTTAAATTAGTTGGTTACATGGTACTTCCATACTTAGACTTTTAATGAAATACATCTTTCTTCAGATTTTATTTATACAACACAATTTTCATTAAAGCTTAGTTGTGACTTTAATATCAGCCATAAAGTCATAGGACTATTCAGATTTCCTTAGAGTTTGCTGGAAGTTTTCTCTGTTTGATAGTTAACGGCTGGTATAGGATGTGTGTGGCAGGTCACATCACTTTAGATGCAGCTCAGGACCTGAGAGGATCTCATGATCCTGCTCTGGAGGCACCATGGGATTTAAGTGACTTCATCCAGTGACCAGAGAAGCTGCAACTGAACATTAAGTCTTCCATTTCAATGAAAAAATGTTGGCCTCCTGAAATTGACAAGTCTTTGGAGAGATCCCAAAAAGTGTTATGCCTTCAGTTCAGTTCAGTCGCTCGGTTGTGTCCAGCTCTTTAGACCCATGGACTGGAGCACACCAGGCCTCCCTGTCCATCAGCAACTCATGGAGTTTACTCAAACTCATGTCCATTGAGTCGGTGATACCATCCAAATATCTCATCCTATGTCGTCCCCTTCTCCTTCTGCCCTCAATCTTTTCCAGCATCAGTCTTTTCAGATGAGTCAGCTGTTTGCATCAGGTTGCCAAAGTATTGGAGTTTCAGCTTCAACATCAGTCCTTCCAATGAATATTCAGGACTGATTTTCTTTAGGATGGACTGGTTGGATCTCCTTGCAGTCCAAGGGACTCTCAAGAGTCTTCTCCAACACCACAGTTCAAAAGCATGAATTCTTCTGTGCTCAGATTTCTTTGTAGTCCAACTCTCACATCCATATCGACTACTGGAGAAACCAGAGCTTTGACTAGACAGACTTTTGTTGGCAAAATAATGCCTGCTTTTTAATATGCCGTCTAGATTGGTCATAACTTTTATTCCAAGGAGCAAGTGTCTTTTAATTTCATGGCTGCAGTCACCATCTGTAGTGATTTTGGAGCCCCCCAAAATAAAGTCTGTCACTGTTTCCATTGTTTTCCCATTTATTTGCCATGAAGTGATGGGGCCAGATGCTATGGTCTTAGTTTTCTGAATGTTGAGTTTTAAGCCAAATTTTTCACTCTCCTGTTTCGCTGTCATCATGAGGCTCTTTAGTTCTTCTTCACTTTCTGCCATTAAGTGTGGTGTCATCTGCCACCATAAGGCTGGTTTATGCCTTAGAATGAGACGAAGTGTAATATTACCTAGGAAAAGAGGCCTTGGCAATATTTTTAATCACACGATGATGTGGAGGACCAAATTGTTGGTTCAACGGTCATATGCTTTACTTCAGGGTATTGACTGATATGCAATGCTAGTATAGCATGCCTGAGCACACCTCTGCCTAGACTGTTCTACTGTGGATCTTGTCAATGTCAGAGGAACAGATACAGTTATCATGGAGAGCCCACAAAGCACACAGGTATTCATGGATGTTGGTCAGCCCATTAAAACATCACACTGGAAAGAACTGTGTGCCAAAAGCTGATACAACTTGTATCAACTACAATAAGGGCTAATGGTGCCATTTGTAGCACTGAGGCTCTAACACTGAGTTGAGATTGGTGGTTTTAGGTAGCAGCAGGGGGAGAAATAATAGAGGCAAGATTCTAGTATTAACCTGGGCTCATGCCAGAAGCCATGGCCTGTGAACTACCAGCATAGTAGCATCTTCTGGGTAAATCTTTTGAGTAATGGCAACAGAGTTCTAGGAAGCAAGCTTACGATGGTAGCAAAAAAGTCTACTATAGAGTTTTGGAAAACAAAAGCTGCCAGAATCCCTGAAAACTGATTCAGAATTAGCCTCTATACATATTTTTTTCTGCTTTAATCATATTTGTTGATGTATTGACCAGAAATGATTGTAAAAATTCTGAGGCATGTTGCCAAGGGAGAAAAATGTGAAAACGTGATTTGGAATGAGCTAAATTATCTTCTTAGCCTTGTGGTTCTAACAAAATTAGAAGAGAGCTATAAAACTTCATCAGAAGATTTCGTGGGATCCTGATGGACTGCGGTACCATTCTTTTTTGAAGGATTAGTGAAAACACATTTCTGTCTAAAATACAAAAGATAGGACTTTATGTTTGTCTATTAATCATTATATTTTCTTTTCAATATCAGTTTTTATGGTATTATGTGTTGCTAACTATACAACAGAGTTTGAATGGTACCTTCTGAATTTGTTCCTATTTCTTCCTATTTTTGATAGTATCTGTATTTTACAAAATGAAAAACTATTCCCTAAAAATATAACCTTCTTTCAACTCAATATTTCAGCTATTTTGCTGTATCTTAAATTATTTGTTGCTGTGCTCTGTGTCATTTCATCTTCTCTTTGTAAAAGTTTTCATTTTATTTTTATTAGATATTTTATTTATCTTTCTTGGACTTAATGAGCTTTTTTGCCTTTTGGTGCAATACATTGGATCTGATTCCAAAGTCCTTTTCTCCTATCTTTTTATCATGGCTGGAATATTACTAATTCACATAGTAAAAGGGGTTTATATAGAAACCTAGGTTTAGCTATGGATTGATTGAATTTCATTGTGATAAATGCAATTCTGAATAGCAAATAGCCACATATCTTATATTCCATGTTCAGAAAATCTTAATTTATAGAAAGCTGATACAAAGCCCATTTTGTTAATACATTTTCTAAAGTTCTCAAATATTCACAGCATCAGCAGTAGCATAAATTTGTAAGAGGTAAAACTGCTCAAATATCAAGTTTCTTCTAAATTATATTCTCATTGAAAGGAAAAATAGTCCATCCATAGTAGATGGAAAAAACTCCATTTTAGGAGATATCCTCCATACCCTATAATCTGGAATTATAAAAAGAGCAGTTGATACAAGAAACTGCAGACCTTTTACCAACAGAAATCCCATCTCTTTTTCTGTACTCTTGCCTAAATATTTAACATTATGTCTAGTTTTCTGATGAAATCATGTAGGAATGATTAACCATTTCTTCACTGATTACAACTTTAGTCAAGAGTCCCAAGAAAATTCATTCCACATAATATAATTTCCTTAGCTATATATACGGTACCTAGAAATTGAGTCATATGAAATATTTATATATAAACATATTTATTTTAAAATATTATTGTATATAAGATGCAACATTAAGATTAATAATGTTTTTGAAGAAAACTGTATTGAACAACTATTGATTGTAAAATAATCTAATTTTCAGAAATGCTATATCCAAAAATTATATATATGTAAGACTCAGCAAAAGTAGCACAATATTATTTCTACTGTTAATATTTGTGAACATATATATTTCTTTTAAGAGTAGAGGAAATCTATCAGTTCTGATATTACTATATAATCATATATTTGATTTCCGTATATATATATATGTATATATATATATATATGTATATGTATATAGGTTTAGGGTAACCCTAAAAAAATATGCAAACCTTCAATGAAATCCCTTTCTTGTCTATGTCAGTGCTGTCTTCCAGTTCTTCAGCCCTGGCTACCTATAAAAGTCTATTGCTCTGGTACCAGGAGAGCTCTTGGAACCTGGAAAACTGCTTTAGTTGCAGGGAGAACACTGATGTCAGCCTGAAGTGCTGCTGCTGTGCTAAGTCACTTCAGGTGTGGGCGACTCTGTGCAACCCCATAGACGGCAGCCCACCAGCCTCCCCCATCCCTGGGATTCTCCAGGCAAGAACACTGGAGTGGGTTGCCATTTCCTTCTCCAGTGCATGAAGTGAAAAGTGAAAGTGAAGTCACTCAGTCGTGTCCGACTGGTTGAGACCAGTCGTACCAAGAGTACTGGAGTGGGTGAAGTGCAGGAGGGGGTAAAGTATGAGAGTCCAGCTATGACCTTGACACCTGATGCATCTTTCTGCAGAAGACTGTTTTCTGGACAGCAATCTAGACCTTCTGGACAATGCTAGGTGACATTGACCAATTACAGTTAGCTGTAGTGAGGAACCTAATGAAGGTCTAATTATTCTCAACAAAGAAGGGGTGGCTATCAAGAATGGGGAAGTCCAGGAAAATAGGCAGAGATTTTATGAAGTCCAGCCTTCCCTGAAGAAGTCCAGTCACCCACCTACAGCAGCACCAGTAAGGATCATCCGTATATAGATCACACTGAAGATCAGCTGCCTTTTGGTGAAAGTCTGAAAGTGAAAGTGAAGTCGCTCAGTCGTGTCTGACTCTTTGCGACCCCATGGACTGTAGCCTACCAGGCTCCTCCCTCCATGGGATTCTCCAGGCAAAAGTACTGGAGTGGGTTGCCATTTCCTTCTCCAGAGGAATCTTGCCAACCCAGGGATGGAACCCAGGTCTCCTGAATTCCAGGCAGACGCTTTAACCTCTGAGCCATCAGGGAAGCCCAAGGGGACGCTGTGGCTGCATAGGCTGGGAAACGAATCCGGGCCTCCCGCGTGGCAGGCGAGAATTCTAAATAATACTAATTGTGGTGACCCAAGGATGAAAGAGCAGGTAAAACCAAAGAAGGTCTTGGAATGCAGGAATAGAAAAACCAGACCCTTATCGTCCTTCCCTCTCCCATGTTATAACTATTGATGGATTTCAGGTTCTCCTGAGCAGCATAACCTGTCTCCCCTCCTACCCCTTAAGAAGAAGGTGTTTGCCTTACTCTTCCCCCATCCAGGATACATGCCTCATACAATCAGCATATGGCCCAGAAGACTGTTATCCAACTCCTTGTACCCTGGGTATAAAAGTGGACTAAGGACCCCTGTTCAAATGTTGGTTCTCCCTTGAGCTGGCCTGCCATTCTAACAGCATCTTCCACTCAAATAAACTTCATTTCCCTCTCATTCTGTCTCATTTCTGGAAGTTCTTTTCTAACCTGCACACAGACTAAGACACTAATGCCTGATCTTGCCCGTTTGGATAAATAGTTCATAAATCAAGAAAATGAATTGAATACTGCTACTGCTGCTAAGCCGCTTCAGTCGTGTCCGACTCTGTGAGACCCCATAGAGGGCAGTCCACCAGGCTCCCCCGTCCCTGGGATTCTCCAGGCAACAACACTGGAGTGGGTTGCCATTTCCTTCTCCAATGCATGAAAGTGAAAAGTGAAAGTGAAGTCGCTCAGTCGTGTCCGACTCCTATCGACCCTATGGACTGCAGCCCAACAGGCTCCTCCATCCATGGGATTCTCCAGGCAAAAGTACTGGAGTAGGGTGCCATTGCCTTCTCCGAATGAATTGAATACTGACTGTTTATTAACATTTACAGCACCATCAGTGATCTAGAAGAATCTGTGTTTTCCTTGGCTTCTTCTTAAATCTTTTGATTTCTAGATTCATCTGTGGACTTTTTTGGAGCCCCAAATCTCTCTCAGTTATCTTCTGAGACCATTTTTCTTGGTCTTCCTGAAATTTCCCTCTTTACTTGTCTATCTGTTTTTTCATATTTCTCTGCCTATATGTCATTAATGTTCTTTATGTATTTTTTTAAATAATTTGAAGAAGCACATCAGTTTCCCTTAATATGTATATAGACATCAGAGACAAAAGAAGAGGATGATCCCTTGTCTAAGTTGATTTCATGTAAAAGGTATTATAAAAACTTCAATTGAATTTCTGAATGTTCAATGAGGCCTGCAGCTAACTGTAGGCTGTGAACAAGAGGGTGTGTATACAAAATGGGAAGTTATTTTCCCCTGATTTCATATAAATATGGGAAGATTTTGTGTTTATTTTACTCCCTGAGATTTTGGATGGAGCACAGAAGAGAGATAATGGAAGAGAAAAGATGAAATGTGTGAGAAAGAAAGAAAAGGAAAGCCCAAATACTTTTAAAATTAAGAATAAATAATACTCAATTTTAAGTTGATGGTTTTATAGTATTGAATCACACATTTTGGCTAAAAGATAACATACAGAAACTTGAAATTGTGGGAGGGGTGGGACTGATGGTGGGTCTGTAGAGGGGGGATGATTTTTTGCACCCATCAAAGAAATTGTTGATGCTTTACATCTGGTTTAGTACCAGGGCAAAAAAAAAAAAAAAGACTGGAGAATGAAGTAGGATCAAGGGCTTGGAATGAGTTTTAGAAGAGTTTTATGGATCGTATAGTAGAGGAAGATCCTAGCAGATAGTTGCAGTAGTGACTTTGTAGGAGTGTACTTTTTCCCTCAATGAACACGCATCCTACTATTAACATGTTTGTGTATTCCCCTACCAAATTGAATCCGAGCCATTTTCATGCAGTGAATAAAATAGTTTGCAAGTGCTGTGGAGAAGCCAGCTGAGATGACTTCAGCCATCTAACTGCAGCTGCATGAGAGACCCTAATTAAAAGTGACACAGATGAAGCCCATCAACCCACAGAGCTATGACAGACCATAATAAATTGTGCCAAATATTTTGGACACTAAATTTATTAGACAGGAAATTTGGGGATAATATTTTACACAGCAGTAAATAATTGTAGCTCACTCCTTTACCAGTTTACTTATGAGATCATATTTTCTCTTTGTTGATTATTTCTAATTCATTCAGCTGACATTTATTAAATGTCATATACTGTAACAGGCTCTTGATATTCTAAAGTAAATAAAATACCAGTGGATTACTCAAAGAGGAACATTTTAAATGGATATCAGTTTTGAAAGAAATATTAACATGCCTTATTAAGAATTCCATATAAAGGAAGATAGCATGAATAAAATGCTAGTTACTACTGGATGGATATATTAAAATAAAAGCAATAGAAATAAAATATAAGCACAAAAATATTGATGATCTGCTGACCACTGTTACTCATAGGAAGCACAGTTTTTTATATGGAACAGTTTCTTATAGCATATTTTCACTTTAAATGGATTTGCTTTTTTTTTTTTAACTTAGGTTACAAGTCAATTCAGTGCTTTCAAGGTGTGATATGTAACAAAGACCAGTATTTATATGCACTAGATCATCTACATTAATGCCAATTTAATTTTGTAAAGCCAAGCATGGTCCTTAGCTATTGAAGAAAATGGATGTTAATAGCAAAATTTCTGATGAGTATATGCAAAACTATCTACATTTTATATTCATTGCTAGTGTTTACAATTTCAGGTTTGGCATGGACATTATTTACTTTTAAATAATGATATGTAGTGATATTTTACTACATTAGAATCATGTGAGGTTGGCATTTTATAAAAGATATAAATGTTGCATAGGCAATTTTACATAATTTAATCTAATCCTTATTTCTCACAAAATCTCAAAATTGCCTTTACATGCACTGTGGATGTTAAAGTTAGGCATATTTTAATTTTTTCAAATGAGGAGCAAATTTAATCATATAAAGCTCACAGTCCTTATTATCTTAAGCTTTATATATTCTGTGTTCCTACTGGATAAAAATGAAACTCTACCTTGAATGAGACATTAATATTTTTGATAATAAATGATTCTGAAATTTATTTTATTCTCACCTAATCGGTGTGCCAAACAAAAGATGTGCAATGGGTCTGACCTCAATCCTACACCAGAATGTCTGGAGAAGACTAGGAAAAAGATAAGTTTTTGTATTTTCCCCAACTATTCTGACTACAAACTGGTAAATATAAGAGACCCATAGCAGATAACTGGTCAAATTTATTGTTCTATTAAAGCCTTCATACACAGAGGCTTATAAAACCTCTGAACAACAGGTTTGAAGTTGAAAGTTGTACATTTATCTGACATTCACCCTTTCCCTGATATTTTTTTTTTCCTTTACCTTTGTAGAAAAACAGTGGTCACTTTTTACTCTAGCAATTTGAAAAACTTTACTTGGAAAATTTGCTTTACAGTATGTTCACATATCTTATATTTTCCCTCCCCTCCTCCCCTCACTTTTTTTCATTTTAATATCCAAGACTATTGAAAGAAGCCCAATAATTTTCCTCACTCATATTTTAAAAGCAGTGACATTTACATTGCATGCAAAATGCAGCAACAATTTGACTGATGTCCAAACCATTTTAAACACCCATGAGTTGCTCTGAGCATTATCATGTCCTTGGTGTAAAGAAACTACAGAGCCCGATAAAAGCCTGTAGAAGAAGGAATGTGTTTAGAGGCAGATATTTGTCCTTCCTATTCAACCCAGGATTATTTAACAGATTGAAGGTAGTTGTATTCATAATTTGCTATCACTTTCAACTCAATATTTTTAGTGAAGTATAACAGTAATAGGACTTTTTTCAAATAGATTGAATGCTAGCTTGTATATGGGTGCATATGTTCATTCATTCTGTTAATGAACCTCAATTCCTGAATGCCTGATCTCTCATATAGTTAAAGGGTCTTTACAGATCTTTGGTCACTGAAGAAGCTGTCAACCTGACAAGAATAAGCATGACCAAAAAGATCTCTTCATTTTTTTCCAACACACAGTTTTAAATTTGGTTTTCAGAGTCACTTAACAGGCGATATATAATGGAGAACCAGAAATATAATCTCAGTGCTCTACTAATGGAGGTGTCAGATGGGAGATGATTATTTCCAATTATTATTTGATATTTCTAAGGCAATCTCTTTTGAAGTATTAACAATATATATTGTGACCTATAAAATGGTAAACAGGTAAATTATCTGGTTTGTTAAATCAGTGCTGATATTTAGTCCAGACAGTTTAAACCCTTAAAACAATGTTTCAGGTGGATTGACTTTTATACCTTGTATGCTGTGTAAACTCAAAGAGAATGGCACTTTTTCAGGATGTGCCACTCTGCGACTTTCCATCTTTAAGAAAATGCAGTTTATAGTATAATACATGATTACTTTATATTCGTTTTTATGTCATTTTTGAATTATCTTTTAAAATTTCTTTTTAAACTTGTTCCATAGTTCAGTGAATGTAACAATAATACAACTTATAACTGTTATTCAACAACTTAAACTACTTGTTCCATAACAGTATAACTTCAGGAGTATTTAAGAGGCATCATATATATTAAAAGGACACCTGCCAGCTTAAGCTTGTTATTAGCATACTTGGAAATGTTTCCCCTGTGGAGCTGGAAATACATATGGTGTAGAAGCATCTGAATGATTTCTTTTATTTGGCACTCTTAAGATATAGAGGACAGGATCCCAGTATTGAGCTGTTTACCTTCCACAGGGAGAATAAATATGAGTACCAATAGACATAAGAACTCTGCTTACTCTCAGCTCAGCAGGGGATGAAGTGACTACATAAAATGAATGGGCACTGGGTTTTAACGTGTTTATCTGTAAATCTTTTTCTGAGTCCTTATGTGCTTGTCCAGCTGCTAATTTTTATTTCTAATCTCAGTTAATGGGATTTATTTCTCCATGGGTTTTACCCTAGTCCTGGACTAAATTTCTTTATATGCTTATTTGTTTGCAATCTTTTGTCTTGTTTCTGGTGAATTCTTTTACAACCTGAAACCTCCAATTCAGTTGGTAGAGTAGACTATGCATATAAGTACATGCTGATGAAATTATTCTTTATTCAAGCTAGGATTTTTGAATTCAAGAATGTGCTATTCTACTTTGGTAGACCATAAGAACATTGTTATTATTATTTGCTTATATTAAAGTAGACCTAAATTCCAGGTCTGTTAATCATTTTCCAAGTCTTATACATACTGCATGTATTAATGACAACTTTTAACTTTTCGCTCCTGTGAAAGCTCCATCCCTCCTATTGGGCACATTCTGGATCCATATCTGATCCATATCATGGCACCTTCTGAAGGATGGATAACTGTTGGGCAGGGACAGGGGCAGTGGCTTAGAAATCATATGGTTTTCAGTTATTAGCTTATTAAATTAATTTAATTGGTCATGAATAGCTTTTGAAACTAAAACGGAATAGAACAGGATAAGACTGAATTTTATAATTCTTATATTTCCAGTGTAGGTGTAAGAACTTTGAATTTTTTCTTGTGTGTTTATGTGCTGCTTGTGGTAAATGGTATGGACCCAACAGAAGCAGAAGATATCAAGAGGAGGTGGCAAGAATACACAGAAGAACTGTACAAAAAAGATCTTCATGACCCAGATAATCACGATGGTGTGATCACTGACCTAGAGCCAGACATCCTGGAATATGAAGTCAAGTGGGCCTTAGAAAGCATCACTACGAACAAAGCTAGTGGAGGTGATGGAATTCCAGTTGAGCTATTTCAAATCCTGAAAGGTGATGCTGTGAAAGTGCTGCACACAACTTGCCAGCAAATTTGGAAAACTCAGCCAGAGATCAAATTGCCAACATCTGCTGGATCATGGAAAAAGCAAGAGAGTTCCAGAAAATCATCTATTTCTGCTTTATTGACTATGCCAAAGCCTTTGACTGTGTGGATCACAATAAACTGTGGAAAATTCTGAAAGAGATGGCAATACAAGACCACCTACCTGCCTCTTGAAATCTGAATGCAGGTCAGGAAGCAACAGTTAGAACTGGACATGGAACAACAGACTGGTTCCAAATAGGCAAAGGAGTACGTCAAGGCTGTATATTGTCACCCTGCTTATTTAACTTATATGCAGAGTACATCATGAGAAACGCTGGACTGGAAGAAACACAAGCTGGAATCAAGATTGCTGGGAGAAATATCAATAACCTCAGATATGCAGATGACACCACCCTTATGGCAGAAAGTGAAGATGAACTAAAAAGCCTCTTGAGGAAAGTGAAAGTGGAGAGCGAAAAAGTTGGCTTAAAGCTCAACATTCAGTAAATGAAGATCATGGCATCCGGTCCCATCACTTCATGGGTAATAGATGAGGAAACAGTGGAAACAGTGGCAGACTTTATTTTTCTGGGCTCCAAAATCACTGCAGATGGTGATTGCAGCCATGAAATAAAAAGACGCTTACTCCTTGAAAGGAAAGTTATGTCCAACCTAGATAGCATATTCAAAAGCAGAGACATTACTTTGCCAACAAAAGTTCGTCTAATCAAGGCTATGGTTTTTCCTGAGGTCATGTATGGATGTGAGAGTTGGACTATGAAGAAGGCTGAGCGCTGAGAATTGATGCTTTTGAACTGTGGTGTTGGAGAAGACTCTTGAGAGTCCCTTGGACTGCAAGGAGATCCAGTCAGTCCATTCTGAAGGAGATCAGCCCTGGGATTTCTTTGGAAGGAATGATGCTAAAGCTGAAACTCCAGTACTTTGGCCACCTCATGCTAAGAGTTGACTCATTGGAAAAGACCCTGATGCTGGGAGGGATTGGGGGCAGGAGGAGAAGGGGACGACAGAGGATGAGATGGCTGGATGGCATCACTGACTCGATGGATGTGAGTCTGAGTGAACTCCAGGAGTTGGTGATGGACAGGGAGGCCTGGCATGCTGTGATTCATGGGGTCGCAAAGAGTCGGACACAACTGAGTGACTGAACTGAACTAAACTGTGGTAAATATAGTTCTTACTCTCCTCTGAGAACCTAAAGTCTTGTACAGAGTTTCTCAGGCTAGAGTCATCAAATGGACCCATTTAAAAGGTAGATGATGAGAGTGATGATGATACTGTAAATGGCATTGTTTACTTAGATTGACTTTTGTAATATATGTACAAATATATGTAACAAATATGTATAGAGATTAGGAATAAATTTATTATTCTTTGTACTCTTATATAACATATATCATATAGCCCTTTGCAGTTCAGTTCAGTCACTCAGTCATGTCCGACTCTTTGAGGCCCCATGAATCGCAGCACGCCAGGCCTCCCTGTCCATCACCAACTCCCAGATTACCCAAACTCATGTCCATCGAGTCAGTGATGCCATCCAGCCATCTCATCCTCTGTCATCCCCCTCTCCTCCTGCCCCCCATCCCTCCCAGCATCAGAGTCTTTTCCAATGAGTCAACTCTTCGCATGAGGTGGCCAAAGTATTGGAGTTTCAGCTTTAGTATCAATCCTTCCAATGAACACCCAGGACCGGTCTCCTTTAGGATGGACTGGTTGGATCTCCTTGCAGTCCAAGGGACCCTCAAGAGTCTTCTCCAGCACCACAGTTCAAAAGCATCAATTCTTCGGCACTCAGCTTTCTTCACAGTCCAACTCTCACATCCATACATGACCACTGGAAAAACCATAGCCTTAACTAGACGGACCTTTGTTGGTAAAGTAATGTTTCTGCTTTTGAATATACTAACTAGGTTGGTCATAACTTTCCTTCCAAGGAGTAAGTGTCTTTTAATTTCATGGCTGCAGTCACTATCTGCAGTGATTTTGGAGCCCCCCAAAATAAGTCTGATGCTGTTTCCACTGTTTCTCCATCTATTTCCCATGAAATGATGGGACCAGATGTCATGATCTTCGTTTTCTGAATGTTTAGCTTTAAGCCAACTTTTTCACTCTTCTCTTTCACTTTCATCAAGAGGCATTTTAGTTCCTCTTCACTTTCTGCCATATGGGTGGTGTCATCTGCATATCTGAGGTTATTGGTATTTCTCCCGGCAATCTTGATTCTAGCTTGTGCTTCTTCCAGTCCAGCGTTTCTCATGATGTACTCTGCATATAAGTTAAATAAGCAGGGGGGCAATATACAGCCTTGACATAATCTTTTTCCTCTTTGGGACCAGTCTGTTGTTCCATGTCCAGTTCTAACTGTTGTTTCCTGACCTGCATATAGGTTTCTCAAGAGGCAGGTCAGGTGGTCTGGTGTTCCCATCTCTTTCAGAATTTTCCACAGCTTATTGTGATTCACACAGTCAAAGGCTTTGGTATAGTCAATAAAGCAGAAATAGATGATTTTCTGGAACTCTCTTCCTTTTTCCATGATCCAGCGGAATTTGGCAATTTGATCTCTGGTTCCTCTGCCTTTTCTGAAACCAGCTTGAACATCTGGAAGTTCACGGTTCACGTACTGCTGAAGCCTGGCTTGGAGAATTTTGAGCATTACTTTACTAGCGTGTGAGATAAGTGCAATTGTGCGGTAGTTTGAGCATTCTTTGGCATTGCATTTCTTTAGGATTGGAATGAAAACTGCCCTTTTCCAGTTCTGTGGCCACTGCTGAGTTTTCCAAATTTGCTGGCATATTGAGTGCAGCACTTTCACAGCATCATCTTTCAGGATTTGATATAGCTCAACTGAATTCCATCACGTGCACTAGCTTTGTTTGTGGTGATGCTTTCTAAGGCCCACTTGACTTCACATTCCGGGATGTCTGGCTCTCGGTGAGTGATAAGACCATCGTGATTATCTGGGTTGTAAAGATCTTTTTTGTACAGTTCTTCTGTGTTTCTTGCCACCTCTTCTTAATATCTTCTGCTTCTGTTAAGTTCATAACATTTCTGTCCTTTATTGAGCCCATCTTTGCATGAAATGTTCCCTTGGTCTCTAATTTTCTTGGTATCTCTAATATCTCTTTTATTCTTATATAACTAAAAGTAAAAAAAGTAAAATTGAAAATAGTACAATTTAGATCAATAGCATTAATGTTATTAATATAATTGCTTTCTTGACTTAAACTGACCAGGTGAAGCTTGATGCTATAAAGATATATTGGCACCTTTTAATTTTCATTTGCTATTGATTTTATCTTTTAATTTTGAGAATGTTGTATTGTCTCTGAATCACCGTCCAGGTCATTGTAATTATTTTGCATACTTATTGTGACAGTTACTATTTATGAACTGCTGTAGGTGATATGTTCCCGAAAGAGCAGCTGCACTTAGTGCACTCAAAATTTGTACTTGTACTTAATGCATTTCTGCTGGCCTTCTTATTTGGGTTTATTATGCTTATGCCATGCTATGCTCAGTAGCTAATTTGTGTTCAAATCACTGCGACCCCATGAAGCCTGCAAGGCTTCTCTGTCCCTGGGATTCTCCAGGCAAGAATACTGGAGAGAGTTGCCTTTTGTTCCTCCAGGGAGTCTTCCTGACCCAGGGATTAAGCCTATATCTCTTACACCTCCTGCACTGGCAGATGGATTCTTTACCCCTGAGCCACCTGCGAACCCCCAGCATGCCTATGCACTCTGTACCTATACAGGGTCTCTATTCTCTGATCACATTTTTCTACTTGAACTATTGGAAAGCATGTTTTATATCATTCCTTGACTTTGACAGTCCCTGAGAACGAATGCAGTAAAAGCAAAAAGAAAAGAACAACAAAAAAAAGTAAATGCAAACAATAAAATCCTGAATCAAAACTACAATGAAAGATGATCACAGGATGATCTAGAACATGATTGAATTTAACTCTGAATTTTCAGCTTATCTTTTAAAGAGAAAACACAAAATTAAAACCTATCATAGAACTTTCCAGAGTATATTGAGGAGTTCAGGAATTCCTTAGACTCCGACATGGAAAACTTTCCCTGGAGGATTTCTCAAACCTTTTTGACTGCAAATGGATATGTACGTGTCTTTATCTCGTGCGCTCCAATTATCTATAGAAAAATAATCTCTGATAGAAAAAATATTGAAAGAAACAAAATAGTAGCAATGCATGAATTTACATGTTGAAAATTAACAAAACCATCAATTGTCCTAAACATATATCACCATAAAATATGAAAAAATAGATACCAATACAAGATAGCAATTATCATGGGCTTGTAACAAAATTTTCTTTGCAAAACTTATTAGAATTCTAATAATTTATATTAACATATATACACAATGAACTTTGTAAAATGATTAATTATTATATGGAGAACATTAAATTATGATGCAAAGTAGACTCTGCTCCCTAAGCAGAGTAAAGGTCCTTCTGGCCTTTGGTCTGTGAAGGCCAAACCTTTATTAATTCTCTTAGCACATTTCTACTACAGCCCTCGAGTGAGCATAAAAATGAAACTAATGAATAACGATGGATAATGTATGAAACTGAAGGGTGTGTTTTTAAAAATCAGTTTGAGCCATAGGAATACATGTGGGTAGTGCAACATAAATTTGGAAACAGTCGACCAGAAGTTTAAATAAAGTATTAGAAATAGAAATAAATTTACCAAACTTTAGACAGGTAAAAATAGATTGTTCCACATTAAAACATAAAAATTGACCTATAGTCAATTAGTTCTGGAATGTAGAGCTAAGAAATAAGTGAATATAATCAGGCAACACATCTGATATAAGATGGAAAATCCTTTCTAAAGTAGATACATCTTTTAAGATTATGATAAGGAGTTTTGGTGTATAAAATCATTAAAGAAAAAAATTCCCTCCTGTTTCTGTGGAAAATTTTTGTAATTTCTTTTGAGACAAATCTTATTAACAGTATATTTTAATTAAGTATCTGTTTAGCTTGAAAAAAAATCATTATATGGCTGAAAGCAAAAAAAAAAAAAAGTTGCTTTTGTTTTTTACTTCTGGACATTTATTTGTTAGTTTTTAGATAGGATTTTTTTCAAAGAAATGAGTTATTCTCCCTTAATATTCATCCACATTAGAGATATCTTAAGCTTACTAAAGAAAAGTTTTAGAGGGATTATTCCATATTTTCCAATTTGGAAGGATGATTTTAAATATTTATAATTTCTGAGCAAATGTATAGGAGATAATAACAAATAGAATATCTTATTTCCTTCTTTATCAAAGATTTTAATGTTGAGTCACATTGCATTGCTTTTTTGCTATGCTTTTCTTTGGAGAAGAACATATTTACTTCACAGGTAGGATTTTCCCCCTTAAATTTATGGTTTAAAAATAAAGGACCCTTATTCCAAAAGAAAAATGTTTCTTAACTATAAAATACATTTTCAAACTATGCCAGGATATAGGGAGAAATAACAGAAAAGTATAGTTGCTTGGCATTTTCAAACTGCATCATAATATTAAGATGACACTTTAATGAAAGAATTTGATGGATTAAGGATATTCCAATTGGGAAAAGTTAATGGCAATTCTGTGTGCTTTGACATTTGCACATGCTAGACAAATACAAATCTGTTTTCCCATTTCTTGAGCGACTGAGCACATAAACACAGCATCAAGGGCTATAAGCAAACAAACAATAGCACACTTAAAAGTGGATGATTTTAAAATGTTTAACGATAATTCAACCTCTGAGTTCCAACCTAAGTTAGGAATTCTTAAGAATTCTTTAGATATATATAAATTTTTCAAGTGGAGTTAGTATGACCTGGGTCAAATATACTTCAGAGTGCAGGATAAATTGGAACATTCAATTTACCTTTCAGGAGATTAAAAAAAGATTTTTTTTAAAAAAGGATCTCTTGTTGGAGGCTAATTATAATAGCTACATGTTTGCCTGCTGCTGCTGCTGCTGCTGCTGCTGCTAAGTTGCTTCAGTCGTGGCCGATTCTGTGTGACCCCATAGACGGCAGCCCACCAGGCTCCCCCATCCCTGGGATTCTCCAGGCAAGAACACTGGAGTGGGTTGCCATTTCCTTCTCCAATGCATGAAAGTGAAAAGTGAAAGTGAAGTTGCTCAGTCATGGCCGACTTTTCATGACCCCATGGATTGCAGCCTATCAGGCTCCTCCATCCATGAGATTTTCCAGGCAAGAGTGCTGGAGTCCGGTGCTGCGGGGAGCAGGAGCTCCGCCCATGGCAAAGGTCATGAGGAAGGAGGCTCGGCATACGCAAAGGTGGGATCGAGCCTCAGGAGTCCCCCTGGAAATTCTCGAGCATCTACCCCCAAAACCAGAGTCTGCCTACTTTCTGCTTTGTGCTCTCACCTACACCTCTGACTTTACCGGGGGCTGTCCCCCACTACCTCTCTCTAAAAAAAGAGTTAACTTACAGCTCCAGTTAATAAAGTTCCTGGGTGTGATAGTGTTTCAACCTACAAACTCTTTTGGAAGTCCTCTAGCCTGCCTGAGTAGGTTTTTCCGGCCACATGTGATTGCTCAGAGCCTCCCAACTGTGAGAGGCATGAGATGTTCTGAACTGTCTAAATACAGATTTCTTTGAGCAGTTAAAAGATTGATTAGAAACTGTATTGGTGAAGGGTTTTTCACTTGTTGGGCCAATGTTTGCTGCTAAGTCTCCATATCCCTTACCTGCTGTGTCCCTGGCAGTGTTTGTAACCTTGGACCCTTGAGTTAATTCTTTTACTTGTTATAGCCCATCACACCTTTGCTCTATAGGAATGCAACTTTATCTAATGCTTTTGGAGGGTGGCTCCTGACCAATCACCTTTAGAGAAAAATAAGATTTCTGAAGAAAGGGTCTTAAAATGTTAACAGGCCTCCGGGCCAGAAGATGATGCAAATCACCTAAACTTTTGCATATGATAAGTTTGCAGGAAGAAAGCCTGGCTTACTGCATGACTCTACCCCTTCCCCCATTATCCTCTATGCATAACTTAAGGTATAAAAACTACTTTGGAAAATAAAGTGTGGGCCTTGTTCTCTGAAACTTGGTCTCCCCATGTCGTTCTTTCTTTCTCCTTCTGGCTGAATTTTTTCCTCTGAGGCGGGGAAGCTCGTCAAGCCTACTAATTTTGCCTGGGCTTCTAAGATCTGACCGGGGAGGCCTTAGTGTCTCCTCTCCTTCGGGAGAACAGGAGGACGCCTGCTTTGGAATTTTATTCAGCCTCTTTTCTTCACTGAATTTCCTCACTGAGCTATCCTTATTTCACCACTCTTTATATCCTTAATTAATGTTTAATTAAGCAATTGTTTTCTGATCCTCGCTGACGCCATCCCCGCTTTGAATTCCCTGGATCCACCGGAGCTGGACCCCGGCAGGGTGCAATTGCCTACTATTGGTCAAATACATTATTGAATTTAATCTTCATATAAACTTTTTGAAGTACATTATATACTCTCCTTTTGACAGATTGGGAAACTATGGAAGTTTAGTGAGGTTAAATTGCTCACTCAAGGTTATATAACTAGTTAAGTGGCAGATCTAGGATTTGATTTTTGACTGATTTTAAATACATGCAGTAATAGCAGCTTTACTTGTGAAGTGATTAGAAGTTTTTCAATTATAGTAGGTGATTAAATGTAATTTTAAATGATATTCAAATCTGACTTCTAGGTGTTTAAATGATTTTATTTAATACTGTGTAATTTGGGGAACTAACTGATATCAATAAGTATGCATTTCCCATAAAAGAAAAAAAAAACAAACAGAATTGGATGATGAAAGTACAAAATCCTCAACATTTAATACATTCAGTCAGCATTTATATGGGTGCCACGGAGTATACAAAGGGGAAAGGTTTTTATATTTGGTATCTATTGCTGTGCAACAAAGTACATCAAAACAGCTGCTTTTAGAAAACAAACTGAGTATCTCAAAATGTATGTGTGTCAGGAATCAGTACAGCTCAGCTGAGTGCCTCAGCCTCAAGTCTTTCATGAGGCCACAATCATGGTTGGAGTTGTGATCACTTCTGAAGACTCAAATGAGGGAAGATCGGCTTCTGAGCTCAGTCGTGGGTGTTGGCAGAGTTTAGCTCCTCACAGGTTATTCAGCTGGTGGTGTCATTTCCTCCCTGGCTATGGGCTTGAGACTGCCCTTGGTTCCTTGCTATATAAGTTTATTCCTAGGGCAGCTCACGACATGATAGAAGAAGAAGGAGAGAGCAGTGAAGGACAGAGTAAGAAAAGGTGAAAAAAAGAGGCTGAGGAGCAAGACCCCAACCCCTTGGCAGACAAGGGAATAGAGGGTCGACTTAAAGATTTTCTTCAGGGAGCAGGTACATAATTTTTTAAACATTCTTAAGCAGAAGAAGTTAGAATAACAAGTTAGTTAGAATATGAGATAAGTATCTTTGTAACTTCATATTGAAGGTATAATTCTATTACTTTTGTGAATTCTGTTCATTAGAAGAGTCACTAGATGGGACCATAGTCAAGTAGATAGGATTCCATAAGAGCATGAATACCAGACAGGAATCTTTGGGGTCAGTGTGGAAGCTCCCTGCCAAAGCAAGCAATATTTGTTAATTTCTGGTTGACACTGGCATATGAATTTAGGGTCTTACCAATTACCAAAGCTTTTATCTCATGAGTTTAATCTTTAGGAACTCACCAAAGGAAATAATTCTTATCCAAGGATAATTTTTAACTGCAAAAATACATGTAAACACTTTGAATTCTCAGTAAAAATGGATTGAATACATACATTAATATATGTCCAATATGTAAATAAATAATTTAAACTTGGAAATGTATATATATTTCAATTAATACTTAATATGTACATTTTTATGTATTAAACTGCATTTCAATCTGTGTTTTAAAATTAGCTTTTTAGAGAGGACTTCTCTACCACATAATGGCCCTAGAATCTTAAGTTGGATTATAGAAGTTGAATCATTACAAGAAATTTTAAAATCCTCATTTGAAATAGAATATTCCATTACTGTGTTTTATTTTTTCCTGTGGCTTATAGTAGCCTGGCATTACCTATGAATTTGCTTATGTTTTTGATGTTTTATTCACTCGAATATAAGTTTCCAGGTGATAAGAAGTTTGTCTTTTTTTTTTTTTTTTCATTCCTGAGTACTTATTATCTAGACCAATCCATGGACACAGACTTAAGAAATAGTCACTGAAAAAAATGAATATAATGGATATGCAGATTGCTGGGCTTCCTTGGTGGCTCAGTGGTAAAGAATCCTCCTGCCAGTGCAGAAGATTCAGGAGACATGGGTTCAATCCCTGGGTTGGGAAGGTCCTCTGGAGAAGGAAATGGCAACCTGCTTCAGTATTCTTACCTGAAAAATCCCATGGACAGAGGAGCCTGACAGGCTACAGTTCTTGGGGTCACAAAGAGTCAGACATGACTGAGAGTGTATATATACACACACACATACACACACACATACACACACACACACACACACATACACACACACACACATACACACACACAGATAGTTATGCAGCATAGAAGAAAGGGTACCCTGCCAGACTGAGCCCGTGACATGTTTTATCACAGTTTCCCCAGAAGAAATAATGCTTGAGCTAAAACATACTGGAGTTAGAGGAAAGGAAGGTGAAGAACCTAAATTGATAGTGATACCAGTCTGTGCATATATTTGATCTTACCCAGAAGCTCATGATCTGGGTTATATGGAGAAGGCATTCAGTGGGTTACAGTTTGGTTGTGAAGATAGATGATGAAGCAACCAAACTGAATATTAAAGGAAGAAACTATTTAGCATAGGAAATCAAGGGGTCACAACTAGATACTGAAGGAAGTGAAGCCAGGAAAGAGGTTTATAACATGCAACAGAATGGAAATGTTACTTGATTGAAAAGCTCAATGTCACCAAAGACAAGTAGAATAAATTTGAATATTGGAGTTTATGATTGAGATATGGAACATATTTTTGATGACAAAGTCAGAGTAGGTCATGGATATAAGTTGCTATAGTGGTTTAGGCTTGAAGGTTAATGGACATTAACCTTCATTAACATTAACTAACTAATTAACTAATGTTAACTAACATTAACCTGTTTTGAGGACATTTTAAATTTCTAGATTTAGTGAAAATTTCAAAATTCCTCTCAAAATAGATGCCTATACTTAAAGAAATCACTAACCATGTTTAAAAAATAAGGTTTCAAAAATGTAATAGATGTTCATGAGATTTTTGTATACTATATGTCCTTTACTTCTAAATATCTTTTACCAAATTCCTATATATAAGTCTATTTCAATGATTCAGTTTGCTACTGTTTTTCAGAGTCTATTTATGTCATGAGAGATACAAATATGATAAAATATGATAAAATCTCTTCTTAATAAACCGCTGAAAACTAATACAACTAAATCAGTCAAACAACCTTAAAAGAGGTTTGCATTATTTTGAATATGCAAAATAAACAGTTGTCACATCAGTTGGGAGAACCAGAGAGGACTTCAGAAAAAATTATATCAATCACACAGAATGATGAAGAATTGCAGGAGGAAACAAACCCTGAAATTAAGCAGTGGAGATAAATGTGAGAGATATTTGGGAAGAAAAATATAGACGTGTAATGCCTTTCAGGATGTGAGGTACAGAGACATAGAGCTGGAAAGGTTAAGATAGGTAGAGAAGCAGGCTACAAGAATAGGGGTTTGGATTTAATGGTCTCTGATGGTCTGGAAAGAAGAGGTGAAAAATGGTGGTGCTATGATCTAGAAGACAAAGGAAGAGAAGGAGGGTATGATATGTACTTAGGAAGTCAATAGTAGTTTGCAGAGAACCATTTCAATATTTAGTAGATCTGTTGAATAGTACAGATCCACACTTAATCATGATCACAAGGGATAAATTTTGGGAGTAAATAAATTCTGAGAAAGTGGAAGCATCAAGATGTGCTCTGTTTCCATAATTTTGGCAGCATAGTGAGGAGACAGATGGTGTAGAAACTTGAAATAGTTGCATCACAAAGAGGAAATGAAGAAATTGAACATATTTGCCATCCAGAGAGGAAGGAACTGCATAATATGGAGAAAATGCGTGAAGATGGAAATGAAACTAAAAGAAACTAGGGAATTTAGATGAGACATAGGTCAAGAGTGCAGGTAAAAAGAGAAATTGTTGCACGAAAGGAGGTTACAGTAACCAGATATACAAAAAAAGAAGTAGAAATGTTAGAAATAATTTATGTGTTAAGGAAACTCCATTTGGTTCATTCTAATCACAGCAATCAATGAGAAAACCTTAATATTTATTTAGGGGTTGCTGTTTGCTAGGAACTATTGCTTAATGGTTTATTTGTACTAACTCATTTAATCTTTCTAACAGCTCTACGGAGTATGTACTGTAAATACTCTCATTTTAAATATAGAAAACAATCTTTAGAGAATATAACTTGTTCAAGGCTCTTATTGAGAATTATCTGTATGTGCTCAGTCACTCAGTCCTGTCTGTCTGTGAACCCATGGACTGTAGCCTGCCAGGCTCCTCTGTCCATGGGATTTTCCAGGCAAATATGCTGGAGTGGGTTGCCATTTCCTGCTGCAGGGGATCTTCCCAATCCAGGGATTGAATCCCGGTCTCCTACATCTCTAGCGTTGGCAGGCAGATTCTTTATCACTGTGCCACCTGGGAAGCCCATTGAGAATTAGGTCAGTGAATCAAATCCCTAACCACCTTGCTAGGTAGATAGGTTGAGAATTTAAAGATACAAGAGATTTCCTAGCAGCCATGATGATGATGATACACTCAGACAGGCTCTAATATATTGTATTGTTAGGCTGGTTTTGTGACTTTTACAAGAAGAATTTGGCAATGTGAGGAGAGAGAAGATTGTGGAGAATTTCAGGAATTTCAAGGAAAATATCTCAGAAGAACAGGGGGGAAGATAATTCTAAGATGAATGATGACATGTATTTGAAATGGCTGACATCAGAGTCCAATCTGAGCAGGAAAGAAAGAGAAGCCTTAAGGAAAATAGCTAGTTGGAAACACAAGGAATAATCAAGAGTATGGACTTCAAGAGAGGAACAAAGACAGAGTTATTTGGTATTAGAGGATGAAACACTCTGTTAAGAGAGCGATTTCATTCTTTCAAAAATATTTAAGTGCCAAATAGATGCCACTGTGATGAGCTCTTGAATGTACAAAGGATAATTAGATATCATTCTGCTTGAAAAAACAGGTTTAATAGGGATGAAATAGATTGGAAATGGGGGTTGCAATCGTTATGGAGCTGAAGAACATGAGGCCAGGGATAGGCAGAGATTATAGTCAGTGCATCATGTTAACTGTTGAGTTGCTGAGGCTGATAATACTGACTTCCCAAAGGTTAAACAAAATACAGTTTTCTTTTACTATTTTATGCTTTATGATTAGTGATGCTTAAGAACTTCTTGCTTACAGTTTTTGTTAAAATCTATGAATTCTCTCATTTCTTATCAAAGAAAAACAATTCTTGAAACTATTTTCCATATTTATACTTTTGCATATTTTGAAATATGCCTTTGCTAAGAGAATTTAGATTTGAAAAACTCTGTGAGACAAAATATAATAGCATTTTAAAATGGATAAAAGGTTTTTCCATAGTAGGAATTCTTATGTGTCACAATAAATTATTTCTAGTTATTATTTTTAATGATTCTCTGATTATAGTAAATGATTCTGATTATAGTAAATTCTCTGATTATATGATTATGTTTTATTTACCCATGTGCTGTAGACATAGCTACATTTAACTATATTTTTCTGTATTTAAGTTCATCATTATTCATAGGGCTTTGGATACACAAACAAGACATATCCTTTATTTCAATAGAATCATTTTTTTTGAATCTTTCTTTTTCTGTAACAACTTTCATTCACTAGAGAATATGGAGTGGTTTTCCTACTGATTCAGTCATCATTACAGTTTGTGAAATTATAATTCTTTTTGTTGTAAAGTGTGCCATCACACACCTGAAAACTATTTAGGATTATCAAAAAGTACATGCAAGAAATTAAAGAATTTATTGTTGAGTGATTGAAGATGGGAGAGGATGTGGTCAGAGTAGATTGGAACACAATATCAAAATTTATCAGGTCAAGCAGGGGGAAAAAATCTTGACTTATTTTAGGGGCCAGTCCAAAGCTATTTGTAACATTTAGTAAGATAAAAGAAGATAGGGACATTTCAGTCTTCATTTCTAAAGATGTGGCTGCTGGCTACAAGTCCTAGCCTATCAGGTAGTCCACAATTCTCTAGAAAGAGGAGATGAGAATGAATTTTCAATTTCTAATTTTTAACTAACTTGGAATATATTGTTCATCCTTTCATATGTGGAGGAAAGTTAAATCTCTTTTAGTACTTGAATAAATGGTTGATATATGCAAAACTGTATTACACTAAGCTGTGAACAGAATTGCTAAAAGGTAGTGGCCAGCAAAGCAATTCAGTGGTGACAAGTGACTATTTTTCAAAGAAATTTCCTTTTTGGAAAATTGAAACTTCATGGCAAACAGGTCAAGGCAGTAACTTTCTTCTTATTCCTGAAAATAACTTACTGTCATAGAAATCAGCCATCTAGGAAAAGTAAAGCTGCTGATATCAATTCTCCCTCCTGTTTAACTCTGCTCTCCACAATCTCTCCAACCACCACTACTACCAGCATCAAGCCAATGTCTGGAACAACTCACTGTCAGTGGGTGGACAAGACAATCTTGTAGTTTTTAGACAAAAAATAATGCAAAAAATGACGAAGTCTGAGGAGGTATTTGTTAACAATTCTTGTGCTATGATAAGATAAAAGGAATCTTTCCAATGATTTCCAAAAGAAAGTTTTGATACCAGTTTGTGGCAACAAGGGCTTTGATGAGTGTTCATGCATCACATAGGAGAAGGCAGTGGCACCCCACTCCAGTACTCTTGCTGGAAAATCCCATGGACGGAGGAGCCTGGTAGACGGCCGTCCATGGGGTCGCTAAGAGTTGGACACGACTGAGCGACTTCACTGTCACTTTTCACTTTCACTCACTGGAGAAGGAAATGGCAACCCACTCCAGTGTTCTTGCCTGGAGAATCCCAGGGATGGGGGAGCCTGGTGGGCTGCCGTCTATGGGGTCTCACAGAGTGAGACTTAGCAGCATGCATCACATCATATGTTTTGCATATTTGAGAGTTTTTATTTTTCATGAGTAAGGCTTCATTCAGCTACTATTCCTGTCTATGCACATTCTTCCACTCATGGTGCAAGTCTCCTTCCATATTCCAACACTCAAATGCAACCAAGGAGCAAAACCTCCCCCAGTTTTTAAAAGTTGAGAGTAAGCTGAAGGTAGCCAAACATTCACTGGATCATGATGGACTGCAAATGATTCCAGCTAATCTTCCTGGAATATCAAAATCTCATTAAAAGCAGCCATTAAATAAGAATATCACTTGAAATAAAATGCAATGATGGACTCAGGCCAAATGTAACCAGATTGGGTGTAAGAAATTGTTAACACCTGCAGGTGTTATATTGCTAAAAGAGTTATTTTATTTTAGATCTATTAACTTCTTGGGGGAAGACTACAATTTGCTCTGTAAGGGCTCCCTTGCAGAAACAAAAAAGTGGTAAATTTCTCAGTGGGGAGTGATCATCAAGCTAATAGCCTGTTTCTAGGGAGTAAATAAAACCTCTGGAGATGTGACTGACTATATCACAAGGAGAAGGTACTATGAAAACGGTGATCACTGGCTTTGAGAATTGTAATTGGCTTTTATTGCTTAAAATCACAGCTGCAGTCAGTGTTTTGAAGATAGTTACTGGTAGCAGTCAGTATATGTTAGAATACTCAAAAGAAAAAAAAAGAATACTCAACAATTGGCTAAAGGTTATCTTTAAGATTTAATGAATAATTCAAAGCCAAAAATAATCTGCCTCTTATTAGGAGCAGAAGAACATAGTTCTCAGCATTACAACCAGGGTATGATCTATTCTCATTATATTAACTTTTTATGGGCTTCTTTTCCTTTTCAGTTCAGTTCAACTCAGTCGCTCAGTCATGTCTGACTCTTTGCAACCCCATGGACTGCAGCACACCAGGCTTACCTGTCCATCACCAATTCCCAGAGCTTACTCAAACTCATGTCCATTGAGTTGGTGATGCCATCCAACTATCTCATCCTCTGTTGTCCCTTTCTCCTCCTGCCTTCAATCTTTTCCAGCATCAGGGTCTTTCCCAATGAGTTAGTTCTTCACAGATGGCCAAAGTATTGGAATTTCGGTTTCAGCATCAGTCCTTCCAATGAATATTCAGAACTGATTTCCTTTAGGATGGACTGGTTGGATTTCCTTGCAGTCTAAGGTACTCTCAAGAGTTTTCTGTAACACCACAGTTCAAAAGCATCAATTCACCCACACTCAGCTTTCTTATTGTCCAAATCTCATGTCCATATGTGACTACTGGAAAAACCATAGCTTTGATTAGACGGACCTTTGTTGGCAAAGTAATGTCTCTGTTTTTTAATATGCCGTCTAGGTTGGTCATAGATTTTCTTCCAAGGAGCAAGCGTCTTTTAATTTCATGGCTGCAATCACCATCTGTAGTGATTTTGGAGCCCAGGAAAATAAAGTCTGTCACTGTTTGCACTGTTTCCCTGTCTATTTGCTATGAAGCGATGGGACCGCATGCCGTAACTTTGTTTTTTGAACGTTGAGCTTTAAGCCAACTTTTTCACTCTCCTCCTTCACTTTCATCAAGAGGCTTTTTAGTTCTTCTTTGCTTTCTGCCATAACAGTGGTGTCATCTGTGTATCTGAGGTTATTGATATTTTTCCTAGCAATCTTGATTCCAGCTTGTGCTTCATCCGGCAAGTCATTTCGCATGATGTACTCTGCATATAAGTTAAATAAACCGGGTGACAATATACAGCCTTGAAATACTCCTTTCCCACTTTGGAACCAGTCTCTTGTTCCATGTCCAGTTCTAACTGTTTCTTCTTGACCTGTATCCAGATTTCTCAGGAGGCAGGTCAGGTGATCTGGTATTCCCACCTCTTTAAGAATTTTCCAGTTTGTTGTGATCCATACTGTCAAAGGCTTTGGCATAGTCAGTAAAGCAGAAATAGATGTTTTTTTGGACTCTTGCTTTTTCTATGATCCAACGGATGTTGACAATATTATCTCTGGTTCCTCTGCCTTTTCTACATCCAGCTCAGACATCTGGAAGTTCACAGTTCCCATACTGTTGAAGCCTGGCTTGGAGAATTTTGAGCATTACTTTGCTAGTGTGTGAGATGAGTGCAATTGTGTGGTATTTTGAATATTCTTTGGCATTGCCATTCTTTGAGATTGGAATGAAAACTGATCTTTTTCAGTCCTGTGGCCACTGCTGAGTTTTCCCAATTTGCTGGCATTTTGAGCCAATTTGCTGGCTCTTTCATAGCATTATTTTTTAGGATTTGAAATAGCTCAGCTGGAATTCCATCACCTCCACTTGCTTTGTTTGTAATGATGCTTCCTAAGACCCACTTGGCTTCTCATTCCAGGATGTCTGGCTCTAGGTGAGTGATCACACTTTCATGGTTATCTGGGTCATTAAGACCTTTTTTGGATAGTTCTGCATATTCTTGCCACTTCTTCTTAATATCTCTGCTTCTGAATTGGTTAAATCAGTTATAATCAGTAAGAACCAAGGGAAAACTCATACTTCCATATCTCTTTCACTTTCTAAGTAGAGTGGGAATAGAGCTGGATTTAGAACAGCTTCTCCTTGAGGAATGGCAACCTACTCCACTATTCTTGCCTGGAGAATTCCATGGAGAGAGGAGCCATGGGGTCCCAAAAAGCAGGAAAGGACTGAGTGTCACTTTCACTTTCTCTTTGAGGAGTCAGAGGAAGAATAACTCTCTTCTCCCCCGTAAATTGGAGGTGTTTCCTTGACTGCTAAATTTACTCTGCAGAAAACATGTCTGGGCTCTCTTAGAGAAATGTCTTTTATAACCACAGTTCCTCTTAAACTTTTGTGTTTAGTACACCTATAAAATGCATCTTATTTCTTATATAATTGCTAAATGAATTGAAACAAACATACATACATAAATGACACAGACCTGATTTTAATGAAAAGCCTATCAGTCATGAGAAAATTCAGATATCTGAATATAAATGATAGGTTTCAGTATTTCCAACTTCACATTGCTTAATAAGTGTTCTCGTATTTTATATCTCATATCTTATATTACCAAGTAGATCATCTTAGTGATAATCTATTTTAGTGCCCTCATTATACATGTAATATAGTTAAAATACTTCTGCTCACAAACACATGTACCAATCACACATTAATTATTAGAACTGTTTCTATATCTCCTAGATGAAAAATCATTGTGATAACAAATGCCATTCTCTGATTGGATGGTATTAAATGCAAATAGAGAAATTCTGGTTTCAGAATTTGCCTTACTCCTGTTGACTGCTTGACCTCACCTGTGCAGACTATAGAAGGAAGTAACTCAAGTCACTCTGACTTTGATAGTAGTTCCTGTAGTTTTAACAAGTGGAATTGCAGAAGTGACCCAGTCCACCCAGTAGTAAGAGCAAAGGCGAGGTGGTGGTGTAGGGGGAGCATTCTCCAGATGGGTTCCAAATAACACATTTCTAAATACTCATTTAAAAGTTTTTCTTATGTTACATATCGTTTATATTACTACAGTGTTTGTCAAAGCCTTTTTGGAACTAGTACCATTGTCTGCCCTAAGGCAAACTTTAATGAAAGGGGACAGAAGTCCCAGTTAAATCTGGGACATTTTGTGGTTTCCTATTTTAAATTCAGAAGTTTATTTTTCTAAAAAGAAGAGGATCCTTGGGATCTTTTGAAAGTTCCGTTTTCTTAGGAAACACTGAGAAACTGTATCAAGCAATTATAATTTTTGTCCTTGCTAATGACATTTTCTACATTCCTGTAAAACTGGCACTTGCATATTATTGCTTTATCTATATGCAGTCCCAGAATATATTAATTGTGAAACCTTAGATGGAGATATTTACAGCCATGAAATTAAGATACTTGCTCCTTGGAAGAAAAGCTATTCCCAACCTAGAAAGCATATTAAAAAGCAGAGACTTTACTTTGGCAAAAAAGGTCTGTCTAGTCAAAGCTATGGTTTTTCTAGTAGTCACATATGGACGTGAGAGTTGGCCCATAAAGAAAGCTGAGCACCAAAGAATTGATGCTTTTGAACTGTGGTGTTGGAGAAGACTCTAGAGAGTCCCTTGGACTGCAAGGAGATCAAACCAGTCAATCCTAAAGGAAATCAGTCCTGAATATTCATTGGAAGGACTGATGCTGAAGCTGGAACTCCAATACTTTGGCCACCTGCTGTGAAGAACTAACTCATTGGAGAAGACCCTGATGCTGGAAAAGATTGAGGGCGGGAGGAGAAGGGGACTACAGAGGATGAGATGGTTGGATGGCATCACCGACTCGATGGACATGAGTTTGAGCAAGCTCTGGGAGTTGGTGATGGACAGGGAAGCCTGGCATGCTGCAGTCCATAGGGTTGCAAAGAGTCAGACATGACTGAGTGACTGAACTGAACTCAGATGGAGATATAATACTTAATATTTGCAAACTGGTCTACTAAGAATTTGCTTTCCCCACCAAATACGGAGATATGATTCAAAATCAAACACTGCATCCACTTGTTTTTACATTGCCTTCTACATGTTAAAATGGATTTGTCTGTATAATTTAATCATTGTGCATGCCTATGAGAGAAAATATTTAATCCTCATTTTATAGATGCAAAAAAAATTCTTTTGACCAGGACTCAGTAGGCAAAATCCAATCCTTGTTCAGTGCCCTTCGTAGTCTTGATTGTACTGTGTATTAGTACCAGAAAAAACAGCTGTAGCTAAAACAGTCAGGGCAGATATTATGAAATGCTGTCCAGTCTAAATCAGGAAATAGTGGGAGACAGTAATGATACATGCTCAGTGTTCTTGAATAGTTTCTACCTTTTGTTGGAAGAAGTTATAGACAGAAAAACTATCCAGCCCAGGTAGTTCTCAGTGGGGTAATTCTGCACACACGAATGTGTCTTAGGTATCTGTAGGAGAGTTTTTGGCTGACACAACAAGGCTTGACAGAACAGCAGCCCAGAATGGAAGAGATTGCAGTGAGTTGAATGAATAACCCCAACAGATATGTTCACACCCTAAATCCCAGAAGCTGTTAATACTGCCTTATTTGGAAAAAAGGATATTT
This sequence comes from Bos indicus x Bos taurus, assembly GCF_003369695.1. Taxonomy (NCBI): domain Eukaryota; kingdom Metazoa; phylum Chordata; class Mammalia; order Artiodactyla; family Bovidae; genus Bos; species Bos indicus x Bos taurus. The sequence goes on along the minus strand of NC_040078.1, from coordinate 41,554,160 downwards.
GCAGATATAACTAAAGATCTTAGAAGAGATCATCCTGGATTATCCAGTTGGGTCTTAAATCCAATGACGAGTGTCCTAATAAGAGACATGTCAAAGGAAACATAGAAGAGGAGGCAATGTGACTACAGAAGCAGAGATCTGAATGATGTAGCAAGAAGTCAAGAACTGCCTTGAGCCACTAGAAACTGGAAGAGTCAAGAAATTGTTTCCTCTAGAGGTTTCAGAGGATTATTGATGCCTTGATTTCAGACTTTTGGCTTCTAGAACTGTGAGAGAATACATTTGTGTTATTTTGATCCACCAAGTTTGTGGTAATTTGTTACAACAGCCACTGGAAAATAATATAGGAATGTATCAGGCAATTTTTGTGTTTTATTTCTGCCCTGCCTACTTTTTTCTTCAGCTATTGCTGTGAATTTTCTGCCTCCATTCAGCTATCTTTTTCTGTCTCACTTATTTCACTTCATATGGTACTCTTTTAAGTCCATCCGTTTTGCTGCAAATGGCATTATTTCTTTCTTTCTAATAGCTGAGCAATATTCAATTATGTGTGTGTGTGTGTGTGTGTACCAAATCTTCTTTACCCATTTCTCTGTTGATGGACGTTTAGGTTTCTTCTATGTCCTGGCTATTGTAAATAGTGCTGCTATGAACATTGGGGTGCATTTATCTTTTCAAATAAGAGTTTTCTTCATTTCTGGATATATGCCCACTAGTGAAATTTCTGGATCATATAGTAACTGTTTTTAGTTTTTTAAGAAGTTTTTAGACTATTCTCCATAATGGCTGCACCAAGTGATGAGCTTTTAAATTCAAGTATTGGTACATTATTTTGTGTGTAGGTTGATAGGTCCTTTTTCTAAAGATAGCTCCTCTTTCTAAAGGTGCTTTGGGGCTTTAAAAGATTTGTAATAAAAATGATACATATGTATATATTAGCTTGGAAAATATTATGGTCCTTTGAGTTAGATATATGTCTTTAAAGACATACCTGATGTCAAGGTAAAATACAGAATCATCCAATGAGATTCTTTGCATCATGAGAGAATAGCGTTTTTGGAGGAAAACCATGTCCGTGTCTTGTTGCATAACATTTTTTTTTTTTTTCTTATCCCTTGTCCCAAAGAGGTTTCCTCTCTATAGTTTATCGAGTACCAATAATGTAAAAATACATTTTGAATGAACTGGAAACATAATAAATTTCAGAATTTTGTCCTTAAAAATTTTATCAACAACATAAAGTTACAAAACATATATACATGAACTGAACTTAAAATCACGGTCAACTCTGTCACTTTCTTGCCTTTGTTCTGTGGTTGGTTAGCATTTTCCATGTCTTTTTATATTTTTTCTTGCCAGTGTTTTCTGAGATTGTACAGTCCTGAGGGTTTGGAACCATATTTAAATAATTCTCTTTGTACATCCCCTAAAATAGCACAATGCAAAATTAGTACTTTAGAATTCTTTTTGATGAAGAAGCAAAGTTGTGTCTAAATCTCTGATAGAAATCACTCCTATTTGCAAATTATATAACTGATATATTTAAAGCTTCTGATACGGAACAATTTGTCAAAACAAAGATTCACTGATGCATTGGGGAAATTTAGAATTCTAGTGAGCAATTTTTTTTCAGGCACAATCCAGAAAGGATGTTCACACTATCGAATTATTGACTTTGTGGTGCTAAAATATTTGAAAGGAAACCAGCACAATAACATAACAACTCAGAATGGTAATATTTTATGAGTTTTGTTATTATTTCATGCATAGCTGCCCTGTGAGTAGAGACATTATAAATCTAGTCAATGATTTACTCAGGAACTCAGTGGATATTCTTTGAACAAAAGAGAAGCAGATATCTGGCAGGGCAAAGGCATAATCTCCTGCAACCTAAAGTTATGTGTGTATATAAAGTTACAGTATATAAAGTTATATACAGTATATACAGTATGGAGAAGGAAATGGCCACCCACTCCAATACCCTTGCCGGGAAAGTCCCATGGAAAGAGAAGCCTGGTAGGCTACAGTCCATGGGGTTGCAAAGAGTCGGACACGACTAAGCGACTTCTATATAAAGTTATATCTGATAAATAGAAATAGAATACATTATAGAAGGAAAGGGTAGAAATATATTAGGATGGGATTTTTAATTTAAATGGAGAGAAAGATATTCAAAAGAACCAATACCAGAGGACCAGTACTCAAATTTCGAAGTATGAGTTGAGACCTTGTGGCAAATTCAGGCTCTGTGGTAAGACAGATTAAATGACTGGAATTATGTGGATGTATTACTAGCCATTGGTAGGGGGAAAAAAACAGATTTATTTTAAGGACTTTCCTGACATGTCTACCTACTTAACTATAGTACAACGAAAGGAAAAGAATTGAAATTAACATGCTCTGGGGTTTTACACTTGTTACCCAATTTTAACCTCACACTAGTCCTCTGAGGTTGTCAAGTGGGCACCAAATACTAATTGAGCACTTACTGTAAAATGGCAGTGAGTGATGAGATATAGGCACAGTTACTGTTTTGAGGATCTAATGTAAAAAAAGAAAGGAAGACTATAATTGCCCAATTTCTTAAGCAGTCCAAACTAAATCAGATTAAGAAGCCAACACAAAAGCAGCAGTCTGTGAATTGCAGAGGGAAGATTTTGAGTCTAGAGGTTTATTTGAGTCTTCACACTACCCGAAATTGTGTGATTTCAAGTTACTTCCTTGAACTCTCTCCCATATTTTGAATTTCTAATCTTACTTAACCAGATAATTTCAAAAGATGTTTTATTTAAAACTTCTGGTTGTATTGTTATTTTCATATTGAGTGCATATTATTAATATTAAAAACATCACAAGTAATGAAGCTTGGAGATGAGGCATGGCAGTTTCTCAGTCAGAAGAGAAAGGGATTTTATTGAACATCTCTTGGTTCTGCTTGATATTCTCTTGACCCAGTTATTGCTCTGGCAATGGACTGTGCACTTATAACCTGACAGCATGCTTTCTAGGCTGCATCACATGACTTTTATGGTTTTCCTGCCTTTACACTTCTATATTCCTATAGGATGCCTATGGGAACCCACTGTGTCATTTGGATTTACATATATGCAAATCTGGAAGTGCATGGTGTTTAACACTGCAAATCTTAACTAATGGGAAACCTAAGCCAGAAGATAAATACTCCTCCCTCCATCCCTTGTGTAAGCAGATTGAGCAGCATTCAACATGGCTTCACAGAGGCTCTTCAGCATGTTGAGCCCTGGATAATATTCATTTATTCTTTACAGCACCCCTATAAAGTAAGCTTTATAATTTATCTTTACATCAAAGATGAACAAGTTGAAGTTTATAGATGTAAAACAAAATGCCCAAAGTCAGAGATTCTTAATGGAATATTTAACGTTTCAGTTCACATCTATCAGATTTCATGGTGTATGCTCTTATTTACTGAAGCAGTGCAGTAGAGATGAATCTGTTGGCTAACAGAATTTAGGGCAGAAGTTGAGAAAGCCATGGGAATGCTTACTGTGAAAAAGAAATGACTATATAATTGAGGTACATCAAAACTTGTGTCTTTTGATGAGGTGTAATTTAAAGAAAACCCAGATGCTCTCTTCTACTCATAGTCTCTTACCTGCTACCCTCCATAATAATCCGAATTTCCTTCATTAAATATTTATTATATCTTCAAGATCTGCTAAAATGCAAGTACCTTTTAGAAAGTCATTGTAGATTAAACTCTAAAAGGTGTTAGTTGTAAGCTGAGAGCAATAGCTTTGAGATAGTGGAATCCAGTCCTAGCATACCAAAAACACAGGGAAGGAACTGAAACTAAAAGTAAAGGAGCCACGGAGTAAAATTTCACTTTCATTTATTTTATTTAGGGTTTCTTCTATCACTAACTATGAAAAAGTTTGAAATTTCAAAGCAAAGTTTCCACTGGAAGTGCTACCGTCTCCCTCTTAACACATTATAATGCCAATCTAAAGATTAATTACTGGGAAGACCTTCTGATTTGAAAGTCTTGAAAGTGTTTCAGGAGCAATGCAATTTATAAAACAGTATTCCAAGTTTAGCTTTCTAACTTTAGTAAGGATATAAAGAAATAATTTTATATCTGGTTTAGTCATAATTGCACCATCCTCCCTCTCATGAAAGACTACATATTATGTAACTGTAGCTATTGATTTTCCACTTCAGACACTTTAATTGAAAGGTTAAGAGGAAGCTGGGTTAGCAAAGTTTGGGGTTACTAATTCTGCATTAAATAATTTGGGACTTAAACTCCCTCGACAAGAAGCCAAGAATTTTAAAGAACAATTTCACTTTTTTGGAAAAGGAGTATTACTATTGCCAATCAGAAGAAGATATTTAAATCCTGGCCTGAAATAAAACACATGAACTTTATATAATCCTAGCTCATGAATGGGATGTTTGGCACTATTTACTTTTGCTATTTATAAGAGAGGCTATAAAAACCTAACTGCCACTTTCCAGCTAACATTGGTTTTCATTGATAACTGACACTGTCATTTGGAGTGCTCAGGTGAAGATGATGTCAGTATCATCATGTAGTAACTATTGGCATCCAGAGGTTACAAGTTCAGTCTTCAGTCGTAAAAACCTTACAAAAAAGAGAGATCAATACCCATTACTTAACTGTCAAAAATACTGATGCCCCAAGACCATTAAGTAGCAATAGAAAGCACTGCCTCTGTCACCATTAAAATTGGAGATCATCTGAAAATCTAGCAGCTGAATAAAATGATTCAAATGCTTCAGGAGAAGAAATGAATTGGATGAATAAATACTAAAAAAGGACTAAGGAAAATCAAAGCATTAATATATCTAGACATTTCTTACAGGACTTACTGTGAATATATATCCAGATACATTCCTTGTATATTGAGTTAATTAATACTAGAGGCAAAAAACTGAAAATCAAATATATAAAACTAAATATTTACAGTGATACCCTCCTAAAGAATTTTAATTATTTTGTCAATATTTTTCAAGTAAAAAGCTGTACAGTACCAATATTATTTCTTTTCAGAAAAAAATTGAGATAGATACAACTAAATAAATTGCTTATTACATATCATAATGAATTAACATTTAGTAGCCAATGGCAACCCACTCCAGTACTCTTGCCTGGAAAATCCCATGGGCAGAGGAGCCTGGTAGGCTGCAGTCCATGGGGTCACTAAGAGTCGGACAGGACTGAGCTACTTCACTTTCACTTTTCACTTTCATGCACTGGAGAAGGAAATGGCAACCCACTCCAGTGTTCTTGCCTGGAGAATCCCAGGGACAGCAGAGCCTGGTGGGCTGCCTTCTATGGGGTCGCACAGAGTTGGACATGACTGAAGCGACTTAGCAGCAGTTATCCTTCATGTCTGCCCCACTGATACATCATTGTCAAGTCATTCTTGATGCTTTTGTCTGAATTGGGTTTTCACCACTTGCTCCCACCACAGGATGCTATACCCAACTTCTTACAATTTAGTGAACTAATGTTAGTCACTCAGTTGTGTCCGACTCTTTGCAACCCCATGGATTGTAGTCTGGAAGGATCCTCTGTCCATGGAATTCTTTAGGCAAGAATGCTGGTGTGGGTTGCCATTTCCTTCTCCAGGGGATCTTCCCAAGCCAGGGATGGAACCCAGGTCTCCCACATTGCAGGCAGATTCTTTATAGTCTGGGCCACCTCCACTATTTTTGAAATTGTCTATTTAAATGTCAGACTCCTCCAAATATACTGGGTGCATAATTGAGAATAATGACTATTTTCTAATCCATTTGGTAACAACATTGCTATCTCAGTATTGCTTGTTGGATGGCAGTGTCTGCCATCCAAAAATAATTATTAAACTGGACTGAGTCACAGGTTCAGGATTTAACCTGGTCAATTCTCCATCTCTGACTACCCAGTTTTAAGAATATTGTTTTGATAGAATTGAGTTAGCTCACTACTTTGGAGTGATATTCCAGCCACCTGTACCACCTTAGGCATCACTTCTAATAATGATGTGATGCCAGAAATCACTCATGGGTGAGAATAGGCTGAAGCAGGGATCAAGTGACAGGATGTAACGCTGACAGCATGTAACAACTGAAGGGTGAAAGCCTATGTGGGGCTTCCCTGGTGGCTCCGTGGTAAAGAATCCACCTGCCAAGCAGGAGACGCAGATTCGATCCCTGGATCTGGAAGATCCCCTGGAGGAGGAAATGACAACCCATTCCAGTATTCCTGCCTGGGAAATCCCATGGACAGAGGAGCCTGGTGGGCTGCAGTCCACGGGGTAGCAAAAGAGTCAGACAGGATTTAGTGACTAAACTGCAGCAACAACAACAAAGGAAGCTTATGTGGTTCCTTTCAGCCTTCAATCTGTTGTTGTGGACCACAAAAAAGCAAGAGCATTGACGTTTTAAACTCATACACTCAAAGTGTCTAGATGTAAAAACTCATTTGACCATAAGAGATTGGGAGAGGGGCGGAGGCAGCCGGAAACCTTAAAGGTCCAAAGCTACGGGTTTCCTTAAGTCCCGCGAGAGCTGCTCGGCCCTCTCTCAGGCTGTCGGTCAGAGCATAGACTATGGTTGCAGATGCTGCGGAGGCCCAGGGGTGTGGAAGGACGGTGTCTAGAAACCCAGTGCTGTTTTACCTGGAGGCATGACTGGCTGGCTGACTCTCTCTAAATCAGAGAGAGCCGTAGTTCCGAAAATGGAGTGGATGAGCTAGGCCGTGCTGACGGTGGACACAGTTAATGCCAGCAACTTAGTGGAAATCACCGCCCTCTTCAGATGGCCGGAGGTACAACATCTTTTGAAGCATGTACTCCTGAGCCTGATGTCAAGGCACAGGGCACGTTGTGCTAGGGGTGAGGATTTTGTAAAATGTGCATGTGGAGAGAGCCACGGGGAAATATCTGGTCATACATCTTCCCTAAACTTTTTGCAGTTTCCTAACTCGAGTATGCTGCCTGTAGACCCTGGGCATCCTTTTGTGAGCAGAGTACAATTAGGACTTTGGGAAAGTAGGCCGAGATGTGATATATTCAGGCCTGTCACCACCCATACCCCAGCCTCTGCTTGGTTATGCCACTATTTCCAGATCCTTGTTTCAGAGCTTCCAGCCTAAGAAATGATATTGCCAGCATCACTCCCACCCACCCCACCCCCATGAAGCAACAGTTTGAAATAGCAAGAATTTTTCTTATCCATCAGAGAAGATGAAACAACTTGAGGTCCATGCATCAGGTCCCAACATCCTGTTGCATAACTATTCTATGGATCATGAGAATAATCCTGATACTGAAGTTCAAGAGAAGCAAATGTACTTAAATCTCTGCATTTTTTTTTTCTCCTGTGCCTTGATGGATAGTGGTTTGATTATTTTGATGCAAACATGAGTTCATGGTGCCATCTACTAAATAAATGATTTATTTTTTGTTATTGTTCAATGGCATAGGATCTTTGCTCACTCAAAACTAAGCAAATTTATAAAAGACTGATCATGTCCTGATGTGAGAGGTGGATAAATGGCTGATAGCTGGTGGATTTATTTTTGTTTTTATTTTCTCAGTTTCTACCATTTTGATAGTATTAATACTAACTGTTTTGACTTTAAGATCAGAGTTGGGCCCTCAAGCACAGGGGGACAGAAATGCAGAGTCTCAACTTTGGGTTTCTTTTGCATCATTTGTTCTCAAACTTTGTGTGTAAAAATAACTTTGAGAACTTGCTAAAACACAATTTCTAAGACCCCTTCTGCACTGATTCTGATTCAGTACACTGGGCCTATCAATTTGCATTTCTAACCAGCTCTTAGGTAATGCCAGCACTTCTCTGAAGCCATTATTTTTAAGCTGGTTGTTTGCCCCATGAGTAGCAAGGAGTGTGCCTATGCATTTTCTTGGAGTGGAGCTTCCCACTTCACACATGGGCAGGCATTCCAACAAACAAGCAAGCAGAAGTGATCAGCGTTCACTGTTATTTATATGAAGGAACCAGGGTCTTGGGCTGGTTGTGCATTGGAAAGTATCCTTCTAGTTTGCTGTTCCCCACCCTGAACCCTTCTCCCAGAGGTGTCCTGCATGGGCTAGACTGTTGTTCTGTTACTCATTACAATGCTATGACCAATCTGTGCAAAACAGTCCCAACTCCTTGTTGTTTCCACCTTCAGGAAGCAGAATTCTTGAAGGAAAGTTACCAAGAGTTCTGTGGCTTCAGTCACTAAGTTGGAGTGGATTTAACTCATACAGTTTCTTTACCCCTATTATCAATGGATTCTAGACATTTGCAAGGATTTTATAAGCACATATACATCTATCTTTGATTATAAGTCATAATTGAATGTTATTCTAGTTGGCTGTATATTGTCACCCTGCTTATTTAAGTTATATGCAGAATACATCATGAGAAATGCTGGGCTGGAAGAAACACAAGCTGGAATCAAGATTGTCGGGAGAAATATCAAGAACCTCAGATATGCAGATGACACCACCCTTATGGTAGAAAATGAAGAAGAACTAAAGAGCCTCTTGATGAAAGTGAAAGAAGAAAGCGAAAGAGTTGGCTTAAAGCTCAACATTCAGAAAACAAAGATCATGGCATCTGGTCCCATCACTTCATGGCAAATAGATGGGGAAACAGTGGAAACAGTGGCTGACTTAATTTTTGGGAGCTCTGAAATTACTACAGATGGTGATTGCAGCCATGAAATTAAAAGACATTTACTCCTTGGAAGGAAAGTTTTGACCAGCCTAGACAGCATATTAAAAGCAGAGACATTACTTTGCCAACAAAGATCCATCTAGTCAAGGCTATGGTTTTTCCAGTAGTCATGTATGGATGTGAGAGTTGGGCTATAAAGAAAGCTGAGCATGGAAGAATTGATGCTTTTGAACTGTGGTGTTGGAGAAGACTCTTGAGAGTCCCTTGGACTGCAAGGAGATTCAACCAGTCTATCCTAAAGGAGATCAGTCCTGGGTATTCATTGGAAGGACTGATGTTGAAACTGAAACTCCAGTACTTTGGCCACCTGATGCGAAGAGTTGACTCATTTGAAAAGACCCTGATGCTGGGAGGGATTGGGGGGCAGGAGGAGAAGGGGACGACAGAGGATGAGATGGTTGGATGGCATCACCGACTCAATGGACATGGGTTTGGGTAGACTCCAGGAGTTAGTGATGGACAGGGAGGCTTGGCGTGCTGCGGTTCATGGGGTCGCAAATAGTTGGACATGACTGGTACTGAACTGAACTGAACTACTTTGCTTTGCTTCCCTGATGGCTCAGCAGGTAAAGAATCTGCCTGCAATGCGGGGGACCTGGTTTGGATCCCTGGGTCAGGAAGATCCCCTCAAAAAGGGAATGGCAACCCACTCCAGTATTCTTGCCTGGACAATTCTATGGCTACAGTACATGGGATCGCAGAGTCGTACATGACTGAGTGACTAACACATTTTCACATTTTATTTTCTCCTTTGCTTTACATGTTTGTTAAATGTTTTTTTACATCTCTCTCATTTTTTAAATAAAAGATTTTTATTGAAGGATAGTTTATTTACAATGTTTATTTGTTTCAGGTATATAGCAGAGTCATTCAGATATATATATATATAATTTTCGGAGTCTTTTCCCTTATAGGTTACAGTTTCCTCTGCTACACAATAGGTCCTTGTTGGTTATCTCTTTTATATATATTAGAGTATATTTGTTAATTCCAAACTCTTAATTATCCCTCCCCCACTTTCCCCTTTGGTAACAAAAGTTTATTTTCTATGTCTGTGAGCCTTTTTGTTTTGTGTATAAGTTCGTTTGTATTATTTTTTTTAGATTTCATATATAACCTATATCATATGATATTTATCTTTCTCTGTGTGACTCACTTAACTTTGTGTGGTAATCTGTAGGTCCATCCATGCTGCTGCAATGGCATCATTTCGTTCTTTTTATGACTGAGTAATATTCCATCATCTGTGTATACCACATCTTCTTTATCCATTCATATGTCTTAGACATTTAGGTTGCTTCCATGTATTGACTTTTGTAAATAGTACTGCACTGAACACTGTGGTGCATGTATCTTTTTGACTTATGGTTTTCTCCAGATAAATGCCCAAGAGTGGGATTGTAGGATCATATGGTAGCTCTACTTTCAGTATTCTAAAGAACCTTCATGATGTTCACCATAGTAGGTCCCAGTTTACATTCCCAACAACAGTGTAGGAGGATTCCTTTTTCTCCACACTCCTCCAACATTTATTATTTGTAGACTTCTTGATGATGGCCATTCTGATTGATAAAAACTACTCTCTTTGAAGTTTTGATTTGCTTTTCTCCCAAAATTAGCAATGTTAAGCAATTTTTTATGTGCTTCTTTGCCATCTATATGTCTTCTTTAGAGAAAAGTCTATTTAGACCTTGTGCCCATTTTTTGATTGTGTTGTTTGTTTGTTTTGATATTGAGTTGTATAAACTGTTTATATATTTTGGAGATTAATCCCTTGTTGGTCACATCATTTGCAAATATTTTCTCCTATTCTGTAGGTTGTCTTTTCATTTTATTTTTCTCTATCCATTCCTATCATTACTTCTTTAAGCTCTGAAGATAAGGATTTTTATCATCTGTCTAATCTTTTGTAACAGATAATGGTCCATTATAGCCAACATTGTCTACTCATTTGCTTCTCAAATGTTTTGCATAACAAAATTTTTATTGCATGTACTTAAACCAGTTACTGTTTTATGTGTGACTTTTCCTTGTCCCCACCTTCTACATTTAATCTTAGGAGTTCCTGCTTTTGACCTTTTGTAGAAATTTTATTCCTAAAGGATTTTCCTGGTGATATTTTTATAAAACCATTGAACATTTTTAACTGTTCAACATTTGGGGGAAGAGGATTATACTTAAAACTTATTCAATTTTTCCAAAAGTTATCCAAAACTAAGTTACTATGTGAGCCAAAGCATGCTCAAACTACCACACAATTGCAGTCATCTCACACGCTAGTAAAGTAATGCTCAAAATTCTCCAAGCCAGTCTTCAGCAATATGTGAACCATGAACTTCCTGATGTTCAAGCTGGTTTTAGAAAAGGCAGAGGAACCACAGATCAAATTGCCAACATCTGCTGGATCATGGAAAAAGCAAGAGAGTTCCAGAAAAACATCTATTTCTGCTTTACTGACTATGCCAAAGCCTTTGACTGTGTGGATCACAATAAACTGTGGGAAATTCTGAAAGAGATGGGAATACCAGACCACCTGACCTGCCTCTTGAGAAATTTGTATGCAGGTCAGGAAGCAACAGTTAGAACTGGACATGGAACAACAGACTGGTTACAAATAGGAAAAGGAGTACATCAAGGCTGTATATTGTCACCCTGCTTATTTAACTTCTATGCAGAATACATCATGAGAAACGCTGGACTGGAAAAAACACAAGCTGGAATCAAGATTGCCGGGAGAAATATAAATAACCTCAGATATGCAGATGACACCACCCTTATGGCAGAAAGTGAAGAGGAACTAAAAAGCCTCTTGATGAAAGTGAAAGTGGAGAGTGAAGAAGTTGGCTTAAAGCCCAACATTCAGAAAACGAAGATCATGGCATCTGGTCCCATCATTTCATGGGAAATAGATGAGGAAACAGTGGAGACAGTGTCAGACTTTATTTTTTTGGGCTCCACAATCACTGGAGATGGTGACTGCAGCCATGAAATTAAAAGACCCTTATTCCTTGGAAGGAAAGTTATGACCAACCTAGATAGCATATTCAAAAGCAGAGACATTACTTTGCCAACAAAGGTCTGTCTAGTCAAGGCTATGGTTTTTCCTGTGGTCAGGTATGGATGTGAGAGTTGGACTGTGAAGAAGGCTGAGTGCTGAAGAATTGATGCTTTTGAACTGTGGTGTTGGAGAAGACTCTTGAGAGTCCCTTGGACTGCAAGGAGATCCAACCAGTCCATTCTGAAGGAGATCAGCCCTGGGATTTCTTTGGAAGGAATGATGCTAAAGCTGAAACTCCAGTACTTTGGCCACCTCATGCGAAGAGTTGACTCATTGGAAAAGACTGATGGTGGGAGGGATTGGGGGCAGGAGGAGAAGGGGACGACAGAGGATGAGATGGCTGGATGGCCTCACTGACTCGATGGACGTGAGTCTGAGTGAACTCCGGGAGTTGGTGAGGGACAGGGAGGCCTCGCATGCTGTGATTCATGGGGTCGCAAAGAGTCGGACACGACTGAGCGACTGATCTGATCTGATCTGATGTGATCCTTTACTTTAACTGTTATATTCATTAACATGATGGAGTCCTAACTGTCAGTATTTCAGAATTCGAGTGTATTTGGAAATAGGATCTTTAAAGTAGTTAAGGTAAAATGGGGTCTTTGGGTGGGCCCCTATCTAGTATAACTGTTTTTTTAAAGGAAGAATATGAATACAGGTATGTCCGTGCACAGAGGCAAGATGATGTGAGGACATAGCAAGAAGGCAGCTATCTGCAAGCTGAAGGGTGAGGCCTCACTAGAAACCAGGCCTACTGACACCTTGATCTTGGCCTTCTAGCCTCCAGAACTTTGGAAAATAAATACATTTTGTTTAAACCACCCAGTTTATTATTTTGTTACAGTAGCCCTGGTGAATGATTACAATATTTGATACTGGAAAAAGAAAGATTGGAAAATTACTTTTTGGTTAGTAATTTAAGTGTTTGAGAATTTGGCTAATTCATGTATTCAACGAAGACACTACTTTTTAATCTTGATTTTTTTTTTACACATTTGGCATATTAAAGTCAGAAGATGTTAACATTTTAAGAATTCCACAAATTATACACATAGAAACATTACATAAAATAAATTCATTGTACATGATACACTGTATGTATTCTGTGTACACAGTACAAATAAAATTACAAAGTTGAATAAAAGAAAGTTTAATTTTTAAGTGGCAAGAAATTGAAGCAAATTCAATACTTTATGTATTGAATACAATTTGACCAGTATGCTATCAAGGTACAGAAAATACTTGAATTTTTTTTGTGTGTGTGTGTGTATCCTTCATTAACCAGCTGGCATTGTTACTTTTTAAATGCTGTATTTTTGAGTTTGCTTTGAATATTTTTTTAAATTGTAATTCTCTTAAGATCTGAACTGTCCAAAAAAAAAAAAAAAAAAGCATCTTTAAATCAAGCAAAAGTCACAATAAAGTAGGTTCTGTTATCTTAAGGTAAATGATAAGGTATGCCATTGAAACAGTGAAGCACTTTATCTTAAAGTTTAGACTTGATTCTTTAAAGATAATAATAATAATCATTTGATATAGTTAAAAATACAATAACCTCTTCTCTTAGAAACAACTCAAAGCCCATCCTAGAAAAGAAGTTGGCAAATATTCAAAACATGGAGAAACTTACAAGTATTAAAGTAATAGTCATTTTTGCAAGGTAGAATGTTTTACTTCCTATAGCTGGAAACACAGAGAACTGAGGATATTCCAGCTTTGGCATCCTTTCAGAAGTCTATTTCTATATACTTGCCAATTCACTGGAACTTTCTATCCTGAAAATAGATCATTGTAATGTCCTCAGTAAGATGACCCATTGTTGTGAGTTAATGCCAGATTTATCTGTGCTATTAAATTATTATGAGTATTAGCACAGCTATTAATAACACCACTTTTCAAAGAGCTTTCATTTGTATTGCCTCATTTGATTCTTTCAACAACTCTGAGAGGTAAAAGGACCGGTTATTATCATCCTAATTGTTATGTGTGTTAAATTGAGAGATGAAGGCTGAATTAATTGATATAAGCAGTCACACAACTTGAAACTGATTTACAGATCAGAAATATTTATGATTAAAAAAATATTTTAAACATTTATTATAAGTCATCACTTTCACTTCCTAATAATAGTTACTAAGCTTTGTATGTTTACTTTGTATCATATGCTTTGACATACTTTATCTTTAAAAGTTCAAACAAACTTTGAAAGATAGATATGTTGCCATCCGCCTCTACCAAGTGAGGATGCAGAGATTGGAGAGGTGTGACGTAATGGATTTTAAATTTAGGTTTGTCTGACTTCCAAGTTCAGTCTCTACTGTATGAGATATTACTTCATTTAATTCTCACTCTATCCCTCTGAGGTTAGTATAGTGTTCTTCCTGTTTTATAACTCTGGAAATGATCTCAGAGAAGCAGTATCACAAGGAGAGATTAGTTGAGCAATTGAAGTTTGTATTGATGGTGATTACTTTTCAGTTCCTAAGTGCTTAGTTGCTCAATTGTGTCGGACTTTGCAACCCTTTGGACTATAGCCTGCCAGGCTCCTCTGTCCATGGGATTTTTCAGGCAAGAATGCTGGAGTGGATTGCTATTTCCTCTTCCTCAGGAAGGATTGCTAGAGTGGGTTGCTATTTCCTCTTCCTCCTCCTTAGGAAGATCCCAGGGATCAAACTGGTGTCTCCTATATCTCCTGCATTGCAGGCAGATTCTTTATCTGCTGAACCAAAGGGAGCTCACCCTTGCCAAATTACTAGCTCAGTCATGTCCAACTCCTTGTGACCCCATGGACTGTAGCCTGCCAGGCTCCTCTGTCCATGGAATTCTCCAAGACAGAATATTGAAGTGGGTAGCCATTCCCTTCTCCAGGGGATCTGCCTGACCCAGGGATTTAACCTGAGTCTCTGCATTGCAAGCAGATTCTTTACCATCTGAGCCACCAAAGAATCCCATCAGTTCCTAAGCACTATTATTATTTTCACATTTTGTATTACTTTTATAGGTATTCAAGGCACCAAATTGGCTGGAATCTGTATTGACTGTTAGATACGACTGAATCTTGTTCTAAAAGATAAATTATTGAAGAGTTTTTATGACTGAGATCTGGATAATTGATTTATTATAAAACACCTACTGTGAGCTATATAGTAAGCTGTATACTGAGTATATATAGCTATATACTGAATATATACTGAGTACACCCATACAGAATGTGTAATAACTATGGCAAAAAAGACGTGAACAAAATAAACATGTAAACTAGATTTTATAATATCAGGAATATCACAGAGTTATAAAAAAATCAAGTGAAAACTTTAATATATTTTAGGTTTAGGCATATGATCGGCATATCCTAAACTGTATTACTTATCTCTGTCCTCTCCTTCACAAAAACGATGCAGAATTGCTCAAGTGACCATCCCCATCTCAGTAAATGGCAGCTGTACTTTTGTAGGTGTTCGAGCCAGAAGCATTGTAATCAGCCTTGACTCATACTTCACCTCCAATCCATCAGCAAATCCTGCTGACTCTACCTTAACCATAGCTCCAGAATATGAGCACTTCTTACAACATTTATTAGCACCATTTTCCTCTCACTTAGATTAATTTCATGGTTTCCTCACTGGTCTCCCTTGTACATTTGCTTCCCTAAAGTGCAATTTCAGCCAACAGACAAAGAAATCATTTAAAATGTAAGTCAAATAATTTAATCTGCACACATCTTACAAAGAAGTTCTACTCATTCTGAATACAATTTAAAGTCATTACAGTGACTTATTAGCTGGTTAACTCTCTGATTCACGGTTACCTACCTGAACTCAATTCCTACAACTCTCGCTTATGGTACTTGAGTCTCAAAGACCTTCCTGATGTGCTAACTCAGTGATTTTCACATTCTCCTCTTCCAGAATGGTCTTTCTCTAGATATCTTCATGGCTTGCTTCCTACAATTTTTAAGGCCCCTTTTCAAAAGTCAGTCTCAATATAAGATCTTTCTTATTTTAGGGCTGAGTAATATCCATTTTATAATATTACATCTTCTTAGTTCAGTCACTGTTGGTGGGCAATTGGGGAGATTATATCCCGGCAGTTGTAAATAGTGTGCTGTGAACATGGAGGTGCATATATCTTTTCAAATTACTGTGTTTTTTTTTTTTTCTCCTAGATATATAACAAGGGGTGGAACTGCTGGATCTTATGGTAGTTCTTTTTTTTTTTTTAATTTAAGTTTATTTATTTTAATTAGAGGCTGATTACAATATTGTATTGGTTTTGCCATACAGCAACATGAATCCCCCACAGGTGTACACGTGTTATGGTAGTTCTATATTTAGTTATTTAAAAAACCTCCATAGACTATATAAAATAGGTAAGCAACAAAGATATGCTGTATAGCACAGGGAATTATACCTTGTATCTTTGAATAACCTATAATGGATTATAATCTGAAAAAATTACTGAATCACAATAGTGTTCACCTAAAATTAAAACAACATTGTAAATCAGCTGTACTTGAATAACAAAAGAACTTTCCTGTCTATTCTACTTAAAATGGTAATATTCATCCATTACTCTAGTATTTTCTGTTCTCCTGTGCTTCAGTTTTCTTCAGTTTCAACAATTAACACAATGCAGTATTATACATCTATTGTACTTACTTATTTTTCCTATTGTCTCTTTTCTAGAAGATCAATCCTATGAGGCCAGAAATATCTGTCTGTTTAACATTTCCAGTTTTAAGAATAGACTGGTTCAGTGAAGGAATTCAGTGAATATTTGTTAAATGGATTAACATATTTAGTCCAAAATTTAATGTGAAGTCAAAACTGATTACTACTCTTGCACTTCATAAATCTGATGAAGGCAAGCATGCAGATGATTTGTTCTTTTTCTGCTTATGTTTAGCATCTTATTACAAAGGAATGTACAGTCTGGTTATTGGTAGGTAGTATGCATGTATTTTTCTAGTTAGTCCACTTGCCAGCTGACAGGGTTAAGTGTATTTCTGCTCCTTTCAGGTCTCTTTCATCAGCCAATCTTAGAGATGCCAGTGGTGCTTTAGTAAACAACAGGGACCCTTCACCAGTTCTTCTTTACTCCTGGTTAGTCTAGCTGTTGCTGACAGTGGCAAGGTGAGTACTGTTTTTTGTTTTTATGTTTTATTTGTGTATTTAGTATCTTAGACATCAAAAAACCATCACAGGTTTTTTTCTCAAAAGTTTTTTTTTTGCTTTCTGTTTCCATTACTTCTACTTTTATCTGTATCAGATCAGATCAGATCAGTCACTCAGTCGTGTCCGACTCTTTGCGACCCCATGAATCACAGCACGCCAGGCCTCCCTGTCCCTCACCAACTCCCGGAGTTCACTGAGACTCACGTCCATCGAGTCAGTGATGCCATCCAGCCATCTCATCCTCTGTCGTCCCCTTCTCCTCCTGCCCCCAATCCCTCCCAGCATCAGAGTCTTTTCCAATGAGTCAACTCTTCGCATGAGGTGGCCAAAGTACTGGAGTTTCAGCTTTAGCATCATTCCTTCCAAAGAAATCCCAGGGCTGGTCTCCTTCAGAATGGACTGGTTGGATCTCCTTGCAGTCCAAGGGACTCTCAAGAGTCTTCTCCAACACCACAGTTCAAAAGCATCAATTTGTCGGCGCTCAGCCTTCTTCACAGTCCAACTCTCACATCCATACACGACCACAGGAAAAACCATAGCCTTGACTAGACGGACCTTTGTTGGCAAAGTAATGTCTCTGCTTTTGAATATGCTATCTAGGTTGGTCATAACTTTCCTTCCAAGGAATAAGTGTCTTTTAATTTCATGGCTGCAGTCACCATCTGTAGTGATTTTGGAGCCCAGAAAAATAAAGTCTGACACTGTTTCCACTGTTTCCCCATCTATTTCCCATGAAGTGATGGGACCGGATGCCATGATCTTCGTTTTCTGAATGTTGGGCTTTAAGCCAACTTTTTCACTCTCCACTTTCACTTTCATCAAGAGGCTTTTTAGTAGTCTATTAATCAAGTTGTTCATACAATCCACCTTCCTCTATCTACCCTCACTGAGTATTCTCCATATGACCAAACAGAAATGCCTTTACTGTTTTTCTTTTTCTCAGCATAACACTTAGATGCTTAGACATGTAGATGTATTTTAGCAATGCTCAGTGTTGAATAAAATGTATAAAATCTTAGTTAATAAGGAAACATAATAGTAAAGTGTTTAATAACCTCAAACTAGATATATGTTCTAATATTTTATTCCATCAACTTCTTTTAAGGCTGGTAAGCCTAATGATTGCTTGATTCAGAGCAAACTGCTTATAGCAATGAGCCTAAATGATCCAGATGCTTGATTCTGACTTATATAACCCAAGTTTCAGATGAAAAGGAAATATATTTGGAAGAATAGAGGCTGCTGCAAGTGTCTTTGTTCTCTTCCGATGTAATATTTTCCCTGAGTTGGAGAAAGGGGAACCATAGTAAGGAAATGTAGTTGAAACTGGTATCTCTGAGAAGAGGCTCAAACTTAGCCCTTTGTTGGGAGGAGTGATGCTAGAATCTCCAGAGAAGCTTGGAACACAGGGCACTTAGGCCCATTGCCATTTAGGATCAATGAGTCAACAAACCTTAGAGTTCTACCATCTACCACAGTGGAGTAAATCCTTCATAACGAATAATGATAAACAACACAATTTTGTTGATCATGAATTAAACCCATTGTCTAAGTGGACCTCTGCAACAAGTCTGTATGAACTAATGAGAAAACTGACATTCAGAGAATTTAAGAAACCTGTCTAAATTTGTGCTGTAAGAGAGGCCATGGTCTCTGCAGTCAGACTGCCTAATCTGAATCCAGGCTCCACTTTCTACCAGCTGTGTTCCTAGAGCAAGTTACTTAATGCCTTCATGCCTCATTTGCTGTTTTGTATTTTTATTAGGATTAAATGAGTTAATACATGTAAAGTGCTTGGGTCTTAGTAAGTACTTAATAAATATTGGCTCTTAATTTACTTTGTAGCAGAGGTAGTAGTCAAACTGGAATTCATGTGACTTGATAACTTGACCTTGAAGAATAACAATCTCCCTGATATTAGCTAAGTGGGGATGGCTGAGGTCCAAGATGACAGGTCAGGCTTTTCCTTCTTAAGGATATCCCTCTGTTTGACTTAACCTCTTCATTTCTTCATCTTTTCTTGGGGCAGTCCTGGAGCTACGTAGAACTAATTATTCTCATTGAATGTCTGTCAGGAATCTCTTGTATTTGTATTCTATGAAGTAAGAGATGTAAGAGATACTAAAATTCCTATAGTGAAATCCCCATTCCATCCTAAAAATGGGTTGTCTCCTGCATCATTTTTCTCTCAGATGTATCACACATGCCTATGTATATGTAAATAATTCTTTTAAATCAAGACCTATGAAATTGTGAAGAGTAATTTGTGAAGTGAAATAAAATTATACCTAGTATATTTAGAGCTTATGATTTGAGAGGCACTGTTCCAAGCAGCTGACATTCACTCATTCATTGCTCACAGAAACCCTGTAAAGTAGTCACTGTCATTTCTCCCAACTTTGCAGGTGATGAAACTGCATCTCTGAAAGTAACTGGCCTAAACTAGTAAGTTATAAAGCCTGAATATTATCCAGTCTGCCTATAGGGACCTATGGCTTAACCATGAGTCACTATGGATTTTATCCAGGCATTTTCTGGATGCCAGGTCATCTGATGCATTAGACAGTGCCCTTTATTTCTTAGACATATTTCTGTAGGATGACTGACTTTAACCTGATTGCCCCAATGAATGCTAATTTTAAAATTTACACAAGGATGTAGTCCTTCCCGTGTGACTATTTTTTTTCATTTGAATGTTTGCTCCTGAATATAATATAAGGAGATTTTGTAGAATTTATAAATATTTTAGAATTCTCCTGTGGCCATGTCCTTTTAAATCTGTGTATTTATAATCTCAATCCAATTACTTATTTTTAACTTGTTGCACTAAATTCTACAGGGGGGATTTTAAAACTCTTTAGCATTTCTGAATTCTGAACAACCTGGATATAGGAATGTCTGAAATATGTTCTCAGCCTTATCCTGTGAGTGAGGTAATTCAACTGTGGGTAAAATCTTTTTAAAGTTTATGTAATTCGCAAAACTTGTGGGGGGAAAGTCCTATTTAAATCTAATAAATGAAATTTATGTATTTGTAAATTATTCATGAAAAGTATAGATAAGTTGAGTCAATTATCAGAAGGACCTAAGACTCTAAATTTTTAACATAATTATCTGGATCTTCTCTACTTATAATGGCTTGACAGTAAACATTTGGCGAATATATTTAAGCACATGCTTTATGATAGTAACTCTGACCCAGGCGTCAAGGATGCAGAGAACTGAAGTGAGCTAATAGTCAGTTCAGTTCAGTCATTCAGTCATGTCTGACTCTGCAACCCCATGGACTGCAGCATGCCAGGCCTCCCTGTCCATCACCAATTCATGGAGTTTACTCAAACTCATGTCCAGTGAGTCAGTGATGCCATCCAACCATCTCATCCTCTGTCGTCCCCTTCTCCTTCTGATCTCTATCTTTCCCAGCATCAGGGTCTTTTCAAATGAGTCAGTTCTTCACATCAGGTGGCCAAAGTATTGGAGTTTCAACTTCAGCATCAATCCTTCCAATGAATATTCAGAACTGATTTCCTTTAGGATGGACTGGTTGGATCTCCTTGAAGTCCAAGGGACTCTCAAGAGTCTTCTCCAACACCATAGTTCAAAAGCATCAATTCTTTGATGCTTGATTTTCTATACAGTCCAACTTTCACGTCCATAATGACTACTGGAAAAACCATAGCTTTGACTAGACAGACCTTTGTGGCAAAGTAATGTTTCTGCTTTTTAATATGCTGTCCAGGTTGGTCATAACTTTTCTTCTGGGAGCAAGCATCTTTTAATTTCATGGCTGCAGTCACCATCTGCGGTGATTTTGGAGCCCCCCAAAAATAAAGTCTGTCACTGTTTCCACTGTTTTCATCTATTTACCATGAAGTAATGGGACCAGATGCCATGATCTTAGTTTTCTGAATGCTGAGCTTTAAGTCAACTTTTTTGCTCTCCTCTTTCACTTTCATCAAGAGTTAGTAGTCAAGGAAGTTGCAAAGTCTGGGTTTGCACCTGGATGTCTGTTTTTAAAGCGGTGAAGATTCTGTACTCTTGCTCTTAATAAATTACTGAATATTTAAATCCTTAGGTGAGCTTACTTAAGCTGGTGCATAAAAAAAATAGAAATTTTTTAGCTGTAGGCCAAAGCCAATCAAGCTGTATTCAGCCACATTTAGCTATTTGGTCATAAACCTTTTGTCTATAACAATGGAGATGGTACTAAAATAAGTATGTTATCTAATCTATAGCTAACAAGGCAGTCTCTATAGTATAGTATAGTCTCTATACTACAAAGTCACATTTGTAGTATCTAGTCTTAAATCTCTTTTACAATAAGCTACAGTTTTCCAAATCATTTCTCTTCAGCCTGTCACTATATTCATGTAAGCCTTTGCTCAATCCATGGTACAGGTGGCCTGGAATAGCAGATAGAGCTATGTATTAAGACAAAAGTCTCCAGAAAAAGTCTCAGTTCTGAAGTTAAATCACTTTATGATTTTTGACTAGTCATGAACTAGGGCTAACGACTCTGATTTCAAGTTGCACGTCAGATTTAAATGAGGTGAAATAGATGAAGCACCAAGTTGAGTAACTGGCACATTGGAGGTATTAGTCTTCTCCCTTATTTCTTCACTTATTTTAATAGGAGAATTAGTTGCAGCCTTTTCTGATGTCATAAGAATCTGTAAGTCTGTACGATGGGTTTTACAACTAGCTGTTTACATTCACATATGGTAGATAATTGTCTCTCAGTTTGGTAGGACATAAAAAATAAAAACTGAGCAAAGTTTTCCAACTTCGGTTTAAAAGCAAGTTTATTGTTTTATTGCATTTTAAAAAGGAAGTTCTTTAATTGTAGCATTGCCTTCTGAAAAATGGATACATAATAACAAGAGAATTGGAAAAATAAGGCAATCACTTTGCCTATTGATAAGTGAAGGCCACAAAATTTCTTGGAATTGAAAAGCATTTGAGAGCCATCTTAAAATTGGCTCTTGAAATCATCTTAAAATTATTTAGCCTTATTTAGAAGGAAGGGTAGCTTTCATTCTTTACATATAACCACTTTCATTTTTTATAAAATTAGGTAAAAGGACTGAAAATGACAGTCCTCTATAACCCTGTCCTATAAAGACCTAGAGAAGAATTGTGAGAAAAGAAGTAAAAGCTGCCTGAAATGGTTTGATAGAAAGAGGCATTTTTTTTTTTCTAAAATGGCCTTTGACTTGTCTTTGAACTTCAAGTTTTTTTTTTTTTTTTTAAATGAAACAGAACCAGCTTCCTATTAACCTAGAAAGGTTTTTTTTTTTTTTTTTAATCCTTCTTTGAAAAATAATCCATTCAAACATTTCTTGGCAATATGGAGGAAGATTTATCACATCACTAGAAATTTTCTTTAAGAAGCACATTGGCTGATAAAGTCAGTCCATCTTTTTAAGATTTGGGGCCTAATGAGCAAATGGTAAGAGGATAATCAGGTTAAGGCTAGCAGCTCTGTGGAAAATTTCCTTTTAGGACTCTGTGAGGACTTTTTGGCTTCTCTGATGCCTAAAGTCCTATTTCCAAATCCCTTTGTTTTTTTGAAATTCAAGTTAATTCAGAGCCTGCAACCTTTATTAAAAGGAAATATATTGCGTAACTACTATGACTTCATCATTTTCTAAATATTAAAGATTATAATACAATTTTTGAAAAATAATTTTGTTTAAGAATGTAAATGTCTTCAGGAACTAGAAAATGATGTCATTAAAAATTTAGTAGTAGGCCATCAAAGAAAAGAGTGAGATGTGAAGGACAAGGTATAAACTCCAGAAGAGCAGGCCCTATTTCTGTCTTGTTCACTATTGTGTTTCACCTTGTCTACCTCACAGAAACCACTTAGTAAATATTTCTTGAGTGAATGAAAAAATTAAAAGAAGCTGCCACTACCAATTTCAAGGTTGTCCTCAGAGACCATGTGAAATCTTTCTCTGATGGGAACACTTCTATTGTTAGTTTAGAATAACATGTCTTTAGTCATTGCCATGGGAAATAAACATATCCAAAACACCTACAGGTGCAAGCTTTGGGAAATATAGTCATTCGGTGGAGAAAAACAAACAAACAAAAAGCATGCTCATTATGTTTGCTAGAATGACCCTTTTTGCAGGATTATAGAGGTTCATTGTGCATGATTCAACACACATTGAATTTGGGAAGATCTACAGAAGATCTTCTCCCATCTACTTGTGTCTTTGTTCTCTGGGAGGATGTTTACTGGGAAAATAAGCCAGCAACATTTGCACAGGGTATGTGTTTCCTTTTACTTAAATTCATAAATTATTTTCCACTTTCTAATGGAGAAAACTTTACAAAAATCTGTGTTTCATAATTTCACCATCATTCTGATGTTTTCTTCTGGCACAGGGATTCAAAAAGTGTGATGAAGTGTAACTCTGTATATTTACACCTACAGAGACAGCAGAAAATGCCATGTTCCAAAGGCCTATTTTATATTTGTCATCATATTCATTTTCTAATTTGTTCCTTCTAAAGAAACCCCTAAATGTGAACATTATCGCATCCATTTTTAGATGGTAAAGCCAAGGCTCAGAAATATTTTCTCATACAACATCTGGCTGGAAATTTCTGACCTGAGACTCAAATTCCGGTAGATCTGAATTGAAGGATGATGTCTTGTGTTGTTTTGATTATGATGAATTGTTCTTATGTCTTCACTGAATCTTGCACACCCTGAAACATTCTGATGGCATTTAAAGTACTCTCCTGAAATGCCAGGACTTGGACTGTTCTCAAGCTGTCACATGCTTTCTAGCTATGATATATGGGCCTGAACTCATTAGTGATGGATTCCTAGTGGCAGCAACTGTGTAAGTAAAACTTTGAAACTAAGCAGATAGTCCATCATCCTGGCAGTGTAAAATGTCATAAATGCTCTCAGTGTAGTCATCTTTTGTTTCTTTGTTATGTTTGGATGATCAAAATTTCAGGAAGCTTTAGAGTAATACCACACGTGTCAA
Organism: Bos indicus x Bos taurus; assembly: GCF_003369695.1. Taxonomy (NCBI): domain Eukaryota; kingdom Metazoa; phylum Chordata; class Mammalia; order Artiodactyla; family Bovidae; genus Bos; species Bos indicus x Bos taurus. The sequence continues at coordinate 41,530,185 of NC_040078.1, read as the reverse complement.
GTCTCTTCAGTTGTGTCTAGCTCTGTGCAACCCTATAGGCTGTGACCTGCCAGGCTTTTCTGTCCATGAGATTCTTCATGCAAGAATACTGGAATGGGTTGCTGTGCCCTCCTTCAGGGGATCTTCCTGACCCAAGGATTGAACCCGTGTCTCTTATGTCTCCTGCTTTTGCAGGTGGGTTCTTTACCACTAGTGCCCCCTGGGAAGCCCAGAGTAATACCAACGCCTACCAAAAGTATAGTCCAAATATAGAGGCACCCTGAGAAACCCACCTCCTTCAGTCCACTAAGGTTTCTTGAATCCTGACTGTTTAATGCCGAAAATACTGGTTGAACTGCAGTCTTGTTCATTTGAATGCAGGAAACTAAGTGCCCTGGGCTCTTACTCTTATTTTTGGTGTCTCCATTCTGGCGGTCCTTCATCTATCTCTACCCCTCAGGCTCCAGGAGTTTGGCACATTGCCAACAGTCAGCTCCTGAGACAGCCTAATGAAAGTTAATAGACCTCCAATTCAGGTAATTTACATGAATTAAAAATGACTAAGGAAACCATTTAGGGCTCTATAAAATCAAATTTAAAATACTACATGTAGAGTTCATAATAGTACAATTCAGCTTTGCTACTTCACACAACAATATAAAGTTTATTTGAAGCTCATCTGAAATATACGTATATTATGAGAAGTTGGAGAGAATATGTTTACATGTGTTTTGAAAAATAGATAATCCCAATAATGCTTTTTTGCTTAGTTTCTTCCAGATATTATAAGACTATATTTCAAGGTCACTGATAAATTAAAAGTCCATACAGAAAAGACTTTCAGCAGAGGATAAACTTATGAGAAATTATTTTGGAGTTCCTATTAATTCTGTAAAAATTATGAGATAAAAATAGAATATATAGACTATGGAGAAAAAAAAAGTGGTATTTGTTCAGAAACCACATAAAATTCTACGATAGATGTAAAAGAATTGGAGGAACTTGAATTTGTTGTAAAAGAGGCATAATAATACTACTGTTGAAAAATCATTTCATCTTTTCCAGTGCCACAGATAGAGCCACAGCCAAACCAACCCAGAGGAATTGCTGGAACCTGTTTAGAAAGCTATATTTCTCAATTTCACAAATATTTATTGAACTAGGCAATATGGATTCAAACACAAAGATCAGTAGTGTGCTCTTTTGTCCTTAGGAATTAAATTTAGTTAATGGATAGAGTGAGTGTTGGCACCTCACAATGCAAGGAAGAATATAATAGTGGCCAGAGGCAAAGCATAAAATGCTTTGTGAGCTTTCTGAAGGGAAACTACATCATGTTGAAGTCTTCATGGCAGAGTGAGGAGATATACAACTGAGATTTATTTATTTTTTTTATGCTTACTGAACATTTTATTTATTTATTTTAATTTTATTTTATTTTTAAACTTTACATAATTGTATTAGTTTTGCCAAATATCAAAATGAATCCACCACAGGTATACATGTGTTCCCCATCCTGAACCCTCCTCCCTCCTCCCTCCCCATACCATCCCTCTGGGTCGTCCCAGTGCTCTAGCCCCAAGCATTCAGTATCGTGCATCGAACCTGGACTGGCATCTCATTTCATACACGATATTTTACATGTTTCAATGCCATTCTCCCAAATCTTCCCACCCTCTCCCTCTCCCACAGAGTCCATAAGACTGTTCTATACATCAGTGTCTCTTTTGCTGTCTCGTACACAGGGTTATTGTTACCATATTTCTAAATTCCATATATGCGTTAGTATACTGTATTTATGTTTTTCCTTCTGGCTTACTTCACTCTGTATAATAGGCTCCAGTTTCATCCACCTCATTAGAACTGATTCAAATGTATTCTTTTTAATGGCTGAGTAATATTCCATTGTGTATATGTACCATAGCTTTCTTATCCATTCATCTGCTGATGGACATCTAGGTTGCTTCCATGTCCTGGCTATTATAAACAGTGCTGCGATGAACATTGGGGTACACGTGTCTCTTTCCCTTCTGGTTTCCTCAGTGTGTATGCCCAGCAGTGGGATTGCTGGATCATAAGGCATCTTTCCTGACCACAATGCAGTAAGATTAGATCTCAATTACAGGAGAAAAACTATTAAAAATTCCAACATATGGAGGCTGAACAACACGCTGCTGAATAACCAACAAATCACAGAAGAAATCAAAAAAGAAATCAAAATTTGCATAGAAATGAATGAAAATGAAAACACAACAACCCAAAACCTGTGGGACACGGTAAAAGCAGTCCTAAGGGGAAAGTTCATAGCAATACAGGCACACCTCAAGAAACAAGAAAAAAGTCAAATAAATAACCTAACTCTACACCTAAAGCAAGTAGAAAAGGAAGAAATGAAGAACCCCAGGGTTAGTAGAAGGAAAGAAATCTTAAAAATTAGAGCAGAAATAAATGCAAAAGAAACAAAAGAGACCATAGCAAAAATCAACAAAACCAAAATCTGGTTCTTTGAAAGGATAAATAAAATTGACAAACCATTAGCCAGACTCATCAAGAAACAAAGGGAGAAAAATCAAATCAATAAAATTAGAAACAAAAATGGAGAGACCACAACAGACAACACAGAAATACAAAAGATCATAAGAGACTACTATCAACAATTATATGCCAATAAAATGGACAACGAGGAAGAAATGGACAAATTCTTAGAAAAGTACAACTTTCCAAAACTCGACCAGGAAGAAATAGAAAATCTTAACAGACCCATCACAAGCACGGAAATTGAAACTGTAATCAAAAATCTTCCAGCAAACAAAAGCCCAGGTCCAGACAGCTTCACAGCTGAATTCTACCAAAAGTTTAGAGAAGAGCTAACACCTATCCTGCTCAAACTCTTCCAGAAAATTGCAGAGGAAGGTAAACTTCCAAACTCATTCTATGAGGCCACCATCACCCTAATACCAAAACCTGACAAAGATCCCACAAAAAAAGAAAACTACAGGCCAATATCACTGATGAACATAGATGCAAAAATCCTTAACAAAATTCTAGCAATCAGAATCCAACAACACATTAAAAAGATCATACACCATGACCAAGTGGGCTTTATCCCAGGGATGCAAGAATTCTTCAATATCTGCAAATCAATCAATGTAATACACCACATTAACAAATTGAAAAATAAAAACCATATGATTATCTCAATAGATGCAGAGAAAGCCTTTGACAAAATTCAACACCCATTTATGATAAAAACTCTCCAGAAAGCAGGAATAGAAGGAACATACCTCAACATAATAAAAGCTATATATGACAAACCCACAGCAAACATTATCCTCAATGGTGAAAAATTGAAAGCATTTCCTCTAAAGTCAGGAACAAGACAAGGGTGCCCACTTTCACCATTACTATTCAACATAGTTTTGGAAGTTTTGGCCACAGCAATCAGAGCAGAAAAAGAAATAAAAGGAATCCAACTGAGATTTAAATTCTCGCTTTTCCGCCTTCTTGTTCTGGATTCTAGGCTAATTGTTTAAAATTTTGGAGCTTTAGGTTTATTTTCTGTAAAATGGTAGTGATTGAATATACTTAAGTGTTTTGCACAAGATTTTCCTCATTGATTCATATACACCTACGCACTGAGAGTTCACTGTTTGCCTGATTGTACAACTGTATGGTGTAGAGTGTGGGTGGGTGTCAGAAGTGCGGTAGGTGCTCTGATAAAAAATACTTGTAGGTTATAACAAAACTTTAAAGAAAAGGGTGGTCAATTCCATAAAAGGAAAATCTAGAATCTCTTTATAGAGAAGGATGCCATAATCCTTACTACACAGATGAGATAATGCAGGCTTAGGACATTGAATAATTGTCCCAAGAGTATAAAATTAGTAAATGGCTAAACTTGGATCCAGAGATTCTGCATTTTCACATAAAGCAATCAATTCTGTTTGATTTTGTTAGGTAGTTAGAATAAAGAAAAGGAGTCCAGAATGGCTGTGGCTAAAAGATAAGGAAGAGAAAAGCCCAGGAAAATAGAACAAAGGAAGGTCTGAGCTGGAGTGAGGACCTCAGGTAAATCAAACAACACTCCTGGCTAGCCCAATTTACACAGGACAGGCCCAGGGGGGTGGGGCTGGGGAACCATATAAAAAGAGGAGCCAAAGATAGCTCTCCCTCTCTCTCTCTCCCACACACTGGGGTGCTCTTCTCTTCGTGTCTTTGGATCAACATGCCCTCACGCCTCGGAGATGGATTTTCCTGCTATCTTCTGAATAAAATAGAGCTGTAACACTGAGCTGTAACACTGATTTCTCTAAGAGCTATAACACAGTCTATCCAAGACCTGAGAGCTGTGACAGGCCGAGAGGACTTTAATGTCTGTCACTCTAAATCTTTGTTGTGACAAGACAAAAACCAAGGAGCATACACTCGCCTGACAATTTGAAAGGGATTTTCTGCACAATGAGACCTAAAGGAGTCATGTCAGTGGGAATGTGCTTTTTGCTATACCTCAGAGGATTTTAGACATATTGATATTTTGTTTTATAATTACTTTTCAAATTAATGGTATACCTTACTCAAAAAATTGCCATGCAAAACAGCATTTTAAATGGAATATGGAAATATTTAAGAGGTCTTTTAACTGCAGGTTACTTTCAAGAAGTTTTTGTATCTAAACCAGCACAAATGGGATCAACTATATCTGTATTTCAAGAATAAGCTCTTCATGACTTCCACTAAACTCACATTTTTATACCATGCTAATGCACTGAGAAGATTCTTGAGGGTCCCTTGGACTACAAGGAGATCCAACCAGTCCATTCTGAAGGAGATCAGCCCTGGGATTTCTTTGGAAGGAATGATGCTATAGCTGAAACTCCAGTACTTTGGCCACCTCATGCTAAGAGTTGACTCATTGGAAAAGACTCTGATGCGGGGGGGATTGGGGGCAGGAGGAGAAGGGGATGACAGAGGATGAGATGGCTGGATGGCATCACCGACTCGGTGGATGTGAGTTTGAGTGAACTCCGGGAGTTGGTGATGGACAGGGAGGCCTGGAATGCTGAGATTCATGGGATCGCAAAGAGTCGGACACGACTGAGTGACTGAACTGAACTGAATGCACTGAGCTCATAAAGATACATAAGACCAAAGAAAAAAGGTTTTTTTTTCCCCCTCTACTGAGTAGAACCTTCATGTAAATCAGCTCTCCCAATGGGGAGTCATCTACTCTCCTGCATCTTCCTCTGTCTCTTCCCTTTTTCATTGCTCTTACACATTTTTTAAAAGTATCCCTCAGTGAATCCCTCTGTCCTCCTTTCCCTAAACCTGCATCCATTGTCAGTGTAATAATGTTTCTCATCTTAGTGCACTAGCTATCACAAGGGCATTTCTGGTGTCTCAGCCAGTAAAGAATCTGCCTGCAGTGCAGGAGACCCAGGTTCAACCCCTGGGTTGGGAAGATCCCTGGAGAAGGGAATGGCAACCCACACAGTATTCACAAATATATTACACGATAAAGTCAAATTTAGAGTTTACAGAGAAAATGAGATAAAGGTGCCCATAGCCATATCGTGCGGATGACTAGATCATAATAAGAAACGGTGAAAGACTGGAGGATGTTCATATTCATGAGAATCCATATGTTTTTGGTTCAAATATCGTAAAAATTTTATTTAACTTATTTAAACTTAATTCACTACCAGCCTGTTCTCTATATCTATGAGCTTGTTTTTGTTTTAGATTCCACATATAAGATTATACAGTGTTTGACTGTATCTGTCTGACTGACTGACTTAGCATAATGCCTTTGAGGTCCTTGAGATGGCCATATGGTTTTTATCTTTCATTTTATTAATGTAGTGTATCACATTGACTGATTTGAGAATGTTTTGCCATCCTTGTGTCAGGCGAGTGTATGCTCCTCGGTTTTTGTCTCGTCACAACAAAGATTTGGAGTGATGGACATTAAAGTCCCCTCCATGGGTCACAGCTCTCGGGTCTTCGACAGACCGTGTTATAGCTCTCAGGTTTTGAACAGACCGTGTTATAGCTCTTAGAGAAATCAGTGTTACAGCTCAGTGTTACAGCTCTATTTTATTTAGAAGATAGCAGGAAAATCCATCTTCGAGGCGTGAGGGCACATTGATCCAAAGACACGAGGAGAAGAGCACCCCAGTGCGCAGGAGAGAGAGAGAGAGCTAGCTTTGGCTCCTCTTTTTATATGTTTTTTCCTTCCCCGTGGGCCTACCCTATGCAAATTGGGCTTAGTCGGGAGTGCTGTTCTACCTGAAGTCTTCACTCTGGTCCTCGGACCTTCCTTTGACCTTCCTCTATTCTATTTTCATGGGCTTTTCCCCTCCTTGTCTTTTAGCCACCGCCATTTTGGACTCCTTTTCCCTATCCTAACTACCTAACACTTGCATCCCTGCAATAAATCCCACTGGACATGGTGTATGATCCTTTTAATGTATTGTTGAATTTACTTTGCAGATATTTTGTTGAAGATTTTTGCATTTATGTTTATGTGTTTGCTTAGTCTCTCAGCCATGTTCGACTCTTAGTGACCCCATGCACTGTAGCCCTCCGGCCTCCTTTGTCCATGGAGATTCTCCAGGCAAGAATACTGGAGTGGGTTGCCATGCCCTCCTCCAGGGGATATTCCCAACCCAGGGATTAAACCCAGGTCTCCCACATTGCAGGTAGATTCTTTACTGGCTGAACCACCAGGGAAGCCCAATTTATGTTTATAAAGCATATTAATCTATACTTTTCTTGTAGTATCCTTGTCTGGTTTTGGTATCAGGATAATACTGGTATTGTAAAATGTATAAATGTATTTCCTCCTCTCCAACTTTTGAAAAAGTTTGAAAGGACTGATATTAGTTCTTTAAATGTTTAGTAGAATTCCCCAGTGAAACCATCTGATCTGGATTTTTGTCTGTTAGAAAGTTATTGATTACTATTTCAATGTTCTTATTAGTTATCAATCTCTTTAGATTTCCTATTTCATCATGATTCAGTTGTGGCAGGTTGAATGTTTCTAGGAATATATTCATATCTTCTAGGTTGTTTATTTTGTTGGTAATAATGGTTATTGACAGTCTCCTTTGTATTTCTGTGGTATCAATTGCAGTAACTCCTCAGTATTTTATTTATTTGAGTCTTCTCTTTTTCTTTGTGAGTCTAGCTAAAGGTTTGTCAATATTATTTATATTTCAAAGAAGCAGGTCTAATTTTATTGATCCTTTCTCTTGTCTTTTTAGCCTCTGTTTTATTTATTTTCTGTCTAATCTTTGTTATTTCCTTTCTTCTAATTTGGGCTTCATTTATTCATTTGTTTTTCTTTTTATGTTTCTTGAGGTATAAAGTTGTTTATTTGAGACTTTTATTGCTTCCTAAGTAGGCATTTATTGCTATGAAATTCTCTCCTTAGAACTGCTTTTGAACTGTGGTGTTGGAGAAGACTCTTGAGAGTCCCTTGGACTGCAAGGAGATCCACCCAGTTCATTCTGAGGGATATCAGTCCTGGGATCTCTTTGGAAGGAATGATGCTGAAGCTGAAACTCCAGTCACCTCATGAGAAGAGTTGACTCATTGGAAAAGACTCTGATGCTGGGAGGGATTGAGGGCAGGAGGAGAAGGGGACGACAGAGGATGAGATGGCTGGATGGCATCACTGACTCAATGGACGTGAGTCTGAGTGAACTCCGGGAGTTGGTGATGGACAGGGAGGCCTGGCGTGCTGCGATTTATGGGGTCACAAAGAGTCGGACACGACTGAGCGACTGAACTGAACTGAACTGAACTGAGAACTGCTTTTGCTTCATTCCATAAACTTTGGTATGTTACATTTCCATTTTGCAGTCTCCAGGGTTTTTTTTTTTTTTTAATTTCATTTTTATTTCTTATTTGACCCACTGATCTGTAACATGTTGTTTAATATCATCATATTTATGAATTTTTCAGTTTTGTTAATGTAATTAATTTCTAGTGTCATACTGTTGTAGTCAGAAAAGATGGTTGATATGTTCTCTGTTTGGTGAAAATAATCAAGACTTGCTTTGTGGCCTCACATATAATCTAGTTTGGAAGCTGTTCTATGTGCATTTGAAAAGAATGTGAATACTATTGCTTTTTAGATGGAATAGTCTGTAAATATCTATCCATCCGACCTACCATGTTATTTAAGGCTAATGTTTTCTTACTGATTTTCTATCTAGATAATCTGTCCATTGAAGTAAGTGGGGTATTAAGGTCCCCTGCCATTTTTATATTTCTCTCTCTCTCTCTTTTGGTATGTTAATATATGCGTTATACATTTAGGTACACCTGTACTAGATGCAGGCTGCCCAGGTGGTTCAGTGGTACAGAATTCACCTACAATTCAGGAGTCTCAGGAGATGTGGGTTTGATCCCTAGGTTGGGAAGATCCCTGGAGGAGGGCATGAAAACCCACTCCAATATTCTTGGCTGCAGAATCCCATGGATGGAGGAGCCTGGCAGGCTATAGTCCATAGAGTTAAAAGAGTCGGACATGACTGAATCAACTTAGCATGGCATGGCATGCTAGATGCATAAATAATTATGAATGTTATATCCTCTTGTTGGATTGACCCCTTATCATTATGTAATGTCCTTCTTTTTCTCTTAGTATGGTTCTTGATTTGAAGTCTATTTTTCAAATGTAAATTTAGCTACTCCAGCTTTCTTTTGGTTTCCCATTACATGGGATATCTTTTTCATCCCTTGACTTTGTCTGTGTCCTTACCTCTAAAGTGTTTCTTTTGTAGGCAATATATATATGGGTCATTTAAAATATCCGTTCAGCCACCCTATTTCTTTTGGGTGGTTACTTTATATTTAAAGTAAATATTAATATGTTTATGTTTATTGTCTTTATGATAATTATCTTCTAGCTGTTTTTGTACTTCTCTGTTTCTTTTTCTCTTACTCTCTTTCTTTGTGTTTTGATGATTTTTCCTTAGTGGTGTGTTTACATTCCTTTCTTTATATCATCTGTGTGTTTATTGTACATTTTGGTTTTTTGTTACCATGAGGCTCATTTCATCTGATTCTGTGTTGCTTTCTTTATATCCAGTAGATGAGACAACTACCTCTTCCAGTGTTGAAGGAAGGGTCTTATGTAGGAGATGAAATTTTTTGTTCAGCCCTGCCCCAGCTCTTGGTTATCTCTTAAACCTCTGTTTATTCACACAGCCTATTATATTTTTAAAAGCTTCCAGTAGTTGAGAATGTGCTGATACCTATCGTGTCACAAAGGAGATGACTTCATCTCCCAGTTTCAGGTTGAGTGGAAGCTAGACCCTCAGGCAACAGTTTTTTAAAAGTCAAATAATAACAGTCCTCAGGGGCCTCAAACATGAGCCCTGCTGGCCAACAGAGCCAGGCGATCTAGAGATGTCCCCTGATAAGCAGTTGCAAAAATTGGGATTCCAGATGAGTATATAAGCTCCATTCTGGAAGATACTGGAGAGCTGGAGCAAGGCAGAAGAAGTGTGCCAAAATGGCATCCCCGGGCTACATTCCTTGAGTATAGCTGTGTAGGCTGCTAAATGTGTATCAAACCTGAGTAGGTGTTTTGACTTGTGCCCCTGGTATAGCTTTTGGGGAGCTCACTAGTTGCTTCTCCTAATGATGACTGGTAATCCACTGGGTTATGTGAGTTTGGCTTATTTCAGGAAAACAGATAAAAGAAATTTTCTGTAACAATGTGGGCAGCAGGTAAACAGATTAAAAATACTTAAGACCATTTATCCTTGCTAAAAAGCAACAGGGAAGCCTGTCTCCTGGGGAGAAGTTCATTTTCTTGTTTTCACATGGTCAATTAAAGGCAACCTACAGTAATGGAACAGTTGTTTTTCAAAGGGCATGATATACTTAGGGATCATGATATACTTAGGCAAAATCTCTGCACTCTTACAAAAAGTGCAGAGAGTGATTTTTGTCCATGCTGTAAAGATTTCAAAAAGAAAACAAAACTGATTTAAAATTTTCTTTTGTGGAAATCTATTGTTCTCTACACTGACTATAGGTGCAGTAGTTATCAAACCTTCCTGTGCTTTAGAACCTCCTAGACTGGTATTTAAACAGGATTGATGGACCCACCTTGCATTCTGATTTAGTAAGGCTATTGTGAGAATCAAGAGTATGCATTTAAAAATAGGATTTGGTATAATAAAACTCAGATTTGACATCTAGCTTTGCTACCTATTAGTTGCATGTCCCTGGGCAAAACTTTCAATTTCACTGAGTTTCAGTTTACCTATAAAGTTGGAAAAATATTCACACTTAATTTTACAGTATTGCTGAACAAATCAAAGAATAATATAATAATAGCAGCCAACATTCAGTAAGTTAATAAGTGCTTACTGTGCTCCAGTCAACTTGTGGGGACTTTAAGTGTTTCTACTTTATCTTTGTCACAATCCTCTGAGGCCAGCACTATTATTATCCCCATTGTATAGATGAAAAAACAAACATTTGATGGTTACTTAATTCTTCTGAAGTCCTACAACTAGTGTATGGCAAGCTAGATTCCATACCCAAGTAATCAGGCTTCAGATTTAGGGTTTGTGTAGTGTATTATAATCCCTTGGTGGTGGTTTGGTCTCTAATTCATGTCCAACTCTTGCGAGTCCATTCCCAACCCAGGAATCGAACCCAGGTCTCCTGCATTGCAGACAGATTCTTGACCAACTGAGCTATGAGGGAAGCCCCATTATAATCCCTTAGTGAGACAACAGATGTTACTATTGTGAACTCTACTGTAATATAATAACTGTGATATATAGTTTGCAAATAATGGTGACTGCTTGTACCATATTTGTAAACTAAATATCCAAGCATGTGGATTTCTTGATTAGTCTTAATCCTGCTGCTGCTGCTAAGTCGCTTCAGTCATGTCCGACTCTGTGCGACCCCATAGACGGCAACCCACCAGGCTCCCCCGTCCCTGGGATTCTCCAGGCAAGAACACTGGAGTGGGTTGTCATTTCCTTCTCCAGTGCATGAAAGTGAAAAGTGAAAGTGAAGTTGCTCAGTCATGTCTGACTCTTCACTACCCCATGGACTGCAGCCTACCAGGCTCCTCTGCCCATGGGATTTTTCCAGGCAAGAGTACTGGAGTGGGGTGCCATTGCTTTCTCCAGTCTTAATCCTACATGTTTGAATATATTTTTCTGGTTACTCTGGTTACCTGACAAATTACCACAGAACTTAATGGCTTAAAACAATCATGCTATGTATTATCTTGCATGAGTGTTACAGGTCAGGCATTGTGATAGGTTACTGGGAGGATGGATTGTTTCTGTTCCTTAATATCTGGGTTTATCAGCTGGAAGACTCAAGATTAGGAGATGGAATCATCTGGAGGCTCTTTAACTTATGCATAGTGTAAAAGAAACTCGCTTCAATTTGGTGTGGCAATAATTTAGAAATAATATAATCTAACGTGCCCAGGAACATTTTTCCAAATATTTTTCTATATGTAATTTATATTGATAAAGATCTAATAATATTATACATATATTTCTAATTTTCCTATAAGACAAACAGTATCATGTATTATAGTAATCTGTTTATATAAAGCATAACCTAAAAATATCCTTTATGCTTTCTCATGTTTCTGGGTCTTTGCTTATGTTATTTACATTACTTTTCCCCAGTGTAATTCCTGCCTATCTACCAAAATATTTCAAATATCACTGTGTCTTTAACACTTTCCCTGAGACTCACCATCCCACCTGCAAAGTTAGGAACGTTTTCTCTGTATGCTCACCTTCACATAAAAACTTACAAAAATGTCCACCAAACTCACTTCAGTGGATGCTTATGAAGGTTCTCAAGTCTTTCAGCTGTATGAGAATATTATATCCCTTAATTATTAATAAAATGGCTTAGTTTCACTACTCAGAGAGTAGCAATTCTAGTAGCTTTTCAAACATAATGTAGATTATCTGGTATGAGTGGTATTGACTCCGGTTTTCCAACACTGCTCAAATTTGAAGCTCTTTATATTTTGTCTCCATAATCACATTCTCCTCTCTGTGCCATATTGATTCAAACACGCAACATATTCCTATCTCTTTCAATTACCCTAAGCAACACTAAAACAAAGCCATGTTGATTAGAGGCAGGAGTGAATGTTATATACTGTGTACCCTGCAAAAAACACAAATCAAGAAATGAAACTGAATATTAGACAACTGACTCTTACTGTCTAAATTCTCATCAATCATATCCGCTCCTGGGGGAATTTCTTATTTTCCATATTCTTCTTTTAGTTTCAGCTCACTATTACCTTCCTCGACCTTGTTCTCTAGAATATCACTCCTCATACTTCTAGCTTCCCAAGCCTCTGTCTCATGCTACTCAGATTCAGGTAACAACTCTCAAATATATGTCATCCTTCCATATGGAGAAGTGTCTCTCTTTGTTTTACTTTTATTCCATGCCTATTCATGCCCTATTCTAGGAAGGTGGGAGAGTTGCATGATTGTTGCATGCAGGTTTCCTTTATTTAAGAAAGCTATGAAAGAGATTTTTAAACAGAATTTGATATATAACAGATATTCAGATATAAAAAATGAAAGAAGAGATGGATGGGTAGATGGATGAATAGATGTTTTACTATTTTGTATTATATGTATAATTTCAATGCCTGCTTATTAATACAATCAATTATTTTGCTGTTTTTACTCACCCAAGCCCTATAGTGGTAGATTTGGTTTGTTTTATGTTGTGACAATAATATTAGTAATAGGTAATATTAATTGTATATCTATTACATGCAGACACTTTAAATGAACTTATGTAATGCATGCTGAATCCCTTCAGTTGTGTCCTACTCTTTGCGACCCCATGGACTGTAGACCGCCAGGCCCCTCTGTCCATGGTATTTTCTAGGCAAGAATACTGGAGTGGGTTGCCATGCCCTCCTCCAGGGCATCTTCCCGACCCAGGGATCAAACTCACGTCTCTTATGTCTCCTGCATTGGCAAGTGGGTTCTTTACTACTAGCACCACCTGAGAACTTATGTAGTACTCACAGCAAAAATTGTGATATAGACATATTATTATCCTAATTTATATATAAGAAATGTGAAGCACAATGTAGTTAAGATCTTACCTTTTTTACCTAGCTAGTAAGTAATTGATGATTTGAACTTAGTAAACTTCATACATAAACTCTGTGTTTTTAATTTCATAAATTTATTTTCACATACCTATTCCCCATACCTGTTTTCATTTGGTTATCTTTGCTCTATTTCCTGGTGGTTTGTCTGTTTTTTATCTCGGCTTCCCCCATAGCTCGGTTGGTAAAGAATCCGCCTGCAATGTGGCAGACCTGGGTTTGATCCCTGGGTTGGAAAGAGCCCCTGGAGAAGGGAAAGGGTACTCACTACAGTATTCTGGCCTGGAGAATTCCATGGACTATATAGTCCAGGGGATTGCAAAGAGTCAGACATGACTGAGAGATTTTACTTCACTTCCACTAGTTATGTATCTCAGCCTTTACCTGGCCACTAAATGATGACTTGACTATTGCTAGATCATCAGCACAAAGTTTCCTTGGGTTATGCACATAACAGCACATGCTGCTTCTGCTAAAGAGCGGTAACAACTTTGACCCACTTGTGTTAAAGGTTTTGCTCCCTACAATGTATTAGTATAGTGAAAGTGTTAATCACTCGATCGTGTCCAATTCTTTGCAACCCCATGGTCTGTGACCTGCCAGACTTCTCTGTCCATGGAATTCTCCAGGCAAGAATACTGGTGTAGATAGCCATTCCCTTCTCCAGGTGATCTTCCCAAACCAGGGATCAAACCCTGATCTCCTGTATTCAGATAGCAGATTCTTTACCCTCTGAGCCACCAGGGAATGGGCTTACTTTCTCAGTTTCTTACAGCTCCCTCTCTCAAGGTATTTATAACAAGTTTGGCCAGAGCTGAAAAGAATTCTGATGTCTCTGTCAAGTATTCATCCAAATCCTTCTTCTATGCTAAGAATCAGTGTATTTACCAGGATAAATCCCAGATGCTTTGCTTCTTTGGTAAATTGCCTGGAGTCCTTGCTGAGAGACTGGGACTGCAGAGAGAGCTGTTTCTTTCTGTCCTTGTTTTAGTATTACTTTTGTAAATTATAATACCGAAGTAGGACTTATTTTGTAAAATCCATGCCATAATTGAAAAAAAAAAAAAAAGACCCTAAAAGTATCTTTAGAAAGTAAGCCAAACACAGCTGGCACAGATACCATCCAGTACTATGGCCAGGTAAAAATTTCTAACTCATATACTAATACTAAGTCTCTTAAACTTCTTTTTCCAAGAAACTAATTCACTTGCTTTTTTTACTTGCTTGTTTAAATACTTGTTTGGAAACTAAAATTGGACACATAAATTATATGGAGAAGTATATTATTAAAGGCAATTTAGATTACAAACATATTTTGAAAGTAATGTCTTGCATTAATTTGTTCATCCAGCAAATGTGTCCATTGCTCATTAGTGGTCAGATATGTTGTGCCTATGGAGATGGTTATACATGGTCCAGGCCCTGCAGAAAGCACAACTGTAGATGTAAATCACACTCTTTTTTAGCACTTTTTTTTTTGTTTATTTGTTTTTACAAACTTGTATGCATCTTCATGAAGGCAGATTTATAATAAAAGGAAAATTCCCATCAGTGAAAAGTTAAAATTATAGGGACATATTAAAAACTTTAAAAACGTATATATTTCAGAAGCTAGAATCTACCAAGGGTTAAAAAAAACACCTACAAGTCAAAATATAAGTAACATTTGCTAAAACTGAAGTACATCACTGTTTCAAAGTAGAGCATTTGTACCAGCCTGAGTAATCTTTCCAGGCTGTTAGAAATAACTAAGGAGAAGACAAGAGTTATACTCCCTTAGCATCAAAAAGATCCCAGTAAAGTGTTAATATAATGCATGCATGTGTGCACCCTCACTGGTGTCCATCTCTTTGTGATCCCATGGGGTGTAGCCTGACAGGCTCCTCTGTCCATGGGATCCTCCAGGCAAGAATACTGGAGTGCCTGACCAAGGGATCAAACCCCAGACTCTTGCATCTTTTGCATTAGCAAGCAGCTTCTTTCCCAGTTGAGCCACCGGGGAAACCCAAAAGTGTTTATATAGAACATTTTCTAATTAACTGCTTTCATATTTATCTTCTTATTTATTATTCACAGTAGCCCTTTCAAGAAGTGTTTTCATTCCAGTTTTTGTAAGCCTGAAAATCAAAGTTAGGAATGATGAAATCACACCCTAGGCCACAAGGATTTTGAACTTAAGTATTTAGATTACAGTTACAACTACCCAGCTGTGAGTACTGACTTATACTCAGTTGCTATTCAGTCATTCAGTCCTGTCCAACTTTTTGTGACCCCATGGACTGCAGCACGCCAGGCTTCCCTGTCCTTCACCATTTCTTGGAGCTTGCTCAAACTTATGTCCACTGAGTTGGTGATGCCATCCAACCATCTCATCCTCTGTCGTCCCCTTCTCCTCTTGCCTTCAATCTTTCCTAGCATCAGGGTGTTTTCTAATGAGTCAGCTCTTCGCATTAGGTGGCCAAAGTCTTGGAGCTTCAGCTTCAGATCAGTCCTTCCAATGAATATTCAGGGTAGATTTCCTTTAGGATTGACTGGCTTGATCTCCTTGCAGTCCAAGGGACTCTCAAGAGTCTTCTCCAACACTACAGTTCAAAAACATCAGTACTTCGGCACTCAGCTTTCTTTATGGTCCAACTTTCATATCGATACATGACTACTGGAAAAAACATAGCTTTGACTAGACATACCTTTGCTGTCAGAGTAACATCTCTGCTTTTTAATATGCTGTCTAGATTGGTAATACCTTTTCTTCCAAAGAGCAAGCATCTTTTAATTTCATGGCTGCAGTCACCATCTGCAGTGGCTTTAGAGCTCCCCAAAATAAAGTCTGTCATTATTTCCTCATCTATTTGCCATGAATTGATGGGACTGGATGCCGTGATCTTCATTTTTTGAATGTTGAGTTTTAAGCCAGTTTTTTCACTCTCCTCCTTCATCTTCATCAAGAGGCTCTTCAGTTTCTCTTTGCTTTCTGCCATAAGCGTGGTGTGATTGGGATATCTGAGTTTTTTGTTATTTCTACCAGCAGTCTGGATTCCAACTTGTGCTTCATCCAGTCTGGCATTATGCATGATGTACTCTGCACAGAAGTTAAATAAGCGGGGTGACGATATACAGCCTTGACATACTCCTGTCCCAATTTGGAACAGGTCATTGTTCCATGTCTGGTTCTAACTGTCACTTCTTGACCTGCATGCAGGTTCCTCAGGAGGCAGATAAGGTGGTCTGGTATTCCCATCTCTTTAAGAATTCTACAGTTTGTTGTGATCCATACAGTCAAAAGCTTTGGCATAATCAGTGAAGCAGAAATAGATGTTTTTTCTGGAATTCTTTTGCTTTTTCTATGATCCAATGGATGTTGGCAATTTGATCTCTGGTTCCTCTGCCTTTTCTAAATCCAGCTTGAATATATTGAAGCTCTTGGTTCATGTACTGTTCAAGCCTGACTTGCAGAATTTTGAGCATTACTTTGCTAGCATGTGCATGAGTACAGTTGGGTGGTAGCTTGAACATTCATTGGCATTGTCTTTCTTTGGGATTGGAATGAAAACTGACCTTTTCCAGCCCTGTGGCCATTACTGAATTTTTCAAATTTCCTGACATATTGAGTGCAGTATTTTCACAGCATCATCTTATAGGATCTGAGTGTGTCTTAATAATTTTAGTTTAATACAATATTCAGGAAAGAATAAAGAAAGTGGTAGTTTTCTTTCCAGGAAACTACACAGACACACATGTATACAAAATTAGAATATTCTTTCAGAAACACTCTGAGACATAGTTAAGTATACCCTATGTATTGAAAGACTCCAGGAATAGAAAGTCAGGTCAAGGATTAGTGGTATGTTGTTTCACTGTACTGTTTTGGTTTAATAAGTGAAGAGCTTTTGTAAAAAAATAAATAAAATAAGAAAACAAAGATAACTAGAATGATTTAAAGCCTTCTTTACCCGTGCCCCCACTGATACTCAAGAACTGAGGTTTTTTTCGCAGTTGAAGTCATATCCCGAGTTCCAGGGCAATGATACTATTTCCTCCCAATGTATTTATATATTCACACTGGGGCAAAGGGTTCTCTGTAGTTGCTCTTTCCTTCTATATATTCCCATGATGCATCTTTCATCTTTCTCTGTTCCTATAGCAGTAATCAGCATGATCACTATATGGAACATTCACAGTTCATTGTCTTACGGATCTTCTATGATTTTCCCAATTACTAGTAGACAGTTGCCTGTCATAATTGGTAGCCACGGGGTGAACTGTTCTTTGATGCATGTGGTACACTATGAGGACTCTGAAATTATTTTCCTCCACAGTTAATGAATACATTACTGGAGAGGCATCTTTGAATAATAGCATTGCATTAGAAGAAGCCACACTTCTGCCCTTGCTTTGTTATTAGGAGAAAAGGGGGAGGGGAATTAAGAATAACCTTTAACCTTTTAGCAATTAGACCATAATTTCCTCTTTGGTTAATAACAGTGGCTGATGAAAGTAACTCTTTAGAACTTGGACACTTACAGCACCTTTGGATGGGAATTATCTATGGATGTCTTAGCTCAGAAACACACAGGATTGGCAAACCCTCTGCTTTTTAGTCCCAAGTCTTGTAACAGGACACTGGAACATTATGATGGTCTTTTGAATGTGTCAACTCAACTGTGCTACAATCTTAAGTTATGCAGTCAGGTAGAAATCTAAATGTTGGCTGTGAAAGTATATGTAATTATAGCTTATAATCAGTTGACTTTAAATAAGGGAGGTATCCCAAATAATCTGGGTGGGTTTGAATCAATCAGCTGAAAAGACCTTAAAAATAGAGTTGAGGCTTACCTGAGAGAAGAAATCCCACCTGTGGATAGTTTCTTCAGCCTGTGCTGTGAGTTTCAGCTTACTCTTCTTGATGGCCTGTCTGACAGATGTTGGGATTACCTAACCACCCCATGATTGTGTGTAGAGAATTTGTAGCAATAAAAACTCTTACTCACCTCCTATTGGTTCTGCTTCTCTGGTTGAACACACTAAAACACATATACAAATATCACCTCCTATAGAGCAGTAACCTCGGTTATCTATTTAAGTCCTCAGAAAATATACAAATTCAATAGAAAGAGTGACCCTCATTTAGAGAGAAACGTGATGATTCCCTTGTAGTTTGCAAAATATTAAAGAGATCTGGATCTCTAGAGAACTACTATTGTAGATACACTGTTTTCTATTATTCTCATTTAATTTGTAAGTATGTTGTTTATCAGTCTTAGCTGAAATATTTTCTTAAAAAGTACATAGATATAGGTATCTGTATATTTATACATCTTCTTTTGTATATCTATGTATGTATATCTAATACCCTTCAACATGTATTTGCATGGGGATAGCCACAGAAGAATCCGTGACACTGTGTACTGGTGTATTTAATCATGGCTTCCCAGGTGGAGCTACTGGTAAAGAATCTGCCTACCAATGCAGTAGACAAGAGATGTGGGTTTGATCCCTGGGTTGGGAAGATCTCCTGAAGTAGAAAATGGCAAGCCACTCCAATATTCTTACCTGGAAAAGTCCATGTACAGAAAAGCCTGGTGGGCTACTGTCCAGGGGGTTACAAAGAGTCAGACATGACTGAGCGCGCACACACACACACACACACACACACACCTGGTTAAATTAATAAAACTCAAAAAATAAAATGTATTTGCACCATATTACTACCCTAAGCTTAAAATTAAGTTAAAAAATTTGCCTTTTGCAGCAGTGACTAAAAATGTATGGTAAAGTAACCCCAACAGAAAATGTCATTGAAAGTTATGTTCTTACTATTCTTAGTAATAAAAGAATGGTTAAATTTCTGATGTCAGTGTCTTTTAGGAATCTATGTCTATTTCTGTATTTTATAATTACACATAAATTATATATAATTTCTGTCAATTCCTAGAAAAATAAGCTCTTGGAATGAAATGTTAATATTAACTTGTCATAGATAAGAACATACACAAAGAAATTTACATGCAAAAGTTATAAATCTGTAAGAATTGCTTATAACCATATTGTATTAATAATTAAAACAGATATAGTAATTGAAAGGAGCAGATGATGGAAATTGGTCAGAAGAAATAAAGGAAAGTATCAGAGACAAACTTAGATAGTACTTGCTCAAGTACTACTTAAAGAAAGAGGCTGGCCCATTGAGAAAATAATTGCTAACCAAGAGATGAATGATTCTAACTGTCCTATTTTGATTTCATATGTTCATCTGTCTATCTTCCTCCAGTCCTCATTCTGAGATATGCCAGCATACCATTAGCAGTATCTGGGACATATGCTGTTGGTCATGTATTAAAATACATTATATTAATTATTAACTATGTTCCAGTTATTATGCAAAACATATATATGCATTAGCAAATTTAAAGTTTACTCTACCATAAGAGTTATTATCTTAATAATATGATTTACATATTATATGCAATATGATTATCTTAATTTTATAATTAAAAATAAGAGATTCAAAGAAGTAAAGTTACTTACTTAAGCTCACATAGCTGATAGATTACCTGGTATTATACCTTTATGTGAATCCAGTGCTCATAATGAAAAAATACAAAAACACACCATAATGCAAGTCTGGTTGTGATGTAGGGTCTAATAGATTTATAAAAGTAGTCCATAAGAGCATGAAAGGGAATTTCAGTTTCTGACTAACCTGCAGTCAAATGGAACAGATTTGCTCTCTCTTCTGATATATTTTTAAGCTTGAAAAAAATATCAAACAATGACTTTAACAACATTGGAACCAGATAAGAAAGAGTAATAATTTCAGAGAGATAGGAAAGAAACAGAATGAAGACTAATATAATCTCAGTTTATTGTTGTTGGGATTTCCAGATTATAGAGGAAGGGAATCTCAGGAGGAGTCCTGAGAATCTTGGACTAGAACTTGCTAAATTGAGTTCTGTAGAAGACAGATTTACACAGAGAGAAAAATGTGTAGATTTGAAAATGTGTACCTCAAGTATTGGGGACACAAAAAATTTTGTTCAGGATTTTCCATAATATCTTTCATATGTTTTCTGTAGCATCTTTCCATATGGTGTTATGGAAAATCTTGAACGAATGTTTTGGCCAACCAATTATTTGGCAGATAGTGATCAGCACTGCATCAGTGTGTGTGAGGAAATATCAGAGGCCTGAGAAGGTGCTCAGTATCATTAATCATTGAGAAAGGTAAGTCAAAACCACAATCAGATATCACTACACACCTAGTATCAATAGAATGTCTAAAATTATAAATATTGACCATGTCAAATATTGGCAAAGATGTAGAAGAACTGGAATACTCATACATGGCTGGTAAAAACCTAAAATGGCAAAACCACTTTGAAGAAAAAACAAATATACATATACTATACCATCTAGTCATTCTACTATTAGGTATTTATGCAAGAGAAATGAAAACATATGTCCAATACAGATATTTGTATATGGATATTCAAAACAGATTTGAAATAGTCAATAACTGGAAACCCAAATTTTCATCAAGAGGTGAAAGGATAAATTATAGTATGTCCTTACAATGGTGTACTACTTAGCAATAAGAAGGAATTAACTGCTGATGAGTGTGAATGAATCTAAAAATAATGCTGAATTTTAAAAAAGCCAGACAAAAGGGTACATGTGATATGATTCTATTTATATATAATTCTAGAAAATACAAAGTAATCTATAGTTACAAGAAGTAGGTCAGTGGTTTACTGGGGGACGGGTCTGGAAAGGATGGAATAAAGGATTTACAAAGGGGCCTGAGGAAATTTTTCAAGGTGATAGATATATTCTTTATCTTGTTTGTAGTGATCATTTTATATGTGAATATACACGTCAAAATTAGTACAACTTATAAAATTGTACATTTAAAATATGTATTATTATTATATGTTAATTTTGTCCCAATAAAGTGATTTTAAAATCAAAAACACTAAACACAACAGTAACAAAGTAAAGAAAAACATAATAGCATAAAGGAAGATTACAATTATAATGAAATGAATTAAAATGGAATACACTTTCTGTTAATGGTCTTGAGTCAAGGACAAGGCAGGAGTCTGGAGTTGTTAAAAAAAAAATCTTCCAAAAATTTGGTATTATAGGAGTGATACTTCTGATCATCTCATCCTCTCATAAAATGCCTCTGGGTATCCTCGGTACTATCATCCAGTCTCAATTTGGTACCTTACTCAGCACGATTTTTTTTTTTTCTGTTTTCTTTTTTTTTGTTGTTTGTTTGTTTTTTTAAATTTTATTTTATTTTTAAACTTTACATAATTGTATTAGTTTTGCCAAATATCAAAATGAATCCACCACAGGTATACATGTGTTCCCCATCCTGAACCCTCCTCCCTCCTCCCTCCCCATACCATCCCTCTGGGTCGTCCCAGTGCACCAGCCCCAAGCATCCAGTATCGTGCATAGAACTTGGACTGGCAACTCATTTCATACATGATATTTTACATGTTTCAATGCCATTCTCCCAAATCTTCCCACCCTCTCCCTCTCCCACAGAGCGATTTTTAAATCTTGAAAACCACCCAAGGATTGCAGAAGGTGGAGGAAAAATCAGTGCATCAGTATCAGCAAGAATCTAATTTGATTTGATATTTATCAAATGCCTGTCATTTGGAAGCAATGAATTAATTCCCCCTGCATCTGTGAAGATGACTGTAACACAAATAATACTATTGAGTTGGGCAAAATTTTAACTGTTTAACATGTATCCAGTTATTTGATTCTCACAAAACTCTTTTGAGATAAGCTCTACTAACAACACCATTGAAGTTTTACAAATGAGGAAACTGAGGGGCAGAAAAGATATGGTACCTTGTACATAGTCTCAAAACCGATAAGGCTTGGAATTAAACTTAGGCATTAAAGCCTTTGACTGTGTGGATCACAATAAACTGTGGAAAATTCTGAAAGAGATGGGAATAACAGACCACTTGACCTGCCTCTTGAGAAATTTGTATGCAGGTCAGGAAGCAACAGTTAGAACTGGACATGGAAAAACAGAGTGGTTCCAAATAGGAAAAGGAGTACATCAAGGCTGCATATTGTCACCCTGCTTATTTAACTTATATGCAGAGTACATCATGAGAAACACTGGACTGGAAGAAGCACAAGCTGGAATCAAGATTGCCAGGAGAAATATCAATAACCTCAGATATGCAGATGACACCATCCTTATGGCAGAAAGTGAAGAGGAACTAAAAAGCCTCTTGATGAAGGTGAAAGAGGAGAGTGAAAAAGGTGACTTAAACTCAACATTCAGAAAATGAAGATCATGGCATCTGGTCCCATCATTTCATGGGAAATAGATGGGGAAACAGTGGAAACAGTGTCAAACTTTATTTTTGGGGGCTCCAAAATCACTGCAGATGGTGACTGCAGCCATGAAATTAAAAGATGCTTACTCCTTGGAAGAAAAGTTATGACCAACCTAGATAGCATATTCAAAGCAGAGACATTACTTTGCCAACAAAGGTCTGTCTAGTCAAGGCTATGTTTTTTCCAGTGGTCATGTATGGATGTGAGAGTTGAACTGTGAAGAAAGCTGAGTGCCAAAGAATTGATGCTTTTGAACTGTGGTGTTGGAGAAGACTCTTGAGAATCCCTTGGACTGCAAGGAGATCCACCCAGTCCGTTCTGAAGGAGATCAGCCCTGGGATTTCTTTGGAAGGAATGATGCTAAAGCTGAAACTCCAATACTTTGGCTACCTCATCTGAAGAGTTGACTCATTGGAAAAGCCTCTGATGCTGGGAGGGATTGGGGGCAGGAGGAGAAGGGGATGACAGAGGATGAGATGGCTGGATGGCATCACTGACTCGATGGAGGTGAGTCTGAGTGAACTCCAGTAGTTGGTGATGGACAGGGAGGCCTGGCGTGCTGCAATTCATGGGGCCGCAAAGAGTCGCACACGACTGAGCGACTGAACTGAACTGAATTGATTCCACATCCATATTCATTGTTCTTAGTTACCAACTTGTTTTCTGCTGCATACAAATTAATTAATTTGGTATTGTTATTTTGACAGAGGTTCATAAAATTGTACAGAAAGGGGATCATCAAAGCCATCCCCAAGAAAAAGAAAGGCAAAATTGTCTGAAGAGGCCTTACAAATAGCTGAGAAAAGAACAGAAGTGAAAGGCAAAGGGAAAAAGGAAAGATATACCATCCGAATGCAGAGTTCCAAAGAATAGCAAGGAGAGATAAGAAAGCCTTTTTAAGTGAACAATGCAAAGAAATAGAGGAAAACAATAGAATGGGAAATACTAGAGATCTCTTCAGGAAAGTTAGAGATACCAAGGGAAAATCTCATGCAAAATGGGCACAATAAAGGGCAGAAATGGTGTGGACCTAAGAGAAGCAGAAGATAGAAAGAAGAGGTGGCAAGAATACACAGAACTACACACAAAAAAGGTCTTAATAAGCCAGATAATCACAGTGGTGTGATCACTCACCTAGAGCCAGACATCCTGCAGTGTGAAGTCAGGTGGGCCTTAGGAAGCATCACTATGAACAAAGCTAGTAGAGGTCATGGAATTACAGCTGAGCTATTTCAAATCCTAAAAGTTGATGCTCTTAAAATGTCACATTCAATATGTCAGTAAATTTGGAAAACTCAGCAGTGGTCACAGGACTGAAAAAGATCAGTTTTCATTCCAGTCCCAAAGGAGGAAAGTGACAAAGATTGTTCAGACTATCACACAATTGCACTCATTTCACATGCTAGCAAAGTAATGCTCAAAATTCTCCAAACTAGGCTTCACCAGTCTGTGAATTTTCAGATGTTCAAGCTGGATTTAGAAAAGGCAGAGGAACCAGAGATCTAATTGCCAACATCCGTTGGATCATAGAAAAAGAAAGAGAACTCCAGAAAAACATCTGCTTCATTGACTATGCTAAAGCCTTTGACTGTGTGGATCACAACAACTGTGGAAAATTCTTAAAGAAAAGGAAACACCAGACCACCTTTACTGCCTCCTGAGAAGCCTGTATGCAGGTCAAGAAACAACAGTTAGAACCAGACATGGAAAAAAGGACTGGTTCCAAATTGGGAAAGAAGTATGTCAAGGTTGTATATTGTTACCCTGCTTATTTAATTTCTATGCAGAGTACATTATACGAAATGTCAGGCTGGATGAAGCACAAGCTGGAATCAAGATTGTGGGAGAAATACCAACAACCTCAGATATGCAGATGACACCAACCTTATGGCAGAAAGTGGAGAGGAATTAAAGAGCCTCTTGATGAAAATGAAAGAGGAGAGTGAAAAAGTTGGCTTAAAAACTCAGCATTCAAAAAACAAAGTTCATGGCATGTCGTAGCATCACTTCATGGCAAATAGATGGGGAAACAATGGAAACAGTGGCAGACTTTATTTTGGGGGGCTCCAAAATCACTGAAGATGATGTTGCAGCCATGAAATTAAAAGATGCTTACTCCTTGGAAGAAGCAGTGACAACCCTAGACAGACAGAATATTAAAAAGCAGAGACATTACTTTGCCTACAAAGGTCCATCTAGTCAAAGCTATGGTTTTTCCAGTGGTCATGTATGGATGTGAGAGCTGGACAGTAAAAAAGTCTGAGCACTGAAGTATTGATGCCTTTTAAATTGGTGTCGGGAATGTCTCTTCAGAGTCCCTTGGATAGCTAGGAGATCAAACCAGTCAATCCTGAAGGAAATCAACCCTGAGTATTCATGGAAGAACTGATACTAAAACTCCAATACTTTGGCCACCTGATGCAAAGAGCAAATGCATTGGAAAAGACCTTGATGCTGGGAGATATTGAAGGCAGGAGAAGAAGAGTACAACAGAGGATGAGATGATTGGTTGGCATCATCCAATCAGTGAATATGATTGAGCAAATCTGGGAGATTGTAAAGGACAGGGAAGCCAGGTGTGCTGCAGTCCATGGGGCCACAAAGAGTCGGACATGACTAAATGAACAGCAGCAACAAAGAATTTTGAGCAGCCAATGTTTCCTGAAAAAATAAAAGGTAGAGAAAGAAGCAGAAAAAAAAAATGAGATGAGAGGATGTTTTTCCTTCTTGAAATAAATACGTATTACAGAGAGGGAATTTGCTGAATGTGATGAATATAAGGGAAGTAGGAAGATACCTCCTACCTCTTAATGAAAATCCTGAGATAAAGGGACATACACAACAAAAGTAGTTTACCAAGTTGTTAAGCAAGTCAATATTGGGACTTCATTTAGTGTCATATCTTTAAATAAACAGTCAATCAAACCAGTAAAGAATTAAGTAAATAATAAAAAATTTTTTTCTTTTGAAATTACTTGATTGAATTTATATTTTTAGAGCAGCTATCATTTGAAAGGAAAAGTTACAAAGATTGTAAGTGGCAATAAAGAGTAAATTAATTATATATTCTAAGTTATGATGTAGATTCTACTTTTAAAATGTTTCCAAAATCAGAACCTTTCTCATATTTTGACTGCCAGGCCTCTAGACAATTTCATATTAACATTGATTTCTGTTTTTTTTTTTTTTACCCTTTTATCTCCCATTATACTCTATTCTCTACAAAGTAGAAAGAGCTGTCTTTTGCAGAATAAAAGCTTAGATCCAGTCACTTTGTTAAAAACCTTTGATGACTGCAGTTTTACTGAAGATTTGATCTAAAATATGCTTATTATGTTTAAAAGTCTTTGGGATCTCATTCCAGTGACCTTTCTAATATCATTTCTGATTACTCCACAATCCTTTTCAAGCATACTTGTCTTTTTGGTGTATCTTGAATATACCAACAGGATTCACCATTAAACCCCTTTATCTTTTTTTGTCTTGGTACATGTACTCTCTTACTTGCTTCACATATCTGCTAAAATGTCATTTTAACATAGAGGCCCAGCCTAACCTTGATGTATAAAAATCACAAACCACTTGAACCCTTTACCATTTATCTCCACCTGGATGGATTTCTCACCTGACCAACCCCTATTGCTAGCGATATTATTTAATTGTAATTATTTTTAATTGACAACCTCTGTCTACTAGAGTGTCTTCAAAGAACAAGGACTTTGTCTGGTTTGTTCATTGCTATATCCCTTAGAACAGGGCTAAGCTCAGAAAAGAAATTCAATAAATATTTATTGGTTCAGCAAATAAAAGAATTCCAGATAATGCCACTTACTGCAGCTCAGGAATGTTACATAAAAGCTCTATATTCTGGCTGATTAATTTTCTCAGCAAGAAGATCAGTCTGATCTGCAGGGTCTGTTTTAGATTAAATGACAGTATATACCATACGGATACTTTAACATATATACAAGTTTAATAAATGGATTATAATACTATGACAGTTTGGACAGAAACTATTTGGAAATGTAGCTTTTTAGTGCCTTAATTTTTCTATTCTAAATTGCTTGAGAGCCAATTTCATCAGATAAAAATCAATAACAACCATAAATGTGTATTTTGGCAGATCGAATGAGACGAGTGAATACATTTTGAATTCATAATTGTAAATGCTTTGTGAGAATGTACAACTTATTTTTAACTGAAGTTTACTTTCTATGCAATAGGATATTCAAGGAAACTAAGGTATTAATCTACATTTTGGGGAAAATATTATTTTAAATTCAATACAATTGTTTCTTTCCTATCTCAGTATTCCAGGTGTGTGCAGCTTAGAACTCATATAAGCTAGAGAGTGACTTAATGAATCATTCATGATTAGTTGGAACTAATTGTCAGAATGATCAGAAGTTGGCAAGTGTTCCTGCAATGAGAGGGAATGATCTACTGTTCATAAGTGCCTCAGAATTCTGGAGGTTCTTAGCTGGTGCTGCTTTTCTTTTCCCAACACTTAGTCATTCTCTGCAGCCATTTATCTTGAATAAGCCAAAAGAAGGAAAGGTCAGCCAGATTCAAGACTTCTAAGGTGCCATTTCCTTAGCAAACATGCTCTCTTCTTGATAGATTTTGAAATATTCTACATCTATAAATGGTTCATTCAGAATGATAAATTATGAGATCTTACAGTCTTAAAAATAAGAGCATGTTTTCAGTTTGGGTCAGCAAAACCATTCAACTCAGCTTTCTTTGTCCCACATGGTAAAAAAGATTTAAGAGGACAGTAGTTTTCCATTTTTCTATTCTTGTATAGATGGTATATTGAGAGATATTAATTAGAATAATTGTTTCTTTAAAGCTAAAATGCATAGATATTTAAATGTATTCAAATCACAAAAATATTTTAAATACCAAATATTTAGCTAGTTAATAGCTGTCTATCTTATTTTTTGTTTTTAAATAGCTTTCTCCCTGGTTCTCTTGATTGTAAAGCATTACATAAACAGTACCAGGGCCACATGGTTACCATCATAAATAACTGATTGAAACACCTGTCTAGTTTTTAGGACTTAACTCAAGTAAGACTGCCTCTCTGATTCCTTTCTTGCTCTTTTACTGGACTGACTTGATTACATATGGGTATCTTTTGGCTAATTTTTGGAATATTTTAATTATTTCATTTTTCATGATTTAGTTACCTAGTACTTAGTTACCATGTGTTTAGTTACCTAGTACATAATACAGTTCTGTATTATGGTTCAATACTTTATTTTGAAGTCACATGCTTTTTTGTGCTGCTGCTGCTAAGTCACTTCAGTCGTGTCCGACTCTGTGTGACCCCATAGACAGCAGCCCACTAGGCTCCTATGTCCCTGGGTGCTGCTAAGTCACTTCAGTTGTGTCCGACTCTGTGTGACCACATAGACGGCAGCCCACTAGGCTCCTATGTCCCTGGGATTCTCCAGGCAAGAATACTGGAGTGGGTTGCCATTTCCTTCTCCAATGCATGAAAGTGAAAAGTGAAAGTAAAGTCACTTAGTCATGCCCTTAGCGACTCCATGGACTGCAGCCTACCAGGCTCCTCCGTCCATGGGATTTTCCAGGCAAGAGTACTGGAGTGGGGTGCCATTGCCTTCTCCAATGCTTTTTTGTGAGTAGATGGTAAATATCGGAGAAGGCATTGGCACCCCACTCCAGTACTCTTGCCTGGAAAATCCCATGGACAGAGGAGCCTGGTAGGCTGCAGTCCATGGGGTCGCTAAGAGTCGGACACGACTGAGCGACTTCACTTTCACGCATTGGAGAAGGAAATGGCAACCCACTCCAGTGTTCTTGCCTGGAGAATCCCAGGGACGGGGGAGCCTGGTGGGCTGCCATCTATGGGGTTGCACAGAGTCGGACACGACTGAAGCGATTTAGCAGCAGCAGCAGCAGCAGATGGTAAATATAGTAAAATGTACCTATATATATCAAGTCAGTGACACTCAGGAAGCTCATAATTTATAGAATACTTGAGTTACTTCATTTTTCTTGATTTAGTTACCTAATACTTAATACAGTTCTGATTATGGATCAATAATTTATTTTAATGTAACATAGGGGGGCAGTCCTAAGATGGTGGAGGAATAGGATGGGGAGGCCAGTTTCTCCCCCACACATTCATTTGAAAGATGATTTGAATGCTGAGCAAATACCACAAAACAACTTGTGAACCCTGGCAGAGGACACCTGGCACCTAGAAAGGAAGCCCATTGTCTTCGAGAGGAGGTAGGACAAAATATAAAAGATAAAAAGAAAGACAAAAGAGTTAGGGATGGAGACCCATCCCGAAGAGGGAGTTGTAAAAGAGGAGAAGTTTCCAAAAACAGAAAACCCTGTCACTGGCGGGTCTGTGGGGAGTTTTGGAATCTCAGAGGGCAACATAACCGGGAGGAAAAAATAAATAAAACCCACAGATTATGCACCTAACTGCAACTCCCACCAGAGAAGTAGCCCAGACGCTCGCATCCACCACCAGCAAGTGAGGGCTGAACAGGGAGGAGCAGGCTGCATGCTTAGGGTAAGGACCAGGCCTGAGTGCCAAGGACAACCTGAGGGAGCTAACGTGAGATAGCAACCCAAACTGTGGGATAGCCAGAGAGAGGAAAAAAAAAGAGAGAGAAAAGAGGAAAGAGAGAGAGAGAGAGAACTTCCCCCGAAAAGCTCTAACCTAAGACACTATCAGCCTCTCACAGAAACAAAGGACTGAGTGAATACCAGAGGAGAGCCTAGCCAGCTGCGGACAGGCCCATCCCCTGCCAGAGGCAGGCGGGCGACAGCCAGAGCCAGAAGGCAAGGGGCAACCTCGGCCCCAGAGACGGATCCTCTACCAAACTGTGAGCAGGCTTCCAGTTGCTAACAGAGTCTTGCTGCGATCCTGGATGGTTGACATCTGCCAGGAGGGCCACAGCCAGAGATAAGCTCCCCAGAGGAGCCGCATGGCACACCTGAGACAGCACTCCTGCTGCACACCTAGGAAACTGAGCGGTTGGGACCGGGGAGGTGATAAGATGCACCGCCCCACCTGGAGAGAGTGTGCTTGCCAAGCACCTGGTCACCCAAGCTGCTCAGACCTGGGAAGGGCACAAAACGCAGGCCCAACTGAGTCTGTGCCTTTGTGGAGTACCCAAGAACCTGAACCTGAGTGGTTTAGACCTGGAATTGCACACAACTCAGGGCCCACCTTAGATAGTTCCCCTGCAGAGCAACCTGGAGCCTGAGCAATGTAGACTGGGAAAGAATACATGCCAGGGGGAAACCCAGTGTGGCCCAGACACTGCGAGCACTCCCCACACACACCAGTGATGTTTGTTTGCAGTGTTCCTCCCTCCCTGCTGCACAACTGAACAAGTGAGCCTAAATAAATGACCACCTTTGCCCCCTTGTGTCAGGGCGGAAGTTAGATACTGAAGAGACTTGCAAACAGAGGAAGCCAAAATGAACAAAGAGGGAACCACTTTGGAAGTGACAGGTGCAACAGATTAAAACCCTGTAGTTAGCATTGACTACATTGGAAGGGACCTATAGACCTTGAGAAGAAGTATAAGCTGGAACAAGGAACAATCTGAAACTGAACTGACCCCACACTGCCCTCAATAGCTCCAGATAAATCACTAGATATATTTTAGTATTATCATTTTTAAATTTTCTTATTTTTTATTTTTAAGTTCTTTATTACTCTTTTAATTTTCATTTTTAAAACCTACTACTACCTTCCAAAAAAAGACCCTATTTTTAAAACAAATTTCATATTTTTTTATAACGTTGGTGCTTTTGTTTTGTTTTGTTTTGTTTAATATTGTATTTTTGAGAGTCTAACTCTACTCTAGATTTTTAATCTTTGCTTTTTGGTATTTGTTATCAGTTCTGTACCTTTAAGAATCCAAACTTCAGTACCCATTTTTACTTAGGAGTGTGATTACTGGCTTTATTGCTCTCTCCCCTTTTGACTCTCTTTTTTCTCCTCCAGGTCACCTCTATCTCCTCCCTCTCCCTTCTCTTTTCTACTTAACTCTGTGAATCTCTTTGGGTGTTTTGGGCTTGGAGAACACTTAGGGAACTGATCACAGGCTAGATTAGTCTCTCTCTTTTTGACTCCCCCTCCTCTTCTCTTGGTCACCTCTATCTCCTTCCTCCTTCTCTTCTCTATGGAACTCCATGAACCTCTCTGAGTGTTCCAGACTGTGGAGAGCAATTAGGGAATTGAATACTGGCTATATTGCTGTCTCCCCTTTTGATTCCCCCTCAGAAGAGGGGGAATCCTGGTTACCTCTATCTCCCTCTTCCCGCTACTCTTCTTCATGTAACTCTGTGAACCTCTCTGGGTATCACCCACTGTTGAGAATCTTTTCACCATTAACCTAAATGTTTTATCATTGGTGCTATATGGATGGAGAAGCCTTGAAGCTACTGTAAGAATAAGACTGAAAGCCAGAGGCAGGAGCCTTAAATCCAAAACTTGAGAACACCAGAAAACTCCTGATTCCAAAGAACATTAATTGACTAGAGCTAATCAAAAAGCCTCCATACCTACACTGAAACCAAGCTCCACCCAAGAGCCAACAAGTTTCAGAGCAAGACATACCAAGCTAACTCTGCAACAACACGGGAACACAACCCTGAGCAGAAAAATACAGATGACCAAAAGTCAAACCAAATCCATAGACACCTCAAAACTCACTATTGGACACTTCATTGCACACCAGAAAGAAGAGATCCAGCTCCACCCACCAGAACACCAACGCAAGCTTCCCTAACCAGAAAACATTGACAAGCCACTTGTCCAACCCCACCCACAGGGAAGAACCTCCATAATAAAGAGGAACCACAAACTTCCAGCATACATAAAGGCCACCCCAAACAGAGCAACCTAAACAAGATGAAAAGGCAGAGAAATATTCAGCAGGCAAAGGAACATGATAAAAGCCCACCAAACCAAACAAAAGAGGAGGAGATAGGGAGTCTACCTGAAAAAGAATTCAGAATAATGATAGTAAAAATGATCCAAAATCTTGAAAACAAAATGGAATCACAGATAAATAGCCTGGAGACAAGGACTGAGAAGATGCAAGAAAAGTTTAACGAGGACCTAGAAGAAATAAAAAAGTTAATCAATAATTAATAATGCAATAACTGAGATCAAAAGCATTCTGGAGGGACCCAGCAGTAGAATAACTGAGGCAAAATATAGGATATGTGAGGTGGAAGATAGAATGGTGGAAATAAATGAAGCAGAGAGGAAAAAATAATTAAATGAGGAAAACCTCAGAGACCTCTGGGACAATGTTAAATGCCACAACATTCGAATCATAGGAGTCCCAGAAGAAGAAGGCAAAAAGAAAGGCCATGAGAAAATACTTGAGGAAATAATAGTTGAAAACTTCCCTAAAATGGGGAAGGAAATAGCCATCCAAGTCCAAGAAACCCAGAGAGTCCCAAACAGGATAAACCCAAGGTAAAACACACCAACACACATATTAATCAAATTAATGAAGATCAAACACAAAGAACAAATATTAACCTGGTCTTTACAAGGATGTATCTTGCCTGAGGACAGTGTTATCTTAAAATGTAAATTATGGGAGTAGGTCTGATGAGGTCTTTACAACCTCCAGATAGTCTTTGGATTATATAACTTCATTGTTAACACTAGCAAGCGGGTACTCTTTCTGCCCCCTTCTGATGCCTATGTCAGAAGCTTTCTCTATCTCCTTTATACTTTAATAAAACTTTATTACACACACACACACACACACACAAAAGTAGCAAGGGAAAAACAACAAATAACACACAAGGAGATCCCCATAAGGATAACAGCTGATCTTTCAATAGAAACTCTTCAGGCCAGAAGGGAATGGCAGGACATACTTAAAGTGATGAAAGAGAAAAACCTATAACCCAGATTACTGTACCCAGCAAGGATCTCCCTCAAATATGAAGGAGAAATCAAAAGCTTTACAGACAAGCAAAAGCTCAGAGAATTCAGCATCACCAAACCAGCTCTACAACAAATGCTAAAGGATCTTCTCTAGATAGGAAACCCAGAATAAGTTTATAAACTCGAACCCAAAACAACAAAGTAAATGGCAATGGGGTCATACTTATCAATAATTACCTTAAATGTAAATAGGTTGAATGCCCCAACCAAAAGACAAAGACTGGCTGAATGGATACAAAAACAAGATCCCTATATATACTGTTTACAAGAGACCCACTTCAAACCTAGGGACACATACAAACTGAAAGTGAAGGGCTGGAAAAAGATATTTCATGCAAATGGAGACAAAAAGAAAGCAAGAGTAGCAATACTCATATCAGATAAAATAGACTTTGAAATAAAGGCCATGAAAAGAGACAAAGAAGGACATTACATAATGATCAAAAAAGGATCAATCTAAGAAGAAGATATAACAATTATAAATATATATGCACCCAACATGGGAGCACTGCAATATGTAAGGCAAATGCTAGCAAGTATGAAAGGGGAAATTAACAGTAACACAATAATAGTGGGAAATTTTACTACCCAACTCATATCTATGGATAGATCAACTAAACAGAAAATTAGCAAGGAAACACAAATTTAAATGATACAATGGACTAGTTAGACCTAATTATATCTATAGGACATTTCACCCCAAAACAATGAATTTCATGTTTTTACTCAAGTGCCCACGGAACCTTCTCTAGGATAGATCACATCCTGGGCCATAAATCTAGCCTTGGTAAATTCAAAAAAATTGACATCATCTCAATCATCTTTTCTGATCACAATGCAGTAAGATTAGATATCAACTACAGGAAAAAAGCTAAAAATACAAATATATGGAGGCTAAACAACACACTTCTGAATAACTAACAAATCACAGATGAAATAAAGAAAGAAATCAAAATATGCATAAAATGAATGAAAATGAAAACACAACAACCAAAAACCTATGGATTCAGTAAAAGCAGTACTAAGGGGAGGGTTCATTGCAGTACAAGCCTACCTCAAGAAACAGGAGAGAAATCAAATAAATAATGTAACTCTATACCTAAAGCAACTAGAAAAAGAAGAAATGAAGCACCCCCGGGTTAGTAGAAGGTAAGGAATCATAAAAAATAAGGCAGAAATAAATGCAAAAGAAACAAAGGAGACCATAGCCAAAATCAACAAAGCTAAAAGCTGGTTCTTTGAGAGGATAAATAAAATAGAAAAACCATTAGCCAGACTCATCAAGAAAAAAAGGGAGAAGAATTAAATCAACAAAATTAGAAATGAAAATGGAGAAATCACAACAGACAACACAGAAATACAAAGGATCATAAGAGACTACTATCAGCAACTATATGCCAATAAAATGGACAACTTGGAAGAAATGGACAAATTCTTAGAAAAGTATAACTTTCCAAAACTGAACCAGGAAGAGATAGAAAATCTTAACAGACCAATCACAAGCACAGAAATTGAAACTGTAATCAGAAATCTCCCAACAAACAAAAGCCCAGGACCAGATGGCTTCACAGCTGAATTCTACCAAAAATTTAGAGAAGAGCTAACACCTATCCTACTCAAACTCCTTCAGAAAATTCCAGAGGAAGGTAAACTTCCAAACTCACTTTATGAAGCCATCATCACCTTAATACCAAAAAGAGGAAAAGATGCCACAATAAAAGAAAACTATAGGCCAAAATCACTGATGAACATAGATGCAAAAATCCTTAACAAAATTCTATCAAACAGAATCCAACAACATATTAAAAAGATCATACGTCATGCCCAAGCGGGCTTTATCGCAGAGATGCAAGGGTTCTTCAATATTCGCAAAGCAATCAATGTGATACACCACGTTAACAAATTGAAAGATAAAAACCATATGATTATCTCAATAGATGCAGAGAAAGCTTTTGACAAAATTCAACATCCATTTATTATAAAAACCCTCCAGAAAACAGGCATAGAAAGATCACACCTCAACATAATAAAAGCCATATATGATAGAGCCACAGCAAACATTATCTTCAATGGTGAAAGACAAAAGCATTTTAGGGCATTTCCCCTTAAGTCAGGAACAGGACAAGGATGCCCATTCTCACCACTACTATTCAACATAGTTTTAGAAATTTTAGGCACAGCAATCAGAGAATAAAAATAAATAAAAGAAATCCAGATTGGAAAATAAGTAAAACTCTCACTGTTGGCAGATGAGAAACCTACACAGAAAACCCTAAAGACTCCACCAGAAAATTACTAGAGACAATCAATGAATATAGTAAATTTGCAAGATATAAAATTAACACACAGAAATCCCTTGCATTCATATACACTAACAATGAGAAAACAGAAAGAGAAATTAAGGAAACAATTCCATTCACCATTGCAACAAAAAGAATAAAATACTTATGAATTAATCTACCTAAAGAAACAAAAGATCTATATATGCTGCTGCTGCTGCTAAGTCACTTCAGTCTTCTCCGACTCTGTGTGACCCCATAGACGGCAGCCCACTAGGCTCCTCTGTCCCTGGGATTCTCCAGGCAAGAATACTGGAGTGGGTTGCCATTGCCTTCCCCAATGCATGACAGTGAAAAGTGAAAGTGAAGTCATTCAGTCATGCCCAATTCTTAGTGACCCCATGGACTGTGGCCCACCAGGCTCCTCCATCCATGGGATTTTCCAGGCAAGAGTAGTGGAGTTGGTTGCCATTGCCTCCTCCAAGATTTATACATAGAAAACTATAATTATAACACTGATGAAAGAAATCAAAGATGACACAAATAGAGGGAGAAATATACCATGTTCATGGATCAGAAGAATCAATATAGTGTAAATGAGTGTATTACCCAAAGCAATCTATAGGTTCAATGCAATCCCTATCAAGCTACCAACAGTATTTTTCACAGAACTAGAACAAATAATTTCACAGTTTTTATAGAAATACAAAAAGTCTTGAATAGCCAAAGCAATCTTGAGAAAGAAGAATGGAACTGGAGGAATCAACCTGTCTGACTTCAGGCTCTACTACAAAGCAACAGTCATCAAGACAGTATGGTACTGGCACAAAGACAGAAACATAGATCAATGGAACAAAATAGAAAGCCCAGAGATAAATCCACACACCTATGGACAACTTATCTTTGACGAAGGAGTTAAGAACATACAATGGAGAAAAGACAATCTCTTTAACAAGTGGTGCTGGGATAATTGGTCAACCACTTGTAAAAGAATGAAATGAGAACACTTTCTAACACCATACACAAAAATAAACTCAAAATGGATTAAAGATCTAAACGTAAGACCAGAAACTCTAGAACTCCTAGAGGAAAACATAGGCAAAACACTCTCTGACGTAAATCACAGCAGGATCCTCTATGATCCACCTCCCAGAGTAATGGAAATAAAAGCAAAAATAAACAAATGGGACCTAATTAAACTTAAAAGATTTTGCACAACTAAGGAAACTATAAGCAAGGTAAAACAACAGCCTTCAGAGTGGGAGAAAATAATAGCAAATGAAGCAACTGACAAAGAATTAATCTCAAAAATATACAAGCAACTCCTGCAGCTCAATTCCATAAAAATAAGCGACCCAATAAAAAAAAGGGCGAAAGAACTAAACAGACATTTCTCCAAAGAAGACATACAAATGGCTAACAAACACATGAAAAGATGCTTAACGTCACTCATTATCAGAGAAATGCAAACCAAAACCACAATGAGGTACCATCTCATGCCAGTCAGAATGGCTGGTATCAAAAAGTCTACAAACTATAAATGCTGGAGAGGGTGTGGAGAAAAAGGAATCCTCTTACACTATTGGTGGGAATGCAAATTAGTACAGCCACTATGGAGAACAGTGTGGAGATTCCTTAAAAAACTGGAAATAGAACTGCCATATGACCAACAATCCCACTGCTGGGCATATACACTGAAGAAACCATAATTGAAAGAGACATGTATACCCCAATGTTCATCACAGCACTTTATAGTAGACAGGACATGGAAGCAACCTAGTTGTCCATCAGCTGATGAATGGATAAGAAAGCTGTGGTACATATACACAATGGAATATTACTCAGCCATTGTAGAGAATGCATTTGAATCAGTTCTAATGAGGTGGATGAAACTGGAACCTATTATACAGAGTGAAGTAAGTCAGAAAGAAAAACACCAATACAGTATACTAACGCATATATATGGAATTTAGAAAAATGGTAACGATGACCCTATATGCGAGACAGAAATGGAGACATAGATGTAAAGAGCAGAGTTTTGGACTCTGTGGGAGAGGGCGAGGGTAGGATGACTTGACAGAATAGCACTGAAACATGTATATTATCATATGTGAAATAGATCATCAGTTCAGGTTTGATGCATGAGACAGGGTGCTCAGGGCTGGTGCACTGGGATGACCCTGACGGTTGGATTGGGAAGGGAGGTGGGAGGGAGGATCAGGATGGGGAGCACATGTACACCCATGGCTGATTCATGTGAATGTGTTGCAAAAACCACCACAATATTGTAAAGTAATAAGCCTTCAATTAATATAAATTTAAAAAAATAAAGGAACATACATTTTTGTGAGTATGTGATAAATATAGTGACTATCACATTTGGTGCTTATTAAAAAAAAAAAGAAGCAGTTATTGAACATCTCCATGGAATGAAATAAGAAAAAGGGTATAGGAGAGCTACTGAATCACAAATATATGCAGCACAAAACCCGCTTTCTCTTAAAATTTGCACTTTAAAAAATAATGAAAACACTGTCATGTGAAATATATATAGGATGAGATGATCTATGGACTTGACAGCATTTGTCCCATTGTTCGTTCATGCATTTATCTAGGTGAGGCTCTTTGAACTGCCAAGAACAAGATCTTCCCAGGCTATCTTTTTAAAAAAGTGCTACAACTGAAATCCATAAGGACTCTGGGCTTCACAGGAGACTGGCTGCTCACAATCTGTTTTATAGTCTACTGGCTGCTCACAATCTGTTTTATAGTCTACAGTCACACAGTTCAGTATTATAGCCACTAATCAGCGGTGGCTATTCAGCACTTGAAACATGTCTAGTCTAAATTGAAAGGTTATGTTTAGTTGAAATGCATAGTCTAAATTAAGAGGTGTTTTAAGTGTAGAATGCATACTGTGTTTCCAAGACTTAGTATTTAAGAAAATATAAAATTTCTCAGTAATTTTAAAAATTAATGGTATGCTAAAATGACAGCATTTTAGGCACATTGGGTTAAAGAAAATATATTAATACAATTAACTTCACCTATTTTAACTTTTTAATGTGACTAGTAGAAAATATCAAATAAGATACATAACTTACATTTGAATATTTCTGCTGGATAACAGTACCCTAGAACAGGAATTGGCAAGTGACAGCTTGTTGGCCAAATTTGGTGCATCACCCTTTTTTGTACATTTTTATTGTAACGCAGCCATATTTATTTGCTTACATATTTATTCATGTCTGCATTCTTGCCACAGTGGCAGAATTGATTAGTTGCCACAGGTGCAGAATGTAATGCATGCAACCTAAAATGCAATGCCTAAAATATTTACTGTCTGTTCCTGTACAGAAAAAAAAAAAAAAAAGCACATCCCTGTTCTAGAAGACAGCTCGTGATATCTCTGCTTCTCTTTGTATGTCCCTTCCACCTCTTCCTGCTGTGAATTAGTCAAACCTCTTTGTAACCTCTAGTCTAAATTCTGGAAGACAAACAGATTTGCCCAATTTCAATTGATTCTATTTGGTTGGAGCATTTTTGGCCAGGCCATTTCATCCAACCTATAGATCAGATATTCATTTCCAACCAGTACGTGGCTAACCCTGAGCAAAAACTCAACCTAATATTTTTGCCCTTCTCAGATATCTGTGAGTGGGCAAAGAGGATGCTGTGCCCAGCAGGCATTGTGACCTGTGTCCAACACATTTAGCCCTATTCTAGTCCCTGGGTAAGAGACATAAGTAAGAGTATGACAAATTTAGATACAGATAGTAGGAAATAACCAGGTCAGATTCTAGGTCCTGGGGAGCCTTAAGAAAGCAAGGGAAATTGTTCAGGGTTTTGGCTTCTTCCTGTGTTGATCTTCATGAATTACAGTATTATTCTCTTTAAAATGAAGTTTATTCCTAGGATACCTTCATATTTAAGTATAACTGTTAAAATATATATTCTAACATAAATTTTTAAATGACCTTTGGATTATTCATTTAAGATTATTTTAGTAATACCACTATTTCTTTTATGATTAAGAACTGACCAAATCTCCTACCCATTTGAATAGAATTGTAGCCAAAATGCAAATTGCTTTTCTATCTTATATGACAGAATCAAATAAACTTGTCTACTTTCACTGTAAAAAAAATTACTTCAAATATTTGAAGTACTTTACACAGTAGGACTGTGTGATTTCTTCTACCTATGGTTTTTATTTTAGAAATAATATAAGTAAAAGTAAAAAATTTGATAGTATAAATTGGTATATATAACTTGTGAAATCAAAGTGAATTTCATCATGGTTTTGGAGACATGAAATAATTTTCCTTGCTTGTAAATAACATGCACACTAAAATGTTTATTCCCTTAAAGATTTTATAGCTTTCCTAAGATGAGTTCTTACATTGTCAATAATGACTTATACCTAAAAGCAACACCTCTATAAATATTTCAAACAAGATGTGTCCTAATATAAATGTAAACTAAATATAAGGTAAATAACAATGTTTCTGAAGTTTAGATAGTAGTAACAATTGACTCCTTCTCAGTGAGGAAGCCCACCTTCTTTTATTCCACGCTAAAGAAGAAAGATCCCCTGGAGAAGGATATGGGAACCCACTCCAGTGTTCTTGCCTGGAGAATCCCAGGGACGGAGGACCCTGGTGGACTGCCGTCTATGGGGTCGCACAGAGTCGGACACGACTGAAGTGATTTAGCAGTAGCAGCAGCAAAGAAGAAAGAATGGTAATATAGATTAGCGGAAATTTAAAACATTTTATTGGGTGCTATGCTGGTAAGTGATACATTCAGATGATGTCAGATAGCTAAGTACGACTGTTTTCAAGGTCATTCCTTTATAGGAGTTGCTGTCTCCCACATTTTTTCCTGTTTTGGATCAGAATACACTGTGTTGTGGGAATGTGTGACTTTACTGCATACCAAACTCAGTTTGATTGCTGGAGTTGGGGGAGAGATAAGGAAGACTGAACTATAGCCTGCTTCATTATTAGGCTGTTTCAGTTAGACCAAATAATATGTAAAATAAATTCTTTATTTGGTTCATTTTGGCATGCTAAAATTCAAAGAATCTGAGATTGAAATCTTAGTTTATAAGAAGAATGTTAAAGTCTTTTGCTGCTGGTTTCCCTATATGTCCCCTGGGGATTCAAAGGGAAAAAGCAGTCATTGGATCAAGGCAGAATTTACAGGTCCATAGGTCTGCTGAGTATCATCATGATGCTGCCTTAGCTGTTTAGGAATTAGGAAATGGAGATCAACCCAATTTGTAAAAAAACCATCTCTCATCCAAAACACTATCACCCTGGGTTATTTCTTATCAAGTTATAACACTATTCTTTTATTCCATATACAAGTAAGATTCTGTTGAATTGTTACACCTACTTGACTTCTGTTCTTTTTTAAAATTTAACCTGCCTAAACTTATGGAAAACTTATGGAAACACACGTTTTTTAATAAATTCATGATTACCATTTTTGATAACTTGTCTTCAGCACTACTTTACTTGTGTGTATGCTTTTTACTAATATTACTTATTCCCTGCTTCTTAAAATTTTTTCACCCTTGGTTTCTAAGACTTCTGATATTGTTCCTAGATGTCTAATGTATTGATATGTGGCAAACCTATGTCTTCAGTCCTGAACTCTTTATACTTAACATCTAATTGCTTCTTGAATATACCTAAGGA
Source organism: Bos indicus x Bos taurus (assembly GCF_003369695.1). Lineage (NCBI taxonomy): Eukaryota > Metazoa > Chordata > Mammalia > Artiodactyla > Bovidae > Bos > Bos indicus x Bos taurus. The sequence goes on along the minus strand of NC_040078.1, from coordinate 41,489,727 downwards.
AGTATAAAGTGAAGTCGCTCAGTCATGTCCAACTCTTTGTGATCCCATGGACTGTAGCCCACCAGGCTCCTCCATCCATGAGATTCTCCAGGCAAGAATACTGGAGTGGGTTGCCATTTCCTTCTCCAGGGGATCTTCCTGACCCAGGGATCGAACCCAGGTCTCCCGCATTGCGGGCAGACGGTTTAACCTCTGAGCCACCAGGGAAGCCCTGAATATACCTGAGTTTCCTCAAATACTACTGAACTTTCACAATTTCTCGTTACCACCACCTGCAAAGTATCTTCCTGTTCTTGTATTCTTTATATCAGTTAAGAGTATCACCAGCCACCATCAAGCTATAAATCATAGTTATTAAACTTTTATATTTCTCATACCAGTCACCAAATTTGATTTATTTTACTTCATGTTTCTTTCTTATATCTGCTGACTCTCAATTCAACCCAATCCCACTTTCACATAAAACTTTCTCAGGATTTTTCTTGGAATTTTTTCGTTTTCATTGTTTTCTCATTCCATCTAAATTTCACAGTAATATGTAATGCTACTAATCAAAAATCTTTTTAAACTCCTTTTTTAACTCTTTGATTGTTAGATGAAATTAAAACTCTCTAATGTATCATATAAAGCTCTAAAATTTGGTTTTGATCTACATAATTAATTCATCTCATCTCTTATCACTCCAATTCATAGAACCATTTGTCTTTAGTTCCAGCTGTACCACACTTTCCAATGGGTCCTCACGTATCAGCAGTTTTAAAACTCCATGCCTTTTCCATGTTATTCTCCTACTGGTAATACTTCACACTTGCCTTCCATTATTGGGAAATATCTTTTGCCTGTCAATATTCAAATATTCTTTTTCTCTCTCTTTGAACCCCTGCCAGAGCTTTATCTTCTTTAGCTAGTGGACCTATTCAACATTAATGATAAATTTAGCTTTGGAAATTTTGAGTCTGAAGGTGGTAGTTTGTTTAATTCTTTATCTAACCTAGAACAACTGATATCAACAAAGGCCCTAGCATTTTGAATGGGTATTTGTAATTCTTCAAATATCTGTTTTGGTCTTTTAGTAGAAAAGAGCATCTAATTGCACATGGACAGATTTCTTCAAACACACTGAATATACGTTACAGGAATTGGAAGGAAAAAAGGAGCCATGGTTTGCATCTTTTTAGTCTTTGACTATCTTAAGCCATTGCCTGTACATAATTTTATCATACTGTATTACAGCAAATGCTTTGTATGTCTCTCTTCTCCTGCAAGACAGATTAGCCTGGGACCTCTGGCTAATAAAGGGAAAAGTTCAAGCTGCAGGTTACAAAATTCAATATCAATGAAGATTCGTTAAAGGGAAAACTGAGGAATGCTGAAGTCTCACTCTTTCTTCTCCTCTCATACAACCTCTCCTGATATGAGGCACAGAGGATTCCCTCTCTCCTTCTATACAATAGTCCATCCCACATTTGGAATTAAGTGTTCATTGAAGTGAAGTGGAGTGAAGTGAAGTGAAGTCGCTCAGTCATGTCCAACTCTTTGCGACCCCATGGACTGTAGCCTATCAGGCTCCTCAGTCCATGGGATTCTCCAGGCAAGAGTGCTGGAGTGGATTGCCATTTCTCTCTCCAGGGGATCTTCCCGACCCAGGAATCAAACCTGGGTCTCCCTCATTGTAGGCAGATGCTTTACCGTCTGAGCCACCATTAATTAAAGTGTTCATTAATAGGCCTGCTGCTGCTAAGTTGCTTCAGTCGTGTCTGACTCTGTGCGACCCCATAGACGGCGGCCCACCAGGCTCCCCCGTCCCTGGGATTCTCCAGGCAAGAACACTGGAGTGGGTTGCCATTTCCTCCTCCAATGCATGAAAGGGAAAAGTGAAAGTGAAGTCGCTCAGTCGTGTCCGACTCTTCACGACCCCATGGTCTGCAGCCTACCAGGCTCCTCTGTCCATGGGATTTTCCAGGCAAGAGTACTGGAGTGGGGTTTTAAAGCCAATTGTACAGCTATCCTTCTAAAGATATTCTTTGGGAGGGTCTGTCATGAGGGATGCACTTTTGGAGGCTGGTTTTATATCTTTATAGTTTAATCCTAATAAGTAGGGATTCTGTGATTAGCATCTTATCATTTTTTTAAAATTTGTTTTTAATCAACAAAACCTATAACTATATTCATATGTTACTTTTTAATTATTGTCTTTAGCTAAACTCTCCTAACCTGACTTGTGGTGCTGGTGTTTAGATTAGGGTGGGGTTGTAGAAATGGCAAAAACTGGAATGGCTCAAAGATATTTAGCATGCAAAATCAAGAGGAATGGAGATGAAGGTGATAAGGGAGAAACTGTCAAGAGTGACTTCTAGGTTTCTGGCTCACACAATTGGATGTGAGGACAGAAAATATTAGGGCAGAAAATATTAAGCCAAGTTCATGTTAAGGACTGGAAATCCATGAATTTATTTTTGGACATGTTAAATTTGAGATATTTCTGACACATATACAAGGAGATATCAAATGGCTATTGTAAATTTTGGCTTAGAGCTCAGAGTATGGTCAGTAAATATAAGTAATTAATTAGCTAGCTAGCTAGTTAGTTATAAATAGTATGGAGTTTGAATTACTTTATTGAGTTCACAAGCTATTCAGAGAGACAGCATATATTAATATATACAAAATATAAAAGTAGTTATATAGCCAAACCATAAGTGTTATGAGAGGAATAAACCAAACATCATAAAACCATATAAAAGGAAGCAAGTAATTCTGTTGAGTGATGAGTCTGGAGTATAAAGATGAGAAAATGTAACAGAAATTGTGAAATTTTAGCTGTGTCTTGATAGAACATTGAACAGTGTCATTCTTAACTGAGTGAACAGTACATTCTCAGAGGCATTAGGCTCATGGCAAGTTTGAGGACCAATAAACAGCGTTTGGGGAGGGATATAATCAGGAGAAACACTTTTCCTGTATCTTTAATTGCTGCAAAGAGGAATCTTTGAAAGTGCTGCTCATCAACTTTTCTCTTTCCAATGATCTTACATTTGTAATTCAACCAATTTTCATTTGAACAAAATTAGGTAATAAACTTCTAGACTCAATTATTTCATTTTTGCCTGCACTTATGTAAATATTCTGTGCTTTTAGGCAGTATCTGATATAAAATGCTCGTGTAGTGCTTTGGGAGGCTTGTTATCCTAGTGCTTGATTTCCAGTAGGAGAATGATGTACTCCTGATAATATAAAAGGCATTGGTATGTATTTGAAGGACAGTTCCAGAAATAATTATTCCTAGAAAAAACAAGGTAATTTTATAGCCGTTGTGTCTGAGTTGAATATTCTACCAGAGAGTAGCAAGTAAAGCCTTTTACTTGGTGTTTCGACTGCTGAAAATGAGACATGTTTGAAGAACACTTAGACTGAATGCTCATGTAATGTATTCTGTCAGAGTGCCAGAAACAATGAAGCTCAGAAGGCAAATAGATTAAGAAAACACCAAAGGAATGGTTTGAGAGCCTACATAGGAACCTCTGAACACAAATTAAAATCATCTTCACCTTCACAATAAACTACACAGAGGAATTCATAGATTAAAATTTTTAAAATCTAACTCAATCTTTGTTAAAACATCACATAAAAATCTAATTGTTACTAATTTTATTGCCAAATATGGCTGAAATAATTAAATGTATGATTAGTTATTGTGCCAAAGAATGGTTACAGAGATTACTTGATATTAATGCTTAAACTACATGTACTTCCTCTTTCTGCCTGTGAAATTTAAGGAAATTTTAAAGGCTAGATATTACACAAGTAAGGTCAGTCTGTAAAGAGGCTGAATAATTAGGAAGTGAAAGGATACTATCGTAGGATCTTAAAAGGCTAGACACCATTAAAACTGACAAATCACCAGTTCCAAGCATCATATATCAAAGAATGGTAAGGAAGTGAGAATGGAAATTAGAGAAACTTCAGACAACACTTTGTTCTTAAGTGCATTTAATTCAGGAAATATACCAGGGGAGAAAAAAAAAAAAAAGAAAAACGGTAATATAATGCTTGCATTTAACTTACAACCAGATAAAAATGTAAATGTGCACCAGAAAGAAATGCAGTAACTATTAGATTAAGCAATGATTTATTCAGCTAAGTGAATGAATGTTAGAGGTGCTGTTGCATTCAGGAGATGGCATTGGTGAGTGAATGGTTTAGATGACCTGTTCTTTCTCTAATTTTTATACGTGCAATAGCCAACCCAATTCCCTTAAAAAACTGAGACTTTTAAAAGTATCTTGGGAAAAACAGACTATATGCTTTATTTAATACTGATAATTAGAAATGCATATTTATTGTATTTGCTATTTTTATTACCTTGGAATTTTTTAAATTGGAAGTGGTAGGCATGACTCACATGATTAGTCCCCTCAGAAAAAATAGTCTCAGATAGGTCTAAGGGTTTTCCTATCTCAGACAATTTATTAGTAAAAGTCAAGATTATTCAGTAATTCAGAGTATTTTTTACAAGACTGCATTATAGATTTGGGGGTCAGAGGAGTGTCAAGATTGAAAGCATTTTAAGTTTTCTTCAGGACATGTAAGCTTTTTTGTCTTCAGAATTTTAGAATGTAGCTAGCTACATTTGCTCTCTCTGAGCAGGCAATGAAAATTGGATTTGAAAAAGACATAGACTGAATTTCCTGGTTAAACTGTGTGAGCATGAGAATGGAATCTTGAGGAACATTATTTTTTCCTCAAATAGAACATGTATGCATAGTCTTTGAACTGACTTAAGAATGTAATTTGGGGTAGGATAGTTATAGAGCTTTCTACCAATAATACAGCTCTAGGAGTTGCTCTGGACCTCCTAAGATCTGCATCTATCTGAGGCTGTAATCTATATATAGACATAGTTTATAACCCTTTTCTTTTCAGGAATACTACAGAAATAAATTTTCTTTACTGTTGAATATGCCAGAAGTTAGAATTATAAAGGTGAACTAGCCAGGTCTCAGATCGCAAAACAACGTATTTCTAAATTCCCAATGCATTCTTCTTTTCCTCCCTTTGCCCTTCCCCACCCCCAACTTTTACTTTTTAAAGGTTTGTCGAATTTAGAGACCTCATGGTGGGAAAGGACTGGTGCAAATATGATGTACTGATCACCATGAATTATAATAACAATGAATATACTTTAAGAAGTACCTCTGCATTCTAAGCACTGTGCTATGCTTGTAAAACTTTCACAGCAACCCTATGCAATTGGTATGTAAACATCATTTCTTAAGGTAGAAAATTAGGCTCAGTGAGGCTAACTGATTCATTTAGAATTCAGTGTTTGAATCACGATTGGTCTCCATTGTGTTGTAGTACAGAAATTAGACATTTTTAAAGGTTTCACAGTAAGATAGAAAGATGGATCAATCTTGGATGAGGCCAGATGGTGACCGAGTCAAGACCTTAATGGATGGCATTAATCTCTAATAGTTTCTAGGTGTTCAGAGTCTGATCTTCAGCTTTTTAACCTCATAAACTCAATTTTGTTAGTGCTTGGACTTGACTGAGCAGTTGTTTGCTGAAAAATATTATCCAAATTGACATAAGATTGATATATGTAATAGAAATGCAGACATAATCTCCCATGTGCAGTATGACAGATAGGTTGGGTATTTGCATTTGAGTGACCAGTCATGATCAGAAGTTGCTTCAAGCAAAGGACGTCAAAATAAGATGACATAGTCATATAATTCAAATAACGCCAGTGTCACACACCCTTAATTCTCCCTACAGAAGGTAACATCTACACGTTTCTGTTGTAAAGTGATACCTGGATTCTTGAAAAACTCTATATCCTGAAGAACTCAATACTAAAAATTATAGTATTATGGGAAAAATGGGATTGGAACAGATCACCCCAAACCTATGTAATTGTGTATCTAGAACACTAACACAAACAATTAATTGGTCCCTTGAGAGATTACTTGAATAACTTGGGGAGGCGGCTCATGGTAGCTTCAGTTTGCACCATGAGAGGCTATAAATGTGCAAGAGCAATTGAGTGTAAATGCTGACTTGTTGGAAGCATAACTCAGAGTTACTGTGGCTGCCTCAACAGTAAGTATGACCTGCCACAAGTCTAGAGCAAGAGTGGTGGTACATCTTACTGGGGAAGGTGACCTGGGTGCACAGGCTCATTATCATTCTACTCTCTTAATTGCAGCTCACATGCCTGGGGAGAAAAGCATTTGTAAAACATCCCATTTCTGTTATGTTAACATAATCCCTGTATTTGGCACTCTTATAGGAATGGGACTCTTTCACTGGTCTAACATTTCATCTACTTACAAAAAAACCACATATGATAATTCTAAACTTTTGAGTGGTTAGAGGAAGCATACTATATTTAAATGAATCTTTAGCTTAAAAATAAACTGGGAAGAAAATTCTGATTCTAAATATTGGAATACAATTAATAGGATAAGATTTATTTGGATAATATATCTAGAATGGTCAGTGGCTCTAGGAGACATTCAGTTTGTCATCAGGAAGGCTCATCTACAGAACTGATGAAGGAGGATGTTGGGGGCAATGAAAATTTCTCTGAAGTGTATTTTTACAAAATTAATGACTTGCAAATTTCTCAAGCAGTTAATGGTTGTTGTTTTGTGATGAATCTTATAAAGAAGATAATTTGTTTGATGTAATTTTACAGCTAATTTGTATATAGATAAATTTAAGTTGACTAAACCTTATAATGTAAGTCTTTTGTAAATTATAATAACATACTTAAAATGGATACTGTATTTTGTAATCTATTTAATTTTACCTTCAATAACTTGATTCCTTGACCCTCTTACGTACCACATGTCAAGCCTTCTTTATTAGTCAAAAAGAGCAGAGCCATAAATAATAATGTTTAACATTAGAAAATCTTTTTAATGAAAAAGTAAGTTTAAAATATATTAAAGTATTTGAGTCAGATAAATATGATAAAGTTAGAGATAGAAGAAAACACCTACAGAAGTACTTTTCCTAACGATGCTTGGTTCCTAATAGACTAATGGACTGTGTAATAAAATGTCATTAATATTGTTGTTGTGATTTGTAATACTGCAGTGTTTCACAAAAGAGTAGATAAAGATATCCTGCAGACATAGAGGCGAGAACATGCCTTAGTGTTAGGGGAAGCACACTGATTAAAACCGCCCACCCTGGCCAGGCACCATAGTAACCATTTGCATGCGTTGTTTTATGACAGGAGATCCTGATAAGAAATACGGAACTAATAAGCCACCACCAACCAGAAAAGTTCGGGAAAGGTCTAAAGGAGATACCGCGTGTCTGCCCACTTCCCAGAATCCCTCTCGTCAGCATCCATCTTGGCTGAGTGATGCGTGTGCCATCAGGAAAGACCCTGAATTAGAATGATTGGCCAAAGACCATCCGGAAACTAATCCCATCACCATAAAACCCAAGACTACGAGCCACGCGACAGAGCTGTTCTTCTGGGTTCCCTCACCCTACTGCTCTCCACCCGGGTGCCCTTTCCCAATAAAATCTCTTGCTTTGTCAGCACATGTGTCTCCTCGGACAATTCATTTCCGAGTGTTAGAAAAGAACCCAGTTTTGGGCCCTGGAAGGGGTCCCCCTTCCTGCAACATTAGCAAAAATCAAACTCCTATCATGGGTTGGAAGCTAAATAACCAATATAATTTTATGACTGAAAGAATTTGCAAAGTGATCGAGGAAACTGGGTATAAAACTTCACATAAGAGTTAGGCTTTAGAGCTAATATGTTAAAAAATTCTAAGGTAAGAAATTATCTAGCAGTATACTCATTGAGGACTGTGAGAAGTTCTTTGATAAGCTCAAGATTCAACTGCTTAGCTTCCTTTAACTTTTTGTTGGCTTCTTTTCTAACATTCGTAATAAATGAGCTCACTTTTATGTAATAATAATCCTGTCAATTTTTTCATTTATTGTCCAGATTATCAATTTGCTGACTTTTTTTAGCCTCTTGTATGAAATAGACACAGAAGTATTTTCTGAAGATAAATAAAAAGCTTATTGTTAGTCATTTCTTATCGTTATCAGTATATTCTTATTTTTGAGGGGTCAGTGTTGGAAGGGGAAGGGGTAATGGTTAGAGCTATAGAGATTGCAAGGTTTGCAGAGATTCACAATTCAGTGCCAAAAACATATATGGAATTTTGATTAGATAGTATACAACTGCCCTTCCACATTTTTTGAACTGCTATACCTAGCAAAGCACTTTTCTTCTAGTAGGGACTTTGACAAATGATTAATGTAAATGATGATTGTAAAGTCAGCTGTGTTGTTTTCTTTCCTTTTTAAAAAAGTACAGAAATATCAAATAAAAATTTTTAAATTTCCATAATGAGTTTTGGAGAAAAAATTATACTTCATTTTATAACTAGTTTGTTGTGCTAAATGACATGCAAATTATCATCAAAATGCCATTTCTTTTTGACTTTTTCTTGATCCTCAATCCTTTTTTCAGTGAGAGTTAACTTCTCTGTCCCAGGGAGAAAGTTTCAGCAGGTCCTAGAGATTTTACATTTTGACAAAAATAACACAATTCTAAAGTTACTTCAATAACAAACAATCTGATTCAGAAATTAGTGTGAAATTTGTAATGATGAAAGAACAAAAGTTTCTCTATGTTAAGTATTCTTCCCTGCTCCTTCTTCAACTGGATTTAGAGTGGAAGCCTATAGATAGCTCTTAGTCGCTCTTTTTTATCCTTCCAATTTGTTTGTCTCCATCCTTCTGAAATGGTTAACTCTCTGCCAAAGTTGACGTTTGAGGGTGATGCATAGAAGGGCAGCAGTGGTACGGAATAAACCAGTTCTTTTTAGCTAGGTGTCTTTGTGCTCCTTGGGCTGCTAGTTAAATTTGATATTACTGTGTGGAGATGCAATTGATTAAAGTTGACTGTCTGACTGTATGACTTGGGATTTTTACAAGTTCCTTGATGGGATGTTTTTCTTGAAATTCAGTTGACATTAGTGGATGCACCACATACAGAGTAGAGCTCCTTTTGTAAGTAAGTTTCTTTTCATTCACTTTGTCAGTTTTTCATGTCCTTTTTATATCCTTGGTATTGATGAGGGGACCAAGAGATGCGAAGAGATTTTATTTCATCCCTCCTGTAAATTCCTCATATAGGGTTGGAGGTATACCCTATCATCTCTTTTTTTACCAGTTTCTCTATTGAAACAGGGGAAAGGGAGATATTCATTCTAGTAGTTTTTAACACAGCAAACATTGCAATTATTAAATGTGTTGCAAATACTGATTTACAATTTTTTTTTTTAATTCTGCCAAGGATGACCATGTCCTAGAAGGCATGGGTTCTTTTTTTTTCATGGGTATATTGCCAGGCTAGTATAGTGCCTGAGATGTATGAATATTCAAAAATTATAATAAAAACAAAGCTTTTGCCCATATTTCATGGCTTTCATTTTCATTGATGCCTGATCAGTGATTATTTTTTATTACAAGTTCAGCTAACACTGAGGTTGGCTTTATAGAAGAGATTCCTGTGTTTGTCTTGAAGCAGATTGTGAGTGGTGGTGGTAGTAAATTTATGTAGAGTTTGGGAGGATCATGGTGTACATTTCAGACCAAGGGATCAGCAAGTGCCAAAATATGGGACAGAACACGTTGGCGACCCTTGGATATTGCTGGAGTGTTTGGCAGAAGGAGGAAGGCAAGGGGTGAGATCAGATAATGCTGTGTGGGTTTTGTGTGCCACATTGAAGAGTAAGCATCTTATCTTTAGGATAATGGGGGGATTTTGAAGAATTGTAAGTGAAAAACATGTTAATTTAGAGTAAGATATATTGTCATCAATTTATAAATGAAGAACTTGAAAATTCATTTATTGAATATACATTATATTTTGAAACAGTCATTATCAAATATTTGTGTTTCTCTTGGTTACATATGTACAGATTTCAGTAGACCTTCACCATTATCCAGGAGCTACGATTTTCAGACTTTCAGTTTTAGGGGAAAAAAAATGAATTTCTTGCTTAAGATGAGAAAGTGCTATTTTCACTTCATAATTATGAAGAGGAGGACCAGGGAATTTTACTTTTGAATCCTTGAAAGCTGAACTTCTCCACAAGCACTGATTTAATTCAAGTAAAAGGGAACAAAATTCAATACAGAAACATTAAAATGCCAGTGTGCAGGAGAAATGCATTTTTATTTTATACAAGTTGGTAGACACCAGTGGAAGAAAATAGAAACTGAGTAAGATGAAAGGCAAAACCGCAAGGAGAATGGAGATTTGCCACGTCCCCCTATCATTTATATGAGGGGTGTGTACTGTAATGTGAGTACAGTATCAGGAAGCAAGTCTGAGACAGCAGATTAGACAGTACAAGAAACTCATATCTATTTTCTGGCTCAAAGAGGGGCGATCATTCAAAACCTGTTTAAATTGTGATGAGGTTTAAAAGCTGAGGAAATTGCACAGGCAGCAACTCTTTTAGGGGGAGAATAACATTTGCTTAAAGGTCATTAAAGGACCTCAGGAAAATACAAGTAGTAATTGGAGTTTCCATAGTACTCAGGAAACAGAGCTTTTGTCATTTGTGGCAAAAAGTATCTCCAAATCTCCTGAATGAGTGCACAATAGGATGTATATGCCTAGGATAATGGGAATTTCTACTTCCCAGAAAAGGATCAAGAGAAGAATGAAGATTGTAGAATTAAAATGTGAGTTGCTAAAGAGGGCAAAGATTTTGAAGCAAGGAAAAAAAAGGGATGTTTCTGAACAATTAGCTATTAAATCATGCACATTTATTATAGCCAGACTTGGCTTTACAACTGCTGGTTAAAGCATGTCAGAGGTTTCAACATAAAACTCCTATTAAAAGTGGTTATTGTGTAAAATTAGCTATCCAGATCTTTATTCATCCCATACCATCTGGCAGACACATACAAGCCAGATCTCCCATATCTTTATACAGTTTTGAGTCACTGGGTTTACACCCGAAGCTATAAATACAGCATTCTGGGGAAAAGCTAAGATACAGTTCATGTTTTCAATTTACTTTACTCTATCATTAATACCAATAAACACGATATTTGTACTCATAGTATCCACTCCACTATAACCCAAATCTTCATATTACTGAAGAAGAACCTGTGTTCAATTTGCATCTCCCTGGTCCACTCTGTATTCCTCCTGTAGTATGTTTGGGAGACGAGCAGGAGATATTTGGCTTCTGACTGAATTTGACCAGTAGGAGGTGGTGGCAAGACATTAGCAGGCAGAAGGAAAGTGAAGTTGATAGACTTATTCCTCTGACTCCCTGCTTTTACCCTGACTCCTGGTTTATTTGGGGTGAGCTTCTCCCACAGGTGTGTTTCTGTCCAGTTAAGGTAGTTGCTAACTCCCTTCTCCCTTTAGCTCTGGGGTAGTAATTGCTCTCTTCTGCTGCTATCTTCAAAGCACTGTTCCATCTCTCATCAGTTTTCCTTAATCTTGTTATTCTTTGGTAAATAAATCAATCTTTCATTAAAGTTCCTCATTTGAATGTGCCATCTGTTTTCTCCCAGGAATCTGATTGATAGGTATCCACTTACTAAAAGGTGAAAGGCTTATTAGCTTGTGAGGAAATATTTTTCATGTGGTGTACTGATCAGAAAACCAAATAGTCAGTATAAGAGATAAATAGTAAGTCCTGACTTTCTACTTTACACTTAACAAAGCTCTGGAATTCTTTGCTGGGATGTTAGGCTAGTGGTCTCACATGTGTGTGCTCAGCCGTGTCCAACTCTTTGCAGCCCCATGAACTGTAGCCCACCAGGTTCCTCTGCCTAGGGAATTTTCCAGGCAAGAATATTGGAGTGGGGTGCCATTTCCTACTCCACGGGATCTTCCAAACCTAGGAATTGAACTCACATCTCTTGCATCTCCTGCATTGGCAGGTAGATTCTTTACCACTGCACCATCTGGGAAGTCCCAGTATTCTTATATTTTCAGTTAATGTTCAGATATGAAAGCTTAATTTTGGAATGAATTTTTGATATTTGGGAAATTTATGTATATTTCAAATATTTTTCTTGTTTTATTGGTACACTCATTTGTTGGTCAGTCTCTAAGTCATGTCTGACTCTTTATGACCCCATGGATTGCAGCAAGCCAGGCTTCCTTGTCCTTCACTATCTCCTAGAGTTTGCTCAAACTCATGTCCATTGAGTCAGTGATGTCATCCAACTATCTCATCCTCTATTGTCCCCTTCTCCTCCTACCCTCAATCTTTCCAATAATCAGGGTCTTTTCCAATGGATCTAAAAGTATATATTGCAATATTATGAAACAATCATCAATCAATTAAAAATAACTAAATATAATTTTTTTTAAAAAAGTATATATCGCCTTCTCACTCTACTGTGTTTTTCCATCCTGATAAATCTTAAGTAATGGGGATGATAGCCTAAGTCTAACTCTTTTCCTTTTAGAGGAGTTTCAGTGGGTGCTATGTAGTGGTCATTTTCAAAGTATTCATCTCCTTTAGCTCCCAGAATCTTCATTCATTCTTTTCCCTTTTACTCCATGTCCTTTTCAATACAGGTTAGTCGCCTGTTACTTTTGGATTAAGCATATCAAGAGAGTGCTTAATTTCTCCTATAATGTTTCTAGTTTCAGGAAGCCAATTAGCCAACTGGTTTATTTTGTTCATTTGATAGTAGTTCCGTGATGCCTTAATTTCAACAAGATGGCAAAGGAAACAAAACAAGTAGCTTGGCATCCTATTTAGTTATTATGAGCCTGTATATTGTAAAGGAATGGAGAAGGCAATGGCACCCCACTCCAGTACTCTTGCCTGGAAAATCCCATGGACGGAGGGCCTGGTGGGCTGTAGTCCATTGGGTCGCTAAGAGTCAGACATGACTGAGCGACTTCACTTTCACTTTCAACTTTTCATATTGTGAAAAGTATGAAATACAACTTTCTGTGATTCTCCAAAAAAGGAACCATTGTGCACTGCTGATGAGGAAGTGAATTGGTACAGACAATATGGAAGACAGTATTGAGGTGAAAATTAAAAAATAGAACTACCATACAATCCAGAAATTCCTCCCCTAGATATTTATCTGAAGAAAGCAAAATTAATTTGAAGATACATGCATCCAATTTTCATAGAAGCATTTACAATAGACAAGTTATGGAAGCAACCTAAGTGTCCATCTACAGGTAAATGGATAGAGAAAATGTGAGATACACACACACACACACGAATGTTCAGTTCAGCTGAGTCCAGTCGCTCAGTCGTGTCTGACTCTTTGTGACCCCATGAATCACAGCACGCCAGGCCTCCCTGTCCATGCAGCCATAAAAAAGAATGACATGATGTCATTTGCAGCAACATGGATGGACCTTGAGATTGTCATACTGAATGAAGTAAGTCAGACAAACACAAATATTGGGTTGGCCAAAACGTTTGTTTGGGGTTCCCCCAAAGATATTATGGAAAAACCAGAACAAACTTTTGTCCAACCCAGTGTCATACAATATCACCTACGTGTGGAATCTGAACTTATTCATAAAAACAGAAATAGAGTCACAGATGTACAAAACAAACTTATGGTTACCAGGGTGTAAGTAGGAACAAGAGATAAATTAGGAAATTGAAATGAACATATACACACTGCCATATATAAAATAGATAACTAACAAGGACCTATTGTATAGCACAGGCAACTCTTCTGAGTATACAATAATGACCTGTATGGGAAAAGAATCTTAAGAAAGAGCTGCTGCTGCTAAGTCACTTCAGTTGCGTCGGACTCTGTGCGACCCCATAGACAGCAGCCCACCAGCTCCGTCGTCCCTGGGATTCTCCAGGCAAGAATAGCGGAGTGGGTTGCCATTTCCTTCTCCAATACGTGAAAGTGAAAAGTCAAAGTGAAGTCGCTCAGTCGTGTCTGACTCTTAGCGACCCCATGGACTGCAGCCCACCAGGCTCCCCCATCCATGGGATTTTCCAGGCAAGAGTACTGGAGTGGGGTGCCATTGCCTTCTCCGTAAGAAAGAGTAGATATATGTATATGGGTAGCTTTTCACTTTGCTGTACAACAGAAATCAACACAACATTTTAAATCAACTGTACACCAATAAAATTTTTTTTAAAAAGGAATTAAGTTGAGATTGAATAAAAACAAACAAAAATTAATGAAACTTTGCCATACATGACAATTTGGATGGACCTGAAAGATATTATTGATTACTGAAATAAGCCAGAGAGACAAAAACAAATGCCATATGTTTCTACTTATATATGGAATCTAGAAAATATAAAACAGAAAGGAGAGGAGTGGGAGGAGGGACAAAATAGGTGAAGGGAATTGAGGTACAAATAGTAAGTATAAAATAAGTCACAAGGATGTAATGTACAAAAGAGGAAATGTAATCAATATTTTATAATAACTTTTATGAAGTGTAATTTATAAAACTATCAAATCCCTATTTTTGTACACCTGAAACTAATATATTGTAAGTCAACTCTACTTCAATTAAAAGAAGAAACTCTTCTTCTTATAAGTTCATACTGTTTCTACATTATGTATTTGGCACCAGATTAAATGGTCTTATGACATTCTTTTTACAGTTACCTTCCTCATACAGAGGAAAATACCACAACATAAAGAATTATGTTTCAAGAAATTTCCAAGTCAGCTGCTTGGGACTCAGAGAACATAATTTTCATAGAAATGATGATCCAAAGTCAAAGGAAGCTTAGGTTTTCTGATTTTTACAGAGAAAATCCGTCTAGTCAAGGCTATGGTTTTTCCAGTTGTCATGTATGCTTGTGAGAGTTGGACTATAAAGAAAGTTGAGCGCCAAAGAATTGATGCTTTTGAACTGTGGTTGGAGAAGACTCTTGAGAGTCCCTTGGACTGCAAGGAGATCCAACCAGTCTATCCTAAAGGAGATCAGTCCTGGGTGTACATTGGAAGGACTGATGCTGAAGCTGAAACTCCAATACTTTGGCCATCTGATGTGAAGAGCTGACTCATTTGAAAAGACCCTGATGCTGGGAAAGATTGAGGTCAGGAGGAGAAGGGGACGACAGAGGATGAGACGGTTGGATGGCATCACCAACTCAATGGACATGAGTTTGGGTGGACTCCAGAAGTTGGTGATGGACAGGGAGGCCTGGCGTGCTGTGGTTCATGGGGTGTCAAAGAGTCGGACACGACGGAGTGACTGAACTGAACTGAACTGAACTGAATTTACATTTAAGTCCACAGCATAGCTAATGTATAACACTAACCTCAGTTCTTAAGAGCAGAATGTCGCTGAACAAAAGAAAATAAGATAAAGCAGGACTTGCTCCTCTTATTGTTCAGGAAAGAAAATACTATTAGAACTTCTTCCCCATCCTCATGTTTATCCCACACGTGTTCCATATACTCCTGCCTTAAGGCAAAAGTAAAACTAACCCCTACCACACCACTGAGTTGTCACATTCTCCTCAAATGAGCTACTCCTCCTGAATCAAATTAGGCCAATCTCTGAGTGCCTTCGTTGTGATAGGAAGAATGTTGTATGTTTGAATAAACTCCACTGTGTGAACAGAAATCAGTAGCTTTTTCACATTCTTTGAAATAATTGTAGTTTTTTAAAGATATTAATTTTATCACGGATTTCTTGAGTGGTAGAATTTTGAGTAAGAATAACAAGGAAGTCAAGTGAAACCAGGAAGAATGAAGACCAGAAATTAAAAATGGGAATACTGATGATTGATAGAGTCCCATTGAACATTTTCTGCCTTTTTATTGGTTTTCCTGTCTCTACTTCAAAGCTCAGAGATTCTCTGAGGGCTTTCAGTTTCTCTCCTGATAATGGCGTTAGGGGAAAAGGGTAAGCAACCTTTGTATGGCAGGACTATTTATGTTGTTATTTCACTTACCTGGATTGTAAACAAGCTAAGCTATATCTAACGTTTCTTATTATTCTCATAAATGGCCAAGCACAGTGGCCTGTATAAGGAGGTACTTTAATAAATGTTTATGGACTGGTTGGGTCGAAATATATATACTCTCTCTTTTTTATTTGAATGATCCATTTCCTTCCTGTCTCTTCAGACTTCAAAATTATGCAGCCAGTTCTAAAATTTTACGTGGGTTTTTCTCTTTTTACATCCTTCAATTCATAATGTAGTCCTTGAGGATGATTTTTTTGAATTTGCCTTTGTATTGATTTTACCCCTTTGGACTGTTTTTGTCTCTGTGCCATTAATAGAATACACCTGGGTAGAAGTCAGGGAAGGGGGTTGTGTCAACTCTAAATGACGGTGAAAATAAGTGAGTCAGAGCTATAAGAAAGTACTGGGACCAGGGTAAAGGACATTTCATTTCTAGATGAAGAATTAAATAGAAATAAGAGGTTCTTAGATTTTATGATGCTTGAGTTTCCTTGGGGTCCCCTCATGGACCCTTCAGACTGCAAGTTCTCATTTTGTTATAGCAGATTCTTTATTTTCATTTTTTTCTTCTAGCAGAAGAAAAAAAAAATTCAGCTAAAGTAAGCGTCATGCAAGAAGAATAGTTTAAACTGAAGCATGGATAGGAATTTGCTAGGTAGAATAACTTGGAGAGAAGGATATTCCCATCAGAAGGAATACCTTATGCACGTTAGTATAAGTTGGCATAATATAAAATCACATATTGAATTTTAAAGCACATTACTGCCTGGCAAAATATGTGAGGGAGCTGAGTGATGGGAGATCAACAGTGCATAGCCAGATTGTGAAGGCCTTTGAATGCATGTAAATGTGCTTATAAAATGTTTTGAAGAGTTTTGAGTCGGATTCTGAAATAATTATCTTTTCAGCAATTATTGAAAAGATTACTCTGAGAGCAATGTTGATGTACTGAGAAAATAGAGAATGGGAAACAAGTAGGCATCCATTGTTCTAGTCCAGGTGAGAGAAAATGAGGTCCTGAGTAATTGCAGTCACAGGAGAATTGGGGTAGAAGGGCAGAGTAAATCAGAGTAGCAGTGCAAATGGGATTCCATGGTGGCTCAGTGGTAAAAGATGTGCCTGCCAAACAGGAGACATGTGGTCTGATCCCTGGATTGGGAAGATCCCCTGGAGATGGAAATGGCAATCCACTCCAGTATTCTGGCCTGGGAAATTCCATGGACAGAGGAGCTTGGTGGCTATAGTCCATGGAATCACAGATTGGACACGGCTGAGGAACTGAGCAGGAATATGAGAGGTGCAGATATGACAGGGATTGATGATCACTTGTACACAGAATTAGAAAGAGGTGGGATTTGGGATAACCCTTGCATTAGGATTTAGGATGACACAGGCTTTTTTTTTTTTTTTCCTTTTCCCCAGCTATTTTCTGACAAAAGTGAAAAGGCAATTTATAAAGAAAGCAGTTGCAAAGACCTCAGAATGCTTGAACTCAATTTTCCACTCTTTTGTTCTCTGCTATCAGTAAAAGTATTTTCTTATTCTTAATTAGAGAACAGCCATACCTCCCATGATAGTGTGATCACTCACCTAGAGCCAGACATCCTGGAATGTGAAGTTAAGTGGGCCTTAGGGAGCATCACACGAACAAAGTTAATGGAGGGGATGGAATTCTAGCTGAGTTAAGTTAAATCCTAAAAGATGATGCTTTGAAAGTGCTGCAGTCAATATGCCAGCAAATTTG
Source organism: Bos indicus x Bos taurus (assembly GCF_003369695.1). NCBI lineage: Eukaryota > Metazoa > Chordata > Mammalia > Artiodactyla > Bovidae > Bos > Bos indicus x Bos taurus. Next base: position 41,472,024 of record NC_040078.1, on the reverse strand, counting down.
GAAAACTCAGCAGTGGCCACAGGACTGGAAAATGTGAGTTTTCATTCCAAACCCAAAGAAAGGCAATGCCAAAGAATGTTCAAACTACCGCACAATTGCACTCATTTCACATGCTAGCAAAGTAGTGCTCAAAATTCTCCAAGCTAGGCTTCAACATTTTGTGAACCAAGAACTTCCAGATGTACAAGCTGAATTTAGGAAAGACAGTGGAACCAGAGACCAAATTGCCAACATCCATTGGATCATAGAAAAAGCAAGAGAATTCCATAAAAACATCTGCTTCATTGACTACACTAAAGCCTTTGTGTAGATCACAAACTGTGATTTTCCACAAACTGTGGAAAATGCTTTAACAGATGGGAATACCAGACCACCTTACCTGCCTCCTGAGAAACCTGTATGCAGGTCAAGAAGCAACAGTTAGGACCAGACATGCAACAGTGGACAGGTTCCAAATCATGAAAGGAGTATGTCAAGGCTGTTTATTGTCACCTTACTTATTTAACTTATGTGCAGAGTGCATCATGTAAAATGCTAGGCTAGATGAAGCACAAGCTGGTATCAAGATTGCTGGGAGAAATAGAAATAACTTCAGATACACAGATGTCACCAACCTTATGGCAGAAAGAGAAGAGGAACTTAAGAGCTTCTTGATGAATATGGAAGAGGGGAGTGAAAAAGCTGGCTTAAAACTCAACATTCAAAAAGCAAAGGTCATAGCATCCAGTCCCATCACTTCATGGCAAGTTGTTGGAGAAACAATGGAAACAGTGACAGATTTTATTTTCTTAGGCTTCAAAATCATCCTGGACAGTGACTGCAGCCATGGAATTGAAAGACAGTTGCTCCTTCAAAGAAAAGCAATGACAAACTTAGCATATTAAAAAGCAGAGATATTACTTTTCCTTCAAAGATCCATATAGTAATGTACGGATGTGAGAGCTGGACAAAAAAAAAAAAAGGTTGAGTGCCGAACAATTGATGCCTTCGAACTGTGGTGCTGGAGAAGACTCTTGACAGTCCCTTGGGCTGCAAGGAGATCAAACCAGTCAATCCTAAAGGAGATAAGTCCTGACTATTCATTAGAAGGACTGATGCTGAAGCTGAAGCTCCAATACTTTGGGCACCTGATGTGAAGAGCTGACTCATTTGAAAAGACCCTGATGCTGGGAAAGATTGAGGGCAGGAGGAGAAGGGGATGATAGAGGATAAGATGGTTGGATGGCATACTGGCTCAATGCACGTGAGTTTGAGCAAACTCCAGGAGATAGCCGTGGACAGGGAAGCCTAGCATGCTGCAGTCCATGGGGTCACAAAGAGCTGGACACAACTAAGTGACTGAAGAACAACAACACACATTCCAAAAGATCAGACTGCATTCTTAGTAGTTCACAAAGACACACACATTCCAATGTGGAGTTTAGAAAACCTTTTTGAGTTAAAGCAAAACTTCTACATTCACTTTAAATGCTTAATAAGTTCAACTGAATAAGTAATTTAAGTGAAATGTGTGATTTTTTTTTCAATATTAAATTTATATATGCGGTTCAGTCAGTGCAGGTTTTAGTGTGACCTGGAGATAGCTGAAGTTAAAGAACTAGACTGAAAACTGACATTGATCTTGACTTCAAATTTGGTCAAATCATTTTTTATTTATTCTTTTTCACTTATTATGAAGCAAGATGTTAGGAATATGAAAAGTATCCCAAAGAGGAAATAAAAGGATATCTTTCTTTTATGTAGTTTAATGCCAGTAGTTTGATAATCTATTTTGGTTTTGCTTTAAGTATCAGAGTTTGGGTGTGGGTGCATGTATGTATATATGAGTGTGTGTGTATATATTCCTAAACTTTGTTTTAAGATAATTTTTTAAAAGTAAACTTCTGAATTTGTGGTTTAGTAAGTATTTATTTCAACTGGACTTGTCTCTCTTTGCAGATCTATAATAGTAAGGCATAATTACTATTTTTTAAAGTTATTGTTCAGGTTTTTCGAGTCCCCAACATTTAATTTTATTGCTCTCTTTTGTCTTTGAGAAGTTAATGGTGATATGGCACCTACTGTTTCTTAGGTAGATAAAGTATTTTTATCTCATTAGAAGACAGTCCTGTGATATTTTCAAGAGGATATTAAAAACATCAGTTTATGTTGAAAATTGTGTCTTTATGATAATACTTATATGTAGTCTCTGCTATTCTTCATACATTTCAGTGGCAAAAATTAATGCATTGATCTTGACTTTAAAAAATTCACTCCTTTGTTGCTTGATGATATTTTCCAGTGGATTATCTCTGATGATTGAAATGTTTATTATCTTTCATTGGCTAATTCTTGAGATTAGACTGTAGGACATCGCTCTAGAAAACATTTTATTTTCATCTGTGTTCTTTTAAAATTTTTATTAGACATTGCTTTACAATGTTGTATTAATTTCTACTATACAACAGTGTAATCTTTTGAATTTCCTTCCTATTTAGATCATGAAAGAGCATGAGTAGAGTTCTCTTTGCTATACAGTAGGTTCTCATTTTATACGTAGTACTAATGGTGTATAAAAAATGATCAAACTACCACACAATTGCACTCACTTCCCATGCTAGTAAGGTTATTCTCAAAATCCTTCAAGCTAAGTTTCAACAGTACTTGAATCGAGAACTTCCAGATATTCATGAACTTCCAGATGCTGGTTTTAGAAAAGGCAGAGGAACCAGAGATTAAATTGCCAACATTTGCTGAATCATGGAGAAAACAAGGGAATTCCAGAAAAGCATCTTCCTCTCTTCTGTTTCATTGATTATACTAAAGCCTTTGCCTGTGTGGATCACAACAAACTGTGGAAAACTCTTAAAGAGATGGGGATACCAGACCATCTTTACTTGTCTCCTGAGAAACCTCTATACAGGTCAAGAAGCAACAGTTTAGATCCAGGCATGGAACAACTGACTGGTTCATCTGAGAAAGGAGTCAAGGCTATATATATTCACCCTGTTCATTTAACTTATATGCAGAGCACATCATGCAAAATGCTGGCCTGGATGAGTTACAAGCTGGAATCAAGATTGCTAGGAGAAATATCAACAGCCTCAGATATGCAGATGATACCACTCTAATGTAAAGTGGAACTAAAGAGTCTCTTGATAACAGTAAAAGAGGAGAATGAAAAAATCTGCTTAAAACTCAATATTAAAAAAAAAAAAAAGATCATAGAATCTGGTCCAATCACTTCTCTTCTTGGGTTCTAAAATCACTGTGAGTGGTGACTGCAGTCATGGTATTAGAAGACTCTTGCTTCTTGGAAGGGAAGCTATGAGAAACCTAGACAGTGTATTAAAAAGCAAAACCATCACTTTGCTGACAAAGGTCTTTATAGTCAAAGCTACAGGGACTTCCCTGGTGGTCAAGAGGTTAAGACTACACCTTCCAATGCAGGGGTGTGGGTTCAATTCCTGGTAGGGGAGCTAAGATCCCACATGCCTTGAGGCCAAAAAAAAAAAAAAAAAAAGCTATGCTCTTTCTGGTAGTCATGTACAGATGTGAGAGTTGGACCATAAAGAAGGCACAGTGTCAAAGAATTGATGCTTTTGAACTGTGGTGCTGGAGAAGACTCTTGAGAGTCCCTTGGACAACAAGGAGATCAAACCAGTCAATCCTAAAGGAAATCAACCCTGAATACTAATTAGAAGGACTGATGCTAAAGCTGAAGCTCCAGTACTTTGTCTACCTGATGCTAAGATCCAACTCATTGGAAAAAACCTTGATGCTGGGAAATATTGAGGGCAGGAGGAGAAGAGGGCAACAGAGGATGAGGTTGAATGGTGTCACCAATTCAGTGGACATGAACTTGGACAAACTTCAGGAGATATTGGTAGACAGTGCGTGCTACAGTCCTTTGAGTGGCAAAGAGTCAGAAAGGATTTAGCAACTGAACAACAATAGTGTACATATGTGTATCCCAGTCTCCCAATTCATCCTATCCTCCATTTCACCCTTAGTATTCATACATTTGTTCTCTACATCTGTGTATCTGGGGTTTCCCTGGTGGCTCAGATGGTAAAGAATTTGCCTGCAATGCAGCAAACCCATGTTCTATCCCTGGGTCAGGAAGATCCTCTGGAGAAAGGAGTGGCAACCCTCTATAGTATTCTTGCCTGGAAAATCCATGGACAGAGTCAGCCTGGAGGGCTACAGTCCATGGGGTCACAAAGAGTCAAATATGACTGTGTGACCAACACATACTTCTGCGTCTCTATTTCTATGCTGTAAATAAGATCACCAATATCAGTATTTTGAGATTCCACATAAATGCATTAATATATTTATTTTTATCTTTCTGACTTACTTCACTGTGACTATTTCTAGGTCCATCCATGTCTCTACAAATGGCTCAATAGAATTTTGGAAAGAATTCTTATTTTATAGCTGAGTAGTATTTATTAATTAGAGAAATATCAATAACCTCAGATATGCAGATGACACCACCTTTATGTCAGAAAGCAAAGAGGAACTAATGAGCCTCTTGATGAAAGTGAAAGAGGAAAGTGAAAAAGCTGGCTTAAAACTCAACATTTATAAAACAAAGATCATGACATCTGGTCCCACCACTTCACAGCAAATAGATGGGGAAACAATGGAAACAGTGACAGACTTTATTTTCTTGCACTCCAAAATCACTGCAGATGGTGACTTCAGCCATGAAATTAAAAGATGCTTGCTCCTTGGAAGAAAAGCTATGACCAACCTAGACAACATATAAACAGCAGAGACATTACTTTACCAACAAAGGTCCATCTAGCCCAAAGCTATGGTTTTTCCAGTAGTCATATATGGATGTGAGAGTTGGACTATAAAGAAAGCTGAGCGTTGAAGAATTGATGCTTTTGAACTGTGGTATTTTAGAAGACTCTTGAGAGTCCCTTGGGTTGCAAGGAGATCCAGCCAGTCAATCCTAAAGGAAATTAGTCCTGAATATTCATTGGAAAAACTGAGGCTGAAGCTGAAATACTTTGGCCATCTGATGCAGAGAACTGACTCATTGGAAAAGACCCTGATGCTGGGAATGATTGAAAGCAGGAGGAGAGGCAGACAACAGAGTATGAGATGGTTGGATGACATCACCAATGCAATGAACATGAGTTTGAGTAGGCTCCAGGAGTTGGTGATGGACAGGGAAGCCTGGCATGCTGCAGTCCATGGGGTCAAAAAGAGTCAGACAACTGAGCGACTGAACTGAACTGAATATCTGTTGAAAACATATTAGATATGACTGAGTCCAACCCCTTGGAATTTAGATCAAGTCACCGGGTCCAGAGTGTTAAGTGAGGCTGCTTTATTTCTTAGTCAACATGATCCAGAGCTAGAACTTCAGTGCTCTGGAGCATAAGCCAGTACTTTTGTCAGGTTGGGGCCTTAGTATAAAAGCTCTACAATTGTTCAAAAGAGGGAGGTCCACATCCTGTTTTATATACTTAATGATTTCCTCAACTGATCTCTAGGCTTGGAGAGAAGCCAGATGGACCAGACTAATCTATATGTCCCACAAAAAGTGAGTCTACGTATCTGTCAGTCTCAGTTATTTCAACAGCCACATGTAGAGAAGCTACTGCATGCTTCCTCTGGGGCATTTGTAAAAATGAGGAAGATTGAATTTCTGGCTTTGAACTGTTCATGAGGGAATCTGACACAAATACAAATGATTCCAAAAGAATAGACTGTCTAAATGTTATAGCAAAAATTAAAAACAGTGTTAAGGTCCCATGGAAGAAAGAGCTAATTCTCTCTGCAGAGTGAGACCATGAAGAATCAGTTGGTTTTAAGAGTTAAAGAGTAGAAATATTAGTCTTCTAAGGAAAATAAATATCATAAAGCAAAGGAATAGAAACTTCAAAAGGCACAGATGTTTTTGAAGTAGAATAGTTTTGAAACAGCTTTGTCAGAGAGTGTCCAAGGACTAGAAAGAGAGATGAGGTGACAGTGTAAAGAATTTTACATGAAATACTATGTTCCCCACTCTGCCCTGAGGAAAATTTGAGGTTAATGAAGGTTTTGATAAGAAAAACAGATGAAAAATCTACTTGATTTGATTTAATGTTTTCCCAGGGTTTTTGAAATCATATAGCTTAAACTATCCACTTTTACAAAACATCTCTACAACCCCAGTTTTTGGGTTTTTTGTTTTTGTTTTTGTTTGGTTCACATGCTGAGTACTTTTCTACTTAAGATTTAAGACCCAGTTTATGTTGCATGTGTCTGATGTTTTTCTTGACCCTCTGAGCATCAGCTCTTCTTATTTCTATAACTTGTAAAGGTTCTACACCACTAACAAAGATTTTAATACCTGGAACATGTTTAGCAACTTGATAGTTGCCCAGAAAGTATGTATCAAAATTAGCAGTTATTGCTGAGTATTTTTACCCACTGCAGGGTCAGTGTTTCATACTGCTTCCCAAGGACTAGCACCTTACTCTTTTACTCATTAATAGTTTATAGACTAAATCAGAGCATGAACACATGACTTAATAAGTGGATAAATGGGTCTTCTAGGGGTTTGAGTATTTCCGTAGAAAGTACATTGTTTAAAATCAGTCTGCTCATAACTAATTATTTTAAGGAGCTGTAACTAGGTTATAAATATTTTAGTATCAGCTCCTAGCTCTTTAATTTCAGAATTACTGAGGTTTAGACACCTTGGTAGTACCAAGGGTGCTGTCACTTTCTTTAGTTTTGGATACTGCAACAGTGGTTCTCCTTTCATAATTTTACATTTATGCCACTGTGGAGGTGTTTTAGATCTCCTTTTATCCAGATGATAAAGACCTATAATAACCTGTAAATTTATTATTGTACTTCTGTTGGGTTTTTGATACAAGGTGCAGGGTTAGTCATGCTACATAACCTTACCATCTCCTCATGTTTATGCCCTGAACTAGTCTCTTGAAAATTTGCAGATGCTACATTATCTTGATACTTATTTATCTATTTTTTGACTCTGTCTGGGTTCACAACCAGATTGTAAGTCCCATTAAAAAGGAACTGTCCTAACATGGTCTTAAAGTGTGTTCTCTGAAATAAGATGTAGAATAAATGGGAAAGGAGAAAAAGCTGTTGTACTTCAGGTTCCCTTTCACAAAGGAGGGGACTCAATAATAGGACATGTTTTTGTTGTTCATGTGGTTGATGCCACTGGTGATGACATGAGAAAAGCTCTGACTCAATCTCCCTTATCACAGAACTTGCCTAGTTAATTGATTTTGACTTTACTTCAACCAGTGGGAAGCCAGTAGGAGGTCATCAGCGTATGTTCCATGGAGGGATGTGCTTTACAGATGAAAGCAAAGCATGTAATTTTTCTTGTGCAACAGAAAGCATACTATTTAGGTTATCTGAATTAACTCCATATCCAGGTTTCTTCCAGGCAAATAGTTGTTATTTGGGGGCAGTGGCTTGGATACTGTTGGATAAAATTTAGATTAACATTTAAAGTGTATGGCAACTTACCTACATAGTGCCATGTCTAGAAAGTAATTATTAAGACTAAATCACATACATACGTGTAGTTTATAACATGATTTTGAGCTTATTATCTATGCACTGATGCTTTTACCTGTAAGGAACCATAAGCAGTAGTATCCTTTGGATATTAAATAATTAGTAGTAGAAACATTTTTGAAAGATTTTCTGTTTTTGTAATATGTCACTTTTTCCCCTTGAGGTAGACAGATTCACAAAATATCTGAAATAATCTGCTTTGTTTCCTAAGGGGAGCATTTTTCTGATGGCTTTCTGACTTACAGCCAGGCTTTTTTTTTTTTGGCCAAAATATCAATGTTTGAGGACAGAAATAGTCTCATTTCAGCCAGCAGAAATGTCATTTGTAAATACAAGTGACCATTACCACCCAAAACATAAAGCTCTTGTTAATGCTTGCAACATTACAAATATTAATGACACAATGATTTCATAAGAGATTTCTGTTCACATACAGATGTAACTTAATAAAAAGAGACAGCAAAAGTAAGATGAAGGCAGCAGAATGTTATTTCATAGGAGGTACAGTATTCGGGAAAAAAAAGTACTCAGGAGAACACAAGTAACAGTACCATATACATATATAGAGAGTTGAAAAAGAAGGGAAAAATAATATTTAAACATGACACAGAGAACTGAAAAAAAAGAAGGAAGGAAAGCACAGGAGGAATGAGAAGCAGGTTTTAAGGATGTGCTACAAGTTACCAAATAGATTCAAGGGATTAGTTCTGATAGACTGAGTGCCTGAAGAACTATGGACGGAGGTTCGTGACATTGTACAGGAGGCAGTGATCAAAACCATATCCAAGAAAAAGAAATGCAAAAAGGCAAAACAGTTGTCTGAGAAGGCTTTACAAACAGGAAAGAAGAGGAGCTAAAGGCAAAGGAGAAAAGGAAAGATATACCTATTTGAATGCAGAGTTCCAAAGAATATCAAGGAGAGATAAGAAAGCCTTCCTCAAGATCAATGCAAAGAAATAGAGGAAAACAACAGAATGGGAAAGACTAGAGATCTCTTCATGAAAATTAGAGATACCAAGGGAACATTTCATGCAAAGATGAGCACAATAAAGGACAGAAATGGTATGTATGGACCTAACATAAGCAGAAGATATTAAGAAGAGGTGGCAAGAATCCACAGAAGAACTATACAAAAAAGATCTTTACGACCCAGATAATCATGATGGTGTGATCACTCACCTAGAACCAGACATCCTGGAATGTGAAGTCAAGTGGGCCTTAAGAAGCATCACTACAAACAAAGCTAGTGGAGGTGATGGAATTCCAGTAGAGCTATTTCAAATCCTGAAAGATGATGCTGTGAAAGTGCTGCACTCAATATGCCAGCAAATCTGGAAAACTCAGCAGTGGCCACAGAACTGGAAAAGGTCATCTGTTTTCAATCCCAAATAAAGGCAATGTCCATACTACTGCACAATTGCACTTATCTCACATGCTAGCAAAGTTATGCTCAAAATTCTCCAAGCCATGCTTCAACAGTACAGGGACTGTGAACTTCCAGATGTTCAAGCTGGATTTAGAAAAGGCAGAGGAACCAGAGATCAAATTGCCAACATCTGCTAGGTCATTGAAAAAGCAAGAGAATTCTGGAAAAACATCTACTTCTGCTTTATTGACTACACCAAAGCCTCTGACTGTGTGGAAAACTGTGGAAAATTCTTCTAGAGATGGGAATCTCAGAGCACCTGACCTGCCTCTTGAGAAATCTGTAGGCAGGTCAAGAAGCAACAGTTAGAACCAGAAATGGAACAACAGACCGGTTCCAAAGTGGGAAAGGAGTATGTCAAGGCTGTATATTGTCACCCTGCTTATTTAACTTCTATGCAGAATACATCATGTGAAATGCCAAGCTGGATGAAGCACAAGCTGGGATCAAGATTGTCCAGAGAAATATTAACCTCGGATAAGCAGTTGACACCAAGCTTATGGCAGAAAACGAAGAACTAAAGAGCCTCTTGATGAAAGTGAAAGAGGACAGTGAAAAAGTTGGCTTAAAACTTAACATTCAGAAAACTAAGATCATGGCATCTGGTCCCATCACTTCATGGCAAATAGATGGGGAAACAATGGAAACAGTGACAGAGTTTATTTGGGGGGGGGCTTCAAAATGACTGCAGATGGTGACTGCAGCCATGAAATTAAAAGATGCTTGCTCCTTGGAAGAAAAGCTATGACCAACCTAAACAGCCTATTAAAAAGCAGAGACATTACTTTACCAACAAAGGTCCATCTAGTTAAAGCTATGGTTTTTCCAGTAGTCGTGTATGGATGTGAGAGTTGGACTATAAAGAAAGTGAGTGAAGTCGTTCAGTTGTGTCCTACCTTTGCGGCCCCATGGACTGTAGCCCACCAGGCTCCTCCATCCATGGAATTTTCCAGGCAAGAGTACTGGAGTGGGTTGCCATTTCCTTCTTCAGGGGGTCTTCCTGACCCAAGGATTGAAACTGGGTCACCTGCAATGCAGGCAGATGCTCAGATGCTTTACGATCTGAGCCACCAGGGAAGCCCTGAAAGAAATCTGAGCACCAAAGAACTGATGCTTTTGAACTGTGGTGTTCGAGAAGACTCTTGAGAGTCCTTTGGACTGCAAGGAGATCTAACCAGTCCATCCTAAAGGAAATTAGTCCTGAATATTCATTGGAAGGACTAATACTGAAGCTGAAATTCCAATACTTTGGCCACCTGATGTGAAGAACCAACTCATTGGAAATGACCCTGATGCTGGGAAAGATTGAAGGCAGGAAGAGAAGGGGACGATAGAGGATAAGATGGTTGGATGGCATCACCAACACAATGGACATGAATTTGAGTAGGCTCCAGGAATCGGTGATGGATAGGAAAGCTGGCTTGCTGAAGTCCATCGGGTCACAAAGAGTCGGACACGACTGAGCAACTGAACTGACTGACTGACAAATTACCAAAAGCATAGTCACAGTTGGTAGTCTGGTGGACATTAGTAAATTCAAGTGGCATATTTTAAGTTATTTGTAAAATTAATAAGGATAGGATAGAAAAGAATATAAGATTAAGAGATATCCCCCAAAATTCTAGGACACAATACAGTCAGTATGTATTTAGCAGATTTTGTTTGTTTAGCTTTTTCCATTAGCCTTTTAAAATAAATTTACCTAGTATATAATTAGATAAATTCAAATTACCCTTTTTATGGTTAAATTCCACTTAAGAAACTCTGACCTGATATTATTTGTGGGAGAATTTTATGTATCCAGGTGGATTGTAGTGACCATCTGGTCACTGGATGGATGCCCAGGACTGGACAGATTATTGCTGATTTCTAGCTGTGCCCACACCTTTTTCACTTGGAAAAAGCACAATTGTTTAAGGTTTACATAATTGGTAACCAAAAAGAGACACTATGCTCACACAAAAGTACTAATATCAATGATAGAGCTAGTTATCAGGCTATAATAACCATTAGTGTCTTTGTTGTCCCTGTCTTACTATGAGTTCCAAGATACTGCCAGAAACTGTATCTTATGTGCTTCTCACAACAATCCTATGATAAATGTTTTATTTTACTCTGACTTTATATATATATACATACATACATAAATATAAACAAACATACTGAGGCTTTTAGAAGTAAAGAAAATTCCTCAGAGTTCCATAGCTAATAAGTAGCAATCCTTGATAAATTCTAGTTCTATATCATGAGTTTTTAGTAACTATGCCCTTTCCCTAAACTAAAATATATATATATATATATATATATATATATATATATTTGAAGGCTTACCATATGCTAGACTCCAAGAAAGAACTTTTTCATCTCTTTATTGAGAATCTCAAAATGATTTATATATTCATTAATACATTTACTTCACATGATTAAAAATATACTTCAGTAGGAATAATGAAGTGAGGTAGAGCATATTGCAGTATACATTCCTACCTCATGGACAACCTGGTTTGACATACTAGTATAATCAACTTTTTCTGAATTATTTGCTCTCAAAAATGCCTTTAGTTTCTATAAGTTGGGTAATAGTAAACTAGGAATTTTACATTCTGTAAACCTGAATGGTAGTAAATGGTAGTAATAAACTATGTGTATTAACATTGGTGCTAAGGGTAGAATTAGCATACTTTATTAAAATTAAGGGATCGAAAAGGATTTATAGTTAATGTTTATTTGAGGGTTTCAATCAAACTTTCTCTTAATCTTAACATTTTGACTATAACATTTGGGTAGAGTTCTCTGATGATTCAGTAACCAAATTTATTCTATTTTGGCATCTTCATGTTTTGGGTTAAATAACTGGTACTTTATGTTCATCTTTAATTAATCTTTGAGTTCTTTGATATAGTTTTCTAAAGAGCTGTATTACAATAACTAAAATTTATATTCATTTGTTTTTCCTTGAGCATTTATTGTGATTTTGGATAAATAACAAGTGGGGTATGAATACAAAAAAGACATAGAAAATTGGGAGGGGAACCAACTAAAATCAAGCATCTGGAGGACATGAACTGAACATGTGCTAAGCAAAGATTTGTTGAATTAAAACACATTTCAGAATTGAAAGGGATTCTAGGGGTCATTTGTTAATCCAGTTCTATTGTATTTTATCAAAAGGTTTTTAATATTAATGCTAACAGTCAGTGTTCAAAAGATCAGAGACAGTCTGTAAGCAAGTAAAGATAAAACATAAAATTGCTTCCTTTCACCTCTCTTTTGTCAGCTGTTGTGGCAAATCATTGATTGTTATTTTTTTAAATAATTGTGGTCTTGATTTGTTCCTATAGACATAGCCTTTTTTGCTTTGAAGAATGTTGCTTTCCTTTCTCTTTTGGTCATCTGAATATAAACAATTACACACCACTGTTTCAAAAGGTAATCTCAACTCTATGATGATGTGGACAAGGACAGGTGGAGAGATTTTGAAAGAAATATGTATTTTCTGTTTTCAGAAGTATACTGGAAATAATGTAAAATTGAATAAGAGAAACTGAATAAGTAATGGCAGCTAACAAATTTAGCACATTTAGTGAAGAAGTAGGATATATAGCACAAGCAATGTTTTCTTTAACATTGATTTACTGAAGAAATAAGCTGCTATTTATTTAGTAGCTTCTAAATGCCAAGCCATGGACTTGGTGCTCCCAAAAGTTATCTTATTTAACTTTCATCTAGTCCCATAAGGGAAGTGTTATTTTCCCCACTGTATCACTGAAAAAAATGTATGATTTAGAGAGAAGTAACATGCTTCAAGCAGGACAAGTAATTTATTACAATTTTAATAAATAAACATTTTTTGCACTATTTTCCTATCATTTGGACCATGTAATAATTGTGACAGGTAAAAAATGACATTTTCTTTGCATAAAAGGATAAAAGAAGAGAAACAAGGATGGAAGGAAACAAGCTTTAAAAAAATGTTAACAGAATTTTTACAGGAAATTTAAATTATTCTTGTTTATTCAATTGATAGGATAATTAGAAAGTCATTTCACCTGCTTTTATAACGAGTTCTAAAGATTAGAACAAGAGTTAGGCAAGAGTTCAAATACAATTTGTAGGACTAAGTTTGTTATGTAATTTGGAAATAAGCTATATTTATAAATATTTTACAATTCATGCTGTTTACTTTCATAATTGGTATAATTAGTTTGGATTGTTGAGGCTTTATTCTAGTAGTTATCAGATAAAACTTCCACTTTCACACACAAACACACTTGTACACATATACAGAAACATGCTTTAATATTCCATTTTCCATTTCTCAACATCGTTACATTACCTTACACATGCTTTTGATTATTATAATGTCACCCAATAGCAAGGAAAATGAGAACATCCCATAGATCCTTTTTTTTTTTTCTTTGCTTTAGTCACATAAAGCTAAACTAAACATTTCTCTTCTTCTATGTTTGTTTGATAATTAGAAAGACATCAATAACTGATGAAGAGACATATATGAGCCTGGTCTCCATAAGCATATGCTAAAGCAGCGATAAACTGCTAAATATAACAAACAACAAATTTCTTTCCATTAATATAGTACACTGAAGTAAGATTTTATTTTGGTTGCAGGATTTATGGAAGAAACAAAGGTGAACTCAGATTTCCTATGTATTTGAAGCTGAAACAATATGACCTGTTGGACATAAGAATATTGCTGTTTAGAACTGGTAGCTCTCAAAAAAAAAAAAAAAAGAACTGGTAGCTCTCATCTCAATCAGTGATATACCTTTCTTGTATTGTTTTAAAAATGTTCCAAGGTAGCTTTCAGGATAGAGTTTTGACCCATTATAGTTAAAATATATAACTCTGCTTGCTGTTAGCTCTGCCATTCTTTCCTGGTTATACCGTATCTACTTCTAAGACTCAATGGATGAATCTTCCCTCGAGTATGATGTGACGCCTAAAACAAATCTAACCCAGAGTAAAACGGGAGGGAGTGAGAAGGCAATGGCACCCCACTCCAGTACTCTTGCCTGGAAAATCCCATGGATGGCAGAACCTGGTAGGCTGCAGTCCATGGGGTCTCTAAGAGTCGGACACGACTGAGCGACTTCCCTCTCACTTTTCACTTTCATTCATTGGAGAAGGAAATGGCAACCCACTCCAGTGTTCTTGCCTGGAGAATCCCAGGGATGGGGGAGCCTGGTGGGCTTCCGTCTATGGGATCACACAGAGTTGGACACGACTGAAGCGAATTAGCAGCAGCAGCAGCAAATACATCTTCCTACTTTCTACTATAATGTTTGTTGAATGCCCTCCAACTAGTTTATGGCTCTGTATGTTTTCTGTATCTGGAGATATTTGAACTTGCCCAACCTTTTCATAAAGTCAGTGAAAAAAATAACTAGTTCCTGGGGAAAACTCAGACTTCCTGTCTTTCAATGTACATGAAAGATTCATTATTGATTTAATGCAGACAGCAACATGTGAGAAACTCACAGTCAATCAACTGTGACATTCCCTCATGTCTGCTCACTTCCCTGAAAATTTCTTTCACCTTTTTACTTTTATTGAAATCTCAGGTTTTCCTCTGAGTTTAGAAGCACAGCTGCTTCTAAAGTGAGCTCAAACCCTTTGCCACATTCCTCTATTACTAAATCTGGCAGTGGAAAAGTGCTCTTTGCTCCTAATTGCAGTCTTCAGGATATTCTTTTTATCTCTATACCAATAATTCACTCTCACTTCCAGCTGATGACTGCGTTTTCTATTTCACTGAGAAGATAAAAGCAATGACAGGAGAGCTTCCACATGCTTGCACTTTCTTATCTAATCTGCCAACATTTGTACACACATACTTTTCCTTTCCACTTCTTCCCATAGAATTATCTGTGTTCCTATTTAAAACCAACCTCTCATAGGTCATTCCAATCAGCATTATAATATGGTGCTGTTTTTCTAATTTTAGACATCAAGAAAAAACAAACATGTCTGATGCTGTATCTTCCTCTAGGTGTACCCAATTTCTCTTCTCTACATAGCAAAACTCCTAGAAGTCATTTATCTCTATCTCAAATTGCTCTTCTTCCATGCTTTATTGAATCCATTAAAATGAGAATGTTGCCACCATCCGTCTACTGAAACCACTTATCGGTGTCATCAATGATTTCTATTTCTAAAGACTATAAATAATTTTCAATTTTCATGTTACTTAGCCCATATGAAGCATATGATAATTTAGTAATTTAATAAATCTTTCTCCTTAAGACATTTTCTTCACACTGTTTTCAGGACAGTATCTTCCCCTATTTGTGGACTACTCAGTTTATATTGCTGGTTGTCCCTCAGCTTTTAAACTCTAAATATTTGAGGCACAGTGGTCTGGCTACTTCTCTTGGTGATCCCCTCCAGTTTCATGGGCTTAAATATTGTATAGGTATGAATGATTCCCAAAATGATACATTCAGTCCAGACATCTCCACTGACTCCAGATATCAACTCCCAACACTCAAACAATCTATTTGGATGTCTAATAGACATTTAAAACTTATGTCCAAAATCAAACTCCTAAGCTCCTCTCCCAGAGGTTTTTCTTTTTTTTTTTTTTTTAGTTTGTTTGTTTGTTTGTATCTCAGGGGACACACTTCTCTCCAGTGACATAAGTCAAAGATCTTTTATAACCAATTTCCAGTGCATTCACAAATTCTAGCCACCATCAACATTAACTTAATTTTTATGTCACATGGTCTCTCTACTTTTTCCCTTAACACTAGAAATAAATTCTTCACAGAGCAGCCAAAGTGATTGTTTTAAGAGAAATACATTTCATTCCCATCTTTGCTCAAAATCCACAGGACTTTTCCTATCCCGCTCAGAATCTGTGAAACCACTTCCAGGGATCTACATAATCAGGCCTCATTGTTAGTCTTCCACTTGCTCAATTCTCTTGTTTGCTCGTCTCCTTGCTTTCCCCCAAAATTACTATATATGCTCTTGCTTTAATGAACACAATTTTCTCTGCCTGGAATTCTCTTCTTGCAGATATTTGTATTTTATTATCTCACCTTCTTTATTTTTTTGCTCAAGTATCATGTGTACTATGGAACCTGTTCTGTTTGTTGCTACCCCATATGTACCACTGCTTATCACTGTACTTTGTTTTGTTTTTCTTCTACAGAATGTATTACTTTGAAACATATATTTGCTTATTATTTTTTATTAGACTAATTTTATGAGGGCAGAGCTTTTGTCTTCTTGGTCACTGCTATATCTTTAGATTTCAGATAGCTCTTGGTACATGGAAAACATTCTACAAATACGGTAAAAGTCTTTCAGAAGTCCCTAGTGATGCACATATCATGTAACAGTGATTAATCCCAAACTTCTATAGCAGGATTACTTTAGTTATTTTGTTACCTTTGTTACAACATGGCAACCCATTTATGTGATTTAAACTTTGGGGCTTCAATTTTAACATTATGTTGGGATTTTCTTGTATTTTATTAAGAGGAAACTATCCTGAAAACAGATTTGTGACCAAGGGATTTACAATAATTTTAATAATTGAGTAATAATATATCCATGCATGATGATGGTGATACAATCTATGATTCAAAGAATCTTCAGTGTGACTTTCATGGGAGTTCAATCAGCATGATATGATCAAGGCAGGGACAGATAATCAAAATAAAATTGTAGAAATCTTGGGGTTAAGATAGGTGTTGGGATTTCAGTAATTACTCTTTTGATAATTGAAATAGGTAGATGGTTACAAAACTAGCTAGATAACTATACATGAGATTAGATAGATTGATATGATATAGAGACAATTAGATATATAGCTATATAGATTTTTAAAAATTTTACTACTGTGATGACTAATTTTAGGTGTCAGCTTGACTAGGCCATGGGGTATACCTGTATTTCACCAAACATTACTTTGGGTCTTCCTGTGAGGGTGTTTGTGGATGAGACTAAGAATCGAATTGGTAGACTAAGTAAAGCAGACTGCTTTCCCGGATGTAGATGGGTCTTTTCCAGTCAGTTGAGGTCTTAAATAAAACAACAACAACAGCAACAAAAATGAATAAGAGAAAATTCCTTCTCCCTAAATGCCTTTGAGTTGGGACATGAACTTTTTTTCTTCCCTTTGGAATCAAACTCAGTTCAGTCACTCAATGCTGTCCAACTCTTTGTGACCCCATGGACTGCAGCACGTCAGGCGTCCCTGTCCATCACCAACTCCCAGAGCTTGCACAAACTCATGTCCAACGAGTCCGTGATGCCATCCAACCATCTCATCCTCTGTTGTCCCATTCTCCTCCTGCCTTCAATCTTTCCGAGCATCAAGATGTTTTCCAATGATTCAGTTCTTCACATCAGGTAGCCAAAGTACTGCAGTTTCAGCTTCAGCATCAGTCCTTCCAATGAATATCCATGACCGGTTTCCTCTGGGATTGACTGATGTGGTCTCCTTGCAGTCCAAGGGACATTTAAGAGTCTTCTCCAACACCGTAGTTCAAAAGCATCAGTTCTTTGGCACTCAGCTTTCTTTATGGTCCAACTCTCACATCCATATGATTACTGGAAAAACAATAACTTTGACTATATATACATTTGTCAGCAAAGTAATGTCTCTGCTTTTTAATATGCTATCTAGGTTTGTCATAACTTTTCTTCCAAGGAGGAATCATCTTTTATTTCATGGCTGCAGTCACAATTTGCAGTGATTTTGGAGCCCACGAAAATGAAGTTTGTCATTGTTTCCATTTTTTCCCCATCTGTCTGCCATGAAGTGATGAGACCAGATGCCAAGATTTTAGTTATTTGAATGTTGAGTTTTTAAGCCAGCTTTTTCACTCTCCTCTTTTATCCTCATCAAGAGGTTCTTTAGTTCCCCTTCACTTTCTGCCATAAGGTGGGGTCATCTGCATATCTGAGGTTATTGATATTTCTCCTGGCAATCTTGATCCCAACTTATGCTTCATCCAGCCGGGCATTTTGCATGATGTATTCTGCATAGAAGTTAAATAAGCAGGGTGACAATATAGAGCCTTGATATACGCCTTTCCCAGTTTGGAGCCAATCCATTGTTCCATGTCTGGTTCTAACTGTTGCTTCCTGACCTGCATACAGATTTCTCAGGAGGCAGGCCAGGTGGTCTAGGATTTCCATCTCTTAAAGAATTTTCCACAGTTTGTTGTAATCCACATGGTCAAAGGCTTTGGCATAGTCAATAAAGCAGAAGTAGATGTTTTTCTGGAATTCTCTTGCTTTTTCAGTGATCTAACAGATGTTGGCAATTTGATTTCTAGTTCCTCTGCCTTTTCTAAATTCAGCTCAGACATCTGGATGTCCATAGTTCCTGTACTGTTGAAGCCTAGCTTGGAGAATTTTGAGCATAATTTTGCTAGTGTGTGAGATGAGTGTACTTGTGTGGTAGTTTGAACAATTCTTTGGCAATGCCTTTCTTTGGGTTTGGAATGAAAACTGACTTTTTCCTGTCCTGTGGCCACTGCTGAGTTTTCCAGATTTGCTGGCATATTGAGTGCAGCACTTGCACAGCATCATCTTTTAGGATTAGAAATAGCTCAGCTGGAATTCCATCACCTCCACTAGCTTTGTTTGTAGTGATGCTTACTAAGGTCCACTTGACTTCATATTCAGGATGTCTGGTGCTAGGTGAGTAATCATACCACCGTGGTTATCTCGGTCATGAAGATCTTTTTTGTATAGTCCTTCTGTGTATTCTTGCCACCTCTTCTTAATATCTACTGCTTCTGTTACATGTATACTGTTTCTGTCCTTTATTGTGCTCATCTTTGCATGAAATGTTCCCTTGGTATCTCTAATTTTCTTGAAGAGATCTCTAGTCTTTCCCATTCTATTGTTTTCATATTTCTTTGTATCGATCACTTAGGAAGGCTTGCTTATCTCTCCTTGCTATTTTTGGGAACTCTGTATTCAGATGGGTGTATCTTTCCTATTCTTCTTGTCTTTCACTTCTCTTCTTGTCTCAGCTATTTGTAAGGCCTCCTTGGACAACCATTTTGCCTTTTTGCATTTCTTTCTCTTGGAGATGGTTTTGATCATAGACTCCTGTACAATGTTATGAACCTCCATCCACATCTCTTCAGGCCCTCTATCTGTCAGATCTAATCCCTTGTCTCTATTTGTCATTTCTACTGTATGATCATAAGGGATTACAATTGTCAGGTATGGAGCTGAATGAACTCTGTGTGAATTTTGGAGCTTAATTCCTTGTCGGTTGCTTCATTTACAAATATTTTCTCCTGTTCTGTGGGTTGTCTTTTTGTTTTGTTTATAGTTTTCTTTGCTTTGCAAAGGAATGTTTTGGTTACATGATCCCATCAGAAAATTCAGGGTAATCTTCCCATCTGAAGACTCTTTATTTAGTCAAATACGCAAATTCCCTTTAGTTATGTAAAGTAACATATTCACAAGATCTGTAGATTGGGATATGAACATTATTGGGAGGACCTTATTCTGTCTACTACAGTTCACGTTTCTTTTTTTTTTTTTCTTACTATATTTAGCAACCTAAAGAACCATAGCTCATTATTGGAAAATATCATTCTAAGTCATAACTCAATAAAAATTTGTTATTTTCAATTAAAAATAGTATAATTACATGGATACTATATTACTACCAAATAGACTGAGCTATTTGTCTAAAAACATATAGACACAAGCTAGCCAACCATCTATCGGTTATGCTAGAGGCAATTTTTGCCGTTATGAAAAATTAAAATAGATGGCCTTTATATTTCATATAAATCTAGAAGTACATTTAGTTTTGAATGTTGTTTGATAAAGACAGTAGAAACATAGTCATTCACTCTATTTTTCATTAAATATTCAAAAGCTAATGAAAAGGAATGATACAAAATAAATGTTAAATATGTTGTAATGCTTGGGATATGACATGAGCTTATGTGTTTTTACATTTCGTGTGTGTGTGTCACTGTATGTCCCCAACTGGATTGTTATAGCTTTCTTAGTGATATAACTTTGATTTTTAAGAGTAAAGTAGAAGAAATATAGATTATATTCTTAATTTTCATAACCTGAGTGTCTGTAAGCAGAAGGAAGGAGGATGAATGGGTGATGATATACATTTAGAAGAAATAAATATTCCCCATTTTAGGATGACCTACCAATAGTCAAGGCTATGGTTTTTCCAGTAGTCCATGTATGGATGTGAGAGTTGGACTGTGAAGAAGGCTGAGCACAGAAGAACTGATGCTTTTAAACTGTGGTGTTGGAGAAGACTCTTGAGAGTCCCTTGGACTGCAAGGAGATCAACCAGTCCATTCTAAAGGAGATCAGTTCTGGGTGTTCTTTGGAAAGAACGATGCTAAAGCTGAAACTCCAGTACTTTGGCCACCTCATGCAAAGAGTTGACTCATTGGAAAAGACTGATGCTGGGAGGGATTGGGGGCAGGAGGAGAAGGGGAGGACAGAGGGTGAGATGGCTGGATGGGATCACCGACTCGATGGATGTGAGTCTGAGTGAACTCTGGGAGTTGGTAATGGACAGGGAGGCTTGGTGTGCGGCAGTTCATGGGGTCACAAAGAGCTGGACACGACTGAGTGACTGAACTGAACTGAACTAAAGGATAGGGATATAGGACAGGAAATTAATCAAAAAATTAAAAAGATAATAATCTTGCAGCATTCTTCAATATAAATAACCTGGTATTAGTTCCAAGCCCTTAAAAAACAAGGTTCTTAAAATTAATCTTACTTCCCTACCCTTAAGATATTATCTAATGAGCACATGGATAAAGAACACAGATTTGAGTCATTTAACCTAGGACTTTAAGGTTTTTGCTTCATTTCTTCATTTGCTCATTCAGTAAATGTTGACAAATTCCATATCTGAACAGGCACTGTGCTAGTTGATAGATAGGAAAGGATAAAATCATGACCACAAATGACACAGAGCCTGTCCTCAGCTACATTATAATTTAGTAGGGAAAACACATTATGGTAAATACCCAGTTGTTTTTTTTTTTTTTAATTTGTTTGTTGTTTTAAAGAAAGTGGTAAGTATAATAAGGGTGATTGGAGAGAGTGTTTTACAAGTCTAGGAAGAGGAGAAATCCAATTTATTCTGTGTTCACTGAACACCTATTCTGTGTCAAACACAGTGCCAGCGGCTGTAGATGCAAAGATAAATAAAACATGATTCTTTTCTTATAAGAGTTCTTAGTTTATCAGGATTACCTCCTCCTGGGGTGCAGAGAGTGTCAGGAAAGGATTTCTGGAAGAAGTGACATTTTAAGTTGCATCTTAAAATGTAGGTAAATTTTGACAAGGGGAAGAAGGATAGAGCTTTCCAGGGAGAGGCAAAAGCAAGAACATAGCAGTGTCTGTGATCCCTTTTTCTGGTATTATTTTTATTCTTCTGAAAGCTTGGTATGAGAATGACAGGAGGCATAACTTTGTGATATATGCTTTACAACACCTTGTTTTTATTTATTTATTTTTTTTTTTAAATTTTATTTTGTTTTTAAACTTTACAAAATTGTATTAGTTTTGCCAAATATTGAAATGAATCTGCCACAGGTATACACGTGTTCTGCATCCTGAACCTTTTAAAGAGCAAAAGATAAGTGTTTTTAGAAAACTATATTCTTTTGAAAACATTTTTGAGTATTTTTATTAATATTAGCACCATTTATATTATTGGCACTGTTGATCAAATTGCTCTTACTTTATTTCTGTATCTTGGAAACCACCCCCCCCCCTTTCTCAAGAATGGCTTTCAGTCTAAGTAACATGTGTTTTAAACGTCACCGCAGTACGGTTTGCAGGTGTTTTTGAAATACTATATTTCTTAAATAATAGTTGGTCATGGATAGGGTCTATCTAGATATTATATGATTGCTCTCATCTATTTTTACCCTTTGTATGAAATAATCAATTCTTGAATCACTTAGGTGGACTTTTATTTGGATGTGCAAATCAGGAGAAATGTTATTGTGTCTAATTTAGGGTCAAGTCTTTATAAGGAGTTTATAGTAAAGTCTCTATTGAGAAAAGCAAGGGAACCAATATAAACAGAGGAAGTGGAAGACAATCCAAGAGAAAAGAAAATTATGTTTATAGAAGTGGTCATTTCTCCATTACTGCTGTGGTCTGAATGTTTCTCTCTCCCTAAATTCATGAGATGATATCCTAATGCCCAAAGTGATGATATAAAGAAACGGGGCCATTAGGAGGTGACTAGGTCAGGAGTGCAGCCTTCAGGTCTCTCAAAATTTGTGATCTTACAAGCTAGACTCTACAAAAAAAATCTAATTTTTAATGAGTGGTCACACGTTATTAAATAGAATATCTTAGTCTGTTTGGACTACTATAACAAAATAACCCAGACTGGGCGTCTTGTAAACAGATACTTACTTTTCACAATTCTGAAGGCCGGAAGTTCAAGATCAATGTTACAGCTGATCAGTTGAGTTCCTTCTTCCAGGTCCCAGACTTCTTACATTCTCACATGGTTGAAAGAGTGAACTATCTCCCTGTGGCCTCTTGTATAATAACTTTAATCTCATTCATGAGGACTCCATGTTAATGATCTCATCACCTCCCAAATGCCCCATTTTCATATCATCACCTTGGGATTAGGCTTCAATTTATGACTTGTGGGAAGGGGAGGGGGCACAGGCATACAGACCATAGCATGGAGCTATTCTAGAATTTAACAAAGAAGTCTCAAGAATATGTAGATTTTTTGTCTAGTAATGCGGACAGGGAGGCCTGGAGTGCTGCAATTCATGGGGTTGCAAAGAGTCAGACACGACTGAGTGACTGAACTGAACTGAATGCAAAAAATGCCATTGATAATTTGATAAGATATGCATTGAACATGCAGATTGTTTTGGGCAGTGTAGTCATTTTGATAATATTGATTCTTTAAATCCAAGAACATGATATATCTTTCCATCTGCTTATGTCATCTTCAATTTCTTTCATCAGGGTCTTATAGTTTTCAGAGTACAGGTCTTTCGCCACCTTGTGTATTAGTTGCTCAGTCGTGTCCAACTTTTTGCGACCCCATGGACTGGAGCCCACCAGGAGTCCATGGGATTCTCCAGGCAAGAACACTGGAGTGGGTTGCCATTTCCTTAGGTAGGTTTATTCCTCGGTATTTTATTCTTTTTGATATGACAGTGAATAGGATTGTTTCCTTGTTAGTGTATAGAAATGCAAGAGATATTTTTTTATTAATTTTGTATCCTACAGCTTTACCAAATTCATTGATGAGCTCTAATAGCATTCTGTGTATAGCGTCATATTTGTATGAAGACACAGTTCAGTTCAGTTGCTCACTCATGTCCGACTCTTTGCGACCCCATGAACCATAGCACGCCAGGCCTCCCTGTCCATCACCAACTCCTAGAGTCCTCCCAAACCCATGTCCATCGAGTCCATGATGCCATCCAACCATCTCATCCTCTGTTGTCCCCTTCTCCTCCTGCCCTCAATCTTTCCCAGCATCAGGGTCTTTTCCAATGAGTCAGCTCTTCACATCAGGTGGCCAAAGTATTGGAGTTTCAGCTTCAAAATCAGTCCTACCAATGAATACCCAGGACTGATCTCCTTTAGCATGGACTGGTTACATCTCCTTGCAATCCAAGGCACTCTCAAAGAGTCTTCTCCAACACCGTAGTTCAAAAGCATCAATTCTTCGGTGCTCAGCTTTCTTTATAGTCCAACTGTCACATCCCTACACTAGAAAAACTGTAGCCTAGACTAGTCGGACCTTTGTTGACAAAGTAATGTCTCTGCTTTTTAATATGCTGTCTAGGCTGGTCATAACTTTCCTTCCAAGGAGTAAGTGTCTTTTAATTTCATGGCAACAATCAGCATATGCAGTGATTTTGGAGCCCAGGAAACACAAAAAAACCTCAAATAGCCAAAGGAACCTTGAGAAAGACAAATGGAACTGGAGGAATCAGGCTCCCTGACTTCAGACTATACTGTAAAGCTACAGTAAAAAAAAAAAAAAAAGTATGATACTGGCACAAAGACAAACATATAAATCAATGTAACAGGACGGAAAGCCCATACCTGAACTCATACACCTATGATCAATTAATCTATGACAAAGGAGACAGGATATACAATGGAGACAAGACAGTCTCTTCAATAAGTAGCACTGGGAAAAACTAGAGAGCTATGTGTAAATAAACAAAATTAGAACATTCTCTAACACCATACACAAATGTTAAACTCAAAATGGATTAAAGACCTAAATGTAAGACCAGATACTATAAAACTCTTAGAGGAAAACATAGGAAGAATGCACTTTGCCATAAATCACAGCATATATCTTTTTGGATCCACCCCTTAGGTAATGGAAATAAAAATAAATAGAGTCTTATTAAACTTAAGATCTTTTCCACAGCAAAGGAAACCATAAGTGAAACAAAAGACAACCTACAGAATAGGAGAAAATATTTGCAAATGAAGTGACCAACAAGGGCTTAAGCTCCAAAATATACAAACAGCTTATGCAGGTCAATATCATAAAAACAAACGACCCAATCCAAAAAAAGGCAGAAGATCTAAATAGACATTTTTTTTCCAAAGAAGACATACAGAGATGGCCAAGAAGCACATGTAAAGGTGCTCAACATTCTTAAGTATTAGAGAAATAAAAATTAAAAATACAATGGAGTATCACTTCACAGAGGTCAGAATGGTCATCATCAAAATGTCTGCAAACAGCAAATGCTGGAATGGGTATGGAAAAAAGGGAACCCTCTTATTCTCTTGGTGACAATGTAAATTGGTATAGCCAGTATGGAGAAAAAAAAACAAAACAAAGCCACCATATGATTCAGCTATCCCACTCCTGGGCATATATCCAGAGAAAGCTATAATTTAAAAAGAAACATGCACTCCAAAGTTCATTGCAGAATTATTTATAATATCCGAGACATGGAAGTAACCTAAAATGTCCATCAAAGAGGAATGTATAAAAAATGTGGTACATATATACAATGGAATATTACTCAGCCATTAAAAAGACTGAAATATTGCCATTTGATACAATATAGATGGACCTAGGGATTGTGATATACTGAGTGAAATTAGAAAAAGTAAATATCATATGATATCAGCTACATGTGAAATCTAAAACAAATGATACAAATGAGCTGATATATAGAACATATACACAACACTGTAAATCAACTATACTCCTAGGTAAATTAAAAGAACATGTCAGCTTCTCATTTTTACAGGTGAGAGCACTGAGATCAAAGCTTCACAAAGTTATATATGTGTGTATATTTATTATATTATATATATGTAACTGAAATAGGAAATGGCAACCCACTTCAGTGTTATTGCCTGGAAAATTACATGAGTTACAGTCCACGGGGTCACAAAGGGTAGAACACAACTTAGTGACCAAGCATGAGCACATATGTAATAAACACACACATATATACATAAGAATGGCAAAGTTGGGATGAAAAATGAGGGTCTTGTCTGGAATCCTGACCCCTTTGCTTCTCACTCTGGTGCTGCTTTCCATCCCAACAGAGAATGGGTCATCACAATACTTATTTTCTAAAGAGAACTGTTAGAAAATTACAGAGGGCATACACACTGAGGAAACCAGAAGGGAAAGAGACACGTGTACCCCAATGTTCATCGCAGCACTGTTTATAATAGCCAGGACATGGAAGCAACCTAGATGTCCATCAGCAGATGAATGGATAAGAAAGCTGTGGTACATATACACAATGGAGTATTACTCAGCCATTAAAAAGAATACATTTGAATCAGTTCTAATGAGGTGGATGAAACTGGAGCCTATTATACAGAGTGGAGTAAGCCAGAAGGAAAAACATCAATACAGTATACTAACGCATATATATGGAATTTAGAAAGATGGTAACAATAACCCGGTGTACGAGACAGCAAAAAAGACACTGATGTATAGAACAGTCTTATGGACTCTGTGGGAGAGGGAGAGGGTGGGAAGATTTGGGAGAATGACATTGAAGCATGTAAAATATCATGTAAGAAACGAGTTGCCAGTCCAGGTTCGATGCACGATACTGGATGCTTGGGGCTAGTGCACTGGGACGACCCAGAGGGATGGTATGGGGAGGGAGGAGGGAGGAGGGTTCAGGATGGGGAACACATGTATACCTGTGGTGGATTCATTTTGATATTTGGCAAAACTAATACAATTATGTAAAGTTTAAAAATAAAATAAAATTTTAAAAAAATGATGAAAAAAAAAGAATTTTCAAAGAAAAATAAAGGCGAGCAGTACCATTTTAACCTTGTCAAGTTACTGAAAGAGTAAGAAAGAATATTTACATTTCAAAATAAACGTTTAATTGTGTTAAGAAGGGTGTTATAGAATGGGAGTAAGGAAGTCATTTACTTTTTCAAAACATAGATGGACTGTATTGAACTTTTCACTTTTTTACCATACCAGAGTTTATTGGTGTGTAATTACAGGTCCCTGCCAGATTCTATCGATTAGTATTTTCTGTTCTAATATGAGTTGATCCTGTTGTATAGAGGATGTGTCTGGCAAACAGGAGTTACAGGAGAAGATAGATTTTTAAGTCACCTTTAAAAGATGACTTTTAAAGCAAATTGATACTGATCTCAATTTATTTCTCTTGCTGTTTTTGCTGTTATCATTTTCATTTAAAAGCTACAAAAACATGAACTTTAACTAGATTTATATACTGAAGCCACCCCTAGCCAATTTAGGTCTTTGATAATTTTCTTTAGCAATACCAAAATACAAAGGCACTTTTACGTAGGCACATAACATCTTATGTTATGAAGATATAACAATATAATTATTGAAATTCTCTTACTTCCTATCATGTTTATATGGCTTAACACAACTGTTTTATTTAAAGCAAGAGTTCTAATGGGCCAAGTTGTTTTGGAGAGGAAAAACAGTTTGTGTTGAGGATTATTGCTGAATCATTGTTTCATTTTATGTCTGTGGTGTCAGCAAGTACCATGGTAATAAGTTCTTTAAAATATTTCTAGGTAAGGACATAGTGAATGCTTTCTCAGTCTAAGCATACTAGGGCATTTTGCAATATATTTATCACACAAGTATGACTGCTTTAAAGTATTAACAGTCACTGCAATGTGTGGCTATGCCTATGTCACCTCTTTTTAACTGCTCCCCAAGTGTCTGAACCTGGTATAAATGTTCTGTTTGAAATCTGCACAGTCACGTTTATAGCTCTTTCTTTATAATTCAGCATTGCAGAGAAGAGAAATTCATGGTTCTGTTTCAAGGGATTACTGTTTTGTTATGATGTTCAAATAATGGTCTGCTAAAGATATTCTTGTAAAAGAAAAAGAGGTTCACTCTCCTACTATCAAGGTCATTACTAAACTCTGTGCCTTCAGTTTAAAAGCACAGAGATGCCATCTAGCAGCCGCCCTCAGGAATTTCCTACACAGAAATAGTCCTTTCTCTGCAATAATTGAATTCTTACAAGCTTCAGGTTTTTCTTTATTTATTGAATGAATGATGATTTGGCACATTGCCTGTAGTTCAGATACTCCATTACAAGCAAAATTATTTGATAGCTCTTAAAATAAGCAAAGTGATACACCCTTGAGTTTTTCTGAATGGAACTGGAACGTTGTTAATAAGATTTTAATTAAGAAAACATGATTCTCATGATTTTTTTGAGAGGAAATAGATAATGTCTATATAAAATACAAATAATTGATTAGTATTGAATTGCATTCCTTTACTGAAAGAAAATACTAATCTTACCAATTTTCTGGTATATTAAATGAGAGAAAAGAAAGTAAATGCATGCTGAAAGTAAGTTCATCCGATGATAATAAATGTTTTTTTTAATTTAAATATAAAATTGATTTTCAAGTAATTTATCTTACCATAAGATGGCGATATCTAAGCACTTTATAAAGTCATATATGATCTGTAAGTTTCAATCTCAGGAAGAATGATTATAAACATAAATATATCTTCTATGAAATGGAATTGGTACTATTGTTAGAAGGCCTTTTTTTCCAGACAAATTAATATATAATAAGCATGCTCTAAAATTTAGTTCTCTAATATTTGTTATATGTGATAATATTTTACCTAAAAAAAGTCTATTCCATTTTAATAGCTCTCCTATTTTGCCAATTTGTGTGTATTCATGCATGATTTATATATAGTATAAATGAAAAATGTAATAATAGAGAAGAATACTTAAATGGATTTATTTGAAAATATGATTTTGAAATATATCAGCCCTGACATGTTAAAATATTAAAAAATTAGCTATTTAGAATTTTTCTATGTTTAAGTTTCATCACTTAATTATTACTTATTTGTCCACAAACTGGTCTTGTGTGCTATTGTATTATTAGAATTTAATTTCAATTTTACCAAACAATTTACATTATGGATGCTTATTTTATTATCTAAAATATATAGTTAGTAAAAAAATAACATTTGATATAATTTCTATTTCATAACCTAATTGACAATCATTCTGAGAATTCAGTGGTACCATTTGTGATTTTGGGGAGGAGAGATGATATAGTGTGTTGATTCTTAAAAGTTTGATAAAACATAACATGTTCACTTTTTTGAAGCAAAATGTGTCTACTGTCCAAAGACTACAACATTAAAATCACTTGCTATGAACATTTTAATATTCTCTATATTGTCATATATGGTGTAGAGCAAATACCCATCTGGTGTTCTTTGCACACTGCATTGCAATATCTAGAAGCTGAAAAGGACAGTTTGAAAAGTTAATGTTTGCCTTTTCTTTTCTAGATTTCTCAGCTCTGTTGTATCAAACAGCCAGAATTAAGTCTGAAGGAAAGTTTTCTGTTGTTGAATACATGGAAATAAACTTATCAATACTAGAAGATCATGTTAACTAAAAAAGGATCATTTACTTGGAGGATTTATCTCAGTATTTATCAGAAGCTCTTCTTATATATATTTTTAATTTGGGGAAGAATGGGATACAGAAATGAAGATATTTATGCATTAAAGATATCATAAAAATCAAATGAACATGCAGTTGTTAGTAAAACTCTGCATTATGAAATCATTTTAAAGAATTACAAAGTTTACTTTAAGTCTAATGATTTTTTTAATGTAATAACTCAGTAATTAGCTTTGCTTTTTAAAAATGTATTACCAAGAATATTCCAAATGAATTATATAATAGAATGTATTCGGAGCTGTAATGAATATAAGTATGGCAAAGTAATGTGTCACCATAAATCCATAGAAAAAAATGGAAAAAAAAAGATTAAAAAATATGAAAGCAAAATCAGCACTTTGTACCTGGATGTAAAATGCTTTAAAGCTATACCTTAGTGTATAAAATATTCCATTAAGATCATTAAGACAATATACTACATGAAAATTTCACAGTGTTGATCAGCATAACCATAACTTTAAAAGAAAATTATTTTATTCTCATCAGGTCTTTAAATATGAAAAGTGTGCAGAAATAATTATATGTATGTATGACATGATTCTAAATTTTCACTATGTACTTATTTAGGCCTAGAAATATTCAGTCAACCACAATATTAGGCTATGCTTAGTTCTATTCAATTGTGAAAAGAAACAATTTCTCTGCACTACATGGTTATTTTAAAATAACTTTACTATATTCAAAAATATAACTTTGTCACATCACATCATTTTTCCTATTGTGTCAAATTATTCTTAACCAGTTAAATAAAATAGTTTTTGAAATTGTATTCCCTTACTCTTTTTACTAGATGCCTTGTATCTTATTCCAGATAATTACAGTTTTATTAGAATGCTGATGCTCTCAAATTATCTCACTTTATCCTCAACACTTTTCTTATATATTGCTGAAAATATTTCTCCATATTTCCTGACTTTTTATCAAAAGAGGTTAGCGTTCACTTTAATTGCCAGTACTGGATAATTTTCAGAGTTCAACAGCTCTGAGAGGACACATCCTTCCTATTCCACTCCTTAGTTTCAAAGGTTTCTCACTTCCTGTTTCTTAACACTGGTAATCAGAACTTTCTCAGTGCTCTCTAATTTCCTTAATGAAAAGAAAGAAACAAACACAAGCCCCTTTGCCCACTGCCTCTCAGCCATGGCAGGGAGTAGAGCTCTGCTGCTCTGCCGTGCGTGTTACCAGCAGCATCCCAAATGTTTTGGACACAAACTGCAGCACGTCTGCTACGGGAGTATTATTTACCAGAATCAGCTGGAAAACGCTTCTCTCCTTTCAACAAAGAAAAGGTTCACATCTCCTAAACATGATTACAAACTGCATTATTTTAACTGCCAACTCCTTTGCATTACCCGTCCGACTTCAGAAGAGAACGTTAAGCTCTTGGATATCAAATAAGCTAAATTCTCCGGAGAGCCGCATTGCCCGCTGCCAGTACACGTTATATTCGCTCCTGGTCCCTCCCCCCTCTCTCCAGGACTCTACCTTGAGGAGCTATTCCTCGGGTAGTTCACCTTGTATCTTCCAAGCAGTGGGATACGCCAGGCATCACAGGCTTTCTAGAAAAGCTGTCTTTAATGTTTCTTTTCTTTCTTTCCTTTTTTTTTTTTTTTTTTGCATAATTAATGCATTTTTGTCCGGTCTGTTACATATTGCACATTTATTTCAAACAAGAGTTAAAATATTGCCCGTACCTTGGAAGGATCTAATCCAGCAAGCAAAGACAGCAGCAGGAGATTGAGTAGGTTGGACGTCGCCTGCATTCTGATCTGCGTTTTTGCCCCCTCTTTACTCTTTTATGTAGGCACTCCACTCTCACTGCAGAGACCTTTCCTTCGTCAGTTGCACTTTCTGCCTGCCAGTCAGAGCAGAGTGGAGAAAGAGGCAGTGGCAGGAGCGGTAGCAGTAGCAACAGCAGCGACAGCAGTAGCGGCAGCAGCGGCAGCCGCCCTGGGGGGCGATCATTCCGCAGGCATTCTCAGAGCTGAGAGTCCGGGAGCTCTAGGGGTGGGTTGAGCTGCGGTGAGCGCTGACCGAGGTGCTGAAGCGCCTTCAAGCCTCACGCCCCAATTTACCCTCTCTCCCGGGGCTATCTAGCCAGCCCACCTCAAAAGTTTTGACCCAAGAAAAAGATAAAGGGAGCAACTGCTGAGAGAGGTGTGGAGACCTGGACAACGGATATGACATCACTACAGCTCCTGGGGGCTTGGGGAGATATTTTGCGAGGAATTTGTTACCAAACAAGGATTGACTCTCCTGTTCCAGTTCAGCATTTGCTGGCATCTTCATCTGCAGAGAAGTAGTCAGCTAGATAAAGGATTATGAAACAAATCGTCTCCTGTCATTTACAGAGGACCTGATACCATATTTAGTCCTTTAAAGAAAGTTTGCAATGCAGACTATCAATGTGTATTTTCTTCTCAAAGCACACAGTCCGTAGCTATTATATATGCATATATAATATATTTGGTTAGGAATTCATGTGTTTTTAATCTATCTAGGGCTTTTGATCATCTGAAAAAGCTACGCATAAATAAATGAAGAGTTTTTTTTTTAACATGTAAATGAGATATTCTACTAGTGACCCTATACACCTGAAATTTCGGCCCCTCATACACAGTCATTCCCAGAAAAATAATATCCTTGTCAATCTGATTGTGTTTATGCCTGAGGTAGATTAGAATTCAGTGATTGATGGACAGTGGGATGGGAAAAGCATTATTTCTAAGCTTCCAAATACTTGTGTTCTAGAGCTCAAGAAAAGAGGCAGACTAGCTGCCTCACAGGAGCAGAGAGAGTAAATGACAAACTAACTCTCTCATATACCCTGAGTTATTTAACTGTACTCAAAAAGCTTTGTTTTAGTAGTTGGAAAAAGTAAATATTTTCCATAAGATAAAAAGATGGGGAAGAGTTGACAACCACTCTCTCTTACAATTATGCCTTTAATACGACTTGAGTTATGTTTTCTGTTGATTTTTCTAGAAGTTATATTTCTTAAGACTTACAGCATGTGAACTGGAAATATGAGCGTTTATTCCACATTAAAGAGTGGATAAATTGTTTGAGACATCAGACACATACTGTGTATAAAATCTCTACAAACTTTTACTGAAGACTTCTTTAATTAAAGAAATCTCTATTAGGATTCAAATACTTTTCAAAGTTATAATCCCTAAAGATTTGCATCATATTACACCTGTTTTTACCCTGATATTGTGAATATGTGTGCAAGTTTGTGTGATATCTTGAGGCTTTTTTTCCTATGAAAAGTAATGAGAAATAAATTTGAAAATTTCTTTTGAAGAGATGTATCAGAAAAAGAGATTGCAGAATAACAGAAAGGAAGTGGAATTATTTGAGGGTTTTTAGTTTAATAATAACCCTGACAATCAACCACAGATTGAAATTTCCATTATTTCCTAGCCTAAACAGAAAACAGAACTTTTCTATGGAGGTAATAGATAAAAATTCAGAGTTATGTCTGACACTCTTTGGAATAACTTCCTAGAGCATGTTTAAGGCTGTTTTTCTCTTTTTACGTTTGTTTCTTTATCCATCTATCAAAGGTAAATCAGTATAGAGTATTTTTCAGTGACCCATACAATAAAAACTGTTGGAAATTTTATTCTGCACCCATTTTCAAACCTTTCAAATCATTGCACAATTTAAAAATGAGCTTTTAGAGGTACAGTAGCTTGGTGATTATAATAGTGCATTTTTATTACCTGTACTTAATACAACATGATTGTTTGACTGTTGTTACACGTGCTTTTCTCTCTTCTCAAAATATCTTCTACAGATTTTTTTCAATCTCCACCTCTCAGTAGTCAGTGCAGCATGATTATTTTGAGTACAGGAAGCTGTATTTTGAGTACAGGAAGCTGTATTTAACAGGCACACAAAATATGAAAACCATCATGTCAATTTTTATCACCTCAAGATCAACTGCTATTCTTTTAATGACATCAATGCTTTTTTCTGGGAATAAAAATTATTCTGATCTCATATATGGTTCACAATATTAATGACTGTACAAGAACTCCTACATAAGCACATTTTTTCCTTTCAACTCTATTTCCCTTTATTTCATTGTACTGGAATTTCATTTGTGACAAGCAGTTAATAAGACAAATTCTATGAAAACGTGATACAAGATGATAATATTTTAATATCTGAAGTAAACAATGGATGATAATTGTATTACAGATGAAAACAGATGATTTTGGCATATATAAAAAATACTTTCTATAAGAGAAGCTTATTCCTTTGTAGAGAACACTCAAGCTCATTAATAAACCAAAAATTATTGAACGTGCCACTGAAAAGCAAAAGCTGTAGCTAAATGTAAGCAATAGTCTACTACTGCCTCTGTATTTAAAAAATACTCAAATAAAACTGCACATTTTTCTAAAATATAACTCTATTGTTTCTGTTAGTCATTTATTTTGTAGTAAAGCTTTCTTATAGTTCCATAAGTCAGTTTGACAATATTGTAGGCCAGATCATATGTACATAGCGATTCATACAGCATTCCTCCTTTTAGAAAGTCCATGAAACTCCTTATATATTGTGTCCTACATGAGAAAATATTTGATATTTATGTATCTAACTGAAGTTGATCTTCTATATTTACAATGGGTGTAAAATTGCTTTGAAATTTATAAAGTGCTTTAAAAATTTTTAGCCAGTATTTTCTACAGGGCTTCCCTAGTGGCTCACATAGTAAAGAATCCACCTGCAATGCAGGAAACCTGGTTTCGATCCCTGGTTCAGGAAGATCTCCTGGAGAAGGGAATGTCTACCCACTCCAGTATTCTTGCCTGGAGAATTCCATGGACAGAGGAGCCTGATGAGCCACAGTCCATAAGGTCACAAAGAGTTAGACACGGCTGAACAACTAACACTTTCGTCTATGAAGTCACACCTAAAAATAAGTTTATATTGTTCACGTACACATGCAGAATATAGAATAAAACTTTAAAAAAATGTATGTCCAATATTACATATGTAAATTCTTAATAATATGGATTATATTATTAGCATAATAATTTTATGTGTTAGTCTTTTGATAAGAAACTTGTATGATATGCTTCTTTCATATATGTTTATACTGTTTCAGAATTCCAGAGATGTTTCATTATGCTAAGAAATGCTGTTCCCTACTTTGATTTTTATCTGTCATTTAATATTGATGACAGTTATTTTAGAAAAACACTTTTAAAAAGGGTTATCCTACAATAATCCTGTAGTTATATAAACACTTGAGAAAAATTTCACCTTTCATTATATAAATGAAAACAGTCTTTGATTCATTTCCTAAGGTCCTTGACCTAGCAGAGTACTGTCACATTTTTATGTTTTGCTCTCTTCTTTTTTATTCTCTTGAGGTACCTTTCCCTTGCTTGCTTTTAAGTCTTTCCCATCTAGATCCCCTACCCTTCCTAACTAGTCTATCAAAATAGTACCTTAATTATTCTCTATTTATTATTTACTATATTAATATTTACTGTCTGTCCCTTTTATTGTCCCTTCTTCCACAAGGAAGGGTTCTGCTTTAAATCTGTCACCTAAAGTAGTTCCTGGGGCTGGGTAGCCACTTAATCATTAATGGGTTAGTGAATTAGTGAATTTCCAGCCCTAGCTCCTCCATGCACATTTATATAGCCAAGATTTGCTGGATGTCACTAACTTAATTTCTTATAGGAACTTCAAACTCAGTGAGTCAAACCTATATTTTCCCTCTATCATATTAACTTTTAGCACATTTTTATTTCCATTTCAGAGCAAGAAGAATGGAAGTCACACTTGATTCCTCCCTCATCTTTATCCCTGCATTCAATCCATCAAAAATGCTGTTAAATTTTCTCCATAATATCTCTGAAGTCCTTCCTACTTCTCCATGTATACTTAGGTCAAGATCTTATTTTATATGATCTGAATTATAACAGTGATTTCTTTCCCTTGTTTTACCATAAGTATTTCTTTCTCTTTTACTTTTGTTTAAATCCATATAGTAGCGGTTAAGAGCGTTACTTTCTCTCTCTCCAAGCAGCTCTGCACATTAAGAATCAAGTCTCTTCCAGCCACTCTGTGACCTTAGTTTATCTTCTGTCTGTGTGGCAGAGGAAAAGGTTGGGTCAAGTATTTCTCTTTTAAGGCACATCGTTTCTTCTCTTATCTCACTGGCCAGAATTTAGCCACATGGTCATAGTTCTCTGAAGAAATCTGGATTTTGAGTCTTTCTTCTGGGAAGCCATGAATTGAAGACTGGGAATTCTGTTATTAGTTCTGGAGGTTGGAAGTCCAGATTTGGTGTCAGGAGAGGGTCTGCTTTCTGGTCATCATACAGATGACCATCTTCTTGTGTCTGCCAAATGATCCTTGTTGCAAGGACCCAACTCTGTCACAGGCATTGTCTGTCTTCTACTTCAATCTGCAATTTATCATCTACATAACACCTGAGATGGTTGATTTAAAGACTAATTTGGCCATGCTGTTTCTCAGATTAAAGGCCTTCAACATCTCCCTATCTTCTATACAATCAAATGTGAGCTCCTTAAAATGACTAATCCAGGTCCCTGCATAATATGGTCTTTTGCCTTTTCTCCAGTCTTTTCTAACCGTTGTCTCCCAATAATTGAGTAAAATTTAATTTGTGTAGTTCCCTTAACATTCTTCCTCTCTTAAAGAGGACATAGAAGACCATTAAACATCTTTAATAGCATTTCTTTTGCCTAAACCATTCTTGCAGAGGTGTTGGTATCTTGATATCCCAACCCAAAATAAGGATAGGGGCAGGGTAGTAACTTGGTGATAGAAACTGGAATTCCAATTTGTGTTACTTTAGAAGGTATTAGAAGGTCTGCTAAGTTTCTCAGTCTCCATGTAGACTCTTCTGAAGATGGCAGATGCTTTGAATGAAAATGTAGTCATTTTCATTAAGAGAGAGTAGAGACAAGTGATGAGTCATCTTGCAGCTAGTCTTGGCAAGATATTCAAAATGGCTCATTCACATGGTTGCAGTTGTGCTGGCTGGGAGTCGATTGCTCAGGTGGGGTTGTTGCCTAGATCACCTCCATGTCTCCACTTTATGTGGCTTGCATTTCTTACTGCATGGTAGCTAGGTTCTGAGAGAGCATCCCAAGAACAAGTATTCTTGAAGACCTGGCCATGAACTACAAAGATTCTTATGACCTAGACTCAGAAGCTCCACAGTCACATTTGTAATATCGTTTTCTTAAGCAACTAACTAAAGCCAACCCAAATTCAAGGGAAGGTAACTAGTGTCCATCTCCCAATGTAAATCATAATATGTGTATATAGGGAGTAAAGAAGTCGAGAGAGGCTGTACTTGAAAATATATTTATAAAGGGATTATTTTGCACACTCATTCAAAATCCTCATGGTGCCCCTACCAATCACGAATCTGTCTGAGGTAGGATTTTGAGAATGAAATTTGATTAGGGTATAATTTAGCAGGAGTGAAGAAAAATTCCAGTAGGAAGGAATTGAATACCAGTATCACAGAGGACTTCTGTTTCTAGTAATGTGTGACTAGATAATTTGAACCACCTCTTTCACTGAGAAGGACTGGGAGAGCAAGGGAAATACAAATACAGCTACTTGAAGGCATTGGAGGATTCTGATGACAATGACAGTGTTGAGACCATGATCTGGGAGAGTAAAGAAAGAAAGAAAGCCTAGCATTTAGGACTACACTTTCATTAAGAGCGTCTGCCACCTTCAGAAGAGTCTGCATGGAGACTGAGAAACTTAGCAGACCTTCTAATAGGTTCATGGGGCTAAGGTAACACAAATTTGAATTCCAGGTTCTATCGTCAACTTACTACCCTGCCACATCCTTATTTTGGGCTGAGAAATCGAGGTACTAACACCTCTATAAGTAAGGGAGAACTTCAAATAAAACAATCTTCATGAAGACTTTTATGCACAGCTTCTAACCATCCTATCTCTGACACTATATGAAGATGATACAGGATTACTTATAACAATAGACACCTGACAAATATAATCCTATTTTGGTTCTCATCTAAACCTAAATATTTGTTTTTGTCTGAACTTAATGATTTCCCAGAATACTGTGCCTGCTTTGTTAGTGGATAATTGTAGGATAATTGAAATTTTTATACTTGGCATACAGAGAGGTATCTGTAATAAAAAAATCATAAAGCAAATACATTGTGCTTATTTTGTTTTCAAGTTGAATTTGAGTTAGTGAAAGGATCAAAAAAACTGCAGTATAATTCAAAATGTAATAATTGTGGAAAAAACTCATACTCTGTAGATACTTTAGAGAATGTGTCGTTTGTATAGAAAGAACCTTTTGTATAAATGTTAGTAATAGGGAAATCAGAAAAACTGCCTAGATGTTTCTTAATAGAAAGGGAAGAAATTAATTATTGTCAATTTCTGAAATAAATTAAATGATTTAAATACATCAACAGAATAAGAGGATGAAAATAGAGTTGAAAGTAAAGGTCAAGTATGATTTATATGAGTAACATGTGCAATATAATATTGTCATTGTTTATAGACACCAATAAATATGAAAAATATAATGTATTTTGGAAAATAATAAGCTATATTTACTATTGTAGGTACCCCTGAGAACAGAGGAAATAATAAAGATTTCAACACGATTAGTAACGTTTGATTTCTTTTACATATGTTATACATATATACAAACCATAAACAACAATAATACATTAACATATTATTGTACATTCTCTGTATTTTTTAACATTTTCAAAATTAATGTGTGAAGAAAGAATTAAATTTATATGTATTAAGTAAAGGTGTCTGTGTGTGAAAGTCACTGAGTTGTGTCCGACTCTTTGCAACCCCATGGACTATAGAGTCCATGAAATTCTCCAGGCCAGAATACTGGAGTTAGGTAGCTGTTGCCTACTCCAGGGGATCTTCCAAACCCAGGAATCGAACTAGAGTCTCTCGCATTGAGGGCGAGATTCTTTACCAGCTGAGCTACCAGGGAAGCCCTAAGTAAAGGTTAAGTGTCAAGAATCTCAGAGCATGATCTAAACATGATCTAATTAAGTAATAACCTTGTAAAATTTTGTAACCACTGATGGGAAAGTGTATAAGAATTATCTAACTTTCACATAGGTAGAATCTCTAAACATCATACCTATCAATTTTCCATTTAGAAATAATTTTTCAAGTGTTAGATCATCCAAGATTGACAAAGCATACTACTGTGCTAATAACATCATAAGCCATCATATGTACACACGTACCTTAGGGAAAGAGTACCTTAAATTCTTTTTTGTATTCTGAAGACCTGTTTTCATGCTGCAATGTGAAGGGGATGCTTCTGCTTTTCATCTCAGCCCTGAGCTTAGGAAATGGTTCTTTTGTCCAGAACCAGTTGACTTCTTTAGGCAAAGGACTACTTGAAATAGTAGGAAGGGGAAAGGGCTAGAGATCTAGTAGACTGAAGTGGCAGAAAGTATGAGTGATACTTTCTGTTAATATGTATTTTGCTAAATAGTTATTTTCCTAGTCATTGTTTTTGTTTCTTTGGTGAGCTCCTTGAATTTGGCTTGTTTATTTCACTATAATGAACTGTTGCATCTAATTAAGTTTTCATCCTGAAATGGTACTGATTGGGGAGGGGCGGGTGGAAACTGATGTTAAGAGGGAATATTCAAAATATGTAGCAAATGTATCATGCACACCTGTTGAACATTTAGTTCCTGCTGGTTGCAGATATCCTGAGGGTTGGAGGGAAAGACAGAGATCCAAGTGAAGGTACCGAGGCAGTGTATATATAGAGTGTCTGTAGGAAAATCCAGATATCTTTCACAGTATATACAATTACTACTTTTGTCTTTGTAACTAGTATTTACATTATTAAATACTAATTACTTTACCCCATTAGTACGTTTTATATACTGTATACTACCAGCCAATTTGCCATTGACCAACTGTTAGGAAAGTATAGTAAAACTCAGCCATATTGCAACAAGGACTTCAAAATTTGAATTTCAAAGATGCAAGTTTGCATCATTCCATGTTTAGAAAGAAGCAAGCATAGCCTGTTATAGTGGTGTGGTGCAAAGGACCAGATACATTATATTCAAATTTGCATTTTATGTCAGTGTTTCAGTCCCTGATGGGCCTTGCCTCTGTACTTGCTGCACATTACCAAAATGGATATTGATTAGTCCTGTTCACTCCCATCTTGCATTTCCATGAGGAAGGACTTTGTCAGAGAATCATGTCTGTTCCTTCTGCCTCTCTTTATTCATTATTTCTGTGGGAGGAAGGGTGAAGTATGATTACTGAATTTGGGGGATGTCATTGGTCATGATCATTTAAACCCTTTCCTCTTCTTTTCTTTGAAATATGCTTCACATATGAACTTAAGCACAAAAAAGATTAATTAAGAAGGAGCAGTATGTAGTCTATACACGTGCCTATGGTTTTGTTGCCAAGTCATGTCCGACTATTGCAACCCCATGATCTGCAGCCTGCTAGGCTCCTCTGCCCATGGGATTTCCCAGGCAAGATACTGGAGTGGGTTGTCATTTCCTTTTTCACATCTGCCTACAGAGTGTGCCAATATAATTACAGGTTTTTGCAGTAATGGGACCATATAATAGTGTTTACCTAGTTTAATGGAGAAAAAAAAAAAACAAAACTTTTAACCCTGACTTCAATGAGAAGAAAATCTTCCCACCCCATAGCCACATCTTTGGTAGAACTAAGGAAGCAGTGAGAGCCACAAGGAGATGCTGCTGCTGCTGCTGCTGCTACTGCTAAGTCGCTTCAGTTGTGTCCGATTCTGTGCGACCCCATAGACGGCAGCCCACCAGGCTCCTCCGTCCATGGGATTTTCCAGGCAAGAGTACTGGAGTGGGATGCCATTGCCTTCTCCACAAGGAGATGCACAGATACTCAATTAGATAAGGGCAACTTTCCTACAAAATAGTCAACCAGTCATGTTGTTGTATTGTGTTACTTGCACAGTCATGTCCGACTGTTTGCAGCCCCATGAACTATGGTCTGCTACCCACTCTGTCCATGGAATTTTCCAGGCAAGAATACTGGAGTGGGTTGCAATTTCCTTCTCCAGGGGATCTTCCCATCCCAGGGATTGAACCTGGGTCTCCTGCATTGCACTCACACTCTTTACTATCTGACCTACCAGGGAAACCCAGGGATATGTTTAAAAGGATATGTTAGAGAAAGTCCAGAATTCAAAATTCTCTTAAAATTCAAATAGAATAAATATAGAAGAGACTGGCTATGACATGAGGGTATCCTATAGAACATTCTCACATGAAATTAGAACTTTGGAGAACAAGAAGGTGATCTGTAGAACCTGTGGAGAAAAGAGAGAAAATCAATATGAATCAGCTGTTTTTAAGCACTTCCTCTGTGTCAGTCACCATGTTAAATCCTTAGAAGAATTATTTCACATCATCTTTACAAAACTTGTTCTGTTCTACTTTCCGTTTTACAGGTAAAGGATCTGAGGCACAGTTTCTGGCTTAACGAAGATTACACATTTTGTAAGTGAAGGAATTAATGTTGAAGTCAAGCAATCTAATTCCATAAACTATACATTTCCACCTTCATTAGACTGTCTTTGATTCACATTGCACCAAATTAACGACAGGCCTATTTTTACATATTTCTTAAAATTTAGTCCTCAGTTAACTATCATCAGAGTTATTCAAGACACTTATTTAAATGGTGGGTTCCTCAGTTTCACTCAAGTCCTTCTGACTTGGAGTATTTAGGTTTTAACAAATTGCCTACTCATTGATGATCCATACTAATGACTGAACAACATTTAAGTGAATTCTGATTTAAGATTCCAATATAGCTAATGAATATACTATAATAATCCTAATGCATATTATTGATATTTTAGGGAATTATTTGCTAAGTATAAACAGAATAGTGCTATCATGAAATTGAATTCAGGCAACTTTATATAATTTTAGATTTTACAAGCCCCATGTGTGCAGGCACATAGACACAAAATTCTTTTGAAATCTTTTAAATCATTTTAGTGTAAATTATCCAAGGGGACACAGATTGAGAGCTAAAATATTTTTTACTCCTACTAAAAGATTTCTCCTTTTTCTTTTTGATCCTGCAGGGGAATAAAATAATTACATGTGCAGTTTAATAGGTTGTCTTTTTACACAAAAGGCATATATGAAAGTCATCTATATTTTAGAAACAGAATCCCATATTATGCCTAATGTTTTATAACAAGTGCTTAGGTGACAAATAGGTCAGAAGCTCTACTTGGAAAATAGCAATGGAACAGGAGATATTAGGCGTTTCTGTTTCTAGTAACTGACACTCTCTCTTTTGTTTCTTTTCTTGCAGCTGCTATTTTTGCTTGTAAAAGTCCTATCATCCAAAACAGCCTCAGTAGAGGAAAAGAAGTGAGATGTCTTGAGAGGGAAATCATAACAACCAATCAACTAGTAGATCAAGTGAAAGAAGGAAAGAAAAATATTGTGCTACCACAGTAGGTAGCTACCAACCATATTTTAGTGTCCATTCATATGCAAAGGAAGTAGATGGGGACAAAAATGCCGAAAACACCTCCAGTAACTCCGTCTCTTTCAGAGAGCTACCTAACCAATGGCCTAAGAAAGATATGTTGTTCACTAACATGTGCAATCATCAAGAGTTATTTACACTAAATAATATAAATAAGTTACGCCATCAGACTTTGGAACTTGGTGAATGAATGGTATCAAGTTTCAGAGTAGGCAGTTCTTGCTTTGTTGGGTTGCATATAAAGGTAAAAATGACATGAAAGCTAAATCTCTGCAAAGTTATCGCAATAATCAATAGGGGAAAATACTATGATTCTATGTCTTCTAAATATTTCTATCAAAACATTGAAACTTTCTTACTGATGGCTGTAAATGTATAGGGAAATAAAAATATAGTAAAACTAGTACGTATTTAGTGCACTGTAATTTTTAAATGAGACTTAAAAGGATTTTATGTTTATAAAATATTATCAAGAGTACTTTGAACAGTATTTGCTTCTTCTCCTGGTATAACACAGTAAGGATATCTTCTCTATGCCTTGGAGGATTGTCATCCTCCATTTTAAGTTTGAAACCACCTTCAAAGTTTTAGGAAACTTTGCACATTCCGTGTCCTGAAATATCTCTGAGTTGCTTTCATTTGAAGTTTTTTTTATATTGTCACATCCTCTCAAAGTCTTTTCCTTACTTTACAATTGTTTTCTTTCATTAGGCCCCTCAGTTCACCTTCACTAAGTTTCCCTCATTGGTTTTGTAGAATTTCTTGAACTGTGATGTTGTCAGCAATCCTAGTCAGATATCTGTTTCTTGTCACTCCATTTAATTTGAATCTCAGTTTCACTTCCAGCATTATCATTTTTCATTTCTTTGCTGTAGTTTCACCTTTACTGGCCAATTCTCTCTTTTGATTATTCATTTTGTGAAATGTCTTGTGAGTTTATCTCTGGGAAAAAGGAGGCAGCACAGCTATACTTTTTCGGTGAACTTCAGCACAGTGACCAGTCATTGATAGACTTTGAAAAAGTAATGTGATTGATCATCTATAATTATGATGTGCATCTATTATTTAATAGTGATTTGTGGCCCCAAGAGCAAGCATTGAGTTTTACTTTATGTAATTACTCAGAGCTATTACAACAGGGTAAGTGAAATTTGAACCTTGCTTTTGGGTGACTTTTTTTTTTTAACTAAACCATGCTTACTGGCATTTGTGCACACAGAGCTGTACAAACATAGGACCATCTGTACTATGCATGTTCCTTGAGAATAGAACTTCACAAATAAATAATTCCTTTAGAAATGTTTATATAAATGTTTAAAATCGGTAGCAAAACAGGAAAAATGACAATGTTAAAGAAGTGTTCAATTCAGTTCAGTTGCTCAGTCCTGTCCGACTCTCTGCAACCCCACGGACTGCAGTATGTCAGGCTTCCCTGTCCATCACCAACTCCCAGAGCTTGCTCAAACTCATGTTTATTGAGGCAGTGACACCATCCAACCAGCTCATCCTCTGTCATACCCTTCTCCTCCCACCTTCAATCTTTCCCAACATCTGGGTCTTTTCCAATGAATCAGTCCTTTGCATCAGGTGGCCAAAGTTTTGGTGTTTCAGCTTCAGCATCAGTGCTTCCAATGAATATTTAGGACTGATTTCCTTTAGGATGGACTGGTTTGATCTCCTTGCAATCCAAGGGACTCTCAAGAGTCTTCTTCAACACCACAATTTGAAAGCATCAATTCTTCAGTGCTCAGCTTTCTTTATAGTCCAACTCTCACATTCATACATGACTACTAGAAAAAACATAGCTTTAACTAGACAGACCTTTGTTGGCAAAGTAAGGGTCATTAAAAAATGAGATAAAAGATATGTTAGAAGAAAAAAGATATGTTAGCATAATATTGTGTAAATTTAAATCATATATATGATAGAGATTTGGGTCTTCATAAACACTCCATTTTTTAAAAAAGTTCAAGTCATCTCCTGAAACTATATTAGAACTTTCCACAATGTTGAAAAACATGTAGCATGCATTCTCAGTGGAGGTGGTATTGTCACCAAGGGTGAAAATCTTGGCTTTGAGGGAAGGAAAAAAAAAAAAAAAAGTTTAGATATTACATATATTTTGGCCCTCCAAAACTCTCAACCTTACATGACAAAATCTCATTTCTTAATACTTTACTAAACTCAATGAGAATTTAAATTAAGTTGAAATTTTCTCCTGAGAAGCAAAATTGAAAAGGTTGAGAAAAATTGATCTGTAGTCAACCTTAGAATCTATCAGATT
Source organism: Bos indicus x Bos taurus (assembly GCF_003369695.1). Taxonomy (NCBI): domain Eukaryota; kingdom Metazoa; phylum Chordata; class Mammalia; order Artiodactyla; family Bovidae; genus Bos; species Bos indicus x Bos taurus. The sequence continues at coordinate 41,428,187 of NC_040078.1, read as the reverse complement.
TGTGGGAATGGAGCTGTAGGAAGGGTAAAGTAAATTTTAAAACGCCTAAACCAGACTAAGAACGGCTTCCGTGGTAACTCAGATGGTAAAAAAATCTGCCTGTAATGCAGGAGACCCAGGTTCAATCCCTGGGTTGGGAAGATCCCTGGAGAAGGGATTGGCAACCCACTCCAGTATTCTTGCCTGAAGAATCTCTAGGGACAGAGGAGCCTGGCAGGCTGCAGTTCATGGGGTCACACAGAGTCAGACAGGACTGAGAGACTAAACACTTTCACTTTTCAGACTAAGGAAAAATAAGTCAAGAAGGCATTCTTGGTCATCTATTGAGATCCATTCCATATAATCTTGATGGTTAGTACTATTTTTTTGAACTCTAAGTGTTTATGTCATTAATTAATAGAAAAACTAATAGAGACTCTTTGATTAATATGATATGAAGTATACCTTTAGACTTTACCAAACATTGTGGTAAATAATTAAATAATTATTAATTATTTAATTATTTTAAATAATTAAATCAGCAAATCAGATCAAATATATAAATCCTATTCTATATAAAGCCTTATGTTGTGGATGATGCAAAGTCCCAATATTTAAGAAATTTAGACCTACACTGAGTAATGTTTGAAAAGTTAAATGGTGTATGAAGACAAATAGATCCCAGTATTATTCAAGATAAATTACTGAATAAATTCTTGATGCATAAGGGCTCTGAGTTCAGGAGAATTCAAAAATTTTAAATTTATCTTGAAGAGACTTGACTTGGGCTTTAAAATATGTATATTATATGGACAAGAATTTTAAAATGGCACAGAAAAAATACTAAAGCAAGCTGACTTTTAAAGGATGTATTTACTTCTCTAAAAAATCACATTGAGTATTTTTTTAAATAACTATTTTAGGAGTACAGGTTATTAAGCAATATTTCTATAAATGTTCCAAGTCATGGCTCTCATAAAATATAAAATAAATATGTGTCAAATATTTTATTTAACTCATTAATTAATAAAGGATGCAGAAAAATATTGTAACTGGTTTTATCAAGAATCCACAGAGTAGACACTTTTATACGCAATTAGATATCCTGAAATGAATTTTCTTAATAGAAGCAAGCTGGTTTTTTCTACAGTGTTTAAAGGAAATCAACTGAACCTCCACAAGAGAGAGATTTTTACATCTCTTTGGACAAGAATTATATGCATAGCTCTCCATTTTTCTACAAATTAATTTCTGTCTCTCTAGGGATGAAAAATAGCCTAATCAAAACAATGAAAGCAAAGATAATCTGGAAGGTTGACTAGAAATCTGTCCTAAGATTTCTTTACAAGGCAATGGGGAAGTTGCCTTTTAAGTTTTTAAAACTTAATCTAAATACAAAGTGATGCACAAACTGATTTGTTAAACTTTTCAAATTAGATGCTGAAATGTATTTTAGAATAAATACTCCCTGATATGCCCTATGAGAGGCAGGACCTAACAACTCCTAGGGAGTATACTTCTAGCTACTTACTGGGTGAATTTAAGTTATGGAATCTGAGATACCAAGACCTAAGAGTAATTAAACAACAATCAATACCTTCAAAACATTTTTAGCTCTTAAAGTACACAATGATTCTGTTAGGTGAACTCATTCTGCTCCTCTGAGAGCACATAGTTGTACAAAACTACTATGTGTTTTTCTGTAAGCAAAACGATTTGGCTGATACACCTATACATTGTGCAATAACATGCCTGTTGCAGGCAGCAACTACCAAAATAAGGTAAAGTGGACTTTGTCAAAATTTAAACTGTTTGTCCTTCAAAGAAACTATTAGGATGGTCAAAAGGCAAACCATAGAATGAGAAAAAAAAATTCTTTGCAAATCACATAGATGATAGGAGATTAATACCCATAATAAAAACTTAACAAACTGTGGAAAATTCTTCAAGAGATGGGAATACTAGATCACTTTACCTGCCTTCTGAGAAGTCTGTATGCAGGTCAAGAAGCAACAGTTAGAACTGGACATGGAACAAAAGACTGGTTCCAAATTGGGAAAGGAGTATGTCAAGGCTGTATATTCTCACCCTGCTTATTTAACTTACATGCAGAGTACATCATCCAAAATGCTGGATTGGATGAAGCACAAGCTGAATCAAGATTCCTGAGAGAAAAATCAATAACCTCAGATACGCAGATGACACCACCCAAAGATGAACTAAAGAGCCTCTTGATGAAAGTGAAAGAGGAGAGTGAAAAAGCTGGCTTAAAACTCAACATTCAAAAAACTAAGAGCATGGCATCTGGTCCCATCACTTCATGACAAATAGATGGGGAAACAATGGAAATAGTGACAGACTGTTTTTTGGGGCTACAAAATAACTACAGGTGGTGACTGCAGCCATGAAATTAAAAGACTCTTGCTCCTTGGAAGAAAAGCTATGGCCAACCTAGACAGCCTATTAAAAAGCAGAGACATTACCTCTCTGACAAAGGTCTGTCTATTCATTGCTTACCTGACAAAGATCTGTCTAGTTAAAGCTATAGTTTTTCTAGTAGTCATGTATGAATGTGAGAATTGGACTATAAAGAAAGTTGAGTGGCAAGAGCTGATGCTTTTGAACTATGGTGTTGGAGAAGACTCTTGAGACTCCCCTGGACTGTAAGGAGATCAAACCAGGCAATCCTAAAGTAAATCAGTCCTGAATATTCATTGGAAGTGTTAGGGGAAGCACACTGATTGAAACCTCCTACCCTTGCCAGGCACCATACTAACTATTTGCCTGAGTTGTTTCATGACAGGAGGTTCTGGTAAGGAACACGGAACTAATAAGCCTCCACCAACTGGAAGAGTTCTGGAAAGGTCAAAAGGAGACACCACATGTCTGACCACCTCTAAGAATCCTCCTCTCTGGCATCCGTCTTGGCTGAACAAGGCGTGCACCACCAGGAAGGACTCTGAGCCAGAATGCTTGGCTAAAGACAACCTGGAAACTAACCCCATCACCATAAAACCCAAGACTGTGAGCCAAGCGGCAGAGCTGTTCTCCTGCGTTCCCCCCTTACCCTACTGCTCCCCACCTGGCTGCCCTTTCACAATAAAATCTCTTTCTTTGTCAGCACATGTGTCTTCTCAGATAATTTATTTCTGAGGTTAGACAAGAGCCCAGTTTCAGGCCCTAGAAGGAGTTCCCCTTCCTGCAATAGAAGGACTGATGCTGAAGCTGAAACTCCAAAACTTTGGCCACTTGATGCGAAGAACAGACTCATTGGAAACTACCCTGATGCTGGAAAAGATTGAAAGCAGGAGGAGAAGGGGACGACACAGGATGAGATGGTTGGATGGCATCATTGCCTCGATGGACATGAGTTTGAGCAAACTCTGGGTGTTGGTAGTGGACAGGGAAGCCTGACATGCTGCAGTCCATGGGGTTACAAAGAGTCAGACGCTACTGAGTGGCTGAACTGAACAACTTAGCATGAGCAATAAAAACCAATCTGAGCAAAAATGGGCACAGAACCTAAATAATCATTTCTCCAAAGAAGATGTACAATTGGCCAATAAACACATGAAAAGATGCTTAATGTCACTAATTACTAGCAACATGAAAATCAACTATTAATACTATGAAATATCACTTTACATATATTAAGATGATTTATAAAAAAGATAGAAAAGTACAAATATGTGAGGATGTGGTAAATTGGAATCCCATTCATTGCCAGTGGGGATGCAAAATGATGCAGTTATTGTGGAAAACAGAATGACAGTTCATTAAAATCTTAAAAGAATTACCATATGATCCGGCAACTCCAATTATAGGTATGTACCTCAAAGAATTGAGATCAAGATCTCAAGCAGACATTTGATGTTTATAGCACTTCAATGTTTATAACAACCTTGTTTATGATAGCCAAAAGATGAAAACAACCCGAATTTTTTTTAAAGAAGACAAAATATGCTGAAGCTTTGTGTAGCTCCTAAAGTTTGCCACAGACATGTCACAAAACTTTCTTGATTCTTTATGGTTCGTAGAGCTTAATGTTTGTCCCTTAGTAGTTAGTCAAATGTGACAAAATGTGACGTAAATGTTTAGGCTAATGGGTCAGTATCATGGGTTCATTCTTTAATTAACTTTAATTTTTTGCAAGTCTATGAATTGAGGTTCAGCAAAGAGATGATCATTTATATAATCATGGTTGAGCATTTAAGAAGAACATATGTATCTTTCCAAAATGCAAATCTCACCCTTCTGAAAATTCTTTGGTGTCTCTCCATTGACTTCAGACAAAAATATAAATCCTTTAGGATGGCACACAAAGCTTTTAGCATTTTTTAGACAACCTTGCTGTCTGTAATCAACTATCCTAATTGTTAAGTGAAAATAATCAAGTTATATTGATTTACTTCTAACTTTTTCAAAGTACAATTGACTCTCTCACAACAGTTCTCTTATACAAACAGTTCCTTTTGCCCTGAATATCTACCCCCTCACTTCCTTATTTGTTTTCCCATCTCAATATACTTTTTAGCATACTCCCTTCCCCTGCTCCAGGCTAAATCTAGCCCTTCTCTTGATTTCCATTACATCCTAAGCTTGATTCTGCCATTAGCATTTATCACATTAATTCTAATCATGCATCTCTCTCTCTCTTTTCCTCAGTAGACATGAAAACTTTCAGAGCCAGAAATGTATCTCTTACTTCTCTTTCCACAACTTTCAACATAGTACTCAAAATAGACAATGAAAGATGAATGAGTAAATGATTTTGCATTTACACCTCACAACAACCCTGCAGGGTAGGTAGATTTTCCTTTTTTGCTTTTGAGGAAACAGATTCAAAAAGAATTAGTGGATACTCTCTGTTACCTAGGATGACATAGCTAATGCATTGCAGGATCACAACTCAGCACACACCCTTTGACTTCAAATAATGCCACCATGCAGATAATTCCTTCAAATATATGCCCAAGAAAAATAGATTTGCATTAATTCCTTATTGCCCAATTTTTGCCTTTTGAAGATCATTTGCTACAGGTTGAAAAAAAAAAAAAAAAACACTGCTTGTATTTGGTGGATAAAAGCTATACTTGAGAAAAATACGTCATTTATCCCTTATAAACAGCACCAGAAAATCTACCATAACTCTGGCAGAGACATTCTTGCACTTTTATAGTAATGAGTCTTTGTACTAATATACCTGTATCTCCAAAAGTATTAATTTAAATATTAGCTTCTATTTGACTGCTTGTTCAAAGAAAACAACAGGAGAAAATCTATTCTTTTCTTTGATATATTATTGAGCCTTTTGACTAAGAAAGGCTGGGTCCAGGTTAGTCTGTGATGGGGGATGTTATAATATTTTACGTAATAGAATAAATTAAATCTTTAAACAAATTTCAGTTTTACTTATTCATTCACTTCTTCAGTTAATCTTTCTATTTATGATACAACTCATAGTAAAAATGGCTAGTATGCACCCTGGTAGTTGTGTTAAAAGTCTTTGCTATAGGGAAGAGAAAAATGTTTCAATTTTCACTTCTTCAGATATTTAGTAAAGCTAGAATTAAAAAACACACACAGACTATAAACTGTCTTACAAAATACATTTTTATTCCTTTGAAGACTGTTTTGAACTTTTAATTGTATTTCTGTTATGTTAAAAAGTTCCAGGAAGCATTATGTATTCATATTTCTCAAATTAAATAAACAATACAATGTCATTATTACCTTAAAGTGTCTCTGCCATGATTACATTGAAAATGCATGCTTTTGTTCTGTAAAATTACAAAGGAATAATAGAGAACTACCAATTCCTATTATAATTTCATTTAATTTGTAGCATAAGATCAAATTCAGTAAGAGTGTATTTTCAGTTTTTAATTAAATTATAATGTCTGTGTTCAGTAAATAAGCCCACACAATTATTTTAGATAATAGCAGAGTAGTGAATATGTAGAAGCTAAAACATTATCTTTAGGAAACTACAACTGTATTGAAAGTAAAACAGTATACATTTGTCAAACGATTTGTAGACTTAAGTATTATGCATCCACAAGTGATAAACCGTATTATTACTATGAATAGGGCTTTGCAGAGTGAGAACAACTGAATAGGTAGAAAGACTGAGGGAGGGCCATCCATCGTGCTAGTGTAGGTAATGAAAAAACAAACCAGACATTTTAAAGGTATTTTAATGTGCAAAATAAACCTGTTGGTCACAAAAAAATTGTTTCAGCAGAGAGATATGTGTGTTTGGGGAGAAGTTGTCTAGAAGAGTGGGATTTTAGGTCTGAAACATAAAATATAATCAAAGTATGGAAGATCATGAATAGTACACTAAGAAATCTGAAACTTATAGGTAACCATATGTCAGTATGAGGGCAGGAAGGGAAGGAGACTATAGAAGATGAGATGGTTGGAAGGGATCGTCGACTCAATGGACATGAGTTTGAGCACATTCCAGTGAAGAGGAAAAGTTAAAATTTTACATAACCTCCTGCTCCTTCTGCCTCTGTAACTCAGCTTGCTCCTTGCAAAGTCTGGATCACGTAGGTCACATAGTCTCAGAAAGTGGGGACTCACAATACTAGGAACTGGAGCTTATCTCACTCACCCTTGTCCTGCTCTTTGTAATTGCCCAGCCCCTGCAAACCCACTTAATCATGCCTGTCCATGTTGAAAACTCTGTAACCCTTTTGTTGGGGCTTAGAGCTTGGAGTGTTAATTCCTCTGGGCCCGCCAATATAATAAACCTGAGTTCTCCAATTCTCTGAGTGTGGTGCTTGGTTTCTCAAGATCTGGTTTCTGCAACACCAGGAGATAGTGAAGGACAGGAAAGCCTGGTGTGCTGCTGTCCATAGGATTACAAAGTATAGGACACAACTTAGTGACTGAGTAACAACAACATATGCCACTAAGCATTTTAGAACAGTTGTAGCTATCTGATAGTTTCTTTAAAAAACTAAGAATAGATATGATTCAACAACCCTACTCCTGGGCCAGAGAAAACCATACTTCAAAAGTATATACATATTCCTCCCCAATGGCTCAGTGGGTTGAGAATCCACCTGCAATGCAGGAGACGAAACAGACATGGGCTCAATCCCTGGGTCAAAAAGATCCCCTGGAGGAGGAAAATGGCAACCAGTCCAGTATTCTTGCCTGAAAAGTCCCATAGACAGAGCAACCTGGTAGGCTACGTTCCAAAGTGTCACAAAGAGTCAGACACGACTGAGAGACGGCATGCATGCAATGTTCATTGCAGCACTATTTACAATAGCCAAGACATGGATGTCTATTGACGGATGAATGAATAAAGATGTGGTACATATACACAATGGAATATTATTTAGTCATTAAAAGTGAAATAATGCCATTTTCAGCAACATGTATGGACTTGGAGATTATCATACTAAGTGAAGTAAGTCAGAGAAAGACAAATATGATATGACTTCTATGTGAAATCTAAACAATTATACAAATGGACTCATGTACAAAACAGAAACAGAGCAAAGACTTGGAAATGATGGTTACCAAAGGGAGAAGGTAGGTGGGGGGAATGAACTAGCAGATTGAGATTAATGTATACATCCTACTGTTTATGGCTTCCCAGGGGACAGAGTGGTAAAAAATTCGCCTGTCAGTGTAGGAGATGCAAGAGCCATGGGTTTGATCCCTGGGTCAGGAAGATCCCTTGGAATAGAAAATGAAAGCACACACCATTATTCTTGCCTGGAAAGTTCCATGAACAGAGGAGCCTGGCAAACTAAAGTCCATGGGGTCACAAAGAGTCAAACACCACTGAGCACCGCTAGAGAACTCTACTCAATACTCTGTAATAACCTATATCAGAAAAAATATGAAAAAAAGAGGTATGTGTATGTTTATAACTGAATCACTTTGCTCTACACCTGAAACTAACACAACATTGTAAGTCAATGATACTCCAATATAAAATAAAATAATTAAAAAGAATATTTTCTATGTGCCAAGTTCTCTTATAAGAACTGTACAAATAATAGTCATTTAATCTTTAACATTTTCATAGAAATTAAATATTAATTTTCTGTAATTTTATGCACTGTGTATTATAAAGAATCTGAAGCATCAGGAGGTTAAATAGCTTATCCAAGATCACTTAGCTCATAAATAGCAGAGCCAGTATTTGAACCACGATGTGGTCATCTCAAATGGTTCATTTTAACAAAAATTCTATATTGCTATGATTAGAGAAATTAGCCCAAGTATGTAAAGCATAAAAACAACTCATTCAGCAATATTTTACAAAACAGAGAAAAGAATATGTACATGTGGAAAAAATAAATGACCTACCAATAGTGACTTGGCCAGTTACTGCTGGATTTACCATAGAGGTAAATTCCTTACTTCAAATTCAATGTTAGTCAGTCCTCCTACAGATGATACTTTATATATTCCAATATTAATATCTGTCTTTCATTACTTATAATAAGGGAATGGGTTGATTTATAATTTTATTGAGGTTCAATTGATTTGCAATATTATTTTTAGGTGTTTGTGCTTAGTCACTCAGTTGTGTCCTACTCTTTGAGACCTCGTGGACTATAGGCCACCAGGCTCCTCTATCCATGGGATTTTCCAGGCAAGAATACTAAAGTGAGTTGCCATTCCCTTCTCCAAGGAATCTTCCTGAACTAGGGATCAAACCCAACTCTCCTGCATTGCAGAGAGATTCTTTTTCATCTGAGCCACCAGTGAAGCCCCTGTTTTGGGTGTGCAACATAGTAATTCAAAGTTTTCATAGATTATACTCCATTTAAAGTTATTTAAAAATATCGGTTATATTCCCTGTTCTGTACAGTAAAGCCTTGTAGCTTATTTTATACATAGTTTTTGTCCTTTTTGGCTACTATCCCTCCTTTTCCCTCCCTGCTCCCCTCTCCCTACTGGTAACAACTAATCTGTTCTCTATATTGGTGAGTCTCTTTGTCTTGTTATATTCATGTGTTTGTTTCATTTTTTAGATTCCACATATAAGTAATAACATGCAGTGTTTGTTTTTCTCTTTCCGACTTATTTCACAAAGCATAATATCATCAAGGTTCATCATGTTGTTGCAAATGGCAAAATTTCATTCTTTTCATAGTCAAGTGATAAATCTATTGTATGTGTAGTTCACATATTGTTTGAAAATAAAAATAAGATCTAAGGCATCTTTTGAGTTCTGCCAGTGTTTGACCTAAATCATATTAACCAAAACACTGAAAATAAAAATAAATTTTCCAAAATGTAATGAAAGCAAAGGGTAGACCACAGAAAAAGAACAGTTTAGGGACATATTATATCAAAAAGTCTTGTTTTCGTATATCTAAGGAATAGTAAAATTATGTTGATTGGCCTTTCAGAATTACCATTTTTCATATTTTATTAAACAAATACCTTCTTTAAAATCAGAGTACATAACGGTTTTCCTATGAATATTTTGTAGAATATTAAAATTATAAAAAAAATTTTCCTGTCTTATAAATGGTTATTTATCTATTTTAGGTTGTCCTATTTTTTTTAGTAAATTAAGCCATAATCTTCAACCCATTTATGTTAAATGCCTGTGAATATAGTATGATATATGATCAAATGGACTTTGCAGATATAATTGTAGATCTAATAAGCTGACTTTACAATATAAAGATCATCTTGGATCATAATGTGTTCCTTTAAAAATGAAAGAAGAAGCAGAGGAGTCAGAGAGAGATGTGATGAAGAATAGATGATAAGAGAGATGAGATAAGAGGAAGATTCAACCCATTGTTGCTGGTTTTTAAGATTATGGGGGCCATAAGTCAAGGACTTGGTATCTAGAAGCTGAGAATGACCCAGTGTACATCCTTCAAGGAAACAGGCACCTCTGTCCTCCAGCTGCATGGAACTAAATTCTGCCAACAGTCTGCATACATTTGAAAGTAGATGCTTCACCAGAACCACCAACCAGGAAAGCTTAGCCCTGCTTTCATCCTGATTTGAGGCTAGTGAGACACTTTGGGGGCTTCCTAGATGGTGTAGTGGTAAAGAAACCATCTGCCATGTAGGAAATACAAAGACATGGATTCGGTCCCTGGGTTGGGAAGATCCCCTAGAGAAGAAAATGGCAACCCACTCCAGTATTCTTACCTGGGAAATTCCATGGGCCTAGGAGCCTGGTGGGCACAGTCCATGGGGTCCCTAAGAGTCGGACATGACTGAGTGACATGTACAAGACACTTTTGAACTTCCAGTCTAAATAACTGTGAGATAATAAATTTATGTTTTATAAATTATAAATTTGTGGTACTTTGTAAATGTGTCAATAGAAAACTAAAGCTATTCCCTCTTCATTGTAGGCATTTATTTGGACTTCTCCAATTACATTCAGGAGAGTTTATATGGAATAACCTTACATTTTCTGGAACTGTATCATAAAATGTAGAGATTATAGAGATTATAAGAAGGCATTAAAGATACATTAACTCACATAGTTGTTATTTGGTTGTGACAAGAGAAAAGAAATATTGAGGACACCTGGTAGACCCAGAAAAGTTGCAAAAGATTGGGAAGATCAAATGAGTGTAAAAGTGCTGTGCTAACTTTGGAATGTTAGAGAACTACCAAGAAATATTATGGTGCATCAGAGAAGGTAATGGCACCCCATTCCAGTACTCTTGCCTGGAAAATCCCATGGATGGAGTAGCCTGGTAGGCTGCAGTCCACGGGGTCGCCAAGAGTTGGACATGACTGAGCGACTTCCCTTTCATTTTTCACTTTCGTGCATTGGAGAAGGAAATGGCAACCCACTCCAGTGTTCTTGCCCGGAGAATCCCCAGAACGGGGGAGCCTGGTGAGCCCATAGGGTCGCAGAGTTGGACACAACTGAAGCGACTTAGCAGCAGCAGCATATAGTTAGAAAATCTTCATACTATACAATCTAGGGTTTTCCATTAGCATGAGCAAACATTTATCAAACAGCATATCATATTACATATATAACATTTATAAAGTTTGCAGATTACTTTTCAATGTGTTTAATTTGATCCTCACAGTAATCCAAGCAAGTAGGTGTTCTCTTTAAGGGACTAACCATTGTACTGATGACAAATTCAAGATAGAGAGTTCAAGTAACTTATTGTAATACAGGTATAAAAATGAATCTGTAACTCAACCTGAGTTAAGAACTTCATTTTGAATTTGAGTTTTATATATCAAAGTTGAATTCAGAACTAAAATTCATTTCTTATATCTCAAAATACACATTTTAATAAGTACCATGGCATTGTGCTATTCTGTTGACACCACTCTTAAGGAGACTTTGTCTGGGAGTTCAATGGATTATATACAAGATTGCTATTTTAATTTAAACTTAAAATTCAAAAGGAAAGATACTTGTATTATCGGTCACACAATTGCCAAGAACATAAATCATTTGATTAGACTTAGATATGCATAACCTGGGTGACAAAGGCCTCAGTTTTATATAAGAAGATGCCTTAAAGAACTGTTTAAAAATAATTTGGAAAATAAAGAGAACAATATCTTTAACATCATTTCCACTCTAATGTGTATATTAATACTTCTTTTCAGGGCATGGTGCCCATCCACATCACGCTTCAGTATAACTTACTTAACTATAAGTTTTACTGAGAGTTCAGATGCAGAGCAACTCAATCAAAATGTTGGTGCTTCACTGAAAATAAATATAGAACATCATCTCTCTGTCAGCTGGAAGCCATTCTGGTCATTTATATATCTTAAGCTACTAGCTGTTTGGGCAAACCTGATTTATGTATTTTCTCACTCTCCTTCAGTTGGTAAAGAATAAGTTTTTCTCACATGCTGTGTTTAGTTAGACAGATACTCTTCTTAAAATATCAAGAAATAAATTATTTGAATCATTGATTTAAGAAACCAAAACTGATCGTAGTGTCGTCTTATGGTAAGTTACACAGTAGAAAGCAATAGCTAAAAATGGCTGCTTTATGCAGCCAATTTTGCAAACAGCTAATTATTCAAAACATTCTGTCTATTTATATTTGGTATTTTTTCTTATATATGTATTTACAATGGAAAATAAATATAGAAAATCAGTTCAAAAAGGCAGACTGAATATACGTGCTTGTTGCTTCCCTTGCTAGTGACTCTCTTAAATATACAGGGTATGAATTCTTTAAGAATATTGTATAAAGAGGAGTAGAGATATCAAAGACAATTAGATTTCAATGAAATTGTGCAAGAAAAGAGATAAAAAGAGTGTTAATGATAGAAAATATGGGCGAGAAAACTGCAACCTTTCAAGAGAGGGAACCAGAAACATTCTTGTGTTGACTGAGTGAGTTCCTCTGCCTGTTGAAATTCCAGCAGTGGGTGAATACAAAGGGATTAATTAAAGACCTGTATAGAGGATAGCCTACTTCCTATTCCTCTCACATATCCCTGGCCCTCGGAGCAAAGGAACCTGATGATTACCCTCAGGAAAAAGATAAACAGAAAAGAACGGTTCTCCGAAACATTCCAAAAGCATCTTGGGAAAAAGAGAGAAGTTACTGTGAGTGTTGGCAGAGCAATTAACGCCCTCTCACTTTAGCTCTTCACACCCCCACTGCTCTCCCACACTCACAACACAGCCAGCCACACTGTTTCACTCTAGGGGCTGTTACACACACAACCCCCCTTTTCCCGTTTCCTGACTATTTTTCAAAATGATTTTTACTTTAATGGAATATTTTATATGTACAAAATAATAAATACAATGCAGATAAATAACGAATGACAAATAATAACTTAAGCTAAAAACTTGCAGTTACATAGATAGACCGTGACTGTGTGCTTTTTCTCACATCCTATTCCTTTTTACCCTAAGAGTAATTACAATTCTGAATTTGACTTGTTATATATCAGTTTTGCAATTGTTTTGCTACCTTAATAGTAAAACCAAGGTATCAGGGATTCTTCTTAACTTTATGTCGTTGACATCAAACTGCACATTTCTTTTGTTACCACCTTTTTCACCCATACATTTTATGTTTTTGAGATTCATCCATACTGCTGCATGGTTCTATAATAATTTCTTTAATATGTTATAGAATACCATTGCATGAATATGCTGTCAAGTTGTCACGTATCACAGACATTTGTATCATTTGAGGTTTTTACTGCAATACTGCTAGTGAATGATTTTGTATGTGTCTCTTGGTGTATTTGTGCAAGTACAAGATAAATGAAATTACTGGCTCTTGTGAAATGAGTACTGTCGACTCTAACTTATACTGTCAAAAATATGCTGATGAATGCTTCATTCATTTATTCAAGTGTTAAATTAATATTTATGAAGCATAAATTATGTGTTAGGCATTATTCTAGGACCTAGGAATAAATCAGTGATAAAAACAAAAGAATTCTTTCTCTTATTGGTACTTATATTCTATTGACCAATAGTACAATATAAATGTTTCTATTATGGAATTTTCTGTTTTTACTTTTTACCAATATGATTTGTATAAAATAGTTCTATATTGTGTGTTTTTTAAATTATTTTAAAAATGGCTTTATTTAGTAATAAGTAACATGCATTAAACTATATATTTTTAAGGATGCATGCTAAGTTGCTTCAATCATGTCCTACTCTTTGTGACCCTACGGACTGTTGCCCTCTAGACTCCTCTATCCATGGGATTCTCCAGGCAAGAATACTGGAGTGGGTTGCTGTGTCCTACTCCATGGGATCTTCCCAACCCAGGGATTGAATCCACATCTCTTATGTCTCCTTTATTGGCAGGCAGGTTCTTTACCACTAGTGCCACCCAGGAAACCCATATTTTTAAGGGTACGATTTGATATTTTGACATAAATATATATTCATGATACTATTACCACATACAAGATAATGAACATATTCATCACCCCCCCCGCCAAATTTTTATCATGATCCTTGGTAATCCCTAAAAGCCATCTCTTATTTCCCTTAATTTTACATACAACTATTGATAAGCTTCACTAAACCTTCTTGTAAATATCCTGATATCTTATGTAGTGGAATCATAGAACATGTACTCTTTTCTCTTTGCATACTTTCACTTGGCTTGATTATTTGAAAATGTATACATGCTGTAACATGCTTGAATAGCTTATTCCTTTATATTGCTGAATAGTGTGCCATTGTATGAATATAACTCTTTGTTTATCCTTTCATTTGTTAATGGACATTTGAGTTACCAGATTTTGTCTATTACCAGGAAAGCATCTATTAACATTTGTGCATGGATCTTTAAATTGACATGTGCTTTTATTTCTCTTAGTAAATACATAAGATGCCTGGATAATGTGGTATGTTTATGGTTAATTTTTAAAAAACTGTGAAACTGTTTTCCAAAATGATTGCTCCATTTTCTATTTCTTTCTGTACTGTATGAAATTTCCAGTTCTCCATATTCTCAGAAACAGTTGGTGTGGTCAGATATTAAACATTTTACACATATTACTAAGTATGTAGTTCTGTCTCATTACAGTTTTATTTTTAAATTGTGTTTCTCTCATGACTAATAAGGTCAAGAGGCTTTTCATAAACTTGTTATTGTTATTGAGTCACTCAGTTGTGTTTGACTCTTTGCGATCCCATGGACTGTAGCCCATCAGGCTCCTGTGTCCATGAAATTCTCCAGGCAAGAATACTGGAGTTGGTTGCCATTTCCTTCTCTAGGGAATCTTCCTGATCCAGGGATCAAACTGGTGTATCCTGCCTTGGCAGGTGGATTCTTTATTGCTGAGCCACCGGGGAAGTTTGTAATTACAAATATTCTTTGGTGTAGTGTCCAGACCTTTCTCCAAATCTTTAATTGAGGTGGCTATTATTTTATCGTTGAGTTTTGAGTATTCTTTATGTATTCTAGGTACATTTTAAAATCACATAGAAGTTTTAAAACATTTTTTTCTGCTTATTAGCTTATTCAGAAGCTAATAACAGAGCAGATATTTTAGTTTCAATAATATTTAATTTGTAATTTTGTTAAGAACCATGCTTTTTGTATTGCCTTTAAGAAATTTTTGACTTATATTTTCTCCTATTTTTTCTTTTAGAGGCTGTATCATTTTATCCTTAAGTTTGAACCATTTTGAGTTTATTTTTCAGTATGATATGTGGTGTGAATTACAGATCTTACCTTTCTCTCTATATACGCGTGTGTCTGTGTGTATGTATATGTGTATAGATATGCATTTATTCCAGCATCATTTATTTAAAAGACTTTATTATTTTTTCACTGAAATACCTTTGTCAAAAATCAATTATCTGTGTAGGTATGGGTCTATTTCTAGTCATTCTTTTCTATTCTGTTGGTCTTTCTTTGTTCATATACCATGCCATCTGGATTACTGAAACTTTAAAATAAATTTTGAAAACAGATAGTCATTCAACTTTGTGTTTTTCAAATATTTTTGTCAGTTTTATGTCCTTTGTATTTCCCTATGAATTTTAGAACTGTCTTGTAATTATTTTTACAAAGCAGACTGCTGTGAATTTGATTAAGGTGCATTGTACATATAAGATACATTTGGGGATAAATGAAATCTTAATATTATTGAATTAGATTCATGAGTGATATATAGCTTTGCATTTACTTATGTCTTTAAATCTCTCATCAAAATTTTATAAGTACCATTGTATAGTTTTTTTTCATGTCACTTGCCATATATATTTCTAAGTATTTCATATTTTGATGGGAATGTAAATGTTGTTTTTGCTAATATTCAGTGCATACTTATTCAGTACTAGTACCTAGATATATGATGGATGTTTCCTTATTGACATTTTATCCAACAACCTTGTTATATGTAGTTACTGGTTCTGGTAGTTCTTTTTTGAAGATTGCATTGGATTTTTATACCTAGACAAAATTCTCCTTTGGGAATAAAGGCGGTTTTGATTCTTCCTTTCCAGTTTGGATGCCTTTTTTCTTTTTCTTACCTGGTTGTGCTAGCAAGTTGTGCAGTGTTGCATAAAAGCAGAGAGAATAGGCATTACTTACTTGCTCATGATTTTAGGATGAAAGAATTCAGTCTTTTACTGTTAGGTATGATTTTTAGCTCTAGGATTTTCCTAGATGCCCTTTATAAGACTGAGGAAATTTTCTTCTGTTCCCACTTTTTAAAAATCAGGATTGGAAATTGAATTCTGTAGAATACCTTCTTTTTGTCTATTGAAATGATTAAAAGGGTTTTATTTTAGTTTGTTTAGAGAAAGAACTACATTTATTAATTTTCAAATATTGAACCAATCTTATATACCTGGGATAAACTCCAGTTAGGATATATTTATTATTTAATTCCATGTGTTGCTGCTAAGTCGCTTCAGTCATGTCTGACTCTGTGTGACCCCGTAGACGGCAGCCTACCAGGTTCCTCTGTCCTTGGGATTCTCCAGGCAAGAACGCTGGAGTGGGTTGCCATTTCCTTCTCCAATGCATGAAAGTGAAAAGATACCTGTGGCGGACTCATTTTGATGTTTGGCAAAACTAATACAATATTGTAAAGTTTAAAAATAAAATAAAATTAAAAAAAGAAAAAAAAAGTGAAAGTGAAGTCACTCAGTTGTGTCTGACTCTTTGCAACCCTATGGACTGCAGCCTACCAGGCTTCTCCGTCCATGGGAGTTTCCAGGCAAGAGTACTGGAGTGGGTTGCCATTGTCTTTTCCGAATTCTATCTGTTAAAATTACATGTATAACTTTTGCATCAGTGTTCATGAGGTTTATTATATTACTCTGTAATTTTCTTTTAATGTATTTGGTTTTGATTACTGACCTCAAAGAATGAATTGTGAAATATTCCCTCCTGTTCAGTTTTCTGGAAGTGTATGTATAGATTTGGTATATTTTCTTTCTTAAAAATTTGGCAGAATTTATCAGTGTAGCCCCCTGAGCCTAGTGTTTTCCTTATGTAAAGGTTTTTGACCATAAGTTCAATTTATTTAATAGTCACAGGGCTATCCATGTTATCAGTTTCATCCTGAGTTACTGTGACGGAGATAATTTTATAATATTCAACCCAAGATTTCCACACTAATACCTGTGACTGTTAATATGATGAGGTATCAAGACCATAATTATGCCATGCATGTGTGTGTATGCTCAGTTGCTTTAGTCGTGTCCAACTTTTGGTGACACCATGGACTGTTGCCCACCAGGCTTCTCTGTCGATGGGATTCTCCAGGCAAGAATATTAGAGTGGGATGCCATTTCCTACTCCAGGGGATCTTCCCGATCCAGGGATCAAATATGTGTATCCTGCATCTCCTGCATTGCAGATAGATTCTTTTAGCCACTGAGCTACCTGAGGAGCCCAAATTATGCTATGCTACATGGCAAAAGATTTTACAATTGTAAATTCACTTAATTAAAGTTACTGAATACTTTGAGTTAACTGAAAGAGGACATGGATCTACACTAAACACATCATCATTTTAAAGGCAGAGTGTTTTCTCCAACTGGGAGTAGAAAGGGAAATCAGAGAGATTAAAGCATAAATAGGATTCAAAGTGTGTTGCTGGATCACAGATGCCAGAGGGGGAATGCCCAGGATTGAGAAAACAGCTTCAAGGAGCTAAGAGCTATTCCTGACTGCAGCCAGAAAAGAATGGAGAACCTCATTCTTAAACCTACAAGAAATATATTGTGCTAACAGTAGGAATGAACTTCAAAGTACATTCTTCCCCGGAACTTCCATGTGAGAGCTCTACCTGGCAGCCCACTCCAGTATTCTTGCCTGGAGAAGCTTCCATGGACAGAGGAGCCTGGTGGGCTACAATCTGTAGGATCACAAAGGGTCAGCAACTAAAACTCACTCACTCGAGCAAATACCTTGAATTTGGCCTTTTGAGTACCTAATCAGAGGACCAGCTAAGTCTGTTTAGATTTCTGATTTCTAATAAATGGTAAGCTAAATTTGGGGTAATTTGTATTGCAACAATAGAAAACCGAGTGCTTTGGAAGTTTGTGTCTTTTCAAGAAATTTGTTGTTAAATGTAGTAGCATAAACTTCATAATATTCTCTGATTATCATTTTATATGTATAGAAATAGTAGTTTTTCAATCCTGATACTGTAATTGTGTCTCCTCTCATTTTTCCTGGTCTGGTTAGAGGTGGCAGACAGCCCATTGATCTACAACTCCTGGAATACACACCTTTGTGTTATTTTCTCCCATTGAATGTGGGCTGGGCTTAATGACTTCTGTTAATAATGAACAGAGTGTAGCAAATGTGATAAGGCATCAAGTCTAAGATTAGGTTACAAAATTATTCTGGCTTCTGTCCTGGCTCTCTCTTTCTTCCCACTTCTTTGTTTCTTTCTCTTCTTTTCTACCACCTTTTCTCCTGCTCTCTCTCTTTATCAAGCCTTGGGAGAAACAAGATGCTCTATTTGGATAGTTCTATTGTGGGACGTCATTATGGCAAGGGACTGATGTCTTTGACCTACAGCCAGTGAGGATGTGAGGCTTGTCAACAGCAACATGAGAAACTTAAAAGCACATTTTTGCACACAAGTCAAACCCTGAGAAGACTGCAGCATTAGCCGATACCTAGACTGTAGCTTTGTGAGAAACCCTGAGTTAGAAGACCATTGTTAAACTATGCCTGGATTCCTGACCCACAGAAACTAGGAGATAAAAATGTTTCTTGTTTCAAGACATTAAGTTGTGGAGAAATCCATATATATATATATATATATATATATATATATATCCACATGTATATATATAAAACTAATACAGATTTTTGTACTGGAAGTAGTGTGATGCTTTATCAAATATCTACATGTGTAGGATAGCTTAGGAAGCTGATAGTGTGTAAAGGTGGGGAAGAATTTTTAGCACAGTGTTAGACAAATCCTAAACTGTTTTTACTAAACAACTTATTAAAAATATAGAGGTTGAGAGCCTTTCCAGTAAGCACTTAAAAGGAAATGAGAAACATATTCTTAGAAATTGGAGGTAGGGACATACTTGTTATGGAATGGCAGAAGCTTTAAACAGTATCTACTTAATGAGCATGAATGGTAGAAAATGTGAGTAATGAGTTGGGTGATACTGCTAAGGATGTTTGTAAGCAAAGAATTGAGGGTGGGTGTCGATGTCCACAAGACCACTCAGGCTTGATGATTCACTAAAAGGGCTCACACAACTCAGAAAAAGTTTTTATACTCATAGTTACAATTTATTACATCTAAAGGATTCAGATTAAAATCAGAAAGAAAAGCAAGGATCCAGGAGAAACCATTCACTAGCTTCCATGTGTTCCCTTTCCCAATGGTGTGGCACCTTAGAGTTTAAGAATAACATTTCAGGAAGTATATCTACCCTTGAATCTGATTTATATGGTTAGACTTTGAGTGAAAGTCTCTCAGTCGTGTCCGACTCTTTGCAACCCCATGGACCATACAGTCCATGGAATTCTCCAGGCCAGAATACTGGAGTGGGTAGCCTTTCCCTTCTCCCGGGGATCTTCCCAACCCAGGGATCGAACCCATGTTTCCTGTACTGCAGGCAGATTCTTTACCAGCTGAGCCACAGGGAGGCCCAAAAGTAATGGAGTGGGTATCATATCCCTTCTCCAGCAGATCTTCCCGACCCAGGAATCAAACAGGGATCTCCTGCATTGCAGGCAGATTCTTTACCAACTGAGCTATCAGGGAAGAGCCCAAACTGATGACTTTGAACTGATGCTATTATAGGATGAGATTTGGGGATTTATGGAAAGTGAATGTATTTTGTTTGAGGAAGGGATTGAATCATTAAAGGAGAAAGAAAAAACTGTCTTAGTCTATGAAATGGGTCCTAATGATCTTGGTGATGTTCACAACCTTGTGTGATCCCCTTCTCACTCCTATGGGCTGGGTCTAGAAACTTGCTTCTAATTAATAGAAAATGGTACAAGTGATGGGGTATTGCTCTAGAAACCAAATTCCAAATATACTCTGGCTTTCTTCTTGCTCTTTTGCTTTAATGTTCTCTCTTTCTGTCTCAGAACCCTGGTGGGAGAAACAAGACTGTGATAAATATAATTCAGAAGTGCTAGGTGCTAAGTTAGCATAAACGAGGGCTACCAATTCCATAATACAGAGTTTCTCAAACTCAACACTATTGACATTTGAGGCCAGTTAATTCTTTATAATCTGGAGCTTTTCCATGCATTGTAGGATATTTAGCAGCACCCCTGGTCTTTAACTCCTAAATGCAAGTAGTAGCTAGTAGCTTTCCAATAGTGACAGTCAAATATGGCTTCAGATTGTGCCACAATTCCCCTAGAGGAAAAAACACTCTTGGTTGAAAGCCAGATGTTCTGTCAGGTGAGTAGAGTTATTTAATACATTAGGAATTGTAATTTACTTAAAGAGACTGCAGGCCTATGAAAGTGAGTGCATCTCATGACATTGGGCAGGCTTTAGCAATATCAGGATCACTTCTAGAATCTTATGATTTCCACACATTCAAATTTTTAGGAGCATTATATTTTGTTTTCTCTGTGTGTGCTTTAGGGTAGACTTGAGAATCATTATATAATTGAATCCTGTTACTATCACATAAAGTGAGCAAGTGTTAAAATAAAAAGAATATTACCTACCTCATATAATATATACTATTGCTTTCTCTCTATGAAACCACTTTTTTACAACTCAGCATTCTGAAAATTAAGTACTATTATAAACCTTTTTGCTCATGCCTATTAAATTTACCATTGATGCTAAAATTACAATGATTACTTATTGATGATATCTAGCATAATTGCAGTGAACAGTTTTGCCTTGGGCAAATTAAGCTGGAAACCCTAGTTACAGTTTAAGTTAAGACTCACAAATGACATTAGAAATAGATATGAAATGACAAAGACCAAGAAAGAAGAAACCCATTGACAAACAGAATAGCAAAGGGCATGTTATAATATAGACTTAGTCAAAATAACAAGTCATTCTGTACTTGAATTCATCCTCCATTAATACTGATTAGTTTTGAAATGTAGTCTTTGAATAATGGCAAGTAGAATATTATATGACTAGCCATATAGACATTTATTTTTAATCAAGAGAATAAGTGAGCTATTGAACTAATTAAGGGCATCTAAGGGTGTTAAATTGTGTCTCTCTGATTTCTCTTGGAAGTATACTAGCATTTAATGACAAACTAATTGATATAATCTATAGCTTGAACTTGTGATTGAACAACAAAGTTGACATTTTCCTCTTGACACAGAGATGCTTATTTATAAGTAGAGATTTTCTACAAAAATTTTCAGACATTTAAAAATTTAATCTTATATGATAATTAAACATTACTTTTTATCAGTGGAAAAAAACAGTGAATGTAGAAAAGTGTAGAAAAGCTAGTGATCATATAAAGACAGAAAAAACCTTACATTCCATTAAAAAACTACAACCTTTAACATTTGGGTGCAATTTATAATACTTGCCTCTAAGTATTTTTTCACATCACACATATTTAGGTATTATAATTTTATACAAGTCGTAGTAAGAGCTAATATTTATGACGGATTTCTGTGTGAGGTATGCTATAGTCCCTTTACATGCAATATTTCATTCGTTGCTCACAATGGCCCAATGAGGTAAATCATATGATTGTCCTTACTTTCTGGGCTTCCCTGATGGCTCAGACAGTAAAGAACCTGCCTGCAATGGAAGAGAAATTGGTTCAGTCCCTGGGTCGGGAAGATCTCATTGAGAAGGGAATGGCTATCCATCCAGTATTCCTGCCTGTAGACCCCCATGGATAGAGGAGCCTGGCAGGTAATAGTCCATGGGGTTGCAAAAGAGTTGGATGCAACTAAGCAGCTAACACATTCACTTTCATCATTTTACAGATAAGGAACCAGAGATATGGAGAAGTTAAGTAACTCACCTGCACAACATCATCAAGCTAACTAGTAGTTAACTGAGATTAGGTTTCCACTCCACAGCCTAAGTGTGGAGGTGCCATGTACATTATATCATGTTACCTGTATGGAAATAACTTCTAAAATCTTTTAAAAATGTTTTTTCATGTTTTTGGTAAATGTATTACTGGAAACCAGTCCATCCTAAAGGAAATCAGTCCTGAATATACATTGGAAGGACTGATGCTGAGGCTGAAACTCCAATACTTTGGTCACCTGATGCAAAGAACTGACTCACTGGAAAAGACCCTGATGCTGGGAAAGATTGAAGGTAGGAGGAGAGGGGGATGACAGAGGATGAGACAGTTGGATGGCATCACCAACTCAATGGATGTGAGTTTGCCTAAGCTTCTGGAGTTGGTGATGTAGGGAAGCCTGGCATGCTGCAGTCCATGGAGTAGCAAAGAGTTGGACACAACTAAGCGACTGAAATGAACTGAACTGATTACTAGAAATATACAACTTACCTCATAGTAACTCTTTTATTGACTATTTAGTCTATTTTTAATTTGCCACTAGTACAAATAATATTTCAACAAAATATTGGGCAGAAACATTTTTAGCATATCTTATGGTATTTTAGAATAAATGACTATGGTACATTTAATATGTCAAAGATATAAACATGTTCAGAGACTTAAAAAACATATTGCTTTGCAAACACATATTTTATTGATTTAGGCTCCCACCAGCAAAATGAGGGACTGCTTATTTTTTAGCAGTTGTAGCACTTTAGTGTGATTTGACTAAACTAGAGACTCAATGACGGAGAAGGCAATGGCAACCCACTCCAGTACTCTTGCCTGGAAAATCCCATGGATGGAGGAGCCTGCTAGGCTGCAGTCCATGGGGTCGCTAAGAGTTGGACACGACTGAGCAACTTCGCTTTGACTTTTCACTTTCAAGCATTGGAGAAGGAAATGGCAACCCACTCCAGTACTCTTGCTGGGAGAATCCCAAGGTCAGCGGAGCCTGGTGGGCTGCTGTCTATAGGATTGCACAGAGTTGGACACAACTGAAGTGACTTAGCAGCAGCAGCAGAGATTCAATATAATAGCAAATTTGGAAAACTCAGCAGTGGCCACAGGACTGGAAAAGGTCAGTTTTCATTCCAATCCCAAAGAAAGGCAATGCCAAAGAATGCTCAAACTACCGCACAATTGCACTCATCTCACACACTAGTAAAGTAATGCTCAAAATTCTCCAAGCCAGGCTTCAGCAATATGTGAACCGTGAACTTCCAGATATTCAAGCTGGCTTTAGAAAAGGCAGAGGGACCAGAGATCAAACTGCCAACATCCACTGGATGATCGAAAAAGTAAGAGAATATCAGAAAAACATCTATTTCTGCTTTATTGACTATGCCAAAGCCTTTGACTGTGTGGATCACAATAAACTGTGGAAAATTCTGAAAGAGATGGGAATAACAGACCACCTGACCTGCCTCTTAAAAACCTGTATGCAGGTCAGGAAGCAACAGTTAGAACTGGACATGGAACAACAGACTGGTTCCAAATAGGAAAAGGAGTATGTCAAGGCTGTATATTGTCACCCTGCTTATTTAACTTATATTCAGATACACTTATATTCAGAGAAACACTGGGCTGGATGAAGCACAAGCTGGAATCAAGATTGCCAGGAGAAATATCAATAACCTCAGATATGCAGATGATACCACCCTTATGGCAGAAAGTGAAGAAGAACTAAAGGGCCTCTTGATGAAAGTGAAAGAGGAGAATGAAAAAGTTGGAAAAGCTCAACATTCAGAAAACAAAGATCACGGTATCTGGTCCCATCACAAATAGTTGGGGAAACAGTGGAAACAGTGGCTGACTTTATTTTTCTGGGCTCCAAAATCATAGCAGATGGTGATTGCAGCCATGAAATTAAAAGAGGCTTACTCCTTGGAAGGAAAGTTATGACCAACCTAGATAGCATATTCAAAAGCAGAGACATTACTTTGCCAACAAAGGTCTGTCTAGTCAAGGCTATGGTTTTTCCAGTAGCCATGTATGGATGTGAGAGTTGGACTATAAAGAATGCTGAGCACCGAAGAACTGATGCTTTAAACTGCAGTGTTAGAGAAGACTTTTGAGAGTCCTTTGGACTGCAAGGAGATCCAGCCAGTCCATCCTAAAGGAGATCAGTCCTGAATGTTCATTGAAAGGACAGATGTTGAAGCTGAAACTCCAGTACTTTGGCCACCTGATGTGAAGAACTGACTCATTTGAAAAGACCCTGATGCTGGGAAAGATTGAGGGCAGGAGGAGAAGGGGACAACAGAGGATGAGATGGTTGGATGGCATCACCCACTTGATGGACATGGGTTTGGGTGGACTCCGAGAGTTGGTGATGGACAGGGAAGCCTGGTGTGCTGCAGTTCATGGGGTTGCAAAGAGCCGGACATGACTGAGCAACTCAACTGAACTGAGAGATCTTTCTGTTTCTGCTTTGTGGTGAGAGGGCATGATTTTTCTTTTTCTTTTCCTTGTTTCATCAACTTCAAATTGCCTACAAAAAGTTTAGAAAAGAAAGGACCTACAAACACTCAATTAAGAGTTCTTTCTATTTAAGGGAGTGCCAAGTAAATGAAAAAACTTTAATAAACTCTGATTTTAGAAAATAAATGTTCATGTTAATTTTATTGATCCCACAACTTTCATTACTCTTTGATATATAGTGTGTGATTAGCAAGGACAATTAGCAATTAGTGATGAAGAGTTATGTTGCTTTATGATGTTGTTCTTGACACACACATCTTCATGGAAATGGTGACTAAAGGTGCAGAAAGTAGTAATATTGAAAGGATTATGAGACAATCACAATGGGTAACTTTTGTGTTTCTTTGGAGGATAAAAATTGCTTGTCTCTAATAAACCAGGTTTGATCTTCTACAGATCCCAGACTGTTAGCTTCTGAAGACTGAATGGTTGGTTGCATCCCCCTGATGCATGGGGAACCTGTGGTTGTATTAAGACTGTTTGAAGTGAAGTGAAGTCGCTCAGTTGTGTCCGACTCTTTGCGACCCCATAGACTGTAGCCTACCAGGCTCCTCTGTCCACGGGATTTTCTAGGCAATAGTACTGGAGTGGATTGCCATTTCCTTCTCCAGGGGATCTTCCCAACCCAGGGCTCAAACCCATATCTCCCACATTGTAGACAGACGCTTTACCGTCTGAGCCACCAATTAAATTTTTAGTGTGCAGTAAGCATTTTCTGCTGAAAATTACCATATTTTACTAAAAATAGCAAAATACAAATATATGAAATTTAAATTTTCTGACAATCTCTCCTGGTTGTTCCTTTTTTAGTATGTCAGTTCACCATTGTGTACACTTGATCAAACAGGAAACATCTATCTTTTACAACTTTTTAAGTTACTTAAATTTTAGCCTAAATGTGACTATTTCTACCTGCCAAAACAATAATGTGTTTTGAACTACCTACACTGGTATGTTTTGACTATTAGTACTGGTATGTACATTAATTTATCTGGGGTCAAACTGCATTAATTCAGGAAACCCAGAATGTGACTTTTTTTTAGCATATAAGCATTCAGAAAATTTAATAGGCATTAATATTCAACAAAATACCTTTCTCTACTTGAAAAGTAATATATTTGAGAAGTCTGTTTAATATACCAGGTACCATAAGGTATACAGAAGGTTTTTGTCCTTAAGATTGTATTTATTTTAAAGAATACAGTCGTTATATTTAGAAATACCATTGTTTCAGTTCAGTTCAGTCGCTCAGTCGTGTCCTACTCTTTGCGACCCCATGAATTGCAGCATGCCAGGCCTCCTTGTCCATCACCATCTCCCGGAGTTCACTCAGACTCAAGTCCATCGAGTCCATGATGCCATCAAACCATCTCTCCTCTGTCGTCCCCTTTTCCTCCTGCCCTCAATCCCTCCCAGCATCAGGGTCTTTTCCAATGAGTCAACTCTTTACATGAGGTGGCCAAAGTACTGGAGTTTCAGCTTTACCATCATTCCTTCTAAAGAACACCCAGGACTGATCACCTTTAGAATGGACTGGTTGGATCTCCTTGCAGTCCATGGGACTCTCGAGTCTTCTCCAACACCACAGTTCAAAAGCATCAATTCTTCGGCGCTCAGCCTTCTTCACAGTCCAACTCTCACATCCATACGTGACTACTGGAAAAACCATAGCCTTGACTAGATGGACCTTTGTTGGCAAAGTAATGTCTCTGCTTTGTAATATGCTATCTAGGTTGGTCATAACTTTCCTTCCAAGGTGTAAGTGTCTTTTAATTTCATGGCTACAGTCACCATCTGCAGTGATTTTGGAGCCCCCCAAAATAAATTCTGACACTGTTTTCACTGTTTCCCCATCTATTGGCCATGAAGTGAGGGGACTAGATGCCATGATCTCGTTTTCTGAATGTTGAGCTTTAAGCCAACTTTTTCACTCTCCTCTTTCACTTTTGTCAAGAGGACCTTTAGTTCTTCTTCACTTTCTGCCATAAGGGTGGTGTCATCTGCATATCTGAGGTTATTGATATTTCTCCTGGCAATATTGATTCCAGCTTGTGCTTCTTCCAGTCCAGCGTTTCTCATGATGTACTCTGCATAAAAGTTAAATAAGCAGGGTGACAATATACAGCCTTGACATACTCCTTTTCCTATTTGGAACCAGTCTGTTTTTCCATGTCCAGTTCTAACTGTTGCTTCCTGACCTGCATACAGGTTTTTAAGAGACAGGTCAGGTGGTCTGTTATTCCCATCTCTTTCAGAATTTTCCATAGTTTATTGTGATCCACACAGTCAAAGGCTTTGGCATAGTCAATAAAGCAGAAATAGATACTTTTCTGGAACTCTCTGGCTTTTTTGATGATCCAGTGGATGTTGGCAATTTGATCTCTGGTTCCTCTGCATTTTCTAAAACCAGCTTGAATATTTTACAGTAATTTAATTAAACTAACTAGTTAATATTCCATAAATTTATTGAATTCAAGGTAATCAGTGGACAGAAAAGTATTTATAGCACTCCATTTCCTATATAGATTTAAAGGGATACCTCATGGTGTGTGTTTAAGAGAATAACTGCTGGCTTATTGTGTATTTGCCTAAAAACCAAATAGAATATACTATGCATGCTAATTCACGTCAGTTGTGTCTGACTCTGTGCGACCCCATAGATGGCAGCCCACCAGGCTCCCCTGTCCCTAGGATTCTCCAGGCAAGAACACTGGAGTGGTTGCCATTTCCTTCTCCAATGCATGAAAGTGAAAAGTGAAAGTGAAGTCTCTCAGTCGTGACCCCATGGACTGCAGCCCACCAGGCTCCTCCATCCACAGGATTTTCCAGGCAAGAGTACTGGAGTGGGGTGCCAGACATAAAAATATAAAAAATTCTCCCAAATAATCTGTGCCTTATGAACTTAATTCATCATTATAAAATAGGACTCTTGGCAAAACGTCCTGATCAGGAATCCTCGTGGAGCTATTGATTTCACTTTTTCTCTGCCCATGAAGAGTTCTTTTTTTGATGAATGAAAAATTGAATAAGCAGTGCACACCAATACACTACTATATCTAGAAAAAAATGCAAGCTACTTAGACTTATTTGAAATTTAGGTAAAATAATATGTCAGTGTAATATTTCTGGCAGATTAACTATAAAGTGACTTTTTATTACTATCTACATATTTTATATGTTTATATAGCATATATATAACATAATAAAATATTATATATCTAACATAATGTACTTATATTTGTATTGTATCAAAATTATTAGGCATATCAGAAGAAGAAATAAGGAAATATATAATTTATAATTGTTTCAAATAGAATAAAATGGAAGAAAACATAAATAAATTGATAGTTCTTGTTCACAGATTTTATAGAACCCCTCAAATCCCTCAAATTGTCAAAACAATCTTGAAAAAGAACAAAACTGAAGCCATCATGCTCCCTGATTTCAAACTAATTACAAAGTTATAGTAATTAAAACAATATTAAATATTAAAAATAGACACATAGTGGAATAGAACAGAGCCCAGAAATAAACTCATACATATATGTTCAATTATATGTGATAAAAGAAACAGTAATAAACAATCAAGAAATGACAGTCTGTTCAATAAATGGTGTTTGGGAAAATCAGAGAGCCACGTGCAAAAGAATAAAACTTGACCACTGTCTTGCGTGATGCGTAACAATAACTAAAATGGACTAAAGAACGTAACACATAAAACCATGAAAATTAGGGAAGTAAACAAAGGCAATCTCCTTGACATAGATCTTGCTGATGATTTCTTGAATCTGACATTAAAGCAAAAGTATCAAAGCCAAAAATAAATAAGTGGAACTACCTTATACTAAAAATCTTTTGAACAGCAAAAGAAATCATCAACAAAATGAAAAGATAGCCTACTGAATGGGAGAAAATATTTTCAAACCATGTAACTGTTAAGGGGCTAATACCCAAATATATAAAGAACTCATACAAATCAATGGCAAAAAGAGAAAAAGACAGACAATCTGAAGATTGAATAGACAGAAGATCTAAATTGAGTAGGCAGAAGATCTGAACGGACATTTTCAAAAGATATCCAGTTTGCCAACAGGCACTTGAGAAGATACTCAACATCATTAATCATCAGGGAATTGCAAATCAAAACCACAGTGAGATATTACTTCAAACATGTCATAGGGGCTAGTATCAAAAAGGCAGGAAATAACAAGTGTTGATGAAGATATGGTGAAAAGGAATTTCTTTTGGTTTTTGCACTGTTGGCGGGGAGGTAAATGGGTGCAGCCAGTGTGGAAAACATTATGGAAGTCTCTCAAAAATTAAAAATAGAACTACTATATGAACCAAAAATTCCATTTCTGTGTGTTTGTCCAAAGAAAATAAAAATACTCAAAAAGATATATGCACCTGCATGTTTGATACAGCATTATTTATAATGGCTAAGATATGGAAAAAACCTAAGTGTCTGTTGATGGAAGAGCAGATAAAAAGTTGTAGTATTTATAAAATGGAATATTATTTAGCCATAAAAATAGTGAAATTTTGCCATTTGTGACAAACATGAATGGACTTTGAGAACATTATGCTAAGTGAAGCGAGTTAGATAAGTCGGATGGGAAAAGAAATATCTTATGATTCATATATGTGGAGTCTAAAAGAAAAATAGAAAAAAATATATCAAGTTTAAAGATACAGAGAATGAATTGAAGGTTATCAGAGATGCAAGTGGAGGAGTGAGAAAAAAATGAGTGAAGGGATGAAAGGTAAAAAAGAAAACATAGCATTAAAAAGCAAAACACTAACACAAATTTTGTAAACCTCAAACAACCAAACGGATATTACTAAATCCATTCACAAAAAGTCCTTAATTTTATGTCTTTCTAACAAGTTTGATTAGCTGGTTTCCTAACCCATAATAAATTACTAGTTAAAAAACATTAGGTTTAAATCTTATGTTTTGATTTTATAGTAGCACCTTTGAATATGTGGTCCCCTGTCTTTATTGCTGTAATCTACTTTGATATTGAAGCATATTTAAATATGGTGGTGGTGTATCTCACTATGTATAGTGAGTACAATTTGTAGTATTCTAAATTTCTAATAGAACATTTAAAATTATAATAGAACATCTAAAATTCTAATAGAACATTTCTTAATGTTCTTTATTTACTAGATTTTATTTATATGTTTTGATGTTTGAGGTTTTGAAAGATAAATAGAGTTGTGGTTGGAATTTGACAGTGTATAAGGCTGTAATCTAGAGAATTTAACCAGAAACAAAAATACTAATAAATTATAAACTAGAATAGAAAGAGTATGGTCAGCACATTTTTTGGATTTGCTTTTGTTCACCATTCATTTTGGCAGACTCATAAGTGATATATGTAACCTCAAAACCTCAAAAACCACATACTCAAATTTAATTTGTAATGACAGTCAGTAGAAAAATTAAACTTATCCCAAGTTTAATTTCTTACCTCCAGAAAATCAGCACCTCTCCTATTTCCCCTTAGGACACTAATGAAATAGGGCACATAAGGTATTTTGTGAACTGGTAAACTTTAACATCTATCCGGTTATTTTCTTTTTTGAGTCACTTCCAAACATGTGTCTCTCTAGCTTCTTCTGTATACTGTAGTTTGTTTCAGGTGGTCTTATATTTGTTTCTGCAACAGGAATTTAAAGAAAGGAACTCAGGTTAATGAAGGGTAAGATCATGCCAAATCAATCATTCAGACATTCCACTAGTCATTTCATCATCAATTATTTAATTTAGAATACCCATATCACAAATCAGTTCAGTTCAGTTCAGTCGCTCAGTCGTGTCCGACTCTTTGGGACCCCATGAATCGCAGCACGCCAGGCCTCCCTGTCCATCACCAACTCCCGGAATTCATTCAGACTCACATCCATCGAGTCAGTAATGCCATCTAGCCATCTCACCCTCTGTTGTCCCCTTTTCTCCCTGACCGCAATCCCTCCCAGCATCAGGGTCTTTTCCAATGAGTCAACTCTTCGCATGAGGTGGCCAAAGTACTGGAGCTTCAGCTTTAGCATCATTCCTTCCAAAGAAATCCCAGGGCTGATCTCCTTCAGAATGGACTGGTTGGATCTCCTTGCAGTCCAAGGGACTCTCAAGAGTCTTCTCTAACCCCACAGTTCAAAAGCATCAATTCTTTGGTGCTCAGCCTTCTTCACAGTCCAACTCTCACATCCATACATGACCACTGGAAAATAATTCTTAGTATAATTTTCTGTAAAACAACTGTGATAAGAAATAGCAGACAGTTAAAGCATATATGAATATGTTCCACATGGTCTAGAATGAGAAGAAACACATGAATAAAATGAGAGAAATGGAGGCAAATGGAAACTCTAAAGATGAACAACTAAAATACCTAAAATTAAAAATACACTGGATGGGGACTAACGCACATTAGGCATAGCAGAAAAAAGATTGATGCATTTGAAGACATAGCAATAGAAACTATTCGGACTAAAAAAGGCTGAAAAAAACCTGGCTATAAGTAAATCATGGGAAAATGTGAATCGAAAAGCAGAGAAAACCACTGTGATAAGCATTGGGCTCTTCCTACATGCCAGGTCCTGTGATCAGCATTTCACATAACATTTCATTTACCACTAGGAGGTGGGTACTGCATTTGTCCCTGTTTTTATGCGAGGAAGACAAGAAATCATAACAATGAATTTAAGCAAATTTTAATTATAAAACAAATTTTATTTATAAAACACTAAAATTTTCCAAGATGTTTATTTTCATGTTATAAATTCAAGCATCTTAAGTCTACTGAAGATCAAAATAGAACTGGATGATAAGCTGGATAATTATTATTAATTATAAACATTAACAGTTTTACTTAACCTTATATAATTAGCTGAACCAAGAACACAGATAAAATTTCTTACCTCATTTTTATTTGTTGTTTCATTTCTATGAATCCTTCTATGGTCACACCAGGTCAAACAGTTTTGGATAAGGTAAAGCTTTAAAGATGAAGTTGGAAAAACTAGATTTTAAAACACCAACCAGAATTCCACAAGTGGAAGAAGGTTTATAAGGCAGAGAGAACACTTGAGGAAAGGCCCAAGCAATGAAGCCCTCCAGATGTGTATAAGAAGCAACAGATAATATATGTTGACTGAAGCAGAGATTTCACAGAGGGACTTATTACAAGAAAGCCAGAAAAATATGTTCAAACTAAATCAGTGAAAACTTCAGATGCCACAGGATTTAATATAGAAGCATGCGTGTGCTGTGTGCTCAATCCCTCGGTCATGTGTGATTCTTTGCAACCTCATAGACTGTACCCCGACCCTAACCCTGAAGGCTCCTCTGTCCGTGGGGTTCTCCAGCCAAGAATATTGAAGTGGGCTGCCATTTCCTCCTCCAGAGGATCTTCCCGACCCATGGATCAAACCCACATCTCTTATGTCACCTGCATTTCAGGTGGAATCTTCACCACCTATGTGGGTTTGGGAAACCCGTATAGAAGCATAGACATTTAAATATCAGCTATCTGAAGTCTGGCACTTAGCATATGAGGTCATCTCCACCCTTAATATCACCCCAACAATTATCCTTAACACAGAGAGATAACTGAGTTTAGTTAGGAAGATTTTTATATATGTCTGGTAGATCTGATGAGCGAATAAAAGGAAATGCGCTTTCTCTTTTAGAGTGTAAAAAGCCCAACTATTTTACCTGTAAACCAGAAAGAGTGGGGAACATGACCCAGGCGGGATAGACAAGCACGAAAGAGGAGCTTAAGAGATGTGAGGCCATTAATAACATCAAGGGAAGCTGTGTTAGCCTCAGCATTGATTAGAAGCTGCTGGAGGCCACCAGCAGAGGCTGTGCTTGCAGCACAGAAGAGACAGTGTTGTGAAGGGACAGACATAGAAGAGATGTGGCAAAAAATAGTCACCTACTGTTCATTCATTTTAAAATTCTCCATTGAACTATTAAGTCTGAAATATAGAAGTGGTATGGAGTATCGGTTTTTCTGTTTCATGAAAACATGACAGGAAATGGTCTCTTCCCTGGTTTCTATCCAAACTCCAAAAGAGAAAGTCATATTTAGGAAAGAATTTTTAGACCTATGAAATTTAATACTCTTGAAAAAATGAAAGTGTCAATTGCTCAGTTGTGTCCGACTCTTTGCGACCCTGATCCTGACCCCGTGGATGGTAGCCTGCCAGGGTCCTCTGTTCATGGAATTCTCCAAGCAAGAATATTGGAGTGAGTAGCCATTCCCTTCTCCAGGGGATCTTCCTGAGCCAGAGATTGAACCTGGGTCTCCCACATTGCAGTCAAATTCTTTACTGTCTGAGCCACTAGGGAAGCCCCTTTAAAATCTTAGACGTATGCAATTTAATCTCTGGTTCTTGCATCAGTATGACCATTGACAGGCTACATTACCAACCACATTAACTTGGTTCCAAAGCAAAATTTCTTTCATTATAGCTGTAATTTTATGCTCTTGGATATTCTTTTCTGTAGCAACAGCTGTCCGGTGGACCCCTATTATTTTGTCCTTTTGTTTTCCTCAAGAAAACGTCCACTGCTGCTCAGTATTGAAGCAAGAATATTTAACAATATTAGCAAGTTTTCTTTACCTTTTCTTCTTACTCAATTCTCCACAAAGAAGTGATAATGGATTAATAAATTGGCAAAATGTACCAGTTTTTTTGTTATGCCTTATTCTTATGGACAGGGATTAAAGGGGATTCCTCTTTTGTAGTTTTTTCCTCTTTTCTCCTGCAAAGGAGCTTGTATGTCTTCTTTCCTTGGGTTGTCAAACTCAACCAACCAGTTTGTGCTACTGCAGATAATGACTATTATTTGTCTAGCTGCTATTCTTTCTCTCTGGGTAAGATAGTCATACCAAAACAGTATCAGAAAGATTATTTAAGATACCAAGATAA
The DNA here is from genome assembly GCF_003369695.1 of Bos indicus x Bos taurus. Classification (NCBI taxonomy): domain Eukaryota; kingdom Metazoa; phylum Chordata; class Mammalia; order Artiodactyla; family Bovidae; genus Bos; species Bos indicus x Bos taurus. The sequence goes on along the minus strand of NC_040078.1, from coordinate 41,394,817 downwards.
CAGATTCCATCTGTAGGCTATCATGCTCTTTAAACTTCCATTTTCAGTTCAGTTCAGTTCAGTCGCTCAATCATGTCCAACTCTTTGCGACCCCATGAATTGCAGCACGCCAGGCCTCCCTGTCCATCACCATCTCCCGGAATTCATTCAGACTCACATCCATCGAGTCAGTAATGCCATCTAGCCATCTCATCCTCTGTCGTCCCCTTCTCCCCCTGCCCCCAATCCTTCCCAGCATCAGGGTCTTTTCCAATGAGTCAACTCTTCGCATGAGGTGGCCAAAGTACTGGAGTTTCAGCTTTAGCATCAGTCCTTCTAAAGAACACCCAGGACTGATCTCCTTTTGAATGGACTGGTTGGATCTCCTTGCAGTGCAAGGGACTCTCCAGAGTTTTCTCCAACACCACAGTTCAAAACCATCAATTCTTCAGTGCTCAGCTTTCTTCACAGTCCAACTCTCACATCCATACATGACTACTGGAAAAACCATAGCCTTGACTAGATGGACCTTTGTTGGCAAAGTAATGTCTCTGCTTTTGAATATGCTATCTAGGTTGGTCATAACTTTCCTTCCAAGGAGTAAGCGTCTTTTAATTTCATGGCTGCAATCACCATCTGCAGTGATTTTGGAGCCCAGAAAAATAAAGTCTGACACTGTTTCCCCAACTATTTCCCATAGCTGTGAAAAGAAGAGAAACGAAAAGCAAAAGAGAAAAGGAAAGAAATAAGCATCTGAATGCAGAGTTCCAAAGAATAGCAAGAAGAGATAAGAAAGCCTTCCTCAGCATTCAATGTAAAGAAATAGAGGGAAACAACAGAATGGGAAAGACTAGAGATCTCAAGAAAATTAGAGATACCAAGGGAACATTTCATGCAGAGATGGGCTCGATAAAGGACAGAAATGGTACAGATCTAACAGAAGCAGAAGATATTAAGAAGAGGTGGCAAGAATACATAGAACTGTACAAAAAAGATCTTCACAACCAACATAATCACGATGGTGTGATCACTCACCTAGAGCCAGACATCCTGGAATGTGAAGTCAAGTGGGTCTTAGAAAGCATCACTGCGAACAAAGCTAGTGGAGGTGATGGAATTCCAGTTGAGCTATTTTAAATCCTGAAAGATGATGCTGTGAAAGTGCTGCCCTCAATATGCCAGCAAATTTGGAAAACTCAGCAGTGGCCACAGGACTGGAAAAGGTCAGTTTTCATTCCAATCCCAAAGAAAGGCAATGCCAAAGAATGCTCAAACTTCCATTTTAGTTGTATTCAATTCACTACTGTATACTTGCTGCAAAAGTTTGAGGGGGAATTTATCATGTCATTCAACTAGAATCTCCTATATAAAGCTCTCCTCGAGACTGGTTTAGAATTCTACTTGAAGAAAGTCAATGTTTTCACAAGCAAATGGTACACGGCTTCAATCTCTTTTATACACAAAACATTATACCAAATTGTGTTTCTTTTCTTGCTCCCAAAAAGGATAGATTCAAACTTGAAACTGACCACAGCAACTATGTTGATACATGTTTTAGTAATGCAGTAGTCCCCAGCTTTCCATGGCTTTGTTTTTACACATTACTTTGTCATTTCATTATTTATATTGTTGATGTTAGTAATCTCAAATCCTTTGTTTGGAGAGGCAGAGTGGATACAAATGTGGCTACAATTCAAGTTATATCAAATGAGAACCCACTCAGTGCTTTTCATTGTCCTGCTGCTGCTGCTGCTGCTAAGTTGCTTCAGTTGTGTCCGATTCTGTTGTGACCCCATAGACGGCAGCCCACCAGGCTCCCCTGTCATTGTCCTAGCCACTAGCAAATCAAAATACGGAAGTGTTGACACTGATATTAGAGAACTCATATTTAAATGAAAAATATAGATAGGCCTGAGGAATTAATAATTATAAGGCATTATTATAAAGTTATGTACAAAGTTGAATGGGAGAAATTGAAAGTACCTTATAACTTAGATTGGGAGAGTTTTCTTAGGAATAAAGACATTTTATTTGATGAATAATAGTTTTATAGGTACAGAACACAGAAATATGTCTTTTCTTAAAGAAAAACCTGTAGAGATAGAGAGAGAGATTTATTTGTTGAAAGTATATGATGTTATAAGGAAAATGAGTATAATTGTAAGTCTACACTGTCTGATGGTGTAAGACAATATTGTAAACTGCAGCCCACAGAGCCTAAAATATTCATTATTTAATATTTACAGGACAAGTCTGTGATACTCTGGTATAGGGTATAGTTTGGTAGGGGTTCAACAGGGGTAGAAAGTGAAGCCAGAGATTTTTTTGAAAAAGTCTCATATGCTAAGAAGTTTGAACTTTAGCCTAAGAGAATGGTATGCAATGTGGTGGCTTTGTGATGTGTCACTTTGGCTAGAGTGAAACCCATAGCCCAGAATTTCCTTCTCTAAGTATTTCCAGTTAGGCTAGACCATAACAGAGAATTCTGTGCTACGTATGGAGGTGAGAAGTAAAGCAATAGGCATTTTCTAGTGGGCATGTGTTGTCTCCAATCTGGTGGCTAATCCTGTTAGTATCAGGGCAGCAGTCTTGTATCTGTTTAGCCTTCCCCTGAATTCTCCTTCAGTTTCTGTGACTCTTGAGACAGGAGAATGATTAGCTGCACTATGAAGAAACCTTTTATTTCTGAAGTTATGTTAAAAGTCAAAATCAAGGAATGAGTATTACCTAGTGTCAGGCATACAAAAATGTTTTCCTCGGATGATGAAATATATAGACATTGGATCAAGGTTTCCTTAAGAAATTTTACCACAGATTCTCAAAATGGTATTACCACTCCTTCATAACAAAGTCAGGTATGTTTCAAATGATCTAAAATGATAAGTTCAGGTTTGTTTTCTGTGTATTGGTGTATAAATCAGATGTTGTTTTTAAATTATGCTACAGAGTTCAAGAATATTGGAGAAAGTCATTTGAGGAGAAACCGCTTTGGCCTTTGATTCTCTACCTAAACCTGTGAATATACACACACACACATACTCACACAAAACTGTGCTGTGAAATTTAGGAATTTGTGCAAGTATTCATCCTTGCAAGCAACATTGTGAAGACAAAATTTACCAAGAAAAAAATAAAAAAAGATTTAAGAAAAGATTGATATCTTTCCATAAGGAATCGAGTTCCAGTTTCCATTATAGTTACTATACTTTTAACCCCATGTACAATACCATTTCCAGCTGAACCATTATATAAACTCGGCTGGAGTGTACAAGAATAACTAACAACTATAATGAAGATATTGAATCATAAAGTAAAAGCTATCTCATGTTATTTGGACTCATTTTAGGAAGGAAAGGAAATGTATAGTGGATTTAACAATGCTTTCACCTCAGTGTCTCAAGTGAGTCTGTTATTAATGAAGAATTTTGTATTGCCAAGATTTTACTTTATATTTTACTTAATAACTTAATTCATATCTAGTCACTGTATACCAAATCATTAGCTTCAGATTGGTTCCTGTCCTTATCATAGCTGGGAGTAGAATCTTCCCTGAAACCTTTTAGCATTGTACATACATCTCCTTAATGGCATATGCTGATTTAATCCTGAAGTTTTAATAACTTGTTTAATTACTTAAAACTCTCAGATATTTAAAGATGTTTCTGTTTTTTATATGTATATTTAAAGAGTACTTTGTTAATACATTATGCACATTTTGTTGAAGAAAAATATTTATTAAATACTTTTTACTCTCGAGTCATTATAATAAAATATTTTGATATTTGATAGCTTTATGTTGAGTCATAAATTCTTTATGTATAATATATAGGAAATGCATATTAAATTCATAGACTTGAAAGTTTCCAAATTTTGCCCAATTACAGTAGCCTATATATTTAGTCCTATTTTAATCTAATCAATATTTTCCTTTTTCACAATTATAGATGAATCTGAGTGATGATGTTATAAATTTAGACTCAGAATTCTACCAAAAATTGGAACTTTCAGCATGCATTGGAATTAAGTTTTTATCTTAACAAATATTTAACACCACAGAATTAATTTTAGTAGACTGAGACATTTGCTCAGTTTTAATGTCTCAGTGGAGTTAAATCTCTAAATCAATTACTAATAATTGAGATACAAATGTTCTACTTAAAATGCAGTAATCAAAGTGCTCTTTCAATTCCTCAAGGATTCAATTTTAGTGATGTTATTTCAAGACATTTGATATTAGTCATTATTTCTTTTCATATTTACAGTCTTTTCCCACTGGACATTCACTCTGTGGAATTCTTAAAATAATTGAAAATTATAAACCCAGAGTAATGACATTTACCATTTTTCATTTCTATAGATTTTCAGTGTGGTGGAGCTAGACAGTTTTTCCTGTAATTCTTCATGCTTAAGGATACTGACCAAAAGTTAGAGTTCCTTGAGAGATTAGTGGGAGCACTATGCCTAGATGAATTTCACGAGTAAAAGAGTACAACCTTTAGACATTTTATTTTCCAGAAATAGAATTACTTCTTTCCTACCCTCCTGCCAAACCAACAAATTAAGTAGCTGGGATTCCCAGAGTACATCTCTTTTCCTTCAAGATGATTGCTCATTTAGGTGTTATTTTTCACTAAAGGATAACATCTATTGGTTAAAGTATGAAGCATGAGGTGTTTTTTTATGTTGATAAAACAGTATGACTACCGGTATTAAGGACTTGACAACCACATAGCTTCTTGAAGATTCCAATAGCCATGGAGATGCTCATTGGTTTGGATAATTTGGATTGTGAAGATGGTGATTTCATTCACAATTCTTAGGGTTTCATGCTTCAATTTTTGTAACTTCAAAATAATTGTAAAGTCTTCCTACTACTGCTAAGATTGAGGTCACTTAATCTATACTTCAAATTTCATTTCTTCCAAAATCTTGTGGTTTAGCGGAAAAAAAAAAATATATATATATATATATGAAGTGCTCTAACTCAATGGTATATGACTCAGAATAGTCATTCCTGTCACATTTCCAGAAATGCTCTTTGAAAAGGAAGTGTGGTATAAGACAGCAAAACATCTGACTTGGAGATCAGTAGACATATTTTCAAATATCAGTTCTTCAGTATTGGTTCCCTTGTATATTACACTTAACTTCTCTTCAACCTGTTTCCTCATCTACACGATGATGATATCAGTTGTTCAGGGGGTAAATTAAAAACAATAAATGTAATACAACTTCTTTCCCATTTCAGTCCTTTGAATTGTTCAAGTCTGTGATCTTAGATCCCACATAAAATCTCTCAACAAATGATTCTGTGTCTACCTTCCAAATATTCATTATTGATAACTTCTTACTCTCTCCACCACTACCATTTTGGATCAAGAACTTATTTATCTCACTAGATTGCTGTGATAGCCTCAATGTATTTTCATGCTTCAGCTCTTTCCCCTTATATAGTCTGTTCTCTAGACAGCTGGCAAGGCTATTATAATTTTAAAAAGTCAAGACATGACAATCTCCTCGCAAAATCCTCCAGAGGCTCTTCTGCCTCAGGGCCAAACTCCTTAAAACATACCTCAAAGCCCTAAAGAATCTCTTGATGAGGGTGAAGAAGGAGAGTGAGAAAACTGGCTTGAAATTCAACCTTAAAAAAAACTGAAATCATGTCATCCAGTCCCATCACTTCATGGCAAATAGAAGGAGGCTCCAGTTATTTTTTCTTAGCTCCAAAATCACTACAGACAGGAACTGCAACCATGAAATTAAAAGACAGTTGCTCCTTTGAAGGAAAGCTATGACAAACCTAGACAGCATATTAAACAGCAGAGACATCATTTTGCTGACAAAGGTCCATATAGTCAGAGCTATTGTTTTTCCAGTAGTTGTGTATGGATGTGAGTTGGATCATAAAGAAGGCTCAAAGTGAAAAGTGAAGGCACTTGGTCGTGTCCAACTCTTCCAACTCATGGACTGTAGCCTGCCAGGTTCCTCCATCCATGGGATTTTCCAGGCAAGAATACTGGAGTGGGTTGCCATTTCCTTCTCCAGGAGCTCTTCCTGACCCAGGGATCGAACTCAGGTCTCCCACACTGCAGGCAGACTCTTTACCATCTGAGCCACCAGGGAAGCCCAAAGAAGGCTGAGTGCCAAACAATTGATGCTTTCAAATAATGGTACTGGAGAAGACTCTTGAGAGTCCTTGGACTTCAAGGAGACTTCCAGTAAACCAGTCAATCCTAAAGGAAATCAACCCTGAATATTCACTGTAAGGACTGATGCTGAAGCCGAAGCTCCAATACTTTGGCCATCTGGTGCAAAGTGCTGACTTATTGGAAAAGACCTTGATGCTGGGAAAGATTGAGGGCAGGAGGAGAAGGGGATAACAGAGGATGAGGTGAATCACTAATCAGATGTATGGCAATAAGAAACTTACTGGGGTTAAGTGAAATGTTGAAAAACCCTAGAACGTACACTGACTTTTCAATTCCTAGTATTCTCACCTTTGATGGATTGGGATGAAGAAAAAAATAGAAAGTAAGGCATTATGTTACACTATGACTATAACCGTGACCCCATAGACTGTAGCCCGCCAGGCTTCTCTGTCCATGAAATTTTTCAGGCAGAAATACTGGAATGGGTTGCCATTTCCTCCTCTAGGATATCTTCCTAACCCAGTGATCAAACCCGTTTCTCCTGCATTGGCTTGTGGATTATTTACTAGCACTACCTAGGAAGCCCATTATATCATTCATTCATTGATGGACTGGGGTGAAAGAAAAATAGAAAGTAAGGCATTATGTTATATTTTTACCTGTGATTCTTGGGATATATAGAGGCAATAAGTATTACATATTAATAGATTATGGAGATACTGGCATTGGGATCTTTGAAAACATAACATCGTGGGTGAAATCTCATAAGCATCAACTGAAAAGTAGAAGGTTGCTATGGAAGTTTAAGGAAAGGTTCCTCTCCTCTAGTCTCAAGACAGAATCTGTTGAAAATCAAGTCAGGATCTATGTATAAGGGAGGTAAAATTGCAAAAGAGATAAATCCACAGCCTTGAAAGTGTCATTTTTTCCCTTGTATTTCCTCTTCTTAGTTAAGACCTTGATTGGAAGAATAAGATTTTGAGATCAGACAGTTTGATAAATGATTCCGTGGAACTCAGACCACTAATTTTCCCTCAACTTTCCATGTGTTGAAAAAAGATCTCTGCTCATTCTCAAAAGAGAGAAATCTCCCCTGCTAGAGATTTTTTTTTTAAGACTTCAACTGAAGCAGACACTATTCATCCTAGAAGAGGCAGCAATAAAATTTGACTACTACTTCAGATTTGGGTTTGTCTTCCTTTCCCACAGTGTGTTCTCCATTCTGACCAACAGAGTTTACCAAATGCCTAATCTTTTATGCATTAATCCTACACAACACTGCCTTCCAATTAGATACCCATTTTAAAACAACAACAAAAGCAAACTGTCAAGCAGTGGGTTTATGACCCTGGGATATATAGGTGTTAACACATATTTCATCAATTGCAAGTAGCTGGTTTAATATAACATGTAGCTTTTTTGAATAACATGGAATACTTAGCTAACAAGCCTTAAAGGGATTCACATCTATTGAAGTTGGGAGCTGATATTCAGAGTGTGGTAAATATGCTAAAATGGCTATTGATACATAATGTTTTATCTCCAGTGCTAGAATATGTAAATCCAGGAACCAAGAGATGGAAGTACCCCAGTGATCAACTTTCAGAATCTGTACTTTCTGTCTTCACTTCTTTAGATTCTGTTATAGTAAACATCCTGATTCCTTGTGATGGATAGAGTGCTTCTGCTTAGGGAATGCTATTTGTTCCTAGAAAATTAAGACTATTTCCAATTTATTTTGGCCTTTTCCTTCCAGCAGACCAGCAAGCAAAGAAAAAAATAACCGAACTGCCAAACTGAACTGTAATTGACTCCAAATAAAATGAGGAGCTAGGATTGCTCTTAAACAATGGAAGAGGAATATCCTAGAATATGATTTCTCATCAAAGTTTCTTGAGGCTTTTGGGGTTAGTTATAAATTTGAATATATGTTACAGCAGCTGTAGGCTGACAAGGGCAATGCAATGAAGAGTGCATCCCTTTTGGGAATTTGGGTCTCAGAGTAGCCAAATGTATCTGAAGGTGAGATAATCTAGAATAATGCTGAAAGATATATTTAATCAGTATTAAAATGACCTATGGATCAGTGGCTACATTGTTGATTGACTGTAGCTTATTTTTATAGCCTTCTTGCCTTAGGACTTTGCAGAGATTTCAGTAGACCATCAACTGTATAGTCACTCTGTTTTGGATTGGATTTCAGGGAAGAAACAAGTGGAACAGCATGGTGCAAGAAGTGATTTGTATTATATAACTCTCATGCACAACTTCATATCTAATTGTCTTCATTTGTTCACTTCCAGCCATGGCTATTGTGAAGCCAGTCTATACATACTCTGTTGTTATTGTTCAGTTGCTCAATTGTGTCTCTTTGTGACCCATTAGATTGCAGCACTCCAGGCTTCCCTGTTCATCACTATCTCCTGAAGCTTGCTCAAACTCATGTGCACTGAGTCAGTGATGCCATCCAATCATCTTGTCTCCTGTTGTCCCTTTCTCCTGCTGTTCTCTATCTTTCCCAGCATCAGGGTCTTTTCAAATGAGTCAGCTCTTCACATCAGGTGGCCAAAGTAATGGAGCTTCAGCTACAGCATCAGTCCTTCCAATGAATATTCAAGATTTCCTTTAGGATTAACTGGTTTGATCTCCTTGCAGTCCAAGAGACTCTCAAGAGACTTCTGTAACACCATAGTTTGAAAGCATAAATTCTTCAGTGTTCAACCTTCTTTCTGGTCCAACTCTAATATCCATACATGACTACTGGAAAAATCATAGCTTTGACCATACCGACCTTTTTTTGGTAAAGTAATGCCTCTGCTTTTTAATATGCTCTCTAGGTTTGTCTATGGGGTCACACAGAGTCGGACACAACTGAAGCGACTTAGCAGCAGCAGCAGCAGCAGCAGCAGCAGGTTTGTCATAGCTTTTCTTCCATACACACATACTCTGAGAGTATCTCAAATCAGTTACTTAGCTTCTTGTTCTTTACTGATGTCATACGCAGAGACCACGGGTAGTGGTGGCCACAGTGTGGATGCTACCGGGAATTTCTTGGTGTTCATTTTGGTAGTGTGGGGGAGTTAATGCTGTGGGGAGTAAACTTATGGTCAACAGGCCATGGGAACCCTTGAAAAAATGTCTTCCTCATTGTTATCCCCTTAACGGATTGTTTTGAATGAACTTCATAGAGCTTTTTAGGAGGACCCATGGGATGGAACAACCCCTTCTAGCAGTTGTGAACTCAATTACATATAGTGATATAGGTTTACCCTCATTCTTGATTTGCATCCAATGTTTCCTATGTTACTCACTTGCCTTTTATTTAAGTCTTGATTTCTGAGTTTGATTCATTGCAAATCATGTAACCCTTTAGAATGTAAAGTTCCATATGGTTAGTGATTTTTGTCCATTGTTCATTGCTCTGTCTCCAGTTCCTAATAGGGTAAACCTGCCAGAGTGCATGCTTTCATTAAACATTTATTAAACCAATATATTAGACAGTGCTCCTCTTGGGCACTTCATTTCAGTACTGCCCAACTGTCACCGTTTCGGTGTGCTTTAGAAATTTGCACATGCAACTGCTCTTGGCCTATTGAAGCTATTGTTCACATGCACAAGAGCTGTAAGGTGCTCAAACTACTGCACAATTGCACTCATCTCACACGCTAGTAAACTAATGCTCAAAATTCTCCAAGCCAGGCTTCAACAATAAGTGAACCGTGAACTTCCTGATGTTCAAGCTGGTTTTGGTAAAGGCAGAGGAACGCGAGATCAAATTGCCAACATCTGCTGGATCATTGAAGAAGCAAGAGAGTTCCAGAAAACATCTATTTCTGCTTTATTGACTATGCCAAAACCTTTGACTGTGTGGATCACAATAAACTGTGGGAAATTCTGTAAGAGATGGGAATACCAGACCACCTGATCTGCCTCTTGAGAAATCTGTATGCAGGTCAGGAAGCAACAGTTAGAACTGGACATGGAACAACAGACTGGTTCCAAATAGGAAAAGGAGTACGTCAAGGCTGTATATTGTCACCCTGCTTATTTAACTTATATGCAGAGTACATCATGAGAAACACTGGGCTGGAAGAAGCACAAGCTGGAATCAAGATTGCTGGGAGAAATATCAATAACCTCAGATATGAAGATGACACCACCCTTATGGCAGAAAGTGAAGAAGAACTAAAAAGCCTCTTGATGAAAGTGAAAGAAGAGAGCAAAAATGTTGGCTTAAAGCTCAACATTCAGAAAACGAAGATCATGGCATCTGGTCCCATCACTTCATGGCAGATAGATGGGGAAACAGTGGAAACAGTGCAAGACTTTATTTTTTTGGGCTCCAAAATCACTGCAGATGGTGATTGTAGCCATGAATTTAAGACACTTACTCCTTGGAAGGAAAGTTATGACCAATCTAGACAGCATATTAAAAAGCAGAGACACGTGTACCCCAATGTTCATCGCAGCACTGTTTATAATAGCCAGGACATGGAAGCAACCTAGGTGCCCATCAGCAGATGAATGGATAAGAAAGCTGTGGTACATATACACATTGGAGTATTACTCAGACATTAAAAAGAATACATTTGAATCAGTTCTAATGAGATGGATGAAACTGGAACCTATTATACAGAGTGAAGTAAGCCAGAAAGAAAAACACCAATACAGTATACTAAAGCATATATATGGAATTTAGAAAGATGGTAACAATAACCCTGTGTACGAGACAGCAAAAGAGACACTGATGTATAGAACAGTCTTATGGACTCTGTGGGAGAGGGAGAGGGTGAGGAGATTTGGGAGAAAGGCATTGAAACATGTATAATATCATGTATGAAACGAGATGCCAGTCCAGGTTCGATGCACGATACTGGATGCTTGGGGCTGGTGCACTGGGACGACCCAGAGGGAGGGTATGGGGAGGGAGGAGGGAGGAAGGTTCAGGATGGGGAACACAGGTATACCTGTGGCAGATTCATTTTGATATTTGGCAAAACTAATACAATATTGTAAAGTTTAAAAAAAAATAAAAAGCAGAGACATTATTTGCCAACAAAGGTCCATCTAGTCAAGGCTATGGTTTTTCCTGTGGTCATGTATGGATGTGAGAGTTGGACTGTGAAGAAGGCTGAGCACTGAAGAATTGATGCTTTTGAACTGTGGTGTTAGAGAAGACTCTTGAGAGTCCCTTGGACTGCAAGGAGATCCAACCAGTCCATCCTAAAGGAGAGCAGTCCTGGGTGTTCATTGGAAGGACTGATGTTGAAGCTGAAATTCCAGTACTTTGGCCACCTCATGTGAAGAGGTGACTCAGTAGAAAAGACCCTGATGCTGGGAGAGATTGGGGGCAGGAGGAGAAGGGGATGACAGAGGATGAGATGGCTGGATGCCTTCACCCACTTGATGGACATGAATTTGGGTAAACTCCAGGAGTTGGTAATGGACAGGAAGGCCTGGCGTGCTGCGATTCATGGGGTCGCAAGGAGTTGGACATGACTGAGCGACTGAACTGAACTGGACTGATATGTACATAATTATAAAAAGTTTACATGCATGTGTGCTAAGTCGTTTCCGTCATGTCCGACTCTGTGCAACCCTATGGACTGCAGCCTGCCACACTTCTCTGTCCATAGAGTTCTCCAGGCAAGAATACTAGAGTGGGTTGCCATGCCCTCTTCCTGGGAATCTTCCCAACCCAGGGATCGAACCCTCCTCTATTAAGTCTACTTGCATTGGCAGGTGGGGTCTTTACCACTATCGCCACCTGGGAAGCCCCTAAAATATATGATATATATGTACTTTTATTATGTTCTGTTAAATGGTGATCAAAATACTTAATCTTAATAAAATAAGAAAATAATAGTTATATTAGTTAATAACATTATTCTAACACTATAAAATGTATGAACTATACTCAGAGACTTTATCTTATTTTATCTTCATAGCAACTAGGAATTTAGTATTACTAATAACTAATCAAAGGGAATGTGACAGGAATATACATAGGTTACTGGGCTTTGAGACCCCTTGAAATAGGTCACGTATCATTGTTTCCATAATGATATCTTTTTGTGTTTACTTCAAAGTTGTTATGTTTCCAAAATAGATTCTCTCATTTGTTCATACAATAATCCTAGGAGATATGTAAAATTAACTATGTCTTATATTGAAGAAATGTAAGCTCAGAAAAAAATGACTTGAATAATGTTAGTAAGGAAAAGACTAACTACTGTGTAAAAAATAATTTTTTTAGCCATCAAAGCTTATTCACATTCACTCAGCCACTAAGCTCTTCTTTTTTTTCTACTCAGTTTTCACATATAAGTGTACGTTTAGTTATTTTACCTATATTTCCTGCTCAACATTATCTCATAGAATTGACTAGGCCAATTGAGCAGAGACATTTATATGCATATGGCAAATTTTGTAAAATATACTTTAAGTAATACTTAAATACCATTTCTCTTGTCTTATAGTACTTTTCATTTTTATAAAGCATTTATTCATTTTCATCTTTATGTTATGAAAAAAATTAAAGACATAGAAATGTGAAAGATTTTGACAAGTGCTTGTTCTTAATTCTACAGTTAACATTTTTGCCATACCTGTGTATTGCATATCTTTCCATCTCATTTCTCTTCTAATATATCAGTTCATCCTTCTTGAGCAGTTTTAATTTGTATTTTAAAATGTTTTCTCTATAAACCTATTTTTTTTTCATCTGGCATTGGTCTCTATTGCATTGTTTTTTGTTTATTTTTCTCTTAAGAAATGGGTCATATTTTCTTCTTTCTGTGGTATGTAACTGTGGATTTTGCCTTGGACATTTTGAATTCTGGCTTGTAGGAAGTATGAATTAAGCTCAGTTCAGTTCAGTCACTCAGTCATGTACAACTCTTTGCGACCCCATGGACTACAGCACATCAGGCCTCCCTGTCCATCACCAACTCCCACAGTCCACTCAAACTCATGTCCACTGAGTCGGTGAAGCCATCCAACCATCTCATCCTGTGTTGTCCCCTTCTCCTCCTGCCTTCAATCTTTGCCAGCATCAAGGTATTTTCCAATGAATCAGTTCTTCACATCAGATGGCCAAAGAATTGGAGCTTCAGAATCACTGTCAGTCATTCCATGAATATTCAGGATTGATTTCCTTTAGGATTGACTGGTTGAATCTCCTTGCAGTCCAAGGGACTCTCAAGCGTCTTCTCCAACACCACAGTTCAAAAGCATCAATTCTTCAGTGCTCAGCTTTCTTTATAGTCCAACTCTCACGTCCATATATGACTACTGGAAAAACCATAGCTTAGACTAGATGGATCTTTGTTGGCAAAGTAATGTCTCTGCTTTTCAATAAGCTATCTAGGTTGGTCATAACTTGCCTTCCAAGGAGTAAGCATCTTTTAATTTCATGGCTACAATCACCATCTGCAGTGATTTTGGAGCCCCCAAAAATAAAGTCTGTCACTTTTAACTGTTTACCCATGTATTTACCATGAAGTAATGAGACCAGATGCCATGATCTTAGGTTTTTGAATATTGAGTTTGAAGCCAACTTTTTCACTCTCCTTTTCACTTTCAAGAGGCCCTTTAGTTCTTCTTCGCTTTCTGCCATAAGGGTGGTGTCATCTGCATATCTGAGGTTATTGATATTTCTCCCAGCAATCTTGATTCCAGCTTGTGCTTCATACAGTCCAGCATTTCTCATTATGTGCTCTGCATATAAGTTAAATAAGCATGGTGACAATATACTCAAGAGTGAACAAGAGTGAAGTAAGTTAGGCTCAGCCAAAGAGTAATTTTTAAAATAGCATTTATCTTCTATAAACCAAACTACATTCTTTGATTGAGTTGTCTGCTTGGAGTATTCCCTGTGCTTATCTGGTGCAAAGATTGATCAGATGTTTAGCTATTGCCCTAAATGGAGCTTTCTTTTTCTGGCATCTTCTTTTCAAGAATTTGCATCTTTACCTTCTAGTGGCCATAGTGGCTTGAACACTATCCTTTAATTTGCAAGACAGTGTGACTTTGTGTTTTCCATCAAAGTTTTAGCCAACCCACATGGTTCAGACTTTGGGGGTGTGAGGTGGTGGGACATTTGGCTAAATGTGATAAAAAATGTGAAATTCTCAAGCTCTATTATCATCAATCTCAGCCTCTCTTCAATTCTGACTGTATTTATTTACCCTCTGTTGCATTCAAGTAGCTGTTGTGGCTTTTGGGAATTTTTTTCTAAATATTTTCCATGATTTATAGTTATTATTTGCTGCATAGTTGTTCTTTTAGCAGTTATTTGTCCATGGTAGGAGAAGAACTCCCATGGTTACCTTTTAACTCATTACATTTCTATGATTGAAAACCTTTTTGTTTTTATGAGATTTATAACAAAAGATATTAAAGATCTATTTAAGTCATGTAGCTTATTATACATAAAGATTTTGACTGTTTATATTTCCACTTATGCTGGGCCTTCTCTACCCAATGAAAATATCTGGTCCACATTTATGATAATCCAAAGGCTAAATTAAGAACTATTCTCATATTTAATCTGTGGTCTATGGGAAATGCCAATTAAAGTATTCATAAAAACAGGCAAAAGAAAGCTTGCATATCCTCCTGCCAGAGTAAGCACTGTAAAATCGGACTGAGCGAGAATATCGAAAGATTGATCATTCAGCAGATGGCTGCAGTAGTAACAAAAAACAGGATTCTCTACTTGAACCAACTGACTTTTTGCCCACGCCACACTCTTTCTTGAGGCTTCCTTAGTGGCTCATATGGTAAAGAATTTGCCTGCAATGCGGGAGACCCAGGTTTGATCCCTGGGTCAGGAAGATCCCCTGGAGAAGGAAATGGCAACCCACTCCAGTATTCTTGCTGGAGAATTCCATGGACAGAGGAACCTGGAAGACTACAGTCTATGGAGTCACAAAGAATCAGACATAACTGAGTGACTAATACTTCCACTTTTCACTTTTTTGCTTAAATAAATTATATTAACTTTTCCACAGTCAAGAAATCTTTTATCAGGATGGTCATTTAAAATATTATTGTCAACTAGGTCAAAGAGGTCACTGATCTGTTAATAATCTCACATATTGCCATGAAAGGATCATTGTTCAGCCGTGTCCAGCTCTTTGCGACCCCATGAACTATACAGTCCATGGAATTCTCCAGGCCAGAATACTGGAGTGGGTAGCCTTTCCCTTCTCCAGGGGAACTTCCCAACCCAAGGATTGAACCCAGGTCTCCCACATTGCAGGTTGACTCTTTACCAGCTAAACCACAATGGAAGCCCATTGCCATGAAACTCATTCTTATATTTGCTATAGCTCTCTCTCCCCCATTTAAGACACAACTAAACGGCAGAGAAATAGGAGGTTGGTTTTTTTTTTAAGTCTATCCCTATTACTTATTCTTTCTGCTAACATTTTTTAGCCAGAATAATAGTGCTATCTTGACATTTCTCTCTAAAGTTAAACAACTTTCTCACTTCAATTATGCACAAAAAGTATATTTTCATCATTTCAATTTAGTGTTATTTATTGTGCTTTATAGTAGTTTATTTACATAATAACAGTTCAGTGTTTTAACATATACAATATCTGAGTAATTATAAACCAACGAAAAAGGTCTATGCTGGCAAACCAGTTTAGTTCAGTCCACTTGCTCAGTCATGTTCGATACTTTGCGACCCCATGGACTGCAGCACGCCAGGCCTCCTGGTCCATCACCAACTGTGGAGTTTAATCTAACTCATGTCTATTGAGCCAATGATGCCATCTAAACATCTCATCCTCTGTCATCCCCTTCTCCTCCTGCCCTCAATCTTTCCCAGAATCAAGGTCTTCTCCAATGAGTCAGATCTTCACATCAGGTGGCCAAAATATCAGAGCTCCAGCTTCAACTTCAGTCCTTCCAATGAACACCCAGGACTGATCTCCTTTAGGATGGACTGGTTGGATCTCCTTGCAGTCCAAGGGACTCTCAAGAGTCTTCTCCAACACCACAGTTCAAAAGCATCAATTCTTTGGTGCTCAGCTTTCTTTATAGTCCAACTCTCACATCCATACATGACCACTGGAAAAGCCATAGCCTTGCCTAGATGGACCTTTGTTGGCAAAGTAATGTCTCTGCTTTTCAATATGCTGTTTAGGTTGGTCATAAGCTTCCTTCCAAGGAGTAAGTGTCTTTTAATTTCATGGTGGCAATCACCATCTGCAGTGATTTTGGAGCGCCCCCCAAAATAAGTCAGCCACTGTTTCCACTGTATCCCCATCGATTTGCCATGAAGTGATGGGACCGAATGCCATGACCTTAGTATTCTGAATGTTGAGCTTTAAGCCAACATTTTTTTCTCTCCTCTTTCACTTTCATCAAGAGGCTCTTTAGTTCTTCTTCACTTTCTGCCATAAGGGTGGTGTCATCTGCATATCTGAGGTTATTGATATTTCTCCTGGCAATCTTGATTCCAGCTTGTGCTTCTTCCAGCCCAGCGTTTCTGATGATGTACTCTGCATATAAGTTAAGTAAGCAGGGTGTCAATATACAGCCTTGACATACTCCTTTTCCTATCTGGAACCAGTCTGTTGTTCCATGTCAAGTTTTAACTGTTGCTTCCTGACTTGCATATAGGTTTCTCAGGAGGCAGATCAGGTGGTCTGGTATTCCCATCTCTTAAAGAATTTTCCACAGTTTGTTGTGATCCACACAGTTAAAGGCTTTGGCATAGTTAATAAAGCAGAAATAGATGTTTTTTGGAACTCTCTTGCTTTTTCGATGATCCAGCAGACGTTGGTAATTTGATCTCTGGTTCGTCTGCCTTTTCTAAAACCAGCTTGAACATCTGGGATTTCTCATGTATTATTGAAGCCTGGCTTGGAGAATTTTGAGTATTTCTTTACTAGTGTGTGAGATGAGTGCATCTGTGTGATAGTTTGAGCACTCTTTGGCATTGCCTTTCTTGGGGATTGGAATGAAAACGGACCTTTTCCAGTCCTGTGGCCACTGCTGAGTTTCCAAATTTGCTGGCATATTGAGGGCGGCACTTTCACAGCATCATCTTTTAGGATTTGAAATAGCTCAACTGGAATTCCATCACCTCAGCTAGCTTTGTTCGTAGTGATGCTTTCTAAGGCCTTCTTGACTTTACATTCCAGGATGTCTGGCTCTAGGTGAGTGATCACACCATCGTGATTATCTCGGTTGTGAAGCTCTTTTTTTGTACAGTTCTCCTGTGTATTCTTGCCACCTCTTCTTAATATCTTCTGCTTCTGTTAGGTCCATACCATTTCTGTCCTTTATTGAGCCCATCTTTTCATGAAATGTTCCTGTGGTATTTCTAATTTTCTTGAAGAGATCTCTAGTCTTTCCCATGCTATTGTTTTACTCTATTTCTTTGCACTGATCACTGAGGAAGGCTTTCTTATCTCTCTCCTTGCTATTCTTTGGAACTCAGCATTCAAACCAGTATATCTTTCTTTTTCTCCTTTGCTTTTCTCACTTCTCTTCTTTTCACAGCTATTTGTAAGGCCTCCTCAGACAGCCATTTTGCTTTTTTGCATTTTTTTTTCCTTGGGGATGGTCTTGATTCCTGTCTCCTGTACATTGTCATGAACCTCCATCCATAGTTCATCAAGCACTCTGTCTAACAGATCTAGGCCCTTAAATCTATTTATCACTTCCACTGTATAATCGTAAGGAATTTGATTTAGGTCATACCTGAATGGTCTAGTGGTTTTCCCTACTTTCTTCAATTTAAGCCTGAATATGGCAATAAAGTGTTTATGATCTGAGCCACAGTCAGCTCCTGGTCTTGTTTTTGCTGGCACATCAGGTAAAAGCATTTAAAGAGACTTTGTTTGTGAATAGAAATAAGCTTTGCATTAAAAAATTTCAGAAACATATCCTTATGTTTATTTAAAAACTAGTTCACAGACATGTTTTCTGATTTTACAAATCTTGGGCACAAATTTATTTCCTCATATTCCAAATGACAAAAGCTAAACTGCAGAAAACACTTTTTGTCCTGTCACCAGTTCACTCATCAAATGTCAGTCCCTTCTCAGGAGCTCATGTCTGATCAACAAAGCCCTAAATAAATTACAGGTGCATATGTCTGTCATATTGAGCATCAGCTTGTCTCAGTTCTATGACTGACTAGCTTGGAGCAAAGTATTCTATTTCTGCTAAAACACTGAGTGACATGAAGCTTCTGAAAAAAAAAATAAAGAATTACATAACATAACCCAGATGATAACAGTGATTTGCATATCCAGATTTTAGTGAAAACGGTGCTAGTACTTTGTTATTTAGAGTTCACTTTACTATTGAATGTTGCAATATATGGTCACACCATACTTTGGAGAAAAATGTGGATTTTGTGCTCAGATTCCCTACAAATTACACTCTGATCTTGGAAATAGAAGTATCTTTAAGCTTGGTCATGTTTTGCACATTATACTATGTCAAGAAGTAAAGTTTACAGCAAATTCCCATTGGCTATCTATGTTACTCTTTCCATATATCTCACTCTCTCTTTCCCTCTCCCCATGTCCATAAGTCTATTTTTTGTGTCTGTTTGAATTCTCAGGAAACTCAAACAGGGGCTCTGTATCAACCTAGAGGGGTAGGATGGGGAGGGAGATGTGAATGGAGTTTCAAAAAGGAGTGTATATATATACCTATGGCTGATTCATGTTGAGGTTTGACAGAAAACAGCAAAATTCTGTGATGCAATTATCCTTCGATAAAAAATAAATTAATTAAAAAAATGAAGTAAGGTTTTCTGTATTAAGGACTCTTAACTCCTTCTATACTTATAAATATTTTAGTCTCAATTGTACTAGAAATTACCTATCTTACTATACACAGTAAGGTATATATCTAAAATTTTTCCAATAGTTAAGTTTTGGAAGGCATTTTCAAATGATGTATTTTTATGGGACACTTAAAATATACATAGGCATGACAGATATTTTTTACCTGCGCTGAGAGAATTTCTAAATGAAGCAAATGAAATCATGGTTTTGAAAGATGTTATCTTTGTATCATATATGATCTTATTGTCTATTTCCTTGAGTTGGTTAAAATCTGAAAATTCTCTTCTTAAATATGTAGAAAACTTGTAGGTAATATAGAAACAACAACTGTAGAAAATATGTTTAGCTTTTAAGCATTATGATTAAAGTGTTGCAAAATAGTAACTGGGCCCACTAGTCATCTGTGTAAGCTAATTAACCACTTGGAAGTAAGGGCATCTTTTGCTCTCAAATTCCCTGTTATTAACATCTGAGAAAATATAGAAAATATATTTTTATTTTGGTTAAAAGAAACAGAAGCAAGGAACTCAGAAGCTAGGTCATGCTGTGTTGATGTCAAGCAATGTCAGATGTCTGAATTAATATATATTCTATTTGGAAGCAGTGTGGGTATATTAGTACAAAATAATAGACGGCTCTACTTTTATATTTCATATTTGATGTGGAATTTGCTGCAAACCATAGTAATTCTGTAGAGAAGGCATTGTGCTCTTAAATTATATAAAATTTTCATTGCTTGTCTTGGCTAATATTTCTTTTGCTCTCAAAATACTATCAGCTTAAAAACAAGAAGGAACTCTGCACATTTCTTCCACTGTTGAAATTGAACATCATCTCAACCAAGGGCTATAATCGTCCTTGTTCTAGTATGATTCCTCAGGTAACTGTAATTGAAAGGAGTAAAATATGCAAAGAAAATCATTAAAAGGAAGCATCTTTCAGAACTGCAATTAAACTGGATTGGTTGTGTGAAATAAATTAAGAGCAAAGTAAATTAAAATCAGTATAAAATAGGGGAGACACAACAGAATGCAAATCATACAATCAAAAAGAAACACTCTGGACCCTTTTGTTACATGTATTTTTCCTAGTGATTTGCCCTTGGAACATTTCAGCACCATTGACAGTGAGTAGATTTTAAGGAACAAACCTATGCCAGTTTCCTCTTTGTAGAATGCCTGCAGAGATGGCAACCCAGGGGCACTATTATTGTAAATGTTTCCTTTAGACTAAGAATTGGTTTATCTTTGCTGGAGCAAGCTTCATTCATTATTCAACACTCTTCTTGAATGCCTGACCTACGCTCAAGATGGAGACAGGAGCAGAGAACAATGTCTTAAAGACGTTTCTACACCAGCAAACTTTTCTACAACCTGACTCAAGGGTTTTGTTTGTGTATAAAAGCATTCTGTTTTAGATGAATAGTCTCTTCTGTCTTATTTTTATTTTTTGTGATAAATCCAACATATTCTTCATGGGAATATTTATTGATATTTTTCCCTCATGTTGTCAACCTTAGAAGCTGTAAACTGTAATGTTTCTAACTGGAACTGGTAGATGTTGGGACTATAATTTATGAATTGCTCTAAGCTCTACTCCCTTTTGTGTAACACAAGAAATACTGACAATAGTATTAATTTTATTATTTTAAGAAGTCATTTTATTAAAATAGACCAGCAACCATATGACAAGTGTTTGTTCTGTCTTCCAACAGAATTGTCATTAAAAAAACTTATACTTTCTTATAGTATTATAAAGAGACATTTCTGGATTATTGAATTTCAGAATTGATTTTCAAGTCTATGTTGTCTTTTTCTTTCTATATCATGTTTTATATGTATAACTTTGTATACCAGAGGTGTGCCATGATGGTCTCTGGCATGATTATAAATGATATTCTATTGCATTACTTCTGTAGAAATGTCAGAATGGTTCTGAAAGCATGTGATCCTGGACACATGTAATGTTAGCAATAATGGAACCATTTTTAGCTTCATTATTTAGGTATATGTGGATTTAGGTCAATAGCGACATATTTTGGAAAATTATTTCCTCCAGCTCTAATAGTATCAAGTGCATTAATTGTATTTGTTAGAGAATGTTTATCTCTGTGCACCATTACATGGTTCTTCTCAGACAGTGTTGTAAAGACCTCCCCATTAATAAAGGGCACTAATGGCCCTGAGAACACACTTTTAAATGTGTTGATTAAATATTTACTATTGTATGAAGTTTTATGATTTCGGTTCAAAGAAAATATTTATATTTATCTTCAAAGGAGTGCAGTATACACCAACTTTGTATGATTATACTGTCAAATCATAGCAGGTCAAATTTTGGATATGTATTGAATGTATGCTTTTAGATTAAACCAGTTCATTTATTATAATAAAGCAGTCAGTATGAATCTGGTTATTATCCACTTGGTGCCTCAAAAACCTGAGACTCTTAAAATGAGATCATTTGCAATGGCTATGAAAATTCAATTTATATTCATATAATGAGTAACAGCACTCAACAGTGTTATTTATATTAAAGATATGTCACCAGACAAGTGTAAAACTATTTTTGTATTTATTGTTCATCTCTCTACTGAAGTTAATTTTGTTTTAAAATACCGTGAAGGCTACTTGAAGAGAATTCTTCTTGTTCTCTTTATACACATTCAATAAATATATGCATATAACCCACATAAAGATCAGTTCAGTTCAGTTCAGTCACTCAGTCGTGTCCAACTCTTTGTGACCCCATGGACTGCAGCACACCAGGCCTTCCTGTCCATCAACAACTGCCAAAGTTTACCCAAACTCATGTCCATTGAGTCAATGATACCATCCAACTATCTCATCCTCTGTTGTCCCCTTCTCCTCCTACCCTCAATCTTTCCCAGCATCAGGATCTTTTCAAATGAGTCAGCTCTTTGCATCAGGTGGCCAAAGTATTGGAATTTCAGCTTCAATATTAGTCCTTCTGATGAACACTCAGGACTGATCTCCTTTAGGATGGACTGGTTGGATCTCCTTGCAGTCCAAGGGACTCTCAAGAGTCTTCTCCAACACCACAGTTCAAAAGCATCAATTCTTTGGTGCTCAGCTTTCTTTATAGTCCAACTCTCACATCCATACATGACCACTGGAAAAGCCATAGCCTTGACTAGATGAACCTTTGTTGGCAAAGTAATGTCTCTGCTTTTTATTTTATTTATTTATTTATTTTTGTCTGTGACAATGATTTATTGGGGTGATTTAGTTTATTTCTTTTTTTTATAATAAATTTAATAAATTTTCCGCCATAGGTATACATGTGTTCCCCATCCTGGACCCTCCTCCCTCCTCCCTCCCCATACCATCCCTCTGGGTTGTCCCAGTGCACTAGCCCCAAGCATCCAGTATAGTGCATCGAACCTGGACTGGCATCTCGTTTCTTACATGATATTTTATGTGTTTCAATGTCATTCTCCCAAATCTTCCCACCCTCTCCCTCTCCCACAGAGTCCATAAGACTGTTCTATACATCAGTGTCTCTTTTGCTGTCTCGTACACCGGGTTATTGTTACCATCTTTCTAAATTCCATATATACGCGTTAGTATACTGTATTGATGTTTTTCCTTCTGGCTTACTTCACTCTGTATAATAGGCTCCAGTTTCATCCACCTCATTAGAACTGATTCAAATGTTTTCTTTTTAATGGCTGAGTAATACTCCATTGTGTATATGTACCACAGCTTTCTTATCCATTCATCTGCTGATGGACACCTAGGTTGCTTCCATGTCCTGGCTATTATAAACAGTGCTGCAATGAACATTGGGGTACACGTGTCTCTTTCCCTTCTGGTTTCCTCAGTGTGTATGCCCAGCAGTGGGATTGCTGGATCATAAGGCAGTTCTATTTCCAGTTTTTTAAGGAATCTCCACACTGTTCTCCATAGTGGCTGTACTAATTTGCATTCCCACCAACAGTGTAAGAGGGTTCCCTTTTCTCCACACCCTCTCCAGCATTTATTATTTGTAGACTTTTGGATCGCAGCCATTCTGAGTGGTGTGAAATGGTACCTCATAGTGGTTTTGATTTGCATTTCTCTGATAATGAGTGATGTTGAGCATCTTTTCATGTGTTTGTTAGCCATCTGTATGTCTTCTTTGGAGAAATGTCTATTTAGTTCTTTGGCCCATTTTTTGATTGGGTCATTTATTTTTCTGGAGTTGAGCTGTAGGAGTTGCTTGTATATTTTTGAGATTAGTTGTTTGTCAGTTGCTTCATTGGCTATTATTTTCTCCCGTTCTGAAGG
This sequence comes from Bos indicus x Bos taurus, assembly GCF_003369695.1. Classification (NCBI taxonomy): domain Eukaryota; kingdom Metazoa; phylum Chordata; class Mammalia; order Artiodactyla; family Bovidae; genus Bos; species Bos indicus x Bos taurus. Next base: position 41,371,576 of record NC_040078.1, on the reverse strand, counting down.
CTGTCTTTTCACCTTGCTAATATTTTCCTTTGATGTGCAGAAGCTTTTAACCTGCTTTTTAATATGCTGTCTAGGTTGGTCATAACTTTCCTTCCAAGGAGTAAATGTCTTTTAATTTAATGGCTGCAGTCACCATCTTCAGTGATTTTGGAGCCCCCCAAAATAAAGTAACATAGGGTTACCTAAGAGAAAAAGCTTGGAGAAGGCAATGGCACCCCATGCCAGTACTCTCACCTGGAAAATCCGATGGATGGAGGAGCCTGATGGGCTGTAGTCCATGGGGTTGCTAAGAGTTGGACACGACTGAGCGAATTCACTTTCACTTTTCACTTTCATGATTGGAGAAGGAAATGGCAACCCACTCCAGTGTTCTTGCCTGGAGAATCCCAGGGCCAGAGGAGCCTGGTGGGTTGCCGTCTATGGGGTCACACAGAGTCGGACACAATTGATGTGACTTAGCAGCAGCAGCAGCAAGAGAAAAAGCTCAGGAATATTGTATTTCTATTATTAAAGATCTCTTTCTTATTAATTGAATTTTCTTTGGTAAAAATGTTCCAACCACTGCTAAAATAGTCAGACTTTCAGATTTATGAGCTGTGTTTATGTGAGTAGTGTCTTAAAGATAAAGCATCTTGATAAATTGCCAGATAACTCTTCCATTCTCCTTTCAAGCCATCTTAATCCAGCACATTAAATTATTTTTAGTTAAGTCATCATGTTACCATGAATCTTTCTTTTTTATGAAATAAGGGAAAAATTCTGAGATCTTCTTAATGGACAGACATGAGAAAATGTGTAGGTAGGAGATAGTGCAGACACTGCTTTATAATTTTTGACCACAAACAGGTAGAAAGAAAGAAAAAGTTTATCATTTATTTTTGAAGCACAGCCTCCAATTTTTAAAGAGGTTCCAACATGATGGTCCTTTATTAATGACTGCAAATGTAATTCCATCAGGTTCAACCCAAGCAGAAACTTTTTTTAAAGATCTGCCAGCAAATTCAACTTCATAGGTGAGGGATAAGATAGGTTCTTTAATTGATATGTTATTACTCTCCAGTTAAAATGACAATTAGATTAAACCAAATCAAATAAAAAATCAAACACAAAACTTTTAGCTTGATGGTGTATGATCAATAAGATAATCTGTGCTGCTGTGAAATTATCACAGACAAATTTTAGAATAATAAAGTAAAATAAAGGATTGGGGTTCCTGAACTAGAAAAATGCTCTAAGTTAATTTCTGAAATTAAAAAAAAAGTAGGGAGAAAATGGCAGTTCTTTTTTACTCATTGTTTGGAACAGTGTCTGTTCTTTGAGAAAATAAGAGAGTAAGTATGGGAGAGAAAAAATAAAAATGCCATCAATTTTAAGCTAAGCTCTAAATTTTGCAAATGTATTAGGCACTAAAGAAGGTAGTATAGGGAAAAAAAGCCTCAATTTGGAAATAAGGAAAAAAAATATAGCATGCCTTCAATATCTTATGGGACAACAACTGTAACAAGGATTGTCTAGGGATTGTGTTAATACTAATTTCTTTGTTACTACTGATCAAACATCCCATATGTAATAGAGTTCTTTGCTGAATAATAGTGGTGAGAGTGGGCACCCTTGTCTTGTTTCTGATTTTAGAGGAAATGCTTTCAGTTGTTCACCATTGAGAAGAATGTTTTCTGGGGGTTCGTTGTATATGGTCTTCACTATATTGAAGTTTATTCCTTCTATGCCTGCTTTCTGGAGAGTTTTCATCATAAATGGGTGTTGAATTTTGTTGAAGGCTTTCTCTGCGTCTATTGAGATGATCATATGGTTTTTATCTTTCAACTTGTTAATATGGTGTATCATATTGATTGATTTGTGTATATTGAAGAATCTTCGCATTCCTGGGATAAAGCCAACTTGATCATGATGTATGGTCTTTTAAATTTGTTACTGGGTTCGGTTTGCTAGAATTTTGTTGAGGATTTCTGCATCTATGTTCATCAGTGGTACTGGCCTGTAATTTTCTTTTTTTTTTTGGTGGCATCTTTGTCTGGTATTGGTGTCATGGTGATGGTGGCCTCATAGTATGAGTTTGGGAGTTTTCCTTCATCTGCAATTTTCTGAAAGAGTGTGAGCAAGATAGGTGTTAGCTCTTCTCTAAACTTTTAGTAAAATTTACCTGTGAAGCCATCTGGTCCTGGACTTTTGTTTGTTGGAAGTTTTTTGATTATGGTTTTGATTTTCATTCTTGTGATTGATCTGTCCTTTTCTTATTTCTTCCTGGCTCAGTTTTGGAAGGTTATACTTTTGTAAGAATGTGTCCCTTTCTTCCAATTTTTCCATTTTATTGGCATATAATTGCTCATGTGCTTAGTCGCTCAGTCATGTCTGACTCTTTGCAACCCCAGGGACTAAAGCCCACCAGGCTCCTCTGTCCATGGGATTCTCCAGGCAAGGATACTGTAGTGGTAGCCATTATCTTCTCCAATAGTTGCTTACAGTATTCTCTTATGATCCTTTGTATTTCTGTATTGTTTCCTCTTTTCCATTTCTAATTGGCTAAAGGTTTGTCAGTTGTGCTTATCTTCTCAGAAAACCAACTTTTGTTTTGTTGTTGTTGCTATAGTTTCTTTTATTTCTTTTTCATTTGTTTCTTCTCTAATCTTTATGATTTCTTTCCTTCTACTAACTCTGGTTTTTTTTTTTTTGTTGTTGTTGTTCTTTTTCCAGTTGCTTTACTTGTAATATTAGGTGTTTATTTGATGTCTCTCTTATTTCTTGAGGTAGGCTTGTATTGCTATGAAATTCCCTTTCAGCACTATTTTTACTGCAACCCGTAGATTTTGAGTTGCCATATTTTCGTTGTCATTTGTTTCTATCTTGATTTCCTTTTTGTTTTCTTCAGTGATCTGTTGCTTATTTAGAAGCATGTTGTTTAGCTTCCATGTGTTTGTGTTTTTTATAATTTTGTTGATGCTTGACATGATTTCAGTGGTTTTTTTTTCCCCTTTAATTTACCAAGACTTGATTTGTGGCCCAGGATGTGATCTGTCCTGGAGAATGTTCCATGTGCACTTGAGAAAAAAGTGAAATATATTGTTTTTGGATGAAATGTCCTGTAGATATCAACTAGGTCCAACTGGTCCAATGTATTGCTTAAATCCTGTGTTTTCTTATTAATTTTATGTCTGGATGATCTGTCATTTGGTGTGAATAGGGTATTAATGTTGTGTTGTGTGCTTAGCTGCTCAGTCATGTCCGACTCTGCAACCTCAGCCAGGGTCCTCTGTCCTTAGGGATTCTCCAGGCAAGAATACTGGAGTGGGTTGCAGTGCCCTCCTCCAAGGGATCTCTTCCCAACCCAGGGATCGGACCCAGGTCTCCCGCATTGCAGATGAATTCTTTACCATCTGAACCACCAGGGATCCTACAATTATTGTGTTACTGTCAATTTCTCCTTTACTAGTTGTTATCATTAGCCTTATGTATTGAGGTGCTCCTATATTAGGTACATATATTTTTATAATTGTTGTATCTTCTTCTTGGATTTATCCTTTGATTGTTATGTAGTGTCCTCCTTTGTCTTTTACAATAGTGTTTACTTTAAAGTCTATTTCATCTGATGTGAGTCTTGCTGCTCCCGCGTTCTTTTCTCCATTTACACAGGATATCTTTCCAGCTCCTCTCTTTCAGTCCATGTGTGTCCCTAGGCTTGAAGGGGGTTTTTGCAGACGATATATATAGGGGTCTAATTTTTGTATACATTCAACCAATCTATGTCTTTTGGTTGGAGCATTTAGAGTCCCATACAGGATGAACCTAAGGAGAAACATGCCAATACATATATTAATCAAACTAACAAACATTAAATACAAACGATAAATATTAAAAACAGCAAGGTAAAAGCAACAAATAACATACAAGGGGATTCCCATAAGGCAAACAGTTGATGGTTCAACAGAAACTCTGCAGGCCAGAAGGGAATAGCAGGATATACTTAAAGTGATGAAAGGGAAAATCTACCACCAAGATTACTGTATGCAGCAAGGATCTCATTCAGATTCCAAGGAGAAATTAACAGCTTTACAGGCAAGCAAAAGCGTAGAGAATTCAGCACTACCAAACTAGCTCTTTAACAAATGCTAAAGGAACTCCTCTAGACAGGAAACAGAAAAAGCCTATAAAAACAAACACAAAGCAACATAGTAAGTGGTAACAAGATCATACTTATCAGTAATTACTTTAAATGTAAATGGGCTAATGGAGTTCCTTGTTAATTTACAGAATTTTGTCCAGTAGAGATGCACACAATTTCTGTCCAGTGTTACAGGTAACTTCAAATATTTATGGCCTGTTGTATTTTAAACATGTTGATATGTAGCTCTGCAATCCTATCCTAACATTTTCCTTTTTACTGCCTTTGAATATCCTATCTTCTTAAATGCTTGAACTGGTCACAACATATTTTTGGTTCTCTCATTAATTAATGAGGTAAAGCAATCTAAGAGACGAAGAGCAAAGCAAAAAAGTTAAAGCATCTTTCTTATCAAAGAGAAAATATTCTGATTAGGAATACTTATCTATCCAGTATAACTTCATGAAACATCATCTTCCAAACCTAGACTGATTCCATTTGGCTCGTTTGATAAATAAAGAAATATTTTTTAAAAATACAACAAAAAATTAAGTGTTTAATTCAAGAAATTTAAATGAAAAAAGCTGTTTTTTTTTTTTTTTTACATTTCTCATCTTTTTCTCTGGAAGAGTTGTATATTTTCTCAAAATTCTTTGAGTAAGAATTAATATATTAATAACAAAGCCACATCTCAAAAAAAAGAATATCTAGAATTCATATATACAAGGAATTGTATTTAAGAATACTTGAACATGAACTAAATCTGAATATATATGGAGAATTATCTTTGTGGTGTGTAGGACAGAGGTGACATACATTAATAATAGCAAGAATTCAAAAGCATGTTTTTACATGTTGAAATCAATAGCTTTACCTATGATTATGGATAATTTTACATAATTTCTAATGTTATCAAGTTTGCTTGACTTCAAACATAGTCAAATAAATAAAAACTTGCTGTACTCTCTAAAGGAAAACATTTTTGCATAGGAAATGTGATTTAAAAATACCAGTCCAAAAAAAGCAAAAAGATCAATTATGTTTAGAGCAACAAAAGATAAGAAAGTGTTTCTGAAATAACTTTTTTTTTTTTTGGAAAGCATGCAGAATTTAGTTTTCTAAGCATACTGTATTATTCTAAAGACAATGCTCTGGAACACCCCTTACACAAAAACTGCTTTCAATCAACCTAAAGTGGCAGAAACCTTAGTCATTGGAGCATCCCTTGATTGTTTCATTAAAATTCATTTTCCATACAGCAAAGGCATTAAAATGCAAATATTTTTTCCTTAGTTTAATAATTGTTATAATCATTTATAACATTGAATAGACCAGAAATTTAAAAATAACCTCAAGATTAAAAGATTAATTATTTTTGTAAGAGCAATTCTATTGACATTGAAATGCCCTAGATGAAGGAAAATGGTTTTTAGGAGCATAGTCATTTTTTCTCTAGCATCTCTGTAAAAACCTATGTATTCTTCAAAATTCAGGTCAAATACTACTTAAAAATTTCTCTGATTTCTCCTCTTCTAGTACAGAAGGAAGAAATGCATCACAGATATTCCTCCAATAAAATATTTTTCAGCAGTTAAAAACATACTAGGACTACATGAATGAACATGAGTAAATTATAAAGTCAGAAGGTGAGGTAAATATTGTAAGGCACACATTTGTCACAACAATCCTTATTATCCCCATTTTACAGATGATTGAAGTTCAGAGTAAATGATTTTTAAGGTTATTCTGTATTTTAATTTATCTCATATCAAAGCACAAGCAAACATGTAGGAATGTGTCATTATCATTCAGATAATATGTTTTTTATATTGGATTAAGGAAGGATTTCTTTTAAAATATAAATGTATAAGAAGAGAAATGAAAAGAAAAACAAAAATTGGAAAAGCTAGTCTTCTTAATAGTTGGTGGGATGCATATCAAAGTAGTGGGACACTATTTCCCAGTCTTCAGATTTCCAGATTATTAAGCCTGATGACATCAAGTGTTGGCTTCAAGTGAGAACAGGAACTCCAGTGCATTGTTAGGGTATCAATTGTCAGCAATACGTGAACTGTGAACTTCCTGATGTTCAAGCTGGTTTTAGAAAAGGCAGAGGAACCAGAGATCAAATTGCCAACATCTGCTGGATCATGGAAAAATCAAGAGAGTTCCAGAAAAACATCTATTTCTGCTTTATTGACTATGCCAAAGCCTTTGACTGTGTGGATCACAATAAACTGTGGAAAATTCTGAAAGAGATGGGAATACCAGACCACCTGATCTGCCTCTTGAGAAATTTGTATGCAGGTCAGGAAGCAACAGTTAGAACTGGACATGGAACAACAGACTGGTTCCAAATAGGAAAAGGAGTACGTCAAGGCTGTATATTGTCACCCTGTTTATTTAACTTATATGCAGAGTACGTCATGAGAAATGCTGGACTGGAAGAAACACAAGCTGGAATCAAGATTGCCGGGAGAAATATCAATAACCTCAGATAGGCAGATGACACCACCCTTATGGCAGAAAGTGAAGAGGAACTCAAAAGCCTCTTGATGAAATTGAAAGTGGAGAGCGAAGAAGTTGGCTTAAAGCTCAACATTCAGAAAACAAAGATCATGGCATCCGGTCCCACCACTTCATGGGAAATAGATGGGGAAATAGTGGAAACAGTGTCAGACTTTATTTTTCTGGGCTCCAAATTCACTGCAGATGGTGACTGCAGCCATGAAATTAAAAGACGCTTACTCCTTGGAAGGAAAGTTATGACCAACCTAGATAGCATAATCAAAAGCAGAGACATTACTTTGCCAACAAAGGTTCGTCTAGTCAAGGCTATGGTTTTTCCTGTGGTCACGTATGGATGTGAGAGTTGGACTGTGAAGAAGGCTGAGCGCCGAAGAATTGATGCTTTTGAGCTGTGGTGTTGGAGTAGACTCTTGAGAGTCCCTTGGACTGCAAGGAGATCCAACCAGTCCATTCTGAAGGAGATCAGCCCTGGGATTTCTTTGGCAGGAATGATGCTAAAGCTGAAACTCCAGTACTTTGGCCACCTCATGTGAAGAGTTGACTCATTGGAAAAGACTCTGATGCTGGGAGGGATTGGGGGCAAGAGGAGAAGGGGACGCCAGAGGATGAGATGGCTGGATGGCATCACTGACTTGATGGACGTGAGTCTGAGTGAACTCCAGTAGTTGGTGATGGACGGGGAGGCCTGGCGTGCTGCGATTCATGGGGTCCCAAAGAGTGGGACACGACTGAGCCACTGATCTGATTTGATCAATTGTCACAACCATATCAGAAATTAATTGGATCATAGCTAGTATAATTGAAGCTTATATAACCAGTAACACAGAAAGTCTGTTTATTTATGATAGAAACTCTTACACTTATGGCCAGGGTGATGGGTAAAATAAGGTAACTTCTATAAGTCTTTGTCCCAGAGTAGAAAAACAGAGACAAGTAAATGTCATTTTATAGGTAAAGTAGGTGATATTTGATTTAATCATTCAATTCAACTAGGTATCCAATTGCATAATCAACTTTAGTGCAGAAGTTTAAGTAAACAAATTTCATCTACATATGTCAGTATAATGTAATCTAAACATATAGTTTAAAAATGGACTTTCAAATGTTTATAGACAATATTACATGATTAACCATAATTTATAATTATCAACTAAAGTTCAAAAATTGCATTTACCAAAACTTTGTGTATAAAATTAAATGACAGCAATACAAAATAAAACTCTCCTTTGTTTTATGTCTTAGCTCTTCTCCTAATGATCCTTTTTTAAGAATAATATGAATTTCTTAGTTATGTATGTTTTCTTTGTGTAGTCTTTGTTATATTTGTCTTATATTAATTATTGAGTACAATCTGATTTTTTAAATATGTATTGGTACATATGAGTTACTTACATCTGTTGATTGAGTGAAATAGTAATAGAACAATGAGAAGTTGTCAATTCTGAGTAGTTAAATTTTAATAGAGATAAAAGGACACTCTAATTTATTGTGTGGGGATGTGAAAAAATGAGGAGTCAATGATGATTCAAAATTTTTTGCTTAAGTAATTTGTGTTAAAGTTGGGACTATTTACTAAAAATAGAAACACACTCAGGTAAAAATAGGTGTCTGCAGGACAGTCAATTGGTTTTGCATGTCATAAGTGTGAAGGCCACTAGACTTCCAATGAAGTTGTCCTGGAGGCTGTCAGATATACAAGTCTGGGATTGAGCATGAGGGTTTCATGTAGATACAAATCTTAAAGTCATGATCATTATTTGATATTTAAAGTCACAAGATGGGTTTATTCACCCAGCAGATGATTGTGGTTTTGAAAGGGAAAATGTTTAAAGAAGAAAGTGAAAAGTGAAAGTGAAGTCACTCAGTCATGTCTGACTCATTGCGATCCCATGGACTTGGTCTACAAGGCTTCTCTGTCCATGGGATTTTCCAGGCAAGAGTACTGGAGTGGGGTGCCATCCTTCTCCAGGGGATCTTCCCAACCAAGGGATTGAATCTGGGTCTCCCGCATTGCAGGCAGACGCTTTACCCTCTGAGCCACCAGGGAAGAGAGAGCTGTGATAGTAAGAAAAGCAGAAAAGTTTAATATCTCAGAAGTCAAGTGAAGGAAATGTTTCCAACAAGAGTGATTATGATTAATTTATTCAAATGATGCTGAGAAGATGAATAATTGAATATTAGATTGGGTAACATGGAGGTTATTGGTGACAATGAGTAGAGGAGAATGTTATACAGATAAAGTCCTGATTGAAAGTAGAAAGTGCTCTGGAAAACACCTTTGAAATTTCTCCCTTTTGGATTATAACTCCTGTAAATTTAGATAGAGAAAAGTCAGCTGTCCATTTTAACTTTACCATCAGAGATGTCTTTGTGAATTCTAAGAAGAAATTTTCTGCCATTTTGTCCAATCCTAGTATTCTATCTAGATGCCTCTCCAGAGGATCTTTCTTTTTTTTTTAATATATTTCACATTATTGTTACCTTGGGGAGGAACATACTTTTCTACTTGGCAACTATCATTCTCTTTTCATTGAATATATCTAAATGGACAGCATGAAAAGGCAAAAAGATATAACACTGAAAGATGAATGCCCCAGGGGGGTAGGTCCCTGATATGCTACTGGAGAAGAATGGAAAAATAGCTCCAGAAGAAATGAAGAGGCTGAGCCAAAGTGGAAATAATGCCCAGTTGTGAATGTGTCTGGTGGTGAAAGTAAAGTCCGATGCTGTAAAGAACAATATTGCATAAGAACCTGGAATGTTAGGTCCATGAATCAAGTTAAATTGGAAGTGGTCAGACAATAGATGGCAAGAGTGAACATTGACATTTTATGAATCAGTGAACTAAAATTGACTGGAATGGGTGAATTTAATTCAGATGACCATTATATCTACTACTGTGGGCAAGAATCTATTAGAAGATATGGAATAGCCCTCATAGTCAACAAGAGTCCAAAATGCTGTACTTGGGTGCAGTCTCAAAAATGACAGAATGATCTCTGTTTCTCTGTTTGTTTCTGAGGGAAACCATTCAATATCAGAGTAATCCAAGTCTATGTCCTAACCACTAATGCTGAAGAAGCTGAAGTTGAATGGTTTTATGAGGACCTACAAGATCTTCTAGACCTAACACCAAAAAAAGATGTCCTTTTCATCCTAGGAGACTGGAATGCAAAAGAAGGAAGTCAAGAGATACCTGGAGTAAGAGGCAAGTTTGGCCTTGGAGTATAAAATGAAGCAGGGCAAAGTTAACAGAGTTTTGCCAAGAGAATGCACTGGTCATAGCAAACACCCTCTTCCAACAACACAAGAGTTGATTCTATACATGGAAATCACCAGCTGATCAATACTGAAATCAGACTGATTTCATTCTTTGCATCCAAAGACAGAGAAGCTCTATACGGGCAGCAAAAACTGAGAGTATATGTGGCTGAAGAACTATGGATGGAGGTTCATAACCTTGTATAATAAGAGGTGATCAAAACCATCCTCAAGAAAAAGAAATGCAAAAAGGCAAATTGGTTGTCTGAGGAGGCCTTACAAATAGTTGAGAAAAGAAGAGAAGTGTAAGGCAAAGGGGAATAGTATAGATATACCATTTGAATGGAGAGTTCCAAAGAATGGCAAGGAGAGAAAAGAAAGCCTAAGTGATCAATGCAAAGAAATAGAGGAAAACAATAGAACAGGGAAGACTAGTGATTTCTTCAAGAAAATTAGAGACACTGACAGAACATTTCATGCAAAGATTGGTACACTAAAGGACAGAAATGAAGGACAGAAGCAGATAATATTAAGAAGAGGTGGCAAGAATGCACAGAAGAACTATACAAAAAAGATCTTAATGACTCAGATAACAATGATGGTTTGATCACTCACCTAGAACCAGATATTCTGGAATGTGAAGTCAAGTGGGCCTTAGGAAGCATTGCTATGAACAAAGCTAGTGGAGGTGATGGAATTCCAGCTAAACTATTTCAAATCCCAAAAGATGATACTGTGAAAGTGCTGCATTCAATATGGCAACAAATTTGGAAAACTCGGCAGTGGCCACAGACTGGAAAAGGTCAATTTTCATTCCAATCCCAAAGAAAGGCAATAACTTTGAGTGCCAATTGCAGTACAATTGCACTTGTTTCACATGCTAGCAAAGTAATTCTCAAAAGTCTCCAAGCTAGGCTTCAACAGTACATGAACCAAGAATTTCCAGATGTGTGAGCTGGGTTTAGAAAAGGCAGAGGAACCAGATGTTAAATTACCAATATCTGTTGGATCATAGAAAAGGCAAGAGAATTCCAGAAAAACATCTACTTCTGCTTCATTGACTACATTAGGCTTTGACTGTGTGGATCACAACAAATTGTGGAAAATTCTCAAAGACATGGGAATACCAGAACATCTCAACTGCCTCTTGCTAAACCTGTATGCAGTTCAAGAAGCTACAGTTAGAACCAGACATGGAACAACAGAATGCTTCCAAATTGGGAAAGGTTATTTCGAGACTGTATACATGCAAAGTGATTCAGTTATATCCATACAAGTGTCCATTCTTTTTCAAATTATTTTCCCATTTAGGGGAAACAACTTATTTTTCTCTCCTAGGTGTCTGTCTTCTCAACTATAAAGTGAATGAAGTCGCTCAGTCGTGTCTGACTCTTTGCGACCCTATGGACTACGTAACCTACCAGGCTTCTCCGTCCATGGGATTTTCCGGGCAAGAGTACTGGAATGGGTTGCCTATATATTTGCTCAGCAAATTTTCTTAAAATCTCAGATAATTAGAACATATATTAGCCCTCCTTTCAAATATTTTATTGCTAATTATTATTATCCCATCTCTAACACATTAACTAAATGACCTTAGAGAAGCTACTAACCACACTTTACCTTGGTTTTATTTTCTTTGAAATAGGCATCGGGAAACTATGAGGCCTCTGTGTGTGTGTGTGTGTGTGTGTGTGTGTGTGTGTGTGTGTCAAAGGACATGAACTAAATAAATTGATTCTTGTTAACTGCTTGAAACAATGTGGGGAACCTGGCTAACACTTTGAATTTAGCTACATCGAAATTCTGACCTATCTTATTATAAGATAATAAATTTGTGTGTTTTAAGCCATTACATTTGAATGAATTTCATACAGAGACAATAGAAAACTTCTATAGCTTTGTTGCCTATTACTACTTTGAAAAGATTTACAAAAACAGTAAACATTTTAGGTGTTAAAAATCTTAAGATGTTCTTATTCTGTCCCTTGACTACTGCTGCAGAATGATTCTGGAGTTCTTTGAGCCTAGAATTTGAAGTGCTATCAGAATCCAAGTACTGGGTTTTGTCTCTTGTGCAGCCTGTGGCTTTGAACAAGTCACAAACACTTTGAGCACCATTTTCCTCATCTTTAATGTGGGAATAAAATATTTACCTATATTAAAGAAAACATTTTAAATATTTCACATTTACTAATATGTGATAGACACACAATTGATTCCTGGGGTCGCAAAGAGTCGGTCACGACTGAACAACTGATCTGATCTGATTGTTGCCTTATTGAGTTTATTACCTCTAGAAATTCTAAAGCAGACCCTATTTAAATAGTTTTTTTTTTTTAATTTTTGTGCTACACATTATATTGTGGACAACTAGTACAGTCTAATATATTTGGGGAAACTATAGTAGTGTATATGGGCTAACAAGGGTGCCTTCTTACTATTAATTGTTTACTCCTAAACCCATGAAGAAGCAGCACAGTCACTCCCATCACTTCTAAAAATTTCTCATTCCTGACAGGTATATTCAGATCCCAGAGAGTGATGTGTGGAGGGAACCAGCTGTGACAAGATCTGACAAACATGCTCTCTCAGACAAAAGATAAGTTTGTAACTCAGAGCTACTCCAGATTTATTACTCTTCCTCAAATTTTATTTTCATTATGTAGAATTGATATACTAAGTCATTTTCTTATATCTCACATACTTACTTACCTCAGATTCTTTATGAAAAGATAAAAGGTAGAGTGATTAATTTCTAGAAGTTTCAGCCATATCCTAGGGTAGTTCCTGTTAATATATGCCTAATGAAAAAAAACAATGTAATTAGTCAGTCATTAGATGATTTCTTATCCTTGTAAAAAACAAAAATGAATTTTGAAATCACTTTAGAATTTTTAACTGGATAAAATTAGGTTCTTTCTGTTGGATATTCTAGATATAATTAGAATGAAAAACTTCAACAATGCAGAAGATTATGTTCTTTGTGTTTCATTTCAGTCTCATTTACTTCTGTTCATTTTTAAAATTTCAAATAAATTATTCACATTTTTGGTACATGCAGAGTTTTCTTGTTTAATAAAGTATAATACTTTGTACCAAGATTTCTCTGTAATAATTACATGTATCTGCATTAAATTTTTAGATGTCTCTTTCATTTCAGTTCTTAGTTAACATAAAGATACTTAGTGGATTACTAGAAAGGGATCATTAAGGATGCAAGGGTATAAAATGAATAAAAGATAGTCTCTTCAATAAGTGGTGCTGGGAACATAAGGCAGCTACATGTAAAAGAATAACATTAGAATATTCTCTAACACCATACACAAAAATAAACTCAAAATGACCTACATATAAGAACAATAATATAAATCTCCTGGAGGGAAACACAGACAGAACACTCTGACATACATTGTGCCAATGTTTTGTTGATCTATCTCCTAATGTATAGGAAATAAAAGCAAAAATAAACAAATGAAGCCTAATTGAACTTAAAAAATTTCTACAGAAAGGAAACAATTGACAAAATTAAAAGACAACTACTGAATGGGAGCAAATATTTGTAAATGATATGATCAATAAATGATTCCTATCTGACATATGTAAACAGCTCATAAAAATCAACATAAACAAACAAGCAAACAATTTAACTTTAAAAATGGGCAGAAGAGCCAAACTGACATTTTTCCAAGGGAAATGAAGATGCCAACAGGCACATGAAAAGGTGCTCAACATTTCTAATCGTCAGGGGAATGCAGATCAAAACCACGATGAGCTGTCACTTCATACCTGTCAGAATGGTTATCATCGAAGAGAACACAGATAATAAATGCTGATGGGTATGTGGAGAAAAGGAAACCTGTACTGTTGATGGGAATGTAAATCGGTGCAATCACTGTGAAAAATATCCAATAGTATGGCAGCTCCTAAAAAAGCCAAAATTAAAAATACCACATGACACAGTGATTTCACTCCCGGGTATATATTTAAATATAAATAAAAAGATAATTTGAAAAAAATATATACACCCCATGCTCATAGCAGTATTATTTACAGTTGTCAAGATATGAAAGCAAATTAAGTGTCCATCAACAGAAAGAATGGCTAAAGATGTGATATGTATGGGTACAATGAATCCTTCTCAGTCTTAAAAAAGAATAGAATTTTGCCATTTGCAGAGACAAGAATGGACTTGGAGGGCAATACACTAAATGAAATAAATCAGACAGAGAAAGGCAAATACTGTATGATATCACTCTGTATGATATCACTACTGTGGACTCTAAAAAATACAACAAACCAGTGAACATAACAAAAAAGAAGAGAACTGACGCATATAGAGAACACACTAGTGGTTACGTGTAGGGAGAAGTAATGGGGGGGACGGGAAATATAGGAGTGGAGGGGAGGATAAAAACTGCAAACAATTGGTATAAAATAAGTTACAAAGTTCCTTTTTACAACAAGCTAATGCGTTTGACTGTGTGGATCACAGCAAACCATGGGAAATTCTTAAAGAGAAGGAAATACCGGACCACCTTACCTGTCTCCTGAGAAGTCTGTATGAAGGACAAGAAGCAACACTTAGAACTGGATATGGAACAACAGACTGGTTCAAATTTGGGAATGGAGTATGTCAAGGCTGCATATTGTCACCCTGCTTATTTAACTTTTATGCAGAGTACATCACAAAAAATGTGGGGCTGGATGAATCAAAAGCTAGAATCAAGATTCCTGGGAGAAATATCAACCATCTAGTCAAAGCTATGTTTTTTTCCAGTAGTCATGTATGGATGTGAAAGTTGGACTATAAAGAAAATGGAGCGCCGAAGAATTGATGTTTTTGAACTGTGATGTTGGAGACGATTCTTGAGAGTTCCTTGGACTGCAAGGAGATCCAACCAGTCCATCTTAAAGGAAATCAGTCCTGAATATTCATTGGAAGGACTGATGCTGAAGCTGAAACTCCAGTACTTTGGCCAACTGATGGGAAGAACTGACTCATTGGAAAAGACACTGATGCTGGGAAAGATTAAAGGCAGGAGGAGAAGGGGACGACAGAGGATGAGATGGCTGGATGGCATCACCAACTCAATAGACATGAGTTTGTGCAAACTCTGGGAGTTGGTGATGGACAGGCAAGCCTGTCGTGCTGCAGTCCATGGGGTCATAAAGAGTTGGACATACTGAGTGACTGAACTGATCTTCCCAATAGATGCGGATGTGTTTGTATATTTGATGTTTGAAAAAATAAATATGCCAGAATTATAGTAGGTATTTTATCTTTGGCAAAAATTAGAGTCTAGGACAATAGTTAACTGTAGCAGTCATTTAGGTCTGGATTTGAACAGTTCTTAAAACTCTAAAAAGCACTTTAACTTTTTATTTAGTTACTCATAAATGACTTTGCTAAAGATGATGCCTAAGCTCAATATGTCAAGAACAGTTTAGAACACAGCACACTCTTAATATAGGCCCTTTCTTTCTATCATCTTTATTTGATACAAAGCAAGCTTTTACTTATTTTTGGATAATAGACATATTTTAAGAAGTTCCGCATTTTAAAAATATGTCACATTGGACTAAATATAAACACAATAAAATTATTCATTAAATTGGTTTTGGACTTTTGTGTGATATGCTAGATTTTGCAGCTGGAAAGCATTGTATGTAATATTAGAGACACAGACAAAGAGAACAGACTTGTGGACACAGCAAGGGAAAGAGAGGGTGGGACGAATTCAGAGAGTAGCATCGAAACATATATATTACCATATGTAAAATGTATATATTACCACATGTAAATAGAAAGTGGGAAGTTGCTGTATAACAGGGAGCTCAACCTGGTACTCTGTGACAATCTAGAGGGATGGGATGGGATGGGGTTGCGGGGAGTGAGGGACATTTAAGAGGAGGGGACATATGCATACTTATGGCTGAATACATTGTTGTATGGCAAAAACCAACACAACATTGTAAAGCACAAAAATAAAAAGAGAATAAAGTTTTAAATGAATGGATAAATTAAAAAATTGAATATTGCACAAAATAATCATAAAAAATGTCTCAGTACCTGGGATTTGGGAATGCTATTATTAAATCTCTTATGGAATTACAGAAGATGGAAACCTTGGAAATAATGTAATGATACCTCCATTTTACACTTGGAAGTTGAGAGTCAGAACAAAGTTATTTGGTTGGAACAGAGGTAAGTAACTTGAATATTTAGTGTTATGTAAGAACCACTGTTCAAAAATACTGAAATGCTGTAAAACATTTGATCATTTCAAATATTTAAAGATGAACGTTTTTGAAAATGGCTGAATGAATAGTTCAAGATTGCGTGTTCTATAATGTATTGTATTATGCTCTATTAAAGAACTTTGGCTAAAATTTGTTACTAAAGGATATATTTGAAGAAAATCATATCTACTATAGCATGGGTCATTTTTATATAATTTGTGTACTCTATATAAAATTTGGTCCTAGAACTTAGTTATAAGGCATTAAATTATGGCATTGTATGTTATGTCATATATAACCTAGAAATTCCAGGACATGTTAATGTCCATGTAACAGTATAACTTTCTAAAGTAAAGCTGATACGTTAAATATCAAATTAAGTAAGACTTTAAAGTTTTAAATCTTTCTACAAATAATCTTACAAATAAGCAAATGTGCTATATATCAAGAGGCAAAGATTACAATGGAAAATATGGTATTGATTTTGAACTTCAACTTCAAATTTTTAAATATGCATCTGATTAGAAAGATGAGAAAGATTACATCTGGTATCAAATATATTAAAACATTAGATTTAAGTAACAGATAAAACATTCTGATGTTTCTTTTTTTTCAACTTTTAAGTAAAGAAAAAATAATGCATATCTTGCTTAAATTCAGGATTTATTGTCATCAAATTTCATACACTATTTCTCTGCCTGAGTATAGCTTATAGTGAATATTAAGATATGTTGGGGGTATTTGTGCTCAGCACTTGCATTTAGAAACTTGGCAGGTCTGTAGGAAGATTATTACTGCCTTGCTCTATCAACTCTACTGTCTGAGGTAAGTAAATGTTGCAGATAATTATAATGAAAATGCTGGAGCAGTTCTGATATATAAAGTAAAACTAAGCCTGTTTCACCTAAACATTATTTGTTGTTCCCTTGTTCTGAACCACATAAAAATGTTAAACCACATAAATATTATTAAAGTATATAATTCAACATCAATTCAGACCTGTCAGAGGGACAACCAGGAAAGTACAGAAGTCCCGACTTATGTCACTTATATGTGGGCTTTTACTGCTTGCTGGCTCAGTTACTTAGTGCGGGTCAACAGGATGTAATATGCTTAGCAACGTCAGATGAATTACTTAGAGTTCTTTTTAGTGGTAAAATTTTTTATTGAGAAGTAATAAAAGGTTGCAGTATCTGTAAGAATTTGGTACCATTTGCAAAAATATATAAGATGCAGAAAATTCAAGGAATACAGTTAACACCATGGAATATATTTAAAAGTCATGTTTGAAGTTGGTCTTGTTTTTAATGTTTTTGTAGTTGTAAATAACAATTACAACTTTGCAATGCTACTGTGTCACAAATAGTATTTCTGTTTGTCATAGAGACAGAAAAGATTGGATGGGGGGCAGACTATATAATTGATTCTCCCAATTGGGACAATTTTTAGAGTGGAAGGATTCCTTTAAATAACTGTTCCAGGAAAATAGGAATACAATAGAACTCTCAGAAAAAAAACTCATTCCAATTTTCGTTTGTATAGATGACCCAGGAGTTCAAAGGGATTTACATGATTTATCACCATAATGTGATGCATTGGTAGTAGAGCTAAAAGTAAAATCCTGGTTTTCTGACCCATAATTCAGTTTCTGGAAATTCATAGTAGCCACAGTGAATTGATGAGAATTCAAGCATGTTGTATCAGAGAATTTTCTGAATACACTTATCTACCTAAAAAATTCATTATTATCAAGATTAAAGTAGTTTTTCCATTAGCAACACAAAAGAAAATACGGGATGGTCTTGTTTTGTATGGTTCTTCAATTGTACAAATTTCAGTTACTGTGGTTTAGTTAAGTAATACCAGTCGTTTAGTAACAGTGTTCAGATTTCTATTACCACAGTGTAATAACTGTTAGTAAATGCATAAAGCACACATCTCTCTGCTAGCTCTTCAGTTCACAAATTATAACATACCCAAATCATGATCAGTGACCCATTCTATCAGTTTATTCAAAGGCTGTCAGTGATTGGTCACTGTGCATCTCCTATTTAGTGCATATACAGAGAGCAAAATATATAGTTGTATTGCCTCCTTTTCTTCCAGTAATAAACCCAATTGACATTTTACAAAAATTAGTAATCAAAAGTGGGAATTGGCCAATAAAAACGAAGTGCAACAAAGAAACAAAATAATAGTGGAAATGAAATTTGTAAGTAGAGTTACAGAAGAAATAGTCGACTATGGCAATATTGACATTAACAGTACTGGAAAGACTAGATATGCAGCCACTTGACTGTAATGAACGTGAAACTGTCAACATAAATGAGGAAAGTGGTCTTGAGGAAATGATGATGGTGACCCAGAGGAAGTGACACCAGCAAAAGCTTCACATTACAGAATCTTTTGGAGGTATTTCATGGCCCTGAAAATGCAAAGAATATAATGTTGGAGCTGATCCAAACTTTTGAAGGAATAAGACAATTTTTCCAAGTCATACAAAAGGAAATGCTCCTCAAACTGCTCTTGATAAGTTTTACAAAAAACACTTTAATTATCAAAATCTCTAATGTTTGAAATTATAGTGCATAAAATAAATATCAGATTTTTAAAATTTCCCTGTGCATTTGTAACTGACGTTAATAGAGATTCTAATGTTTTGACAGAAATTTATAAAGCTTATTGAATGATCACAGTTGTTTTACATTGGTTATTAAATTCTCTTTATATACTTTCAGCTCACAAATTTACATTGTCATTTCATGATACCATGCAAGGTGAGGATTACTTATAATATACATGTTTGACCAGTTTTTTTCTTTTACTTTTTAAGTTGTGGTTTCTTTCTATCACATTGATGATTTTTTTGTAACCTTTTAATTTTGATATAATTTGGGATTTATAGAAAAGTTGCAGTTGTAACAGTAACTCCCAAATACCCCTTACCTGTAATCAGCAGTTATGGAATTTTACTTCACTTACTTCATCGTTCTTTCTCTCTCTTGTCTCTCTCCATCTGTCTCCCTCCTTCTCTCCTCTCCTTCATCTGTCTTGATCTTGCCTTTGAACCTTTTAGACTAGTTTGTTTCCTCGAGTGTCCCTTGATTTAGGTTAGTACCATGTTTCCTCATGCTTATAACAGGGTATGTGTATATTCTGGCAGGAGTACCATGAAAGCGAGGCTGAGTTCTTTCTAGTGAATCTTGTAGTTCTATCCATTACTGATGATGCTAATTTCAATTACTTGATTGAAGTGATATCTGCTAAATTTTTCTATATTAAAATCGTTTCTTTTGGCTTCTAATTTACATTTGTAGGAAGATATTTCAAGATTTGTAAAACCTCATTCCTTTTTTTTAAGTTTAATTTTAATTGGAAGATAACTGCCTTACAATGTTGTGTTGGTTTCTGCTATAGAATGTGAATGAATCAACCATATGTATACACATATCCCCTCCCTTTTGAGCCTCCCTCCCACCCCAACCCCCATCCCACAATACTATTTCTTATGAAAGGTTAACCCACTAGCTTTAGCATCCATTAATGATACAACTTGGGGGTTTTAAGTATAGCAAGAGATAAAGGTGATTGAATATAAATTGGTATGATCTTTCTTTGGAGTAATTTGATAGTGAATAGCAGATATTTAAAAACTAAAACATCTAGTAATTCCTTTTGTGAAAATTTGTCCTAAAGAAATAATCCTTGATATAATTTTCTCAGTTATACTTGAAATCAAGAAGTTAAAAAATAACCTAAGTAACATATCAGCAAGAACTGCCAAATACAGTACAATGGAATATTGTTGTTTAGTCACTGCTGCTGCTGCTAAGTCACTTTAGTCATGTCCGACTCTGTGCGACCCCATAGATGGCAGCCCACCAGGCTCCCCCGTCCCTGGGATTCTCCAGGCAAGAACACTGGAGTGGTTTGCCATTTCCTTCTCCAGTGCCTGAAAGTGAAAAGTGAAAGTGAAGTCGCTCAGTTGTGTCCAATTCTTAGCGACCCCATGGACTGTAGCCCACCAAGCTCCTCCATCCATGGGATTTTCCAGGTAAGAGTATTGGAGTAGGGTGCCATTCACTAACTTACGTCAAACTCTTTGCCATGCCTGGACTGCAGTACACCAGGTTGCTCTGTCCTGCACTCTCTCCTGCACTTTGCTCAAATTTATGTCCATTGAGTCAGTGATACTATCTAAATATCTCTTCCTCTGTCGCCCCTTCTCCATTTGCCTTCAGTCTTTCCCAGCATCAGGTCTTTCCAATGAGTCAGCTCTTCACATCAGGTGACCAAAGTATCAGAGTTTCAGTTTCAATTATCAGTCCTTCCAATGAATATTCAGGGTTGATTTCCTTCAGGATTGACTGGTTTGATTTTTCAGTTCAGGGGCTCTCAAAAGTCTTCTTCAGCACCACAGTTTGAAAGCATCAATTATTCGGTGCTCAGCCTTCTTTATGGTACAACTCTCATATCCACACATGACTACTGGAAAACCCATAGTTTGACTATACAAACCTTTGATGGCAAAGTGCCATCTCTTCTTTTTAATATGCTATCTAGATTTGTCATAGCTTTTCTTCCAAGGAGCAAGAGCCCTTTAATTTCACAGCTGCAGTCACTGTCCACAGTGATTTTGAAGCCAAAGAAAATAAAACCTGTCACTGTTTCTATTTTTCCCCATCTATTTACCATGAAGTGATGGGATGGGATGATGGTAAATTTGAAGACAGATTTTTCACTCTCCTCTTGCACTCTCTTCAAGAGACTCTTTAGTTCTTCTTCACTTTCTGTCATTAGAGTGGTATCATCTGAAATTGTTGATGTTTCTCCTAGCAATCTTGATTCCAACTTGTGATTCATCCAGCCTGACATTTTGCATGATGTACACTCCATAAAAGTTAAATAAGTAGGGTCACAGTAAACAGCCTTTTGGTGCTCCTTCACAATTTTTAGACAATCAGTTTTTCCATGTCTGGTTCTAACTGTTGCTTCTCGACCCACATACAGGTTTCTCATGAGACAGATAAAGTGGTCTGGTACACCCATCTCCATAAGAATGTTCCACAGTTTCTTGTGATCCACATAGTCAAAGGCTGTAGAGTAGTTGATGAAGCTGAAGTAGCTGTTTTTTCTGGAATTCCCTTGCTTTCTCCATGATCCAATGGATGCTGACAATTTGATCTCTGGTTCCTCTGCCTTGTCAAAACCCCATTTGTACAGAGGGAAATTGTTGGTTCACATAATGCTGAAACCTAGCTTGAAGGACTTTGAGCATTACCTTGCTAGCATATGAAATGAGTGCAATTGTGTGGTAGTTTGAACATTCTTTGGTATTGCCCTTTTTTGGGATTGTAATGAAAACTGACCTTTTGCAGTCCTGTGGCCACTACTGAGTTTTCCAACTTTGCTGACATATTGAGTACAGCACTTTAATAACAGCATAATCTTTTAGGATTTTAAATATCTCAGCTGGAATTCCATCACCTCCACTAGCTTTGTTCATAATAATATTTCCTATCACCCATTTGACTTCACAGGCCAGATTGTTGGGCTCTAGTGAGTGACCATACATTGTGGTTATCCTGGTCATTAAGATTTTTTTTTGGTATGTTCTTCTGTGTATTCTTGCCACATCTTCTTAATCTCTTCTGCTTCTGTTATGTCCTTTATAATTTCTATCCTTTTTCATGCCCATCCTTGTATGAAATGCTCTCTTGATATCTCCAGTTTTCTTGAAAAGATCTCTGGTCTTTCTCATTCTATTGTTTTCCTGTATTTTTTTTAAATTGCTCATTTAAGAAGGCTTTCTTATCTCTCTTTTCTATGAAATGGGATTTTATGGAACAACAGAATACTAGACAACTATTTAAATGTACATTTTGAAAAATACTTGTCATTTATTATTATTTAAATGGGAATTTATTCATTCTTAATGCTGCTGTTGCTGCTAAGTTGCTTCAGTCGTGCCCGACCCTGTGCGACCACATAGACAGCAGCCCACAGGGCTCCTCTGTCCCTGGGATTCTCCAGGCAAGAATACTGGAGTGGGTTGCCATTTCCTTCTCCAATGAATGAAAGTGAAAAATGAAAGTGAAGTTGCTGAGTCATGTCCAACTCTTCGCAACCCCATGGACTATAGCCTACCAGACTCCTCCATCCATGGGATTTTCCAGGCAAGAGTACTGGAGTGGGTTGACATTTCCTTCTCCCTCATTCTTAATGCAGATATTTTAAAGCAAAGAAAAACTCTATTGTTATTTTTGTTTCTTAGTTGAATGACTTAGCATTATCAAATATCATATTTGTATATTTCATAGGGCTTGTCATTTTCATTGGATTCATTGTTTTTCGAACCCATTTTCATAGGGTTTCTTATCAAGAAACATGTTACAAAACTCTCTGGAATTCTCATTTGTTTTCCCCAAATTTGAACATTTATCATTTACTGCATGTCTGTTCTTTCTGGCAATCTCTATGATCTTCCCTGAGTTTGTTACTTTTATTTATTTATTTTAATGTTGTCATGACTTTGTATATGCTTCTACTTCTCTTAAGTTCCATTCAAGGTTAGCCTCTTCTGGGAAGAACTTATCTGACTGCCTTTGCTTCACTTTGTTGTTTCATATCCCCCTGATTTGCTATAGGATATGCACCCCTTCATATAGCAATTTCAATATAATTACATGGCAATAATTTGTTTCTTATTTCCAAGTATACTGGCACCCACAAGTTTACCTTCTTTTTGTCTCCATAAAATTGCATATACATTGATTGATACAACATCCATTGTAAAAAATGCTTGAAATATTAAATAGCTGGCAACTTGTGATGAAAATTCTTTATGAAACTTACTCTTTGACCTCACTAAAACTTGTAGAGCAGCTATTCTCAAAAAAATATATGTATATGATTTAAGTCTACCACTGATTGTTAATGTATTGAAAATAGATTCAGAAAGGTTTTAGGAATTTTTTTTTTAAATTTTGAACCCTATGCTAGATTTATACTAAACCATTAGGTTGTCAGTCTTTCCTGAACCAGAGTCTGTCCAGTTCAATAAAAATGTATTAATTGCTGACAGTATGCCTTAGAAAATGCTAGCAATGGGATGATGAAAGAGGAAACTTTTACTAACTTTTATAGCACAACAGATCCCAGGATTATTTGCCCTCCAAGACAATACATAGCTACTAATCGGTAGAAAGGAAATGAAAATAATGAAAGAGGAAAGAGATGAAGGTATGAGGTAGTTGTCATAATCCTAGAACTTTGTAATTTTACAAGCAAAAATACATCAGCTAACTAACAGACCTCTTTGTTTCATATCCTTTTACTCATATCATCTCTCTGGAACACAGACAGAATGACTTGTCCCTGCAGCCCAGCCAGGAGCCATAATAACCTTGAATAGTGCAATGTATCCCTGAGTCTATAAGAAAAAGTACATGATAAAGGTTCACAGTAGTTTAATCAGAGTTTAAAAGGCTTTAATCGTCAAGTTTAAAGAAAATGGGTTTGATACTAGCAATATGGAAATTTAAATTTAATACATGTGTTGCCTAAGTATACAATTCATATTTGTTTCAAGAGAATAATATACTCAAAAATACATAAAGATCACTAAGTTAACTGTATACATTGAGGTAAGTGAATTCAGAACATGATGTTTAGGTCCATAATGGAAAACCATGTCTTCAGTTGTCCTTTTCTCAGAAGCAGTGTGTCCTTCCAATACATGAAAAAAATCAATATGCACTAGAATATGAGAAGATAAATAAGATTATAGCATGAGAATTTCCAGTGAATAATCAGTGAATAATGGCATAATTTTTCTTGTATTTTTAAACGATTTCTGTATTAAAAATGCATGTGTGAGAAAGTTCTGCTTTTGAGGATAACATTGGGGATATTTGTCATTTTTTTTTTTTCATAAAGTGTGGAGGTGGTTGGAAAGGCTAATTTAGGACAGAACGTCCTGGTGCTCCACTCAGCTGACTTGTTGCAGCAGTCAGTCGCTTTCTTTAGGTACCACAGTGCTTTGAAGCCCTATCATCTGCCCTCACAGGCCATATTTCTTAAAATATGCCTTAAAATAAGAAAGCCTTTATGAAATGACTATACACTAGTTGATGTCCTTCCCTCAAGCCACTGTGACCTCCTGGAATTTCCACTGAGCCTATGAGGTCAAGCATAGAAATGGATCTAAATTAATCTGAAACCTCCTGGATTCCATTGTTCAGTAGTTCCCCCCCCCCCACCGCCTTTTTTTTTTAAGCAACAAAACTATTTTTAAAAATTAGTAGGAAACCACATTTATAAAAGTGCTAAAAAATGGAGCAGCTCTATTTGAAGAGGTGGAATTTCTCTCTTCCCTCTCAGAACCTTCTCCTACAGCAGTTTCTCAGACACTTTCTAAGCATCTCCTTGTATCTATTATATGCCTTTTGAAAGCCATTGGGAAACCTGGGAAAGATGGAACAGGAAGAAGCCAGAGGAAGGCAAAATGGTTGCATACCTATTCTCTGGACCGATCATTAAATTATTTCTTTTGTAATTATGCATATACACATTTGGCTTCATGCTGAAGGAATTTGAGTGACTGATTCCTGACTGAAGCTTCCATTCTTTATTTATTTTTTTTTACCATACATTAACTTGTCAAGTTTCTTTACTTATAATCTTGTTCTGTCATAGCTAGAACTTTTGCCTGATGACAGTATTACTAGAAATTATTCAAAATGTATTACCGGCAAATGTGCTTTAATTTTTAAAGAAATTGTGTTTCTATTCCTGGGTTATAACTTACCATTGACAAAGGAAAGATTGGTTAACA
Organism: Bos indicus x Bos taurus; assembly: GCF_003369695.1. NCBI lineage: Eukaryota > Metazoa > Chordata > Mammalia > Artiodactyla > Bovidae > Bos > Bos indicus x Bos taurus. The sequence continues at coordinate 41,346,590 of NC_040078.1, read as the reverse complement.
TCCCTGGTCCTTCGTTTTCTCATGTGTAAAATAAGAATTCTAAGAATTTAGTGACTTGAAGTATGCAAAATTTATCAACCTTGGCAATTGGCTCATATGTGTTATCAATAGTATTACTCTTACCCTAACCTTTGAAGATAGAAAACTGCCCCTTACGTCACAGTTGTCTTTTGACTTGTTACAAAGAAAGGCATGCACAAAGCTTAATTTTTTTACTGTTTTTTTTGTTTTGTTTTGAGAAGAGTTTCTTAGTTTTAGCAGAAGGAGCTCGTCTCATTTTCTTGAAAAATGAAATATGCTTAAATATTTTTCCCCTACTGACAATGAAAATTAAATTATTATATTTAACTTGTGTATAATCTGTGTGTATTATCTTCCTTAATACACATAGATCCAATATGTAATCTGTATGTTACCTTTAGATTACTTATTGAGTGGGGAAACAATGGAAACAGTGACAAGACTTTATTTTCTTGGACTCCAAAATGACTGCAGATGGTGACTGCAGCCATGAAATTAAAAGACGCTTGGAAAAAAAGCTATGACAAACCTAGACAGTGTATTAAAAAGCAGAGACATTAGTTTACCAACAAAGGTCTGTCTAGTCAAAACTGTGGTTTTTCCAGTGGTCAAGTATGGATGTGAGAGTTGGGCCATAAAGAAGGCTGAACGCTGAAGAATTGATGCTTTTGAACTGTGGTGCTGGAGAAGACTCTTGAGAGTCCTTTGGACTGCAAGGAGATCCAACCAGTCAATTCTAAAGAAAATCAGTCCTGAACATTCATTGGAAGGACTGATGCTGATGCTGAAGCTCCAATACTTTGGCCACCTGATGCAAAGAACTGACTCATTAGAAAATACCCTGATGCTAGGAAAGACTGAAGGCAGGAGGAGAAGGGGACAACGGAGGATGAGTTGGTTGGATGGCATCACTGATGGATATCATTGATGGACATGAGTTTGAGCAAACTCGGAGTTGATGATGGACAGCGAAGTTTGGCATGCTGCAGTCCATGGGGTCACAAAGAGTTGGACACAACTGAGCAACTGAACTGAAATAAACATCTAAGCTTTAGACTTATAAACTTCAGCCCTATGAAGCATAGAGAATAAAACAAATGAGACTACATTCACAACCTTGGAATAAGCAATTTATTTATATATTTCTCAAAAAAAGTAACTACAAGAAAACGAAGGGATTCATGAGTCTTCATCAAAATTAAATCTTTTGGTTATCAAAAGACATTTGCAAAAAGATAAAAAATTAAAAGTAATTGAAAGAAAATATTTTATATATATACATCTTACAAAGAATTTACATATTGGAACTCTAAAGAATATCAATATATCAATAATAAAAGATAATATATTAAGAAAAATACTGAGAGAGATACCACTATATATCCATAATAATAGTGAAAGATTATAAACTAAGAACACAAAATATTGGTGATATTATAGAGCAGCTAGAACTCTCATACATCTCTCTGCTTTTGAAGTATAAAATTGTATTTTCACTTTGGAAAACTCTTTAGCAGTTATTTAATAAATTTAAAGACATACCTACCTCATAATTCTAGTCTTATTTACAGTATTTACTCACTTGTTCTCAAGAGACATGAAAACATATATCCATAAAAAGACCTATACAAAAATAATCTAACAGTTGATATACATAATAACTAAAACTGAAATAACCAATTTTTTATAAATGTGGTTGAATAAATAAGTGCTGATATATCCATATAATGGAACACTTCTCAGTCATTAAATATAGGACTACTAATATATGCAACATAACAGGTAAATCTTAAAAGCAGTATATTGAGCAAAGTAATTCAGGTAAACAAGAATGCATATGATTGTATTTGCATAATGATTTTATTTATATGATGCTCCAGAAGAGGCAATCCATGGTAATAAAAGTTAGAACAGTATTGTTTATAGGGGGTAGGTATTGATTTTAATGGAACATGGAAAAACTTCCTCAAGTAATGGAAATGTTCTATGTCTTCATTTAGGTAATGATTACATAAGTGCATCAAATTGTCAAAATTCATCAAATTGTACAATGAAAGTTATGCATTATACTGTGTAAATATTTTTCTTCAGCTGAGAAAGGATAAAATTCAGGAAATATTATATTAATATATTGCTTATCAATCTAAAAAGTACTGATGGAATCATTGTTTTGAGGGTCTCTGTATAAGTATCTTTATTTATATTTGCATCATATTGAATGGACTGCTTAAGTACGCTATTTAATTTCCCATCACTCAGATAAACATTTTTCTTAGTATCAGCTGATCAGAGTTCACCTATTGATCTAACTAGAATCTCAATGAAATATGTTTAAATCCACTCAATTTTTGCTTTACTTCTTGTCTTCTGTAGTTAACTGAAAGAAAAAATTTCAGAAGTAATCCTCATATCAGAGCTAGATAATAAAAATTCTGAAAAACATCTATTATATTGTTATATATTAAATGCCAGATTGAAGATTACTTATAGTTTGCCTTTCTAAAATATACTTACCATTCTTAATCCACACCTTTATTTTTTTTCCTCCACTTTTGAAAATCATGAAATATACATTATATTTAGAAAATTGGAGAGACTAATATGATTAAAACCCATATATGTATCACTCATATTTAACAAATATAAACTTTTTAAATTTGCCGTATCAGTTGGAAAATACTTTTTCCAAATAAAATGTTATAGATTCCATTCAAGTTCTCTTTGTGTCCTGCCCTAAGTTTATTCCCATTATTCCCTCAGAAGTCATTACAATCCCAGTTTCTATACCTTAAAAGATTTTTCTATGTGCCTTTTCAACATTATATAGTATAATTTTAGGCATTTTACAAATATATGTAAATGCATTTATCTTTATCTTCTTTCCCAATTTTATTTTACATTAATTTATTCTATTTTTTACTTTAAAATGGGAAAGAGAAACTCAGTCATAGGAAAATCAAATTGCCATTGATTTTATTTTACCCTGTTCTCCTCCATTTATTCATCAAATTAATATTTATAGGAGTAATGAGGAAGAAAAGTGAGAATTATTGAATAACTGTTTTGTGCCAGGCATTGTTTAAGCACTTTGTTTAAATCATCTCATTATATTTTTTAATGTTATCAACATCATTAAACATCACTAAGAGTAAAGACTTAAATTACCCATGGGGTTGTGTTATTGTTGTTGTTCAGTCAGTCATATCTGACTCTTTGTGACCCCATGGACTGAAGCCTCCCCTGTCCTTCACCATCTCCCAGAGTTTGCTCAAACTCAAGTCCACTGCATCAATGATGCCATCCAACCATCTTGTCCCCTTCTCCTCCTGCCTTCAGTCTTTCCTAGCATCAGGGTCTTTTCTAATGAGTCAGCTCTTTGCATCAGGTGGCCAAAGTATTGGAGTTTCAGCTTCAGTGTCAGTCTTCCCAATGAATATTCAGGATTGATTTCCTTTGCAATTGACTGGTTTTATTTCCTTACAGTCCAAGAGACTCTCAATAGTCTTCTCTAACACCACAGTTCAAAGGTATCAGTTCTTCGGCATTCAGCCTTCTTTATGGTCCAGCTCTCATATCCATACATGACTTGTGGAAAAGCCATAGTGTTGGCTATATGGACCTTTGTTGGCAAAGTAATGCCTCTGCTTTTTAATAAGCTGTCTAGACTTGTTATAGCTTTTCTTCCAAGGAGCAAGCTTGGTTTCAATGATCAGGAGGCCTAGAATGTGTTTGGAACAGGATAATATTAACATAAAACCACAAATAATACAACTTAATATATGCAAAATGCTGAAAGAACAGTAATCAAGAAAACAACAACAAATTCGGTTATAAATATTTACCAAGGTCAGGGAAGGATTCATGGATCCCTTCGTGCTTGCTTTAAGTGAAACAATAAACTCTCGGTTTTCAACCTGTCTCATATTTAAAATTTTTTTCTGGGGTTCCCTTTAAAAGTTCTGTTGAACAAAAGGCTTTTCCTCCTTACAATTTATCACACTTTTTCCAGCCTCTGTTCAACTACCTTACCTCTTAGGTCTAGAAGAAGTTTCACTCACAGAAAATAGAGATCATCTGTGGCAAATTCCTATTTCTTCTGCTCTGTAAAACATGAAGAGTTCATAATGTCCTTTCCTGCCCTTGATTTCTAGCTCAGTCCTTGGGCCATAGTGATGCTAAGAGATATGATGTAACTAGAGGTTAGAACGGAGAAGGCAATGGCACCCCAGTCCAGTACTTTTGCCTGGAAAATCCCATGGATGGAGGAGCCTGGTAGGCTTCAATCCATGGGGTCGCTAAGAGTCGGACACAACTGAGCGACTTCACTTGCACTTTTCACTTTCATGCGTTGGAGAAGGAAATGGCAACCCACTCCAGTGTTCTTGCCTGGAGAATCCCAGGGACAGGGGAGCCTGGTGGCTGCCGTCTATGTGGTCACACAGAGTCAGACACAACTGAAGTGACTTAGCATAGCATAGCATAGAGGTTAGAAATTGCTTGCATATTTGGGCTTAAGTTCCTGCATTCCTTCCTTTTGCCATGAGACACACTCGCCTCAATTAGTCACTGAACCAAAGAGGCTTGGATAGATAAATCAGACCTCGACCCAGTCTGCATGTTGAAGCCAATCCTTCTAGTGCACAGCCTAAGTCATCTGAACCCCAGCTTCTCCATAGATACAAAAGTCCAAAATAAATGCTTATTTTTGCATGATACGAAAATTTTCAGATACCTCGTTAATGCAGTATTATTGTGTCAGTAGCTTACTAATGTGCCACCCTCCAATTTTAAATAAGTGCAAACAAATTTTCTCTTGATTCCATCTATAAATGCATATCATACACACCTCTGAAATCATTCTCTTGAATGTCAAATAAAAACATTTGAATGGCTTGTAATTAAAAACTGATATGTTATACTCAGACTTAATCAGTTCAAAGTTCAATCAACTACTTATTTCCCCACTACTATTACAAGTCATCTTCTTTATAGTCTCCCCTCCCAGTTGAGAAGGAAATGGCCACCCACTTCAGTATTCTTGCCCAGAGAATTCCATGGACAGAGGAGCCCGGCAAGCTACAATCCATAGACTCAAAAAGTCGGACGTGAGTATCCACTCCCAGTTGATATAATTTGACCTACTGCCCAAACCAGAACAATGGGCAACATCACTAACTCAATCCTCTTTCCATTATCAGTCCATCCAATTATTAAGTGTTTTTATTCTATTCCCTAAATATTTCTTTAATCTTCCTCATTTATCTTCACTGTTTTATTATAGATTCTTGTTATTGATCTTTGCCCCTCTTTCCTTCCTGGCCCATTCTGTGTGACCTGCTAATCAGTTTTATTTATTGTTGCTATAGCCTTCTGAAAACTTAAGGCTGATCATGTCATTATCTCTGCTAATATCTTCAGTGCTAAGACAACTTAGTATTGGGAGCTAGTGGTATATAGGTAGCTAAAAGTGAAAGTGAAGTCGCTCATTCGTGTCTGACTCTTTGCAACCCCATGGACTATGAGGCTCCTCTGTCCATGGAATTTTCTTGGCAAGAGTGCTGGAGTGGGTTGCCATTTCCTTTGCCAGGGGATCTTCCCAACCCAGGGTTTGAACCTGGGTCTCCCGCATTGCATGCAGAAGTTTTTACCATCTGAGCCACCAGGGAAGCCTTTTTGGCTTTTTCTGCTATTTCCCCCTCTTTACATTATTCAATCCAGTCATCAAGAACTACTTACTCTCCATGGATTCTGTGCTTCTCTAATGTCTTTAAGCTTTTACACGTGCTTTGACAACATGCTTCTTAATTATTTTACCTTTTAGTTTGATTAAATATTATTTATTATTTGAACATCAGTTTCCAGCATAATCTTGTCAAAATTTATAGTCTAGGAAGATTTCTTTGAAGAAACCCTTCCTCACTCTTTCAAATATAGAGTTAGGATTAAAACCTTATATGTATTTCCCTATACAATTTATAATCTTGTGTTGTCTTCCTTATTCTTATTATTGGATTATATTACATTTGTAATTTTACTTTGATTAAATATCATGACATCCAGAGTTCCTTTTACTCTGATTTCCCTAGTACATACAGTAATGATTCTCACATGGTATGTGTGTGTTTGTGTTCAGGTGATAAGTCACGTCCAACTCTGTGACCCCACGGGCTGCAGCATGCCAAGTTCCTCTGTCCATGAGATTCTCCAGGCAACAATACTGGAGTGAGTTGTACCATGAATAAATATAGAAAGGGAAGAAAGAGGTTGCTAATAATAATAATAAAAAAAAGTTGTCATATACTTTTCTTAGTTTCTTTAAATGGTAATTGTTCATATACATTTCACCTTGGGTTCCTCTTTACATTTAAATTGTCAGTATATTGGGGAAAATGTAACTTGTTTAACAGATTCTGTTATTATATTTAAATGTAAAATATCTTATATTTAATAAATGTTGTTTCTGACAAATATGCAGTTGATGTAATGATATTGAAAATCCAAGGACCAAAGAGGAAATAATAATTGTGCAATGTCTTGTTATATATTAGATGGTCTTGCAAGCAAGGCACATTTTAAAATAATTTTATACATTTATGTTTGGTTGTGCTGGATCGTCATTGCTGCCTCAGGCTTTTTTCTAGTTTCAATATGCAGGCTTCTCATTGTGATAGTTCTCCATTGTGGAGCACAGGCTCTAGGGCACTCAGGCTTCTGTAGCTGTGGCATGTGGGCTCAGGGCTCTATGGCACAGGCACATGGGCTTAATTGTTCTGTGACATGGGGATCTTTGTGGATCAGGGATGGAATCCATTTCTCCTGCTTTAGCAGGCAGATTCTTTACCACTGAGCCTCTGGGGAAGCCCTGAGGCACATTTTTTTTTTTTTTTTCCCAAACTGAGCCTAAGAATTGAATTGACATAAAAACAGATCAGCAGAAGAAAACATAACATTTATTTAATACAAGTTTTATGTGACATGGAGCATGAGAACCTTTATAAGAAGTGAAGACCCAAAGAAATGGGAAAGCCTACCTGCTTTTATATTAGATTGAACATAAAGAGGGAATTGTATAAAAGTAGCTAAACTATTTTGGGAAGTGGAGAAAAATGGAAACAGTGACAGACTTTATTTTCTTGGGCTCCAATATCACTGTGGATGGTGGCTGCAGCCCTGTAACTAAAAGAGGCTTCCTCTTTGAAAGAAAAGCTATAACATACCTAGAAAGTGTATTAAAAAGTAGAGATATCACTTTACCAACAAAGGTCTCTATAGTCAAACTATGGTTTTTCCTGTAGTCATGTACAAATGTGAAAGTTGGACCATAAAGAAGACTGAGTGCCAAATTGATGCTTTCAAACTGTGGTGCTGGAGAAGACTTGATAGTCCTTTGGACAGCAAAGAGATCAAACCAGTCAATCCTAAAGGAAATCAACCCTGAATATTCGTTTGAAGGACTGATGCTGAAGCTGAAGCCCCAGTACTTTACCACCTAATGCAAAGAACTGATTAGTTAGGAAAGACTCTGATGCTGGGAAAGGTTGAGGGCAGGAGGAGAAGGGGGTGACACAGGATTAGATGGTTGGATGGCATCATGGACTCAATGGACATGAGTCTGAGCAGGATCCAGGAGATAGTGAAGGACATGTAAGCCTGGCATGCTGCAACTCATGGGGTCGTGAGGAGTTGAACACGACTGAGTGACTGAACAACAAAAGAAAGATAATAATCTTAACAAGGTCTGTTTGTGTAGAATTCTCTATGACCCAACTCTTCTTCACTGGTAATAAGAAATGTTACTTTTCTTCTGGTATAACATGGGCGTCTTTCACATGGGAATTTCATCTCCTACTTTAAAGAGAAATAAGGAAATCACACTCTTTTTCTTCTACTCTGTTTATCAAGTGCCTTTAAGTCAAAATTACCAGTACACCAGAAAGGTATATTTTTGGATGGCATGCTCTGAACTTCAGATTGCATATGCTGAGTATGAATAATCTTTAAACAATGAAGGATAGTGTGTCAGTCAAAGTTCAGATTTAGTATAAATATTCAACAAAAAGAGACCAGAATGAAAGGTATTGTCTAAAAAAAGAAAGAAAGAAAGAAACAGAATTATTAAAAAAAACAAAAGAATATCAGATATCATGAGCAGTCACTACCCCTGAGACTAATATCAAGTATCCAGTGAAGACCTTTGCCTCTGGGGCTGAGATCAGAGCTTCTGGGTGAGAGTTCTACTCACTGAATAATAGAGAAATTGCTCTGGTGGCATGATGGTGGAACGTGCTGGAAATTTGTCCATTAAGGTGTTAGGAAAAATATTCATGGAGGGGTGTCTTGCTGGAGACACATCTTTATGAAACTGCCTGAGAGGGTGCCATGGAAAGCTGCTGGATGCTACTGGCTGCCACGCACTGCAGGATCCTAGAGCTGGCACCATAGACCCTGGCAATGCAGGAGCTACATGTGTTGCAGGAAACACCCCAGAGGCACCAGAGAAACAAAAAGCAAACCCTTTCCTCTTGCAGTATCTGTCTAGCATTTGTTATGATAGATAACCAAGAAAAATTATTTAAAAGACCTAGTTCCATTTTCCAGAGCAAGCAATTGCGAGTCAATTTGGAGCTGAGAGGCAATGAATTTATAACACAGAAGGTATTATCACCTACTTTTTTAAGCTGAGAGCAGAGAATCTTAGGCTTAGAAAAGCTCTAAATTCGTTCATCTTTGAAAGTAAGATTATGGTGGGAGGTGAGGGAGAGGTTTAATAAGTGACATAGACCTAGAGGATATTTACTTTCAGATTTATGGAATGGTTCCCCAGTAGTAGGAAATGCAATGCCTTCAATAGAAAACATTAGTTTGTTTCCCAGTAAGGTTATTCTTTATATATATATGCTGCTAAGTCACTTCAGTCATGTCCGACTCTGTGCAACCCCATAGACAGCAGCCCACCAGGCTTCCCCGTCCCTGGGATTCTCCAGGAGAGAACACTGGAGTGGGTTGCCATTTCCTTCTCCAATGCATGAAAGTGAAAAGTGAAAGTGAAGTCGCTGAGTTGTGTTTGACCCTCAGCGACCTCATGGACTGCAACCTTCCAGGCTCCTCTATCCATGGGATTTTCCAGGCAAGAGTACTGGAGTGGGGTGCAATTGCCTTCTCCATATAGATATAGATATAGATATAGATATAGATATAGATATTACATTACTCTGAGATCAAAAACTACAGAATATTGCTATTTTTCCCAAACTTGAACTTCTTACTTTGTATTGGGGTATGGCCAATTAAGCTTTCTCTGGTAATGAATCCACCTGCAGTGTAGGAGATCCTGGTTCAGTTCCTGGGAGGGGAAGATGCCCTGGAGAAGGGATAAGCTACCCACTCCAGCATTCTTGGGCTTCCCTGGTGGCTCAGATGGTAAAGAATCCACCTACAATGTGGGAGAACTGGGTTGGGAGGATCCCCTGGAGGAGGGCATGGCAACCCACTTCAGTATCCTTGCCTGGAGAAACTCCACAGAGAAGCATGATAGGCTATAGTACACGGAGTCACAAAGAGTCAGACATGACTGACTAAGCTCAGCACAGCACATAGTCAATTAACAGTGTTGTGATAATTTCAGGTAAATAGTAAAGGGACTCAGCCAAACTCTGCTCCCATCCAGTCTGGCATATAACACTGAGCAGAGTTCCATATGCTACTCAATATGTCCTTGTTGGTTATCCATTTTAAACATAGCAGTGTGTAAATGACCTTCCAAAAATCCGTAACTATCCCTCCCTTCTGCTGGCAATCATAAATTCATTTTCTAAGTCTGCCTAAGTCTGTGAGTCTCTTTCTCTTTTTTTTTTTTTTTACTTCTTTTTTTTTTAAATTTATTTTTAAAAGAAAATCCATCCTGAACTCTCCTCCCTCCTCCCTCCCCATACCATCCCTCTGGGTCGTCCCAGTGCACCAGTCCCAAGCATCCAGCATCGTGCATTGAACCTGGACTGGCATCTCGTTTCATACATGACATTTCACATGTTTCAATGCCATTCTCCCAAATCTTGCCACCCTCTCCCTCTCCCACAGAGTCCATAAGCCTGTTCTATACATCAGTGTCTCTTTTGCTGTCTTGTATACAGGGTTATCGTTACCATCTTTCTAAATTCCATATATATGCGTTAGTATACTGTATTGGTGTTTGTCCTTCTGGCTTACTTCACTCTGTATAATAGGCTCCAGTTTCATCCACCTCATTAGAACTGATTCAAATGTATTCTTTTTAATGGCTGAGTAATACTCCATTGTGTATATGTACCACAGCTTTCTTATCCACTTTCTAACACCATATACAAAAATAAACTCAAAATGGATTAAAGATCTCAACGTAAGACCAGAAACTATAAAACTCCTAGAGGAGAACATAGGCAAAACACTCTCTTTCTCTTTTGTAAGTAAGTCCATTCATATCATTTCCTTTTAGATTCCACCTGTAAGGGATGTCATGCAATATTTCTCCTTCTCTATCTGACTTACTTCACTCAGCGTAACACCCTCTAGGTCCATTCATGTTGCTACAAGTGTCATGATTTCATTCTTTTTAAAGGCTAAGGGAAATAGATGGGGAAACAGTGGAAAACAGTGTCAGACTTTTATTTTGGGGGGCTCCAAAATCACTGCAGATGGTGACTGCAGCCATGAAATTAAAAGACGCTTACTCCTTGGAAGGAAAGTTATGCCCAACCTGGAGAGCATATTCAAAAGCAGAGACATTACTTTGCCAACAAAGGTCCATCTAGTCAAGGCTATGGTTTTTCCTGTGGTCATGTATGGATGTTAGAGTTGGACTGTGAAGAAGGCTGAGCGCCAAAGAATTGATGCTTTTGAACTGTGGTGTTGGAGAAGACTCTTGAGAGTCCCTTGGACTGCAAGGAGACCCAACCAGTCCATTCTGAAGGAGATCAGCCCTAGGATTTCTTTGGAAGGAATGATGCTAAAGTTGAAACTCCACCTCTTGCGAAGAGTTGACTCAGTGGAAAAGACTCTGATTCTGGAAGGCATTGGGGGCAGGAGGAGAAGGGGATAACAGAGGATGAGATGGCTGGATGGCATCACTGACTCGATGGACGTGAGTCTGAGTGAACTCCGGGAGTTGGTGATGGACAGGGAGGCCTGGCGTGCTGTGATTCATGGGGTCTCAAAGAGTTGGACACGACTGAGTGACTGAACTGAAGTGAACTGAATATTTCATTGTATATATATGTACTGAATCTTCTTTATCCACTCCTCTGTCAATGGACATTTAGGCTGCTTCCGTGTCTTGCCTTTTGTAAATAGTGCTGCAATAAACATTGGGGTGTGTGTCCTTTCAGATCATTCTTTCTCTGTTACATGCCTAGCAGTGGGATTGCAGAGTTATGATGATTATGTGCCATATATTCTAATGTCTGTGATTTTATTTTTTACTTTATTTGAAAAAGTTGAATGAAAAATTTAAATATGCTTTCAACTTGAGCTCCAATTCTAAAATTTAGTTTAACACTCTACATTAGACATCATTTTATTTTTGAGTGACAAAAAGACAAAACAAAACAAGCAAAAAATAAAAGTTCTTTCATTTATCGGGATAGCATCCAGCTTTTAGAAAGTGAGGGATCTGCTATATTTACCAACAGGAACCTACTGAATAGCTCAGGGAACTCTGCTTAATATTATGTGATAGACTAAATGGGAAAAGAATTTGAAAAATAGTAGATATATCCATACATAAAAAATAATAAACTACAAAAAGAGAAGGAAAGTGAAGACTGAACCTGTTTAGAAATCATGTGATGAATGCTTGGAGTTTCCTTTTCTGTTTCTCATTAAATTTTGGTTTTAAGTTTCTGATAATTAGTTTTGAGAATGTTAGTATGCTCAGGATAAATGAAGTAGGTCTTATCAGAAATACTCGAAGAATGCCACAAAATACAACAAATCCCAGAGTACAATAATATTCTAAGTTGGTTTAAAAGTTGAAATCCCTATGGCTGCTTTAAATTGTTAACTTAATGAGAAAGGTATTGAAGAGTAAAATAAAATGTTTCCATAGGGAACATATACAGGGTTGATAGATTAAAATTCACTCAAACATGTTTTATTTTTCCCCATGAAAAACACAAATACTTTCTAGCATTTATAATTTTAAAAAATAAGATTAATCTTTTCTTTAACCATAGCTCTTTTGGTCACTTTTCTTGGCAGGGGTATTAGTTGCTCAACAGAAAGAAACTGTTGTTTGTACTTACTCATTTTAAAACAAGAAGACTGGTAACAAATAATTAATTAAGTCAGTCTTTTTGGTCACTTGTCAAACTGTGAATAATGTCATTATAGTTCATCTAATAGAGCTAGAATTGTCATTTGAATGAGTCATTTTCAAAAGTCATATCATTTTAGTAAGTAAAACTTTTTAGATCTGCAGGAATCTACACAGTCACCTGAGACTGTGCTGGAATTGGTGGAATTGGCCTTTGGTGCAACATATCATTTATACTACAATACTTAATATCCATATTAAAGGCATTCGGAACTATAGCTAGCCTGAAAGTGGGCTTTTCTAGAAGTTGAATGACTTTAAAATATCAACATTTATAGTAGAAGGTAACACCTAACATTTAGGATCTTGTGAATTATTTACCATTTATATGATTGTAAGAATAGAATCTAATCTGTAAAACTTCACTAGAAGCCTTAAATGCATCTTAAAAATTGGACTTTATAGTAACTGTGCATCAACTTTTAAGAAAAGTGATTTCCTAAGAAGCCATGTATTTCATCTCTGATATACACCAAATGTGCTTTTGAACTTCTGTTACGTTTTGACAGCTTTCTCCATACCCTTCCTCCCTGCTGCTGCTCCTAAGTCACGTCAGTCGTGTCCGACTCTGTGCAACCCCATAGACGGCAGCCCACTCGGCTTCCTTTCCTGGGATTCTCCAGGCAAGAATACTGGAGTGGGTTGCCATTTCCTTTCTCCCTATTTGCACTGAAATTTTGGAAACTCATTAAAGTTTTTAAAATATTTATTAAAGTGGTCATAATAGAATGTTTTTGTTGTTTAGATATCGTTGTTCCAGGTGCCTTTATCAAAAACAATTCCAATTCTTAAGGTTTAAGTTACCTGTTTATTCTCCTACTTTATGAATTGTTAAATTGTATAATTGAAATATGTGTAATGCTTAGTGCATAATCAAACTGTTCTGTGTTGTACCACCTTGGTCACAGCAGTTTTCACAAAAGTTCTGTAATTGTGGAAGTTGTTAATGTACATGCTTCTATTAATTATATGTGTTCCCCAGCATTTAGCACAGAATCTTCCCTCAAGATAAATGATCTTATAGCAGTTATTTTATAGTCATTGTGTGCTACCCAAATTGTGCAGAATGCAGCCCCAAACCTAGAGTAATTTAAAAAAATATATATGTAGCCCCTATGCTGTGCTACCTGAAAGCCCATGCACATAAACTCATTCTCTTCATTTAGCAGAATATCTATTTAGTAATTATGAGCAATTAATTTATTTCTTAATTCATAGTAGAATAAACAAATATAACTGTGGGAGAAGAGTGAAGAGCTATGGTTTTAGAATTCTAGCATATTAAAGCCCATTCTACATATCTTAAAGATTATGACAACAAAGACCCTCACTTTACTGTTAAGGACATTTAGGCTTACCTTGGGGTATGTCTCAGGCTTCTCTGGTAGCTCAGTGGTAAAGAATCTACCTGCCAATGCAGGAGTCATGGTTTTAATCCCTGGGTTGCGAAGATCTCCTGGAGAAGGAAACAGCAACCCACTCCAGTATTCTTGCCTGGGAAATCCCATGGATAGAGGAACCTGGAAGGCTACATACAGTCCATGGGGTTGCAAAGAGTCAGAAAAGACTTAGCGACTAAACAACTGGGGTATGTCTAGAGAAACTGAGTTCAAATGGAGATTTTTATTACAAGGCTTATTGAGCAGTGCTGTAAAGAAACCTGTAAGAAGCAGATTTAAGTAGAGAGAAAAATTGGGCTGAGATGATTGTTGACAAAGGTCTAACCCAACCACTTGTGGAGCTCTGAACCTGGGAAACTCCTGCAAAATTGTCCCAAATTTGGGCTTCCCCGATAGCTCAGTTGATAAAGAATCTACCTGCAATGAAGGAGACCCCATTTTATTCCTGGGTCAGGAAGATCCACTGGAGAAGGGATAGGCTACCCACTCCAGTATCCTCAGGCTTCCCTGGTGGCTCAGCTGGTAAAGAAGCCGCCTGCAATGTGGGAGACCTGGATTCCATCCCTGGGTTGGGAAGATCCCCTGGAGAAGGAAAAGGCTACCCACTCTAATATTCTGGCCTGGAGAATTCCAACATGACTGAGTGACTTTCACTTTCATTCAAGGACAATGCTTTGTACACCCGATCAATTTATCATGGGTACCCCTGATCAACCTGTCACTGGAACAGGAAAAGGGGCATATTCTTGGGTGACAAAGAACCCTTCTGCTGAATTCCATTCCCAGAGGTGGATCTCAGGTATGAGCCACCAGCAGTCAACTCTTCCAGCATCTGGGAAAATGAGTGTCCTTCTGAAGGGACAGATCTGGGTGGAGCATCCCAGTTGTCATTAATGATATAGAAGAGCCCAGAATGCTACACTGTCATACATTTCATAATGTATCCCTAAGCGTCAGCACACAGAGGGAAGGATGACCACTAGCAGGAAGCTCTCTGCACTCACTTAAATTGGCCTGTGCCTAGCCCTTAGAGAATAAAAGCAACAGTAGAGTCCTGTAAAATTTAGAAGTGCCACTGCCAAAGAATAATGCTGCTGCTGCTAAGATGCTTCAGTCGTGTCTGACTCTGTGTGACCCCATAGACGGCAGCCCACCAGGCTCCCCCGTCCCTGGGATTCTCCAGGCAAGAACACTGGAGTGGGTTGCCATTTCCTTCTCCAGTGCGTGAAAGGGAAAAGTGAAAGTGAAGTCGCTCAGTCGTGTCTGACTCTTAGCCATCCCATGGACTGCAGCCTACCAGGCTCCTCCGTCCATGGGATTTTCCAGGCAATAGTACTAGAGTGGGTTGCCATTGCCTTCTCCAAAGGATAATGAAAATAAGCGAGTTTTAGTCACCAATATTTTCCATGTGCAAAGGAACATGGTAGTTTGACAGTTGAAAATTTATTTACCAAAATGCCACAAGTTTCCCAGTTTTACGTTTACTCAGCTGCAGAAATGACTGTTTGTTCTTCAAGTAGACATTATTTACTCTGGATTTATTGGAGGGAATTCCAACTTTAGCTGATTATTTTTTTCCCACGAAACTATCCCAAAGTTCAATTTCGTCTTGACAAAAATGCTTGAGTTGGAAAACACTCCACAGGGACAGAACAGGGAACCTCAGATAAAATCATCTGTAACCTGACATTTAGAGTGTTTGAGTTTTTTCATAATGGAAATGGATATAAGATGCTGTTACGTTAATCTACTACCTAAAGGGAATTTTTCATGATTTGCCCTACTCAGTTGTGTCCAAGTCTTAGCAACCCTTTGGACTGTAGCCCTCCAGGCTCCTCTGTCCATGAGACTTTTCAGATAAGAAAACTGGAGTGGGTTGCAATTTCCTCTTTCAGGGGATATTCCCAACCCAGGGACTGAACCTGCATCTCCTGTGTCTCCTGCATTGCAGCTGGATTCTTACTGCTGACCCATCAGGGAAGCACATTCATGATTCAGTATTTCTCATTAAATGATGCCATGAACAGGGTAGCATTTAATGAAACCTATGGATTATTTTGATTGTAGACCATGATAACATTATATATTGCCTTCGCTTTTGATTGCCTTCACTCAGTAGTGTCCCACTCTTTGTGACTCCATGGACTGTAGCCTACCAGGTTCCTCTGTCCATGGGATTTTCCAAGCATAAGTACTGGAGTGGGTTGCCATTTCCTTCACACATACATACACACACACAAACACACACATAATGAAAAGAAGTAAATGCTAGGCACCAATGTTTTTCCATGCCCAAAGGAACATGGTAGCTTAAATATACATATATTGGGCTTCCCTTGTAAATCAGTCGGTAAAGAATATGCCTGCAGTGCAGGAGACCTGGGTTTAATTCCTGGGTCAGGAAGATCCCCTAGAGAAGGAAATGGCAACCCACTCCAGTATTTTTGCCTAGAGAATCCCATGAACAGAGGAACCTGGCAGGCTATAGTCCATTGGGTTACAAGAGTCAGACATGACTTAGTAACTAAATCACTACCATATACATGTAATCATATATATATATATATATATATATATATATATATATATATATATATGGAGAGATATATATATATGAATGAATGTGTCTGGAAATGAGATTCTCTTTTTTTTCATCCTGTGATCATTTGGATTCAGGGTTTGCATCAGTTCAGTTCAGTTCACTCGCTTAGTCGTGTCCAACTCTTTGCAACCCCATTGGCTGCAAAACGCCAGGCCTGCCTGTCCCTCACCAACTCCTGGAGTTTACTCAAAATCATGCCCATTGAGTCGGTGATACCATTCAACCATGTTATCCTCTGTCGTCCCCTTCTCCACCTGCCTTCAATCTTTCCTAGCATCAGGGTCTTTTCTTTTTTTTTATTTTATTTTATTTTTTTTCTAATGTTATTTTATTTTTAAACTTTACATAATTGTATTAGTTTTGCCAAATATCAAAATGAATCCACCACAGGTATACATGTGTTCCCCATCCTGAACCCTCCTCCCTCCTCCCTCCCCATACCATCCCTCTGGGTCATCCCAGTGCACTAGCCCCAAGCATCCAGTATCCTGCATCGAACCTGGACTGGCAACTCGTTTCTTACATGATATTTTACATGTTTCAATGCCATTCTCCCAAATCTTCCCACCCTCTCCCTCTCCCACAGAGTCCATAAGACTGTTCTATACATCAGTGTCTCTTTTGCTGTCTCGTACACCGGGTTATTGTTACCATCTTTCTAAATTCCATATATATGCGTTAGTATACTGTATTTATGTTTTTCCTTCTGGCTTACTTCACTCTGTATAATAGGCTCCAGTTTCATCCACCTCATTAGAACTGATTCAAATGAGTCAGATCTTTGCATCGGGTGGCCAAAATATTGGAGTTTCAGCTTCAATACCAGTCCTTCCAATGAATATTCAGGATTGATTTCCTTTAGGATGGACTGGTTGTATCTCCTTGCAGTCCAAGGGACTCTCAAGTGTCTTCTCCAAAACCACAGTTCAAAAGCATCAATTCTTCTGTGCTCAGCTTTCTTTATAGTCCAACTCTCACATCCATACATGACTACTGGAGAAACCATAGCCTTGACTAGATGGACCTTTGTTGACAAAGTAATGTCTCTGCTTTTTAATATGCTGTCTAGGTTGGTCATAACTTTTCTTCCAAGGAGTAAGCATCTTTTAATTTCATGGCTGAAGTCACCATCTGCAGTGATTTTGGAGTCCAAAAAATAAAGTCTGCCACTGTTTCCACTGATTCCCCATCTATTTTCCATGAAGTGATGGGATGGGATGCCATGATCTTAGTTTTCTGAATGTTGAGCTTTAAGCCAGCTTTTTCACTCTCCTCATTCACTTTCTTCAAGAGGCTCTTTAGTTCCTCTTCACTTTCTGCCATAAGGGTGGTGTTATCTACATATCTGAGGTTATTGATATTTCTCCTGGCAATCTCGATTCCAGCTTGTGCTTCTTCCAGCCCAGAGTTTCTCATGATGTACTCTACATATAAGTTAAATAAGCAGGGTGACAATATACAGCCTTGACATACTCCTTTTCCTATTTGGAACCAGTCTGTTGTTCTATGTTCAGTTCTAGCTGTTGCTTCCTGACCTGCATACAGATTTCTCAGGAGTCAGGTAAGGTGGTCTGGTATTCCCATCTCTTTCAGAATTTTCCACAGTTTATTGTGATTCACACAGTCAAAGGTTCTGGCATAGTCTATAAAGCAGAAATAGATGTTTTTCTGGAAATCTCTTGCTTTTTTGGTGATCCAGCAGATGTTGGCAATTTGATCTCTGGTTCTTCTGCCTTTTCTAAATCCAGCTTGAACACACGGAAGTTCACGATTCACTTATTGTTGAAGCCTGGCTTGGAGAATTTTGAGCATTACTTTACTAGTGTGTGAGATGAGTGCAATTGTGCAGTAGCTTGAGCATTCTTTGGCATTGCCTTTCTTTGGAATTGGAATGAAAACTGACCTTTTCCAGTCCCATGGCCACTGCTGAGTTTTCCAAATTTGCTGGTATATTGAGTGCAGCACTTTCACAGCATCATCTTTTAGGATTTGAAATAGCTCAACTAGAGTTCCAACACCTCCAGTAGCTTTGTTCATAGTGATGCTTCCTAAGGCCCACTTGACTTTGCATTCCAGAATGAACAGTATGAAAAGGGTTAGTATAAAGAATGTAAAGTCCTGAGTCACGTATTTTTAAATTTATTTTTGTTTGTGCCTTCCCTTCCTGCCCCCCTCCCCACTTTTAATGAGATATTATTGACATAAAACACTATGTAAGCTCATGGCAAGTGATATTATGACTTTATATACATATGTATTGCAAAATTATTACGACTAGATTGGTAAGTGTCTCTATCACTCCATATAATTACTGGTTTTTGTTGCTGAGACCATTTAAGATCTACTCTCTTCACACTTTTAAAAAAATTGAGATATAATTGACATATATAACATTATAGTATTTTTAGGTGCACAACATACAAATTTAATGTTTGTATATAGGAAGCAATAACCAGAATAAACCTAGTTAACATTTGTCAATATTCACGATTATAAATTTTTTTCTTGCGATAAGGATTTTAGGATGTATCTCTTAGCAACTTTCAAATATGCAATACAATAGTATTAACTATAGTCACCACATTCCACATTATATCCCTATGACTTATTTATTTTATAACTAGAAGTTGTACCTTTTGATTACCTTTACCCATTTTATCTACCCCTACCCCTTATCTCTGGCAACGACCAATCTGTCCTCTATATTTATGAGTTTGCCTTGTGTTATTGTTGTTTTTAGTTTTTTCTTTTAATTCCCTATATAAGTGAGATTATATGGTACTTTTCTTTCTCTGTCTGACTTATTTCACTTAGAATAATATTTTGAAGATTGATCCATGTTGTCTCAAATGGCAATGTTTCATGTTTAATAACTACATAGTATCACATCACGGAGAAGGCGATAGCACCCCACTCCAGTGCTCTCGCCTGGAAAATCCCATGGATGGAGGAGCCTGGTGGGTTGCAGTCCATGGGGTCGCTAGGAGTCGGACACAACTGAGCGACTTCACTTTCATTTTTCACTTTCATGCATTGGAGAAGGAAATGGCAACCCACTCCAGTGTTCTTGCCTAGAGAATCCCAGGGACAGGGGAGCCTGGTGGGCTGCCGTCTATGGGGTCGCACAGAGTTGGACACGACTGAAGCGACTTAGCAGTATCACATGATAGTAAAATAGAGTCATTTGTGATATATAATGTGATATTATTTAGTTTAATTTCATTTCCTTTGCACATATATCCAGCATTGGTTTTACTGGGTCATATGATTTGTATATTTTCAGTTTTTTGAAGAACTTCTTGTTTTTCAAAATGACTTCACCAATTAAATTTCCACTAACAGTGCTCAAGGGTTCCCTGTTTTCCACAGCCAGTGTGCTCAGTCACTTCAGCTGAGCCCAACTCAGCTATAGACTGTAGCCCATCAGGCTCCTCAGTCCATGGGATTGTCCAGGCAAGAACACTGGAATGGATTGCCATGCCATCCTCCAGGGGATCTTCCTGACCCAAGAATCAAACCTGCATCTCCTGCAGCCAAATTCTTTATTTCTGAGCCACTGGGGAAGCTCTCCCCAGCCAACATTTGTAGTCTTATGTCTTTTGGTAATCAACATTCTACAAGTGTGAAGTGATATCTCAGTATAGTTTTAATGTGCATTTCTTTGATATTTAGTGATGTAGAGCATCTCTTAATGTACCTGTTGGCAATTTGTATGTCACCTTTGGAAAAAAATTTAATCAGATTATTTGTTTTTTCACTCTTGATTTGTATGAATTTCTATATAGCTTGAATATTAACCTATTATAAAATCAACCATTTGCAAATATTTTTTTTCTTTCACATCCTTGTTTAAATTAATTTCTAATTATATTTTGCTGTTGATGCTGTTTAAATGAGATTGCCTTCTTGCCTTGTTTTTATTTCTACATATTTTGTTACTAGTGTATAGAAACACAATTTATGTTGTATGTCAATTTTGTATCGTTCAGAATTACTTTCTTAGTTCTAGCAGTTTTGGTGGATTCTTTAGGGGTATATATAAACTTATCCCTAAGTATATGAATATATTTGAACTCATATGAATATATATGAACTCATATGTATATATACAAATTTATCCCTAAGTATATGAACTCCATATCATCTGCAAACTGAAGCAGTTTTATTTTTTCCTTTCTGATTTGAATGCCTTTTATTTCTTTTTCTTGCCTGCTTGTGCTGGCTTACACTTCAAGTACTTAGCTGAATACGTATAGTGAAAGTGGGCAATCTTGTTTTGTTCATGATATTAAGAGGAAAAGCTTTCAGGTTTTGACCATTAAGCATGATGTTAGTTGTGAACTTGTCGTATATGGCCTTTATCATAATGAGTTTCTTTCAGTCTTTCAGGGTTTTTAATCATGAAATGATGTTGTACATTGCCAAATACTTTTTTCAGATCTAGTGAAATGATCATATGATTTTTCTCTTTCAATCTGTTAATAATATGAACCATAATTATTGATTTATTTATAGTGAATTATCCTTACATTCCAGGGATAAATCCCACTTGACATGGTATATAGTCCCTAAATCTTTTATTGAATTCAACTTGCAAATATTTTTGAGAATGTTTTCATCTATATTAATCAGTGAGATTGATATATAAATTTCTTTTCTTGTAGCATATTTACCTGATTTTGATATCAGGGTAACATGGGCTTCCCTGGTGTCTCACTCAGTAAAGAATCTGCCTTCAGTGCAGGAGACCCAGGTTCGATCCCTGGGTGGGAAAATCCCCTGGGGAAGGAAATGGCAAAGCACTCCAGTACCCTTGCCTGGAAAATCCCATGGACAGAGGAACCTGGGTGGGCTGCAGTCCATGGGGTCTCAGAGTTGGGCAAAACTGAGCAACTAACACATTCACTTTCAATGTGGGCCTCAGGAAATGAAATGAGGGTATTTCCTACTCTTGAAATTTTGGGAAGAGTTTAAGAAGGATTGGTATTAATTCTTTTTTAAATGTGTGGTAGAATTTACCTATGAAAACATCTGGTCCTGGACTTTTCTTTGGTGGGAGATTTTTGATAACTGATTTAACCTCCTAGTCATATCGGTTTGCTCTCTAGTCATTACTGTTTTGCTCTCATTATTGATTTTCTATCTCTTCATAATTCATTTTGGCATGTTGTATGCTTATAGGAAGTAGGAAGTCAAGAGATATCTGGGTTAACCAGCAAATTTAGCTTTGGAGTACAGAATGAAGCAGGGAAAAGGCTAACAGAGTTTTGCCAAGAGAACCACTGGTCATAGCAAACACCCACTTGCAACAACACCAGAGAAGACTCTACACATGGACATCACCAGATGGTCAATACTAAAATCAGATTGATTAAATTTTTTGCAACCAAAGATGGAGAAGCGCTATACAGTCAGCAAAAACAAGACTGGGAGCTGACTGTGGCTCAGACTGTGAATTTCTTATTGACAAATTCAGACACGCTGAAAAGAATAGGGAAAACCAGTAGACCATTCAGGTATACCTAAATCAAATCCCTTACCATTTTACAGTAGAAGTGACAAATAGATACAGGGGTTAGATCTGATAGACAGAGTGCCTGAAGAAATATGGATGGAGGTTCATGACATTGTACAGGAGGCAGTGATCAAGACAATCCCCAAGAAAAATAAATGCAAAAAGGCAAAATGGTTGTCTGAGGAGGTGTTAAAAATAGCTGAGAAAAGAAAAGAAGTGAAAGGCAAAGGAGAAAAGGAAAGATACGCCTATTTGAATGAGGAGTTCCAAAGAATAGCAAGGAGATATAAGAAAGACTTCCTCAGTGATCAGTCCAAAGAAATAGAGTAAAACAATAGAATGGGGAAAACTAGAGATCTCTTCAAGAAGAAGGGAGATACCAAAGGAACATTTCATGCAAAGATAGGGACAAGAAAGGACAGAAATGGTATGGACCTAACAGAAGCAGAAGATATTAAGAAGTGGCAACAACACATAGAAAAACTATACAAAAAATATCTTCATGACCCAGATAACCATGATGGTTTGATCACCCACCTAGAGCCAGACATCCTGGAATGTGAAGTCAAGTGGGCTGTAAGAAACATCACTATGAACAAAGCTAGTGGAGGTGATAGAATTCCCACTGAATTATTTCAAATCCTAAAAGATGATGCTCTGAAAATGCTACACTCAATAGGTTAGCAAATTTAGAAAACTTAGCAGTGGCCACGGGACTAGAAAAGGTCAATTTTCATTCCAATTCCAAAGAAAGTCAATGCCAAAGAATGTTCAAACTACCACACATTGCACTCATCTCACACACTAGCAAAGTAATGCTCAAAATTCTCCAAGCTAGGTTTCAATAGTAGGCAAACCATGAACTTCCATATGTTCAAGCTGGATTTAGAAAAGGCAGAGGAACCTGAGATCCAGCCAAAATCTGCTGGATCGTCAAAAAAGCAAGAGCGCGCCAGAAAAACATCTGGAACTTCTACTTTATTGACTATGCCAAAACCTTTGACTGTGTGGATCACAATAAACAGTGGAAAATTCTTAAAGAGATGGGAATACCAGACCAGCTGACCTGCCTCTTGAGAAATCTGTATGCAGGTCAAGAAGCAACAGTTAGAACTGGACATGGAACAACAGACTGGTCCCAAATTGGGAAAGGAGTAGGTCAAGGCTGTACATTGTCACCTTGCTTATTTAACTCATATGCAGAGTACATCATGAGAAATGCCAGGCTGGATGAAGCATAAGCCGGAATCAAGATTGCCAGGAGAAATATCAATAACCTCAGATATGCAGATGACACCACCCTTATGGCAGAAAAAGAAGAACTAAAGAGCCTCTTGATGAAAGTGAAAGAGGAGAGTGAAGAAGTTGGCTTAAAACTCAACATTCAGAAAACTAAGATCATGGCATCTGGTCCCATCACTTCATGGCAAATAGATGAGGAAACATGGGAAACAGTGGGGGACTTTATTTTTTTGGACTCCAAAATCACTGCAGATGGTGACTGCAGCCATGAAATCAAAATTTTGCTCCTTGGTAGAAAAGCTATGACCAATCTAAAAATCAGAGACATCACTTTGCCAACAAAGGTCCATCTAGTCCAAGTTCTAGTTTTTCCAGTAGTCATGTATGGATGTGACAGTTGGACTACAAAAAATGCTGAGCACCAAAGAATTGATGCTTTTGAACTGCGGTGTTGGAGAAGACTCTTGAGAGTCCTTGGACTGCAAGGAAATCCAACCAGTCCATCCTAAAGGAAATCAGTCCTGACTACTCATTGGAAGCACAGGTACTGAAAGTTAAACTCCAATACCTTGGCTACCTTATATGAAGAACTGACTCATTTGAAAAGACCCTGATGCTGGGCAAGACTGAAGGCAGGAGGAGGAGGGGATGATAGAGGATGAGATGATTGGATGGCATCACTGACTCGAAGGACAGGAAAGCCTGGTGTGCTGCAGTCCATGGGGTTGCAAAGAGTCAGACATGACTGAGTGACTGAACTGACGTTTATAGGAATTTATCCTTTTCTTCTAGTTGTCCGATTTGTTTTCACTTAATTTTTTTTACAGTAGTCTCATGATTCTTTTTGTTTCTGTTATATACATTGTGAAGTCTCCTCTTTCACTTCTGAGTTTATTTATTTGAGATTTCTTTCTTTGCTTCTTAGTCTAGCTAATTTTGTTTATCTTTTTTTTTTTTTTTTTTAAGAATTAGCTGTTTGTTATGTTTATCTTTTCTATTGTTTTTCTGGCCTTTATTTTATTTTTGCTCTTTTTTTTAAAATTTCCTTTGTTCTACTTAACTTTGTTCTTCTTTCTTTAGTTCCTTGCAGAGTAAGGTTAGGTTGTTTATTTAAGATTTTTGTTTTCCCTTAATGTAGGCATGTATTGCTATAATATTTCCTCTCAGTACTGATTTTGTGCATCCCACACATTTTGGTATGTTGTTTTTCATTTTTGTTTTTTAAAGTAATTTTTTTGAATTCTCTTTTGACTACTTATTTGGCCCATTGGTTGTTTAGTTTCCACACGAATTTATGAATTTTCCAGTTTTCCTCCTATTACTGATTTTAGTTTTATACCATTGTGGTTGGAAAAAGTACTTGGTATGATTTCAGTGTTCTTAAATTTGCAGTCTTGTTTTGTGACTTAATATATGTTCTGTTCTAGAGAACGTTCCATGCATACTTGAGAGGAATTTATTCTCCTGATGTTGGCTGGAATGTTTCCAATAGTCTTTAGGTTCATTTGATCTAATGTATAGTTCACATTCAACATTTCCATATTGAAATGTTGATTATCTGTCTGGATGATTTGTCCATTTTTGAAAGTGGAATATTGAAAGTGGAAATCAGTATTTTTCTTTTATTTAAAATTAAATAATTTATGTTTATTGTTTTCTATTTCTTCCTTTAGATAGGTATTTGTTTAATATATTCATAGGCTCTGATGTGATACATATGTACTTATAATCCCAAAAACTTTTCTTGAATTGACACCTTTATAATTATGTAATGTCCTTCTCTATCCCTTGTACTGTTATGAGTTGAAGTCTATTTTGTTTGAAATAAGTATAGCTACTTCAGCTTTTCTTTTGGTTTCTATTGGCATGGGATAAGTTTTTCCATCATTTCACTTTGAACCTATATGAGTCCTTGAAGCTGAAATGAGTCTCTTGTATAAGGCAGCTTATAATAAGGTTTTGTTGTTTTTAATCCATTTAGCCACTCTATGCCTTTTGATTAGAAAATTTAATCCATTTACATTTAGAGTAATTATTGATGAATATAGACTACTAATGCTGTCATTGTTTTCTGAATAGCATAAATCCTTGGGTGTCTTTCTTCCTCTCTTGTCTTCCTTTGTGAATTAATGATCTTACATATTGTTAGCCTTGATTCCCTTAACTTTATCTTTTGTGGGCCTATTGCAGGTTTTTTTTTTCCTTGTGCTTAACATAATGTTTACATAAAACACAGAACTATTTTAGGCTGATAACTGTTCATGTACAAAAATTCTACCGTTTCTTCCTCTTATGTTTCTGATATCACAGTTTACCTCTTATTATGTTGTGTGCTTATTAAGAAATTATTCTAGCTATAGTTATTATTAATACTTTCATCCTTTAACATTTATTCTAGAGTTAAGTGGTTAACATATTAAAATATTAGAATATTCTGAATTTGACTATACACTTACCTTTACCTGTATAGTGTATATTTTCATATTACTAATTAGCATTCTTTAATTTCAGCTTAAGAATTCCTTTCAGAATTTCTTGCAAGACTACTTCTAGAAATGATGAATTCATTCAGCTTTTATTTGTCTGAGAAAGTATTTATCTTTCCTTTATTTTTTAAGGATAACTTTGC
Source organism: Bos indicus x Bos taurus (assembly GCF_003369695.1). NCBI lineage: Eukaryota > Metazoa > Chordata > Mammalia > Artiodactyla > Bovidae > Bos > Bos indicus x Bos taurus. Next base: position 41,320,835 of record NC_040078.1, on the reverse strand, counting down.
AGGATAGAGTATATTCAATGCTGTTTTTTTCTTTCAGAATTTTGAATATATTATCCCATTCATTGCCTATATGGTTCCTACTGAGAAATTCATTGAGAGCTTTATTGGGTTTCTCTTGTAATTTACAAGCTTCTTTTCTCTTGCTGCTTTTAAAATTTTTCTTTTATTTTAATAGCTTTATTATAATGTGTTTTGGAGAAGATCTCTTTATGTTGAAACTGGGGACCTATGAGCTTCATGAACATGGATGTTTAGAATTTTTCCCAGTTTGAAGATGTTCTCAGCCATTATTTCTTTAAAGAATCTTTCTGCCCCCTTCCTTTCTGCTCCTTCTTCTTCTGGGACTCCAATAATTCTTAGATTCTTTCTTTTAGTGGTATCCCCTAGGATGTTGTAGGCTTTTCTCACTCTTTCATTTTTTCAGTCTGTTCTCTTAAGCTGAATAATCTCGAAGGTCAACCTACTAATTCACTTATGCTTTTTTCTTGTTTGATCCATTCTGTTGATGATGCTTTCTATAGTACTTTCCATTATATTCATTGTATTCTTCAGCTTCAGAATTTCTGTTAGCTTCTTTTTAAGATTTCTAAGAAGAAGCTTTAAAATTTTAAGCTTCTCATTTTCTTTATGCATTGCTTTACTGACTTTATTTACTTAATTGTATTTCTGTGTGTGTGTGTGTGTGTGTGTGTGTGTGTGTGTGTGTGTGTTTATAGCTCATTGAGTTTCCTTAAAATAGCTGTTTTGGTATTTTTTTATTTGGTAAATCACAGATCCCTGTGTATTTGGGATCTGTAATTGCAGAATTATTGCATCCCTCCGGTGTGTCATGTTTTAATTTTTCATGTTTATTGAAGTTTTGCGCTAGTGTCTTTGTTTTCTAAGTAGCAATCATCTTTTCTAGTCTTTACTGACTGACTCTTAGAAAGAACTACCTTCTATCAGTCCTGCTAGATTTCTGAGTTTTCCTCAGTCCTTCTCTGAATATGCCTGCTCCACCCTTCTTGCTCCCTCTTGTGGCAGAATTCCTAAACATGTATAACTTTTCTCGATTTTCCAGAATGAGCCACATGCTGAAAAACCCCCTTTTACTTTTCCAAAGGCAGTCTTTACTAGAGCTGCAGATTTTGGCTGGCTTTCTGTGAATGCTCACTAGCTGTCTATAAAAGCTCACTTCTGTTGCTGTTAAGACCATGCACAAACAGTTGGTCGTGGGGTAGAGGTGTGTTTGCATGAAAAATCACAGAGTGCTGGGGGTGCCCATGGTTCAACCAAGAGTATCTGCAGTGGTTTCTGGGTGGCCCTCCCAATGGAGTGCCTGGTGTAGTTTGTAGGATCTGTGTCCCCTTAATGCATTTCACTTCAAGCCCAGCTGCTGGCTACCCCTTTATTATACAGCTCACTGTTCAGGGTTCTGGATAGGGAGAGAGACACACAGCTGGGAAGCTGGGTGCTCCCTCATGCATTCTCACTTTCTGCCAGTAAGACAGATCAGTCTGAGAAGGGCTTCTTGGCATTGAGCTGTGCTGCCTTAAGGGAGGGGTGGATTGGATAAAATCAGACTGATCCTCTTACCCTCATGAATGTGTCCAATTGCATATTGTGCTCTAGTAGTGTGTTGAAACTTCTCCGTTGGCCTTCTGAACATCAGAAAAAGCTCTCTCGTCTAGTTCAGTGTTTTCCTGGAGTTCCTGAACTATTGATGAGAAAGGCTGGAGCCAGTCATGTGTCTCTTTAGGGTCCACAGTCAGGACAGAGGTCTATATACATATTACTGAATGCCTGGGTAGGTAACACTCCTCCTAGGTCCCTTGGTGTAATTGAAATTGTAATTGCAATTGGTGCTATTGAAGGAATCAAAGCCAGTCATTGTTGTAGCTGAGTCTTTATGTGTATATGTGGTTTATAATCAGGTCCATGGTTAGTAAGTCTGCTTTCTGGGGGTAGATCCATTTTCTCAAAATGTTTCTTCTCATTCTTGGACTTCAGCAAGGTTTTACAATCTCCTAACTGGCTCTTAAGAAGAGGTGCTAAGAATATATAGAAGAACTATACAAAAAGATCTTCATGACCCAGATAACCATGATGGTTTGATCACTCACTAGACCCAGACATCCTGAAACTCAAAGAAAGAGAGTATTTGAAGGATCACTACAACTCAATTCCAGTTGAGCTATTTCAAATCCTAAAAGATGATGCTGTGAAAGTGCTGCACTCAATATGCCAGCAGATTTAGAAAACTCAGCAGTGGCCACAGGGCTAGAAAAGGTCAGTTTTCATTTCAATCCCCAAAAGTGTTCAAACTACCACACAATTGCACTCATCTCACACACCAGCAAAGTAATGCTCAAAATTCTCCAAGCCAGACTTCAACATTATGTGAACCATGAACTTCCTTACAGATGTTCAATCTGGATTTAGAAAAGGCAGAGGAACCAGAGATCAAATTGCCAATATTCATTGGACCATCAAAAAATCAAGAGTGTCAGAAAAGCATCTATTTCTGCTTTATTGACTACGACAAAGTCTTTGACTGTGTGGATCACAGCAAACTGGAAAATTCTTCAAGAGATGGGAATACCAGACCACCTGACTTGCCTCTTGAGAAACCTGTATGCAGGTCAGGAAGCAATAGATAGAACTGGACATGGAACAACAGACTGGTTCCAAATTGGGAAAGGCGTACATCAGGCTGTTTTTTGTCACCCTGCTTAATTAACTTATATGCAGAGTACTCATGCAAAATGCTTGCTCAGTGAAGCACAAGCTGGAAGACTGCTGGGAGAAATATCAATAACCTCAGATATGCAGATGACACCATCCTTATGGCAGAAAGTGAAGAGGAACTAAAGAGCCTCTTGATGAAAGCGAAAGAGGAGAGTGAAAAAGTTGGCTTAAAGCTCAACATTCAGAAAACTAAGATCATGGGATCCGGCCCCATCACTTCATGGCAAATAGATGGGGAAACAATGGAAACAGTGACAGACCTTATCTTTTTGAGCTCCAAAATCATTGCAGATGGTGACTGCAACTATGAAAATAAAAGACATTTGCTCCTTGAAGAAAAGTTATGACCAAGGTAGACAGCATATTAAAAAGCAGAGACATTATTTTACCAACAAAGGTCTGTCTAGTCAAAGCTATGGCTTTCCCAGTAGTCGTGTATGGATGTGAGAGTTGGACTACAAAGAAAGCCGAGCACTGAAGAATTGATGCTTTTGAACTGTGGTGTTGGAGAAGACTCTTGAGAGTCCCATGGACTGCAAGGAGATCCAACCAGTCCATCCTAAAGGAAATAAATCCTGAATATTCATTGGAACGACTGATGCTAAAGCTGAAGCTCCAATTCTTTGGCCACCGATGAGAAGAACTGACTCATTGGAAAAGCCACTGATGCTGGAAAAGATTGAAGGTGGGAGGAGAAGGGAATGACAGAGTATGAGATGGTTGGATGGCATCACTGACTCAATGGACATGAGTTTGAGTAGATTCTGGGAGTTGGTGATGGACATGGAGGCATGGTATGCTGCAGTCCATGGAATCGCAAAGAGTTGGACATGACTGAGCTACAGAACTAAACTGGCTGTTTTAACTTTCACAAAGGTACTTTTATCCTTGGATGAGTACCAAACTGTTGTTGAGGAGGGATGTCAATAAATATCTTATTCATCCATCTTGTTGACATTATTTCTCCTGCTTACTTTTTATATCACCATGCTTGAGATATCATAGGACGTAACTTAAAATGCACCCAGAAGGCTCCTATGAAAAATGAAAGTCAGAGTTGCTCCATCATGTCTGACTCTTTGCAACCCCATGGACTGTAGCCTGCTAGACTTCTCTGTCCATGGGATTCTCTAGGCAAGAATACTGAAGTGGGTAGCCATTCCCTTCTCCTGGGGATCTTCCCAGCCAGAGAGAGAACTCAAGTCTCCTGCATTGCAGGCAGATTCTTTACCATTTGATTCACCAGGGATGCCCCTCAACTCTAGCTCCATCAATAAATATACTTATGGAACTTAAAATTAAAACTATCCTCTCAATCCCCTTTTCCACCTAAAAAATCTCATGAACCAGATTATAAAATAGATCTCAGTCGTCACATTCTCTTATTCAGTAATGTCCACCAATGTTTACCTGTATTCCCCTTGCCTTTCAACATTTAGCTTTCAATGTTTGGACAGGGAGGCCTGGTGTGCTGCGATTCATGGGGTCACAAAGAGTCAGACACGACTGAGCGACTGAACTGAACTGAACTGATATTTTGAGTCTGTACAAAGTTGTTGTTGCTGAACCTGTTAGCTTTTCACCTGAAGGGGGACCACAGTGCTACCTTTAGTACCAAGATACTTGACCAATTCATGTCTATCTCCAAACAATAGGAATTCACATGTATAAGCTAGAATGAAACTTTCTGAGACAAATATTTTGGAATTACATTATGAAAATTGATGTGTCAAGATATTCATCTGAGACTATCCCTGGTGGCACTGGTAATAGGAAGAGTCTCTTCCTATTAGATGAATATTAGATGTCAGATGAATATCTTGACACATCAATTTTCATAATGTAATTCCAAAATATTTGTCTCAGAAAGTTTCATTCTAGCTTATACATGTGAATTCCTATTGTTTGGAGATAGACATGAATTGGTCAAGTATCTTGGTACTAAAGGTAGCACTGTGGTCCCCCTTCAGGTGAAAAGCTAACAGGTTCAGCAACAACAACTTTGTACAGACTCAAAATATCAGTTCAGTTCAGTTCAGTCGCTCAGTCGTGTCTGACTCTTTGTGACCCCATGAATCGCAGCACACCAGGCCTCCCTGTCCAAACATTGAAAGCTAAATGTTGAAAGGCAAGGGGAATACAGGTAAACATTGGTGGACATTACTGAATAAGAGAATGTGACGACTGAGATCTATTTTATAATCTGGTTCATGAGATTTTTTAGGTGGAAAAGGGGATTGAGAGGATAGTTTTAATTTTAAGTTCCATAAGTATATTTATTGATGGAGCTAGAGTTGATCACTCAATTCTAAACGTTGTTATCCTTGACAAATAGGGTTATAGGGGGCAACGTTCAATTGTTTTCTCTCTAAGACATTAAATCACCTGACTCTCTAGCAGACAGGCAGTTTGGATTTCAGGAAGGCTTTATAGGATTGTATATCACCTCCCTCACTGGCATTAAGCATTTGTATTATGAAAAAAAAAAAAAACTATGAAATTATATGCAATGTACCTAAACTAAAATATATTTAACTTGAATGTCCTTTTGTAGTGTAATTTGCAATAAACACTTCTTGTTTATGCTTTTTTTAAAATAACAATCTATTCATACAAGCAAAATTTAGAGAAGCATTTTAGTATCAATGAAATGCATTGAAGATGAAAGCTGTGTCTTTTACTGTTTGGCTGTACTAATATGTGACATTGGGTTTTCTAAATTTTCTTCTCAGACTCAGAATTAATATCAAGAATTGCACTAAATGATGTTTTGCTTCACTGTCTTAGTTCAAAAGGCCCTTTGATCTCTGGATCAGAAATATTTCTATTTTAATGCAGATAGTTTTCTTGTGCTAGCTGTAATTAATAAAATAAGCACATAATGGATAGTATGGATAGTAAAACATGTTCAGATTCTAATATTACTTTTATATTGACAGCTTTGTGCTTTACAGACAGCAGTCATAAAAGCATTTTGAAAAGTCTTGTTCTTGGTTAAGAAAAGTCAATAGAAAATATTTAAATTTAATATTTAACTATTTTTTAAATATTTAAAATTAATATTTAAATCTATGACAAAGGAGGCAAGAATATACAATGGAGAGAAAACAATCTCTTTAACAAGTGGTGCTGGGAAAACTGGTCAACCACTTGTAAAAGAATGAAACTAGAACACTTTCTAACACCATACACAAAAATAAACTCAAAATGGATTAAAGATCTAAATTTAAGACCAGAAATTATAGAACTCCTAGAGGAAAACATAGGCAAAACACTCTCTGATGTAAATCATAGCAGGATCCTCTATGATCCACCTCCCAGAGTAATGGAAATAAAAGCAAAAATAAATAAATGGGACCTAATTAAACTTAAAAGATTTTGCACAATGAAGGAAACTATAAGCAATGTGAAAAGACAGCCTTCAGAATGGGAGAAAATAATAGCAAATGAAACAATGGACAAATAATTAATCTTAAAAATATACAAGCAACTCCTGCAGCTCAATTCCAGAAAAATAAATGACCCAATCAAAAAATGGGCCAAAGAAGTAAACAGACATTCTCTAAAGAAGACATACAGATGGCTAACAAACACATGGAAAGATGCTTAACATCACTCATTATCAGAGAAATGCAAATCAAAACCACAATGAGGTACCATCTCACCCTGGTCAGAATGGCTGCGATCCAAAAGTCTACAAGCAATAAATGCTGGAGAGGGTGTGGAGAAAAGGGAACCCTCTTACACTGTTGGTGGGAATGCAAACTAGTACAGCCACTATGGAGAACAGTGTGGCGATTCCTTAAAAAACTGGAAATAGAACTGCCATATGACCCAGCAATCCCACTGTTGGGCATACACACGGAGGAAACCAGAATCGAAAGAAACACATGTACCCCAATGTTCATTGCAGCACTGTTTATAATAGCCAAGCCACGGAAGCAACCTAGATGTCCATCAGCAGACGAATGGATAAGAAAGCTGTGGTACATATACACAATGGGATATTACTCAGCCATTAAAAAGAATACCTTTGAATCAGCTCTAATGAGGTGAATAAAACTGGAGACTATTATACAGAGTAAAGTAAGCCAGAAAGAAAAATACCAATGCAGTATATTAACACATATATATGAAATTTAGAAAGATGGTAACGATAACCCTATATGCAAGACAGCAAAAGAGACACAGATATATAGAACAGTATTTTGGACTCTGTGGGAGAAGGCAAGGGTGGGATAATTTTAGAGAGTAGCATTGAAACATGTATATTATCATATTTAAACAGACCTCCAGTCCAGGTTCGTTGCATGAGACAGTGTGCTCAGGGCTGATGCACTGGGATGACCTAGAGGGATGGGATGGGGAGGGAAGTGGGAGGGGGGCTCAGGAAGGGGATCACATGTACACCCATGGCTGATTAATGTCAATATATGGCAAAACCACTACAATATTGTAAGGTAAATAGCCTCCAATTAAAATAAATAAATTTAAAATAAAATATTTAAATTTCACTCTATATAAGGATATATGAAGTTATTATTATATTTATGCAATAATAGAATATTATTCAAGTTTATTTGCCTTTCATTATACACTAAGTACCCTGTACAATGATTCATACAATGAAGACATTCAAAAATATTTTTTAGTCATTGAAAGTAATGTCCAAACATATATTGAGTATTCAGTATATTCAACAGAGTTTTATGAAGTATGCACAGGAGATATCCTAGAAATTTTAATGTTTACTATATAAAAAGAGCACTGTAATCAAAAGAGTATGTAAGGTATTTATTAAAACACAAAATAGTATCCTTGTATTGTGGAACTTGTATCAGATTTTTTAATTTCTTCAAGATAAGCTATAACATGATGTTTATCAAACTTATTTTTAAAAAATAAGCCTTTTGCAACTACTAAATAATGTGACTAGTGTCCCATGGAATATACTTTGGGGAACACTATTATATAAAATAACCTAAGCTACTCTTCATGGGCTGTACAAAAATATGTGCAAGATGAGGGTCTTGTCTGTTGACTGGGACATAGTACACTTATGATATAGTTTGAGAGATGATTGATGGGAAGGGAGGCATTGGTCTTTCGGGGCAGCTGTTCTTAAATAAAGGCAGTTACGTAACTAATTCAAGGCCTCAGCTTTTCAATGCCTTGCTAATAACCATGTGGTTTTATTTGATCTTAGCCATATTGATTATTTGTGAATTTGGGTTTCTACACTAGACACAATAATGTGATAATTTATTTCCAACAATCTACTGGTTCTAGATACTGGTCTTATTTCTCTATTATATTTGACCAAACTTGATTTTATACTTGTTCACAGAATTTAATTCTCAAATATGTCTTTCTATAAACTGTTCTATCCTCCTGCATCTGAACCTGTTCTATTACTCTATTTTTATTTCAAAGACTATATATTGGATCCTTGCCAAACTGTGAGCTGTTAAATCCAAAAATAATGTTAGATATTGTTTCACTTATCATTTTCATTCATTGATAATACATAGCAGTTGTACATTTCTATAACACCAAGACAGTATTAAATATGTATAAGATGCATCTCTCATCTTCAATTACCTAATGTCCATCCTATTGTCATTTCGGTATTTTGAAGGAAAAGCTACCTGCTTAATTAGTAATTCCAAAACAGAGCAAATACTCAAATCTGAAAATCATATAGCAAATTAAATATTTAATATTCAGTAGGATTTACTCTATTATCTCAACAGTTAAAATACTTTTATATGTTAATTCTTATTGGTTCTGTAAGTTTGCTACAAGTCAGTTTTCTAGAAAATTAAAACAAAAGTGCATTTTTGTTATTAAAATACTCAGAGATTTTGTTATAAGTTTATAAAATATAGAAAATATGCTCCTGAAAAGATACCATAAGGAGCTTTGTGACCAATTTCCCCAGAAAAGCAATCATAATTTGTTAAAATTATTACTAAAATTCCTCAAATTTTAAGAGAATACAGAAAATAGGGAGATTACTTAAGAAAATCAAATAAATTTTACACGATTGTGTGCATGTCCAAGGCTGTACACTCTGAAGAATGTTGTCAGACTACAAGCAGAACGGCAGCCCACCAGGCTCCTCTGTCCCTGGTATTCTCCAGGCAAGAACACTGGAGTGGGTTGCCATTTCCTTCTCCAATGCATGAAAGTGAAAAGTGAAAGTGAAGTCGCTCAATTGTGTCCAACTCCTAGCGACCCCATAGACTGCAGCCCACCAGGACCCTCCGTCCATGGGATTTTCCAGGCAAGAGTACTGGAGTGGGGTGCCATTGCCTTCTCTGAAATACTTGAGGTAGGCTTTACACAAAGCAACAAGGAAACACTGACAAGCCCTTAGATGGGGGAGCGGGGAGTGATAAAAGAATCTACAGCATATGGTATAAATTGCCCAGTTTTCTACAAAAACATTTTTGAGACAAGAAAAATAGAAGAAAGGAGGATCCAAACCCAAGAAAAATGGTAGAAAGTACAAATTGTCTTTGAGAGGGACCAGATGTCAGATTTAATAAAGATTTCAAAGATCATAGTCTAAATAGTTGTGAAGCAATAAAGAAAATCATGTCCAAAGAAGTAAAGGAAGGTGCAATGTCAATGTCTCAGCAAATAGAAAACAATAAAAAGAAAACATTGTAAAATATCAAATAAAATTCTAGATTATAAGTATAATAATCAAAATGAAATATTTACTACATAGTATGTGTGTACCATGTACTGTACTAGATATAGGGAAAACAAAGATAAACTGCCATTTTTGGCCTAGTAGAACAGATGCAATGGCACCCCACTCCAGTACTCTCGCTTGGAAAATCCCATGGATGGAGGAGCCTGGAAGGCTGCAGTCCATGGGGTCGCTGAGGGTCGGTCACGACTGAGCGACTTCACTTTCACTTTTCACTTTCATGCATTGGAGAAGGAAATGGCAACTCACTCCAGTGTTCTTGCCTGGAGAATCCCAGGGACGGGGGAGCCTGGTGGGCTGCCGTCTATGGCGTCGCACAGAGTCGGACATGACTGAAGCAACTTAGCAGCAGCAGCAGCAGAACAGATGCATTGACTCAGTTACAACGTAGTTTAATGAAATCTAAAATAAAGATACATATAAGATTACCACAGGAGCAAAGAGATTGAAATAATTCTGGGAGAACTGGAGGAGGTATTTAAGAAATTATATTTATGCTGATTGAAAAGGATCCTAAGCATGATAAGAAAGTAAAGATATTCAGTGCAAAGGAAATATGCTTAAAACAGAGAATTCTGTGTGAAGATGTGAACATACAGAAGCAGACAATAGTCATGTAAAAAGATTATCTAGACTAAAATTGTGATGGATTTATCTGGCATACCATGTATTTTGAATTGCTAGTATGCAATCAGGAACTATTTTAAGATTTTTAGGCAGGGGAATGGCTTGCTGAGACATGTGTTTTGGAAAAATCCATCTTAAGGCAGTGTGAAGGATAGATTGTAGGAAAATAAGTTAGGTGGTTCCTGCAATTGTCCTGGCAAAAACTGAGGTCTGGTTCAGTGGCAGATGAGGCAGAGAGTAGGAATAGTTTAAAACAATATTCATAGCTAAAAACAGTATTATTTGTCTTCAAAGATGATGAAGGAAAGAATTGGCTGTGATTTTAAGTTTCTAGTCTGAGTTGTTATGTGGAAATATCAGAGGAGGGCAGAGTTGAAGTGGTGTGAGGAAACAAAAGTAGAGAGTTCAGTTTGGGACATAATGCATTTGAGATCTGGGACATTGAGAGGCAGCTCTACTGTGTAGTTTGGTACTTCGGTCAGGTTCTTAGGGAACCAGATTAAAATGCAACCTAAGGCTCATTTATATTATATTATAAATTAACTGAGTGTAACCAGTGACTTCTACATACCCATTCATCTAGTCTACCTGTGAACTAAACTAAAAGGTCTAGAATAAGAGAAGTTAATTGAAGTGTAATCTGCTGCCCAGGGCAATTAAATATATTTGCATGAATATATTAAAGTTTTTAAAGTATATGCATTATGAAAACTAATAAGTAATAATAATAATCTTATTATTTTCTTCATGGCCAAAAAAAAACCTCAGAGCAAAGGAGGAACCCTTTAATCTAATGAATATTATGATTTTGATTGTGGTAAGCCATGAATGAAAGCTAATTTAGGATACTTAGAGAATGTGGTTTTACCTATTCAAATAATTTTTGTATGCTACAATTGAAGTGCTCTTATTTCCTTAAAATTCATGTAAATTAAATTTGCATTAGAAAATTAATTCTCTCAAATTTAATGTTTTATATATACAAGAAATTTATGAATAAAATTAGTATTTACAGTCTTTTTTTGTCAAAACCTATTATTTAACATTAATTAAATTTAGATAAATTTCCATAATAATGGTACAGGATGCTCTGTAAAGCAATAAACATGAATTTAGAATGGAAATGCTTTCATATGTAAGGCAAAAATACTTTTATTCATTCACTCAATATGTATTTATGAAATGATTAACACAAGCTGGGCTCTATTCTAAGTACTGTTATAGGGAACAAAACTGTTCTGTTTTCATAGAGCTTGCTTTCTAGTGAAAGAGATATATACTACTACTACTACTACTACTACTACTAAGTCGCTTCAGTCGTGTCTGACTCTGTGCGACCCCATGGACTGCAGCCTACCAGGCTTCTCCGTCCATGGGATTCTCCAGGCAAGAAGACTGGAGTGGGTTGCCATTTCCTTCTCCAATGCATGAACGTGAAAAGTGAAAGTGAAGTTGCTCAGTCGTGTCCGACTCTTAGCGACCCCATGGACTGTAGCCTACCAGGCTCCTCCATCCATGGGATTCTCCAGGCAAGAGTACTGGAGTGGGATGCCATTACACAATATTAAATAAATAAAATATGTATTTATAAATGCTATGGCGGAAAGCAAGAAAGAGATTTGGGATATGTTTGGAGAAGGGCGCTCTTTTGATCCTGGTGTTCAATGTGCTCAGTCGCTTCATTAGTGTCTGACTCTGTGACCCTATGGAGTGTAGCCTGCCAGGCTCCTCTGTCCATGGGATTCTCCAGGCAAAAGTACTGGAGTGGGTTGCCATGACCTCCTCCAGGGGATCTTCCTGACCCAGGGACTGAACTCACATCTCTTATGTCTCCTGCATTGGCAGGAGAGATCTTTACCACTAGCGCCATGATTAGCTAGTTTTGCCCTAAAGCACTAGCAACCACTGATTTTTTGATCTCTATAATGTTGTGTTTCCCATCATGCAAATTGAAGTTCATAAAATAATTGAAATTATCCAGCATAAAGCTTTTTCAGACTGGCTTCTTTAGTTTAGCAATATACATTTTAGTTTCCCACATGTCTCTTTCTAGATTTAGAGTTCATTTCTTTTTATTGAATAATATTCCATTCTATGTTTGTATCGCAGTTTGTCTATTTATTCACCTACTGAAAAATATCTTCCTTGCTTTTGCTCCTGCGTGCTCGGTTGCTCAGTCACACCCAACTCTATAACCCCATGGACTGCAGCCTGCCAGGCTTCTCTGTACATGGGATTTTCCAGGTGAGAATACTGGGAAAGGTTGCCTTTTCCTACTCCAGGGGATCTTCCTGATCCAAGGATTGAACCGGTGTCTCCTGTGTCTGCTGCATTGACGGGGGGAATCCTTTACCACTGAGCCACCCGGAAAGCCCCCACTTGCTTTCAGTTGTTGACAGTTTATAGGTTCTATAAACATTTACATGCAGGTTTTGTGTAGCCATGCACTTTCAAAACAGTTATTACCTCAATTGCTGGATTTTATGGTAAAAATATAGTTAGTTTTTCTAGTAATTCCCAAAGTGTACCCTAAAGTGACTATACCATTGTGCTTTCCCACCAGTAATAAATAAGAGTTCCCGTTGCTCCATCCATTTTATCATTATTTTGTATTTGGTGTATCCTTTGTAATGGATAAGCATTATTGTTTTACTTTACAATTTCTGATTATTGTTTTATTTTACAATTCCTAATTATAAATTATGTGTAGTTTTTATAAGCTTCTATGTAATTTGTATATCTTGCTGCTGCTGCTGCTAAATCGCATCAGTCGTGTCCGACTCTGTGGGACTCCATAGACTGCAGCCCACCAGGTTCCCCCGTCCCTGGGATTCTCCAGGCAAGAACACTAGAGTGGGTTGCCATTTCCTTCTCCAATGCATGAAAGTGAAAAGTCAAAGTGAAGTCGCTCAGTCGTGTCTGACTCCTAGCGACCCCATGGACTGCAGCCTACCAGGCTCCTCCGTCCATGGGATTCTCCAAGCAAGAGTACTGGAGTGGGGTGCCATTGCCTTCTCCGACTGTATATCTTATTTGGTGATATAGCTGTTAAGATCTTTTGTTCATTTTTGATTGGATTTTTTTTATTGAAGTTTAAAGTTTCTTTGTCTATTTTAGATAGAACCCTCTATTTTATAAGTGTTTTGCAAATATTTTCTGTCTATAGCTTTTCTTTTTTACTCCCTTAATAGTGTCTCTCATAGTATAGAAGTTCTTTAATTTTAATAAAATCCAAATTATCAATGTTTTATTTGCCAGAACACTGTATATTTTTGTTACATCTGAAAACTCACTGAAACTTGAAAACTTGAAAAACAAACTTGAAAAGTATGTTCTCTAGAAAAATCAATTCCCTGAATTTTTGCTGCATTTTAATCCATATCCTTCTATCAGATCTTAAGCTGAAGAGCTGATTGGAATATATTTTTAACACCAATTCAACTGGAAAGAGATTGGCATTACCCAGATTTAACTTTGGTTCTGTAGTTACTTCATGTGAGAACTTAGGCAAATTAATTTCTCTCTTTGTGCCTTAGCTTTCTTATTTTTAACATATTATTGATAATAGTATCTATCTCATAGTTGTTGTTAAGTTACAAAGGAGCCAATACGTAAGTCTTACAACGACTGTGGCGCAGGGTGGAATCAATATAGTAAAAGTATTCGTTGCTCTGTCATGTCCAACTCTTTCCAACCCAATGGGCTGTAACCTGCCAGACTCCTCTATCCATGGAATTCTCTAGGCAGGTGATCTCTTATTTTCATGATAATCATAACATTTTCAGTGTTAGTGTTTTATCTGTTTGTATTCTATTATCTTTTGTAAATTTTTTCCCCCATTTCTGGACTTGATGAAATGCATTAGGTTTGTAGTTATGGGTCAAATTTTATAAAGAACTTTTAATTATCCTGCTAGGACCTTCTTTAATTTCTTATTTTTTCAATGATTCAATGCTTCATTTGGAGGGGTATTGATGTCCTTCTTTAGTCTGGTTACTTCTGCATTTTAAAGAACTTATTTTTCAGTTCCTGTTCTTTTGGTAGCATTTTTTTTAAGCTTCTAGTGCTAAAACTTTCCCCCAATTTTGTCAGGAGTACCAAAGCAGATTAAATTTACTTGTGAGCTGTTACTCAGAAGTCAGTTAAATGAATTCAAAAATCATTTTTAACTCTTCTGGTCAGTAGAATAATAACATGGTAATAAAAGAAATAAGTGTATTTTGCATGCCATTCTGATAATGGCTTAAAGGCTCTCAATTCTCATTTTTTTCTTTTTAGTAGTATATGCATATTCTTAGGCATTTTTATTACATTTTTCCATTATTGCAGTGTTAAAACTGTTTCATACTACTCTAATGTTTGGGGGATATAGAGGGAATATATGTTGAGGTGACTGATTGATAACCCATTCAAGACATTTTATTGAACATCTCTAAACCCAGGCACGTTGGTAAATCAAAGGACTTTTCTTCTCAGGTCTAAAGAGCTGTTTTCTAGTGAAGAAAAAGGTACTAAGCAAGGAAAATGAATAAATAAGTGTATACTTACCAACAACTGTTGTGAAGTAAACAATAATCACTAGTGATACAGAATAAGATTGAGGACCCTACTTATATGGGGTGCTCAGGGAAGGGTCTCATTAGAAGTTATCTGATTAGCAATTCCTTAAAGAGAAAGAGAAAGCTTTTTCAGCTCTCTTCTATAATTAGTTGGATATAAAACAATATAGAAAGTATATTGAAGGGATAACAAAAGATATTAAGGAGTAACCTCATAATCTTGGTAAATTATTCATTGTCATGTTCCAGTATAAAATTTGACAGGATTTTCTGATCTGATTCTTCTCAAGTTTATATCTTACAGGCAAACTTGATCCTGTTATTTTCTTAATGCTGTAATGTGTTAGATTGGGACCAGATTTGGTTCTCAACTGTGTTGTCATCCATCGAAGTTTCTTCGAGTTGAGTCTCTACTCTTTCCCCTATTTCCTGGTTTATTTGTACATGTGTTCTAAGTTGCTTCTGTCATGTCCAAGTCTGTGGGACTCCATGGACTGTAGCCCACCAGGTTCCTTTGTCCATGGGATTCTTCAGGCAAGAATAAGGGTTGCCATGCCCTTCTCCAGGGGATCTTCCTGACTCAGGGCTCAAAGCTTCATCTCTTATATCTCCAGCACTGGCAGGTGGGTTCTGTACCACTACTGCTACCTGGGAAACCCATATAATCTGTATGCACACATATATAAACCAAATTTTGGAAAACTAAACATGTTTCATTTTAATGATCTCAACCTCTCCGGACTCCTGAAAGAAAAGGCATCAATTAGTATTTCTTATTCAGATATACAGATTGGGAAAAAGTGACTCTTCATTTTGTGTGAAAGGATTTTAACTGTATAATGCAGAATGTATAATTTCATCCCATCTAAATGGGAGAAATCTATATATATAAAATTATGGCAAAGAGTATAATGTTACTTATGGAGATGTTAGCCATATATAACTTATAGAATTTCATTAAACTAGACTACAGTACAGCAAGAAACCAGTTTGCTTAGTCATGGTAATCTAATTGGCAGAGAGGTATTATAGTTTAGAAAAATAAAACAGAACTAATTTTAGACAGTTGTCTGAGATATGCCCCCCAATATATGGCATAATACTACCATTTCTTTTCTGCTTTGGGAAGCAGTCAATAAAGAGAAAGAAAAACACTACTTTTTTTTTTTCCCCCAGATTGGAAATAAAGTAGAAATACTAGGACAGACTCTACCTTTAGTCAGTTTGCACAACTGTGGCAGGACATCAGATTCCCCACAAGATACAGAAAATACATACGTGAAGTGTGTATTTTAACAACCTAACTCTACCACAAAACAATTAAATTTGTATCACTGTAGATGTGACTCATGCTCTGAAGTATGTAAAAAGCTCTCCCTTGTGACTCTTGAGTGAAACCAGAATTGAGAATCATAGCTTAACTCCTTTCTTTTGCATAAGCAAACCTCCCTATTCTATTATGGTAAAATACATTCTTTTAGTTTGCCTAACCACAGAATCACAGAAGGAACTGGCAACCCACTCCAGTATTCTTGCCTAGAGAATCCCCATGGACAGAGGAGGCTGGCAGGCTACAGTCCATGGGATCACAAGAGTCAGACACGACTTAGCAACTAAACCACCACCAACCACCAGAATCACAGAAGTATTTTTTTTCAGTGAGGTATAAGGAAAGGCTGAGGGGAAACGTTTTATGGATTCTTCCTCGTTGGTACTTTACCATCTTTATTATGGTACTGTATTTTCACTAAATTTTCACTAAATGAATATTTTTAAAAAATAGATCAAATCTAAGTATTTAGAATAGAGAAAAGAGAATATAGCAAAGTAGGCAACCATTTGAATTAGTTACCTTATTAGTGAATAATATCAAAGTAATGTCATGGGACTTTCACTTTTCACTTTTATGCATTGGAGAAAGAAATGGCAACCCACTCCAGGATTCTTGCCTGGAGGATCCCAGGGACGGGGGAGCCTGGTGGGATGCCGTCTATGGGGTCGCACAGAGTCGGACACAACTGAAGTGACTTAGCATAGCATAGCTTAGCAATGTTATGAGAAATAGATAATACTTGGTTTATGAAATCTCAATTTATTAGCTTTTATTATGCCTAGCCAGTTATAAAACTAAAAGATACAGAATAATCTTTGACATAAATCACAGCAAAATCTTTTTTGACCCACCTCCTAGAGCAGTGAAAATAAAAACAAAAATAAACACATGAGACCCAGTTAAATTTAAAAGTGTCTGCACAGCAAAGGTAATCATGAATAAGACAAAAAGACAACCCTCAGAATGGGATATTTGCAAATGAAGCAACTGATGAAGGATTGATCCCCAAAATATTCCAAACAACCCAATCAGAAAATGGGCAGGGGATTTCCCTGGTGGTCCAGTGGTTAAGAATCCACCTGCCAATGCCAGTGTAGGGGACATGTGTTTGATCCCTGGTCCAGGAAGATTCCACATGCTGCTGGAGCCCCCTTGTACCACAACTACTGAGCCCACGTGCTCTAGAGCCTGTGCTCTGCAACAAGAGAAGCAACTGCACCGAGAAGCCTGCACACCACAGCTAGAGAGTAGCACCCACTTGTTGCAACTAGAGAAAGCTCATGCCCAGAAATGAACCAGTGTAGCCAAAAATAAATGAAAACTACATACATAAATAATTATTTTAAAAATGAGTGGAAAACCTACATAGACATTTCTTCAAAGATGTACAGATGACCATCAAACAGATGAAAAGATGCTCAACATCACTAATTACTAGAGAAATGCAAATGAGGTACTACCTCATACCAGTCAGAATGGCCATCATCAAAAAATCTACAAATAAATGCTGGAGAGGGTGTGAAAAATAAAGGAATCCTCCTACACTGTTGGTGGGAATGTGAATTAGTTCAGCCACTAAGGAAATCAGTACAGAGTTTCCTTTAAAAACTAAAAATAGAACTATCCTATGACCCAGCAAACCCACTACTGGTCATATACCCTGAGAAAATCATCATTCAACATGACACATGCAGCCCAGTGTTCACAACAGTACTATTTACGGTAGCCAGGGCATGGAAACAACCTGAATATCTATCAATGAAGGAATGGATAAAAAAGATGTGATGCATATATACAATGGAGTATTACACAGTCATAACAAGAAATGAAATTGGGTAATTTGTAAAGATATGGATGGACCTAGACAGTGTCATACAGAGTGAAGTCAGAAAGAGAAGAGCAAGTATCATATATTAATGCATATATGTGTAATATAGAAAAATGGTATAGATGACCCTGTCTGCAAAGCAGAACTAGAAACACAGATATAGGGTACAAATGTATGGATACCAAGCGGGGAAGGGTGTGGGGTGGGAGGAATTGGGAGATTGGGATTGGCACATATACATTATTGATACAGTGTATAAAATAGAAGATTGATAGAAACATATTGTATAGCACAGGAAACTCTACTTAATGATCTGTGGTGTTCAAATTGAGAGGAGAATCCGAAAGGGAGTGGATATATGTATATATATATATATAGCTGATTCATTTTGATATGCAGTAGAAGCTAAGACAACATTGTAAAGCAACTATACTGCACTAAAATTAATTAAAAAAAGAAATTTCAGAGGTGATTCTATCATCTAACAGTAATATAAATGAGATAAATGAGTATATTTTGAAAATGATGAAAAGTCTCTTAATTGTAATATATATATATATATATATATATATATATATATATATATACTGAGCGAATATATATATTCGCTCAGTTGTGTCCGACTCTTTGTGAACCCCATGAAATGTAGTCCACCAGGCTTCTCTGGGGATTCTCCAGTCAAGAATACTGAAGTGGGTTGCCATGCCCTCCTTCAGGGGATCTTCCCAAACCAGGGATCAAATCCGGGTCTCTAGCAGATTGTTTACCAGCTGAGCCACCAGGGAAACTTCCACCAGAAAGTTTGGGATGCTTCAGTGGAGAAGCTACCCACTCCAGTATTCATGGACTTCTTTGGTGGCTCAGATGGTAAAGAATCCACTTGCAATGCAGGAGACCTGAGTTCAATCCCTGAGTTGGGGAGATCTCCTGGAGGAAGGCATGGCAACCAACTCCAATATTCTTGCCTGGAAAATCCTCATGGACAGAAGAGACTCATGGCCTACAGTTCATGGAGTCACAAAGAGTCAGGCACAACTGAGTGATTCTATAATCTAACAGTAATATAAATGAAATAAATGAGTATACTTTGAAAATAATGAAAAATCTCTTAACTGCGTAAGATATTTTATATATATATATATATGTAAATGAAGAGATATTAAAGGATACCAATAGTTGAAAAGTCTTAACTAGTAGAAAAGGTATGAGTTCTGAAAACATTGAAATTGACAATCTCAGTTTGAATATATGTGTCTTTTAGATCTAATATTGCTATACAAATGCTTCACTTTAATATAAAATTCAAAACCTCAGATTAGCATTTCTTTCTTTCTTTCTTTTTTTTTTTTTTTTACATTTTAATAGAGAGTGATGAGAATAGCTTATGCTGAATTGAGCAAGTGGTTAAAACCTAATGGTTCAGAGGAACCTGGCATTTAGAGAGAATTCATCAGGACCAGACATTTAGGGCCTAAGTTACTGAAGTTTGATAAAAATTTCACAGTGAGTCATTCTCTCTACAGATTCTTACTAAAGGAAAGTTGCTCTGCCTTCTCCAGCGACATAAAAAACTACTAACTGCTCCTTTGAATCCCCATACTATAGCCATACCGGACATCTTATGTTCCTCAACAGCACCATGTTGCCTATTTTTTGCTGAATTTTATAAAAGAAACGGGAGAAGGCAATGGCACCCCACTCCAGTACTGTTGCCTGGAAAATCCCATGGATGGAGGAGCCTGGTAGGCTGCAGTCCATGGGGTCGCTAAGAGTCAGACACGACTGAGCGACTTCATTTTCACTTTCCACCTTCACACATTGGAGAAGGAAATAGCAACCCACTCCAGTGTTCTTGCCTGGAGAATCCCATGGATGGAGAAACCTGGTAGGCTGCAGTCCATGGGGTCGCACAGAGTCGGACACGACTGAAGCGACTTAGCAGTAGTAGCAGCAGCATAAAAGAAACACTACATTGGATAGAGTGAAAACAGTCCAGAAAGATTGTATTCAAGACTCTTGCTGTAGGAGAGAGAAACTGAACTGGATTTCAGAGACAAAAGGCAGGAAAGCTGGGGTGAGCTAATGGAAAAGTACTAGAGGACATTGTGTGGGAGGCAGTCAGTGTTGTTTGACCATCTGTGTTTGCTAATTATCTCTTATCTAGATTAGGCTTCTGCCCTCCCACAGAGATTGGCATAAAGAAAGGCTCTCTCCTTGATTTCAAACTGATGGCTCCCTGGTCCTTGAGAAAGTCATTCCTGACATTCCTAGTTTGTAAAACTGGCAGGAAACTGGAAGAAGATGTACATGTTGAACTGGGTAGGGAAGGAATTAGCAATTGTATTTTCTAAAGGAAATTCTCTAAGAAGTAAGAGGTCTAAAATCAGGACAAAGCCTGTTGCAAGCTGAGGAAAATGTAAAGTCATATTGGCAGTTTTACTCTTTTCCTTCTTCTTTTTCAGATACATTTCCCTCTGTACCTGTCACCTCATTAAATTCTATTCATTTTTTAAGATTTCAGCTTTGTCATGTATCCTTTCCAAGTTTCTGTCTCTTCTTTTTAAAGCTAGACTAGATTTCCTACTTTTACTTTCCTAACATATTTTTTTCTGTAAACGGTACATTATATAGCACTCTGACAATAGCATTTGCCCATTCAGAGATTCTCTGACAAGAAATGATGTCCACTCAAATCAGTCATCAGTGAAACTGAACAATTACCTTTAGTGAGTTAGGGATCTCCCTAATGTTCTGGAGAAATCCTAAGCTCTTGATATGCAAAATACTTGCTAAATGAAAATGAGCACTAATCTGCAACTCCCTGTCAGAGTGTACTATCCTTGTCATCCTAGGAGAGTATTTAGAGGAGACAAATTGGGCATTATAGATAGGAGAGAGTCCGAAGAAGTTAATTAGCTGCAGGTACCTGAAGGACAGGAGAAACTTACAGTGCAAAGTACACAACTGGGCATAGCAAATTCAGGTATATTTTGGCTAATTATAAAAAAGCTAAATCTGTCAATGTGATAGGCAATAGCTCTGGAAAATAATGTTCTAAAGAATAGGTACAGTTCAGTTCAGTTCAGTCGCTCAGTTGTGTCCGATTCTTTGCGACTCCATGGACGGCAGAATGCCAGGCCTCACTGTCCATCAACTCCTGGCTTTTATTCAAACTCATGTCCATTGAGTTGGTGATGCCATCCAATAATCTCATCCTCTGTCATCTCCTTTTTCTCCTGCCTTCAATCTTTCCCAGCATCAGGGGCTTTTCCAATGAGTCAGTTCTTTGCATCAGATTCCCAAAGTATTGGAGTTTCAGCTTCAGCATCAGTCCTTCCAGTGAATACTCAGGACTGTTTGCCTTTAGGATGGGCTGGTGGGATCGCCTTGCAGTCCAAGAGACTCTCAAGAGTCTTCTCCAACACCAGGGTTCAAAAGCATCAATTCTTCGGAGCTCAGCTTTCTTTTTTTTTTTTTTCTTTAATAGAAAATTATTTAATTAGTATACATGTGTTCCCCATCCTGAACCCTCCTCCCTCCTCCCTCCCCACACCATCCCTCTGGGTCGTCCCAGTGCACCAGCCCCAAGCATCCAGCATCGTGCATTGAACCTGGACTGGCATCTCGTTTCATAAAACTCGACCAGGAAGAAATAGAAAACCTTAACAGACCCATCACAAGCACGGAAATTGAAACTGTAATCAAAAATCTTCCAGCAAACAAAAGCCCAGGTCCAGACGGCTTCACAGCTGAATTCTACCAAAAATTTAGAGAAGAGCTAACACCTATCCTGCTCAAACTCTTCCAGAAAATTGCAGAGGAAGGTAAACTTCCAAACTCATTCTATGAGGCCACCATCACCCTAATACCAAAACCTGACAAAGATCCCACAAAAAAAGAAAACTATGGGCCAATATCACTGATGAACATAGATGCAAAAATCCTAAACAAAATTCTAGCAATCAGAATCCAACAACACATTAAAAAGATCATACACCATGACCAAGTGGGCTTTATCCCAGGGATGCAAGGATTCTTCAATATCCGCAAATCAATCAATGTAATACACCACATTAACAAATTGAAAAACAAAAACCATACGATTATCTCAATAGATGCAGAGAAAGCCTTTGACAAAATTCAACACCCATTTATGATAAAAACTCTCCAGAAAGCAGGAATAGAAGGAACATACCTCAACATAATAAAAACTATATATGACAAACACACAGCAAACATTATCCTCAATGGTGAAAAATTGAAAGCATTTCCTCTAAAGTCAGGAACAACACAAGGGTGCCCACTTTCACCATTACTATTCAACATAGTTTTGGAAGTTTTGGCCACAGCAATCAGAGCAGAAAAAGAAATAAAAGGAATCCAAATTGGAAAAGAAGAAGTAAAACTCTCACTATTTGCAGATGACATGATCCTCTACATAGAAAACCCTAAAGACTCCATCAGCTTTCTTTATGGTCCAACTTTCACATCCATACGTGACTACTGGAAAAACTATAACTTTGACTAGACAGACCTTTGTTGGTAAAGTAACATCTCTGCTTTTTAATATGCTGTCTAGGTTGGTCATAGCTTTTCTTCCAAAGAGCAAGTGTCTTTTAATTTCATGGCTGCAGTCACCCTCTGCAGTGATTTTGGAGACCAAAAAAATAAAGTCTCTCAATGTTTCCATGGTTTCCCCATCTATTTTCCATGAAGTAATGGGACCAGATGCCA
Source organism: Bos indicus x Bos taurus (assembly GCF_003369695.1). Classification (NCBI taxonomy): domain Eukaryota; kingdom Metazoa; phylum Chordata; class Mammalia; order Artiodactyla; family Bovidae; genus Bos; species Bos indicus x Bos taurus. The sequence continues at coordinate 41,298,306 of NC_040078.1, read as the reverse complement.
TGATCTTAGTTCTCTGAATGTTGAGCTGTAAACCAAATTTTTCACTCTCCTCTTTCACTTTCATCAAGAAGCTCTTTAATTCTTCGCTTTCTGCCATAAGGGTGGTGTCATCTTCTCATTTGAGATTATTGATATTTCTCCCAGCAATCTTGATTCCAGCTTGTGCTTCAAAGAACAGGTAACATTCAGGTAAAAAACAAACAAACAAATAAACAAAAAAAAACACTTCTTTTTCTGAGTCTTTTTCTTTATTAGAAGGATGCCAGGGACTAGAGGTACAGGGAGCAAGATTTAATACTCAGGTTAGGAGATTAGAAAGTGACTGGATGGGTAAACTGTGTTGTTGCTAAGAGTAAGTGGGTTTAACCAGTGAGTTGCAGTCTGCAGGAACTGTCTTAGTTAGTCCCTTCAGGATGCTATAACAAAATGTCCCAGACTGGGTATCTTGTAAACTATAGCAATTTATGTCTCACAGTTCTGGAAGTTGGATGTTTGAGGTCAGGGTGCCAGCATGGTTAGGTGAGGTCCTTCTTCCCGGTAGCAGACTTTTCCTTGTATTCTCACATGAAGAATGTAAGGGGCAAAGGAGCTCTCTCAAGCCTCTTTTGAAAGGATATTAAATACCTTCTAAATGTATCCCTTCATATTGAGCATGAGAATTTCAGCATATGAATTAGTATTTGGTGAGACACAAATATTCAGATCATACATAACAGAAACTAAATTTCAGGGTATGTAAAATACCATAAGATAAGAAAGAGAAATGCAGTGAATTCATTGCCCTATAAGATAAGAGAGATACAATGAATTCATTGCCCTATTAGTCACTGAATCTGGAGTTGCCCACTTATTTTCTAACTGTATCTGGATTGGCTGAGAACATAGTATATTTAAAAGTGCAGTCAGAGGACATCCATCATCCCAGATAGAAGAAACTTGGAAAAACAAGGGCTTATTCTTTTCTAAGATTATATAGGGAGATTCTTTTGGCATGTTTTCTAGAAATCCTACCTCCCTTCTATGCCCCACCAGGTTACATTTATTTTTGGCAGTATTATATCCTGACAAACATTTTATCTAAATTTTCTCTGTCCAATAGCTAAATCATATGTTCTTTTAATTGGTTCTATCTTGGGATTCCAACATGTTTTCTAAGAATGTAGTAACTCAAACAGCAAAAGAATACAGCTGTGATTTGGGGACCCAGTGCTGCCATATCCTCCCAACTACTCTCATTTGTTTCCCTGGAGGAGAGAAATGTTCCTGAAGAAATGCTGACTAACCAAATTATAAACAAGAAATGTGAATGAATAAATGTTCTTCAAGGTTCTTTTCTGTTATCAGTGAAATAGTTAGCAAGGAGGAACTGCAAAGATATGTGTATTATATGATCTATTTTTTTACTCAAATTAAAATTCAACTTTTCATTACATAAAAGTTTATATAACAGCATCACAACCTGGGACTTCTACTCTTTCAGCATGTCATGCAAAGGTCTCAGACTTACATTTGATAAAAGAAGCATGATGTCACTGAACAGTAATAAAGTCCTAATTTCTAGATAAAAAGAACAATACATACATTAGGAAAATAATGGAGTCTGTATTAAATATTACTCTAGACCTTAGAGCTATTACTCATCACATTCCACTTGTTCAACCATGACCTCCATGACTCTTATTGTACTGAACCCTGAACACCCATTATGCAAAGCATAATTGCAACTCAGAGAGGTAAAATAATATTAATCAGGGATAACATTGCAATGGACTTTGACCCATAGGTATAAATCTAATAAATGTGTAGGATTTTTCCCCCATAATATAATGAATTCTTCCTTATATCATTATTCATGGGACCAGTGTGAAATCATAATAGGAATATTTAAGACAATTAATGGGACAGATAAGAAATGATCGTATGGTTTTAATTTCCTAATTATTTTAATGCCCCAGATTAAAGATATACATCAAGTTACATCCATTAAAGCCTGCCAGTCATATTTCTTTGGAATAATGTGATAAAAGAGTAAAAGTAGAAGTCAGATAAAATTAAGCAAAGAAAATGTTAGGCTGACTGTCAGAGAAGCAATATCCAAATGATTAAATCAGATGGATTGTGAAACAGTCTGTTAAGTAAAGTGGTTAAAAGTGCCATCTCAGGCCATAAAAATAGACTGCACTAGGCATTTTACCAAAGGGAACTGTTCTTCAGTGGTTTGATTAGACAAACACAGGTCATCAATATCTCTGATTCTAAGCAACCCTATCATCTATCTGTTTTTTTTTTCCCTGACATCCATTTGTCATTTGTTTAATGATTCAAATTCAGCTCTTTATCAATCTGCACAGTTTCTGCTTTGAAACAACCTATTTTGGTAATATAAATAAAAATACTTTAACCTTTCACATCCCCCATGATACCCATCCCTACTAGCCACACACACATACACACAGAGTTCTTTTTATAAAATTATATATTCAAACTACTTGACACATGAAACATCAAAATAATCAGGAATATAGTGGAACCAGTGTGTTTACAAGACCATGCTATCATTTAGAAAAACTTGGTTTTAAATATGTGAAGCCATGATTATTATTTATTTCCAATGGTTCAGCATATGACTTATTTTCTCCAAATTCAAGAGACTTATTAAAGGCTGATGTGAAAAAATTTCCTATATATATATTTTGAGGAAAATAGAGAAATAGAGATATTCACAAACCAGATTTTTGTCATTTCCAGTAGGGATCAGAACTGAGAATTGTGGGTAAAGGATAAATTGGGGATTATTTTTCCATTGCATATTCTTTTATGGAATTTGTAGTCTTTATCACATGCATACATTATCTTACAAACCTAAAAGGAACAATATCCAATCTTGAATAAATATTCCAAAAAATTCTTAAAAAAGAAAAGAAATATTTTAAAAAAGAGATACAACTTCAAACTCATAGGGAATTGCACTAGGAATTTCACTCCCAGATATTGTCAAATGTATAAAGAAAATTGATTGTGAACAATTATTTGAAATTAGAAATATCAGGAGACCTTGAGTTTTCTAATAAAAATGCTTTTAAGAAAATAAGTGTTACTGATATTCTCACTTGTAAGTAACTAAGCTGAACATCAACATCAAAAACTTACTTTAATATCTTCAAGGACTCTAAAAAAGTTATGTTGTCTTTATAAAAATTCCTGTTGATATAAACTCAGCCTCTCCAAAGCATTTTATGCTTCTTTCTGTATGACTATTGTAAAAGGATCTGTCAAAGTGGTTAGCATTTTACCAGTTCACCCTCTTCATCATTGTTATGTCTCTTATCTAAGAAATTTGACGAGAAGCTAGGGTCTGGGGTCATAGTCACAAAAGATCTAGATTCCATAGAATAATAAATAATTGGCTATCTACCTTGGCTTACAGGTAACATTTTCCATAGTTTTTCATTCATCTCCGTGTTATTTGCTTTGATGTAGTATTGACATATTTGGTTTTGCCCCTGCTAAATGTTGCTTTCATTTGATTAGTTTTGGAACAAGGGAAATCCTCAGAAATATCTAAGTCATCAAAGCAAGTGGCAGGAAGTCCTGGGAGGGATTTTGTAAGTACATTAAGTAAGAGGGGACTTCCAAGGATTACTCATTGGATATTTTGCTCATAATTGCATCTGTAGCACCTAGTACCTAAGTATCTATTAGGGACTTAATCAAGTTTTTGAATGAATGAATAAGAAACTATATTATTGATTATTCTAACAATATACTTTTATAATGTGAGATGTGTTATAGACTTGAAGACTGTAAGAAATCTTGGAGTGTTTTTTTTTTTTTTTCTTCCTGTCATTCCATGGTGTGGACCTACAAAAGACATAAAAGAAAGGAAAAACTAGATGTTATTATGCTGAATTGGAAAACATCATAAATTTTTCTTTGTAGACACTTGAGAGAGCTCTCCATTTCTGGATACTGTATTACCATCTTAGATTTTGACATGCTGATATTTATTGTTTCCACATAGTTAACCTACTTTCAACCTTTACTCTCTGCCCAAGACTCAGCTCCATTAAACACTGAATGAAACTGTTAGGTAGTTAGAATAGGAAAAAGGAATCCAAAATGGCAGTGGCTAAAAGACAAAGATGGGAAAAGCGCATGAAAAAAAACCAAGGAAAGTCTGAGGACCAGAGTGAGGATCTCAGGTATAACAAACAGCCCTCCTGGCTAGCCCAATTTATATACACCAAGCTTAGGGGGAGGAGAAAAAAACATAAAAACAGGAGCCAAAATCGAGCCAGGAGCTTCTCTTCTCTTTGCCTCTTTCGGGTTGACCTGCCCTCATGCCTGCAGGATGTATTGTCCTTTGCTTTCTAAATAAAACTGAGCTGTAACATGGGGCTGTAACACTGGTCCATCTGTCAGTTCAAATTTTTGCTGCGGTGAGACAGAACCAAGGAAATTACAAACTTGCTTGACAAAACCATTGTCTACCCATGAAGATATTGTACTTCCATTCATTATCTGCTTAACTCCTGAAAAGAAAAAGGTGCCTAACTTTAATTTGTTAACAAGTCAATTCTGGGTTATGCCATGTAGGAGATTTTGGTTTTCTTTCACCTCCTATCATTTCTTTCCTTAAATTACTGTGCCCTCTTCACAAAACCTTACTTTCTACCAATGCATACAAAAGGAATTTATGGAATATGCAATCAAGTGGGGACCATGTATCTCTAGAATCTAGAAGAACTATTTGACAATTTCTGCCTCTTTTTGCTTTGGGCTCTTCTTTATGAATCTTTAGATAATGATATCGGCTTAATTCTTAGAGACAACTAGCTGACATCTCAATAACCTGATTATGTTTTGGCCAAACAAACATAAAATCTCTATTTTTCTACCTGTTACTTGATTTCCACTCATACACTTTTAGGAAGGGGCAATGGCTTAAGAATGTTATTCTTGTTTTTTGGCCCCAGCCTCTTAAAGCACAATGACTTCCCCCAGCATGCAATACTTAACACATTATTGACAAGAACTTGAGTGGAATTCCTAGACCTGTATTTTGATTGGTCTGTGTCTTTCAAAAGTACAGACCTACATTTTATTTCTTTTTGAGAGATTTCCTTTATTAATTGTTTTCTGTTGCCCTTTCTTCACAGTCTATATTCACCAACTGCTGGTCTGATACTCTCAAAGGAAGCAGACAAGATATCTGGGATTGATTGTTCCTCTAACCACCCACCCTCTCACCACAGAAAGGATATAGGACAACAGTACCTTTATTAAATAATAGTTTATTCATTTAATTTAGATTCTCAAGGCTAAGTGTCTAAAAATATAGACAGTTTTGTGGTCAGAACAAAATTCTGTGTACTGATTCTCTACAACTTTGATTTGATAGAGAATTCAATAAACTTCTGATATTTTAGTTAATGTTCTGAAGACCCCTACATAGCTATTATCTTCATGTAGTCCTGTAAGTCAGATTATGAAACACGGAAAATTTGAATTTGATAAGAATAACAGTACTTTTCCTTAGAGTTCAAATAGGTTGCCATAACACTTGCCATACATATTTATTTACTAAAATTCTCCTCTAAAATGCAAACTTGTATATCAGCAACTCAGTATGTCTGGTTTCAATAGCTCACTCTCTCACTTGACTTTTGTTTCATGCTTAATTTTTTATTTCTGTGACTTAGAGATAATAGAGTGAGGTATTCATGATTAACAGATTTAGCCCATTTTGTGCATACCAACTGAAGCATCTTCTTTATCTCCTGTGTCATAGGAGGTTAAAGCTTTAAATATTCTGTGTATTGTGAAACATATTTTCTGAAGTAAATAGACAAGGTCTTTAACATTTATTTCCTCTATTTTTTTTTTTTTTTTTTGAGTACTAAATATGAGGTTTATTGGGCTTGCCTGTAGCTCAGTGGTAAAGAATCTACCTGCCAATACAGGAGATGAAGGTTTGACCCCTGGGCCAGGAAGATCCCCTGGAAGGAAATGACAACCCATGCCAATATTCATGCCTGGGAAATTCTATGGACAGAGGAGCCTGGCTGGCTATAGTCCATAGAGTCACAGAGAATCAAACATGACTTGCAACTAAACAACAACAATATGAGGTTTATTACCTCCATTATAGAGTGAAAACAAAAACAAACAAACAAACAAACAAACAACCTATAAAGGTTAAGTGCCTATGGAATAGATCATTTAGATTTTCTCTAAACATACCTAGCTTAAGAATTTTGAGCACTACTTTTCTAGCATGTGAGATGAGTGAAATTGTCTATAGTTTGATCATTCTTTGTCCAAACTAGAACAAAGAATCCCTTTCTTTGGGACTAGAATGAAAATTGACTTTTTCCAGTCCTGTGGCCACTGCTGAGTTTTCCAAATTTGCTGGCATATTGAGTGTACCTCTGTCACAGCATCATCTTTTGGGATTTGAAATAGCTCAACTGGAATTCCATCACCTCCACTAGATTTTTTCATAGTGATGCTTCCTAAGGCTCACTTCACTTCACATTCCAGGATGTCTGGCTCTATGTTGAGTGATCACACCATCGTGGTTATCTGGGTCATGAAGATCTTTTTCATATAGTTCTTCTGTGTATTCTTGCCACCTCTTATTAATATCATCTGCTTCTGTTAGGTCCATACCATTTTTGTCCTTTAACATGCCCATCTTTGCATGAAATTTTCCCTTGGTATTTCTAATTTTCTTGAACATATCTCTAGTCTTTCCCATTCTATTGTTTTCCTCTATTTCTTTGCATTGATTACAGAGGAGGGCTTTCTTATCTCTCCTTGCTATTCTTTGGAACTCTGCATTCAAATGGGCATATCTTTCCTTTTCTCCTTTGCCTTTAGCTTCTTTTCTTTTTTCAGCTATTTGTAAGGCATCCTCAAGCAACCAGGAAAGGCAATACCAAAGAATGTTCAATCTACTACACGATTGCACTCAGCTCACACACTAGCAAAGTAATGCTCAAAATTCTCCAAACTAGGCCTCAACAGTACATGAACTGTGAACTTCCAGATGTCTGAGCTGGATTTAGAAAAGGCAGAGGAACCAGAGATCAAGTTGCCAACATCCATTGGACCATAGCAAAAGCAAGAGAGTTCTAGAAAATCATCTACTTCTGCTTTATTGAGTACACCAAAGCCTTTGACTGTGTAGATCACAACAAATTATGAAAAATTCTTAAAGATGGGAATACCAGACCACCTGACCTGCCTCCTGAAAAATATGTATGCAGACCAAGAAGCAACAGTTAGAACTGGACATGGAACAACAGACTGGTTCCAAATTGGGAAAGGAGTACGTCAAGGCTGTATATTGTCACCCTGTGTATTTAACTTATATGCAGAGTACATCATGTACAATGTCAGGCTGGATGAAGCAGAAGCTGGAATCAAGATTGCTGGGAGAAATATCAATAACCTCAGATATGCAGATGATACCACCCTTATGGCAGAAAGTGAAGAACTAAAGAGCGTCTTGATGAAAGTGAAAGAGGAGAGTGAAAAAGTTGGCTTAAAGCTCAATATTCAGAAATCTACGATCATGGCATCTGGTCCCATTACTTCATGGCAAAAAGATGGGGAAACAGTGGAAACAGTGGCTGACTTTATTTTTCTGGGCTCCAAAATCACTGCAGATATTGACTGCAGCCATGAAATTAAAAGATGCTAGCTCCTTTGAAGAAAGGCTATGACCAACCTAGATAGCATATTAAAAAGCAGGGACATTACTTTGCCAACAAAAGTCTGTCTAGTCCAAGTTCTGTTTTTTCCAGTAGTCATGTATGGATGTGGAAGTTGGACTATAAAGATAGCTGAGCAACCAAGAATTGATGCTTTTCAACTGTGGTGTTGGAGAAGACTCTTGAGAGTCCTTTGGACTGCAAGGAGATCCAACCAGTCCATCCTAAAAGAAATCAGCCCTGAATATTCATAAGGACTGTTGCTGAAGCTGAAACTCCAATACTTTGGCCACCTGATGTGAAGAACTGACTCTTTGGAAAATACCCTGATGCTGGGCAAGATTGAAGGCAGGAGGAGGAGGGGACGATTAGGATGAGATGGTTGGATAACATCGCCGACTCAATGGACATGAGTTTGAGCAAGCTCCGGGAATAGGTAATGGACAGGGAAGCCTGTCGTGCAGCAATCCATAGGGTTGCAAAAAGTCAGACACAACTGACCGACTAAATTGAAAGATACCTATTCTTCCTGAACACCCAGGTAACTTCATTTCCTAGATCCATTGCACTGAGGAGCAAGACTGGAACTAGCCAGTGGAATGTGATGGAAAATGATGTAATTACTGCTAACAGTCCATGCCTTGCATGTGTTTATTACAGCATTTATTAATTTACCCTGTCCCTTTTCTTATCTGCATCATAAATCCAGAAAATTGGACACTCATGTGCATCTGTGACTCTGCAGAGTTCTAGTTCAATTGTTTTTCTGCAGTAAATGATGTAAAATTGTAAAAATCATTTTAGACTATCTTAGATTGAAAGATTGAATTAAACTTTTCATGACAGATCTAATTATGGAATTTTTTTCCTGAAATGATTGTTTTAGTTTAAACTTCATTTAGGATATTGCCCTTATCAAGTGTGATTCATCAGACAAATTAGTGTTTCCATGTATATTTAAGCAGGTAAATATTATGTAGCTTATGCCAACCACCTTTATCCAAATATAATCAATGATTTGTAGTTTTCTCTTTGTTTCATGTGATTTCAGAATATACCACTGTTTTCTGTTTATAGTGAACATGAAAATTATATTACTGCTACAGCAACTTTATGCATTCTTTAGTTGGGAAGATCCCCTGGAGAAGGAAGTGGCAACCCACTCCAGTATTCTTGCCTGGAAAATCCTTTGGACAGAGGAGCCTGATGGACTACAATACATGGGGTCACAAAGAGTTGGACATAACTGAGCAACTAATGCACACACATAGTTTCAAAGTCAGTTGTAAATATTGTTAATTATAAAGTCATGCTCGATGAATTTTAGCAGTTTGTCTACCTCTGTGTGTTGTAATTGAGTAAATTTTCTAAAAATTGATTTTTAATATATGTAATATACGGATTTAACATGCCATGAAAATAATGAAATTGATGCATACTGGAATAGAAAATGATTTTTAAAAAGTTAAACTGACAAAGCAATATATTATTAGTTTTTGAGTGTCTATTTCACTATATTTTTAGTGCTTTTTAAAATCACAGTATTGATGCTCACTTCACCAAATATGAATATTGCAACAAATTTCTCTCCTACCTTTCTCTCAGAGATTGTTTTTGTATTGGAAAGAGGGTGTAAATTCCTAATTTTTCAAATTCATCACAAGGGTTTCTGATTTGAAATAAAACTCCAAGAACTTTATCAAAATGATTAAGATTGAAATTTAAGGTTGGAGTATGTGACTACAGAGACATTTGGTGGTTGTTGATTTAGCCTGGAGGACTTTTGAACTGGTTGTTGAATTCTGAAATATTAGAGATCTGAGAAATTTAAGAACTATTTCACTTAAAATGTTTACAGATTTCTCCACCAATGATTACCTACAATAACCAGTTTCTTATGATGACACTAAAACCTCAAAACAGACGAGATGATTCAGGGATCACTAGGTTAAGATATGGAGAAGGCAGTGGCACCCCACTCCAGTACTCTTGCCTGGAAAATCCCATGGATGGAGGAGCCTGGAAGGCTGCAATCCATGGAGTTGCGAGGAGTTGGACACGACAGAGCGACTTCACGTTCACTTTTCACTTTCATGCATTGGAGAAGGAAATGGCAACCCACTCCAGTGTACTTGCCTGGAGAATCCCAGGGATGGCGGAGCCTGGTGGGCTGCCTTCTATGGGACTGCACAGAGTCAGACACGACTGACGCAACTTAGCAGCAGCAGCAGCAGCAGGTTAAGATACAGACAGTTTATCACAACAGTCTGGAGCCATGATTTGATATTCACTTCACTGCTATAAAGAAACACTGTGTATTACAGGACACTAGGTATATAACTGTTCCCCCCACCCATCCCAGAGTAATATTTCTAAGGCATACTTAGACATTGTTTATTGAATCTGAAACTAATGCAGAAATCTCCATTCTGTGATAACACTGGAGCATTATGGTTTCCAAACAGTAATGCCAGTTTGGCTCTGAGCATTTGTAATTTGTAACTCTATTCTAAGTTTAAGCAATATAGGTTATGATTATTGATATCTGGATTGTGAGGTTGCCACAGAAAATATCTGAGTAAGGCCAATGCATCTAGGGGTCTAGCTGAAGTCTAGGGACAAATGGTTGACCACTCTAAGAGTCTTCCTTGGTGCTGTTTTTCAAGGCTGTGTTTGATGTTAGGGACAAATAACATTTGCGTGGGAACTCTATACTTGTTTCCAAGGGTTGTCCCAGAGGGTTTGTTTGTTTTGAAATCCCCTAGATCTTTTAAGTATTAGTTGGATGAGGATTTAAACACATAAAAAAATTGTTATGTTTGTTATAAAAAGGCAATGTTTTGAATAGAGGCAATAGCGGTTGTTTTAGAGGGAATTCAGCTTTAACTAGTGTGGTAAACTAGGCATCCTTTAGATTATATCTAGGACTTTGAAACTACAGCTCCTAACCTGGGGGTAGGGGAACTTGAATTACTATAAATGAATATCATGGGATAAGGAGCTCATGGGAATGGAAAGTCATTTGATAAAGCAATAGTTACTCTACTGGCCATTGCAGCTGACAGGGGATGGCACAGTATGGGCTCAAATGCCCCATTGTCCTGAGAATGTGCACCACCACTACATGTTTAATCACGGATGAATGACAGGACAGAGCTGGATTCTACGGGGACTGGCCAAAGAAGCCTAAGAATTTTTAATTTAAGAGTCAACTTCTTTCTAGCTAGTAACTTTGAGAAAGTTTTGTAAATATTATTAGAAAGTTTATAATAGCCAGGACATGGAAGCAACCTAGATGTCCATCAGCAGACAAATGGATAAGAAAGCTATGGTACATATACACAATGGAGTATTACTCAGCCATTAAAAAGAATACATTTGAATCAGTTCTAATGAGGTGGACAAAACTGGAACCTAGTATACAGAGTGAAGTAAGCCAGAAAGAAAAAGACCAATACAGTATACTAACGCATATATATGGAATTTAGAAAGATGGTAACAATAACCCTGTATGCGAGACAGCAAAAGAGACACAGATGTATAGAACAGTCTTATGAACTCTGTGGGAGAGGGACAGGGTGGGATGATTTGGGAGAATGGCATTGAAACATGTATAATATCATATGTGAAACAAATCGCCAGTTCAGGTTTGATGTATGATACAAGATGCTTGGGGCTGGTGCATTGGGATGACCCAGAGGGATGGTATGGGGAGGGAGGTAGGAGGGGGTTCAGGATAGGGAACACATGTACACCCGTGGCGGATTCATGTTGATGTATGGCAAAACCAATACAATATTGTAAAGTAATTAGCCTCCAATTAAAATGAATTTAAGTTTTGTAAATGTTTTGTAATTAGTAATCTCAACATGTCAATAATAGCTCCTTTGCAATGTTGCAGGAATAGAACTAGTGAATATCTTGAATTATATACCAAGAAAATTTTATATTATTGACCTTCTTATATTAGTGATTTTACTATTTACCACAAAAATATTTATAGTTCTATTGTTTTTCACTCAGGGCATTTTATTCAGTACATCTTATAATTTTAGAAAATAAAATTAACTTTAGTCAATCAGATAATTAAGAGGATATTATATTACCTAATTTAAGTTTGTTGATATTATTGCTTGTTTTTATAAGAAGATTCTTTGAATTATAGGTTTGATCTACTTTAAATCATGGACATTTCTTTAAGTTTTTAATTACTATATGAAGAGTAATTCTATGGCAAATTGTAGAATTATTGATTCTGATATTACAAATCCATGCTGCCTATATCTCTTTAAGTTTGTATCTTTCCTAAACAAACTTTATTTTTGAAATATCTAATTATTCCAATATCAGGACAGAATACTTTTATTTGTCAAATAACCAGCTAAAGATTAACATACCAATATTGACATTTTTATTAGGCTAGATTGATTTTGCTTTTAGTTAAGAGGAAACTATTGTGAGCTGGTAATTTACAAACCAGATCCTTAAATTATGAGTTTCTTTTATTTTTAATTTCAGAAGTGAAGTTCTGGGATTCTTATCCATATTAATTCTTTATGGTTAAAGCAACAGAATTTCACAAAGAAAAGTAAAAGCCTATTTTTTTATATCCACATTATAATCTTTTCATAGGCAGATTTCTTTTTCTCATATCCATTTATCAAAATCTAAACCTTAGGTTTATTTTATTTTATTTACCTTATTTTCTTATTTTATTTTCTTTAGCTCCAAAAGCACTGGAATTGGTGACTGCAACCATGATTAAAAGATGCTTGCTGCTTAGAAGGAAAGCTATGACCAACCTAGACAGTGTATTAAAAAGTAGAGACATTAATTTGCCAACAAAGGTCCATCTAATCAAAGCTATGATTTTTCCATTGGTCGTGTATGGATGTGAGAGTTGGACCATAAAGAAAACTGAGGGCTGAAGAATTGATGCTTTTGAACTGTGGTGTTAGAGAAGATTTTTGAGTGTCCCTTGGACAGCAAGGAGATCCAACCAGTCAATCCTAAAGGAAATCAGTCCTGAATATTCATTGGAAGGACTGATGCCGAAGCTGAAACTCCAAAACTCTAGCCACCTGATGCGAAAACCTGACTCATCTGAAAAGACCCTGATGCTGGGCAAGATCGAAGGCAGGAGGAGGAGGGGACGATTAGGATGAAATGATTGGTTGGCATCACCAACTTGATGGACATGAATTTGAGCAAGCTTTGGGAGTTGGTGATGGACAGGGAACCCTGGCATGCTGCAGTCCATGGGGCTGCAAAGAGTTGGACATGACTAAGTGACAGAACTCAAGTGAACAGAAACCTTAAGTACTCACTTAACTTTAAGAAATGGAAATGTGCTGTTGCTTAGAAAAAAATCACTCTACAAATCAGAATCCTAACTTTCCAGTCAAAAGCCAGCACTCTGTGAAGAGAGGACTATGGGAGATATCATAAACTGTATATCACAAATCTCCAGATTGGGATCTATATTGTCATTGCATGATATTGTTTTCTGAACTCATGATGAGAGATGGCCTTACTTTTTATGGCTGTCTGCAAAGTCCACTACAGCTGACAGTGACTTGCCATGAACAGTGGTCTACAAATCAAACACTGTAATTTATTTTTGTGTTAAAGGACTACTGACAGTTGGTTCAGAAAGGTTTTTTTTTTTTTTTCAAATTAAGTACTACCATAGTATATTGAAATACCAAATCCTTGCTGTACTTATACACACAGAGTTCATCAAAATTTTTTAAAACTTAAAATCTATTTTCAGGAGAAAATTCATGACACATTTATTCCTATTAATATATACATTTCTTTATATCTTACCATATGAAAATGGTATTGTGCATATTATAATGGAATGTTTGTATACACATATGAACATGAACTACTTTTTCTTGGGCTAAATTAAATGAAATTAGTTTAACATAGATCATAAGATTGACCTGTTTGATTTTCAATGCTAATAAAATGTGAATAAAAGTTGATCATCATATGCTAAATTATTAACAATCCTCATATGCCTTTCAAAGACATTTGTGTTAAAATATAAGCCTAATGTGGTCACCAAAATTCACAAATAAAAAAGCTATGAAATTAAGTTCAGGGGAAAGAAAAGAACTGAGGTCAGCCTCTAGTATAATTATGAGATATGAAGGAGTAAAATGTCATTTTTCCTTCATATGATTTTAATATATGGGTATGACTCTGATTACTAAGACTGGAGTTATAAAGATTTACTAAAGTCTTGAGTGTGCTTAGTCACTCAGTCATGTCTGACTCTTTGTTACCCCATGAACAGTAGCCCCCTAAGCTGTTCTGACTATGGAATTCTCCAGGCAAGAATACTGGAGTGGGTTGTCATTTCCTTCTCCAGAGTCTTGAGTAGTTTGCTAAAAAGTTGACTTTATATTATATAAACTATGAGTACCCTCTGTGGAATAAAGTTTTTGGAATAGACTTTAGAGGAATTTTCTTGCATATTGACAAATGAAGGAGGTAATTTAGAAAGTCTTCTCAAATATACTGTTTTCCATGTACTCTTATAATATAGCTGAAAACATGCCAAGTATAAAGAGCCTTATAATGAGAGTTCCATGTGCAATTAACTTATTTAGAAGAAAGTAGGTTATTCTTCGGAGAAGGTAATGGCACCCCACTCCAGTACTCTTGCCTGGAAAATCCCATGGATGGAGGACTCTGATAGGCTGTAGTCCATGGAGTCGCTGAGAGTCAGACACGACTGAGTGACTTCACTTTCACTTTTCAGTTTAATGCAGTGGAGAAGGAAATGGCAAACCACTCCAGTACTCTTGCCTGGAGAATCCCAGGGACGGCGGAGCCTGGTGGGCTGCCATCTATGGGGTCGCACAGAGTTGGACACAACTAAAGCGACTTAGCAGCAGCAACAGCAGGTTATTTTTGGCTTATTTATCCTCAAACATCAAACTTCTCCAAGATGTTATCATTATGTATATGGGCACCATTATATACCTAAATTCTACTTAGTATATTGTAATTGCTCAATCAATTCTTATTCAACTTAATGATGTCTTTGTATAAATCCAAGGAAAAGAAAACATATTCATCTCTTCTATGATGTAAGTGTGAAGAATTTTAACAATAATTTGTAATACAAAGACATTTTATATTATAAATTTATATCAACCAAACCCTCATGAAATTATGCATATATTTATTACAGGGTAAGTTTGCCTTTTAACATTAATTTGTAGAATTTTTCTACAAGTCCTCATGCACACACCAAAAATACTAGTACTCATGTTTTGTGTTACTACTGTTATTGTATTAATATGAGTTACAATTAATATTTTCAAAGATAGTATTCTTTTTTTCTCATTAAACTTCTTTTTTTTAATGGGTCTCAAATTCTGTGACAGATTTTTGGTCAAGTTGTTTTCATTAAAA
This sequence comes from Bos indicus x Bos taurus, assembly GCF_003369695.1. Lineage (NCBI taxonomy): Eukaryota > Metazoa > Chordata > Mammalia > Artiodactyla > Bovidae > Bos > Bos indicus x Bos taurus. The sequence continues at coordinate 41,283,157 of NC_040078.1, read as the reverse complement.
AGTACTGATTTTAAAAACTAATAACTTAAAACTGCCATACACAAAGCATATGGTCCACAAAATATTCTCCTTTCCTTCTGAAGGTTTTATGATGCTTTGTTATCATTAACAAGTCTTTACTATTAAACTTAAGTGGCCAATTGAGACAAATTGTTCTGAGACAGTTCTTCCACCACTGATTAAGACTGCAGTGGCAGGTATTGGGGATAATGTTCAAGTGAACATTTAGAAATTTCCCCAGAATGCCTTCTGAGCATTCTGGGGAGACTTGGTGACCTTGCCAACTCCAGCTGCCTTATTGTCCACTGCTTTGATGACACCCACAGCAACCGTCTGTCTCATGTCACGCACAGCAAAACAGCCCAGGGGAGAAGAGTCAGAGAAACTCTCTACACACATGGGCTTGCCAGGAACCATATCAACGATGGCAGCATCACCAAATTTCAAGAATTTAGGGCTGTCTTTCAGCTTTTTCCCAGAATGATGATCAATACTCTTAAGCTCAGCAAATTTGCAAGCAATGTGAGCTGTTTGACAATCCAGCACAGGTGAATATCCAGCACTGATTTGGTCTAGATGGTCCAAAATAATCACCTAAGCTGTGAAGTCAGCTGCTTCCATTGCTGGGTCATTTTTGCTGTCAACAGCCACATTGCCATGACAAACATCTTTGACAGACATGTTCTTGACATTGAAGCCAACATTGTCCCCAGGAAGGGCTTCACTCAGTGTTTCAAGGTGCATTTCTACAGACTTCACTTCAGTTGTTACATTGACTGGAGCAAAGGTGACCACCATGCCAGGTTTGAGAACACCAGTTTCTACTTGACCCACAGGGACAGTACCAATACCAGCAATTTTATAGACATCCTGAAGGGACAAACACAAAGGTTTGTCAGTTGGGCGATTTGGTGACAGTACGCAATCCAAAGCTTCAAGCAGAGTGGTTCCATTGGCATTGCCATCCTTATGGATGACTTTCCATCCCTTGAACCATGGCATGTTAGTACTTAGCTCCATGTTGTCACCATTCCAGCCAGAAATTGGCACTGATGCTATTGTGTCAGGGTTGTAGCCGATTTTCTTAATGTAGGTGCTGACTTCCTTAACAATTTCCTCGTATCTCTTCTGGCTATAGTGTGGCTCAGTGGAATTCATTTTGTTAACTCCAACAATCAGTTGTTTCACCCCAGAGTGTAAGCCAGAGGGCATGTTCATGGGTCTGCCCATTCTTGGAGACATCAGTTTCAAACACATCAACCCCGGCAGCAACAATCAGGACAGCACAGTCAGCCTGGGATGTGCCTGTAATCTGTTTTTCATGAAGTCTCTGTGTCCTGGGGCATCAGTGATGGTAACATAGTATTTGCTGGTCTCAAATTTCCACAGGGAGATATCAGTGGTGATACCACACTCACATTCAACTTTCAGTTTGTCCAAGACCCAGGCGTACTTGAAGGAGCCCTTTCCCATCTCAGCAGCCTCCTTCTCGAACTTTCCAATTGTTCACTTGTTGATGCCACCACATTTGAAGATCTGATGGCAAGTCATGGTAGACTTCCTTGAATCAACATGCCCAATGTGGATGTGGGTCTCTTCCTTTCCCATTTTTGCTTAGGTTTAAGCAAAATGGTGGTTGTCACGACACCTGTGTCCTGGCAGCAAACCCATTGCGAAAAAGCCTAAGATACTATTATTTTTTTTTTTTAACTCAGAATTTATTTGTCCATTTCTTTAGAGAGAACTATAGTTATCTTCCATGATGAAAACAGCAATATACAGAAGTTCTTAAAAGTTAGGAAAATATTTTTTCTCTCTTGTATAGCATTTCGGGGAACTCAGGGAGAAGCTTTCTTCAGAGTGGATCAGATCTTGATCAGCAGTTTGTTGCTGCATTTTATTTTATTTTATTTTATTTATTTTTTTTTGTAATTTTAATTTTATTTTATTTTTAAACTTTACATAATTGTATTAGTTTTGCCAAATATCAAAATGAATCCATCACAGGTATACATGTGCTCCCCATCCTGAACCCTCCTCCCTCCCCATACCATCCCTCTGGGTCGTCCCAGTGCACTAGCCCCAAGCATCCAGTATCGTGCATTGAACCTGGACTGGCATCTCGTTTCATACATGATATTTTACATGTTTCAATGCCATTCTCCCAAATCTTCCCACCCTCTCCCTCTCCCACAGAGTCCATAAGACTGTTCCATACATCAGCGTCACTTTTGCTGTCTCGTACACAGGGTTATTGTTATCATCTTTCTAAATTCCATATATATGCGTTAGTATACTGTATTGGTGTTTTTCCTTCTGGCTTACTTCACTCTGTATAATAGGCTCCAGTTTCATCCACCTCATTAGAACTGATTCAAATGTATTCTTTTTAATGGCTGAGTAATACTCCATTGTGTATATGTACCACAGCTTTCTTATCCATTCATCTGCTGATGGACATCTAGGTTGCTTCCATGGCCTGGCTATTATAAACAGTGCTGCGATGAACATTGGGGTACACGTGTCTCTTTCCCTTCTGGTTTCCTCAGTGTGTATGCCCAGCAGTGGGATTGCTGGATCATAAGGCAGTTCTATTTCCAGTTTTTTAAGGAATCTCCACACTGTTCTCCATAGTGGTTGTACTAGTTTGCATTCCCACCAACAGTGTAAGAGGGTTCCCTTTTCTCCACACCCTCTCCAGCATTTATTATTTGTAGACTTTTGGATCACAGCCATTCTGACTGGTGTGAAATGGTACCTCATAGTGGTCTTGAGTGGCATTTCTCTGATAATGAGTGATGTTGAGCATCTTTTCATGTGTTTGTTAGCCATCTGTATGTCTTCTTTGGAGAAATGTCTATTTAGTTCTTTGGCCCATTTTTTGATTGGGTCATTTATTTTTCTGGAGTTGAGCTGGAGGAGTTGCTTGTATATTTTTGAGATTAGTTGTTTGTCAGTTGCTTCATTCACTATTATTTTCTCCCATTCTGAAGGCTGTCTTTTCACCTTGCTGATAGTTTCCTTTGATGTGCAGAAGCTTTTAAGGTTAATTAGGTCCCATTTGTTTATTTTTGCTTTTATTTCCGATATTCTGGGAGGTGGGTCATAGAGGATCCTGCTGTGATGTATGTCAGAGAGTATATTGCCTATGTTCTCCTCTAGGAGTTTTATAGTTACTGGTCTTATGTTTAGATCTTTAATCCATTTTGAGTTTATTTTTGTGTATGGTGTTAGAAAGTGTTCTAGTTTCATTCTTTTACAAGTGGTTGACCAGTTTTCCCAGCACCACTTGTTAAAGAGATTGTCTTTAATCCATTGTATATTCTTGCCTCCTTTGTCAAAGATAAGGTGTCCATATGTGCGTGGATTTATCTCTGGGCTTTCTATTTTGTTCCATTGATCTATATTTCTGTCTTTGTGCCCGTACCATACTGTTTTGATAACTGTGGCTTTGTAGTAGAGCCTGAAGTCAGGTAGGTTGATTCCTCCTGTTCCATTCTTCTTTCTCAAGATCGCTTTGGCTATTCGAGGTTTTTTGTATTTCCATACAAATTGTGAAATTATTTGTTCTAGCTCTGTGAAGAATACTGTTGGTAGCTTGATAGGGATTGCATTGAATCTATAAATTACTTTGGGTAGTATACTCATTTTCACTATATTGATTCTTCCAATCCATGAACATGGTATATTTCTCCATCTATTAGTGTCCTCTTTGATTTCTTTCACCAGTGTTTTATAGTTTTCTATATATAGGTCTTTAGTTTCTTTAGGTAGATATATTCCTAAGTATTTTATTCTTTCCATTGCAATGGTGAATGGAATTGTTTCATTAATTTCTCTTTCTGTTTTCTCATTATTAGTGTATAGGAATGCAAGGGATTTCTGTGTGTTGATTTTATATCCTGCAACTTTACTATAGTCATTGATTAGTTCTAGTAATTTTCTGGTGGAGTCTTTAGGGTTTTCTATGTAGAGGATCATGCCATCTGCAAATAGTGAGAGTTTTACTTCTTCTTTTCCAATTTGGATTCCTTTTATTTCTTTTTCTGCTCTGATTGCTGTGGCCAAAACTTCCAAAACTATGTTGAATAGTAATGGTGAAAGTGGGCACCTTTGTCTTGTTCCTGACTTTAGAGGAAATGCTTTCAATTTTTCACCATTGAGGATAATGTTTGCTGTGGGTTTATCATATACAGCTTTTATTATGTTGAGGTATGTTCCTTCTATTCCTGCTTTCTGGAGAGTTTTTATCATAAATGGGTGTTGAATTTTGTCAAAGGCTTTCTCTGCATCTATTGAGATAATCATATGGTTTTTATTTTTCAATTTGTTAATGTGGTGTATTACATTGATTGATTTGCGGATATTGAAGAATCCTTGCATCCCTGGGATAAAGCCCACTTGGTCATGGTGTATGATCTTTTTAATGTGTTGTTGGATTCTGGTTGCTAGAATTCTGTTAAGGATTTTTGCATCTATGTTCATCAGTGATATTGGCCTGTAGTTTTCTTTTTTGTGGGATCTTTGTCAGGTTTTGGTATTAGGGTGGTGGCCTCATAGAATGAGTTTGGAAGTTTGCCTTCCTCTGCAATTTTCTGGAAGAGTTTGAGCAGGATAGGTGTTAGCTCTTCTCTAAATTTTTGGTAGAATTCAGCTGTGAAGCTGTCTGGACCTGGGCTTTTGTTTGCTGGAAGATTTTTGATTACAGTTTCAATTTCCGTGCTTGTGATGGGTCTGTTAAGATTTTCTATTTCTTCCTGGTCGAGTTTTGGAAAGTTGTACTTCTCTAAGAATTTGTCCATTTCTTTCACGTTGTCCATTTTATTGGCATATAATTGTTGATAGTAGTCTCTTATGATCCTTTGTATTTCTGTGTTGTCTGTTGTGATCTCTCCATTTTCATTTCTAATTTTATTGATTTGATTTTTCTCCCTTTGTTTCTTGATGAGTCTGGCTAATGGTTTGTCAATTTTATTTATCCTTTCAAAGAACCAGCTTTTGGTTTTGTTGATTTTTGCTATGGTCTCTTTTGTTTCTTTTGCATTTATTTCTGCCCTAATTTTTAAGATTTCTTTCCTTCTACTAACCCTGGGGTTCTTCATTTCTTCCTTTTCTAGTTGCTTTAGGTGTAGAGTTAGCTTATTTATTTGACTTTTTTCTTGTTTCTTGAGGTGTGCCTGTATTGCTATGAACTTTCCCCTTAGGACTGCTTTTACCGTGTCCCACAGGTTTGGGGTTGTTGTGTTTTCATTTTCATTCATTTCTATGCAAATTTTGATTTCTTTTTTGATTTCTTCTGTGATTTGTTGGTTATTCAGCAGCGTGTTGTTCAGCCTCCATATGTTGGAATTTTTAATCGTTTTTCTCCTGTAATTGAGATCTAATCTTATTGCATTGTGGTCAGAAAAGATGCTTGGAATGATTTCTATTTTTTTGAATTTACCAAGGCTAGCTTTATGGCCCAGGATGTGATCTATCCTGGAGAAGGTTCCATGTGCGCTTGAGAAAAAGGTGAAATTCATTGTTTTGGGATGAAATGTCCTATAGATATCAATTAGGTCTAACTGGTCTATTGTATCATTTAAAGTTTGTGTTTCCTTGTTAATTTTCTGTTTAGTTGATCTATCCATAGGTGTGAGTGGGGTATTAAAGTCTCCCACTATTATTGTGTTATTGTTAATTTCTCCTTTCATACTTGTTAGCATTTGTCTTACATATTGTAGTGCACCCGTGTTGGGTGCATATATATTTATAATTGTTATATCTTCTTCTTGGATTGATCCTTTGATCATTATGTAGTGCCCTTCTTTGTCTCTCTTCACAGCCTTTGTTTTAAAGTCTATTTTATCTGATATGAGTATTGCTACTCCTGCTTTCTTTTGGTCCCTATTTGCATGGAAAATCTTTTTCCAGCCCTTCACTTTCAGTCTGTATGTGTCCCCTGTTTTGAGGTGGGTCTCTTATAGACAACATATGTAGGGGTCTTGTTTTTGTATCCATTCAGCCAGTCTTTGTCTTTTGGTTGGGGCATTCAACCCATTTACGTTTAAGGTAATTACTGATAAGTATGATCCTATTGCCATTTACTTTATTGTTTTGGGTTTGAACTTATACACCATTTTTGTGTTTCCTGTCTAGAGAATATCCTTTAGTATTTGTTGGAGAGCTGGTTTGGTGGTGCAGAATTCTCTCAGCTTTTGCTTGTCTGAAAAGCTTTTGATTTCTCCTTCGTACTTGAATGAAATCCTTGCTGGGTACAATAATCTGGGCTGTAGGTTATTTTCTTTCATCATTTTAAGTATGTCTTGCCATTCCCTAAAAAAATTGAAGTATAATTGACTGACAATACTATGTGTTTCAAGTGTATAGCAAAGGGATTGATATATATGTATCAGATTATAATAGATAATAATACAAGATATTGTATTGTATTATATATTATATAATATATAATAATACAAGATATTGAATAGTTCCCTGTGTTATAGAGTAAAGCCTCTTTGTTTGTCTATTTTATGTGTAGTAGTTTGTATCTGTTCATCCCTTAACCCTAATTAATCTCTACCCCCTCCCTTTCCACTTTGGTAACCATAAATTTGTTTTCTTTGTCTATGAGTGTGCTTCTGTTTTATATATAGACTCCTTTGTATTACTTTATAAATTCCACAAATAAATGATATAATATTTGTCTTTCTCTGGTATATCCGTATTGCTGCAAATGGCAATATTCCATTTTTTTATAAGTGGGTAATATTCTATTCCACATGTATATATATATATACATGTGTATATATATACACACACATATATATAGTACATTTTCTTTATTCATTCATATGCTGATGGGCACTTGGGTTGTTTCCATATCTTGACTATTGTAAACAGCACTGCAATGAACATTGAGGTACATATCTCTCTTCAAATTAGAGTTTTCATCTTCTGGATATATGCCCAGGGGTGGAATTGCTGGCTCATATGGTAACTTCATGTTTAGTTTTTTAAGGAATTTCCACAATGTCTCCATAGTGGCTGCATAAATTTATTTTCCTACCGACAGTGTAGGAAAATTTCCTTTTTCCCACACTCTCTCCCTCATTTATGATTTGTACAGTTTTTGATAATAGCCATTCTGACTGGTGGGAGGCAATACCTCATAGTTTTGATTTGCATTTCTCTAATACTTAGTGATGTTGAGCATCTCTTCACATGCCTGTTGACCATCTGTATGTCTTCTTCAAAGAAATGTCTATTTAGGCCTTATACCCATCTTTTATTATTTTTTTTAATATTAAATTGTATGGAATATTTGTATATTTTGGATATTAACCTCTTGTTGGTTGCATCATTTACAAGTATTTTCTCCCATTCCATAAGTTGATACTTTATTTTGCTGATGGTTTCCTTTGCTGTGCAAAAGCTTTAAAGTTTGATTAGGTTATCTTTTTTGATTTTTGCTTTTATTTCTTTTGCCTTGGGAAACCAATCTGAGAATACATCCAAGAATGCTTTGCTATGTTCTCTTCTAGGAATTTTATGATGTCATCACTTACATTTAGGTCTTTAAACCTAAATTTATTTTTGTATACAGTGTGAAAGAGTGTTTCAGTTTTATTGATTTACATGTAGCTGTCCAGATTTCCTCCAACACCACTTGCTGAAGAGCCTCTCTTTTCTCTATCGTATATTCTTGCTTCTTTTGTCATAGATTAATTGACCATAGGTATGTGGCTTTATTTCTGGACTTCATTCTGGTCTATTGATTTATATATCTGTTTTTGTGCCAAAGTGATTCTGTTTTGATTACTGCCATTTTGTGGTTTTGTCTGAAGTCTAAGAGGATTATGCCTCCAACTTTGCTCTTTTCTTTCATATTGCTTTGGCCATTATGGGTCTTTGTGGTTATATATAAATTTTAGACTTATTCTAGTTCTGTAAAAAGTGTCAAGAATATTTTCATAAAATCTGTTTATTGTATTGGAAATTAAGCTACATATTTCTAACTTCCTTGATTACCAATTGGTCAATAAAAAGTATAATGTACTTTAGAAAATATTTTGAACTGAGTAATAATAATAATTAATAATATATGTGAAAAGTGGCAGGATATAGTCAATGCACAGTTGCAATTAAATTTGCTATAAGTAAGCTTATACAAAAAAAAAAGAAGAAACTTGAATTATGCTATCAACATAAAAAATAGAAAAAAGTAAAAAAGTAGCCAAAATTATCCTCACAAAGAAAACTCTAGACCCATTATGATTTTACTTTCAAGTTCTAGATAACATTCAAAGAAAGTAACTGCAAAGTTAAATTCTTCAGAGATTAGGAATATGCTGTAAATTACTGTACAAGGCTCACATAATCTTTCCAAAATCCCAAAAGGACTTTAAAAGAAATAAAAAATTACTGACTGATAATTATAAAATTAGAATCTATAAATCTATATCTATTTTTGTCCAGAACTTTATATATATATTTATGTGTGTATATATATGTGTGTATATATGGGGAAACAGTGGAAACAGTGTCAGACTTTATTTTTCTGGGCTCCAAAATCACTGCAGATGGTGACTGCAGCCATGAAATTAAAAGAGGCTTACTCCTTGGAAGGAAAGTTATGACCAACCTAGATAGCATATTGAAAAGCAGAGACATTACTTTGACAACAAAGTTTCGTCTAGTCAAGGCTATGGTTTTGCCTATGGTCATGTATGGATGGGAGAGTTGGACTGTGAAGAAGGCTGAGCACTGAAGAATTGATGCTTTTCAACTGTGGTGTTGGAGAAGACTCTTGAGAGTCCCTTGGACTGCAAGGAGATCCAACCAGTCCATTCTGAAGGAGATCAGCTCTGGGATTTCTTTGGAAGGAATGATGCTAAAGCTGAAACTCCAGTACTTTGGCCACCTCATGCGAAGAGTTGACTCATTGGAAAAGACTTTGATGCTGGGAGGGATTGAGGGCAGGAGGAGAAGGGGATGGCAGAGGATGAGATGGCTGGATGGCATCACTGACTCGATGGACGTGAGTCTGAGTGAACTCCAGGAGTTGGTGATGGACAGGGAGGCCTGGTGTGCTGCGATTCATGGGGTGGCAAAGAGTCGGACACGACTGAGCAACTGATCTGAGTTGGGTTGAGTCATATTCTGTATCTGTGCTTTGTTAAGCTGAAACGAAACAAAACCAAAAGGTACAAAATCTAAAGCTTCAAGTATAGCAGAAATTACAATATTCATGACAGATTTTTATATATAAATTGGAGCTTTTGTCTACTTCTCAGTGTTCCTAGTTGGTGCACAAGCACTTCAAGATTTAATATTGAAAAAAAAAAGAAAAAGCCCTACTCTTTATTTCTAAAGACAGAACCAATTGAAAGATGAACAAATGGAGAAGGTAGGGAGATGGTGATCACATAGTATCTGTATTCCTGATAATCTAATAGGGGAAACTGCCTCTAGACTGGTAACCAGGGAAATTTATGAATACTCTATTTGTGATAGTACTCATCCCTGAATACCATGGAGGTATAGCATCTTATGATTTATGAAAAGAAAGAACTGTGAACATAAACATTCACATGACAGGCTTGCTTTGCAAAGAGAAGATAGAAGGATTGATTTAATGTGTGTGTGTGTGTGTGTGTGTGTGTGTGTGTGTGTTTTCCAAAGCTGATCATTCAGGGAGGTGTGTGCAAAGGTTTGAAAAAGAAAATTACTTTTGCGGCCATTCCCCATTATAAAAACAGACCCAGAAGAAGGAATGTTCCAAGGAAGAGTATAGTGTTATTTATATATATAAACTGCAGTTCATTTTACCATCCTATTATCCTTTATTTTTGGAATTTTTATGTTGTTTCCAGTTTTTCACCAGAATAAATCACATTTTTAACCATATCCCATGTGCATATGCATCCTTGTGTGTATCTCTGGTAAACACACTACTTCATAGAGAAAATTGCATTCCTTTTAGAAACTGCAGTGAATTACATCAAACAGAGAGTACTGTTTCTAATTTATAATCTCATTATATGAAGTACTCCTTTTCCTATTTGGAACCAGTCTCTTGTTCCATGTCAAGTTCTAACAGTTGCTTCCTGACCTACATACAGATTTATGAAGAGGCAGGTCAGGTGGTCTGTTATTCCCATCTCTTTCAGAATTTTCCAGTTTATTGTGATCCACACAGTCAAAGGCTTTGGCATAGTCCATAGAGCAGAAATAGATGTTTTTCTGGAACTCTCTTGCTTTTTCCATGATCATCGGATGTTGGCAATGGGATCTCTGGTTCCTCTGCCTTTTCTAAATCCAGCTTGCACATCTGGAAGTTCACAGTTTGCGTATTGCTGAAGCCTGGCTTGGAGAATTTTGAGTATTACTTTATTAGGGTGTGAAATGAGTGCAGTTGTGCGGTAGTTTGACCATTCTTTGGCATTGCCTTTCTTTGGGATTGAAATGAAAACTGACCTTTTCCATTCCTGTAGCCACTGCTGAGTTTTCCCAATTTGGTGGCATATTGAGTGCAGCACTTTCACAGCATCATCTTTCAGGATTTGGAATAGCTCAACTGGAATTCCATCACCTCCACTAGCTTTGTTCATAGTGATGCTTACTAAGGCCCACTTGACTTCATATTCCAGGATGTCTGTCTCTAGGTCAGTGATCACATCATTGTGATTATCTGGGACGTGAAGATTTTTTTGTACAGATTTTCTGTGTATTCTTGTCACCTCTTCTTAATATCTTCTACTTCTGTTAGGTCCCTACCATTTCTGTCCTTTATTGAGCCCATCTTTGCATAAAATGTTCCCTTGGTATCTATAATTTTCTTGACAAGATCTCTAGTCTTTACCATTCTATTGTTTTCCCTATTTCTTTGCATTGATTACTGAGGAAGGCTTTCTTATCTCTCTGGTTCCAAATAGGAAAAGGAGTACGTCAAAGCTGTATATTGTCACCCTGCTTATTTAACTTATATGCATAATATGTCATGAGAAATGCTGGGCTGGAAGAAGCACAAGCTGGAATCAAAATTGCCAGGAAAAATATCAATAACCTCAGATATGCAGATGACACCACCCTTATGGCAGAAAGTGAAGAGGAACTAAAAAGCCTCTTGATGAAAGTGAGAGAGGAGAGTGAAGAAGTTGCCTGCGTTTTCATTGGAAGGACTGATGTTGAAGCTAAAACTCCAATACTTTGGCCACCTTATGTGAAGAGCTGATTCATTTGAAAAGACCCTGTTGCTGGGAAAGATTGAGGGAAATAGGAGAAGGGGATGACAGAGGATAAGATCGTTGGATGGCATCATTGACTCAATGGACATGGGTTTGGGTGGACTCTGGGAGTTGGTGATGGACAGGGAGGCCTAGTGTGCTTTGGTTCATGGGATCACATAGAGTTAGACACGACTAAGTGACTGAACTGAACAGAACTGAACTGAGTATGAAGTATTCCATTTCAGATTCAGTCTTGTCTAGTGAGGAACCTAATGTAAAATAATTTCAAAAACATGTTATGGGAGACAGAGTAAAGTGTATTTGATAGAGATTCAATTTTTTAAGTAGCATATACTCATAAGTAGATTAAACAGTCATCACACAGACTAAATGCAGAAACAGGATTAGGTTTCTTGATTATCACAGTGCACTTATTCATCTAACTGCCTCATAAGTCATTTCAGTTCCTAGCATGCTTCAGTTGATTAGTGTTCTGTCATGGCATCTCTGATCAGTTTTTATTATCTTTTATGTTCCAACAGCACACAGCACACCCAAACGTACTCTAACATACTTTGCCATTTTCCTTTGTGGTTACAAATTTTGTTGATAAAAAATGAGTTTCAACAAAGGTGTATCCTTTTGTATCTATTTATCCCATCATCTGACATCCTTGGTGATCTATAGGAGATAAAAATATGAATAAGTTGTAAAATGACCACAATCGTTGGGATGCAGTTTTCCTATTGACAATTCTGTGATAATGCCTGACAGCAATGAGTGAATTTTAAAAGTAACTGTTTTACTTTTATTCATGAATGTTAATCTTTAAAATCTTTATAATATGTTCTGAATCAGCCTGGAGAATCTTTATACATTAGTCCTTTCTAGATTGAAGGATCTCAAAAGGACATGGGGAAGTTTGGCGTTTGACTATGATTTTCAGATTACTGTACATTGACTGTGGGTGAGATGAAATAAGCTCCAAAGTCTCAGTTAACTTGAAAGTACTACAGTGTTCCTTTAAAGAAGAAATGCTGCAAGGTCCAAATGGATTTCCTTGAGTCACTTAGAACCAGTGTGGGGTAACATCAATTTACAATGAAAGACATGTAGAGCTCAGACTGCACATTTGACCCTAATTACAAAAGACTTGTATTTTCAAATATGTATTTTAGTTCTTTGTTCCTGAGGTAATCTAACTCATACTGAACATATTTTATTCATGGGTAAGAATGTCAAGTCCATTATAAATTTCCTGGCAAGGTAGTTACTGGAGAATAGCTCTCTAGCTGCCTCCTACAACTCACTTTTCAACTGTCTTAGAACAATGGTGTTCTGGCCCTGGACAGTTTTGTCCTCAGATCTGTTTCTCACACTTGCTTATTTGTTTATGTAATGTAAGATTTATGTCAAAGGAATTATTAATTCCTGCAAGCTGTGTTTCTCTGACTCTTGTTTGATTTTTTTTTTTTTTTTAAACTGGAGTCTGCCCTTGGAAGTCTCTAGTGGGAGATTAGAAACCTCCAGCACAGTAGATGACAGGGCATGTCTTTCTCTAACTCTTTGTCTAAGGCTACATTTCCTGAAGTGACTGACCAGCAGGCTCAAATTTGAACTTCTGCCATGCTCTTTGGATTCTTGTAATTCTTTACCTGTAGCAAATGGACTTTGCCCACAACACCAGGGAGCCGCAATGATGTGTATTGTTCTAGAAGCCCCTTTGTGAAAATATATAAGCAATATAGCCGATGGGAATTAAGTGCCTATATCTGGGAGATTATTTCTATTTGGTTATTCATTCATTCAATAAAAAAGTCATTGAGCACATAGCATGAACCAGACAATGCCTCTGTGTTGAAATTACCACACTGAATAAACCCCAAAACATTTGTCTATTAAATTTTGCACTGTTTTGGAAGAAGGCAGGGAACTAAGCAACTAACTAACTGATTACATAAATAAATAGTCTATAATATAATAGAAAGTACTCAATTTATGGAGGAAAAAAATCAATGAGACAAAGGGTACAAACAATATTATGGGAATTTCCATTTTAAATAGGCTAGGTGGAGGAAGTCTTTGTGAGATGATGATGCTAGAAAATTATTTATGAGGAGTGAGGAGTGAATCATATACATGGTTGGTGCCTTATACACAGGGGACCTGGAGTGGGAGGGTACTTGGCCTAAGTGACAGCAGTGTGAAGCAAGTGTGGCTGCTGGGGACTCTGTAAGCATGGAGTGGTAGAAAGTAAGGTCAGGGTTGTGAGTGGGGCCTGAGGATGTAGAGCCTTTTAGGACATTGTATGGACTTACGCTTTTACTCTGAGTGAGTTGAGAAACCATTGGAAGGGTGATATGGTGTATTTTGCATTTTCAGAGCATCTTTTAGGACTGTGTTGAAGATAGACAAATACTGTGAGAAGCTTTGCTGAAAATGGGAATGGAGAATAAATTATAACCAGAAAAAAATGTGAGGTCAAGAAATGTGTTATTCATGCTTTTAGGTTGGGAGTGATACTAACATGTTTAATGAACATGAGATGGGTATGCTTTAACAAAGAAAAGAGACATTGATTATGCTGGAGAGAGAAGGGAAGCATGCTGAATCCACATCTTTGAATACTTATGAAAAGGGCAAATATGGTATCTTTGTCCTTAGATGCAGAGACAATTTAGTACTAAGGGGCTAAGGGTGGAAAGGAATGCATTTCAGATGCTATGAAGGTTAGATGAAGGTGATGAGCAAAGCTTGTAGAATTTCTAATCTATTTTTCTCAGTAAAATAACAAGTCTAAGTTGAAGTGAGACTGAAATGGTATTGAAGATTTTAAGAGATAGGAGAATGAATAGAATAGCCACCTGGGAAGCAGAAGACTAAACAGACCAGTTAAATATATAATATGCTGACTAGGAAGCTAAAGACACAGTGAGGAAAACAGAAATTTTATGTATCAATCGTTACGGCTATATATTTTCCTCCAGGTTAACTTAAACTGCACCAGTTTTTAACCAGGGTTAGGATTTTGTTAAGCAGGTATGATAGAGCAAGAATGTAGTAAGACACACATGGTCATATTCAACATAATTAGTTGAATATTGGGAGTTGATTTAGGTCTAGGTGGTGAGAGAAGTCTCAACATAGGGACAGATAAGGAGCAGAAGAAAGTTCATAGAACTGATGATTTCTCACTTCCAATGGGGTCAAAGGACTGTTGTAGTCAAAAGACTAGGATGTAGAATGAGTTGGAAGATGGATGGTAAAGGTGGAGAATGGATACCTGACATTGAAATAATGATTGCCATATGGACAAAGTTTGGAGTATATTCATGTTCATGAATATGTAACTGAAGTAGAATGAAAGTCAACATCATTGGTGTAGAGGTGTTCAAGTAAGAAGCCAGAAAGTGAGAAAGCTTGTCTTTTGGGGTACTGAAATCATTAAGAATTAAATGAGAAACTGTCTTATGGCAAGGGACATAATCTAGGGTATCCTTGAGAAATCAGAAAGACTCTAGAAGGTAGGTGGTGATTGTAATGTAAATAGTGTAGTCTAAATATAAGCAAATACAGATGGGCATTATTAGGGAAGAGAAGAGGAAAATATTCTAGAAGTGGCAATGAAAAGCAATGGGGAAGCATACCCTAGTTGGAAATACAGATGCAGAAACATTGTGTAAGATGGAGATAGAGTTCCTGTTGCAGCTATCATACCTATAATTCTTTCTTTTTCTGTCTCCTCCAGGCAAAAATAAGACACTGCATCTCACATTAGTTTTGTTTTGCTCATTTTCATCTCTCCTATACTATTAAATGAATAAAGGCAGAGATCAAAGCTGGAATTTTAGAGACAATGGAACTAAAATGCAAAAATAATTCAAGAAATAGTTTCTAATTTAAAAAGAAAGAACTCTGACTGAAAATTTTAAAGCCTTAAAGTCATTTAAACAATCAAGAGACTCACTAAATTATATTTCTTTGGAATTTTCAAGCAACCACAACAAAGTAATCTCCAATAATTCAAGAAGCAGAAATTCAAATTACAAGAAAAAGAACAAGTTGAGGCATCTTAGAAGAGCTAGAATAAATGGAACATTAGAGCTTCAGAACTCTGAAGAAAAACAGACTATCCAAGAATCCCAAATTCAATAAACTTGTACCTTTGAAGCTAATAGAAATTCTCACATATTCAAGGTCTTAGATATTAGATTGGCCAAAAGGTTCATTTTGTAAGGTGTTATGGAAAAACCCAAATGGATTAGTTAGCCAACTCAATAGTATAATGATGCCCTCATATATGTCACCATCAGAAAACAATTGAAAATAAATGAAAGAAATTATCAAAAGGAAAATGCATAAGGAAATTCTGATGCTAATAGCATATTAAAATAGTTTATTTCAGTAAATATCATGTATGATCAAATTTAAGGTTAATTATTTCCCCAATAAATTATCTATATTAGTAAGTTAAACACACATTTCCCAAATAAATGATCTACACTAGTAAATTAACCTTCCAAGTAGACATTTAACAGTATTCTATACATTGGGATCTTTTCCTGAGGAAAATGTAGGTTTTTATTTTCGGGGTACTGTTATATTCAGAAAGCTTTCCTGGTGGCTCAGACAGTAAAGAATCTGCCTGCAATGCAGGAGATGAGAGGAGGGTTTGATCCCTGGGTCGGGAAGATCCCCTGGAGAAGGAAATGCAACCCACTCCAGTATTCTTGCCTAGAAAATCCCATGGACAGTGGAGTCTGGCAGGCTACAGTCCATGGGGTTGCAAACAGTCAGACATGACTAAGTGACTAATACTATATTCAAGAAAATATGTTATAATTTTTCTAGTTATATCCAAGTGTCCAGTTAATGCTTTCTTTTTAAAAAAATTGTCAACAGTTTCAGTTGCCATACTTTTAAGTATAAATAGTATAGATTATACTTTATAAGACTATTTTTATAAACTGATTCCTACTTGTCCAAAAAAGATGTATGATGATGTATATTATCCCCAGATCTAAATTTTCTATAGCATACAAATGCAGGAAAGTATATAATTTAATTTCCAAAATGTAGGTTATATTTGTCTACTCAAAAATTGGCATGTATAATTATTGTGTGTACATGATCAGTTGTGTCCAACTTTTGCAACTCCATGGACTGTAGCCCACCAGGCTTCTCTGTACATGGGATTATCCAGGCAAATAGACTGGAGCGAGTCACCATTTTATCCCCCAGGACATCTTTCCCACCCAGGGATCAGACCAGTGTCTCTTGCATCTCCTGCATTGACAGGAGGTTTTTTACCACTGCACCACCTGAGAAGTCCTTATTAATTATTATAATATAATAAGTATTTATAAAATAATAGTATTGTGACCACTAGTGGGATTAAAGTAGAAAGAGTAACTTCATTCTGTTCTGAAAAGAACTGTAGCTAGATTTTATTGAATTGGGTTCAAGGAATGAAAACGCAAACAAGCAAACAGTATTACTATTTAAACAACATAACAGAGACAAATATCAAACAACAGTTATGAGTATGTATAAATTAAATATGATAGTATAAGAAAAATATAGGAAACACAGGTACTTGAAAATATTAATTGATTTAGTTAAATAAATGTTTAAATATGTGTATACACAATGGATTAAGAGAAAGATATGTAAAACATTAGATATATATATCATAAAAAAGAATAATATATATAATTTTTAAGATGTATGTGTGTGCTTAGTTGCTCAGTCATGTCCGACTCTTTGTGAACCCATAGACTATAGCCCACCAGGCTACAAGAATACTGGAGAGAGTAGCCATTCCCTTCTCCAGAGGATCTTCTCAACCCAGGGATAGAACTAGGGTCTCCTGCATTGCAGGCAGATTCTTTACCATCTGAGCCACCAGGGAATGTTTAACTCAAAAAAACTGTTAAAAATACAAACAGGCTGCTAAAATATAGGTATACACTCAACCAAATTAGTAATTAGGGATGTAACCTAAAATACTAGGTTCCTATTATAGTGGAGAAACTTAAACTGGGTAAAAATGTCCATTACTTTAGAACATGTTATAGTGGGCATCATACCGCTGACTGGATTGTGAACTGCAAAATGCTGTTCTGGAAAAGGGCAAGCAATTTGGTGATATTAGTTAGGAAAACGTCATATATATTTTCATTAATCAAGTTCACTTTTTAAAAATAGAGCTGATAAAAATAAAAGCATCATAATATAAGAATATATGTACAAAAAATACATAACAGTATTCAAATATATATTAGTTTTTAAGGGACTAAATTATGTCCCTGTCATATATTTTATGATACTAAAAATATGAGGTGGACTATGTGTATCAGTATGAATGAACAGCACTGATATACTGCTAAGTAAAAAGTGAAAGAATATTCTAAAGAAAAGTATATATTTCACCTTGCTAAAAAAAGAAAACAAAACAAAATTATACGAATATACATTTAATTGTATTGTGTGAGCCCATTGGTTCAGAGGCTCAAAATAATTCTAATTTTGATCAGTTTAAACAAAAAAGCTTAATGCAAAGATAATATTTTTGTTCTTAATGCTATTTGATGTTTTTGAAGTTATATGGTATATGCTTACTTTATAATTAATTTTTTATTTTAATGTAAAAAGTCTCCCTAATGGAATTTAAAATGTACTTAATTGCAAAAAATTCCTGTAAGCAAAATCATGCACTGCCTATTGAAATTAATAGCTGGAAAAATTTTAAATGGCAAAAAATTTAATAAAAGAGTATGAGTATTAATATAAAATAATTGACATTCAAAGAAAATGACTTTAATGGAGCAGATTTATAATGATAATCTATAATATTCATGACCCTTTGTTTAAAAATAGTCTCAAATATATTAAAAACAACTGTTAGAAATGCCAAAGTTTATGATGTAAAATTGATACAAATGTATTGGTTTAAAAGAATAATCTTTGTCAATAAAGCAAAAAATAAAGATATAGAGTACACAAAATCAAAACCAAGTACACATATGAAAGTCCTTTGTTTTCAGTGTTTGTATAAATTCATGTTGATTTCTCATGCACAAAATTTGAAGACACTCTGGTAAATCAAAAAGACTACGGTTTTACAGATTATATTTTTTAACACGAAGTCCATATAATCAAAATTGATTGTAGATGGTTAGATGTCAGAAATAACAACAGCAAGCATCCAAATACCTGAAGTAAAAAGTGAAAGTGTTAGTAGCTCAGTCATGTCCTGTCAAGTTCAACTGTTTGCAGCTCCATGGAGTGTAGCCTGACAGGCTTATCTGTACATGGGAATTCTCCAGGCAAGAATACTGGAGTAGGTTGCCATTCTCTTCTCCAAGGGATCTTACAGATCCAAGGATCAAACCCAGGTCACCTGCATCACAGGAGGATTCTTTACTTTCTGAGCCACCAAAGAAGTCCAAATACTAGAAACTTCATAGCAAATCAAAGTTGAAATTGCAAATTTAAAAATCAATAAAAAATTTAAATATCACAAAGCACATCTCACAAGATAAAATCTAAAGTTATGAGCAGGTGCTATACTCATATCTTTCATTATATCTTAAAAATCATAACTTTTTAGGAAAAAAAAAACGAATGAAGCAAATAAACAGAAAAACAAATCAAGAAAGACCGATATCAGCTTCTGTTGTCGCAAGGCCCTGGATTTGAATGTTAGCTCTGACACTACGTGGACAAGTGATTGAATTTCACTGAATCACATTTTCCTCTGACACCTGATTTAATACCATTTAACCATTCTGAATGTCACTTTTCTGGAAATGAAGTTAGTATTACCTACCTCATGTATTTTTGCAAGTATTAAATGTAGGATCTTTATCCCAGTACTCTCAGTATGTTAGTTACCTTTCTATTAACTCAAACATTAAAATGAAAATATCACATATAATTTCAAACAATAATTATCAAACAATTTTCTAATTACACTTTATTGGTTATTTGCTAACTCTGATCACAAATAACATTGAATTGCACACAAAATCTAGGACTACCAAAGAGACTTTGTGCATCTTTAGCGCAGAAATTTGTGAGCAAGACTGGGAAGCTGATTGCAGGTTAAAAACACTGCCTTCTGGAATTGAGCTGCAGGAGTTGCTTGTATATTTTTGAGATGAGTTGTTTGTCAGTTGCTTCATTTGCTATTATTTTCTCCCATTCTGAAGGCTGTCTTTTCACCTTGCTTATAGTTTCTTTTGTTGTGCAAAAGCTTTTAATTTTAATTAGATCCCATTTGTTTATTTTTGCTTTTATTTCCAATATTCTGGGAGGTGGGTCATAGAGGATCCTGCTGTGATTTATGTCGAAGAGTGTTTTGCCTATGTTCTCCTCTAAGAGTTTTATAGTTTCTGGTCTTATATTTAGATCTTTAATCCATTTTGAGTTTATTTTTGTGTATGGTGTTAGAAAGTGTTCTAGCTTCACTCTTTCACAAGTGGTTGAAAAATAAACAACCCAATCAAAAAATGGGCCAAAGAACTAAATAGACATTTCTCCAAAGAAGACATACAGATGGCTAACAAACACATGAAGAGATGCTCAACATCACTCATTATCAAAGAAATGCAAATCAAAACCACAGTGAGGTACCGTTTTACGCCAGTCAGAATGGCTACGATCCAAAAGTCTACAAGCAATAAATGCTGGAGAGGATGTGGAGAAAAGGGAACCCTCTTACACTGTTGGGTGGGAATGAAAACTAGTACAGCTACTATGGAGAACAGTGTGGAGATTCCTTAAAAAACTGGAAATAGAACTGCCATATGACCCAGTAATCCCACTCGTGGGCATACACACCGAGGAAACCAGAACTGAAAGAGACATGTGTACCCCACTGTTCATCGCAGCACTGTTTATAATAGCCAGGCCATGGAAGCAACCTAGATGTCCATCAGCAGATGAATGGATAAGAAAGCTGTGGTACATATACACAATGGAGTATTACTCAGCTATTAAAAAGAATACATTTGGATCAGTTCTAATGAGGTGGACGAAACTGGAGCCTATTATACAGAGTGAAGTAAGCCAGAAAGAAAAACACCAATACAGTATACTAAAGCATATATATGGAATTTAGAAAGATGGTAATGATAACCCTGTATGCGAGACAGCAAAAGAGACAGAGATGTATAGAACAATCTTTTGGATTCTGGTGGGGTGAGGGGGGATGACTTGGGAGAATGGCATTGAAACATGTATAATATCATATAAGAAACGAATTGCCAGTCCAGGTTCTATGCAGGATACAGGAAGCTTGGGGATGGTGCACTGGGATGACCCAGAGGGATGGTATGGGGAGGGATGTGGGAGGGGGGTTCAGGATGGGGAACATGTGTACACCTGTGGTGGATTCATGTTGATGTATGGCAAAATCAATACAATATTGTAAAGTAATTAGCCTCTAATTAAAATAAATAAATTTAAATTCAAAAAAAATAAAAACACTGCCTTCTCTTTGCTAAGAATGGGGTCACCCATCTATAACATATCAGATATAACCTCTTTAACATGGTTATTAAAGACCATTGTCTTTTTTTGTTTTTTTGTGAACCATGAACTTCCAGATGTTCAAGCTGATTTTATTTTATTTATTTTTTTTGTCTTTTTTTTTCTATTGTATTAGTTTTGCCAAATATCAAAATGAATCCACCACAGGTATACATGTGTTCCCCATCCTGAACCCTCCTCCCTCTCCGTCCCCATACCATCCCTCTGGGTCATCCCAGTGCACCAGCCCCAAGCATCCAGTATCGTGCATTGAACCTGGACTGGCATCTCGTTTCATACATGATATTTTACATGTTTCAATGCCATTCTCCCAAATCTTCCCACCCTCTCCCTCTCCCACAGAGTCCATAAGACTGTTCTATACGTCAGTGTCTCTTTTGCTGTAAAGACCATTGTCTTAAGAATATGTGTTAAGGAATTTTCTACATGCAGATACATTGCACATTACAGCTGTTACTTTGTGCCAATGAATAGAGAGGAGAAATTGCTAGCTTTCTCTTTTCCATGCAAATCATTACTCTGTTGGAGAATTACATACTGCATAGAGAAAAAAATAAAATAAATTGTTCTCCCAAGTGGAATCTGGATATTCATGAGGATCTATTTTGGTTTATGTGAGATCATGTAGGACATAAATATTGTTTGAGTCAAAAGATTCTTTTAAATGAAGAAATGTGGGAAGTGAGACAAGGGATTTGAATCTGTTAAAAGTTGTGGAGAAGTAAGGAAATAGAATCTTAGAACTAGCAAGACAGCAGAAATCTCCTGAATTGTGATTCAAAATGTGGGAGAAGTTTTGCTTGATTAGAAGGTAAATCAAATGACAATGCCCTAATTTTACATATGCCACTGACAGAACCATAATAAGAAACCATCACTGAAAGAATGAATTACCATCATGCAAAAGGAAAAGGACTAAGTCAAGGCTGTATATTGTCACCCTGCTTATTTAACTTATATGCAGAGTACATCATGAGAAACACTGGGCTGGAAGAAGCACAAGCTGGAATCAAGATTGCCGGGAGAAATATCAATAACCTCAGATATGCAGATGACACCACCCTTATGGCAGAAAGTGAAGAGGAATTAAAAAGCCTCTTGATGAAGGTGAAAGAGGAAAGTGAAAAAGTTGGCTTAAAGCTCAACATCCAGAAAACAAAGATCACGGCATTTGGTCCCATCACTTCATGGGAAATAGATGGGGAAACAGTGGAAACAGTGTCAGACTTTATTTTTCTGGGCTCCAAAATCACTGCAGATGGTGACTGCAGCCATGAAATTAAAAGACGCTTACTCCTTGGAAGGAAAGTTATGACCAAACTAGATAGCACATTCAGAAGCAGAGACATTACTTTGCCAACAAAGGTCCATGTAGTCAAGGCTATGGTTTTTCCAGTGGTCATGTATGGATGTGAAAGTTGGACTGTGAAGCAAGCTGAGCGCTGAAGAATTGATGCTTTTGAACTGTGGTGTTGGAGAAGACTCTTGAGAGTCCCTTGGACTGCAAGGAGATCCAACCAGTCCATTCTGAAGGCGATCAGCCCTGGGATTTCTTTGGAAGGAATGATGCTAAAGCTGAAACTCCAGTACTTTGGCCACCACATGCGAAGAGTTGACTCATTGGAAAAGACTCTGATGCTGGGAGGGATTGGGGGCAGGAGGAGAAGGGGATGACAGAGGATGAGATGGCTGGATGGCATCACTGACTCAATGGACATGAGTCTGAGTGAACTCTGGGAGTTGGTGATGGACAGGGAGGCCTGGCGTGCTGCGATTCATGGGGTCACAAAGAGTGGGACACGACTGAGCGACTGAACTGAACTGAACTGAAAAACAATTGCATGTATTAAAAATAGAAAATACTTTCAAAGTTCATGAATAATAGTCTGAGGTATTCTGATGATTTCACAAATGTGTTCGTTTATTCATTTGCTAAACCAATAGACAGTTCACAGAGGAGTTCTCTTTCTTCGCTCAGAGAGAGATGAGATAAAGCAAAACCATGTACTTTTCTCCTAAAAAACATGTAGTTGTTTTGGAAGTCTTAAATCAGGTGCATAAATTCACATCAAAAAAGAAAGCTCTATATAATAAGTGATTATATTATAATTATTAAGTAATATGGAATTTTAGGAGGGAAGACACTTTTGAACAGAGAGTATCTAAAATACTTCCAGAGGTAGATTATCAAGTACTTTCACTACTTTACAGGAAGAGAAAACAATGCAACAGATGAGTAGAGAAGGTAGAGGAAATCAAATACTTGCAGTATTTTACTTTAATGGGTTTAATGGTTCTTAAAATTAACCTCAAGTTTTAAAACACTGCTTCCAAACTGTTAAAAATACCACTTTCACTCTGAAGTGGACCCAGGTGAAGACAACAGCAAATATAATTCCAGTGACATGTATTGGATGGAGCAAATAAATAAAACAGAATTTCAGAATGAAAATAGCTGGTTGTATTAACTACTGTGTAATTTTAAACTTGCTGGTGAGAAGGACAAAAACAAAGGAGAACCATATGAAATGTGAAAGTGAAAGACATTACATTAAAAAGAAAAAAAAAAAGTCTGGTAATTCTGCCTCTGTGCTTATAAACTTATCTGAAACAGGAAATAAAACCATACAAAATGTTTCAAAGTCCAGAACCATCACCTATGCTTTTAACTCATCACGAATTGACTATTATAAAAGAATAATAAAAATTTGAGAATCCATGTTTAGTCTGTAAAAGATACTGTAGGAGAAGCTATCAAATTTATTGCAAGTTGTACTCAGGGTCAAAGTGGACTAATCTACACATTATGATGACACATTAGAAACTGAGGTTTAAAAACATCTTAATTTTTAATGAGTCTTCTACAGGAAAAGTTGCCTTCAGGTTAGAGTTCTCCTTTGTCTGCCATTCAAGTCTTTCATATTTGGAAACTACCTATGCATTTTCTATGTTTTCCAGATTTAGTAAATAAAAATACAGGGCATCCAGTTAAATTTTACTTTCAGAATAACAATGAATAATCTTTCATTACTGTCCATTGTTTATTAGAAATTCAAACTTGAATGAATTTACTGTATTTTATCTGTAAGTCCTGCAGTTAACATTACATTACACAGAATGCCGCTGCTGCTGCTAAATCGCTTCAGTCGTGTCCGATTCTGTGCGACCCCACCGGGGGCAGCCCACCAGACTCCGCCGTCCCTTGGATTTTCCAGGCAAGAGTACTCGAGTGGGTTGCCATTTCCTTCTCCAATGTATGAAAGTGAAAAGTGAAAATGAAGTCGCTCAGTCGTGTGCAAACCCATGGACTGCAGCCTACCAGGCTCCTCCATCTGTGGGATTTTCCAGGCAAGAGTACTGGAGTGGGTTGCCATTGCCATCTCCATTACACAGAATGACTACTATGTGAAAATTAATTATTGGGATAATGTGATAGAAAAATAAAGTTGAAAAAGTGTTGTCTTATTAATTTGGCCTCCCCTGATTCAGTTCTTGAGACAGGATTAGAGAGTAAGTAGGCTATTTGGAGGTACTCCTAGGAATCATGAATCAGAGTCTCTGGAAAAGAGAAAGAGAAAAGCTAGCTAGTTAGTGCTATGATTAATCAATGATTATCACTGAGGTAAACTGGAGCTTAAACCTCCTGGGGTTTCTGGGAGTCAATATAAAATACTCACCTCAGAGATATTTCACCTAATCAATTCCTGTGTATGTTTGGTTGAGGTCAACTATCTGGGCAAGAATTCTACAGAGACATTCATTTAGCAGAAAAAAAAGTCCTCATACAGAATTTCAAAAATAATCTTATTGAGAAGGCAACACCTGTAGGCTGCATACCCACAGAACCAGAGCCTAGTGTTGGTCATTTGAACTATCCTTGAATTATCAACTTTATTTAATTCTTCGTCTTCCTTTTTTTTTTTTTTTGCCACACTGCAAGGTTTGTGAGATGTTAGTTTCCTAACCAGGTGTCATACCTGTGCCCTTGGCAATGAAAATGTGAAGTCTTAACTATTGAACCCCAGGGAATTCCCTGAATCATCAACTTTAAATCTCTGGTATGCATTCATTTTCATTACAACAAAACATCATCCAAATTTTCCATTATTGCCTAATGTGGCTTTATCTATTACCAACATTTAAGTGTGTCACTAATTTCATATGAACACTCCAAGGTATTTAGATATCTTTTTATCTCTTTGAACAAATCAACCAATGAGACAAATTGAAAAGAATCATTTCTATACTTTTGCTCATGTAAAATACTTGCTTAGAGTTTTTTGTTTTTGTTTTCCTTCATTTTACTTGATTTCTCTCTTTAAGTAGTGTCTATTCTGTGAAGTATTTCTCAGGTCTTACACCTAATAATCAACAAGATGGAAACAGGAAAAGAGTCTATATAAGTAGGTATTTTCTCTGTTTGGATTGTATAAATTTGAGTATCCAGAAGAGGTCAGAAAACTCCATATTCAAAGCTGAGTTGAAAATTAAAAACAAAACAAAACCAAAAAAACATAGATATCAAAGCCAGGGAGAACTATTCCTCCTTAAAATTGTTTAGATGGTTTTTCTTTCTTTCTTTCTTAGCTGACCTTCCTTGTTGTTTTTGGTGTATATTGTATTAATTAGTTTGCTGTGGTTACTGTAAGAAACTATCACAAACTTGATGGTTTAAAGCAACAGAAATTTAACTTTTCACAGTTTTTGATGCCAGAGAATGAAAATGAATTTCACTGTGCCAAAATCAAGATATGGACAGGTTATGATACTTCAGGAGACCCTAGTGGAAAATATGTTCCTTATCTCTTCCTGTGTCTGACAACTTCCTACATTCTTTGGCTTGTGGCCTCATCACTCTAATCTCTGCCTTTATGGTCACATTACCTTCTCTTCTTCTTTATATAATTTCTTTCTTTTGCTCTCTTATAAGAATATTTGTGATTGCATTTAGAGGCTATAATCCAGAATAATATTGCTATCCCAAGATTGCTAGTTTAGTCACTATGCTGGGTTGTAGTTAGTCACTCAGTCATGTCCAACTCTTTGTGACCCCATGGACTGCAGTCTGCAAGGCTCCTCTGTCCATGGGGATTCTCCAGCCATGAATACTGAAGTAGGTTCCCATGCCCTCCTCTAGGGGATCTTCCCAACCCAGGGATCGAACCCATTAAGTGGATTCTTAACTATCTGAGCCACAAGGGAAGCCCCAATTTAGTCACATCTGAGAAAAAGGAAGAAAAAAAAAACTTTCCATATAAAGTATTGTTTCTAGATTGTAGGGATTAGAAGATAATGTCTTTTGAGGGCCATTATTCAGCCTGTTATGGATACCATTTGGCCAAATGAACATGTGCCCCTACTCTAATATATTTTTAACTTTGTGATTTAAGCTTTCACATACTATCGCATAATTTGTTTTTAAAGTATTTATCTCCTGCAGTAGTCAAAATAGATTTAATTTGTGTGCTGCCTATTTAGAGAGGAACTTGAGTCTCATTCCCATATTTCTTGTCTGTACTATTATGCTAGGTACATGGAAAAGCTAACCAACTGTTGTGGAATCAATGTATATCATTAAGATTAAATGATCATATGTCCATGTCCACCCCTTATTTTCTTCCTCACTTTGTTTACACTCTGTTTCTTGGAGTTTGAAATACTAATCAAGCATTTTGTTTTGCTTAAAGTAGAGTAATATTGTAATTTAATGAGTTATTTCTTTCAACCAGTCTTAAAGATTAATCTTAATTTGTTCATTATATGGTGTAAAATGTAGTTGATTCATCAGGTGTTATCTATATTCTACCATCATAAAACTGTTGTTTATTTCAGGGTGTTATACCATCTATTGTGTGTGCTATAATCTATTGCTTATGACAGTTATTGCAGCCAGCATTTTAGTCCTGAGACAAGCTATAAGGATTGAAGCAAGTTATTAAGGCTTCCTGGGTTTCTGTTTCTGTATATATTAAATTGCTTGATTGCATCCCAAGGATATTTGAAGGATTAAAATAAATTGTATGTTAACTAGTATAAAACTCTACAGTTCAAAGAGAATTAATGCTACCACTGTTGCTCCTAGTACTACTTCTGTCCTTAATAATAATAATAATACGACCTGTGGTTCTGTTCTTGTCTAATGTTTCTGGATATTGTCAATATTTTATGCCCTATACATACAGCCAGGTAAACCATTCAGACCATCCACATTTTATTATCATTCTTATTTATTATGACAATTGCTTTCCATAAATATTCTGAGAGTTTTTTTGAACACCTTGGGTTCTACCTGCAATAAGAAAACCATGTGTGTGATTATATCTAACACTTTTTCTTTGGCACTGTAGAACATTAGGGGATGGATATAATTTTCAAAGTGAAGTTGACAGAATCACAGGGAATTCCCCTCTTCAAAAATATTTTTTCAGGCCTTTCACCAAGTAGAACAGCAGACTCGCTCCAAAGCATGAAGGAATATCCACTTTTCCATCGAAACAAGTCTTACTAAGACCTTCATCCACAGTGAAGGGCAGTTCTCTATGTACTAGATGTTCATTGGATTAGAGTTTAACTTTGGTGAACACTTTCCTTTTGAGAGACAAATTTTATGTATGTCTGGCATACAGCAGCTAACTAATGAGATCAGCTCAATGTATAGTACATGATGCTCTTAAAATCTGTTGAATAAATAAATCATCACAACCTAGTAAAGATCCAGGTAAAGAAGAGGAAAATTTGAAGAGAATAATGATAGAAAAGTTTGTCAGATAGTGATAATGGTAAATGTAGAAGAAAAGAGTTGCCTAAATATAGCATAAATGCCCCAGATACAAGGCACATGGTGGTTATTTAATTATTTATTTCATGAATAAATGAGAGAAGAGTTAAGATTAAAGAGGTATTCAGAAAGAAAGTTAGCTGAATAAATATAAAACATTTCTTTATTTTTTCACAAAAAAATTAGTATAGAAGAATAATTTAGAAATATATAAGCATTAGCTTTCCTCATGGCCAGTCTCTTAAGCTTATGGGCATCAATTCCAATAACACATTTCTAGTCCATAACAGGAAAACGTCTCCATTTATAGTTATAAACCATAAAATTCTATAAACTATAAAAATTTGAGTTTTTAAGGTTAAATCTAATGAAAGATGTGCAAGACTTTGTTGCTGGAAACTAATTTAAAAATGTGTATAAACATGTGTGTATATACATATGTACTTATATAGTCTTAGATCTATTAAGACTTAAAATTGATTTGAATAAACAGTACTATAAACATGTCAGTTTTCACCAAATCAATCTGTATTGTAACACAAGATCATTAAAATCCACAATAGTTGTGTATACATCAAATTTATTACAAAAATCATATGAAATTCAAAAGACAAAGTTAAGAAAATTTTGAAGAAGAAGGTGAAGGAGACTAAAAGAAACATATACTAAAAGAACAGATACTTCTATTCAGTGTCCTAATAAAGTTAGAACACTGAATACTACTTCTGCTGCTGCTGCTGCTGTTAAATCACTTCAGTCATGTCCGACTCTCTGCGACCCCATAGACGGCAGCCCACCAGGCTCCTCCGTCCCTGGGATTCTCCAGGCAAGAACACTGGAGTGGGTTGCCATTTCCTCCTCCAATGCATGCATGCATACTAAGTCGCTTCAGTCATGTCTGACTCTGTGCGATCCCATGCACAGCAGCCCACCAGGCTCCTCTGTCCACGGAATTCTCTAGGCAAGGTTGCCATTTCCTTCTCCGAATATTACTTCAGGGGTAGATAAACTGACAGTAAAACAGACTAAAGTGTCCAAGAAAAGATCCACACATATTTGATCATCCAATTTATGAATAAAGT
This sequence comes from Bos indicus x Bos taurus, assembly GCF_003369695.1. Lineage (NCBI taxonomy): Eukaryota > Metazoa > Chordata > Mammalia > Artiodactyla > Bovidae > Bos > Bos indicus x Bos taurus. The sequence goes on along the minus strand of NC_040078.1, from coordinate 41,254,529 downwards.
AACACTGCACCATTGTGGGTAAAATTGGTCTTTTTAACCAAAGGTTCTATGTCAATAAGGTATCAAAATGTTGAAAATTTGTGTGTGTGTGTGTATTGTGACTTCAACCTCAAAAACCAGTTCACATTATACAAAAGCTAGTTCCAGGAGGATTCCAGACCTAAATGTGAAAGATGAATGAGTAAAAGTTTTTAGAAGAAAATATAGAGCAACATCTTCACCTTTGACTACTTCGAATAGACAAAAACTCCTGAATAAGGTGTGTGCACTCTCTCTCTCTCACACACACACAAACATACAAATAAAAAATAAAACCACAAGTAACCATAAAGAACATAAGTTAGAGAACAGCAAAATTAAGAATTTGGTTCATCAAAAGATCTAATTAAGGTAGTGAAATGACTCACTTCAGAGTATACAGAAAACATTTGCAATATATGTATCTCTCAAATTCCTTGCATCCAAAATATATAAGTAACTACTAATAATTAATAGAAATGTAATAGATCAATAGAAAAAATAGGAGAAGATTAGGCATGCATTGTAAAAGGAAACAGCCACATGCTCAGTCTATCTTTACTAATGTGTTCAATCTTAGTAGTTAAAAGAGAAATATGAATTCAAAACACAATAGGAGCCTGCTCCACAGCCACCAGAATGGTTAAAATGAAAAAGATTTTAAAAAGCAAACATAAATACAGGGTAACAATGTGAAGCAAACAGTATTGTAATGCACAGCTGGTAAGTGTTCATTTTGACTTCTCTAGAAAATCCTTTGGCAGTATCTATTAAGTCTCAACCTATTTATGCCCTATGACACATCAAATTGACTCCTAGTTAAATATCCAACAGAAGTATATACATGGGTTGACCAAATAGATATATGGAAACGTACATATCCCAAAACTAGAGACATATACTCTGCATGAATCTCAAACACAATATTGAGTTAAGGAAGCCAGGCACGTGGGAATCCACATTGTGTGACTCTATTTATATAAATTCAAAATAGGCAAACACATACATAATTAAACATGGCAGGATAGTGGCTGCAGATAAAGAGGGGAGGCTTCTGAAGTGCTGATTATGTTCTATTTCTGTCAGTATGTTACAGGAATATTCTTTTAAATCATTGATGTACATAAGTATTGTATGTATACTCTATGCTTCATTTAAACTTCTTTTTTTAATTATAAGAATGGATTTCTTATCATCCCAAAAGAAAAGAAAATTTGAATTTTTAGTATGCACATTAATGCAGGTCAGAATTTCCCAATGTGTTTATGATTGTGACAGAAGTAGAAAATAAGTTGAGTAAAATTGAGAGGGAAATAAATTGGCCCTTGCTGACATTTTCATTTTTACATATTTAACTTTCGGGAGGAGTTTTAACAGGTTATGGCCATCATACAAGATGGCAAAGAAGAAGGATGTGCACTCATCTTCTCCCATGAGAAGTCCAAAATTACACCTCATTGCTGAACAACCATCAACAAGAGAATGTTGGATCCCAGCAAAAAAAAGATATCCCACATCCAAGGACAAAGAAGAAACCTCAGCAAGATGGTAGGAGGGGCAAAACCATGTTTAGAATCAAACCCCATACCCATCAGAGACACTCAGAGGGCTCAAACAAACCTTGTGTGCACCAGGAGACTCCACAGAGACTGAGCCAGAACTGTGTTTGAGTGTCTCGTGCAGAGGTATGGGTCAGCAGGGGCCTGCCACAGGGGCAGGGGCTCTGGGTGCCGTAGACCTGGGTATGGCATAAGCCCTCTTGGAGGAGGTAGCCATTAACCCCACCATAGAGGCGCCAGAACTAACACAGGTCTGGGGAATCAGACTCTTGCAGGCACAAACAAAATCTTGTGCGCACCAGGACCCAGGAGAAAGGAGCAGTGACCCCACAATAGACCGACCCAGACTTCCCCATAGGTGACTCAGGAGTCTCCGGCAGAGGTATGAGTTGGTGGTGGCCTAGATGCAGGGTCAGGGGCACTGAGTGTAGCAGTGCCTGCATGGGACCTTTTGAAAGAGGTCACCATGATCTTCTTTACCTCAACCATAGTTTGGCCTCAGGTCAAAAAACAGGAAGAGAACACATCCCTGCCCATCAACAGAAAATTGGATTAACGATTTACTAAGCATGGCCCCGCCCATCAGACCCAGTTTCCCCCTGTCAGTCTCTTCCATCAGGAAGCTCCCATAAGCCTCTTATGCTTATCCATCAGAGGGCCAACAGAATGAAAACCACAATCACAGAAAACTGATCAAACTGATCACCTGAATCACAGCCTTGTTTAATTCAATGAAACTATGAGCCATGTCATGTAGGGCCTCCTAAGACAGACAGGTCATGGAGGAGAATTCTGACAAAACGTGGTCCACTGGAAAAGAGAATAGCAAACCACTTCAGTATTCTTGCCTTGAGAACCCCATGTAACAGCCAAATTTGGCCTTGGAGGGGAAAACAAAGCAGGTCAATGGGTAACAGTTTTGCCAAGAGAATGCACTAGTCATAGCAAACACCCTCTTCCAACAACACATGAGAACACTGTACACATGGACATCAAAAGATGGTCAATACCAAAATCAGATTGATTATATTCTTTGCAGCCAAAGAAGATAGAGAAGTTCTATACAATCAGCAAAAAACAAGACCAGGAGCTGACTGTGGCTCAGATCATGAACTCCTTACTGCCAAATTCAGACTTAAATTGAAGAAAGTAGGGAAAACCACTAGACCATTCAGGTATGACCTAAATCAAATCCTTTATGATTATACAGAAATGACAAATAGATTCAAGGGATTAGATCTGAAAGAGTGCCTAAAGAATTATGGATGGAGGTGGGTGACATTGTACATGAGGCAGTGATCAAAACTATCCCTAAGAAAAAGAAATGGAAAAAGGCAAAATCGTTGTTGGAAGAGGCCTTACAAATACCTGGGAAAAGAAGAGAAGCTAAAGGCAAAGGAGAAAATGAAAGATATACCCATTTGAATGCAGAGTTCCAAAGAATAGCAAGGAGAGATATCAAAGGCTTCCTTGGTGATCAATGCAAACAAATAGAGGAGAAAAATAGAATGAGAAAGACTAGAGATCTCTTTAAGAAAATTAGAGACCAAGGGAACATTTCATGCCAAGATGGGCTCAATAAAGGACAAAAATGGTATGGACCTAACAGAAGCAGAAGTTACTAGGAGATGGCAAGAATACACAGAAGAACTATACAAAAAACATCTTCACGACCCAGATAATCACAGTAGTATGACCTAGAGCCAGACATCCTGGAATGCAAAGTCAAGTGGTCCTTAGGAAGGATCACTTTGAACAAAGCTAGTGGAGGTGATGGAATTCCAATTGAGCTATTTCAAATTCTAAAAGATGATGCTTTTAAAGTGCTACACTAAACATGCCAGCAAATTTGGAAAATTCAGCAGTGGCCACAGGACTAGAAAAGGTCAGTTTTCATTCCAATCCCCAAAAAAGGGCAATGCCAAAGAATGTTCAAACTACTGCACAATTGCACTCATCTCACTCGCTAGTAAAGTAATGCTCAAAATTCAAAGCCATGCTTCAACAAGTACATGAGCCATGAACTTCCAGATATTCAAGCTGGATTTAGAAAAGGCAGAGGAACCAGAGATCAAATTGCCAACATCCATTGGATCGTTGAAAAAGCAAGAGAATTCCAGAAAAATATCTACTTCTGCTTTATTGACTACACCAAAGCCTTTGACTGTGTGGATCACAACAAACTGTGGAATATTCTGAAAGAGATGGGAATACCAGACCACCTGACCTGCCTCTTGAGAAATCTGTATGCAGGTCAAGAAGAAACAGTTAGAACCAAACATGGAACATCAGAGTGGTTCCAAATAGGGAAAGGCATACTTCAGGGCTGTATATTGTCACCCTGCTTATTTAACTTATATGCAGAGTACATCATGCGCAATTCTAGGCTGGATGAAGCAGAAGCTGGACTCAAGATTGTCAGGAGAAATACCAATAACCTCAGATATACAGATGATACCACCCTTATGGCAGAAAGCAAAGAAGAACTAAGGAGTCTCTTGATGAAAGTGAAAGAGAATAGTGAAAAAGTTGGCTTAAAACTCAACATTCAATAAACTAAGATCATGTCATCCAGTTCCATCATCCCATGGCAAATAGATGGGGAAACAATGGAAACAGTGAGAGACTTTATTGTTTTGGGCTCCAAAATCACTGCAGATTTTGACTGCAGCCATGAAATTTAAAGACGCTTGTTCCTTGGAGAAAAACTATGACCAAACTAGACAACATATTAAAAAACAGAGAGACATTATTTTGCCCACAAAGGTTCATCTAGTCAAAGCTCTGGTTTCCCAGTAGTCATGTATGGATGTGAGAGTTGGACTATAAAGAAAGCTAAGTGCCAAAGAATTGATGCTTTTGAACTGTGGCGTTGGAGAAGACTCTTGAGAATCCCTTGGACAGCAAGGAGATCCAACCAGTCAATCCTAAAGGATATCACTACTGACTATTCATTGGAAGGACTGATGTTGAAGCTTAAATTCCAGTACTTTGGCCCCCTGATGCGAAGAACTGACTCATTGGAAAAGACCCTGATGCTGGGAAAGATTGAAGGTGGGAGGAGAAGCGGACAACAGAGGACGAGATGGTTGGATGACATCACTGACTTGATGGACGTGAGTTTGAGTAAGCCCTGAGAGTTGGTGATGGACAGGGAAGCCTGGCATGCTTCAGTCCATAGGGTTGCAAAGAGTTAGACAAAACTTAGCGACTGAACTAAACTGAACTTAGTTGACTGAATGTCAAGATCTTGACTAAGTTAAAGTAGATTCTGGATTATGACACTTTTGAATAAAACTAAATAATGATAGATGGGGAGACAGTGGAAACAGTGTCAGACTTTATTTTTTGGGGCTCCAAAATCACTGCAGATGGTGACTGCAGCCATGAAATTAAAAGACGCTTACTCCTTGGAAGAAAAGTTATGACCAACCTAGATAGCATATTCAAAAGCAGAGACATTACTTTGCCAACAAAGGTTCGTCTAGTCAAGGCTATGGTTTTTCCTGTGGTCATGTATGGATGTGAGAGTTGGACTGTGAAGAAGGCTGAGCACCAAAGAATTGATGCTTTTGAACTGTGGTGTTGGAGAAGACTCTTGAGAGTCCCTTGGACTGCAAGGAGATCCAACCAGTCCATTCTGAAGGAGATCAGTCCTGGGATTTCTTTGGAAGGAATGATGCTAAAGCTGAAACTCCAGTACTTTGGCTACCTCATGCGAAGAGTTAACTAATTGGAAAAAACTCTGATGCTGGGAGGGATTAGGGGCAGGAGGAGAAGGGGACGCCAGAGGATGAAATGGCTGGATGGCATCACTGACTCGATGGACGTGAGTCTGAGTGAACTCTGGGAATTGGTGATGGACAGGGAGGCCTGGCCTGCTGCGATTCATGGGGTAGCAAAAAGTCGGACATGACTGAGTGACTGAACTGAACTGACCTGAAATAATGATAAGGCAGATTGGTTTTAAAGTAATCACTTAACCTTTGCACTTATTTTTATGGGATTAAGATATAATTGCTTAATGTGGTGATCTTTTCTGAATTAAAAAAAAACACAGCTTGATTTATCTTCAAATTTATGTTATAAAACTCATTTTCATTTAATTTTTGCAATTAGTAATCTTAGACTATTTTCCTTTTTTCCCACTAGCCATACATTCAGTTCAGTTCAGTTCAGTCGCTCAGTCGTGTCCAACTCTTTGCGACCCCATGAATCGCAGCACGCCAGGCCTCCCTGTCCGTCACCAACTCCCGGAGTTCACTCAGACTCACATCCATCGAGTCAGTGATGCCATCCAGCCATCTCATCCTCTGTCATCCCCTTCTCCTCCTGCCCCCAATCCCTCCCAGCATCAGAGTCTTTTCCAATGAGTCAACTCTTCGCATGAGGTGGCCAAAGTACTGGAGTTTCAGCTTTAGCATCATTCCTTCCAAAGAAATCCCAGAGCTGATCTCCTTCAGAATGGACTGGTTGGATCTCCTTGCAGTCCAAGGGACTCTCAAGAGTCTTCTCCAACACCACAGTTCAAAAGCATCAATTCTTTGGTGCTCAGCTTTCTTCACAGTCCAACTCTCACGTCCATACACGATAACTGGAAAAACCATAGCCATACATTAAGTACAGTAAAAGTATTCTTGGGGATTTTTCTTCAGCCAGTATTCTATATTTATTCTATACAAAATTCCTAGATAATTTCATATTTTACCATAGCTTCATATTTAGAGGTAAGGCAGCAATTTGCATTGATCGCTCTGAAAACTCTTACACATTTGTGATTAGTATTTGTTCCTGTCTGTTGAAAAACCTGTATGGTATTCTTCCATCAATGCAAAACATTTTCAGAGTTGTATTTATTATTTCTTTGCTTACTTGTGTCAGGCTTCCCTGGTGGCTCAGTGGTTAAAGCGTCTGCCTCCAATGCAGGAGACCTGGGTTTGATCCCTGGGTTGAGAAGATCCCCTGGAGAAGGAAATGGCAATCCACTCCAGTGAAGATCCCCTGGAGAAGGAAATGGCAACCCACTCCAGTAATCTTGCCTGGAGAATCCCATGGATGGAGGAGCCTGGTAGGCTACAGTCCACAGGGTCGCAAAGAGTCAGACATTACTGAGTGACTTCACTTTACTTGTGTCAAGATTTTCTAATGCTAAATTGGTCCTTATTTTTATCAACTTCTGAATCACATTGATTCTAACTTTGCAAATGCCTTTCATAACTGTTCTCTTCTTTTTTATTCCCAGTTCTGCCGCCCTAGTTTATGATCTTATTACTTTAATTCAATTCACATCCACAATCATCCATTAATTATTTACTATGAAGTAGGAGCTGTGTAAGGAACTAGGGAAATGAAAAAAAAAAAAAAACTATACAATTTTTGTTCTTTAGTTTTGTGCAGTCTTTTGTGGGAAAGCAGAAAGAGTAATTATATGGTACTTTAAGTATAAATCAGAAGTTTAAGTGCCAGATGAGCATAAACTGTGCTGTGCTTTATCACTCAGTCTTGTCCACTTCTTTCCGACCCATGGACTGTAGCCTGCCATGCTCCTGGATCCATGGGATTCTTCAGGCAAGAATACTGGGGTGGGTTGCCATACCCTTCTCCAGGAGATCTTCCCAATCCAGGGATTGAACCTAGGTTTCCCGCATTACAGGCGGATTTTTTACTATTTGAGCCACCAGGGAAGCAATTTTATCACATAGTTGTTCTTTTTTCTCAATCTTAGCACTAATAATATGTTTAGTAATATAATTGTTTTTTTATGGGGTCTGTCCTGTATTGTATGATATTTTGTAGCATCTCTGGCACTTATCCACTAGATGACAGTAACACCCCATCCCCAGTTGTGAAAATAAAAAAATGTCTCCAGACATTGCCACATGACCCCCGAGAAGGGGGAAAAAATTGTCCCTCATTGAAAATTGCTGCTATAATAAAATAACCCGTTTTCTCCTACAAACTTCATGAATTCCCAAAACAGTTATTTTCCTAATATACTTTAAATATTTGTAACACTTCTCTGAAACCCACTAAAGATGATCAATTAATGAAGTTAATGAATGAAAGTCAAACCTCTGACATGACATTTAAGCTATTACTTCAACCACAATATACTTTTCTTGTCTCATCATCAAATACATCCTTTCCTTCAATCGAAGATAATGTTAGTCCTAGGTGTTTATTGTTTCTACACATGTCCCAGACTCTCCACGTGTTACACCTTCTTTGACACTCTGTCTACTGTGTTATTAATACTATGCCATGGTGACTTTAAACAAATCATTTTTATTTTCATTTTTTAATTTACTTACCTTTACTATAGCTATCATAATGATAATTTCATAAGAGATTGTAAAGTCCAAATGAAATAATGCAAATAAAGATGAGAATAAGTATTAATAAATTATAGGTGATATTATAATCCCTGACACTTCAGCTTTTGCTATTATCCTTCAAGCCTCATCTCATGTGACAATTTCTTTATTTCTCCTAAGCACTTCAAATGAAATTTATCATCTCTCATACTAATTCCCATAATACTTGGTTTTTAACCACTATAATATCTTTTGATTTCATATCAGATTCTTTGTCATGCATCTTCTTCATTACTTCAAGAAGTAGTCCTAGGCCAGGTTTTGTTAAATTTTGCTATATTCCACTTCTCTGCACAAAATAAATATTGTGATACTTGAAAATTTAGTGCTATTAAAAACACACTATTATGGAGAAGGAAATGGCAACCCACTCCAGTGTTCTTGCTTGGAGAATCCCAGGGATAGGGGAGCCTGGTGGGCTGCCATCTATGGGGTCCCACAGAGTCGGACACGACTGAAGCGACTTAGCAGCAGCAGTGACTATATATCCAGCTGAAGACTAGCCAGGGGGGTACTCTTTCTGCCCACTTCTGATACCTATGTCAGAAGCTTTCTCTGTCTCCTTTATACTTTAATAAAACTATTACACACACACACACACACACACACACACACACACACACACACACACACAAAACACACTATTAAAAGATAGTTATAATTGTTAGCATTTTTTGAGAACCTATTATTTTTCAAGGCATAGTCCTGGGAGTATCATATAAACAATTATTCTTGACAGTTTTAAAGGCCTAATATTAATATTCCTAATTTACATGTGTAGAATCTAAATCTTAGGGAAAAGTTATGAATCCAAGTCTACACTTTTAATAACTAAAAATTTCAGGATTCAAACCTAATTATTGTCTGTCTGATTCTAAAATTCTTGATTTTCTGTTGTATTATGCAGTCCATCAACATGAGATCTGTATATGATCATGGTTGATCCATTTAGAATAACAGTGTATAAAACAAATCTAATCGGAGCCATAAAAATAATTCAAAGTTCTTCATCAGGTACATTAAAACAAGGTGAAATTAATTTTAATAATATGTGTGTGCATTCTCTGTCACTGAGTTGTGTCCAACTCTTTGTGACCCATGAACAGTGGCCCACCAGGCTCCTCCATCCATGGAATTTCCAGGAAAGAATACTGGAGTGGGTTGCCATTTCCTACTCCAGGGAATCTTCCCTACCCAGGAATCAAACTCGTGTTTCCCATGTCCCCGCATTGGCAGGCGCATTCTTTACCATTGTACCACCAGAGAAGGCATTTAATCATACAGTAGACTTTAACTCATTATATACAAAACATTATCATTTAACATATAATTAATCTAAAATTATTAATATGATATTTGAGGCTGTGTGTGTGTGCATGCTCAGTTCTTCAGTTGTGTCTGACTCTTTGTAACCTTGTGGACTATAGCCTGCTAGGCTGTCAGTCCCTGGGATTCTCCAGGCAAGAGTAATGGCATGGGTTGCCATGTCCTCCTCCAGGGGATTTTCCCAACCCATGGATTGAAACCAGGTCTCTTGCATTATAGGTGGATTCTTTGCCACTGAACCACCAGGGAAGCCCCATAGTTAGAGATTACTTTATGGCAAATTTTAACCAGTGAGATGAAAATAGAGTTCATTATATGAAGCTTCTGAATTATGATAGTTGGCATGGGAATTTTGTCCTTTTCCTTACTTCTTTATATGTAAATGGAAGAAAAACAGAAAAGGAGAGCTCATCTAGGACATATTTGAACTGTTGAACAAATTTCAAAATCCAGCTATTTTTTATCCAGTCCATCATATACATAGACTTCTCTGTATATGATGCTAAACACAATAGCTGAGTGAATGAAAAAGTAGTATCTGAGAAGAGACCTGAAGCCACAAGACAAGTGAATTCTGAGTACAGTTCTAGGCAGAGGAAACCACAAGGGAAAAGACCTGAGGGTGGAAAGGTATTAAAAGTGAATGTACCCAAATGTTTCAATTACCAATATCACATGCCAAATTTCCCCATACTTTAGTGACTTAAAAATGAATCACTTATTTTGTTCACAGATCTGCAGTTTGAAAGTTATTTGGTGAAAGTGATTCATCTTTGCGTCATGAGGAATTAAGGGTTGAGAAGACTCTTGAGAGGCCTTTGGACTTCAAGGAGATCCAACCAGTCCATTCTAAAGGAAATCAGTCCTGGGTGTTCTTTGGAAGGACTGATGCTAAAGCTGAAACTCCAATACTTTGGCCACCTTGTGCAAAGAGTTGACTCATTGGAAAAGAGTCTGATGCTGGGAGGGATTGGGGGCAGGAGAAGGGGATGACAGAGGATGAGATGGTTGGATGGCATCACCGATTAGATGGACATGAGTTTGGGTGAACTAGAGGAGTTGGTGATGGACAGGGAGGCCTGGCGTGCTGCAAATCATGGGGTCTCAAAGAGTCAGACACGACTGAGGGACTGAACTGAACTGAACTGAGAACTTAGGACTGGAGTATCTGTTTCTGAAATAACATATCCACATAATGAGAGAACTCAACTGGGATTGTGGGTCATTTTGTCTGTTCCTCAATGTGTGTGCTTTCCCACATTCTAATTAAGTTTCCTCGCAGTGTCTTGGCTAGATTCTAAGAAAGAACATTTCACAAATATTTGGAAAAATTTGTATTTTTTTTGTGACCTAGATTTTTAGGTCCTATAGGAAGCATGAATTCTGCTCTAGTCACAGTTCTACCCAGATTCCTAGGAAAGGAAACATACATGTCACCTTCTAATAGGAGGGATGTCAATTCACCTTATGAGAAGGTAAAATGGAATGAGAAGTATTGTTGAAACCAGTTTTGGAAAATACAGATCAGATCAGATCAGATCAGTCGCTCAGTTGTGTCCGACTCTTTGGGACCCCATGAATCGAAGCACGCCAGGCCTCCCTGTCCATCACCAACTCCTGGAGTTCACTCAGACTCACGTCCATCGACTCAGTGATGCCATCCAGCCATCTCATTCTCTGTCGTCCCCTTCTCCTCCTGCCCCCAATCCCTCTCAGCATCAGAGTCTTTTCCAATGAGTCAACTCTTAGCATGAGGTGGCCAAAGTACTGGAGTTTCAGCTTTAGCATCATTCCTTCCAAAGAAATCCCAGGACTGATCTCCTTCAGAATGGACTGGTTGGATCTCCTTGCAGTCCAAGGGACTCTCAAGAGTCTTCTTCAACACCACAGTTCAAAAGCATCAATTCTTTGGCACTCAGCCTTCTTCACAGTCCAACTCTCACATCCATACATGACCACAGGAAAAACCATAGCCTTGATTAGACGAACCTTAGTTGGCAAAGTAATGTCTCTGCTTTTGAATATGCTATCTAGGTTGGTCATAATTTTTCTTCCAAGGAGTAAGCATCTTTTAATTTCATGGCTGCAATCACCATCTGCAGTGATTTTGGAGCCCAGAAAAATAAAGTCTGACACTGTTTCCACTGTTTCCCCATCTATTTCCCATGAAGTGATGGGACAGGATGCCATGATCTTCGTTTTCTGAATGTTGAGCTTTAAGCCAACTTTTTCACTCTCCACTTTCACTTTCATCAAGAGGCTTTTGAGTTCCTCTTCACTTTCTGCCATAAGGGTGGTGTCATCTGCATATCTGAGGTTATTGATATTTCTCCTGGCAATCTTGATTCCAGCTTGTGTTTCTTCCAGTCCAGCATTTCTTAGGATGTACTCTGCATATAAGTTAAATAAACAAGGTGACAATATACAGCCTTGACGAACTCCTTTTCCTATTTGGAACTGTTAGGTAGGTAGAATAGGGAAAAGGAGTCCAAAATGGCGGTGGCTAAAAGACAAGGAAGGTCCGAGGACCAGAGAGAAGACTTCAGGCAGAACAAACAGAACAAACAGCACTCCTGGCTAAGCCCAATTTGCATAGGGCAGGCCCAGGTGGAGGAAAAAAAAAAAAACATATAAAAGGAGGAGCCAAAGCGCTTTCTCTCGGACTCTCTCTCCCATGTGCGTGCGCTCTTTTCTTTCTCTCTCTCTCTCACTTTCCTGCTATCTTCTAAATAAAATAGAGCTGTAACACTGATTTGCCTAAGAGCTGTAACACGGTTTGTCCAAGACCCAAGAGCTGTGACACGCCCAGGGCTTTAATGTTCGTCGCTCCAAATCTTTGTTGTGATGAGACAAAGAACCGAGGAACATATACTCGCGTGACAGAACCAGTCTGTTGGAAAATACAGTGTGTCACAAAAATGAAATGAGGACTGAATTCACCAAGCTTGTGTCATGTGCTAGATGTCTTTTTTTTTTTTTTTTAAGATTTTTTTTTATGTGAACCATTTTTAAAGTTGTTACTGAATTTGTTACAATATTGCTTTTGTTTTATGTTTAAATTTTTTCATGAGGCATGTGGAATCTTAGCTTCACAACCAGGAATCAAACTTTCACCCCCTTCATTGGCAGGCTAAATCTTAACCACTGGACCACCAGAGAAGTGCCTAGATACCTTTTTAAATACCAGAGATACCAAAGTAAACAGAAGAGACAAAAATCACTTGTCCTCCTTATGAATTTTATATTCTAGTGACATAAGTGAGGGATAGGGAATGATGGTAGGAGGGTAGATAGAGCCTTTCAAGACATGATGAGAAATATGAGTTTTGTTTCCAAGTATGATAGCTTTTATGGAGGGAAATGATATGGTCTTACAGTTTCAGTATCACTCTACATGCTTGTGGGGGCCAAAAAGAACTTTATGTGTGCAGTGGAGGTGGGAGTGGGGAATGGAAATTCCAAGAGCAGTTAGGGAGCCAATGCAGCATTCCAGGCAAAAAGTGATGGAGTGGCTTAGATCAGAGTGATGACAATGGATGTGGCAAAAAAGTTCAAGATATGCTTTGATGGTAGAGGCAAATTTTAGATTTTGGGTCAGATGTCTATTGTGAAAGTAATTAATTAAGGATAATATCCATTATCATTCTAGTTGGAGGAAGCAGGCAATAAAAAATAAGTAAAATATTTCGTAATAAGTTTCTTTAGGATTTAACAAATTAAAATAGAGTTGCTAGAGGAGGATTCACTGAGAAAGTGACCAAAATAAAGATTAGGAGATGTGGGAATGGGTAGAGCTATTATATGGAGGAAGACATACCCGAGAGAGGACATATTATTAGAAAATGCTCTGAAGCAAACAGCTAGAATGTTCCTCAACAGTGAAGCTGGCAATATTGAGTGTCAAGGAAGATAACTGGTCATGAAGGACCCTGATATGCAGGACTGTATCATGCTGGGGGGCATGAAGATGTAAGGATTTTACCTTTTAGTCTGAATGATATAGGAAGCTTTGAATAGGGAGGTGACAAAAACTAATTTATATTTTAATAAGTTCATTCATTTTTCTATAATAAAATACAAATGAAGTAGGGAAAGGGTGGTAATCCAGAGATCAGTTAGGGGGCTATGGCTGAATTTCAGATGATTTTCAAAATTACTTAGACACTGGTACTGATGGAGGACATGGCAAGAGGTGGATACATTTCAGATTGTTTAGGAATGTGGGAGAGTTTCCTGTTAAGTGTGATTTGCACATAATGTTGGTTTTTGCAAATTTTCTGTGTTTTAATTTTCCTGAAAATATACCATAAACTGCTGCTATGGTGTACCACTCACACGTACCTTTAGATCCAAGAGCCATTCTTCTAGGAAACACTGAGTTCCTCTACAGGAATCATCTTCAGCTAAAGGGCTTATCTCACTGAGGGTTATGCCTTTCCCCCAGGGAATGTGCATCCTTTGATTCAGGAAAACAGCAATATCAAACATCATTACCTTGTTTTGTAACAATTATGAAGGACCATCCTAGTTCCAGAATTGTGACATCTATCACAATCCTCTATAGATAACCAGGCTTGTGTTGTATCTACATTACATTTCAACTTCCTCTGCCCAATCCTAATGTCTACTCCTTACAAGTATTAATCCTTAGAGAAATCTCTAATAAGTCTCCTACCTAATAATCTCTGCCTTGAAGTCTATTTACTAAGGAGCCTTCTTATAATATAAAGTTCCTGGGGATTTGTTGTGGTGGTAGTTGTTTGTTGTTTTCCAAGAGTAAATGTGTGAATAGTCAGAACTAAGCTAGTGGCATCAGTCATTCCAGTTCAGTTTGCTCAGTCGTGTCCGACTCTTTGCGACCCCAAGAATTGCAGCATGCCATACCTCCCTGTCCATCACCAACTCCTGGAGTCCACCCAAACTCATGTCTACCTAGTCGGTAATGCCATCAGCCATCTCATCCTTTGTCATCCCCTTCTCCTCCTGCCCCCAATCCCTCCCAGCATCACGGTTTTTTCCAAAAAGTCAACTCTTCGCATGAGGTGGCCAAAGTATTGGAGTTTCAGCTTCAGCATCAGTCCTTCCAATGAACACTCAGGACTGATCTCCTTTAGGATGGACTGGTTAGATCCCCTTGCAGTCCAAGGGACTCTCAAGAGTCTTCTCCAACACCACAGTTCAAAAGTATCAATTCTTTGGCGCTCAGCTTTCTTCACAGTTCAACTCTCACATCCATAAATGACTACTGGAAAAACCATAGCCTTGACTAGACAGACCTTGTTGGCAAAGTAATGTCTCTGCTTTTTAATATGCTATCTAGGTTGGTCATAAATTTATTTCCCAAGAGTAAGCGTCTTTTAATTTCATGGCTGCAATCACCATCTGCAGTGATTTTGGAGCCCCCCAAAATAAAGTCTGACACTGTTTCCACTGTTTCCACATCTATTTCCCATGAAGTGATGGGACCAGATGCCATGATCTTCGTTTTCTGAATGTTGAGCTTTAAGACAACTTTTTCACTCTCCTCTTTCACCAAGAGTCTTTTTAATTCCTCTTCACTTTCTGCCATAAGGGTGGTGTCAACTGCATGTCTGAGGTTATTGATACTTCTCCCAGAAATCTTGATTCCAGCTTGTGCTTCTTCCAGCCCAGCGTTTCTCATGATGTACTCTGCGTATAAGTTAAATAAGCAGGGTGACAATATACAGTCTTGACGTACTCCTTTGCCTATTTGGAACCAGTCTGTTGTTCCATGTCCAGTTCTAACTGTTGCTTCCTGACCTGCATACAGGTTTCTCAAGAGGCAGGTCAGGTGGTCTGGTATTCCCATCTCTTTCAGAATCTTTCACAGTTTATTGTGATCCACACAGTCAAAAGCTTTGGCATAGTCAATAAAGAAGAAATAGATTTTTTTTTGGAATTTGCTTGCTTTTTCCATGATCCAGCGGATGTTGGCAATTTGATCTCTGCTTCCTCTGCCTCTGCTAAAACCAACTTGAACATCTGGAAGTTCATGGTTCACGTATTGCTGAAGCCTGGCTTGGAGAATTTTGAGCATTACTTGACTAGCGTGTGAGATGAGTGCAATTGTGCGGTAGTTTGAGTATTCTTTGGCATTGTCTTTCTTTGAGATTGGAATGAAAATTGACCTTTTCCAGTCCTGTGGCCACTGCTGAGTTTTCCAAATTTGCTGGCATATTGAGTGCAGCACTTTCACAGCATCATCTTTCAGGATTTGAAATAGCTCAACTGGAACTCCATCACCTGCACTAGCTTTGTTTGTAGTGATGCTTTCTAAGGCCCACTTGACATTCCAGGATGTCTGGCTCTAGGCGAGTGTTCACACCATCATGATTATCTTGTTTGTGAAGCTCTTTTTTGTACAGTTCTCCTTGCCACCTCTTCTTAATATCTTCTGCTTCTGTTAGGTCCATACCATTTCTGTCCTTTATCGAGCCCATCTTTGCATGAAATGTTCCCTTGGTATCTCTAATTTTCTTGAAGAGATCTCCAGTCTTTCCCACTCAGTTGTTTTCCTCTATTTCTTTGCATAAGCTAGTGGCATAGCCTTACTGAATTACGGGAGGCATTACAGGACATTTGTATACTTACAGTAATAATTTAGTAAAGAAGGGAAAGTTGATTCAGGACAGTGAGGGATAGAACCTAGTGAAAAAATGAAGGGGTTGTACTTTTCTAGGAACTTAAATAATTTATTCTTAGTAATAGAAAAGAAGGCAGAATACATAGCAAGATTTAGGTGGATGGATAGATTTAGTGATAGGAGCTAATAGAAATTCACTTAAATTTACTTCCATTTTGTTAGTGAACTAGGAAGTAAGTTCATTAGGGGGCTGTAATTATTGCAAGAAGATTTTAGAAACCTGAGGAGAAAGAAGTCTGGAAAAAGTTATTTTGAAGTCTCAGAGAATAAATGGACAAAGCAAATAATGTTTTATTACTGAATAGAAGAAAATAAAATGTGTAGCTCTGTTTTCTTCCAGTCATATGTAGTTATACAGATGATAATGTGTGACAAGTACAGAGCTGGAATTAAACACAGTTGGGTTTTTCTATGAGAATGTAATAAAGCAAGAGAGAAAATGAGAAGTTGAAAGTACATGAGAGGGAATGATTACAAATATGAACCAGAATTTCAGCCCAGCAAACAGGCAAGTGATTATAAGAGGGAAGGGAAAGAATGTGGGGAAAATAATAAGATCAAATATGGTTCACAGTGAAGTGCTTAACTTTGGGAGTCAGTATAAACGAAATGAGCTGGAAAAATTGGAGATAGTGGTCATGGGAATTTTGAAATTTTGATTATGGAATGGTTACCATTATCAGTAGTGACAAGGACTAGGCTATGACCACAGAAGTAAGTAGTTATAGTATAGAAAATGTGGTATTTTGAGAGCACTTCAAGTAAATGAGATTTCAGTGTGTCATTGACAATTATGACAAGGGTCGTGCTGGAGAAACTTATCAGGATCTAACACTGTAGAGATTTTTATGTCACTGCAGTAAGGAGGAACTGATTTTTTTTATATGAAATTCAGAACTGAATGGTTTTAAGAAGAAATGGGAAAGTGGTTTGAAAATAGCAACTAAAACAAGGAGAAAAATCATCTAGACCTATTGATTGATGTGATGGATTTCGAAGAGGAAATACCTACCATCTGAGAATTTATAGGTTTTCTCACAGGAGAATTGGGCTTTCTAAATAAACTTTGTTAAAGAAAGAAGGAGAAGAGAGGGAGTGGATCGCTTCAGTTCAGTTGCTCAGTTGTGTCTGACTCTTTGCGACCCCATGAACCTCAGCAGGTCAGGCCTACCTGTCCAACACCAACTCCTGGAGTCCACCCAAACCCATGTCCATTGAGTCGGTGATGCCATCCAACCATCTCATCCTCTGTTGTCCCCTGCTCCTCCTGCCCTCACTCTTGCCCATCATCAGGGTCTTTTCCAATGAGTCAGCTCTCCGCATCAGGTGGCCAAAGTATTGGAGTTCCAGCTTCGGCATCAGTCTCTCTAATGAACCCCCAGGACTAATCTCCTTTGGGATGGACTAGTTGGATCTCCTTGCAGTCCAAGGGACTCTCAAGAGTCTTCACCAACACTACAGTTCAAAAGCATCAATTCTTTGGCACTCAGCAGTTTTTATTGCCCAGCTCTCACATCCATACCTGACTACTGGAAAAACCATAGTCTTGACTAGATGGACATTTGTTGGCAAAGTAATGTCTCTGCTTTTTAATATGCTATCTCAGGTTGGTCATAACTTTCCTTCCAAGGAGTAAACGTCTTTTAATTTCATGGCTGCAATCACCATCCACAGTGATTTTGGAGCCCAGAAAAACAAAGTCAGCCACTGTTTCTGCATCTTTTGCCATGAAATGATGGGACCAGATGCCATGATCTTAGTTTTCTGAATGTTGAGCTTTAAGCCAACTTCTTCACTCTCCTCTTTCACTTTCATCAAGAGGCTCTTTAGTTCCTCTTCACTTTCTGCCATAAGGGTGGTGTCTTCTGCAATTCTGAGGTTATTGATATTTCTCCCAGAAATCTTGATTCCAGCTTGTGCTTCTTCTAGCCCAGTATTTCTCATGATGTATTCTGAATATAAGTTAAATAAGCAGGGTGAAAATATACAGCCTTGACATACTCCTTTTCTTACTTGGAACAAGTCTGTTCTTCCATGTCCTGTTCTAACTGTTGTTTCCTGACCTATATACAGGTTTCTCAAGAGGCAGGTCAGGTGATCTGGATTCCCATTTTTTTTCAGAATTCTCCACAGTTTACTGTGATCCACACAGTCAAAGTCTTTGGCATAGTCAATAAAGAAGAAATAGATGTTTTTCTGGAACTTTCTTGCTTTTTCAGTGATCCAGTGGATGTTGGCAGTTTGATCTCTGGTTCTTCTGTCTTTTCTAAAACCAGCTTGAACATCTGGAAGCTCATGGTTCACGTATTGCTGAAGCCTGGCTTGGAGAATTTTGAGCATTGCTTTACTAGCATGTGAGATGAATGCAATTGGGCGGTAGTTTGAGCATTCTTTGACATTGCCTTTCTTTGGGATTGGAATGAAAACTGACTTTTTCCAGTCCTGTGGCCACTGCTGAATTTTCCACATTTGCTGGCATATTGAGTGCAGTACTTTCACAGCATTGTCTTTTAGGGTTTGAAATAGCTCAACTGGAATTCCATCACCTCCACTAGCTTTGCTCATAGTGATGCTTCCTAAGGCCCACCTGACTTCACATTCCACAATGTCTGGCTCTAGGTGAGTGTGAGTGATCACACCTTTAGTGATTATCTGGGTCGTGAAGATCTTTTTTGTACAGTTCTTCTGTGTGTTCTTGCCACGTCTTCTTAATATCTTCTGCTTCTGTTAGGTCCATACCATTTCTGTCCTTTATTGAGCCCATCTTTGCATGAAATGTTTCCTTGGTGTCTCTAATTTTCTTGAAGAGATCTCTAGTCTTTCCTATTTTATTGTTTTCCTCTATTTCTTTGTATGATTGCTGAGGAAGGCTTCCTTATCTCTGCTTGCTATTCTTTGGAACTCTGCATTCAAATGGGTATATCTTTCCTTTTCTTTTTTGCTTTTCACTTCTCTTCTTTTCACAGCTATTTGTAAGGCCTCCTCAGACAGCCATTTTGCTTATTTGCATTTCTTTTCCATGGGGATGGTCTTGATCCCTGTCTCCTGTACAATGTCACGAACCTCCCTCCATAGTTCATCAGACACTCTGTCTATCAGATCTTGTCCTTTAAATCTGTTTCTTACTTCCACTGTATAGTCATAAGGAATTAGATTAAGATCATACCTGAATGACCCTAAGGGACTTCCCTGGTGGCTCAAATGGTAAAGCATCTGCCTACAATATGGGAGACCTGGGTTCAATCCCTGGGTCGGGAAGATCCCCTGGAGAAGGAAATGGCAACCCATTCCAGTATTCTTGCCTGGAGAATCCCATGGACAGAGGAATTTGGTAGGCTACAGTCCATGGGGTTTTAAAAAGTCAGACGTGACTGAGCGACTTCATTTCACTTCACACCTGAATGATTGACATAGATAATTATATTCATGACATACTGTGTATTCCAAAGAGCAAGTGGAAAGTTTTTAAGTGTTGGACTGTGGTGGAAATTAAGCTTAAAAATGGCGCCATTTCTATAAATCAGTCTATAACCAAAACTACTTTTTCTTTACTTTCGTAATGCTGATACCTGAAAATATATGATGACTTCTGCAGATATGAATATCATGGTTTAAAAAAAAATACTATTTTTCTACCATGAATGACTGTCAACATACTTGGTTCCTCTGGTAAACTTGTGAAAAACTTAGTATGTTTCTATACTCCTGCAGATAATCTTTACTACTAAACTACTTTTCTTTGATAAATGTTTTTGTCTCTAAGTCTCCCTTTTATTATGCACTTTTCCTTGTTTCATAATAATCAGCTTATCTATGTGTTATTATCTCTCAATGGTAGAAAAATATTTAGGGAGAAGGACATTTTAAAAATAAATATTTAAAGATACCTTTAGGAAAAGCATAGAATTCTCAAAGAATTTGATACAGATGCTTGCGTGGAGTGGGGTCAAAAATTCAACCAATATCATAAATAGAAGCAGTCTGTGTAAAGAAAAAATGTCACTGTTCTCCTCCTCAAATTTGTATAATTTATCTTGTGTGCTCTTCACTCTGAACTAATGGACAGATTAGTGCCCAAGGGACTATGTTCCTGGGTATCTTCACTGCTCACACTGATCATGTTTACAGGGTAGCAGAACTCTTTTTCTGCTGACCACACATCTTTCAACCATATTATCTTCGACTATCTCTTTGCAGTTTTAGATAAAGTCAAACAAATCTTGGCAGACCTGGAATTTTATATTTGGATCTCAGTTCTCTCATTTCTTCCCCTATATGTAAATTTTATGAACTTAGACTTCTTTATCAAGAAGTTCACTGTGTATTTTTCCATAGTTTTTCTGAAATCATAAATAATGGACTTTCTGGGTTTGAACCTGGAAGTTTCATATGAGTTTCAGTTCCAATAGATTGAATGTTTAATCCCTCAGGTTCTGTGTACTTCCACAATCTGTTATATGTCATCACACATACTGTAGCTGGCCTTAGAGGTGACAATGAAATGGTATTTGACCTTTAGCAAGGATGGTGGACTTTTATAGTTTGCAGTATTCTAGAGCTCCCAGTTAACCCTGTAATCCCCAGTACTCAAAACTAGGAAACATTCAAAGAATAGAAAGTAACTGTATATAGAATAGTTTCAATAAACATGAT
Source organism: Bos indicus x Bos taurus (assembly GCF_003369695.1). Lineage (NCBI taxonomy): Eukaryota > Metazoa > Chordata > Mammalia > Artiodactyla > Bovidae > Bos > Bos indicus x Bos taurus. The sequence goes on along the minus strand of NC_040078.1, from coordinate 41,233,935 downwards.
TTATTGATTGATTCAGCTATGATCATGATATGATCAAGAGTATAAAACTAATCATGACAATAATAATGTACAATCAGATCATTTATGCTGATGGTTCTCAATAGAAGTGGCACTGATCCTGTTACCGAGTCCAACCTCCTACACTTTGCTATCTGACAGGCCAATAAATCAAGAGACAAGGTATTGAGCAAGGAATAGTGACTTCATCTTGAAAGCCAGCAGACTGAGGAGATGTGAATTAGTGTCCCAAAGAACCATCTGACCCGAGTTAGAAGTCAGGCTTCTTTTAACTAAATGAGAAGGAAGTGTGGGTAGTTGTCACAGGCTACTTGGTGCTGGCCAGACCCCAGAGAGAATGTGGTAATGCTTTGTTCTTGCAGCTGTCCATGTAGGTCTGCTTACAATGTTCCTGTAAACCTCCAACAAGAAAATTGTTACTTTCTCTCCAGCGACTTTTTGTCTATATTTGAGTGAAAATAAGTTATACCTTTAAAAGTAAAGCCTGGGAAGCAGAGCTTTGAGAAAAGGCTAATCATGTGTATTTCAGATTTTAGGCAGTGTTCTTTTACAGAGGTGAAGAGCCAGCATTACTAAGCACAGGAAACAGAACACGAAGATTAGAGCTAACAGAATAAATCCAATATGGATTCATATTAGTTCTTCTCTGTTACAATTCCTAGGAATATTTTTGGAAATTTGGTACACTTTTTATTGTCCCAATTACTGGAGAACGTTGCTGATAAGCGACCAAAGTTTCTAGGCCCCCCTACACTGCTGAGGACAGTCCTGCACAAGTACTGAATGATATGAATCTATAATTGCTTTTCACATGTAAGTTCATGACATATTTGCAAAGTTTTAATAAGCAGCAAATTTTTAAGAAATGCATATAATGTACAAATCCAGAAATATTTTAGTGTATTCTTAATACTTGCTAAGTTAATATTTCAGAATATCACATCCCTGTCTGCAGCCCTGCTCACAGTATTTAACACAATGCAATCTTCTTTCTTTTGTTATTGTCGCATTCACAGAAATTCAGAAAGCAACTCCTGTTGTAGGTGTATGATTTGACTACTGTGGCTGAAAATTTCCATATAAAGGTGATGTTTGAAATTACTTTATCGCATGACTCTTTCATAGTATTTTAAGAAGTGGACTCTAAAAAATGATATATGAGACAGTGATATCCAAGAGGATAGCTAACCTTGTTACTTCAGTGTGCTGTAAGCATAAAACTTGTCAATAAAGTAAGCTAAATTCAATTCTGTATTTTAAGGATCTCTGAAATGACACTTCTGCTTCTCTAAAGTAGAAGTTACAACTACTTGATTGCACCTTAGAATCATTCTCTAAACTCTTGATGTCAAGATCACCATCAAGGCTGAGTAAATCAGAAATATAAATCGACTGTCAAATATCAGATCATTCAACACTGTAGATAATTCAGATTCTTCAGGTAAATCTCTGCCAATGAAAGGATGCAAAATCAGGCTCTCAATGGAGACCATACCTGAGTAAAGTGTAGTTATATTTCGTAATACACTGTGTTCCAAACATCATTCATACCTCCTTCATACTTATAATTATCCAAATATCACCTACAATGCTAGAGGAGATATTTGACTTGGTTCTTCATATCTATATACAGGTCTAGACCTAGATATATATCAACTACTATACATCAGAGTTCAATAAATATTTTTTCCTAGAAAATGTCAAATAGTAAAGAATGCTCAAGCTACCACACAATTGCACTCATCTCACACGCTAGTAAAGTAATGCTCAAAATTCTCCAAGCCAGGCTTCAGGAATACATGAACCATGAACTTCAAGATGTTCAAGTTGGTTTTAGAAAAGGCAGAGGAACCAGAGATCAAATTGCCAACAACCGCTGGATCATTGAAAAAGCAAGAGAGTTCCAGAAAAGCATCTATTTCTGCTTTATTGACTATGCCAAAGCCTTTGACTGTGTGAATCACAATAAACTATTGAAAATTCTGAAAGAGATGGGAATACGAGACCACCTGACCTGCATCTTGAGAAACCTGTATGCCGGTCAGGAAGCAACAGTTAGAACTGGACATGGAACAACAGACTGGTTCCAAATAGGAAAAGGAGTACGACAAGGCTGTATATTGTCACCCTGCTTATTTAACTTATACGCAGAGTACATCATGAGAAACGCTGGGCTAGAAGAAGCACAAGCTGGAATCAAGATTGCTGGAAGAAATATCAATAACCTCACATATGCAGATGACACCACCTTTATGGAAGAAAGTGAAGAGGAATTAAAAAGCTTCTTGATGAAAGAGGAGAGTGAAAAAGTTGTCTTAAAGCTCAACATTCAGAAAACGAAGATCATGGCATCTGGTCCCATCACTTCATGGGAAATAGATGTGGAAACAGTGTCAGATTTTATCTTTTGGGGCTCCAAAATCACTGCAGATGGTGATTGCAGCCATGAAATTAAAAGACACTTACTCCTTGGAAGGAAAGTTATGACCAACCTAGATAGCATATTCAAAAGCAGAGACATTACTTTGCAAACAAAGTCCATGTAGTCAAGGCTATGGTTTTTCCAGTGGTCATGTATGGATGTGAGAGTTGGACTGTGAAGCAAGCTGAGCACTCAAGAATTGATGCTTTTGAACTGTGGTGTTGGAAAAGACTCTTGCGAGTCCCTTGGACTGCAAGGAGATCCAACCAGTCCATCCTAAAGGAGATCAGTTCTGAGTGTTCATTGGAAGGACTGATGCTGAAGCTGAAACTCCAATACTTTGGCCACCTCAGGTGAAGAGTTGACTCATTGGAAAAGACCCTGTTGTTGGGAGGGATTGGGGGCAGGAGGAGAAGGGGATGACAGAAGATGAGATGGCTGGATGGCATTACCCACTCAATGGACATGAGTCTGGGTAAACTCCGGGAGTTGGTGATGGACAGGGAGGCCTGGCGTGCTGCAATTCATGGGGTCGCAAAGAGTCAGACACGACTGAGCAACTGAACTGAACTGAACTGAAAGATTTAGAATCTGAGGGCCATCTGTTTTCTCTTCTGACTTCTTAGTTCAGCAGTTGTGCCATATAAACAGAGTAGAAATTATATAAATAAAGTGATTGACTGTATTCCAATAAAACTTTACATACAAAATTAGGCAGCAGGCTCTATTTGGTTCAAGAACAGTAGTTTTCGGACTCCTGATACAGATGCACACAAACACACATACACACACACGCATGAGCATTCAACTGACTTGTAGCTTAATTTTAGAAACATGCACAAGTTTTTAAGATGTAGCTTGAGTTTGCCATGTATATACCCTTGTAAGTGCTGCCCAGAATGAAATACAGTACAGTACATTTCCAAGAATGGTTTTGATGTCTGTTTTCCTGAAGTTAAACACGTTAGACTGCTCCCTATTCACTTTCTTGACTATTATTATCTTTAAAGAAGTTTTTACTTCCTTCATAGGTTCTTGATACTTGATATCAAGATAAAATGAATGAATTCTGCTGCTGCTGCTGCTGCTAAGTCGCTTCAGTTGTGTCCGACTCTGTGTGACCCCGTAGACGGCAGCCCACAAGGCTCCCCTTTCCCTGGGATTCTCCAGGCAGGAACACTGGAGTGGGTTGCCATTTCCTCCTCCAATGCATGAAAGTGAAAAGTGAAAGTGAAGTCTCTCAGTCGTGTCTGACTCGTAATGACCCCATGGACTGCAGCCTACCAGGCTTCTCCATCCATGGGGTTTTCCAGGCAAGAGTACTAGAGTGGGGTGCCGTTGCCTTCTCTGTCAATATCAAGTACTGGATAACACTTATATTTTTTCTGTGTTCTGATGAACTATCTATACAGATCAAGAATCAATTAATTGCTCTGCTTTTCCTGAGTGGGGTACTCTACTGATAACCAAAGAAAAGTAGGGCCTTTACTGCCACTGTGTGTGCTGCATATGAACATTTGTTCAGTCTCTGTTAGGATACACTGTTTACATGCTTGTGTTAGCATCTTGATGAGTAAACCTTGGCTAAAGAAAAAAGACCTGAATTTAAGTCTCAGTTTTACACTTACTAGAAATGAGTCTGTAATTAAGTAAATAGACCTGAAGAGACTTTATGATCTTACAAAAGAAGAGCAGTAATTATTGCATTCTTGTTCATCTCACTTGCTTGTAAAAAGGATTTCATCATGAAATGTATATTTGAGGACAATGTTTGAACTTCCAATAGAATAAAATTATCTGGTGAAAAGCTCACTCTACATCGTTCCTGGGCTTCCTTGGTGGCTCACTGGTAAAGCATCTGCCTACAATGAGGGAGACATGTGTTTGATCCCTGAATTGGGAAGATCCCCAGATCTACTGGATCTTTCCCCTGGATCTTTCCTTGGGTAGACAAGGAAATGGCTACTCCTTCCAGTTTTCTTGCATAGGCAATCCCAAGGACAGAGGAGCCTGGGGGGCTACAGTCCATGAGGGATGCAAAGAGTCAGACATGAATGAGTGACTAAACAACAACAACATGGTTCTTATTGTACTTTCTATCTCTTAAAATTACTTTTAATAGGTAGGCATATAAATATCTTAGATATGTAGATAAGCTTGGACAGAAAATAAAAATACTCATTTTGTTATCCATAATCTAGTAGCTATTAAAAAGCACTTCAACCTACACTTCCATTATTATTACCATCATATTTGTTAAGGTACTTACTTGTATGAAAGATACATTGCTTTTAATAATGCTTGTTCTTCTGTTTCTCTTCATATTTCTCTGAACATCTATTCACAAGGCAGTTAAGTAGCCTTCATTTATCAAGAAGAAAGCTGCCTTCTTTACTATATGGTCTGTGTGAGTTTCATTCCTATACTTTCCAGGAGACCTTTATTCTGGTATTATTTGTTATGACATAGGAAATCATTTATATAGCCATTTCTAGGAAACTCCATGCCTGCTTCTAACTTTTAAACTAAAATTGTAATGAGTTGTAAAATTATCACTTGGTCATTCATATGTTTCAGTTTATTGGCCCAAACTTCAAAATATTCATTATCCATTTATTCTACAAATTGCATTGGGTATCTACCATACATCAGTGTATATATGTTCTAACATCTGGGAATAAAACCATGATCAAAACAGACAAATGTATCTGCCCTTGTGCCAGTGAAGGTTTAGTTATGTTTTATTTGTAAAGCTGAACAGACAAGTAAGTAAGAAATAAGGAAATAATAAATAATATATATATATAAGTCACAAAGAGTTGAACACTACTGAGCAACTAAGCACAAAGTAGTGGCAAAAGTTACAGAGAAAAATGAAGCTGAGAAATCAGAGATAATCTGGGTGGGGAGGGATTGGTGTGAGAGATTCCTATTTTACATTAGATGGTGAGAGAGAGCATTACTGATAAAGTGACATATGAACAGAAATATGAGATTGTATTAGAATTTGCTGTGCTGATATCTTTGAAAAAAATATTCCAGGCAGAAGTAACAGACAGTGCAAGGGAGAAAGGCTGGCATATTTAAGGAACAGCAAGAAGGCACTATGGCTGAAATAGAGGCCAAAGTGGAGTTGGGGCACAGGTAGAGATGAGGATGGAGAGATAGCAAGGAGAGGACACCAATTTTTTTTTTTTTTTAATATTCTCACAGATGTTGTTAGGAAACTTTGCTTTGATTCTCAGCAATCAGCCAAGCAGTTGGGATGTTGTGAGGGAGAAGTGATATGATCTGATTTTTATCTTTGTTATTTTAACTACGTCATTAAATTTTATATAAATCAGTAAAAATGTCTGTTAGCCTGTAGCGATGATTAGTTTGGGTGTGATAATCAGAACTGGGTCCCGGATGACTCTATAATTTTCAGTAACCTTTATATGTTCTTCTACAGGTGTAGCCACCCACATCAAAGATACGGGATTTCCAACCAGCATTCCTCATACCTAACTGTTATTATAAATTTTGGTTCAAGTTCATTTTATTTTCTGAAAGGATTTCCAGAAAGGACCAAACTCTTCATTAGAAGAAAATAATGAAATAAAAGATAGAGTAACTAATACCATATAATTTCTTATTTATCTTCATTGTATTCAACTGACTGTTAGATACAGGATGGACTAGAATAAAATTTGGGGATTTGTGTCTTTTATATTATTATTATTAGAAAACCTCCCTCCCTTCAAATTGTCACCATAAACCCAGTACTATTACTAGTATGGGAATATTGGATATATTCAGCAATATTTTCTTTTGAATGATTAAAAAATATGTGAATACATATATGAATAATAAACAAAAGCATTTTTCATTGCCTTCTGTGTCAAGTATTTTCCAGTTGTCCCTCCAGGGCTACTAGTAAAGTTTCTGTCCCCTTGGGAGCTAACAGGTATAGATTGTATCCATTTCTGGAGGCCTGTGGCTCTCTTCTCTGTTCAGACAATGGAAATAAGAAAGAGGATGTATGGTCAGGAGGAGTGACATTGGGATATTTACCACCCTAGGATAGTCCTAACCTTGAGAAGTAATCCTAAATGGATATTTCTCTTCATAATGGATCATTCTTCCTTTTAACAATGCTGCTCTACAGGATTCTCTTTCACTTACAATTTTATTAAACTCTTCTTCTCGTTCTTGTGATCCTACAGATGGTGACGCTCCATGGCTGCTGGCCTCTCCCTTGTGTGTCCCCTACACCCTACCCATGCTTCAGTAATTAAACTCCTTATCTATAATTCCTCTTCAAATTATCCTAATTTGCCTGTGGCACCTGTCTTCTGTTAAGTGAAGTGAAGTGAAGTGAAGTCGCTCAGTCGTGCCCGACTCTTTGCGACCCCATGGATAGTAGCCTGCACCAAGCTCCTCTGTCCACGGGATTTTCAAGGCAAGAAGTACTGGAGTGGGTTGCCATTTCCTTCTCAAGACTGTGACAAATACTCTATGGGTTCCACAGCTGCTCTGCACGGAGAAGGCAATGGCACCCCACTCCAGTACTCTTGCCTGGAAAATACCATGGACGGAGGAGCCTGGCAGGCTGCAGTCCGTGAGGTTGCTAAGAGTCGGACACGGCTGAGCGACTTCACTTTCACTTTTCAGTTTCATGCATTGGAGAAGGAAATGGCAACCCACTCCAGTGTTCTTGCCTGGAGAATCCCAGGGACGGGGGAGCCTGGTGGGCTGCCATCTATGGGGTCGCACAGAGTCGGACACGATTGAAGTGACTTAGCAGCAGCAGCAGCAGCAGCTGCTCTGCAAATACAAATACAGATGTTAAACAAAGGAGGAAGAATAGGCATCTTGATATACAAGGAAACATTTTGCTTGTCTTATTAAACTTATTTTCCACTCAAATTGGCTATGACTTCCATTCTAGGGCACTCAAATGCTAATGGAGCATTAACTCTTGAAACAAAGAGATCAATCTAATTCACTAATTTTCTAGGAGGAGAAACTGGGACAGAGTTTCCAACTTTGGATCAACCCTTGTCTGGAGTAACTGAAAGACATTTGACTGATCCAAGTCACTATTATCTGGCTTCTGCATTACAACTATAGCCTCTCAAAAGGATTTCTCCCTTCCACCTCTGCTTATAATGAATTATACTCAATTTCACGGGCAGAATAAGATCACTTCTTTGTTCAAAACCTTCCAATGGCTTCCCATTTCATTTTGAAGTAAAACCAAAGTTCTTGAAATTACTACATGATCTAGTCCCCCCGCTCCCCACCCTGGGATCTTACTTTCTCTCTCTTCTCTCCTTTACACCCTCTTCTTTGAACCCTAGCAGGACCAACTATTTCTGTGTGTGTTTTAAGAACTTTGCACTGAGTGAAAACTCTCTTCGCATTACGTCTTCACTGATACTGAAATGTCACTTTATAAAAGAAAACTCCCCTTCCCACTTAATTTAAAATACAGCCTTCACTTGTGATGTATAGGTTTAGATATAGATAGATTCTTTCCCTTTGAGCTGTTTTGTTTTTTTAATGTTGGATATTAATCCTATATATATTACATTACATTTAATTGTCTATTTTTATTTTTTGCTCTATTCAAATAGCTCATCAAAAGGCAGGTATTTTATTTTAGTTTTTCCATTTTGTTCATTGCCAGTCCCCGAAGACTACAGAATCAGTAGCACAAAGAAGACACTCAAATGTTTGTTGAAAAAATAAATGACTTGTAAAGCTTTGTTTTTATGATGAGATAATCAAGGTTGACAAGCAGTTGTATGGTTTTATTGAGATTCTTGTAAAGATACAAGGACTTAGAATATCCATTCATCATCTACTAGATTTTCTGTTATCTGCACAATTGCTACTATTTTACTGTATGACAGGTTTAATTATATATTATACTAAAGAATGAATAAAAATACCCCGCTTTTTGAGATGTACCTTTAGAGAAAAAGGCAGCTGAAATATAATCAAGCAAGAGAGCATATGGGTCACACTGTCCATTTACTTATCCACAAATTATACTTGGATATATTGGCAATAATATAGCAGGAATGTAAATTGATGTTCACTTCCTTATTACATGTATTTCTCACACCTACTATTATGTGAATATAATTACGATACAAAATTTGTATTGCAAGTAGGTAATAGAGAAAAGGAATATATTTTGTTCTCCAGGAGAAAGCTATAGGAATTCATTTTCTATTCTTTATTACAGAGTCAGAGATTTATAGTACTACTTACTGCATTTCATAAATCAGAACTTTGGAATAGCAGTCTCTCTCCTAAAGGTATGCCTTATGGAATTAAGAAAGAACTATTAGCAAATATGTTGTGCAAAATGAAAGAGTCTGGTATCCATATACTTACTTCCATTGAGTCCTATAAATTCTGAAAAGAAACTTATTATCTAAATGAGTTTGCATATGCTTCTTTTATAGAACTTGGATTTCTCATTTTTTTTAAGTTTCATAGAAAACTGTATATTTCTGTTTTTAACTTTCTAAATGACAACAGAGTCAAGAATTTTATTAAGTGGGGCCTGTTTTTTCTTTTAAATTTTATTTTGATAAAATTTCAACACAGAAATGTTTCTAGAATAATACAAAGAATTCTGTATAACCTTCAACCAAATTTCTCCAAAGTTAACATTTTGTCATATTTGCTGTTGTTTTCTCTTTTCCTCTTTTGTTTCTGTATCTCAGTCTATGCACACATTACACATTCATACACATGCATATTATTTTCTGAATCTACCAAGTTATAGACATGATGCCCTAGTACTTGGATCTTAAATTTAGGGTTTAATAATCAAGGCATGAAGCAGGATAAGAATCAAAGATTAAAAAAATGTTTTTGCTATTTAAATATATGTAAGAAAGATATTGACATGCAATTTTATAGGAAGATAAATTTGAGAATAAATTTTTAATCACATCTTTTGGTAATGTCCTGTATATGTACCCCATTCTCCAAATTGAGTGTATTGTTAACCCTTGGGAAGATTGTCTTTTTGGGCTGTCTTTGAATACTTATTTATTGTATGAGATAATGCCTGAAAACCATGCCATACCCAACTAAGGATGAAGAAGAAAGCCACACTCAAATGAATCAAAGTTCTTTACCAATTACCATGTGGGAGGTCATATTTCCTTTGACTCTTGCTCTGTTTAACTAAGCTTTACTTGATATCAGAAGAAATGATCTTTATACTGCCAAGTATCCGTTACTCAATTTTTATTAGTAGTGCTTGATACAGAGAAGGCAATGGCACCCCACTCCAGTACTTTTGCCTAGAAACTCCCATGGATGGAGAAGCCTGGTAGGCTGCAGTCCATGGGGTCGCTAAGAGTCGGACACGACTGAGCGACTTCACTTTCACTTTTCAGTTTCATGCATTGGAGAAGGAAATGGCAACCCATTCCAGTGTTCTTGCCTGGAGAATCCCAAGGATGGGGAAGCCTGGTGGGCTGCCATCTATGGGGTCGCACAGAGTCAGACACGACTGAAGTGACTTAGCAGCAGCAGCAGCAGTGCTTGATATGAACTTGTAGTTTTACTAGGGGATGCATATCTTCTCAGAGCACTGCTAATAATAACTATGGTAGACAGTCTATTTTGAATTCCACTTTTATTTTTAGAATTTCAACAACATATGACTTTGATAAACAGCCAGTTACTGTGGCTAATGCTGATGATTTTGCTGTCCATTAAAAGGTTTCTCACTTGTAATAGCAGAAAATCTAAATTGGCCACAACTTAAGATTGCACTAAACTGATTGACATATAATTTATTTCCTTTAACCAGGCTTTCCTGATAGCTCAGTTGGTAAAGAATCTGCCTGCAGTGCCAGAAACCCGGGTTCAACTGCTGGGTTGGGAAGCTCTGCTGGAGAAGGAATATGCTACCCACCCCAGTATTCTCGGGCTTTCCTTGTGGTTCAGCTGGTAAAGAATCCATCTGCAATGTGGGAGACCTGGTTTCGATCCCTTGGTTGGGAAGATACTCTGGAGAAGGGAAAGGTTATTCACTCCACTATTCCAGCCTAGAGAATTCCATGGGCTGTATAGTCTGTGGGGTAGCAAAGAGTCAGACACTACTGAGTGACTTTCACTTCCTTTAACCATGAATATGTTCTCCATAAGTCTACTCCTCATTAAAAGAAAATATATCTTCTTTGATCTGTACTCTAAAATTAAAATTTTTTTGAAAAATATAATTAGAAAAAATTTTTTTTTTCAAAATTATTTGTGACTGGAAATCATCAGTATGTGTAACAGGCCACAATAGTAATTCTGATGAAAAATAATATATGGTCCAAAAGCACTTGTGAATTTCACATATTTAAGTATCTAATATGAACTATGAATGACTGCTAAAGATTAAATAACTACAAATTCTACAAACTCTGTGACAAATAAAGTTGTTTATCATATCTAGAACCAAATGTAACTCTGTCATGGCTTTGAAAACAGATTTTTAGTTTTCTTTTCAGTCAATTCCTATGTGTCTCCTCAGAAACATATTGGATATAGACTTAGAAATGGTTATTTTTTATGATCATTAAGATGATGTGAATGCATAAATTGAAGCATATTAGTGGAAAGTACTGCAAAGTGTGATAATAATTATCACATTTAAGTACAAGTAAAAGAATACACATAATTGTGTGAGCCATTTCTCATTAATATAAAATTTAAAATACTCTAAGGTAAAATAATCTCAAGACACTGTGAAGTAATTTATTGACCAGACTTTTCAAGATATTTGAGATTTTAGACATCCAAAGCAAGGGAAAATAAAATGTTAACTATATACAGGAGCAATAGGTACACAGAATTTCAAAAAATGTAATGTGCAGATAGAGGTTCTCAGATTGTTAACATGAACATATTCCCACATTTTAAAATGTGACATAATTATTATATAATTAGAAGTGTCTTCTAATATAGTAATTAGTCAATTGAAGGTGGCTTAGATGGTAAAGCATCTACTACAACACGGGAGACCAAGGTTCAATCCCTGGCTTGGGTAGATCCTCTGGAGAAGGAAATGGCAACCCACTCCAATACTCTTGCCTGGAAAATCCCATGGTCGGAGGAGTGTGGTAGGTTATGGTCCATGGGGTCACAAAGAGTCGGACACGACTGAGCGACTTCACTTTCTTTCTTTCTTTCTAATATAATAAACAAGTGATTGGATATAGATAATTAAAATGCATAAGTACAAAACTCAGTAACATGAATAGAACTGCATTTTAGAAAAATTTTAATCATCCATAAGTTAAGGGTCATTTATATGAAATGAATTGTCAAATATTTCACTTTGGTAGAGCAAATATATTTGTACAAATGAAGATGACAGTGTGGTGAGTCAGAGCTTAACAGGATGTTTGTTGACTGAAGAATTAGAATGTACGTGAGAAATGACCTATTTTGTATTGCTTGATTCTGTTTGCTAATATTTTTTCATATGTATAATTTTGGTTAAGTTTCTATTGACTATGTTCCTCTTTATATATCACATTGATACATATTTCTTTGCATGTCTATTAAGTTTTGTGTTCATGCTTTACATTGTCATGTTATGCATTGAGTGCCCAAATTATTTTCTTTTTTTTATAATTTATAATTTTACTTGACTGACATTTAATTTATTTGTGTAGCATCTTGAACTTTTCTAGACTTGATTTTTAAATTCATATTTTTACTGAAACATAACCAACATACTGTAAAAAAAAAATGCTTTCAAGTATAGAATTCAGTGAACTTTAGTATATTCTAAAGCTCTCTAATCATCACCAATATCAAAAGTTTTCATCACCCCCCAAAACAAATCTTATATCCATCAGCAGCCGTTTTCTTCCTCCCCCAGTCCCTGGCCAACACTCATCTTTCTGTCTCTATGTAATTTACCTAATCTGGACATACTATAAAAATGGAATTGCACAATGTGTGGCCTTTTATGTTTGATTTCTTATATAATATGTTTCAAGGGCCAGCCAAGTTATAGTGTATGCTAATATATTGTCATTTTTTATGGCTAAATACTATTTCATTGTACAGATAGATGAGCTTGTGTTTTTCCATTCATCAATTCATAGGAATTTGCCTAATCTGCTTTTCAGCTATTATGAATAAGCTGCTATTAAAATTTATGTGATAGCTTTTTGTGTGAGCATATGATTTCTATCCTCTTGAGGGTATGTGTACAAGCTAAGTTGCTTCAGTCATGTCTGACTCTTTGTGACCCTATGGACCATAACCTATCAGGCATAACCTATATGTGGGATTCTCCAGGCAAGAATGTGAGTGAAGTCATTCAGTTGTGTCCGACTCTTTGTGACCCCATGGACTGTAGGCTACCAGGCTTCTCAGTCCATGGAATTCTCCAGGCAAGAATATTGAAGGAGGTTGCCATTTCCTTCTGCAGGGGATCTTCCAGACCCAGGGATCAAACCCAGGTCTTCTGCATTGTAGGCAGACACTTTACCATCTAAGCTACCAGGGAAGCCCTGGAGTGGATTGCCATGTCCTCCTCCAAGGGTCTTGGGCATATATCTAGGGTCATATGCTAACTATATTTAACATTATTTATTGTTGTTACTCAGTCACTAAGTCATGTCCAGCTCTTTGCAATTCCATGGACTGTAGCATGCCAGGCTCCTCTGTCCTCCACTATCTCTCAGAGTTTGATCAAATTTATGTACCATTGAGTCAGTGATGCTTTCTAACCATCTCATCCTGTGCTGGCCTCTTCTCCTTTTTCCTTCAATCTTTCCTAGCATCAGGGTCTTTTCCAGTGAGTCAACTCTTCACATCAGGAGGCCAAAGTATTGGAGTTTGAGCAACAGTCCTTTCCAATGAATATTCAGGTTGATTTCCTTAAGGATTGACTGGTTTGATCTCCTTGCATTCCATTGTTAGGAATGACCAAACTGTTTTCCAAAGTAGTGGCACCATTTTACATCCCCACCAACAATGTAGAGGATTTCAATTGCCCATTCTCATCAATTGTTTTTATCTGTCTTATTGCAGAGCCATCCTATTGTGTATGAAGTGGGATCTCATATGATTTACATTTCCTTAATAAGTTGAACATATTTTCATGTGCTTATTGGTCATTTGTATACTTCTTTGAAGAAATAACCATTCAGATCTTTTGCTCACTTTCCATTTAGGTTTTCTTTTTTACTGTTGACTTGTAAGAGCTCTTTATATATTATAGATTAGAGTCTCTAAGTATATGATTTGCAAATGTTCTCGCTCATTATCTGAACTGTCTTTTCACTTTCTTGATTTGTCACTGGCTAGAACCTCCAGTAAAATGTTGAATAGAAGTAATGAGCATAAACATTGTTGTCTTGTTCCTGGTCTTAATAGGTACAATTTCAGTCTTTTGCTATTTAAGTATAATGTTAGCTGGGGTTTCCCAGTGGTTCTAGTGGCAAAATACCTACCTGCCAATGCAGGAGATAGGAGAGACTTGGGTTTGATCCCTGGGTCAGGAAGATCCTGTGGAGGAGGGCATGACAACCTGCTCCAGTATTCTTGCTTGGAAAATCCCACAGACTGAGGAACCTGGCAGGCTACAGTCCTTGGGGTTAAAAAGAATCAGACACAGCTGAAGTGACTTAGCATGCATGAACACATTATATTAGTTATAGGTTTTTCATAGATGCCCTATATCAGACTGGGAATGTTCCTTTGTATTCCTAGAGGGCAGAGTGTTTTCATAAGTAGAGAGTGCTTTTTGACAAGTGCTTTATTGTTGTCTATTGAGATAATAATTAGATTTTTTATTTCTATTTTTGTTAAGATGGCACAATAGATTGATTTTTTTATGTTGAAGTGACCTTGTATTCCTGAGCTAAATACTTCTTGGTCATAGTATAGAATGCTTTTTATATGTTGCTGAATGCAGTTTGGTCATATTTTGTTAATATATTTATGTCTATATTCTTATATGACATTTTTTCTATGATTTTCTTGCTTTTTGATATATTTGTTTGGTTTTGGTATAAAGATAATACTGACTTCATAGAATAAGTTGGTAAGTTACCCTTTCTCTCTTATTATTTAGAAAATTCTTCTTTAAATATTTGGAAGAATTCAGTAGTGGATCCATGTAGGCCTGGCCTTTCTTTTGTTAGACATTTTCATACTGCTAACTATTTCTTCCCTTGTTATAGTTCTAGTCAGATTATTTTTCTAGTCAGTTTCTGTACTTTGTGTCATGCTCACAATTTGTTCATCTCATCTAAATTACCTAATTTTTTGGCATATATTTCTTCATAGTGTTTTCTTATCCTTTTTATTTCTGCAAGGCTGACAGTAATCTCTCCTCATTTATTTCTGATTTTAGTAATTTGAGCCTTCTTTTTAGGCTTCCTTTTGTTTATCTAATAAAGGTTTCTAAAATCTTTTTAACTAACTTATTCTTTTGTTGATTTTTATCTATAGTTTTTCTTTTATCTACTTTATTTTGATCTCAGTTTTTAGTGTTTTCTTTCTAATGCTGCTTTGGGTTTAGTTTGCTCTTCTTTTATACTTCCTTAGGGAGGAATGCTAGATTATTGATATAAGATCTTTCTTCTTTTTTGATATAGGTGTTTGCTGCTGCTGCTAAGTCACTTCAGTTGTGTCCGACTCTGTGTGACCCCCTAGAGGGCAGCCCACCAGGCTCCCCCGTCCCTGGGATTCTTCAGGCAAGAACACTGGAGTAGGTTGCCATTTCCTTCTCCAATGCATGAAAGTGAAAAGTGAAAGTGAAGTCTCTCAGTCGTGTCTGACTCTTAGCAACCCCATGGACCGCAGCCTACCAGGCTCCTCTGTCCATGGGATTTTTCCAGGCAAGAGTACTGGAGTAGGGTGCCATTGCCTTCTCCAGATATAGGTGTTTACAGCTTTAAATTCTCCTCTGTTTTGGTTTTATCCTGTATGTTCTGTGCTGTGTTTTCATACTTTTTTTTTACCTCAAAGCATTTTCCAATTTCCTTTGTGGTTTTTTGGAACCACTTTTTATTTAGGACTGCATGGTTTAATCTCCACATATTTGTAAATGTATCAAGTTTCCTTCTGTTATTGACATGATTTAATTTCATTGAGGTTCATAATGTATTTTGTTTGATTTCAGTCCTTTTGCATTTAATGAGGCTTGTTTTATGGCCTAATATTTGGTCTAGCTGGACAATGTTTCTTATGCACTTGAGACGAATCTGTATTTTGCTGTTGTTACATATAAGCATTCTCCGTGGAGTGTTCATGCATGTCTTTAATTCTAAATGGGTTATAGTTGTTACTGAGATTTTCTGTTTCTTTATTGATTTTCTGTTTATTGTTCTATCCATTATTGAAATTGAAATGTTAAATTTCCAGCTATTATTGTCAAATTGCTATTTCTCATCCTAATTCTGTCAGTTTTGTTTCATGTATTTTGGGCCTTTGTTGTTAGGTGCTGTTAGGTTTACAGATATGTCTTTTTTATGGATAGACCCCCCGACACCACTGTTTTATAATTATAATTGTATTTCTTTGTCTACAGTAACAATTATTTGGCTTAATGTTTATTTTGTCTAATATTATTATAACTCCTTCAGCTCTCTTTTGATTACCATTAACATGGTGGTATATCATTTTCCATACTTTAATTTTTAAGCTTTATGTTTCTTTGGACCTAAACTATATCTCTGATAGAAACTGTACAGCTGAATAGTGTTTTTTAATCCATTCATTCTTTTTTCAATATCTTCCCCTCTCAACCTCTACTAGCTCTTTTTGTATGTTAAATTTTAACTTCTGCAGACTTAAATTAATTTCTTAATTTATAATATTCTGTCACTTTTTAATGCCAAAGTCATTTCAATAGTTTACACAATTTTTAATGTATATCACTTCATCCTTTGCACTCCCTCTGGCCATTATTTGCAAGTTATATCTTTATACATTACAGGTCAATAGATATATACTTTTCTGTTATATTTTTTCTTCACTTTTAAAATAGGCTGTTTTTTAGAGCAATTTTATATTTACAGAAAAATTGAGTGGAAATTACAAAAAGATTTACAATCATTGCTTAATGCAGCTATATTTTAGGTTAGATAGCAAAGAAAAAGTATTTCTAACAAAAAATACTTTGCACCTTTTAATGTTTACATATTAGTTATCTTTAACTCTATGCACTTTATTTATTCATATAGATTCAAGATCTCATATAGTGTCTTTTCAAAACTATGCATCAATTATATTTCAAAAAAATAAATAAATTCCTGGAATTTAGCATTCGATCTACATAGTTCTCTTTATCCTAGAAAAACAGAATAGTGACTGTAAATTGCCACATTTAATTTCTTATGTGTTTACTGTAAGTAAATCAGTAAGTTATTTTATGGTATTTTCAACTATTACTGATAACTTAGAAAATTCAAGTGAGAATTTATTTCTATATGATTTATATATTTTTCTTGTACAAACAAATATAGTTAAAATAAACTATGAAATTATGAACAAATAGAAGGATGGCTAAACATATATAATGTGAAACAAGCATCAGATATCTGCTAAGTAAGAAATCTATAGCAGGGCTTCCCTGGTGGCTCAGTGATGAAGACTCTGCCAATGCAGGAGACATGAGTCTGATCCCTTTCCTGGAGGATCCCACATGGTGTGGAGCTACTAAACCTGTGAATCATAACTATTGACCCTGCATTCTAAAGCCAGGGATTGCAGCTATTAAGCCTACCCACTACAACTACTGAAGTCTGTGTGTCCTAGAGTCCATGCTCTGCAACAAAAGAAGCCACTGCAGTGAGAAACCCATGCACCACAACTACAGAGTAGCCCACTTGCCACAACTAGAGAAAAACCCATACAGCAGCAAAGACCCAGGATAGGCAAATATAAATAAATAACATTATTTAAAAATTTTTTTTAATTTAGGAAGTGAAAAGGAAGCTAAAGAAATTTCTAGTAATTTCTAATAATATATTTTAAAATGACTTCAGAATAAAATGAAAAAATGCTTTAGGGATGAAACATAATAGTTTTAATATTTTGACATTGAAATTCTACTGTGTAGGCTATTCATGAAAGTATTATAAAGGACTGGGATAATATACCAATCAAATGGCAACAATGTACTAATATAACCCTCAGAACTGCAGGTAAAATTAGAATGGCCAGTTTGATGTCATCATTTGCAATCAGTTGGACTTAATTATATAACTTTTTGTAAAAACAAATCAATATACTATTTTAAATCTTCAGCTCAATTCAGTTCAGTTGCTCAGTAGTGTCTAACTTTTAGAGACCCCATGAACCGCAGCACGCCAGGACTCCCTGTCCATCACCAATTCCCGGATTCCACCCAAACCCATGTCCATTGAGTCGGTGATGCCATCCAACCATCTCATCCTCTGTTGTCCCCTTCTCCTGCCCTCAATCTTTCCCAGCATCAGAGTCTTTTCAAATAAGCCAGCTCTTCGCATCAGGTGGCCAAAGTATTGGAGTTCAGCTTTAGCATCAGTCCTTCCAATGAACACCCAGGACTGATTTCCTTTAGGATGGATTGGTTGGATCTCCTTGCAGTCCAAGGGACTCTCAAGAGTCTTCTCCAACACCACAGTTCAAAAGCATCAATTCTTTGGTGCTCAGCCTTCTTCACAGTCCAACTCTCACATCCATACATGACCACAGGAAAAACCATAGCCTTGACTAGATGGACCTTTGTTGACAAAGTAATATCTCTGCTTTTTAATATGCTGTCTAAATTGGTCATAAATTTCCTTCCAAGGAGTAAGTGTCTTTTAATTTCATGGCTGCAATCACTATCTGCAGTTATTTTGGAGCCCAGAAAAATAGTCAGCCACTGTTTCCACTGTTTCCCCATCTATTTGCCATGAAGTGATGGGACCAAATGCCATGATCTTAGTTTTCTGAATATTGAGCTTTAACCCAACTTTTTCTCTCTCCTCTTTCACTTTCATGAAGAGGCTCTTTAGTTCTTCACTTTTTGCCTTAAAATGAATATATTTTTAATATAACTACTGCTTTAAGTCCAAAACAACTGAAATGGAAATGTTGGAACTTGTACCTGTGTTTGGTGCAAAATTGATCTTAAACCCTTTAATTAGACATTTTTATTACATAACATAATTAAATAATGGTGCACCTTTCCAATTTTCTTCAAGTCATCTATTTATTTTCTTTTGTTTCTCATTCTGAAATTAACTTTACTGACCAATCTTAAGTCATCACACTTTGAAATACTGTTATCTTTTCCTGGAGACACTGAAAATCAGTAACTATTTGACATAAAGTACAGCTTTTCTATTCATATAAACTGTCCATAAATAAATGTGTTAAAATAAGCCTCTCATGTTATAAAATAAACATGCTAAATATAAAGTTTGCCATCAACTCCATCCCTATATTTTTCAGTGTCTTACTATTTAAAAGGAATATTATTTAAAGGTATTGTTCTGATAGTATTAGCTGTGCCAATTTTTAAATATCAAGGACTTTACCTGAAAGTTGCAGTCTTTTACAATAAGCAATCACAATTCTCAGACCTCCCTTCCTAAGATATTATATGGATTTACTTCTAAAGGTCTAATTCCCCTTCTATCTCCTGCCACTTGAACCCTGTATTTTGCAACTCATTCTCATACAAGGCCTGGCTTCACGAGCACATCTTGTTTGCTAGGTGGCACCATAGATTCTAGGTATTTATTAACATATAGATCTTCAGTGTCCACCTATCATCCCTTCATATTACATTGGGAACTTTACTTCATATCATTTCTAGCCTCCTGGTTGGTTCCTGTAGAGATTTTCTGGGTCAAAACTTCAAGGTATTGAACCTCTGCTTTGATGTTCTTCCTGATTCTGCTCTCTTTTACATATTCTCTTTTCAGGCTTTGACCAAGGTCTCTTGCTTCCTGTATGCTATATCTTTTTACCATCTTCCCTTTTGTAGTGGAAACACAACTGTGGGAATGAACTGCTATTATTTAAGCCATATATCTGACTATCTGACTCCCCTACTCCATATCATAAACATAAATCTCTCATTTTCTCCACTGAATGTTTGTACATTATGTTGTAACTGTGTTTCTCTATTAATAATTTTTTTATTCTCATTTGTATTTTTCAGAAACATAAATGGTGTAATGAGTTAATCAATGTTTATTGAGTAAGAATAATTTGGTCAGAACTGTGTTGAATCTGGGAGACTGAAAATAATTTTCAAAATTTAAGGTGTGACAGTGAACAAATAACTAGCAAAGCATATGACTGGAGATGATGAAGAGAATGTCACTTCTTTTACTCTTTTTCCATCCCTCATTTTTCCCTAGAAAAGCTAGGTTTTGCCAAGAAAGTACAAAAGCAAGCCATGGAAATATTTTAAAGTAGTAAAGATGTTCACACAACCAGGAAATGTTGTCAGAGTTTACTACTTAAAATACAACAATATCTACTCAAGGTTATAACTAGAGGTTTACCTTAGGGAATCCAGTTTTCTCATTTTATAACATCAGTTTTTAGAAATAATTAAGTGAATATTTAAAATCACACATATGCTCCCCAAAGACATATATGATGTTTATGGAGGTAGAAATATGTGAATAATACAAAACATGTACATTACTTTTATTCTAATAAATGTGGCTGTCTCAACAGTTTGGCCATCAAAAAAGATTAATAGGTATGAGTAGTTAAGAAATCTGTAACCTGTTTATTTTATATGTTTTCCATTTAACATATAATAATTGTTTAATACATTCTGGACACAATTCTGCATTAATTAACTGCATGCACATTTTATTAGAGAGCTTTAATTCGTTTTCACATTTTATTAAGGAGGAAACTAAAATACAGAGAAATTAAACAACAATGCTTTATATATTTTACAGTCACATAAAATCAATATGAAAGCTAAAGCTGATACTGTTTTAAGAATGAGCAGGTTCCTGTGTTTAGTTTGCTATTTTTGAAATATATTTTCATAGCCCATTAATTCTATTATTTTAATATTAACTAAACATTCTATAAACTGTGAAATACAGAATAGATTTTTTCTCATTTGGCTTGGGACACAGCCTTGTGTTAGAAGCTCAGAATCCTTTCATCTCTAACCATGTCATTTGTTACTTTTTAATATTTCCATGTTTCTTACTAATCTCCTTCAGTTATTAATAATACAAAGGTTAATTTAACTTAACCCAATTCTTTAGGTTTCATGTCTAAATGAAATATAATAATGTAAATATAATATAATAAAATATATAAATAAAATATAATAATGACATCAGATACATTATAGGCACATATATTAAAGATTAAAGAAAGTGGGATGCAGTATGAGTTTTCTTAAAGTTCTCCTTTAAGAGAAATTCTAACTCTAGCATCTTATATGTATGTGTGCATTTGTGTTCAGTCATGTCCAACTCTTTGCTACCCTATAGACCGTAGCCTACCAGGATCCTCTATCCATGGAATTTTCCAGGCATGAATACTGGAGTGGGTTGCCATTTCTTTCTCCAGAGGATCTTCCTGACCCAGAGATCAAACCCACATCTCTTATGCTTCCTTCATTGGCAGGTGGGTTCTTTACAACTACCGCCACCTGGGAAACATCTTATATTCCATAACTCAATTCCATTTTTCATATTATTTCAGTTTTTGGCCTTGAAATTATTATTTAACTTTTGACTTGGAAAATGCATATTACTATTCAAACGTTTATTTTAGTTGTACCGGATTACAACTATTATTGTTTTCACTAGGTGCCATAATTAACATAGTTGTAGAAAATGGGCAGCATAACCTTAAAGGAAGCACATGATGATTACTTATTCATTCATCATGCATTCATTCATTTATTCATTTTTCTTATGGAGCAGTAGAATTAGGGGCATGGATGACTGTGGGAATGTTTTACAGCCCTGCTGAATATCAGAAGGTGGTAAAATAGGGATTATTGAAATGAAAAGATAAATAAATATGGTCATTATATTGAAATTAAACAAGGATAGTAGGTGACAGTCACTTCTGCAGCATCTTGCCAGGGTCAATTTATGTGAAATAAAGACAACTCAAAGAGAGTGAATATGAGTACCCTGTAAGGTAAACTATATTCTTGCTTATTCTGAAGGAAGAATCATGCTATGCAGGTGAACCACTTGTAAATATCTTTGCTTTTAATTTGATTATTTCTTTGCTGCTACTGTTGCTTTTTTTTTTTTTTAATTCATCTTTTTGTACCACACCTTATCTGAAGGGTTTTTGTTTTATTTTTTATTTTCTTTTACTTTCTTAATTTTAAAGGAAGTTTTCCATAAAACATGCATCAAAATATAGATTCCCAAAGCTTCCTTCCTATCCAGTCTAAGCTGGCCTGAAGACTAATGGTTGGATGACTTAACTTGGCTGGTGAATGATAGTAAAAAGAGATTGGTCAGATTAGCTTTGGACCTTCCTGAGAACTTCTATCTAGTTAATTCACTAAATAAGTTCACTTTGCTTTGTTCAGGTTCGGGGGTCAAGGATGGTCAAGCCACTGAATCTACACCTTTTTTGTTCTCTGAGTGAAAAGACGCAATTTATAAACACATACTTTTTACCAAGTTGAGGTTTTTAGTAACTTTTTCCTCTTTGTCATGTGTTTTTTTATTTCAAAGTGGCTACCTCCTCCTGGAAGACCTCACACTTCCTGTATGAAGTCTCACTATAATCTTAAACTTGTTTTGGGAAAACACTATAGATATAGACATAAACTTAACATTAGCCATATGCAGAACTCTAGATATGTTAAAATTAATAAGTTAATACACAAAGAGGAAACATAGAAATTCAGTAAAAACATATTCAAAAAAATCAATAATCAGCTTTTAAAATGTGAATTGTAAGGCCTCAGAACCAAATGCTTACTCCAAATCAGTGTTTTTCAAAGATTGAAACTGTCTGAAGCATGCCGAAAGTATATACTTTTCTTGACTCAGCTTCACTTTCACCAGTCAATTATACTTTTTTATTCCCTCAGCTTCTTTTCTGACCTCCTGAATGAACAGCCCCTTTTTTCAGAATTAACCATCTTTATGTCTTCTTTGGAAAAAATGTCAGGTCTTTTGCCCAATTTTTAATTGAGCTGTTTGGGTTTTTTATATTAAACTGTGTAAGTTATTTATGTATTTTGTATGTTAACCCCTTAGCAGATCTGATTTGCAAACATCTCCCATTTTGTTGGCTATCTTTTTATTAGTGGTTTCCTTTGCTATGCAAATGTTTTTAAGTGTAATATAGTAATAGTTGCATTTGTTTATTTTTTGTTGTTGTTATTACCTGAGCATACAGGCCCAAGAAGATATTGCTAGGATAGTTATTGGAGAGCTTACTGCCTATGCTTTTTTCTTGGAATTTTATGATCTCAGGTCTTATATTCAAGTTTTTAATCTATTTTGATTTTTTTTGTATATGATCTAATAATGGTCCAGTTTCTCTTTTTGCATGAATCTGTACACTTTTCCCAATAGCATTTATTGAAAAGACTATTCTTTCTCCATTGTGTGTTCTTGCCTGTTTTCATGTGTGAGTGGCTCAGATGGTAAAGACTCTGCCTGCGATGCAAGAGACACGGGCTCCATCCCTGTATTGGGAAGATCCCCTGGAGAAGGAAATAACAACCCACTCTGGTATTTGTGCCTGGAGAATCCCATGGACAGGGGAGCCAGGCCATCTACAGTCCATGGGGTCACAAAGAGTTGGACACGACTGAACCACTAACAGTTTCACTTTCTTTTACCACTAAAATAGAAGCTGTAGTTGTCAAAACTTATAACAAAGTATATACAATTGATAAATATGTTAAAGTAATTGAACTATAATATTTTTGGATTAAGTGGAATTGAATATCAGATAGAAAAAATTACTTTAGCATGCTAGTATAAACTTTCATTTTGTTTTTAATTTTGGGCTTTGTGGAATTACTTTATATATCACAAAAGTGTTTTGTAATGATATTAAAATTATCTTATAAAGAAATGGAATGTGATAATTTTTCACATTTCAATGCAGTGTTCAAGTTCAGTAAAAATGCTCTTTTTCAACATTAAATTTGAGGTTAGGGGGTTCACACAAATCATTTCCTTGTCATTTTAAGTACTTCAACAGTTTTATGAGTTAGATAATATGGTTTGTATTTCATAACTTACTTAGCTCGTTTTATTTTTTTTTAAGCAGGAAAGATTTATATCACTAGCAATTGTGTAAGGGAGAAGCAGTTACTCAAGATACAGAAATTAAGTAGAACTAAGATGCTTGACAATACCATAGTCAATTCCATAAAACTTGCTTGACAGTGAGGTATTTTTATGATTCATATAATATAAATGTTGGTGTAATGGAATAAAAAGAACACTTAAATTGCCCAGAGAATAATAATTAA
The DNA here is from genome assembly GCF_003369695.1 of Bos indicus x Bos taurus. Lineage (NCBI taxonomy): Eukaryota > Metazoa > Chordata > Mammalia > Artiodactyla > Bovidae > Bos > Bos indicus x Bos taurus. The sequence continues at coordinate 41,210,035 of NC_040078.1, read as the reverse complement.
ATATGGTAGGAATTTTCTTCATGAAGTTCTTATAATTCTAGAATACTTCTCATATTTAATGTGGTTTATATTCTGAGTGATAAACAGAATGGTCTGGGCTACTTACACTTGCTTATTTCTAAGTGATAAATTCATCAGTTATTATAATCTGCCTTATCTGAATAATTCTGTTATATTTAAAGCATTGTAAATAGTGTTTACATTTACTTTTAAACAAGGCAGATATTTTGCTGTGTTTACATGAATATTAACTTAATAAAACAAACTAAATATAGATATTTTTGTTGTCATATCATGAAACATGGTGATTAAAGTGCTTTGGATTATTCCATCATGTTAAAAATATATATTATTAGTATTGAACTTTAATAGAATAACAAAATAAATTATATGGGTATTCATGACAGTAGGTTGAAAAATTAGGTTGAAATCTAAGTTTGGCTTCACACCAACACCACAACTATCAACTTATTTTCAAAATTCTTCCAGAATGTTTCTACATAGAATGTTTATTTTCAATTTAAATTCATTGTCTTTATTTGTATTATTTACTTCCTGTATCAGGTTAAAAATTCTTAAAAGAGCTAGATAGAATTGTGTATTTTTGTGTTTGTGTGTGTATGAGTCTAATGATAGAAATGGATAGTGTTTTTGAAATATTCTTTGCACTTTAAAATTAAAATCTCAGTGGATAATTATGATAATTAAGTGATACTGTGATAATCACCATACTTTCCATTTCAGTTCAGTTCAGTCGCTCAGTCATGTCCAGCTCTTTGATACCTCATGAATGGCAGCACGCTAGGCCTCCCTGTCCATCACCAACTCCTGGTCATGGACATACTCAAACTCTTGTCCATCGAGTTGGTGATGCCCTCCAGCCATCTCATCCTCTGTCATCTGCTTCTCCTCCTGCCCCCAATTCCTCCCAGCATCAGGGTCTTTTCCAATGAGGCAACTCTTCACATGAAGTGGCCAAAGTATTGGAGTTTCAGCTTTAGCATCAGTCCTTCCAATGAACACCCAGAACTGATCTCCTTTAGGATGGACTGGTTGGACCTCCTTGTAGTCCAAGGGACTCTCAAGAGTCTTCTCCAACACCACAGTTCAAAAGCATCAATTCTTCAGCACCCAGCTTTCTTCACAGTCCAACTCTCACATCCATACATGACCACTGGAAAGACCATAGCCTTGACTAGACGGACCTTTGTTGACAAAGTAATGTCTCTGCTTTTTAATATACTGTCTAGGTTGGTCATAACTTTCCTTCCAAGGAGTAAGCATCTTTTAATTTCATGGCTGCAGTCAAAATCTGCAGTGATTTTGGAGCCCAGAAAAATAAAGTCAGCCACTGTTTTCACTGTTTCCCCATCTATTTGCCATGAAGTGATGGGACCAGATGCAATGATCTTAGTTTTCTGAATGTTGAGCTTTAAGCCAATTTTTTCACTCTCCTCTTTCACTTTCATCAAGAGGCTTTTTAGTTCCTCTTCACTTTCTGCCATAAGAGTGGTGTCATCTGCATATCTGAGGTTACTGATATTTCTCCCAGCAATCTTGATTCCAGCTTGTGCTTCTTCTAGCCCAGTATTTCTCATGATGTACTCTGAATATAAGTTAAATAAGCAGGGTGACTATATACAGCCTTCACATACTACTTTTCCTATTTGGAATCAGTCTGTTGTTCCAAGTCCAGTTCTAACTGTTGCTTCCTGACCTGCATATAGGTCAAGAGGCAGGTTGGGTGGTCTGGTGTTATTACTAGATGATTATTGGAGAAGGGAATAGCTATCCACTCCAGTTTCTTGCTTGGAGAATTCCATGGACAGAGGAGCCTGGTGGGCTATAGTCCATAGTGTCAAAAAGAATTGGACAAGAATCAATGATTAACATGATTATTAATTTACTCAGAAAGATTTTTTAAGGTAAACAGTGATTGAGCAACTCAAAATAACAGGTTTGCAAAGGATTAAATGACTTCAAATATGATTTTGATAAAGATATATTGATTAGTAAAGCCAAACTGGAGGAAAATATAGGTCTTAAAGGAAAATAACAGGCATGAACTATTACCTAGACTTTGTTTAATAACAATTTAGTCATGGCACCCCACTCCAGTACTCTTGCCTGGAAAATCCCATGGACGGAGGAGCCTGGTAGGCTGCAGTCCATAGGGTCGCGAAGAGTCAGACATGACTGAGCAACTTCACTTTCACTATTCACTTTCATGCAGTGGAGAAGGAAATGGTAACCCACTCCAGTGTTCTTGCCTGGAGAATCCCAGGGATGGGGGAGCCTGGTGGGCTGCCGTCTATGGGGTCGCACAGAGTCAGACATGACTGAAGTGACTTAGCAGCAGCAGCAGTATCAAACATTTCAATATATATTTGGTAGTGCCATCAGATCAGATCAGTCACTCATTCGTGTCCGACTTTTGCGATCCCATGAATCACAGCACGCCAGGCCTCCCTGTCCATCACCAACTCCCGGAGTTCACTCAGACTCACGTCCATCGAGTCAGTGATGCCATCCAACCATCTCATCCTCTGGCGTCCCCTTCTCCTCCTGCCTCCAATCCCTCCCAGCATCACAGTCTTTTCCAATGAGTCAACTCTTCCCATGAGGTGGCCAAAGTACTGGAGTTTCAGCCTTAGCATCATTCCTTCCAAAGAAATCCCAGGGCTGATCTCCTTCAGAATGGACTGGTTGGATCTCCTTGCAGTCCAAGGGACTCTCAAGAGTCTTCTCCAACATCACAGTTCAAAAGCATCAATTCTTCGGCACTCAGCCTTCTTCATAGTCCAACTCTCGTATCCATACATGACCACAGGAAAAATCATAGCCTTGACTAGATGAACCTTTGTTGGCAAAGTAATGTCTCTGCTTTTGAATATACTATCTAGGTTGGTCATAACTTTCCTTCCAAGGACTAAGCGGCTTTTAATTTCATGGCTGCAGTCACCATCTGCAGTGATTTTGGAGCCCAGAAAAATAAAGTCTGACAGTGTTTCCACTGTTTCCCCATCTATTTCCCATAAAGTGGTGGGACCGGATGCCATAATATTCGGTTTCTGAATGTTGAGCTTTAAGCCAACTTTTTTACTCTCCACTTTCACCTTCATCAAGAGGCTTTTTAGTTCCTCTTCACTTTCTGCCATAGGGTGGTGTCATCTGCATATCTCAGGTTATTGATATTTCTCCTGGCAATCTTGATTTCAGCTTGTGTTTCTTCCAGTCCATTGTTTCTCATGATGTACTCTGCATAGAAGTTAAATAAGCAGGGTGACAATGTACAGCCTTGACATACTCCTTTTCCTATTTGGAACCAGTCTGTTGTTCCATGTCCAGTTCTAACTGTTGCTTCTTGACCTGCATACAAATTTCTCAAGAGGCAGATCAGGTGGTAGTACCATATCAAACTTTTATTCAATTAATGGACATCAAAAACACTGAGCATATACTAACTTTTTTATAAGTTCTTGCAGACAAAAATATATGTTACGATGGACTATTTCTGTTATTGACATGTGAACTTGAATTATAAACTTGAAAGCTAAGTAAATATATTAGTTGGAATACATAGGGGTTGGTTGTAAGGGACTAATAGATTCTACTATATGTCAGATTCCACTAAATGATGTGTTGACCTTATGATTTAAAGCTCACTTTGTAATCCTGGCAGATATCTTGATTCCATAGTTTTGAATATAAACAGAATAATAATAGTTATAAATTTTCATTAACAACATAATCTCTCAAACAGTGCTAAGAAATTCTTTAAATATATTTTTACTTTTATTATGTAAAATTAGAGTTTATGATACTGAATTATTTTCAGTATATAATTTATAATAAAATTTGACAATTGAACTTTTTAAAATATAAACTTTATTATATATAGATATTGTGTTCATTGCTTATATATTTATGCTATATTAATTATACTATATTTGCTATAAAATGTTGCTGTAAGCACCTTTGACAAATGACTACATTTGTGCCTTTTGTGATACGCTTTTATAAATTATATATATAATTCAAAGTCAGCAATCTAAATCTGTTTCTGACAAATTTTAAACTGCATTTTTTCAGAAAACTAAAACAAATATGATTCCACCAAAAATTGGGCACCTTTCTTCAAACATCCATGACATACACTATACAAAAATATAACTATTTACATACATTTTAAGTAATTTAAATTTTTTTCTTTATTTCCTTCTTCCTTTAGATTTTATTAGGTACCTAAGTACTGGGATGAGAGTGTCCTGGAGGAGGACAGCTGCTCAAAGAAGAGATGGGTTTTATAGTACGGCCGAACAGCAGAGGCTGTCAGCCACTACAATTGCTGCAGACCTCTGATGACTGACAGGCTTGTCCAGATAAGACTGCTTTTTTTCTTATAGGAGTTTGTTGTTGGAAAACAAAATGTATTATAACACATGGGCCTCTTGGTCCTTTTTGTCAGTTGCAGAAGCTTTCAGAGGACATTTGTGTATCAGTAATTATGTCTTTGAAGTAGGAGGCTTGCAGCGTTGATCTCTTGTTCTTGTAGAAAAGGAGGTCAGCCTGGAGAGGTTGTAGAAGTTGGAATGTATATTTGTATAGCAAATAACAAAATCCTTCAAAAATTTAATCTGGTAGATGGCTTTTCTTTCCCCTGCTTAAAATGTTAATCATTTTCAACAGAACAAACCTTATATTAAAAAAAAAAAAATGTGAGGAGGGCAGGTCCTTTAAACCATTGTTATGACAAAACAGATGTTTAACAGCCCAGGTAGTCTGGCAAGGAGCTGAGTTTAGTGCTGGTGGGTCAGAGGTCTCTAGTTCTGTTTTTCAAAAGCAGCTAGAGTCTGCCGGGGAGAAGGCAATGGCACCCCACTCCAGTACTGTTGCCCGGAAATCCCATGGATGGAGGAGCCTGGTAGGCTGCAGTCCATGGGGTCGCTAAGAGTCAGACACGACTGAATGACTTCACTTTCACTTTCCCATTTTATGCATTAGAGAAGGAAATGGCAACCCACTCCAGTGTTCTTGCCTGGAGATTCCCATGGACGGAGAAGCCTGGTAGGGTGCAGTTCATGGGGTCACACAGAGTCGGACATGACTGAAGCGACTTAGCAGCAGCAAGGGCTTTCTAAAGTTTATTATTTTTTCCAGGTAACTCTGTCATAGCAATACTATTGTTTTTCCAATTTATAACTTGCCTAGTAATGGTTTTAGCGATCTTGCTTCTCACTTACTGCCTATTGCTTTTGTATATTCTTTTTCTAAAAAATTAAGCTGAATTTACTCTTAATCTTGTATGCTATTCATTTCTTTTTTATTTATTCTCTCTCTTTTTCCTAAAGACAGCATTTCGGCTTATGAGTTCCCACTTAGTGTAGAAAATTACTTTGACCGAATGTTGTTATACACATCCTCCTCCATTCAGTTATGTAATAAGTTGTTTGATATGATAGTTTTTACTTCTTCTTTGACTCAATAAACATTTAGTATGGTGGATTTGTTCCTAAGTGATTTTAGTGTTGCAGGTGAAGGGGTTGTGGGATTTACTCAAATGTTTGCATTAGCATCTAGAACCATCGCATTGTGGTATAAGCATACATCCTATGCAATTTCTCTGCAACAGGCTGAACTTTTTGGACTAGTTAAATAATAATTCAAAATGTGTTTAATGAATGCTCAAGAAAAATTTCTATTCTCTGTATTTAGTAAGGCCCAATGAATTTGTCTAATTGACTTTTAATTCCTCATTGCCTAGAGGACTGCTAGAGACATAGGAGGCAATTGGTAAATCATTGTTGCCTGAGTGAAGTGTACATAAATTCAGCTATTTAAGTTTAGAACATATACAAATGTATTTCAGAAATTTGTAACTTGGAATAACAGATTTAAGAAATAGGAAGCATAAAATCCTGCCAGTCAGAATGTGAAAACTAAAGGTTTACTTTATTTTATTAAGATCAAATAATGAACAATGCTTTCATTTTTTCTTGTTTTTCTTATGACATGAAGTCCACTCACAAAGAAAATTAAAATTGTGGTGGAGTCAAGTTTAAATTGCATCTTGATTGACTACTTGAGGGATATTTTTCATTTAGAAGGCTTATCTAGAGTCAATGCACTGTAGTTAATTGATTTCCATGACATATCACCTATTTCCAAATACATAAACATTATCTATTAGTAAATCCAAAATACTAGCATAAATCTCATTCCCAGTTTTGCATGGCAGCATTGTTCACTGTGATTACTAATTTTCAAAGCTATTTATATTAAAATATGGCTTCCTTTCTATGATAACTACTCATGTCTTTGATAGTTTATGAGGTCAATTCAACTTTAATAACTTATTTGAGGTGACAGAATATATCAGTGTTGACAGGATTAATAACTGAGGTCTTTGTGTCCAGGACAAAGGATTTTCCTGTAGTAATAGAACTTTCCAATTTTCCATTGAAATTCATGACGTTAAATCATTTGTTATAGCAACTGCTTCTGTTATCAAAAACATGAGAAAATGACTTCAGTATAGATTCAATAACGCAAAATTAAAGGATAAACAAAATGAGAAACATGTTGTTACGTTAAAGATTCTTTTCATAATTTCATTTTTATATCAGTAAGTTAACATCACATTTTTTTTCAAACACAAAATATGAATGCATGTTCATATATGTATAATATAAATAATTATAAAATATATAATATATACCTAGGAAACAAGCTTCTCAAAGGAAACATTGTATGTTGAGATAATCAGTAAATGTAGTATTTAATCAAAGTTAATTTAGTTTCTGAAAAGAAACATATATTTGTCAACAAAATATTTAAAAATAAGTATATAGGGAAGTAGAGGATCCAATTTACATGTTATGAACCCAACTTTCTCAGTGGATACAACCACCACAAATAATAATTGAAGAAAACAAGTGGATACAACCACCAAATAATAGTTGAAGAAAACAAGGAGAAGACTCTAGTAGTCTAGTTGTCCTAAGTCAGGATCTATCAATCTATTAAAAGACATTTGTGCTCAGAGGTAGCTTACCTAGAGACATACCAAACAGTGGGGCCTGGAGTACAACTTGTGCAACTGCTGTCCTAGGGCAGGTACCAAGAAAAATGAGTCCAAATTGCCTTACTAAAAAATATAGAGGAAAGGATCACCACCTTTGAAATGTGAAGGTCTTGAAATAATCGTGACCATCTTGCAACAAGAAAAAATTGTACAAACTGAAAATGAATGACTTTTCTTGAACATGTCAGAGAATAGAGATCAGAAAACAAACACCTACATTGAAATCTTGGGAAACAGGCAAATATGAAGAACCAGAGTTGGGGTCATTTTAGCTGGAGTAGGAGCTTCTAGAGCCATAAACTGGTAGGTACACTTAAACAGTAACATTGACACAGTCAGAGAGGCTGTTTGGAATCCAGTGAATGTAAGAATCTCCTTGAAGCCACAGACTAAGGGAAGGTCTCACTTTGTGGATTCTGCTTCCAGAAACCTTACAAGATTCTCACCAGGATGAGCCAAAAGGAAAATCACCTCAGGTCTCTGGCAAGGGAGGCGAAAATAAACCATTTGAAATATGACCAGAGCATTCTTCATAATAAAGGCCAGCTTTCCGGGCAAAAAGATTTTTACAGAGACTTATCTCATCTGAGGGAGGAGGCAATGGCACCCCACTCCAGTACTCTTGCCTGGAAAATCCCATGGATGGAGGAGCCTGGTATGCTGCAGTTCATGGGGTCGCTAAGTCGGACTGACTGAGCGACTTCACTTTCACCTTTTGCTTTCCTGCACTGGAGAAGGAAATGGCAGCCCACTCCAATGTTCTTGCCTGGAGAGTCCCAGGGACGGGGGGTGGGGGGGAGGGCGGGCTGGTGGACTGCCGTCTATGGGGTCCCACAGAGTCAGACACGACTGAAGTGACTTAGCAATAGCAATCTCATCTGAGGGAAAGCACATTTCCCTGACTTTCTGTTCCTCCTAAGATGTGAAAACAAATAAAAAAGTAAAAGAAACTCTTGTTAAATTAACAAACCAAGAACACAGATCAACTGAAACACTGAAATTTAAGCATAAGATTATAGAATTCTTTCCCACCCCACTTCATAACAAGACATTAACAAGATTAAAATATAATAACAATAGATTACAATGGAAAGAGCTTCAAGTCTCAACCTGTATTTAAGGCATCCTTAAGAAAACCAAAAGACAACAAGGGAGACAAAAAGAAGGCCACTAGAGAAAAATGAAGCCCCGGGCACCTACCGCTGTAGCAAACATTAAACATTCAGCCCAACAGTCAGTTGAATTAACACAAACCTCACACTAAAGGCCTACTTACCTTAGCTTTTGTTACCTGCTATGCTACGTGCACTTTCCAAAAAGAATATTGCAAATCATGCTAAAAAAAGCAAGAAGAAAATGAAGACCCAATGTAGGCATCAGTACTTGACTCAGATATGATTCAGATTTTGCAAAGTAGAAAAACATGCAAGATAAGATGGAAATTGTAAACAGAGGGATGGACACTCTAAGAAAGAATCAAAGAAAATCTTGGAACAAAAAAAAAGTAATAGAAATGATAAATACCTTTGACGGACTTATCAGTAGACTGGACAAGGCTGAGGAAAGAATTAGTGAACTAGAAAATATGTTAATAATGTTTTCCAGAATTAAAATGCAAAAAAAAAAAAAAAAAAGGAATGATATTTAAAAAAATCAGAATATCCAAAAGTAGTGGGACATATCAAAAGAGTAATTCACGTGTAATTTGAGCACCAAATGAGAAAAAAGATAACAGATATATTTGAAGTTATAATGGCTGAACACTTAAATTATTAACAGAAACCTAACCAGAGACCTAAGAAGCTCAGAGAACACCAAACGATGGTATAGATACCACATATCTACACCTAGGCCTATCTTAGGTAAACTATAAACAACCAGAGACAAAGAGAAAATCTTGAAAAAAGCCAGAAGAGTGAAAAAGCACATTACTTGTAAAGGAGAAAACATAAGAATTAAAGCAGACTTGCCAGAAATCATGCAATCAAGAAAAGAGTGGAATGAAATTTTAAGGTGTTGAAAGAAAATTTAAAAAATATTCAATTTTGCATAATTGAAATGCATTCAGTTCCACATAAAGAGATGAATAGGCAGGATACAGAGGATTTTTAGGGCAGTTAAACTACTCTGCATGATAATATAACAGTGGATACATGTCACTGTATGTTTCTCAAAATCCATAGAATGTAGACCACCAAGTGAAAAGTGAAAGTGTTAGTCACTAGTTGAGTCCAATTCTTTGTGACCCCATGGACTGTAGCCCACCAGGTTCCTCTGTCCATGGAATTCTGCAGGCAAGTACACTGGAGTGGGTAGCCATTCTTTTCTCCAGGGCATCTTTCTGATCCAGGAATCAAACCCAGGTCTCCTGCATTGCAGGCAGATTCACTATCATCTGAGCCACCATAGAAGCCCCACAACACCGAGCATGAACCACGGTGTAAACTATGGACTTTGGGTGATAAAAGCATGTCAATGTAAATTCATGGATTGTAACAAAGGTACCACTCTGGTAAGGGATGTTGTTAGTGAGAGAGGCATTGTGTATATATGGAAGAGCATATCTGGTAACTCTATGCTTACCCAGTTTTGCTGAAAACCTAATATTTCTCTAAAAATAAAATCTATTTTATAATATTAAAACAAAATTATCATGCCCAGATGGTCCCAGTTATGGCTGATGTAAAATTTATGTAAGATTTTTTAAAATAAAGAATGCATTACAGATAGATATTAAAAATATAAAGTTACATGAGTTAAGAAAAAATTGCAGTACACAATTTGAAACTGTAATCAACATAATAAAAAAGTTGAGAATCCTACTGCATTGTTTTAACTAGCTAGTGATATGACTGTTTTGAGCAGATTAAGGAACAAAAATCAGATACTGTACAATATGAGAGAACTTTATCTCCTGATAGGACAGAGCTGTTAATTAACTAATATTTAACTCTGAAAAATAAAATATGATATGGAGACATAAAATGTTAAAAAATAGTTAATTCTACATTGTAGATTGTAAATAGCTATGGTAAAAGAGTTGTTTTTATCATAAGCACTTATATTTGTATTTACAGTTATATATAACACGTTACTCTAGTGAAGTTATATGTAATACACATATATATTATGATACAAAATTTAAAAATACATGCCAATATCATGAGTTTAGAAGATATGATATTGTAAGTTTGAATGCAAAGATTAAAAATTCTGAGAGTTTTTATTTTATTTTTTTCAATTCCTTTCCAATTCACATAATTTCTGTCATCATAACAAATAACAGTCCACAATAAATATTTTTGGTAATCTTCTAGAGAGACAGAAGGGAAAAGCTTTTGGAGTTTCTTATTGGACAGGTCCCATCTGGTGCTCTTATCATTTGTATGGACTGTGAACATTTTATGAGTTACAGCATCTGTCAATTAGCACTGTAAAATCCACAGATGGATTCTGGATTTTTATAGCACATTGCTGCCAAGGATATACTTTACATTTACACATGCCCTCTTCACCAGCCAACAGTCTCCCATCAAAATAAGAACTATTACCTAAATCATATATGTAACTGAAAGTGAAGGATTTCAGTGCTAACTTTGTAAGCAAAAGGATGCACAGTGCCCTGAGTTAAAGGTAAAGGTAAGGTAAATGCCAGTGGATGGCCAAAAAGAAATGTTAGAGGTTTCACACATTATAAATAGGGGATCATATAAACTTATCATCTAAACTGAGACACTTTTAAGAGAGAAACAGAATGCTATTAATTATTTAGCCAAGATAGCAGGCCTAAATGGACTCTGATGTGCTCAGTCACTCAGTCATGTGCAACTCTTTGTGACCCCATGGACTGTACCCTACCAGGCTCCTTTGTCCATGGAATTCTACAGGCAAGAATACTAGAGTGGGTTTTTATGCCCTCCTCCAAGGGATCTTCCCAACCCAGGGACTGAAACTGGGTCTCTTGCATTGCAGGCAGATCCTTTACCATCTAAGCCACCCGGGAAGCCCCATTAAGAAGCAAAGTACATATCAAATATTGGGGTCTCCTTAGTTATCCATGTCTTAAAGACATTTAGGATTATTAAGACTTATGCTTGCACTGAGCATTTATTGTTTGCTTGTTTGGCATCCATGTGCTTTACTTCCATTTATAGCTCTACATTTTGTGTGTTCAGTGAGTTCTCCTATATTTTAGTTCATATAGTCTGGTGGAGCTTTACTCCAAATTTGTATAGGCCAAAGTTGTTTGAAATAGAAAAATTATGTACTAGCATAATTTCAGTTACAGTGTTTTGTTTGATTGTTTATTGATATCTTAATGGAGAAATTAGCTCATTAATGTTTAGCTCATAAACACATGAATGAATAAGAAAAGGAAAGGTTAAGTAAGGAAGTATAAAGACAGCTAACCCAATCTCTTCCATAATCCTCTTATCTTTATCCATCAGAGGACAGAATGAAAACCACATTCACAGAAAACTAACAAAATTGATGACATGGACCACAGACTTGTCTAGCTCAATGAAACAATGAGCCATGCCGTGTAGGGCCACCCAGATTGGATGGGTCATGGCGGAGAGTTGTGACAAAACATGGTCCACTGGAGAAGGGAATGGCAAACCACTTCAGTATTCTTGCCTTGAGAATCCCGTGAACAGTATGAAAAGGCAAAAAGATAGGAAACTGAAACATGAACTCCCCAGGTCAGTAGGTGCACAATATGCTACTGGAGAAAAGTGGAGAAATAACCCAAGAAAGAATAAAGAGATGGAGCCAAAGCAAAAACAACACCCAGTTGTGGATGTGACTGGTGATGGAAGTTAAGTCTGATACTGTAAGGAGCAATATTGCATAGGAACCTGGAATGTTAGGTCCATGAATCAAGGCAAATTGGAAGTGGTCAAACAGGAGATGGCAAGAGTGAACATCGACATTTTAGGAATCAGCGAACTAAAATGGACTGGAATGGGTGAATCTAACTCAGGTGACCATTATATCTACTACTGTGGGCAAGAATCCTTTAGAAGAAATGAAGTAGCCATCATGGTTAACAAAAGAGTCCAGTACTTGGATGCAATCTCAAAAACAGAATGATCTCTGTTTGTTTCCAAGGCAAACTATTCAATATCACAGTAATCCAAGTCTATGGCCTGACCAGAAATGCTGAAGAAGCATGGTTGTTCTATGAAGACCTACAAAATCTTCTAGAACTAACACCAAGAAAAATGTCCTCTTCATTATAGGGTACTGGAATGCAAAAGTAGGAAGTCAAGAGATACCTGGAGTAACGGGCAAATTTGGCTTTGGCATACAAAATTAAGCAGGTCAAAGGTTAATAGAGCTTTGACAAGAGAACAGCACTGGTCATAGCAAACACCCCTCCCAATAACACAAAAGAAGACTCTACACATGGACATCACCGGATGATCAATACCAAAATCAGATTGATTATATTCTTTGCAGCCAAAGATGGAGAAGCTCTATACAGTCAGCAAAAACAAGACCGGGAGCTGACTGTAGCTCAGATAATGAATTCCTTATTTGTCAAATTCAGACTTAAATTGAAAAAAATAGAGAAAATGACTAAACCATTCATGTATGACCTACATCAAATCCCTTATGATTATACAGTAGAAATGACAAACAGATTGAAGGGATTAGATCTGATAGACACAGTGCCTGAAGAACTATGGATGGAGGTTCATGATATTGTACAGAAGGCAGAGATCAAGACCATCCCCAAGAAAAAGAAAAGCAAAAAGGCAAAATGGTTGTCTGAGGAGCCCTTACAAATAGCTGAGAAAAGAAGAGAAGTGAAAGGCAAATGAGAAAAAGAAAGATATACCCATTTGAATGCAGAGTTCCAGTGAATAGCAGGACAGGTAAGAAAGCCTTCCTCAGCGATTAATGCAAAGAAATAGAGTAAAACAATAGAATGGGAAAGACTAGAGATCTCTTCAAGAAAAATAGAGACACAATATTCACCTAGAACCAGACATGCTGGAATGCGAAGTCAAGTGGGCCTTAGTAAGCATCACTATGAACAAGGTTAGTGGAGCGTTTGGAATTCCAGTTGAACTATTTCAAATCCTAAAAGATGATGCTGTGAAAGTGCTGACCTCAATAAGCTAGCATCTGGAAAACTCAGCAGTGGCCACAGGACTGAAAAAGTCAGTTCATTCCAATCCCAAAGAAAGACAATGCCAAAGAATGTTCAAACTACTGCACAATTGCACTCTTCAAACACATATGAGCAAAGTAATGCTCAAAATTCTCCAAGCCATGCTTCAACAGTACATGAACCATGAACTTCTAGATGTTCAAGCTGGACTTAGAAAAGTCAGAAAAACAAGAGACCAACATCCGTTGGATCATCAAAAAAGCAAGAGAGTTCCAGAAAAACATCTATTTCTGCTTTATTGACTATGTCAAAGCCTTTGACTGCATGGATCACAACAAACTGTGGAAAATTCTTAAAGAGATGAGCATACCAGACCACCTGACTTGCCTCCTGAGAAATCTGTATGCAGGTCAGGAAGCAACAGTTAGAACTGGACATGGAACAACAGACTGGTTCCAAACTGAGAAAGGAGTACTTCAAGGCTGTATATTGTCACCCTGCTTATTTAACTTACATGCCAAGTACATCTTGTGAAATGCAAGGCTAGATGAAGCACAAGCTGGAATCAAGATTTCCAGGAGAAATATCAAGATGACATGACCCTTATGGCAGAAAATGAAGAACTAAAGAGACTTTTGATGAAAGTAAAAGAGGGAAGTGAAACAGTTGGCTTAAAACTCAACATTCAGAAAACTAAGATCATGGCATCTGGTCCCGTCACTTCATGACAAATAGATGGGGAAGCAATGGAAACAGTGAGAGACGTTATTTTGGGGAGCTCCAAAATGACTGCAGATGGTGACTGCAGCCATGAAATTAAAAGATGCTTGCTCCTTGGAAGAAAAGTTATGACCAACCTAGACAGCATATTATAAAGCAGAGACATTACTTTACCAACAAAGGTCCATCTAGCCAAAGCTCTGGCTTTTACAGTAGTCATGTATGGATGTGAGAATTGGACTATAAAGAAAGCTGAGTGCCAAAGAATTGATGCCTTTGAATTGTGGTGTTGGAGAAGACTCTTGAGAGTCCCTTGGACTGCAAGGAGATCCAACCAGTCCATCCTAAAGGAGATCAGTCCTGAATATTCACTAGGAGGACTGATACTGAAACTGAAAGTCCAATACTTTGGCCACCTGATGTGAAGAACTGACTCACTGGAAAAGACCCTGTGCTAGGAAAGATTGAAGATGGGAGGAGAGGGGATAACAGAGGTTTAGATAGTTGGATGGCATCACCAACACAGTGGACATGAGTTTGAGTAGGCTCCGGGAGTTGGTGATGGGACAGGGAGGCCTGGCGTGCTACAGTCCATGGGGTTGAAATGAGTCAGACACAGTGGAGTGGCTGAACTGACTAACTGAATGAACTGAATCTCGTACTCTTTTATTCTGCACTTCTCTGAGAGCTCAGTTATAAGATTCCTTAAAAAACTGGAAATAGAACTGCCATATGACCAACAATCCCACTGCCTGGCCTACACATTGAGGAAACCATAATTTAAAGAGACACATGTACCCCAGTGTTCATCGCAGCACTGTTAACAATAGCCAGGACATGGAAGTAACCTAGATGTCCATTGGCAGATGATTGGATAAGAAAGCTGTGGTACATATACACAATGGAATATTATTCAGCTATTAAAAAGAATGCATTTGAATCAGTTCTATTGAGGCAGATGAAACTGGAGCCTATTATACAGAGTGAAGTAAGTCAGAAAGAAAAACACCAATACAGTATATTAATGCATATATATGGAATTTAGAAAGATGGTAACGATGACCCTATATGCAAGACAGCAAAAGAGACACATAAAGAACAGACTGTTGGACTCTGTGGAAGAAGGCAAGGGTGGGATGATTTGAGAGAATAGCATTGAAACATGTATATTATCATATATGAAATAGATCGCCAGTCCAGGTTTGATGCATGAGGCAGGGTACTCAGGGCTGGTGCACTGAGATGACCCTGAGGGATGGGATGGGGAGGTGCATGGGAGGGAGGGTCAGGATGGGTGACACATATACACACATGGCTGATTCATGTGAATGTATGGCAAAACCACAATATTGTGAAGTAATTAGTCTCCAATTAAAAAAAAAAAAAAAAGAGCAGACAGAAGAGATGAAGGAAAAAAATAAAAGAATCTACCTGTAATGCAGGAGACACATTTGCATGGAAGCTCCAGGGTTTGGAAGATCCCCTGGAGAAGGAAATGGCAACCCACTCTAGTATCCTTGCCTGGGAAGTCAAGAATATGGACTGAGGAGTCTGGTGGGCTACATGCATGGGTTTGCAAAAGAGTTGGACATGACAATGACTAAACAAGAAACAAATGCAAAAACTTTTATACTATAAAGATTCTTTCATTGGTAATGATTGGCTATCTCTTCATTTGCAGTTTACTATTCTGATGATATGGAACATGTCTCTTGTTTTCTTCAACTGAAGTCATTCTCTGGTTTTCTTCCACTGAGGTATTAAGAACTTGACTTCTGTTATTTATGCTTATAATTCTCATTTAGACTAGAAACAGAAATTAGCATCCAGCTTATACTTATGTGTTGGGTTTAACTCTCTTGTGGTACTTTTTCTTATTCCTGATATTCAACATGATATTCTAAATTAGACTTCTTGTTATAAATAATTAAAAAAAAAACATGGATCAGTTTAAAATACATAGCATTTTATGAATAAAAATTAATAAATTACCTATTTACTACTGGGAAGAAATTTCAAGATCATGTTAGTCAAAAAAGAGACCTGAAATATAGCCTAAAACTCTTGTTTCACCATCCTCAACTTCCACTACTTAGCACAGCATGTGTTAATATTTTCTAAAAGTTTTACTGTACTATTTTTGTGTAGTTAATATTATTTTCTAATTTACGAGCTTCACACTACTTCTCTTCAACAAAATGTCATATATACATATATAAAATAGGCACTTGTAATTCTGTTACAGAATTAACTCTTAAAGATAGCTGCCATAAAGAATTATGGACTAAATCAGGCATACTAAAAATACCATTTTTATTTTGAGGTTAGGTATACACATGTCAAAACAACGAGATGAACATGTGAAGTACTCAGTCAATCAACCAGTTATGTTGTCTACACGATGCCAGAAAGCTAGCTTGATTGATATTTGTCCCCAACCAGGTAAATTGACTCAATACAGCCAGTGATGTTATGTTATACAGAGCAAAGTTGATCATGTCATACAGCTTGTTAACAATCTGTCCATAACTTACAGGATAAAACCCCAAATCCTTAGCTTGACAGAAAAGATCTTTCAAGATCTGTTCATGATTTGCTCTTCTGACTCTTCTAACCTTCTTTCCACTTTACCTTAACCACTGTGCTATTGATGATTATATTTAGTACCTTCTCCCTGACATTCCAGACATGCTCATGATACTTTTCTGTGGGCTTTTCCTATGCTAGCATGCTCTACCATTACCTGCTGTGCCCACTAGCTTGATTTTTCACCTGGATATTCCTTATCACTCTTTAAACTATAGTCAAAAGGTCACATTATCAGTTATGCCTTACCTTGCTGCTGTTGCTGCTAAGTCGCTTCAGTCGTGTCCGACTCTGTGCAACCCCATAGACGGCAGCCCACCAGGCCGTCCCTGGGATTCTCCAGGCAAGAACACTGGAGTGGGTTGCCGTTTCCTTCTCCAATGCATGAAAGTGAAAAGTGAAAGTGAAGTTGCTCAGTCGTGTCTGATTCTTAGTGACCCCATGGACTGCAGCCCACCAGGCTCCTCTGTCCATGGGATTTTCCAGGCAAGAGTACTGGAGTGGGGTGCCATTGCCTTCTCTGATGCCTTCCCTTGAACCTGCTCAATTCCATTTGCTCCCCAAAATTTTTATTTGAGGCAAAGGAAACACATGATTAGAGTTATCTGGATGACTATGTAAATGAACACATTAATTAGTTGGTCAGTTATTTATGTAGTAGTATCTGAGTCAACATTCCTAAGGTTAATTATGTATCCTTGGCCCCCTTCCATTTCAGTTCATTTGAAAATGTGATATATACTTTCAGTTATGTGAAAAAATTTGTGATCAAAGTGGTAGACTCTTTATGTAAGCTCATTGGTGTTATAAAACAGTAATCTAGAAAAACCTGGCTTGTTACTGTGTTTATTATTGCTGTTAATGGGTATTTTTACTTAAATATTCATAAACTTTAATATACATTTAGTAATGATACTTAAAAAAAATTGTTTCATCATTTTCAACTTTCTTCCACAATGACTCTGGTACATAAATTACGTACAGAATTCCAGATATAGTTCAGTGTATCATGTTGAAATTTGGGGGGAGTAAAGAACAAATGAATTTTATCTCTTTTCCCACCTTTATTTCAGAATTAGCTTTCTTTCACTTTTATCTGAAGCACCACATTCTCCCAGTTTCCTCCTGTCTCGCTGCTCCTCTCAATCTCCTTTGAGACTTTTCTCACTGCGCATACATTTTAACACATTTATAGCCAAGGGCTTAGAGTCCTTGGGTCTCTGTGTTCCACACTCACTCTGTTAAATCACATTCTGTCTGATGACCTAATAAATCAAATGTTATGTACACTGATAATTTCAAATTTATCTCTTCTGCCCGTATCTCTCCCTAAACCTCCAGATCTACTGCATATACCACATCACTGTTCATATGAACAGTAGATATTTTAAACTCAATTTATTCAAAACTGAATGTCTAATTATCTCCCCTCCCTAATACCTTTGTTTTTCCACCTTAAACAATGGCCATTTCAATCTTCTAATTGCTCAGGAAAAGTAAGTACATAAATAAGTAATTTTGTTAATCAAAAGATAGATGATAGATAAGTAAAGTTAGACAGACAGGCAGAGTTGGAAACATCCTTAAAACATCTTTCTTATATTCCATATGCAGGCATATATCACAGATATTGTGGGTCTGGTTCTAAACCACTGCAATAAAGTAAATATAATAAAACAAGTAATGATTTTTTGGGTTCCCAGTGTATATATAATTTATGTTTACACTATGCTATAGACTTTAAGTGTGCATTAGCAGTATGTCTAAGAACACAATATAATAATACATCAGTTCAGTTCAGTTGCTTAGTTGTGTCCGATTCTTTGCAACCCCGTGGACTGTAGCATGCCAGGCTTCCCTGTCTATCACCAACTCCCAGAGCCTACTCAAACTCATGTCTATTGTGTTGGTGATGCCATCCAACTATCTCAACCTCTGTCATCCCCTTCTCTTCCCGCCTTCAATCTTTCCCAGCACAGGGTCTTTTCCAGTGAATCAATTCTTCACACAGGTGGCCAAAGTATTGGAGTTTCCAGCATCAGTCCTTCCAATGAATGTTCAGGACTGACTGCCTTTAGGATGGACTGGTTGGATTTTCTTGCAGTCCAAGGGACTCTCAAGAGTCTTCTCCAACACCACAGTTCAAAAGCATCAGTTCTTTGGTGCTCAGCTTTCTTTATAGTCCAATTCTCACATCTACACATGACTACTGGAAAAGCCAGAGCTTTGACTGGATGGATCTCTGTTGGCAAAGTAATGTCTTTGCTTTTTAATATGCTGTCTAGGTTGGTCACAGCTTTTCTTCCAAGGAACAAGCATCATTTAATTTCATGGCTGCAGTCACCATCTGCAGTGATTTTGGAGCCCAAGAAAAGAAAATCTGCCACTGTTTCCATTGTTTTCCTATCTATTTGCCACAAAGTGATAGGACTGGTTGCCATGATCTTCTTTTTCTGAATGTTGAGTCTTAAGACATCTTCACTCTCCTCTTTCACCATCATCAAGAGTCTCTCTAGTTCCTCTTCACTTTCTGCCATGAGAATGGTATCATCTGCATATCTGAGGTTGTTGATATTTCTCCCGGAAATCTTGATTCCAGCTTTTGATTTATCCAGCCCTGCATTTCACATGATGTACTTTTCACATAAGCTAAATAAGCAGGGTGACAGTATACAGCCTTGTTGTATTCCTTTCCCAATTTTGAGCAAGTCTGTTGTTCCACGTCTTGTTCTAACTATTGCTACTTGACCTGCATACTGGTTTCTCAGGAGGCAAGTAAGGGGGTCTGGTATGCCCATATTTTTAAGAAGTTTCCACAGTTTCTTGTGACCCACACAGTGAAAGGCTTTAGCCATGCCTTCTATAGACGCAGCCCCTTTGGCCTGATGTGCATCTTCCTCTCCATGTCTTATTTTCCTTGCTTGCTTCCTTCACTTCCTAATATCTTCTATAATTCACTTATTTAGTTTGTCATCTATCACACTTAAGTAGAATATAAGCCCCATAAATGAAGTCATTTTTGTCTATTTTGCTAAAAATAAAGTCATATTTGTTGAATGAATATCAGTGATTTTCTTGCAAAAGTTGAACTATGAAATGTGACTGTAATCTTTTATTGAGTACACTTCAACTCCAAACCCCAGTATTTGAGCATCAACCAAAACTGTAAGTGCCCTCTTTATTATAGAGTAATAATAAACTTTTCACATGTGAATATATCAGAACTTACACCTTTAATAGGTGGCTTCACAGCCTAAGAAAAAGGTAGGCACATGCTCAGTTCCTTCTCCTAAACATAATAATCAAACACCATTTTTCCTCCTATTAGAGAATCTAGAAGAGCTCCTACCATATTTTTAAATATATATATATATATATATATATTTATAGAATTTCAAGCAATGAGAAATCTATATTGCACTCTATCAGATATGATCATAAAAAAACTCAAGGGAATAAAAGCTTAAGGGCATTTGCCGTCTTTCGATTACTTCATACATAGAAAGGACTTAATGTTTTCAGAAAAGTGTGTGCATGTGGTCATGGAAATTTGACAGCATATTTGTATGTTAGCTATTCATTCCTTGTATATGTGATTCCCACATAGACATTGTTACTTCTTAGAAGGGATGCTATTTATTTTTTTTGTACAGAAATTTCATACTTGTTGCAAATTATTTTTTATCCCTGCTCCTAACTACCAAATTATAGCGATCATTTTTGTTTCTAGTACTGTCTGTCTCAAATGTTTCTATGCCTTTTCAAAACCTTCTAAGTTGGTAGTTGAATACTGTTTCTTAAAATAATTTTTAACACTATTGTATCAAAATAAAGTGTCTATTTAAGTAAGTCAAAGATGACAGTATGCCTCATCAGCTGTTACTACCACAAATATGTGATTTTACTCCTTTGAGGTTGATTTGAGTTAATCAGCCTAGTATTTTGTGGTTTAGGCAAGTGTTTATGACTACACACATTCATCTCAGGGTTTCATGGAATTTAACTTACAGCACAAGCTATTGAAAAAGAACTGCAATAATCAGAATCCATAGTACCTTATAATTAATATTTTGAACACTGTTTAGTAGAAAATAATTGGGGGGTTTCTCTAATGTTTGATAGTCAAAATCAGCATCCAATATAATAGGTTATTTCAATGAAAGTATATGCCTAAAGCACATGCTTATTTCATTAACAAATAAAATGGACTGGTCCAAGATTTTATAGCCAGGATAAATATTAGGGAGGAAGATTAAAAAGGTAATTAAAAATAGCACCAGTTAATCATTTGGAACAAAATGCTAATGGAACTTTCTGGGGAAGTATTAGAAATTTAGTATTCATATTCAGCTAGGCCAGAACAGTGATTAAAGGTAGTATTGTTTTTCAGATCTAAGGGCTTTTTAATAGCAGTGCAGACCTTATTGGATTTGCTTGCAATTATTCATGAAGAAAAAATTTTAAACAAAGTGCTTAATAAATCACTAATACACAAAATATGTTACTATTAATGATATGCTACACTATATTAAGAAAAAACTGAACATTTTTGTATTAATTTCAATTTTTTTAAATCAGAGTTTAAGGGTAGCTCAGCTGGTAAAGAATCTGCCTGCAATGTGGGAGACTTGGGTTCAATCCCTGGCTTGGGAAGATCCCCTGTGGAAGGGAAAGGCCACCCACTCCAGTATTCTGGCCTGGAGAATTCCATGGACAGAGGAGCCTGGCAGGCTACAGTTCATGGAGTCACAGAACTGGACATGACTGAGTGACTTTCAATCTCATTTTCAATAGCTAACAGAGCTCTGATTTTAAAAATTTAAAAAGTAGAAATCAAATTTCAATGGAATAAAACTCAAAAGTTTAAGTACTTTGAAGTAACACAGCATTGTCCATTGTCTATTCTCTTGGTTATTAAGAATTTGTTCAGAAAGTAAAATATTTTAGATAGAGTAAAATAAGCAAGACTTGATAAATCATTCTATAAAGTGTGCTCCTGAGTTATTATTGGGTGACTACACACATGAAAATATATTCATTTTACTTTTTTCTTGCTAATATTTCCTGGGATTGACATTAAAAATCTGTATTATGATTTAAGATAACCAAAGGAGATATTGGTAAATAATAAACATAATTCTTTTGGCCAAAGTATGGTAACACGGTCTAGATTTATCCTCCTGTCTGAAAACAAACAAACAAACAAAATATACCAATCAAGACTTGGAAAATACTTTCTGTTTTCAACTTTGTGAGACATGAAGTTTCTCTTAAAACTATTCATCTCTGCTATTTTATCTCAAAATTTGTCATAATAATATGAAAATGAATATTCAAATGAACGATCATTGGCAAATTTGCTTGCTGACCCATGGGATATATAAAACAATGATTTTTTTAAATATTAAACATCAAGCAACAAAAGACAGTCATTCTTGAGATATGGGAAACAAAAGTGGCAAAATGATTTATCAGCTAAATGCCTTTTCTTGATCATAGTGTTGTGGAGGAGAATTCAGGTTGGGACACAGTAAGCACTTCAATTAAGAATCCAGAGTGAATTGTCCAGGAAGACCTAGGCAGCTAGAATCTAGAGGAAAGAACACTGGAGAGAAGAGCTAGACAGATGAATCCTGGAATACTGCAGACTATCCTGCTCAAGTAATTCAGAGTGCTTGTTGCCCATGCATGAGAGAAATCTACTTGACGTCAAAGGGTGTAGGAGGGATACCATTTCTAAAAAATGGAAGGAACAGTACCCAGAGTTCACTTAAAACCAGGAATAATTCCTATTCCTTCAAGTCAGAAAGGCAAATCTCATAGTTCATAAAATATTAGAGCCCTCAAAAGAATCCTTGCCTTTGTAGTGGGAAGTAATTAGCTCTAGAATAAATGCTGCTCTTGTCCTATTTAACAAAAAAAGGGCTAAAAACAATACCCAAAAGGGCAAACTGTCCCTAGCAACTTAGCTTCAATCCAGATTAAAGCTCAAAAATATGTCTGAAAAAGTGAAGTTGTTAGTCACTCAGCCATGTTTGACTCTTTGCAACCTCATGGACTGTAACCCACCAAGCTCCACTGTCCATGGAATTCTCCAGGCAAGAAAACTGGAGTGGTTAGCCTTCCTTCTCCAGGGGATCTTCCCAACCCAGGGATTAAATCTGGGTCTCCTGCATTGTAGGCAGATTCTTTTATGTCAGCCACCAGGGAAGCCCCCAGAATATGTATAGGCATACAAATACATCCAGAATCCAAAAGGTAAAATTCATAATATCTGGCATTCTTTCAAATTTGATTCAGTATACAAAGAAACAGAAATATATGGACCATAATTAGCATAACTTGTGTGTTCTAACTTGCTTCACTCATGTCCAACTCTTTGTGAGTCCATGAACTGTAGCCCGCTAGGCTCCTCTGTCCATGGAATTTTCCAGGCAAGAATTCTGGGATGGATTGCCATTTCCTACTGTAGGTGATCTTCCTGATCCAGTGATCGAACCCATGTCTCTTGGGTCTCCTGTATCACCAGACGGGTTCTTTACCACTAGCACTACCTGGGAAGCCCAAGCATAACATAAAGTAGCTAAACAAAGCCCCAAATGTCACAAACACTGTAATTAATAGGCAAGAACACTTAAAAATACTGTTATTATATTTCATGTCCTCAGAAAGGCAGAGAAAATATTGAACATGTTAAGTAAAGAAAAGGAAGTTTTCAAAATGACTGAAATCAGACTTCTGGAAATGGTATTAAAAACAATGCTGCATGAAAATAATGACAGATTATTAGAAGAATCTAATAAGAATTAGAATTAGAATCTATAAGAATTATCAGAAGAAAATGTTAGAAAACTTGAAGATATAGCAACAGAAATCACTCAAGGCAAAACAGAAAGAGAACAAGATACACTTTTCAAAATAAACAATATCATTGATCAATGTGATAACTTCAAGTGTCTTAATATATGTGTAGCTGAAGTTCCTGAGGATGAGGGGAATTTTGAAAATATAATGGTCAAATAGTGGTCAAATTCTATGAAAACTATATAACCTGGGATCCAGGAAACTCGTGACTTCCAAGGTTAAAAATCATGAGGAAAACTTCAAGGCAAAGCATAATTTAAATGCACAAAATTAGTTGTAAAGAAAAAAAATCTTAAAAGCATCTAGATTTAAAAAGAATCATGTTAGGTACAGTAGAACCAAGATATGAATTGCTAATTAGAAACAATGCAAGTAATGAAGCAGTGAAGCAACATATTAAAATTTTTAAAGGTCTGCTTACAGTTGTATAGCCAATGAATATACTTTTCAAAAGAAAGGCAAAACTTCTTCTGACATATAAATGTTAAAACTAGTCATCATAAATAGATAAATAATAAAAGTAAAGTTAAAAAAAGTCCTTGTGGGGCAGAGCAGTGGGAGGGGCAAAAACTAACTCCTAACATACATACAAAATGAAAAGCATTGGAAATTATAACAACATGGATCTATATATAGGTTGTTTTTCTTATTAATCAATATTTAACTTTTTTTATATTAAAAATGATAGCATACTGTGGAATTTACAACATATTCAGTACCAAAATGTATAACAACAAAACAACAAAGGCCAGGAAGAAAAATGTAGCATTATATCATTTTCATACTTTCATACTATATTTATAAAGGTTATGTAACACTTGAAAGTTGAATGTAATAAGATAAAGACATATACTATAAACTGGAAAGTAACTTTTGGTGTAACAAACTATAATCACTAAAAACCAACAATGGATACATAATGGAATCATTTTTTTAAAAATTTAGTACAAAATAAGGCAGAAACAATAGGAGAACACAGAGGAAAATGCATAATAAATATTAATATGGTAGATTCAAACTTAAGCATGTCAATTACCCTATTAGTTACAAATCAAAACACTACACTTAAAGGTAAATTTTCAGATGGGATAAGAAGGAAAAACTCAACTACAGACTGCCAATGCAAAGTTCATTTTAAAGATAATGACAAGCAACCAACAAGGTGTTAATCTCAAAATATATGAGCAGCTCATGCAACTCTATGCCAAAAGAAACAAACAACCCCCCAAAAAAGGGACAGAAGATCTAAATAGTCATTTCTCCAAAGAAGACATGCATATGGCCAAAAAGGACATGAAAAGATGCTCAACATCACTAATTATTAGAGAAGTGAAAATCAAAACTACAATAAGGCCTCACCTCACACCAGTCAGAACGGCAATCATCAAAAAGTCTACAAACAACCAGTGCTGGAGAAGATGAGAAAAGGGAATCCCACTAGACTGCTGGTAAGAATGTAAACTGGGACAGCCACTATTGAAAACAGTGTAGGAATTCCTTAAAAAAAACTAAAAATAGAGCTACAATATGATCCTACCATCCCACTTCTAGGCGTCTATCCAGAGGAAATCATAATCTGAAAGGGCACATGCACCCCAATGTTCATTGCAGCACTGTTTACAATAGCCAAGACATTGTAAGCAAACTAAATGTCTATCACCAGAGGAATGAATAAAGAAAATGCGGTACATATATACAATGGGACATTAATCAGCCTTTTAAAAGGATGAAATAATGCTACCATAGCAAAATGGATGGACCTAGAGTTTATCATACTAAATGAAGTCAGACAGAGAAGGACAAATATATGGTATTTCTTATATGTGGAATGTAAAAAAAAGGAACAAATGAACTTATTTGCAAAACAGAAACAGACTCACAGATGTAGAAAACAAATTTATGGTTACCAAGGGGGAAAGTTGGGGGGAGAAACAGAGACTAGGATTGACATATACACAGTACTGTATATAAAATATATAACTAATAAGAACCCACTGCAAAGCAGAGGAAACTATTCAGTACTCTGTAATGACATATATGGAAACAGAATGGGTATATGTATAACTGACTGACTTTGCTGTACAGTGGAAACTAGCACAACATTGTAAATCAACTATAGGCCAATAAAAATTAAAAAAAATAAGCTTAGAGATTAAAAAAATGGCAGAAAGAAACATGAAAGGATACAAAAAAGATACATCTTGAAAACACTTAAAGAAAGCTAGAACGGCTATTTGATATCAGACAAAGTAATATTAATTATTTAAAAATTATACAAGCTCATTATAAAATGCAAGAATTACAGAAAGCACAAATTAGAAAAAAAATTCGTACCCTTGATATTACTTCATTTCCCCAACTATTGTTAGGAAGATTGCATATGAAAATTGTGTTACTCTAAGCCAGTGGGTCTCAATCTTGCTTATACGTTCATTAGAATACCTAGAGAACTTTTAAGAATTCAAATTTTTCAAGTTACACCTAAAAATAATTAAAAGAATAAATGGTGAGGGGGAAACACCATAATCAGTATTATCTTTAATACTCTTCAGATGATTTCAGTGTACAGCCCATGTTAGAAAATACATCTGTAGGCAAAATCTGACTTCTGGGCTCCTCCTATGTGTTCAGTCCTTCAGTCGTGGCCAACTCTTTGTGACCCCCAAGGACTGTAGCCTGCCGGATTTCTCTGTTAATGGAATTTTCCAGGCAAGAATACTGGAGTGGGTGTTTAAATAAGGCACAGCTGAAAATGAAGTAGCAGAGTTAATACACCTGCAACAACTCTTGCATTTAGTCAGTATTACATATGAAAGCACAATAAATGCAAAGTAGAAGCAAAACTACTCAGAAAATTATGATGAAAAGTATTTCTTCAAATTATAGTGCTTAATTCTGGAAAAGAAACTGGTTGAGGGGGTATAAAAAAGGTTCAGGTAAATCTTATGTTAATAAGGTTTATTTAGGTAAGAATTCTCAATTATGTTACTACCCTTTCAGTTTATTTCCTTAAACTCTTAATAAGGGAAAAGGAATCTTTAAAAACTATCTGTAATATAAATTGACACAGAGACAGCAGCACAATTTTTCTACATATAAAATGTATTCTTTCAACTAAAGATAGAATTCAAACAAAGATATAAAGGCAGCAAACCCCGAATCATTAAGATAAAAGAGTAACTTTTCTGCACCTCTATTAAAAGAACAAAGTTCAAAGAATTGTCTTTCTAAGTACATGAAATCAGAGAAGGCAGTGACTGTTAATTATAAAATTACAGTCTGACAACTGGATGAAAATCAAGCAATACGTTTTAAATATTAAATTGCTCAGGGATTTATTAATATAGAGACTTTGGAATCTGGAAAAAAAAACCAAAAACTATCTCTAATGAAGAAAGCATATGCTTTATTGTCTCAAAGTTGTTCTTTAGAAAATAACAAATTATAACTTCAGGAAAAAAATATCAGATCACAGCTAGAATATTTTTCTTGGATAAACTGAGGACCTTATGAAAGGTATAATTATTACCATAAAGAGAAAAAGTTGTAATTATTACCAGAATTTCTCCTTCTGGACCAGAATAAAAAATGAGATTGCCAAACTGAATTGTTTCTAGGGGATATTGTGAATAAAAATGAGGATTCAAAGAATAAGAATGAGGATTGAATTGAAAGACTGAAAACAAAAATAACATTACTGACATTAATATTAACTTTCACAGTATTAACAAAAAGAAACCAATAATAGATGGTTTCTTAAGTATAATTTTATACAAATGTTTTTTAATTGTATTAAATAATGAAAAATTAATATTGATGAAGTTTATGCTACCAATGATGAATCAACCTTTAGGATCCCCAGTTTAAATTGGAATTAAAAATTGAATGTATAGAAATAGTCTTCACTTTTCTGCACATGAATTCAATTTCATATTAGTCCTCTGAGTATGGATAGGGAGAATCTAACTTTGCACCCTGAAAGGCCTCATAACTTTTTCCAATTTATTCAGTTCCTGTGGGTAAATGATCTTTCTTGAGATATTCCTACACTTTCTTTTTCCTTTCTCAGTTCCAATAAATTTTATATGAACCTCATGGTGTTATAGGTATTCGGTCTTATGTTCTGTCTTTCTAGTCTTCACTGGATTTAACTAAATTGTTTTATCCATTTGTTTTTTAAGTATCTGGGATATTTTTCAGTGCATGTACAAATCGGGTGCTGCTGGACAGGCCACACATGGAAATTCTCCTTTCCCATGTTTTATAGCCATAAGACCCCATTCTACTTGAGCTCCATCCTAGTTCTCACAGGCGAATTCAGTTTGTCATTCATAACAAAATAATAGTAATGACAGTATTAAATATCCTAATAAACTATGAGTAAAGAGCCACACTGATGCCGAAGTTGAAACTCCAGAATTTTGGTCATCTGATGTGAACAGCTGACTCACTGAGGTCAGATTGAGGGTGGGAAGAGAAGAGGGCGTCAGAGGATGAGACGGCTGGAGGGTATCACCAATGCAATGAACATGAACTTGGGCAAACTTCAGGAGATGGTGAGGGACAGAGGGACCTGGAGTGCTGCAGTCTACGGGCTCACAAAGACTCAGATCCGACTGGGTGACTGCACAACAATCAAGAACAACATACTTAACCTAACAGTGAGGTACTGAAAATTTATTGTGTGCTACTTGCTTGGAAATTATTAGAAGCAATATCTTTATGTTAGAAATAAATAAAAATAAGTATGTCCACTGACATTTTTTTCTAATTAAGCTAGTGCTGAATGTCTAACTTTGTACCATAAAAGAAGATAACAATACAAACTTTAAAACTGGAAATGAATAAAACTGCTAGGATTCCCATATAATACTGCTGTCTACACAGAAACCAAAAAGCTATCTTTAGAGATACTGGTAGAATTGAAAACTTTAAAAATTTGCTGAATATGAAAACTCTAACATATAACAATAAATCAAAATTTTAATGCTGGAAATAGAAAATTAAACCAAAAAATTTCAAAAGGTATTATGTACCATATTATCAGAAAAACAAAGTAACTAGGAAAAAATGTATAAGATTATGTTAAAATATTATCAAAAGGCCTCACTTGACGTGAAGAATTTTTATAAGTGAAAGTTTTGTTCTGTTTTCTTATTCATGTGACCAGAGACCAGGGACAAAGAGAAGATTCCCATTTCTAGTTCCCACAGAATTATGACTTATTAACCAATTCCCCAAATTATTCAAGTGCTATAACATATTTTTGAATAGCAATTTGTAAGTACCACATATTTTCAACTATACTGAGAAATATTTTAAATTCTCTTTGTAAATTATTGTAATATTTTTATTTATATATAATCACTATAAAATGATACTTGCTTTTCTAAGCTTTGCAAGTAATTATGCTTTGTATAATAGGCTTGGAAATGATGCATACATTTAGTAATCATAGCTAAATTTTATGATTATAAGTGACAGATGTCTGTGGCTTGCAATCATTTCAACTTGACATTTTCAATTATTATAGCTATAGTGATGAAAGAAGATTAAGGAACTCTTAGATGCCAAATCCCATTATTTCAACTTTATGTGTAGCTGTCAGGGCTTAATAATTCCAAAGAGACATAACTGTACTTCAGTAAAAATGCACATGGATGGTTCTCTTGGCAATTTGAAATGGAATATAACCTCTCAAAAATATATACGATAAAAAATGAGTATAAATCTATTTTTTAATCCTCAGTTCTCCTTGAAAATGATACTGTGAACTTGTGAACTTAAACTGAAGCAGTAATCAACAATAAGAACATATTGCTTAGTAATTTTTAACAACTTAATTACAAGCCCTAAGTTTCTTTAAAAATATATAATTCAGAGTATATAATCAAGGTTAGAGATGTTACTATTGTTTCTTGTTTATAAATATTACTATATTGTATAATATTTTTTCCTCTTATTTAACATTTCTCTCAGCAATTTGCAGCCCATCCCTTTTCAATTCATTTTTGAAAGGAGATGATTTATAAAGAGTATCGTATTTCATCCTTGAAACTTGCATAGAAACCTTTCCTACCATACACCTTTATTTTGAATTGCATCTCTTAAAAATTAAAAAAATAAATTTATCCTGCACCCACTTATATTTAAAATGTTATATTTTGTGTGGGAAGATAACTCTAAATTACAAATAAGTTTCTTCATTTTATCACTGAGCTGATTAAAACATTCACACATATAAATATATCATGAACATTGAATAAAAAAATGAGATGAGGTTAAGGTTGGAGAGGTAGTATTTGTTTTAATATTTGAAAAATTTAGCATCGTCTTCCAATTTCTCTTTGATACTATCCTCTGTTGTCCATCTAAATATTTTTCAGAAACCATGGTGTCTCACAAGCAGTCAATGATCAACTGAGCCCAAATTTCCTTCTTTCTTAACCTTCTTGCTACATTTTTAAAACATACTTTGAGATATAATAGATATATGACAAACTAATGTGATTAAAGTATAAAATCTGATTAATTTTTGACATTTGCATACACTGGTGAAATCGCCATCATAGTCATAATAGTAAGCATATCACATCACTCTCAAAACATGCCTTTGTAACTGTTTATAATACCAACTCTCCCAGCCCTCTGTTTTTCTCCCTCTCCTCTGTTGACCTCCTTTCTATTTCTATGCATTAGTTTGAATTTCCTAGAAATTTATGTAAGTGGAATTAAACACAATATACCATTTTAGCCCAAGATAGTTAAACTGATATGTATTAGGGATAAAAATACTAGAGATGGATGTTGCATTTGGATCATCAGGTAAGACTTAGTGGAGAAAGAGGTTTTTTGAATGAAGACCTAGAATGGTAAGGCAGTGAGCTATTAATATGTATGTATCTGTAGAAAGAACCTGTGTGGATAGAGTCTTAGCAAACTCATTAAGAATAAAGGAAGCCAATGAAGTGGAAACAAAGTAAATAATGTAGAGGATACCATGAGACAAAGTCAGAGATGTAATATACTATCTAAGTTTCCTAGGACTGCAATTACAAAGTACCACAAATTTGGTGGTTTAAACAACAGAATTTATTGTCTCATGGTTCTAGAGACTAGAGATCCAAGATCAAGCTGTCAACAGTGGTTCTTCTGAGAGCTATGAGGGAAGAATCTGCTGTCCTCCTCACCTAGCTTGTAGTCATTTGTTGGCAATGTTTGATATTTTCTGACTAGTAGAAGCATTGCCTCTATCTCTACTTTTATCCTCAAATGGTATTATTGTTCTGTGTGTGTGTGTGTTGTCTGTCTTTATCCAAATGTCTCCATTTTTATAAGGATACTAGTCATCCTGAAATAAAGGCTCACCCTACTCTAGTGTGATTTCATCCTAAGTTAACTAATTATATCTGCCATGTACCTATTTTCATATAAGGTCACATGCTGAGGTACTGAAAGTTAAGACATCAACTTATAAATTTTGTAAAATTATAATGCAAACTACAATAATAATTCAACTCATACAATGGTATACATATGTAGAAAAGAAATAATGCTTAAATTAAATTATTTCAGAAAAGACAGAAGGAATCTACAGATCTCTATTTTATGCTGCTGCTGCTAAGTCTCTTCAGTCGTGTTCGACTCTGTGCGACCCCATGGATGGCAGCCCACTAGGCTCCTCTGTCCCTGGGATTCTCCAGGCAAGAATACTGGAGTGGGTTGCCACTTCCTTCTCCAAGGCATGAAAGTGAAAAGTGAAAATGAAATCGCTCAGTCATGCCTGACTCTTAGCGACCCCATGGACTGCAGCCTACCAGGCTCCTCCGTCCATGGGATTTTCCAGGCAAGAGTACTGGAGTGGGTTGCCTTTGCCTTCTCCAATTTATTTTATGAGGACATCATAAACCTAATACCAGAATTAGACAAAAATAATACCAGGAAGCAAAATTATAGGCCATAACATCCCGAGAATACAGATAGAAAAAAATATATATAAATCAAATCAAAGAGAATTCTGCAGTATCTAGAAAGGATAATACATTATTAACAAGTTGAATTTTTCCAGAGATGTAAGTTTGATTTGACACTAACAAATAAATCATGATAACCAATCAAATCATTACAGAAAAGGGTAAAATATGAGTATTTATCATATTTATTCTCAATAAATCAAGTAAAACTTTTATAAAGTTTAGCAAATATTCATTTAAAAAGTCATTACAGTGCAGATTCACTGGAATTTCTTCATTCTAGTAAAGGGCACTACCAAGAGCTTAAAATACTTAATAGTGAGACAAAGAGATATACTTAACAGTGAGGCATTACCACTCTTTCACAAAGTTCAGAAATAAGGTTAGGAGGATTCCCCTGGTGATCCAATAGTTAAGACTCCATACTTCTAATGCAGGTGGCCCGGAAACTATTTTCCCACATGCCCACTGCCAAGAAAACAAAAAGAAAAGAAATACTGTGCCTTTGGTTTTAGTTACATAACTCTGTAAATATATCAAAAATCATGGAATTTTACAAGTAAAGCAAGTGAATTGTATGGTATATAAATTATAACTCAACAATTTTTAAAAATTATCACAATAAGATTAAAAAAAAAGAAATAAGACCAAGATGCACATTCTTATAAGTCTATTCATTAGTGTACTAGAAGTCCAGACAACTGCAATACAGCACACACGAAAAATAAAATACATAATAATCTAAAAGGAAGAGTAAAATTTGCATTTACTTGAAGACTTGTATGTGACAGTTTAGAACAATTTTGTTCATTAATATTCTCAATCTGTAACTATTTGAAAGTTCATTCAAAATGGAAATACTAGGCAAATTGTGGCATATTAATTTAAAGGAATACTATCAGTCAGTATATACAAACTATGTAATATGAATAGCATGGCTGATTTGTATACATTCTGGAAGGAAGAAACTGAACTTAAAGTAAAACATGGGTTTTGCTTAAATTTAATCAAATAAATCATTGTTAAACCATTAATTATTTTTAAAGATTTTGAAAAGCTACTAAGTGGCATGTTTTCTACATCTTTGCCTAACAGGCTTCAGTCTTCATCTTGATACTATTAAAAAAAACAAACAAATAATTTTAATGGCCTCAAAAAACTCTTATACATGACACATAGGTTAGCTTCCAAATTCTCTGTTAATTTGATTTGGTGTTAGGCAAGTGTTCTGTTCTTTCAAGTGATGTAGGATAATTTATTTAAAGGAAAGATGACTTCTGAAAAAAACTGTACCTGAAATTACCATGCTAAGTGAAGTAAATCAGAAATAAAAAGCAAATACCAGAAGACATTCCCTTGTAGCTCAGATGGTAAAAAGTCTGCCTGAGATGGTAAAAGAATCTGCTGACGAGACCCAGCTTCGATCCCTAGGTAGGAATATCCCTTGGAGAAGGAAATGACAACCCACTCCAGTATTCTTGCCTGGAAAATCCCATGAACAGAGGAGCCTGGTGAGCTACAGTCCATGGGGTCACAAAGAGTTGGATATGACTGAGCAACTAAAACTTACCACTTATATATGGAATGTAAAATATGACATAAATGAACTTATCCATGAAACAGAAACAGATTCACAGCATAGAGAACAGACTTGTGGTTGCCGAGGGGGAGGTGGGTGGTAAAGGATGGACTGGAAGTTTGGGGTTAGGGATGCAAACTGTTATATATAGGGTGGATAAACAATAAGGTCTGTATAACGCAGAGAACTATATTCAATATCCTGTAATCATAAAGGAAAAGAATATATGTGTGTGTATGTGTATAATTAAATCATGTTGTAAAGCAAAATAACATAACATTGTAAATCAACTATACTTCAATAAAATAAATTTTTAAAAAGACACATGCATTTTATTGAGAATTAAATAAATACCTTCTGAATGGAATAAGGAAGAAAATGAGGTGATATTATCACATGATTTTGTTCTGAGATTGAGAGCTCTCTATTTAAAAAAAAAAAACAAAACCTAAAAGAATAGAGACAAATGTCACACTAATCCAGACGTGGCTCCCTTGGTGGCTCAGTGGTAAAGAATCCACCCTCTGTGCAGGTTATGCAGCTTCAACGCAGGAGATGCAGTGTCAAGGATCTCACCACTTTTCTTTTCTTTCTCTCTCTCTCTCTCTGCTTCCTCTCACACGCACACTCACACATCATTAAAGGTTATCTTCCAGTTCTCTTCTGCCCACACATTTTTCTTTATGTTAGTCTAACAACTCTTTTCATTTTCACTTTGACAGGGAGAAAAAATTAGTAGCTTTCTATCTTTCACCTTGATAGTTACCTGACTTTTGGAAGTCTAACATTTGTTAAACCATGGCTTAGCTCTGATTATTTCATGCCTTCTGATAACTCTTAATTTCAGTTAAATTTGTAGACAGCAAGTTTTCTAGAGTCTCAGTAATCTGTTGATATAAATTGTTGAAAAATGTCCCTTGACTTGAGTATTCTGATGAGCCCAGTAGTTCATTATGAGTGTCAGTGTCTGGTGAAGATAAGCCTGGCAAGTCTGTTAGTCACAGACAGGTCTGCAGTGAAGGAGACAATGAGCTTCAGGTTTAAAATAGATCTTTCTGCTTAAAACAGATAGGGTTTCAAACACTCGTATTGGATTTTTTTTTACATCAGTTGGGATTTTAAAACTACATGGAAAAATTCAGAAATATAGTATTTTTTTAAATTTTATTTTTGTCCTTTCCTTCAGCAAAGCAAAACAAAACAAACCCTACTTATCACTCTGTGAAATGAAAAATTTTAGCTCAGGATCCTTCAAAAAATTCACTATTTGTTTTAAAAGCAGTCTATAGAAAGTTTTAAATTTGGGGTCAGAAGTTCAATATTCTAAAGTATTTATCAGTAAGCAATACTGAATTTTCTAAAATCTTATTTAAATACATCTTAAGCAACAGCATTTGTATAATTTGAAAGCAAATAAAAATATTTAAGTATTGCTGTTATGAACAAGCTATTGTTCTATTTTTATCTTTTATACTGTCATGAAAAATACATTGATGAGAATAAAATTTATCTTCTGTTACATTCTAATTACATTGCTAGAAAATTAATATATATTTGTTATAAAGTTAATAGTATTTTTGGATGATTAACCTAAGAGAATGTCATATAAAATGCATTTTCTTCGATTCAGATGACAAATGCCTGTCACCTATAGTAATTTACAAAATAATGATCTCAGAGAGTAAATTTTATTTCATGGATGATGAAATACTAAATTACTTTGCTCTTGAATTGGACATAGCTGATCAAAGCTATGGTTTTTCCAGTAGTCATGTATGGATGTGAGAGTTGGACTATAAAGAAATCTGAGCATTGAAGAATTGATGCTTTTAAACTATGGTTTGGAGAAGACTCTTGAGAGTCCCTTGGACTGCAAGGAGATCAGACCAGTCAATCCTAAAGGAAATCAGTCCTGAATATTCATTGGAAGTACTGATGCTGAAGCTAAAACTGCCACCTGATGCAAAGAACTGACTCATTGGAAAGGACCCTGATGCTGGAAAAGATTGAAGGTGGGAGGAGAAGGAGATGACAGAGGATGAGATGGTTGTTGGATGGCATCACCAACTCAATGGACATGAGTTTGTGCAAGCTCTGGGAGTTGGTGATGGACAGAGAAGCCGGGTGTGCTGCAGTCCACGGAGTAGCAAAGAGTCAGACATGACTGAGCAACTGAATTGAACTGAACTGAACTGAGTTGGACATTCTATTTTAACCACACTTTCAAATATTTCTTTCTTTTCTAATCACATTTAAAGCCAAATTTCGCACATTTGAAATGCAGCTTTGTATATGATGGCAAACATGTTCAGGAAATTGGTTTAAAAAAGTATTTCATTCATATACTTTTTAACGCCATCAATCCAAGTTCTTTTCTTTTTTTTCCCCAATTGCTTCATGTTTGCAACGTGAACCTTTAATTCATTTTCTTAATCAAGACTATTTAAGTATACAAAATATTTTCTAACAGATCTTATTATATCCTAAAAGGCATACTGCAATATATAAAGCAAAATTCATTTCTGAGTTTCTTCCCTCATATTAATACATATATATGTAAATATGTATATTTTTGTTGGATTTAGTTTTGGCATTTTGTTGTTTCTTTCTTCTAAATTTTGGGTTGTTTAATATGGGCCAACAGAGTTTATTTTGGGATTAACATAGAAGGACCCAGTGTTGGACAGGATAAACATTTAACAGAGTCTTTAACATTTATAATCTTGTGAAAATGTAATGTCGAATAGTGAAATCAATTTTGGTTAGACTCTCAAGTGCTATTTAGCGGCATTCTGAAGTAGTTCAAAGAGTTTTCAGAGGGTCCTAATTTATAAGCAGGAAATAGCTTAAAAATAGAAAGTTTCTTAATGAAGAGGCCATTTATGTACCTCACTCACTTACCCTGAAGGAATTTCTATTGGGTACAATATTTCAAGTGATTTTTCTGCCCAATAATTTCCCAATGGTGAGAATACTGGCTCTGAAAATTGGAGTATAATTTGCATAGCAGGTCTTCTATCAGTTATGGTAGTTAAATTTATGAAGTACCTAGACTTTTTAAAAATACTTGCCTAGGCATTAGGTAAATATACAATAAGCTTCTCTTTCTAACATGTGATTAATCAGTGAATCTTCAAATAAAATTTAAAAGGCGTTCTCATTCTGAGCAGTTATAAAGTTCAGTCTCAGTTCAGTTGCTCAGTCATGTTCGACTCTTTGCGACCCCATGTCCTGCAGCAGGCCAAGCCTCCTTGTCCATCACCAACTCCTGGAGTTTGCTCAAATTCATGTCCATCCAGTCAGTGATGCCATCCAACCATCTTATCCTTTATTGTCCCCTTCTTTTTCCACCTTCAATCTTTCCCAGCATCAGGGTCTTTTCAAAAGAGTCAGTTCTTTGCATTAGGTGGCCAAAGTATTGGAGTTTCAGCTTCAGTATCAGTCCTTCCAATGAATATTCAGGACTGATTGCCTTTAGGATGCATTGGTTAGATCTCCTTGCAGTCCAAGGGACTCTCAAGAGTCTTCTCCAACAT
Source organism: Bos indicus x Bos taurus (assembly GCF_003369695.1). Taxonomy (NCBI): domain Eukaryota; kingdom Metazoa; phylum Chordata; class Mammalia; order Artiodactyla; family Bovidae; genus Bos; species Bos indicus x Bos taurus. The sequence goes on along the minus strand of NC_040078.1, from coordinate 41,173,572 downwards.
CACAGTTCAAAAGCATCAATTCTTCATTGCTCAGCTTTCTGTATAGTCCAACTCTCACATCCATACATGACCACTGGAAAAACAGGATCTTTGACTAGATGGACCTTTGTTGGCAAAGTAATGTCTCTGGTTTTTAATATGCTGTCTAGGTTGGGCATAACTTTTCTTCCAAGGAGCAAGTATCTTTTAATTTCATGGCTTCAGTCATCATCTGCAGTAAATATATATATATATATATATATATATATATATATATATCCCCAGAAAATAAAGTCTACCACTGTTTCCACTGTTTCCCCATCTATTTGCCATGAAGTGATGGGACCAGATGCTATGATCTTAGTTCTCTGAGTGTTGAGTTTTAAGCCAACTTTTTCACTCTCCTCTTTCACTTTCATCAAGAGGCTCTTTAATTCTTCATTTTCTGCCATAAGGGTGACAAATTTTCATAAGGCAAATTTGGCCTTGGAGTACAGAATGAAATAGGTCAAAGGCTAATAGAGTTTTGCCAAGAGAACGCATAACTCATAGCAAACACCCTCTCCCAACAATACAAGAGAACACTGTACACATGGACGCCATCAGATGGCCAATACCAAAATCAGATTGATTATATACTTTGCAGCCAGAGATGGAGAAGCTCTATACAGTCAGCAAAAACAAGACTGAGAGCTGACTGTGGCTCAGATTATGAACTCCTTATTGTCAAATTCAGACTTAAATTGAAGAAAGTAGGGAAAACCACGAGACCATTCAGGTATGACCTAAATCAAATCCCCTATGATCACACAGTGGAAGTGACAAATAGATTCAAGGGATTAAATCTGATAGAGTGCCTGAAGAACCATGGATGGAGGATTGGATAAAGATCATAATAAAATAATTTAAGAGTAGTGAACACAGCAAGGAAAATATTTTAGAATGAGGGGTTCAAAGACTATTGTCTTTTGAAAAAAACACATCACATTTTGATGTTGTACAGTTAATAACTCTCTCAGAAAATTCCTAGGAGTTTTTTTCATTCTCAGCAGTTATTTCCAAGAACAATAAGCTAATTGATGAAAGCAATGGAATAGTAAGTATTCTCTGTGAATATGGATGGGTTTGGTTCTTATTATGTATTCAAAGTGTAGATAATACATAACTGAAAAAATGCTTTCTGTATGGAATTAATACTTTATCTACATGTGTAAAATCAGTGAATGACTGGAAAATCTCTACCACATTTTGACATTCTTAACATTTTTGTATGTTAATACTACCCATGTGGTAAAACTATGCAGACCATTATGGTCTCTGTATTATATCCAGGGCCAGGGAGGGAGTAGCAATGTGTGTACGCATGTGTTTGTGTGTGTGTGTGTGTGTGTGTGTGTGTGCATATGTTATCATAGTCATAGATAAGAGGGGAGTTCAATTGGAAAATACAATGTTTGTTTATCTGTCAGCTGTTGCCTTTAACAATTTATATATATTTGAAAAAAAAAACAATTTATATATATTTGGAGGGAGGGTATACATTTTTCTTATTTAGAAGCAATGTTCTTTATAAGTTACTTTGCAGATATATGGTAGTTTCTCAGTAAAATTAAATGAATGACTAGATTCAGTTTACTCAGATAAACCACCAGCTCAGCTTCTAATTGCCTGACAAATTTGAACAAATTACTTAAGTTCACCTCACAAATTTTCCTCATTGGAAAAAAATAAAATAAAATCTAAATGTATAAGTACCATTTAAACCTTTAATGTATATAGTGTAAGATATTGGTTCAGTTTCATTATTTTAAATGTTGCTATCTGATCTTTGATTTTTTCAACACCATTTAATGAGACTATTCTTCTTCCATTGCATATTCTTGGCTTTTTTCTTGTGAATTGATTGATCATATATACTTGAGTTTATTTCTGGGTTTTCTATTCTTTTCCACTGATCTGTGTCTATTTTTTTTGCAAAACCATACAGTTTTGATTATTATAGCTTTTAATATAGTTTTAAATCTATAGATTTATATACTTTATAGATTTAGAAATTTATAAAATATATAAAATAAATCTATTAAGTCTATAACATCTATAAATTTCATATATTTATAAATTAATAAAGTTTTAAATCTATAGATTTATAAGTTTATAGTTTTAATATAGTTTTAAAGTGATGCTTTCAGCTTTGTTCTTCTTACCCATGACAGCTTTGTCTATTCAGTTTCTTTTGCAGTTCTATACAGATTTTAGGAATGCTTATTATAGTTAAGTAGTATTTATTTCAGAGATTCAAGGATGTTTCAACGCACAGGGATTGAACCCAAGTTTTCTGCATTGCATGCAGATTCTTTACCAGCTGAGCCACAAGGGAAGCCAAAGAATACTGGAATGGGTAGCCTATCCCTTCTCCAGCAGACCTTCCCTACCCAGGAACTAAACAAGAGTCTCCTGCATTGCAGGTGGATTCTTTATCAACTGAGCTATCAGGTAAGCACTCGACATCCACAACATTCACAAACAAAACAATGTGATCATCACATTTACAAAATGAAGAATGAAAATCCTATCATAATTCTATCATAATGTAGGAAAACTTTTGACACAATTCAACATCAATTTTTCATTAAAAAAAACTCTTAACAAATTGAGTATAGAGGCAACATACTTCAACATGATAAAGGCCATGTATGTCAGTCCCACAGCTGACACAATACTCAACAGTGAAAAACTGAAAACTTTTCCTCTAAGTTCAGGAAAACTATATATACACTCTCTATTGCACTTTTATTCAACATATTAGAAATCTTATTTAGAAATCCTAAGCAGAAAAATAAGCAAGAAAAAGAATAAAAAGCATTTAAATTAAAAAGGAAGAAGTAAACTGTCACCATATAGCAAATAACTTCAATAAACTTGCAGGATACAAAATCAATGCACAAAAAATCAATTTGCTTCTCTATGCTGATAACAAACTGCCAGAAAGAGAATGTAAGAAAAAAAAATCCCATTTACAGTTGCATAAAAAAGAATAAGCTACCAAGGAATAAACTTAACCAAGAAAGCAAAAAGCCCATAGTCTAAAAACTGTATATTAATGAAAGAAATTAAAGAAGACACAAATCAATGGAAAGTATTCCATGCTCATGTACTGAAAGACTTAATATTATTAAACTTGTTATACTACCCAAAGCAATCTGCAGATTTAGTGCAATCCTTATCATTATCAAAATTACAATGGCAGTTTTCACAGAAATAGAGATATTATCATTTATAATTGTATATTTTAAAATTCTGTAGAGGGTAAAGCTTATTAACCATTAACATTGCTCTCTTGCATATTATCTAATGTTAATTAATGATGCTGATTAGTTTTCAGCATTTGCTTTTCCTTTTTTGAATTGGTTCTACAAGTTGTTTTCACCAAAGCCATGATTTATCTATATTTTTCTTCTACTAAATTTTAAATCCTATTGGTCTGATGAAATATTCCATCTGTAATATTGCCTGTCAAATAGTTCTCTAACTAAATATTAAAATAAATATGTGTACTTTGTATTTCCTTAATATAATATTTGTAGATTGAAGTTGACTTGATTTCAGGTAACATTGTTGGATATTTTAAATTTGATAGAACCTAAAATTAAAGGGTTCAATAAAAGTGTTTTAAACAGGAAAGAAGTTTTCAATTAACTTGCAGTTTGCATTATATAATGTCCTGCAATTTGTCAGTGCTTTGCTTAATTTATAATAATTATCACAATAATTGTTATAGCCATAATAGTAATAAAAGAGAACTGTGCTACCAGCATGTTATTTTTAGTCACATAGACCTTTGACATCTAGAAGCATTCATCTTAGATTTCCTAATCCTAAAGTCTAGATAATCTAAATGTGTCCCTAAAATTTTGCAATAAGGAGCTGATCTGAGCCACAGATTTGGTCACCTGATGCAAAGAGCCAACTCATTGGAAAAGACCCTGATGCTTGGAAAGATTGAGGGCAGGAGGAGTAGTGGGTGACAGAGGATGAGATGATTGGATGGCAACACTGACCTGATGGACATGAATTTGAGCAAACTCTGGGACATAGTGGAGGACAGAGGAGCCTGGTGTGCTACAGTCCGTGGGGTCACAGAGAGTCAGACATGACAGCAACTGAACAACTAGTCCCTGAAATTATAGTGTCTGAGATAGTACATTTCTGGTGGTACATTTCTTTCTGCTTCTTGACTTATATATGACTTTTCTTATAGACTCAGATATGAAACTTTAGTTGGCTTTCAACAAAACACATACACACAGACACACACATACACAGGAAAAACAGGCAAACAAATGACAACAATATAAAAACCTTCTCAGAGTAAATATTTCAGTAAGATATATTAATAACTTATGCTCTCATACAAATATAAAATAAATGACTGTCAAATGTTTCATTTAATTTGGTAATTAATGAAAGAACCAGAAAGATATTGCAACAGGTTTAAAAGTAAATTCAAGAACCAAATATAGATAGGCAATTAAGAAATGTTGAAAAATGAATTTAAAATAGACATAAAACAGGTGTATCCAGAGACAAAATCCAATTGTGTTTTGTGGGATGAAATTAGTCATGTTTGTATGAATCAGAATAATTTACATTATTATTAATTTTCTACAATAAACAGATTTTCACAAGAGCTCAAAGACAATGAAAGGCTTAGATTACCTGAAGGAGTGTGCTAGACAGGAAGCTCATAATCACTTTTCATTTATTCCTAAATTGTTCACAGTTTTTCCTTACGGTGTCCACCCTCACATCCTTTTATCTTAATATTCTCAAACATTATTCCAAAATGTTTTGATCTGATTACTTTTATTTATTCAACAGGTGTGCTAATTAACCATAAAGGTTATTTGGGGACTTTCTTTAGAAATCTAGAGACTTAGAGTATTGAACAATTACTATGCCCACAAAATTTAATTTTGTCTTGAAGTTTTCATAAAGAATATTTGATTGGACTTTTATAAAAAGCTCCATTATTTGGTTTCTCAAGTCTAGAAAACCATGTTGAAGCCTTATATACTTAATAGTGGTTGCTCATACACGATTCAGTGCAAATTATCCTCAAATATGGAACTCCAGTGAGCTCTTGGTTGTAAAATCAATTTGTCCAATTATATTCTGGCAAAAGGGAGGAGAGATTGATTTTGAGTTTTAAAGTAAATAAATATTTTGCCATAAAAAAGAAAAATATTTAGTAAGAATTTCATAATCAGCAGGGGGTCATTGGGAATCTGACTTCATTTTTAAATATTTCATTTTACAAATATAAAGTTTAATAAATGGTTGTAGGTTCAATAGCTTGAGAAAATGAGTTTTCTTGTATATCTGAAATAGAAAATTAATGTTAATAACAAATATTCCAAACATAAAACTACAATAAATTTTTTCCCATCAGTTGTTTTACCTCTATATAATCAATACCTGCTCTCCTGGATTTGGGGTAAGCAGTGTATGAAGCTGTCTGCTTCTTAATTAACAGGAATCCTGGTTCTCTGGAATTAATCCACTGGTGCAGCCTGAACATTTTTCATAAAATGGCAGTTCAGAAGCCAAGACTATTATAGAGGAAAAATATCACAATATAGTTATCTGAAGATATATATTTTATATACTATAAATATCAAGTAAAGTGATTTAGTAAGTCTAGAGCAGAGTTCAGACATTTTTATTTTTATTAAACTTCATGTGTAAGTGCCCCAGAAAGAAACTTATAGCCTCAATGCTACTAGATTCAAAGTAAAGCATTAAGCTTTTGACAAATTAAACATTCAATAACAACAAATTATAATCAATAACTCTTGATTTTATCAAATATCACCAGGAAAATGACCCCTGGAACTCTGATAAATGTAAGAAAACTATAAGAGAAATACTTTATAAAAATACTGATTACTGTTTCCCTAATGTTAAAGCATGATGGGGGTGAGACATTAACCGTTTTGAAAGGCTCACAAAATATGTTCTTTTATTGAATACCTCCTTTTTTGTTTTTGTTTTTTAAAAAAGATAACAGAAAAAAATCATTGTGATTTCCAGTGTCCAGTGGAGGTAAATCCCAAAATGGGATTACATTTACAGTTTTATCTGTAAATGATATTGCAAAAGTTGTATTTTTTCCAGTATTTCAATATTAATTTAGAAAGACAAAAAATATCAAACAATTATCAGAGGAAATTTTGGGCAATTGATTAAAATAGCAATGGAGGCACAGTGGTAAAGAATCCACTTGCTAATGCAGGAGACACAGGAAATGCAGGTTGGAAATGACAACCTGCTCCTGTATTCTTGCCTGGAGAATCCCAAGGACAGCGGAGCCTGGAAGGCTACACTCCGTGGGCTTCCAAAGAGTTGGACATGACTGAGCATGCACACAACACAGCATATAGGCACCATGGGTGTCTAAGAAATAATAATTAATTACATATTAAAGCAAAGTAGGAAAAATATTAACAGGGAAGTTAAAACAGTTGGAAAGAATCACTTCCTCCATAAGGGAGGATCATTTCCTTATTTTTTCCTCTTAAACAATCAAAGATATAATGATGTTGATATAAGGCACAAAAAATGTTTTAGAAGAACATAAAATCACTGTTATCTTGGCAGATTACTCTTGCATTTTACAAAATATTTCAATTGTAGTCAAAGGCATTAATCAGTAAACCAAGAAAACAAGCTTATCAAAATTCAGAAAACTTTGCCAAGATTTTAACACATTTCAAAATTTCTTAGCACACCCTTATATTGTAAATTTATGCAAATTAATTCACTTTCCACATTTTGTCCTTCATAGTATTCTTTCATTTTCTGGGGGAAAAAATGCCACCTTTCCTTTAGTACAGCTTACAGTAGGTCTTTGTGGTCAAAACTAATTTCATACTAATATTAAAATGTTATTTCTGCTATCATGTGAAGCACTTATGTTTGCTATCTTAAAATTAAGTGATAAAAAATTTTTTTCAGTTCCAGATTTCAATATATAAGTACAAAATGTTATAATCTACACATGGTGAACTCTTAGTCCTAAGACTGTAAAGTAGTGTGGAGATTAAAAAGCACAAGAACCACTGCTTTAGGACAAAAGTACTCTTTAACTTGAAAAACAAAAGCACATACATTTGTATATATCATACTTAGAATATTGTTCTGAGTATAGTCTCAACCACCTATATAGGTAATAACTTCTAACCAAAGTAATATATTCTATTTCATAGCCAAAAATTAGGAGGAATATAATTGAGAATTTTCACATATGAGCATTTTAGCACATTAGTGGACTTTATTCATATACACAGTACAACTTTCCACAATCACACACATTCCTTACATGACCTCACACAATGACAAATTGAAAGTCTTTATTATAACAGCTCAAAGGAATGGACTCTCTATAACATATTCAAAAAGAAAAACTATATTAAGTAAAATCACACTTAGTAATCAATGCTTTGGTATTCTTAAACTTATTTGCATACCCAATAATTATCAATTAATTTTCAACTTGTCATTCCAACTGAATTACATTTCAGATTTTGACTCTAAGTCACATAAAGATCTAAGATGGATCTTGAAGCTAAAGTTAATGCTACTGAAATAAGTCTGAAGAACAATATATTGATAAATTAGGAAGTTTATAATGTTCATAAATATTAATTACCTTATTTTTATACTCATGAGTATTTATGAAAAAGCTAACTAAAATAAATGTAAAACTATATTATATTTAAAACTCATAAAGTAAAGCATAGCTGTCTCTTAAACCAAAATTATCCTTATTCTTGTCAAAGTTTTGATTAATTATACATATTTAGATTCTTAAAATGTTTCAGAGTTAGCTTCTGTAAGAATTTCTTTTAGTCTGGTACTGTCAAAGTATAAGAAATTTAATATTTCATAATTTCTGGGAATTTTAAACAATATTTAAATTACACAAGGCACTTATTTCTATTCAGTTCAGTTCAGTCGCTCAGGCATGTCCAACTCTTTGCAATTCCGTGGACTGCAGCATGGGAGGCCTCGCTGTCCATCACCAACTCCCAGAGTTTATTCAAACTTGTGTCCATTGAGACGGAGATGCCATCCACCCATCTCCTCCACTGTCATCCTTTTCTCTTCCCGCCTTCAATCTTTCCCAGCATCAGGGTCTTTCAACTGAGTCAGTTCCTCTCATAAGGTAGCCAAATTATTGGAGTTTCAGCTTCAACATCAGTCCTTCCAATTAATATTCAGGACTGATTGCCTTTAGGATGAATCCTTGGACTGCAAGGTTGGATCTCCTTGCAGTCCAAGGGACTCGCCAGAGTCTTCAACATGACAGTTTAAAAGCATCAATTCCTCGGCACTCAGCTTTCTTTATAGTCCAACTCTCACATCCATACCTGACTACTGGAAAAAAACAGAGCTTTGACTAGACGGACTTTTGTTGGCAAAGTAATGTCTCTGCTTTTTAATATGCTGTCTAGGTTGGTCACAACTTTTCTTCCAAGAACAAGCATCTTTTAATTTCATGGCTGCAGTCACCATCTGCAGTGATTTTGGAGCCCCCCAAATTAAATCTGTCACTGTTTCCATTGCTTCCCCATCTATTTGCCATGAAGTGATGGAACCAGATGCCATGATCTTAGTTTTCTGAATGTTGAACTTTAAGCCAACTTTTTCACTCTCCTCTTTCACTTTCATCAAGAGACTCTTTAATTCTTCTTCGATTTCTGCCTAAAGGTGGTGTCATCTGCATATCTAAGGTTGTTGATATTTCTCCCGGCAATCTTGATTCCAGCTTGTGCTTCATTCATCACAGTATTTCTCGTGATGTACTCTGCATATATATTAAAAAAGCAGAGTGACAATATACAGCCCATATCCCAATTTGGAAACAGTCTGTTGTTCCATGTCCAGTTCTAACTGTTGCTTTCTGATCTGCATACAGATTTCCCAGGTGTATGGTGGTATTTCCCAGGTGTTTGGGAATACCAGGTAATCTGGTATTCCCATCTCTTGAAGAATTTTCCACAGTTTATTGTGGTCCACACAGTCAAAGGTTTTGGCATAGTCAATAAAGTAGAATTGGATGTTTTTCTGGAACTCTCTTGCCTTTTCAATGATCCAATTTATGTTGGGAATATGATCTGTTTCCTCTGCCTTTTCTAAATCCAGCTTCAACATCTTGAAGGTCATGGTTCAAATACTGTTGAAGGCCATCTTGGAGAATTTTGAGCACTACTTTGCTATCCTGTGAGAAGAGTGCAGTTGTATGGTAGTTTGAGCATTCTTATGCATTGTCTTTCTTTGGGGTTGGAATGAAAACTGACTGTTTCCAGTCCTGTGGCCACTGCTGAGTTTTCCAAATTTGCTGACATATTGAGTGCAGCACTTTCACAGCATCATCTTTCAGGATTTGAAATAGCTCAACTGGAATTCCATCACCTCCACTAGCTTTGTTTGTAGTGATGCTTCCTAAGGCCCACTTGACTTCGTTCTCCAGGATGTCTGGCTCTAGTTGAGTGATCATATCATCGTGATTATTTGGGTCATGAAGATCTTTTTTTGTATAGGTCTGTGCATTCTTGCCAACTCTTCTTAATATCTTCTGCTTCCGTTAGGTCCATACCATTTCTGTCCTTTATTGAGCCCATCTTTCCATGAAATGTTGCCTTGGTATCTCCAATTTTCTTGAACAGATCTCTAGTCTTTCCCCGTCTATTGTTTTCTTCAATTTCTTTGCTTTGATCACTGAGGAAGGCTTTATTATCTCTCCGTGCTATTCTTTGATGCTCTTCATTCAAATGGGTTATATCTTTCCTTTTCTCATTTGCCTTTCGCTTCTCTCATTTTCTCAGCTATTTGTAAGGCCCCTTACAAATACAAATACAAGACAACCATTTTGCCTTTTTGCATTTCTTTTTCTTGGGGATGGTCTTGATCCCTGCCTCCTGTACAATGTCATGAACCATTATCCATAGTTCTTCAGGTACTCTGTCTATCAGATCTAATTTCTTGAATCTATTTCTCACTTTCACTCTGTACTTGTAAGGGGTTTGATTTAAGTCTAGTGGTTTTCCCTGCTTTCTTCAATTTAAGTCTGAATAAGGAATACATGATCTGAGCCACAGTCAGTTCCCAGTCTTGTTTTTGCTGACTGTATAGAGCTTCTCTATCTTTGGCTGCAAAGAATATAGTCAGTCTGATGTGGGTATTGACCATCTGGTGATGTCCATGTGTAGTCTTCTCTTGTCTTGTTGGAAGAGGGTGTTTGCTATGACCAGTGTGTTCTCTTGGCAAAACTCTATTAGCCTTCACCCTGCTTCTTTCTGTATTCCAAGGCCAAATTTGCCTGTTACTCCAGGTGTTTCTTGACTTCCTACTTTTGCATTCCAGTCCCCTACAATGAAAAGGACATCTTTTTGGGTGTTAGTTCTAGGTCTTGTAGGTCTTCATAGAACCATTCAACTTCAGCTTCTTCCACATTACTGGTTGGGGCATAGACTTGGATTACTGTGATATTGAATGGTTTGCCTTGGAAATGAATGGAGATCATTCTGTCGTTTTTGAGATTGTATCCAAGTACTGCATTTTAGATTCTTTTATTGACTATGATGGCTACTCCATTTCTTCTAAGGGATTCTTGCCCACAGTAATAGATGTAATGGTCATCAGAGTTAAATTCACCCATTCCATTCCATTTTAGTTCACTGGTTCCTAAAATGTTGATGTTCACTCTTGGCATCTCTTGTTTGACCACTTCTAATTTGCCTGGATTCATGGACCTAAAATTCCAGCTTCCTATGTAATATTGCTCTTTACATCATCAGACTTTACTTCTATCACCAGTCACATCCACAACTGGGTTTTGTTTTTTCTTTGGCTCCATCCCTTCATTCTTTCTGGAGTTGTTTCTCCACTGATCTCCAGTAGTGTACTGGGGACCTACCAACCTGGGGAGTTCATCTTTCAGTGCTCTATCATTTTGCCTTTTCATACTGTTCATGGGCTTCTCAAGGCAAGAATACTGAAGTGATTTGCCATTCCCTTTTCCAGTGGACGGCGTTTTGTCAGAACTCTCCACAACCCATCCATCTGGGTGGCCCTACATGGCATGGCTCATAGTTTCATTGAGTTAGACAAGGCTGTGGTCCATGTGATCAGATTGGTTTGTTTTCTATGATTCTGGCTTTCAGTCTTTCTGCCTTCTGATGGAGAAGGATAAGAGGCTATAAGCCAATCAAATTGCATTCTTTTAGATTAAAAGACTTTATCAGTCTAATAATACTTTGTAGAGATGGGAAAGTATTTCATATTCATACACAAGAGGTAAAGGCTCTTGTGATTTATGGACATATAGACCAAGAGATGCAGTTTTAATTCTACAATTCAAGAAACACAGAAGAAAAAAATTCACCATTCATAAAAAAGCTCTTTTCCTTCATTTTATGAATGAAATTCTTAATTGGTTTGACCTCAAATTAATCATGCAAACAACAGACTAACAAACCAAATTTCTTCTTTGAGTCTCACTCAATAGCTCATAAATTTTTATAGTTCATTTCAGATCTTCTTCAAATTTTGATGGGCTAACATATCAATAAAGTTATATTAAATTGAAAACACTGTTAAGTCAAAAATGCCTTTAATATACATATGTGACCAAACATCATAAGGTGAGCCTAGCCCACCTTAAACGTGTTCAGAACACTCACAGTAGGCTACAGTTGAGCTAAATCCTAACACAAAGCCTATTTTACAGTAAAGTGTAGAATGCCTCATGTAACTTATTGAAAGCTATACTGAAAATAAAAACAGAATTGTTGTATGGGTACAGGACTATGGTAACCATATCGGTTGTTTACCCTTATGTTTGCATGCATGTTTGCAAGCTGTGGCTTACTGCCACTGCCCATCACCATGAAAGTATTCTACTGCATATTGCTAGCTCAGGAAAAAAAATCAAAATTTGAAAATTTTTAATGAATGTATATTGTTTTCATAAAATTATTAAGTTGAAAATGTGTTAAGTTGAACTATCGTTAAGTCAGGAATCTTCTGTACATCTGTTGTTGACCATTAAATGGTCAGATCATAAAATGAAATTCCCAATCAATGTTGCTACCAATGGGGTAAAAACATCAGATGTGTGAAACAAACCAAAATCTAAAAGAAAACACAATGTCAGTGGAGAGGGAAAAAAGAAAGAAATGAAAACAAAATCTAGAGAAATATCAAAGTTATTTTACTATTTGTATTTTACCCCAGAGAACCAAGAAAATCTATACCTGAGCTCAAACTGCTCCTGAAAAATCCTTGTCTGACAACGTATTTACCTGTTCTTATCAAGCGAATTAATTTGGTATCTTGATGGATGAATTCAGAAGTCATACACAGTATTTTTTTTTTAAATAAAGGCATGTCAAAGATTTTACTTAGTTTATAAAGTAATAAAAAAGACTGATAAGACATTATAGCTGGTTCAAAGGAAAATTAAAAGAAATACACACACATATAGGCAAATAAAGTAAGCTGGAATAAATTTATAAATACATGCAAAATGAATTTATCTCTAGAGCAAGAATCAATTAGATGTCTCTGATAAAATTAACTTCTATAGAGAATTATTTGCTTTGTTATAAGTTTCTACACTTACAGAGTTGTCAAAGATCTCAAAATCACTGAAAGACTGAGATAAGCCATGGGGCACCTAGATAGGACATCTATGATCTTTTTTGTCCATTTAAATTTTTTCATATATTTTTCTTACACTTTTGGCGTAAAGTACATTTTTGGTACTATTGAGTAGAGCACCTATTTCTAAATTGTTCAGGGCCATTATGAGGTTTCTTATTATAAACCAAAAAGCTAAAATATAAATGTGATATAAGAGCTTAATGGTAAAGAATTCACCAGCAATGCAGGAGACACAGGAAACGTGGGCTTGATTCTTGGTTTGGGAAGATCCCCTGGAGGAAGAAATGGTAACACACTCCAGGATTCTTGCTTGGAAAATCCCATGGACAGAGGAGGCTGGCAGGCTATGGTCCGTAGGGTCACAAAGAGTCAAACACGGCTAAGTGACAGAGCAGCAGCAGCAGCAGTAAATGTGATGATAATTATAAACTTAAAATCAGACCCTAAATTGTCCTGCATTCTCAGGTTCTCTCCAACCTCTGAACATACTGAGAATCTAAGCTTTTTCCCTGTAGCATAACAAGTCCCCCACACTTTTTTGTTCTTCACACCTATTCTTTGTTCTCCACTTGACCTTACAGAAAACTGAAGAAGAAAGAAAACAAACCAACATACAAATTTACAAGAGTAAATACTTGGGATCTTTGGAGAGAAAATATTTCTTTGGCTTGATGAGTAGTGTTGTCAGTTAAAGTAGAGCCAAAGGTTATGAGTTACCACTTTGATAACTACTTCGAATAAAAGATATAGGTCTGTATAAACAACATACATTTTTATGCAAATAAACCTGATGAACTATTAAGAATTAAGTCTAAATTGTATTCACTTATAAAGATTAAATTTCTCTTTAAGAACAGATTAGCATATATAGTTGTTAATCAATTCTATAAGGTAGGAATAAACAAAAGAAATCAAACAATATTAAGGTAGGAATAAACAAAAGAAATCAAACAATATTAAGGATAGAGAAAAATAGGAAATCTAAAGTTCAGTGTGTTTAATCTTGACTTTCAAAATGAAACAGCTGTTCCCATGAAAGTCTTAAAATGAAATATTAAAGATAATAAAATTGCAATGATTTTGCTGTAGTGGTTATGATACACTTTCCTTTAAATACAAATATGCTGCTATTCCAATTAAATTTAGGACACAAAGTCACATCATAATGTCACTGCTGAATTTAAGGAATCTGTAAGGCTATCATGTCAGGAAAACTAAAAGGCAGTGTGTGGATATTATGATTTAATGCCCTTTGCCACTGGGAATTCCTGGGGCTCAAAGTAATAATGTCTTACACTTTAATGTGCAGTGAAGTGAGTGCTGTGTTAATCTTCACAGGAAGTTCAATTCCTTTGAGAGGATAAGGAGAAAATATCAACTGTATTAACATCAGAAAATTATTAAGTAACATTAGAAGATCATATGGATGTTTAATATTGTATATTTATCTTTTTTTTTTTTTTACTATTTACACTATTGTAAACCAAAACTATTGATTGATGTTCAGTTTAACATTAAAATTTTAAAAGAGTTTTTTCAACTCAAAATGTAAACATATACTTGTAAATTCTTTATAAGTATATTGTCATGTTTTATAGGCAATTTTTAAAAATTATCTTTAGTTGATTTATTTTGGTTTAATTTGGCTTAATGTCAAATGAGAGTAGATGGATATCTTCAGATATCTGTATTTCTTGCAGGAGGATATCAAGTTAAAGCTTATCTTTCAAAATGTGTAACTGCATGCTCAGTCACGTCTGACTCTGAAGGCCCCATGGACTACAGCCTGCCAGGTTTCTCTGTCCATGCAGTTCCCCAGGCAAGAATACGGAAGCGGGTTGCCATGCCCTCCTTCAGGGGATCTTCCTGACCCAGGGATCAAGCCTATGTCTCCTGCATCTCCTGCATTGCAGGTGGATTCTTTACCTCTGAGCCACTGGGGAAGCCTTGCAGGATACATAGTGAAACAGTAACAAAGGCATAATTACATAATCCATGGTATCCTTTTATTAAGCCCTTAAAACTTTATTGTGTTCCCAGGTTTTAATCTTAGAGAGAAGGAAGGCATTTTGCTATGTGGTGGGAAGTTACAAGAGGTGTCTATTTAACCTTCTTATCATTGGAGCAGCTTTGTTGTTCAGTCCCTCAGTCCTGTTAGACTCTTTGCAACCCCATGGACTGCAGCACGCCAGGCATCACCAACTCCTGGAGTTCACTCAAACTCATGTCCATTGAGTCAGTGATGCCATCCAACCATCTCATCCTCGGTCATCCCCTTCTCCTCCTGCCCTCCATCTTTTCCAGCATCAGGGTCTTTTCCACTCTTCGCATCATGTGGTCAAAGCACTGGAGCTTCAACTTCAGCATCAATATTTCAAATGAGTATTCAGGGTTGATTTCCTTTAGGATTAACTGGTTTGATATCCTCACAGTCCAAGGGACTTTTAAGAGTCTTCTCCAACTAGTGACTGCAATTTTCCCTTATGAGAGAGGATTTGCAAATAATTCACTTATACCTGATTCTAGAATATTCTGAACTTTATAAACTCTACAGAAGTCACGTGAAGTGATTCTGTTCTAACTCAAAACTAATAATGGGATTTTTTTTAACTAAAAGCAAAATACTGAGACCATATAATTAGCTACTATCTTGAGAAAATCTTATGGAATCTGCTTTTGCTTTTTTAAAATGATTATTTTTTTTGAAAAAAATTAAGATAGTTAAAACTTTGCTCTATTGTCAGATATTTTTGAATTTTACTTATATCTTTTTTCTTCCTTTTGCCCACAAATTTGGATCTGGATAATATTAATCATCATGCTTAAATAATTTAAATTATTTTTATACTTTTGTTATTATGCATAAAGAATGTAATAGTTAGTAATGCCACTTAAATTAGTTCCATGAAAAGAGTTTATAAATTCTAGAAGCATTGCATGAGAATTTTGTGAGATGTTCCAAATAACATGATATTATTTGAATATAGATTTTGCATTTGTAAACGTAATTTTTAAAATGTTGTAAAGTTAAAAAATAAAATAAAATTTAAAAAATAATAAAAAAAATGTTAAAAAAAAATGCTATGATGAGCTGTTAACTAGCTCTATGGAAAGACCCATGTGGAAAGGAATTAATCTCTCCTGCCAACAACCATGGAGGAATTGAGCTCTCCCGCTGAAAGCTGTGTTATGGGTTGAACATAATACATTTTGGGGGTGCTGCCCAAGTTCATTTGCTGATATTTTAACTTCCAGTTTCTCAGAATGTGACCTTATTTGAAAATAGATTAATTGAAGACAAAATTAGTTAAAAATTAGGTCATTAAGATAAGACAATGTCCAATATTACTGGCATCCATATAAAAAGGAGACATTTGAACACAGAAATAGTAAAGGGAAGACAGTGTAA
Source organism: Bos indicus x Bos taurus (assembly GCF_003369695.1). Taxonomy (NCBI): domain Eukaryota; kingdom Metazoa; phylum Chordata; class Mammalia; order Artiodactyla; family Bovidae; genus Bos; species Bos indicus x Bos taurus. The sequence continues at coordinate 41,157,458 of NC_040078.1, read as the reverse complement.
TAGACACAGGGAGATGATGCCTTTTACAAGCCAAGGACAGATGTGAAACAAATCCCAAATCTGCCAGTACATCAAATGTGAACTCCTAGCCTCCAGAACTATTAAACAATGAACTCCTGCTGGCACTTTGTTATAACAGCCCTGGGAAAGTAAATGCATTAAGTGGGACAATAGTTTCAAGGTGAAATGAGGAATTGATTACAGTAAATATGTTCATCCACACATTTGTTTCATATGATCACTTTGGTGATTTTTGAAAATAACTTTAAAGTCTAAATGAAAGTCTGAAAATATAAGATAGCTCTAAGATAGCTCACATTCTGTGATATAATTAATGTAAAAAATTCTTTATATTTTCATCTCTGCTTATTTGTGTTTTTATTTTTCACATACAGGAATCATTGTAAACAAATGATATTCAGATTATGCAAAAGTTTAGGGAAAGAACATTCCAAGTTCTTGTGCATGAAATACTTATGCTCAGTAGATAGAATTAAATCTTCCTTACAGGAAAAATATTAGGCAATGGTAGCCTTCAGCAGTAGTAATTTATACTCTAAAATTTTATGAGTTGCTTACTGGCTTTATTATTTAGAAAACAAAATCCATACTTGCTATAGAAACTTCTATAGTCACTTTTATTTAATAAATTTTAAGAGTACAGCATATGGCTGAACTGTGATATCAACCACAAAGGATCCTTTAAAATGCATTTTATTCTAAAATGTGTATCAGATATTACTTAATTCAATTCAGTAAGCATTTTTTGAGAATAATACTTCACCAGATTTTGTCCCTAGTTTCAGTTTCATGTATAGGTAAATAATACTTTAAGAATGCTATTTTTTTTCCAGTATTTCTTAAGTCAGGCTTCTTTCTATTAATGAAGTAACTAAGCTTTTCCTATTTCAGAAAGGGTGTTTATGAGCAGAAAAAAAATTATAGAGTCTAGGGTGTTGACCAAGAAGGAAGAAATCATGAGATAGACAATATCTTTTAATTTATTTATTTTTAATTGGAGGAAAATTGCTTTCCAATCATCAGCATGAATCAGCTAAAGGTAGACATATGCCCCTTCCATCTTGAATATCTCTCCCAGCTCCCCACCCATCCCTCAGACAACCCCTCTAGGTTGTCACAGAACACTGTGTTGAACTCCCTGCATCATACAGGAAATTCCACTAGCTATCTATTTTACATATGGTAATGTGTGTCTTTCAATTCTACTTTCTCAATTCATCCTACCCTCTCCTTCCACGTTGTATACACAAGTCTGTTCTCTATGTATGTGTCTCTATTGCTGCCCTACAAATAGGTTAATCAGTAATATTTTCTTTAGATTCCTTATATATGAGTTAAATACAATATTTGTTTTTCTCTTTCTGACTTACTTCACTCTGTATAACAGGCTCTAGGTTCATCCACCCCACTAGAACTGACTCAAATTGTTCCTTTTTATGGCTCAATAATATTCTATTGTATATATGTACAATAACTTCTTTATTTATTCAACTGTCGATGGACACCTAGGTTGCTTCCATGTCCTGACTATTGTAAATAGTGCTGTAGTGAACACTGGGGCCACAGTCAGTTCCTGGTCTTGTTTTTGCTGACTGTACAGAGCTTCTCCATCTTTGACTGCAAAGAATATAATCAATCTGATTTCGATGTTGACCATCTGGTGATGTCAATGTGTAGAGTCTCTCTTGTGTTGTTTAAAGAAGGTGTTTGCTATAACCAGTGTGTTCTCTTGGCAAAACTCTATTAGCCTTCACCCTGCTTCATTCTGTACTCCAAGGCCAAATTTGGCTGTTATTCCAGGTGTTTCTTCACTCCATACTTTTGCATTCCAGCCCCCTATAATGAAAAGGACATCTTTTTTGGGTGTTAGTTCTAAAAGGTCTTGTGGGCCTTCATAGAACCGTTCAACTTCAGCTTCTTCAGCATTACTGGTCAGGGCATAGACTTGGATTACCATGATATTGAATGGTTTGCCTTGGAAAAGAACAAAGATCATTCTGTCATTTTTGAAATTGCCTCCAAGTACTGCATTTCAGACTCTTTTGTTGACTATGATGGCTATTCCATTTCTTCTAAGGGATTCCTGCCCACAGTAGTAGATATAATGGTCATCTGAGTTAAATTCACCCATTCCAGTCCATCTTAGTTCACTGATTCCTAGAATGTCTACATTCACTCTTGCCATCTCCTCTTTGATTACATTCAATTTGCCTTGATTCATGGACCTAACATTCCAGGTTCCTATGCAATATTGATTTTACAGCATCAGACCTTGCTTCTATCAACAGTCACATCCACAACTGGCTGTTGTTTTTGCTTTGGCCCCATCCTTTCATTCTTTCTGGAGTTATTTTTCTACTGATCTCCAGTAGCATATTGGGCACCTAAAGACCTGGGGAGTTCATCTTTCAGATCATGAAATCCTTATTGCCAAATTCAGACTTACATTGAAGAAAGTAGGGAAAACCACTAGACCATTCAGGCATGACCGAAATCAAATCCCTTATGATTGTACAGTGAAAGTGAGAAATAGATTTAAGGGACTAGATCTGATAGACAGAGTACCTGATGAACTATGGATGGAGGTTCGTGACATTGTACAGGAGACAGGGAGTAAGACCATTCCCAAAAAAAGAAATGCTAAAAAAGCAAAATGGCTGCCTGAGGAAGTCTTACAAATAGCTGTGAAAAGAAGAGAAGCCAAAAGCAAAGAAGAAAAGGAAAGGTATACCCATTTGAATGCAGAGTTCCAAAGAATAGCAAGGAGAGATTAAAAAGCCTTCCTCAGTGATCAATGCAAACAAATAGAGGAAAACAAAACAATGGGAAAGACTAGAGATCTCTTCGAGAAAATTAGAGATATGAAGGGAACATTTCATGCAAAGATGGGCTCAATAAAGGACAGAAATGGGAGGGACCTAACAGAAGCAGAAGATATTAAGAAGAGGTGGCAAGAATACACAGAAGAACTGTACAAAAAAGATCTTCATGACCCAGATAACCATGATGGTTAACCATGATCACTCACAGTCACCTAGAGCCAGACATCCTGGAATATGAAGTCAAATGGGCCTTAGGAATCATTAGTACAAACAAAGCCAGTGGAGGTGATTGAATTCCAGTTGAGCTATTTCAAATACTGAATGATGATGCTGTTAAAGTGCTGCACTCGATATGCCAGCAGATTTGGAAAACTCAGCAGTGGCCACAGGACTGTAAAAGGTCAGTTTTCATCCCAATCCCAAATAAAGGCAATGCCAAAGAATGCTCAAACTACCACACAATTGCACTCATCTCACATACTTGTAAAGTAATGCTCAAAATTCTCCAAGCTAGGCTTCAGCAATATGTGAACTGTGAATTTCCAGATGTTCCAGCTGGTTTTAGAAAAGGCAGAGGAACCAGAGATCAAATTGCCAACATCTGCTGGATCATCAAGAAAGCAAGAGTGTTCCAGAAAAACATCTGGAACTTCTGCTTTATTGACTATGCCAAAGCTGTTGACTGTGTGGATAACAATACACTATGGAAAATTCTGAAAGAGATGGGAATACCAGACCACCTGACCTGCCTCTTGAGAAATCTGTATGCAGATCAGTATGCAACAGTTAGAAGCAGACCTGGAACAATGGACTGGTTCTAAATCAGGAAAAGAGTACATCAAGGCTGTATATGCTCACCCTGCTTATTTAACTTATATGCAGAGTACATCATGAGAAACACTGGGCTGGAAGAAGCACAAGCTGTAATCAAGATTGCTGGGAGTAATATCAATAACCTAAGATATGCAGATGACACTACCGTTATGGCAGAAAGTGTAGAAGAACTAAAAAGCCTCTTGATGAAAGTTAAAGAGGAGAGTGAAAAAGTTGGCTTAAAGCTCAACATTCAGAAAACTAAGATCATGGACTTCGGTCCCATCACTTCATGGCAAATAGATGGGGAAACAGTGGAAACAATGGCAGACTTTATTTTTTTGGGCCTGAAGTACTGCAGATGGTGATTGCAGCCATGAAATTAAAAGACGGCTACTCCTTGGAAGAAAAGTTATGCCCAACCTAGACAGCATATTAAAAAGCAGAGACATTACTTTGTTAACAAAGGTCCGTCTAGTCAAGGCTATTGTTTTCCAGTAGGCATGTATCAATGTGAGAGTTGGACTATAAAGAAAGCTGAACACCAAAGAATTGGTGCTCTTGAACTGTGATGTTGGAGAAGACTCTTGAGAGTCCCTTGGACTGCAAGGAGATCCATCCATCCATCTTAAAGGAGGTCAGTCCTGTGTGTTCATGTTGAAGCTGAAACTCTAATACTTTGGCCACCTGATATGAGGAGCTGACTCATTTGAAAAGACCCTGATGCTGGGAACGATTGAGGGCAAAAGGAGAAGGAGATGACAGAAAATGAGATGGTTGGATGGCATCATCAACTCAATGAACATGAGTTTGGGTAAACTCTGGGAGTTGGTGATGGACAGAGGGGCCTGACATGCTGCAATTTGTGGGGTTGTAAAGAGTCAGACATGACTAAGTGACTGAACTGACTGAACATTGGGGCACAAATTTCTTTTAGAATTGTGGTTTTCAAAGAGTATATCCCCAGTAGTGGGATTCCTGGTCATATGATAGTTTTATTCCTAGTTTTTATTTTTTATTTTTTAAAGAAATCTCCATACTGGTCTTCTCCATAGTAGCTGTATCAATTTACATTCCCACCAACATTGCAAAAGGGTTCCTTTTCTCTACACCCTCTCCAGCATTTATTGTTTGTAGATTTTTTGATGATGACCAAAGACCTATGTAAGGTGATACCGCATTGCATTTTTGATTTGCATTTCTATAATAATAAACAATGTTGATCATTTTTTCTTGTATTTGTTAGCCATCTGTAAGTCTTTTTTGAAGAAATGTTTGTCTAGGTCTTTTGCCCATTTTTTTTATTGGATTGTTTGATTTTCTGCTATTGAACTCCTTGTATATTTTTTTGGATTAATCCTTTGTCAATTGCTTCATTTGCAGTTATTTTCTCCCATTCTGAGGATTGACTTTTCATCTTGTTTGTGGTTTCCTTTGCTGTGCAAGCTTTTAGGTTTATTTAGGTCCCATTTGTTTATTTTTGTTTTTATTTCCATCACTTCAGGAGGGATCATAGATGATCTTGCTGTGATTTATGTCACAGAATGTTCTGCTTATTTTTTCCTTAAGAGTTTTACAGTTTCTGGTTTTACATTTAGATCTTTGATCCATTTGAGTTTATTTTTGTGTATGGTGGCAGGAAGCGTTCTAATTTCATTCTGTTACAGGTATCTGTTTGGTTTCCTAGCACCATTTATTGAAGAGACTGTCTTTTCTCCATTGTGTATTCTTGCCTTCTTTGTCAAAGATAAGGTGTCCATATGTGGGTTTATTTCTGGACTTTCTATCTTGTTTCATTGGTCTACATGTTTGGTATTGTGCCAGTACCATACTGTCTTGATGTCTGTAACTTTGTAGTATAATCTGAAGTCATGAAGGTTGATTCTTCCAGCTCCATTTTTCTTTCTCAATATTGCTTTGATGACTCAGGGGCTTTTGTGTTTCCATACAAATTGTGAAATGTTTTGTTCTAGTTTTGTGAAAAATGCCATTGGTATTTTGACAGGGATTACATTGAATCTATAGATTGCTTTGGTTAGTACAGTCATTTTCACAATATTGATTATTCCAATCCAAGAACATCTGTTTGTGTCATCTTGCATTTTTTCATTAGTGTTTTATAGTTTTCTGTATGCTGCTAAGTCACTTCAGTCGTGTCCGACTCTGTGTGACCCCATAGACGGCAGCCCACCAGGCTCCCCCATCCCTGGGATTCTCCAGGCAAGAACACTGGAGTGGGTTGCCATTTCCTTCTCCACTGCATGAAAGTGAAAAGTGAATGTGAAGTTGTTCAGTCATGTCTGACTCTTAGGGACCCCATGGACTGCAGCCTACTAGGCTCCTCCATCCATGGGATTTTCCACTGCTCTAATATTTCCTTGTACTGTATAGACCATGGGGTCACAGAGAGTCAGACACGACGGAGCAACTTTCACTTTCATTGCTTCCTTCATTTCTTTTTCATTTATTTCTGTATTTCTGCTCTGATCTTTATTATTTTTTTCCTTCTACTAACCTTGTTTTTTTTTTTTTTTTTCCTTCATTCTTCTTTTTGCAGTTTCTTTAGGTGTAAGCTTAGGTTGTCTATTCAATGCTTTTCTTGTTCTTTGAGGTAGAATTGTATTGCTATAAACTTCCCCTTTAGAACTGCTTTTGCTGCATCCCATAATTTTTCAATCATCATTTCTCCTTGTCATTTGTTTCTAGGTATTTTTTATTTTCCTTGTTATTTCTTCAGTAATTGGTTTTTTATTTAGAAAGGTATTGTTTAATATACATATATTTGTGCTTTTTTTTTTTTTTACAGTTTTTTCTGTTATTGATATAAAAAGTCATTATTAACCTTCAATATATTTGCTGAAGAAATCTTTCAAATATATAAGCCTTTATGTATCTTCTAAGCCTTAGAATTTAAATGCACTGATATTTATTATCCCTGTTAGCTCTTGAAATGACCAATAAAATATGACCATTAGTATTTTTAGTCTACATGATAGAATGAGTCTTACTAAAGTTGTTAATAATAAATTGAAGCTGGATTTTTTTTTTTTCCTGTGAGCTGTTTTCTGAGTATCTGCTTTGTGCTAGGCACCGGGAAGCAAAGGTGAGTAAGATGTGATTTCCTATCACCTGTACCTTAGACCACACTCTCAAATACTGAAATATTACCCCTTTTCAAGAATCTAGCCTGCGACTTAACTTATTCTGCTCCTTGCTTACTCCTGGAGTCTGGAGGTCCTAGCCTGCTATAAACTTCAGATCAGAAAGATAGGTATGATATTCTGTCCATTTTCCCTAATAGTATCTAATTTAATCAAGCTTATATGCATACTATCTAGAGCTTCTGTGCTGGGTAATAATGATTCTTAAGTTTTCCTACTCACAGCCTATTATCGCAGGTCCTCTCATGCACTAATCCCTCTAAAAAACTGCATTCAAAATTAAACCACAGACTTCAAGTTCCTCATCTATTTTCCAAATAATAAACATTTGCTTCCCACTGCTTTTGAGAAAGAAATCTAAGTCTATAGGTATATTAGCAAGTTTTCATTAAATAAACAGAACACTAAACGTGAGTAGGGAAAAATCATCATAATGAGCCCCTCCCTTGCTTTTTTGAAACACTTAAACATTTTGACATTGGTATACTTGTTCAGAGACTTAGAGGATCCACAGGATTGAGTCAGTATTGATGAAAACTTGTCAGAATTATTTTCCAGTTCGGTGTTCCCATTCAACTTTTGCCCCATTTGGTCATGTGCAGTCATTCTTGCATTGCTGTCATTTCTTCTTCTTATTTTTTTTTTCCATCTAGACAGAGATAAGCTTCTTCTCTGAAAAAGAATTTATTTGGTCAGTTTAAATTCTTTCAAAAAATCAGCTAGCAGTTTATTTTTGGCTTGAACTGATACACGTTGCTTAGTTCTTAGCAAAATATATAACATGGAATTGGCAATGAGGACTCTGCCCATATCCCTGATGAAAATGTAGAATCATGGCAGTAAGATTTTTTTACATAAAGCTCTTAATTTTGCACCCCAGTAGAGACTACATGGTGGTGGTGGTGGTTTAGTCTCTAAGTTGTGTCTGACTCTTGCAACCCCATGCACTGTAGCTCGCCAGGCTCCTCTGTCCATGGGATTTTCCAGGCAAAAATACTGGAGTGGATAGCAATTTCCTTCTCCAGGGGATCTTCCCAACCCAAGAATCGAACCAAGGTCTCCTGCATTGCAGGCAGATTCTTTACCGACTGAGCTATGAGGGGAGCCCAGAGACTACATAGGAACATACAAATGGCCTATGTAATAATGTATAGAATCTTTACAGTTACACACTGTATTGAAACATGAGAGAGAAAGAGATTTAAATTACTATAGTCCAAAAACTGCTTGGAGCCAAGTGGTATAGTGATGACAGAAGCAAAAAAGCTAATTTAGGTATTACAGCAACCCTTGATCTTAAACAGGGCAATGACAGACCATGATAGGAATATCAGCACTGTATTTGGCTGACTTTCTAAATTATAGCCAATACCATTTTGGATCAAAGTAGATCAGGAGCAATAGTATGATTCTCATTCTTATGTATGGTATGAGACTGGGAAAATAGCCAGGGGACAATGCATCCTTGTGCAGACAAAACATCTCTGAAATGTATATTACCTCTTTAGAGGGAGGATGTGACAAAAAGTGAAATCTTCTTTGTACTTTGAAAGAAGAGTGGGCATGAAGAAATCAATTAATTGCTTAAAGGTGATAATGAAACTCATCCTGAAGCAGTCAGCTACAGATTGAATCAGTCTGGAAAGAATGGCAGCCAACAGAAAATGTTATTCTTTGGTTTCCTTGGGCTTATACATTTTAGTTTCAGCAAATAAAATGAAATTATCAAGGTGAAAGCATTCAAGGATAGCTAAGAATGTAAATGATAGGATTCAGTATTCATTGTCAAGGTGAAAGAGTCACTTACTAATGACTTTTCTTTTCTGTCTTATTTTTTTAATGAGGCCGTATGTGATAATAGGGAAAATGAGTTGTTTCTGTTTGTGTTCTCCTTTGAACTTATTTTCCCCCCATTCTTGGTAAAATCTTGGATAGAGTATATTCCAGTTTAATCAGTGTCAATAATAACACTCTGAAATTAACCAAACTTTACTCAAACACGCATAAGCAGTTTATATTTGGGAGATTAATAAACTGATTATTAAATTAAATATAATTTATTATTCAGTTTAAATACAACCAACCATTTATGTTTTATTACATTTTATTATAAAATCATAGTATTATTTCAGGATCACTATATTTAACATAAAATAGTTGTTGTTCTCGTTCAGTTGCTAAGTTGTGTCTGAATCTTTGTGAGCCCAAGGACTGCAGCACACCAGGATTCCCTGTCCTCTGCTGTCTCCCAGAGTGTACTCAAACTCATGTCCTTTGAGTCAGTGATGCCATCTAACCATCTCATCTTCTGTCGCCCCTTTCTCTTCCTGCCCTCAATCTTTCCCAGCATCAGGGTCCTTTTCAATGAGTCGATTTTTTGCATCAGGTGACCAAAATATTGGAGTTCCAGCTTCAGCATCAGTCCTTTCAGTGGTTAATTCAGGGTTGATTTTCTTTAGGGTTGACTGGTTTGGTCTTCTTGCAGTCCAAGGGACTCTCAAGAGTCTTCTCTAGCACCACGGTTTGAAAGCATCAATTGTTTGGCACTCAGCCTTCTTTATGTCTCAACTCTCACATCCATACATGACTACTGGGAAAATTATAGCTTTGATTATATAGACATTCGTTGACAAAGTGATGTCCCTGCTTTTTGATATGCTGTCTAGATTTGTCATAGTTTTCCTTCCAAGAAGCAAGCATGTTTTGATTTTATGGTTTCAGTCACCATCAACAGTGATTTTTGAACCCAGGAAAATAAAATCTATCACTGTTTCCACATTTCCCCAATCTATTTGCCATGAAGTGATAAGACTGATGCCATAATCATAGTTTTCTGAATGTTGAGTTTAAGTCAACTTTTGCACTCTTCATCAAGAGACTCTTTAGTTCTTCTTTGCTTTCTACCATTAGAATGGTATCATCTGCATATCTGAGGTTGTTGATATTTCTCCCAGCAGTCTTGATTCCAGCTTGTGATTCATCCAGCCCAGCATTTCACATGATACACTCTGAGTAGAAGTTAAATAAGCAGCCTTGACACACTCCTTTCCCAGTTTTGAACCAGTCCATTGTTCCATGTCCAGTTCTAACTTTTGTTTCTTGTCCTATATACAAATTTCTCAGGAGGCAGGTAACGTGGTCTGGTATTCCCATCTCTTTAAGAATTTTCCACAGTTTGTTGTGATCCACACAGTCAAAGCTTAAGATCTTAGCTTACTTAATGAAGCAAAACCTGATGTTTTCTTCTGAAATTTTCTTGCTTTTTTTTATGATCCAAAAGATGTTGGCAGTTTGATCTTTGGTTCCTCTGCCTTTTCTAAATCTGGCTTATACACCTAGAAATTCTTGGTTCATGTATTGTTGAAGTCTAGCTTGAAGGATTTTGAGCATTGCCTTCCTAATATGTGAAATAAGCACAATTGTCTTGTATTTTAAACATCTTTTGGCATTGCCTTTCTTTGGGATTGGGATGAAAACTGACCTTTTCCAGTCCTGTGGCCATAAAATTGCATTATTACTAAAGTGAAGTTACATCAATAATCAATTTTTTGTGTTTTTTCTTTCTTTAGAATTTAGTATCTATCCTTTCCTCTTAGAAATAAAAAATAAATGATTATATATAAACATTGTTTGAGTGTATATATTATAAAAGGTTATTTTCTACTTTCTAATATTCTATACTTACAGAATATTTTTTTAAACTATATATGTGTCATAGCCTTGCATCAACATTTTCTTAAATAAAAGGTTGACTCCAATTGTTTTCAAGCTGTGTTAAAAATTACTTTGCACCAGGCAAATTTGTATATATATATATATATATATATATCAAAATTATCAAAACTGGCACAGTAAATGAAAACTACTTACTCAAAATAATATTTTCTTAGTTTCTTCCCTTATGAATCTGCCTCTCAAATATCAGTGGCTGAGTTTTAATGCTATTTTTTTTTTTAGTGTTTATTTAAATGTGTCTTTTTTAAATGAGGTTTAGGTAATTGTTCTTCAAAAGTCTCCATGAGGACTTCTGCACTCAAAAAAATCCCCAACATGTGTGCTACACTCTTTATCTGGTTTCCTATAGTTCTCCTTAAGCCTGGCTCCTGATTCCTCTCACCTGTCTAGGACCCAATCCCAGGTAAAGACTGCTGTCTCTGACTGCCTGTGGGAAACCCATTCATCTACATTGCCATGCTAAAAAATGGGAATGCATGCTTTCTCCATTATCTTTTATCCTCAAACAGCCATCACTAGAAGTTCTATATTATCTCTCAAATTCATAATCCTCAGGGCAAGTACACACCAGTTATATGTTTATCCCCAAACCCCAGATTCAATACTAAGCTCCTTCAGATACTTTTATCATGCCTTACTCTTACTGCCACACTAGGCTTGGGCTACAAAGTTTTGCACAAAATATTTGTCCCTCTATTTTATAAATTTCTTCAAGTTTCCAATGACTAGGTTTGGGAAGGAACATTCTTTCTTTCCTTCATGAAAAAAAAATAGAGAAATTCTTCATATTCCTCATAAAACCAAATCCCAGTAATACTTACTTAACTTTTTTTCCAAGTATAATTTTTTGTTGTTGTTGGTTTTTTGCTTATATAAAGGATTGGATTACTAAGTAAATGTCACATGATGTTTACCAGTTCTTATTGGGAAAGTATCTGACTTAATTTGGAAGAGAGGGAAATTTAATTCCCCCTTTCCCCTCTATTTGTCCCTCTAGATAAAATTTTGACTCACAAAGTCTCAACTGAAATTACCTTATATATTAATGGAATATGATTCATTTTGACTTACCATTCAGCCAATTATTATAATTTAGCTAGAGCATTTTAATGATAACTTGGACAAGTTATTAAGTTCTCACCATGTTTTTAGCATGATACTAGGTCAAATGGAAAAGTAGAACATGGTGATGCTTCATTTGGAGAGTCAATATTTAAACATATAATTCAACAATTACAGGAAAAAACAAAGACAAATACTATTACTATAGGCATACTAAGAGTAATTTAATGTTTGAAGAAGACTAGAAAGAATGTAGACTACTATAATCACAAAAATATTTGAAGTTAGCTTAGACCTTGAAAGATACAGAGAAACCTGGGCAAGTACAAAGGATAGATTAATTCTGAAGCTGTGGGAATGGCAAAGCAGTGGAGTTGGCAGACGTGGCACATAGACATAGAGGAGAGTAACTTGACTAAATTCCAATAAGAATATTGAAAAATAATAGGAGGTATAATTTTGAAGAGGAAAGAAAGAGTGAGACCTATTAGAGGAGATACTAATTAACATAAAAATAACTTGATAGAGCCATTAGAGTACTTAACTTATAGGAAGTACAGAAAAGTGACAATATAAGGAATGATCAGCTAATTTCCTAGGTATATTCTCACAAAATTAAGGAAAGAAATTAACTAGGCAATTAAAACCACAATGACCATACTCTGCTGAGCATATATTAAGTAAAAACAGTGGCAGATAAGGTGAGACATATGAAAAATATATGGTAATAATCGCCTTCAATGAGTTTATGTATTCTAAGTGATATTGCTGTTGTTTAGTCATGTCCAACTCCTTGTGACCCTGTGGACTGCAGTATGCCAGGCTTCCCTGCCTTCACTATCTCCTGGAGCTTGTCCAAGCTCATGTCCATTGAGTCAGTGATCCCATCCAACTATCCTGTACTCTGTCATCCCCTTCTCCTGCCTTCAATCTTTTGCATCATCAGAGCCTTTTCCAATGAGTTGGCTCTTTGGGTCAGGTGACCAAAATATTGGAGCTTCAGCTTCAGCATCATCCTTCCAATGAAGATTCAGAGTTGATTTCCCTTAAGATTGACTGGTTTGTTCTCCTTGCTGTCCATGGGACTCTTAGGAGTCTTCTCAAGCACTATAGTTTAAAAGCATCAATTCTTTGGTGCTCAACCTTCTTTATGGTCCATAAAGTCCATATGGTCTCACATCCATATGTGACTACTGGAGAAAACATAGCTCTGATTACATGGACATTTGTTGGTAAAGTAACGTCTCTGCTTTCTAATATGCTGTCTAGGTTTGCCATACATTTCTTTCCAAGGAGCAAGTATCTTTTAATTTCATTGCTGCTGTCACCATCCACAGTGATTTTGGAGCCCAAGAAAATAAAATCTGTCACTGTTTCAACATTTTCCCCATCTATATACCATGAAGTTAGGGGACCAGATCCCATGATCTTAGTTTTTTGAATGTTGAGTTTTATGCCACCTTTTTTATTCTCTTCTTTCCCTTTTATCAAGAAGCTCTTTTGTTCCTCTTTGCTTTCTGCTTTAAAGATAGTGTCATCTGCATATCTTAGGCTGTTGATATTTCTCCCAGCAATCTTGATTCCACCATGTGACACATCCAACCTAGCATTTCACATGATCTACTCTGCATATAAGTTAAATAAAAAGGGTGACAATATACAGCCTTGACACTCCTTTCCTGATTTGGAAACAGTCTGTTGTTTCATGTTCGGTTCTAACAGTTACTTCTTGAACTGCATACAGATTTCTCAAGAGGCAAGTCAGGTGGTCTGGTATTCTCATCTCTTTAAGAATTTTCCAGTTTGTTGTGATCCACACAATTAAAGACTTTAGCATAGTCAATGAAGCAGAAGTGGATGATTTTCTGGAACTCTCTGACTTTTTCTGTGATCCAACTGATACAGGCAATTTGATCTCTGGGTCCTCTGCCTTTTCTAAATCCAGCTTGAATATCTGGAAGTTCTCAGTTCATGTACTATTGAAGCCTGGCTTGGAGAATTTTGAGCATGACCTTGCTAGCATGTGAAATGAGTGGAATTGTGTAGTAGTTTGAATTTTTCTTTGGCATTGCCATTCTTTGATATTGAAATGAAAACTGAACTTTTCCAGTTCTAAGGACACTGCTGAATTTTCCAAATTTGCTGATATATTGAGTGCAGCACTTTAAGAGCAACATCTTTTAGGATTTGAAATAGCTCAGCAAGAATTCCCTGACCTCCAATAGCTTTGTTCCTAAGTGATGCTTCCTAAGGCCCATTTGACTTCACATTCCAGGATGTCTGGCTCTCAGTGAGTGATCACACCACCGTGGTTATCCAGGTCATTAAGATCTTTTTTGAATAGTTCTGTGTATTCTTGCCACCTCTTCTCAATATCTTCTGCTTCTGTGAGGTCCATACCATTTTTGTCCTTTATTGTGCCCATCTTGTCATGAAATGTTCCCTTGATATCTCTAATCTTGAAGAGATCTTTAGTCTTTCCCATTCTATTGTTCCCCACTATTTCTTTGCATTGTTCACTTCCTTATGAAGACTTTCTTATCTCTCTTTGCTGTTTCTGGAACTCTGCATTCAGATGGGTATGTCTTTCCTTTTCTCCTTTGTCTTTGGCTTCTCTTCTTTTCACAGCTATTTGTAAGGCCTCCTCAGACAACCATTTTCCTTTTTGCATTTCTTTTTCTTGCAGATGGTTATGGGCAACAGTGTTCTAAGTGAGTGGTTGATAAACAAATGTTTCCCTCTTAACATGAAGGAGTCTAGATATTCCTAAAAATAATAGTTATGTATTACTCTATTGTTAAGGAAGAAAAAAATATATAGTGTAGAGTAAAAAGTATTATCATAAATTATTTATCATCAACTCATCAAACAACTGTTGAGTACCCACTCTATTCTGGAAAGTGTTTTTAGAAAGACAAAGCAGGGTTAAGAAAAAAAAGCAGCATCTCTCTCCTACAGTACTTGTAATTTCATGTGGGTACCTGGTGGCAGGAGACATCTGAGGAAATATATCAGGTGGTGCTGATACATGATAAAGGGCAGCAGGAATACCAGGATAGAGAAAAAGAAGATCACTGTTTTTATTTAAGGTATTAAGGAAGATGCTAAGATCAAATTTAAGCAGAGTTCTTAAAAACTTGTAATGAATAAGGTGGTGGTGGTTTAGTTGCTAAGTTGACTATACCAAAGACTTTGACTGTGTGGATCACAGTGAACTGTGGAAAATTCTGAAAGAGATGGGAATCCCAGACCATCTGACCTGCCTCTTGAGAAACCTGTATGCAGGTCAGGAAGCAACAGTTAGAACTGGACATGAAACAACATACTGGTTCCAAATAGGAAAAGGAGTACGTCAAGGCTGTATATTGTCCCCTGCTTATTTAACTTATACGCAGAGTACATCATGAGAAACGCTGGGCTGGAAGAAACACAAGCTGGAATCAAGATTTCTGGGAGAAATATCAATAACCTCACATATGCAGATGACACCACCCTTATGGCATAAAGTGAAGAGGAACTAAAAAGCCTCTTGATGAAGGTGAAAGAGGAGAATGAAAAAATTGGCTTCAAGCTCAATATTCAGAAAACGAAGATCATGGCATCTGGTCCCATCACTTCATGGACAATAGATGGGGAAACAGTGGAAACAGTGTCAGACTTTACCTTTTTGGGCTCCAAAATCACTGCAGATGGTGACTGCAGCCATGAAATTAAAAAATGCTTACTCCTTGGAAGAAAAGTTATGACCAACCTAGACAGCATATTCAAAAGCAGAGACATTACTGTGTCAACAAAAGTTCATCCAGTCAAGGCTATGGTTTTTCCAGTGGTCATGTATGGATGCGAGAGTTGGACTGTGAAGAGAGCTGAGTACTGAAGAATTGATGCTTTTGAACTTTCGTGTTGGAGAAGACTCTTGAGAGTCCCTTCGACTGCAAGGAGATTCAACCAGTCCATTCTAAAGGAGATCGGTCCTGGGTGTTCTTTGGAAGGAATGATGCTAAAGCTAAAACTCCAGTACTTTGGCCCCCTCATGCGAAGAGTTGACTCATTGGATAAGACTCTGATGATGGGAGGGATTGGGGGCAGGAGGAAAAGGGGACGACAGAGGATGAGATGGCTGGATGGCATCACTGACTCGATGGATGTGAGTTTGAGTGAACTCCGGGAGTTGGTGATGGACAGGAAGGCCTGGTGTGCTGCGATTCATAGGATCGTAAAGAGTTGGACACGACTGAGCAACTCACTGAACTGAACTGTGTTTGACTTTGGGCAACCCCGTGGACTGTAGTCCACCAGGCTCCTCTGCCCATGGAATTCCCCAGGCAAGAATACTGGAGTGGGTTGCCATTTCCTTCTCCAGGGGATCTTCCTGACCCATGGATTGAACTTGGGTCTCCTGAACTTGAGGCAGATTTCTTACTGACTGAACCACAAGGGAAGCCCAATGAATAAGATATATTTTTATATACACTCTAGGCAGAAAAGATAGCAAATGCAGAAATCCTGACACAGGAGCTTAATCAGTATGTGTGAGGGAAAAAAAAAAATCAAGAAAGTCACTGTGTCTGGAATGAAGAGTGAGAGAAGAGCAGAGAGTGAAGGCAGAGGAAAAAAATGTCAGGATTCTGGTCAATGTGTATGTGAATGAGGAGTCCAAGATAATTTATATCATGCTAAGCCGTTTAGGTCATTGTGAAGTTTTTTTGCATTTATTTTGAATGGGCTAGCAGGACATTGGTAGATTTTAATCAAAGAAAGAACTACAGAGATCATTCTGAAGACTATCAATAAAGATTAAGTGAGAGTTATGACCAATCTAGACAGAATATTAAAAATCAGAGACATTACTTTGTCAACAAAGTCCATCTAGTCAAGGCTATGTTTTTTTAATTAGTCGTGTATGGATGTGAGAGTTGGACTATAAAGAAAGCTGAGCACAGAAGAATTGATATTTTTGAACTGTGGTATTGGAGAAGACTCTTGATAGTCCCTTGGACTGCAAGGAGAGCCAACCAGTCCATCCTAATGCAAATCAGTCCTGGGTGTTCATTGGAAGGACTTATGTTGAAGCTGAAGCTCCATATTTTGGCCACCTGTTGCGAAGAACTGACTCATTGGAAAAGACCCTGATGTTGGGAAAGATTGAGGGCAGGAGGAAAAGGGGATGACAGAGGATGAGATGGCTGGCTGGCATCACTGACTCAATGGACATGAATTTGGGTAAACTCAGGGAGTTGGTGATGGACAGGGAGGCTTGGTGTGCTTCGGTTCATGGGGTCGCAAAGAGTTGGACATGACTGAGCAACTGAACTGAACTGATCTGAGATCATTAATAACCTTGACAAGAACTGTTTGGAATGATAGGAAGAAAAAATATTGGTGATTTATTTGGGAATGAAAAGATTAGAGGAACAGGAGAAAACAAAAATAGATAACTCAAAATATTTAACTTACTAGAAGTCAAAAATTAGGAGAGGAGCTCAAGGGAAGGTGGCTTAGAGAAAGGTGCATAGTTTTTTTATGGGGGTTTAGGAGGATATTGCTCTGTTTTTTAAATAATTTTATGACCATCAACCTCAAAGGAACCTTAATACATTTGTACAGATACAAGTTAGTAGGCAGATGTGGGAACATACAGCAGTTTTCTGATGATCACTTCCATTTCCTTAGTGAAACAAACAAACAAAAAAGGAAGATTGAAAAAGTGCTTGAAAGAGAGAAAAGAAAAGATGAAGTGCTTGCCGAGGAAAGGAGATTGACTGGATTAGACATATGTAGTAGAATTTAGGCAGTATCAAGGTTCCTTTGTGAAGGATAGTCATAAAGTTAAAGTGAGACCAGTCAACATATGTTTCTCTCCTGACACAGTCGACTGCCTTGTTTGTATGTGAGGAGGAGAACAAAAAGCTGGACTTCTGCAGTGCTGACCTCCATCTCTGTGGAAGAGGGAGATTAAAAGAATTAAGAATATATGCATTGGAATGATTTTAATGAAAAGCCATGGAATCAGAGCTTGATAATCAGGAAGGTGTGGTTATAATGGGAATGGAAAATGGGGAAATATAAGATCAATGGATTGTAGGTCCAGGTGGACAGAAAGATGCTTTACAACTGAAGTACTCTGAGGGAGTGGGTTGGAAAATCAAATGTGATTTTTGGGGAAAGGAGTGCTTCATATTGAAATAACAAAAGGTTTATAGTTTGGTGGTGGCTTCCCTGGTGGCTCAGATGGTAAAGCATCTGCCTGCAATGTGGGAGACCTAGGTTCGATCCCTGGGTCAGGAAGATTGCTTGGAGAAGGAAATGGCAACCCATTCCAGCACTCATGCCTGGAAAATTCCATAGACAGAGGAGCCTGGTAAGCTACAGTCCATGGGGTCCCAAAGAGTCAGACACAACTGCCTTCACTTTCACTTTCTTATAGTTTGTTATGTATGAGATTTAAGCAATAGCTTCAGGAGTAGATAGATGGGGTAGTTGGACATATTGAGAGAATCCTAGGTGTTGAAAAGATTATCTGCATGGTAAGTATAAATAATGATTAAACATAAGAAGCTTAAGTCTCCCTGTTGAAAATAAGAGAAGACAAGTCTTCCCTCTCCCTATATTAGTTACTTTGTAAAACTTTTAAGTTCTTTCTCTGTCTCTTTGAACTGTATATAAATCTTTTAAGAAACTGGACAAGCCTCTTCCCAGTTATATGACTCAGGGATGCCTTTATCAAGGACCTAAACATCTGTGGGAGGGTAGAAGCCTAACTTTAATGGATGTCTTGCTCCATGTTGTAAAAGTATATCTTGTCATAAAGATACAATAACTTTGTTTTTCCTCTTGATAAAGTCAGTTAACACCAATAGTAATTACCAAATGAATTTGGGATAAATTGTATTTGAAAATAGTGCTGCTCAGTTTCCTTATTGGAGGACAAGTTATTGGCTATCTTGAAAACAAGTAAATAATGGGCTTTACCTGTTTGGCTATTTAAAGAATGAGATGTCTTTCTGTCCTTGCAATCTCTTAGCAGATTGCCAGTAATATACATCACATTCTGGTTTAGTACTTATTCAGTAGTAAAACTTTTTATTTCCACTACTCTTGTACCCCATAGTTCCTGGTGGCTCAGACGGTAAAGAGTCTGCCTGTAATGCAGGAGACCCGTATTCAATCCCTAAGTCAGGAAGATCCCCTGGAGAAGGAAATAGCAATCCACCCCAGTGTTCTGGAAGAGCCTGGCTGGTTACAGTCCATGGGTTCACAAAGAGTTGGACACGACTAAGCAACAAACACTTTTGTTGTATTTCCTCAACAACTTGTTTATTAAAATTATGGAGAATTATGACAATAAACCATGATTCAAAATCCTTCAGGAGTAAAAAGTGGCCTAGACATCTCTGCTGCTGCTGCTAAGTCGCTTCAGTCGTGTCCGACTCTGTGTGACCCCATAGACGGCAGCCCACCAGGCTCCCCAGTCCCTGGGATTCTCCAGGCAAGAACACTGGAGTGGGTTGCCATTTCCTTCTCCAATGCATGAAACTGAGAAGTGAAAGTGAAGTCGCTCAGTCGTGTCCGACTCTTCTCGACCCCATGGACTGCAGCCCACCAGGCCCTTCGGTCCATGGGATTTTCCAGGCAAGAGTACTGGAGTGGGGTGCCATTGCCTTCTCCGAGACATCTCTAGATGGGTACAAGAGAAAGAAAAAGGCAGAGTACATACAAATGGGAGACCTGGGCTTCAAAATTATATTGCACAGGTATACATCACAGCTAAAATGTGATAACAAGGTTGTATTTTCTATATGGTCATTGTATCAAATATTTAGAATTAACTACCTGTAAGCTTGACTGTGTGTCTTGGTATGGTTAAAAATGTAGAGATACATGTTATAAAATAATGAGTCAGAAAGGTTTCCTTACATGAAGAACTAAACATCAATAAAATAACAATTCAAGAAATGTCACAAGCCAGTACATGTGTTATTGTCAAATGAATTGTGCAGACAATTTGTGCTATAATTTCAAAAAACCAAAGAGGTCACAAATTTAATGAGTTGGAAAGATTTTTGTAATTAATATGTATGGAGCATTCTCTTTATCAAATAAAAAAGATCATGACTAAACTAGCTTTCAAATATCACCCAGAAAGGGACATATACCCCATGGGGGCTCAGTAAGTACTAATTATCATTATATCAAAGAGTGAGAGGCACCTCATCTAATTCAGCCCTAAGGCATCAGGCTTAAGCCATCCTGGATAGATGAGAGGGTGTCTGAGTTTGAAACCCTTCCTTGAAAAACCTATTTAAAATAATTTCTGCTTAAAACCTTTTCTTGTTTTAAAACCTATCCAATTTTCTGGGTAATTACTACAACTTAGCACATATGCTACCCATACTTGCTAAATTGCTTCAGTCATGTCCAACTCTTTGCAGCCCTATGGATCATAGCCTACTAGGCTCCTCTATCCGTGATATTCTCTAGGCATGATACTGAAGTGGGTTGCCATACCCTTCTCCAGGGCATCTTCCCAACCCAGGGATTGAAACTGCATCTCTTCCATCTCCTGCACTGACAGGCAGGTTCTTTATCACTAGCACCACCCCGGAAGCCCAAATATTTCTACATTTGTAGACAGTTCAATCATAAATGTTAGACACCCTAATTATTTGCAGTTCTCTTTAATGAATTCTTTTTCTCATGTAATAGATGTCAGAATCAGATATAGATATAGAACTCAAAGTCCTGGCATTCATTCATTTATACATTTATTCCTTTATTTATTTAATATGTATTTTTGACTATTATATTTATTCAGTTCAGTACGGTCACTCAGTCATGTCCAACTCTTTGGGATCCCATGGACTGCAGCATGCCAGACTTCCCTGTTCATCGCTAACTCCCTGAGCTTGCTCAAATTCATGTCCATTGAATCGTGATGCCATCCAACCATCTCATCCTCTGTCACCCCCTTGTCCTCCTGCCTTCAATCTTTCCCAGCATCAAGGTCTTTTCCAGTGAGTCAGTTCTTCACATCAGATGGCCAAAGTATTGGAGCTTCAGCTTCAGCATCAGTCCTATCAATGAATATTCAAGACTGATTTCCTTTAGGATTGACTGGTCTTATCTCCATGCAGTCCAAGGGACTCTCAAGAGTCTTCTCCAACACCACAGTTCAAAACCACACTGCATTATATTTATTACCATATTAAAAAGCTCAAACTTTGAAAATGAACATAGCACATTTCTTATCTCACAGTTACAGTGGGTCAGGTATCTGAGAATAGTTTAGCTGGATGGTTCTTTTTGTTTGTTTGTTTCCACTGTTTAATAAGACACATTTTAATTAAAAAAAAAACAAATGACTGACATTTTATACATTGCATTTTCTTCAGAAAATCAAAAGCAAAGGATCGTTCATATTTCCTAAAAGTTCATCACTGCAGATTGGATACAGAACTATTGAGAAAATGGCTGAACTTGCACATGAAGCTTACTTCCCCCTTAATTTCAGAATTCAAGTTTTCTCAGATGTCAATACAGAATCGAAAGCAGTTGGTAAAACTTTGCAGATTACTTGTGCTTGTTCCAGGCTGTTGCACTGGTAAAGCCACAGACTGTATTCTTGGTTGCTTGCATATGTGGTCTTCAGAGCCAGAAAGCTCTTTTCCTGCCTCGAGACCATCGTGGAAACACACCATCCAGATGATTAAATACAGAGCGAGCCGATGCGGAACACCATATTGATCTGATGTGGATGCCTTTATACCATACTTGGAAACTCCCATAATAAATTCTTCCTCCAGAGGAACAAAGGACAACTTTCTATCTTGCTGGGCAATAACTATATAATTTATCAGGTCCAGTGGTCCTTCGAACTTTTCCCCTCCGAAAGTTTCAGTTTCTCAATGGTACCAACATACTTTATTCGAAGTTCTGCACAGGTGTCTGAATTGTTGCTTTGTCCTGTGTTCTTGCTGGAATAGGTGTTGAGGCTTGCCTCGGTGCCGGACCGTGACAGCCCCCCAAGGTTGGAGTCTACCAACTTGTTCTTGGTACTGATTTCACTGCTCTGGGAACTGCTACTGCTGTGGTGCTTTTTTCCTTTATGAAACATCTTCCACCATAGCTTGATCCACAGGTGCTCCCTGCAGAATTGAACGCTATTCTACCGTCTTCAAAAGTTCTACAGACAGTGTGTGCACAGGTAGCATCCTTTCACTCCGACACTGTCAATTCTTGACAGAAAAGCAAGGTACCTGGGAAATCCCATGGACAGAGGAGGCTGGAGCGCTAACAGTCTATGGGGTGGCAACAGAGTCAGACGCGACCGAATGACTCGCCGCCGTCTGCGCTCACGGCAGCCACTTTGGTTCTAGCTGGATGGTTCTTACTTATGGTCTCTCAAGAGATGTTAATCAAGATATTAGCTAATACTGAAGTCAATTCAAGACTTAACTGAGATAGGTTCTGCTTCAGAGCTCACTCACTAGTCTGTTGGTTGGCAAGTCTCAAAATGTCCCTGCTGCTGCTGCTGCTAAGTCGCTTCAGTCGTATCTGACTCTGTGCGATCGCATAGACGGCAGCCCATCAGGCTCCACCGTCCCTGGGATTCTTCAGGCAAGAACACTGGAGTGGGGTCCATTGCCTTCTCCCAAAATGTCCCTACTCTAAGTTTATTCTTGTATCTCTGTTGGACTGCCTCAGAATATACAGCTGATTTCTTCCAGAAGCTTGTGATTTGAGAGAAAGTGAGAAAGCATCCAAATGCCACAATCTCTTTTATAATCTAGTATTATAAATGATGGAATTCCCAGATGGCTCAGTGGTAAAGAATTTGCCTGCCAATGCAAGAAACTTGGATTTGATCCCTGGGTTGGGACGATCCCCTGGAGGAGGAAATGGCAACCCACTCCAGTATTCTTATATGGGAAATCCCATGGACAGAGGAGCCTGGCAAGGTACAGTCCATAGTGTTGCAAAAAATTGGACATGACTGAGCCACTAAGTACACACACATTAGAAATGATGGCCTATTGCTTCTTTCATGTTCTGTTTTTTTTTTTTTTTTTTAAGAATCATGAAGTCAAGCTGACACTTAAGAAGGGGAAACTCATTAGGAGACAGCAATATCACAAATACTGTTCTGTGATTTTTCTAATCAAGTGATTATAAATTGGTAAATTATCTAACAAAGATGGGCAAGTACAGACTACATGAGGAATGAGCAATCATTAGAAGGCATATTGGGAAGAATTGTTAGTGAAATATCACATCAAAAAGCATACTGAAAGATAAACTTTGGAAAACTGAAAAGTGTCTTTTGCATTGATCTTCATCAGTTGCACATTTCCCAGGAGAAGACCCAAGTAAAATATTGATAGGTACTTAGAGCTTTAGTAATTTTCAAGGCTTTAAGGAAAACCAATAAATAATATATAAAGGTTTCCTTTTACCTTGTCAAATACAGTCACAAATCAGACATGGATTCATGCTGAAGATTGAGAATTTGTATTCAGCTACTGCTAAGCTGCTTCAGTCGTGTCCGACTGCCCATAGACGGCGGTCCACCAGGCTCCCCCATCCCTGGGATTCTCCAGGCAAGAACACTGGAGTGGGTTGCCATTTCCTTCTCCAATGCATGTAAGTGAAAAATGAAAGTGAAGTCACTCGGTCGTGTCTGACTCTTCGAGACCCCATGGACTGCAGCCTACCAGGCTCCTCCATCCATGGGATTTTCCAGGCAAGAGTCCTCTAGGTCTCCTCAATTTTGTAGACCTCACTCAGGACTGTGAATTTGGTACTAGGTGACTAGATAGTGGGAATTGCAGCAGAGTAGGAAAAAAAAAAACTAAAAAAATTTCTGATGTCCAATCAACATATAATTGGTTAATTAGTGTGCATTAGAATTTGAAGTATACTTATGTAGACATTAAAAATAATATTTAATCATTTTATTATTTCCATCCAGTTTTAGGAAAATTAGGTAATAAGAAAGTTAATTTGTTTTACTTAATTTATTTCTTTTTACTTTTTTATAGCTATTTAAAATATCCTTTCTGTGTTAAAACTCATAAACAATTAAATAGAATTGAGTATGTTTAAAATTTATTGAAAAAACAAGAAATTAATTATTCCACTAATTATTATGATTACCCTTATTGATAGATTATCTCTCTATTAAAAAAAAGAAAAACTTAGAAACTGTTTCTAAAAAAAAAGTAATCTAGCCTTCACAATATTGTAGAAAGGGAACCGAATGTTTTTAGTTATCTTTCTACTCAACTGTGTGCCAGACAATTATATTTATTTTTTCAAAGGGAATTGAATTGCAATCCAGTCATAACTGACTCTGTATCCAATTATTTATTTAAAAAGAAAAAAAAAAAAAACATTTGTTTTGAATAAATACACCAGTGGATTTAGATAAATTCGCAGGACAAAAATCTCTGAAGCTCTGTGTTGTTGTCAAATCGAAGGATTTTTCAGGTATTTAGGTTGTAAATAAAATAAACAGAGAAACAGGGCAGTAGATAGAGCTATACTTTGTCATAGACAATGTATGCACAAATCAGCTCAAAACTAGATATGATCTTAGCATTGTAATTAAAACATGTATTTAGTTTATTTAAACCTTCTGAGCTCTCAGTGTTGATATTGGGAATAAATAATAGTACATAATCCAAAGAATGGCTGCCAATATCAAATGCAATATTACATAGATTATTCTATTATTTTAATTGATTTTTCATTGAAGTATAGTTACTTTGCAGTATTGTATTAGTTTCTGGTATACAGCGAAGTGACTCAGTTATACACAAACATGCATTCTTTTTTGTATCCTTTCCATTATGGTTCACCCCAGGTTATTGAATACAGTTCACTGTGCTGTCTAGGAGGACCTTGTTGCTTATCCTGCAAGGCTTATTACAAATCATTGGCCTACCATGTGGCTGATGATAAAACATGAGCTCTTCTGTTTGTGGTTATTATTAGCAGTATGAAAACTGAAACTTGAAACAATTAGTAAACAGTTAGCTTTGCCTATTTTTAATTCTGCATTCTCAGATTCAGCCAACTACAGATCGGGTACAACACTTGTGATCTACAGTTGGTTAAATCTGCAGATACATAATCCACAGATATGAATAATTAGCTATGGGACTTAAACATCCCCAGATTTGGGTATCCACAGCAAGTCCTAAAGCCAGTTTACCAATACTGAGAGACAACAGTAATTTTACAAGTAGTGATAAACATTGCTTAGAAAAATTTATGGAGATTGATCCTGTATCAAACAATAAAGACCTTGTTATCAATTTACTAAATAAAAGACAGAAAATGAATGATATTAAATCCACAATCTGTATAAAAAATGAATATTGTTAAACTGGAACTTATTAGAATTAAATCTTTTGCTCTATAAAAGATCTTATTGAAAGGATTTAAAAAAAAGCTAGATACTGGGCAAAATATTTTCCAATCCTGTATCTGCTGAAAGACTCATATTTAAAAATATTTAAAGAGCATTCAAAACTCAACAGAAAAACAAAAGTAAACAATCCAATTACAAAATTATCAAAGGACACGAAGAAATGTTTTACCAAAGAAGTATAGATGGGAAATAAGCTTATATAAAAAGATATTGAATAACATTACCCTCAGGGAAAGGCTAAGTTAAAAATATGAAGAGCTGGTACTATACATCTATCAGAATGGCTAAAAATAAAAATAAAATAGCCATAATATCAAATACTTGCAAGGTTTCAGGAAAATTGTATTTCTCACATGTTGTTTGTGAGGATGTAAAAATGAGACAGTAATTCTGGAAGATATTTTCACTCTGGAAAATAGGTTTCATAGACACGTACATGCATACACATATAAAGCATGCTCTTGCCTTACAACCCACCAGATGCACTCAGATATTTATCCAGAAGGCAAAAACTTTTACCCACACAAAAACTTGTAGATAGTTATTTATACCAGCCTTATTTGTAATAGCCAGAAACTGGAAACAACCAAAATGTCCCTCAGCGGGTGAATGGTTTAACAAATGGTGGTGTTTTTATTGCCATGGAATACTACTCAGGAATAAAAACAAGTGAATTATTGGTATATACAACAACTTGTATGTATCTCAAGCTATTATGTTGAGCAAAAAAGCCAATATCAAAAGGCTGCAAACTACTATATAATTCCATTGACATGAATTTTTAAAATCATAACAATACAGAGATAGAAAACATATGTGTGGTTTCCAGGGACTGAGGATAGTAAGGGTGGGATTTGACAGATAAAGAGGTACCATGAGGAGACACTTATGCTGATGCAGTGGCTATGTATCTTGATTGCTGTGGTGATTACATGAATCTGCACATATAATAAAATGGCATAGAACTAGATGTGCCAATTGTACCAATATCAGTTTCTTAGTTTTGATACTGTACTATATTTATGTAAGATGGTCAACACCAAAATCGGATTGATTATATTCTTTGCAGCCAAAGATGGAGACGCTCTATACAGTCAGCAAAAACAAGACCGGGAGCTGACTGTGGCTCAGACCATGAACTCCTTATTGCCAAATTCAGACTTAAATTTAAGAAAGTAGGGAAAACCACTAGACCATTCAGGTATGACCTAAATCAAATCCCTTATGATTATACAGTGGAAGTGAGAAATAGATTTAAGGGCCTAGATCTGATAGATAGAGTACCTCATGAACTATGGATGGAGGTTCATGACGGGGGTCAAGACCATTCCCATGGAAAAGAAATGCAAAAAAGCAAAATGGCTGTCTGGGGAGGCCTTACAAATAGCTGTGAAAAGAACAGAAGCCAAAAGCAAAGGAGAAAAGGAAAGATATAAGCATCTGAATGCAGAGTTCCAAAGAATAGCAAGAAGAGATAAGAAAGCCTTCTTCAGGGATTAATGCAAAGAAATAGAGGAAAACAACAGAATGGGAAAGACTAGGGATCGCTCGAAGAAAATCAGAGATACCAAGGGAACATTTCATGCAAAGATGGGCTCGATAAAGGACAGAAATGGTATGGACCTGACAGAAGCAGAAGATATTAAGAAGAGATGGCAAGAATACACAGAAGAACTGTACAAAAAAGATCTTCACGACCCAGATAATCACGATGGTGTGATCACTGACCTAGAGCCAGACATCCTGGAATGTGAAGTCAAGTGGGCCTTAGAAAGCATCACTACAAACAAAGCAAATGGAGGTGATAGAATTCCAGTTGAGCTATTTCAAATCCTGAAAGATGATGCTGTGAAAGTGCTGCACTCAATATGCCAGCAAATTTGGAAAACTCAGCAGTGGCCACAGGACTGGAAAAGGTCAGTTTTCATTTCAATCCCAAAGAAAGGCAATGCCAAAGAATGCTCAAACTACCGCACAATTGTACTCATCTCACACGCTAGTAAAGTAATGCTCAAAATTCTCCAAGCTAGGCTTCAGCAATATGTGAACTGTGGACTTCCTGATGTTCAAGCTGGTTTTAGAAAAGGCAGAGGAACCAGAGAGATCAAATTGCCAACATCCGCTGGATCATGGAAAAAGCAAGAGAGTTCCAGAAAAACATCTATTTCTGCTTTGCCAGAAAGCACACTCGATGCTTTTGACTATGCCAAAGCCTTTGACTGTGTGGATCACAATAAACTGTGGAAAATTCTGAAAGAGATGGGAATACCAGACCACCTGACCTGCCTCTT
Organism: Bos indicus x Bos taurus; assembly: GCF_003369695.1. Lineage (NCBI taxonomy): Eukaryota > Metazoa > Chordata > Mammalia > Artiodactyla > Bovidae > Bos > Bos indicus x Bos taurus. Next base: position 41,130,121 of record NC_040078.1, on the reverse strand, counting down.
GAGAAACCTGTATGCAGGTCAGGAAGAAACAGTTAGAACTGGACATGGAACAACAGACTGGTTCCAAATAGGAAAAGGAGCTCCTCAAGGCTGTATATTGTCACCCTACTTATTTAACTTATATGCAGAGTACATCATGAGAAACGCTGGACTGGAAGAAACACAAGCTGGAATCAAGATTGCCAGGAGAAATATCAATAACCTCAGATATGCAGATGACACCACCCTTATGGCAGAAAGTGAAGAGGAACTAAAAAGCCTCTTGATGAAAGTGAAAGAGGAGAGAAAAAGTTGGCTTAAAGTTCAACATTCAGAAAACGAAGATCATGGCATCTGGTCCCATCACTTCATGGGAAATAGATGGGGAAACAGTGGAAACAGTGTCAGACTTTATTTTTCTGGGCTCCAAAATCACTGCAGATGGTGACTGCAGCCATGAAATTAAAAGACGCTTACTCCTTGGAAGGAAAGTTATGACCAACCTAGATAGCATATTCAAAAGCAGAGACATTACTTTGCCAACAAAGGTTCGTCTAGTCAAGGCTATGGTTTTTTCTGTGGTCATGTATGGATGTGAGAGTTGGACTGTGAAGAAAGCTGAGCACTGAAGAATTGATGCTTTTGAACTGTGGTGTTGGAGAAGACTCTTGAGAGTCCCTTGGACTGCAGGGAGATCCAACCAGTCTATTCTGAAGGAGATCAGCCCTGGGATTTCTTTGGAAGGAATGATGCTAAAGCTGAAACTCCAGTACTTTGGCCACCTCATGCGAAGAGTTGACTCATTGGAAAAGACTCTGATGCTGGGAGGGATTGAGGGCAGGAGGAGAAGGGGATGACAGAGGATGAGATGGCTGGATGGCATCACTGACTCGATGGACGTGAGTCTGAGTGAACTCCGGGAGTTGGTGACGGACAGGGAGGCCTGGCGTGCTGCGATTCATGGGGTCGCAAAGAGTCGGACACGACTAAGCAACTGATCTGATCTGATCTGATAACCATTGGAGGAGCCAGGATAAAGTTTACACTGAACCTCACTATACTATCTTTGCAACTTCCTGTGAACCTATAATTATTTCAAGATTATTTGTTAAGTGGGTTAAAAAGATAGGCATCTCAATTAATCAGTTCCCCAAAAATGTCATCAAAGAACTTTGTCAAAATGATCCTGAAGAAGTCCTTCTAAAGAACAAGCTAATGATGAAAGTACTTCTTCAAACTTTTAGTTTACCATACATGAAAAATTTGAAACTATAAAAATGTAATATGAATTTTACTAGTGGTTGGTGTTATTATAGCATGTTAAACTATTTATTATTTGATTATTCCACAATTCAATTTTAGAGGGTACTCAAACTGCACTGAGTCCTATAATATTAATCTTTCAGGCAGACTGATAGACATCTTCCTCAAAATAATTTTATTACTACAATTTTATGTGTAACTAGAAAATTCAAGATGCTATATAATATTTTTCCTATATCAGTGAGCAACTCTGTCACACTTGTGAACTTTTATCTAGGTTTGATCTGCTCCAAAGCCTGTTATTTCCAATGTAGTAAAACTATAAACTATTTTCTCTTTTACCCTCGATAGGTATGTTGTTCATGTGTGTGTGTGTGTGTGTGTGTGTGTGTGTGTGCGTGTGTGTGTGTGCACTTCCTCGCTCAGTCATGTCCAACTATGTGATGCTATGGACTGTAGCCCACCAGACTCTGTCCATGGGGATTCTCCAGGCAAGAATACTGGAGTGGGTTGCCATTTCCTCCTCTAGAGGATCTTCCCAACCCAGGGACTGAACCCAGGTCTCTCACATTGCAGGCCTATGCTTTACTGTCTGAGCCACCAGCCATTTCTAAAAAAAAAACTTGGCCATCAATTTCTAACTCAGGTTTTCCAACAAATTGTCCCTTTAGCCCATCTCATTGCTTTTGTGTAAAAGTGGTTTGTCTGACACTCCACAGCTATTCTAGAAACTTAAGGCCATGTAAGGAAGGGCTACAGGACTGATTTCTCTATTAGAGGTTGCTGGTCTTCATAATGGAATGATTAGATCTGATTTACAGCGGAATCAAGGCTCCCCTTGTGGCTCAGCTGGAAAAGAATCTGCCTGCAATATGGGAGACCTGGGTTTGATCCCTGGATTGGAAAGATCCCCTGGAGAAGGCAAGGGCTACCCACTGTAGTATTATAGTCCATGGGGTCACAAGGAGTTGGATGTGACTGAGTGACTTTTATATACACAGCAGAATCAAACCTTGCTCTAGGTAACACCCTACAGGGAAGCTGATAATCCGCTGCAGCCACAAAGCAGCTGTTATTTCTCACTCAGGTGAACTTCTAAACAAGTAACTAACTTTGCCCAAAGGGGTCAAGGTCTCCTTGGAAGGATCCTAACAATTTCTTAATATTTCTTTTGCTGTCCTCAGTAAAGTTTTCAGAGTGTGAATTGTGTGGCTATTTAAAAACTCCAAGTTGACATCTCCACTTGCACTTGAAAAAAATTTTTCTAGTATCCACTGAAAAATTTAGACTGATAAATTCCATGTATTGGATGTTTGCAATTAGTTTTTTGGTTGACTGCCAAGTAGAAGTTAAATCTGGGGTAGCTGACTGCTGACTTAATCTAATTTCCATGCTCTTCAGTGTTTTCGTTCTCTTCCTAGGCCCATCTAAATTCCTCTTTCTGTCATTTTCCCTACTATTCTCTACAGAGTCTCTATTCCATGGGAAACAACCCCCACACATCCTCAACAGTATTCTCCACCAATTGTTTGTCTTTCACTAGAACCTAAGTTTCCTCTAATATTAGTCTGTTCCTGCATTCATCATGAGTGTTCACTCTACCATTCTCTACTTAGCTCAAGTGAGGATTGAGTTTTCCATAGCTTTCCACTTCTGCTTTCATCCTATGTAAATGTCTTCCATCTTTAAAAATTCCTGGTACCTGTCCATCCTATCCGGTATCACTCTTCTCCCTCTTTATCTGCCAAGCTTCTAATTTATCCCCTTTAAATCTTGATGATTAGAATCTTCTCTGGCATCTTCTCACATGACTTCACCATACATGTGAATGGCCCACGTATAAACCTTATAAATTTTTTTTTCTGTTTTCACACTGTAGCTCTTTATCTCTATACTTCTTAAATGACTAATTACCATCACTCTCCCCTCATTATCATCATCATGACCACATGTTCTGTCTTTCAAATTTACTCTCACTGTTTCCAGCCAATTTTTTCTCCTGCTTTATCAGCATATCCAGTTTTCTGTGAATAAATTTAATTCTTGTGATCTCTTCTTTACTTCTTTCATCAGTTAATACCATTACCAGCTTAGTCCCTTGTCTTTTTCTCGCAACAATCCAATACATACACTATGGGTAATCAATCCATAAATTTACATGCTCAGTTCCTACACATGGGTCATTCATTCAGTATTTAGGTGAACATCATCCAAATTAGCAGTTTGTTTTCTTTGAAAATATGGCCTCTAAGCTCGACAAGATGTTGTTACTAATTGGAGATCTTTGTATATATCACTGGTTAGCTTCTTGCATTCCTAAAACAGCTCCCTCAGAGCTTTGCTGGCATTTTCTTGGTCCCTGATTTACAGTTTTCCTCATTAGTCAGTGACCAAATTGTTCTCATCTACTTCCTTCTAATTTCAGTTGAGACTTGATTCTTCCCTACTACATTAAAGATAAATACAAATGGCAACCCACTCCGGTACTCTTGCCGGGAGAATCCCATGGACAGAGGAGCCTGGTGGGCTACAGTCCATGGGCTTGCAGAGAGTCAGACATGACTGAGTGACTAACACATTCACTCTCACTTTTCACATATATTCTAGTTTGTATTTGTTCTTATCACCTCTGATACTGATCTATCACTTTGATTTCTCCTCTTCTTACACCTTCAACTTCTCTTTCTTTCCCTTCAGAATATTTGTGAAATCATTCTATCATATTCTGTTTCATGTTTATTTTACATATTCTTTTAAATACTTATTTATTGTGCTTCTTTCCAATCCTAACTTCAAAATAAAAGACTCCTTTAACTTTCTTCAGATTATTCCTCTCCATTTTCAACTTAATACATTGTATTATATGTTGTTGTTTCTTCATCACCTCACGACTGTTTATTTTGAAAACAAAATAGCTAAAATAAAATATGCGTGTTATAGGTATCACATCTCTTGATATCTGAATATGGACCATTATAAAAGTTTAATCCTGTTAAATTAATAATAGCTAATACTTGCTAAACTCTATTCAAAGGGATTACGTGTTTTGGTCACTTATTTCTCACAATAATGGAATGAGATTAGTACTACTATTATTATCATGTTGCAAGGGAAGACCCTGAAATCTAGAGATATTAGATAACACCTCCAATAAGGACGCTGGTGATGGAAGAGGGCTGTGCTTTGTCAGTTTGTGTCAAGAGCATATATACTTAAGAAAAAAAAAAAAAAAGATAGTATGTGCTTAATCATTTACCCATTGGGAAAAACAGTAGATGTGTTACACTGACAGACTGAATGTTCAGACAGACTGAATATTTGTAAATACTTCAGCCTCTTTTCTCAGCAGGCCCCAAATGGCATCATTTACATTCATGCCCATGATACCAAACCTAGACTTAGTGCCTAACCTAACTACAGTTTTTACCTTACCCAGAAATATTGTAATCAATCAATCTGGCATGTTTTATTTTTCACCAATGAGGTAATCTGCCACATGGGCCCTTTCCATTCCCAGAGAAAAGGAGAAAAACTGCATAATAAAACTCTAGCTGTTCCCATTCCTTCCCCCACAAAAAGATATTCTAGCCTAAAGATAACCCCCCCTTTTATTTTCTTTTGCTAATATTTAGCTCCTGTTCCCTACCATTCTTCCTATAAAAAATCTTCCGTTTTGTACAGTCCCTCAGCAGGCTTTTCTAGTTGTTAGAATGCTGCCTGATTCGTGAAGTCAATTAGATCTTCAAATTTATTAAACCGAACTTTTGTCTTTTAACATAATATAGTTCAATTGAAAGGACCCCTATTACCCCCTTATTCTTGTCTGGATTCTGAATCTATTGCCACTGAAGTGGATTGGGCCTTCTGATACTTTTCATGGAGTATTTAAATAACTATGAACTTGGCTCTCTCCTAATCTGTTTTCTAAGCATTATATTGACCGATATTTTTAAACACAACACTAATTATGCCACTGTCCTTTAAAGATCTTTTCAAGGCTCCTCACTGCCTTTAGAGTTTGATCAATTTCTTGCCATGCAATAGAGTACCACCGTGACGGATCGTGACTGGTCTCTCCAGCCACTTTTCTCACCAGTCGTTGCTCATGCTCCATGGAGCAGGTATAAGAACTATACAGTCAGGCTGCAGAAAGGGGGACCCCTTCCAGGGGCGAGCTGTTATCTAACACTCAGAAGTTAATTGTCCAAGGAGACAAAGCAAGAGACTCTATTGGAAAGGAATGCCCGGGCAGAGGACATTAGACTGAGGGAACTCAGGAGAACTGTTCTGCCACATGGCTTGCAGTCTCAGATTTTATGATAATGAAGTTAGTTTCTGGGTCATCTCTTGCCAATCATTCTGACTCAGCATCCTCCGTGGTGGCACATACATTGCTCAGCCGAGAGGGATTCCAGGGAGAAGGATTCTGGGAGATTAGTAGGGCATATGGACTGGTGTCTCCTCTCTCCTTTTGACTTTTCCCAAATTCTTCCAGGTGGTGGTGACTTGTTAGTTCCACTTTCATTACCAAGACCTCCTCTTACAAGACAACCCATGCAAATGGTCACTACAGGGTCTGGCCACAGGGGTGGACAGTTTTGGTCAATGGTTCCCCTAACAGACTGAAATATTCTGACCTCCCTCTCTCATGTTTCTTCACTTCCAGGTTTTCCGAACTTTAGAAAGTCTCCTTGCTAATGGATCTCTTTTTCCTAGTCCAGATTAGGTGCCACTCTGATGGCCCATTTGCATACCTCTAGCTTACCACTTGGGCTTTCCAGGTGGCACTAGTGGTAAAGTACCTACCTGCCAATGCAGGAGACATAATGAGACACGGGTTCAGTCCCTGGGTCAAGAAGATCCCCTGGAGAAGGGAATGACAAACCACTCTCGTATTCTTGCCTGGAGAGTCCCATGGACAGAAGAGCCTGGTGGGCTATTGTCCATGGGTTGCCAAGAGTCAGACATGACTGAGTGACAGAGCATACACACACACATATCCCCATGAAACTTCAGACATTCAGTATCTGCATTTTACCTTTGCATCTCTAGTACCAAATGCAGAGCTTAGAACATAGTGTTTTATAAATTTCTGTGTGAAGAATGCAATTGAATTAACTATATCTTATTATAAAACTTTATTTTTTACTCTTAATATTTCCTGGAACCTAACCACAACAGCAGAAAATCATCTATATAAAAGGCCATTCTTCTATACACTCTAAAAAGTCTGACAGTTTTCTTTCTTTCTTTTTTTTGTCTTATAGATAAAAGCAAGGATTCTCAGTTCAGTTCAGTCCAGTCACTCAGTCATGTCTGACTCTTTGCAATCCCATGGACTGCAGCACTCCAGTCCTCCCTGTCCATCACCAATTCCCAGAATTTACTCAAACTCATGCCCATGGAGTCAGTGATGCCATCCAACCATCTCATCCTCTGTCGTCCCCTTCTCCTCCTGCCTTCAATCTTTCCCAGCATCAGGGTCTTTTCAAATGAGTCAGTCCTTCACATCAAGTGGCCAAAGTGTTGGAGTTTCAGCTTCAACATCAGTCCTTCCAATGAACGTTCAGGACTGATCTCCTTTAGGATGGACTGGCTGGATCTCCTTACAGTCCAAAGGGACTCTCAAGAGTCTTCTCCAACACCACAGTTCAAAAGCATCAGTTCTTCAGCACTCAGATTTCTTTATAGTCCAAATCTCACATCCATACATGACTACTGGAAAAACCATAGCCTTGACTAGATGGACCTTTGTTGGCAAAGTAATGTCTCTGCTTCTTAATATGCTGTCCAGGTTGATCATAACTTTTCTTCCAAGAAGTTTTTTTTTATTTTATGGCTACAGTCACCATCTGCAGTTATTTTGGAGGCCCCCCCCCAAAAAATAAATAAAGTCTGTCACTGTTCCCACATCCAAGCTCAGGAGTGGCACCTGCACTTCGCTGGAGTAGCCATGTGGAGATACCCTACGTCCAAGGTCAGAGAAACCGCAGTAAGACAGTAGGCACTGGAGCAGCTATGAGGAGATACCTCACGTTCAAGCACAAAGGAGAATCCCCAGCAAGATGGTAGGAAGGGCAAATTCACGTTTAAAATCAAACCCCATTCCTGCCAGAGAAGCTCAGAGAGCTCAACCAAACCTTGTGTGCACCAGGACCCAGGGACCCCACAGAGACTGAGACAGAACTGTGTTTGAGCATCTCTTGTGGAGGTATGGGTCAGCAGTGGTCAGCCACAGGGACAGGGGCTCTGGGTGTGGGTATTGAGTAAGTCCTCTTGGAGAAGATCGCCATTAACCCCACCATACAGCTGCCAGAACTTACATAAGACTGGGAAATTGACACTTGGAGAGCACAACAGAACCTTGCGCACCAGGACCCAGGAGAAAGGAACAGTGACCCCACAGGAGACTTGCCTGTGGGTGTCTGGGAGTCTCTGGCAAAGGCAGGGGTCTGCAGCAGTGGTGGCCAGCTGCAGGGTTGGGGGCATGAACTGTAGCGGTACATGCACGGGGTCTTTTGAGGGAGGTCACCATTATCTTCATTACCTCCACCATAGTTTTGCCCCAGGAAAATAGCAGGCAAGGGACACAGCTCCACACATGAACACCTTACTGCCAATTCAGACTTAAATTGAAGAAAATAGGGAAAACCACAAGATCATTCAGGTATGACCTAAATCAAATCCCTAATGATTATACAGTGGAAGTGAGAAATAGATTTAAGGGACTAGATCTGATAGACAGAGTGCCTGATGAACTATGGACTGAGGTTCATGACATTGTACAGGAGACAGGGAGCAAGACCATCCCCATGGAAAAGAAATGCAAAAAAGCAAAATGGCTGCCTGAGGAAGTCTTACAAATAGCTGTGAAAAGAAGAGAAGCCAAAAGCAAAGGAGAAAAGGAAAGATATACCCATTTGAATTCAGAGTTCCAAAGAGTAGCAAGGAGAGATAAGAAAGCCTTCCTCAGTGATCAGTGCAAAGAAATAGAGGAAAACAAAACAATGGGAAAGACTAGAGATCTCTTCAAGAAAATTAAAGATAGCAAGGGAACATTTTATGCAAAGATGGACTCAATAAAGGACAGAAATGGTATAGACCTAACAAAAGCAGAAGATATTAAGAAGAGGTGGCAAGAATACACAGAAAATCTGTACAAAAAACATCTTGATGACCCAGATAATCACAATGGTGTGATCACTCACTCACCTAGAGCCAGACATCCTGGAATGTGAAGTCAAGTGGGCCTCAGGAAGCATCACTATGAACAAAGCTAGTGGAAGTGATGGAATTGCAGTTGAGCTATTTCAGTTCCTAAAAGATGATGCTATGAAAGTGCTGCACTCAATATGCCAGCAAATTTGGAAAACTCAGCAGTGGCCACAGGACTGGAAAAGGTCAGTTTTCATTCCAGTCCCTAAGAAAAGCAATGTCAAAGAATGCTCAAACTACTGCACAATTGCACTCATCTCACAGGCTAGCAAAGTAGTGCTAAAATTCTCCAAGCCAGGCTTCAACAATACATGAACCATGAACTTCCAGATGTTCAAGCTGGTTTTAGAAAAGGCAGAGGAACCAGAGATCAAATTACTGACATCTGCTGGATCATCGAAAAAGCAAGAGAGTTCCAGAAAAATACCTGGAACTTCTGCTTTATTGACTATGCCAAAACCTTTGACTGTATGGATTACAATAAACTGTGGAAAATTCTTTAAGAGATGGGAATACCAGACCACCTGACCTGCCTCTTGAGAAACCTGTATGCAGATCAGGAAGCAACAGTTAGAACTGGACATGGAACAACAGACTGGTTCCAAATCGGGAAAGGAGTATGTCAAGGCTGTATTTTGTCACCCTGCTTATTTAACTTAAATGCAGAGTACATCATGTGAAATGTTGAGGTGGATAAACCCACACTGGAATCAAGATTGCTGGGAGAAAAATATCAGTAACCTCATATATGCAGATAAAACCACCTTTATGGCAGAAAGTGAAGAGGAACTAAAAAGCCTCTTAATGAAAGTGAAAGAGGAGAGTGAAAAAGTTGGCTTAAAGCTCAACATTCAGAAAACGAAGATCATGGCATCTGGCCCCATCACTTCATGGCAAACAGATGGGGAAACAGTAGAAACAAGGATTCTAAATGAGTATTATTATAACTTTTCCTAAACTGACCTCAGCTCTTCATATTTGTGACCACTTTAATTTCTTCACCACTATTAGTGAAGACTAGTAGTAGTATTTATGTTTGTTCATGTACAGAATGGAAGAGAGATTTGAACTACAAGGAAAATATTTTAGCAAACTACAGATTATAATGGTGATGGTTTCTTTATATGCTAATTAATTTCCCTATTCAAAGTTAGGCTGCTAGGGACATTCTTGATTCTGAACTGTCCACCCCTTTCTCCCAATCTCTGTGACTTCTAGACTTTCTTCATGAAATATTCACAATTACAAGCAGCACATGAATCTCAGAACATAATATTAAGGAAAAGGTGTCAGATGCAAAATAGAATATTCTGCATAATTCCATTGACAGGAGGTACAAAGTAGACAAAGCTAACGTATGCTCTTAGACATGAGCATGGCGGTTACTTTAAAACCCAGTGACAGGAAAGGAACGTAAGGAACACATCTGGAGGAAATGTTCTATTTCATGATTAAGGTGCTGGTTACATGGATGTGTTTAGTTGTGAAAATTCACTATAGCTTAAAAAACTTCAACAGTTTTTATGAGGAAATGGTTATTATTATTTCCATTTGTAGATGGGGCATCTGAGATTCTGAGAGGCTGATGACTTGGTCGAGGTTGTAAATTCCTTCAGTGGCAGACCTGAGTTTAGATCTAGGCTACCTGCCTCTGGGATCCAAGTGCATAACCATTCTGAGGAGTGATATCTGCATGGAAGTTGTGACTTACATAGGACTCAATAAAGGACTGTAATATAAGGCCTTTCAAATAATTTATGATACTGTAGCAGCCTTTTCTGTGTCTTTTATATTCAGTCTTTAATGGAAGTATTTTACTTAGATCTGAATCTTGGAGTTTAATATGAGATATCAATGAATCAGAAAAACTGCATTCTAACTAGCTCATGTTTTTATACCATAAAAAGAAGGCTTTTTTATATACAAATCAGAATCATGACACAAAACTAAAATATGTAAAAATATGTCACCCACACATTTATTATTTTAAAAAAACCTTTACTTGAATGATTTGTGTCTTCAGCATCAACTTTGATGAATTTTGTCACTATATGAATATAATGTACATTTTGTTCATAAAATAATCAAAATATAACTATAGAAAGATTTATCATTACTCTGAGGACATAGTTTTCCATAAACATCCAAGTAGATTATGTGTTAATAACTTGAACTAGAAATAAGTTATTGAATCATTTTGATTTCTATATAAGTATATATGACATAATACATCACATATATATCTTACAAATAGAGAAAATACCAACTTAATCACTGGTATAAAATAATTGTCATAGATTAATATATAATTTCTGTATACATAAGTTATATAATATATAACTTTTTCTCATTAAGATGGGAAGTGAAATGTATTATCAAAGTGCACATGGAATAAGTCCTTTTGACTTCCTTGAAAGAAACCTTTGATAAAGTTCCACATAACAGGAAGATGAATAAGCTGAAAGTTTCAAAAACTCTAGGCATTTTATCCAAAACACTAAAACAAGCTAAAAGGGATAATGGAGATTACTTTAAAAGTGGCTTATGGCCACACTCCTTGGTAAGTGTTAAGTGGGGTTTTATAAGGTCACTTTCTTGAACTCCACTACTTTAAAGACATAGAAATACATATTTTTAAAGTATAAAACTAAGGCTTCCCTGGTGGCTCAGACTGTAAAGCATCTGCCTACAATGCGGGAGACCCAGGTTCGATCCCTTGGTCGGGAAGATCCTCTGGAGAAGGAAGTGGCAACCCACTCCAGTATACTTGCCTGGAGAATCCCATGGTCAGAGGAGCCTGGTGGGCTATACAGTCTATGGGGTCGCAAAGAGTCGGACACGACTGAGCGACTTCACTTCTTCAAAGTATAAAACTAGAAGAAACTATTATTCATCACTGTGATATATTTAATAAAGCCAACCATTTTAAATTGATATCAGAAAGTAATATTGTCATGAAAACATTCAAATTATAAATTTACTTTTCATTAAATTTAGAATTATCACATGGGCTTTATGTGATACTACCTTTAGTATATATTTTAAGGTATCACTTTATTATTTATCAAATATTTATAGAAGATAGCTCTATATAAGTGTCATCGGTTAGAATGAAAGGGCATTAAAATTCAGCATGAAAATGAGCTATCAAAGGGATATTGAATTAAATTAATTTCCACCCTATTTTTTCTCCCTAAATCTCATAAGAGGTATCAAAGTGTAAAACAAAAAAGGGAAATTCCATTTTCTATCAAACTGGGTTATGGTTACAATTCTAAAACACAGTATGAGAAACAGCCCTTCCAGGATACAGTAAAATGTAGAACAAATAGAAGGAGAATGTGATGGCATACAAACCAACTCTCCAGAAGAGCCACTTATCTGAAGTGACTACTCCCTGAGAATATTGCCATCCAAAGTATAAAGCAGCCACAGGGAGGCCAATAATTGAGAAAGACAGATCCACCGAATGACAAAGGAATAGGCACTAAGAGAAGGGGACATGTTGACTTGCCACCTTTATTTAAGGACTGTTCGAACTATTTAAAGAAATGTCATTTAATCTGAGAACTAAAAGAAAAAGAAAAAATAACTGATGAAAAATGAAAAAGTAGTAGAGAATAAAAAATCACCAATGGAGAAAATGTTTAAACTATGAATTCCGTAAGAACAGCCTTACATGTTCTCCAAGTAAATTGAATGCTAAACTGATGTCTTTTAAGATCCTTTAGCAGTGCTCTGACCAAGCCAAGTCTTCCTCAAGCTTCCCAAAATGAGGCTGAAACCTTGTGTGTTTGCTGCATTGTGATTTAAGGAAGACTGGTAGTTATATATCAGAAAGACCCCTTTAGAGCAAAACTTGAACTGTGTAAATATGAAAATCATTACATTTTAATCAATGATCTAACTAAATTTGAAACAGATTTATCTGTAAATATAGTTGACTATTAATAATCTGGATAACCATACCAGTTCATTTATACCTAGCTGACTGAGAGTTTGCTGGATAAAAATAACAGCTGAAAGGCCCAATGAATGTTAAGAAAAATATAAGATAAACAGATACTAGAAAAAGTATTTGGCAAAATTTAGCACTCATTCGAGATGAAACTCGACAAATTAAGAATGGAAAAGAATTTTCTTGACCTAATAAAAGGTACTTATGAATACCTCACAGTGAACATCATATTTAACAATAAAGGCTAAAGCTTTCCCACTAAGATAAGAAATAACACAAGGATATTTATTCTCACCATTTCTAATTAACATTTTTCTTGATATGGTAGCCAGGGAAATCATGTAGATAACATGCTTTTGTAAGTAGAACAGCAAACAAAATAAACACAAAGACACCTATGCTGAGGCCCATCAAAATCAAATTTAAGGTGAAGAAAAAGAAAACAGAAAAAGGAAAATGACACGTTACATACAAAATAATAGGGATATGATCAAAGACTGATCTCTCATCATGTAACTTCATAGGAAGTTGGAGAAGCATGTTTTTATCATTTTGATAGAAACGAAAAGAACAAGTGCTTAACTCAGAATTATATCTCCAGGAAAAATATAATTCAAGATGAAATATGGCATTTTTAGAGAAAGGAATGTAGCCAGAAGACCTGTGCTTAAAAAAAAAAAAAAAAGATCAGAGGAAATTGCTTTAGGATAAGGCTAAGTTGTGTCTAATGGAAAAAGAGATCCTCTGAAGAAAATAAAAAAGCACTGGAAGTAGTATCTGGGTGAAGGCACAGGATTATATTTTTTGACATTATCCCTCTTAATTCATTAACAAAACTGTTTAAAGCCAAAAATCATAACATCGTCTTGTGGAGTTTGTGATATATTTAGATGTACTACATGTAACTCTAACATAAAGTGTGAATGACTATATGAGATTTAATATAAGACTATATCTTATATCAAAGTATAAGATAAACAGCTACTAGAAAAAGTATTTTCTAGTATTTTATGTGAAGTATTATTTTATTTCCTGTAAGTAGACTGTGAAAAGCTCAAGATGTCACTTTTAGTCTCTAGAACAAAAATTATAAAAGCAACAAAAAAATTAAAATGGAGCTCTAAATATACTCAAAGCAAAAAAGACAGAAAAAAAGATGAGTAAAAAACAAATACAAAAAAGTAGAGTTTCAAAATTCTGAAGTCAGTAATTAACAGAACTAAAAGAAAAAATAGAGACCACCCCAATCATAGTTGGAAGTTTTAACAACTTTGTCAGAAATTCACAAAAGAATTCTATAAAAAAATTAGCAAATATGTAGATCTTAAGAACACTATGAATTACCTTAATTTTATACTTATAGAACACTACCTCAAAATGCTTTTCAAGTGTTCATAGCTTAATTACAAAGATGAGCTACAATCAACACCTTAAAAGTGTCTAAATCAATTTTTAAATACTGAAAAAATACAGAGTATGTTCCTTTACCACAGTAGAATTAGAAATATAAAAAGTAAGATAACCAGCAATGCTCAAATATATGGAAATTTAATGACATATGTAAATTTTCATTGGGTAAAAGAATATACAAAATATTTTGAACTCTATATTAACCTGTGTTTATTGTAGTGAACTTACACTATATGACTATTTAATGTTTTTTTAATGACATATTTCACTACACAGGAAATCTGATCTCTCTTTACCAGTTATCCTCCAGTCTCACCTTTCTCTCTCACACAAAAGCATATTCACAATCAAATCACTGAGTAGATACACAGTTCAGCTGGTTAGACTATGTGTGACCGGTGATGAAGACCATATGAACTTTCTGTTAAGAGGGCTGTTGTGATAAAAATTCATATTCCCAGATGGACTAATCAAGAAAATTTACAACTTTATCTTTCCACTAATGAAATTCTTGCAGTAGTCGACCCAAGAAAAATCTTAATGTAATGCACACTTCAACTTACATCCTAACCCTTTCAAATCAGAAAAAAGCATAAGACAGATAGGATATTAGAGCAGGATCTAATATTTCTTCATAAATTGATGAAATATATAAGTAAAATGACATTCTTGAAAAAAACAGAAAAAACTGTTTCACAGTTTCCAGATAAGTTGCGTTAGTTAGAGTGATGGACCTTCAGGAGAACATCTACCTTCTTCTTTCCAAATATTCAAAAATATTAAGTAGGGATTGAATATATACTTCTATAAAACTGATGATTTTTTTTCAATTGCTGTTACAAAGACTTTTGAAAGACAATGTGCTGTAATAAAATTTGTTCGTTTACAAAGAATCATGGAATGATAGAAGAAGCAGAATCATTAATTGTAGAAATCTGTAATTAAATCATGCTTCTATTGTTTTACCTGCTGTAGATGATTATACCAACTTATTATGGTTCTTGTGCCTCATACTTCCACATGGTAGTCAAAAGTGTAACTTCTCTCCCCCTTTCCTTTCAGAATACTGTAATGGTGTATCTGTAAATGGGAGAGATAATAACAGCTGCCTTATTTAATAATGACACAGGGGGAAAAATTACTTGAGCTCCAGAAATATTAAAAATATACAAGAGATATGGATATCTCAGGTTACTGAAAGAATTAATTAAAATAACATTTTAATTAACCTGGACTATAATAATAAATACCACATATTCAATTGACAAATCAACAAATAGTTATTTGGTGCCTCTTATGTGGCATATATATATATAACTATTGAAGATAGAGAATTACACAGAAGGAAGAAGTTTCCTTCCCTCATGTTCTGACCCATGAGTGTTCCTGACCTCATGTCAGTGGGTTTGTAAACAAATGAGCAATACCAATAAGTGTAATGACGAGTCATGTTAGGAGTTATAAAGAAGAATAAAACAGTATGTTGTTTAGAACTATGAGGTTTATTTTTGTGCATGGTGTTAGAAAGTGTTCTAGTTTCATTCTTTTACAAGTAGTTGACCAGTTTTCCCAGCACCACTTGTTAAAGAGATTGTCTTTAATCCATCGTATATTCTTGCCTTCTTTATCAAAGATAAGGTGTCCATATGTGCGTGGACTTATCTCTGGGCTTTGTATTTTGTTCCACTGATCTATATTTCTGTCTTTGTGCCAGTACCATACTGTCTTGATGACTGTGGCTTTGTAGTAGAGCCTGAAGTCAGGCAGGTTGATTCCTCCAGTTGCATTTTTCTTTCTCAAGATTGCTTTGGCTATTCGAGGTTTTTTGTATTTCCATACAAATTGTGAAATTATTTGTTCTAGCTCTGTGAAGAATATCGTTGGTAGCTTGATAGAGATTGCACTGAATCTATAAATTGCTTTGGGTAGTATACTCATTTTCACTATATTGATTCTTCCAATCCATGAACATGGTCTATTTCTCCATCTATTAGTGTCCTCTTTGATTTCTTTCACCAGTGTTTTATAGTTTTCTATATATAGGTCTTTAGTTTCTTTAGGTAGATATATTCCTAAGTATTTTATTCTTTTCCTTGCAATGGTGAATGGAATTGTTTCCTTAATTTCTCTTTCTATTTTCTTATTATTAGTGTATAGGAATGCAAGGGATTTCAGTGTGTTGATTTTGTATCCTGCAACTTTACTATATTCATTGATTAATTGTAGTAATTTTCTGGTGGAGTCCTTAGGGTTTTCTATGTAGAGGATCATGTCATCTGCAAACAGTGAGAGTTTTACTTCTTCTTTTCCAATTTGGATTCCTTTTATTTCTTTTTCTGCTCTGATTGCTGTGGCCAAAACTTCCAAAACTATGTTGAATAGTAATGGTGAAAGTGGGCACCCTTGTCTTGTTCCTGACTTTAGAGGAAATGCTTTCAATTTTTCACCATTGAGGATAATGTTTGCTGTGGGTTTGTCATATATAGCTTTTATTATGTTGAGGTACGTTCCTTCAATTCCTGCTTTCTGGAAAGTTTTTACCATAAATGGATGTTGAGATTCATCCAAGGCTTTCTCTGCATCTATTGAGATAATCATATGGTTTTTATTTTTCAATTTGTTAATGTGGTGTATTACATTGATTGATTTGCAGATATTGAAGAATCCTTGCATCACTGGGATAAAGCCCACTTGGTCATAGTGTATGATCTTTTTAATGTGTTGTTGGATTCTGATTGTTAGAATTTTGTTAAGGATTTTTGCATCTATGTTCATCAGTGATATTGGCCTGTAGTTTTCTTTTTTGGGGGATCTTTGTCAGGTTTTGGTATTAGGGTGATGGTGGCCTCATAGAATGAGTTTGGAAGTTTACCGTCCTCTGCAATTTTCTGGAAGAGTTTGAGTAGGATAGGTGTTAGCTCTTCTCTAAATTTTTGGTAGAATTCAGGTGTGAAGCCATCTGGACCTGGGCTTTTGTTTGCTGGAAGATTTCTGATTACAGTTTCAATTTCTGTGCTTGTGATGGGTCTGTTAAGATTTTCTATTTCTTCCTGGTCCAGTTTTGTAAAGTTGTACTTTTCTAAGAATTTGTCCATTTCTTCCATGTTGTCCATTTTATTGGCATATAATTGCTGATAGTAGTCTCTTATGATCCTTTGTATTTCTGTGTTGTCTGTTGTGATCTCTCCATTTTCATTTCTAATTTTATTGATTTGATTTTTCTCCCTTTGTTTCTTGATGAGTCTGGCTAATGGTTTGTCAATTTTATTTATCCTTTCTAACACCATACACAAAAATAAACTCAAAATGGATTAAAGATCTCAACGTAAGACCAGAAACTATAAAACTCCTAGAGGAGAACATAGGCAAAACACTCTCCGACATACATCACAGCAGGATCCTCTATGGCCCACCTCCCAGAATATTGGAAATAAAAGCAAAAATAAGCAAATGGGACCTAATAAAACTTAAAAGCTTCTGCACAACAAAAGAAACTATAAGCAACGTGAAAAGACAGCCTTCAGAATGGGAGAAAATAATAGCAAATGAAGCAACTGACAAACAACTAATCTCAAAAATATACAAGCAACTCCTACAGCTCAATTCCAGAAAAATAAATGACCCAGTCAAAAAATGGGCCAAAGAACTAAATAGACAGTTCTCCAAAGAAGACATACAGATGGCTAACAAACACATGAAAAGATGCTCAACATCACTCATTATCAGAGAAATGCAAATCAAAACCACTATGAGGTACCATTTCACGCCAGTCAGAATGGCTGTGATCCAAAAGTCTACAAGCAATAAATGCTTGAGAGGGTGTGGAGAAAAGGGAACCCTCTTACACTGCTGGTGGGAATGCAAACTAGTACAGCAACTATGGAGAACAGTGTGGAGATTCCTTAAAAAACTGGAAATAGAACTGCCTTATGATCCAGCAATCCCACTGCTGGGCATACACACTGAGGAAACCAGAATTGAAAGAGACACGTGTACCACAGTGTTCATCACAGCACTGTTTATAATAGCCAGGACATGGAAGCAACCTAGATGTCCATCAGCAGATGAATGGATAAGAAAGCTGTGGTACATATACACAGTGGAGTATTACTCAGCCATTAAAAAGAATACATTTAAATCAGTTCTAATGAGGTGGATGAAACTGGAACCTATTATGCAGAGTGAAGTAAGCCAGAAAGAAAAACACCAATACAGTATACTAACGCATATATATGGAATTTAGAAAGATGGTAACAATAACCCTGTATACGAGACAGCAAAAGAGACACTGATGTATAGAACAGTCTTTTGGACTCTGTGGGAGAGGGAGAGGGTGGGAGGATTTGGGAGAATAGCATTGAAACATGTATAATATCATATATGAAATGAGTCACCAGTCCAGGTTCGATGCACGATACTGGATGCTTGGGGCTGGTGCACTGGGATGACCCAGAGGGATGGTATGGGGAGGGAGGAGGGAGAAGGGTTCAGGATGGGAACACATGTATACCTGTGGCAGATTCATTTTGATATATGGCAAAACCAATACAATATTGTAAAGTTAAAGAAAAAAAAAAGAACTATGAGGGAAAGCCTTTCTCAAGAGGTGCAGAAATTGAATGTTGTGAAGACATAAATCATAGAAGTGTTGGGGGATGCACATATTGGCCAAACAAAGGAAACAGCAACTGCAAAGCCTCAGGGAGTAATCAGGGAATTTTCAAGAAACAGCGAGGTAATCTGTATGATTAGAGCACAGGAAATAAAGCATCAGTTCAGTTCAGTTCAGTCGCTCAGTCGTGTCCAACTCTTTGCGACCCCATGAATCACAGCACGCCAGGTCTCCCTGTCCATCACCAACTCCCGGGGTTCACTCAGACTCAATTCCATCGAGTCAGTGATGCCATCCAGCCATCCCATCCTCTGTCGTCCCCTTCTCCTCCTGCCCCCAATCCCACCCAGCATCAGAGTCTTTTCCAATGAGTCAACTCTTCGCATGAGGTGGCCAAAGTACTGGAGTTTCAGCTTTAGCATCATTCTTTCCAAAGAAATCCCAGGGCTGATCTCCTTCAGAATGGACTGGTTGGATCTCCTTGCAGTCCAAGGGACTCTCAAGAGTCTTCTCCAATACCACAGTTCAAAAGCATCAATTCGTCGGCCCTCAGCCTTCTTCACAGTCCAACTCTCACATCCATACATGACCACAGAAAAAACCATAGCCTTGACTAGATGAACCTTTGTTGACAAAGTAATGTCTCTGCTTTTGAATATGCTATCTAGGTTGGTCATAACTTTCCTTCCAAGGAGTAAGCGTCTTTTAATTTCATGGCTGCAGTCACCATCTGCAGTGATTTTGGAGCCCAAAAAAACAAAGTCTGACAGTTTCCACTGTTTCCCATCTATTGTCCATGAAGTGATGGGACCAGATGCCATGATCTTCATTTTCTGAATGTTGAGCTTTAAGCCAACTTTTTCACTCTCCACTTTCACTTTCATCAAGAGGCTTTTGAGTTCCTCTTCACTTTCTGCCATAAGGGTGGTGTCATCTGCATATCTGAGGTTATTGATATTTCTCCTGGCAATCTTGATTCCAGCTTGTGTTTCTTCCAGTCCAGCATTTCTCATGATGTACTCTGCATATAAGTTAAATATGCAGGGTGACAATATACAGCCTTGTGGTACTCCTTGTCCTATTTGGAACCAGTCTGTTGTTCCATGTCCAGTTCTAACTGTTGCTTCCTGACCTGCATATAGGTTTCTCAAGAGGTAAATCAGGTAGTCTGGTACTCCCATCTCTTTCAGAATTTCCCACAGTTTATTGTGATCCACACAGTCAAAGGCTTTGGCATAGTCAATAAAGCAGAAATAGATGTTTTTTCTGGAACTCTCTTGCTTTTTCCATAATCCAGTGGATGTTGGCAATTTGATCTCTGGTTCCTCTGCCTTTTCTAAAACCAGCTTGAACATCAGGAAGTTCACGGTTCACATATTGCTGAAACCTGGCTTGGAGAATTTTGAGCATTACTTTACTAGCATGTGAGATGAGTGCAGTTGTGCGGTAGTTTGAAAATTCTTTGGCGTTGCCTTTCTTTGGGATTGGAATGAAAACTGACATAATACCAGAAAACATTTGTTGTTGTTCAGTCACTCAGTTGTGTCCGACTCTTTGTGACACCATGAACTGTAACCCGCCAGGGTTCTCTGTCCTTTACTGTCTTCCAGAGTTTGCTTAAACTCATGTCCATTGAATTGGTGATGATTTCTAACCATCTCATCTTCAGCTGCCTTCTTCTCCTGTTGCCTTCAGCAAGGCATACAGATCACATAATTCCTTGTACACTATAATGATTACTTAAGATTTGTTCTAAATGTGATTAGAAAGCTACTGGATGATTTTGAATAGAAAAATGTCACGATTTGGCTTGAAAATGGCTACTCTGGTTCCTCCTTTAGAATACATTCTAGAAGTTGTTCAGGGAGTGACCAATTGACATTATCCCAGTAGAGATGATGACTTTCACTAAGGTGGATTCTAGGCAAGCAGTGACTTGCAGTTGGATTTGGAATATATTTTGATTTTAGAGTCAACAGGATCTGAAGATTAGTCAGATGTGGGATTCTGCTCGAGCAAACGAGTGAATGTTCATGTCACTTTCTGATAGAGGTAATAACTGGAGTTAAAGGCAGATATTAGTTGGTGAAAAAATTAAATTTTTGTAACATTGAGCTTGAAATTTTTATTTTCCAAGTGAAATGTCACATAAGCTACTGAATATATCAATCTGAAATTCAAGAGTGAGGTCAGGGATGGTTACATACATTTGGGATTCATTAGTGCTGAGAGCGTATTTAAAGCCATGGTAGTAGATGAAGTCACACATAGAATAAGCATAAATGGGGGGCAGAGAGGATAACAGACCTAGCATTAAGGCTTTCTAAACAGAAAAATGTGTAAAAATTAGTGATTTGGACTTATTTTTGTGAAAACAAAACATTCTTTGAACATGAGTAGAAGGATCTAATATGATAGAAACAAAACCCAGAGAGCATTGTCTTGAAAATTCATCAAGTGTTTTAGACAGAGTAATAAGCTCTGAGGAATTATGCCAAATAATCAAATAATATGAGGACTATACATTAACTATCATTTGGCTATATAGCAGTACTTGGTAACTTTCATTAGAATTTTTCAAAAGAAATAATGGGGATAAAATCAATGAATTAATAAATTTATCAAATTGTGTTGTGTGGGATTTACCTTAGCATTGGTTCTAGTAGCCCCTGCTTGCCTTAATCGATTCAATGCATTCCATTTCCCTAGCCATAATGAATTAATTCAGGAAGAGAAAGCAAGCTATTCAAGTGAAAAGATAAGCAAGGTGACATTATTCCAATTTCTATGAAAAATCATATGTGTCTCTTACTCTCAGCATTGTGCTGTGACAATTTGAGAACTGCTGCAATTTTTTATGCAATGAGGGAACATCTTGAAATCACCATGTGGACTGGGTATTATTGTGCATACGTGGTTGGGGAACAAGGAGATGCCACATGTATTCTGAAGAGTAAAGCTGTGTTAGGGAAGCAGAGGTGAAAGATGGGGAGAAACAGCCCTTTTATACCATTTGAATGACCAGAGAAAGTTGTGTCTAATGATCCTACATCTGAGCTATCACTTCTGAATGTCAGAAAGGTCTTGCTTTAAGTTATTTGAATTTGCCTTAACAATATTAACAACAACAAAAACTTAACTGTTATAAGAATCTTATTCTGCATTTCATTGACTCAAACTCTAGAGGGTGTTAATATATTTTTCACTAAATAAATGACAAATTTGAATTGTTTGGTAGCAATTTTAAGATATCACACCATGTAAAATTAATTCCAGTTTCTGTGGGTAAAAAATGTATGTACTGAATTGTATGTACTGTAAAAATTATATGTACTGAAATCAATCAAATGTGATATATTGTCAACACTTGTCATATATTTAAAGATATCTATCACTATACTTAATATTTCCCAAAGCTTAAATAGCTCAAAAAACCATATAGATAATTAATAGTCACTTGGGAAAATGAATGATTTCATGAGCTGTAGAGATCATTCTTATCTTTCTCCTTAGAAAACTAGATCAGGAGCTGGAAAAGGAACATTGAAAAGGAGGCAAGGAGAACTAGGAAACTACTTAAATTAATTGATTTAACTATGCACTTTAAAAAATATCCATCAAATGAAAGGGCTTCCTTGGTGGCTCAGACAATAAAGAATCTACCTGCAATGCAGGAGACCTGGGTTCAATCCCTGGGTTGCGAAGATCCCCTAGAGGAGGACATAGCAACCCACTCCAGTATTTTTGCCTGGAGAATCCCCATGGACAGATGAGCCAGGTGGGCTACAGTTCATGGGATCACAAAGAGTCAGACATGACTGAGCAACTAAGCACATCAAATGAAATAGGTAAGCTTCAGTTATACCATTACTGTAAACTGCACTTATATAAAAGGGCAAAATGATTCAGATAATATGCATCTTAAAGAGCATAGATCAGATGTGCAAGTTTTATCAGCAAAAAAAGTGGATGGAAAAATTAGGAGCGAAAGAAAGGCTTAGAAAATTTGGTAACTGAATGTGTCTTGGAGAATGACTATGTATTATCACAAGTCAAGTAATTACCAGCTGGTAATCTTTGGTATGGAAAGATATTTTGCTTGGCTAGTTTTAACTAAACTAATGTTAAAAAACTAAATGGTGTCTACTTCCAATGGGATGGGAAGGATGTGAAAGATCTTTACACTAATGGAAAAAATAGAGAAATGAAATAAAATTTTTCTATTTGCATGGTAAGGAGGAATTTTGAACACCCAGTCTGAGTCGGCATTGATACATGGATACCTGCATCATCATAGTCCTTTAGTTTATAGTTGCAGCAGATGGAGACAATGGTATGAATGAATTTATGTTTAAAATTCTTCACAGTGAATCAAGTAACTGCATAGAACTACCTGGTCATCAGAGTCACATAATTGGCTGCTGGAGTAATCCCTCTATAGAGTCTTTGGCCTATAGTGCTGTCTACCTCATCATATTTTAGCATCTGAAACTAGCAACCCTGCACTCCTGACCAGGATAGTAAATGCTATGTGTATATATATATATATATATATATATATATATAAAATTTCAGTGGACCTATAGAGATTAAGCCACGCTTAATGATCTAAAGGATTCAGGGAGATAGTCCTGATCAGTCTTTATATATCCATTAAATTTACTAGTCTTGTCCCTGCAGAAACTGAATGTGTCTTGGAGAATGACTATGTACTATCTTCCACCTTGTCAGATAGCATTTCATTGTTAGAATCAACTAACAAAGCCTGCAGAATATCAGCCTTCTCTTGCTGCCCAGTATCTTGCATCCTCTACCAAAATAATGCACAGAGATCTGAATTATTTAGTCATACTACAGAACAGCACATTGATCCCATATATTAATGATAGTATCATGACCTAGAAAGGCAATCAAGAGTGCCTAGTATGCTAGAGATCATGGTAAGCAAGATACACACTACAGGGTAGGTGATAAATCCTATAAGAATCA
This sequence comes from Bos indicus x Bos taurus, assembly GCF_003369695.1. NCBI lineage: Eukaryota > Metazoa > Chordata > Mammalia > Artiodactyla > Bovidae > Bos > Bos indicus x Bos taurus. Next base: position 41,106,695 of record NC_040078.1, on the reverse strand, counting down.
AAGACTGCTCTTCAGTAATGTTTTCAGAGGTTCAGGTATCACAAATGTGCCAGTAAATCCCATCTAAAGTAAGAGACAATTACTGCTTATTGCAACCACTGCTATGAAGAAAGAAACAGTCTAATCTTAGCAGACCTCTGTGTTCTGGAGACAACTTACCCCACACTTAAGAGTATTATTCTTCCAATAACCTGGGTAATACAGAACAATGCAACATTTGGCAATGACTGAGGAAGAATGGGTTCTACAAAGAATGCAGAAGCACTGATCTAGCTTCTCAACCAAGGGAGCAATGGGAGGCTTTCTTGGGTCTCTCTGAAGGTTAAGAAAATTTAACCACATAGAATTGGGGTAGAGAATAAGCTGAGTTTATTAAAAATGGCTCTACTGACCTTAGGGAAAGAGTTTAAGACCTTTGTCTGCTTTCCCATCCCCACCCTTCTGACCTTATGTTTCTGTATAAAGAATAATAAAACAGCACTGGAGAAAGATTATGTACCCTAATCACCCAGGCACAAATAGCAGACAACTCAGGACAGGTCCTACATTTCAGAGTCTGATGAAATTAATTAAACCAACCAATCCAAACCTGCTTAGCCTGCTAATTACCTCATCCGTTCCTTTCAAAGAAAGCACCATAAAGGCTATGGTCTACATTTTCCCCTTACTTCCTCTGCATTGTGATAAACCCTGGTATTTCCTCATGTGGCCATGTAAGATGCACCATGCTTCCTGCCTCCAAGAAACTGTGAATAAAAATTTCGTCCTTCATAACAGTGATTTCTGTGTCTGTGTATCTCACCATGCCTGATAAACAAATACTAAGAACATTTTAAAACAGGAATTTATTAGAAAATTGGATTTGAATTCTAAGATTCAAAATAGTTGTGTTACCTTGCTACCTATTTTTCATTTCTTTTCAATTTTGAAATAAAGGTCATTATAGAGTTAAAATTAGAGTAATAAGTGAACATAGACTTGAACAATTTAAATGTCAATAATGTTCTTTGAGGTTATCAATATGTACCAATATAATTTATGACATTTGTAGTGCAAAGAGTAGGGGAATTAAAATGGATTAAGTAACAGTTTCTAGCATTGGTTAGTAAATGGTCAAATTGAGATCAGTTCAGTTCAGTTCAGTCTCTCAGTCATGTCCGACTCTTTGCGACCCCATGAATCACAGCATGCCAGGCCTCCCTGTCCATCACCAACTTTCGGAGTTCACTCAGACTCACGTCCATCAAGTCAGTGATGCCATCCAGCCATCTCATCCTCTGTCGTCCCCTCCTCCTCCTGCCCTCAATCCCTCCCAGCATCAGAGTCTCTTCCAATGAGTCAACTCTTCACATTAAGTGGCCAAAGTACTGGAGTTTCAGCTTTAGCATCATTCTTTCCAAAGAAATCCCAGGGCTGAACTCCTTCAGAATGGACTGGTTGGATCTCCTTGCAGTCCAAGGGACTCTCAAGAGTCTTCTCCAATACCACAGTTCAAAAGCATCAGTTCGTTGGTGCTCAGCCTTCTTCACAGTCCAACTCTCACATCCATACATGACCACTGGAAAAACCATAGCCATGACTAGATGGACCTTTGTTGGCAAAGTAATGTCTCTGCTTTTGAATATGCTATCTAGGTTGGTCATAACTTTCCTTCCAAGGAGTAAGCATCTTTTAATTTCATGGCTGTCTGCATCTGCAGTGATTTTGGAGCCCAGAAAAATAAAGTCTGACACTGTTTCCCCATCTATTTCCCATGAAGTGGTGGGACTGGATGCCATGATCTTCATTTTCTGAATGTTGAGCTTTAAGCCAACTTTTTCACTCTCCACTTTCACTTTCATCAAGAGGCTTTTGAGTTCCTCTTCACTTTCTGCCATAAGGGTGGTGTCATCTGCATATCTGAGGTTATTGATATTTCTCCTGGCAATCTTGATTCCAGCTTGTGCTTCTTCCAGCCCAGCGTTTCTCGTGATGTTCTCTGCATATAAGTTAAATAAGCAGGTTACAATATACAGCCTTGACATATTCCTTTTCCTATTTGGAACCAGTCTGTTGTTCCATGTCCAGTTCTAACTGTTGCTTCCTGACCTACATACAAATTTTTCAAGAGGCAGGTCAGGTGGTCTGGTATTCCCATCTCTTTCAGAATTTTCCATAGTTTATTGTGATAAATTGTAGTAAGTCTATGAGGTAGAGGTAGAATAAAAATCATATAAATAAAATTATAATAAAGGAGAAATTGAAGTAAAAAAAACATTAAACAAATCAAAATAAATCAAAAAAGAAAGAATAAAAGGTCATAGAATAGATGAAAGAAATAGAAAAAAATTTAAGGTGATCCATTTAGAAATTACATTAAATGTAAATAGATTAGCACATCAATGAAAGGAAAATATTGTCAACCTAGATTTTTCAAAAAGGAAGCCAATGAACATATTTTTTCCAGGAAGCATTACTATACATTGACACAGAAGTATTGGAAGTAAAGTTCTGGAAAACATCTACAAAAGGATCAAAAAAGTGTGAATGAAGAAATTAGATGTTCTTGAGAGAAGTGACTATTGGAATTAACAAAAGGGATGTAGGAAAGTTTTGCTAAATGAACAAGGTGAAATAAGGGATTAGAAACACCAAAGGGCAGAGATGCTTATTTAACTACCATTCTAGAGAAAATATAAGGCTATTGGATTTAGTGCATTGTGGATAGGTTAGCTTTTCATCCCAACAGGGATATTTGATTGTGCTTTTTCACCATGAAGCATGAGACAAGTTCATCAGTTAAGAAATTCACTCTAGCCTGAATCAGCTGCTTTAAGTATAGGCATGAAATAGGCAGATAAGTGGGTATAAATTGAGTTGAACTTTTGTTAGATGACTGTGGCAGGCAAAGGGATAATAGGTTCGGTTTTTTTGCAAGTGATTATAAATCTTGAACCATGGAATCTCAGCTGAAACTAGATGAAGTTTTCATTGAGGATAAAAGTGGCTAGAACCTGAGGTTTTAACTAACATGCTACACTTCTTACATAGTAATAAGATACACTATTTTCATATATATATATATGCAGATTAGAACAGCATATCAAAATGATAAGAATCTATAACAAGTTCATTATTATACATTACTGATGTACATAGCAGTAACAATAACTCCTGGGTAAAAACATGACTTGAATAATATTTAGAAAGGGGTCTAACTGTTCTAATTTACCTCATACTCTCTAAATGAAGAATACCAGTACTTGAAGGTTTATTTAATCTAATATCATCTATGGATTTTATTTAAGTACTAAACAAATATGTGTTTGCATTAATAGTCCATTATTAATATATTCAGAAACAAGTCTCGGCTTTACACTAGTCTTAAGAATTTCTAGCATTGAATAAATGTTAAGTGAAACAGCACTAAAAATGCATAAATGGCTTCCCAGTTGGCATTAGTAGTCAAGAACCCGCCTGCCAATACAGGAGACATAAGAGCTGTGGGTTCAATCCCTGGGTCAGGAAGATCCCCTGGAGGAGGGCACAGCAAAACTCACCCCAGTATTCTTGTCTGGAGAATCCCATGGATGGAAGAACCTGGTGGACGATGGTCCATAGGGTTGCAAAGAGTTGGACATGACTGAAGCGACTTAGCACACATGGAGTAAAGATTCACTAAATGGGAAAGGTAAAACAAGGCATTGAATACACTTGGGTTTGTTAATATGATAAGTTTGGTTAATTTTTTTAAGTCTCGGCTTTGAAACCCTCAAACTGTGATTTTTAATCACAAATGTTTTCTACATAAATTTATCCGTTTCCCCTGTCATGTGTGCTCAGTCATGTCTGACTCTTTGTAACCCCATGAGCTGTAGACATCCAGGCTCCTCTGTCCATGGGATTATCCCAACAAGAATACTGGAGTGGGTTGCCATTTTCTTCTCCAGGGGATCTTCCCCATCCAGGGATCAAACTCATGTCTCCAGTGGCTTCTTGTATTGCAGGCGGATTCTTTACCCACTGAGCCATCGGGAAAGCCCCATCCCTTTCCCCAGTATTCGTTAAATATATTTCTTTGCATAAAGACTGAGATATAAATGTTGTTATGAAGTCAAACATTATTGAAGCCAGGGTTATTAAAAAAAAAAAAAAAAGGAGAAGCTCAAATCTTGTGGCTATATGAACATGCTGCATTACTGCTTACATTCTGAGGTCTATGTTAACCCCAAATATTGTTTTCTAACCAAATGATAGTAGGTTGCATAAGCCAGTTACAGTTTTGTGATTAGAGATTAGTTTGCTAGAAAACAAGGTAAAATAAACTTTAATTGATTGCTTCTCTCTGCAGTTGTAATTTTTAGATTTAATAATACTTATAGAAAACAAAGAAAGATTTTGAATCCTATTCTTTTAGAAAATACTTTGAAATATTGTACTGTGTAGGGATAAGACTACAATGTTAGTAACCTGATAGAAACAGAACCAAAAATTGTCACATATTTTAAACTAGAGTAGGAAAGGAATCCCATATTTTGACCATTATATTGCCTAGGAGTGAAGTCTTAACTCTGGATTGGATCTCGGCTCTAGCACACACTAGTTGGGTGCATTCATTAATTTTATTGTCGCTGTTCAGTCTTCCAGTTGTGTCCAACTCTTTGTGACCCCATGAACTGTAGCATACCAGGCCTCTCTATTCCTTACCATCTCCCAAAGTTTGCCCAAGTTCATGTCTTTTGCATCCGTGATGCCATCCAACAATCTCATCCTCTGATGCCCTCTTCTCCTTCTGCCCTCAATCTTCCCCAGCATCAGAGACTTTTCCAATGAATCAGTTGTTCACCTCAGATTAACAAAATGCTGAAATTTCAGCTTCAACATCAGTCTTTCAAAGGAGTATTCAGGGTTGATTTCCCTTAAAATTGACTGGTTTGATCTCCTCGCTGTCCAAGGAACTCTCAGGAGTCTTTTCCAGCACCACAGTTTGAAGGCATCAATTCTTTGGCATTCTGCCCTATTTGGAGTTCAGCTCTCACAACTGAACGTGATCACTCAGAAGACCATAGCGTTGACTATACTGACCTTTGTCCATGGAGTAATGTCTCGGCTTTTCAACACATTGTATAGATTTGTCATTGCTTTCCTGCTGAGAAGCAAACATCTTCTGATTTCATGTCTGCAGTCATCATCTGCAGTGATTTTAGAACTCGGGAAGAGGAAATCTGTCACTACTTCCACATTTTTCCCCTTCTATTTGCCATGAAGTAATGGGGCTGGATGCCACGATCTTAGGTTTTATTTAATTTTTTTTTAAATATTGAGTTTTAAGCTGTCTCTTTCACTCTCTCCCTTCACCCTCATCAAGAGGCTCCTTAGTTCCTCTTCACTTTCTGCCATTAGAGTGGTATCATCTGCACATCTGAGGTTGTTGGCATTTCTCCTGCCTATCTTGATTCCAGCTTGTAACTTATCCAGCCTGGGATTTCTCATGATGTGTTTAGCATATAGGTTAAATAAACAGGGTGACAGTAGACAGCCCTGTGATACTCCTTTCTCAATCTTGAACCAATCAGTTGTTCCATACATGGTTCTAACTGTTGCTTCTTGACCCACATACAGGTTTCTCAGGAGGCATGGCATTCTTGTATCTTTAAGAGCTTTCCACAGTTTATTATGATCTACAGAGTCAAAGGCTTTAGCATAGTCAATGAAACAGAAGTAGATGTTTTTTTTGAATTCCCTAGCTTTCTCTATGATCCAGTGAATGTTGGCAATTTGATCTCTGATTCATTAATTTCCTCAATTCTAAAAACTTTAGTTTGGTAATCTATCCCTGTTAATTGTTCTGACATTTTAACTAAAATATTCCATATCAACTGTGTAATGCTTGATTCAATCTGAGAATGCTATGAATGAAAGCTATTTTTGTTATTACTATATTAGAATTAAATAAAACTAATTTGTGAGTTTGACACACTCTCCTGGCACAGAATGTGAAAAAATAGGTTTTGGCTGACATTTTCTTTGAATCCATATTTAATTAGCTTGTAATATATTAACTCAGTGTATAGTTATTTATAGAAGAATTGCTATAGTGAACAGAATTAAAATAGCATTTCAACAAGTTAAACACTATAGAAATAGAATAAGCTATTGCAAAACACAAATTTATTACAGTAGCTTTAAAAAAATCTCATATTAACCTTTTAGTCCATCATATACTGGAAAACTATTATAATTTTTATTGGTATAATTTATATACCAAAATTCAACCTAAATAGACATATAGTGTGATGGACTTTAAATATAGTCCTGTAACCAAAGCACAATTGATGTACATATGTCTAACAGTCTCATCACTCCCAAAATTGCCCTTGTGCCCTTTGAAGTCAATTCTCTTCCCCCAGTAACAAGACCCTGGCAACCAGTAATAAGTTATGCTTTAAAAAAATGTTTATAGTTAAGATACTTTTACTGTTATGTTATGTTGCAAGCATAATATTAAGTTCTTAAATACCACCCATCCATCTTCCTCTCATGTAAACATCTTCAATAATCATAGAATGATGATGAAAACTAAGAGATTAATTTTGGCATAGTATATAAAGTAAGTAGCAGAATATTTTGAAACTTCATCGATTTTTATACCAACCTCTATTCCAGATCTAATGTCCAATCCCACTTTGCATCTAGTAATAAATCTAATGGGAAAAATCTTTATGAACATGGAAGCATTCTGAATTTGCTTAAATTTTCTGGATGTTAATTTTAGCAACCATCAGATCTACCTCATGGCAATCACTGCTGTGTTAGTTAATGGTGATTTCTGTTTTCCTCATTCTTTTCCTGCACTCAAAGTTTTATTGAGAATAATATGTATTTCAATTTAATCAGCTTTACCAAACTAAAAAATACATCATTTTATTCACTTACATAATTTCTCATTTAAATTTATAATGCATGCAAGTCATTAGAGTATAAGACTCCAATGAATTCAAAGCTCTAAATTCAGATCAGCTCAACCTTTTGCAAATTGGTAAGTGAAATAATCTGCCATGTGGTTGTCAATACTGTCAATCTTCCATGTTTCCAAAGGAGGTGGGGATTGATATCTTGAAAGCCCTAACTTTTGCTAATCACTTAAAAAATATTCTCCATTTATCTAATCTATTTTTGATGCCAAATATTGCACCTGACTTAAGTACATGTATTTTTTCCATTTAATCCTCATAAGTAATAATTAGTGAAAAATACAAGACTTTCACATACATAAGGAATAGAATATAGACTAAGAAACATGTCTCGTCAGAAAAATTTAATGTGTATTAAAATGCCTAACAGATCACAATACTGCGATGTAATTCTGATACCAACCATCTGGATTTAGTACAGACTTTTTCAAAGTTGAGGATGCAGTCCCAAACAGACTGTCCACAGTTCATATGCCAGCCACAAGTTTGAGGGTCCCAAAGCTACCCACATTTCTGACAAACCATGTACAGATTTAGGAATTTCCACGACCCCTTCAGGTTTGATAATTTGCAAGAATAATTCACAGAACTCAGGAAAGTGATCAGATCAGATCAGTCGCTCAGTTGTGTCTGACTCTTAGCGACCCCATGGACTGCAGCCTACCAGGCTCCTCCATCCATGGGATTTTCCAGGCAAGAGTACTGGAGTGGGGTGCCATTGCCTTCTCCACACATAAGAATAAACCTATCTAAAATTAGACTTTATATCCAAAATTAAAATATTCAATAATATCAAATAACAGTTAGATATATAAATGGAAAACTACATTACCTTTGTGGGTGGGAAAATTCAGTATTACGAAAATGTCAATTATTTCCTTCTGATATCAGAATTCACTATAATGCAATAAAAATGTAGATAGTTTGAAATAATACAGGCTAATTGACAAATAGATTTTTAAAAATCTCCACACACACATCTGTGGAAAATTGTAACAGAAATGATGCTAACAGTCAGTAGGAGGGGCTTCCCTGGTGCTCCAGTGCTTAAGACTTCATGCTTCCAATACAGGGAGCACAGGTTCAATCCCTTGTCAGGGAACTACGATCTCCTAGGCCATGTGGCACAGCCAAAAGAAAACAAAAAGCAATTAGTGGGAAAGACTCAACTATAAATGATGACATAAAAATAAAATATACTGAAGAAAATGTATATAATATCTGGTTGTAAATTAATTCTAATTATAATTGTTTATTGTAAAGTCACAGACCATCTGAGAATAAGAGGATCAAGAATGTCAAGTCTTGAAAACAGTAGCCAAAATAGCTGATGTGGCTATTTTAACATCATACAAAGTGGGTTTTAGAGCAAGGAATATTACTAGTGGTATAGAAGGTTATTTCCAGAGCAGGCACAGTGAAGGAATAATAAAGATAAGATAGAAAGTAATGAAATTGAGAGGAGAAAAGCAAAAGAAAAATTAATAAATCATAATTCTGGGTCTTGAAATTGATCAAAAAATTAATGAAATGATAAGATTTATCAGTAAAAAAATAATGATAGAAAATAACAGTGTTAGAAACAGATGATGAGAGATTGCAACAGACTCTATAAATATTAAGTACTAAAGCTCACTTATGAAGAGGGAAATAACTGGAATATATACTAAAGGGAAATATATATATATATACTAAAGGGAAATATATACTAAAGGGAAATAACTGGAATATATATTAAAGATATAAAATAACTGGAGTCTATACTAAAGATGTTAAAATCATAGTTTAAAATTCCCCAACTAGGAAGCTCCAAGAAAAGATGCATCACAGTACATTTCTGCCCAACAGTTAAGAAAGAAATAATACTAATCCTACAATCATTCATTCAGAAAAGAAAACTGAAATAATACTTTCCAACATATTTTATGAAGCTAGCATAACCCCCAAACTCAAATCAGAAAAAGTTATTACAGGGAAAGAAAACTATGTTTCTGGTCTCAGGATTATAAATGCAAAAAAAAAAAGAAAAAAATCAACATAGTTGTAGCAAATTGAACTTATCAATAAATGAAAAACATGCTATGAGGGAAAGGGGAAAAGAAAGTTTCTGTTTCTCTTTACACTGCTACTGCTACTCTTACCACCTCACTTCTGACAAAATGAATGGGTCTTCTGATACTCCAAGCAATTCTCTGACATCAACTGGGTATCCTACAATTAAACTATATTCTAACACTGTCTACCTGGAGATAGCATCAGATCTCACAGGTGTCAGGAGGGGAAAATTTCCCCCTCTATCCGTCTTGAGTTCTTAGACTAGACAAAGAATAACATCAACACAAGACAGATTAACAGGAGAAAAAGAAACCAATTTTAATTCATATTTCAGAGGTCTCTTAGAAATGGGACCTAAGAAGTGGCCAAGGCAGGAAGCTTTTACAATTTTTAGACAAATAATAAATGTGTAAGAAATTGATAGGACAAAGAAATTTAGGTCTTGGTTGCTCAATTTGGTGAAACATCTTAATAGAGTTTGGGCTTGGGGCAGTACATTAAAGAAATAACAGGTTTCCCTGAATTCCCTATGTTTGGCAGTAAGGGTATCTTTACTCCTCCAGGTGCAGGAGTGCACATTTCACATTAAAGGTTTATTTCCTGCTATCAAGAGACAGAGAGGAGTGTCAGAGTGTCCCTCATGTATTTTAAGTAACTTTAATTCAAAATAATCAGTATGCCATTATGGCACATTTGGGGGTAGCTAACCTTGTTCCCCAATAATCAAATTAAGGGCTCAGTCCCCAAGACTGCCCCCCCACCCCTTACTTCAGCTACGAATCACAAGTCACCTATGCTCCTGATCAACTTGCTGTGAATTGGAGATTCCTGTGACTTCTCCCTAATGTTCAGTAATTTGCTAGAGTGGGTCACAGAACTGAGAAAAATGTTTTTTTTTTTAATAGTTTGTCACTTTATCTTAAAAGGACACAACACAGGAGTGGTAGTGGTGGTGGTTTATTTGCTAAGTCATATCTGAAACTTGTGACCCCATGGACTGTAGCCCACCAGGTTCCTCTGTTCATGGGATTTCCCAGGACATTGAATCCAGGAATTGAAACCAAATCCCCTGCATTGCAAGCAGTTTCTTTACTGATGAGCCACCAGGGAAGCCCAGCAAAGGAGTTCAGTTCAGTTCAGCCACTCAGTCCTGTCTGACTCTTTGCAACCCCATGAATTGCAGCATGCCAGGCCTCCCTGTCCATCACCAACTCCCGGAGTTCACCCAAACTCATGTCCATAGAGTCGGTGATGCCATCCAGCCATCTCATCCTCTGTCGTCCCCTTCTCTTCCTGCCCCCAATCCCTCCCAGCATCAGAGTCTTTTCCAATGAGTCAACTCTTCGAATGAGGTGGCCCATATTGGAGTTTCAGCTTTAGCATCATTCCTTCTAAAGAACACCCAGGGCTGATCTCCTTTAGAATGGACTGGTTGGATCTCCTTGCAGTCCAAGGGACTCTCAAGAGTCTTCTCCAACACCACAGTTCAAAAGCATCAATTCTTCGGTGCTCAGCCTTCTTCATAGTCCAATTCTCACACCCATACATGACCACTGGAAAAACTATAGCCTTGATTAGACAGACTTTTATTGGCAAAGTAATATCTCTGCTTTTGAATATGCTATCTGGATTGGTCATAACTTTCCTTCCAATGAGTAAGCATCTTTTAATTTCATGGCTGAATCACCATCTGCAGTGATTTTGGAGCTCCAAAAAATAAAGTCTGACACTGTTTCCACTGTTTCCCCATCTATTTCCCATGAAGTAATGGGACCAGATGCCATGATCTTAGTTTTCTGAATATTGAGCTTTAAGCCAACTTTTTCATTCTCCACTTTCACTTTCATCAAGAGGCTTTTGAGTTCCTCTTCACTTTCTGCCATAAGGGTGGTGTCATCTGCATATCTGAGGTTATTGATATTTCTCCCGGCAATCTTGATTCCAGCCTGTGCTTCCTCAAGCCCAGCATTTCTCATGATGTACTCTGCATATAAGTAAAATAAGCAGGGTGGCAGTATACAGCCTTGACGTACTCCTTTGCCTATTTGGAACCAGTCTGTTATTCCATGTCCAGTTCTAACTGTTGCTTCCTGACCTGCATACAAATTTCTCAAGAGGCAAGTCAGGTGGTCCCATCTCTTTCAGAATTTTCCACAGTTTATTGTGACCCACACAGTCAAAGGCTTTGGCATAGTCAATAAAGCAGAGACAGATGTTTTTTTCTGGAAATCTCTTGCTTTTTCCATGATCCAGCGGGTGTTGGCAATTTGATCTCTGGTTCCTCTGCCTTTTCTAAAACCAGCTTGAACATCTGGAAGTTCATGGTCCATGTTTTGCTGAAGACTGGCTTGGAGAATTTTGAGCATTACTTTACTAGCGTGTGAGATGAGTGCAATTGTGCAGTAGTTTGAGCATTCTTTGGCATTGCCTTTCTTTGGGATTGGAATGAAAACTGACCTTTTCCAGTCCTGTGGCCACTGCTGAGTTTTCCAAATTTGCTGGCATATTGAGTGCAGCACTTCCACAGCATCATCTTTCAGGATTTGAAATAACTCCACTGGAATTCCATCACCTCCACTAGCTTTGTTCATAGTGATGCTTTCTAAGGCCCACTTGACTTCACATTCCAGGATGTGAGTGAGCACACCATCGTGATTATCTGGGTCGTGAAGATCTTTTTTGTACAGTTCTTTTGTGTATTCTTGCCACCTCTTCTTAATGTATTCTGCTTCTGTTACGTCCATGCCATTTCTATCCTTTATTGAGCCCATCTTTGCATGAAATGTTCCCTTGGTATCTCTAATTTTCTTGAAGAGATCTCTAGTCTTTCCCATTCTGTTGTTTTCCTCTATTTCTTTGCATTGATCACTGAGGAAGGCTTTCTTATCTCTTGCTATTCTTTGGAACTCTGCATTCAGATGCTTATATCTTTCCTTTTCTCCTTTGCTTTTCGCTTCTCTTCTTTTCACAGCTATTTGTAAGGCCTCCCCAGAAAGCCCTTTTGCCTTTTTGTATTTCTTTTCCATGGGGATGCTCTTGATCCCTGTCTCCTGTACAATGTCACGAACCTCCATCCGTACTTCATCAGGCACTCTATCTATCAGATCTAGTCCCTTAAATCTATTTCTCACTTTCACTGTATAATCATAAGAGATTTGATTTAGGTCATACCTGAATGCTCTAGTGGTTTTTCCTACTTTCTTCAATTTAAGTCTGAATTTGGCAATAAGGTGTGTATAGGTCAGGGTATGGAGGAAGAGGCATAGAGGTTCTATGCCTATTTCACACACATCAGTCTCCCTGCACTTCCTGTGTTCACCAACCCAGAAACTCCCCAAATCCTGTAGTTTAGGGAGTTTTACAGATGCTTCATTGCATAGGCATGTTGATTAGATCATTGGCCATTAGGAGTTAATTCAGCTTCCAGCTCCTTTCCTCTCTCCAGAGATCAGGAGATTTGGTTTAAAATTCCACCCCTCTAATCACATGATTAGTTTAGGCAAACAGCGCTCATCCTGTTCTTACCTAAGGACTTTCCAAAAATCACTTCATTATCATAAACTCAGATGTGATTGAAAAGAGCTTATTAGGAATAAAAACATATCCATTTCAGTTTTATTTTCTTTCAGGAACAAACACATGAAGATCATAACAGAAGTTGTCCCTATAGCTCTTATCACTTAGGAAATGGCAAGAGATTTAGGAGCTAAGTGCCAGAAACCATGGGCAAAGACCAAAATATGTATTTCTTATTATATCATAATATGACAATGACCAAGTAGGGTTTATCCTAGGAAAAAAAAAATGTCCAGTATTTGATGAATCAATCAATATGTCACCATAATAACAGGCTAGACTGAATAAACAAAACAGTATGATCATACAAATGGCTCATAATGCTTAACAGTATCAAACAACTCAATCAACAAATAAGCAGAAGAGCTAAATAGACATATCTCCAAAGAAGACAGATGGTCAACAGGCACATGAAAGGATGATCAACATCACTAGTTATTAGAGAAATGCAAATCAAAACTATAATAAGATGTTACCTCACACCAGCCAGAATGGTTGTCATTAAAAATTTTTTTAAAAATCCACAAAAAATAAATGCTTGAGAGGATGAGGAAAGAAAGGAACCCTCCCACACTGTTGTTGGGAATGTAAATTTGTACAGCCACTATGGAGAACAGTAAAGAGATTCCTTAAAAAAGTAAAAATAGAGTTATCTTATGACACTGCAATCCTACTCCTGGGCATATATTCAGAGAAACATGATCTCAAAGGATACATGCACCCCAGTGTTCATTACAACACTGTTGACAGTGGCCAAAATATGGAAACAACCTAAAAATCCATCAACATAGGAATGAATACAGAAGATAATGGAATATTACTCAGCCATTAAAAATAATGAAATAATACCATTTGCAGCAACATGGAAGGACATAGGGATTGTCATAGTGAGTGAAGTAAGTTAGAGAGAGAAGGTAAAGTATTGTATGACGTCCCTTAAATGTGGAACCTGAAAAGAAATGACACAAATGAGCTTCCAAATCAGAAACCAACTCACAGACTTAGAGATCAAACTTACAGTTTCCTGGGGAAAGATGGAAGGATGGGGGAAGGGACAGGGAGTTTGGGTTGGACATGTACAATCTACTCTACTTAAAATGGATGACCAACAAATACCTAATGTATAGCACATGGAACTTTGCTCAATGTTGTGAATGAGAGGGGAGTTTGGGGACAATAGATACATGTATGACTAAGTCAATTACAACATTGTTAATCAGCTATACCCCAGTACAAAATAAAAAGTTAAAAAAAAAAAACAAAAACACAACAGCATAACAACAGAACAGTATGATCATCTCAGTACAATATATGCATAAATGTGTTTGAAAACTGTCAGCACAATAGGATCTGTAAAGAACATTCTCATTCTTACAGAACAGGTTCAGAAAAACTAAAGTTCATATTCCATTTTTCAATAAAATCTTATTTCTCCCCCTGTAATTTTGGGAACAAGTCAATAAAACCTAATTTCACTTTTTCTATTTACCACAGTATGTAATCAGTATAATGAAGATATTAAGTGCTTACTTATGGAAAAGGAAATAAGACCCTCTATTAATAAACAATTTGACTATTTAGAAAAGCCTCCAATTGTGCTGCAAGAACTACTAAGCAGTTTGGGTAACCGTAGAATGATTTAAGTATACCAAAAAAAAAAAATCAATAGACTATTAATATACTAACAATGAAAAAGTGAAAATTGAAATAAAAGTGCTATGTATAATATTAATGAAAAATGAACTATTTAGGCAGAAATATAATAAAATATGTACAATACCTATTGTACTACAAAGTTTGACTGATCAAAGGAAACCTCAAAAATTGATAAATGCACTGTGTTCATAGTTCAGAAGATTCAAAATTGTCAAGATATCAATTCTGCCCAAATTTATCTGTGGATATACTGCAATTTCAATCACAATCCTGGAGGGATTTTTTGGTAGAAATTGATAGACTGATCCTAAAATTTATATGAAGAAGATTGAGCTTAGAAGAGACAAAACAATTACCGGAAAGAACACATTTGGAGAACTCACATTATTTGATTCCCAAGGTTTAATATAAACCTCGAGTAACCAAAGTAGTGTGGTATCTTCTCTACCCAGGAATCCAATCCAGGGATCAAACCCAGATCTCCTGCATTGCAGGCAGATTCTTTACCACCTGAACCACCAGAGAAGTCCATTGCTTTTAGGGTAGGCATAGAAATAAATGGGAGAGAATAGAGTCTAGATCAGGCACACAGTTGGCATTTGATTGATATTTGACATAGGTGCCAAGGACATTCAGTTTTAAAAGCATTATTTCAGCAAATAGTTCTGGAATTATTGGACATCTCTATGTAACCTATATGATGCAAACATCTATATCTAACTGAATTTTAAATTTCTTTCTTATTTTTCATCTTAGAGAAATAATTTTGTTTACAAGAAATTTTTTCCCAACTAAATGTAGAAAAGGATATCCTGTTTTTTGCCCAAACACCAAGAAAGTTATTGGGATTCTGTGTGGCTTAGTTTTTAAACACCTTGACTATATGTTGAGCCAGAGTTTAACATAAATCTTGGCTCTACCATTCAATTGCTCTGGGACTTTCAGCAACTGAATTAAACCCCCTAATTTTTGCTAAAATTGTTTATTATATGTGATTAATGAAAACTACCTGATCTGCTTGCCACAAGGATTAATTTGGCATAGTTCCCAATACTTAGTAAACAATGGCTAACATAACTATGTTATTTACAGTAGAATTTCCAAAACATTTTGAAATGTTGTTATTTGAAAATTATACTTGAATCAATATATTATTTATAGTAAGTAAAACTAAAGCCTTTCAGTGATTTTAATTTAAGCATTGCTCTAAAAACAAAACAATTTCTATATCTATCCTTTAAAAGCTTATCCTTTATAAACTTCATAGAATCATTTGTTAGGTATTATTATCCTCACCTAAAAAACGATGAATCTGAGTTTCATAGAGGTAAATTGCTTGCTTATATTAAACATAGTAAAGGATTTTCAAAGAAAGGGATTGAATTTGGATTTATTTTTAAGCTAAGGCTATCTTTATTTCCTCCCAATATTCTCCAGTTAGACATAAAAGCTTAATGTTTTTACATTTCAATTTATAATTTCATGAAATAACAGTTCAGTTCAGTTCAGTCACTCAGTCGTGTCCAACTCTTTGCGACCCCATGAATTGTAGCACGCCAGGCCTCCCTGTCCATCACCAACTCCTGGAGTCCACCCAAAACCACGTCCATCAAGTCGGTGATGCATTCCAACCATCTCATCCTCTGTCGTCCCCTTCTCCTGCCCTCCATCTTTCCCAGCATCAGGGTCTTTTCAAATGAGTCAGCTCTTTGCATCAGGTGGCCAAAGTATTGGAGTTTCTGCTTCAACATCAGTTCTTCCAAAGAACACCCAGGACTGATCTCCTTTAGAATGGACTGGTTGGATCTCCTTGCAGTCCAAGGGACTCTCAAGAGTCTTCTCCAACACCACAGTTCAAAAGCATCAATTCTTTGGCGCTCAGCTTTCTTCACAGTCCAACTCTCACATCCATACATGACCACTGGAAAAACCATAGCCTTGACTAGACGGACCTTTGTTGGCAAAGTAATGTCTCTGCTTTTCAATATGCTATCTAGGTTGGTCATAACTTTCCTTCCATGGAGTAAACGTCTTTTAATTTAATGGCTGCAGTCACCATCTGCAGTGATTTTGGTGCCAAGAAAAATAAAGTCTGACACTGTTTCCACTGTTTCCCCATCTATTTCCCATGAAGTGATGGGACCAGATGCCATGATCTTAGTTTTCTGAATATTGAGCTTTAAGCCAACTTTTTCACTCTCCTCTTTCACTTTCATCAAGAAGCTCTTTAGTTCTTCTTCACTTTCTGCCATAAGGATGGTGTCATCTGCATATCTGAGGTTATTGATATTTCTCCTGGAAATCTTGATTCCAGCTTGTGCTTCCTCCAGCCCAGCATTTCTCATGATGTACTCTGCATAGAAGTTAAATAAGCAGGGTGACAATATACAGCCTTGACGTACTCCTTTTCCTATTTGGAACCAGTCTGTTGTTCCAGTTCTGTTGCTTCCTGACCTACATACAGGTTTCTCAAGAGGCAGGTCAGGTGGTCTGGTATTGCCATCTCTTTCAGAATTTTCCACAGTTTATTGTGATCCACACAGTCAAAGGCTTTGGCATAGTCAATAAAGCAGAAATAGATGTTTTTTCTGGAATTCTCTTGCTTTTTCGATGATCTAGCAGATGTTGGCAATTTGATCTCTGGTTCCTCTGCCTTTTCTGAAACCAGCTTAATGAAATGATAAATTACGGTCATCATTCTTTTAAATTGACAGTTAAGATTTTTAGTAAATTATATTCTTACATTTCAGATTTCCCCATGAAATTTATAATGATGTTAGGCAGCTTTTTGTTTTTATGTATTTGTAAGCCAAATTTCTCCAAAAAGGAAATGACAAACAATACGTGGCCAGATAATCACATTAACCTGCACTACAGACAAATAGATTGGATATTATAAGAAAAAAATTTTTGTATCTGTAATTCAGTTTTTAAAATAGTTTATATTTACCTTTTGGTTTCTAGTAGTCATATATGGATGTGAGAGTCGGACTGTGAAGAAAGCTGGGCGCTGAAGAATTGATGCTTTTGAACTGTGGTGTTGGAGAAGACTCTTGAGAGTCCCTTGGACTGCAAGGAGATCCAACCAGTCCATCCTAAAGGAGATCAGCCCTGGGTGTTCTTTGGAAGGAACAATGCTAAAGCTGAAACTCCAGTACTTTGGCCACCTAATGTGAAGAGTTGCCTCATTGGAAAAGACTCTGATGCTGGAAGGAATTGGGGGCAGGGGGAGAAGGGGACGACAGAGGATGAGATGGCTGGATGGCATCACCGACTCTATGGACGTGAGTTTGAGTGAACTCCGGGAGTTGGTGATGGACAGGGAGGCCTGGCGTGCTGCGATTCATGGGGTCCCAAAGAGTCGAACACAACTGAACGACTGAACTGACTGAACTTGACAATAATGCAGGTTTTAACAAAGCAGTTTTAAGCATATTGAGAAAGACGGGATAGTATACTGTGAGAACTTCTACTATCTATGAATATCAGAAACTTCTTAGGCTCCTTACATTCTCCTCATTAATAATATCAAAGTAAAAGCCATATTCTGAAAACATCATACCTAAATTATTTAGGAATCTGATTTTAGTGGTAGCTGAAAGTGAAGTCAGTCAGTTGTTTCTGACTCTTTTCTGGTCTGTGGACTGTAGCCCACCATTTTCCTCATTCCATGAGATTTTTCAGTCAAGATTACTGGAGTGAGTTGCCATTTTCTTCTCCAGGGTATCTTCCTGACCCAGGGATTGAACTCTGGTCTCCAGCATTAAGCTGCCATAAAATTCTTTGCTTATGTTAATTGCCTTTATTTATTTATTTTTTAATGTTTCTACAGTGTTTTTATTTTCAAACCTTTTATTTTGTACTGGGGTATAGCTGATTAGCAATGTTGTGAGAGTTTCAGGTGAACAGCAAAGGGACTTAGCTGAACATACACATGTATTCATTCTTCCCCAAATTTCCCTCCCATGCAGGTTGTCACATAACATTAGGCAGAGTTTCATGTGCTGTGCAGTAGGTCCTTGTTGGTTATCCATTTTAAATATAGCAATGTGTACCTGTCCATCCCAAATTCATCAGCCAATCAGGGGCCTTCCCTGGTGGTCCTGTGGCTAAGACTTCAGCCTCCCAATGCAGAGGGCAGAAGTTCCATCCCTGGTCAGGGAACTAGATCCCACATGCTGTAGTGGTATGAAACACTACCATACAAAATGCTAAAATAAACCTTTCTAAATTCATGCTTCCATTAATTTAGTGCATGTCTTTCAAGATGCACTCTTCTTCCTGAATTACATGGAATATTTAGTTCCTTCTGCACAGTGTTTCATCATGTGGTGTTCTCATTGTACCATTTCCAGTGAATGAATATTGAATAGCAGTTGGAAAGCTATTTTGAGGGACCTCTGGTTTTCAGCAGGCAATGGAATCCCAAGAAAAATGCACGATTACAATCTCAGAATGAATTTAAATGTTAATATCTTCCATATTTACATATATTTAGACAATCTTTATAATGTCACATTGCTTGTGGAGAGCTAAGGTGATGTGAGAAATGACTATAAAGCAGAAAATTTAGAGGAGATGATAAAGATTAATGTTTTCAAAAGAAGTCCATTGCTTTTGGAAAAATGTAAAACTCACTTAAAATTTGCTGTAGTAAATTAAAACCCATATTATATTTGTTTTTATATCTTAAAATATTTTCTCCAATTAGATTTATGAAATGATGTACCAATTCAGTGTCTGTGTATAAAGATATGGTGAAAAAACAAGTGTGCTTTTAACAAAAATTATAGGAATATAATCAAATGGGTCACAAAGAGTCAGACACAACTAAGCGACTTTCACTTTGACTTTCAATCAAATACATACACAAAGTATGAAACGAGATGCCAGTCCAGGTTCGATGCACGATACTGGATGCTTGGGGCTGGTGCACTGGGACGACCCAGAGGGATGGTATAAGGAGGGAGGAAGAAGGTGGGTTCAGGATGGGGAACACATGTATACCTGTGGCGGATTCATTTTGATATTTGGCAAAGCTAATACAATTATGTAAAGTTTAAAAATAAAATAAAATTTAAAAAAAAGAAAAAAAAACAAATACATACACAAAAGCATATCTTGTATAGGTAATTTGGGGACTTTTTAGTCTGCTTTTGGCTTTTCACTTTTGTGTAATTTGATTATCAATGCTGCATGAATTGGTGGAGGCTTCCCTGGAAAATAGCAATAATAGCTTGGTAATAAGTAACTAGAATAATGGAGCAAGAATCTTATATAGTTTACACAGAATAATAAATGACACAAATATTGGTAATATAACTAGAGTTCACAATAAGCCAAGATAACTGTGGGTTTGGAAACTTTCACTGCATTAAGCTGAAGTTCCTTGAGAGAAGTGTTAAATACAATTCAAAAAGCTAAAAATGGTGGGTGGAGTGGGGGCCAGTTTGTTACATACAGAAAGTTGGACACCACTGAGCACGCACTCATGTACTTAGGCACAAGACCTCATGAGTCCATATGGAGAATTAGAAATTTGTGTCATTATTTGGAGCAAGAAGTAAAACCTTTTACACTATTTAAAAAAATTCATATAAAGTTGTAGGTATTGTATGCTATTAAAATTTCATCATTTCAGTCTTTCAGACAAACTTTTCATTATATAAGCCTTTTAAGGCAAATTCAGGATTCAATATCAGTATTAATTTGGCAGTAGAAAGTACACCAGGTAAGAAGTTAGAGAGCATGGATGTATGAACTAGTTCAATCCTCAAACTTTAATTTTTATTCTGGATCTATTTCACCTTAATTCTTGTCAGCTTGCTTAATATTTTATTGATCTGTTCAGTTCAGTTCAGTCGTTCAGTCAAGTCTGACTCTTTGCTACCCCATGGACTACAGCACGCCAGGCCTCCTTGTCCATCACCAACTCCTGGAGTTTACTCAGACTCTTGTCCATTGAGTAGGTGATGCCATCCAACCATCTCATCCTCCCCTTCTCTCTTATCTTGTCCCCTTCTCCTTCCACCTTCAATCTTTCCCAGCATCAGGGTCTTTTCAAGTGAGTCAGTTCTTCGCATCAGGTGATCTGTTACTTTTCTGAATTCATAATTTTTCATTGATATCATCCATATTTTTCTATTTCACACATATTTTTATTTTCAAAATTAAATGAAAATTCATTGGTGGTGTTACACGAAGGGGGACTCTTTCCAGGGGCTGAAATCAGGCTCTTGTCTAACACCCGGAAATTAATTGTCCAAGGAGACACTGCTGCTGCTGCTGAGTCGATTCAGTCATCCGACTCTGTGCGACCCCATAGACGGCAGCCCACCAGGCCTCGCCGTCCCTGGGATTCTCCAGGCAAGAACACTGGAGTGGGTTGCCATTTCCTCCTCCAATGCATGAAAGTGAAAAGTGAAAGTGAAGTCGCTCAGTCATGTCCGACTCTTAGCGACCCCATGGACTGCAGCCTACCAGGCTCCTCCGTCCACAGGATTTTCCAGGCAAGAGTACTGGAGTGGGGTGCCATTGCCTTCTCCCCCAAGGAGACACATGTC
Organism: Bos indicus x Bos taurus; assembly: GCF_003369695.1. Taxonomy (NCBI): domain Eukaryota; kingdom Metazoa; phylum Chordata; class Mammalia; order Artiodactyla; family Bovidae; genus Bos; species Bos indicus x Bos taurus. Next base: position 41,085,892 of record NC_040078.1, on the reverse strand, counting down.
CTGACAAAGCAAGAGATTTTATTGTGAAGGGTGCCCGGGGGGAGAGCAATAGGGTAAGAGAACCCAGGAGAACTGCTCTGCCATGTGGCTGGCAGTCTCTGGTTTTATGGTGATGGGATTAGTTTCTGGGTTGTCTTTAGCCAATCATTCTGACTCAGGGTCCTTCCTGGTGGTCCAGCCTTGTTCAGCCAAGATGGATGCCGGCAAGAAGGATTCTGGGAGGTGGTCGGACATGTGGTGTCTCCTTTTGACCTTTCCTGAACTCTTCTGGTTGGTGGAGGCTTATTAGTTCCATGTTACCAGGACTTCCTGTCATAAAACAACTCATGCAAATAGTTACTATGGTACCTGGCCAGGGTGGGTGGTTTCAATCAGTGTGCTTCCCCTAACAGTGTCATAGTTCTTTATTAAAAGGTGCGTTAGAGGAAAGATGAGAGAAAAGCATGGCGGGAAGAACAATATAAAAGAGGCCAAAATAGCTAGATCTGGGTTTCAGGTTTTTCTTCTCTTATTTGTAGTGTTAGAAGATTTTACTTCATGTCTAGGAACCACAATTTTCTTGTCTGCAAAATGGGTTTATATCACTATTTTTCAAGCAGTTTATCAAAAATGCTTAGATGTTAAAAGAAACACTTCCAAAGACAAATCCTAGAAAGAGGTGACTGTAATGACTCTGTTTCCTCCTTCACATTCCAAATTGCTCCAATTTAAAGAAGCAGTATTTTGACATATCAGGGTCCTGCATAGGGTGTAATTTAACAAATAAGTGGTCTGAGTGATTTCAGTGAAAATGGTAGAGTAGGTAGATCTAGGATCTATCTTTTCACAGAAACTGGAGAACAAGTGGATATAATAAAAAGTTTACAGCAACCAAGCAAATGCTAATCAAGCAAAAAGCAACTTAAAAACAATTGGAGAGACTTCCTTGGTGGTCTATGGTTAAGAATCTGCCTTTCAGTCCAGAGAATGCAGGTTTGATCCCTAAAGCCCATGCTTTGCAGCAACTAGAGGCAGCCTGAATATGGCAAAGAAGGCCCAGCACAGACAAAAATAAAATAATAAATTAAAAAAATTTAAACAAAGAAAGAAACAATTGGAAAGCATTACGGTATTTTTAATTGCCATTGCTTCACCAGCCTCCCTGGTTTTGCAGTAGCCTAGATTCCCAGCTTGGAAAGCAGTTTCCTGTATCTGTAGGGAGTAGAGCAGACTTTATTACCAAAGAATTGTCCTTGTATGCACCTGAACAATTCAGGAGAAACATCTGTCTTCATTTTGCCTAACTTAAAACTCATTCAGGATAGAAAAGTGGCAGGCATTTCTCTTGCCTAGGGGAAAAGATTAAAGTTCAAACAAACTATAGAGATTGAAAGTCACGGAGGAAAAGCTAGAAAGAATGTTTTTTGGGGAAATTAGGGCATGCCAAAACCCGTGCATTCTGGGAAACACAGAAAATGACATTTGTACCCAGGCATACCACATGCTCAGAAAAGACCTGTAAAGACACTAAACTTTCATCTCTAGGCTTAGTGTATGTAGATAGGAAGTAAAGATAAGGCAGAATTGTAAAGACCCTTGCTAAGAATTGAAGGGTGATGGAATGCTCCCAGCACAGAGTAAATTTGCAAAGATTATGAGAGATAATTTTTTCTTTTTTTGTTGTTATCTGCTTTCATTCTTCTATCTCTATTTTTTTTTACCCTAGGTGGAAGAGAGCTCCTGGTATTCAAGGAAATTATGCTAAGCACTAATAAGAAGAGACTTGAGAGATCAAACATGACAAAGAACACACACTACAAAAATAATATGGAAAAGTCACTAAACAAACATCTACAGGGCATAGAAAGCAATACACAAAAACTGTGAAGAAGGAAATAATTGTATTTCCAGGGTTACCATATTTGCCAAGTCGCTTCAGTTGTGTCCGACTCTGTATGACCCCATAGATGGCAGCCCACCAGGCTCCCCCGTCCCTGGGATTCTCCAGGCAAGAACATTGGAGTGGGTTGCCATTTCCTTCTCCAATGCATGAAAGTGAAAAGTGAAAGTGAAGTCACTCAGTGGTGTCCGACTCTGAGCGACCCCATGGACTGCAGCCTACCAGGCTCCTCTGCCCATGGGACTCTCCAGGCAAGAGTACTGGAGTGGGGTGCCATTGCCTTCTCCAGTTACCACATTATAATATTCAAAAAAGCAAGTTTTCAACAAAGAAAACATTTCTTTAACAAGAAAATGTAACACACGCATGTAAAAAATTCACAAAGATTGTTTTTAAGAAAGAATGACATTGGACTGATCTACTAGGCAAGTACTTTAAATCAACTATCTTAAGAATTCTCAAAGAGCTAAAAGAAACCACAGCCAAAAAGCTAAAGGAAACCAAGAGAACACTATATGAAAAATAGAGAATATGAAGAGAAATTTTTAAAAATGTGAAAAAGAAAAAAAATACAGACATACTGGAACTGAGATGTATAGTAACAAATGAAAAATTCACCAGAAAAGTTCAGTAGTAGATTTTAGCAGACAGTATAATATATAAGAGAACCTGAAGACAGAGCAATTGTCTAGTCTGAGGAGCATAAAGGAAAAAGAATGGAGGAAAAAATGCACAGTCTAAGAGACATGGGTGGTGGTGGTTTAGCCACTAAGTCATGTCCAACTCTTGGGACCCCATGGACTGTAGCTTGCCAGGCTCCTCTGTCCATGGATTCTCCAGGCAAGAATACTGGAGTGGGTTGCCATTTCCTTCTCCAGAGGATCTTTCTGACCTAGAGATCGAACCTGGGTCTCCTGCATTGCAAGCAGATTCTTTATCAACTTAACTACAAGGGAAGCCCAAGAGACATGGGGGACATCCTTAAACATACTAATATAACATAATAGGAATCCTGGAAGAACCAGAAATAGATGAAAGGACAGAAAGAACATCTGGAAAAATAATGGCAGAAAACTCCCTGAATTTAATCTAAAACAGGCACACACAGAGTCAAAAACACACACACAAATCTACATATTCAGGAAGTTAAATGAACTCCAACAGAGTAAACTCAAAGAGATCCACAAACTATGACACATTATAATCAGCTTTTCAAAAGTGGAGACAAGGTTATAATCTTGAATGCATCAAATTAAGCACAAAGATAGTGGAAGTAAAGATACAGTAAAATAATAATGGACTTCCTAGGTGACGCTAGTGGTAAAGAACCTGCAAACCAATGAAATGAGTTACAAGGAATCCTCAATATTAACAGTGTATTTCTAATCTATAATCTTAGATGCCAGAAGTGAGTGGAATGACAGTTTTAAAGTGGTGAAGTTGAAAAAAAAAAATCGGTCAACCAACAATCCTATACAGGCAAACCTCAGAGACAGTGTATATTAGATTCCAGACGATCACAATAAAGTAAATATCACAATAAAGTGAGTCACACAAGTATTTTTGATTTCCCAGTGCATACAAAATTTATGTGGACACTATATTGTAGTCTATTGAATGTTCAATAGCATTATGTCTATAAAAACACATATATGCCTTAATTTAAAAATAATACTGTTGGAAAACTGGCACTAACAGACTTGCTCAATGCAGGGTTCCTATAAACCCTCAATTTGTAAAAAAAAGAAAAGAAAAGAAACGCTTGTGAAGTGCAATAAATCAAAGTGCAATAAAATGAGATATGCCATATCTGACAAAACTATCCTTCAAAAATGAAGGAGAAATTAGAATAGTTAGACAAATAGCTAAACAAAAACTAAGGTAGTTTTTCCCTAGTAGATCTATCCTATAAGAAATGCTATCAGGAGTCCAGGCTGAAACAAAAGATAATAAGCGATAACTCACAGATATATGAATAAATAAAGAGTTCTGGTAAAGATAACACTATAGGTAAACATAAAAGTCAATATTTTATTTTTTAGCTTGTAAATCTTCTATTTACTTCCTATATGATTTAAAGGGAAAATGTATAAAACAATAATTATAATACTACATTAACAAGAACACACAGTGTTTGTAAAGGTAAGTTGTGACAATAACAGTATAAAGGGGAAAAAACAAAGATGAATAGGAATAGTTTGCATGCTATTGAAGTTAAATTTAGTATCAATTCAATCTCAGTTGTTATAAATTTAGGATATTAATTGTAATCCCCACAGTAGTCACTATAAGAATGTCTTTAAAGTACATGAATAGGAAGAGAGAAAGGAGACAAAATGGTACACTACAGAGAACTATAATACAGGATATATTTACCAAGTATTAGTGAACACTGAATTAATTCAGAGCTCACTAATAGGTAACTTAAAATTCCCCACATGTGAGAAAATTAAGGCACACATTTTTATGTACCCATGGGTCAAACAACAACAAAAAAAAGACACAAGCCAAGTTAGAAACCATTTCTGAATTCAGTGATAATGGAATTAAAACACGTGAACATTTGGGAGATGCAACTAAGCCAGTGTTCAGAGAAAAAGTCATATCTCTAAATGAATAAAATAAAAAATAATAAAAGCTTGAATAAAAATATAAAGGGCTTTAGCTTATGAAACTGGAGGGAAAAAATGAATTAAGCACAAATAAATTCAAGTAAAGATATAGTAAAATAATAGAAGATTAAACAGAATAGAAAATATACATTTGAGAAAATGAACTAAACACTGGGCCTTTAAGCAATTAACACATTTAACTTACCTCTAGAGAAATTGAGAAAAAAAGGGAGAAAAGACATGTTTTGAATATCAAAAATTAAAAATTACATTGCAACAGATACTCAAGATATCAAAATGATTAGAAATGACTATTGTGACCAATTCGATGATAATATATCTGCAGCAGTTTAAAGTAACATCTTTCTTAAAAAGACATAAAAATCATTATCCACAAACTGGATGTCACTGAAATTAAAAACCTCTGCTCATTGAAAGACAGTATTAAGGAAGTAAAAAATGAAGTCACAAACAGAAATAGGACATAAAGTATCCCTGGGCAGGCCAATCCAATTTTAGGAATGCACAAAATATTTGACTGTGATTTCACAAAAAAGAATGGTCAATACATATGAGAAAACTGCGTAACATATGCAAGCAAATATAAAACACAATGAGTTACCACAGTCTCATTTCCAGAAGGGAAATAGTTATTGCTGGTGAGATTAGTAACTGGAGGGAGATAATAGTAAGTATGCTGGGATACTGGTAATAGTGGGCTCTTTTCCCTGGGTTCTGAATACATGGGTGAGTTCATTTTGCAAAAATTTGTTCAGCTATACAGGTATGATTTCAGCATTTTCCTGTATTATGCTATATTTTAAAAATGTGCAAGAGGAAAAAGAAAAAGAAAATGAACTGAGGCATCAAACAGAAGATGTTTTGATTTTATCTTCATATTTGCACCTGAACATTTTTCCTATCTTGAGTTTTTCAGGCTGTGATACATATCTCCTTAATATATTTATTCTACTGATCATTGATTTATTTTTCAGTGCTGCTATGGAAATATTTTCTTCTTAAAGTTCATTTTATATTATTTCAAGGAATGTTGGCTGAAAAGGGTAATATTTATGCACAGTCTGCTGTATTCATATAATACTTTTTGAAAATGAATTATATAAAATAATTATATAATTATGTAGTAATTATAAATAATTACATAATACAGATTTTTCTTATTACATAATGACACTTTACATAATAATGCTTATCATTATCTTTGAAGAACATAAAACTTACAAAGATATAAAGATATAATTGGTGTTTAATGCATTTACAAATCTGATCATTTACTTTTTCCCCCATTCTAATGATAAAAAGTTAACATATGAAATTTTGAACTTGTTAATAATTTTGTCACTTTCTTTGTCACTGGCTTGATAAACTACTACACTGACCTACACGTATTGAAATTGAACCAACAGGGCACACTACTAATAGAAATAACAGTAATTTAATATTTTTTTAAAAAAGAAACTCTGTATATGTCCAAGTATTTCATATTATGGTAAATGACATATGCAAGTTGTTTTTAAAATCATTTTTTAAATATTCACACACTAATTAGAATATAATAATATCAAGTGCTGCTGAAAACAAAAATTTTCAGAGCTCACAAATTTTTCACTTACTCTGTATTCTGAAACTTGTTATTTTTACCCCCTGGAGGAAACTCTAGTATGACTTATTAAAAAAAAAAAAAATCCTTAGTCTTGGTCTAAAAAGTTTAAGGGAAAAGAAGTCCAGTGATAGTAGTATTTTTTCTCTTGTCAAGCATGAGTCTATCATTTCTGTTCTATGAAGAGTATTCCCTGCATGTCTTCACTTTTAACACCATGGTTTTTCACAAGCAGTTCTATTTGCTCTATGATAAGCTTAATTGACAACTTAATGAGTTGGTTAATTAGTTAACTAATTATTCCAGCCAATAATTAACCATAATTTATTAGTTGATTTTTTAAATGATAGCTAATGGAAAACTTTAGGTCTCTCTTGAATAAAGTTAAATAATAATTATAGGATGCCTATAACTTTTTAGCTATTACTGAACTCATGTCTGGCTGCTTGCCACTCAAAAATCAATAGCCAAGAGGCAGTTGTTGGTAGAAAAGAAAGTTGCTTTTAATAAGATCACTTTAAGTCTAGGGAGATGGTGAACTCAGTATCCACCCAAAAACCATCTCTGAAGATTCTGCTTGGCTGTGAAAATTTTAAAGGGAAAAGTGGAAGTAAATCTCAGTTAATCACTGAGACAGAGGGCAGAGCCATTGTCATCCCCACTAAGTGCAAGCTTGTTAACTTCTTATGATCTTTCTTTAGATGTTAACCTTGCTCACAGTTTGTTCACACAGTTTTTTCATAAGATTACTGAAGGGGAAGCTAGGAAAAGGTTTGGTCTTCTGTTAATTACATTATTCTTCATGTCTATTGCTTTGATCTACAGGAAGGAACCACAGGTTATGTAAGTATTGTGTGATCAAATGATTTGAAAAGTGTGCTTGGACTGGAGATGAGCAGAGAATAGATGCGCCTGGTTTAAGTTTAGTTGCAATATAGCTTTGCTAAAGTGATGAGGAAAAGGGATTTCTTGCTGAGGGTAGTTTCCTGCAAAGAGCTGCTTACAAATACCCCGACCCACCCCCAGCAGATATCATTTCATTTCGTTTCTATGGGATTAGGGACAAAGGTCTGTCTCCTGTAACAGCTTCATGCTGAGAAAGGGTATTGAAGTCTTAGGAAAAAAGACATTGACCTGGATTTGAAGAATCTCTTTGCTGATAGTTTTAATTGCCCACTTACGTGTATGGATAGAACAAGCTACAATCATTTTAATACCCATAAATATGTAGATTATTGTGAGAAATACTGTTAATCCCATCCTTTTAAGGCCAGTTCTTAGAATTGTGCTAGCCATAGACTCAATACTACTTAAGATGGAACAGCTTATGTAATGGATGCAGTCTGGTCGTCATGCAGTTAGCTTTTTCCCTCTGGTGGCAATTATAGAGTCTGTAAAACAACTCAGGAATGTACATTAGACAGTGAGTCTGTGATTCTATTTTCCTAATCATTAACTGCTTGAGCCTGTTCTTTTTTTGACTCAGGGAAGCCTGAGAGATTTCAGCTTTTCTACAAACAGCAGACAAGGGACGTGGAGAGACCTTTACCTGGGGGATGACCCCACAGGGTGTTTCTTGGTTCCATAGCTATAAGTGAACATAAACTTAAGAAAAAATATACAGTTAGAGCTTAATTATTACAGCTTCCCAAGTGGCTCAGTGGTAGAGAATCGGCCAGCCAAGCAGGAGATGTGGGTTCAAACCCGGGATTGTAAAGATCCCCTGGAGAAGGAAATGGCAACCTACTCCAGTATTCTTGCCTAGGAAATCCCATGGACAGAGGAACCTGGTGAGCTACAGTCTGTGGGATCACAAAGGAGTAAGACATGACTTAGCAACTAAGCAACAACACAGAATCCCTTCAGTATTAAATTATTTATATCAATCTACTGCAACTATAGTAAACTACAGGGCTAAATGTGCACATAATATTTGTATCATTGTGTCTTTCTGTGCTGAGTAGCACAGTTACAGCCCCACAATCAATTAAAAGAAAAAGTATTCAAGGAGATTTATTCCACCAAGGGCCAGGGCATTTGGAGAAAACATTTATCTCTGTCTGTAGAACTGCACTAGACTTTTTTTGTTTGTTTATTTCAGGTTCTGAAATCAGTGAATAACATTCCCAAAGCAGTCCTTAAGTTTGGTTGTGTCTTCAGTCTTTGAAATGTACAGTGTATTATGAGAATTTTTCCCTCTGTGGCCCCTATGTACTAATCAGCATCATCAACAGAGGACAGGAGACAGAGACATCCAACACCTATCACAGACTTTAAGAGGATATTAAAATAGAAGCATCTGAGAAAATGAATAAATAAAGGTATCAGACTGGTAAAAGAAGGTAGAAAAAACAATGGACATGAGTTCCAGCAAACTTCAGGAGATAGTAAAGGACAGGAAAACCTGCTGTGTTGCAGTCCATGGGGTCTCAAAGAGGTGGACGTGACTGAGGAACTGAACAACAGGAGCAATACAATCATTAATTTTTTAGTATAAGTTTAAATTTTTAACTAATATGAAAATGAAAACTTGAATTGTTAATTATAAATGTTTATGATATGCAATGGCACTACTTTATAGTTTTACTTCGAGAAACCATAATTAAATTCTATGAACAAGATTCAGAGGCAGACATAATTCTCTCAAAAATTTATATTTCAAAACATATAAGGGGACTTCCATTTCTGACCAAGCTGGAGGAACAGGGGCCAGATTTATCCTTCCACAGGGAAAAAAAAATGAAAAATCTAGGGAGGAAAAAGGGTTTTCATGACAGTGGATATTAAAAAAGTGATCCTTGGGAGATGGGAAACAAATGAGGTGAACCTATGATTGCCTCATTTTCCTGCATAAAAGAAATACTCTGCCTCAGATTTATGAGGGAAATTTTACAGCTTGCACAATTCTTTCTGCAAAAAATTTTGCCTTGTGCTACCGGCTAGAAGAAAGTCACAGGTCTTGTCCATGCAGCAAGGGAGGGGATTATACAGGGCAAGAACATTAGGAGGTAAGAATTATAGATGCCATAAGACTGTCTGTTATAATTATGAACAACATTTTGTCCATAATCCAACAATTTATATGAAATGGACAATTTCTTAAAAGAAAGACTTTCCCCAAATGTTTAAAGCAACTATAACAATATAATATAGTGGGTTTCATTGTTGGCTCAGAATCTGCCTGCAATGTAGGAGACCCAGGTTTGATCCCTGGTTTGGGAGGATCCCCTGGAGAAGGGAATGGTTGCTCACTCCAGTGTTATTGTCTGGAAAATCCCATGGACAGAGGAGCCTGGCAAGCTACAGTCCATGGGGTCACAAAGATTTGGACACGACTGAGCATCTATCACTTTCCATTGGGGAGATTAACCAAAATAGCCAAATATAATATAATAGCCAAATACTGGAAAAAGAACAAATGTCATCAGCAGATGAATAGATAAACCAGCTGATATTGTCTAAGCAACAGAATATTGCTGCTGCTGCTCCGTTGCTCTGTGTGTCCGACTCTGTGTGTACCCATGGATGACAGCCCACCAGGCTCCCCCGTCCCTGGGATCCTCCAGGCAAGAATACTGAAGTGGGTTGCCATTTCCTTCTCCAATGCATGAAAGTGAAAAGTGAAAGTGAAGTCATTCAGTCGTGTCCAACTCCTAGCGACCCCATGGACTGCAGCCTACCAGGCTCCTCTGTCCATGGGATTCACCAGCCAAGAGTACTGGAGTGGGTTGCCATTGCCTTTTCCAACAGAATACTACCAAGTGATTAAAAAAAAAAAAAGTAACAACCACATAGAGCAAAATAGATTAATCTCTAAATAATTATGATGAGTATAAAAAGCCTGAACAAAGAACCAGTCAATGCCCCAAGTGGAAGAAGTAGCAAAAAATCTGATTCTTTCAATGCATTATTTTCCTCTTTGTGATTTTGGCACAAAGCCTAGCTGTTCTGGTCACTCTCTACTGTCTTTAAATATTTTTGTTTTTAAATTCTTAATCATTATTCATATGGACTGTTTGGTCTGAAATAAGCTACTCTGTCGTAGTAAGAATCAGAAGGCTGACATCTCTCAAGTGCAGAAATAAAAAATGAGAACATAGTACAGGATTTGTAAGATGCAGTACTTCCATGTCAGGTTTGTATTTGAGAAAATATTAATGGAATACCCTTGTTCCTTTATTTTTGCTAGATACATATTTTTTGTTTATGGAAAGTTGCCAGATACAGAGTTTCTGCTTTTTGAAGCATGGGAAATAATTGTTGAATGAGTGTAACATACTGATCCTATAATTCCCTTTGGTATTCCCCCTCAAAGATGACTTATTTTTGTATGTGTCTAATAGAGTTATACATGTGCGACTTTATAGAAAATTCCATGCAATCTATCATTATTTTAATTAGCATTATTATCAATGTTTTCCTGACATGATGAAGTTAGGATTATGATTATAAATTGTTTAAATCAAAGAACAGGAGTCATGTCAATGGGTTCATGGCAGTTGGTTAAATTGCTTCAGTTTATAAGACTAAAATTAAAGGAAGAAAGATGTGATAAAGCAAGAAGGCCAACAGAACACCAACAAAATTATTTGTAGAAGTGCTGTATATTGCAAGACAGCCATTAGCATCAACATTATTTAACATTTATTGACTTTTTTGAAAGTTAGTGCTTTGTCTTCATCCTAAAATTTAATCTGTATAACAAATATGGATATCAATTGTTAGTATAGATTTGTAAATAAGAAAGCAGTCTCAGAAATTAACAAATAATACACAGTAGAGTTAGAATTAAAATACAGTTCTGTCTTTCCCTGCTTCAGCCTTAAAGTGTGCCCTTTCTTAAAAAAAAATAAGAAGAAGAAGAAGAAAGTAATCGAATGAACACTTAACTGCAACAACTCCCTGTAGAAGTAACTCAAGAGAGTGGATATAAATGAATCCTTGGGAGTTTGGAAAATACCCCAATTCCCAGTAAAGTATGGAAATGTTTTCTCAGAAAGGTAGGGCTAGATTGTGAATACAACAGAGAAATGTTAAGCATCATCCATTCATTCATTCATTAGTGTTTATTGAGTGTTCCTTGCTATGGAAGGCACATGCTCTGAAGCATTAAACTAAACAGCACAAATTTAGGTTTGTCAAAAGGAATGTTTTTCTTTTCTTTTTTTCTCAATTTGAAAACAATCAGTATTTATTAACTGACCAGGTTGCAAAAATAATTATGGTAGATAGCGTCCTTCATCCTTCTAATAAGCCTGTTGATCTGGTATTTCTGGTTGCCAACATCTCCACCTTCTACAAGACAGGTGGTCTTTTTCTTCATTCTGCCTCATGGAGAAGACAATTTAAAGGGCCACAGGGAGCTGTTTGCTTCTTTGAAACATTTTCCAACAGGACAGATCTTATGGACCAGATACTCAATATGGATGAGGTTATATTTGCCAAGAGGTTGAGAAATCAACACATTATCCATTAAGGCAATTTGCTTCTTGTTGATTTTTCCATAACCATGCTGTAGATCAATTCATTTACAGACTTTGGATTTGGGTTCCCCTAAGACCTATTAGAATTAACACCCAAAAAAGATGTCCTTTTCATTATAGGGGACTGGAATGCAAAAGTAGGAAGTCAAGAAACACCTGGAGTAACAGGCAAATTTGGCCTTGGAATATGGAATGAAGCAAGGCTAAAACTAATAGAGTTTTGCCAAGAAAATGCACTAGTCATAGCAAACACCCTCTTCCAACAACACAAGAGAAGACTACACATGGACATCACCAGATGATCAACACCGAAATCAGATTGATTATATTCTTTGCAGCCTTGTATATAAGGCTATATATTCTTATATACAAGCTCTATAGAGTCAACAAAAACAAGATGAAGAGCTGACTGTGGCTCAGATCATGAACTCCTTATTGCCAAATTCAGACTGAAATTTAAGAAAGTAGGGAAAACCACTAGAGCATTCAGGTATGACCTAAATCAAATCCCTTATGATTATACAGTGGAAGTGAGAAATAGATTTAAGGGCCTAGATCTGATAGATAGATTGCCTGATGAACTATGGACTGAGTTCATGACATTGTACAGGAGACAGGGATCAAGACCATCCCCATGGAAAAGAAATGCAAAAAAGCAAAATGGCTGTCTGGGGAGGCCTTACAAATAGCTGTGAAAAGAAGAGAAGCAAAAAGCAAAGGAGAAAAGGAAAGATATAAGCATCTGAATGCAGAGTTCCAAAAAATAGAAGGAGAGATAAGAAAGCTTTCCCCAGTGATCAGTGCAAAGAAATAGAGTAAAACAACAGAATGGGAAAGACTAGAGATCTCTTGAAGAAAATTAGAGATACCAAGGGAACATTTCATGCAAATTGGGCTCGATAAAGGACAGAAATGGTACGGACCTAAGAGAAGCAGAAGACATTAAGAAGAGGTGGCAAGAATATACAGAAGTACTGTACAAAAAAGATCTTTGTGAACAAGATAATCACGATGGTGTGATCACTGACCTAGAGCCAGACATCCTGGAATGTGAAGTCAAGTGGGCCTTAGAAAGTATCACTCTGAACAAAGCTAGTGGAGGTGATGGAATTCCAGTTGAGTTATTTCAAATCCTGAAAGGTGATGCTGTGAAAGTGCTGCACTCAATATGCCAGCACATTTGGAAAACTCAGCAGTGGCCACAGGACTGGAAAAGGTCAGTTTTTATTCCAATCCCAAAGAAAGGCAATGCCAAAGAATGCTCAAACTATCGCACAATTGCACTCATCTCACACTCTAGTCAAGTAATGCTCAAGATTCTCCAAGCCAGGCTTCAGCAATACGTGAACTGTGAACTTCCAGTTGTTTAAGCTGGTTTCAGAAAAGGCAGAGGAACCAGAGATGAAATTGCCAACATCCACTGGGTCATGGAAAAAGCAAGAGAGTTCCAGAAAAACATCTATCTCTGCTTTTTTGACTATGCCAAAGCCTTTGACTGTGTGGATCACAATAAACTGTGGAAAATTCTGAAAGAGATGGGAATCCAGACCACCTGACCTGCCTCTTGAGAAATTTGTATGCAGGTCAGGAAGCAACAGTTAGAACTGGACATGGAACAACAGACTGGTTCCAAATAGGAAGAAGAGTACATCAAGGATGTATATTGTCACTCTGCTTATTTAACTTCTATGCAGAGTACATCATGAGAAATACTGGGCTGGAAGAAGCACAAGCTGGAATCAAGATTGCCGGGAGAAATATCAATAACCTCAGATATTCAGATGACACCACCCTTATGGCAGAAAGTGAAGAGGAACTCAAAAGCCTCTTGATGAAAGTGAAAGAGGAGAATGAAAAAGTTGGTTTAAAGCTCAACGTTCAGAAAACTAAGATCATGGCATCTGGTCCCATCACTTCATAGGAAATAGATGGGGAAACAGTGGAAACAGTGTCAGACTTTGTTTTTCTGGGCTCCAAAATCACTGCAGGTGGTGACTGCAACCATGAAATTAAAAGATGCTTACTCCTTGGAAGGAAAGTTATGACCAGCCTAGATAGCATGTTCAAAAGCGGAGACATTACTTTGCCAACAAAGGGCTGTATAGTCAAGGCTATGGTTTTTCCTGTGGTCATGTATGGATGTGAGAGTTGGACTGTGAAGAAAGGTGAGTGCTGAAGAATTGATGCATTTGAACTGTAGTGTGGGAGAAGACTCTTGTGAGTCCCTTGGTCTGCAAGGAGATCCAATCAGTCCATTCGTAGGAGATGAGCCCTGGGATTTCTTTGGAAGGAATGATGCTAAAGCTGAAACTCCAGTACTTTGGCCACCTCATGCGAAGAGTTGACTCATTGGAAAAGACTCAGATGCTGGGAGGGGTTGGGGGCAGGAGGAGAAGGGGACGACAGAGGATGAGATGGCTGGATGGCATCACTGACTCCATGGATGTGAGTCTCAGTGAACTCAGGGAGTTGGTGATGGACAGGGAGGCCTGGCATGCTGAGATTCATGGGGTCGCAGAGTCGGACAGGATGGAGCAACTGAAGTGAACTGAACTGATGCAGTGTATGATTCCAGAATTCTCAGCATGTTAATTGAAACCTTGTTGGACTTCACAAAGCTGCTATTGAAGATCTGACAAAGGGAAAGAAGCTGCAACACCTTCGGAAACTTTGTGCTCACCTCATTTATAACTCTGATCCTGATGGCAAATGCCAATTTGGGTTTCATGGGTACATAGAAGTTGAAGGCTTATTTTGCCACTATAGCCATTCAAATTTCAGTTCAAATGCAGTTCACATATGCCTGTATTCCTTGTGAAGTGCTTAGCTTTTTCATGGATAAGCTTCCTCCTTGCCTTTCGAAGCATCTTTTAGGCAAATTTCTTTCTAAGGCACTTGATCTTAATCTCTTTGAAATCTTTTCCCTTTATCTTAAGGGTTTCTGGCACAATAGGAACCTTCTTTTTCTTCTCTTCTGCACCCTCCATGGTTCCAGCTGGGAAAGAGAAAGGGGATGTTTTTTAAACTGTAACATTAATTTGAAGAGATTTGAGATCTTAATTTATTTTTTCTTAATGAAAAATAATAAAATGGTATTATTAATGAAAATTATAGAATAGATAAAATAGCATGTATGTGTTACTCGCTCTGTCATCTATGACTCTTTGTGACTCCAGGGACTATAGCCTGCCAGGCTCCTCTGTCTGTGGAATTCTCCAAGCAAGAATACTGAAGTGGTTTGCCATTCCCTTCTCCAGGGGATCTTCCTGACCCAGAGATCAAACCTGACTCTCCTGCACTGCAGTGTTGCAGGCAGATTCTTACCATCTGAGCTTCCAGGAAAGCATAGTGCAGATTATATGCAAGCTTTTTACACTTATAAAGGGCATTCAGTGTGTGTGTGTGTGTGTGTGTGAACTTTTGCTTATGCACACATATGTAATTCATACATATATGCTACATCATGATGGAAAATATATTTTTGTGTGTGTTCTCAGTCAAAAAATTGAAAGACATCATTGTTCTAAAGAACAATGGAGTATATTTACTCAGAAACAAGATTCTGCAAAAACTAACATTTAAGTACTTTATATTACCTTTTAAAATATTTTGAAAATTAGTAGAGAGTAACCAGTGATCTGACCCTGCTGTCATCTGAAAAGCAAATTTAATTTTCACCTACCTTAATAATCTAGCATCAAAAATAGAAATAAAAAATCTCTTCTTGTTTTGCATTTGATGTTATAATTAATAACAGACATATATTATTTCCATGGGAACAATCCTAATCAGTCAAGCATTCTTGCTTTTAGTCTCCTTCCAAGAAGCCAAGCACAATATATTACATTGTAGATGGAATAGCTTAAAGAAATCAGGGAAATAAAATTTCCTTCTGTTTCAAGGCTCACATTTTATACTATTTTTTTCATACCTGTGATCTGGGATTTGAGCCATTTTTAATTAAAATTCTTCTGCTGATCAAGTTTGGCCTTAAAGTTTGATGGCTTGCATATTTGTTTACAAACTGGCAGCATTTCTCTAATGAGCTGTGAGTATTAGGACAATAATATATTTATTGGGCCCAGTATTCACATAGTCACATCATGAAAAGTATTTATTACATGTGGTTTATGGTGCCATAAACTATTTTAGCTTTTAAAATAGAAAATAAAAGTCCTCGACAGGACTTTGAGGTATGATCGTATTGCTTTCCTGTAGGACACACAACTTGCATTATGTACATTACTTCACTTCACGCAAAAGTATTCATTTTTAACAAATGTGTCATATCACAAGCAACAGAATTCATCACATTAAAAGGAAATCCTGGCAAAATAAATTGTACTACAACATAAGTGTGATACTAAACTTATTAAGAGAGATGGAAACAGAGCAGCCTGATCTATTGGTATAAACAGAAATTGTTGAAAACACTATTTCACATTAAAATATTTAGTTGAACTTTTACTAAATTAATTAGCCTGAAGTTTTTTTTTTTAATTGTGTATTTTTAAGTAAACAATTTCATTCATATATATATATTTATATATAAGATTTAACCTAATTTGTCAAATTAACAGTGACTTAAAAAAATACCATCATAAAAAAATACCATCATACCAGACTCCAGGAGTCCCTCAACTTCAGAGTAATCGAGTATGATTTTGCATACTGTGCATTGCACAAGGCATCCAGCTTATGGGAAGTGGGTGTGGAGTGGAGTGATGGGGGGTGGGATAAAGCCAAACTCCCTTTGATTAAAAAAAAAAAGGAAGAATTTATTTTATATTTTCAAAAACAAACAAAAAAGTTACCTATGGGCTGACCGGAGCTATGCACAACTTCTTTTCACCAGTCCATTTGCTCTTGAATCCCTGATCTTGTGCAACCTACTACCAGAATTAAGAGAGTTTAATGGAAAGACATTACTCTGAGCATGGCCACTTTTGCAGGAGTGCTACAGAAAATGTCTTAGAATAGATTATGACACAAGTAAAAAAAAGACTTGTATTTTATTTTAAATATTTTAATTGTCAATATATAAAACATTTTAAGATTTTGCTTTAGGTTGTATGTGCATGTTCAGTCACTCAGTAGTGTTTGACTCTTTGTGACCCCACCAGGCTCCTCTGTCCGTGGAATTTCCCAGGCAAGAGCACTGGAGTAGGTTGCCATTTCCTACCCCATAGGATCTTCCTGACCCAGGGATCCATCCCACAACTCCTGACTCTTCTACATTGGAAGGTGGAGGTTGTATGGCTGTTTTCAAGATAAAAAATCTTATTAATATGTGTTTTTGGTGTGTCTGCAATACAATAGGCTTCACAGGTGGCACAGTAACAAAGAATCTACCTGACAATGTAGGAGATGCAAAAGACACAGGTATGATCCCTGGGTCAGGAAGATCCCCTGGAGTAGACAATGGCAACTCACTCCAGTATTCTGACCTGGAAAATTCCATGGACAGAAGATCTTGGCAGGCTACAGTCCATGGGGTCACAGAGTCAGATATGGCTGAATACACACACACACACACACACACACACACACACACACAGTGTACACTAAAACCAGTTTCCCATTCCAGAAATTGTTTAAAAATATTTTTTTAATTTTTTACTCATTTTAGCCCCTCGGTCAAAATTATATGATGAAGACAATTAAAGCCTAGGTAATAACAATTGATTATACTTGTTTCATTGGGTTACAAACACTTATAAAATTTATATCTTATATCATATTCACTTGCAAAGTATAAATTTTCCCTCTCTGTAGCCTAACAAATGAATTTTAAATAAAATTAAACTTTTCTTCTAACTTTTCTGTAATGGTGAAACAGCCTGATCTTAGCAATGTAATTTATTTCCACAGGCATCTTCTCAAGTTTGTTCTGCCTTTACCAATTAGACCTGCCATTCTTCCCTTTTCTATTATGCATTCTACTCTAGATAGTAATACAATCCATTAATCTGCAGAAAACTCTTTTGCTTTTGTCTCATGTGACTCTACAACCTGCAAAACCTGTAAAAACTACCAGTAAAAACATCATTATACTATACAGTAGGGACAACTGCAGAAGGTATTAGAGAGTAAGTGTGCTTTGTTAGTATACGTGGCCTGTTTTGATTTTTTTGTTTGTTTATTGTTGATACATCTTGAGAAAAAACACAGCAGAAATGTAGAAAATGCAACTACTAATCATCTCTCTCCACCCAAAATTTTAAATGCTAATTTTTGCTATCTAAACTTTTCACCTAATTCTTAAAAAAAAAAGATACTGAATTCCATTTTAATCAGTTCTTAACATTTTCATTTTGTATTTCCTGTTTTTTAACCATTTATTTTTTTAAATTGAGACATGTAATACATTCATAGAAAATAGTGTAAAACAAAACTTGCAGTTAAACAAGTTATTACAAAGTGAACATTGTGTATCTATCTCCCAGATCAAGATATGTAACATTGTTAGAATCTCCTAAATTGTTCCCAATTGTCTCTTCCTCACAACATCTTGAAAGTGAAAGTGGCTTAGTCATGTCCGACTCTTTGTGACCCCATGGACTAACCTGTCAGGCTCCTCTGTCCATGGAATTCTTCAGACAAGAATACTGGAGTGGGTAACTGTTCCCTTCTCCAGGGGATCTTCCCAACACAGGGATCAAACCCAGGACTCCAGCATTGTGGGCAGATTCTTTACCTTCTGAGCCATGAGGGAAGCCCACAATATCTTACTCTCTATAAAATACCCCTACTCAGAAACCTGTGGAAATCAGTAACGTTTTGTTGACTTTACCTCCAGCGATCCATGAAAAATCATTTAATTTTGTCTAATTTTGAAATTTATATCAGTAGCTTCACATACTATGTTTTATGTGTCTGGCTTTGACTCGACATTTTATTTTTTATTTCCTTCCTGTTCATTTCCTTCCTGTGTTCAATATTGTTCATTTCCTTCCTGTGTAATATGTCATTTCATGAATATACAATTTAATTCCTTATTTTATTAGAGATTCAGTTTGTTTCCAGTTTTTCTCAATGTGAGCAACATCTGTATAATTGAGCATGCATGTGTCTAGAGTATATACTTGGAGTGGAGTCACATTTTAGAGAATATATGAATTTCTAATGACCAAACTCATTTCCATAGTCCATATATTAGTTTACACTCCTACAAGTAGTATGTAAAAATTCCATCATTCTGTACTTTTGGAAAAATAGAAATTGTTGATGATTTCAATGTATTGCTAAGTCACTACAGTGAGTATATGATGGTATCTATTAGTTTTATTTTGTATTCACTTATTGCTGTAGAAATCAATTGCATTTTCATATATTTCTCCTATAAAATACTTTGGAAATATTTAATTACAAAGTTATGGCATTTACTCATTTTTTTCCTGTTGAATTATTTTTCTTTTATCATTGCTTTGTAGAATTGCTTTAAATTTATTTGATTCAAGTTCAGTTGATTTACAATGTTGTGTTAATTTCTTCTGTACATCAAAGTGATTCAATTATACATATTAATAATTAATAGAGAGGCATTTTTCATATTCTTTTCCACTATGGTCTATCATAGGATATTGAATATAGCCCCTTGTGCTATGCATTAAGACCTTGTTGTTTATCCATTCTGCATATAATAGTTTGCATCTGCCAATCCCAAACTCCCATTCATCTTCTCCTACCCCCTTCCTTTGGCAACCACAAGTCTGTTTTCTATATGTGTGAGTCCTGTTTCCTCGATAAGTTCATTTGGGTCATATTTTAGATTCCATGTGTAAGAGATATCATATGGTATTTGTCTTTGTCTTTCTGACTTACTTCCCTTAGTATGACAGGTCCATCTGTGTTGTTGCAAATGACATTTCATTCTTTACTTTGTCTGAGTACTATTCCATTGTATGTATGTATATACGTACATCTTCTTTATCTGTTCATATATTGATGGACATTTAAGTTGTTTCTATGCCTTGGCTATTGTGAATAGTACTGCTATAAACATAGAGTTCATAAATCTTTTGAATTATAGTTTTTGGCTGTATATATGCCCAGGAGTGGAATTGCTGGATCATACAGTAACTCTGTTTTTAGCTTTTTGAGGAAGTTTCATACCACTTTTCCATTGTGGCTGCACCAGCTTATATTGCTACCAACAGTGTAAGAGAGTTTCCTTTTCTCTACACCTTCTCCAGCATTTATTATTTGTAGACATTTTATGATGGCCATTCTGACTGATGTGAGGTGGTATTGCATTGAAGTTTGGATTTGTATGTCTCTAATAATCAGCAGTGTTGAGCATCTTTTTATGTGCCTGTTGGTCATCTGTATGCCTTCTTTGAAGAAATGTCTATTTAGGTCTTCTGCCCATTTTTTGAGTAGGTTGGTTTGTTGTTGTTGTTGTTATTGAATTATAGGAGCTATTTTTATATTTTGGAAATTAAGCCCTCGTCAGGAACATCACTGGCAAATATTTTCTCCCAGCTGACAAGTTGTACTTCAAATATCTTCTGCTACTTAGCATTTTGCTTTAATAATGTCTGTAAATTTGTTTTTTTTTTTTAATACATTTGAGACCCTTGGTTTCTCTATCAATGGTAGATACCCGCAATTCCCAAAATGCATCTTGTGACACTTCAGTATGCCACCTGAACTCATAGAATGCTGTAGGATATGTTAAATTTTCAAAGGAAATTCAGCAATGCTGAACATCTGTTGAACAATGTGTAAAATACTAGCTTGAGGAAGTTAACAATTTCAGCATTATATTGTGCTACATTCTTTTGAATAATAATGCATTTTTGCAAGCTAGATTTCTAGTGTTTAAAATATAACTATCAATCTAGACATATACTTTATATCCTTCACAAAAATTAAGTCAAAGTTGATCACAGGTATAAAAGTAAAACTCAAAACTATAAAACTTCTAGAAAGAAAATATGAGAAATATGGATGACCTTAGATACGGTGATGATTTCTTTCATATAATACCAAAGGCAATATCCATGAAAGAAAGAATTGATAAGCTGGACTTCATTAAATTTTAAAACTTACACTCTGTGAAAGACAATATTAAAATAATCAGAAGATAAGACAGGTTTGGAGAAAATATTTGTAAAAGACATCTGATGAAGAATTTTTATCCAAAACACACAAAGAACTCTTAAAATTCAGTGATAAGAAAGCAAACTATCTGATTTTAAAAATGTTAAAGACTTTAACCAACTCCTCATCAAAGAAGATACACAGATGGCAAATAAGCATATGAAAAGATACTCCATATCATAGATCATCAGGGAAATGCAAATTAAAACAACATGAAATACTTCTACACACCTATTAGAACACCCAATATCTAGGTACTGACAGCCTCAAATGCTGGTCAAGATATGGAGCAACAGTACCTCTCATTCGTTGCTGGTAAGAATACAAAATGCCAATGCCACAGTTTGGCAGTTTCTTACAAAATTAAACTTACTCTTACCATGTGATATGACAGTCATGCTCATTAGTATTTACCCAAAAGAGTTTAAAACCCAAAAGAGTCTGTCAACAGAAAAACCTGCAAATGGATGTCTAAAGGAGTTTTATTTTACTCATAATTGCCAAAACTTGGAAGCAACCAAGATATCCTTGGTTGGTACATCCAGACAATGGAATATTACTCAGCACTAAAAAAAAAAAAAAAAAAAGCTATCAAGTAATGAAAAGACATGGAGGAACCATAAACGCATATTACTAAGTGAAAGGCAATTTAATTTTTTAATATATACATTGTATGTTTTTAACTATATGAAATTCTGGATTATACAAATTATAGAGACAATAAAAAAGTTACTGGTTGGTGGGGCTTAGGGGAGGGGAGAGAGAGGAACAGTTGGATCACATAGGATTTTAGAGCAGTGAAAATTCTCTGTATGATTATATAATGATGGATTTATGTCATTATGCATTTGTCCAAAAGTATAGAATATACAACATCAAGTGAACCTTAATGTCAATACGGACTTTGGATGACTTGTCAGCATACATTCATCATTAAAACAAATGCTATGGCGGTAAATGTTGATAATGCAGAATGTTTTGCATGTGTGGGGTCAGGAAAGTGAGTGAGTGAAGTCGCTCAGTCGTGTCTGACTCCTAGCGACCCCATGGACTGCAGCCCACCAGGCTCCTCCGTCCATGGGATTTTCCAGGCAAGAGTACTGGAGTGGGGTGCCATTGCCTTCTCCAAAATACATAGAAAATCTCTGTGTATTTCCCTCAAATTTGCTGTAAGTCTAAAACTGCTCTGAAAATAAACTCTTAATACATTAATAATAGAAAAAAATATTTTTAAAAAGCAACATCCACTCAAAAATCAATTTGGAAGAGGAATTAGGATGGTGGCATCCAATCTAATTCAAGGGTTGAAGTAGGCACACACAGCCCATTAATAAGTTAGTGAATATTTTAAGAATGAAATAAAATTCTTTTTCAATTTATGCACATTTGTTTTTCAAATCGCTAGTACGTTTTAGAATATGAACAGTTTTCTGGAGTTGAGCTGTAGGAGTTGCTTGTATATTTTTGAGATTAGTTGTTTGTCAGTTGCTTCATTTGCTATTATTTTCTCCCATTCTGAAGGCTGTCTTTTCACCTTGCTAATAGTTTCCTTTGATGTGCAGAAGCTTTTAAGGTTAATTAGGTCCCATTTGTTTATTTTTGCTTTTATTTCCAATATTCTGGGAGGTGGGTCATAGAGGATCCTGCTGTGATGTATGTCAGAGAGTGTTTTGCCTATGTTCTCCTCTAGGAGTTTTATAGTTTCTGGTCTTACGTTTAGATCTTTAATCCATTTTGAGTTTATTTTTGTGTATGGTGTTAGAAAGTGGTCTAGTTTCATTCTTTTACAAGTGGTTGACCAGATTTCCCAGCACCACTTGTTAAAGAGATTGTCTTTAATCCATTGTATATTCTTGCCTCCTTTGTCAAAGATAAGGTGTCCATATGTGCGTGGATTTATCTCTGGGCTTTCTATTTTATTCCATTGATCTAAAAAATGGGCCAAAGAACTAAATAGACATTTCTCCAAACAAGACATACAGATGGCTAACAAACACATGAAAAGATGCTCAACATCACTCATTATCAGAGAAATGCAAATCAAAACCACTATGAGGTACCATTTCACGCCAGTCAGAATGGCTGCGATCCAAAAGTCTACAAATAATAAATGCTGGAGAGGGTGTGGAGAAAAGGGAACCCTCTTACACTGCTGGTGGCAATGCAAACTAGTACAGCCACTATGGAGAACAGTGTGGAGATTCCTGAAAAAACTGGAAATAGAACTGCCTTATGATCCAGCAATCCCACTGCTGGGCATACACACTGAGGAAACCAGAAGGGAAAGAGACACATGTACCCCAATGTTCATCGCAGCACTGTTTATAATAGCCAGGACATGGAAGCAACCTAGATGTCCATCAGCAGATGAATGGATAAGAAAGCTGTGGTACATATACACCATGGAGTATTACTCAGCCATTAAAAAGAATACATTTGAATCAGTTCTAATGAGGTGGATGAAACTGGAGCCTATTATACAGAGTGAAGTAAGCCAGAAGGAAAAACATCAATACAGTATACTAACGCATATATATGGAATTTAGAAAGATGATAACAATAACCCGGTGTACGAGACAGCAAAAGAGACACTGATGTATAGAACAGTCTTATGGACTCTGTGGGAGAGGGAGAGGGTGGGAAGATTTGGGAGAATGGCATTGAAACATGTAAAATATCATGTAAGAAACGAGTTGCCAGTCCAGGTTTGATGCACGATACTGGATGCTTGGGGCTAGTGCACTGGGACGACCCAGAGGGATGGTATGGGGAGGGAGGAGGGAGGAGGGTTCAGGATGGGGAACACATGTATACCTGTGGCGGATTCATTTTGATATTTGGCAAAACTAATACAATTATGTAAAGTTTAAAAATAAAATAAAATTAGAAAAAAAAAAGAATATGAACAGTTTCAAGGTTTTTTTTTACCTATTAAACAAACAGAATGATGATTTCTTTTGGCCTATAGATGTCATGAGAAAAAAAAGTACACCATAAGGGCATCACAGAGAGAGAAAATTTTAAGAACTTCTGAATAATAGTGTTTCAGTAACGAGGGACTGTAAGGTTGAGTTTGGGAAAATGTACAGATTCTGTAATTATACATGTAATTAATAAGTCTGGGAGACTGAGTTTGTAACTTTAATATTTCCTCTTCATATTGTGTTTGGATCAGCCTTGGTCTCATTAACTGAACAGCAGTTTCAACATAGCTATTTCTTTGTTCAAATTGACTCAAGTCTGTGATCACAAAATCTTATTCCTCTTAATTATATAATCTTTAATAGATCATCTAAAGTGTATCTTTAAATAAAACAGCAATAAGCCCAATATATCTCACTGTTTTCTCTCAATTTCCTCCTCTAATTATTGTAATTAGTAGTTCTCTCTTCTTTTTAATGTTACACAGCTGTAACAAGTAACCTTTAACCATTTTGATTATCTCTGTAAAAAAATTAATGGGCAATTGGAGGACTGCATTTATTATATATGAAACAAAAATAAATCCTGGTGAACCACTTAAAATAATTTTTTCCAGGAAAGTTCAGCTGAAACCAAAAGCTGTGTAAGTCTAAATATTTCTGTAAACTAGTGAAAGTTACATGTTAAGATAGTAAATTAAGCTTGTATTAATTAAAACTTCACAAGGTATAGGCCTAACAGAAGTTTCTTGGAAATGAAATAATCCTGTGTCGTTTCAAAAAAAACATGAAGGGGTTGGTTAGATATTGCATTTTATTAATTATTTTTAATTTAAAAAATGTAAGCCCTTCCATCCCAGAATCTACACTTTAAAATGAAGGTGGGATGACAAAATCAGGCAATTCTCCCCAATATTCATGGAAAAGTCCCTGAAAAATGTCTAAGAATCAATACTAAACTATCTCAACAGAGACAAAAGGAATACAGCTGCTCACAATGTCCCCTCTCCAGTCTGGGAAAATTGCAGAAAGAGAAAATGCAGTTACTATAACCACAGGGAGCCAGTTTTTCCTACAATACATAATAACTGAGAAATACTGTGAAGAGAAAGTAAATATTCTAGAATCCCCAGAGAAAATAGGAGTATCAAACAAAGAAATCCAGGTGAGACTCTCTGCTCCTGTCATATCCTACAAAAATAACTGGATCAAAACCAATAGATGCCTTCGGCTTTTCATTTTTGAAATTGTTATGATGGGTGAGGGAATTCACGTGATGCTGAAAAATGACAATAAACTGTAAGGTAGGCATTGGCTAAACAAGGCATGAACACTGGGAAATTACTGCAAGGTTAGGAGTATCCATCTATTGTGTTAGAATATCCCAATTTAAATGGAACAATTATACATTACACAGAAAAAAAAAAAAAGCCTCAAAAGAGAGATCAAAATCAAGTCTTCAAGAAGGCGTTTATGCCTTTGGACTCCAAATGGGTAGATTTATACAATTTCCAGCCCTTACATTGTGTTGAAAACACGCAGTTAAAAATAATTCAAATCTGTTTCGCAGAGGACTAACTAGGTACCTTAGAAAGAGCAGGTCACTTTAAACAAGAGCAAAATTAAGAATGGCAAGACAGTTATGCAACTATACAGAAAAATAACAAAATGACAAACACTAATGTGTGCAAAGAAGATGAAAAATTCAGGCTATAGAAAAATGTAACTCAAAGAATAAGCAGAAGTAATCAAAACACTAGTCTTTTAAACAAGTATTGTATGCTATAGAAATAAATTGCTCCAATTACGAAATTAAAAAAAAAAAAAATGACTCAAAGCAGTAATCTTTACGAAAAGTAGAATGAGAGTTGAAGAGAATTTATAAACTAAGGAAACAACTTGAGGACTGCAAACTAACATAACTACAGAAAATCACTTTTAAATATCATAAATAAGGCTGAAAACAGAATATGATGGAAATACTAACAATAGATGCAGAAGGGAAAGGC
This sequence comes from Bos indicus x Bos taurus, assembly GCF_003369695.1. Taxonomy (NCBI): domain Eukaryota; kingdom Metazoa; phylum Chordata; class Mammalia; order Artiodactyla; family Bovidae; genus Bos; species Bos indicus x Bos taurus. The sequence continues at coordinate 41,060,262 of NC_040078.1, read as the reverse complement.
AAGAGGCTAGGGGACAACAATCAAAATGAAGGACAAAAGAAATGCAACTTAAAAGTGATAGCTAGCAAGAGAAAAAAAATTTTTAAATTGCAACACAATTTTCTTAATCTCTCCAGCTTTTGCCTGTTTCGTTTGATGCCAAGCAACTGTATCATTTCATGTCATCTCCTGGTACTGACATTTTTATTGCTCTTGGAATAAAAGAACCAAGCAGAGGGTAGACAAGAAACAAGAAGTGCGAGAGATACCACTAACATGAAATTCTCATTCCCTCTCACTGCACTTGCTATGGAAGGCCCAGCACACTTGCTCCTTCTTTTGCGCTTGTTGGTGGTTTGTGGTTTAGTTGCTAAGTCGTACCTCACTCATACATCCCCATGGACTGTACCCCATCAGGCTCTCTGTCTATATCTTAGCTAATGAACATCAGCACCCACTGGGTAAGCCAAAACTTCACACTAAATATTGGTGCTTTTTGTTGTTGTTGTTGTTTTTCTCCCCCTCAGTTTTACGACTTATTGAGAGACAACAGACATAACACTAAGCTCCAGTCATATGATGTGTCGATTATACACATGAATCAATTTAGAAATGATTGCCATAACAGAGTTAGTCAATACCTCTGTCACCTCACATAATTATCTGTGTGTGTGTTTGTGAGAGGTAAGCACACTTAAGATTTATTCTCTTAGCAATTTTTAACTATATAATACAATTATAGACACAATTCTGAATATTAGATCCCCAGAATTTATTATTCTTACTACCGGAAGTTTGTACCCTTTAAAATCTCCCCATTTCCTCTATTCCTGCACCCTCTTAACTATCATTTTACTCTGTTTCTATGAGTTCAGCTTTTTTTTTTTTTTTTTTAGATCCCATACGTATGTGAGATCTTACAATTTTTATCTTTCTCTATTAGACTTTTTTCAATCAGCAAAATGCCCTCACAGTTAATCCACATTGTCTCAAATGGCAGGATTTCATTTTTATGGCTGAATAATATTTCATTATGCTTTGCTGATGGCTCAGTGATAAAGAATCCTCCTACCAATGCAGGAGATGAGAGTGTGACCCGTGGGTCAGAGAGATCCTTTGGAGAAGGAAATGGCAACCCACTCCAGTATTCCTACCCGGGAAATCCCATAGATAGAGGAGACTGGCAGGCTACCATCCATGGGGTTGCAAAGAGTTGGACATGACTTAGAGACTAAACAGCAATAACAAATATTCCATTGTATGTATAAAATATGGCATATTGATAGAGAGGGAGAGGCCACATTTTTATTATACAATCCTTGGTGGATAGACCCTGAAGGTATTTCCGGATCTTGGCTTCATGAATAATGTTGCAGTAAACATAGGAGGTGCAGATATCTCTCCATCATAGTGATTTCACTTTCTTCAAACATACACCAGAAGTAACAGTTGCTATGTAAAATGTTATTTTTACTTTTAATTTTCTGAGAAACGTCCATACTCCAGGTTTCCAGAGTGGTTGTGCCAAATCACATTCCCACTAATAGTACATAAGGGTTCCCTTTTTTTCACATCCTTCCCAACATGTGTCTGCTTGTCTTTTTGATAGTAGCCATTTTAACAGCTGTGATGTGATGCCAACTGTGGTCTTCTTACTTGTATTTGCCTGATGATTAGTGGGGCTGAGCATCTTTTCATGTACCTGTTGGGCCATTGTATGTGCTCTTTGGAAAATACATCTATTCACGTCCTTTGCCCATTTTTAAAATTTGGATTATTTTATTTTGCTTTGTTATTGAGTTGTACGAGTTCCTTTTATATGTTGGATATTATTCCCTTATCTGATATGTAGTTTGAAAATATTTCTGAATATTCCATCTGCACAACTTCATATTAAGCAAAATTAAGATGGCTCCTACATCTTTTTCTTTATCTATGACTCTCTTAATTTTCAAGCTCATATATCCAAACGTCTTCCAGAAAAATTGATTCTATATACCAAAATAAGTCCAAAGCAGGACTTAGATTCATAGATTCATTCATCTCAAATCATTCATTCTTCTCCATTTTTTTATGTTAGTTAATCCAGAATCCATTCATATACTTAAATCAAACAACAAATACTATCAGAACTATTCTCAAAATACATCTTGATCCTAGTCATTGCTAACTTCACGTTTTTCATATAGTCCAAACCTCTGTTATCTCTCACAGGTATATTGTATCCTCACTAATCTCTGGGTTTCCACTTTTATAACCCTCAGTCTATGCACACAGCCAGAGATATCCTTAAAAATGACAACAATCCATGCCACTTCTCATTTACAATCTTCCAGATGTGTTTTCTCATCACATTTAGAATGTAATGTCCTGCTGTTGTTTCGCACTGGTTATCTCACTAATCTCATTTTCTAGAGCTCTTTTTGCTACTTAGTCCCTCTGTATGCAAGGTATTCTCTAAGTTTAGAGTCTTAAGTCTGCTGTTCATTATTATGTTGTCTTATTTGTTGATTTGTAGAAGTTTTTATATATTCTGGTTATAAGAATTTTATGTATTTTAAAGAGCTTCCTCAACTCTGTGTCTTTTTTATTTAACTCACTCTAGAGCAGCTACACAACTGTGTTTTTCACAGATTTTTCTCCACTCTCCTATACGACTTAGCCATTAGCACCTAAAATGTGGCTAGTGCAACTAAGAAAATAAATTTGTAAATTTATTTAAATTTATCTAATTTAAAATTTAACAGTCATATGTGGCTATTGGTTATCATTTTGGACAGCACAACAGGGCATAATTTGATTGTCAACAGCTCTTAATTTTAATATAGTTTATTTTATCAAGCTTTATCTTCAGATTTGGTGATTTTATGTCTTATTTAAGAACTCTTTCTCTTGTTCAAGATAATTTTATTTTCTAATATCCTTTCCAGAAAGAGATTTTTTTTTTTTTTTTTTTTGCCTTTCACACTTAAGGAGCCAATCAAACTGAAATTGATTTTGCAAATGTTGGAAGCTCAAAGGCAGTTTTTTGGTTTTTTTTTTTTTTTTAAATCATGCAGAAGGATGTCAATATAGGCAGCACAGTTTATTGAAATAATAATTATTATCTCACTACTCTATTGTACAATACTCCATTGACCGTAAATCAAGAATTTATTTGTATATAAGTCTTTTTTAGGCCCTCAATTATTTTTCATTGGTCGATTTGTTTATTCTTGAATGTACTTAATCGGTATTAATATCACATGACCTAATTAGCAGGTTTATAATTATTGAAATTCAGTAGAGAAATTGCTCCTCTTTTGCTCCAATTTTTTCAAGAATGTCTTTGCTATTCTTGATCATTTGCTTGTAAGGTTTGTAAAGGGTTTATCTAGTTCAACAAAAATATCTATTGAAATTTTGCTTGGTAATATATTTAAAATGGAGATGACTTAGAGGGAAATTGGTGTTTTTACAAAAGTTGAGACTTCTAATCCATTTTTCTCTGTGTCCCTCCATTTACTTAATTTTTTTTAAATTTTATTCTTAAATTTACCTTTATAGCTTTCTGTTTAGAAGTTTAGTTGGGCATTCAGTTGATTAATTTCATTCTCAATTTCAATTTCAACTATAACTCTTGGTACATTTATTAATTTTTCACAGGTAAAAAACCAAATTACCCCAAACTGGGCTGTTTAATTAAAAAAAGCAATTTATTCTCTTAGAATTCTGTAGATCAGAAGGACAAAATCAAAATGTTGGCAGGATTAATGAGAGGCTTGGGAGATAATCCCTTACCTGCCTTTTCCAATATCTGATGGTTCCTGGTGTACGTTGGCTTGTGGAAGCATAGCTTCAGTCTCTACATTTGTCTTTACAGGGCCTCTTTCCCTATGTCTCTCTGTTTCCTCTCCTCTTCTTAGAAGGATACTAGTTATTGAATTTAGGGCCCAGCATAAATCTAGTATGATACTCTCTCAAAGTCTTTAATTCACCTCCAAAGACATTTCCAAATAAAGTGCTACTCTGAGGTTCTAGGTGGATATGAATTTGGGGGGACACTATTGGCTGGATGGCATCACTGACTCGATAGACATGAGTCGGCGTGAACTCCGGGAGTTGGTGATGGACAGGGAGTCCTGGCGTGCTGCAATTCATGGGGTCACAAAGAGTCAGACACGACTGAGCAACTGAACTGAACTGAACTGATTTAACCAGTCACTGATAGATATAAAATACAACTATCTTTTTATATTGGACTTTTACAGAAAATGAATGTACTTTTGTTGTTGATGTTGCACGTGCTGTGCTGTGCTGTGCTTGGTCACTCAGTCATGTCCTATTCTTTGTGACTCCATGGACTGGAATCCACCAAGATCCTCTGTCCATGGGAATTCTCCAGGCAAGAAAACTGGAGTGGGTTGCCATGACCTCCTTCAGGGCATCTTCCAACCCAGGGATCAAGCCCAGATCTTACTCATTGTAGGCAGATTCTTTACCATCTGGGCCACCAGGGAAGCCCAAGAGTACTGGAGTGGGTAGCCTATCCCTTCTCTAGGGGATCTTCCCATGCTAGGAATCAAACTGGGGTCTCCTGCATTGCAGAAGGGTTCTTTACCAGCTGAGCTACCAGGGAAGCCCCATGTTGTTGCATATTCTCTGACAGATTCTGCCCTTCCAGATCTAATATACATCCCAAACTCCCATTTCCTTGCTTCTAAAATCTGATATTCATGGATAGCATCAACTGGTTTTCTAATCCCTTTACCTTTTGGCGGACCCACTGATAGGAGGCACTATCAGGAGAGAGGAGAGCAGGAGGAAACACAGGCATGGGAATTTATCTTATAGGCTCTATCTCTTTCAAGCTATGGTTTAAAGGTAGCCATATTCCCTTACTAAAGAAAACAGATAATGTGTAGTGGCACTACACTACAGCTGCAGTTCTCAAATATTGGTCATATTTCCCATTCTTTGGTCCTTCAAGTCAGGCTTCCTACTCTTGTCCCTCACTGCAAGTTTCACCGTATCAGCCGATTTTTACTAGCTGAGCCACAGGGGAAGCCCATATCTTGTTAACTTCTCTTGAGGTTGCTTGCAGCCATTGAGATAGTTTCTTCATTAAACTTTTCAGTTACCACTTGTGAATCTGCCAAGTCTTTCTTGCCAAGATCATAACCAATACTTTTGCTGTACTCACCTACTTAGCCTTATAATTTGTCTTTTGGATACTTTCACATCTTCAACACATACAATCTATATAATATAAGACTTTTATTTATTATCATTCATTTCATATGACTTTTCATTTTGTGTGTCTTATTGTGTTAACTAAGGCTTTTACCTAAATGTGGCAGAATTGGTAAAAATAAGTCATTTCTATCTTATTTTTATATGTACCTTATTGATTTATTCTTGCCAACCCTTAAAAAGTTAGTGATAAAATATGTTGTTCATTTTTAAGATTTTGTTTATTTTTTATAGGTACAATTTATAAAAGTAAGTTCTCTTTCCATAGACTTGCTAAAAGGTTTCATCAAGATTTTTGCCTCTGAGATGATCCTGTGATTTTCTCCCCCAATATTGATAATATAGTTAAATAATTTACATTTTAAATGTTAAACTTACATTTTCTACTGCCTTTGAGTGATTTAGAGTGACCTCAGTGTGAACTGTTGGGTTTGCCTCCATCTGTTTTCTTATCCTCCAGCTGATGAGTACAGTCTTGCTGTTTGGTGGTGGCAAAGTCCTGAGAGAGTAGAAGCATGCCAGGACTCCTGAGGCCTGACCTGTTACCCAGTCACTTCTGCCAGCACCAGCCATCAATAAAAGCACACAGAGAAAGAATACCTTTCTTTAATTTGCTTTTCTATATTAAGAGCTTATGGGCCTCGGAAGTGGCTCAGTTGTAAAAAAAAAAAAATCTGCCTGCCAATGCAGGAGACGCGGGTTCTATCCCTGGGTTGGGAATATGCCCTAGAAAAGGAAATGGCAACCCATTGCAGTATCCTTGCCTGGGAAATCCCATGGACAGAGGAGCCTGGTGATCTACAGTACATGGGGGTCTCAAAAAAGTCAAACATGACTTAGCAAGTAAACAACAACATTAAGAACTTATAGGCAGAATGTCTTCTCAGTAAGATCTGAAATTAATCAGATTGTCATTGCCCTAATATTTGTGAAGGGTGTTATCCTGTTTATATTTTGTTGATTCACAGTCAATCCCATGAATCTCACAGTTTCAAGAGAGATAGACTCTTGATGTGAGGAATTAAGTTACAAAGTCATATTTCAACAGTCACATTTCAACATGGATATAGGTAGAAAATTTGCTCCGGGTTTTTAACCAGTTCATTAAAAATCTTCATGTCTCCAGGAAATTTAATGCTAGGCCTTTGGAAAGATAAGCCCAATATATGTATATAATGACTTTTGAAGTAGAAATAGGTAGTGAGCTGTGGTGTCAAACTGCCTGGATTCTAGTCCTGTTTCTAAAACTTACAAGCTGAGCATATTTAGAGTGGTTTATCCTCCTTAGCCTGGCTTCCTCCATCCTTTAAATGCAGTTGACTTTAGAACATACCACATAATTGTGTTTAGTTTAAATAAATAAAACACTTAAAACAGTGTTGCGCATATAATTAGTGTATTTTAGCAATTATTATTGCTCAAGAGGCAGTATTACATATATTAGGTCAATGGCAATTTGATAAATTTCAGATACTGCTGCTGTTGCTGCTGCTAAGTCGCTTCAGTCGTGTCCAACTCTGTGTGACCCCAAAGACGTCAGCTCTTCAGGCTCCCCCATCCCTAGAATTCTCCAGGCAAGAACACTGGAGTGGGTTGTCATTTCCTTCTCCAATGCATGAAAGTGAAAAGTGAAAGTGAAGTCGCTCAGTCATATCTGACTCAGTGACTCCATGGACTACAGCCCACCAGGCTCCTCCATCCATGGGATTTTCCAGGCAAGAGTACTGGAGTGGGGTGGCATTGCCTTCTCCGATTTCAGATACTACTTAGATTCATTGTGCCTATATAGCTTTTAATGTAATATCTTAATTTAAAGAATGAAATCTGGATCCTTTTCTTTTCTCTCTGTCTGTATAGTATCCCCTGAGAAACTTAGTTAGCCCTGTGGTTTCACGCTGACTTATGCTAGTGACTCCAGTCTTGTTAACCAGTCACCTACTGACAACTGCACTGCGTATATTTACTATGGTATTAAATTGCTTTAGCTTATCATGGTGTAAAAAAATGTGCATCTCTTGTCCAGCTTTCCACTTTTACCTCATATCTACCTCTCCCTATGCTTACAGTGTCCTTCACTATGAACCCCAAATTTGCTGACTTATTCCTAATTCTTTACTGGACAGTTATTCTATTATTCTATCCTCTGTTCAATATTGTCTTTTCAAAGGACATTTCTTGAGTATCTATCTCAGATAACCTCACCCCAAACATGATGCTTTTTACCATATCATCCTGTTGTTCTGTGGCTTTTATTTCCACCTGAAATTTACTTCATGCATTTACTTGCTTATTAACTATCTACCCCCAATATTTTGGAGACACTTTATTTTCACAACTGAACTTCCAGCACTTTGACAGTGCATCAAACAAAGGAGCTTTGCAAATGATCTTTGATCTACATCTATTAAAAGTAATGTAAAATCATTTGAACATTGAATCCAGAGGGTCTTCAAAAGGTAGGACCTACGGTTCGAAAGAATATCTATAATACATATTTGGAAAATAAATATTCCAATGATTGATCTATATGCCTATTTTTATTTGTTGTTGTTTGGTCACTAAGTTGTGTCTGACTCTTTTGTGACCCCATGGACTGTAGCCTGCCAGGCTCCTCTTGTCCATGGAATTTCAGAGGCAAGAATAGTGTATTAGGTAGTATTTAAACAAGCCATCAGAAGGAACCTGGTAGGCTGCAGTCCATGGGGCTGCTAAGAGTCGAACATGACTGAGCGACTTCACTTTCACTTTTAACTTTCCTATACTGGAGAAAGAAATGGCAACCCACTCCAGTACTCTTGTCTGGAGAATCCCAGGGGCAGGGGAGCCTGGTGGGCTGCTGTCTATGGGGTCGCACAGAGTTGGACATGACTGAAGCAACTTAGCATACATGCATGCATGCAAACAAGCCATCATAAATATAACAATGCAAAGTCATGTATGAAGTATAATTGGCATAACACTACCGATATAAATACTGTTTTGCTAGTATGAAAGAAACAGAAAATCTTTAGTATGACATATTTATATGTATTTGATAATGTATTTTTTTTAAAAATATCAAATGTTTAAATGCCATAGGGAAATGACAAAAGAATCAAACTAATTCATTTTAAGTGCTTTCACTATATGTGCTTATAGCTCTGATGAAGCAACACAGAAGCATATTTAGTCCCACAATTTGTTCTGATAAATTAGTGGTAATCTGCATCAAAATGAGTTATTTCTTTCAAAATCAGCTAATAAACATTTTCTTTGTGTTTCAATAAATCATGACAAAATTAATATTTTCTAACTATTATTGAAGGAAATGCAAAAATATTGGCTCAGTTCAGTTCAGTCACTCAGTCGTGTCCGACTCTTTTCGACCCCATGAACTGCAGCACACCAGGCCTCCCTGTCCATCACCAACTCCTGGAGTTCACTCAAACTCATGTACATTGAGTCGGTGATGCCATCCAGCCATCTCATCCTCTGTCGTCCCCTTCTCCTCCTACCCTCAATCCCTCCCAGCATCAGGGTCTTTTCCAATGAGTCAACTTTTCGCATGAGGTGGCCAAAGTACTGGAGTTTCAGCTTCAGCATCAGTCCTTCCAATGAACACCCAGGACTGATCTTCTTTAGGATGGACTGGTTGGATCTCCTTGCAGTCCAAGGGACTCTCAAGAGTCTTCTCCAACACCACAGTTCAAAAGCATCAATTCTTTGGCACTCAGCTTTCTTCACAGTCCAACTCTCACATCCATAGATGACTACTGGAAAAACCAGTGGTTTTTGACTAAATGGACCTTTGTTGGCAAAGTAATATCTCTGCTTTTCAATATGCTATCTAGGTTGATCATAACTTTCCTTCCAAGGAGTAAGCATCTTTTAATTTCATGGCTTCAATCACCATCTGCAGTGATTTGGGAGCCCCAAAAAATAAAGTCTGACACTTTATTTGGCTAGTAGGAAATAAAAATTTGATCTTCCAAATGAATAAGTTATTTCTTCACCATATTTTATGTTATTTTATTATTTATTTATTTAGAGATATAATTGCCAACATCTGCTGGATCCTTGAAAAAGAAAGAAAGTTCCAGAAAAACATCTATTTCTGTTTTATTGACTATGCCTTTGACTATGTGGATCACAACAAATGGTGGAAAATACTGAAAGTGATCGGAATACCAGATCACCTGACCTGCCTCTTGAGAAATCTGTATGCAGGTCAGGAAACAACAGTTAGAACTGGACATGGAACAACAGATTGGTTCCAAGTAGGAAAAGGAGTACATCAAGGCTGTATATTTTCACCAGAGCTCATCATGTAAAATGCTGGGCTGGATGAAGTACAAGCTGGAATCAAGATTGTTAGGAGAAATATCAATAACCTCAGATATGCAGATGACACCACCCTTATGGAAGAAAGTGAAGAAGACCTAAAGAGCCTCTTGATGAAAGTGAAAGAAGAGAGTAAAAAAGTTGGCTTAAAGCTCAACATTCAGTGAAGTAAGCCAGAAAGAAAAACACCAATACAGTATACTAACGCATATATATGGAATTTAGAAAGATGGTAATGACAACCCTGTATGCGAGATAGCAGAAGAGACACAGATGTATAGAACAGTCTTTTGCACTCTGTGGGAGAGGGAGGGGGGCGATGATATGGGAGAATGGCATTAAAACATGTATAATATCATGTAAGAAATGAATCACCAGTCCAGGTTTGATGCAGGATACAGGAAGCTTGGGGCTGATGCACTGGGATGACCCAGAGGGATGGTATGGAGAGGGAGGTGGGAGGGGGGTTCAGGATGGAGAACACGTGTACACCCGTGGCAGATGCATGTTGATGTATGGCAAAACCAATACAATATTGTAAAGTAAAAAAAAAAATAATAGTAATAATAATAAAAAAATTTTTAAAAAAAGCTCAACATTCAGAAAACTAAGATCATGGCATCTGGTCCCATCATTTCATGGCATATAGATGGGGAAACAGTGATAGACTTTATTTTTTTGAGCTCCAAAATCACTTCAAATGGTGACTGCAGCCATGAAATTAAAAGACACTTGCTCCTTGGAAGGAAAGTTATGACCAAACTAGAAGGCATATTAAAAAGCAGAGACATTACTTTGCCAACAAAGGCCCATTTACTCAAGGCTATGGTTTTTCCAGTAGTCATGTATGGATGTGAGAATTGTACTATAGAAAGCTGAGCATGGAGAATTGATGCTTTTGAATTGTGGTGTTGGAGAAGACTCTTGAGAGTCCCTTGGACTACAAGGAGATCCAGCCAATCAATCCTAAAGGAGATCAGTCCTGAATATTCATTGGAAGGAGCGATGTTGAAGCTTAAGCTCCAGTACTTTGGCCACCTGACATGAACAACTGACCTATTGGAAAAGACCCTGATGCTGGGAAAGATTGAAGGCGGGAGGTGAAGGACACAACAGAGGATGCGATGGTTGGATGGCATCACCAACTCAATGGACATGTGTCTGAGTGGACTCCAGGAGTTGTTGATGGACAGGGAGGCCTGGCGTGCTGTGGTCCATGGGGTTGCAAAGAGTTGGACATGACTGAGTGACTGAACTGAATTAATTGTGTATCTATTATAGGTTTTTGATTTGTCATTATCATGAGGTCCATATATAATAACTTCTATATATGTATATATGTGATTTAAGTTGGTGATGTCAAGGTAGAATACGTTTCAACAACTTTAAATATTTACTCCCCCAGCCACACTCAATGTTTTTGACAATATTTTACATCTTTTCCCATAAACCTTATATCTTTTTATTTGTGTATACCTTTAGGTACTTATTGTAGATAAAGATACGTTTACTACTTTTATCTTTTAACCTGTCTACTAGCTTTATAGGCAGTTTTCTGCTACCTTTCCTGTATGTTTGTCTTTACCAGTGAGAATTTTAGTTTCACTATTTTTATATTTCTGTTTGGGTCTTTTCTTTCTGCTTGGAGAATTCCAATTAATATTTCTTGTAAAGTTGGTTTAGTGGTGCTGAACTCTTTCAGCTTTTGCTTGTTCATGAAACTCTTTTTCTCTTCAAATCTCAGCAGTAATCTTAGTTTTATAAGTGTTTTCCTATCATCACTTTGAATATATTGTCTCTTCCTTCTGGCCTACAAAGTTGCTGCTGAAAAGTCAACTGATAGTCTCATGTGAGTTCCTTTTACACAATTAGCTACTTTTCTTGTGCTGGTGTTACAGTAGAATGAGCCCTTAAAATGGCTGCCATGAGCTTCCCCATCCCCAAGGGGGCTCCCAGATGTCCCCTGCCCCTCTGAAGGCTCTGCAAGATCAGCAAGTGAATCTGACCCTAGTTCCTTTCAAACTGCTACCTCCACACTGGGACTTGAATCATGCGAGGTTTTGTATGTGTCCTTTAAAAGTGAAGTCTCTTGTTTCCTACTGCTCTCTGGCTCTCCCAAGCATAAGTCCCACTGATTTTAAATACTAGACATTCTGAGGCATCTTTTCCCAGTGAAGGACCCCCTCTCTGGGTAGCTTGATATGGAGCTCAGACGCCTCCTGGGGAAGACCTCTCTAATTGTGATAATCATTCCATTTGTGGGTTGCCTATTTATGGGTGTGGGTCCTGACTATATTGTTTCTCTGCTTTTCCTACCCATCTTGTGGTTCCTCCATGTTCTTAGTTGTGGAAAATAATTTCTGATGATCTTCAAGTCATCTCATTGATAGTTTCTCTGTAAGTGGTTATAATTTTGGTTTTGTCATGGGAGGAGGTGAGCTCAGGGTCTTCTTGTTCCACTATCTTGGCCACATCCCTGAAGTTATGTTTTTAAAAGAATACTTTACTGAAGCCTTCAAATGTTTATTATTTTTAATTATACTTAAACTTAGCTAATTAGTGTAAACTGCAAAACAATGTATTCAGATATTTGAATTAAAACATATGATAAAAATTAATGTATATTTCCAGTCTACCCCAATCAAATTTCATAGTTTCTTGGCATCTTGTTTGCATTTTGTATTTGGTTAATGAAAATGATGTGCTATTTTAGCATGCTTAAATTATATATATATATATATAATTTAAATATATACATTTTATATGTGAAATATATATATAAAATTATACATATAATTGTATATATACATAAAATTATATATATAGTATATATTTATATATAGTATACAAATATACTGAATAGCTATAATTAACTAGAAAAATTGCATTTATAAGCTTCCAAATAAGAACATTTCTTTTTGAAATGTGTATGACATCCTTTAATAATTATCAGTAAAGCTGTTTTTGCTCACTTGTCTACAATCATAAATCCTGTCTTGGGTAACCATCTTTAGAAATGTTTATTCCTATGTTTCAGGTAAATGCATAATGAAGCTTAGGGATGTTTACAAATATATGTAACTCATTAACAAAAGCAATTATGAGACTTATCAAGTAATATTTTTATTTTTAAAATATTTTGCTTATAATGGAGCTTAAAATTTTTAAACAAAACATGTATGACATTTTATAATGTATATCAGTTGAGTTCAGTAACTCAGTTCTGTCTCTTTGTGACCCTATGGACTGCAGCACTTCAGGCCTCCCTGTCCATAACCAACTCCTGGTGTTTACCCAACTCGTGTCCATTGAGTTGGTGATGCCATCCAACCATCCGATCATCTGTCATCCCCTTATCCTCCTGCCTTCAATCTTTCTCAGCATCAGGGTCTTTTCAAATAAGTCAGTTCTTTGTAACAGGTAGCCAAAGTATTGGAGTTTCAGCTTCAATATCAGTCCTTCCAATGAATATTCAGGACTGATTTCCTTCAGGATAGACTGGTTGGATCTCCTTGCAGTCCAAGGGACTCTCAAGAGTCTTCTCCAACACTACAGTTCAAAAGCATCAATTCTTCAGCTCTGAGCTTTCTTTCTAGTCTAACTCTCACATCCATACATGACTACTGGAAAAAGCATAGCCTTGACTAGATGGACCTTTGTTGGCAAAGTAATGTCTCTGCTTTTTAATATGCTGTCTAGGTTGGTCATAACTTTCCTTCCAAGGAGTAAGCGTCTTTATATTCATGGCTGCAGTCACCATCTGCAGTGATTTTGGAGCTCAAAAAAATAAAGTCCACCACTGTTTCCAGTGTTTCCTCATCTATTTCCCATGAAGTGATGGAACCAGATGCCATGATCTCAGTTTTCTGAATCTTGAGTTTTAAGCCAACATTTTCACTCTCCTCTTTCACTTTCATCAAGAGGCTCTTTAATTCTTCCTCACTTTCTGCCATAAAGATGATGTCATCTGCATATCTGAGGTTACTGATAATTTCTCCTGGCAATCTTGATTCCAGCTTGTGCTTCATTCAGCCCAGCATTTCTCATGATGTACTCTGCATATAAGTTAAATAAGTAGAGTGACAATATATAGTCTTAACATACTCCTTTTCCTATTTGGAACCAGTCTTTTGTTCCATGTCCAGTTTTAACTGTTGCTTCCTGACCTGTATACAGATTTCTCAAGAGGCAGGTCAGGTGATCAGGTATTCCCATCTCTTTCAGTATTTTAAACAATTTATTGTGATCCACACAGTCAAAGGTTTTGGCATAGTCAATAAAGCAGAAACAGATGTTTTTCTGGAACTCTCTTGCTTTTTTGATGATCCAGCAGATGTTGGCAATTTCATCTCTGGTTCCTCTGCCTTTTCTAAATTTAGCTTGAACATCTGGTGGTTCATGGTTCACATATTGTTGAAGCCGGATTTGGAGAATTTTGAGCATCACCTTACTAGCGTGTGAGATGAGTGCAATTGTGTGGCAGTTTGAGCATTCTTTGGCATTGCCTTTCTTTGGGATTGGAAATGAAAACTGACCTTTTCCAGTCCTGCGGCCGATGCTGAGTTTTCCAAATTTGCTGGTGTATTGAGTGTAGCACTTTCATCACATTGTCTTTTAGGAACTAAAATAGCCCAAGTGGAATTCCATCACCTCCACTTGCTTTGTTCGTAGGGATGCTTAAGGCCCACTTGACTTCACATTCCAGGATGTCTGGCTCTAGTGAGTGATCACATCATCCTGATTATCTGGGTTGTGAAGATCTTTTTTGTACAGTTCTTCTGTGTATTCTCACCACCTCTTCTTAATATCTTCCACTTCTGTTAGGTTCATACCATTTCTGTCCTTTATTGAGCCCATCTTTGCATGAAAAGTTCCCTTGGAATCTCTAATTTTCTTGAAGAGAGCTCTAGTGTTTCTTCCCCATTCTATTGTTTTCCTCTTTTTCTTTGTACTGATCATTGAGAAAGGCTTTCTTATCTCTCCTTGCTATTCTTTGGAACTCTGCATTCAAATGGGTATATCTTTCCCTTTCTCCTTTACTTTTCACTTCTCTTCTTTTCACAGCTATTTGTAAGGCCTCCTCAGAGAGCCATTTTGCTTTTTTGCATTTCTTTATCTTGGAGATGGCTTGATCCCTGTATAATATATATATATAGTGATGCCCAGAACATTAGTTTTAAAGAAAATTGATTTTAATGATAAATATATACATATATACACATAGTCTCTGAATAAACAATACAAAATTAAAAATACCTCTCAAGACTAATCATAAGAAAAGAGGAATGCATGTTGCCAGTAACAGGTTTAGAAAATGGTAATGCTACAGATTATTTAGACTTTTAAAAAGTCATGAGTATATATTAGGAATAGTTTATATCAACATATATGCACCTTTAAGTAAATATGTTTTTCAAATGCAAGTTCCCAATAAACATAATTTATCAAAATTGTTACAAGAAATGGAAAACATAAGTTTTTTCTAAAGATATTAAGGAAACAGAAATTGTAATTCAAATATCCTCAAAGAAACCTTTTGATCCAGATAACTTCACTGGCTAGCCAGAAGGTCAATTAAAATCAACTTGTTTATATAAATTTGTATCAGTTTATGTTTACAACAAAAAGATTTAGAATATGCCTTTTATGTAAAGATACGTGTACATTATATCAAACAACATCACATACCTAGAATTGAACCTAAGAAAAACAACTGACAAAAAAATGTAAATATACCTAAAACATGTGACTGTATTACATAATAGTGTGTTTGTCGCTCAACTGCTGAAGCATGTCATATGCTGGTCTTAAATCACACAATCACTACTTTGCCCTCTGCTCAGTTGCTTTAGTTGTGTCTGACTCTTTGCGATCCTAAGGAATGTAGCCCATCAGGCTCCTCTGTCCATGGAATTTTTCAGGCAAGAATATGGGAGTGGGTTGCCATTCCCTTCTCCAGGGGATAGAAGCAGGGTCCCCCACATTGCAGGCAGATTCTTTACTGTCTGAGCCACCAGGGAGCCCCATTACATGATAACACATATATAAAAACATCCTTTATTCTTCTTCAGTCACCTGCTCACCTCACCCTTTTGAATGCAATTGCATAACCCCACAGAATATCCCCTACTTAGGCCAAATAAAGATCCTTCAATCCTACCCAATCCAAACATAAACTATTACATTTTCCAAATAGAATTGCAAAAATCCTAAATAAACAAATAATAAGCAAAAAGATGAGAAAAACTTTAGAGGACTCAACTAATGTTTCAGAAATACTATATACCTTCAATAATCAAGATATCTTAGTATTGTCATCAGTTCAGTTCAGTTCAGTTGCTCAGTTGTGTCTAACTGTTTGCAATCCCATGCCAGCATGCCAGACTTCCCTGTATATCAACAACTCCCGGAGCTTACTCAAACTCAGTTCCACTGAGCAGGTGATGTGATCCAACCATCTCATCCTCTGTCGTCCCCTTCTCCTCCCACCTTCAATCTTTCTCAGCACAAGTGTCTTTTCAAATAAGTCAGTTCTTTGCAACAGGTGGCCAAAAAGTATTGGAGTTTCAGGTTCAGCATCAGTCCTTCCAATGAACATTCAGGACTAACCTCCCTTAGGATAGACTGGTTGGATGTCTTTTCAGTCCAAGGGACTCTCAAGGGTCTTCTCCAACAACCACAGTTCAAAAGCATCAATTCTTTGGCACACAGTTTTCTTTGTACTCCAACTCTCACACCCATAAATGACCAGTGGAAAAAGCATAGCCTTGACTAGATGGACCTTTGTTTGCAAAGTAAAGTCTGGGCTTTTTAATATGCTGTCTAGTTTGGTCATAGCTTTTCTTCCAGGAGTAAGCTGGCTGCAGCTTTTTAATTTCATGGCTGCAGTCACCATCTGCAGTGATTTGGAGACCAAAAAAATAAAGTCTCTCATTGTTTCCATTGTTTCCCCATCTATTTGCCATGAAGTGATGGGAACAGATGCCGTAATCTTAGTTTTCTGAATGTTGAGTTTTAAGCCAACATTTTCATTCTCTTCTTTCACGTTCACCAAAAGGCTCTTTTTTTCTTATTCACTTTCTGCCATTAATGTGATGTCATCTGCATATCTTAGGTTATTGATATTTCTCCCAGCAATCTTGATTACAGCTTGTGCTTCCTCTAGCCCAGATTTTTGTCATGATGTAATCTGCATATAAGTTAAATAAGTAGGGTGACAATATACAGTCTTGATGTATTCCTTTTCCTATTAGGAAACAGTCTGTTGTTCCATGTTCACTTCTAACTCTTGCTTCCTGTCCTGCATACAGATTTCTCAAGAGGCGGATCAGCTGGTCTGGTATGCCTATCTCTTTCAGAATTTCCCACAATTTGTTGTGATCCACACAGTCAAAGGCTTTGGCATAGTCAATAAAGCAGCAACAGATGTTTTTCTGGAACTCTTTTGCTTTTTCGATAATCCAGCAGATGTTGGCAATTTGACCTAGAGTTCCTCTGCCTTTTCTAAAACCACCTTGAACATCTGGAAGTTCATGTTTCACGAATTGCTGAAGCATGGCTTGGAGAATTTTGAGCACTACTTTGCTAGCTTGTGAGATTAGTGCAATTGTGAGGTAGTTTGATTATTCTTTGGCATTGCCTTTCTTTGGGATTAGAATGAAAACTGACCTTTACCAGTCTTGTGGCCCCTGCTAGGTTTTCCAAATTTGACTGCAACTCTTCATTCTTTCTGGAATTATTTCTGCACTGATCTCCAGTAGTATACTGGGCACCTACCGGCCTGGGGAGTTCATCTTTCAGTGTTCTATCTTTTTGCCTTTTCATACCATTCATGGGGTTCTCAAGGCAAGAATACTGAAGTGGTATAAATAAGTCAATGGAAGAGAAGAGAGTGTCCATTAATGAATGAATATATGTGCTAATCATTTCTCAACAAAATAACCAAAGCAATTTAATGTGAAAAAACAGATTTTCAACAAATGGAGCTTAAACAACTGGATGTATTCAAGGAAAAAAAAATGGATTTGACCCTTACCTCACAATACACTCACACACACTCTCACATACATAATTACAAGACCTAAAAGCAAACTAATGCTATAAAGGTTGTAGGAAAAAGGCATAGGATAAAATTTCACTATCATGTGGCAAAGATTTCTTAGTGCACAAAAAGGCACTAAGTATAAAAGTAAAACTGAAGTAAAAGTTTATAGAAATTAACAGCAGCTTGTATACAATATTAGGGATTTAGTAATAGATGTTGGCTTGATTTCTCAAGATTTTCATTTTGCATTTACAAAATTTCTATAATTCATGGTTTTTCTAGCTTTCTGGTTAATTTTGCCCTGCAGCATTAAATTAATTAACTTAGTTTCTTAAGAATACATTTCTTAAGAATACATTCTTTAAACTTTATCTTTTTTTCTGCACAGAAATTCTATAACAGGTTGATCATACAAGTAAGACATGTAAATTCTAGAAACACTGGATGGATTATATGTTAATAAATTTGAGATATATATGACTGGCATCAAGAATTTGGAAGATCTATGGTGGTGCTAGTAGTAAAGGATCTGTCTACCAGTGCAGAAGACATAAGAGATGTGGGTTCAGGCCCTGGGTTGAGAAGATCCCCTAGAGGAAGGCATGGAGAACCACTCCAGTATTCTCGCTTAGAGAATCCCATGGAGAGTCCACGTGGTCGCAGACTCAGACACAACTGAAGAGACTTTTTAGCACACATGCATGTAAATCTAAAAATTTAACTGTATAAATGAATGATTTCATAAACCCAAAGTAAGAACTCTCCACAGGGAGAGTATACATGTCACATTGTGTCACTCGTTGCTTGAACTCTGCTAATCATAGTTTTCTTTTCTTTTTTTTTTGCTCAGAGTAAATGCCGAAGTCCTTTCAATATCTCTAGAGCTCCTATTGTCGCTCCCTCACTCTCTTATTTCTCTAGTCTCGTTTCTTCTACTCCGCTCTCACAGTCTACACCCAGGCAGAAAGTCTCATTTTCACTGAACATGCCAGGCTTGTGACAGGGAACTTATATTCAAGATTTATTAAAAATTCACTTTTTAGAGAAACTTTTCTTGCCCATTCTAACCTTTCAACCTCATACACACTTCTTCACTGATGTATTCCTTTTCTTCTCACCACTTGCCAATATTTAATATAATACATATGTTACTTGTTCGCTTATTTATTTTCTATCTCTTTCTGTAAGTCCCATGAGAATAGAGTTTTTTTTTTATATATTTTGAATTATTATGAATGAATTACCAGTAATAACAGTAATGAAAAAGCCTAGAATGGAATGTACGTTCCATAAATAAATGGACTTTTTTCCCATAAATGAAGAAAGTAAGGAAAGAAATGAGATAGCTTTCTTATGCTTATTTTATAATAATTTTATCCCTTAAAGATTTGTGGTCATTTGCTGATTAAATAGACAAGATACTCCATGCAACATGATGGAGCAACCCAAAAGTCCTGAGCAAAAGTTTAATCTTGTGATTTACTTTGGGATCATAATGTTGCTGCTCTCATGACATTATTAGACACCATAAAGACCAATATTGCTCTAAGCAATCATAGCAGCCATGTCCTAATTTAAAATTGATGTTTTTCATAACCTTTTGAAAGGATTGAAAGTAGAGCACAGAAGTATTTTGCAAATTTTAATGGGGTTGGAGATGGTTAAGGATTCCTACTGAATTTCTCTAATGAATACTTCATTGATTCATTTGTCATTGACTCTTTGCCAGTTAGCTCAGAATGCTCTCTACCATCCATGATAGTTTAAATTGAAGTAAATAATAGCAAAATGTTTCAGTATCTACATGTGATTTTTCATAATTCAAATGTAGGAATATCTTTCAAGTAGTGTTCATAAATCTGAAATATTTTTCAAATAGTTTGCCAACTATTAGTGATGTGTTTACCTCTATTTAAAGTCTCAACAATTTTCAATGCTCCATTTTTTGCCTTTTAATTCAAATTTCATCACATATATCAGTTTCTATAAATGTTATATCAATCTAGATTTCTAGCTGAAATTTATTTACCTGTGACATTAATTGCTTTCATTCACTATTCATTCATACACCCACTATTCCATAAATGACACAGACTGGTGAAATGCATAGTTGTCCTGACCTAATCAATCATATTGTCTCTCTTTAATGACACTATGTGAAGTTTCACATTAATCAGGTGTTCATTACAGTAGAGAATCAGATTATTCTGATTTTTAAGGTGAACATATCAATCTTTCTCGATTCTATGTTAAAGGAGACAAATTTTTCTTCCTGAGTATCTCTGAAAAGCTAATAAACATTGAAGGTATTTTATAAAAAATTAGTTTGCTCTCATTATTGGACACCTGAAATTGTAATAAAAACCAATATTCTTGGAAAAAATTCATCCTAGTCCATTTGGAAGTAAAAATGTAAAATATTTAATTTCCATCTGAAAAGTCTTCATTGCCTTTAGTGTGGCAAGTAACATCCAAACTAAGTCACAAAGAATGCTACTATAGTGTTGACTGGTTAGTATTAAAAAAAAAAATCTTATTTCTGAAAATGAAGCAGTTAAAATAATAAAAAATATTAAACAAAATATTCTTAATATAATTATAATATTCTGAAGCTAAAATCTAAAATTTTACAGTACATAAAAGAAGCAGCTAAATGACAATGAACAATGTACATGTTGAATAACAGTGCCAAAGTTAATCATATATATTATTATCTCTGTATTTCAGCACTTTATAATGTGCTCCGTACATAAAGTATGCAATAAATGTTGGTGGAATTAATTGATTAATTAATCAACTTCTATAATGTGTAATCATTACAGTAAGACCACTGTATTTTTTCTTTACTCCTTTGAAAACCATGGATTTACTTTCTATCTTTTCATACATGTAAGTGGAAAGGATATAATCATTATTCTTTAGATACTAGTATGTATTTTAACATCAAATCTAAGCAAAAATAAAATGATCACAAAATAACTCCCCCCAAAAAACCTAACCATATGTAGGAAAGTTTATTAATATCTAGTTATTTTCAAGGTGTATGATTAGATTTTAGGATTTCTATTTGAACCTACGTATTTAACTTAAGTCACTTCAAGCTGAATATAGTGAAAGACTGAGAGATGACAAAACATGCCAGAAATTTTAAGACACGCTTATGCATTTCAAATGGAAGTTAGTGTGAAACACTAACCAAATTACTTGCTTAAAAAAAAATTGCCTGGGAATTGAGAAGATGAAATCCCTCCCCAGGAGAATCACCCCTCCACCACTGCTACTACCAAAACCCCAGGCTCAGAGAAACAATACATGTAGTCAGTGGTGAAACAGACTTTTTTTGGAAGGTAAAGCAAATGCCATCAGCACTTATACCATGGCTTGCTCACTCTGCAATGACCTGCTGACACCATCCCATGCTCTCTGTACTTCACTTACATAGTATTACAGAATTCGTAGCCAGAGTGTGTCACTAGAGTCCAAATTTGGGCAGTGGCTCTTTTAAAAGAAAGATCACATAGTCTTTAAGAGATTTATTCCAATAAGTAATATGAAATAAACCAGGTCGCTATCTTAGAGAAGAAAGCATTAATTTGTACAATGAATTCAAATGTTGCTTAGTGACAAGCATAGAGATTAAAAAGATATGCAAAAGGATAAAATATATGAATAAAGCCAGAAAAACTCAGCTATTTAAAATGTAAATAAGAAAATAGAAAACATAGAAGAAGCAATTTTGTTTTAAAGTATAGAATAAAATTTTCCTTATCTGAAAAAATTTCCCAAAGTTCTACAAATTATCAACCATTTATAAAGCACAGATATATTATAGCTATTTTTTTCAGAATGAAAAACTCCTATGAGGATCAAACAGAAAATAATATGCACCAACTGTCCCCCACAAACCATATGTAACTCCCTTGCTCTGACACACCCCAATTTTCTTCTTTGTAAATACAAATCCATAGTAAGTTACCCAAAACAATTACTTTTCCCTTCTTCAAACATCAAAAGGGAACATAAGTAAAACTCCTGGGAAATTACACTAAGCTTAACTCTCCCATGATAGATAATGAATTATCCTCTATGTAGAAATTTAGCATTAGAAAGCCACTGAAATTATGCACCACTGCTATTAATGCAGGGTAAATATCCTTCAAATATGCAGGAAATCCAGGATGGTGAATGGTGCATAGGTAACACTTCAGAGCCGTGTATCTACAACAATTCTTCCCCCTATAAAATACTGTGGAAAATATGATATATGCAGCCAGGCTAATACACATTTGTGAAGCAGACTAATACAAAAGACTAGGAATCATTACACTTCTGATAAATAAATATGTCAAATAGTATTTGAAAAATACTAGTATTTTGAGAAATAAATCACATAGAGAACTCAATAATAAGGAATGCTACATATAAAAGAAGCAATAAGGAATGTTATATATAAAAGCAGAAGATATAAAGAAGAGGTGGCAAGAATACAAGACCTATACAAAAAAAGATCTTAATGACCAAATAACCATGATGGTGTGATCACTAACCTAGAGCCAGACACCTTGGAATGCAAAGTCAAGTGGGCCTTAGGAAACATCACTACAAACTAAGTGAGTAGAGGTGGTGGAATACTAGCTGAGCTATTTCAAATCCTAAAAGAAGATGCTGTTAAGGTGCTGCACACAATATGCCAAGAAATATGGAAAAGGCAGCAGTGGCCACAGGACTGAAAAAGTTCAGCTTTCATTCCAGTCCAAAAGAAGGGCAATGCCAAAGAATGTTCAAACTACCTCACAATTGCACTCATTTCACATGCTAGCAAAGTAATGCTCAAAATTCTCCAAGTCAGGCTTCAACATTACGTAAACCAAGAACTCCCAAATGTTCAAGCTGGATTTACAAAATGCAGAGGAACCAGAAATCAAATTACCAACATCTATTGGATCACTGAAAAAGCAAGCGAGTTCCAGAAAAACATCTACTTCTGTTTCATAGATTATGTTAAAGCCTTTGTGTGGATCACAACAAACTGTGGAAAATTCTTAAAGGGATGGGAATACCACACCACCTTACTTGTCTCCTGTGAAACCTGTATGCAGATAAAGAAACAACAGTTAGAACCAGACATGGAACAATGAACTTGTTCCAAATCGGGAAAGGAGTATGGCAAGGCTGTATATGGTTACCCTGCTTGTTTAACTTCTATGCAGAGTACATCATGCAAAATGCTGGGCTGGATGAAGCACAAGCTGGAATCAAAATCGCCAGGAGAAATATTAATAATCTGAGATATGCAGATGACACCACCCTTATGGCAGAAAGCGAAGAAGAACTAAAGAGCCTCTTGATGAAGATGAAGGATGAGAGTGAAAAAGCTGGCTTAAAACCCAACATTCATAAAACAAAAATCATAGCATCCAGTCCCATCAGTTCATGGCAAATAGATGGAGAAACAATGGAAACAGTGAGAGAGTATTTTCTTGGGCTCCAAAATCACTGCAGATGGTGATGGAAGCCACAAAATTAAAAGACAGTTGCTCCTTGGAAGAAAAGCTACGACCAACCTAAACAGCATATTAAAAAGCAGAGACATTACTTTGCTGACAAAGGTCTATCTAGTCAAAGTCATGGTTTTTGCAGTAGTCACACGTGGATATGAGAGTTGGAATATAAAGAAAGCTGAGCACTGAAGAATTGATGCTTTTGAACTGCGGTGTTGGAAAAGACTCTTGAGAGTCCCTTGGACTGCAAGGAGATCAAACCAGTCAATCCTAAAGGAAATCAATCCTAAATATTCTTTGGAAGGACTGATGCTGAATCTGAAACTCCAATACTTTGGCCACCTGATGCAAAAAACTGACTCATTTGAAAAGATGCTGATGCTGGAAAAGATTGAAGGCATAGGAGAAGGTGACAATAGAAGATGAGATGGTTGGATGGCATCACTGACTCAATAAACATGAGTTTGAGCAAGCTCCAGGAGATGGTGAAGGGCAGGGAACCCTGGCTTGCTGCAGTTATGGAGTTCCAAAGAGTTTGACAGACCTGAGCAACTGAACAACAACAACATACCAAATAAATGATGTAAACATTAAAACCAGTAAAACTTGAAGTTAATATTTAAGTTATGTTTTCAGTATGATAATTAATGCATATGTTAAGATATAATTACTTAATGTAAGGTATATAATATTAAAATCAAGTTTACTATAATAATCTGCATCTAAAATCACAAGACTTTCAAATAATGTGTATGGAATATGGAATTAGTGTCAAAAGTAACATAACATTTTTATATTATTATTTAATTCTAGACACTGGAAGAAATATTTGTCTTCAAATATGTACATATATATATATATACACACACACATATATTTATGCAAATTACAATAAAAAATAAGGAGAAAAATGAGAACAAACAATGAAATATATCTTAAGAAGCATGAAACATCTATAAGGATGAAGCATGTAACTTTTTTTTCAGGCATATGAATGAAGCTAAACAAAGTTGAAAATATACCTGTGTTTGGGAAATGGTTTATCAGCTTGTCGTGAATTTATTTGAAGAATTTCAAGTAAAAATTTTTTCAAGTACCAGTGCAAAAACATTAAGGGAAATCATCTTGTTTCACATTTGCCTGAAAAAAATCAATCTCTCTCTCTCTGTCTCCACATGTATATGCTAGGAAATGAAAATGAATGTGGAAGGACTTTTGCTTCTAGGCAGACTGGAGTAACTTGAAAAATCAATGAATCCACTGAAAATAACTGGAAAAAGATGGGAAAATACTATTTATCTGTTTAAAGGTGTCAGAGGGGTTCTAAAGCATAAAGCATGGATGGGTTAAGATTCTAGAGAAGAAAGAAAATGAAGAGATAAGCTGCCTTTGAGTAGCCACTTTTCCCTGGGGAATATTTCCATTTCTGGTACTGGACAGGACAATGAGGACATAGAATTCTCAAATCCAGGTATTACTCAAATAAAAATAATCCCCAGGTTGATGGAGAAACAAGCAGAGCTTTTAATATTCCCTAGGAGGTGCTGAACATACAAAGTTTGATACTTGAGAGACTTCAAATCTACTCTACTTTTACCATCAATATGTTTTCTAATTTGAAGCTAAATGGATCAGGCACCTAAAAGGCAAAAAAAGAAAATTTCAGAGCAATATACAGTTCTCAGAAGGCTGAGAAGATGACAACTGATTTGAAAGTCCTCAGAAGAAGGATTCCTGGTGAACACTGAAACCATGTCCCTTTCTAAAGATCTATCCTTGGGTTACTGAATCTTGGCCTCTGTACACAGGCACTACACTGAATCTTGAGGGGTTTTGGGTGAAGCAGAAAAGAATAGCTTTATTGCTTTGCCAGGCAAAGAGGGGCACAGCAGTCTCTTGCCCTCAAGGCTGTGTGTCCTGTCCTGGACAGGATAGCAAGGAATCTTATAGTACTAGTTCAAGGAGCAGGATGTGATCGGCTTGTGGACGTTCTTCTGATTGGTTGGTTGGTAATGAGGTAATGCGGAATCTGCATCATCAACCTTCGGGTTCAAACCAATGTAGTGTCTATGTTCTTATGATCAGCACTTTTCATCTGATGTGGGTATGCTTCCTGTAAAAACAACTGAGGAATGTGTGTCAGGCTTTTATCTGTATCTGTCTGAGAACTGTGAATTTGGTGATTCCACTATGAGGTAGATTCACAGTCTAAATTGTTACCAGTTCTCCAGCCCAAAAGCTATTGTTTGTTTTTACATTTTCTGTCTTCACGTTTCCCAGTCATTAACTCTTGAGTCAGTGTTTTACTTCATAAGACAAGGACACTGGTCCTTGTATACGGTTTCATTGTAGCTCAGACACTACAGAATCTGCCCGCAATGTAAGAGACCTGAGTTCGATCCCTGGAGAAGGGAATGGCTACTAACTTCAGTATTCCTACCTGGAGAATCCCATGGACAGAGGAACCTGATGGGCTACAGTCCATGACAGTCTCAAAGAGTAAGAGACAAATGAGCAGCTAAAAATTTCACTTTCATTAGGAGCAAAATCTGAAAGGTAGAGTGAATTTACTAATACTATAATTGAGGCTTGACTCTGTTCAGTCCATGTTTGGATTAAAGTAATTAGGTTCCATCTCTCTCTGCCTACTAGAAAAAAACCTTCAGCTATCTCTAGGAGAGGATAAATCATCTGGATTCTCTACAATATTTTGTTTTATATACAATATTTTACACTTTAAAAGGTTAGTGAATATTCCAAGATTCAGATTGTATGACCTAAAACACAAGAAAATAGTCAATAAAAAAAGATTATAACCAATCTATATATAAGGCTTATCCCATAACTTTTAAATAATTGTGATTGACATGTTCAGGAAATAGAGAAGCAGATAAATGACAGAGAATTGTAGCAATTCAGTTGTCTTCTGCGACTCTAGTCATGGTAGAGGCTCAAGTGAAGAATGGTATATTTCCAAGATCCCTTGGTTGTTGACATAATTTATTTCCTTATGGTTGCAGGTCTCAGTGTGTTAGATTTGTTCTGGAGGTCACCCTCAGAACCTGGTGCCTGCTTGCAATTTCTTGCCACATAGGTATCTAAGCATGAAAGCTACTTCATGACATCATGCTCCTTTAAAGCCAGCAGAGGATTTAAAAAAATGTGAGTTGGCCAGGAAGATAGATTGTTGTTGTTATTCAGTTGCTACGTCCTATCTGACTCTTTGCTACTGTAGCCTGCCAGGCTCCTCTGTCCATGGGATTTTCCAGGCAAGAATACTGGAGTGGGTTGCCATTTCCTTCTCCAGGGTTTCCCAACCCAAGAACCAAACCTGTGTCTCCTACATTGCAGGTGGATTCTTTACTGCTAAGCCACCAGGAAAGCCCAGGAAGATGGATTACATATATAGTAATATAATCATAGGGATGTCATTCTATCATCTTTGTCATATTCTACATTTGAGAGCAAATCAAAGGTCCAACCTACATATAAAAGGGGCTATTACACAGAATCAGAAATCGCTGTGGATAATTTCAGGATCTGTCTTCCACACATATGAATAATGTAACTACACATAGTATACTGTCAATTTTTAAGTCTATTTTTTATAAAAACACTATAATATAATACACACACATAGATGTGAGTGAGCTAATTTTTTCCTTTTCTCCTTTTCAATGTGAAACTGTGGCTTACATGAACTATACAGAATTGTTGATAAAGGTAGACTTGATGGTCTACTAAAAGTCAGTGAATGCATGGTTAAATTACTTACTATTCCAGGAAAACTCTTGATGTTTTACATCTCTCAAATGAGCCCTTCAGGATATTTCTATTTAATGACACTAACTTATAATGATGCCTCACTCATTGTTCCAAATGAGCTGTTATGACTCATGAAATAAAAGAAAAACTTAGCAACTTAAAAACTACCATGTAGAAATAGATAAGCAAATGACAGAGAACTGTAATATATCACTCTTCACTTGAGCTTCTATCATCACGATAATGCCAGATGAAAACTGAATTGCTAAAATTCTCTGTCATTTGCTTATCTGCTTCTACATGGTAGCTTTTAAGAGCCTCTTGATGAGGGTAAAAGAGAAGAGTGAAAAAACTGGCTTGGAACTCAACACTCAGAAAACTAAGATCATGGCCTCCAGTCCCATCACTTCATGGCAAATAAATGGAGAAACAACTGAAGCAGTGAGAGACTTTATTTTCTTGGGCTTCAAAATCACTGCAAATTGTAACTGCAGCCATGAAATAAAAAGATGCTTGCTCCTTGGAAGAAAAGCTATGACCAAACTAGATAGCATATTAAAAAGCAGAGACATTACTTTACTGACAAAGGTGTGTCCAGTCAAAGCTATTGTTTTTTCAGTAGCCACGTATGGATGTGAGATTTGGACCATAAATAATGCTGAGTACTGAAGAATTGATGCTTTTGAACTGTGGTGTTGGAGAAGATTCTTGAGAGTCCCTTGGACTGCAAGGAGATCAAATCAGTCAATTCTAAAGGAAATCAGTCATGAATATTCATTAGAAGAACTCATGCTGAGGCTGAAGCTTCAATACTTTGGCCACCTGATGAGAAGAACTGACTCATTGGAAAATACCCTGATGCTGGAGAAAACTGAAGGCAGGAGGAAAAGGAGACCATAGGGGATAAGATGGCTGGATAGCATCACCAACTAGATGGACATGAGTTTGAGCAAGCTCTGGGAGTTGGTGATAGACAGAGAAGCTGGTGTGCTGCAGTCCAGGGGGTCACAAAGAGTGAGAAACGACTGAGCAACTGAACTGAAATGACATCACTTTACTGACAACCATCTGTATAGTCAAAGCTATCATTTTTTCGGTAGCTATGTACCTATATGAGAAATGGACCATAAAGAAGGCTGAGTGCCAAAGAATTGATGCTTTTGAACTGTGGTGCTGGATTAAACTCTTGAGAGTCCCTTGGACTGCAAGGAGATCAAACCAGTCAACTCTAATGGAAATCAATCCTGAATATTCATTGGAAGGACTGATGCTGAACCTCAATCTCCAATACTATGGCTACCTGATGCAAAGAGCTGACTCATTTGAAAAGACCCTAATGCTAGGAAAGATTGAAGGCAAAAGGAGAAGAGGGTGGCAGAGGATGAGGTGGTTAGATAGAATCACCAATTCAATGGACATGAATTTGAGCAAACTCCAGGATAGTGAAGGACAGAGGAGCCTAGTATGCTGCAGTCCATGGGGTTCCAAAGAGTCGTACATGACTTAGTGACTGAACAACAACAAAGAAACATAGGAACACTCCCAATTTTCCCTCCTGCTGTTCACTCTAATACTAGAAGTTAAGTGTTAAAGAAACCTTGTTCACTGAGGCAAATACCCACTTTCACATTAAGAAAAGAGAGGTTGGCTGATGAACTGGCATACTTATTCCTACATTTTCTCTGATGCTGACTTTGAATAGATGTCTTGCCACATAATGGCACCCCACTCCAGTACTTTTGCCTAGAAAATCCCATGGATGGAGGAGCCTGGTGGGCTGCAGTCCATGGGGTCACTAAGAGTTGGACACGACTGAGAGACTTCACTTTCACTTTTCACTTTCATGCATTGGAGAAGGAAATGGCAACCCACTCCAGTGTTCTTGCCTGGAGAATTTCACGGAGGGGAAGCCTGGTTGGCTGCCATCTATGGGGTCGCACAGAGTCGGACACGACTGAAGCGACGCAGCAGCAGCAGCTTGCCACATAACCCACTATGTTTGCATAAGAAATGATTTACAGCATGCTTGGAAAGTTTCCAAATATGGCAACTCATCATTTAGTTATTTAGTTTGTCTAAGCACACCTACTTCATGAGGAAGCCCTGGCACGCAAAGAACAGTGCTCTGATTTTTCTTAACTTATATCTGCTTCTGGCCTTTGACAACTAAATGTTATTTCCTGATATTATTGCAGTCAGTACTTCTATAATTTAATCATGTGCCATATATTGTGTTAATCATTTGCCAAAAATTTGTGGAAAATGAGAAAATAAAAGAAAAACTCACCTTGGCAAATGAAGAGACTGATTATCTTTTAGGGTCATTGAATTTTAAAAGATTATTTGTGACATAACCAAGATGAATCATTTATTGTATACAGGTCTAATTAGTATCAAAGCAACAACTGTTCATTATTATTTTCAAACCTGTCCTATTGATCTAGAAGCAGAATAGATTATATAAACATATTTATTTTATTTGTCAACACCAGTTTTCAAAGAAAAATGGCATCAAAACACAGAAGCAGAAATGAGTACATTATATTCTTTAGGACTCAGTTCAGTTCAGTTCAGTCAGTCATGTCTGACTCTTTGTGACCCCATGCACTGCATCATGCCAGGCCTCCCTGTCCATCGCCAACTCCCAGAGTTTACTCAAACTCATGTCCATTGACATGAAACAAATAAATGACTTCTCTCAATCAATGTCATCTCACTTCTCATCTAAGATCTTATGGTTTTAGATTTCTTTCTTTAAAAAAAAAAATCAAATTAGGTACATTTTCTCTTTAGTTTTGAACCTAATTCTTTCCATGATGTTAAATAAGTTAATATATTTCAAAATTAAGTAAGACTCTATAAAATTAAATTCTATAGCATAATAATGTTTGAAAATTTAAATTCATCATAATTTGTTAAAAGTTTCCCTATAGGCCACTCTGATCTTCTGAGATGGCCCACACTCTGTCTATGGAATATGTTTTTCTCTAAATAAATCCACTTCTTACCTATCACTTTATCTCTCACTGATTTCCTTCTGAGCTTCGTTAAGTCCTGAAACCAAGTGTGTAATCTCGGTTGGAAGACTGTGGGTTTTGGCTGGGTTTGGAATCCTGGCCAAGTGGGTTCAAGTCCCAATCTGAGGTGAAGTTTTTCAAAACCTCATCAAAATATACACTTAAAATAGGCTCTCTTATTGTATATAAGGGGCTTTTCAGGTGGCACCAGTGATAAGGAGCCTTTCTAAAAGTTAAAAAAAGAAAGTTTTCCTTTAAATGAATCAACAAATCATCAACTATGCTGACGGAAAATCTTCTGTTTTGAAATAGATATTATTAGGATGATTATCAAATGGATATCAAATATCAATGACAATAAAATATAAAAAATATATAG
The DNA here is from genome assembly GCF_003369695.1 of Bos indicus x Bos taurus. Classification (NCBI taxonomy): domain Eukaryota; kingdom Metazoa; phylum Chordata; class Mammalia; order Artiodactyla; family Bovidae; genus Bos; species Bos indicus x Bos taurus. The sequence goes on along the minus strand of NC_040078.1, from coordinate 41,030,025 downwards.
GTAATGTCCATAAAGTCTACAACATTTATAAATATGAATTCCTAAAGAGAAAAGTTCATAAAAATGCCAAATTCTGTGAAGAGGTAGATATGTAAATAATTAACTAAAGTCACTGTATTTCAATTTAAAATTTTATTTTAAGTAAATTTTATCTCAGTAAAAATAAATGACAAGAAAAAATGAAACATAAAGTACCATATAAAACAATGCAAAAGAATTTTGAAAAGTTCAATAAAATAGTCAAATATAAGAAATACCATGAATCTATATACCACTACTGAACTATCTGCTGGTTAATGATTAAATAATTGTAAATTTATTGTTTATTTTTTTACTATTATTAAATATAATTTTAAAGGGAAAAATGAATACTACTGCAAAAAGAGATTAAAACAAAATATGTAATAATACATCATTTTGGATGAAAAAGATCACAGACTTTCACAAATATAATATTTTGCTGACAAAGGTCCATATAGTCAAAGCTATGGTTTTTTAGTAGTCATGTACCAATGTAAGAGTTGTATCATAAAGATGGCTGAACACCAAAGAATTGATGCTTTTGAATTGTGGTATTGGAGAAGGCTCTTGAGAGTCCCTTGGACTGCAAGATCAAACCAGTCAATTCTAAAGGAAATCAATCTTGAATATTCATTGGAAGGACTGATGATGAGGGTGAAGAGCCAATATTTTGGCCACCAGATGCAAAGAGCCAACTCACTGGAAGAGACCTTGGTGCTGGGAAAGATTAAGGGCAGGAGAAAGGGGCAACAAAGGATAAGATAGTTGGATGGCATCACTGAATCAAAGAACATGAGTTTAAGCAAACCCCAGGAGATACTGAAGGACAGGGAAGCCTTGCATGCTGCAAAGAGTTGGACATGACTGAGTGATTGAACAACAACAGTTAAATTAAAAGAGACAACTGTCTACATTCTATAAAATTCTATGCTATGCATCTTTTAAAATGTATGGTATTCTGGGTAAACATAACATGTTACAGAAAGATGTGGAAAACAAACTAGTGAAACTCTAGCAAGTTGATTTATCATCATGTTAAAAAGATATTACTGAAGAACTGAAATACAATAACCTCTGATATTACTACTGCATTGCCCCCTGAAAGGGGGGCAAGCGTGTAATGAAAAAACAGACACATATAATTTGGCAAGCAAGGAGTCAGGGGGCCCTCCTGCTCTCCATGGCAAGGAAGACAAAATGGCTCCTTTCAGCCTGCACTTTTATTGGCAGAAGTCACATGAGATCATTAGGGAATAGCTATACTGGAGAGTTTGATTAGCACACCATAAAGAGGGAGTAAAGTTAAGGCTCTGCTATTAATCAGCAATAACTTGTTTTGTTTCCATGGGGATGGATGGCAGGGTAGGCAGTGAAGTGGAGCAGAGAGCAGGTCCCCCTCCAAGAATGTCCATTCGGCATGCTTACTAGGACAATCACGAGGGTGCCGTTTGCTACACCCTCGAGTCATGGGGCAGGTTCTGATCTCTATTCTGCCAGGCTGCAACACTGCATCTCTGTGATGATTTAAATAACTTTAATTTTGTTGCTCATTCATGTTCAATTCTTTGTGACCCCATGGACTATAGACCTCCAGGCTCCTCTATCCATGGAATTCTCCAGGCAGGAATACTGGAACAGTTTGCCATTCCCCTCTCCAGGTGATCTTCCTGACCCAGGGATCAAACCTAGGTCTCCTGCATTGCAGGCAGATTCTTTACCATCTGAGTCACCAGGGTAACTTTCAGTTCAGTTCAGTTGCTCAGTTGTGTCCGACTCTTTGTGACCCCAAGAATCACAGCATGCCAGGCCTCCCTGTCCATCACCAACTCCCAGAGTTTACCCAAACTCACGTCCATCAAGTCGGTGATGCCATCCAGCCATCTCATCCTCTGTCGTCTCCTTCTCCTCCTGCCCCCAATCCCTCCCAGCATCAGGGTCTTTTCCAATGAGTCAACTCTTCACATGAGGTGGCCAAAGTATTGGAGTTTCAGCTTCAGCATCAGTCCTTCCAATGAACACCCAGGACTGATCTCCTTTATAACGGACTGGTTGGATCTTCTTGCAGTCCAAGGCACTCTCAAGAATCTTCTTCAACAGTCAAAGGCTTTGGCGAAGTCAATAAAGCAGAAATAGATGTTTTTCTGGAACTCTCTTGCTTTTTCCATGATCCAGTGGATGTTGGCAATTTGATCTCTTGTTCCTCTGCCTTATCTAAAACCAACTTGAACATCTGGAATTTCACGGTTCATGTATTGCTGAAGCCTGGCTTGGAGAATTTTGAGCATTATTTTACTAGCGTGTGAGATGAATGCAATTGTGTGGTAGTTTGAGCATTCTTTGGCACTGACTTTCTTTGGGATTGGAATGAAAACTGACCTTTTTAGACCTCTAAAAATATAAATGCTAAACCTCCTATATTAGCACTCTAGGACTGCCAGTAACAAAGTACCACAATTTATGTGGTTTATCACAACAGAAACTTTTTGTTTCACCATACTGTAGTCTGGAAGTCCAAACTCAAGCTGTTGGCAGGGCCAAGCTCCTTCTAACACCTGTAGGGGAGAATTCCTCACCTCTCATAGTTTCCAGTAGCCCCAGATGTTCCTTGGTTTGAAACAACCACCATACATCCAATCTCTGCCTCCATCCTCCTCTCATTACTCTCTTCCCTGTATTGCTTCTCCTTTTGGTATCAGGACTTCAGTCATATGGAATTATTAAGGTCCACCCTATTCCAGTATGATATCATCTTAACTAATTAAATCTGAAAAGATACTACTTCTGAATAAGGTCATATTCTGAAGTACTTAGGGTTAGGATTTCAATGTATCCTTTTGGAGGATAGAATTCAACACAAAATACCCATCTCCCCACAGCCAAAATGTATACATCAGTAACCAGAAAAAGAAAAAGCATTGGTTATTACTTTAATAAAGTAACCTACACAAGTTATGTTTGCTTCCCATTGGTGATCTCAAACATGATGAATTGTATGCCATACACCCAAGAAAAAATTGTGATCCCCTAATAGCGCCAGCAGATCAACTTGCCTTTATTCCTAACTTAAAGTGAGAGGAACAGAGACACAAGGATCTTAAGTGAATTGTCCCAGGCACACAGTCCATTGAATTGGTATTGCCATCCAACCATCTCATTCTCTGTCGTCCCCTTCTCCTCATGCCTTCAATCTTTCCCAGAAGCAAGGTCTTTTCAAATGAATTAGCTCTTCCCATCAGGTGGCCAAAGCATCAGAGTTTCAGCTTCAACATCAGTCCTCCAATGAACACTCAGGACTGACCTCTGGGTATTCTCATCTCTCTCAGAATTTTCCACAGTTTATTGTGATCCACACAGTCAAAGGCTTTTGCATAGTCAATAAAGCAGAAATAGATGTTTTCCTGGAACTCTCTTGCTTTCTCAATGATCCAGGAGAAGTTGGCAATTTGATCTCTGGTTCCTCTGCCTTTTCTAAATCCAGCTTGAACATCTGGAAACTCATGGTTCATGTATTGCTGAAGCCTGGCTTGGAGAATTTTGAACATTACTTTACTAGTGTGTAAGATGACTGCAATTGTGCAGTAGTTTGAGCATTCTTTGGCATTGCCTTTCTTTGGGATTGGAATGAAAACTGACCTTTTACAGTCCTGTGGTCACTGCTAAGTTTTCCAAATTTGCTGGTATATTGAGTGCAGCACTTTCACAGCATCATCTTTTAGGATTTGAAATAGCTCAACTGGAATTCCATCACCTCCACTAGTGATGCTTCCTAAGGCCCACTTGACTTCACATTCCAGGATGTCTGGCTCTAGGTGAGTGATGACACCATTGTGATTATCTGGATCGTGAAGATCTTTTTGTACAGTTACTCTGTGTATTTTTGCCACCTTTTCATAATATCTTCTGCTTCTGTTAGGTCCGTACGATTTCTGTCCTTTACAGAGCCCATCTTTGAATGAAATGTTCCCTTGGTAGCTCTAATTTCCTTGAAGAGATTGCTAGTCTTTCCCATTCTATTGTTTTCCTCTCTTTCTTTGCACTTACCACTGAGGAAGTCTTTCTTGTCTCTCCATGCTCTTATTTGGAACTCTGCATTCAAATGGGTATATCTTTCCTTTTCTCCTTTGGTTTTCACTTATCTTCTTTTCACAGTTATTTGTAAGACCTCCTCAGAGCCATTTTTCTTTTTTACATTTCTTTTTCTTGGGGATGGTCTTGATCCCTGTCTCCTGTACAATGTCACAAACCTTCATCCATAGTTCATCAGGCACTTTGTCTATCAGATCTAGTCCCTTAAATCTATTTCTCACTTCCACTATATAATTGTAAGGGATTTGATTTTGGTTATACCTGAATGGTCTAGTGGTTTTCCCTACTTTCTTCAGTTTAAGTCTGAATTTGACAAATAAGGAATTCATTATGAGCCACAGTCAGCTCCCCATCTTGTTTTGCTGGCTGTATAGAGCTTTTCCATTTCTGGCTACAAAGAATATAATCAATCTGATTGCAGTGTTGGCCATCTGGTGACATCCATGTGTAAAGTCTCCTCTTGTGTTGTTGCAAGAGGGTGTTTGCTATGACCAGTGTGTTCTCTTGGCAAAACTCTATTAGCCTTTGCCCTGCTTCATTCTGTACTCCAAGGCCAAATTTACCTGTTACTCCAGGTGTTTCTTGACTTCCTACTTTTGCATTCCAATCTCCTATAATGAAAAGGACATCTTTTTTTTTTTTTTTTTTATAGGCAGACCACTGCTCAGCACACAGGAGGGCTGCAGGGTGTACACTGTCTTAACCACGCTGGTCATCGTAACGAGGTGGCACGGCTGGGGCCCAGGTGCCTGCTGCTCCTGCCCGCACGCCTCGTCGCTCTAGGACATCTTTTTAAATGTTAGTTCTAAAAGGTCTTGCAGGTCTTCATAGAACCATTCAACTTCAGCTGCTTCAGCATTACTGGTAGGGGCATAGCCTTGAATTACTGTGATATTGAATGGTTTGCCTTGGAAACGAAGAGATATCATTTTGTTGTTTTTGAGATTGTATCCAAGTACTGCATTTCAGACTCTATTGTTGACCATGATGGCTACTCCATTTCTTCTAAGGGATTCCTGCCCGCAGTTGTAGATATAATGGTCATCTGAGTTAAATTCACCCATTCCAGTCCATTTTAGTTCGCTGATTCCTAGAATGTTGATGTTCACTCTTGCCATCTCCTGTTTGACCACTTCCAATTTGCCTTGATTCATGGACCTAACATTCCAGGTTCCTATGCAATATTGCTTTTTACATCATCAGACCTTCATTCTATCACAAGTCACATCCACATCTGGGTGGTGTTTTTGCTTTGGCTCCATGTCTTCATTCTTTCTGGGGTTATTTCTCCACTATTCTCCAGTAGCATATTGGGCACCTACCGACTGGGGAGTTCATCTTTTAGTGTTCTATCTTTTTGCTTTTTCATACTGCTCATGGGGTTCTCAAGGCAAGAATACTGAAGAGGTTTGCCATTCCCTTCTCCAGTGGACCACATTCTGTCAGACCTCTCCACCATGACCTGCCCATCTTGGGTGGCCCCACAGTGCATGGTTTAGTTTCATTGAGTTAGACAAGGCTGTGGTCCTAGTGTGATTAGACTGACTAGTTTTCTGTGAGTATGGTTTCAGTTTGTCTTCCCTCTGATGCCCTCTTGCAACACCTACCGTCTTACTTGGGTTTCTCTTACCTTGGACATGGGGTATCTCTTCACAGCTGCTCCAGCAAAGCAAAGCTGCTGCTCCTTACCTTGGATGAAGGGTATCTCCTCACTGCCGCCCCTCCTGACCTTGAACGTGGAATAGCTCCTCTAGGCCCTCCTGCGCCCGTGCAGTCACCGCTCCTTGGACCTGGGCTTGCTCCTCTCGGCCGCCGCCCCTGATCTCGGGTGTGGGGTAGCGCCTCCCGGCTGCCGCCCCTGGCCTCAGGCGAGGGGTAGCTCCTCTCGGCAGCCGCCCCTGACTTCGGCCGTGGGGTAGTTCCTCTTGGCCACCGCCCCTCAGGCATGGGGTCCTCCCGACTTCTGTCCCTGACCTCGGACGTGAGGTAGCTCCTCTTGGCTGTGCTTGTGCACCATCGCAGCCGCCCACCCTTGATCTTATTTGCAAAGCAGGAATAGAGACACAGGCATAGAGAACAAATGTATGGACAACAAGGGGAGAAAAGGGATTGGGTGGGAGGAATTGGAAGATTGGGATTGACATAAATACATTATTGATACTATTTATAAAACAGATAATTAATGCCAATCTATATAGCCCAGCAAACTCTACTGAGTGCTCTGTAGTGACCTAAATGGGAAGGAAATCCAAAAAAGAGGGAATATATTTAAGCATGTAGCTGATTAACTTTACTGTACAGCAGAAAATAACACAACTTATAAAGAAACTATATTCCAATAAAATTACTAAAAAATAAACTAATTATGCTGGTTAACAAGTACATCAAAACTGGATTCAATGACACCCACTTGCAGTTCACTATATTCTGATGATCATAGAACAAAAATGTCCTATGATCTAGGCTGAAATAGCAATAGATACTGTTTTTACATGAGCCAGGGAGAATTTTCTGCATTGCATCACACTTTAGGCCACCTTTGTAGAACTATTATCACTTGTCTGTCAGACCATTTTTCTTGTCTGTGTGTAAACCATAGGAATTAACCCAGGGCTCCCGTGTGCATAGGAATGTGCTAAACAAGAGAAGGGTGGAATATGAAACAAGGAATGAGCTTCGTCAGTAAAACTTTAAGATACTTAAAAATTCATCTCTGCTCCAAAGTGTTTTTCAGAAAGAGATGTCCTGCCAGTGTGAATTTTAAGGCCCTGTTTGGCACATATTTGTATACACACATACACACACCCCACACACTTTATAGTTCTGATCTGGTAACCAAGCTGAAGCTCCTTTGAAAGCTACATTCCTTCCTGAATCACACTGTGACAGGTTAATGCCTCTTTTCCACCACTGTTACTATGCCAGGATGATTGATGATATACTGTGGAGGCATCCAATTGAAAAAAGCCACTGAGCCTTGGTGTGAATTTAGGTGTTGATGAAAGATGAGCTCATCCTTAAAAGAACATATGTTGTTCATGAAACCTCTGGAGAAACAATTAGAAATGCACTATTCATTTTTAAGAGTTTAATTACTGGTTAGACAGCAGATAGCAGTATTCCTATAATCTTCTCTGTGCAATCACTGGCATGAATGATCAGACTGTGAAATATCCTGTAAATGATTTCAGAAAACTGGAAGTTAGGGCAGGGACAACAACCTCATTAATAGTCATCAGAAACTCTGTTGGGAAGCCTGGTATAGTGTGAGGTTACTCGGCTTCATGCTGCTGTTTGACATTTTAAAAAGTCACAAGTATCATTTTGGGCACCTAACATTCATTTTTGAAACAAAAGACAAGGTAAATATATAGTAAATAAGAACAATGGAACATTTTCACTTCTTATCAAATGACATGTTGGGTGAGCATTTAAATATGATTTTGCTGGTCGGAGCTATAGAATTAACTATTGTGGTCAATAGAATGCCTGTTAGCTAGAAAGACAAAACTGACCAAAAAGTAACACTTCTTTGATGCTACTTCTTTTAACACTAGACACCACTCAAAATTTTCTTTGCATTTCATATTTGAAACTGTCTAGCTGACTCACATGATTTTTTCTGTTATGCTCCTTTATGTAAATCTAGCAGGGTTGTATAATATTATTAATAGAAAGACTATTCTATATTCCAGAAGATGTAGACCTAAAATTGATTCTTTCATGGACATAAGCATTAAGAAAGCCAATTAATATATTCCTGGGATACTCAGTTTAGTTATTATTTTGGTGGCATTATTTCATATCAATTTTTGAATCGGCTATATATTTTGCATTTGAAATACTTTCAGACTTGCCAAAATGCTCTCATCAGAATACTGAGGTACCCAAAGGATAACCCAGTGTTAACTGTTTATTTTTCTTTAGGCAAAAATTTAGTGGTATACTGAATTATGCCCATTCTGATCTCTGTGAGGAATTGCTGTTACCCATCCTGGAATATCTTTTTGGTGCAAATCACTAATTAGTGATTTTACTACAAATTTGTTTATCTTGAGGTTTTATAGAGTTTAAATGTAAATATTTCTTGCAAAGTTAAGACTGTAAGCTTATATCAACCATTTATATTGTCTGATTAATTTTTATTTCTTGAATTGAGAGTATGCTTGGCCAAGAAGAAAAGGGCAAGATCTAAACCACAATGCAAGTTGCATAGGGATAAAGCAGGTACTTCCTATTCCTGGATAGGAAAGGGACTTAGATAAGAAGCTACAGACTTGTTAAAAAAAAAAAAAAAGACCATAAAACTCTGTCTAATGATTTTCCTCAGGGCTGGGCCAGTTTAAGACCCTGAAGATGACTCATAGGAACATCTTAAACAGCCTCATATATTTTTAAACAGATAAAACATAGGTATTATTGTCTTGTTTTTGTTGTTGTGGTTTGTTTGTTTTTTGACCCTGTGGAGATTTCCTAGAATATCCTTAGGTACCTATTTATAAAAGTTAGAGAGTGGGTTTGAAATTAGTTCAGAATTGCATTTTTGCCATTTACTATCTTTGTTACCTTGGTTGAGTAACTTAAGCTTTGGTTTCCTTCTCTGTAAGATTGGGAAAATAACATCTGAATAATATAATTGTTTTATGAGTTTAATGATAGAATGGATGAAAAGAGCCTGAGTTCCTAGAGGAAAATAGAAGCAGGTAGCAACACAAGCACATTTTTAAAAAATGTTAAATTATAATTGATTTACAATGTTGTGTTAGTTTCTGGTGTATAGCAAAATGATTGTTACACAAACATGTATATGTATGTGTATGTATATATATATATATATATATATATATATATGCAACTTTTTCATGGACTTCCCAAGTGGTGCAGTGGTAAAGAATCTGCCTGCCAGTGCAGGAGGTACAAGAGATTCAGGTTGGATCTCTAGATCAGGAAGATCTTCTGCAGAAGGAAATGTCAATCCACTCCAGTATTCTTGCCTAGAAAATTCCAAGGACAGGAACCTGTTGGACTGCAGTCCATGGGCTGACAGAGTCTGATGTTCCATGTCCAGTTCTAACTGTTGCTTCTTCACCTGCATACAGATTTCTTAGGAGGCAGGTCAGGCGGTCTGGTATTCCCATCTTTTTAAGAATTTTCCATAGTTTGTGGTGATCCACACAGTCAAAAGATGTGTGTATGTACACACACACACACACACACACATATATATGTATATATATATATATATATATATATATATATATATATATATATATAGGTTATCTATATATGTTAGTCTGAATTTGTCAATAAAAAGCTCATGATCTGAGCCACAGTCAGCTCCCAGTCTTGTTTTTGCTGACTGTATAGAGCTTCTCCATCTTTGGCTGCAAAGAATATAATCAATCTGATTGCAGTGTTGAGCATCCAGTGATGTACATATGTAGAGTATTCTCTTGTGTTGTTGGAAGAGGGTTTTTGCTATGACCAGTGCATTCTCTTGGCAAAACTCTATTAGCCTTTGCCCTGCTTCATTCCATATTCCAAGGCCAAATTTGCCTGTTACTCCAGGTGTTTCTTGACTTCCTACTTTTGCATTCTAGTCTCCTATAATGAAAAGGACATCTCTTTTGGGTGTTAGTTCTAAAAGCTCTTGTAGGTCTTCATAGAACCGTTCAACTTCAGCTGCTTCAGCGTTACTGGTTGGGGCATAGTCTTGGATTACTGTGATATCGAATGGTTTGCCTTGGAAATGAACAGAAATCATTCTGTTGTTTTTGAGATTGCATCCAAGTACTGCATTTTGGACTCTTCTGTTGACCATGATGGCTACTCCATTTCTTCTAAGGGATACCTGCCCGCAGTAGTAGATATAATGGTCATCTGAGTTAAATTCACCCATTCCAGTCCATTTTTGTTCACTGATTCCTAAAATGTCGATGTTTACTCTTGCCATCTCCTGTTTCACCACTTCCAATTTGCCTTGATTCATGGACCTAACATTCCAGGTTCCTATGCAATATTGCTCTTTACAGCATTGGCCCTTGCTTCTATCACGAGTCACATCCATAACTGGGTATCATTTTTGCTTTGGCTCCATCCCTTCATTCTTTCTGGAGTTATTTCTCCACTGATCTCCAGTAGCATATTGGGCACCTACCGACCTGGGGAATTCCTCTTTCAGTATCCTATCATTTTGCCTTTTCATACTGTTCATGGGGTTCTCAAGGCAAGAATACTGAAGTGGTTTGCCACTCCCTTCTCCAGTGGACTGCATTCTGTCAGACCTCTCCACAATGAGATGTTCACCTCTCCAGATGTTCAAGCTGGTTTTAGAAAAGGCAGAGGAACCAGAGATCATATTGCCAACATCTGCTGGATCATGGAAAAAGCAAGTGAGTTCCAGAAAAACATCTATTTATGCTTTATTGACTATGCCAAAGCCTTTGACTGTGTGGATCACAAGAAACTGTGGAAAGTTCTGAAAAAGATGGGAATACCAGACCACCTGACCTACCTCCTAAGAAACCTATATGCAGGTCAGGAAGCAACAGCTAGAACTGGACATGAAACAACAGACTGGTTCCAAATAGGAAAAGGAGTATGTCAAGGCTGTATATTGTCACCCTGCTTATTTAACTTATATGCAGAGTACATCATGAGAAACGCTGGGCTGGAAGAAGCACAAGCTGGAATCAAGATTGCCGGGAGAAATATCAATAACCTCAGATATGCAGATGACACCACCCTTATGGCAGAAAGTGAAGAGGAACTAAAAAGCCTCTTGATGAAGGTGAAAGAGGAGAGTGAAAAAGTTGGCTTAAAGCTCAACATTCAGAAAACGAAGATCATGGCATCCGGTCCTATCACTTCATGGGAAATAGATAGGGAAACAGTGTCAGACTTTATTTTGGGGGGCTCCAAAATCACTGCAGATGGTGATTGTACCCATGAAATTAAGACACTTACTCCTTGGAAGGAAAGTTATGACCAACCTATAAAGCATATTAAAAAGCAGAGACATTACTTTGCCAACAAAGGTCCATCTAGTCAAGGCTATGGTTTTTCCAGTGGTTATATATGGATGAGAGAGTTGGACTGTGAAGAAAGCTGAGCGCTGAAGAATTGATGCTTTTGAACTGTGGTGCTTGAGAAGACTCTTGAGAGTCCCTTGGACTGCAAGGAGGTCCAACCTTCCATTCTAAAGGAGATCAGTCCTGGGTGTTCAATGGAAGGATTGATGCTAAAGCTGAAACCCCAGTATTTTGGCCACCTCATGCGAAGAGTTGACTTATTGGAAAAGACTTTTATGCTGGGAGGGATTGGGGGCAGGAGGAGAAAGGTACAACAGAGGATGAGATGGCTGTATGGCATCACTGACTCGAGTTTGGGTAAACTCTGGGAGTGAGTGATGGACAGAGAGGCCTGGTGTGCTGCGATTCATGGGGTCACAAAGAGTCAGACACGACTGAGCAACTGAACTCAACTGAACTGAACTGATATATGTTAGTGGATATATTTATTAGTTTTGTTAACAAGAAAAAATATTTATATGTAAAAATAAAAGTTTATATATATATATATATATAGCTTCAACTGAAGCTTAAGCTCCAATACTTTGGCCACCTGACACAAAGAGCCAACTCATTGGAAAGACCCTGATGCTGGGGGAGTTTGAAAGCAAAAAGAGAAGGGGTAGCAGATGATGAGATGGTTGCAAAACATCACTGACTCAGTGGACATCAGTTTGAGCAAATTCAAGGAGATAGTGGAGGAAAGAGGAGCCTGGTGTGCTGCAGTCCATAAGGTCACAAAGAGTCAAACACAACTTAGCAACTGAACAATTTCAACAACAATAAATGTGTGTGTGTGTGTGTGTGTGTGTGTGTATCCTGGAGCACCTTGACTACTATAGAGGGGATAAGGGTGGATGTTGCTACAACTGCACAATTCTTCCCCTCATCACCTCAGTTTTCTTTTTTTTTTCTATTTGATGCACTGTTCCTGGGACCAGACCTATAACTGTGGGTGCCAGAAACAAGAATGATTCCAAAGGAAGTAACTGTAAGTATTTCTTCATTTTTTATATCAGAATTACTAAGAACCTATTACCCATATGGCAAAATTTAGGTTGACAGTGAATAATGAATGCAGCCTTATTGCCTAGTAGTAGAAATAGCCCTTAGGTCTGCACCTATATAACTATTCCCCATATGAATGGGAATGAACTGAGTGGAAAGCACTTGCTAGACTGGTATTTCTATAATCATTCTGGAGCAACAGAACATCTGACTAAACCTGGGGAGGATTTGGGGTTAAAATCATGAACAAAGAAAGTAAAATAACAGGTAAGAGTAAAGGAATGAGCAAGTGGATTGTGCGAGAAAGGAAATCATTATTACATTGATATCTTAAGAGAGGCTCATAAAAAGAAAATGACATTGTCTCTTAACACAATTATGCTGTATGTTTGACAGGGTTAAGACATGTTTGCCAACTCTGATTTTAAAAGGAAAGAGACCAGGTCCAACTGAAGCCTGTAAACCAGGGTTGCATTTATCCGCAAGACATTGTTTTCATGCAATATGATGAAATGGACCAGTGAGTGAAACTCTGGTAACATGCTAGTATCTTTCATTTCTTATTTTTCAGTTAAATATGTTTAGTACAAAAGGTATCATTCAGGAAGGAGTTTCTGGGAACTGCCCTCTACTGGTCGATTTGATCATGCAGTGTTCATCTGACTGATAACTGTGTAACCATAAACCTTGATGACCTTGTACTTAGAAAGATGCCTGGTTATAAAGGATGAAATACAATAGTAGGATCCCCTACATGCCACAGTGTGCTCTGGACAAATATGTACCGTTTTTGCTTTTGTGGATGAAAAGCTGTTTAAAAGATTAGAAAGAAATAAAGACAATGGCTTTCTCATGGGAATAAAGCAGTAGGCACCATAGGCCCATTCAATGGATCTGAATTCCCCTGGGGAACATCTCTACCCTGAGGTGAAGTAAGTGATGGGAGATTTTATGGCGTGTTCATACTAAATTACATCTAGGTGTGTTTGCAATCTATCTCACTCTGGTATGTATGGCTTCCCTGGTGGCTCAGAGGGTAAAGCGTCTGCCTGCAATGTGGGAGACCCGGGTTCGATCCCTGAGTCAGGAAGATCCCCTGCAGAAGGAAATGGCAACCCACTCCAGTACTCTTGCCTGGAAAATTCCATGTGTCAGGAGCCGTGTTAGGCATTACTGACAAATGGAGGCACGGCCCCAGCCCCCTCTCCTCATCTTGCAGGCACGGTCCAGGGATGAAGGAGTTAGGTTTTGTGATTCTGACTTTGTTCTTTCCTTTCTTCAGTTGAGTTGGCTGGAAAGAATGTTAAGATGCTTATTGCTCTTGAGAGAAGCATGAGAAAGCACAAAGCCTTCTGCAGTTGTGCCCAGAAAATAATCTATAAAGTAACCATCGACATTTGTTGAAGGATCTTGACAAAGAATGTTCCAGGATGAGCACATAGGCTGCAGCTTGAAGCCATGGTAAGGATTGTTATCTGAGACCTGTTTGTGAGGGGAGTGTTTATGGCAAAAGAAGTTTGCTGAGCTTAGGGTTGAGGAATAATTAAGAATAGCTAGAAGTCTTCTTAGGAGACAGTGATCTTAAGATGCTAGGGGCAAACAGACTTTAGAAAGATAAGAAATAAACTGAGGAATGTAGCATGAGTTACAATGTAATCACAAGTTAAGTATAGGACACATAAGAAGAAGCAGATAATAGATAGTAAAGCCTATTCTGAGAGAATTGCTGAAGCAGGAACTCTGTTTGTAGGGCAACAGTGATTTTTGGAGACAATAAATTTGGGTGGGGGAAACTAAACATGTCAAACCTCTGACCTAGTGCTTTTGTCAAAGTATAAAAGAAAACCTGAAGCTTGAAATAAACATGTAGTCCCGCACCTTGAGTCAGAGGCTACATCATTGTCCACCGACACTGCTCACCCCTTCAGGCTGATTCCCTAGCTGCTGGAGCTGGACTCTGGCACCCATGGACAGAGAAGCATGGTAGGCTACAGTCCATGGGGTTGCAAAGAGTCGGACATGACTGAACGACTTCACTTTCACTCTGGTATGGGAGACCCGCTATTTACGGACATAAAAATCATTTCTGCAACACGCAGGTCACAAGTTTACAATGGCCATGGTGTCTGCAGTGGATTAAACATTATTCCTCAAGACAGAAAATGGTTTAAGGGGAGATGACTGCTAGTTAGGCGTAGTGGGATGTGCTGACTTAGCTTTTATTGAAGAACAATGGCACCCCACTCCAGTACTCTTGCCTGGAAAATCCCATGGACGGAGGAGCCTGGTAGGCTGCAGTCCATGGGGTCACTAAGAGTCGGACATGACTGAGTGACTTCACTTTCACTTTTCACTTTCATGCATTGGAGAAGGAAATGGCAACCCACTCCAGTGTTCTTGCCTGGAGAATCCCAGGGACGGGGGAGCCTGGTGGGCTGCTGTCTATGGGGTCGCACAGAGTCGGACACGATTGAAGCGACTTAGCAGCAGCAGCAGCAGCAATCTTCAAAGGGAAAAGATCTACTAGCAGAATTACAGTGAATTAGCAGATCAGAGTGAATTCTCTTCTAAGAGGCAGGCAGGAGATGGGACTTGTCCTGGAAAGAAGATGTAACTTTACTAAAGTTAGGCAGACCATCTGAACAAATAATGACGAATAATGCTAAGATGCATCTTTGGAAAAGGGCACATACCCTGGTCCTATATGACTAGTTGATTATATTAATACAGAAGCCATGGCTATCTATCCTAGCTACTAAGGATTGAGATACGCACCATGGAAGACTTCAGTTCAGTTCAGTTCAGTTGCTCAATTGTGTCTGACTCTTTGCAACCTCACGAATCGCAGAATGCAAGGCCTCCCTGTCCATCACCAACTCACGGAGTTGGTGATGTGAGTTCACTCAAACTCACATCCATCGAGTCGGTGATGCCATCCAGCCATCTCATCCTCTGTCATCCCCTTTTCCTTCTGCCCCCAATCCCTCCCAGCATCAGAATCTTTTCCAATGAGTCAGCTCTTGCATGAGGTGGCCAAAGTACTGGAGTTTCAGCTTTAGCATCATTCCTTCCAAACAAATCCCAGGGCTGATCTCCTTCAGAATGGACTGGTTGGGTCTCCTTGCAGTCCAAGGGACTCTCAAGAGTCTTCTCCAACACCACAGTTCAAAAGCATCAATTCTTCGGTGCTCAGCCTTCTTTACAGTCCAACTCTCACATCCATACACGACCACTGGAAAAAAACATAGCCTTGACTAGACAGACCTTTGTTGGCAAAGTAATGTCTATGCTTTTCAATATGCTATCTAGGTTGGTCATAACTTTCCTTCCAAGTAAGTAAGTAAGTAAGAAAAATTTCATGGCTGCAGTCACCATCTGCAGTGATTTTTGAGCCCCCAAAAATAGTCTGACACTGCTTCCACTGTTTTCCCATCATTTCCTATGAAGTGATGGGACCAGATGCCATGATCTTCATTTTCTGAATGTTGAACTTTAAGCCAACATTTTACTCTCCTCTTTCACTTTCATCAAGAGGCTTTTAGTTCCTGTTCACTTTCTGCCATAAGGGTGGTGTCATCTGCATATCTGAGGTTATTGATATTTCTCCATGGAAGACTTATGGACTTGCAAATATATAGAAATTCTCTGGGGACTCATGTAATTAACATTGATGCACTACAATTGTCATCACCTGCAAAACAGATAAGAATAAGATATATTCTATAGTATAGTTATCAGGAACAGGAACTATTTTGAAAAATACCCATGTTCTCATATGAGAAGGAGATAAACCCTGCTATATAGCAGCACCCAATGAAACCAGTCTCAGCACAAGCCCATGAATTAGAACAAGGTGGCTGACTTTCTCCTCAATCTACCTGGAACTCAGAAACAATGAAATCATGGTCAATTGTAGTGACTCCTGTCCATTAAATTTTATGGTGTATGGACAAAGACCAATTCTGTGGGAAGATGTAGCAGATGTCTCTATAATTCTTATTGATTTGTTTTATAATGAAACTGTGCATGACAATACAGAATTATGGTATAACACTGATGTTGTTGGTAAGGTTCAACTACCTTATATGTACAAATATAATGTAATACTGAGACTGTAATCAAATGCATTGGGAGATCAAGTTAAAGCCTCCTCAGAATATATTACCAATGGACAATGACTGGCCTAGGAAAAAACTAGATTTACCTAGCTGTCAGCTAAATTCTATGTTAAATGATCCAATGAAATTTGTCACACAGTAAAAGTAACACTATATCAAGAGAGGAAATTAATAGTCAAATCAGTATGAAAATATGTCTTGTGACAGTGCATTAGTTCTTTCTTTAAATCTACTTTGCACTGATTCCTCCTAATTTTTGATGTATTTATGCAGCTACTACTGCTATATCAGCTATATAAATACTAACCTAAATTACATGCTCACAAAAATATGATCATTTTTCTGCAAGAGCCTACGCCAAGGGTCAGGGATGTGGACTGAGCAGGAAAGAGTCAACACAGCAGGACAGGTTTCCTCAAATCCTATATAGTCCCAAGAAAAGTCTGCTTTGAGGGCTTGCTCTTGTCTGATTCCTGGAAAAGAGCTTCTGAACCCTTGTAATATTCTGCCTGGTAGAGGGTTTTAATATGCCTGAGGTCTTGGGTCATGCCAACTTTGACCAGTTTGATCAGATAAATATATCCTAACGATATAACCCATGTGGCCAGCTTTCTTTGTGGGCAAGATTTTGCAAGTGTTGTCACACATCATTGCTAGGAGAATGAAGCATATCCTCAGGTATTTCAACAAGGCAAGGAAATCTTGAGCCTGGTTTCTCCTGAACTTCACACCATGTGCTCTTTTCCTTTGCTAATTTTGATCTGTATCCACTTGCTATAATAAACTGTGAGACTGACAGGTTTTTTGAGTCCTGCAAGTCCTTTAAGGAAATCATCAAGCCTCAGGGTGATCTTGGGGACTCTGGACACAGCTCCATTTCCTGCTTTTTTACTCTCTTCAAGTGAACCTTTAAAGTGATTTAATATCTTTCCAGACCTGATCCCACTCTCCAGATATCTCTAATTAAAATGTAGTTCCTTTAGGGTTTCTAAAATTAAACACGTATTTACTAAAACTACTTTTATAGATGTCTGCATCTTTTGAGGTGATATCTATATCTGTATCTATAATCTATCTCTATATCTATCCTCCCCAAAAGGGAAAAACTTAATATAAATAGATAGCTAGCAAAAGAGACATATTTAGATATAGATATATAGATATAGATTAATTTAGTTTTCTGGTTCAGATTTCACTGTAATTTTTAGATAGTATTGGTTGATTTTTGTTTTCAGCTTTAAGTCCTTTTCTTATTTCATTGAAGACTACATTTTTTTGTGTATTTTTACTTCTGCATTTAATTTTGTTCTTCATTCTTTTTGTTGTTTTCAGTGGATTTCAAAAGAGATATAAAAATGCCTTTATTCTTAGATTTTTTGCTAGTTATCTTTGATTCCTTTGTAGTATCTAGAAGAGTGTAAAATGCATTGGACTAAATCACTTTCAAAGAATAGTTGCGGGGAGCCGGTGAGGCATTCTGCTCATGACAAAGGTCATGAGGAAGGAGGCTCAGCATACACAAAGGCGGGATCGAGCCTCAGGAGTCCCCCCGGATATTCTCGAGCATTTTCCCCCAAAAAACCAGAGTCTGCCTACTTTATTGCTTTGTGCTCTCACCTCTGACTTTACTGGGGGCTGTCCCCTACCACCATCTCTCTCTCTCTGTCAAAGAGTTAACTTACAGCTCCAATTAATAAAGTTCCTGGGCAATTAGGAGTGTTTAAATCCAAACCCCTCAGATGGCTCTCTAACTCGCCTGACAAGTTTACCCGGACTCCTGCAGCTATGCATACGATTGTTTACAGTCTCCCAGCCTCCAGAGGCACGGGAAGCTTAAGATATTCAAATAGCTTAGAGCCTCTCAGAGAGTTAGAAACTGTCAGAATAAACTAGTAAAGGATTTCATTGATGAGTCAATGCTTGTTGCCAAGTTTTCACATCCCCTGAATTGTATCCTTGAATGTGTATTAATTAATAGTTGGTATATAGTAAAAAAATAAGTAGTGGCCTTGGTGTTAGTAACTTTAGACCCTTAAGGTAATAAATTCTTTCCTTTGTTGTAAACCCATTACACATCCGCCCTATAGGAATGCAATTTTATCTTTGGAAGATGGTGCCAAACCTTAAAATAATTACTCTTAGAGAAAATAAGTCTTTGTTGATAAGTCCTTGTCAAGAGTCATAAAATGTTAGTAGGCCTTCTGGCCAGAAGATGATGTAAATCACCTAAACCATTTGTATACGGTAAATTTGCAGGAAAGAAACCTTGGTTTTTGATAAGAATCAAAGACTGCTGACTTTGCATCCCCTATTATCCTCTATGTGTAACTTAGGGTATAAAAGCCCCTGTTAAAAATAAAGCTACGGGCCTTGTTCACCAGCGCTTGGTCTCCCCATGTCATTCTTCCCTTTAACTTCCAGCTGAGTCTCCATCTGGAGCGCGGAACCCACCACGCTTACTAATTATGCCTGGGCTTCTAAGACCCACTCGAGAAGGTGTCTAGGGTGAGGCACCTTCCGCTATTCGAGAGGGCGCCTGTGGCCTACGTAAGTGGTGCAAACTTCTTGTCTTGAAGTTTTATTGGTCTCCCGCGTAAACCAAGCTACTCAGCTTCTTTTCTCCACTGAATTTTCCTACTGAGCTATCCTCATTCTATTGTTCTCTATATCTCTAATTAGCATATAAATAGTCGCCTAGGCCGTCTCTCCTTCGAATACCCTGGATCAGCTGGGGCTGGTCCTCAGCAAATAGTACCAGACATCAATCAAGCACTAAGTAAATTGCAACTATTACTGTTATTTCCATTTATTTTATTCAGCTATATATATATATATACACATATTCTTATTTAAAAGAATTATGAATTCTTTCAAGAAGACACTGAATAATTCAAACAAAAAAAATGACATGTGAATCATTATTTGCTTGATTTTGGAGGTAGAACACCTTTCAGAGATGTTACTAAAAAGTACAACCTGAGACAGTATTCTATAAATTATAAAATTAACCTGATTAGTGATAAAAAAAATAATAGGATTTAGGATGAAAGGAAAGTAAAGATACTACAAGACATGGGACTACCTATTCAAAAAGTGCTATTAAATTAATAGGTATTATTTTGAATAATAACCTAGAGAATTCTTAGAGAACTGATGAAAGTACTGAATTACTAGCTTTACTGTCAATCTGAAACAAACAAGCTCTGTTTTGAACAGAAATAACCTAACAAAAACAAACAAACAAAAAAAATGTATACATTGTCTTAACCATGTTGTGGAAATCAGTAGTATTAACTGAGGTCTGTAGGGGAACAAAATATCTCTTTGGCATGCTTCTTTTTTACAGCAGAAAACAACCAAGGCCCAAAAGACTCAGAGAGAAACTTGCTTGGCCTTTTCCATTATCACTTAAACCATGTAGATAGAGGACCTATCCAGGAAACAAGCTACAACCATAGATAACTGTAGTATGAACCAGGTGTGTAGATAGGGAAGAACCCAGCAAAGTCTATTTGTTAAGATTCTACTATGCTTCCCAGGTGCTGCTAGTGGTAAAGAACCTGCCTACCAATGAAGGAGACATGAGAGATTCAAGTTCAATCCCTGGGTCAGGAAGATCCCCTGGAGAAGGAAATGGCAAGCTATTCCAGAATTCTTGCCTGGAAAATTTCATGGACAGAGGAACCTGGCAGGCTACAGTCCATGGGGTCAAGAAAGAGTTGAACACAACTAAGTGTGCACGTTGGAGAAGGCAATGGCACCCCACTCCAGTACTCTTGCCTGGAAAATCCCATGGATGGAGGAGCCTGGTGGGCTGCAGTCCATGGGGTCGCTAAGAGTCAGACACAACTGAATGACTTCACTTTCACTTTTCACTTTCATGCATTGGAGAAGGAAATGGCAACCCACTCCAGTGTTCTTGCCTGGAGAATCCCAGGCATGGGGAGCCTGGTGGGCTGTCATCTCTGGGGTCGAACAGAGTCGGACATGACTGAAGCGACTTAGCAGCAAGTGGGCACGTGCACACATACACACATTTGTCCCCTAGTCCCTGCATGGCCCAGCAAACATTTATTTACCAAACATTTGCTTTTCCATCTCCATGTCAGTTGCCTCTTTGAAATCCTAAATCCCTATCCCCAACATCCTCTTTTGTCTTTAGTTGCAGATGGTATTTAAGGTGAGGGTTTTAGACATTTTGGAAGTTATTCCGTTTCTTGGGTCTCTTCCATGCATACATGTTATTAAACTTTGATTTTTTCTTTAAATCTGTCTCATGTCAATTTAACTCTTAGACAGCCAGAAGAAATTAGAAGTTAGAGGAAAATTTCTTACTCTTCTTACATTTTTTTTGGAAAACTTAAACTGAAAACTTATTTTCTCTATAATTAAAATGAAAATTCTAATACCAAATTATTAGGTATGTTGAAAATTTATTTAATGAAAGTTCAGTGCTTAAAAGGTGATTGTTTTCCTCCTAGAGATTTTGCTTCATATTAGAGCACATTTGAATCAATGAGACAATTGATAACTTGGTTGTGTCTTCCTGCTCTGAACTGCTAATGTGTCTATTATTGTGTGTGCATGTTCAGTCGCTCAGTCGTGTCCAACTCTTTGTGACCCCCATGGACTGTAGCCCTCCAGTTTCTCTGCACATGGGATTTTCTGTGGAAGAATACTGGAGTGGGTTGCCATTTCCTACTCCAGGGGATCTTCCTGACCCAGGGATCTAACTCACATCTTTTGTGTCTCCTGCATTGGCAGGTGAGTTCTTTATCACTACACCACCTGGGAAACCCATTTCTATTATGGCTCTCTGCATTTTATGAATAACAAAATATATTAAAAATCATAACTCATATTCCTAGAGGTTAAAATTTAGTAAGAAAATGTTTCTCTATTAAAATATGTACATTTTTAAATGGTTTAAGAAAAATCATTATACATAATTACTTGACTTGAGGAGCATAGCGTGTTTTCCCACTGCCCTAAGATGGATTCTCCAGAAAGCAGACTTTGTGACAGGTATTAGTGTGTAGAAAATGTATTAGGGATGCTCAGTGGATCAACACCTGTGTGAAATCAAGGGAAGGATAAATGTCTGGATTACCGAAAGGGTAGCAAATAGGATAAAATGTATGGTGAAGCATGTTTTATATATGCTTCATATGTTTTGTATATTTCCATGGTGACCTCAGCTAACCCTACAGGAGTTACTAATTAGGATGACTTTTCTTCAGAGTTTTTCCAGTTGGGGTGAAGGGATCACGCCTTTATATCCACATACCATTTAGTCATTGGATTTGGACTGTGGCAAGTCCTTAGAGGACTGGTTGTTGAGGGATTCCCATGACAATTTGAACTTACTTGAGCTCTATGCTCCTATAAAAGTCATTTCTGCCTGACCCTTTGGAACACTTATCCATCTTATAATTGAAGCATTGTCTCTACTGTAAGTGTCCCTCTTCCCCATTACAACAGCCTTTTCCAATAAAGTTGAGAATTGAAAGAGGAAAGTATTTTTTCTCACCATTTTCTTGTGTCCAGGTTGAGGAATGGGAGATAATTTAACATTGCTAAGCTAAGTCGCTTCAGTCGTGTCCGACTCTGTGCGACCCCATAGACGGCAGCCCACGAGGCTCCCCTGTCCCTGGGATTCTCCAGGCAAGAACACTGGAGTGGGCTGCCATTTCCTTCTCCAATGCATGAAAGTGAAAAGTGAAAGTGAAGTTGCTCAGTCGTGTCCAACTCTTAGCGACCCCATGGACTGTGGCCCACCAGGCTCCTCCATCCATGGGATTTTCCAGGCAAGAGTGCTGGAGTGGGGTGCCATTGCCTTCTCCGAATTTAACATTAAGTCAAGTCAAATTTTAATTCACAATTTTGACTAGATGCTCTACTTACTGATTCAGGGCCATATTTATATATTCAAGTGAGTACTCAGAAGTGAATTGGAAAGTAATTTTTTTCCTAGTAGGAGTTATCCAGAGATGGGAAAGGTACAGAGGTTGTAGGATGTACTCTGAACAAAGTTTAAAGGAATGATGGGAGAAGAATATAGAATACATTTCTAGGATGAGTTTTACTGTTTTTTATATTTTGGATTTGGTATTATAAGAAAGCAAAATTGCAAGCAATCCAAATAAATAATGAATAAATAAAATGTTCCACGTTTATATGATTGTAATAATATACCATAATGAAAATGAATGAAACATAAATATAGACATAAACATCATTCATATTGAGAAGAAAAAGCTATTAGCAGAAGAATATTTAATACGTTACAATTTATAAAATATTTAAGACTGTGGAAAATTACACAATGTGTCATTTGGGAGTGCATAATATATATAAGGTAAGCCTATAGAGGAAATAAGTGAAATTTCAGGATAATGATGCTGAAAACAGCCTCTGTGCACCTGTGCCACCGAATCAAATCTTAGAGACAGAGTTTTGGATGAAGCAGAAAAGAATAGCTATATTGGTTTGCCAACAAAGAGGGACACAGAAGGCTCCTGAAAAACTATGTCCCAACCAGGAGGATGTGATGAGTAGTTGATGGTAAAGTGTCTGCCTACACTGTGAGAGACCCGGGTTCGATCCCTGGATCAGGACGATCCCCTGGAGAAGGAAATGGCAACCCACTCCAGAACTCTTGCCTGGAAAATCCCATGGATGGACCAGCGTGGTAGGCTACAGTCCATAGGGTGGCAAAGACTTGGACATGACTGAGGGACTTCACTTTATAGCAACAGATCAGGGGTGGGGTTGTTGATAAGATTAGGTGTTTGCAGGGCCTACACTCCTTTAATATGACCTCAGGTGGTCTCCTGATAAGATTCTCTGGTTCTTGAGGCTAACAAACGGCATAATGATCTCCCTGGAATGAGGATCGCTTCATCTTCCATTTATTGGGGGTTTAGTTCTATAAAGAATTTTGCTGGTGGTCCAGTGGTCAAGACCCTTTGCTTTCAATGAGGTAGGCACAGGTTGGGGAACTAAGATCCCACATGCCAGGGGATGCAGACAAAAAAAAAAAAAAAAAAATGGGGCTTCCCTTGTGGCTCATCTGGTAAAGAATCTGTCTGCAATGGCGGAGACCTGGGTTTTATCCCTGGGTCAGGAAGATACCCTGGAGAAGGGAAAGGCTACCCACATCAAGATTATTGGGCTTACCTTGTGACTTGGCTCGTAAAGAATCCACCTGCAATGAAGGAGACCTGGGTTCAATCCCTGGGTTGTGAAGATCCCCTGGAGAAAAAACTGGCAACCCACTGCAGCCTTCTTGCCTGGAAAATCCCATGGACCGAGGACCTTGTGGACTACAGTTCATAGGATTGCAGAGTCAGATGTGACTGAGCAGGCAGGCAGGTGTCTGAACTTACAGTTCTATTACGAAATTGAAAATCATTCAGATTAGTGGTTTTACAAGTTGTTTGCTTGCAAATCCCTTGAAAAATTTCTATTCATTCATATAGTTCTAAAAGAGCTAAAAAGGTAATGTTATGTGGAGGCTTTGAGGCAGAACCAAGACCCTGCCTCAAGGCTACGCTATTGTTTCTTGGCTGCTCCTCCCTTCTCCCTGCACCTCATCCCTTCTCTGAACCTGCCTTTTGGAACTCAGAGAAGATCACAGAAGTTTAACAGAAAGGTTCCTGAACCCAGGAGACCCCATGGGGTACTGTTCCCTTTCAATAATGGCTGCATGAGAGACACAAAGAAGAAAAACAGGGTTTTTAAGAGTTTGGGTAATGTCAAAGTCTTAAAATGAATGATGTGTAATGTACAGTAATGTACACATTAGTGTTAATAATTTTTTAACTTTATGAAAATACCTATTCTATAATACATAAATAATTATTCCATTAAAATAAGAAAAAAAAATAGCAAGAAGCAGTATGGAGAATTTGGCTGTGCAATGGCATGGTTTCAGTAAGGTCCAACAAATTTGTTTTTTTTTTTTTTTTTAACAAATTTGTTTTTAAAAATAGGATAGACAGAGAAGAATCCTACTAGTTCTTGACTGCAGTTGTGATTCATTTGTGGAATACTATATTTCTTACTTAAACACATTCAATGTTTTCAACTTAGAGCGTATTTCAAAGGAAAGGTTTTCTTCTATTTATTTGGAAAACTGGTTGAATTAAAGAGAATTTCATTTTTGAAAACATAACATTTCACAATTGAGAAAATATTAAATATTAAAACAGGCTTCAATCAATCTAGGTTATAGATTACATTGGCATTTTGACTCTCATTATATCCTTTGTGCTGTGCTTAGTCACTCAGTTGTTTATAGCTCTTGGAGACCCCATAGACTGTAGCCCACCAGGCTCCTCTATCCATGGGAATTCTCCAGGCAAGAATACTGGAGTGGGTTGCCATGCTGTCCTCCAGGGGATCTCCCCAACCCAGGGATTGAACCCAAGTCTCCCACATTGCAGGCAGATTCTTTACTAGCTGAGCTACCGGGAAAGTCCTATATCCTATAGTGTTGCTATTTTCTTATTTGATTACTTTGTATAACTATTCCCAGGAGGATGTGGAAAAGAAGGCAAGGAAAGTAAAACCTAGAATTTATTTTTTTAATTCAGATGTTAAGTTAATAATGGATCTAGCATTAGAGCTTAATTCCAAACCAGAAAGTGATTTAGACTATTTTCTTATCTGGAAAGAGAAAAAGAAAACTTTATTTCTGGACAACTGCCAGGCTTTTATTTGTAACTACATAAACATAAACACTTGTGATGATGTCTTTGCTACTACGGTTTTGAAAATAATTCCCACAGATGTTGATTCTTGCTTTTACAGACATTTAAACCAAACTATGTCTTCCTTATTTGCATATGCTGTCAACAAGCTGCACTGTGGTGTAATTCCTGCCAGAGCTTTCCCTCCTGTCAATGAACAGTCAGGATGGGGTTTCATTTCAACTGACTGTGTAAGCCAAGAGCTTAACTAATTACACTACAGTTTAAAATAAATCTTTAGTGCACTATCTTAAAGAATTAGTATAGTATGAAAAAAAAATCACTTTGAGAAAGATGGCTTCATTGCATTCTGTAAGTCCCTGAAATCTGATCTGCACTAAAGTGGCCAACAAACCATTAGACAGCAAGCAGGAATGACATTCAAAGCAAGCATTTCCACAGCCTCATCAAAAATGTGCTGAGATGATAACAGTGAATATGTATTCGAACTTTAATTTAGTCTCCTAAGTGACCTTGATCATTTGATTGGGCTGTATCTAAGATAGTGTTTTCAAATGCATTTATAAATGCCTAAAGCATGAGATGGGTAAAAAATATCCTTCAAACAGCTACCCTGAAGATTTCTCGGATTAGGAAAGAAAATGCAAAAAACCAGTTTGGCTCATTAATAATTCAACATCTTTCTGATTTTAAAAATGCCCTCCAGTCAAAATCTTAACTTTCTTTCTTTATTATTTTTCCCCAGAAAATTCTTATCAGCGAGAGCTCTAAGGCATTAGTAAAATGTTTTTGGACGGTTTTTTATTTGTGTTAAAGTTGTGCCTTTCCATTATGCCCTCCTGACTTGTCTGGAAAATCCAGATTGCCTGGCACCTGCGTATCGTATGTCCTTCTGTTTGGGGTGTTTTTCTCACTTGCTTCCACGTTGCTGTTTTTCTGATATACATTAAGCGGCTCTGATAAAAACCAATATGCATATAACTTGTAGACAAACTGTGTAGTTTCAAAATAAATTTGTTCTATACTAAAACTGTCATGTAAAACATTTAAAATAAAATTTATTTCTTTAAATTGTAAGATAATTGGATGGCATCACTGACTCAGTGGACAATGAGTTTCAGCAAACTCTGGGAGATATTGAAGGACAGGGAAGCCTGGTGTGCTGCAGTTCATGGCGTCACAAAGAATCAGACACAACTTAGCAACTGAGCAACAACAAATTTAAGAATAGCCCCTATATTAAAACCATCTCACAATACCACAGATTTTGTTATATTAAAAATCATGAGTATATCTCTTTCATTTATACTCTCTCTGAACGTGTTATCCTTGTTTTAATACACATATAATTATTTTCATATAATATAATATATTCAAATATTTGAATAGCCAGGTGTTTGTGTAGATTGCCACACTCCCTTACAAACAATAGGGGGAAAGTTCTTTTATTCAGCAATTATTTTTTGAGCACTTACTATGTGCTTGTAATGGTGCTATGCATTAAATATTTTTTAATGACTAGAAAACAGTCTGCCTATCCAGTGGTATTTCATGGACAAATAAGCAACAATGATAAGAGTAAGTGTTATTAAATAGACAAATATAGGGTGCTATGTGACCACAGATGGAAATTTAACTCAGTCTTGAGGAGTGAGTACAGACTTCCCAGAAGATGAAATGCCCATACTGAGTTCTATAAAAATAATTGGAATCTGAATCAGAAATATTATGTAGATTTAAGCTTGTGGGCAGGATGAGTTTATTATGAGCATAGACTTCAGAAAAGAAAGAATATATATGTTTAGGAATGCTGAAGTGATATATTATTTTGTGTATGAGGAACTTTCTAGCATTCCATACTATATCATTTATTTTTGTCTAAATATACAAGCCTAAAATGACATACAGTGCTTTGCCAAATTCAGTAATTAAATAAGAATATAGTACATAGTAAGGAGGAGAAGTTAAGGAGGTGACTTTTAACCTGAAGCTCTCACAAGCAGCTGTAAAATACTTTAAATCACACACAGAGAAATTCATCTAAAACCTGTTGGTAGTTCTCTTCACTTTTGTCTTACGT
The DNA here is from genome assembly GCF_003369695.1 of Bos indicus x Bos taurus. NCBI lineage: Eukaryota > Metazoa > Chordata > Mammalia > Artiodactyla > Bovidae > Bos > Bos indicus x Bos taurus. Next base: position 41,002,928 of record NC_040078.1, on the reverse strand, counting down.
TGTGATAACTTGCTTAACTGTACCTTCCCTCCCAGATCACAAGCCTTCTGAGGGTACAATCTGTGTCTAGTTATGTTTTGCTGGTTTGCCCTTCCAGTCCAGAGTAGTATATAGAGCATAGGGATACATTTGATTAAGCAAGTGATTGCCTATGGGCAAGTGTTTTTGACATGTATATAAATTAGATATTTTATAGAAAGAAAAGCTATTATGAAATAATACATTTTCTGATGAAGCTGCCATTATTGCTTTAATTTCAAAGTTTTGGTAATATGTATTTAATGCAGGAGACACAAGAAACATGGGTTCTATTTCTGAGTCAGGAAGATCCTCTAAAGTAGGACGTGGCAATCCACTTCAGTATTCTTACCTGGACAATTCTCTGGACAGAGGAGCCTGATGGGCTACAGTCTGTGGAGTCTCAAAGAATCGGACACGACTGAGTAAACAAAAAAAAAAGCTAGTCTTTCCTTTTTTTTTTTTTTTATTTTTCTATTTCTTAATACCAAATTCTATCCAATTCCAAAAGAGAAAGCATACATCAACAGCATGTCAGTGATAACCTTTTCTAATTCGCAGTTTCCCTCCACATTGGATATTATAATCTCTTTTACAGCTACTTATTTCAGTTCAGTCCTCAGACAAGTCCAGGCTCCCGGTAATGGCAGATTCCAATTCGTTTTCCTGAGCCAGCTGGACTTCTATCTCTGTTTATTTTAAGGCATAGAGCTTATATTTGAGAGAAGTAATCTAAATCTTTTGAAATGCTCTCTTTATCTGTCAGCACTCAGGTATACACACAAATGAAAAAGCACAAATAATCACATATATCACAAAGTAATACATAAACTGACAATTCTGTAAAAATTGGTATTTAAACAACCTTCAAAGGTGTATCCTGATGATTCCATAATATTTCTAGATCAGTGTACACTATTGGACTATCTGAAGAGGTGCTTTTTTTCTTGCAAATACTTGATATGCAAAATGAAAGCTACATTTTCTTTAGATGGAGGGTATTTGACCCTTTTAAAGAAATGTTAAGATGTTTTGAAGTATTTTAATATTAGAATTTTCAAATCTAAAAGCTTTCAGAAAAAAACAAATAAAAAGAACTTCTGACTCTAGAAACATTTTTAGAAAATACTGTGTGCACACAGCTGTAGCTAGGGAATTTTCTGCCTATTACATGTACTGTACAAAAATATAGCAGAAAAATATGGAACAGTTCTTGAAACCATAAACATAGATTAATTACATTAGGGAAAATTACACTTCCAAAGTTAAGTATTGTCATAGTTTGTTTTGTTTTCTTTTCTTCCTTTAGAACTTGCTTATTTCTGTTCTAAATATTATGTTCTTTCTTTCAGATCAATTTCCAAAAGTTTTCTTTTCAATCTCATGTAAGATTAACTCAGTGCATACCCACTATATCCAACATGTTAGTTGCTCAGTTGTGTCCGACTCTTTGCCATCCTAAGGATTGTAGCACGCCTGGCTCCCCTATCCATAGCATTCTCCAGGCAAGAATACTGGAGTGGGTTGTCATTTCCTTCTTCAGAGGATCTTCCCAACCCAGGGACTGAACATAGGTCTCCTACATTGCAAGTGGATTTTTTACCACTGAGCCACCAGGGAAGAACTAGTGCATAGTGAAGGTATTATCTAAATAAAATTCGAGTATGACACCCTCCCCTCCAAAAGTTTCTAGATATGTACAGAAGTGGATGTTTTTAAAGTTAGAATATCTTAAGTGCTTTTATTTCATATTACTTGATAAAACAAAGAACTACAATTTTAAGTTGCCTAGAGTTTTCTACATTTTACAATCCATATAAAAGCAAATATTTTCTTGTAATAGTTTATGTATTCTTTCAGCAAATATTTTCTTATAATAGTTTATTCATTCCTTCAGCAAATATTTTCTAGCACCTACTATGTGCCAGAACACATTTGGGCACTTGAGATACACCAGTGAGCAAAATAGAAAACATTACCACCCACATGGATCTAAACATCTAGGAACTACAAAAATAAATACAAATGAGTAAATAAATTATGCAGTGTGTTAGAAAATCCCATAGGAAAAAACTAAAGCAGAGAAAGAACATAGATTAGGGAAGGAAGTAGAATTTTAAATACGGTATTCAAAGAAGGAGCAACTGAGAAGGCTACTTTTGAAAATAACTTTGAAGGAAGTGATAGAATGAGTCTCAAAGAAATAACGGAGAAGGCAATGGCACCCCACTCCAGTCCTCTTGCCTGGAAAATCCCATGGATGGAGGAGCCTGGTGGGCTGCAGTCCATGGAGTCGCTGGGAGTCCGACACGACTGAGCGATTTCGCTTTCACTTTTCACTTTCATGCATTGGAGAAGGAAATGGCAACCCACTCCAGTGTTCTTGCCTGGAGAATCCCAGGGACGGGGAAGCCTGGTGGGCTGCCTTCTACGGGGTCCTACAGAGTCGGACATGACTGAAGCGACTCTGCAGCAGCAGCAGCAGCAAAGAAATAACAGAAATAGAAGAAGAAGAGTTGTGAAGAAACAGAATAAAGGTCAGTGTGGCTAAAATAGAGGGGACTTGGTAGGTTTCCTGGAAAATAGAATACAGTAAGACAAGGGCAAAAGGAAGGAGGCCAGATAGGAGGCTATCAAAATTATCCAAGTGAGAAATTATGTTGGTTTAAGTCAGAGAGAAAGCAGGAACAGTGGGGAGAAATAATATAGCCAGCATATTTATTGACATTAAAAACAGAGTATGAAAGAATGAGAAGCATCAAAGATCAGTCTAAGATTTTGTCCCAAATAACTGGGAAGATGGAACTGCCTAAATTAAATTAGGGAGTGTTAGAAAAGGAGCAGATTTGAGGGAAAAAATCAGATCTTCAATTAACATGTATTCACATATATATTTAGGTATGCAGATGAATGGATCAATTAGAAGATAAGGAGGAAGAAGATCAAGTCTTCAAATTAAAATGTGAGCATTTTCAGCACGGGTGAGATGGGAGTCTCCAAGGAAGTAGAATGGATGGGGAAGAGATGTCCAGGGACTGAACTCAGCAGCCCATCCATGTTGGGAGACAGGGAAACTTATTTTCATTAGTAGAGGTTTTGTTGTGAAGGAATGGGGTGGAGAATACTGGAAAATATAAGTTAAAGGTTTTTTGTTGTTGTTGTTCTTGTTGTTTGTTTGTTTGTTTGTATTTTTTTATAAAACTGTTGAGTGGGAGTAAATATTGTCTTATGTTCTGATGAAAATGATCCAGTAAAGAGGGAATAATGATTCAGGAGAATAAGGTGAAAATCGCTAACTAGATTGACTTTGAATAAACAGGAATGGATCTGGTGCACAAGGGGAGAGCCTCGCCTTTAATAACTACAAGGACATTTCGTCTCTGCTGACAGAGGTGAATGTAGGAGGATACAAATGCTGGTAGGTGGGTTGATACAGTGAATGCACTTACAGAGATTTTCTTCTGATTGCTTATACTTTTTTAGGTAAAATTCATATAACATAAAAGTAACCATTTTAAAAAGAACAATCCAGTGGCATTTAGCGCATTCGTAGTTTTGCACAATTACCACCCCAAACATTTCATTACTCCAAAAGGAAATTGGAACTTCATTAAAGTTGCTTCCCACTTCCTTCAGCCCTTTGACATGAGCAATTTGTTCTGTTCCTATGGTTATGTCTATTCTGTGTACTTCATATAAATGGATTTGCACAATATGAAACTGTTGACTTCTATCTTCTTTCACTTAGCATAATGTTTTTCAGGGTCTTCTATGTTGTTGCATAGATCAGTATTTCATTTTTTTATTGATGAATAATATTGGGTTGTATATATGTGCTTCAGCTTGTTTATCTATTAATCCATTTGTAGATATTTTCAATGTGTCTGTGTTTGATCTGTTTTTAATAGTGATGCTGTGAACATGGATATGTTTCAGGAAGGAGGACCTCTTCCAGGGCCCGAAACTGGGCTCTTGTCTAACACTTGGAAATGAATTCTCCAAGGAGACACAAGTGCTGACAAAGCAAGAGATTTTACTGGGAAAGGGCAGTGGGGTAAGGGAACCCAGGAGAACAGCTCTGCCACATGGCTCACAGTCTCCAGTTTTATGGTAATGGAATTAGTTCCTGGGTTGTCTTTAGCCAATCATTCTGATTCAGAGTCCTTCCTGGTGGTGCATGCCTTGTTCAGCCAAGATGGATGCCAGCGAGAAGGATTCTGGGAGTTGGTCAGACATGTGGTGTCTCCTTTTGACCTTTCCTGAACTCTTCTGATTGGTGGTGGCTTATTAGTTCCATTTGGCTTACCAGGACCTCCTGTCATAAAACAGCTCATGCAAATGGTTACTATGGTGCCTGGCCAGGGTGGGTGGTTTCAGTCAGTGTGCTTCCCCTAACAACTCCCCCCTGAGAAACTTCATACTCAAGATACTTCTTGGAAATTGGGGCAGAGGTCTCTTTCTTCTCTAACTTCTTACTGCTGTGCATGGGCATAGGCCTGCCTAGCAAAACAGAAGTCTCTCTCTACTGGATCTAAGTCAAGGTATCTTTGGCCTGAAGCCAGAATTCACCTTTATAATAGTAGCAATTTAGTTTGAAGCTGTTGGCCCCTCTCAGAGATGAAATAGACAGGGGCCAAACAGGAGACCTAACAGGCTGCTCATCACTGGCCCCCAGAAGCAGAAGGCAACATTTAGGAGGAGGGCTGCCAGGTTTGTGACTTTTTCTTTATTGGTTGGTGGTGAGGCAACAGAGCTGTGCTCCAGGAATCTTGTGTTCAGTCTGAAGTTATCATCCTCCACCTGGGTGGGGGCCCCAGTTCTGTCAGATCAGATAAAATCAATAACTCAGTTGCGTCCGACTCTTTGCGACCCCATGAATCGCAGCACGCCAGGCCTCCCTGTCCATCACCAACTCCCCGAGTTCACTCAGACTCACGTCCATCGACTCAGTGATGCCATCCAGCCATCTCATCCTCTGTCGTCCCCTTCTCCTCTTGCCCCCAATCCCTCCCAGCATCAGAATTTTTTCCAATGAGTCAACTCTTCGCATGAGGTGGCCAAAGTACTGGAGTTTCAGCTTTAACATCATTCCTTCCAAAGAAATCCCAGGGATGATCTCCTTCAGAATGGACTGGTTGGATCTCCTTGCAGTCCAAGGGACTCTCAAGAGTCTTCTTCAACACCGCAGTTCAAAAGCATCAATTCTTCAGCGCTCAGCCTTCTTCACAGTCCAACTCTCACATCCATACATGACCACAGGAAAAACCATAGCCTTGACTAGACGAACCTTTGTTGGCAAAGTAACGTCTCTGCTTTTGAATATGCTATCTAGGTTGGTCATAACTTTCCTTCCAAGGAGTAAGCGTCTTTTAATTTCATGGCTGCAGTCACCATCTGCAGTGATTTTGGAGCCCCCCAAAATAAAGTCTGACACTGTTTCCCCACCTATTTCCCATAAAGTGATGGGACCAGATGCCATGATCTTTGTTTTCTGAATGTTGAGCTTTAAGCCAACTTTTTCACTCTCCACTTTCACCTTCATCAAGAGGCTTTTGAGTTCCTCTTCACTTTCTGCCATAAGGGTGGTGTCATCTGCATATCTGAGGTTATTGATATTTCTCCCGGCAATCTTGATTCCAGCTTGTGTTTCTTCTAGTCCAGTGTTTCTCATGATGTACTCTGCATATAAGTTAAATAAAAAGGGTGACAATATACAGCCTTGACGAACTCCTTTTCCTATTTGGAACCAGTCTGTTGTTCCATGTCCAGTTCTAACTGTTGCTTCCTGACCTGCATACAAATTTCTCAAGAGGCAGGTCAGGTGGTCTGGTATTCCCATCTCTTTCAGAATTTTCCACAGTTTATTGTGATCCACACAGTCAAAGGCTTTGGCATAGTCAATAAAGCAGAAATAGATGTTTTTCTGGAACTCTCTTGCCTTTTCCATGATCCAGTGGATGTTGGCAATTTGATCTCTGGTTCCTCTGCCTTTTCTAAAACCAGCTTGAACTCAAAGACATTCTTAACACATATTTTTTTTTAGTAGGAACCAGGACCCTGTCTCAAGGCTGTACCACCATTTGATTGTTTCTCCTCTGTTTCTGTATCCCCTCCCTTCCCTGATTAGCAATTGTTTGAATCCACCCTTTGGAACTCAGGGAAGGCCAAGGAGGCTGAATGAAGCCTATATCCTACAGACAAGAAAAGGAGAACACAGAACAGAACAGATCTGTACTCCAGAGCCCCATAAAGTCCTGCTCAGTTTTAATTTAGGGAACCTGGCAACTATGACTGTGATAACTTCTTGTCAAAATGGGGCATAGGACTGCCTCAGCTTGGAGAATAGACACTGAATTGGAAGTATTCCTGAGTTCCAAGTCCTAGATCTGAGTCTTGTATGATTAAAATCTCAATCCCTTGGTCTGCCATTTTGGTATAACAGACCCAATTAGAAGTAGTTGGAGGAGTGATAACTGGAATTTTAATAAACAAAATAAATCTCATGTCTTTTTAGAAGAATAGGCCCAAAACCCAGTCTGGACCTGGCACTTTGGGGAGACTTGCAGCCAGGTAGCCAGTTGCCTAGTTTTATAAAAAAGTAAGGTTGCATTTACTAGCTGCCAGCAGACATTGTTTTGAGAATGGTGGCATCCAAGCCTGACACGACTCAGAAAACTCAAGTGTTTAGCAATACAAGGTCTAGTCTGAAATTACACTCATAGAATCATCTAGTTATTTCCTTGGATGTTTGAACCATAGCTACTTTATTTTGATTTTTAATTGTAAAATTCTCCTTAATAGCAAAAGCAGATGTCACCATTAAAAATGTCAGTTTTTCCTTAGGTATGAGAAAATGTAAGAATTGGGACTCATAAAATCTTCCCCTGAAAAGATCTAACTACCTGAAGGCTTGTTCTGCCAGCTTTTTTTTTCTAGAGCACAGAGTGCCACATTCCTGATTTCCATCCTGAACTCCTTTCAGGTGTGTTGAAGATCAGCAGCTGCACTGGCCATGATTTAATCTTTGTAGATGTAGATGGCAAATGTCAGTCTTCAGTTGGCATAGCCCCTTTTGCTCATAAACCTGACCCTGATTTTGAGGGGGTCATTTCATGACCACTTCATCCATGATGCTGAGAATGTCCATTCTCAGGTTTGGGAAAGACTTTTTTGACAGGCCACTCAATGTGCTGTAACTGGACTGGGCTACAAAACAGTATCCAAAATTCTCTGGACCACCTGTCTTACAAGCCTCTTGATCCAGGAAAACATTCTCTCCTTTTGGCTCCTCCCAATCTGGCGTTACACTGCTACCACCATAGATCTCATATGGAACTATATACTATTTTATCAGAAGCCTCAGTCTCACATTTGGGAGTGTAAGAAACAGCAATTTTGTAAAACAGGTGAAATACAAATAACATAGCCAGAAGTATTAGTAAAGTCACAAATAAGACTTAAGAGCTTCCATTAGATGTAGCCCAGAATATTCCAGGTCATCTGACTTAGTCTATTCTGTACAAATTTTTATCGTCCAGGGAAATTATATATTGGCACTGTCTATAAGGCACATAGCCCAGTTTTCTAGTGTTACTAGACTGATTATCCTTCAGTTCAGTTCAGTTCAGTTGCTCAGTCATGTCCAACCCTTTGCGACCCCATGAATTGAAGCATGCCAGGCCTCCCTGTCCATCAACAACTCCCAGAATTCACCCAGACTCACATCCATCGAGTCAGTGATGCCATCCAGCCATCTCATCCTCTGTCGTCCCCTTCTCCTCCTGCCCCCAACCCCTCCCAGCATCAGAGTCTTTTCCAATGAGTCAACTCTTCGCATAAGGTGGCCAAAGTACTGGAGTTTCAGCTTTAGCATCATTCCTTCCAAAGAAATCCCAGGGCTGATCTCCTTCAGAATGGACTGGTTGGATCTCCTTGCAGTCCAAGGGACTCTCAAGAGTCTTCTCCAACACCACAGTTCAAAAGCATCAATTCTTCGGCGCTCAATCTTCTTCACAGTCCAACTCTCACATCCATACATGACCACAGGAAAAACCATAGCCTTGACTAGACGAACCTTTGTTGGCAAAGTAATGTCTCTGCTTTTACCTAGATGTCCATCAGCAGATGAATGGATAAGAAAGCTGTGGTACATATACACAATGGAGTATTACTCAGCCATTAAAAAGAATACATTTGAATCAGTTCTAATGAGGTGGATGAAACTGGAGCCTATTATACAGAGTGAAGTAAGCCAGAAGGAAAAATACCAATACAGTATACTAACGCATATACATGCAATTTAGAAAGAGGGTAACAATAACCCTGTGTACGAGACAGCAAAAGAGACACTGATGTATAGAACAGTCTTATGGACTCTGTGGGAGAGGGAAAGGGTGGGAAGATTTGGGAGAATGGCATTGAAACATGTAAAATATCATGTATGAAACGAGATGCCACTCCAGGTTTGATGCATGATACTGGATGCTTGGGGCTAGTGCACTGGGACGACCCAGAGGGATGGTATGGGGAGGGAGGAGGGAGGAGGGTTCAGGATGGGGAACACATGTATACCTGTGGCGGATTCATTTTGATATTTGGCAAAACTAATACAATTATGTAAAGTTTAAAAATAAAATAAAATTTAAAAAAATAAATAAAAAGGGAGAATGTGGAAAGGAAAATATAAATAAAGTAGATAAGCAACAAGGGATATATTGTATAACATGGGGAATTAGAGCCATTATCTTTTAATAACTTTTAGTGGAATATAATCTGTAAACATATTTAATCATTATATTTTATACATGAAACTAATATAATAATATAAATCAACCAAATTTCAATTTAAAAAGTAAATCTGAATGACACTTGATTGGAATCACACTAAAAAAAAAAAAAAAAAAAGTAATGTCTCTGCTTTTGAATATGCTATCTAGGTTGGTCATAACTTTCCTTCCAAGGAGTAAGCGGCTTTTAATTTCATGGCTGCAGTCACCATCTGCAGTGATTTTGGAGCCCAGAAAAATAAAGTCTGACACTGTTTCCACTGTTTCCCCATCTATTTCCCATGAAGTGATGGGACCAGATGCCATGATCTTCGTTTTCTGAATGTTGAACTTTAAGCCAACTTTTTCACTCTCCACTTTCACTTTCATCAAGAGGCTTTTGAGTTCCTCTTCACTTTCTGCCATAAGGGTGGTGTCATCTGCATATCTGAGGTTATTGATATTTCTCCCGGCAATCTTGATTCCAGCTTGTGTTTCTTCAAGCATAATTGCTGGTTCATTCAGTCCTTTTATTAACTTCTGTGAAATCATCAGGTTTTCCATAAGAATACCAGGACATATCAGAATGTTAAGAACTCCATATAATTTCTAGAATATCTATATTAGTAATATTTACCATATATTATAACATGAGAAGATTTATTACTCCTTGGATAATATTTTTCATGTAATTTAACCAAGCAAATAAGCACAATTAGTTTAATATCTCTCTTTGGGATGTTTCAGGGGCCCTCTGAAGGACCCCAAAGTTAGCTAGAGGACAAAGGATCTTCAACAGAATTCTATTTAGGAAGTTTTGTCAAAAAAGCACAACTAAAAGGGTTTAGAACATTTGATCAGATTTAGTCAATGTTGATGGGTGTATCATTTAGTTTGTTGATGTGTCACATGAGCGTATATACTGAGGCTCAAGGTCTAGTGAAATTCAACTCTGCCATCTTGGACCTGAAAGTGAAAGTGAAGGTGAAAGTCACCGCTCAGTCGTATCCGACTCTTTGCGACCCCATGGACTATATAGTCTATGGAATTCTCCAGGCCAGAATACTGGAGTGGGTAGCCTTTACCTTCTTCAGGGGATCTTCCCAACCCAGGGATTGAACCCAGCTCTCCCTCATTGCAGGTGGATTCTTTGGACCTAGTTGGCTTTAATCAGTTTTTCTATGGCTGTGTCATTCCTAAAAAAGTCCATTTCTCTAACTAATTGTAATCCAATTTTAGAAAATCCTAATCATGCATAGCTCTTTTTAGTATTTTTTCATACCCTTTTACTGAAAACACACTTTCTACTTTCCTTTAGCAATGAAAAACTTTTACATTAGCATTTTATAGATTTGTGAGCATAAATACCAGTAATAATTTCTAAAACCTTTGCTTTCTTAGACCATTTTAGGATGGCACCAAACATTGTTTATTTATAGTCCCAAATCTCTTTACTTTCTCTGTAAAAGGAAATTAGTATTTAGTAGTAAGTGTTTCAAAATCTTATTTAAATGGAGATTACCTAAATGGAAATTAAAGTGGCCAAAGTTTTGCAGTTTCAGCTTCAGCATCAGTCCTTCCAGTGATTATTCAGGACTGATCTCCTTTAGGATGGACTGGTTGGATCTCCTTGCTGTCCAAGAGACTCTCAGGAGTCTTCTCCAACAGAACAGTTCAAAAGCATCAATTCTTAGGTGCTCAGCTTTCTTTATAGTCCAACTCTCACATCCATACATGACTACTGGAAAAACCATAGCCTTGACTAGATGGACCTTTGTTGGCAATGTAATGTCTCTGCTTTTTAATATGCTGTCTAGGTTGGTCATAACTTTTCTTCAAAGGAGCAAGCATCTTTTAATTTCATGGTTACAGTCACCATATGCAGTGATTTTGGAGCCTAAAAACATAAACTCTGCCACTGTTTCCACTCTTTCCCCATCTATTTGCCATGAAGTGATGGGACCAGATGCCATGATCTTAGTTTTTTGAATGTTGAGTTTAAGCCAACTTTTTCACTCTCCTCTTTCACTTAAATCAAGAGGCTCTTTAATTTCTATTCATTTTCTGCCATAAGGGTGGTGTTATTTGCATATCTGAGGTTATTGATATTTCTCCCAGCAATCTTGATTCCAGCTTGGGTTTCATCCAGTCCAGCATTTCTCATGATGTACTCTGCATATAAGTTAAATAAGCAGGGTGACAATATACAGGCTTGACATACTCCTTTCCCGATTTGGAACCAGTCTGTTGTTCCATGTCCAGATCTAACTGTTGCTTCTTGACCTGCATACAGATTTCTGAGGAGGCAGGTCAAGTGGTCTGGTATTCCCATTTCTTGAAGAATTTTCCACAGTTTGTTGTGATCCACACAGTCAAAGTCTTTGGCGTAGTCAATAAGGCAGAAATTGATGTTTTTCTGGAACTCTCTTGCTGTTTTGGTGATCCAAAGGATATTAGCATTTTGATCTCTGTTTCCTTCACCTTTTCTAAATCCAGCTTGAGCATCTCAGAAGTTCACGGTTCATGTACTGTTGAAGTCTGGCATGGAGAATTGTAAACATTACTTTGCTAGTGAGATGAAATGTGAGATGAGATGAAATGTGAGATGGGATGAGATATGTCAGATGAGTGCAATTGTATGGTAGTTTGAACATTTTTTGGCATTGCCTTTCTGTAGGGTTGGAATGAAAACTGGCCTTTTCCAGTCCTGTGGCCACTGCTGAGTTTTCCAAATTTGCTGGCATATCGAGTGCTTTCATGGCATCATCTTTCAGGATTTGAAATAGTTCACTTGGAATTCTGTCACCTCCACTAGCTTTGTTCGTAGTGATACTTCCTAAAGCCCAGTTGACTTTGCATTCCAGGATATCTGGCTCTAAGTGAGTGATCACACCATCGTGATTATCTGGGTCATGAAGATCTTTTTTATATAGTTCTTCTGTGTATGTGTACCACCTATTCTTAGTATCTTCTGCTTCTGTTAGGTCCATACCATTTCTGTCCTTTATTGTGCCCATCTTTGCATGAAGAGTTAGCTTGGTATCTCTTAATTTTCTTGAAGAGATCTCTAGTCTTTCCCATTCTATTGTTTTCCTCTTTCTTTCTTTTTTTTTTTTGTATTGATAACTGAGGAAGACTTTCTTATCTTTCATTGCTATTCTTTGGAACTCTGCCCTAAAATGGGTATGTATTTCCTCTTCTCCTTTGCCTTTCAATTCTTTTCTTTTCATAACTGATTGTAAGGTCTCTTCAGACAACCATTTCGTCTTTTTGCATTTCTTTTTCTTGGGGATGGTCTTGATCATTGCCTCCTATACAAGGTCACAAACCTCTGTCCATAGTTCTTCAGGCACTCTATCAGATCTAATCTCTTGATTCGATTTGTCACTTCCACTGTATAGTCATAAGGGATTTGACTTACGTCAAACCTGAATGGTCTAGTGGTTTCCCCTACTTTCTTCAATTTAAGTGAATTTGGCAGTAAGGAGTTCATAATTTGAGCCACAGTTAGCTCCTGGTCTTGTTTTTGCTGACTGTATAGAGCTTCTCCATCTTTGGCTGCAAAGAATATAATCAGTCTGATTTTGGTATTGACTATCTGGTGATGTCCATGTGTAGAGTCTTCTCTTGTGTGGTTGGAAAAGAGTGTTTTCTATGACCAGTGCATTCTCTTGGCCAAACTCTGTTAGCCTTTGACCTGCTTCATTCTGTACTCCAAGACAAAATATGCCCGTTACTCCAGGTATTTCTTGACTTCCTACTTTTGCATTCCAGTCCCCTATAATGAAGAGGACATCTTTGGGGGGTGTTAGTTCTAGAAGGTCCTGAACGTCTTCATAGAACCATTCAACTTCAGCTTCTTCAGCACCATTGTTCTGGACATAGACTTGGATTACTGAGATATTGAATGGTTTGCCTTGGAAATGAACAGAGATCATTCTATTGTCTTTGAGATTGCATCCAAGTACTGCATTTCAAAGCTCTATACAGTCAGCAAAAACAAGACTGGGAGCTCACTGTGGCTCAGATCACGAATTCCTCATTGCCAAATTCAGGCTTAAATTGAAGAAGGAAACAGTGTCAGATTTTATTTTTTGGGGTTCCAAAATCACTGCACATGGTGACTGCAGCCGTGAAATTAAAAGATGCTTACTCCTTGGAAGGCAAGTTATGACCAACCTAGATAGCATATTGAAAAGTAGAGACATTACTTTGCCAACAAAAGTCCGTCTAGTCAAGGCTATGGTTTTTCCTGTGGTCATGTATGGATGTGAAAGTTGGACTGTGAAGAAAGCTGAGCACCAAAGAATTGATGCTTTTGAACTGTGGTGTTGGAGAAGACTCTTGAGAGTCCCTTAGACTGCAAGGCAATCCAACCAGTCCATTCTAAAGGAGATCATCCCTGGGTGTTCTTTGGAAGGAATGATGATAAAGCTGAAACTCCAGTACTTTGGCCACCTTATGCGAAGAGTTGACTCATTGGAAAAGACTCTGATGCTGGGAGGGATTGGGGTCAGGAGTAGAAGGGGACGACAGAGGATGAGATGGCTGGATGGCATCACTGACTCAATGGACGTGAGTTTGAGTGAATTCCAGGAGTTGGTGATGGACAGGGAGGCCTGATGTGCTTCAGTACATGGGGTCACTAAGAGTCAGACACGACTGAGCAACTGAACTTAACTAAACTGCATTTCAGACTCTTTTGTTGACCATGATGGCTACTCCATTTCTTCTAAGGGATTCTTGCCCACAGTAATAGATATAATGGTCATCTGAGTTAAATTCACCCATTCCAGTTCATTTTAGTTTGCTGATTTTAAAATGTCCATGTTTACTCTTGCCATCTCCTGTTTGACCACTTCCAATTTGCCTTGATTCATGGACCTAACATTCCAGATTCCTTTGCAATATTGTTCTTTACAGCATCGGACTTTACTTCCATCACCAGTCATATCCACAACTGGGTGGATGTTTTTGTTTTTGCTTTGGCTCTGTCTCTTCATTGTTTCTGGAGTTATTTCTCCACTCTTCTCCAGTAGCATATTGGCCACCTACTGACCAAAATATTATCAAAAATATTATCCAGAGACAAAGACGTACTGAGACATATTCAGACAGACACAACACAAGATCTAGCTTTATTTTCTAAGCTTAGTCATGAATTAGATACTACAATATAAAACTTACTAATTTATAAATAACATTTGGAATTAATAAAAATTTTAGTGGCTTTTTCCCATTTTTCCTCAATCTCAAGTGTTAGATATCGTCCAGATTAGTGCTCCTGAGAGCTCTGGTCTCACATCACAGGAAAAGAAAATCAAGTTCTAACAAAACAGTGACAAGTCTAAACCAAACAGTGGCCAGATAAAGCAGATTGCTTACCACAAATTACAACACAGAACCCAGAGTATAAAATACATACACAGACCTGGCAGTCCTTATCAGACATTCCCTTAAATACAAGATTACAGTCTCTCAGAAAACCTATAGAGAGACAGAACTTCAGATGCAAGTACTAACAGAGTAAATGAAAATATCTCAGGTCTTCAAAGATTTCAAAGGGAGCAAAGGTTGAAAGAAGAGGTGGGCGGAGGCAGGAGAGGAGGTCAAAAGGGGTGGCCTTACAGACATTTCATGCCACCTGCAGACACCCAGGTGTTACGGGACTTTACCCTGGGCCTCCAGAGAAGAGAGGACTGGATCTTGGCCCTACCAGAAACCAGACCAGAACAGAACCAGAATTTGAGTTCTCTGCCAAGAGGAGGTGATCTGTCTCCAATTCTCAGTTCAGGCTGAGGCTCTTCGACTCGATTCCTGCATCCAGGACCGGGGAACTAGAAAAAAAAGGGGTAGGATAGGAAGGGTTAAGGAGAGGAAAGAGAGAGGGAAGGGGTGAGAGGTCAATAAAGTCTCTTGTTCCTTACCCAGTTGGAGCATTCTGGCCAGTTGTTTGTGTCAGGAGGAGGCCAGTGACGAAAGAGTCCCAATTACGACCACTGGGTCTGGTGCATCGGTGGGCAAGGTGATCCCTGAGTACTCTGAGTGGTCAGGATGTCAGTTGCAGTGAAGAAGAGTCCCCGCCAGAGTTGCCATTTTTTGCAGGAAGCAGGACACCTTCCAGGGCCCAAAACTGGGCTCTTGTCTAACACTTGGAAATAAATTGTCCAAAGAGACACATGTGCTGACAAAGCAAGAGATTTTATTGGGAAAGGGCACCTGGGTGGAGAGCAGCAGGGTAAGGGAACCCAGGAGAACAGCTCTGCCAAGTGGCTCACAGTGTCCAGTTTTATGGTGATGGAATTAGTTTATGGGTTGTCTTTAGCCAATCATTCTGGCTCAGAGTCCTTCCTGGTGGTGCATACCTTGTTCAGCCAAGATGGATGCCAGCGAGAAGGATTCTGGGAGTTGGTTGGACATGTGGTGTCTCCTTTTGACTTTTCCCGAACTCTTCCGGTTGGCGGTGGCTTATTAGCTCCATGTTCCTTATCAGGACTTCCTGTTCTAAAACAGCTCATGCAAATGGTTACTATGGTGCCTGGCCAGGGTGGGTGGTTTCAGTCAGTGTGCTTCCCCTAACAGGTATAAATGCATCTGTTTGAATACTTGTTTTCAATCCTTTTTAGTATATATGGGATAGAAATGCTGGGTCATATGTTTTATATTTAACTTTTATATTTTAAAAGTTAAATTTTGTATTTAACTTTTTAAAGACCCCAAAAATTGTTTTCCACGGGAGCTGAACCACGTTATACTTCTACTAGCATGTGCAGGAGAGTTCTAATTTTTCCACATCCTTGCCAAACATTTATTATTATCTCTTTTTTGAATTATAGCCATACTCATGAGTGTGAAGAATGCTTCATTGGGGTTTTGCTTTGCATTTTCCTGATGACTAGTGATATTAATCATCATTTGACATGCCTGTTGGCCATTTGTATATCTTCTGTGGAGAAATGTATATCAAATTCTTTGCCCATATTTTAACTGAGTTGTTTGTCTTTCTGCTTTTGAACCATAGGAGTTCTTTTCATATTATGAATGCTAAATCCGTATTCGGTATATGAATCACAAATAATTTCTCCCATTGTGTGGTTGTCTTTTTACTTTCTGACTAATGGCTTTGATACACAAAAGTTTTTAATCTTGATAAAGGTCAATCCACTTTTTCTTTCTTTTAAAAGAAAAGCTCATGCTTTTGGTGTCCTTTCTAGAATTCCACTGACAAATTCAAGATTATGACAGTTTGTGGCTGTGAACAAGGAGAGGAGGCTTTGTTGTCATCACCTCTACCTTAGCCTTTCTTTCTACTTACACTGAGTCCAAAGATCAGCCAGAGGGGAAGCGTAGGGCATTGTTAGAATTTTTTTCTGTGCATGTTTCCTGTTCTGAGCATCTGTGTGGCTCTTTAAATTCCTCAGTATATGCTATTCATGGTTACTTTGGAATGCCCTAATTTCCTGAATAACCCCTCTCCCAAGCCTTTCCTCCCAGGCTTTCAGTGTCAGTGTTCTGTTGTATGCTTCTGTCTCAATGCTTTGACCCTAGTTACTGGGTGTGTTTTGTCCCCCTTACATTTTCAAGGAATGTCTATTGCATTTCTGCCATGAATGAGTTCTGACAGGTGAAACAAAGACAAGAGCCTGTATCACTATATTAGGTAGGCCACAGACAGGATAGGACAGATGTTACAAAAAGATCTGTTCCTCTTCCTCCAGAACAAAGACCAGAGTCCCACATTGAGAATATAGGCTACCCTCCTTGAGACCATCACTGATATTGGAAAGGGATGGAGAAAGGGCACATTAAAATGCCACAAAAATTTCAAAGCAGTCTTTTTCTTCATCCAGCACATGGGTTTTTTGTTTGTTTGTTTTTTGGTTTGGGTTTTTTTTTTTTTCCATTTATGTGAAGGGATGAATGTATGGAGCTGCCAAACCTGCCATTTTCATAAGCACTCATCTGCTTCTATTTCTTTAGTTAGACAAGAGTAATGTCATTGGCTGGAAAAAGAAGTTGCTGAGATGAAGTTTTGGAGGTTTGGGGCCAAGGTATTAAGTATGAAGTGGAATCATGAATAATGATGGAATTAATGTAATGGAAAATAGTGTAATTGTCTAAAATCTTTAAGGCCCTATTAGGTTCACTGTTACATGTTTAGAGTGAAACCAGTTAGTATGATAGCATATTGTTTTTTAAGTACAGATATCATGCATAGTATAGACAGAGAAATAAATATGAACTAGGGTTTGAGTTTTGAAAAAAAGTGAGACAAGGAATTTATTTTTACATACACAGAAGCAGGTAACTATAATAAAAGATTAATCTTGGAATTTAAGTTGGGCAAGGAAAAAAGTGAATATATGAATGAAAATGTTGAGGATCAATCAATTTTATATTCCAGTTGAGTCCCAGTATTTTTGGATTCAGGCAGTCTTAAAAAAGAAAGACAATCATTAAGAGAGAAAAATTGGGGAATATTGGAATATAGTTGGATAGGGTGATATTTGAAACAGAGATTACAAAGCTAAAGGTATCATTCCTTTTTATTTGAGCAGTAGGTCATAGCCTCCAAACTGCTTTTATACATGATATTCCAACTTCATCATATATTACTCTTCCTCCCATCTGTCTACTATGCTTCAACCATATTGGCCAAATCATTGTTTTTGTTTTCTTTCTTGAATATACCTCATTCTTTTCTCTCATAAGGCCTTGACCTTATCTTCTCTTCAACACAGAGCACCCTCTGTTCAGACTGTTAAATGACTAACTCTAAAAAACAATCACAGACAAGCTTTCTCTAATCCAAGTCTTCTCCCCTCATTTCCCCTTGTTACACATGTGTGTGTATATAAATACACATACAAACTTTTTTCATGTCACTCTGTTCTACTTTATTTGAACCACATAATAATCAGTAGCTGGAGGCGTGTAATTTTAACTTAAAATTTTCTGTCTTTTTTCTTAATATACTTCTCTAAACAAAATGTTGGCCCTTGATTAATAAAAGTCCTATCAATTTTGAATTTTGTCTGCATAAGAAGTAGAACAGGTGGGAACGAAGAAACAAAATAATCCAAAAGTCTGAAAAAATATATACTCCTGACCATAGTGAATGGACATACTATTTCATCATATCCTTGACATAATTTTCCAATATTTATTTTTAAAATTGTGGCTACTTTCAGTTCAGTTCAGTTGCTCAGTCGTGTCTGACTCTTTGTGACCGCAGGAATCGCAGCACGCCAGGCCTCCCTGTTGCTGCTGCTGCTGCTGCTAAGTCACTCAGTCCTGTCTGACTCGGTGCTACCCCGTAGATGGCAGCCCACCAGGCTCACCCATCCCTGGGATTCTCCAGGCAGAACATTGGACAGGGTTGCCATTTCCTTCTCCAATGCATGAAACTGAAAAGTGAAAGTGAAGTCTCTCAGTCGTGTCCGACTCGTAGCGACCACATGGACTGCAGCCTACCAGGCTCCTCTGTCCATGGGAGTTTCCAGGCAAGAGTACTGGAGTAGGGTGCCATCGTCTTCTCCGCCAGGCCTCCCTGTCCATCACCAACTCCCGGAGTTCACTCAAACTCAAGTCCATGGAGTCGGTGATGCCATCCAGCCATCTCATTCTCTGTCGTCCCTTTCTCCTCCTTCCCCCAATCCCTCCCAGCATCAGAGCCTTTTCCAATGAGTCAACTCTTTGCATGAGGTGGCCAAAGTACTGGAGTTTCAGCTTCAGCATCAGTCCTTCTAATGAATATTCAGGACTGATCTCCTCTAGGATGGACTGGTTGGATCTCCTTGCAGTCCAAGGGACTCTCAAGAGTCTTTTCCAACACCACAGTTCAAAAGCATAGATTCTTCTATGCTCAGCTTTCTTCACAGTCCAACTCTCACATTTGTACATGACTACTGGAAAAACCATAGCCTTGACTAGATGGACCTTTGCTGACCAAGTAATGTCTCTGCTTTTGAATATGCTATCTAGGTTGGTTATAACTTTCCTTCCAAGGAGTAAGCGTCTTTACATAGTAAATGCTATCCTGTTGTTTATACATTTGCTTTTTTATGTTTGCAAAAATGTGAACCATCACCAAAAATACATTGTAATCTGAACTACCTGATATATTCTTCCATATATGCATGTTTATTTTATTTCCTGCAGTCAGTGAGTAGTTAAGCTTATTATATGATTCTCCTAAAAATGTTATTTTACTTGTAGAATTGCCATCTTTCAAATGGGCTGTAAGTTATGTAATTGAGCTAATACCTGGGATACATTTGAAGCTTCCCCCCACCCCCCCATCCCCCACCCTTAAAGTATTATGCATCTGGTACTACTCTTGCCTGGAAAATCCCATGGGCAGAGGAGCCCGGTAGGCTACAGTCTATAGGGTCGCTGAGAGTCGGACACGACTGAGCGACTTCACTATCACTTTTCACTTTCATGCATTGCAGAAGCAACATGTTCTTGCCTGGAGAATCCCAGGGACAGGGGAGCCTGGTGGTCTGCCATCTATGGGATTGCACAGAGTCGGACACGACTGAAGCGACTTAGCAGCAGCAGCAGCAGAATTCATAAACTTCCTTTTCTCTAAAGATAAGAAACCATTTATTATTTCTGAATAACATCTTGCTTATTGCCTTTTGATCCATTTGTTTTAGAAAAGAGAGAGAGTCTTTTATAGTCATTATTCACAGGGATAGACGACTTTGAAAGTAGGTTTTTATTGCTCACTTAAACTTAATGGATTCTAGCACATACAATGAAATAGAGTTTACACTGTGTCATTTACATTGACATTAAATTAGTAAGATTCACAGGACTATCCTCCGATGGTTCGCTTGCCAATATAAAATATGATCTTTGGATTACATCTGGGCCATTACTGATTATGCCTAGATGAAAACTCAGACTTTCAAATTAATAAAATCTCATGGTCTGGACATTACTGTCTTATGTCAAACTGACAATTAGGGCTATGAAGTGCCTTACATTTCGTTCAGATCTGGTAAATGTTTGGTTGGATTTTCTACTACTCAGAGTTATTTTAGTTATTTTCTGATTCAGACTCTTATTTGCTAGAATTTGAGTCAGGTGACTTTAAGATAATTATCTATATTTGTACAATAAACCCCCAATTAAAATATATCTATTTTGTCAATATAGAAATCACTTTACAATACTACTATAATTATCAATACCAGTCTGTAACTGCATAATTTAAGATTAAGTATGTGTTTGTTCAGTAAAGTGCACAGAATCACAAAATTTTGGAACTAACTAGAAGACTATTTGGGGGAAGATCTCTAGAAACATATGAAGTGCATAAAGTGATAGATCATTGTAAAGCAATTCAATTTATCATCATATCATCGAACTTATTTCACAGATTTGTTGAACATATTTGAAAGATAACCTTAAACTGTAGCTTATGTTTTAGTTCTTTGTATACAATTTTTTTTTCTGTACATTGACTATTATAGACATAAACTATTTAAGGAAGAAATGTGGCTCAATATTTTTATTTTTAATTGTTCATGAGGCTACATAAAGAATGACAATGATAGATTTTTCATGAATCACTGATAGTGAAAGGTTGTTATTGAATCACGTGAATACACCGGGATTCTTGGCCCCCGGAGGAGAAGAATTCAATCCGGGGCCAGAGACAAGGCTTGATCGCTCAGAGCTTTTGTGTTATAAAGTTTTATTAAAGCATAAAGGAGATAGAGAAAGCTTCTGACATAGGCATCAGAAGAGGGCAGAAAGAGTACCCGCTTGCTAGTGTTAACAATGAGGTTATATAATCCAAAGAATGTCTGGAGGTTGTAAAGACCTCATCAGACCTACTCCCATAATTTACATTTTAAGGTAACACTGTCCTCAGGCAAGATACATCCTTGTAAAGACCAGGTCTACTCCCATAATTTACATTTCAAGATAACAGAAGGTTTAATCCAAAGACTGTCCTTAAGTAGGATACATTATTGTTATATAATCCTAAGGAATGTGGAGAAATAAAAAAAAGTTTGTCCTTTTTTCCTCCTTGAGAATTCCAGATCCCTCTCTCCTTGGGGACCCCTAGACTCCTTATCAACCTGCCTAGGAAATGACTCTCTCAATAGGAGTCTACACAAGATACAAAACTGAAGGTGAATAAACCACACATTTCAAATGTGTCAATGGATTGATAAAAGGGTTAATACATAGCACATTCAAAAATAATCAAAATTTAATAAAACCATAGGCATTGAGCTGTCACTATTAATATGAAAATAGATTTGCTCTTTTTCAGAATTCATTCTAGTAAGAGAGAAAGGAACATAAATGTATAATTAAAACGCAGTGTTAGATTTTTGGTACAGATCTGCCCATGTGAAAGTTTTACTCAATCTCCTGAAATCACATGCAGTGATAGCAAAAGTGTTATGTTTTAAAACTAATCTGAGGAAAATAAAGGGAAGCACTATGGGATGAACAAGCCAGGCTTCAGCAATATGTGAACTGTGAACTTCCTGATGTTCAAGCTGGTTTTAGAAAAGGCAGAGGAACCAGAGATCAACATCCGCTGGATCATGGAAAACGCAAGAGAGTTCCAGAAAAGCATCTATTTCTGTTTTATTGACTATGCCAAAGCCTTTGACTGTGTGGATCACAATAAACTGTGGAAAATTCTGAAAGAGATGGGAATATCAGACCACCTGACCTGCCTCTTGAGAAATTTGTATGCAGGTCAGGAGCAACAGTTAGAACTGGACATGGAACAACAGACTGGTTCCAAATAGGAAAAGGAGTTCGTCAAGGCTGTATATTGTCACCCTGTTTATTTAACTTATATGCAGAGTACATCATGAGAAACACTGGACTGGAGGAAGCACAAGCTGCAATCAAGATTGCTGGGAGAAATATCAAGAACCTCAGATATGCAGATGACACCACCCTTATGGCAAAAAGTGAAGAGGAACTCAAAAGCCTCTTGATGAAAGTGAAAGTGGAGAGTGAAAAAGTTGGCTTAAAGTTCAACATTCAGAAAACGAAGATCATGGCATCCGGTCCTATCACTTCATGGGAAATAGATGGGGAAACAGTGGAAACAGTGTCAGACTTTATTTTTCTGGGCTCCAAAATCACTGCAGATGGTGACTGCAGCCATTAAATTAAAAGACAGTTACTCTTTGGAAGGAAAGTTATGACCAACCTAGATAGCATATTCAAAAGCCGAGACATTACTTTGCCAACAAAGGTCCATCTAGTCAAGGCTATGGTTTTTCCAGTGGTCATGTATGGATGTGAGAGTTGGACTGTGAGGAAGGCTGAGTGCCGAAGAATTGATGCTTTTGAACTGTGGTGTTGGAGAGGACTCTTGAGAGTCCCTTGGACTGCAAGGAGATCCAACCAGTCCATTCTGAAGGAGATCAGCCCTGGGATTTATTTGGAAGGAATGATGCTGAAGCTGAAACTCCAGTACTTTGGCCACCTCATGCGAAGAGTTGACTCATTGGAAAAGACTCTGATGCTGGGAGGGATTGGGGGCAAGAGGAGAAGGGGATGCCAGAGGATGAGATGGCTGGATGGCATCACTGACTAGATGGCCGTGAGTCTGAGTGAACTCCGGGAGTTGGTGATGGACAGAGAGGCCTGGCGTGCTGCGATTCATGGGGTCGCAAAGAGTCAGATACGACTGAGCGACTGATCTGATCTGATATGATGGGATGAACTATAGGTACACACTTGGGGGAAGATAAAGAAAAGCAATTTGATTCTATAACAAACTTAAAGATGTAATTCACATGTTACTCTTATGCAAATATTATCCATCCAACTTATATATCTTTATATGTTAATTGCTAGTATTTTAATTGCACCAATAAATCTTTCAATAAAACCCACTATTTTTCCAAATACCCAAACCAAATTTTCTGAATACCCATACCAAATATTCTCTTATAAGATTTCCTAGAGATCTCCTTCTATTTCTCCTACCCCACCCAGGAGCAGTGGTTCCTTAGGTCTAATCCAAAAGCAAAAACAGTGTAAATATAATCTAAAAAAATAAGATAATATAGAGAACTAAGATAAATGAATAAATACTGTATTAATATCCTAGAGAATTAAGAATATACTGTGTTGCATCTATGAAATAAGAATGTAATACTTTTGGGGAATGATAAATTATAATAAAGAACTCATAAATTATATATATATGTAATATGTGATTTTATATATATATATATATATAATGTGATTATATATATATATATATAATTGACTAACAGAGATATAAATAGATGATTTGTAAGAAAAAAACATCTTATAGAAAATTGAACAAAACCCAAAGATGTGAAAATGTGATAGAGAAAAATAAATGGCAGGGAGAGCATCAATTCCCAAAGTAAATACCAAATAGAATTTAGCAATATAGAGAGGAAATGGGAGGGGGAGATTAGCATAAATATATTATAAAAGAAATTTCTAGAAATGAAAAGGCTTACAAAATTTTCACTCGGTGAAGACATATATCTCAATGCAGTGTAGAAAAATTTCAAAACTTTAAAAATCAAAGATAAGAGAGCATACTAAAAACTTCCAGCAGGGAAAAGAAACAGACTAGGTACAAACAAGAATGAAATCATCATCATCAGACTCATTCACAAGAATAGCTAGTAGGAAGTAAGGCCATCTAAGTGAAAGTGGAAGTCGTTCAGTCATGTCTGACTCTTTGCAACCCCATGGACTTTATAGGCCATGGAATTCTCTAGTCCAGAATACTGGAGTGGGTAGCTTTTCCCTTCCCCAAAGGCCATCTAAAGACCTGAGGAAATTGCTTCATTGTTGTATTTACAGACAAGCTGGAAAAATAATCTTGCATAAGAAACAAATAAATATATTTCATATAATCCAAACTCTAAAATTTTAGCTTCTTTATGTCCTTTTTAAAAGTCACTGGAGCACACATACCAACAAAATTTTTAAATTAAATAACTTAGGGCTATAAAGCCATAACATTTAGAAAATATCAATATTCTATGAATCTGCCTAGTTGAAAAATAACTTCCTATTTCAGCACAGTGTTTTTGTGGAGGCTTAAAATAAATCATCAGTTCAGATTATAAAATGGAAACAAAGGACATTCACAAATGAAATCTGATATGTATCACACATAAATGGAATGATTAATTCCTTTGAAAAACATGAGAATATGGTAAAGAGAAGTAGTGTAGTGAATAGAGGAAGATTCATTCAGCTATGACTATGATAATATTCTGTTCGAATTATATGCTGCTGCTGCTAAGTTGCTTCAGTCATGTCTGACTCCGTGCGACCCCATAGACGGCAGACCACTAGGCTCCTCTGTCCCTGGGATTCTCCAGGCAAGAATACTGGAGTGGGTTGCCATTTCCTTCTCCAATGCATGAAAGTGAAAAGTTAAAGTGAAGTCGTTCAGTCATGTCCGACTCTTCGAGACCCCAGGGACTGGAGCCTACCAGGCTCCTCCGTCCATGGGATTTTCCAGGCATGAGTACTGGAGTGGGGTGCCATTGCCTTCTCCGTTGAATTATGTAAGTTCCTAATATTCTCTCTATAGTGAAGGAAATGTAAAATAGTATACTTACCTTAATGTTCATTGAAAAATATGTTGAGTTATCAATTTATGTATACAAATTAGGAAAACTAACAATGGCTAAAAAATGAATAAAAATTTAGTCAACATAGGCAAAATACTAGTTGCAGGTGCAATTCAGAAGTTGAGGGATACAGCTGATTAAGGAGGGGATACAGTTGATTAAGCGGGATGTAGAAGACATTTAGAAATACTAGTGTCCTCATCTCAAAAACTTAGAAGGTAAAAGATGTCTATAGTGGATAGAATAATCAACAATTCTAGCATGGTATTTGAATTTGCTGGAAAAATCAGAATAGTTTCCATCAAATTATCACTCTCTTTCATCCTCAAAAGTGTACATATTTAAACAGTAATGTGATACATTAATTGTTAGTTAATTGAGATAGAGGAATAGATGGAATAGTATGATGTAAATGTTATTAGTGATCACAAAAATTTAAATAACTACCAGAAAACTGAATATGAACATAAATATGAATATGAATGGAGATTATAAACAGTATAATTGGAATATGATACTTTATATTTATTATGAAAATATAACTTTTGCTATGTATTTTGATATTTTGCTATTTTTCCTATTCACTTTGTAGTGAGTATAATTTTTAGTTTAATTTTAACACAGTGTATTATGGTGATTGTCAAGGATATAGAACTCTCAGTCACTATAGTTAGAAATGTAAAATTATATAGCCAATTTTGGAAAACTCTTGGCTAGTTTCTATTAAAGTGGAATATAATCATGCCTTATTTCCAAGAAATCCTATGCTTGTATATGGAACACAGCTGAAAACTTATGAGACATGGACAGAAATATTTATGGGAAAATGTTTATAATAGTCCAAAACATTTAACAATCAAACTCCATTGACTTCAGAATAGAAAATAAATTGGGACTTATCCATTTTATCACTAATCATAGAGTAAGAGGAAGACCAAGTTAAATCTGTAGTTAACAGTATGGATAAATATCAAAAGCATAATGTCAAATGAAAGAAACTAGACACAGAATACTACATAGTTTATCATCTCATTTCATAGTTCAGTTAGGCAAAACTAATATGTAGGGCAAGGATATGGTTCCTTTCAGGCAGAAGGTAATAATGACTGAAAAGGGACACAAAAGTTGCTCTTTCAATGCTGATAATATTGTGTTTCTTTATTTGGATAGAATTTATATGGGTATTTTCATGATTTGATAATGATCATTTTCATACTTTTTTGTATATGTTAAAAGCCAATAAAATATTTACTTTAAAATGTCAACGTCATAGTAATTTAATAATGTACTAATTTATACATAGAGAGATGAGCAAAATTTTGAGATGGAATAATGAATAACTGCCTACAAGTATGTTTGAGTGAATAAGTACAAGTGTTCCAGGAGGATAAGAGAGGGAGGGATGAAAATCTAAGCAGAGGGAATCACATTCAAGGAGATATCATTGAGAAAAAATGACTTAAAAAAAATTTCCCACTTTTATTTTTTATTAAAGTACAGTTGATGTACAATATGTATGCAATTTTATGCAAGTGATACAATATGTATGCAAGTGATTCTCAATTTTTAAAAATTATACTCTTTTTATAGTTATCACAAAATATTGGTTATAGTCCCTGTGTTGTACAATATGTCCTTGTAGTTTACTTTATACCTAGTAGTATGTACATCTTAATTCTCTACCCTTATTTTGCCCCTCTCCCTCCCTTTTCCCCACTAATAACTACTGGTATGTTCTATCTGTGAGTCTACTTTTTTTTGTTGTTATATTCACTAGTTGGTTATATTTTTTAGATTCCAATATATGTGATACCATACTTATATGATTTGTCTTTCTCTGTCTGACATTTTACTTAGCATAATGTCCTCCGAGTCCATTCATGTTGGTGCAAATGGCAAAATTTCATTTTTTTATTGGCTGAGTAGTATTTCATTTTGTATATATATCACATCTTTACCCATAATCTGTTGATAGACAGTTGCTTCCATATCTTGACAATTGTAAATAGTGCCACTATCAACACTGGGATGCCTGTATCTTTTCACATTAGCAAATCATACCTGTCAGAATGGCTATAATCAAAAAGAATACAAATAATAAATGTTGGCAAGGGTGTGGAGAAAAGGGACCCCTCATACAGTCTTGATGGAAATGTAAATTAGTGCAGCCACTGTGGAAAACAGTATGGAAGTTTCTCAAAAAACTAAAAATATAAATACTGCATGAACCAATAGTTCCATTCCTGGGTATGTATCTAGGAGGAAACTACTTTTCAGTCCATCAAGGTATCAGTAGCTAAATTCTGATTATAAAACAGATGACCTGCAAAAAACTCTAAACACATCTTACTGGGAATCTTTCCAGAAAATATTTGATTACGATTTGATATGTTTTCTTTTTTAGCATCTTAGTTTTACTCTTGGGGATATAAAGATAAACCATATATTTAGGCCTTTAAAGTCTTCCACAGTTGACCATACCTAGTCTAAAATGTATTGCCATCAGATCAATTACTATTCTTCACTATTAGCCCTTCAATGGGTCAGAAGGCTGTGGGAAATGAAGTTGACAGTCTTGGCTCCATTTGTCACTGGTCTAATGAGGTGAATGATAGATTCTGAAAAAGACCAGTTGATTGATTTCTTGGCTAGCAGTTATAAGAACTCCTCATTGGAGAGTGTCACTCAGTTGCCCCCAAAATTTAGGTGATCTGAACTTCAATTTGAGCATGTATAAGTAATCTAGCCATGTGTTCTCTCAACCAATGTCTCTCTATTTCCTCTCTTCTTATGGAATACTATAATTATGAGGTATATATGTTTGTATTTCCTTTAAGGAAATACAACTTTTCCCTTTAGGGAAAAGTTTTCTCTTAGCTAAGTTTAATATGCATTACTTGTACAGGCAAAATAATCACTCAAGAGCATTTCTTCATAGATCATTTCTAAATTTTTAAATGTTAGAAAAAAAATCCTATGATGAGTCATGAGAACTAAATAATTGAAAAGGTGTAATGCCTACATTGGAGAAGGCAATGGTAACCCACTCCAGTACTCTTGCCTGGGAAATCCCATGGACGGAGCCTGGTACAGTCCATGGGGTCGCGAAGAGTCGTACTCGATTGAGTGACTTCACTTTCACTTTTCACTTTCATGAACTGGAGAAGAAAACAGCAACCCACTCCAGTATTGTTGCCTGGAGAATCCTAGGGATGGGAGCCTGGTGGGCTGCCGTCTATGGGGTCGCACAGAGTCGGACACAACTGACGTGACTTAGCAGCAGCAATGCCTACATTAGTAGTGTTTAATTTTATTTTGTTTCCTATGTAGTGTTGTGGTTGTATTCAGTCTGACATAGGGATTTGTTTATTTTTGTTTTGGGCTGCACTGGTTCTTCATTGCTGCGCTTGGGCTTTTTCCAGTAGAAGAGCAAGTGGGGGCTACTCTTGAGTTGTGGTGCTCAGGCTTCTGATTGTAATGGCTTCTCTTGTTGCAGAGCACCGGCTCTATGGCAAGAGGGTTCAGTTGTTGCGGGTATGGACATAATTGCCCTGTGGCATGTAGGATCTACCTGGACCAGGGATCTAACTCATGTGCCCTGCATTGGCAGGTGGATTCTTAACCACCAGGGAAGTCCTGACATTAGGATTCCAAAAAACAAAACAGAGTTTAGTGAGCATTTCTTATGTAGCTCATGTGTTACATAAGATTTTTGTTGTTGTTGTTTACACCACAGGGTATGCAAGATCTTAGTTCTCTCACAAGGGATCAACCCATGTCCCCTGCAGTGGAAGCACCACTGGACTTTCAGGAAATACTAAGATTTTAAAAATGTAAACCCATCTGACCAATGCCTTCCTTCTTGTGATTAAATCTGGTAACCATGAACTCTTTTAGGTTCATGTTTCAACAATAACAAAATTACTTTTTGTGTAATTTCTTATCTTTTAAATAGACTACCCCCATTTATCAACTATTTCCTGATTCCAAATAGCTAACACTTGCCATGGGAGAAGGGAGATCCAGATGCATTAACTCAAGGAATGGATACTTGTATTTTGTTGGCCTGTTTCTTGTATATCTACTTCCTTGTTACTGAGAGAATGGAATCATTTGTTTTTTTCCAATACCATCTCATCTCAAATCACGCAGTTTCACTTTTGTTGGAACCAATTCTTCCCCAAGATTCAGTAGTCCTTTGGTAACTTCTCCTAGAAGTTTTAATGAGGTTTGACCTTCTCTTTTTATTTTCTGTACTAAAGTATTCTGTAGTGCTGCCCAAGTCAGTTTAATAACAGGTGAGTTTCACCCCAAGGCTGATTGTATTTCAGCAGAGGTTGAAATGATCTCTGTATGTCAGGTTGTTAAATCTGTAAAAAGCTATGTGATCTTTCAAAATGAAAGTCAGTACATCAAGGCGATACAGTTCTCCTTTTTCTTTTTATGGACCTCTTTATATTTTGTGCTGGACAGTTCTGAAATACCAAAAATGACTGCTTTTTCTCCCCACTCATTCATGGCCATCAAATATGCAAATACAAAAATTGTCAAAGTAAAACATTCTTGTCTTAAGCTTTGCAACAACCTTTCCAAGGAACTTCATAATTTAGTACCTTAATATGAACCTATGGGGAATTATTAATCTGCAGTTTCACTGCTTTAAAACATATTCACAGTTAGCAATGTTCTGGAGGACTCATGCTGATTTGTTTCTTCAACATCCACTACAATTCAAAATGCTTGTATTATATGTTAGTAGATATATTATCTAAATTGTTTTCCTAAATCTGCATCATTTCAGACTTCTTTACCTTCCTCACTTCAGTTCAGTTCAGTCACTCAGTAGTGTCTCTTTGTGACCCCATGAACTGCAGCACACCACGCCTCCCTGTCCATCACCAACTCCCAGAGTGCACCCAAACCCACATCCATCCAATCGGTGATGCTATCCAATCATCTCATCCTCTGTCATCCCCTTCTTCTCCTGCCTTCATTCTTTCGCAGCACCAGGGTTTTTTCAAATAGGTCAGCTCTTCACATCAGGTGGCCAAAGTATTGGAGTTTCAGCTTCAACATCAGTCCTTCCAATGAACACCCAGGACTGGTCTCCTTTAGGATGGACTGGTTGGATTTCCTAGCAGTCCAAGGGACTCTCAAGAGTCTTCTCCAACACCACAGTTCAAAAGCATCAATTCTTCAGCACTCAGCTTTCTTTATGGTCTCACATCTATACATGACCATTCGAAAAACCATAGACTTGACTAGATAGACCTTTTTTGGCAAAGTAATGTCTCTGCTTTTCAATATGCTATCTAGGTTGGTCATAACTTTCCTTCCAAGGAGTAAGCAGCTTTTAATTTCACGGCAGCAGTCACCATCTGCAGTGATTTTGGAGCCCAGAGAAATAAAGTCAGCCACTGTTTCCACATCTATTTGCCATGAAGTGATGGGACCAGATGCCATGATCTTCGTTTTCTGAATGTTGAGCTTTAAGCCAACTTTTTCACTCTCCTCTTTCACTTCCATCAAGAGGCTCTTTAGTTCTTCTTCACTTTCTGCCATAAGGGTGGTGTCATCTGCCTATCTGAGGTTATTGATATTTCTCCCAGCAATCTTGATTCTAGCTTGTGCTTCCTCCAGCCCAGCGTTTCTCTGCATATAAGTTAAATAAGCAGGGTGACAATATACAGCCTTGACGTACTCCTTTTCCTATTTAGAACCAGTCTGTCATTCCATGTCAAGTTCTAACTGTTGTTTCCTGACCTGCAAACAGATTTCTCAAGAGGAAGGTCGGGTGGTCCGGTATGCCCATCTCTTTCAGAATTTTCCACAGTTTATTGTGATCCACACAGTCAAAGGCTTTGGCATAGTCAATAAAGCAGAAATAGATGTTATTCTGGAACTCTCTTGCTTTTTCCATGATCCAGCAGATGTTGGCAATTTGATCTCTGCTTCCTCTGCCTTTTCTAAAACCAGCTTCAACATCTGGAAGTTCACGGTTCACGTATTGCTGAAGCCTGGCCTGGAGAATTTTGAGCATTACTTTTCTAGTGTGTGAGATGAGTGCAACTGTGCAGTAGTTTGAGCATTCTTTGGCATTGTCTTTCTTTGGGATTGGAATGAAAACTGACATTTTCCAGTCCTGTGGCCACTGCTGAGTTTTCTAAATTTGCTGGCATACTGAGTGCAGCACTTTCACAGCATCATCTTTCAGGATTTGAAAAAGCTCAACTGGAATTCCATCACCTCTACTAGCTTTTTTGTAGTGATGCTTTCTAAGGCCCACTTGACTTCACATTCCAGGTCTGGCTCTACGTGAGTGATCACACCATCGTGAGTATCTTGGTCGTGAAGATCTTTTCTGTACAGTTCTTCTGTGTATTCTTGCCACCTCTTCTTAATATCTTCTTCTTCTGTTAGGTCCATACCATTTCTTTCCTTTATCGAGTCCATCTTTGCATGAAATGTTCCCTTAGTATCTCTAATTTTCTTGAAGAGACCTCTAGTCTTTCCCATTCTGTTGTTTTCCTCTATTTCTTTGCATTGATCATGGAGGAAGGCTTTCTTATCTCTTCTTGCTATTCTTTTCAACTCTGCATTCAGATGCTTATATCTATCCTTTTCTCCTTTGCTTTTTGCTTCTCTTCTTTTCACAGCTATTTGTAAGGCCTCCTCAGACAGCCATTTTACTTTTATGCATTTCTTTTTCTTGGGTGTGGTTTTGATTCCTGTCTCCTGTACAATGTCACAAACCTCCATCCACAGTTTATTAGGCACTCTATCAGATCTAGTCCCTTTAATCTATTTCTCATTTCCACTGTAAAGTCATAAGGGATTTGATTTAGGTCATACCTGAATGGTCTAGTAGTTTTCTCCACTTTCTCCAATTTCAGTCTAAATTTGGCAATACGGAGTTCATGATCTGAGCCACAGTCAGCTTCTGGTCTAGTTTTTGCTGACTGTATAGAGCTTCTCCATCTTTGGCTGCAAAGAATATAATCAATCTGATTTTGGTGTTGACCATCTGGTGATGTCCATATGTACAGTCTTCTCTTGTGTTGTTTCAAGAGGGATTTTGCTATGACCAGTGCATTCTCTTGGCAGAACTCTGTTAGCCTTTGCCCTGCTTCATTCTGTATTCCAAGGCCAAATTTGCCTGTTACTCCAGGTGTTTCTTCACTTCCTAGTTTTGCATTCCAGTCCCCTATTATGAAAAGGACATCTTTTTTGGGTTTTAGTTCTAGAAGGTCTTGTAGATGTTCATAGAACTATTCAACTTCAGCTTCTTCAGCATTACTGGTTGGGGCATAGACTTGGATTACCATGATATTGAATGGTTTGCCTTGGAAATGAACAGAGATCATTCTGTTGTTTTTGAGATTGCATCCAAGTACTGCATTTTGGACTCTTCTGTTGACCATGATGGCCACTCCATTTCTTCTAAGGGATTCCTGCCCACAGTAGTAGATATAATGACCATCTGAGTTAAATTCACCCATTCCAGTCCATCTTAGTTCACTGGTTCCTAGAATGTTGATGTTCACTCTTGCCATTCATGTTTCACCACTTCCGATTTGCCTTGATTCATGGACCTAACATTCCATGTTCCTATGCAATATTGCTCTTTACAGCATGGAACTTTGCTTCTATCACCAGTCCCATTTACAACTTGGTGGTGTTTTTGCTTTGGCTGCATCTCTTCATTCCTTCTGGAGTTTTTTTCTCCACTGATTTCTCCAGTAGCATATTGGGTGCCTAACGACCTAGGGAGTTCATCTTTCAATGTCCTATCTCTTTGCCTTTTCATATTGTTTATGGCGTTCTCAAGGCAGGAATACTGAAGTGGTTTGCCATTCTCTTCTCCAGTGGACCACACTCTGTCAGACCTCTCCACCATGACCCGTCTTCTTGGGTGGCCCCACTCTGGCATGGCTTAGTTTCATTTAGTTAGACAAGGCTGGGGTTCATGTTATCCGATTGGCTAGTTGGCTGTGATTGTAGTTTCAGTCTGTCTGCCCTCTGATCCCCTCTCTCAGTGCCTACCGTCTTATTTGGGTTTCACTTACCTTGGACCTGCGGTCTCTCTTCACGGCTTCTCCAGCAAAGTTCAGCCGCTGCTCCTTACCTGGGAGGTGGGGTAACTGCTCTCGGCCACAGCCCCTGACCTCAGGCACAGGGTAGCTCCTCTCAGCCGCTGCCCCAGACTTCGGGCACGAGGTAGCTTCTCTGGGCCATTGCGCCTGACCTCGGGGGCGGGGTAGCTCCTCTTCGCTGCGCTGGTACAAAATAAAAAGACTCAGTTCAAACATATTCCCCTAATATTGTCATCAGAATAATTTATTGAAGAGGGGACTTCTCAACCAAAACTGAATTTTAGATATGTTGGATAACTTCTTTCAAATTATATACATATTCATTAATTCTCTCTTAAGAGATTCTGATTTGGTAGGTGAGATAAGGTCAGTCTAGTCAAAGCTATGGTTTTTCTAGTAGTCATGTATTGATGTGAGAGTTGGACCATAATGAAAGCTGAGCACCAAAGAATTGATGCTTTTGAACTGGGTGTTGAAGACTCTTGAGAGTCCCTTAGACAGCAAGGAGATCCAACCAGTCAATCCTAAAGGAAATCAGTCCTGAATATTCATTGGAAGGACTGATGCTGAAGCTGAAACTCCAATACTTTGACCACCTGATGTGAAGAACTGACTCATTTGAAAAGACCCTGATTCTGGGAAAGATTAAAGGTTGGAGGAGAAGGGGACAACAGAGGATGAGATGGTTGGAGGGCATCACCAACTCAATGGACATGAGTTAGAGCAAGCTTTGGGAGTTGGTGATGGAAAGGGAAGCCTGGCATGCTGCAGCCCATGGGGTAGCAAAGAGTCAGATATGACTGAGTGACTGAACTGAACTGATATCTTTATTCTAACATGCACCTGAGGCTGTGAAACAAAAACCACAATATGATTCTGATCGTATCACTCACTGCTTATGGTTAACTTTAACAGTGGCCACAAATCTTTACAGCTCTCTCTTCAACAAGTGTGTCCCTCTTTGCACCCCTGGAGCCATGGTTTATCTGTCACTGGGACTTTTTCTGATCAAGAGATGAGAGTGGGCCAATATAATATGCTTCAGCATCAGTCCTTCCAATGAATATTTAGGACTGATTTCCTTTAGGATTAACTGGTTGGATCTCCTTGCTTTCTAAGGGACTCTCAAGGGTCTTATCCAACACCACAGTTCAAAAGCATATATATATATATATATATATATATATATATATATATATCATATACAGTGATAAAAGTCTAAGTTCTTTAATATAAAATGAAAACTACCTATTATTTGCCTTCTGAGATTTAAAACTCTATTGTGCAATATTGCCTAATGTTTCAGTTCAGTTCTATTGCTCAATCATGTCTGACTCTTTGCGAGACCATGGACTGCAGCACGCCAGGCCTCCCTGTCCATCACCAGCTCCCAGAGTTTACCCAAAATCATGTCCATTGAGTTGGTGATGCCATCCAACCATCTCATCCTCTGTCATCCCCTTCTCCTCCCGCCTTCAATCCTTCCTAGCATCAGGGTCTTTTCCAATGAGTCAGCTCTTTTCATCAGGTGGCCAAAGTATTGGAGTTTTAGCTTCAACATCAGTCCTTCCAATGAACACCCAGGACTGTTCTCCTTTAGGCTGGACTGGTTGGATCTCCTTGCTTGATATTTATTTCCTAGTAATATCATATGGCTTGTAATATAGCAAGATATTTATACCTTATGACATTTCCTTTAATTTTCCTTCTAATATTCAATAGCTGAATGTCACACATTCTTTAGACTCCTTGTTATTTCATCTGAAATGTCTTCCTTGAGACATAAAATGAGGTGATATACACTCCTTATCAGTTCTTACATATCACATTGGTCTATTTCCATGTTAACACGATGCATTATAATTATTTTTGAAGATTAGAATCTACAGTTAGATTGTAGTTCCTTAAGGACTGGGGCCATATATACTAATTCTTATGCCTGATACAAAGTTAATTATGATAAATATTTGTTAAATGACACTATTATGAAATTCTTAACCTGTAATCTAAACTGTGAAGACTTAAAATGGAAGAATACATTTATATTTATTGAGCTACTGCTACAATCCAGGAAGTATAATGAGAGCTTCTCATGATACCACATGTAGAATAAATATTCAAAGGGTTCTCTATATGCTACATGGCAGGACTGCTTATTTTCTGTTTTCCCTACACATTTCACATGCATGTAGACTATTATTTCTCACAGTGCTGCTGATTTATGGCTTAGTATGAATCTCATGGGTTAAAACATGTTAATGTATAATTGATTAACATATCAAGAGCAAAACATTTAATACTTCTCTATTATACTAGAGTCCTGGAGGGCTTAGCTCTCCCTGCTATTTGAGTCCCAGCAGACTTGATCAAGGACCTATATGCTATCCTCGAAAGGATGGTGGAACTTACCTTGAATTTGGAAAGGATGAACAAAAGACAAAGCCATCTATTAATTGTCATTCAACCACATGTAAAATTGAGAGCTATATTTTCTGTACATTTGTCACACACACCAATAGGTGAAACCATGGTTAAAGCTGAAAGTGCCAATTAGAAATCTAGGATGCTGATCAGGCAACAAGCTCATTTGTGAGTGTGACCTGGCCTGACCACAGCAGGCAGACATGTCCTGACAATTGTCCTTGAGTATAGGCTCTGCCAAAGAATGCTCAAACTACTGCACAATTGCACTCATCTCACACGCTAGTAAAGTAATGCTCAAAATTCTCCAAGCCAGGCTTCAGCAATATGTGAACCATGAAATTCCTGATGTTCAAGCTGGTTTTAGAAAAGGCAGAGGAACCAGAGATCAAATTGCCAACATCTGCTGGATCATAGAAAAAGCAAGAGAGTTCCAGAAAAACATCTATTTCTGCTTTATTGACTATGCCAAAGCCTTTGACTGTGTGGATCACAATAAACTGTGGAAAATTCTGAAAGAGATGGGAATACCAGACGACCTGATCTGCCTCTTGAGAAATTTGTATGCAGGTCAGGAAGCAACAGTTAGAACTGGACATGGAACAACAGACTGATTCCAAATAGGAAAAGGAGTACATCAAGGCTGTATATTGTCACCCTGTTTATTTAACTTATATGCAGAGTACATCATGAGAAACGCTGGACTGGAAAAAACACAAACTGGAATCAAGATTGCTGGGAGAAATATCAATAACCTCAGATAGGCAGATGACACCACCCTTATGGCAGAAAGTGAAGAGGAACTCAAAAGCCTCTTGATGAAAGTGGAGAGTGAAAAAGTTGGCTTAAAGCTCAACATTCAGAAAACAAAGATCATGGCATCTGGTCCCACCACTTCATGGGAAATAGATGGGAAAACAGTGGAAACAGTGTCAGACTTTATTTTTCTGGGCTCCAAAATCACTGCAGATGGTGACTGCAGCCATGAAATTAAAAGAAGCTTACTCCTTGGAAGGAAAGTTATGACTAACCTAGATAGCATATTCAAAAGCAGAGACATTACTTTGCCAACGAAGTTCATCTAGTCAAGGCTGTGGTTTTTCCTGTGGTCATGTATGGATGTGAGAGTTGGACTGTGAAGAAGGCTGAGTGCCAAAGAATTGATGCTTTTGAACTGTGGTGTTGGAGAAGACTCTTGAGAGTCCCTTGGACTTCGAGGAGATCCACCAGTCCATTCTGACGGAGATCAGCCCTGGGATTTCTTTGGAAGGAATGATGCTAAAGCTGAAACTCCAGTACTTTAGCCACCTCCTGCGAAGAGTTGACTCATTGGAAAAGACTCTGATGCTGGGAGGGATTGAGGGCAGGAGGAGAAGGGGACGACAGAGGATGAGATGGCTGGATGGCATCACTGACTCGATGGACGTGAGTCTGAGTGAATTCCAGGAGTTGGTGATGGACAGGGAGGCCTGGCGTGCTGCGATTCTTGGGGTCGCAAAGAGTCGGACACGACTGAGCGACTGATCTGATCTGATCTGATCTGAAAGGCTCTGAGCCAGGTTAGGCTGTGGCCTTCAGTAAACTAATCATGCCTGTTCCACCTGTAGTCTAGCCAAAGGATTTCAGCCATGATCTAGGAGGCAACAAATGACTGTTGGCTCCAGGTGTGGGACTATGAAGAGGGAGGTGGTAGAGGCCATCCTGGATCCATAATGTGAGACAGATCTTCCTATGCAGGTAGCTACTTCTCTGACCAACATTTGCCTAAATCCTACCTTATTAAACTCTTCTGATCCCAGAACCAACAACAAAAACAAAACCAAAACAGAACCTTCTGGCTTATTTTACTACTCCTGCTATTACTAATTCTAATGATAATAAATGATAAATCTGGAGTCAAAGCTTATCTAGATAGTTTGCTAGGGAAAAAGAAGCTCTCTGCTAGGGCTATTCCAGGCACATTTTTGTATATGACCAAGGTACATGAGAGTTAAAACATTTTAAAAAATCAATTTCTAGCAGCAGTATTGGTAGAATAGAGGAAATGGCTTAAAATATAAAACTGATTGATTTATTCTTAAAAACCTATTTCTAATACACCTTGTCATAAATTCTGAAAGTGTAAAACTCCCTAGAAAAAGTAATTCAAATACATTGGCATTACTTACATTAGGGATAAATATTCATTCACTCTTTGGGGATGAGATATGGACAAGACATTAAACAGGTTAAAGGGTGGTATTAATACTAATTTAATACTATAAATTGCAGTTTTATAAACATTTAATAAATGTTCACCATCAAAATATTATTTTATCTATGGTTCACATATTATTTTTTACTCAACTGCTAAGTTACAAAATATTATATTCTTTGAGGGATGATACTTGAGAATATTTTTCCTAAGAAACTGAAAGTTAATCTGCCATTTAAACAATATATGTATTCTCAATGGTTATTTGGTATATGCTCTTTGAAGATTTACAGCCTCTTCTCTTGAACTAAATGCTAGTATTTAATGTTCTGCATTTAATTGCTCATGTTTGCTTTAGTTTGAATAAGTGTGTTTTCTCTGCAAGCAGTATTTTCTTGTAAACATCAGCATTTTTTCCTGGGCAGTCAATAATTATTTAATAATGTATAACATACTGAATTGTATTTTTTCCTTCTCTAAAATTACAAGAAAAATGAATGCAAGTACTTCTTAACCATACTTTTATAAAGATTAGGTAAATTATCTCTGTAATTTGATATCTGAATTACACATCTAGTGACAATCTAATTATATATATTTGTCAGATTAGAACTGAGAATGTGAATGGTGGTGGTTTAGGCTCTAAGTCATGCCCAACACTCTTGTGACCCCACAACTGTATCTTGCAAGGCTCCTCTGTCCATGGAATTCTCCAGGCAAGAATACTGTAGTGAGTTGCCATTTCCTTCTCCAGGGGATCTTCCTGACCCAGGAATTGAACCCAAGTCTCCTGCATTGCAAGAAGATTCTTTGCCAACTGAGCTACAAGGGAACCCAGAATGTGAATTGTTTACTTCAGTTAATATTTAAGTTGATAGATATATAACTTTTTGATCTTCTGAAGTGAAATATCATTAATTCTAACAACAGTTTAGAGTAAGCTTAAATTTGATCTGTCACAGGTAATCTTTTAGTTTTTTTGTGGAAGAGTTTCAAGTACGGTTGGAGCACATTATTTCCAGCTGGACCATTAGTGCATTAATCTGCACAAATAGAGATGATATGATTTGAAAGTAAATCTTATCAGTGGTCTTATAACTTATGAAAGCCTAATTAAATATGCAACCATCGTTTGGAAAGAAATTAACTGAGAATTCGTGAACAATCTTTGTCAGCCTATATCTCTTCACTGTCTTATTGCAGATAAAAGTCAGGGGTTGTGTTTTTCAAACTGAAAATAAAAAATGACAAAAACAACTGTTTAGAGAACCAGTAAGTTTGAAAATATGGAGTTATTTCCTCTTGAAGGGAAATATTTACAACTTGTCTAAAAATATTCAGTTCAGTTCAGTTCAGTCACTCAGTCTTGTCTGACTCTTTGAGACAGCATGAATTGCAGCACGCCAGGCCTCCCTGTCCACCACCAACTCCTGGAGTCTACCCAAACTCTTGTCCGTAGAGTCAGTGATGCCATCCAGCCATCTCATCCTCTGCTGTCCCCTTCTCCTCCTACCCCCAATCCTTCCCAGCATCAGGGTCTTTTCCAATGAGTCAACTCTTCGAATGAGGTGGCCAAAGTATTGGAGTTTCAGTTTCAACATCAGTCCTTCCAATGTACACCCAGGACTGATCTCCTTTAGAATGGACTGGTTGGATCTCCTTGCAGTCCAAGGGACTCTCAGGAGTCTTCTCCAACACCACAGTTCAAAAGTATCAATTCTTTGGTGCTCAGCTTTCTTCACAGTCCAACTCTCACATCCATACATGACCACTGGAAAAACTATAGCCTTGACTAAACGGACCTTTGTTGGCAAAGTAATATCTCTGCTTTTTAATATGATATCTAGGCTAAAAATATTAATACCACCTAAATTGCTTTTAAATCTGTATGTGTGATTTAAGTCATCAGGCTTCGTGTTCTGGGGCATAAACTTGCTTGGAAATTTAAAAGGCACTAGAGAAGGATACTATAAACATTTAATTTGAAAGACTGGAAAGGAAGCCTGTCGGTTAATGAACCAAATCCTAGACAGATCTTAGGAGGAAAGGGGAAAGGAAACTGGGGGACATGTTTTGCAAGTTTGGTGGCCCTAATGGTAAAGAATCTGCCGGCCAATACAGGAGATACAAGAGACTGGGGTTCAATCCCTGGGTTGGGAAGGTCTCCTGGAGTAGGAAATAGCAACCTACTCCAGTATTCTTGCCTGGGAAATCCCATGGACAGAGGAGCCTGGTGGGCTATAGTCCAAGGGGTTGCAAAGAGTTGGACATGACTGAGCTTGTGTGCATATGCACGCACACACAGACACACACACACAAACACAAGGAAGAATAATCCATCACTTATCTAATAAAAATATACCAATGTGGGACAATACAAGTAGATAATAAATGAGATCAAGATTCAAGGACTGGTTCCACAACTAATTGACTATGTGACTTTCAGTATATGTATATTGGTTCCAGAACTCAGTTTCCTGATATCTTTTGTGTAAAATAAAGAAGTGACACTTGATTTATGTCTGAACTTGCTTCTAGCAATAATATCAGATTCTGTGAAACAGATATAGGTTCTTACTACATAATCCTTTGAAATTTTCTACTTTTTAAGTTTGGATTTATTGACAGTACTGTTTGCTAACTTATCTGAACAAATTCATAATGGTCGTGGATGTCCAAAGGTTAAATTAGATACATATTTACACCAAAAGCCATGAGAACATTTTAGCTCTTTCCTCCTAGTTTTATAAAAAATAAAGATACCATAAAATCCTCATACTATAAAGTATTTTGTTAAATACTAATACAAAAATATTGGCTATCTCTGTGAAAAGCATTGTTATGGTCTCTGTTCTCTAGTATGGCTCTCTCTTTAGCTTCCAGACCCAGGGCAACTAGTCTCAGGAGCAGCAAAGAGGAGCCTGGTGGGAGAAG
Organism: Bos indicus x Bos taurus; assembly: GCF_003369695.1. Lineage (NCBI taxonomy): Eukaryota > Metazoa > Chordata > Mammalia > Artiodactyla > Bovidae > Bos > Bos indicus x Bos taurus. The sequence goes on along the minus strand of NC_040078.1, from coordinate 40,962,877 downwards.
CATATTATTGTGTATCCTATTTCTTGATGTCCCTTTCATGCTCCACTTTTCACCTCCTTCCTCCCAGCCTTCTTCTCTCAGTATCCCCACAACCCTCCCAGGGTCTGTGCTATTTTTATTCCTTGACTGCACTTAAAAGAAAACAAATCAGAGACAAGGTAACTTGAAGACCTAAACTCTTAAGATAAGAATAAAATGCTAATTCTTGAAATAAATAAGATGGGATTTTTTTAAAAATACAATAAAAGATTCAAGCTTTTAGGATTTTTACTATTGAGTAAGATAGCTTTCTAAACAACATGTTTTTTCAAAGTACATTTGTAACTAGATGGAAAATTATTATTCTTTTTTATTACCTAGTGATTCCATTTGCACTATAAGAATCCAGTGCCCACTTGAGGCTGAATTTGATTTAATTGGTTATTTAGTTAATGAATTATTAATTTTGAATAACACGGCTTTCAACAAAATACATATTCCTCCTGGGATTTTATTTAATTTTTTAATTGGTGGATTTTGAGTTAAATACAGGACCTTGAAATTTTTGTGTAGAGAATAAAAGTCAGGATAGTTAAACTTTTGTCAAACACGTTCATAGAAACAGATACTTGTAATACAAAGGCATCAGTGCTGTCTACGGGGTGTGGTAAGAAATGAACTGACATGAAGAAGGATTCCCTGTAGGGTTAATAACTGAACTAAAAGCATGGTATTATCACATCTTCTTTAGGATAAAGTGTTGGAGAAGGCTATTCCAAAAAAAAAAAAAAACAGAAATATAAATATCCAAAGGTATAATGGCATCCAATAGCAAGATTCTTCAGAGCACTGCTTTTTGCCTATGTCTAAAATAATGAATATATGCAGCCAGATGGTAAATTTAGCTGGGATGAGAATATAACTGGTCTAAACCATCAGATTTAGAGAGTTCCAGAAAAACATATACTTCTGTTTTATTGACTACGTCAGTCTTTGTGTAGATCACAACAAACTGTGGAAAATTCTTAAAGAGATGGGGAATACCAGAACACATTACCTGCCTCCTGAGAAATCTGTATGCAGGTCAAGAAGCAATAGTTAGAACTGGACATAGAACAACAGACTGTTTCCTCATAGGGAAAGGAGTATGTCAAGGCTGTGTATTTTCACCTGCTTATTTGGCTTCCCTGTGGCTAAACTGGTAAAGAATCTGCCTGCAATGTGGGAGACCTGGGTTCGATCCCTGGGTTGGGAAGATCCCCTGGAGAAGGGAAAGGCTACCCATTCCAGTATTCTGGCCTGGAGAATTCCATGGACTGTATAGTCTATAGGGTTGCAAAGAATTGGACATGACTGAGTGACTTTCACTTTACTATTTAACTACTATACAGAGTACATTAATGTGAAATGCTGGGATGGATGAAGTACAAGCTGGAATCAAGATTTTCAGGAGAAATATCAATAACCTCAGATATGCAGATGACACCACCCTTATGGCAGAAAGCAAAGAAAAACTAAAGAACCCCTTGATGAAAGTGAAAGAGGAGAGTGAAAAAGTTGGCTTAAAGCTCAACATTCAGAAAACTAAGATCATGGCATCCAGTCCCATCACTTCAAGGCAAATAGATGGGGAAACAATGGAAATAGTGAGAGACTTTATTTTGGGGGCTCCAAAATCACTGCAGATAGTGAGTGCAGCCATGAAATTAAAAGATGCTTGCTCCTTGGAAGAAAGTGAAAGTGAAGTTGCTCAGTCGTGTCGGACTCTTTGGACCCCTATGAAGCCTATCAGGCTTCTCCATCCATGGGATTTTCCAGGCAAAAGTACCGGAGTGGGTTGCCATCTCCTTCTCCAGGGGATCTTCCTGACCCAGGGATCGAACCCAGGTTTCCTGCATTGAGGGCAGATGCTTTTCCCTCTGAGGCACCAGGGAAGGCCTTGGAAGAAAAGCTATGACAAAATAGACAGCATATTAAAAAGCAGAGACATTACTTTGACAGCAAAGGTCCATCTAGTCAAAGCTCTGATTTATCCAGTAGTCATGTATGGATGTGAGAGTTGGACTAGAAAGAAAGTTGAGCACCAAAGAATTGATGCTTTTGAACTGTGGTGTTGGAGAAGACTCTTGAGAATCTCTTGGACTACAGGAGATCCAACCTGTCAATCCTAAAGGAAATCAGTCCTGAATATTCATTGGAAGGACTGATGTTGCAGCTGAAACTCCAATACTTTGGCCACCAGATGAGAAGAACTGACCCATTGGAAAAGACCCTGATGCTAGGAAAGATTGAAGGCAGAAGGAGAAGGGAACAACAGAGGATGAGATGGTTGGATGGCATCACCGACTCAATGGACGAGTTTGAGTAAGCCCTGGGAGGTGGTGATGGACAGGGAAGCCTGGCATGCTGCAGTCCATGGGATTGCAAAGAGTTGGACATGACTGAATGACTGAACTGAAACTCTCAGATTTAGACTGAATTCATCCATCTGAAAGTTGTTGTATTTTTTTAAGCTAGGTGGCTACATAATTTAATCTTTGCTTTAGAAATTAAACTCTGGCTGTATGGAAAGTGGACTGACTAAAGAAGAGAATAGAGAGGACTGCTGACAAATAAAAAGTATCAACAATAATCCTAGGTGAGTGATATTGATAGTCTCAGGGGCTGATAAGGAGAAGGATTGAGGAGGCATTTTACAAACAAATTTATAAATCCATTTGATTCATTTCTGGGAAGTTAGGGAGTTTCATAGTTTTATGTTACCTAAAATTTTGAATTTTGCTGTGATAGATGGATGCCATTGCCTAGGATCAAAAAAAAAAACAAAAACAGAAAGAAGGGAAAGTCAGAACTCTGTTCAAAGTTTTTGGATACTGATTTCCACAATGAGGATTAAAATGTGCTTTTAAGCAAAAAAATATTTTTATAATCAAACTATAGATGTATCTTTAATTCCCTAATATAATGATTCCCCTCCATTTTTTTTAGTATCCTGTCACTAGAGGCATACATAGGCTAAATTCTAAGAGTACTTGTCAAGTCTTATTAAACATTATTGGACAGTAAAGAATAGCATTCATGTCTTTAAAAAATAGTGTTTTCTTTGATTTTTAAGGACAGCTGAATGTGCTTCAAGTGTCACAGTGCATTAATAGAAACTCTAAATCTCTGAATTGCAGAAAGTTTGTTTACATTTTCTAGTGAAGTGCCCTGCTGGGGACCTAGATTCTTTTCAATAATGTTCCCAAAAGAACAGAAAAGGGTAGAGATGGAAAAAATTAGAAAGGAAAAGCATGAGGGACAGAAGGAGGAAGGAAAAAGAAAACTGACTGGGGAACAAGAGACAGATGGAGGTTTTAATTTGAACATGACCCTCGTAATGAAGAATAATTGCTAAACAGGGTACACTTTCTATCTACTTCATTTTTCTCATACATCATTATAAGCTGTACTTTTGTATATGGCTCCATTTAAGCATCTACTTAAACTCAGTAATTTTTGAAGAATAAGCTTAATTCAGTAGATTTTGAAAGCATTCACTTATTAATGTCTGCAAATCTTATTAAAAATTTTTATTCTGCTGCATTTCAAGTTTAAATCATTTTGTTATATAAATGCAAAAAGCAATCATCTATTTTCATGATTTCCTTAGGATATATTTGTTAAATAGTATAATAAGGCGAATTTTCTTATAAGAGTTGGTTAAGTGGAACTGAAACAAAGCTAAATAGTGTCATTATGATAATGCCATCCTGGCTAATTCTCCCTGCTAAGAAAATGCATAGCTTTTGTTGACTTCAGTCTGAAATTTCTCTTAAATTTTCTTTATACTAAATCTGAAAGGCCAAGGGGTAGAGTACTTTGGTATATCTATGTTCACCATCAGGTGACCTCCAGAGTGTCCTCAGTAAGGTCATCACACAGCACAACACACCAACAAGATTCACTTAGGTCTGTCTTATGAAAGACATTCACATAGAATAGCAGTTTATGTTTGAGGAGCATTATAAGGGGAACTTGTAATCACAACGTCGGGTTTGCTCTACGTTGCCTAAGAAAGTCCAAAAATGGATTATCTGTTGGTTGAAAATTTTAAAAAAAGAAGGCAGCTTTAATTTGCTGGAAGAAACCGACACCTGTATTTTTTTGGTCTACATCAAACGCTCAGAGACTGAAGTTCCCATTCCAACAGTTTATCTAATGGACCTAGATCACAAACCTCTGCTTTTTATGCCACTGCCTTTAAAGCTTATAAGATGATAGCTTTAGCAAGAGGTATCTATTAAGGGTGTAGTGTAGGTGTTTTGCCTGACATGGATAGTCTTGTTTGGAATCTGTTTTCTTGATGTGCTTCCAAAGGAAGACTTATCTTTAATGGGAAGGCTAGATCTATCTTTTTAGTGCAGAGCTCTTTTTACTCTTATAAGGAGAATAATAGTCTGTAGTGTAAAGAATTGAAATTTGAAGCATATTATAAGAAGGAGACTTTGATTTATAGGTAAGCAATTTTGGGCAGTTTTTAAAACAAATTTTATAAATTATTTTAAGCAACTTAGGGGATGTCTATTATGGTGGGATAGTTTATATGTGCCTGGCCTGTTCTCATATAAATATAAGAAGTATTTTTCAATAGACAGAATTAATTATGTATTTTTAAATCTATTATATATTTTATAGATTATATAAATTTAAAATTACATATATTTTAAATATGTATACACATATATAGCATTATATATGATACATTTGTGCATATATAATTATATTGCATTACTATATGTGTGTGTGTTTATGTATATATATATGTATATACACAAATACACAATGTAGTACATATGTATGCACGTGTATAATCCAATATACTGTGTCCAGCTCAGGCCGTTTTCCTCTGATAATTCCCTGATCTGTGTATAGTCCAATATACTGTGTCTCATTCAGGCCATTTTCCTCTAATAATTCCCTGATATTCTTTCCCTAAGCTAAGGGTGTTTTCTACACTCTTCCTGTGTCTCTTAATAAAAACTCCTATGACTTCATAGACTCTTTACTTATTTTTATGTAATGTGGCTGTAAGAAACAAAGCCTGGTATCTTTGTCATTGCAACCTCAGGACCTCTTACAATGCTTTGTCATCAATAATAGATACTTGAGTATATCAATACTTAAAGAATGAATAAATGCATAAATACATGGTATTTGAATAGTTTTATGTCTTTTGTGTGGGTCTCGTGAAATTGATTCTTATACCACCTATGTGCAAATATATAAAAATATGTGAAAAAGAACAGAAATGAACTTGAGTATAAAAATAGTTTACATTAGCTCATAAAATTGCTGTAACCAGAGACTAAAATGTATTATTCAACTATATCTCAACAGTTTAAAAATCCATTAAGGGTTATCAAGAAAAAAAATCTCTGTATATAAAGGTGACACATATACAAATCATCTTATTCTACAATCAAATTTAAGATATTTAAAGAGTACAGTATAATTGTTTTTCAACAAGTTTGTCAAAACTATTCAGTGAAGAAAGAAAAGCCTTTTCAAGAAATGATGGTCAGAAAACTGTCTATCCACATGCCAAGGAATGAATTTAGACCCTTAACACTGTATACAAAAAGTAACTCAAAATTGTTTTAAGATCTAAATGTAAGAGCTAAAACTATTCCTTTCTTCAGGGGACTTTCTCAACCCAAGGATCGAACCTGGGTCTCCTGCATTACAGGCAGATTCTTTACCATCTGAGCCTCCAGGGAAGTCCTTTAGAAGGAAACATAGGGAAAAAACTTCACAACATTGAAATGGGCAATGATTTATCGGATGTGATACCAAGTGCAGAAGTTGCAAAAGACAAATTAGACAAATTGGACTTTGTGAAAATTAAAAACTTTGGTGCCTCTAAAGACATCATCAGTAGGATAAAAAGACAATTTACAGAAAGGGAGAAAAGATTTGCAAATTGTATATCTAAGTGATAAATAGATTGTATAGAATGTATGTATAGAGTACATAGACTGTATAGAAACTCTAGAATGTATGCTGCTGATGCTGCTGCTAAGTTGCTTCAGTCATGTCTGACTCTGTGCGGCCCCACAGAGGGCAGCCCACCAGGCTCTTCCATCTAAGGGATTCTCCAGGCAAGAATACTGGAGTGGGTTGCCATTTCCTTTTCCCTGAGAGTGTATAGAAACTCTTAAAACTAAACAAACAAACAAAAAGCCCAAACAATTTTACTTATAAATCAGCAATGGACTTGAATAGACATTTCTCCAAAGGTATACAAGTGGCCCATAACCACATGAACAGATGTTTAATATGACTAATCATTCAGATCAGATCAGTCACTCAGTCATGTCCGACTCTTTGCGACCCCATGAATCGCAGCATGCCATGCCTCCCTGTCCATCACCAACTCCCGGAGTTCACTCAGGCTCACGTCCATCGAGTCAGTGATGCCATCCAGCCATCTCAGCCTCTGTGGTCCCCTTCTCCTCCTGCCCCCAATCCCTCCCACCATTAGAGTCTTTTCTAATAAGTCAACTCTTCCATGAGGTGGCCAAACTACTGGAGTTTCAGTCTTAACATCATTCCTTCCAAAGAAATCCCAGGGCTGATCTCCTTCAGAATGGACCGGTTGCATCTCCTTGCAGTCCAAGGGACTCTCAAGAGTCTTCTCCAACACCACAGTTCAAAAGCATCAATTCTTCGACGCTCAGCCTTCATCACAGTCCAACTCTCACATCCATACATGACCGCAGGAAAAACCATAGCCTTGACTAGATGAACCTTTGTTGGCAAAGTAACGTCTCTGCTTTTGAATATGCTATCTAGATTGGTCATAACTTTCCTTCCAAGGAGTAAGCATCTTTTAATTTCATGGCTGCAGTCACCATCTGCAGTGATTTTGGAGCCCAGAAAAATAAAGTCTGACACTGTTTCCACTGTTTCCCCATCTATTCCCCATGAAGTGATGGGACTGGATGCCATGATCTTCGTTTTCTGAATGTTGAGCTTTAAGCCAACTTTTTCACTCTCCACTTTCACTTTCATCAAGAGGCTTTTGAGTTCCTCTTCACTTTCTGCCATAAGGGTGGTGTCATCTGCATATCTGAGGTTATTGATATTTCTCCCGGCAATCTTGATTCCAGTTTGTGTTTCTTCCAGTCCAGCATTTCTCATGATGTACTCTGCATATAAGTTAAATAAACAGGGTGACAATATACAGCCTTGATGAACTCCTTTTCCTATTTGGAACCACTCTGTTGTTCCATGTCCGGTTCTAACTGTTGCTTTCTGACCTGCATACAAATTTCTCAAGAGGCAGATTAGGTGGTCTGGTATTCCCATCTCTTTCAGAATTTTCCACAGTTGATTGTGATCCACACAGTCAAAGGCTGTGGCATAGTCAATAAAGCAGAAATAGATGTTTTACTGAAACTCTCTTGCTTTTTCGATGATCCAGCAGATGTTGGCAATTTGATCTCTGGTTCCTCTGCCTTTTCTAAAACCAGCTTGAACATCAGGAAGTTCACGGTTCACATATTGCTGAAGCCTGGCTTGGAGAATTTTGAGCATTACTTCACTAGCTTGTGAGATGAGTGCAATTGTGCGGTAGTTTGAGCATTCTTTGGCACTGGATGAAAACTGACCTTTTCCAGTCCTGTGGCCACTGCTGAGTTTTCTAAATTTGCTGGCATAACGAGTGCAACACTTTCACAGCACCATCTTTCAGGATTTGGAATAGCTCAACTGGAATTCCATCACCTCCACTAGCTTTGTTCGTAGTGATGCTTTCTAGGCCCACTTGACTTCACATTCCAGGATGTCTGGCTGTAGGTGAGTGATAACACCATCATGATTATCTGGGTCATGAAGATCTTTTTTGTACAGTTCTTCTGTGTATTCTTGCCATCTCTTCTTAATATCTTCTGCTTCTGTTAGGTCCATACCATTTCTGTCCTTTATTGAGCTCGTCTTTGCATGAAATGTTCCTTTGGTATCTCTGATTTCTTGAAGAGATCCCTAGTCTTTCCCATTCTGTTGTTTTCCTCTATTTCTTTGCATTGATTGTTGAAGAAGGCTTTCTTATCTCTTCTTGCTATTCTTTGGAACATTAGGAAAATACAAATCAAAATCACAAAAAGACATTCACTCACATCCATTAGGATGACAACTATTAAAAAATAACAAAAAACTGTAGATAGCAAGTGTTGGTAAGGATGTGGAAAAATTTGAACCCTTTTACCTTGTTAATATCAATGTAAAATTGTGCAGCCACTGTGGAAAACTGTATAATAGTTCTTCAAAAATTAAAAACAGAATTACCATATGATCTAGCAATTCTACTCTGGATATGTACCCAAAAGAATGAAAAGCATAATTTTTAAGAGAAATGGTACACCTATGTTCATAATAGCATTATTCATAATAGCTAAAAGATAGAAACAACTCAAGTGTCCATCAAGAGATGAATGAATAAGTGAAACATGGTATATACATACTATAGAGCATTATTCAACATTAAAAAGGAAGGAAATTCTACCATATGCCACAAGTTTAGTGAAATAAGCCACTCACAAAAAGACGCATTTTCTGATTCTACTTATATGAGAAACCTAGAACAGCCAAATCTTAGAAAATAGAAGAGTGATTACCAGGGACTGGAGAAGGGCAGAATGAGCAGTTAATATTCAATGGCATAGATTTTCAGTTCTGCAAGATGAAAGATTTCTGGAGATGATGGTGGTGAAGAGCAATAGAAATGTACTTGATACCATAGAACTATTAAAAATGGATGTTAGTACATTTTATATGTATTTTGTCATAATAAAAATTGCCGGGAGCCAGCGTGAGGAACTCCGTCCATGGCAAAGGTCATGAGGAAGGAGGCTCGGCATACACAAAGGTGGGATTGAGCCTCAGGAGTACCCCTGGAAATTCTCGAGCATCTACCCCCAAAACCAGAGTCTGCCTACTTACTGTTTTGTGCTCTCACCTACACCTCTGACTTTACAGGGGGCTGTCCCCCACCACCATCTCTCTCTCTGAGAAAGAGTTAACTTACAGCTCCAGTTAATAAAGTTCCTGGGCGTGACAAGAGTGTTTTAGTTCACTACTGTGAGAGGCATGAGATGTTCTAAACTGTCTAAATACAGATTCCTTTGAGCAGTTAAAAGATTGATTAGAAATTGTATTGGTAAAGGGTTTTTCACTTGTTGGGCCAATGTTTGCTGTTAAGTTTCCATATCCCTTACCTACTGTGTCCCTGGCAGTGTATTGATTCATATAATTGGTGTATAGGAATGTAAGTAGTAGCTTTAATGTTCGTAACCTTGGACCCTTGAGTTAATTCTTTTCTTGTTATAGCCCACCACACCTTTGCCCTATAGGAATGCAGCTTTATCTAATGCTTTTGGAGGGTGGCGCCTGACTTTAGAATAATCTCTTTAGAGAAGAATAAGTTTTCTGAAGAAAGGATCTTAAAATGTTGACAGGCCCCCTGGCCAGAAGATGATGTAAATCACCTAAACTTTTGCATATGATAAGTTTGCAGGAAGAAAACCTGGATTACTGCTGACTCTACCCCTTCCCCCATTATCCCCTATGCACAACTTAAGGTATGAAAACTACTTTGGAAAATAAAGTGCGGGCCTTGTTCACCGAAACTTGGTCTCCCCATGTCGTTCTTTCTCTCACCTTCTGGCTGAATTCCCATCTTGAGCGTGGAGGCTCGTCAAGCCTTCTAATTATGCCTGGGCTTCTAAGATCTGACTGGGGAGGCCTTAGTGTCTCCTCTCCTTCAGGAGAATGGGAGGACGCCTGCGGCCTACGTGGATGATGCAAATTCCTTATTTTGGAATTTTATTAGCTTTCCATGTAAACCAAGTTATTCAGCCTCTTTTCTTCACTGAATTTTCCTGCTGAGCTATCCTTATTCTATTACTCTTTATATCTCTAATTAATATTTAATTAAAGCTATTGTATCCAGTTCGCCGACGCTGTCCCTGCTTCGAATTCCCTGGATCCACCCGGGCTGGACCCCAGCAAAAAATCATTGTGTAAAAAGCTATATTCTGTCTTTCTGAAAGGTTGCTATGGATTTGAGACCTAGTTTTCATTTTTGGAATATATTTATTAGTCATACTTAAGTATGATTCTGTACTATCACTTCCTTCCATGATATTATGAAGAATATAGTGTATTGCCATGAATGGTATGTTATGATGGAGAAAGTACTGGAGTAAAAGTCAGAAAATGTGTGTGTACCTTATGAATGACTCTAGCTGGTCCTTTAGTATCTCTGACTCCATTGGTTGAATAATGATAAATTTAGACTTGCATTAACTTTAGTACTCCTTTTCAGATCTATCTTACTAGGTTATATCTAGTTCTGGGTTTGGACTAGGTTAAATCTGAAATGGTGAAAAAAATTATTCAGAAAAAAATAAGTAATAGCAACACAATAAGAAAGATATGAACAAAATTGTCACTTAAGGTACATTTTCACTCATTTGCAAGTGGTTTCTACATAGAAACCACTGCACAACAGATAATCTCACATGTGAAGGTCTAGACGCAATAAAAGAAAAGAAGACATGAATTTCCCCTGTACTTTTTAGCCCAGTTCTTCCCACCCTTAACTGTAACGTCTGTCAATTGTAAATGCTTATACCCATGAAATCAACTAGACAGAGAAAGAAAGAATTTATCTTCATATCTAACTAAACAGACTTTATTTGGTGGGTATAATTCTCCTTAGATTAACAGCATATGTTCCTCTGTGATTCACTGTACACCCACTCACTATGCACTTTCTTTCATTTAACTGTTACATTTTCTTTTCAGTAAATTAGCCTTTACATCCTCAAATTCACACATGAATGCTCTTTAAAGAAGGTTTATTAAGTTGGCTCATTGTCTCTGTGATTCTGATAATCACTGCAAATTAAGACTTTGCACCATCTCTCTGTGACATTACCTTTCTCTCTGAAGCTGAAGAAAGGAACAGCCACAGTATGAACTACATGCAACTTTTGTGCCTTTACAAGATAATTTTTTCTGGAATATTAATCATTTTCCCAATTGTTCTCTAACTGTTTGAAAACTGAGCATTTATCTAGAAATTGTATATACATATATAATTTGTATAAATGCATATGTATTTGTCTGTGTAAATATAGTATATTTATATAAGCAGATATATTTTGCATGCATACAATACATAATGTTAGCTTGTTATTAGATAGTAAGTGATAACCCATTTTATTTAATTTTTATAATACATTTGTCTATCGTCTGATCACACAAAGTATTCTTCAGATCTCTTGCCTCCATCACTTCTGTCCCATCATAGTTTGCCATTCTTTGTATACTTCAATGTGGTTATATCCAAAACACTGTTCTATGAGTATTTTATAAATATTCAGTAAAAGTTAGTCAAAACATAGCACAGTATTGTAAACATCTGTATTTACCTTATTAAAATCTACATTTATTTCTCTTTGAACAAGTCTTTAATTCAGTAAGGTCTTACTATAGTAACCATGCACAGAGCTAAGAACTGAGGCAATCACATTGAACAGGAAAGCCAACAATGCAAATACATATTTTCAGGATGTGATATGTGCTGTAAAGATATTATATAAAGTAGTCACAGAAAAGATATAATAAACTCTGCTTGGGCAAATACAATAAAATAAACAAAATCCTTGAAAAAAAATGTTTCACTTTAAAAATTTGTAGAAAACATAACACATTAAATTGATCCCTAAAAAAAAGAAGGAATTACTTGAGGAAATTTCCAAGGAAGCACCAAGAAAAAGAAAGAAATGAGATTGAGGTGAGAGACAGGAGCAGTTGTAATAGTTTTTTTATATTCTGAAAACTGTACAAAATTTTATACAAAGTTAATAAGAACAGAAAATTAAAATTTTCATTTATACAGTCTGTGCTATTATCCACAGATGAAATTAGGAAAATAATAATCATACAGTATGCCTTCTATGATGTTATCAAATACAAATTTGCTTTATATCTAAAATATTCAATAAGGAAAATTAATAGAGTTTATCAAAATTTTCAATACTTTATACTGCATTTTTCTTATCTAATAGTAAGTGAAATTTATCATTAGAATTTATTGTCAAATCATTCATAGCAAGGTGGTTATTTTAATTGCTTTCTTTCAGACTCAATATTTTAAAATAAAGTAATAAGTAAAAAAAAATCTGTTGTATTTTATAATCTGTTGGAGAACACTCTCAAATAGCATTACTTCTGAAATATAGTAACAATTCATCCTTATGATAATAACGTTAGATTTTTTGATGTCTAAAATTGCTTCTAAATCATCATAAATTTAATTATATTTGATATGGTTTTAATGTTAAGCACATCTTTTTTCTTTGTAATTCTTGAGAACTTGTGACTACATGTTCAAAAAATCTTTATTAGTCTATTAGTTTTCTAGGGCTGCCATAATAAAATACCAAAGACCGAGTGGCTTAAAAAACAGAAATTTATTTCTCACATTTCCGGAGGCCAAATGTCCAAGACTTTATCCTGAGGTCTCTCTCTTTGACTTGCATGTGACTGCTGTCTCTCTGTACCTTCACATGCTCTTTCTTCTGTGCTTGCACAACCCTAGTGCCTTTTTATGTATCCTAATCACTTCTTTCTGGAGAAGGCAATGGCACCCCACTCCAGTACTCTTGCCTGGAAAATCCCATGGACGGAGGATCCTGGTAGGCTGCAGTCCATGGGGTCGCTGAGGGTCGGACACGACTGAGCGACTTCACTTTTACTTTTCACTTTCATGCATTAGAGAAGGAAATGGCAACCCACTCCAGTGTTCTTGCCTGGAGAATCCCAGGAACGGGGGAGCCTGATGGGCTCTATGGGGTCTATGGGTTTGCAGAGTCAAACATGACTGAAGCGACTTAGCAGCAGCAACCATAGGATATACACACACCTATTATAAAACTTTACAATTTGTCAGAATTACACACATACTTATAGACTATAAAGGGTGCCATTCTCTGTCAAGAGAAAATATAACAAATGTAAATATGCAGTGTTAAACATGACATCACAAAATTAACTGTATTGCACACTGAACCACTGTAATAATTTTGTGGGCATCTCCTGTTGCTATCGTAGTGAGCTCGAGTGTTGCAAGTATTTAGTTAAAACACTGTGTAACACTAATCATCTCCATGTGAGCAGTTTGTTTCTTCAGCAAATTGAATATCAGTAAAAATAGATCTCTTGTAGTTTTTGTGTACTTTTCATTGTGTTTAGTGTAATACTGGAAACCTTGAGTTACACCACGGGCTGTTTACGAAGTACGAGTGATGCTGGAAATGCTCCCAATAAGATGAGAAAAATCATGATGTTAAAAGAAAAGCTGATTGATTTGTACTGTAGATTGAGATTTACAGCTGGTTGTCCACCAGTTTAAGACAAATGAGTCCAGCCTAAGAACCATGGATAAAAATAAAGAAAAGGAAATTTGAGAAGCTGTCCCTACAGCTACACCAGTAGAGGATGCAGGTCTGAAAACCTTGCATATTTTTTTGACAAATAACTTTTAATCATATATTGAAAATGCAGTTTCTGTGTGGGTACAGGATAAAGTAATGCTCAAAATTCTCCAAGCCAGGCTTCAGCAATACGTGAACCATGAACTTCCAGATGTTCAAGCTGGTTTTAGAAAAGGCAGAGGAACCAGAGATCAAATCGCCAACATCCGCTGGATCATGGAAAAAGCAAGAGAGTTCCAGAAAAACATCTATTTCTGCTTTATTGACTATGCCAAAGCCTTTGACTGTGTGGATCACAATAAACTGTGGACAATTCTGAAAGTGTTGGGAATACCAGACCACCTGACCTGCCTCTTGAGAAACCTATATGCAGGTCAGGAAGCAACAGTTAGAACTGGACATGGAACAACACACTGGTTCCAAATAGGAAAAGGAGTATGTCAAGGTTGTATATTGTCACCCTGCTTATTTAACTTTATGCAGAGTACATCATGAGAAATGCTGGGCTGGAAGAAGAACAAGCTGGAATCAAGATAGCTGGGAGAAATATCAATAACCTCAGATATGCAGATGACACCACCCTTATGGCAGAAAGTGAAGAGGAACTAAAAAGCCTCTTGATGAAAGTGAAAGAGGAGAGTGAAAAAGTTGGCTTAAAGCTCAACATTCAGAAAACTAAGATCGTGATATCTGGTCCCATCACTCCATGGGAAATAGATGGGGAAACAGTGGAAACAGTATCAGACTTTATTTTTGGGGGCTCCAAAATCACTGCAGATGGTGATTGCAGCCATGAAATTAAAAGGTGCTTACTCCTTGGAAGGAAAGTTATGATCAACCTAGATAGCATATTCAAAAGCATAGACATTACTTTGCCAATAAATGTCCGTCTAGTCAAGGCTATTATTTTTCCAGTGGTCATGTATGGATGTGAGAGTTGGACTGTGATGAAAGCTGAGCACAGAAGAATTGACGCTTTCAAACTGTGGTATTGGAAGAGACTCTTGGGAGTCTCTTGGACTGCAAGGAGATCCAACCAGTCCATTCTAAAGGAGATCAGCCCTGGGATTTCTTTGGAAGGAATGTTGCTGAAGCTGAAACTCCAATACTTTGGCCACCTCATGCAAAGAATTGACTCACTGGAAAATACTCTGATGCTGGGAGAGATTGGGGGCAGGAGGAGAAGGGGACGACAGAGGATGAGATGGCTGGATGGACATGAGTTTGAGTGAATTCCGGGAGTTGGTGATGCTGTTGCTGGCATGCTGTGATTCATGGGGTCGCAAAGAGTTGGGCACGACTGAGCGACTGAACTGAATAGGATAAAAAAGGCCTACCTGTAGATCCTACTATAATCTGAGGGGGAAAAAATGAAGTTATTAAATGGCAACTTAAAGCAAAAAAAAGTGAAGTATCTAAAGCTGGGGGATTTAAGACCAACAAAGTATGGTTTGATAATTATAGAAAGAGATTTGGCTTTAAACAAATGTCAAGATAGCAAGAGAAGAAGCTTCTGTTGATCAAAAGGTGGCAAATAAGTTCACGGACACCAATAAGAAAATCATTGAGGAGAAATGATATATTAAAGCAGATGAAAGTAGCCTATTCTGGAAAAAAATACTATGTTAAACATTCATTAGTAAGGAAGGAAAGGGAACATCAAGATGTAAGGCAGGAAGGGAGAGCTATACTATACTGTTTTGTGCAAGTAGTATAACAGTAAAGAAAGACACAAAATCCACAGAATGAGGGATGCAACAATATTTTGAGTATTATGTAAGTTGATATTTGGGGTTTGAGATAAATTTTTGAGTAATAGAATCATAAATTGACAAAAATTTCTGTAACTGAATTGACTTGAGAACTGAAGATGATGGACATTTTCTTGTTGCTTCATTTTTAATCATCTCCCCAACTGGACTTCAGAGTGTTTCAGGGTTTGCTCCTTACCACTCCCTATCCCAGCCTTCTGTCTACACTCACTCCCTTGATGATCACTTGCAGCTTCATTAAAAGATAAAATGGGTCCCCTCTACTCACAGGACACTTCTGACACCAAATATTTGGGTTTTCCACATCAAGAAATTCTCTCCAGTTCTCTGTGGATACTAATTTATTGTCCTACAATTTAATTCATTAAAACTAAATATTCAGAATTAGTGCAAAACCCACAGGTTAAAGGCTCAGTCCCAAGAGACTCCCCATTTCAGATGTTGCTGGCAAGTCTGCTATTTCCGTACCTTTGAGAACCAGTCATAAATTGACATTTCCCATGACCTCTTCCTCTGCTTTGATAATTTTCTAAGCTCTTAGAACTCAGAGTAAAATTTCCTTAGATTTGTTTATTATAGAGAAATAATCAAATGAAGAGGTGCATAGCACGAGGTACAGAGAAGGGACACAGAGCTTCCATGGCCCTTTGGGTATGTCACCCTACCAGCACCTCCATGTGGTCACCAACACAGAAGCTCTTCAAAACCCATTGTTGAGGGGATTTATGGAGGCCCATTACATAGGCATGGTTGATTAAATTATTAGGTACTGGTGATTAAGTCAATATTTTGTCCCCCTCTCCCTTTCCCAGAGGAAATTGGGTGAGGATAACATTTCAAACCCCCTAGTTGCATTGTCTGATTGTTCTTCTGGCAACTAGCCTCTATTCTCTGAGTCACTTCCTTAGCGTATGCTCAAGTGTGGTTGAAACAGAATTATTTTAAATTTACAAAAAATGTTCCTCTCACCACTATCACTCAGGAAACTCCAAGAGTTTTAGCAGTTCTATGCCAAGAATGGGGGATACAGATCAACTACATATTTTTTTATTGTATCACAGCACCACAGTCATGTGCATACATATTTAATTATATGTTGATGACTGCATGTTTATTTCTCCAGATAACACCTTCACTCTGAACCCAATTCTCCTCTATATAGGTACCAACTCTATATAATGCCTCAGTTCAGTTCAGTCGCTCAGTCATGTCTAACTCTTTGTGACTCCATGGACTGCAGCATGCCAGGCTTCCCTGTCCATTACCAACTCCCAAAGCCTATTCAAACTCATGTCCAACACCATGCCATCCAACAATTCATCTTCTGTCATCCCCTTCTCCTCCCGCCTTTAATCTTTCCCAGCATCAGGGTCTTATCCAATGAGTCGGTTCTTTGCATCGTGTAGCCAAAGTATTGGAGTTTCAGCTTTAGCATCAGTCCTTTCAATGAATATTCAGGACTGATTTCCTTTAGGATTGACTGGTTGGATCTCCTTGCAGTCCAAGGGACTCTCAAGCATCTTCTCTAACACCACATTTCAAAAGCATTCATTCTTTGGGGCTTCCCTTGTGGCTCAGCTGGTAAAGAATCTGCCTGCAATGAGGGAGACCTGGGTTTGATTCCTGGGTCGGGAAGATCTCCTGGAGAAGCAAAAGGCTATCCACTCCAATGTTCTGGCCTAGAGAATTCTATGAATAGTATAGTCCATGGGATTGCAAAGAGTTGGACACAACTGAATGACTTTCATTTGTGTATTCCTCATTAACATAATGCTTAGTATGTATCTCAAATTTAACTTGCCCAACCTGTCTTGTGTGTGTGTGTGTGTGTGTGTGTGTGTGTGCATGCATGCGTGCACATGTGTTAAGTTGCTTTAGTTGTGTCTGACTCTGTGATCCTACAGACTATAGCTTACCAGACTCCTCTGTCCATGGGATTCTCCAGGCAAGAATACTGGAGTAGGTTACCAAGCCCTAAGCCTTCCTCTCTCCTACCTTCTATCATGTGAAAAATGACCCTCTTATTCACCTAATGGCTCATATTCAGAATCTCACTACATCTTCCCAATGATCATTCTATAAATCCAGACAGTGTTTTAAACAATATTATCACTGACTGGCTATATTAAATAATCTTTGCAGAAGAAAGAAACACTTACCTTGCATTTGGGCACACATGATATATTTATTTGTGTCTATAAACTCTCTTAGGACTTCTCAAATGGCTCAGTGGTAAAGAATCAGCCATCAAATGCAGGAGACAAAAGAGACATGGGTTTGATCCCTGGATCAGGAAAATTCCCTGGAGGAGGAAATGGCAACCTATTCCAGTATTTGTGCCTGGAAAATTCCATGGACAGAGGAGCCTGGGTCACAAAGGAGTCGGACACAACAGCAATATTAAGCATGAGCAAGATAAACCCTCTTACGTTGCCAACTGCAGGAAATCAGAGACTTTATTTTGTATACTAGAGCATTACATCACCAGCACAATGGACATGAGTTTGAGTAAGCTCCAGGAGTTGGTGATGGACAGAGAAGCCTGGTGTACTGCAGTTTATGGGGTTGCGAAGAGTCAGACACAACTGAGAGACTGAATCGAACTGAACTGAACAAAGAGGATTACAAATATGGTACAAATGAAACTGATACATAGGACATCATATGGTTGTGGGTTCAACTTCATGCCCCACAAAAGTTATGTAGAAGTTCTAATTTGTGAGAACTGTCTGTATGGCCTAATTTTGAAATAGAATTTTCTCTCAAGGCTACATCTTTGTAATGGTTCTAGTTATGGGAACAATGGACAAAACCAACATTCCAAGGACAGGGGAGCTGGTAAGGAGCCTCTAATTGCCTGTTTTCAGCTTGAGGGTCAACCAGTGGTCTTGTCTTCTTGATTGCCTCCTCCAACACTACATCCCTCATGACCAGCTCTTACAATCTCACATGCCCAGTCTTCCTCAGTGTGCTCTGAGCTGTCAGCAAGAAATTTCACTGGCATGAAGGTGGCTCCTTTGATGGTTATCTGGCTGCATGGATGCAGAAACCACAGCAATAGTATAGGCACATGCAGGAGAAAACTCAAAATAAGATAATGATTCTCAAAGTAAGTAATATTTTTTTTGCAAGAGTCCCATGATTGGATTTATTAAATCCCTTTAGCTGGAGGTCAGATCACTGTGTGTTCACACCTGTCCCCATGTGATTTAATAAAGATGACACTTTAGCAGACTCATCAAGTATGAGCATACAACATATTATTTAGAAAATGGAACAAGTGCACACTTGTGATGCATGAACAATGCCCCAAATCATCCTATTTAGGAGAACAGCTTTTCTCATTAAAGATATTTCAGTGTTCAGTAACAACAGGCTTTGTTAACTTACATAAGGCTTTCTGGGTGACTTTAATAAGGACTTCTGTAGGTGCTATGATATCTTTCAGGCCAATGGAGGGAGAAAAGACAGTGGCTAAATGATCACACCTGCTTATTTAACTTATATACAGAGTACATCATGAGAAATGCTGGGCTGGAAGAAGAACAAGCTGGAATCAAGATTTCCGGGAGAAATATCAATAACCTCAGATATGCAGATGACACCATCCTTATGGCAGAAAGTGAAGAGGAACTAAAAAGCCTCTTGATAAAACTGAAAAAGGAGAGTCAAAAAGTTGGCTTAAAGCTCAACATTCAGAAAACTAAGATCATGGCATCTGGTCCCACCACTTCATGGGAAATAGATGGGGAAACAGTGAAAACAGTATCAGACTTTATTTTGGGGGGGCTCCAAAATCACTGCAGATGGTGATTGCAGCCACGAAATTAAAAGGTGCTTACTCCTTGGGAGGAAAATTATGACCAACCTAGATAGCATATTCAAAAGCAGAGACATTACTTTGCCAACAAAGGTCTGTCTAGTCAAAGCTATGGTTTTTCCTGTGGTCATGTATGGATGTGAGAGTTGGATTGTGATGAAAGCTGAGTGCCGAAGAATTGATGCTTTTGAACTGTGGTGTTGGAGAAGACTCTTTGGAGTTCCTTGGACTGCAAGGAGATCCAACCAGTCCATTCTAAAGGAGACCAGTCCTGGGTGTTCATTGGAAGGACTGATGCTAAAGCTGAAAGTTCAATACTTTGGCCACCTCATGCAAAGAGTTGATTCATCGGAAAAGACTCTGATGCTGGGAGGGACTGGGGGCAAGAGGAAAAGGGGACGACAGAGGATGAGATGGCTGGATGGCATCACCGACTCGATGGACATGAGTCTGAGTGAACTCCAGGAGTTGGTGATGGACAGGGAGGCCTGGAGTGCTGTGATTCATGGGGTCGCAAAGAGTCCGACACAACTGAGTGACTGAACTGAACTGAACTGAAATGTTCACACCAGTGGAGAAGACAAGGCATTCATCTGGCCTTGAGGAGAGGAAGGATGGTAGCTTTAGGGGCTTGACCTGGCTGTGCATACTGAACATGTTGTGCAAGAGAGGCAACACCATCAGGCATAAGGAGATGGACTGGGGACAGAATGTGCCAAGTGTGGGCACTCACTTGCTCCTCTCTCTTGATGTTATATGTTTCATTCCAAGTACAGTACATTTCAATGGGTCCAGCTTCGGACAGGACAATAGGATCCCAGTAGAGACTGAGTCTGAGAAGGCAATGGTGACCCACTCCAGTACTCTTGCCTGGAAAATCCCATGGAGCCTGGTAGGCTGAAGTCCATGAGGTCGCTAAGAGTTGGACATGACTGAGTGACTTCACTTTGACTTTTCACTTTCATGCATTGGAGAAGGAAATGGCAACCCACTCCAGTGTTCTTGCCTGGAGAATCCCAGGGACGGCGGAGCCTAGTGGACTGCCATCTATGGGGTCGCACAGAGTCGGACACGACTGAAGTGACTTAGTAGCAGCAGCAGCAGCAGCAGAGACTGAGTAGTTCCCCTTAACCCATAGGTACAAAGTAGCTTACCCAGGCTGGTGGATGTCTTATTGCAAATTCCAATAGATAACTCCTTCCCCAGCCATGAGAATCTGAAGCATAACACATGGATCCACAGTGAGAGTTGGGGAATAGCTATTCTGCATGACTTTCATGGCTTTATGGCATTGAGTGCTTTGGCAAGGATCCCCAATCTAGTGCACTAGATTGCTGTGTCCACACAACCCAGGGCATATTTAGAACATTTACGTAGAGAGCAGGAGCCAAAATAGTCAATTTGCCAGTCTGGTTGGCACTCTAGTGGATGGCCCCAGACTCCTTTGGTAGTCACCTTAGATGTTTTTTACAATACATCAGACACGCTATTGCTGCATTAACAAATTCACTGTATTTGAAGGATACTCTGGCATCCTTGACAATAAGCCATCTTCCCCAGTGATGTATCCAAGCCAGAGTAGATACAGATATCTACTGAAGAGCCAGTCATTAGAATTTGTGCCTGGACTAGGTCATCAGCTTCCTAACTTCCAGTACCTTGTGAGCCGGGATATGGAAAACAGCAAAGATTGCCTCAGGCTTTTGCAGGCAAACCTGAATGTTTCAATCCTTGATCCTACAAGGGCTTTCTCATGATCACCCATCTCTCAGCTTCCCATCGTCCAATCCATAAGGTTAATCCCTTTAGAACAGCCCAACTTTCAGTAAGGGATCACCAGCCAAACCACTGTGAGGTTAGCTCGCTGACTGCTGCAGTTTTTTCCTGTTTCTAGGCATCAGTGGAAGTTTCTCCCACTGCCTTCTTACCTGCCACAGAAATAAGCATGGGGTTGGAGAATCTACATACTCAACCCAGCCTAGCAGCACATGCATTCCTAGAGAAAGCAGGCTGGCAGTTATGGTGCTCCTCTGCTACAAATAGGTATGGCTTGTAGTTAAAGAAGGAGTTTCAGCCATGGCAGAAGTGGGTCAATGGAGTGTATTCTCAAGTCGCCTCTTGATAGGAAAGGGAGTTCTCACTGTGAGATGCTATTACCCTGTGGGAAGCTCTACATGAAGGAACACTGTGTATAACTCCTAGGAGCTATTGCTCTGTGGGGGTCTATCAGGTTTCTGCCCCTTTCCAGAGCTGGAGCCAAACCTAGGGGTACTTTCTCCTTCTGTTGTCTCTGCCACAGTGCCCAACCCACAGCTTCCAAAGTTATAGGCATGCCTGTGCTGTGTGCTGTGCTTAGTCTTTGCACCCCATGGACTGCAGCCCACCAAGCTCCTCTGTCCCTCGGGATTCTCTGGGCAAGAATACTAGAAGGGGTTGCCATTCCCTCCTCCAGATGTACCAACTCAGGGATCAAACCCAGGTCTCCTGCATTGTAGGCAGATTCTTAACAGTCTGAGCCACCAGGGAACCCCATAGACACATCTAACTTAACTCAAATGGCATCCCTTCTTGGAAGATGCCCAGAGCTTTAATCTGCCTCACAGTCTTTTTGCTTTCTCAAAGGCCACTTGTTATTCTGATCTCCCATCACATACATGCCCTTTCTTTAACAAGTGGTATAAGGAATGGAAGTGCTGAGCCAGATAGGGAATAAAATTTCTCCAAAGCCCCCCAGACTTCAAATACCTACAAATGCTTATATCCTTTGACCATTTTTAGGGGTTGGATAGACTTGTGTATTGCTCAGATGGCTCAGTGATAAAAGAATCCACCTGCAGTGCAGGAGATGCCTCTTGTGCAGGAGACATGGGTCAGTTCCTAGGTCAGGAAGATCCCCTGGAGAAGGAAATGACAACCCACTCCAGTACTCTTGCCTGGAAAATTGCCATGGACAGAGGCACTTGGAGGGCTATAGTCCATAGGGTTGCAAAGAGTCAGACAGGACTTTGTGACTAAACAACAAGAAGCTTTGCTTCTGGTCAATCACAGCTTGAATCTTATGCAACCAAACAACTCCCAAAACTTTATGGTAGGATTTGGGCCTTGAAGTTTCTGTGTGTTCATTGCCCATCCACTCCCTTGTACAGGTTCAAGCAAAGTCTACAGAGTGCCCTAGAGCAGAGACAAGTCTTCTTCACATTTAGCAATAATCTTCACATTTAGCATTATGTCATCAGTGGAGTGAGCACATTTTACTGATGTGGGGACAGAGAACAGGAGCAGGTTTAGGGCTACCATCACATGACATCTTGTGGGGCTGTGCAGGTGGCCTTGGCAAAGTGCTTGAAACTTCCATTGTTGCCCCTCCTATGTGAAAGGAAATTGATTTTAATTATCAGAAACCTGTGTTATTCAGTCTTTCATGAATCTTGAAGAAGGACTTTTGCAAGAACATTTTTGCAAAAGCTTCAGTGTAAAACAATAACTGTAACTAACAAAAGGCTTAATCACCATGGTTAGAGTTCATTATAATGCAGCTGACAAGAAAATTTGGTTGCTTTTTTTTTCTTTGCCATATTTTAAAATTATGACATTATACCCAGAATTTCATAGATATATACCCTAAAGAAAATTTAGCATCTCTTCTTATCTGACAATGCTTCCCATGTATTTTCAATGATCAGATAAGCCTAGTTAAATATTTCTTTTTTATAAGGAGAGAAAACACATCTTTTGAGGCATTCCAGGGTCCTGGAAAATATCCTGAAAGCAAAGTTAGTTCAAGATCAATAAGATAATTTAGGATTTGATTTCAAGGAAGTCTACCAAAAACATCAAATGGTTTAAAACACTTGATTTAATAGGATCATAGGCCACTGGGAAATAATAATGCATAGTTGTCTATTTAATCAGGGCTTCCCAGGTGGTGCTTGTGATAAAGAGACCACTTGCCATTTCAGGAGACGCAAGAGATCTATGTTCAATCCCTGGGTCAGGAAGATTCCCTAGAGGAGGGCACAGCAGCCCACTCGTATTTTTGCCTGGAGAATCCCATGGACAGAAGAGCCTGGCAGGCTAGAGTTCATAGGGTCATAAAGAGTTGGACAGGACTGAAGTGACTTAGGAGAAGGCAATGGCACCCCACTCCAGTACTCTAGCCTGGAAAATCCCATGGACGGAGGAGTCTGGTAGGCTGCAGTCCATGGGGTTGCGAAGAGTCGGACACGACTGTGTGACTTCACTTTCACTTTTCACTTTCATGCATTGGAGAAGGAAATGGCAACCCACTGCAGTGTTCTTGCCTGGAGAATCCCAGGGACGGTGGAACCTGGTGGGCTGCCGTCTATGGGGTTGCACAGGGTCGGACACAACTGAAGGGACTTAGCAGCAGCAGAAGTGACTTAACAGGCATGCACTATTTAATGAAATGATGATTTAAAACTTCAAAGACAAATAGAGAAAGTTATATCATTGTAAAAAAAATAGCTCCCTTTTCTTTCAAAGCTTTGTCTTTGGAAACTATTCCAGCTTTGGCAACAGTGGGCAGAATGTACTTTCTAAAAATAAGGGAGAGTGAGGAGGCCCCAGTTGTCCAGGACAAGCTTATGGGTCAACTTGCAGTCTCTTTGTCTTAATTACTTCCTCCAACAGAATGCTAATACATATCTTAGTACCTGCAAGTAGAGTGTGGTTGTAACAAATATACAAATGTGGAATTGGCTTTGGAAATGGATATTGAATAGAAGCTGGCAAAGTTTTGAAGCATATGATAGAAAAATGTCTACCTATCTTGTAGCTATTATTAGTAGAAAATGGGCATTAAAGGTACTCCTGGTAAAGTCTCAGACAAAAATGAGGATGATGTTAATGGACTCTGGAGAGAAAGTGATCTTTGTTAAAAAGTAACTTGTTATAACGGAGAGGGCAATGGCACCCCACTCCAGTACTCCTGCCTTGAAAATCCCATGGATGGAGGAGCCTGGAAGGCTGCAGTCCATGGGGTCGCTGAGGGTCGGACACTACTGAGCGACTTCACTTTCCCTTTTCACTTTCATGCATTGGAGAAGGAAATGGCAACCCACTCCAGTACTCTTTCCTGGAAAATCCCAGGGACGGTGGAGTCTGGTGGGCTGCCATCTATGGGGTCACACAGAGTCAGACACGACTGAAGTGACTTAGCAGCAGCAGCAGCAGCAGCAACTTCTTATAAGGTCACAGAAAACTTGAGTGAATTACATTCTATCACTGAATGGAAAATAGAACTTACAAACAATAAACTTGGATATTTAACTGAGGAGATATCCAGGCAAACATATAAGGTGAAATCTGGTTTCTCCTTGCTGCTTATGGTAAAATATGAGAAAAAGTAGGTAAATTTGGGAAAGAACTGCCAAGCAAATATAAATCAGAACATGGCAGTTTGGAAAATCCTCACCTTAACCAGATAATGTTCTGTGGAGTCAGAGCCAATGGTATAGCTAGAAATCCTTTTGGTAAAGACATTGGTTGAGTGACTGATGGATCCAATCAATCATCTCAATAGAAGGAAGGAAGTGAGGTAGGGGTATGCAGGAGGAGCAGTGGAAAATCCTTGTCTCTAATAGTGTATATCCCCTTAATATTGATGAAAACAAGGTGTTTGGGGTTTTTTGTTGTTGTTGTTGTTGTTTTACATTTTCATTTTACCTGCAGAAACTGACAGCCTGAGCTGAAAGGACAGAGAGAGGAAGAAGGAAAGGAAGAGTGAATCTAAGGACAGAATTAAAAGGGTAGAGACCAGAGAGAGTAGGCTCATGGCCCTGGAGAGGAGAAAGGGCAGACCACTGAGCCACAGAAGGTTACTGTCAGGCATTGAAAGCTCATAGAATTGCCCTGATTAACTGCAAACTTGATTTAGGCTAAAATCCCTTTATTTATTCCATTTTATTACTTTTAGAATGGGAATATATACCCAATGGTTGGCCCACTATTATATTTTGAAAGAAGATAAGTGTTTTCTATTTCAAAAGCCTATGAATGGAGAAGAATTTTGCCCCAGTTGGACCATACCCAGAATCTAAGCAATACTTACTTAGATGATGAGATTTGAGAGTTTTTGAGTTGACTTTTAAATTTGAGATTTGATGCTGAAGCGGGCTAAGGCTTTTAGAAGTGCTGGGATGAGATGAATATATTGATTTTTCACATAATAGATGTGAATTCAGTTCAGTTCAGTTCAGTTCAGTCACTCAGTCGTGTTTGACTCTTTGTGACCCCATGAATCGCAGCAAGCCAGGCCTCCCTGTCCATCACCAACTCCCGGAGGTCACTCAGACTCACGTCCATTGAGTCAGTGATGCCATCCAGCCATCTCATCCTCTGTCGTCCCCTTCTCCTCCTGCCCCCAATCCCTCCCAGCATCAGAGTCTTTTCCGATGAGTCAACTCTTCGAATGAGGTGGCCAAAGTATTGGAGTTTCAGCTTTAGCATCATTCCCTCCAAAGAAATCCCAGGGCTAATCTCCTTCAGAATGGACTGGTTGGATCTCCTTGCAGTCCAAGGGACTCTCAAGAGTCTTCTCCAACACCACAGTTCAAAAGCATCAATTCTTTGGCACTCAGCCTTCTTCACAGTCCAACTCTCATATCCATACATGACCACAGGAAAAACCATAGCCTTGACTAGACAGACCTTTGTTGGCAAAGTAATGTCTCTGCTTTTGAATATGCTATCTAGGTTGGTCATAACTTTCCTTCCAAGGAGTAAGCATCTTTTAATCTCATGGCTGCAGTCACCATCTGCAGTGATTTGGAGATCAAATAGTGGGCTGTTGTGGGTTGAATATTATCTCTTTAAAAGTCATGCCCATATGAAATCTTGGAATATGATTATTGTGGATTGAATTGTTTCCCTTAAAAGATATGTTCAGGTTAGCCCCTGTAGCCACAAATGTGATCTTATTTGGAGATGGGTTCTTTGCAAATGTGAATAGTTAAGAAAAGATCATACTAAGTTATGATGGCCCCTCAGTTCAGTTCAGTCACTCAGTTGTGTTTGACTCTTTGTGACCCCATGAACTGCAGCACGCCAGGCCTCCCTGTCCATCACCAACTCCCGGAGTTCACTCAAACTCACGTCCATCGAGTCGGTGATGCCATCCAGCCATCTCATCCTTTGTCGTCCCCTTTTCCTCTTACCCCAATCCCTCCCAGCATCAAAGTCTTTTCCAATGAGTCAATGGCCCCTAAAACATGACTGATGTCCTTGCAAGTAGATAAAACCGAGATACATAGACCTACACAGAGGGAAGATATGTGAAGATGGAGGAAGAGATTAGAGCCATGCTACCCTAAACCAAAGATGCCAAATATTCCTGACAAACACCAGAAGAGAGTGAGACAAGAAAAGCCCTAGGGGATGATCAGAGAGAGCATGGACCTAATAGTACTTTAATTTCAGATTTCAGCTTCCAAAACTATGATACAGTAAGTGTTCGATATATTTCCTATTTAAATTCATACTGAGTTCAGTTCAATTCAGTTGCTCAGTCATGTCTGACTCTGCGACCCCATGAATAGCAGCACGCCAGGCCTCCCTGTCCATCACCAACTCCCAGAGTTCACTCAGACTCATGTCCATTGAGTCAGTGATGCCATCCAGCCATCTCATCCTCTGTTGTCCCCTTCTCTTCCTGCCCCCAATCCCTCCCAGAATCAGTCTTTTCCAATGAGTCAACTCTTCGCATGAGGTGGCCAAAGTATTGGAGTTTCAGCTTCAGCATCAGTCCTTCCAATGAAAACCCAGGACTGATCTCCTTTAGGATGCATTGGTTGGATCTCCTTGCAGTCCAAGGGACTCTCAAGAGTCTTCTCCAACACCACAGTTCAAAAGCATCAGTTCTTCAGCACTCAGCTTTCTTCACAGTCCAACTCTCACATCCATACATGACCACTGGAAAAACCATAGCCTTGACTAGACAGACCTTTGTTGGCAAAGTAATGTGTCTTCTTTTGAATATGCTATGTAGGTTGGTCATAACTTTCCTTCCAAGGAGTAAGTGTCTTTTAATTTCATGGCTGCAATCACCATCTGCAGTGATTTTGGAGCCCAGAAAAATAAAGTCTGACACTGTTTCCACTGTTTCCCCAACTATTTCCCATGAAGTGATGGGACCAGATGCCATGATCTTTATTTTCTGAATGTTGAGCTTTAAGCCAACTTTTTCACTCTCCTCTTTCACTTTCATCAACAGGCTTTTTAGTTCCTCTTCACTTTCTGCCATAAGGGTGGTGTCATCTGCATATCTGAGGTTATTGATATTTCTCCCGGCAACCTTGATCCCAGCTTGTGCTTCTTCCAGCCCAGTGTTTCTCATGATGTACTTTGCATATGAGTTAAATAAGCAGAGTGACAATATACAGCCTTGACGTACTCCTTTTCCCATTTGGAACCAGTCTGCTGTTCCATGTCCAGTTCTAACTGTTGCTTCCTGACCTGCATATAGGTTTCTCAAGGGGCAGGTCAGGTGGTCTGGTATTCCCATCTCTTGAAGAATTTTCCACAGTTTATTGTTATCCACACAGTCAAAGGCTTTGGCATAGTCAATAAAGCAGAAATAGATGTTTTTCTGGAACTCTCTTGCTTTTTCACCAGTCACACAGTGGATGTCACTGCTTTAGTGACTGGTGATAGAAACAAGGTCCGATGCTGTAAAGAGCAATATTGCATAGGAACCTGAAATGTAAGGTCCATGAATCAAGGAAAATTGGAAGTGATCAAAGGAGATGGCAAGAGTGAACGTCAACATTCTAGGAATCAGCGAACTCAAATGGACTGGAATGGGTGAATTTAACTCAGATGACCATTATATCTACTACTGTGGGCAAGAATCCCTCAGAAAAAATCAGTAGCCATTATGGTCAACAAAAGAGTCCCAAATGCAGTACTTGGATGCAATCTCAAAAACAACAGAATGATCTCTGTTTGTTTCCAAGGCAAACCATTCAGTATCACAGTAATCCAAGCCTATGCCCCAACCAGTAACGCTGAGGAAGTGGAAGTTGAACGGTTCTATGAAGACCTACAAGACCTTTTAGAATGAACACCCCAAAAAGATGTCCTTTTCATTATAGGGGACTGGATTGCAAAAGTAGGAAGTCAAGAAACACCTGGAGTAACAGGCAAATTTGGCCTTGGAATACGGAATGAAGCAGGGCAAAGACTAATAGAGTTTTGCCAAGAAAATGCACTGGTCATAGCAAACACCCTCTTCCAACAACACAAGAGAAGACTCTATACATGGACATCACCAGATGGTCAACACCGAAATCAGATTGATTATATTCTTTGCAGCCAAAGATGGAGAAGCTCTATACAGTCAGCAAAAACAAGACCAGGAGCTGACTGTGGCTCAGAGCATGAACTCCTTATTGCGAAATTCAGACTGAAATTGAAGACAGTAGGGAAAACCACTAGACCATTCAGGTATGACCTAAATCAAATCCCTTATGATTATACAGTGGAAGTGGGAAATAGATTTAAGGGCCTAGATCTGATAGATAGAGTGCCTGATGAACTATGGACGGAGGTTCGTGACATTGTACAGGAGACAGGGATCAAGACCATCCCCATGGAAAAGAAATGCAGAAAAGCAAGATGGCTGTCTGAGGAGGCCTTACAAATAGCTGTGAAAAGAAGAGAAGAGAAAAGCAAAGAAGAAAAGGAAAGGTATAAGAATCTGAATGCAGAGTTCCAAAGACTAGCAAGAAGAGATAAGAAAGCCTTCCTCAGTGATCAATGCAAAGAAATAGAGGAAAAATTCATATTAGCCTGTATCTAATTCACTTTGTTAAAACTACCTTGGTCTTCCTCTCACTTTAAAAACACATAAAGCACCTTTCTGCCTCAGAGTATTTGCATTTGAAAAGCCTCTGTTCACACCATTCTTTCTGCAAATCTACAAATGGCTTATTCCCTCACCATTCCAGGTCTTTCCTAAATATCCTATTCTCACTGAGGTTTTACTTGACCAGCTAAATACAACCTCCATCTCTAATTTCCTCATCTCCCTGCTAACCTTTTCTGAATCACTTGTGGCTAACATACAATATATTTCATTTATTTGTCTTGTAATTTGTCAGTTTTCATATCTAGAGTGTAATCTGATTGAAGACAAGAAATTTTTTGTTGTTTCTGATTAGATGTTTGCTCCATAGTAATTTCTCAATGGGTATTTGTTGAATAAATAAATTATGAAATTGTATTAGACTACTTAAAATATGACTTTGCTGGCATAAAGACATTGATATTGAACGTACATTTGAAAAATTCTAATTCTCTCATTGGGTGTATTGAGTGAGTTAAATGATTGTATTTTAAAGTTGACAATAATCACTCAAAATATAGTGGCTATTTTCACCAGAATTCAAGCTTAAATACAGTAGCAATTTTTTTAATGTTTGATTTACTCAGCAATATTTAGAACTTGACCTTTTCATTGTAGATAATTCATAAGAATTTGTTGACTTTTATTGGTTATGAAATAATTGAAACAAGCTAACATTTCAAAGTGAACATTTTTAGAAATATTTCAAAGTCATTGAAAAGTTTTGTGAAGGAAAGTGTAGTAACATATTTTAAGTTTTGGAAGTAAATTTTTATGGCTACTGGGTAACTGTGGATTACAGGAGGTCATGAATGAAGCAGGAAGATAAGTTGGAAAATTGTTAAGAGTAGTTCAAGTGAAAATTATAGGTTTCAATTGAAAAAGTATATATTGAAAGAAGTAGAAAAACATTTAATATTTTTAGAGGTATAATAAAAATGACTACATATGGGGTAAAAGAGATAGGGACTCCTCAAGAAGCCATTTTTTTCTGGTTTTGGAAACTGTATTGATGATGGTATGATTTGTTCATCAATGGAAGACTGAGATATGGATAAATTTGATGTGGAAATTCATTTTAATTTTGGATGTCTTAAGTTTGAGATACCTATGAGGCATCTAAGTGAAGATATAAAAAACACAGCTGAGTCATAGGGTCAAGAATTCAGAAGTAAGTGTTGAACTGGAGATAAAAATTTGTGAGTCTGTGATATATAGAGAATTTCTAAAACCAAGATGATGAAGAAAGAGGTGAGATGAGGAGAAAGGTTAAGAACCTAAGATGTCAAAAAGATATGGAATTACCAGCAAAAGTTGTGGAGAGGAAGCAGTTGCTGAAGATATAGGAAGAAAACCAGAAGACATACTGTTATGGAAGTCAAGAGTCTTAAAAGAATAGCATTAAGAATTAACTAACTTTTCAACTCCTTTTTATTCTGAGACTCAGAGATTACATTACCATAGGGCCCTACTGAATGGCTTATGGCTTAGTTATTACCTGTTCGTCACTCTTTGCTAAGAAATACTGTGTCTTCTCGGCCAACTAACTCTAGTCTACATTGTCAATCCAGCCATGATAATAATTCAAGTGCACTGTCTGGTTTTACCAAAACACCCACTTTAATTTTCTGTCTCCTATACCCATCCGCTCAAACTTTTCATTTGTTCTCATTAATGCTTTTTATTTTTATTCCAGCCTCTTAGTATTTCTTTGTGCTGCATAAATTCAAACCTAAACAAAACTCAGAGGCAGTGAGTACAAAGGAAATAGTAGAAAGATTGAAATTACAAAATAAGGGAATTTGATTTACTGTGATGATTTTTATTGTGTTGTTGGCTATTGTACATGACAAATCATATCCTAATAACACAACCTGAAATTAATGTATTAGATTTGTTATTTTATAGATAGTGAAGAGTAGCATTTGATCAGATGAAAAGTTAAACTTACAAATACCCTGCAGTTGTTAACATGTAAACCACTGATTTTGTACAAGTTTGGAGTAGTGTTGAACCCTGCTTTTTCTCATGTAAACAATGCCCTGAAAGGTTAATTTCTTCAAAGATTATTACTTGCAATGAAAGATTTTGTGACTCCTGGGAAGGCCCAATTTTAACAACCATTTTAGCTACGGTGGCAGTTTCTCAAAACTTTATCTCCACATGCCAGAGGACAGAGAAATGAGAATTCACATACCAGGAGATTCTAGGAACACAGACTGCCATAAAAGTGCTTTGAAGGTTTTGTGTTTTATCAGAAAATATAGGTAAAATTTTAAATCTGTTTTATATATATATATATATATTTAATGATAAAGCAGCATTCTACCTTTTCTAGAAAATTGCAGTAAAATATATACTCCTGGAAGTTGCTCACTGTTTATCAGAGAGGAGGCTCTATGTACACTTGGAACATTCTCTTACAGGCTCAGAAATATCAGTTTATTACAATTAAAGAAACATTTAATGAAGGAGAACTAAAGAAAGTACAGGGGAAAATTGGCCAGAGAGAAGATTATCCCAAAAGGGATTACAATAAGAAAAACTGAACACAGGTGTTTTGGTTTAGGACTCTTACTCATTTTAGGGTTTCCCAGGTGGTGCAGTCATAAGGAATCCTCCTGCCAATGCCGAAGGTGAAAGAAACATGGGTTTCATCCCTGGGTCAGGAAGATCCCCTGGAGGAGGACATAGGAACCCACTCCAGTATTTTTGCCTAGGAAATTCCGTGTACAGATACTGAGGGCCTACAGTCCTTATAGTTGTAAGAGTCAGACACCACTGAGCATGTGATCAAGACTATCCCCAAGAAAAAGAAATGCAAAAAGGCAAAATGGCTGTCTGAGGAGGGTTTACAAACGTTAATGAAAAGAAGAGAAGTGAAAGTCAAAGGAGAAAAGGAAAGATATACCCATTTGAATGCAGACCCCTACATATGTTGTCTACAAGAGACCCACCTCAAAACAGGGGACACATACAGACTGAAAGTGAAGGGCTGGAAAAAGATTTTCCATGCCAATAGGGACCAAAAGAAAGCAGGAGTAGCAATACTCATATCAGATAAAATAGACTTTAAAACAAAGGCTGTGAAAAGACAAAGAAGGTCACTACATAATGATCAAAGGATCAATCCAAGAAGAAGATATAACAATTATACATATATATGCACCCAACACGGGAGCACCACAGTACGTAAGACAAATGCTAACAAGTATGAAAGGAGAAATTAACAATAACACAATAATAGTGGGAGACTTTAATACCCCACTCACACCTATGGATAGATCAACTAAACAGAAAATTAACAAGGAAACACAAACTTTAAACGATACAATAGACCAGTTAGACCTAATTGATATCTATAGGACATTTCATCCCAAAACAATGAATTTCACCTTTTTCTCAAGTGCACATGGAACCTTCTCCAGGATAGATCACATCCTGGGCCATAAAGCTAGCCTTGGTAAATTCAAAAAGATAGAAATCATTCCAAGCATTTTTTCTGACCACAATGCAGTAAGATTAGATCTCAATTACAGGAGAAAAACTATTAAAAATTCCAACATATGGAGGCTGAACAACACGCTGCTGAATAACCAACAAATCACAGAAGAAATCAAAAAAGAAATCAAAATTTGCATAGAAACGAATGAAAATGAAAACACAACAACCCAAAACCTGTGGGACACGGTAAAAGCAGTCCTAAGGGGAAAGTTCATAGCAATACAGGCACACCTCAAGAAACAAGAAAAAAGTCAAATAAATAACCTAACTCTACACCTAAAGCAACTAGAAAAGGAAGAAATGAAGAACCCCAGGGTTAGTAGAAGGAAAGAAATCTTAAAAATTAGAGCAGAAATAAATGCAAAAGAAACAAAAGAGACCATAGCAAAAATCAACAAAACCAAAAGCTGGTTCTTTGAAAGGATAAATAAAATTGACAAACCATTAGCCAGACTCATCAAGAAACAAAGGGAGAAAAATCAAATCAACAAAATTAGAAACGAAAATGGAGAGATCACAACAGACAACACAGAAATACAAAGGATCATAAGAGACTACTATCAACAATTATATGCCAATAAAATGGACAACGTGGAAGAAATGGACAAATTCTTAGAAAAGTACAACTTTCCAAAACTGGACCAGGAAGAAATAGAAAATCTTAACAGACCCATCACAAGCATGGAAATTGAAACTGTAATAAAAAATCTTCCAGCAAACAAAAGCCCCGGTCCAGACGGCTTCACAGCTGAATTCTACCAAAAATTTAGAGAAGAGCTAACACCTATCCTGCTCAAACTCTTCCAGAAAATTGCAGAGGAAGGTAAACTTCCAAACTCATTCTATGAGGCCACCATCACCCTAATACCAAAACCTGACAAAGATCCCACAAAAAAAGAAAACTACAGGCCAATATCACTGATGAATATAGATGCAAAAATCCTTAACAAAATTCTAACAATCAGAATCCAACAACACATTAAAAAGATCATACATCATGATCAAGTGGGCTTTATCCAAGGGATGCAAGGATTCTTCAATATCCGCAAATCAATCAATGTAATACACCACGTTAACAAATTGAAAAATAAAAACCATATGATTATCTCAATAGATGCAGAGAAAGCCTTTGACAAAATTCAACATCCATTTATGATAAAAACTCTCCAGAAAGCAGGAATAGAAGGAACATACCTCAACATAATAAAAGCTATATATGACAAACCCACTGCAAACATTATCCTCAATGGTGAAAAATTGAAAGCATTTCCTCTAAAGTCAGGAACAATACAAGGGTGCCCACTTTCACCATTACTATTCAACATAGTTTTGGAAGTTTTGGCCACAGCAATCAGAGCAGAAAAAGAAATAAAAGGAATCCAAATTGGAAAAGAAGAAGTAAAACTCTCACTATTTGCAGATGACATGATCCTCTACATAGAAAACCCTAAAGAGTCCACCAGAAAATTACTAGAAATAATCAATGACTACAGTAAAGTTGCAGGATATAAAATCAACACACAGAAATCCCTTGCATTCCTATACACTTATAATGAGAAAACAGAAAGAGAAATTAAGGAAACAATTCCATTCACCATTGCAACAGAAAGAATAAAATACTTAGGAATATATCTACCTAAAGAAACTAAAGACCTATATATAGAAAACTATAAAACACTGGTGAAAGAAATCAAAGAGGACACTAATAGATGGAGAAATATACCATGTTCATGGATTGGAAGAATCAATATAGTGAAAATGAGTATACTACCCAAAGCAATTTATAGATTCAACGCAATCCCTATCAAGCTACCAACAGTATTCTTCACAGAGCTAGAACAAATAATTTCACAATTTGTATGGAAATACAAAAAACCTCGAATAGGCAAAGCGATCTTGAGAAAGAAGAATGGAACTGGAGGAAACAACCTACCTGACTTCAGGCTCTACTACAAAGCCACAGTTATCAAGACAGTATGGTACTGGCACAAAGACAGAAATATTGATCAATGGAATAAAATAGAAAGCCCAGAGATAAATCCACGCACATATGGACACCTTATCTTCGACAAAGGAGGCAAGAATATACAATGGATTAAAGACAATCTCTTTAACAAGTGGTGCTGGGAAATCTGGTCAACCACTTGTAAAAGAATGAAACTGGACCACTTTCTAACACCATACACAAAAATAAACTCAAAATGGATTAAAGATCTAAACGTAAGACCAGAAACTATAAAACTCCTAGAGGAGAACATAGGCAAAACACTCTCCGACATACATCACAGCAGGATCCTCTATGACCCACCTCCCAGAATATTGGAAATAAAAGCAAAAATAAACAAATGGGACCTAATTAACCTTAAAAGCTTCTGCACATCAAAGGAAACTATTAGCAAGGTGAAAAGACAGCCTTCAGAATGGGAGAAAATAATAGCAAATGAAGCAACCGACAAACAACTAATCTCAAAAATATACAAGCAACTCCTACAGCTCAACTCCAGAAAAATAAACGACCCAATCAAAAAATGGGCCAAAGAACTAAATAGACATTTCTCCAAAAAAGACATACAGATGGCTAACAAACACATGAAAAGATGCTCAACATCACTCATTATCAGAGAAATGCAAATCAAAACCACTATGAGGTACCATTTCACACCAGTCAGAATGGCTGCGATCCAAAAGTCTACAAATAATAAATGCTGGAGAGGGTGTGGAGAAAAGGGAACCCTCTTACACTGTTGGTGGGAATGCAAACTAGTACAGCCACTATGGAGAACAGTGTGGAGATTCCTTAAAAAACTGGAAATAGAACTGCCTTATGATCCAGCAACCCCACTGCTGGGCATACACACTGAGGAAACCAGAAGGGAAAGAGACACGTGTACCCCAATGTTCATCGCAGCACTGTTTATAATAGCCAAGACATGGAAGCAACCTAGATGTCCATCAGCAGATGAATGGATAAGAAAGCTGTGGTACATATACACAATGGAGTATTACTCAGCCATTAAAAAGAATACATTTGAATCAGTTCTAATGAGGTGGATGAAACTGGAGCCTATTATACAGAGTGAAGTAAGCCAGAAGGAAAAACATAAATACAGTATTCTAACGCATATATATGGAATTTAGAAAGATGGTAACAATAACCCTGTGTACGAGACAGCAAAAGAGACACTGATGTATAGAACAGTCTTATGGACTCTGTGGGAGAGGGAGAGGGTGGGAAGATTTGGGAGAATGACATTGTAACATGTAAAATATCATGTAAGAAACGAGTTGCCAGTCCAGGTTCGATGCACGATACTGGATGCTTGGGGCTAGTGCACTGGGACGACCCAGAGGGATGGTATGGGGAGGGAGGAGGGAGGAGGGTTCAGGATGGGGAACACATGTATACCTGTGGTGGATTCATTTTGATATTTGGCAAAACTAATACAATTATGTAAAGTTTAAAAATAAAATAAAATATAAAAAATAAAAAAAATAAAATAAAAAAAAAAAAAAAAAAGAGGTGGCAAGAATACAAAGAAGAACTATACAAAAAAAGATCTTCACGACCCAGATAATCACGATTATATGATCACTCACCGAGAGCCAGACATCCTGGAATGTGAAGTCAAGTAGGCCTTAGAAAGTATCACTATGAATAAAGCTAGTGGAAGTGATGGAATTCCAGTTGAAGTATTTCAAATCCTGAAAGATGATGCTGTGAAAGTGCTACACTCAATATGCCAGCAAATTTGGAAAACTCAGCAGTGGCCACAGGACTGGAAAAGGTCAGTTTTCATTCCAATCCCAAAGAAAGGCAATGCCAAAGAATGCTCAAACTACTGCACAATTGCACTCATCTCACATGCTAGCAAAATAATGCTCAAAATTCTCCAAGCCAGACTTCAACAGTACATGAACCGAGAACTTCCAGATGTTCAAGCTTGATTTAGAAAAGGCAGAGGAGCCAGAGATCAAATTGCCAACATCCGTCGGATCATTGAAAAAGCAAGAGAGTTCCAGAAAAACATCTACTTCTGCTTTATTGACTATGCCAAAGCCTTTGACTGTGTGGATCACAACAAACTATGGAAAATTCTTCAAGAAATGGGAATACCAGACCACCTGACTTGTCTTCTCCAAAATCTGTATGCAGGTAAAGAAGCAACAGTTAGAACTGGACATAAAACAACAGACTGGTTCCAAATAGGAAAAGGAGTATGTCAAGGCTGTATATTTTCACCCTGCTTATTTAACTTATCTGCAGAGTATATCTTAAGAAATGCTGGGATGGATGAAGCACAAGCTGGAATCAAAATTGCCAGGAGAAATATCAATAGCCTCAGATACACAGATGTGAGTATGGCAGAAAATGAAAAAGAACTAAAGAGCCTCTTGATGAAAGTGAAAGAGGAGTGTGAAAAAGTTGGGTTAAAACTCAACATTCAGAAAACTAAGATCAGGGCATCTGGTCCCATTATTTCATGGCAAATAGATAGGGAAACAGTGGAAGCAGTGGCTGACTTTATTTTGGGGGGCTCCAAAATCACTGCAGATGGTGACTGCAGACATGAAATTAAAGGACGCTGGCTCCTTGGAAGAAAAGCTGTGATCAACCTAGACAGAATATTAAAAATCAAAGACATCATTTTGCCAACAAAGGTCCGTCTGGTCAAAGCTACGGTTTTTTCAGTAGTCATATATGGATATGATAGTTGCACTATAAAGACAGCTAAGCACCAAAGAATTAATGCTTTTGAACTGTGGTGTTGGAGAAGATTCTTGAGAGTCCCTTGGACAGCAAGGAGATCCAACCAGTCCATCCTAATGGAAATCAGTCCTAAATATTCATTGGAGTGACTGGTGCTAAAGCTGAAACTCCAATGCTTTGGCCACCTGATGCAAAGAACTGACTCATTGGAAAAGACCTTGCTGCTGGGAAAGACTGAGGGTGGGAGAAGAAGGGGACAACAGAAAATGAGATAGTTGTATGGCATCGCCGACTCAATGGACATGAGTTTAAGTAAACTCCAGGATTTGGTGATGGACAGGGAGGCCTGGCGTGCTGCAGTCTATGGGGTCACAAGGAGTTGGACATGACTAAGTGACTGAACTGAACTGAACTAAATATAAATTTAAGCTTTTGAACACATCTCCTGAAATCTTGCTGAAATTAGTGGAATACTTTAAAATGCTATAAAACTGCATGTTGCAAAGCATAATAAAAGCAAATTAAACCTAATCACATGTAGACAGAGATGCTGAAAAGAAAGCCAGAGTTGCAGAATCCTGTTTGGCATTCAAATAGCCAACAAGGGATAACAGTTCGAAGTCCCATTCTTGAGACTATAAAATTTCTTTTATTACCCCCACTCTCCAACAAACTTAATATAAAAAATCCAGAACTTCTCTGGTTTCATTTTTCCAGAAAATAAAATCTCCATTTCCTAATATTGTGAGAAAGGGGTAATTACCAGTATGCATAAGAAAGAAGTCAGAACCTGAGAGGTCAAATAATTACTTTTACAGACATTTAACAAAATTCTGCTATTAATTGTTTTCTATCCTTCACTCTCCAACTCCAGTGACTGTCCAGAATTATTCCAGAGCAAACCAAAAATTAGGAGGAGGTTTTACATCTGCCCATTAGGAATTCAAACAAGAGAAAACATTGGGAGAAAAAAAAATGCAAAATAATAATAAAACTTTATTGTCGAAGAACATGAAACAGCCCAAATTCATGAGTTTAAAAATCTAACTGAGGTACACCATGGGGAAGTTAAAATGTCAGAAGTAAAGGGAAGATATTATTAATAAAATATTTCTAAGAGGAAAAACAATAGTATAAAAGGTCAGAAACAAAAATGGAACAAAATTTCACAAAAGCAATATTAGAAGCTTAAAAAATTAATGTCATAAAATTTTCTGAGAAAAGAATGATTTATAACAACTTATAGCATAATCCATGAAGGAAAAAAGTGATAAACTGGTCTTTATCAAATTAAAGTGTTTTGCTCCTTAAGAAAAAAAGCCACAGACTCAGAGGTAATATTTGAAAATCACATCTGATTAAAACACTTATATGGAAAATACATAATCATCTTATAAAACTCAGCAGCAAGAAAACAGATTTAAAATGTTTAAATAAGCTACAGATTCTAACAGACCCATAACCAAAGGAAATATATGGATGGCAAATAAACTCATGAAATGAGGCTTAACATCATTTGCCACTAGGAGAAAGCAAATTAAAACTGCAGTGAGGTTCCACTATATAACTATTAAAAATTTCCAAATAATTTTTAAAAACCTAACAATAACAAATGCTGACAAAGATGTAAAACGGCAGAAATGCTCACTCGTTACTAGTGGAAATGTCAGTGGTACCACTTTGAAAGACAGTTTGAGAGTTTGCTGTAAATTAAACATAGAAACTTAGCTGAGTACTGGAAGGATACAAAATCTGCAAGCTTGTACTTTAATATTTTGGAGTGTTTGGAGTTTTCTTATGAAAAAAGTTACATGAAAATTATATATCAAGGCAAAATATGTAGCCACTGAAAGGCGTAGATACTTTGACTCAGAAAATGTTTGAGGGTAGCATGAGATAATGTGTATGAATGATACCTGATCCTTGGCAAAATGTCAAGAATATTGGCTTTCTAGTTTCCCACTGGAAAAGCAACTAACAACTAGTTTGAGACTCATCTTGCTCGTATTTTGATAGGTCATCAGGAGCTTGACAGACTTTCATGACCAAAAAAAAAAAAGTGAAATCTCAGCAGAAATTGCCATGCAGAAAAAGCCTAGATAAAACAAAAATAAAAACTTGGAGTTTCTCATTTACACTGTTATTGTCGAATGACACAGTGCTTTGGAACAATGTGTTCTGCACATCCATTTGTGGTTGAATGGCATTTACCTTGTTTATTTTCCCTCTTTTTGTTTCTATCCATTTTTTTTTCCTTCTCACAATTCTTTGATTACTAACTTTTTTATACTGAGTATTGTACTTTTTCAAATGGATACTAATCTAAAAGAAAACCATTTATTTATCTTGAATTTAATACTCGATCTTTGCTTTACTGTAATCTGTTTCCTTTCAGTCTCTCCTTGAAAACTTCTACTACAACATTACATACTTTTCTGACTATTTGACAGTATCTGTTCATCTCACCTTTTAAGTGCTCCAGTCTTTGTTTCTTTTATACATAAGTAAGATTTTTCTTAAGTCATAGATGAAGCTTAGATCTAGCTGGACAGCCCATCACAATGTAATTACTCCTTCAGCACAGTATTCTTTGTTTCTCTGTTTTCTTTGAAATGTCTGTCTCTTTCATCTTTTTATTCTTAATTTATTAATAAGATGAAGTTCGTTTTTCCTTTGACTTAGTTACAAAATCAGCTCAATTAAAGTGGCATATATAGGTAAAAGTATATAGAGAAAGATGAGAGATATTGCACACAAACCAAGCATAATAACATTTTGATATCAGATCAGATCAGATCAGTGGCTCAGTCGTGTCCGACTCTTTGCAACCCCATGAATCGCAGCACACCAGGCCTCCCTGTCCATCACCAACTCCCAGAGTTCACCCAGACTCACATCCATTGAGTCAGTGATGCCATCCAGCCATCTCATCCTCTGTCGTCCCCTTCTCCTCCTGCCCCCAATCCCTCCCAGCATCAGAGTCTTTTCCAATGAGTCAACTCTTCGCATGAGGTGGCCAAAGTATTTTGATATCATGCAATGTAAATATTAGTGATTCTTTACCTGGGCACATAGAACATTTGAGATTAAGATATATACATACTCTTTCTGAGCAAAAAAAAAAAAAAAACATAGACATGATTAAAAACACATAGTTTTGCATAAAATTGTAACAGACATACCGATCTCTTTGAAACATATTCCTTACTATTGCCTTCACATTGACAAGATTATGACTAATGATATAAAAAACTGAGCAACAATGTCATGCCAAAGAGACAATAGTAAGTAACATGATTTTTAAGGAAAAGGTATGATAATAACATGAAATATAGCAACATAATTGAAACTTAAGTCACTGTGGGAGGGGGAAAAAGCTCTGAATAAGCAGTACTGTAAAAGTATAAAAGAGAACATAATAGCTACTTGAAATGAATTGGAAATAAGCTCTCCAAGATACCAAAAGAATAGATGTTTGATTGTGACTGTGTGATCTGGGAAGTTA
This sequence comes from Bos indicus x Bos taurus, assembly GCF_003369695.1. Lineage (NCBI taxonomy): Eukaryota > Metazoa > Chordata > Mammalia > Artiodactyla > Bovidae > Bos > Bos indicus x Bos taurus. The sequence continues at coordinate 40,922,183 of NC_040078.1, read as the reverse complement.
ACATTGAAGATGAGCCTTAGAAAATAGGCAAGGCTCTGCTGAGTAGAGAATTTGGGAAAGAAAAAATATAATCACTCCTGATTTCCTGATGGTTTCAACAAGAAAGACAGAAAATTGCAGACAAATAATCTGAATGGTAACAGCAAACATGTAACAAAGCACTTGAAAGAAAGTGAAAGTGAAGTCTCTCAGTCCTGTCTGAGTGTTTGTGACCCCATGGACTGTAGCCTAACAGACTCCTCCATCCATGGGATTCTCCAGGCAAGAGTACTGGAGTGGGTTGCCATTTCCTTCTCCAGGGGATCTTCCCGACCCAGGGATCAAACCCAGGTCTCCCATATTCCAGGCAGATGCTTTAACCTCTGAGCCACCAGGGAAGCCCTAACAAAGCACTTACTACATTCTAAATAATGTATACATATTAACTAATTTAATCTTTATAACAGCCTTCTCCAGTTCATACCAGTATTATTGTCATTTTTAAGATGAGGAACATGAGGCAGAGATAATGAGCAATAGGGCTGAACCCAACAGAACTTGTAAGTGATGGAGCCAGATTTTCGATTCAGGAAGCATTGGAGGAGTTCTTGAGAGGTCATGATCTCCAGTTGATGTGAGCTAGATCTGGGCAATCTGAGGTCCCTAATTCTCTCCCTTGCCCATGGAATATATGTTCTACTCATGGTTCTCACAGCCAGAGCTCTTTCAGTGTTGTAACCTTGAAAGAGTAATGTGTTACTGAGATCATCTGGATGGTATTTGTGATTAAACCTCTTTAAGGACTCTATATAAACTTTTTAAGATTCTTGCAGGCAGTTGTGGAGATCCATTTGTCTTGTGGCCATCTAAGACAAACCTCGTAAGTTCCTTTGTTTATTAAGCCTGCTGCTGCTGCTGCTGCTGCTGCTGCTGCTGCTGCTGCTAAGTCACTTCAGTCCTGTCCGACTCTGTGTGACCCCATAGACGGCAGCCCACCAGGCTCCCCGTCCCTGGGATTCTCCAGGCAAGAACACTGAAGTGGGTTGCCATTTCCTTCTCCAATGCATGAAAGTGAAAAGTGAAAGTGAAGTAGCTCAGTCGTGTCCAACCCTCAGTGACCCCATGGACTGCAGCCTACCAGGCTCCTCCATCTATGGGATTTTTCAGGCAAGAGTACTGGAGTGGGGTGCCATTGCCTTCTCTGTTATTAAGCCTGACACTTGCTAAACAAGTAGAGAAGGCAATGGCACCCCACTCCAGTACTCTATCTTGTAGCTATTATTAGTAGAAAATGGGCATTAAAGGTACTCCTGGTAAAGTCTCAGACAAAAATGAGGATGATGTTAATGGACTCTGGAGAGAAAGTGATCTTTTTTAAAAAGTAACTTGTTATAACGGAGAAGGCAATGGCACCCCACTCCAGTACTCCTGCCTTGAAAATCCCATGGACAGAGGAGCCTGGAAGGCTGCAGTTCATGGGGTCGCTGAGGGTCGGACACGACTGAGCGACTTCACTTTCCCTTTTCGCTTTCATGCATTGGAGAAGGAAATGGCAACCCACTCCAGTGTTCTTGCCTGGAAAATCCCAGGGACTGGGGAGTCTGGTGGGCTGCCGTCTATGGGGTCGCACAGAGTCGGACAGGACTGAAGTGACTTAGCAGCAGCAGCAGCAGGCTTAATAAACAAAGGAACTTAGATACGAGGTTTGTTGGACACGACTGAAGTGACTTAGCAGCTACCAGCTGCTAAACAAAAATGGCCTACCTCTGTCTTGAGTCTCCCCTTGCCCTCGATATGGAAAGGGCAGTTTTTAATTTCATTCCAGGAATTCCCAAGGTTGTAAACTAACAAGAAGATTGGCTCCAAATCTATATTCTTAACTATTATGATATTCCACCTCCATAAGGCAGGATCAGACCCTTGGGTAACAATGGAAAGCATGTAGTTAGAAGCTGTCACTCTCGTCTCAGGCCGTATCAGCCTGAAGGCGCCCGATCTCGTCTGATCTCAGAATCTGTCACTCTCCAAAGGGGTACTATTTATACGTTTCAGCAGTCAGTATTAGCAGACCTTCCTGCTCAGCCTCAAACTGCTTAAGTCAGCACACTAGAAACCATTCCCAATAAATCAGAACTGGCTTGAAAATTGAAAGCCATGTAGTATGCCTGCTAGAGTAGCAAATGCTCTCAGTGTGTGAATAAAATAGAAATATTAAGAGCTGTAGATTGGGAGAATAACAATATATTTTATAATAATCTAGGCTAAGTAAACAAAACCAAACATATTGGGGCTGAAATAACTTCAATGAAATTAAAAAAAAAAAAATGCCATGGCAGCATTGACTCAATGGGCATGAGTTTGAGTAAATTCCCAGAGATGATGAAGGACAGGGAAGCCTGGCATGCTGCAGTTCATGGGGTGGCAAAGAGTTGGGCACGACTGAGTGACTGAACAATAATATATGCCATGTTCAGGCTCTGTCTTCTAAGAGTTTCTAGTTTAGTTACAAAATGTCACTGTCATGCTTTTTTTTTTTTAATTCACTGAAATTGTTTTAGTCCCAATTATTTCTATTTTATTCTCACACAGAGAATTTGCTACTCTAGCAGGCATACTGCATGACTTTCAACTTCCAAGCCAGTCTGATTTATTGGGGATGGTTTCTAGTCAGATTCCTTTCTCACAGATAAATATTTTTACTCTTAATGAGGAATAAAATGCAATATTACAGAGGCTAATTTAGTCTGAGCTTAATAGTATATCTTAATATAAAAAAAAAAAAAAAAAAAAAAAAAAACGGCCTTATTGTCTTACCCAGATGGAGAACCTGATCATAAGTGTACTTGGGAGGATAGGAATTGATGTAGAGAAAATTACTCTGTTCTAAATATTAATAGTTGCTAAATGGCCTATCCTATACATAAACTTTTCATAGACTTTTTTAAATACTTTTATTTATTTATTTGGCTATGCCAGGTCTTAGTTGCAACATATGGGATCTTCAGTCTTCATTGCAGCATACTGGATCTTTAGTTGTGATATGCAAACTCAGTTGTGACATGTGGGATCTAGTTCTCCAACCAGGGATCAAACCCTGGTTACGTCCATTGGGAGTGTGCAGCCTTAGCCACTAGACAACTAGGGAAGTCTCTCCTCATAGGATTTTGAGAGAATAACATGGAGAAGGAAATCCAAATTCTGTAAATGATGAAGACAACAGGTTCTCCAGCTAAACTGACTCTTCCATCTCTTCACAAATAACTGTGATTAGAGAAGGAGCAGGCAGGAGAGTATATGGTAGAGATTTTGATTAGCAGAGAAATCATTTCCACTGGGTCTTTTCTGAGCCTTCATGTTATGCAGAGTCCCTACACAGGAGTTGTACAGTTTATCAAGGCAGTAATTTCAGGTCCTCTAATCAGTGCACATAATATATTTTTTATCAGTTTAGAGAAAATTTTTAGTTGCTTTATATATTATAGTTTTGTTTGATATCATGTTCCCATTTGATCCTGGAAAGTTTAGTGAAGATACATTATACATTTTTTTTAACTAAATGTGTTATGATTTTCTGCACCCAAACACACATCTTTAACTCCTTCATATATATATAAGTAAAAGTCTTTAATGAACTCTGTGTGCCTATAGCGTAAGGTATAAGCCATATAGTTCTGTGTATAAGTATTTGGATTCTAGAGTAAGAAAGAACATAGTATGTTTCATACTCTACTTCTTTAAGAGTTAAACTTCAAACAAAATCAATTTAGATGGTTCAAATAAAGGGGAGTTAAGGAAGAGATTACTTGTAGAGGAGGAAATTTTAGGAAGGATAGGAAGGGATCCTAGACTGGCATTAGCCATAAACCATTGATTTCCTTGGGAACTGAATCAGAAGAGGGAGAGGAGGAAGAGAGGAGCTGGAGAAAGAGGATATGGGGGAAAGCCAAACTGGCAATAGCGATCGTCATGGAGAGATGTGCTGTGCTTAGTCACTTCAGTCATACCCGACCTTTTGTGACCCCACGGACCATAGCCCACCAGGCTCCTCTGACCATGGGGATTCTCCAGGCAAGAATACTGGAGTGAGTTGCCATGCCTGCCTCCAGGGGATCTTCCTGACCCAGGAATTGAAACAGGGTCTCCTGCACTGCAGGCAGATTCTTTACCAGCTGAGCTACATAGGGGAAAAAAGGTAGAGAACAGGTGTGGTTAGAGAAAGGCAAAGTAATGATTAGTTTGCAATTCTTCACATTTTTCTAGTATCAGTGATCCTCAGTTATCACATCTATAAAGCAGGTACGATATAGTATCCATTTGCCAGACTTGTGATGTTTATACACAGCTTAAGTATTCAAACTCAGAAAATAAGAAAAAAAAAAAAAACTTTCAGATATATGTATATATATGCATATATACAAATGTGTATATATTTGATAAATGTATGCAATTATTTGCAATATGTAAGGGCTTCCTTGGTGTCTCAGATGGTACAGAATCTGCCTGCAGTGCAGGAGACATGGGTTTGATCCCTGGGTCAGGAAGATCCTCTGGAAAAGGAAAGGGCAACCCAATCCATTTTTGTCTTCTCCAGGGGAGACCTAATCCCAACCCATTCTTACCTGGAGAATTCTATGGACAGAGGGGACTGGCAGGCTACAGTCCATGGGGTCTCAAAAAGTCAGAAATGACTGAACATATCTGTGATTATCTGAAATAGGATTTTTTTTCACACACTTGATTATCTGAAATATCTGTATTTTTCTTTAGTACAACTAAAATACTATGCTAAATGTTCAGTAAAGGATAGAAGAAATTTCTAGCTTAAATGTTATATTTATTTTTTCTCATATTCAGGCTCCAATTAAATTATTTAAAAATGTAATAAAGTTGTAAGTACAAGAAAGGGTTAAGGTTCATTACTTGACTGCAGGTTTCAATAAATTCTTTGCAAAGTAGGTTGACAAGTGGTAACTGATTTGGCTGAGAAAAGTATTTAATGAATGGATAAAGGCATATGTTTGAATTTGGCAATAAGGCATTCATGATCTGAACCTAATGATTATACAGTGGAAGTGAGAAATAGATTTAAGGGACCAAATCTGATAAAGTGCCTGATGAACTATGGGGAGAGGTTAGTGACATTGTACAGGAGACAGGGATCAAGACCATCCCCATGAAAAAGAAATGCAAAAAAGCAAAATGGCTGTCTGTGGAGGCCTTACAAATAGCTGTGAAAAGAAGAGAAGGGAAAAGCAAAGGAGAAAAGGAAAGATATAAGCATCTGAATGCAGAGTTGAAAAGAATAGCAAGAAGAGATAAGAAAGCCTTCCTCCATGATCAATGCAGAGAAATAGAGGAAAACAACAGAATGGGAAAGACTAGAGGTCTCTTCAAGAAAATTAGAGATACCAAGGGAACATTTCATGCAAAGATGGGCTCGATAAAGGAAAGAAATGGTGTGGACCTAACAGAAGCAGAAGATATTAAGAAGAGGTGGCAAGAATACACAGAAGAACTGTACAGAAAAGATCTTCACGACCAAGATACTCACGATGGTGTGATCACTCACGTAGAGCCAGACATCCTGGAATGTGAAGTCAAGTGGGCCTTAGAAAGCATCACTACAAACAAAGCTAGTAGAGGTGATGGAATTCCAGTTGAGCTTTTTCAAATCCTGAAAGATGATGCTGTGAAACTGCTGCACTCAGTATGCCAGCAAATTTAGAAAACTCAGCAGTGGCCGCAAAATTGGAAAATGTCAGTTTTCATTCCAATCCCAAAGAAAGGCAATGCCAAAGAATGCTCAAACTACCACACAATTGCACTCATCTCACACACTAGAAAAGTAATGCTCAAAATTCTCCAGGCCAGGCTTCAGCAATACGTGAACCGTGAACTTCCAGATGTTGAAGCTGGTTTTAGAAAAGGCAGAGGAACCAGAGATCAAATTGCCAACATCTCCTGGATCATCGAAAAAGCAAGAGAGTTCCAGTAATACATCTATTTCTGCTTTATTGACTCTGCCACAGCCTTTGACTGTGTGGATCACAATCAACTGTGGAAAATTCTGAAAGAGATGGGAATCCCAGACCACCTAATCTGCCTCTTGAGAAACCTGTATTCAGGTCAGGAAGCAACCGTTAGAATTGGACATGGAACAATAGACTGGTTCCAAATAGGAAAAGGAGTATGTCAAGGCTGTATATTGTCACCCTGCTTATTCAATTTCTATGCAGAGTACATCATGAGAAACACTGGGCTGGAGGAAGCACAAGATGGAATGAAGATTGCTGGGAGAAATATCAGTAACCTCAGATATGCAGATGACACCACCCTTATGGCAGAAAGTGAAGAACTAAAGAGGCTCTTGATGAAAGTGAAAGAGGAGAGTAAAGAAGTTGGCTTAAAGCTCAATATTCAGAAAACTAAGATCATGGCATCCAGTCCCATAACTTCATGAGAAATGGATGGGGAAACAGTGGAAACAGTGACAGACATTATTTTGGGGGGCTCCAAAATCACTGCAGATTCTGATTGCAGCCAGGAAATTAAAAGACACTTACTCCTTGGAAGGATGACCAACCTAGATAGCATATTCAAAAGCAGAGACATTACTTTGCCAAAAAAGGTCCATCTAGTTGAGGCTATGGTTTTTCCAGTGGTCATGTATGGATGTGAGAGTTGAACTTTGAAGAAAGCTGAACGCCAAAGAATGGATGCTTTTGAACTGTGGTGTTGGAGAACTCTTGAGAGTCCCTTGGACTGCAAGGAGATCCAACCAGTCCATCCTAAAGGAGATCAGTCCTGGGTGTTCATTGGAAGGACTGAAGTTGAAGCTGAAACTCCAATACTTTGGCCACCTGATGCGAAGAGCTGATTCATTGGAAAAGACCCTGATGCTGGGAATGATTGAGGGCAGGAGGAGAAGGGCTCAACAGAGGATGAGATGGTTGGATGGACATGGGTTTGGGTGAACTTCAGGAATTGGTGATGGACAGGGAGGCCTGGCATGCTGTGGTTCATGGAGTCGCAAAGAGTCAGACATGACTGAGTGAATGAACTGAATTGAACTGAAAGGCATATGTTAAGTAGAGGGCTCAACATAGGAGTTATTAAAAAGATTCTTATCATTAAACCAGAACACCTCTGCTTTCAAAATGACATCAGCCACGTGTGTGCCTTTAAGACAGGAAATGGGAGGTTTATTCTCAGGAGAATTGAGCAGGATATCCTTAAATCTAAAGATAGCAGATATGATTTAGGAGGGTGGAGGAAAGGGGGTTTCAAATTTCTTTGAAACTTTATAAAATTCGTACAGAGTAGCAACATACATCTTCTCCTTCAGACACTGAACAATAGGAGAACCAAGGGTCTCATCTTCAAGAAAATGGACAGCATCTCAAAAAGAACTCTGTTCCCAAACTGATGCTATGAGTTCCTATAAATAAATGTTTTATACCCACAACTAAACTTTAATTGATTTATTTTTCAGTCATCCTAAAGCAAAGCCTATAAACCAACAAAGATATCCTTAAGAATTTTCCAAAAAGCATTTTTTAACATACTCTTAAATATGAATGGACAAGCAGAGATTCAGAAACATGTGAAAAAACCTTTCAACATAAAAAGAGGAAAAGGAGAGAGAAGAAATGAGATGAAGGGGGATAGGATAGACACCTGAATAAAAGATCAAAAAAAAGTAAATAGTTTCAAAGGATGTAGAAATTATAGAGAGAGGAGAAGAAACAAAATGAAAACCTTTACACACTCAGAGATGTATCATTGCTGGTAGATGTGACCTGTGACTAGGTACTCAATATACAACCAAGATGGAAAAAATTATACCAGATGCAAAACAGTATTTCAGTCAGAAATGAAATCAAGATCCAATGTTTATGACTATTTTGCTTGTTCAGATAATCCAAAATGCCCATTACTGAAATAAACAAATGAGGGTCAGAGGTACTTGAGATTGGACCATACAACTGCCTGAGCATCCAATTTTCTAGGCATCTTCCAGAGACAACTCCTCTCTCTGCTTTCAGTTCAGTTCAGTTCAGTAGCTCAGTCGTGTCCAGCTCTTTGCAACCCCATGAACTGCAGCATGTCAGGCCTTCCTGTCCATCACCAACTCTCAGGGTCCACCCAAACCCATGTCCATTGAATTGGGGATGCCACCCAACTATCTCATCCTCTGTTGTCCCCTTCTCTTCCTGCCCTCAATCTTTCCCAGCATCGGGGTCTTTTCCAATGAGTCAGCTCTTCACACCAGGTGGCCAAAGTGTTGGAGTTTCAGCTTCAATGTCATCCGCATATCTGAGGTTACTGATATTTCTCCCAGAAATCTTGATTCCAGCTTGTGCTTCTTCCAGCCCAGCGTTTCTCATGATGTACTCTGCATAGAAGTTAAATAAGTAGAGTGACCATATACAGCCTTGACGTACTCCTTTTCCTGTTTGGAACCAGTCTGTTGTGCCATGTCCAGTTCTAACTGTTGCTCCTGACCTGCATACAAGTTTCTCAAGAGGCAGGTCAGGTGGTCTGGGATTCCCATCTCTTTCAGAATTTTCCACAGTTTATTGTGATCCACACAGTCAAAGGCTTTGGCATAGTCAATAAAGCAGAAATAGATGTTATTCTGGAACTCTCTTGCTTTTTCAATGATCCAACAGACATTGGCAATTTGATCTCTGGTTCCTCTGCCTTTTCTAAAACCAGCTTGAACATCTGGAAGTTCACAGTTCACGTACTGCTGAAGTCTGGCTTGGAGAATTTTGAGCATTACTTTACTAGCGTGTGAGATGAGTGCAATGTGCAGTAGTTTGAACATTCTTTGGTATTGCCTCTTTTTGGGATTGGAATGAAGACTGACCTTTTCCAGTCCTGTGGCCACTGCTGAGTTTTCCAAATTTGCTGGCATATTGAGTGCAGCACTTTAATAGCATCATCTTTTATGATTTGAAGTACTTTAACTGGAATTCCATCACCTCCACTAGGTTTGTTCATAGTGATGCTTCCTAAGGCCCACTTGACTTCACATTCCAGGATGTCTAGCTGTAGGTGAGTGATCACATCATCATGATTATCTGGGTCATGAAGATCTTTTTGTACAGCTCTTCTGTGTATTCTTGCCACCTCTTCTTAATATAGTCTGCTTCTGTTAGGTCCCTACCATTTCTGTCCTTTATTGAGCCCATCTTTGGATGAAATATTCCCCTGGTATTTCTAATTATCGTGAAGAGATCTCTAGTCTCTCCCATTCTATTGGTTTCCTCTATTTCTTTGCATTGATCACTGTGGAAGACTTTGTCACTTTATTTTAATAAATCTATGGTGTGCAATGGTTCTTGAAGCAGCTGCATAATGTATCTCAATATCCTTAAGGGTTGTTGGCATTGCTTTGTATGTACAATTGTGCTTTAATCATGAATACAAGTGCTTCCCTGGTGGCTCAAACTGTAAAGAATCTGTCTGCAATGCAGGTAATCTGAGTTCAATCCCTAGGTAGGGAAGATGCCCTGGAGAAGGACATGGGAACCCACTCCAGCATTCTTGCCTAGAGAATCCCCATGGACAGAGGAGTCTAGTAGGCTACAGTCCAAGGGGTTGCAAGGAATCTGATGCAACCGAGCAACCAAGCACAGTGCACATCACATGAATACAAACAAGATAAATATTTTGTTCTTTTTAGAAGTAAAGTTTGACAAAATTAAACTGCCTAAAGTGAGGAAAAAGTAATAAATCATTAAATAAAACTCTGTTAACCAAAAAGGGGACCCTGAATAGGCTAAATTAAAAGTTCTGTATAAATGATAGCAATGAGATACCACCACACATGTATTAGAATGAATAAAATATATATATTTTTCTAATTGGCAGTATTTATTGTTGACAAAAAGATTAGGAGAAAAGAAACTCTCATTTACTGCTGGTGGGAATGCAAAAGGGACAAACATTTTGGAACACAGATTGGCAGCTTCTTATGAAGCTAAACCTAGCCTTACCATGTGCTTAGTCATTCAGCCATGTCCGATTGTTTGTGACACCATGGACTCTAGCCTGCCAGGGTCCTTTGTCCATGGGGATTCTTCAGGCAATAATACTGGAGTGGGTTGCCATACCCTCCTTCAGGGGATCTTCCTGACCCAGGAGTCGAACTGGGGTATCCTCAGTTGCAGGCGGATTCTTTACCAACTGAGCTACCGGGGAAGCCCAGGCTTACTATAGGGTCCCAAAATAATGCTCCTGGGTACTTAATTTATTTGAAAAGTTGTAGTCTACAGAAAACCCTGAATGTTCATAGAAGCCTCATTTATAATCACTGAAGTTTTGAGCAAATAAAATGTCCTTCAAGTTGAATGGACAGATTATGTTACATATGTATAAGACAATATTAACTAGCAATGAAAACTAAGTAGCTACCAAGCCATGAAAAAACATGAATGGTCTTAAACATTATTAAATTAAAGAAGTCAGTCTGAAGGAGGTACATGATATATTACTTTAAATATATGACATTCTGGATAAAGTGAGTCTATAATAATGGTGAAGAGACCAGTGACTGGGAGGACTTCAAGGATGGGCAGAGAGTTGATTAGGAAAAACAGAAAATTTTTTAGTTTGGCAAATTTCCCTGTATTTCTATACTTTACTTTTTGATATTTAACATTAAGTGTGTGCCAAAACTCACAGTACTATATAGCACTAAGACAGAACCTCAACATACAAATTTTAAAAACTCAATTAGGTCAGGGATCTCAGGATAGAATGTAGAACATGGCAAAACAATCTAACTTTATTACAAATGTATGAAACAACTTCATTAGAGGGTGGAAGGAAATGTGTTTACCTATTTAAGTTTGGGAACTTCTGGGATCTATAAGACTAAAGACAAAAGGAACTATCTATAAACTCTAGTTGGCTATTTTCCACCAGTGGTTGGGTTAACAGTTCTGAGGTTGGTATACTTGGGATGGCAGATGGTGGGAACCAGATTTCTCGCCTCCCAAATGGTGCTAGCAGTAAAGAATGTGCCTGCAATTCAGGAGACATAAGAAACATGGGTTCAATCCCTTGGTCAGGAAGATCCCATGGAGAAGGAAATAGTAACCTTCTCCTTGTATGGAGAGTCCCATAGACAGAGGAGCCAGGCAGGCTACAGTCCAAAGGATTGCAAAGAGTCACACATGACTGAGCGACTAAGCATGCATTATAAATTAGACTTGGAGACATTAGTATCAATTCATGTTTAAATTACTATAGATACAGGTGTTTACATATACAAATATTTATAGATATGTTTCTATACGTGCATTAACACATACACATATATTTGCTAATTCTTTCAGCTGAGATGGCCTGCAAGCAATGACACCCCCATAACAACAAGCACAACAAGTTCTGTAGAGAAATGGGTGATCCTAAGATTGGTGCAGTAAATACCCAAGATGAGCCTAGAGCTTCTTTAAGTAACAGAAAGTAAAGAAGTACTTAAAGACAAAACAAAATAAAACAAATAAAAAGCATGACACATTGGCATGTAAAAGGGACACAAGAACCAACACAAAGAGACCCCAGTAGCTAACACTTCAGCCATTTGAGAAATAAAATAAAGTGATCTTGACTCATATAACCCAAAATATAAAATAGATATTAATGAATCAATACTGATATAGTCTATTTCTGCTTTATTGACTATGCCAAAGCCTTTGACTGTGTGGATCACAATAAACTGTGGGAAATTCTTCAAGAGATGGGTATACAAGACCACCCGACCTGCCTCTTGAGGGATCTGTATGCAGGTCAGGAAGCAATAGATAGAACTGGACATGGAACAACAGACTGGTTCCAAATAGGAAAAGGAGTACGGCAAGGCTGTACATTGTCACCCTGCTTATTTAACTTATATGCAGAGTACATCATGAGAAATGCTGGGCTGGAGGAAGCACAAGCTGGAATCAAGATTGCTGGGAGAAATATCAATAACCTCAGATATGCAGATGACACCACCCTTATGGCAGAAAGTGAAGAAGAACTAAAAAGCCTCTTCATGAAAGTGAAAGAGGAGAGTGAAAAAGTTGGCTTAAAGCTCAACATTCAGAAAACTGAGATCATGGCATCTGGTCCCATCACTTCATGGGAAATAGATGGGGAAACAGTGGAAACAGTGGCTGACTTTATTTTTTGGGGCTCTAAAATCACTGCAGATGGTGACTGTAGCCATGAAATTAAAAGCCGCTTACTCCTTGGAAGGAAAGTTATGACCAACCTAGATAACATTTTAAAAAGCAGAGACATTACTTTGTCAACAAAGGTCCATCTAGTCAAGGCTATGGTTTTTCCAATGATCATGTATGGATGTGAGTTGGACTATAAAGAAAGCTGAGTGCCGACGAATTGATACTGTTGAACTGTGGTATTGGAGAAGACTCTTGACAGTCCCTTGGACTGCAAGGAGATCCAACCAGTCCATCCTAAAGGAGATCAGTCTTGGGTGTTCATTGGAAGGACTGACGTTGAAGCTGAAACGCCAATACTTTGGCCACGTAATGCGAAGAGCTGACTCATTAGAAAAGACCCTGATGCTGGGAATGATTGAGGGTAGGAGGAAAAAGGGTCGACAGAGGATGAGATGGTTGGATGGCATCACCAACTCCATGGACAAGGGTTTGGGTGGACTCCGGGAGTTGGTGATCGACAGGGATGCCTGGCATGCTGCAGTTCATGGGGTCACAAAGAGTCAGACACGACTGAGCGACTGAATTGAACTGACTGATATAGATACATTTTTGAATAAACAAATAAATGGGGAAGAATAGACAATCCATGAGTAGATACCCTACCCTCAAAGCAGAGAAGTATAACTCTCCATTCCTTTAGAAGGGGCTATACATAATGATTCCTTCCAAAACACAAAATATAGAAAGTGGAAAAAGACTAACTTAACAGCAGAGAAATCTGAAAAACATTGCCTCAGCCTAGCTATCAAAATCAGAATCAATAGTGCTAAGTCCTGTTGATAGAATGTAACCTTAATATGATATAATAATAATGGCAGTTTGCCTCTGGGGTCTTCCTGCCAAAAATATGTAACTCCATCATACTGGAAGGAAAAACATCAGACAAATCCCAGCTGACAGGCATTCCAAAAGGTAGCTGATCAGTCCTCTTTAAAACTGCCAAGGTTATTAAAGGCAAAGAAAGTCTGAGAAAACATTTTCAGCCAAGTGGAGTCTGAAGGAACATTACAACTAAAATTAATGTGCTATGTTGAATGAGAGTTTGTAATAGAGAAAGGACATTAGGAAAAATTAAGGAAATTTTAATGAGGTATGGACTTTAATAATAATATATCAATATTGTTCACTAATTGTGACAAATGTTCCACACTGGAAATAGAGTTTCAATTTTCTAGTAATTCTAAATCTATTTTAAAAATTTATCTAAAATTTTAATGTCCTGTATGCAAATTATCAATCAGCAGATATTTCTTAAGTCACTTTTCTTGTGGAATGTATAGCTTCCCCTTGTAGGGAAATTTAGAGCCACTAAAGCCAGTCATATGGGGAAAGAATGGAAACAGGAGAGATTTTACTTTTTTGGTCTCCAAAATCACTGCAGATGGTGATTGCAGCCATGAAATTAAAAGATGATGACTCCTTGGAAGAAAAACTATGATCAACCTAGACAGCATATTTAAAAGCAAAGACATCATTTTGCCAGCAAAGGTCCATCTAAGTCAAAGCTATGGTTTTTCCAGCAGTCATGTATGGATGTGAGAGTTGGACTATAAAGAAAGCTGAGCACCGAAGAACTGATGCTTTTGAACCGTGGTGTTGGAGAAGACTCTTGACAGTCCCTTGGACTGCAAGGCAATCCAACCACTCCATCCTAAAGGAAATCAGTCTTGAATATTATTGAAAGGACTGATGCCAAAGCTGAAACTCCAATATTTTGGCCACCTGATGCAAAGACTGACTCACTGGAAAAGATCCTGCTGTTGGGAAAGATTGAAGGTGGGAGGAGGAGGGGACAACAGAGGATGAGATGGTTGGATTGCATCACCAACTCCTTGGACATGAGTTTGAGTAAACTCCAGGAGTTGGTGATGGACAGGGAAACCTAGGGTGCTGCCCCCTCCATGGGGTCATAAAGAGTTGGACACAACTGAGTGACTCAACTGAACTGAAAAGTCAGTCAGGAAAAAAAGAATCATGGTGACTGTAGAAACAGTCAGAGACTTCACAGATGTGTAGCAGTAAAGAATCTGCCAGCTAATTTGAGACAGAGGCAAGAGACACAGGTTTGATCTCTGGGTTGGGAAGATCCTCTGGAGAAGGAAATGGCAACCCATTCCAGTATTCTTGCCTGAAAATTTCCATGGACAGAGGAGCCTGGTGGGCTACAGTTGATGGGGCTGCAGAGAGTCAGGCATGACTGAGCATAGAGACAAACACTTAAAATCTACAGATACCAGAAATATCACTGGAAGCTTTTAGACACAGAAAAATTAAGTAGCAACTGCTTAAAATAACCACCTAATTGAAATCTTACTTGTGGGCAACCATCCACATTCCTGTAACATTGGATTTGGGAGCAGGAAAAACTGTTTTTGTTTTAAATAGGCAGCAAATCCTTACAAATTCATGATTCCAAACCTCTAAAAAACAAACCATCCACAAACTTATTCTGCTAAAACCTCTAGCACTTTATAATGCCTTCATTCTCTGAGCTGTGTGAAAATGTCTAGAAATTTTTAGAGTGTATTTGCAAATCAAAAGATACTGGAATGCCACAGAAAGGGACCATTAGACTTAACAGAAATGACTACTCATTATTCATTCTTTTACATCTTAACCCTAACTATGTCTCTGGGCTATCAGGCCTAATTCTATCATCAATAACAGTGATCTATTTAAAATGTGCCTAAATGATTTTTCCCTCTTCTCTCTCATATCACTAGTCATACGTTTTTTAAAATAATTGACTCTTTACAGAAAGTTAATAATTAACCAAGGAATTTCTATTAATGAAAGTGTTATATTGATTTTTCTCTTTAAAAAGCACATACATTTTTATTAATATCTTATATTACCCAGGTGACAACTTGTGTCAGGAGGTCTTTAAACACTGAGGTAAGTTTGCTTTGAAGTTCTGTGTCACGTTAGACTGACCATGATTTGCCACTTATTTGTGAAATTCCTGTGATGCTTTCAGCTACATGATTACATCTGACACTAGCTTTTTTCCCCACTGAATTTTCACCCTCCACTTTGCAACCTGTTTCTATTTGCAAATTTTTACATGTCCAGAAATTTATATAAATTTGCAACTCAGTTCCACTCCTGCAATTCAAAAACGAAAACAAAAACCCAAAATACAAAAGCTCTTTATGAATGTAGTAGATTTTACAGAAAGTTTGTTATAATGAAGGGGTTTATAAGCGAGCAAATAGAAAATTAAATGTTAAGTATCTTTGGTATAAAAGCATTTATTTGCTCATTCTGCAGCTTCATTCTGTCATCTTCCATGTCTTCCATTTCCTCTTCACGTCTGTGTCACTTTTCGGTATCATTTTCTGTCACTGTTCTGTCACATTTTATGTAGATGAAACACAAAATGCAAAGCCAGAAATATTTTCTTTCTGTTTTTTTTTTTGAATGTTCTGGGTCCTTGTTTCTGTATGTGGGCTTTCTCTAGTTGCAGTGAGCAGGGCTACTCTCTAGAGTGCTTCATACTCTCAGCAAGGGCTCTAGGACATGGGGCTTCAGTAGCTGGGGCCTAGCTGCCCTGAGACATATGGGGTCTTATTTCCTGGACCAAGGATCAAACCTGTGTCCCCTGTGTTGGCAGATGGCCTCTTAACCACTGGACCACCAGGGAAGTCCTCAGAAAAATTTTCTTAAAGGAAATTCTTCCTGTTTTATTCTATAGAATAATGCAATTTTCTCCAGTTTCCTCTCCAAATTCAGCTTTAATACAACATCTGTCTAATCCAATATTTGCTCGATTACAGTGCTACTAACTAGCAAGAAAGAGAATTTATTTTTTACTTCAGAATTTAATGACCTAGAATCTGCCTATGGGCTGATGCTTCAGATATTACAATAGAATTGTTCCTAAGCTACCAAATATGCAATTAACTTCATACCTAAACACATGGGAAAATTCCTCCTTCAGTGTTCTACACATTGTTAAAACTTATCATCAAGTGTAGTCTTTTTCTTGTTTGGGTTTTTAGAAACATTTGACAGAGACAATGACTCCTCTCTAGAAAGTTACTTTTTTAAATCTGTTTCTTAATTGGAGTATAATTGCTTTAAAATGTTGTGTTAGTTTCTGCTGTACAATCACGTGAATCAGCTATACATATACACATATTCCCTCCCCTTGAGCCTCTCTTCCACACCCATCCCCCACTTGGCCCTGGAAAATTACTCTTTATTTGAGCTCTGTGGCACTTATTGTCCTGGTCTTCCTCTTATATTGCTAAATCCTCATTTTCGAGCTTCTTTGCTGCTCACTTATCAGCATTTTGGTATCTAAAAATTGGAGAGACACAGGGCTCTGTCCTTAGTCTTCTTCTCTTTTTATTCTATTTTTTACTCCCCAGATGCTCTCACTTTAACTCATGAGATTTACGTATTACCTATAAATACCTGGCTACTCTAATTTTATCATTTTCTGATCTCTTAACTGAAGTCTATACTTGTCTATCTAATCAGTTACTTTAAATTTCCTTTCTAAAGTTTAAGTCCCCTGAAATTTAGGATATCTCAAAACTGAACAATTTATTTTCCCCAAATTTACACCGTCTATATTTTTCTTTATCTATGTAATTTAAAGTGCATATCTAAACTTTCAGCAGTGTAACTGTCTTCTTTTAAAATAAATCCTAAATCTACCCAGCTCTCACCATCTCACTGATACCCTGTTTTCCAAACCACTATCATCTCTTCCATGGAAGAGTCCTTCTTCCAGACTTATTTTTACAGTTTATTTTTCTCCATGGAGCATTTTAAAATGTAGTAATATATTCTCCCTTGGATCAAAAACCCTCCAATGGACACCAGTCTCACACACGATAAATCCTAAATGTTTAACATGACCAAAAATATTCTGTGTAATTAGGTCCTTGGCAGTATCTCTGAACTGATCTCACCTGAGCCTTCACCCTGTCCATTGTAGCCACACTGACTCCCTTGCTATTTCTTGAGCAAATCCATCATATTCCCTTATCACAGCCTTTTCCCTTGCTGTCCTACAGAATTTTCTATTCCCTTAGTCCATTTAATTTGTTTCTAAAATGGAACTTTCTCAATTAGGCTTTTCCTAATTCTACTCTATCTAAGGTGATACTATCTTCCACAAGCAACCTACCCCCATCCTTCTTTGCTTAATTTTTCACCGTAACATTTATCAACCATTGTTGTATTATTTTTTCATTTATTTTATATTTTTTTATTCCCATCAAAAGGTAAGTTCAGTGTCTAGCATGTAGTAGATAATTATATTTATTTAATATATGAATCATTTCTTAAGGTTTTGAAACTTTTTAAAGATTTTTACCATTCACTAAAAGTATATACCATGATAAACTATTCTAGAGATAGATAACCTATGAAGAAAAAGTGTGGAGAGATTTTTCTGTCAATTTATTCTTTTCAACAAAATATTGGACTGAATGATGCTAAAGCTGAAACTCCAGTACTTTGGCCACCTCATGCGAGGAGTTGACTCATTGGAAAAGACTCTGATGCTGGGAGGGATTGGGGCCAAGAGGAGAAGGGGACGACAGAGGAGAAGATGGCTGGATGGCATCACTGACTCGATGGACATAAGTCTCAGTGAACTCTGGGAGCTGGTGATGGACAGGGAGGCCTGGCGTGCTGCGATTCATGAGGTCGCAAAGAGTCGGACACGACTGAGCGGCTGATCTGATCTGAGAGTGTATTAAAATTTAAAAGTTTTTTTATTATATAAATAATTGATATTAACTGCTGCTACTGCTGCTGCTAAGTCGCTTCAGTCGTGTCCGACTCTGTGTGACCCCATAGACGGCAGCCCACCAGGCTCCTCTGTCCCTGGGATTCTCCAGGCAAGAACACTGGGGTGGGTTGCCATTTCCTTCTCCAATGCATGAAAGTGAAAAGTGAAAGTGAAGTCGCTCAGTCGTGCCCGACTCCTAGCGACCCCATGGACTGCAGCCTACCAGGCTCCTCCCTCCATGGGATTTTCCAGGCAAGAGTACTGGAGGGGGTGCCATTGCATTCTCCGAAATGATATTGAGAGTAAAGGTATATTTAATTTGACTTGCAAAATGTACATTAACAGCAACCTACATTTCAAGTTAGGCCTACAAGAAATTTGAGTATTGTTTTCTTTCAATTGAAGGAGCAAAGAGGTAGTGTTTCTAAAATAGTTTGAAAGATAGAAAAGAAATCAGTAGCTCTAATCTCTGCTCTTAGTATTTAGGTTGGGCCATTAACTCACTTCCATTTTCACTGCTTCTGCCATTTAACCATAGGCTTAAGGAAGCTAAAATGTTCTATAATTGAAATTAGTTTCATTTAACCATATAACACATGAGATGCAATCCCAGCAAATTTTAGACTGACTCAGTAATAAGATTTCTTTGATGATACCACAAGAATTCAATGAAGCAGCCAATATCTAAATTCAATTTTATAAAGATGGAATGGCTCTGGGGGAAACCATCAGTGAAGAAATGCCACCTGAGGAAATTATAAACCAAAAGAAACAACTTTTTACAATTAATCCACCTACAAGTCTACATCTGAAGTGTTATAGAAAGCATAAAGAGAGTCTTGGGGAAAAAAAAAAGTGATGTTCTTTCCTTTTTTCTAGTCTATAAAAAACTGTTTCCTTATAAGATGAAGTTACTTGTATTTTGGGAAAGACACACTAAAATTGCTTTTCAGAAGTCCTAAATATTCTTAGAATAATACGTATTACTAATGTAACACTTTAGTATTTTTTTGGTGATGATCTTTTCCCAAATAGTAAGTGTATTTTATAAATCCAAGCTCTATTCATCTGTACATGAAGCAGAATAGTCTGCTAAATATCCACAAATGAATAGTTTGGATAGACTCAAATAATATAGAAATAGGAGAGAGTTGGATGGAGAAGAATAAGGTGAGTCTTTCTTCACTAATATTAGAACTACATGTGTAAGTTTTCAAATCATGTCTAAACTGGCCAATTCACTTTAAGTGACAGCCATACCTTATTTTACTGCACTTTTCTTTATTGTGGTTTGCAGTTACTACATTTTTTCCCCCCACAAATTAGAGGTTTGTGGTAACCCTGCTTTGAGTGAGTCTATTTTAGTGCAATTTTTCCAAAAGCATTTTCTCACTTTGTGTCTCTGTGTCACATTTTGGTAATTTTCACAATATTTCAAACTTTGTATTATTATTTATACTTGTTATGCTGATCAGCAATCTTTGATGTTAGATTGTTATTGTAGGGGTGCCAGGAACTGTGCCTGTATAAGATGGCAAACTTAATCAGCATGTGTTACATGTGTTCTGACTGCTCCACCAACCAGCTGCTCCCCCATCTCTCTCCCTTCCCTCCAGCCTCCCTATTCCCTAAGACTCAACTATATTGAAATGAGGCTATTTAATAAACCGGCAATGACCCCTAAGTGTTCAAGTGAAAGGAAGATTCTCCAGATTTTCACTTCAAAGAAAAAGATAGAAATGATCAAGCTTAGTGAGGAAGGCATGTTGAAAGCCAAGATGGGCTGAAAACTAGGTCTCCTGTGCCAAACAACCAAGTTGTAAATGCAAAGGAAAAGTTCTTCAAGGAAATTAAAAGTGCTGCTCTAGTGAACACATGGATTTCAAGAAAGCAACAGAGCCTTATTGCTATTATGAAGAAGGTTTCAGTGTTCTGGATGGAAGACCAAACCAGCCTCAATATTCCCTTAAACCAAAATCTAATCTGGAGCAAGACCCTAACTCTCTTCAATCCTATGATGGTTGAGAGAGGTGAGGAAGCTGCAGAAGAAAAGTTAGAAGCTAACAGAGGCTGATACATGAGGTTTAAGGGGAAAAAAAAACCATCTTCATAAGATAAAAGTGCAAGGTAAAACAGTGTTGCAGAAAGTTATCCAGAAGATCTAGCTAAGATCATTAATAAAGCTGGTTACACTAAACAACAGAATTTCACTGTAGATGAAAGAGCCCCATAAGATACAATCAAGTATAAGCTTCAAAGCACAGACTGACTTTCTTATTAGAGGCTAATACAGTTGGTGACTTTAAATTGAAGCCAATGTTCATTTATAACTCAGAAAGTCCTAAGGCCCTTAAAAATTATGCTAAATCTACTCTGCCTGTGCTCTGTAAGTGGAACAAAGCCTTGATGATAGCATTTCTCTTTGCAACATGTTTTACTGGATATTTTAAGACTACTATTGAGATCTACTTCTCAGGGGGGGAAAAAAAAAAAAGATGCCTTTCAAAGTATTACTGCTCATTGACCTTGTCACCCAAGAGCACTAATGGAGATGTATAATAAGATTAATGCTGTTTTTATGCCTCCTAACACATAATCCACCCTGAAGCCCATGTATCAAAGAGCAATTTTGAGTTTCAAGTTTTATTATTGAAGAAATACATTTCTTAAGATTATAGTTGGCATGGATAGATATTCTTCTGATGGAATTGGATCTGGGAAAGTAAATTGAAAACTTCTGGAAAGAATTCATCAATTTAGATGCTATTAAATAGCATTCATGATTTATGAGAAGAGGTCAAAATACCAACATTAATAGGAGTTTGGAAGAAGTGGATTTCAACCCACATGGATGACTTTTAGAGTTTCAAGTCTTCAGAGAGGAAGTAAGTGCAGATGGGTTGGAAATAAATATCAAGAGAACTAGAATTAGAAATGAAACCTCAAGATGTGACTTGAATTGCTGTAAGCTCGTGATAAAAATTTAGCAGCTGCAGAGTTACTTGTGATGAGTAAAGAAATAGGTTTCTTAAGATGGATCTACTCCTGGCGAAGATACTATTGTTGGGCTACACCCCCCAGGCTTGCAAGCCCTGTACTTGTTCAGCCTCAAGACTGAAGAAAGAGTTTGGAGTCAGCAATAGAGATATCAGTGGTACATAAGATAAAAAATCTTACATGTTTGAAGCAAAAGGGTCCTGAAGTGACAGCCCACCCTGGACAGTAGATGTTGGTCAGGACTTGGTAGTGACTGTCTTTGCTTCCAGGGGAATAGGGAGACTACCATTTATAGGGGAATTGACATCAGATTGGCCCATCCGTTACTAGGGAAACCACCAGAAAGGGACAGTCGTCTTAGCTCCTCAAGCTAAGTTATCTTCTTGGGACCAGAGGTCTTCCCTTTGCTAAATTGAAAGGGCAGCCATTCAGATCTAAAGATAAGAATGATCACTAGGATGGGGGATAGTCTGTAGTTATTTATGATTAGGCTCTGTGGTTAAGGAGGAAGGTCAGTCATGGTCAAACAGGATCCACAGAAAGCAAGCAAACAGTTGTCCTGGGTGGCTTGATCCCATAGCTGTGAAGATTATTGAAATGACAACAAAAGGTTTAGAGTATTATAGAAATTGAGTTAATAAAGCAGTGGCAGGGTTTGAGAGGATTGATTCCAATTTTGAAAGAAGTTTTATTATGGGCAAACTGCCCTCAAACAGTATTGCATACTACAGAGAAACTGTTCATGAAAAGGAGAATTAATCATGGCAAACGTTATTGTTGTCTTACTTTAAGGAATTGCTACAGCCACCCCAACTTTTAGCAACCACCACCCTGATTAGTCAACAACCAACAATATCAAGGCAAGACTTCCATCAGCAAAAGATTACAACTCACTAAAGGCTCAGATCATGGCTAAGATTTCTTCTTTTGGCAATAAAGTATATTTTTAATTAAGGTATGTATAGTTTTAGACATAATGCTATAATTCACATAATGCTATTATACTATCCTGTAGTAGACTGCTGTAAACAATATGCTATTTAAGGGTAAAATTTAAAAAAAAAAGGAATTTACCTTTGTCTTCTATTAGTTATGATTTTAATGGAGACTATTATGAATACACAAAAGAGCATAATATTAAGGAAAATAAGTGAAGAACTATAAACATAAAGAATTATTATGATGGTTTGAGGCAGTGTAAGTTTGTCTAGATAGAAAGTTTTAAGGTTTTTTTTACATGATGTCTTTCTAAAGATCAGTTTCATCTCTAGTTAATTTCAAGCTGGGAGCACCTATTTATATTAAAGTATTGCCTAAAGGGCAACAAATGTTAGGGAAATTGATAAGTTTTAAAGTGTATTTTCATATTTTCCTGAAAGTAAATGTGAGGTTTCTCGATCAAAGAAAATTGTTTCCTGCAATAACTTCAACTGTTCCTCTTGCCCAAATCTTCCTTTCTTTTGGGGCTATCCAATAAAGGCCATATGGGTAGCTCTGTGCATACAAAAGCATCTGCATCACAGGAGAGAAACCTCAAAATATGAATGTGGCAGCTTATATATGTTGCAAATTTCTACTTATGAGAGAAGGAGATATCTCCCTGTTATAAACAAATTCTCTTGCCAAGAGGTGGGGAAGACTCCTGGGTTCTTACCCTTTGAAATGAAAATTATTGTTTACACATTTAACATTAGACAAATTCTCTTGTTGTTGTTCAGTCTCTAAGTCACATTTGATTCTTTGTGACGCCCATTCACTGCAGCATGCTAGCTGCCTCTGTCCTCCACTATTTCCCAGAGTTTGCTCAAATTCATGTCAGTTGGGTCGGTGATGCTTATGTAGCTATCTCATCCTCTGCTGCCTCCTTCTCCCTTTGCCTTTAGTCTTTCCCAGCATTAGGGTGTTGTCCAATGAGTCAGCTCTTCACATCAGGTGGCCAAAGTATTGGAGCTTCAGCTTCAGCAACTGTCTTCCCAATGAATATTCAGAGTTGATTTCCCTTAGGATTGACTGGTTTTATCTCCTTGCAGTCCAAGGGAGTCTCAAGAGTCTTTTCCAGCATCATAAGTTGAAAGCATCAATTCTTTGGTGCTCAGCCTTCTTTATCGTCCAGCTTTCACATCCATACATGACTACTGGAAAAGCCATAGCTTTGACTGTATGGACCTTTATCAGCAAAGTGATGTCTCTGCTTTTTAATACGCTATCTAGGGGTTTGTCATAGCTTTCCTTCTAAGGAGCAAGAGTCGTTTAGATTCATGGTTGCAGTCACTATCAACAGTGATTTTAGAGCCCAAGAAAATAATTTTCAAGGCCTGTCTATTAACTCAAATTCCAATAAAACATACTTCTAAAGCCCTAAACAACCAGAAACATTGAAAGCATATTCTCTATATAATGACCAATATCTAAAATGAAAAAGAGTAACACTTTTTTTCTAAATGATAAACTGATGACAGGGTCTTATCAGATATCTTCAAGCATCTATTCATTTTATAAACAATGTTTCTATTTGAGTGACAAATAGAAAAAAAATATTACATTCCCCTTCTTGCCTGGAAAATCCCATGGATGGAAGAGCCTGGTAGGCTGCAGTCCATGGGGTCTCGAAGAGTCAGAAACGACTAGGCAACTTCACTTTCACTTTTCACTTTCATACATTGGAGAAGGAAATGGCAACCCACTCCAGTGTTCTTGCCTGGAGAATCCCAGGGACAGCAGAGCCTGGTGGGCTGCTGTCTATGGGGTCGCACAGAGTCGGACACGACTGAAGCGACTTACCAGCAGCAGCAGCAGTCTTCATCCTGGGGTTATTCATTATTCTGTCCTCACAGTTAACAGTTAATGTTTCTTAAAGAGCATTATACACTCTCTTATTTTTCCTCTTAAATCTTTCCCCTAGACTGTCTTGTAGCTTAGCTGGTAAAGATTCTTCCTGCAGTGTGGGAGACCTGGATTCAATCCCTGGGTTGGGAAGATCCTCTGGAGAAAGAAAGGCTACCCACTCCAGTATCCTGGCCTGGAGAATTCCATGGACTGTACAGTCCATGGGGTCACAAAGAGTCAGACACGACTGAGAGACTTTCACTTCACTTCACTTCACTTCTAGACTAACACAGGGATCCCCAACCTCTGGGATCTAATGTCTGATGATCTGAGGTGGAGCTGATATAGTAATAATAGAATAAAAGTGCACAGTAAATGTAACACACTTGAAACCATCCCCCCATCTCTCACCATCATAATCCCCAGTCCCTGGAAAAAATATTTTTCTACAAAACCAGTCCCTGGTATCAGAAAGGTTGGTGACCATTTGTCTAAAACCCACTCATTCCTCCTACAACTCAAAAAATTAAATTCATAAAATTAGATCATTAACCCAGAGCTCTCTTCTGACCACCTGTTTAATGAATACAGGTGCTTACATGGTAACCTCACTTAGATATCTTCTAGCTATCTGAGACTCAAAAAGCCCCTTATTGAAATCATGAACCTCACCCAAAAGATGGTACTTTCCACATTCACTTCAGTGAATGACATCACTATGAACCCAACTACTTATGCCAGAAACCAAGTCACCCTAATTCTTCCCTCTTCTTCATCCTCATATATAAGCTATAACCAAATCCTTTAAAATTTTAATTCATAATTTTTTCTCAGATCTGTTTCTTTCTCTACCTACTGTCACAAGTATTATCTGAGATACTGTTACCTCTTACTTGAATTATTGCAGTAACATTTCTGTACTGTTATGTGGTAGCCTCAAGCCACACATATTTATTTACATTTAACTTTAATTAAATTTCAAAACCTCAAACTAATCACATTTCAGGTGAACAGCAAGGTTGTAGAACATTTACCTCATTGAAGAAATTTCTATTGGATTTCACTTCATCTAAAATGTTCTGAATCTGTTTTACACCTCATCTAATTAATTAGTCACATTGGACACAAAATTAGATGTTTAAATAATGTTTTAAATAAACCCTGAATCCCCCAACCCCCAACACACACTCTCACACACACACACACTCACACACACACAATTGAAAACATTTTATTGGATTTCCTTCTGCTTTTAGATTAGACTTTAACCTACCTTTAAATGAAAATGATTATTTTGGCTAAAAAATTCTGTAGCAAACTGAATGGCTCCTGCTTATTCTGTACCCTTATGTAGACTCACTCTTATCTAGACCCTGTATGTAGTGTGCAATAATATAACAATATTGACCTTTAAAAAAATTTAAATGACCCCCACCCCATTCTTCTTTCCACCTCAGGGCATTTGAATAAGCAGTTCCTTGATCATGGAGTTCTATTATTTATTTATTATTATTATTTATTTATTTTTTGGTTAACCATGCAACCATTAGATAGTTCAAATCAGTTTTCCAAACCCCAGAAAAGCTTTCCATGACATTCTTGATCAGGTCAAATCCTCTGACTTAAATAATCATGCATGACAGTCCTCCTTCAAAAGATTTATTATAGCTGCAATTTTACATGTATATGTATGATATTTGATTAAAGAGGGAAGAGATGATATCTGTTTTTACTCAGTTATGGTGATTAGCTTAGTGAAGGTGCTTCTATATTTTTGTTGAATGAATTAAAATCTTTTTTAATTTCACTTTTGCTCTTTCACTTCACTGATTTAATAACAGTAACATGCTGCTGCTGCTGCTGCTGCTAAGTTGCTTCAGTAGTGTCTGACTCTGTGCGACCCCATAGACGGAAGCCTACCAGGATCCTCCATCTCTGGGATTCTCCAGGCAAGAACACTGGAGTGGGTTGCCATTTCCTTCTCCAATAAATAAAAGTGAAAAGTGAAAGTGAAGTTGCTCAATCGTGTCTGACTCTTTGCAACCCCATGGACTGGAGCGTACCAGGCTCCTCCGTCCATGGGATTTTCCAGGCAAGAGTACTGGAGTGGGTTGCCATTACCTTCTCCACAGTGATATGACTATCATAAAATACCTATGCAAGTTAACAGGTTTCATTGGAAACAATGAAACTGACTCAGACTTTAGCAAAGATCTTATTGAAGATATCTTGAAAGTCTGAAGACCAGGAAAGGAAGCTGCTACCAGCAAATAAAACAGCCAACATCATGTCTTTGTCAGACACAGAATGTTGCCACTGGCCCTGCCAACTCTGAACCCCCACTACTGCTGGCATCACTGGACGCTTAACTCCACTGCATACTGAGTGAATGATGCTTGGCTGTTACTGCTTTATCAGTGCCTGTTGAGGGCATCTGGCTGGGAGAAGCTCAATCATACTCCAATGCTTCAGCTGCCAGAGGACAGAAAGAAGAAATATAGAAACTTCTGATTCCCTAGGCTGGGGGAGTGCCTTGTCTCTATCCAGGCTCTCCTGGGCACTCCTCTCAAAGAGGAATGGGGTCTAGATGTTGAATAGCTCAATATATGAGTGCAATATATATTAATCTTTATTTCAAAGTTTTCTCAAATGCCCAAAATACATCAATTTTGTTATACGAGGATAACTTCATTTATTTTGTTATGATACATGGGGATAGCTGGTTTGTTTCATGAGTTTATTCACTGTCATATTGCTAGAAATTAAAACAGCACCTGGAATTTAAGCACTCAATAAATATTTGTTGAATGACTAATTACTAAATAAATATTTTAGAAAATGACAGCCTCTATATCAGTATTCACTATGGCTGAGACACTGCTATAAATACTTTAAATATACTAAATTAATTAATTCTCACCATAGTCCTATGTGTATGTGCTAAGTCGCTTCAGTTGTGTCTGATTCTTTGCGACCCTATGGACTATAGGCCATCAGGCTCCTCTGTCCGTGGGATTCTTCAGGCAAGAATACTCTAGTGGGTTGCCATGCGCTCCTCCAGGGGATCTTCCTGACCCAGGGATGGAACCCTGTCTCTTATGTTTCCTGCATTGGCATGTGGGTTCTTTACCACCAGTGCCACCTGGAAAGCCCATAGTCTTATGAGGTAGGCTCATTTACTATCCCAGTCTTCAAGATTGTAAAACCTGGATGTAGGGAGATAATAAATAAATAAATAATAAAAGTCACAAAATAGTGAGTAGCAAAGCCTGAATTTTAATTCTTGCAAATGATTAACATGCATATATAACTATTATTGTTTCCCTCATAGATCAGTGGGTAAAAAAAATCCACCTGCAATGCAGGAGATCCCAGTTCCAGGGTTGGGAAGACCTACTGCAGAAGGGATAGGCTACCCACTCCAGTATTCCTGGGCTTCCCTTGTGGCTCAACTGTTAAAGAATCCTCCTGCAATGCGGGAGACCTGGGTTTGATCCCTGGGTTTGGAAGATCCCCTGGAGAAGGGAAAAGCTATTCATTCCAGTATTCTGGCCTGGAGAATTCCATGGACTGTATAGTCTATGGGGTCACAAAGAGTCGGACATGACTAAGCGACTTTCACTTCCACTTTTCATAACTATTATTTCAAATAAACAAAAACAGTGACTCTAAAACTTGATATATAATTATTTTTAACAAATATAATTAAAAATAATGGATCAATTGATTGACTACAAGGTCTGTGATAGTATTACAGCACAATCATATTAATGTTTCTAAAACTTAGCTCTACTCATAAATTTCAATAGCTCAATGTTCCTTGCTAATATCTTAAGCCCTAAGTCTAGTCTTAAAGGATCACTGATGATTTTATAGTAGTTTTCTGGTCCTTGGCACACTGTTCACCACTGATATCAATTTCTATCTCTGTCACTGCCATCATTATTATTACTCTTATTTCCTATTCCACGCTTGTATGTACTCCTATGTTCCAGTTATCCTTCGGATATGTGTATATCTGGAAAATCTCAAAAATTTTATGTACTATATGTTGTGTGTTGGCAACAGAGACATAGGCAGCAGCATCAGCAAACACATTCTGTAGAGTCCTAGGGAGCCAGCTATTTTAGGAGTATGGCTGTCATACCATATGGTAACTAAATACTTCCTTGTTCTTACACCTGATGTGCCCATATATTACATGGTTACTTTTTCCTGAGTGTTCTGCAGGAAAAGACCCTATGCCTGAATGAGACACACATCCAGTCGTCACAGGTTAAGTTTCACTCCTCTAAGCCTAGTATCAGTTGTTCCTTATACTAAAGTTGAGATATACAATTCTGAGACACACAGATGAGCACAGTTAGAGTTAAGCAACCCAGGGCTCCAAGCATATATTCCTCTTCCTAAATACCAATTACTGAAATTTATGACTTGATCAGCTAAATCTGTAACGAAGGTTGGATAGGTTAGGCAGATGCAGCACAAAGCAGCACTAGGGAACACCGGTCAAAGTGCAAGGGCGCCAACAGGCAGCAACACAGCTCAATAGCACTGCAGCCAACAAGTTTTAGTTGGAAATGCATGTTCTCTAGAAGGCAGAAAGCAGAGCTGGTTAACAAAGCAAGCTTGAGAAGAAAGATGTTCAGTAATGGTGGTCATCACCTAGACGTCCTGCTCACAGCACAAACTGTTAGGGTTCAGGCTCTATCCATGGGTGACTACACAAGATGCTTTTGCTCTTGTAGTCCCTACTATCCCTTATATCTGCCTATCAAAATCCAAGTTTCAAGTAGCATTTCATGAGACATTTGCTCAAGTTTCAAGTAACATTTCATGAGACATTTGCTAAAACCAATTAATGAGTGATTTCCCTCTACTGAGGTAGGGCAGTACTTTGCATATGGTATTAATATGGCATTAGCAATGTGCTGTATAGATGTGTTGATTACTCTGACTATGCTAGAAGTTCCTTTTAAGTAGAACAAGGAAAAAAAATCTTTTATAAAATCGTTATCACTCCTGATACATATTCATATTCCATACCTACTAAGTAGGTTTCAATAAACTTCGTTAAATTAATCTAGTGACCACTTTACAGACTGGAGTGGCAGTTTTTTTTTAATAAACAACATCCAGTTTAATTCTGCATCTACTCTACAGAAAATATTGACATTGATATATTAGCAATAAAAAGAAAACTCAATGGTTTCCCAAGGCTTTATTATAATTTCTGGATTCCTTTACAAAAACAAAGCAAAAGCCTACTTTGTGAACCATGAGAAAGTTAACCTTTCTAAAGGTGGCAAGATTTTGACATAAGCAATTTTTTATTTTTATCTTTCTGCCTCTGGTAATGACAAAAGCACACTCTCCTTTCAGTGGAGCAAGATTTTGAAACTAGCTCCTCGGAAAAAGTCAGTAGGTTCATTCTTTTCTCCGCTCTGCTCTGAGGTTGACTGATCTGCAGCAAGGCAGCTAATCTGGCTGCCTTTCCTTTAGTCCCTGAGGAAAGACTGTGGTCATGGCGTTTTAAATTTTTCTCCAAGTTGTATGGATGAAGGACAAAGATTCATAAAAAGTTTTGAGTTGCTTAGAGAATGATTACTTATAAATGTAAGCTACTGTTATTATGTTTGAGCCAGGCTTCAAATTCTTCAATACTCAGTTTATTCAAAGCTTCATCCATGGTGACAGTGAATCATTATGGCACCCTTGAGAGGAAAATATAAACTAATATAGATGCTTAAGTTCTCATTCTAATTTTTTTTTACAATTTTATTTATTGAGTTATTTATGGTTGTGCTGGGAGACCATTGCTGCATGGAATTTTCTCAAGTTGGGGCAAGCCAGAGCTGTTCTGTAGTTGCTGGGCCCAGCTTCTCTTGTTGTGGAGCACAGAATCTAGGGGGCGCAGACTTCAGTAGTTGTGGCATATGGGCTCAATAGTTGTGGTTCCTGGGCTCTAGAGTATAGGTTCAATATGTGTGGTCCATGGGCTTAGTTGCTCCACAGCATAAGGGGCCTTCCCGGACCAGGGATCGAACCTGTATCTTCTGCACTTGCAGGCAGATTCTTTACAACTGAGCCACTGGGGAAGCCCTTAAGTTCTTACTCCAATAACAAAGAAAAATGTTTGTTGTTTACTCATCATATCTAGTTAATATTGTTCTTCAATTTTGAGTAAAAAAAGCTGGCTTAAAACTCAACATTCAATAAATGAAGATCATGGCATCTGATCCCATCACTTCATGGCAAATAGACAGGGAAACAATGGAAACAGTGACAGACTTTATTTTCTTAGGCTCCTAAATCACTGTGGACAATAACTGTAGCCATGAAACTAATAGATGCTTGCTCCTAGGAAGAAAAGCTATGACAAACCTAGACAGCATATTAAAAAGCAGAGATAAAAAAAAAAATAAAAAGCAGAGATATTACTTTGCTAGCAAAGGTCCCTATAGTCAAAGCTATGGCTTTTCCAGTAGTCATATATGGATGTGAGAGCTGGACAATAAAAAAGACAGAGCACCAAACAATTGATAGCTTTGAATTGTCATACTGGAGAAGACTCTTGAGAGTCCTTTGGACAGCAAGAGATCAAACGAGTCAATTCTAAAGGAAATCAACCCTGAATATTTATTGGAAGGACTGATGCTGAAGCTGAAGCTCCAATACTTTGGCCACCTGATACAAAGCACTGACATTAGAAAAGGCCATGATGCTGGGAAAATTCAAAGTCAAGGGTAAAAGGTGACAACAGAGGATGAGATAGTTGGATGGTATCACTGACCCAATTGACATGAATTTGAGCAAACTCCAGGAATAGTGGAGGACAGGGAAGCCTGGCATGCTGCAGTTCAAACCATGCAGTTCATGGGATTTCAATGAGTTGGACAGGACTGAGCAACTTAACAACAAAAACAATGAACAAATAATTAATTATGCTATATTTCAATCCTGGAGCTTCACATAGTAACTTCTCTGTTAGAACTGTGGTGCTTTACACAGAAATAGCTTTCTCATATCTTTCCACAGCCAGATAAGTGGATACTCATGAGTCCTAAGTATTTTTCCACTTTAACTTGGAGAGCAGACAGGAATTGAGGAGACTCTTAGAATCATCAAAGATATGATTATAATAAAATGGCCTCCACTAAATATATAACTTAGCAGACAACCCTGCTCAAGAACAGAGAAATAAATCAACTTCTGAAATACACAGACTACATTTCATCTTGCCATCTTCCTGTATCTGCTCAATTAACCTTTACAGAGGAATCGCACTTAACCATACTACTAAATGAAGAAGGCGATGGCACCCCACTCTAGTACTCTTGCCTGGAAAATCCCATGGATGGAGGAGCCTGGTAGGCTGCAGTCCACGGGGTCGCTAAGAGTCAGACACAACTGAGCGACTTCACTTTCACTTTTCACTTTCCTGCATTGGAGAAGGAAATGGCAACCCACTCCAGTGTTCTTGCCTGGAAAATCCCAGAGACGGGTGAGCCTGGTGGGCTGCCGTCTATGGGGTGGCACAGAGTCGGACACAACTGAAGCAACTTAGCAGCAGCAGCAGTAGCAGCATACTACTAAATATAATGCCACTCAATCTTCTTCATTTCTCTCAGTCTTACCTCACTTCATTTTTTCTTCATACTCCTAACTATTCTTGACCTAAGTGTGTGATTGCATTTGTTTTACCACCAAAACTCAAAATGCCTGAGAGTGGGGACTCTACATGTTTTGTTCTTTTTATCATTTTATTTCCAGTACCTATATAATACATAGAAAGTGTTTAATAAATATTTGCTGAATGAATGACTATGTTATTTCTGATCTCTTAAACTACCCAAAGCACATCTTTAAATATAGTTGAAACACACAGCTTATATGAGTGGTAAATTATTAAAATATTAATTATAGGAAAATATTTTTATATTTTGACATTTTTATATTATGAAACAATCGATCAGTAAATACAAGAATTTGACAAGATGAAATATTATAGGAAAGATATTTTAAAAGTCACATACATCAAAGGTCATCTAGTTGGAAGCAAAGAAAAGTTGTGTGGTTTTGCTACCCCCAATATATTTTAACTATGGAAACCATTCTTACATTTTTCTTATTTAAGGTAAATTTCATTATATCAGGGACTCTGTGGTTTTACAACGTTTGAAACCATTCAAGTGAAACTAGTACACAATTTTTCAAATAACTATCATTGAATTTAAACACAAAAATAGCTTTTTTTTTTTTTTACAGAGGCATATATTCAATATTTTTCTAAGATTTAAAAATAGAGTGCTGATTTTAAAAAAGCTGCTATTACCTTTTCTTTCAAGGAGTTTATGATGTAGTTGTATATTCAAGAGTCAAAATTAATATGCATAAAATACTATAAGCAATACAAAATATCATTGAGTTAAACATAAAAACTGCTGCATATGCTATACGGTTTTGAAGATGGTAAATATTAATGAAGGTGAACACAGAGAGATGAACAAGAAAAATTACACATGATATTGCAGTTAGTAATTTTAGAGTGTGAATTAAATGGTGGCAATGAGAATGAATGTGCATGCACAATGAGAATGAAAGTGGTTAAAATAATTGATGTGTCAGAAGAAAAACAAAAGTTCAAAGTATGTTTGACATACTTCCTTCAATAAATATTGAAATATGAGGGATATGTTTTTAAATAATAATTTTAATGTTTATATTAAGATTATTCCACACTTAAAATGAATAAATTATGTTATCTGGAAAGATTATGTAAGCCTTATGAATCTCCCATGATATTGAATAAGTGAGATTCCTTTTCATTTTCTCATGTATTAAACTCTCAAATTGTATATTACAAATGTATGTATTAGAATCATGTTTATTTTTCTTCTGTAATTTATGAATGAAAATTACTTACAATTTCAGAATCAATATATTAATGTAATCATTTTAGTTCTCATATGATAAAATAATCTTAGCTCTATTTGCATGTTACAATATTAGCTTTGGCTATTAAGTGGTTTTTGTTTCTTTCTTCATTTGATTTTATTTTTGTCATTTTGGACAATGGTGCTTCTCGGGTATGTGATGTCTCAAAGAATAAGGTATTTAGAAAATACAAAATGTATACACTCAAAATTCAACTTCCTTAATAATAAAATTGCTTTTAACATAGTAAAACAGTAATAACTACAAAACTTTAAAAATCATCTTTAGTGGTAACCCACTTATAAGATTAATTTCTGGACCTTAAGTGTGCCTCAGTATAATGAACAAATAACCATGACATAGTAATGAAGAACAAAAGGAATGCTAAGAATATATCTGATTTTAAGTTGGGCAAAATTTGTACTAGATCTACCACAAATATATGCTAGTATTTTTAAAAACTAATTATAAGTAGCCTACAGATTGCAGGTGAACTTATCTAAAGGAAAATAAAAAGAGCGTATATGCAAAAAAAAAACGTAAAGAAAATGTCTGCAACTCTCACTTTCTTGTTCTTGAATTAAAGTTTTATGTATTGGATCAGACTTCTATTAAGCTTCTGAGAACATACTCTCCTTTTATTTTTGAAATTGTTCCCCTAAACCAGTAAATTAGATTAAGTGTGTATGCACGTGTGTGTGTATGTATGTTTTTGTTTAGTTGTTAAGTCGTGTCAAATTCTTTGTGACCCCAAGGATTATAGCCCTCCAAGCTCCTCTGTACATGGAATTTCCCAGGCAAGAATACTAGAGGGTGTTGCCATTTCCTTCTTCAGAGGATTTTCATAACCCAGGGATGAAACCCACGTCTTTTGAATTAGCAGAGTGATTCTTTACCCCTGAACCACCAAGGAAGTCCATGTGTATGTACACACATTCATATTTACACACATACATACATTTGATTGGGCTTCCCAGGAGGTACTAGTGGTAAAGAACACACCTGCCAATTCAGGAGATATGAGACATGGGTTTGATCTCTGGGTCAAGAAGATCCCCGGGAAAAGGGCATGGAAGCCCACTCCAATATTCTTCCCTGGGGAATCCCTATGGACAGAGGAGCCTGGCAGGCTACAGTCCGTAGGGTAGCATAGAGTCAGACGTAACTGAAGCAACAGCACACACATATATATTTGATTAATAAATGATTTTTGAGTGACCAAGTAAATGTTAAGCTCAATAAACTAGAAAAATAATTTTTTTCATCTGTGTTCAACTTATAGCTTTGCAAATGTTATTTTATTACATTGTTGCCCTGTCTGTAATAGTAGAACCTAAGGTTAAGGCTTATGAACAAGAAGTTTACTTGAGACTATAATATGATGCCAGATTGTGGAAATGAAGGATAGAGAAAATGAAGCAAAGAAGGTAACATAAGAGGGATGAGCTACTGAGATTGCCATCCATACATAATTGATTGTTTCATCTTCCAACAGCTTGTGAGAAGCTTTATTAAAAAGCATCTAATATATTTGTAGCTATGGGGGAAAAAAGGAAGCATTTAACTCTTAGCTTCCATAGTTATTGGTCAAGGGTTGCCCTGTAGAGATTAATCATGCTCCATGAGTTGCACATGAAAGATGCCAAAAGTGTTCCCATGGGTCACCCATAGATGAGCCCTATGGTAGGAAGCCAAACATACCTGAAGCAACAGTTAGCAGAGCACTATCAGATTGCACCTGAGCAAAACTGGTTGAAAACTGCACCAAACTGTTTGTCACAGTAGTGATGAAAGGTAAGAGAATCTCAAACAGCACACAAGAAATATCCAATGCAGCCCACTTCTTCCACCATTCAAATTTACTCATACCAGAGGATGAGATAGTTGGATGGCATCACCAACGCGATGGACATGAGTTTGAGTAGACTCCAGGAGTTGGTGATGGACAGGGAAGCCTGGTGTGCTTCAGTCCATGGGGTCGCAAAGAGTCAGACACGACGGAGTGAGTGAACTGAACTGACCTGCATAAAACCCTATCTGTCACAAGTGGTGCCAAACCACATTTTTTGCACACAAGAGAGTTTGTTGGGGGAAAAAAAAAACACCTATCTTTCATGTTACAGACACTGTAGGATAACCAACAACTCTCCTCAGGGATTCTAAGCCTTTGTTCTTTGGCTTTGTAATGTGGTGGCTGCAATTGTTTGTCACAGCTATTACAGGGCAGAAAATCAGCTAAGAGAGTTTCAGAAGTACACTCAGCTCCATGGCTGTCCCTTTCATAGGCCCATCATGCCGTTATTTATGTCACCAGGAAAGAGGTTGAGTCGTTCTTTTCACCTAATTGGATAGTGCTTCTTCTGCGATGTTTGCAATTTGATGCTTCTTTCTCAGCTTTCCTTGTCTCCATTCTTCTAATACTTTTCCCAGACCCCTGAAAATCTATTCAAGTCATTCCATACTCCAAACCACATCTCAACCCATATGAATTTAATAACAAGATCATTACTCACAGTTGTGCTGAGAGGCATTCCTTTTACCACTGTCCTAAAGAGCCACTCTTGCTCGGTATGTGCCAGCAGTCTCTTTTCAGCTAGTACCAGCATGTTGGGCCGATTTATCTTGGAAGCAGTCTAGGTGTAGAAAAACCCCATGAGCCATAGGTGTGAGTTGAAAGAGAATATCAATGAAATATGGATAAGTATTATGAAAATCTGGGCCACAAAAATAACGTAATTTTATTTATGCCTTCTGGATCTTATCAAGTTCAATTCTCACTATACCATCTCCACTGTACAATTGCTTGCTTATTTGTTCTGGTGACTCTATGTTCAATAGATCTAACAACACCCAACTCCAAATGCAGAATCCATGGTCAGAAACCCAGATCATGCCAGGGGTTTTTCTACCAAAGAGAGTAGTTTTGTTTTGCTGTTTTTTCTTTTGTTGTTTTGTCACAAATGGCATTCCCTTTCTCCACAACCTTACTGGAAATCTGCTATTGGGTCTACCAGAGACATCACACATCATCTATATTCACAATGTCTCTAATACCACTGGTTTCTTGGGACATAAGGCATAAATAGGGGGTTTCCCTGGTGGCTCAGCTGTAAGGAATCTGCCTGCAGTCAGGAGACACAGGTTTGATCCCTGGGTTGGGAAGATCCCCTGGAGGAGGGCATGACAACCCATTCCAGTATTCTTGTCTGAAGAATCCCATGGACAGAGGAGCCTGGCAGACTACAATTCATAGGGTTGCAAAGAGTTGGATATGACTGAAGCAACTGAACACACACACATGGCTCAAATAGAAGGCATCTTGCACTGCAACTTGAGCCTGCTACAAGATTCTTTTTTCTCTGTGACTTGAAACTGTCAGACTTCTCAGTCACATGATAAGTAGGTTGTAATAGTGTCTCCTACTGTGGTATAGACTGCTTCCAAAATCTAAAGTTCACCAAGAATTTTCTTTATGATAGGGAGTGCCACTCATGGCCACTTGTATGCCCTAGACCAGAGACACCCAAAAACTTCAAACAATTCATTGTTTGGCACACTTACAGGCATCTAAGGTGCCTATCACTTTCTGTTCACCAAGTCCAATCAACATACTGACATTACTAGAGTGATTCAGTGTCCTGTAGAACACCATGAGAGCTGGATAAAGCCACAGGGCAAGAAAGTGAATGAATGACCATTCCTACTCCTGTTCTTCACATGTTAACAGCAAAATACTTTTAATCCTCTTTCATGATTAATGGTTTTTTTAAATAAGTTGAACATTTTAGTAATACCACTATATAATCTTTCTCCTTTAAGAATGTGTTGACTATTTTGAGGCCTTTCCTACAATATGTAATCATTAAATCAAGCTGAAAAGTTCTTCACAAAATTCTTTGGAGTTTTGATTGATAATGGCTCCATCTTGAATTACTCATAAAGAGAATTGACATCTTGTTAATATTTAATCTTCACACCCACAAATATTTATGTTCTCATAAAAGTCAATAATTTTTCTAATTGTGAAGATATAGGTCTTGAAAATATGTTAGATTTATTCCTGGTTACCTTGAATTTTGTTATTCATTATAGATGATATTTTTTAAAAATATTTAAATTTCTATTTATGCTGCTTATGGACATATAAATGGAGTTGACAAAGCAATATTTACTTTAAATCTGTATCATCTGTGAAAACCTACAGTTTATTTCTTTCTAATCCTTATATATTTTAATATAAAAAAAGTTTTTCTTACTTTAATGGGAAGCACCTATGTGTGCTATTCCACCTATATGCGGAATAGAAGAAATGGTAGTACATATTGTTGACTTATCTTTGATTTTTATAAATGGCACAGATTTTCCTTTCTCACTAACATAATTGTGAATCTATTTATGTAAATTTGGGGTATAATTTGTGGCTTCAAACAACTTAGCGAAAAAGAGTTAAGAAAGCAAATATAGTGTTAATTATATGCCATGAAAAGTTTTAAGTATTTTGCACATTTTTCATTAATCTTATTGAAAAATATGAGATACTTTTATTAATCCTATTTTATAGGAGATGGAAACAGCACAGAAAATATTCCAATAATATAGTTAATAAGTGGTTGAACAGGGCTTAATAATTGGATAGTTTGTCTCTCGAATCCATATGCTTAAAACTATGTTATGCTGTATTAAAAGGTAATATAGAGTCCATTTCTTGGTTATCTACAAAGATTCAATTTATGAAGATGTCCTGGACTTTATTTTATAGACATGTAGCTGTTATTTTTTTTCTTTCTTCTTTTTCCTTTTCCTTTTTCTTGTTAGCAAGGTGAAACAGTAAAGGGATTTTTTTAAGAAAAATAATATACATACATATTCTATTTATAGAAATGTCATATATATCTAGACCAGTATTTAATGTAGATTTTTCAAATCCAGAAGTTTCATACCCATGTATAGTAAGTTAAATTTTGACACCAGAGCTGTTTTTTTTAACATGCTTGGTTCCACCTGGGACTTTAATATATCTGTATGTACTCCTTAAAAAAAAATCAATCTCATAGCACTAAATTTTTCAAACATCAATTTGATAAGCATGAATTCAATTATCAAGTGTTCTCTGGGAGCTTGAACCCAAAAGTTACAGTCGCACATGGCTGCACACTGTAATGGGAGAATAAATAGCTTACTAGAACTCTTTCAAATTGGTGCTTAATCTTTCTTTCACATGAGAATGGTTTATAATTTAAAAAATAAATAAATGGAAACACTGAAGTCCAAGTGATTTCTAAAATGTTCATATTCACATACTCAGCATAAACATGATAGTATTTAAAAACACAGATTATTGACAATTTCTCAAGGACTGAACTGCAGTAGAGATTGCTACTCAATACTAAATGTCAGAAGAAATACCTAATA
This sequence comes from Bos indicus x Bos taurus, assembly GCF_003369695.1. Taxonomy (NCBI): domain Eukaryota; kingdom Metazoa; phylum Chordata; class Mammalia; order Artiodactyla; family Bovidae; genus Bos; species Bos indicus x Bos taurus. The sequence goes on along the minus strand of NC_040078.1, from coordinate 40,884,044 downwards.
TGGTGTCTAGAGAGTGTATGAACATTACCTTAAAAGGGCAATTGGAATAAGAGTGAGGAAATGTAGAGATATTTTAAAAAATTTGCTTTGGCATGTGCATTATATTTTCTGGACTACAACTTCATGTTGGAGGGCAAGAAGAGGATGGTAAAAGGAGAGAATTACTCTTGGAATTTACATTTGATGATAATGGTTATGTTTCCCCTGAGCCAGAGAGCACTGATGATCAAAAGGTAATCTCAGCTGAATACTTTTTCTTTTTAAAGGATGAAACCTGGATAATTTTGAGATACAGTGTTAAGACTGAAACCAGATTCACAAATATTGAGTTTATGTCTCAGCGATTCCACTTAGTTAGCTGTGAGCTTTTGGAAAATTTCCTTAACATTCTGAATCTCAGGCTTATCGGTAAAATGAGGACATTGCTTTTTGGCCTTCAGAATACTGTGATTATGATTTATAATATTGTGTAGGGGAACAAAATTTGCCACCCCAAAATGTTTCTTTGGCACATGAATTATTTTGAGCTTAAAAAAACAAAGTCAAAAGGACTCAGGAAGAAACTTTGACCTTCCCCCTCATTGACTAAAATAATTTGGGTGGAAGGCTTGTTATAGATAAATAGAGCTATTACCAGAGATATCTGCAAGGAACACAGGCTATATGTGCTGGAGAATCTCTAGTCAAAGCCTAGAGATCAGAGTCCACTCTGGGCCCCATAGTCTTGGCATGGCCCCGCAAACACTTATTTACCAATCATTTGTTTTTCCATCTCTAGGTAAATTGCCTTCTTCCCCTCTTGGCTCAGCTGGTAAAGAATCTGGCTGCAATGTGGGAGACCTGGGTTCTATCCCTGGGTTGGGAATGTCCCCTGGAGAAGGGAAAGGCCACCCGCTCCAGTATTCTAGCCTGGAGAATTCCATGGACTGTATAGTCCATGGGGTCGCCAAGAGCCGGACACGACTGAACAACTTTCAAATTCACATTCGCTTTCCCCTCTGAAGTCTCTAAACCATTGCCCTCAACATCCTCTTTTGTCTTTAGCTGAAGATAGCTGTGAAAGTGAGGATTTCAATCATTTTGGCAAGTTATTCAGTTTTCCTGGGTCTCTGCCACGTGAATATGTTTTTCAACTTTTGTTTGATTTTCTCCTGTTAATCTGTCTCACGTCAATCTAATCCTTGGACTGGCCAAATCACTTAAAAGCATAGAATAAAGTTCATTTCTCTCCCACAATTATAAATACCCCAAAGATTTGCAAAATACATGGTTATCAATAGTAGATGTTGATATTCTCAAGTAACAGTACATGGAGTAGATGTAACAAGTAACTCAAAAGTATATTTTGATTTTAAAATATCAATAAATGAAGTAATAGTAAGAATTAAAAGAGATTATTTATATGAAAGTATTTATAAGTCTATTAATAGCAATACCAATGTTCACAGTCCTTATGTTTGTTATAGGGAGATAATTTGGAACAATGATTAAAATCACAGATACTCTAAAGAGACTAACTCTGAAAACAGATCCACTGTTCTATAGTCATATGATCTTGAGCAAGTTATTCTAATTCTTTGTTTCATCTAAGTTCTCTGTTTCTCTAAATTCTTCAGTTTCACCATCTGTGTCAAAGGAAAGAAAATAGTACCTACATCACAGGGTTGCTGTGAAAATGAAATACACGGACTAGACTCAGTACTTAGTAAATACAATTGTAAATATTTGTTACTTTGGTCACAGATTCACATTTGCAAAAGATTTCTTAACTTCAAAAGAATTTATAACATGTATAATTTATTTCACTGAACTCGTTATATATAAGTACATTCTTTTGGCATAATACTCAAAGCAAGTAGAACAAACATATTTATTTATGGATGTGTGTGTGTATATAACATGTTACAAATAACCATTGAGTCAGTAAGACAGGATAACCTCACATTTTGTATCTTTCAGGACTCACTATTTATAAAAGAAGTGTTATTTACTATAAAATGATTAAGTAGTAAAAATAGAAGAAACAGCAAAAACACTATAAAGCCAACATTAAGGAAAAACAATATAAGGAACAATCTTTTACTCTTTTTGTATGTGTGTTGCAATTGTCCTTTTCACAGATGTTAAATAATGACATAATTTGAATTCTGATATAAATTATATTATGTAAATTCCTAGAGTTGGTATTGTAAAGAACTTTTTTTTCAGGTAACTTTGATTAAGCTTCTAGCAGAATAATGAACCTCTCTACAACTTCCTGACAAGTTTCCTGCAAAGAAAACTCAGCACATATTTTAATCATTATTGCTATTAGAATGTTATTTCACATATTCCTGATTTTATCAACATTTAACTTTCCCAGACTGTTTTTACCTTTGCCTTTTGAAGCAATTTCAAACTGCCCACAGTGGACTTTGCTTTATGGATTGCCACCAGGCAGCTACTGGACGTCATAAGACCACTGTCCCTGACCTCCTAATAGGCTATGGCAGGACAAGTTCCTTTCGGCAGTTTGAGGCAGTTCTCTGAGGTGAGGATGTCACGGCCCTAAGAACTGCAATGGCAGATTAAGGAGCCTCTAAGGCAGAGACAGCAAGGTCAAGGTCATCTGCAAAGCACAGCTAGGAGAGACGTCTTTGTAAACAGCTAACATGGCTTTGCTACTATCTTTCTTGGACCTACTGTTAGGGACAGAGCTCCTCTCCAGAAGAATATCAAGACCCTCCTCCTTGGGCTGAACCAGGCAAAGCATTGTTTAAAGGAGATCAAACCATTCAATCCTAAAGGAAATCAACCCTGAATATTCATTGGAAGGACTGATGCTGAAGCTCAAATACTTTGGCCACCTGATGTGATGAGCTGACTCATTGGAAAAGCCCCTGATGCTGGGAAAGATTAAAGGCAGGAGGAGAAGGGGACAACAGAGGATGAGATGGTTGGATGGCATCACTGAATCAATGGACATGAGTTTGAGCAAGTTCCGGGAGATGGTGAAGGACAGGGAGGCCTGGTGTGCTGCAGTCCATGGGATTGCAAAGAGTCTGAACAACAAAAGGGATTAAAGGCAAGAATGCTTATATTCCTGCCTCTTCCCAGACTCCAGAGGAGATGGCTATCATCCTTCAGCAATGCTGCAAACCAGCAGCCTTGTACTGTATGCTGCTCACAGCAGCTCCTCATGAAGGTGCCTCCCACAGAGGAGGATGGAGTCCAAACTTCTGGGGAGGTAAGATGGAAGTGTCAGTTAGAGGAGACAGAAAGAGAACCTTGGGGTAGAGCCCTTATCCATTTAGAGAAAAAAAGCAGCATGATATCACTACAGGGCTTCCCTGGTGGCTCAGACAGTAAAGAATCTGCCTGCAATACAGGAGTCCTGGGTTTAATCCCTGGGTCAGGAAGATCCCCTGGAGAAGGGAATGGCAACCCACTTCAGTGTTCTTGCCTGCAGAATTCCATGGACAGAGGAGCCTGGCTGGCTACAGTCCATGGGGTTACAAAGAGTTGGACATGGCTGAGCAACTAACACACATCTTTACAGGGGGACTGGGATCACTTATCTTCCTTGCTGGTTACCACACACAAAGTAATAAAAACAGAAAAGGCAGAAAGGTCAAGAAAGAGAGGCAAATTCTCCCTTGAAGAGAAAACATGTCTTCCGTTTCACCGTGAGTTCCAGTCTGCCCTGAAGGATCTGTTCAAGAACCAGATGAGAAATACGGTCTCTGTACCTTTGACACATCTAGCCTCACGTGGGCAGAAAATAATCACCGATTTTGCAGGTGGTGAACACCATGCACCAAAAGGGCCACAGCATCACTCTGCTGACTGAACAGATGGAACAAATCAAAGTCCTTCCCTTTTTTGATCAATCCTCCAAGCTTTCCCCACTAAAAAGGGCAGATTGACTGTGACCGAGCTTGAAAATCTTAGTTTGCATCTTATAGGATTCTGGGTGTTGGGAATGATTTATCACTGGCTCCATATTCAAACACTATAAAACAACATACACTTTAGATGATAAAACAACTTGGGACCAGGGATGAGTTGTTTTATAAATAAGACAAAAAGATGGCTTCAGTATATTGACTTCTAGGTTATTTCTTTCTTCATTGCAGGCTGTGACCCATTTGCTCAAAGGCCATCTAGTGCCAAACTAAAATATTTGCACATCCAATTACTTTTAAGAGAGCCCAAACAAGCAGATTTTTAACCATTTGGAGCTTGCCTGTTTTGCATACTCATAAAACCGCACATCTAGCAACACACAGGATAAGACCAAACCATAAAGACCCCAAACCACTGTTGCCCTCCTGCAGCCCTCTGACACGCCATCACTAGACATATAAGTCCTCTGCCTCTCCTGGGAGTTCTCTTGTTCTCTTCCTTTTCTGAGGAACAACCTCACAAGAGCCTCTGGACAGACTCCTGCTGTGAAGGGCCTTCCTGTCCCCACAAAATACAAACCTGTCAAAATGTCACCTCATGGTTGTATCTTTTTCCTTGATTAGCCCCCAAATTCATCAAATTTCTGATTAATATGCATGTGCATGTTAATTAAAGCTGAAATGCCTCTATTAATATAAGATGAAACAGAATTCCAAACAAGGAACATTGTCAAGGATAAAGAGGGACATTACAGTATGAAAAAGTAGTCAGTTATCTAAGATCATTTGAAAATCCTCAATGCACATACATGTAAAAGCTGAGCTTCGAAATACATGAAAGAAATCTGATAGAATAAAAAGGAAAAATGAAAGAAATATCTACAATCATAATTGAGACTTCAATATTCTTCTTTCAGGAATTGATCAAAAGAATAGATGGAAAATCAGTAAGGGATAGGACACCTAAAAAAACCTATCTACAAACTTCAAAATTGTATAGTCCACATAAAAACAGAAGAAATTCCTAACAGGTGCATATGAAACTTGCACTAAGGTAGGCAAGTTTTCTGGGTTGTAGAACAGCTCTTAGATTTTTAGAAATAGAAGTCATACAAAGGATTAATCTCAGATAACAATGTATGGAACTAAAATCAATAACAGAAAGCTATCTGGAAACCCCATCATATATTTAGCAAATGATCAACGCACTTCTATGCAGGCACATGCCAAAGAGGAGAGGAAATGTCTGGGAAATTTTTAAAATGTTTGTATTGAATGAAAAGGAAAAAGACACATTAAAGTTTATTGAATGTGGCTAAAGCAGTGGTTATCAGGGAAAATATATTATTAAATGCTTATATTATTCAATAGAATACTCTTCTACTTAATCGTTGTATTATATATTCAATTATCAACACAAAAGATAGGATTTTTGCATGTAATTAGATCATGTTACATAGCTGGCTCTCTATCTCACACAGAGTAAAATTCATAAAGTTAATCCTGGTCTTTAAGGCTTTATATGACATGGTACCATAATATATGCATCTCTGACCTCATTTGCTCCCACCTGGGGCTTGTGCTCTAGCACAAATATTCTTGCTCTTTCTCAAAAACAAAAATACTTCTGCCTCCAATTCTTTGCAATTATATTTTGATTTGGCAGTCATACTTTGCTTTTGATGGACACATGACTTAGCCTCTCTATTCATTAGGGCTCTATGCCTTTCTTTTCTAGGGAGGCTTCTTTAGCCATCCTGTGTGAAATACCATGTATATATGTTTATGTCCCATAGACTTATGTTTTGCCAAAAGTTTTACTTTCATTTTAAGTTCAAAGGATTTGTTAACAAAATAAACCACTTGTTACACACAAATTAATCATTTTTATGTTTTTAAATAGAAGATTATGTGACTTAATTTCAATATACAGTCATTAAAAGAAAAGAAAAAGGAACAATAGAAAGAAGTAACAGTATATACATGACCAAATTGAACCTACATGCAGGCTTGAACAGCACTGGGAAGTCCCTTGTTAACAGCAACCTGAAGTCCCAATTAGGAAAGGGTCCTGGGGTGGTACATCCATTCTACGGGTGAGACTTCAAATTGTGGTTTGGGGAGTTTCTGCTTATAATCCCAGGCCACAAACCGATATCATCAGTCTGGGCACAAAAATGCAGTGCTTTTAACTTTTATATTGCTATTTGTTTCACCACTAAACAATAGGAAACAATGGATTTTCAAATTGCACTCCCTCTCTTCAAATCCCAGACTCTGCTAGATATTATAGGAATACAGAGGTAGTTGAGAGTTAAGGTCTTCTATTAAGAAGCTCCCAGATCAACCAGTGGGAGAAGGCAATGGCAACCCACTCCAATACTCTTGCCTGGAAAATCCTATGGGCAGAGGAGCCTGGTAGGCTATAGTCCATGGGGTCGCAAAGAGTCGGACACGACCGAGCAACTCCATTTTGACTTTTCACTTTCATACATTGGAGAAGGAAACGGCAACCCACTCCAGTGTTCTTGCCTGGAGAATCCCAGGGATGGGGGAGCATTGTGGGCTGCCATCTATGGGGTCGCACAGAGTCGGACACGACTGAAGCGACTTAGCAGCAGCAGCAGCAGTGAATCATAAGACTTCTTAGACCCCAGGGGTTGGCCAGACCTTCAGAGGCTCAAGAATTCCAAGATCCACTCCCTTTCTTACCTCAAGTGCTGCTTGACTTGCTGTGCTTGCAGGCAGGCATGGCATCCAGGCAGTGTCCAGGCAGGTCAGAACCTGGTCAGAGGCCTGTTCTCCTGCTTCTGAAGCCTGAACAAGACTTTCTGCATATTTTAATTTCCCTAATAACTTGAACACAATAGAAGTTGATATTTTGCCCACTTAACAAGGAGCATGGAGGTATGACAGTGGTATGACTCTCCTTCACATCTTTGCTCAGAATCTCAGGCTGAGTGGATCTAGGCTATGATTTTCATATAGCTTCCAAGGTTACTGGGGTCATCACCATCCATGCTAGTCAGAAGATGACAAGCATGAAAAAAAAGGAGTATAGCAGTTTTTTATTTCGATTTGTATTTTTATGCTATACATGTAACTTCTGACCACGTTTCAGTGAATGAAAATCCATCATATAACTACACTTGACCTCAACTGGAGGCTGCCTGGTGCAGTACATCTACTTTCTCAGGTAAAAAGAGTACAATGTTTATTTTGGTGAAAAATGAGAAGTTTCTATTAAACTATGCCTTATTTCTCCTTATAGTATTTACAAGCTTCTTCCACATTGGCTTCTATTTGTTTTCTTCCTGTCTGCCTAGCTTGAATAAAATGGAAGTGTCCTGAGAACAGGTACTTTGGTTATTTTCACTTCTGCTGAGAAATGATGATAAATGCCTCATTATTTGCATATTGTTTGAATATTGAACTTTTACAATGAAATCATGGAGATAATGAATGGAAGTGTACATAATTAGCAACACTAAAGATCTATTAAAATCTTGGGAAACAGAAGGTGAATGATGAAAATGTTCTTAATTTTAAGGCACATTAGGTATATTCTCAGAGAAGGCAATGGCACCCCACTCCAGCACTCTTGCCTGAAAAATCCCATGGATGGAGGAGCCTGGTGGGCTGTAGTCCATGGGGTCGCTAAGAGTCAGACACAACTGGACGACTTCCCTTTCACTTTTCATTTTCATGCATTGGAGAAGGAAATGGCAACCCACTCCAGTGTTCTTGCCTGGAGAATCCCAAAGACGGGGGAGCCTGGTGGGCTTCCATCTCTGGGGTCGCACAGAGTTGGACACGACTGAAGTGACTTAGCAGCAGCAGGTGTATTCTATCATTCTTATTTCTTATGAATAAGCATGTATAGTAAGAGTCATAGCACTTTATCCAGTGTGAGACATTTACATATACTTCTTGCTCTTTACTTTTGTTCAGTTCAGTTCAGTTCAGTCACTCAGTCGTGTCCGACTCTTAGCAACCCCATGAACCACAGCACGCCAGACCTTCCTGTCCATCACCAACTCCCGGAGTCCACCCAAACCCATGTCCATTGAGTCTGTGATGCCATCTAACCATCTTATCCTCTGTCGACCCCTTCTCCTCCTGACCTCAATCTTTCCCAGCATCAGGGTCTTTTCAAATGAGTCAGCTCTTCGCATCAGGTGACCAAAGTACTGGAGTTTCAGCTTCAACATCAGTCCTTCCAATGAACACCCAGGACTGATCTCCTTTAGAATGGACTGGTTGGATCTCCGTGCAGTCCAAGGGACTCTCAAGAGTCTTCTCCAACATCACAGTTCAAAAGCATCAATTCTTCAGCGCTCAGTTTTCTTTATAGTCCAACTCTCACATCCATACATGACTACTGACAAAACCATAGACTTGACTAGACAGACTTTTGTTGACAAAGCAATGTCTCTGCTTTTTAATATGCTATCTAGGTTGGTCATAACTTTCCTTCCAAGGAGTAAGTATCTTTTAATTTCATGGCTGCAATCACCATCTGCAGGGATTTTGGAGCCCAGAAAAATAAAGTCAGCCCCTGTTTCCCCTGTTTCCCCATCTATTTTCCATGAAGTGATGAGACCGGATGCCATGATCTTAGTTTTCTGAATGTTGAACTTTAAGCCAACTTTTTCACTCTCCTCTTTCACTTTCATCAAGAGGCTCTTCAGTTCTTCTTCACTTTCTGCCATAGGGTGGTATAATCTGCATATCTGAGGTTATTGATATTTCTCCCAGCAATCTTGATTCCAGCTTGTGCTTCCTCCAGCCCTGCGTTTCTCATGATGTACTTGGCATATAAGTTACAGGGTGACTATATACAGACTTGACATACTCCTTTTCCTATTTGGAACCAGTCCGTTGTTCCATGTCCAGTTCTAACTGTTGCTTCCTGACCTGCATACAGGTTTCTCAAGAGGCAGGTCAGTTGGTCTGGTAGTCCCATCTCTTGAAGAATTTTCCACAGTTTATTGTGATCCACACAGTCAAAGGCTTTGGCATAGTCAATAAAGCAGAAATAGATGACAGACGGGTCATGGTGGACAGATCTGACAGAATGTGGTCCACTGGAGAAGGGAATGACAAACCACTTCAGTATTCTTGCCTTGAAAACCCCATGAACAGCATGAAAAGGCAAAAAGATAGGACACTGAAAGATTAACTCCCCAGGTCGGTAGGTACCCAATATGTTATTTGGAGATCCATGGAGAAATAACTCCAGAAAGAATGAAGGGATGAACCCAAAGCAAAAACGAAACCCAGTTGTGGATGGGACTGGTGACAGAGGAAAGGTTCAATGCTGTAAAGAGCTATATTGCATAGGAACCTGGAATGTTAGGTCCATGAATCAAGGCAAATTGGAAGTGGTCAAACAGGAGATGGCAAGAGTGAATGTTGACATTCTAGGAATCAGCGAACTGAAATGGACTGGAATGGGTGAATTTAACTCTGATGACCATTATATCTACTACTGTGGGCAGAAATCCCTTAGAAGAAATGGAGTAGCCATTATAGTCGACAAAGGAGTCTGAAATGCACTACTTGGATGCAATCTCAAAAATGACAGAATGATCTCTGTTCGTCTCCAAGGCAAACCATTCAATATCATGGTAATCCAAGTCTATGCCCCAACCAATAATGCTGAAGAAGCTGAAGTTGAACAGTTCTATGAAGATCTACAAGACCTTCTAGAACTAACACCAAAAAAAGATGTCCTTTTCATTATAGGGGACTGGAATGCAAAAGTAAGAAGTCAAGAAACACCTGGAGTAACAGGCAACTTTGGCCTTGGAGTACAGAATGAAGCAGGGCAAAGGCTAATAGAGTTCTGCCAAGAGAATGCACTGGTCACAGCAAACACCCTCTTTACTGTCATAGGAAAGAAAAAAGTTTTCCTTGACCATCTTAGTGTCTCTGACTGGGTCTGAGAGTTAAACTGACAAAGCCAGATCAGGAGAAAAGCATATAAGTTTACGTAAGATAAATTTTATGTAACATAGGAAAATTAATAGGGAGATAAAGACCCAAAGAAACAGATACGTGTATTTTTATGCTAGATTTGATGAGCCTGGGCAGTGGTAGAGGAATGAGATAGGTTGAGTAGTATGGAGGAATTGCAGTAATCTTGGAGAAACTAAGCAAGCCTACTTGTTAGGATTCTTTCTGGCATCCTTTGGTCTTCTGGGATATGAATGCTCCTTCCTTCTGAGTATAGAGAGGATGCCCCTCACAAGAAGGTTTCATGACCTGTTTCAGGAAAGAAGGGAAAAGAAAAAGGAGGCTGGTGACCTTCCTTCTTCTACTGTTTTCTCAAACTCTTTGAGCTTTTAAATATTCAAAACACCAGTGTCATATTTTGAGGTAGCTGATCCTGAACCAAAACACTGTCAAATATTCAGAACTGGAAAAAAAAAAATTCCAGAGAAGTCTTAAAACCAGAATTAAAATCATTCTAGATATTTTCGGTAGTAAAATCAGGCTTTCCACAAGTAAGAATAGTCCTCCCAATCTCTCCCTATCATAGTAAAAAACAAAAGTACCACTTCATGGGTGACAGTAACTAGATGTTGTGACACCGGCAGGCAAAAATGGGGACATACATCATGGCCCATTCGTCCAACGTCAAAGCAAGCAGAGAACCATCTTTATCTGCCTGTGCGGCCTCTGCTTTCATCTACTTTGGTCATATGGTCTTCTTTTCTGTGTCTAATCTCTCTCTCTCCCCATATAAAGAGATATTTGATTTCATGTAGCACACACTCAGGTAATACAGGACAATCTCCTCTTAAGATCCTTAACTTAATCACACCTGATAAATCTCTTTTTTGCCATATAAAGTTACATTCACGTGTGTTAGATATTAGGATTTCAATATATTGGGGGGATGGGCATAATTCAAACTCTCGCACTGCTAAAGATACTTTTAGAATTATTAGCCAGTGTTTAACCCAATAAGTTAAATTTGAGTCCATTCTTCAAGTCTCATATAGTGCCAATCCGATTAATTTGAGATGATCAAAATTAACAAATTTCCTCAGTCTCAATGATTGTTCTAAATGGGATTTATTTATTTTTCAAAAAAGGTCTATTAGCTTACCACCACTTACTTACCCTGAAGTTCATGTCTGAAACTGGTGAGTTGAACTGATCTCTCTTTAGGAAGTGAGTGCTCAGTCCATCAGTCAAGTCTGAGCCTTTGCAACCCCATGGACTATAGTCCACAAGGATTTTAGTCCTCCTCTGACCACAGGATTTTCCAGGCAAGAACACTGGAGCAAGTTGTCGTTTCCTCCTCTAGGGGGTCTTCCTGACCCAGAAATAGAACCCAGTTTCCTACATCTCCAGTATTGCAGGCAGATTCTTTACCACTGAGCCACCCAGGAAGTCCTAACTTAAGAAAAGAATAAGATAAAAGATTGCTAATAATTTTTTTTACATTCTAGAAAGCAATTAGCCATCATGGTTATATCCATTAACCAAGCAGTAAAACAATACTGGAGAAAATATTACCAATTTTCCCTCCTTTATCATTAAGAGAAAGTTATTTGGCGGTCTTCATTTTGCACTTTAAAATTAAATGCCATTTCACTTTGTGCAGGAAGAAATGCTGCCAGGAAGGTGAAAATCTGCAAAGGTTTAGGAAATATATGTGGGTTACTACACATTCCATCAAGATTTTTTAAGATTCATAAGAAAAAATATTGTGCTACATGAATCACCTCAGTTAGCACAATTGACTATTTTGAGTGTCTAATAAGATATTTGAACACTTCTCACTGATTTAATACCTTTTAGACTAGCCATTGATGATTTAATTAGCAATGTGGAGAGAAATTCACAAAATGAATATGAAGTTATGCTAAACATAAATCAAACTGCTACCAGCTATGTAATCACCCTTACATATACTACATAACATAAATATATAAAGAAGACATCTACATGCATAGGCTCAAGAATGTGAACTTCCTGGAGTACAGAGCCTTGTATAATCTATATACCATATCTGTAATAGTGTTACAGATACTGTGTTGAACATGGTGTAACAAAGTAAATTGCTACAGCAAAGCATCTTGCTATAGATGATAACAGACAATACTCTTTTTAATTTCAAAACATATTCCCTTTGCTTCCAAGATCTTGTTAAAATTCCAACAGGGCAATTATAGCAAATCACCCTACCTAGGAAAGAACATACATACTTTTATTTCACAGAATTATCTCTTCTTTCTTAAAGTAGCTTGGAAATGAATCATTTTGTATCATTATCCATTCTCTATTATAGAAATTTGAGAAATATATTATTTCATTATTATAGAAATGTATCACAATTTCTGGGACAAATATTTTCTCAGGCATCAAATGAAAATAAATGTGCTCTGAGGCAAAATAATCCAGTGGAAAGAATTTATATCTATATCTATCTACCTATATATATAATTGTTCAATCACTCAGGCATGTCCACCTCTTTGTGACCTGATGGACTGCAGCTCGCCAGGCTTCCCTGTCCTTCACCATCTCCCAGAGCTTTCTCAAACTCATGTCCATTGAGTCAGTGATGCCATCCAGCCATCTCATCTTCTGTCGTCCCCTTCTCCTCCTGCCCGCAATCCTTCCCAGCATCAGGGTCTTTTCCAATGAGTCAATTCTTTGCAAGAGGTGGCCAAAATACTGAAGCTTCAGCTTCAGCATCAGTCCTTCCAATGAATATTTAGGATTGATTTCCTTTAGGATTGACTGGTTTGATCTCCTTGCAGTCCATATATATATGAGATTTCAATACTGATACCTCCATTTAGGAGTTATTTCAGCATTGGGAAAACACTTGAAAATTCTCACAATATCTTGAAGGAGAAAGGCTCATTTGTGCCCAGGTAAGGACTGGCTGTGCTACAAGCACCAGTTATTGGAGGCAATTTGCTTCTGTCCATTCATTTATTGAATATATGGTTTCATATTTATTAAATTACTTCTATGAACCAAACGTTGTTCTCAGAACTGAGAATACCTCCATGAAAAACAAGCAAACAAGAATTCCAGACAATGCTAGCTAGAGATCACATCTTATGTTATATCAGAGAGGAGAGAGAAGGGATATTAGTAGATTAATGAAATAAAGGATAACATATTAGAAAGAGTAACCATCATGAAGGAAAATATAGCAGAACAGGACAAAAAGGAGAATAAGAAACTCAAGTATGAGGGAGGGATGCTGCAATATTTTAAAAGGGGAAATAGCAGGCCTGAAGGAAATAGCATTTTGTCAAGTGTTACAGAAGGAAAAAGAGCAACCTTTATATACATCTGGGGAAAGTGCATTCAGTTCAAAGGGTCTCAGGTAGCCCACGCTGGAACAGAAAAAGATAAAGGGGTGATGAGAGTTAACCAGGTTGGAGCCACAGGAAAATGAGAGTGGTACTAAAAAACTGAAGTTATGTACAAGGGAGTGAGACAATGTTGTGATTTCCTATAGAATTTATCTGGACAAAGGAGGGAGTTAAATATATAAGGGGGCTGAAGGAGCATGAAATGTTGGTAGGATTAATGGACTGGCATCCTTGTGGGGTTGATGTCAGAATCTTGTGTCAGGAGGGGCTAGCTTAATAAGAAAGGATGTGGTGGTCAAAGAGCAGAATAATTGGAACTGAGTGCATGGAGGGGTTCTAGATAGTGGCAACGGGGCATTCAGTCAGTGACTGGCTGAGGTAGGTGGGAAGACACAAACACAAGAATAGGGAAAGGAGTTCAAAGAAATATAGGCCAGGGTGTTAGTGTCTGACTCTTTGCAACCCCATGGACTGTAGCCCACCAGGCTCCTCTGTCTATGGGATTTTCCAGGCAAGAATACTGGAGTGGGTTGCCATTTGCTACTCCAGGGGATCTTCCTGACCCAGGGACTGAACCCACATCTCCTGCATTGGGAGGATGATTCTTTACCACTGAGCTCCAGGGAAGCCCAAAGAGATATTACCTCTCAATAAGAAAACAGTTAAAAACTGACAAAAGATGGATAGAGATGTCACAAAAGAAGATATATGAATAGCTAATAAGTACATGAAATATGGTCAACATCAAAGTCATCTGGTAAATATAAATTAAGAAAAACATGATATCACCACCTATACATGAGAATGGCTAAATTAAAAAAATAATTGAAATAACAATGTATGAGATTCTCACACATTGCTGATGATTCAACCACCTTGGAAAATGTTGATATTTTCTTAGAAAGTTAGAATACACTAACTATATGACACAAGATTTCATTCCTAAACATTTTGAAATAAAGGAAAATATTTTTACACATTTAAACTTCCAAAGGAATGTTTTTAGAAGCTTTACTCACAATACTTCCAACCTGGAAAGAACCTAAAAGTCTACCAACATGTGAATGGATAAAGAAATTTTGGCCTATTCAAATAATGAAATACTGCACAACAGTGAGAAGTGAAAACAAAAGCAAAAAAATAAAATAAAAGCCTACTAATATAGAAAAGAAAATGAATGAATCTTAAAAGCATTATGTTAATCAAAGGAAGCCCAAAAATAAATATTTTATAATTCCACTTATATAATATTCTCAAACAGGCAAAACCAATCTATAGTGACAGAAAAATGGTTGCCCAGTGTAAGAGATAGATATATTTCTGAAAAGAGTGGTAAAGAACTTCCTGGAGTGATGGAAATGTTCTACACTTGTTTCTTGTGATGATTATATGTTTTATCAAAATTTATTCAGCTGTACATTAAAAATGGACTTCTCTTTTAAGTCAATTGTATATTGAGAGAATTGATTTTTAAAAACTTAACCCTTCAGAAAACATAAGAAAAATGCAAACACAAGAAAAATATAGATACACAAATTGGGAAAAGGTTTGCTATCAGTTCTAATGAGGTGGATGAAACTGGAGCCTATTTTACAGAGTGAAGTAAGCCAGAAGGAAAAACATCAATACAGTATACTAACGCATTTATATGGAATTTAGAAAGATGGTAACAATAACCCGGTGTATGAGACAGCAAAAGAGACACTGATGTATAGAACAGTCTTATGGACTCTGTGGGAGAGGGAGAGGGTGGGAAGATTTAGGAGAATGACATTGAAACATGTAAAATATCATGTAAGAAACGAGTTGCCAGTCCAGGTTCGATGCAGGATACTGGATGCTTGGGGCTGGTGCACTGGGATGACCCAGAGGGATGGTATGGGGAGGGAGGACGGAGGAGGGTTCAGGATGGGGAACACATGTATACCTGTGGCGGATTCATTTTGATATTTGGCAAAACTAATACAATTATGTAAAGTTTAAAAATAAAATAAAATTTAAAAAAAGTGGACTTCTCTTTTAAGTCAATTGTATATTGAGAGAATTGATTTTTAAAAACTTAACCCTTCAGAAAACATAAGAAAAATGCAAACACAAGAAAAATATAGATACACAAATTGGGAAAAGGTTTGCCAGGAAATGTATGTAGCCTATTTCAGAAAAATATTGTAAGGATTAGTGCAAGGCAAACTTGTGAAAAAGGTATAACTTTATCTCATTATCAAACATTGAAAAAAAAAAGCAAAAAAGTTATAGACACACTACCATCCAAGACCAATAAAAACATCTTAAACAAATATTATTTTATCAAAGTATAAAGATATATCTGCCTATATTATTCTTGTCCATGTCCCCTACTGACAGCTGGCCTTATTATTCTAAAATATTGTGGAGATCATGAGCTAAGACATCAGCAATCAGCTGACAATATAAATAGATTTGTTTTTTATAAAATTATTTTTTATTGGAGTACAGTTGACTTACAATGTTGTGTGTCTCAGGTGCACAGAAAAGCGCTTTAATTACACATGTGTGCATGTCTGAATGCTCAGTTGCTCAGTCATGTCTGGCTCTTTTCAACTCCAAGGACTGTAGCCAGTCAGGCTACTCTGTCCATGGGTTTTCCCAGACAATAATACTAGAGTGGGTTTCCATTTCCCACTCCAGGGGATATATATAAATATATATATTCTTTTTCAAGTTATTTCCCAATATACACACTACTATATATAAAATAGACCTACTATATAAGACCTACCAGGCTTCAGGTGCACTAGTAGTAAAGAACCCTCTGCCAATGTAGGAGATGTAAAAGACGTTGGTTTGATTCCTGGTTTGGAAAGATCCCCTAGAGAAAGAAATGGTAACCCTCTCCAGTATTCTTGCCTGGAAAATTCCACGCACAGAGTAGCCTGGAGGGTTACAGTCCATGCAGCTAAAAAGAGTCAGAAATCACTGAACGACTGAACACCTGGGACCTACTAGATACAGTATACAGAGTATTGAGTAAAGTTCCCTTTACTCTAAAACAGATCATATATAGTAAATCTATAAGGAAGCAGTGACAGATTATATTTTCTTGGGCTCCAAAATCAGTGGATAGTGAGAGCAGACATGAAATTAAAATATGCTTGCTCCTTGGAAGGAAAGCTATGACAAACCTAGACAGCATTATTACAAAGCAGAGACATCACTTGGCCAACAAAGATCCATATATTCAAAGCCTTGGTTTTTCCACTAGTCATGTACAGATGTGAGAGCTGGACTGTAAAGAAGGCTGAGTGCAAAGAACTGATGCTTTCAAACTATGCTGCTGGAGAAGACTCTTGAGAATCCTTTAGACTGCAAGATCAACCAAGTCAATCCTAAAGGAATACAACCCTGAATATTCATTGGAAGAACTAATGCTGAAACTGAAGCTCCAGTACTTTGGCCATATGATGTGAAGAGCTGACTCATTGGAAAGGACCCTGATTCTGGGAAAGATTGAAGGCAAAGGAAAAAAGAATCAGCAGAGGATGAGATGGTTATATAGCATCACTGACTCAATGGACATGAATTTGAGCAAACTCTGGGAGATAGTAGAGGACAGCAGAGCCTGGCATGCTGCAGACCATGGGGTTGCAAAGAATCAGACAGCACTTAGTGACTGAACAATAAAAACATTTTATATATAGTAGCCTGTATATGTTAATCCCAACCTCCTAACTTATTCCCCCCACCCCTCTACCTTTCCCCTTTGGTAACTGTAAGTTTGTTCTTTAGGTTTGTAAGTCAATTTCCTAGGACAAAGTTTCACAGCATTGTACAGGGGGCTGTGATCAAAACCATTTCCAAGAAAAAGAAATGCAAAAAAGCAAAATGGTTGTCTGAGAAGGCTTATAAATTGTGAGAAAAGAAGAGAAGCTAAAGGCAAAGGAGAAAAGGAAAGATACACCCATCTGAGTGCAGACTTCCAACGAATAGGGAGGAGAGGTAAGGTAGCCATCCTAAGTGACCAATGCATAGAAATAGAGGAAAACAATAGTATGGGAAAACCTAGATACTTCTTCAAGACAATTAGAGATACCAAGGGAACATTTCATGCAAAGATGGGCACAATAATGGACAGAAACTGTATGGACCTAAAGAAGCTGAAGATATTAAAAAGAGGTTGAAAGAATACACAGAAGAACTATACCAAAAAAAAAAAAAAAACTTAGTGTCCCAGATAACCATGATGGTGTGATCACTCACCTAGAACCAGACATCCTAGATTGTGAAGTCAAGTGGGCTTTAGGAATCATGACTATGAACAAAGCTAGCGGAGGTGATGGAATTCCAGCCAAGCTACCTCAAATCCTAAAAGATGATGCTGTGACAGTGCTGCACTCAATATGCCAGCAAATTTGGAAAACTCAGGAGTGGCCATGGAACAGAAAAAGGTCCATTTTCATTCCAATCCTAAAGAAAGGCAATGCCAAAGAATGCTCAAACTACCTCAAAATTGCATTCATCTCACATGCTAGCAAAGTAATACTGAAAGTTCTCCAAGCTAGACTTCAACAGTACATGAACCAAGAACTTCCATATGTTCAAACTGGATTTAAATAAGGCAGAGGAACCAGAGATCAAGTTGAAAATGTCTACTGGATCATCAAAAAAGCAAAAGAATTTTTTAAAAAAATCTGTTTTGTTGACTACACTAAAGCATTTGACTGTGTGGATCACAACAAACTGTGGAAAATGCTTAAAGAGATGGAAATACCAGACCACCTTACCTGCCTCCTGAGAAATCTGTATGCAAGTCAAGAAGCAACAGTTAGAACCAGACATGAAACAACAGACTGGTTCCTAATTGGGAAAGGAGTATGTCAAGGCTGTATATTGTCACCCTGCTTACTTAACTTATATACAGAGTACATCATGTGAAATGCCAGGTTGGATGAAGCACAAGCTGAAATCAAGATTGTCAGGAGAAATATCAGTAACCTCAAAGATGCACCAGCATTATGGCAAAAAGTGAAGAAGAACTAAAGCCTATTGATGAAAGTGAAAGAGGAACGTGACAAAGCTGGCTTAAAACTCAACATTCAGAAAACTAAGATCATGGCATACGGTCCCATCACTTCATGGAAAATAGATGAGGAAACAATGGAAACAGTGACAGATTTTATTTTAGGGTGCTCCAAAATCATTGCAGATGATGACTGCAGCCATGAAATTAAAAGATGCTTGGTTCTTGGAAGAGAAGCTATGACCAACCTAGAAATCATATTAAAAAGTAGAGACATTACTTTGCCAACAATGGTCCAGCTAGTCAAAGCTGTGGTTTTTCCAGTAGTCATGTATGGATGTTAGAGTTGGACTATAAAGAAAGCTGAGCACCTAAGAACTGATGCTTCTGAACTGTGGTGTTCGAGAAGACACTTGAGAGTCCCTTGGACTGCAGGGAGATTCAACCAGTCCATTCGAAGGGAAATCATTCCTGAATATTCATTGGAAGGACTGATGCTGAAGCTGAAACTCCAATACTTTAGCCACCTGATGCAATGAACTGATTCATTTCAAAGACCCTGCTTATTTAACTTATATGCAGAAACCATCATGAGAAACACTGGGCTGGAAGACGAACAAGCTGGAATCAAGATTGCTGGGAGAAATATCAATAACCTCAGATATGCAGATGACACTACCCTTATGGCAGAAAGTGAAGAGGAACTAAAAAGCCTCTTGATGAAAGAGGAGAGTGAAAAAGTTGGCTTAAAGCTCAACATCCAGAAAATGAAGATCATGGCATCTGGTCCCATCACTTCATGGGAAATAGATGGGTAAACAATGGAGACAGCGTCAGACTTTATTTTTCTGGGCTCCAAAATCACTGCAGATGGTGATTGCAGCCATGAAATTAAAAGACGCTTACTCCTTGGAAGGAAAGTTATGACCAACCTAGATAGCATATTCAAAAGCAGAGACATTACTTTGCCAACAAAGGTCTGTCTAGTCAAGGCTATGGTTTTTCCAGTAGTCATGTACGGATGTGAGAGTTGGACTGTGAAGAAAGCTGAGAGCCGAAGAATTGATGCTTTTGAACTGTGGTGTTGGAGAAGACTCTTGAGAGTCCCTTGGACTGCAAGGACATCCAACCAGTCCATTCTAAAGGAGATCAGTCCTGGGTGTTCTTTGGAAGGAATGATGCTAAAGCTGAAACTCCAGTACTTTGGCCACCTCATGCAGAGTTGACTCATTGGAAAAGACTCTGATGCTGGGAGGGATTGGAGACAGGGGGAAAAGGGGATGACAGAGGATGAGATGGCTGGATGGCATCACCGACTCCATGGACATGAGTCTGAGTGAACTCTGGGAGTTGGTGATGGACAGGAAGGCCTGGTGTGCTGCAATTCATGGGGTGGCAAAGAGTCGGACACGACTGAGCGACTGAACTGAACTGATGCTGGGAAAGACTGAAGGCAGGAGGAGAAGGGGATGACAGAGGATGAGATGGTTGTATGGCATCACTGACTCAATTGACATGAGTCTGAGCAAGTTCCAGGAGATAGGGTAGGACAGGGAAGCCTGACATGCTGCAGTTCATCAGGTTGCAAAAATTTGGACATGACTGAGCACCTGAACTGAACTGAAGTCAGTTTCTGATAAAAAAGGTTTCTTCTCATTGGTATCAATCTGCAGTTGAAAGCCAGTGTGGTTTGTTCCTTTGAGTCCAGTATCTTAATATTTGGGGTTTAAATTCATCTCTTGTGGTGCATTTCGGACAGGCCAGATTTTACAACAGGAATTAGGGAGGAATTGTCAATAAGCAGGATGATATTTCTGATTTTTTTTAATTTCAGAATCTTTTTAAAATACAAATACTAATTCATCAGTCATCCTTGTTAGAGACTAATGATAATTTCACACAAGAAAAGTCATTAAAACTTGCAAATTAATTGCCCATGACCTAAATTCATATTTTGTCTCAGCTGGCATAATAAACACAGCAGTTTCAAACAAATATTTTAACCTCTATAGTAGTAAGACTTACTAACCAAGTGTTATTGATTTTAAACAGGGCAGTGTTGTCAACTACTGTATGCCATTTATCACAGTGAGAAAGAATGATCTGCAATATAGCAGTCACCCAATCAATGCAGATGCTTTTACATTTACATCATTGGCTCCTAAAACACAATTAATTTGTGCATGTTTTCCTAGCAGCAATTAGCAGCAGGCAGGAGTTTTAATGAAATAAAGTTGTGATTCCCACAGGGAGTATTTATAATGAACATTACAAAACAAGAGCTTCAAACTATTTACATTAAGAATTGATTAATAACAAAGCCATTAAGCTACATATTCAGTTACATATTGTGCCAATTTAAGGAATACTGCTAACTAAATATCATAATCATTTGCCTGTGCCATATCTAATTAACTTTTTATATCTCTTTAAGTTTTTCCTGAGGACCAACAGCATTCAAGTGGCATTAGCAAAAGGAACATTTAGGCCATTTCTTGGAATATTGTTTTCCAATAAAGTAGATTTCTATGAAAACACTAGAGTTTAATTAGAGTAAGTGGTTTCTCATAATTTCTTTGGGTTGCACCAAGTTTCCTCTTGGGGGAATGAATTAACATTAGGTTAGGGTTAAGGGGATTTTAAAATGTTACTATGTAAATTAAGTTTGGAAAGTAGTTTTAAAACTTCTGAAAAAGTTTATCACCAGAATATTAATGCCTAAGAGGATTATATTGATCTGGTTTTATGTGTATTATTTAAAGAATATTATATATGCATCAGGGAAGAATCCTAAGGATTTTTGTTTTGTTTTGTTTTTAGGATTTTTTTAATCTTGGTATTATGGGAAGGTTTAGACTTTTCTTCAGTATCTGCCTCATAGAAAAAGATACTTTCAAAATAGTTCCACCTTTACAAATACATTTTAGCATCTATTGTGCTCAGACTAATTTTAAAGTATTATTTCATCTCCAAGCAGTAACTTCTACAATTGGTTTAATTTTTACATGCCCCCAATTTTATAAGATATTACTGGTTCTTAAACTTATTAATCATACAGAATTTTACACTGAATGACACAATCCAATGTGTTGTTCACAGTTAAGTAGGATAGTAGATTTGATTGTTGAGATTGTTAACTAAAAAAGATGCACAGCTTGAGAGTTGCGAGTTATGTTTTATTTGGGGCAGAATGAGGACTCCAGCCTGGGAGGCAGCATTTCAGATAGCTCTGAGAGATTGCTCCAAAGTGGCAGTGGGGAAAGGTCAATATATAAGGTTTTGGTGAAGTGGGAGTTCAACACTGTTAGGTAGTTAGAATAGGAAAAAGAAGTCAAAAATGGCGGTGGCTAAAAGACAAAGAAAGGAAAAGCCCACAAAAGTGGAAGAAAAGAAAATCCGAGGACTGGAGTGACAACCTCAGGTGAAACAAACAGCCCTCCTGGCTAGCCCAATTCACAAAGGGCAGGCTCAATGGGAGGAGGGAAAATATATATATATATAAAAAGAGGAGTCAAGATTGAGTCTCTCTCTTCTTTTTGGTTGGTCCACCCTCACACCTCAGCAATGTATTTTCCTTTGCTTGCCAAATAAAACTGATCTGTAACCAAGCTGTAACACTGGTCTGCCAAATAAAACTTAATCGCCAGTCCAGGTTCGATGCAGGATACAGGATGCTTGGGGCTGGTGCACCGGGATGACCCAGAGGGATGGTATGGGGAGGGAGGTGGGAGAGGGGTTCAGGATTGAGAACACTGAGCGACTTCACTTTCACTTTTCACTTTCATGCACTGGAGAAGGAAATGGCAACCCACTCCAGTGTTCTTGCCTGGAGAATCCCAGGGAAGGGGGAGCCTGGTGGGCTGCCATCTATAGGGTCGCACAGAGTCGGACACAACTGAAGTGACTTAGCAGCAGTAGCAGCAGCAGTATACCCATAGCAGATTCATGTTGATGTATGGCAAAACCAATACAATATTGTTAAGTAATTAGCCTCTAATTAAAATAAATAAATTTAAATTTAAAATAAATAAATAAATAAAATAAAATAAAACTTAGCTCTAACTGAGCTGTAACACTGGTCCACCATTTCAAATTTTTGCTGCGGCAAAACAGAACCAAAGAAATTACACAGTCCCCCAACAATATCATGAAGCATTTATTTTACACAAGTTTTTTGTTGTTTTTGTTAGTCATGAGAATCTGATGTCACCATGAAGAGATTTATTGCTTCTCTAGATATGAGGAGATGCAGGGATTGAGACCATGAAATCTGTTCCTCTAAACATCCAACTATTTAAATCCCTGCCCCACCAGATTCCCTGGAGCACAGAGTGCCTCACTCCACCCTGAACTCCCTCAGGGGGTGTTGAAGGTCAACAGCTATAGCAGCACAGGGTTCAATTTCCATAGTTCAGTTCAGTTCAGTCACTCAGTCATGTCCAACTCTTGTGACCCCATGAATTGCAGCACACCAGGCCTCCCTGTCCATCACCAACTCCCGGAGTTCACTCAGACTCATGTCTTTGGAGTCGGTGATGCCATCCAGCCATCTCATCCTCTGTCATCCCCTTCTCCTCCTGCCCCCAGTCCCTCCCAATATCAGAGCCTTTTCCAATGAATCAACTCTTCGCATGAGGTGGCCAAAGTATTGGAGTTTCAGCTTCAGCATCAGTCCTTCCAATGAACACCCAGGACTGATCTCCTTTAGAATGGACTGGTTGGATGTCCTTGCAGTCCAAGGGACTCTCAAGAGTCTTCTCCAACACCACAGTTCAAAAGCATCAATTCTTTGGCACTCAGCTTTCTTCACAGTCCAACTCTCACATCCATACATGACCACAGAAAAAACCATAGCCTTGACTAGACGGACCTTTGTTGCCAAAGTAATGTCTCTGCTTTTGAATATGCTATCTAGGTTGGTCATAACTTTCCTTCCAAGGAGTAAGCATCTTTAAATTTCATGGCTACAATCACCACCTGCAGTGATTTTGAAGCCCAAAAAAATAAAGTCTGACACTGTTTCCACTGTTTCTCCATCTATTTCCCATGGAGTGATGGGACCAGATGCCATGATCTTCATTTTCTGAATGTTGAGCTTTAAGCCAACTTTTTCACTCTCCTCTTTCATCAAGAGGCTTTTTAGTTCCTCTTCACTTTCTGCCATAAGGGTGGTGTCATCTGCATATCTGAGGTTATTGATATTTCTCCTGGAAATCTTGATTCTAGCTTGTGCTTCCATAGAGGCAGATGCAAATAATTTTGTTGTTCAGTCATTGGCAATGCTCTTGGTAAGTGCCAATTTGTAGTTGAGAAGATCATCAAATCAATTAAAAGACAAAGCTAAACTTGTTCTTGATGGTGTGTTCTTCTCATTATACACCTCTGCTTTGAATTGCTGAAATTTTTACTACCAACCTACCAGGCGTTCTGCTATAATAACTGTGCAGGACATTGAATGTTTACTATATTTACAGTATTATGCTAGGGATTTCCCTAGTGGCCCAGTGGTTAAGACTTTGCCTTCTAATGCAGGGGGTGTGGATTCAATCCCTGGTCAGGGAGTTAAGATCCCATATGCCTCAGGGCCAAAAAACCAAAACATAAAATGAAAGTAATATTGTAACAAACTGAATAAAGAATTTAAAAATGGTCCACATTAAAAACAGAAAAAAAACTTGAAAAAGCTAAGTATTATGATATGTCTTAATACAGATTAGTATAACTAATACTTAATCTTCTAAATAGGTTTTACCATCATCATTTTCCAAACGAGAAACTGAGTGAAATGTTAAGTAGCTTTTCTAACTCAAAGAACTAGCAAGTGGCAGAGCCAGCGTAGGGGGAAAAAATTGCCCCACCAAAATGTCTCTTTGGCATGTGGATTATTTTGGGCTGAAATCAAAAAAACAAGGCCCTAAAGACTCAGGAATAACCTTTGACCTTTCCCTTAGCTGCCGAAAGAATGTAGATAGAAGACCCATTCAAGGAAGGGAGCCATCTCCATAGGTAACTATTATATGAGCAAGGTGCAATTGAGAGAGAGGAACCTAGCAAAGATCATTTATTAAAATTCTTTTTGTGTCCCATTGTCTCTACCTGACCTAGCAAACATTTGTTTACTAAACATTCGTTTTTCCATCTCTATATTAATGTTCATAAAATTATTTGGGCCTCATTTTGAACTTAAGTGGGCTCTCTTTTGGCCAATACAATTTGGCAGAAGCAATGCTATATAGTTTCTGGGACCACCTTCAATCTTTTGGATTGCCTTCAGAAGAGGAAGGCAATTGACACAGAAAAGAATTTTAATAAATGGTCTTTTCTAGGTTTCTCACATTCTCTTCTCTGGTTAACCTATCTTTTCAGTTCTCAAACCTTCAGGGACCTGCAGCCATTGTTTTCCTACTTACAATATGAAGACTGTTTTAAATATGTTATCAAAACTCTACCTTTCATATATGTATGTTGTGTCTGATTAAAAATGTTCATAAAGTTATTTGGCTCTCATTTTGAACATAAGCGGGCTCTCCTTTGGCCAATAGAACATGATAGAAGCAGCGCTGTACCAATTTCTGGAACCACCTTTTATCTTTTGAGCCTCTCTTTGGGAGTTATGAATTAACACATAACAATTCCAAAATACCTTGTGACCATCATCCCGAACAAGTCATCAGAAGGCATTCCATTCAATAATTCCAACTGAGTCCAGACTTCCTGATATTCCTGAAGCCCAGGCTTGAGATTGTTATTAAAGCTATCTTGGACCCTCTGTCTGAATGTGGAATTCCACCAAGTGACCTAAGTTCAGAACTTTAAGTTAAATAGAAAACCACCTAGCTAAGCTCTGTCCACTGACATCCACAATTGTGAGATATCATAAACTGACATCCAGAATTGTGAGATATCATAAACTCAACTTGATTTGGTCGAGAAGTTTGAGCTCTATGCTATAGTGGTATAATACTTTTGAAAGATATCCCTGGGATAGTTAATTTTGCATGGGGAAGGAAAGTAATTTACTGAAAGGGTCAGTTAATACAGGTTCTTATTAAGAGTTTGTGATCCTTCTTCATCATTCCAAAAGTAATGGTTAGTGATGTAACATTTTTCCCATATGTTTAACAAAGACCCCTAGGAAACTTAGTTTCTTAATATTTTTTGTTGTGCTTTTGATTTTAGTTTTGCTTTGTTTTTAATACATTTAGACTCTTGGAAAGGATTCAAATATGGAGACTTCAATTGAAGAGTAACTCCAAAATTCCTTATAGGAGACAATCAAGGCAAAAGAATACAAAAGAAGAAAAATGGGACAAAACATTATGCAGTGGGATACTTCCCACATTATGTGATTTTCAATAGTTAATTTTTATCATTTAATTTTAACTTTTTTATGAAAAGCATCCATTGGCAATCATATTAATTTTAGCAATTTTGTCTTTAAGTAATATTTTCAAGATTGAAAGTATTTGTTTCTTCATATTAAAAATATAGTAGGAAAATTTTTCACTGACATACTGCCATTGCTTTTGCAGACTTATTTCTTAAGTTCTATTACATATGTATAAAATGTGCAAGAAGGCAAGAAAAATCAAGGGAAAGTCAGAGCTTCAGAAATCCCATCTGTGCTAAAATATTTAGAATGTCAGTTGTAATGAGCCAAAGTCAAAGTAATTAAGTACAAATGGAGTAAATCAGAACTGTTCATTATCGGTATGTTACTTCCCACCCAAACTTTCTTTAGAGCTGCTTTAAATTTTCTATTTATGTGTAGTTTATGAAATTGTGATTTCTGATTGCTCAGTTTCCATCAGATACATATTCAGGTGCATAATTATTACATTTAAGGAGAATTTATGCAAAATGTATTAAAGTGAAAGAGATTCATAATTTATTCAAAATAATAATTATTTTAATAAAATTAAAATAGGTTTTGGCATCAATTCCAGTGTGCCAGGGGTGGGGCTGGAGTTGGGGGGGGTGGGGTTTCCCCACACCAAAAAAACAATTCTCAGGACTGCAGCTGCCAATATTACAGTTTAACTCAATCCTGACACTATTATATAGAATGAGATCAGAAAGGGGAAGTTCTCATGCCCTGGAACAGAGGAAGAAGAAAAATTCCTCTTCTTCCTGGCAAGGTCTCAGAAAATGAAAAGTCATGGACTCTGTTCACTGTCCACTCCCAGCCTCCTTTGATGTTGTTGTTGTTGTTGGTTAATCACTCAGGCTCAGTTGTGTCTAACTCTTTTGCAACCCCATGGAATGTAGCCTGCTAGGCTCTTCTGTCCATGGAATTTCCCAGGCAAGAATACTTGAGTGGGTTGTCATTTCCTCCTTCAGGGGATCTTCCCAACCCAGGGATGGAACCTCTGTCTCCTGCATAGGCAATTGAGTTCTTTACTGCTGAGCTGCCAGGCTTCCCCGAACCTGCTTTCCTCCTCCGTATATGTATTCTCATTCTCTTTCCCTGAGGGAACTTGCAAATTTCTATTCTTAACTGATCTAAAATAAATCCATCTCTGCTGGAGAAATATCTAGTAGTCTGTTGGTTTCAGATCAACATTTTGGTGGCCCATACAGACCAGAGAAGACTCCTGAGGACTCCAACTCTGCTGAGCAAACAGGTGAGGTACCACAGTCCAACCCTTTGTCACTGACTAGTTTTCTCATGGAGGCTGAAGTTTGAAGGTTTGTCATCCTCCTGGATCCTATCTCTTGCAAACGTTTTCCATCTGAAGCTCTCCAGGCTTTATTTGGGATCTATTTAAAGTTTTTGTCCTTCCAGTTAAAGCCTTGTTTTATATGCAAGTAGGTTTCCCAGGTGGTGCCAGTGGTAAAGAACCTGCCTCCAGATGCAAGGGACATAAGGGAAGTGGGTTCAATCCCTGGCTCGGGAAGATCCTCTGGAAGAACTCATGGCAACTCACTCCAGTAGTCTCACCTGGAGAATCCCATGGACAGAGGGGCCTGGCAGGCTACAGTCCATAGAGTAGCAAAGAGTCAGATACAACTGAAGCTGCTTAGCATGCATTTGCAGTTTCTGATTTGGCACTTCTGTCAGATTTGAGATCAGACTGTTTCAGTGAAACGGCCAGCCTTCACCTATTCTCTTTGGAACAGGGGCTGCTTCTCATGAAGGTGGCTAGGTTTCGACCCATTCTTTCAGAAATGGGGCTGTTTCTCTGAAACAGTGCCAGGGGTCTCTTGGAATACTGGCTAAAAAAAAAAAAAAAATCTGCCCTGGTCCCAAGCTGCCTCTTTAAGACTGAATGAGGTTGACTCACAAGCTATTTGAATTGTCATCAGTGCAATAAACTATATAAGCTGCCTAAAACTTGTTCTTTACTCTAGAGGAAAAGTCTCTAGAAAATCCCAATTACCTAAGTATTTTGAAGGCGCCCCAACCTTACAGGGACTCCAGCCAACATTATAATATTTAAAAACCACAACCTTCCTCTTGTGCATTTCTAACTAAAGGGACTGACTTGACCAAAGGCAATTTAGAATACCAGTGGCCATTATGGGGACTTTTTGAAGTCTCCAAATTTAATTTCTTTAAAACTGAATTAGATTAAAATAGCTCAAAAATGTCTAGGACTGAGTAGAATGCTTATTTCAATTGGTATTTTGAGGCTAAGAAATGTAATCAGAAGTCTAAAATTGCCCCTCTGTAAAATAAGATTTCAAGATTAAATGGAACAAGCAGATGATTAAAGATAGATAAAATGGCTCCAAAGCCTCAGGTTCTTCTACCTGGCTTCTTTGTCTCAGGTTCCAACTTTGGTACCATCTTGTCTCTGTCCCTGGGCTCCTTAAGGCCAGACTCTACCTCCAATGTCATCTTCTCCTTTCCCTTCTGTACTGCCTACACCTCCACTATACGGTCAAAGTCCCCATGTTAATTCCCTCACCAAACTTTCTCTTTCCTCCAAAACTTTTCCCACACCATTTTCCTCTGAACTTGTCAGAACCCGTCCCTTTAAAATTAGGATTTATGAGGATACAGAGGCTAAATAAACTCTCAATTTCTTATACTACCTGGACTAAAGCTGAAGTATGAACCATGGTCAAAAACTTTCCCAAAGGAACAAAAGATCCTCAAAGACTTGCTAAGGAATTTAATCATTCGAATTTAACCTGGTTTCCTGACTTATATAATTCATGTGCTTTTCGGCGAAGGCCAGGCCAAACAGTGAATGAAAATTCCCAATTAGGAAAGTCCTCAACACTTTCTAGAATTACAGCTGATAGACCAGCACACTAACTCTTTATATGATTGGGCTTGGGCAATCACCAGGTAGCTTCATAGAACAAATCCTAAGCTTCTCCAAAGACTGATTGGAACAGAATTCAGGCTTGTACTTAATAGTCTGATGAACCTGTTCATGAATATTACAATTGACTTCAGATTCAGTTGTTGATTCCACTCAAGTAGCTTTTAAATCTGTGTTTATTAATGGGCTGGACTGGGACCTTTAATCTCTAGTTAAAAGGGCCAGGATGAAATGTGAAAATATGTCCACACCAGATTTAGTTAACCTGGCAAATCAGCCTTCTTGTAATGTAGGTAGGCATCCTCTAAGGAAGACCAGCAAAATTCTTAATCTTCAACTCCAGCAATTGAAGGCTTCTAGATGAAACCTTTGACATCTTTTAATCAGCTGTGATGGTACCAGAGCTGATTCTGGGAATACTGATCACTTGTCCCTATCTAATCAGGTACTACTTTCCTTATGAGAAAAATCATCAACTGACGTTGGCAAATTTTACAGCACACTTACCATCAAAATTCAAATAGACCCCTCAAAACCTCTTCAAAGAAATAATCAATACCCTGTAAGTAAAGAAGGCCTTCAAGACACAAAGCTGATTATAGAAGATTACAAAGCTCAGGCTCTCATTGTCCCTTTAACCCCTGTGATGCTCCCATTTTACCAATGAGAAAACCTAAGAACTGAGGGTGGGAATTTGCCCAGGTTCTCTGAGTAATAAACAATATTAGATATCACATTGATACCCTGTTGTTCTAATCCTAATATATTGTTATCATCCAGTCCTATTGAAAGTAAATTCTTCACTGTAACTGATTTTTGCAGTGCATTCTTTGGTATTCCACTTGGTGAGGCTATCAATACATATTTACCTTAACTTGGGAAGGAAAATAATTGACCTGGGCTGTAATGCCTCAGGGTTATACTGAGAGTCCTTATTTCTCATAAATCCTGAAGGCTGGTCTGGATGATGTAAAGTTCCCTGGAGAGTCTGCTCTTACATGGGCTTGTATTTTAGTCAAAGACAAAACGCAGTATTTATATTGACAGCATATATGATTTTGGAGCAGCTTCTGATTTTGGAATGTTGTGGAAGTGACTTGGCCTCCATATTTTCACTGAAAATAAAGTTTAAAATGGTCCTATTTCAGGAAATATTGAATGTAGTACTTTTATATGCCACTCTAGCTATTATTTGAGATTCCAGGGCATTCTGCACTTAACTTTGAAAGTTAGGGGAAATCACATTGCTGATAATTCTGGAAGGATTGTGACCTTTAAAGGTGCCAGCAGCAGGCCAAAGTTCTATCCTAGTCTAAAAAGATAATTCCTCAAATGATAATTTAGAAAAAGCAGCTAAAGAAGTCCAACAATGGGCCTCAGAAAAGAGAAAATAAGATTGGAACTCCAACAGTTGTTGGTTTGAGAAAAGAGAAGCTCCAGTTTGGACCATATAACATCCTGGTCCTGCCAGAGACTCTAAAATTCCTGTTTCTCACCACTGTACGTGCATTAAGCCATTGGTCTACTGACAAAACGAAAGCCTTCATGAATCAATATTGGTGGGAAAACATTAACAAGGCTGTAAAAATTGCTTACCTCACTTGTCCAAAATACAACCCAGGGAAGCCTGTTTGTACTGCTCCCAGACACTTTAAGCTGCTTGAAGGGCCATTTGAAAACTGGCAAATGGGTTTCATACATCTTCCTTCATCCAAGGAATATAAATGTGTTTTTTGTCATGCTCAGTATGTTTTCATTGGGCCTAAAGACTTCCCTAATAGCAGTCTCGGAGAAGGCACCCCACTCCAGTACTCTTACCTGGAAAATCCTGTGGATGGAGGAGCCTGGTAGGCTGCAGTCCATGGGGTCGCTAAGAGTCGGACACAACTGAGTGACTTCACTTCCTCTTTTCACTTTCATGCATTGGGGAAGGAAATGGCAACCCACTCCAGTGTTCTTGCCTGGAGAATCCCAGGGACGGGGGAGCCTGGTGGGCTGCCGTCTATGGGCTTGCATAGAGTCGGACACGACTGAAGTGACTTAGCATAGCATAGCAATAGCAGTCTACTAATTGCCTCTTCGGTGGCCAAAGTCCTTTTGAAGTTATAACTCAGGGAACTCAAACAGGGGCTCTGTAACAATCCAGAGGGGTGGGATGGGGAGAGAAGTGGGAAGGAGGTTCAAGATGGAGAGGACATATATATACCTATGGCTGATTCATGTTGATGTTTGACAGAAAACAACAAAATTCTATAAAGCAATTATCTTTCGGTTAAAAGAAAATTTTTTAAAAAATTCATCCCTACCTGGGTAACTTCCCTTGAATTCCATAGTGATTGAGAAACCCATTTTACTAGCCAGATGCTTCAACAAGTCTGAGCTCTTTGG
The DNA here is from genome assembly GCF_003369695.1 of Bos indicus x Bos taurus. Classification (NCBI taxonomy): domain Eukaryota; kingdom Metazoa; phylum Chordata; class Mammalia; order Artiodactyla; family Bovidae; genus Bos; species Bos indicus x Bos taurus. Next base: position 40,853,154 of record NC_040078.1, on the reverse strand, counting down.
CAGTTTTTACAACACTTTCACTGCGCCTGCCACCCTCAATCTTCTGGTTTAGCTGAATGCACTAGCAGCATTATTAAGATTCAATTGGCAAAATTTATAGAGGTCCTCCAAATAGCTTAGCCAAAAGCATTGCCCTTGTTCCTTCCTAAATATCAGACCCACCCCTTTTAGAACTCATAAACTCTCACTCTTTGAGATAGTTAAAGATACCCAATGCACTTGTCTTCTGCTTCTTTTGACTCATAACTGATTTTTTTTTTTTTTAAAGAGAGAGACAGAGATTCAAATAAACAAAAGCCTAATTGCTTCTATTAAAAATAGCCATGTTTTGGTAGATCAGTCCTTTTACAGTGGGCCTTCCGGGACAAAGAGCTTAAGCATCAAACTTTGCAAACTGTATATTTCACCTATTGGAAAACTCCAAAAGAACTTCCTTGCTTCTCATGGAAAAGATCTATATCAAGTACTACTAATCAACATTTGTGTTGCCAACTCCAAGGGATAGACTCTTGGATTCATCTGACGTACATAAAGAAAGTGATGAACCTTGACTACACCTGCACGCAACCTGGTGACCTGAAAGTAAAGATTTCACCGACTATCTTTCTACCTAAAACTGAAGCAGACAACATAAAGATGAGATAGGTTTCCTAAAATATCCAACCAGACCTGTTAGAAACTTGTTACCAAATCTTTGATGATGATATAACACTTCAGATGATCTCCAGGGTTTATAATCTTGACAATATATAAACTTTAGATTTAAAAAAATACTTGAGAATTCTCCCTCCTACTCCTCCTTGTTACTCAAATATGACCCTACTAGGTTTCCAAGCTGTACATTTCCCCTCCAATGTAGACATTATACCCAGGACAGCAAGGAGATCCTGGATCAATCCTAAAGGAAATCAACCCTGAATGTTCATTGGAAGGACTGATGATGAAGCTGAAGCTCCAGTTCCAATAATTTGGCCATCTGATGGGAAGAACCAACTCATTGGAAAAGACCCTGATGCTGGGAAAGATTGAAGTCAGTAGGAGAAGGGGATGGCAGAGGATGAGATGGTAGGATGGCATCACCGACTCAATGGACATGAGTTTGAGCCAACTCTGGGAGATAGTGAAGGACACGGAGTTTGGCATGCTGTAGTCCACTGGGTTGCAAAGAGTCGGACACGACTGAATGACTGAACAACAACAAATACCCAGGAAAAGACTTTCTTAACATTGAGGGAAAAAAAGCTGTTAAAACTAGAAAACTCCACACTTGATTGACAAGAATGCTTTCAGAGAAAGAGCTTGGTCAAAAGAGGGAAATGTAAAACTGAACAAATAGAAACCTAATTAAGAAAATTTGGGAGACCAGAATGGGGAGCTCTCACACTCTGTGACAATAGCTGAGCTCAACAGGAAGAAGAAAGTTTCCTCCTTTTTCCCAGCAAGGACTCAGCCAATGAAAAGCCGTGGGCTCTTTGTTTATATAACCTTCCCAACTTCATTTTCATCTCTGTAAAAAGTGTTCTTTTTCCCTTGTCACAAGGGGGATTTGCACACACCTCACAATGGTTGTAGATGCTGAATTGCAATTCTCTGTTGATTCCAAATAAACTCGTCTTTGCTGAAGAAATATGTGGCAGTCTATTTGTTTCAGGTCAACACTATCTACCCACATAGCATCACATTCCACAGGTTAAGGGTTCAGTCCTACAAGACTGTCCCCTACTTCCTCCCAACCCTACTTCAATGACAATCACAAGCTCAGGTTGTTGCCTCTGCTTATTATTGACTGGCTTATAAATCAGAGACCTCCAAGACCTCTTCCTTGAATTTGATTACCTGGCTATAGCTCTTATAGAACTCAGAGAATCATTTTATTATTAGTTTACCAGTTTATTATAAAATGATATAACTCACAATTGGGCTTCCCAGGTGGCACTCGTGGTAAAGAACCTGCCTGCCAATGCAGGAGACTAAGAGAAAAGCACTCAATCCCTGGGTGAGAAAGATTCCCTGGAGGAAGGCATAGCAACCTACTCCAATATTCTTGCCTGGAGAATCTCATGGACAGAGGAGGCTGGCAGACTACAGTAATGGGATGCAAGAGTCAGACACGACTTAGCAACTAAACCACCTCCACTACACAAACTCCAGGAAAAAAAGACATTAGGGCAGATAGAAACATAAAATAAAACAAACAAACAAACAAAAAAACCTTTAATCAATATTTACTGATAGACATGTATATTATTAGACTTAAGGCAAGTACTTTTTGCTTACAATTATATTTTATGCCCAATTATAATTTACATGTGGAAAAATGATGGGAAGGCTTAACTGTCTATCATCATAGAAAAAAATATTTGTAAGGCCACATAGTTATTTTTTTTGTTGTTTCGTATAGCATACTGTTAAAGAGAAAACCCACAGACTCAGAATACATCATTCATGCTACACTTCATGATACCAAATCTAGATTTAATACCCAACCTAGCTGCAGTTTTGACCTTGTCCAGAAAAAATAATGTGTGTATATTTGTGCTCAATAGCTGTCATGTCTGACTGTTTGTGATCCCATGGACTGGAGCTCCCTAGGCTCCTCTGTCCATGGGATTTCCCAAGCAAGAATATTAGGGTAGGTTGCCCTTTCCTCTCTGGGAGATCTTCTTGACCCAGGGATCAAACTCTCTCTTGCATATCTTGCACTGGCAGGTGGATTCTTTACCACTGTGCCACTGGAGAAGCCAGAAATAATAATGTTAATCAACTATCTGGGGAATTCTAAAGGGAGGCAATCTACATGATAAAATCCATGCCATCCTTCCCCAACTCACTGCCCCCAAAAGATGCCCTGGCCTAAAAATAAGTGTTTCTTTCACTTTGTTAATAGAAAGCTTCCCCTACCCTTCTTCTTAAAAAAGAACCAAAAACAAAATAACCCCAAACCCTCTCATTTTGTACAAGCCCTCGGAGTTTTCTTCCAGTTGCTAAATGGGATGCTGACTGCTTCATGAATCACTTGACAAAGCCAATCAGATCTTCAAATTTACTTGGTTAAATTTTTATTTGTAACAATAATAATTTGAATTATAGATTTTACAAGAGCATTTTTTCTTAACCAGATTAATGGTATGCATTATTTATAAGAATACTTTTTTAAATATATATTTATTTATTTTAATTGGAGGCTAATTACTTTACAATATTATATTGGTTTTGCCATACATTGACATGAATCTGCCATGGGTGTACATGTGTTCCCCATCCTGAACCCCCTCCCACCTCCCTCCCCATCCCATCCCTCTGGATCATCCCAGTGCACCAGCCCCAAGCACCCCGTATCATGCATCGAACCTGGACTGGCGATTCGTTTCACATATGATAATATACAAGCTTCAGTGCCATTCTCCCAAACCATCCCACCCTTGCCCTCTCCCACAGAGTCCAAAAGACTGTTCTATACATCTGTGTCTCTTTTGCTGTCTCGCATACAGGGTTATCGTTACCATCTTTCTAAATTCTATATGTATGTTTTAGTAAATTGTATTGGTGTTTTTCTTTCTGGCTTACTTCACTCTGAAAATCTTTCATATGAACAATTGAAAGTTTTGACATTTAAAACTTATTTTGGTTAGTCCAGAAGATACTACTACTTACATAAATCCTATTTTATAAATTGGTAATACTTATTGAATGAAGTGCTAAGGAGTTTTTCCTTCTATACCTTAAATTTCTAGCTTCAGGAATATTTTTAGAGAATGAATCTCCATCCAACATTTTTATCAATCGTCTTTAAGTGGGTCATTAGCCCAAAAGTTAAAAAAATAGTAGGTTTTTAATAACCTAGTTATAATCTTGTAAATAATAACTTAGGCATCATTATGTTTCTGAGTCATTTCAATCAGTCCTACATACTGATGGGCTTTCAAATCAGATTTCCAAGTTCCCTCCCATCCCACTCTGATATGGAGAGCTCTATTTCCAGCAGTCTCTCATACATCTCCATTGGAATATCTTTAAGCAATCTCACAAACATGTCCAGCACTAAATTCATTTTATCATCCACACGTCTCTTACTCTTTTCTTGCAGGTTTTTTTTCTCTCCATTTCCACCAACACTTACTTACTCTTCTTTGTATAATAGTAATTTCTTTTCATCTGAATGATAGCAATAGCTTTTGTTCTTGTTGTCTTTATTATCAGAGTTATATTCTTGTAAGTATATCCTTTACCATAGCGGAGTAATTCTTGATCCTAAAAAAGCTTGTATTTTTAAGCATAAATCTTTGGAATGACCAATCTCTCCTTCCTTCCAGGAAATACCTAATTATTGTTTAAAATCATCTCATTTTTAATGTCAGTGAAGCACTTTCTAAAAGGGGAAGAATTAATTGCCTACTTCATTACATCATGAATGATTTAATTCTTAGAGGATTTAATGTATATTGTCTGTATAATGCCTTTCTCATTTCAATGGTTTCAAAGTAGAGATTATTTCGCTATACCTATTTAAAAACATGAACTTTAAAATCAAGCAAATCTGAGCTTAAATAATAGCTCTGTCATGTATTTGCCCATTGGAAAAGTACTTAACATTTTGGAAAACTTGTTTCCTCCAATATAATAAAAGATGATATCTATCTAAAAGGTTATTTTTAGGATTAAATAAAATAATGTATATAATTAGCAAGGATAATCTATATCAGATAGGAAAAACTCAAAAATAGTAGCTGTTTTTATGAATTATATTACAGTTATATTTGCATGTATCTGTCTTTAAATTTCCTAAGGGCATAAACTGTATTCTGTTACTTAATGTATCATAACACCAAGCATGTCACTTGGCATTTAGTAATAGACCCTATGAATCTACATTCAGTAAGTATTACACTGGCTAGAACTACAATTTATAGAGTTAAATGCTAGCCACATTTATTATCAATAAGATGAATAAGAACATTTTCTCATAGTAATTTGAAAAAACTGAGTGTAGTGTTTTAATAGAAGCTCAGATTTCTCTGTGTCTTTGAGATGTGCCTTCCCCAGTGACTCAGATGGTAAAGAATCTGCCTGCAAAGCAGGATACCTGGATTCAATCCCTGGGTTGACATTTAACCTGGAGAAGGGAATGGCAACCCACTCCAGTATTCTTGCCTGGAGAATTACATGTACAGAGGAGTCTGGCGGGCTGCAGTCCATGGGCTCACAAAGAGTAACACAAGAATAAACAACTTCCACTCCACTCCACTATTAAAAATAGGAGAAACAAAATTCTGAAAGTTTTCTTGTCATGAGTGAACATATGAATTTTATATCTTTATAAAGTGATATTAATGGAAATATTTTATAGTGCAAGAATTCACATAGTGAAAGAATAATTTTCCATCTCTGAATTGAATATTATGAATTATCTCTCAAGAATTAGTCATTTATCTCCTAGCTATGCCTAAAAAAAGGCATGTTTTTTTAGTTACTTTGGGGATCTCACCAAATTTACTTTTGACAAAATATTCATGTATCAATAGCTTCTCTACCAATACTAGAACAAAACATTTTAAAATGATTGTTAATGCATTGCCCTTGGTTACATCTTTTATCTAGAATACATGTCTTTATTCTATAGGCCTATGGCTAAAAATTATAAACTATTTGTCCTCCTATGAGAGCATTTCACCATTTTGTCAATGATTAATTTCTCCATTCAAACTAATGGGAAACAGGATGTAATATCTTACAGATGCAGCACTATGAAAGACGTTATCCCAGTCTTTTAGGTTTGAATAGCCTTCCATAGGTAAGGGAAAACATGAAAATAAGAGACATTCTTTTTAATGGCATAACCATTACACTTTAAAGTGGTTACACTATACATTAATATTTGACTTGATGTTGAAATGGGTCAGCCCTCACTGTGTACTATGAAATGTATGGAATCAGAATGTAACAGCTCCAGGAAATAGTTTTAATTCTATGATTTCAGTTCATCCATTCTGCAGTTTGTCTAGATCAACTGGAGATACTTATATATCACTGGAGATTGGGGGAGGGGTGTCAGGATAGTCTCTGCATTCTATGAGGATTATATATGTCTTTCTTGATGACACATTAATTCATTGTTTACAAAAGCATAGTTAATCACTATTAAAGGGGTTAGTACAGCATTAACAATGTGAGAGCTACTAACTACATGTGGCTATTGAACATTTGAAATTGGCTAATATGATTTAAGATATGCTCTAATTGTTACTGTACCTGGGATTTTAGAGATCTAGTATGAAAAAATAGAGTGTAAAATATGTCATTATTAATTTTATATTGATTACATATTTAAATGATAATTTTTTGGCTAAATACTTAAATATATTATTAAAAATAATTTGTTTATTCCTGCTTATTTTAATTTGACTACTAGGAAATCAGAAAGTCTGTATGTAGCTCACATTACATTTATATTGAAAAGCACTGGGCTAGAAATTTTGAACTTCATGTAGCTAAGTTAATTCCAATTTCCAGTAAATTTCCAAGAAAGGTGGAGGAGAATTGGTTAAAAAAATATTGTTTATTCTGTTTCTTCTAAATGACATCCACTGTGTGAAAGCTTCCTTAAGATTAGAACTAAGGGAGCTGTTCTGATACTGTTATTTATGACAAAATAAAACTGATGGGCCCATTTCCCCAGTGATTTTAAAGTTCAAATAAAGCCACATTTCCAAGCTAAGGAATTCTTCCTTGCACTGAAATACTGGTAATGTTTACATGAGTTCAAAACTTATTTGGAAAGCTGTGTTTCTGAGACAAATAAGCACTCTTTATGGCTGAATTATCTTGATAAATTGATCTAAAACTCATGAATATTCTACCTTTAAAGGATACCAAGAAATAAGATACAGATGAGAAACAGATGCATAGTGAGCTCTGTTAAATTTTCACACATTCTTTATTTCCATCTTATTTTCCAATATTGGTTAATATATGTGGTTGCAATGAGAATTTATAACAGACTGAGCTTTCTCTTTCTAATATTCAAGCCATATATATACACATATATTTTCATATCCAGACTTAAGACATCTATTGCATACTGCATTGATTTACTTGTGGCAGAATGGAGTTAGTCTTATTAATTCATTGCCAGAAAGCTAGATTTTTTTTAGTATGTTGCCTTTGATGTATTTTTTACTTAAAATTTAAAAAACATAAAATTCTGCATAATACATAATTCTAAAAATATTGCTTAAAACATTTATTATTTTTTATCTGAAGGGACAGAATATTATATCTAATCTAACATAATGTATATGCATACTCATTGAAGATCAAAAACTGTGCATCATTATTGTTATTATGAAAAGTGTATTGTTATTAATAGAAAGACCCTTTATATACAAATTATAAATTATGACTTAAAAAATAATTATTTGACCTATATGGAATTTGCCAAATTAACCAGTTAACTACTGGAGCAAATCATATGCTAGTCTTAAATCACACAATCACTACTTTGCCCTGTGCTCAATTGCTTTAGTTGTGTCCAACTCTTTGAGACTCTATAATAGACTGTAGCCCGACAGGCTCCTCTGTTCATGGATCTCCAGGCAAGAATACTGGAGTGGGTTGCCCTGCCCTTCTCCAGGGGATCTTCCCAACCCAGGGATCGAACATATGTCTCCTGGGTCTCCTGCATTGCAGGCAGGTTCTTTACTCACTGAGCCACCTGGGAAGGCTACCCAAACAAATAAAATAAATAAATCATAAGAAATATCACCAGGCATTTTAAGGGAAAGAAACTATAGTAATCTTCCCCAGATCTGATACAAAAATTGTAAAGTAAACAAAGATGTTTTATTTAAACTTCTTTTTTTTAATTAATTTATTTTTTAATTGAAGGATAATTGCTTTACAGAATTTTGTTGTTTCCTGTCAAACCTCAATATGAATCAGCCATAGGTATACATATATCCCCTTCCTTTTGAACTTCCGTCCTATCTCCCTCCCCATCCCACCCCTCTAGCTTGATACAGAGCCCTGTTTAAGTTTCCTGAGCCAAACAGCAAATTACCATTGGCTATCTATTTACATATGGTAATGTAAGTTTCCATGTTACTCTTTCCATACATCTCACCCTCTCCTCTCCTCTCTCGTTGTCCATAAATCTATTCTCTACACCTGTTTCTCCATTGCTGCCCTGTAAATAAATTCTTCAGTACCATTTTTTTTTTAGATTCCATTATATATACATTAGAATATGATATTTATCTTTCTGGCTTACTTCATCCTGTATAAGTTTCTAGGTTCTAGGTTCATCTACTTCATTAGAACTGACTCCAATGTGTTCCTTTTTAAGGCTGAGTAATATTCCATTGTGTATATATACCACAACTTCTTTATCCATTCATCTGTCAATAGACACCTAGGTTGCTTCCATGACCTGCTGCTGCTGCTGCTGCTAAGTCGCTTCAGTCGTGTCCGACTCTGTGCGACCCCATAGACGGCAGCCCACCAGGCTCCCCCATCCCTGGGATTCTCCAGCCAAGAACACTGGAGTGTGTTGCCATTTCCTCCTCCAATGCATAAAAGTGAAAAGTGAAAGTGAAGTCGCCCAGTCATGTCCGACTCTTAGCGACCCCATGGACTGCAGCCTACCAGGCTCCTCCATCCACAGGATTTTCCAGGCAAGAGTACTGGAGTGGGTTGCCATCTATTGTAAATAGTGCTGCAATGAACAATGGGATACAAATGGGACCTGATTAAACTTAAAAGCTTTTGCACAGCAAGGAAACTATAAGCAAGGTGAAAAGACAACCCTCAAAAAGGGAGAAAATAATAGCAAATGAAATAACTGGCAAAGGATTAATTTCCAAAATATACAAGCAGCTCATACAACTCAATACCAGAGAAACAAAACAAACCAAAAGTGGGCAAAAGACTTAAACATACATTTCTCCAGGAGCTAACACATAAAAAGATGCTCAACATCGCTCATTATTAGAGAAATGCAAATGAAGACTACAATGAGATATCACCTCACACCAGTCAGTATGGCCATCATCAAAAAGCCTACAAACAATAAATGCTGGAGAGGGTGTGGAGAAAAGGGAATGCTCTTGCACTGTTGGTGGGAATGTAAATTGATACATCCGCTATGGAAAATGGTATAGAGATTCCTTAAAAAACTAGAAATAAAACTACCATATGACCCAGAAATCCCACTCCTAGGCATATACCCTGAGAAACCAAAATTAGAAGAGACACATGTATCCCATTGTTTATTTAAACCTCTTTTGATACCTTATAGTAAATATCCAGCCACAGGGGGGATATCCAAATCTGGCTCCACATTACAACCTACTGGTAAAGACTTTAACACCTAAGGCTGTTTGGCTCACCTGAGATGGATTCAATCAACACCTGGTCAAAGAGAGGGGCACACCTCTTTATTGTTTAAAAGTTCCTCAGTGGCTCTAATGCAGACCAGTTAGAGAACTCCTAATCAAAGGCAAACAGAAACCTCGTATTCCCTCTCAATTTTCCACCATCTGTTACTGAAGCCTAAATCCTCTGTGTTTGGAATGACCTAATACTCTGCACCTCACCCTGCTGATTTCATGCTGCTAAACATCACTGCTAATATGTTTATATTTTCAAAGTTTCCTTAGGTTACTGACCTGCTCCATCTCAATTCATCCATAGCTCCATCTCAATTCATAATAAAGCCCTAATAGTTGAAAATAAGTTAATATGTGTTATCTTTCTAATTAATGAATTTGCTTTTAAATAATATACATAAGGCTGGGCTTGCTCGGTGGCTCAGACAGTAAAGAATCTGCCTGCAATGCAGGATACCCGGATTCCATTCCTGGATCAGGAAGATCCCCTGTAATAAGAAATAGCAACTCACTCCAGTATTCATGCCTGGAGTCCCATGGAAGACCATGGAGTCACAAAGAGTCAGACACAACCAAGTGACTAACACTTTCAGTTTCAACATACCTAAAGCAAGAATGGGTAACAAATTTTTTAACTTCTTTGAGCATTTCCACACAAGGATGATTTTAATGGAAGTTCACTGTTCTGTTGCTGTTAACAGGAAACAACATAGGAAAGATGGCAGGATGAATATGAAGTGAGACTAAGGGGAGTATCATGAGAGGTAAGTTGAAAATTCAGATAATGTAATCAAAGAATCTTGCTTGTCACTATGAGAATTTTCAAACCAAGATACTACTTTATTTAAAACCATTTTGACTATCTATTTCATGAATAGCACTGTGGTAGATAAAATTTAACAAAATGCACAGTCCTTTTCCTTAAAGATTATAGAGTCTTTGTAGAAAAACAAGGAATTTTGAAATAACCATATAAATGTATAAGATAGCAGTGCTGTAAGTTCAAAATGTACTATGTGATCAAAAGTCAAATAAATACTATCCAATTGACTAAGTTGATAAGATTATTTAATCACAAAAGGGGTGGACTCTTAATTTGGACAAATGTATAAAAGTGTCACATAAAACTGTGGTCTTCAACTGGCAGTCTCTCACAAGAATTAACCAGAATTACTGTTCAGAGTTTCCACAGCCTTTTTTCCTTTGCCTATGCTAAGACACTGCAGTGTTCTGTTAACTCAGTTTGAATCAGTTTGCCTTGTCCCACTGTACTGACCTTATATTGTTTATTGATTTGAAATCTAATATCTCTGTCTCTCTCTGAACAACCTACTTGTCAGCCTTTGAAAGTCTTATTACTGCAGCTTATTTGATGTCAAATTCACGAAACTAAGGGTTTATTGGCTGGTATTTTTATATTTACCCTATGTTGATCCTTAAAAACACACACCTGAATAAGTATACTCCCCTTTTGTAGATGGGGAAACTGGACCTTCAGCTGAGTTCAGTTCAGTCGCTCAATTGTGTCCAACTCTTTGTGACTCCATGGACTGCAGCACACCAGGCCTCCTTGTCCATCACCAACTCCCAAAGTTTACCCAAACTCATGTCCTTTGAGTTGGTGATGCCGTACAACCATCTCATCCTGTTGTCCCCTTCTCTTCCCGCCTTCAATCTTTCCCAGCATCAGGGTCTTTTCAAATGAGTCAGCTCTTTGCATCAGTGGCCAAAGTATTGGAGTTTCAGCTTCAACATCAGTCCTTCCAATGAACACTCAGGACTGATCTCCTTTAAGATGGATTGGCTGGATCTCCTTGCAGTCCAAGAGACTCTCAAGAGTCTTCTCCAACACCACAGTTCAAAAGCATCAATTCTTTGGCTCTCAGCTTTCTTCACAGTCCAACCCTCACATCCATACATGACTACTGGAAAAACCATAGCCTAGACTAGATGGACCTTTGTTGGCAAAGTAATGTCTCTGCTTTGGAATATGCTGTCTAGGTTGGTCATAACTTTCTTTCCTAGGAGTAAGCGTCTTTTAATTTCATGGCTTCAATCACCATCTGCAGTGATTTTGGAGCTCAGAAGAATAAAGTCAGCCACTGTTTCCCCATCTATTGCCATGAAGTGATGGGACCGGATGCCATGATCTTAGTTTTCTGACTGATAAGCTTTAAGCCAACTTTTTCACTCTCCTCTTTCACTTTCATCAAGGGGCTCTTTAGTTATTCACTTTCTGCCATAAGGGTGGTGTTATCTGCATATCTGAGGTTATTGATATTTCTCCCTGCAATCCTGATTCCAGCTTGTGCTTCATCCAGCCCAGCATTTCTCATGATGTACTCTGCATATAAGTTAAATAAGCAAGGTGACAATATGCAGCCTTGACGTACTCCTTTTTCTATTTGGAACCAGTCTGTTCCATATCCAGTTCTAACTGTTGCTTCCTCACCTGCATACAGGTTTCTCAAGAGGCAGGTCAGGTGGTCTGGTATTCCCATCTCTTTCAGAATTTTCCACAGTTTATTGTGATCCACACAATAATAACTGGACCTTAAGGGTTAAATAATTAACTCCCAGTCACACAGTTCACTAGAAGTCTGAGCCAGAATTCAAACTCAGGCAGACTTTTGTCACATCCCAACTGTCTACTCTGTTGCCTTGACCCTCCCAGGTTTTTCCCTCAATTCTCTAATTTCCAACCACAGTATTCTTAGTTTACTTTCCATTCAGATGTTTCCCACCCATCATTCACATTTAGTTGCAAGTATGAAATAATATAACATTTTTAACTAGACAAATATATAATTTGGCCTACATTAATATTTTATTTCATTTAGACATACTATTATCTTATTATTTTCTGTAATATGATATAGATCATGGAGCTGTAGTTTCTTCCTAGTAATTTAGTCATAAGAATTGTGAAGAACTGGAAAGTGCTTCTCAGAAAATCATTTGATTAAAAGATTTGGAACAAGGAAAGACTATCTATTCTGGAAATAAATCTTATTCTTAAAGGCTTTATTTGATTTTATGTGTAATCTACTGGTAGCATCTGTTTTAAAGGCAACATAGTGGTATCCATGCATGCATGCTAAGTTGCTTCAGTGGTGTCTGACTCTTTGCAACCGTATGGACTGTAGCCCACCAAGCTCCTCTGTCCATGGGATTCTTCAGGAAAGAATATTAGAGTGGGTTGTCATGACTTTCTCCAGGGGATCTTCTCAACCCAGGGGTCAAAACTGGGTCTGAAGTCTCCTGCATTGACAGGTAGGTTCTTAATCACTAGCACCACCCAGGAGCCACACATAGTGGTGTATTTTGCATTAGTCTCTCAGTCGTGTCTGAATCGTTGCAACCCCATGAACTGTAGCCCGCCAAACTCCTCAGTCCATGAAATTCTCCAGGCAAGAATACTGGAGTGGATTGCCGTTTCCTTCTCCACGGGATCTTCCCAACCCAGGGACTGAACCCACATCTCTTACGTCTCTTGCATTACAAGTGGATGCTTTTCAGGTCTGAGTCACCAGGGCTTGTTTAAGTATGAGCATTTATTTTCTAGCTGTGGCAGTTTTAAAACATGACTGTAAATTATCTGACACCCCTCACTAAGTGATGTAACCTATACCAGCTCCCCCTGTATCTAGGTGAGCTGATGACTAAGTCAGTCAATAGATTAAGATTGAAGTGATACTATGTGACATCCTAAATGAGGCCATTCAGCTTCTGCTTTCTTTAAGAAACCACTCACTCTTGGAGCCCTATGAAAAGCCTGTCTAGGCTGAGGATGCCATACTGAAGAAGTCACATGGAAAAACCAGGTAATCATGCCTTGATACTAACTACAAAGAACAAGAGAGTTATGCTCAACAAGCCCTCTGCTGTTCAATTCTTCCCACTGAGGACCTAGAGATAGTGAACCTCTCCCTAGAGATACTCACCCTCCCCATTCCTGTCTAAACTTTTGACATTTGTGAGCATAACACAATTATTTTATGCCCCTAGGTTTTAGATGATTTGTTACACTGTAACAGATAATTATAATATTCAGTTCAGTTCAGTCACTCAATCGTGTCTGACTCTTTGCGACCCAATGAATCGCAGCACGCCAGGCCTCCCTGTCCATGACCAACTCCCGGAGTTCACTCAGTCTCATGTCCATCGAGTCAGTGATGCCATCTAGCCATCTCATCCTCTGGTGTCCCCTTCTCCTCCTGCCCCCAATCCCTCCCAGCATCAGAGTCTTTTCCAATGAGTCAACTCTTTGCATGAGGTGGCCAAAGTACTGGAGTTTCAGCTTCAGCATCATTCCTTCCAAAGAAATCCCAGGGCTGATCTCCTTCAGAATGGACTGGTTGCATCTCCTTGCAGTCCAAGGGACTCTCAAGAGTCTTCTCCAACACCACAGTTCAAAAGCATCAATTCTTCAGTGCTCAGCCTTCTTCACAGTCCAACTCTCACATCCATACATGACCACAGGAAAAACCATAGCCTTGACTAGACGAACATTTGTTGGCAAACTAATGTCTCTGCTTTTGAATATGCTATCTAGGTTGGTCATAACTTTCCTTCCAAGGAGTAAACATCTTTTAATTTCATGGCTGCAGTCACCATCTGCAGTGATTTTGGAGCCCAGAAAAATAAAGTCTAACACTGTTTCCACTGTTTCCCCATCTATTTCCCATGAAGTGATGGGACCAGATGCCATGATCTTCGTTTTCTGAATGTTGAGTTTTAAGCCAACTTTTTCACTCTCCTCTTTCATCTTCATCAAGAGGCTTTTTAGTTCCTCTTCACTTTCTGCCATAAAGGTGGTGTCATCTGCATATCTGAGGTTATTGATATTTCTCCCAGCAATCTTGATTCCAGCTTGTGCTTCTTCCAGCCCAGCATTTCTCATGATGTATTCTGCATATAACTTAAACAAGCAGGGTGACAATATACAGCCTTGAGTACTCCTTTTCCTATTTGGAACCAGTCTGTTGTTCCATGTCAGGTTCTAACTGTTGCTTCCTGACCTGCATACAAATTTCTCAAGAGGCAGATCAGGTGGTCTGGTATTCCCATCACTTTCAGAATTTTCCACAGTTTATTGTGATCTACAAAGTCAAAGGCTTTGGCATAGTCAAGAAAGCAGAAATAGATGTTTTTCTGGAACTCTCTTGCTTTTTCCATGATCCAGCAGATTTTAGCAATTTGGTCTCTGGTTCCTCTGCCTTTTGTAAAACCAGCTTGAACATCTGGAAATTCACAGTTCACGTATTGCTGAAGCCTGGCTTGGAGAATTTTGAGCATTACTTTACTAGCATATGAGATGAGTGCAATTGTGCAGTAGTTTGAGCATTCTTTGGCATTGCCTTTCTTTGGGATTGGAATGAAAACTGACCTTTTCCAGTCCTGTGGCCACTGCTGAGGTTTCCAAATTTGCTGGTATATTGAGTGCAGTACTTTCACAGCATCATCTTTCAGGATTTGAAATAGCTCAACTGGAATTCCATCACCTCCACTAGCTTTGTTTATAGTGATGCTTTCTAAGGCCCACTTGACTTCACATTCCAGGATGTCTGGCTCTAGGTCAGTGATCACACCATCGTGATTATCTGGGTCATGAAGATCTTTTTTGTACAGTTCTTCTGTGTATTCTTGCCACTTCTTCTTAATATCTTCTGCTTCTGTTAAGCCCATACCATTTCTGTCCTTTATCGAGCCCATCTTTGCATGAAATGTTCCCTTGGTATCTCTAATTTTCTTGAAGAGATCTCTAGTCTTTCCCATTCTGTTATTTTCCTCTATTTCTTTGTATTGATCGCTGAGGAAGGCTTTCTTATCTCTTCTTGCTATTCTTTGGAACTCTGCATTCAAATGGGTATATCTTTCCTTTTCTCCTTTGCTTTTCACTTCTCTTCTTTTCACAGCTATTTGTAAGCCCTCCCCAGACAGCCATTTTGCTTTTTTGCATTTCTTTTCCATGGGGATGGTTTTGATCCCTGTCTCCTGTACAATGTCACGAACCTCCGTCCATAGTTCATCAGGCACTCTATCTATCAGATCTAGGCCCTTAATTCTATTTCTCACTTCCACTGTTTAATCATAAGGGATTTGATTTAGGTCATACCTCAATGGTCTAGTGGTTTCCCCTACTTTCTTCAATTTCAGTCTGAATTTGGGAATAAAGAGTTCATGATCTGAGCCACAGTCAGCTCCTGGTCTTGTTTCTATTTTGTTGACTGTATAGAGCTTCTCCATCTTTGGCTGCAAAGAATATAATCAATTTGATTTCGGTGTTGACCATCTAGTGATGTCCATGTGTAGAGTCTTCTCTTGTGTTGTTGGAAGAGGGTGTTTGCTATGACCAGTGCATTTTCTTTGCAAAGCTATATTAGTCTTTGCCCTGCTTCATTCTGTATTCCAAGGCCAAATTTGCCTGTTACTCCAGGTGTTTCTTGACTTTCTACTTTTGCATTCCAGTCCCCTATAATGAAAAGGACATCTTTTTGGGGTGTTAGTTCTAAAAGATCTTCATAGAACCATTGTAGGTCTTCATAGAACTTGTAGATCTTCATAGAACCATTCAGCTTCATCTTCTTCAGCATTACTGGTTGGGGCATAGACTTGGATCACTGTGATATTGAATGGTTTGCCTTGGAAATGAACAGAGATCATTCTGTCATTTTTGAGATTGCATCCAAGTACTGCATTTTGGACTTTTTTGTTGACCATGATGGCTACTCCATTTCTTCTAAGGGATTCCTGCCCACAGTAGTAGATATAATGGTCATCTGAGTTAAATTCACCCATTCCAGTCCATTTTAGTTTGCTGATTCCTAGAATGTCGACGTTCACTCTTGCCATCTCTTGTTTGACCACTTCCAATTTGCCTTGATTCATGGACCTGACATTCCAGGTTCCTATGCAATATTGCTCTTTACAGCATCAGACCTTGCTTCTATCACCAGTCACATCCACAGCTGGGTATTGTTTTTGCTTTGGCTCCATCCCTTCATTCTTTCTGAAGTTATTTCTCCACTGATCTCCAGTAGCGTATTGGGCACCTACTGACCTGGGGAGTTCCTCTTTCAGTATCCTATCATTTAGCCTTTTCATACTGTTCGTGGGGTTCTCAAGGAAAGAATACTGAAGTGGTTTGCTGTTCCCTTCTCCAGTGGACCACATTCTGTCAGACCTCTCCACCATGACCTGCCCGTCTTGGGTGGCCCCATGGGCATGGTTTAGTTTCATTGAGTTAGGCAAGGCTGTGGTCCTAGTGTGATTAGGTTGACTAGTTTTATGTGAGTATGGTTTCAGTGTGTCTGCCCTCTGATGCCCTCTTGCAACACCTACCGTCTTACTTGGGTTTCTTTTACCTTGGACGTGGGGTATCCCTTCACGGCTGCTCCAGCAAAGCGCAGCCGCTGCTCCTTACCTTGGATGAGGGGTATCTCCTCACCGCCGTCCCTTCTGACCTTGAACATGGAATAGCTCCTCTAGGACCTCCTGCGCCCACGCAGCCACTGCTCCTTGGAGGTGGGGTTGCTCCTCTCGGCCGCTGCCCCTGGCCTTGGATGTGTGGTAGCTCCTCTTGGCCGCCTATGTATTTCTGTGGTGTATATTAGGATTATCAACACGGTTGTTGCCTTATATTTGGGACTATTATTTTTTCTTTACTTTTCTTCTTATTACCTTTATTACCATTATACTTCCAGTGGTTCCCTTCTAACTCAAGTCATTTGAACCCAACTCAGTTCAAATCAATAAACTGAGTTCTTGGATTTGCACACTGATTATTGAACATTTTAACTTTTAAATTACATAAAGTTTAGAATTTGACAGCTGCCAGTCTTTCACAAGTCCTTTAGTGCTACTTATGTATCTTCCTATATGGAACAGTTCAGTTTTTTCCTCTATGTCTTCTCCTCCCTCTTGCCATTCTCTTTGACCAAGCTCATCTGCCTACTTACCACTGCTGTACACTCAATGTCTGACTCTCATTGTATGACCTGGGCTTCTATTTCACAGAAGAAGTCATGGTCATAAGATAAGGACTCTGTGTCTCTGCCATCACATGCAAAATGATTGTCCTCTACAGCTAACCAATCTTCCTTCTATTTTCTCTCCTTCAGTTCTCCTTTCTTCTCCTCTTAGTCTTATTTAGTGGGAAAGTAGTTTTCTTCCCTTCTAAGGCTAATTCCTATTTAACATCATAATGGATAATCTAGTGACTAAAATAGATTTGCAATATGGCAAAAAGAAGAAATAAAGACATATAAGTTAGAAAAAAGAGAAATAAAAATGCGTCTATTTGCAAAAGACATGATTTTCTACACAATCACAAAGAATCTAAAAAGGATTCCTAGAAATTCATATATGTGAAATTCATTTTATGTCTGGTTCCAAATAGGAAAAGGAGTACATCAAGGCTGTATATTGTCACCCTGCCTATTTAAATTATATGCAGAGTATATCATGAGTAATGCTGGGCTGGATGAAACACAAGCTGGAATCAAGATTGCAGGGAGAAATATCAATAACCTCAGATATGCAGATGAGACCACCCTTATGGCAGAAAGTGAAGAAGAACTAAAGAGCTTCTTGATGAAAATGAAAGAGAAGAGTGAAAAAGTTGGCTTAAAGCTCAACATTCAGAAAACGAAGATCATGGCATCTGGTCCCATCACTTCATGGCAATACATGGGGAAACAGTGAAAACTGTGGCTGACTTTATTTTGGGGGGCTCTAAAATCACTGCAGATGGTGATTTCAGCCATGAAATTAGAAGACACTTAGTCCTTGAAAGGAAAGTTATGACCAACCTAGGCAGCATATTAAAAAGCAGAGACATTATTTTGCCAACAAAGGTACATCTAGTCAAGACTATGGCTTTTCTGGTAGTCATGTGTGGATGTGAGAGTTGGACTGTGAAGAAAGCTGAGCACTGAAGATGCTTTTGAACTGTGGTGTTGGAGAAGACTCTTGAGAGTCCCTTGGACTGCAAGGAGATCCAACCAGTCCATTCTAAAGGAGATCAGTCCTGGGTGTTCATTGGAAGGACTGATGTTGAAGGTACAACTCCAATACTTTGGCCACCTGATGCAAAGAGCTGACTCATTTGAAAAGACTCTGATACTGGGAAAGATTGAGGGCAGGAGGAGAAGGGGATGACATAGGATGAGATGGTTGGATGGCATCACCGACTTGATAGACATGAGTTTGAGTAAACTCCTGGAGTTGGTGATGGACAGGGAGGCCTGGCATGCTGTGGTTCATAGGGTCACAAAGAGTCAAACATGACTGAGCAACTGAACTGAACAGAACAGTGATATTTTAATGAAGATTTTAAAAATGCAAGCTAATAAAGCATATTAACTTGCTATATGGAGTTACTCAGCAATTACTTCTTAAGTACTAAAATATGACCTAAAACAATTATTTTTATTTTTTCCTAAAGATGTTAATTTAGTTTTTTCTGAACAAGGAATAGATTTCAGAATTATTTGTAACTACAATAAATCACTAAAATTATGTAATTTGTTTCTGGGAATACTTATCATCTTAATTTTTGCAGCGTGGGCCAGGTATCTAACTAAAGGCAGTATCACTCCATGAAGACAAACAAACATTTAAAATGAAGGTCTCAACTACATTTTAATTCTCCTTTTTTGCACAATTTGATTTCAATATTAAAGAACAACCCTAATTTTGCTTATAAACTTTTTATAAATTTTGCTTATAAACTGTCTCAGTAACAAATTACCAAATATCACTGACTTTGTTAATTTCATATCAATCTTTTCATTTTATATAGTTTATTTCTTGGATCTGTCTTACGATTACATACTTATATCCCCCCTGTTATAATTGTTTCAATATGATTTAGTCCCTTTTCCATTAAGTACTGAGAGTAACTTTGTGCTTAATCCTCTAAAGCATTTACTTAATACTTTAATAAAATCTTCCACCAGGATTTGCTTAAGGATGGGAAGTGGTTAAGAAATCAAATTTGCATTTGAATACCCAAGTTAATATAACACTAAAATGTTTTATTATGTTTAAAAGATTGTTTTAGAGTATATGTCCCATAAAGACATTGTCCATTCTCCTTACTAATAATATGTTTGTAAATGTCTATGTTTCTTAAAAATAGTAAAAGTGAGAGTCGCTCAGTCATGTCTGACTCTTTGAGGCCCCATGGACTATACAGTCCATGGAATTCTCCAGGCCAAAATACTGGAGTGGGTAGCCTTTCCCTTTGCCAGGAGATCTTCCCAACTCAGGGATCAAACCCAGGTCTCCCGCATTACAGGTGGATTCTTTACCAGGGAGCCACAAGGGAAACCTAAAATAGTGTTAGTAAATAATGTTTAGTGTGTGTGTCCAATTCTTTGTGACCTCATGGGCTATAGCCTACCAGGCTCTTCTGTTCATGCATATCTCCGGACAGGATTACTGGAGTGAGTTGTCATTCCCTTCTCCAGGGGATCTTCCTGACCTAGGGATTGAATCTGAGTTTCCTTTATTCCAGGCAGATTCTTTACTATCTGAGCCATCTTATAATTATTTCAGCACTACCACACTAGATGTTTTCACTCAGATGTTA
This sequence comes from Bos indicus x Bos taurus, assembly GCF_003369695.1. Lineage (NCBI taxonomy): Eukaryota > Metazoa > Chordata > Mammalia > Artiodactyla > Bovidae > Bos > Bos indicus x Bos taurus. Next base: position 40,833,174 of record NC_040078.1, on the reverse strand, counting down.
CTCCAGGGATCTGTGAACTTTCTAACAGAGCATAGAAACATATAATTTTTTAAAAGTGACAGCCTTTTGGACTCTGTGGGAGAGGGAGAGGGTGGGATGATTTGGGAGAATGGCATTGAAACATGTATAATATCATATAAGAAACAAATCACCAGTCCAAGTTCAATGCAGGATATAGGATGCTTGGGGCTGGTGCACTGGGATGACCCAGAGGGATGGTATGGGGAGGGAGGTGGGAAGGGGGTTCAGGATGGGGAACATGTGTATACCCATGGTGGATTTATGTTTATGTATGGCAAAACCAATACAATATTGTAAAGTAATTAGCCTCCAATTAAAATAAATTAAACAATTAAAAAAATAAAAGTAACAATATGTAGTCTATTAGCAGCCCATTATAAGTAAAAGTGAATTGAAGAAGGATATATATCTTCCTACTTATATTGAAATATGCAAGATTTCAAGTGTTTTCCAGGAGCTGCCTAAACTTAATTTTGTAGAGTGACTAGTCATCTATTGTGTGTTACAAGAACTGCCTCCTTAAGGGTCATTGCAATTATTAAAATGCTGTTTCCTGGAGTGGCTGAGGTCACTTTCTCTCTTTGAATGTGGCCTACTTGGTCAGGGCAGTAAGTACAATTCTCACTATGTACATAGTATTTTTATAGACAAAGCAACCTAGTTTGAAAGAAATTGTTGGATATAGGGAGACAAATAGTTCATCATGTCTATTGAATTTTTATTTTATTGTGAGCTGAAGATATGGCCTGTTCAGAATCATATTCCCCTCAGTACCTAAAACATTTTCTTTCATAATAAATGAACCTTGAATAAAAATAGAATTGGTCCTACCTCCCACATAAAAGCACTCTACTAGTCCTGTTTTCGAAGCACGTTTTTTCTGTCAATATCAGCTAAGACTAGCAACTCAAAACAGATGTTTCTCCCATCAGGGAAAATATCAGCAATGGTGAAACCATATCTTTAGCTCACAAGAATAAAACAGTAAACCTGAAAGAAATGCAACACATCTATTCGTCTAGATCTTTTAAATTTTAAATTACTGTTAATTTAAAACTAAATACTTAAATTCTAAATGTGTTATTCTTTTGTTAAATTGGTTTTACAGAACTATGACAATATCTGTTTAGCCTACACAGAGGAAATATAACAAAGTGTTATTATATTTACTCTCGATGTTTTAGCAAATCAATTATGTAAATCAATACATTTTTACTGAATAACTTCTATGGGACAGACAATAGTACTATTTACCACATTTACAGACTATCTTCTGCAGAACTCCTGGGTGCTAGATTTGTCTCAGCAGTTTTCAGTACCTGAAATAATTCCTATATAGAATAAATGGTGAGTTTCATGGCTAAGTACCGTCCGATTAAAGTAACTGATTTTGTTTCATTCTTTTCGATGATGTGATTTGTGACTTACCTTTGGCTAGTGTGAAGAATGTGACTAACTCTCTAGCTTTTTGTATTTATCTGGTCTTGTTTTTCTTACATCCTAAGTATCATCATTCACTCAGAACCTAAGGCACCTCTAAGTTGCCTGGTTGTAATGCTGTTCCTTCACTTCAAAATAGTGACATTAAAAATTTGAGATGATGTCAATGTGGAATGTATCAAGCCTGGAACCAATAGCAGGGTTTGCTACCAGGAGCCCCAAGTATACAGATAGTGGAGAAGACTGGCAAACATGGATGCAGACTCTCTTGATCACACACAACCACGTGAGTGACCTTCAACTAATGAGTACACGGATGTTATTCCTGCACGCTGCTGGTGTAGCTGATGCTAGATGTACCTTTTTTTTTTTTTACTATTTTTCTGTTCATGTTTGAGTACACATTGATGTGATCCAGGAAAGAGGCCCCTTCATGGAGTAAGTGACTAAAACCTAAAACTTTAATGACCTCATTTCCTACACTATCAAATATAAACTCCTCAGAAAAATTCTTAGTACACTTGACAAGGCAACTAGTTGTTTTCACCAAAACTGGTTCATCTTTATTATTAGCAACCTTTTAAATATATCATGTTCATTTATTCTACCAATTGATCTCTTATTTATTCATCCATTTATTTGATCAGCATATTTTAATATTTACCAGTTGTATAAGGTAAATACTTATAAAAAACCTGCCATTATACTTATAAATGTAATGTTGACAGTAGCATCCTTCTTCTCCATTATTAATTAGGATTAAAAAAAAATTAACTTCTTGAGAAAATCAGTAATACATAATTCCCTGAGGACAGACTGATTGCAATCCTAAAGTCCAAATTAAATTAATTTTATTTTTATGCTCTTAAGATAGGATAAAAGAAGAGCCTAGAAAATGCTGGTATATTTAATTTATAAAGATTTTATAATGCTGCTACTTAGAATGCATTTTAGTTCAAACAGCTTTGAAGAATTGGAGTGAAAGTTCATTAAAACATTACCCTGGAACACACTAATAACTCAGTATTATCTTTGTTGTATTGAACTGCATTGGTAACCAGAACACATATTTCCAGTAACTTAGGCCAGTGTTCTTTTATGTGAAGATGTCTGAATCCTCATGCTAAGATGTTTAGAGGAATCTCAGAAAAGTTAAAAAAAAAAAAAAAAAAACACACACACACATTCTAATTACCTTCAATAAATTCAAGGTAAGATGGGACCAGTTGAGTGAAATGATTATTCATGGAAGCAGCTGGAAATTTTTAAAACAGAATATACAGCTCTGCAACTCAAGCTGGGTGCATTCTAATGACGTCATCTGTAAGCATGAAAAATACCAACACCCTTCCTCCCTACAGAATCAGAATGCATTTTCATCAGGATCCCCAAGTAATCTACATGCACACTAAAGTTTGTGGAACACTGCTATAAATGCTATGGAGACTAAGACAAAGATTGTTAGTCAGCCCTCCTAGCAAGGACAGATGGAACACTTACAGGAGAAACTGAAGAAACAATATTGAAGTGACATGTTATGGGCTGTTCTTGTGTCCCTCCTCTCTGAAATTTATCTACTGAAGTCCTAGCCCGCTATTACCTTAGAATGTGTCTATATTTTGCAATATAATTTTTAAAGAGGTATTGAATTAAAATGAGTTCATTACAGTTAGCCACAATTCAGTATGGCTAGTGTCCTTACAAAAAGAAAATTTAGATACAAATGGGTAGAGAAGATATGAAGATACAATGAAAAAAAAAAAAAAAAAAAAAACAACGATGACCATCTACACACCAAGGAGAGAGACATCAGAATAAAGCAACCCTGCCAAGAACGTGACATTAGATTTCTAGGTTTCAGAATTGTGAAAAAATAGAATTCTGTTGTTTGAGCCATTCTTATTCTGGCAGCCTGAGCATAACTCCCTACAAACCTATTCATGAGTGTGTGAACAGAGATAAGGATGGTAGAGTACTTCAAGGCTAACAAGGCCGAGAACTACTCCTGCTTTTAGGTCCAAAAGCAGCTGTAACTATTGGAAAGATGCCCTTGTAGAAGCTACGTTCTTAAGAAGTAGAATGCAGCTGCCAAAGAATTGCAGGCTGGCAGAAAAGGAGCACAGAGAACAAATATCACTTATTTCAGACCACTTGTTACTTCCGTTCTTCAAAATTCTTATTCCTTCCATTGACTAAATTAAATTCACAGCCAGAGAGTAAGATGCAGTTTGTACAAGTCAGCATCCCAGGAAAAAAGGAAAGTAGACAATGATGGGAAGTAGATTGGAAGCGGAAGCAGAAATTATGCAGCAGAGTTGCTTACCTTTCTTTCTGTCCTTTTTAGTAACTGATCCCATTTTTATTGAGTAGGGATATATCCAGCTAAAAGACTTATTTTCTTAATGTCCCTTGAACCATGATTAACTTCCTCTTTAGATATAAATGGACATTGTAGGGTGGAATATCAAGGCGTGCTCCTTCAAAACATACAGGTAGCTGGAATATTTTCTGCCGTCTATTCCTTTTTGCCAATGCCGGTGGTGCATTTGACTGATGCTCTGACAGCCATACTGGACCATGCAGTGAACTTGCATTTGGAAGTCAGTGCTAAGAGCAAATATATGGAAGGGACACGAGTCTTGATTAAACATCAAGCACCTCAAAATCCCTGAAGTAACTACAGTATATAATAATTTTATGTATTGAAGCTATTGTTACTTTTTATACTGTTTGACATTATAGTGATAGTGTTCAGTGTATGCCACCTCATAATATGCCACTTTGGAATAAGTATCATTTTGAGCTGACAATCAACACATGCAGGAGAGTTCTCTGCTTTCCCTTATCTGCCCAAAAGCTGGGCATGAATTTCCCTTTAAGGGAATCCTATTCCAGAAAAAAAGAGCAATAAATCATCTCAACTGAGGAGCTGATTTCAACATGTTGTTGTTTAGTCACTAAGTCATGTCCAACTCTTTGGACCCCATGGACTGTAACCTGCCAGATTCCTCTGTCCACTGCATTTCTCAGGTGAGAATACTGCGGTGGATTGTCATTTCCTGCTCCAGGGGATCTTCCCGACCCAGGGATCAAACCTTCATATTCTGCATGTGTCTCCTGCATAGCAGGCAGACCCTTTACCCACTGAGCAACCAGGGAAGCCCAGGTTTTACTAAAATAACATTTTTCTTCATATGTTTTCTAGTTGCTTTCCCACAGTTTATCATCCCCAAAGCCCAAACTCTCTTTCCTTTGTTAAAAAGATATACAAGCCCCCAAATCTGCTTCCTTGAGTATCACTTGTTTCATGAACTCCCATGCACATAAGTATTTATAAACATTGTCTGTATTTTCTTCTCTTAATCTGTCTTCTATTAGTTTAATTCACAGCCTCCTAGTCACAGATCTTAAGATGTTAGAGGAAAAGTTTTTCTCCTGACAGTATAAAGCTGGATCTAATTCAAACTGTTACAAAGCTAAAGGTATGGTACCTTTACCTTCAAGAAGCTCCACAAAATAATAAATACATTAATTTCTTAAGAATTAAAGAATGTCTCAGAAGGTTTTCTGAGGTAGAATCATCTCATCAACCTTTTATGTGGCTGCAATAAAATCACAGAATTTTTCTGTCTCATATTTCTTACCTGTAAACCTATAACCTTTCTGGTACTCTTCGATAATTATTCTGAAAATATAAGTAAAATCTGAAGAAGAAAATGAGATTAAGGATCAGAATTTGATGATCTAGTCCTAGTTCTTCAACTGTCTGAACCTGGGTAGTTATTCTTTTTGGTTGTTAGTGTTATCAAAGACTAAGTTGCTTTAAATAATTTAAAACCCTCTTGACATTTAATAATTTGTAATAATTACATGATATTAGTTTTATTTATTAAGGATTGTGACATAGGTTTACATCCAATATATGGATTTTAATATCCAAGTAGAATCTAGCTATTTATAATAATAGTAAATATAATATATTAGATCCATATTAAATAAGCTATTTAAAATTGAGCTTTTATCATATCCACCTGTTTTGCAATACTTAATGAAAATGTGTTTCAGTTATTTATAATTTCTATTCTTTTCATATGTCACTAATTTTCAGGAGACATACCATGATTCTGAGAAAGTAGGATTGGACTAGAGTTCTTAGCTTGTGAGAATAAAAGAGCTACATCCTGTGACTCTCTTTGAGAACAATATTTTTCTATCAACTATTATTCTATAGTTAATAGATATAATTATAAGATATATCATATATATGTGATATAACTTATATAAGATAAAAATATCATTATTAAATTGATATTTTTTTCTTTGCTATGTGCCACTGTAGACATATTACATACATTCTGGTTGACCATAAAGAGCTCAATTGTGTTTTTTCCTTAAAATGCATGATTTTCGTGTGTGTGTGTGTGTGTGTGTGTGTAATATTGAAAACTGAAAAAGAAATACATAGAGAATATCGTTCAGGAAACTATAGTGAAAGGATAGGGGGAAACCAACAAGATTTTTAGAAGGAAAAATTCTCAAGTATACCAACAATTGTGTGAACAAAGGATGAGAAGGAATTACGTTGTCAGGATTATGTTCTGCTTCTAATACTGGAAGATCATTAAGGATGTAGATTATAACAAACTGTTTACATTAAAAAGTGATGATAAAACACCTTTACAAAAGATCACAAGTTTAGATAATAAGCAATAATCCATTGTTGTGTTTGTAAATCATAAGAGTAAAGCTTCTAATAATGTTCTGCTGAGATATTTTGAGTTTGTAATTGATTAATAAATATTTTAAATTCATAATCTATAAGTCAAATTCACTTACTGAATATTTATTACTCAGATAATGGGTTAAGTGTTGAATGTAAAAATGTTAGATCTATTTTGATTACTATAATTATTTCAAAGATGTAATTACCATGTATCCATAGCTTCTCTGTCCACTGTAACATGAAACAAAACCAAAAAAACCCCAGAAAACAAACAAGAACCAAAAATTTTCAGGGCAAAGAAAGGTGTTATTCTTATACTCATCTCCTAGGAGATAGTATACTAAGATGTTTGACTCATATTTCCCTTTTCTTCCCTTCAAGTGTGCATAGTATTTTCAATCCAATAGAACTGGAAAGGTCTTTTGGAGTGCTCCAAGCTTTTTATTCTGTGGTCTCTCCTTGTGTTCTATATTGCCTCCCTCATTTCCAGTGGAGAGGGATTCATAAACCAGCAGCATTTATCTTTTTCCTGGAGAGAAAGGTTTTAAAATCATAGAATTACAGAACTTGCATGTGGAAGAGACTAAGATTATATAGTGCAATCCTCTACTGCATTTTCAAATCTCCTCCTCCAGTATTTATCATAAATTATCGTCAGACCCCTAGTTGTCCTCTGTTGTGATATTTTATCAGTATTTCCTTAACTGAGACAGAATCAGTCTCTGTTTTCTGTGTAGCTACTTTATGTAGTTCTTCTGACTGAAATCTCCCCTCAGCAACAGAGCAGTCTTCTGTGTGTGTGTGTGTGTGTGTGTGTGAGAGAGAGAGAGAGAGAGACAGAGAGAGAGAGATGCAGGGAGAGATATTTATCCTACATTTTATACAGTAAATTTTTTGGCTTCTATTTTTTTTTATTGAAATCTATAAGTCATATGAAATACACCCATTTTATTTTACTTTTTCAAATACACCCATTTTAATGTTTCATTTTATGAGTGTTAACAAATACTTATAACTGTATATTATAGCTATGTAAGCACTGTCACTTTAGAGAAAAGCCTCCCACCTTAGATATCTGATCATCCTCGACTGCCTTCATGAGAATCCTGTTAGGTCAGTTTAGCAAGAATTGTTCTTCCCCTTAAAGTCTCCTCTTAGTAACTATCCATCTACTGACCTGCCTCCCCAACCTGCTCCTTGATGTTGAAGCTGAAACTCCAATACTTTGGCCACCTGATGTGGAAAGCTGACTCATTTGAAAAGACCCTGATGCTGGGAAAGATTGAGAGCAGGAGGAGAAGGGGACAACAGAGGATGAGATGGTTGGATGGCATCACCGACACAATGGACATGGGCTTGGGTGGACTCTGGGAGTTGGTGATGGACAGGGAGGCCTGGCGAGCTGTGGTTCATGGGGTCGCAAAGAGTCGGACATGACTGAGCAACTGAACTGAACTGAACTAAAGTCTCCTCTTAGTAACTTTCCATCTACTGACCTACCTTCCCAACCTGCTCCTTAGCTGTAAATTCCCCTGTTTTGGTTCTATTTAGAGTTGAGCTTAGTCTCTTTCTGCTATTACAAACTCCTGATACAGAGTCCAAAAGTCTGTTTTTTATATTCTATGTCTCTTTTGCTGTCTCGCATATAGGGTCATCGTTACCATCTTTCTATATTCCATATATATGTGTTAGTATACTGTATTGGTGTTTATCTTTCTGACTTATCACTCTGTAAAATAGGCTCCAGTTTCATCCACCTCATTAGAACTGATTCAAATGCATTCTTTTTTTTTAATAGCTGAGTAATATTCCATTGTATATATGTATCGCAGCTTTCTTATCCATTCATCTGCCAATAGACATCTAGGTTACTTCCATGTCCTGGATATTGTAAACAGTGCTGCGATGAACAATGGGGTACACATGTCTCTTTCAATTCTGGTTTCCTTGGTGTGTATGCCCAGCTGTGGTATTGCTGGGTCATATGGCAGTTCTGTTTTCAGTTTTTTAAGGAATCTCCACGCTGTTCTCCATAGTAGCTGTACTAGTTTGCATTCCTACCAACTATGTAAGAGGGCTCCTTTTTCTCTGCACCCTCTCCAGTATTTATTGTTTGTAGACTTTTTGATAGCAGCCATTCTGACCAGTGTGAGATGGTACTTTATTGCAGTTTTGATTTGCATTTCTCTGATAATAAGTGATGTTGAGCACCTTTTCATGTGTTTGTTAGACATCTGTATGTCTTCTTTGGAGAAATGTCTGTTTAGTTCTTTGGTCCATTTTTTCTGGAATTGAGCTACATGAGCTTCTTATATATTTTTGAGATTAATTCTTTGTCAGTTGCTTCATTTGCTATTATTTTCTCCTATTCTGAAGACTGTCTTTTCATCTTACTTATAGTTTCCTTCTTGTGCAAAAGCTTTTAAGTTTAATTAGGTCCCATTTGTTTATTTTTGCTTTTATTTCCATTACTCTGGGAGGTGGGTCATAGAGGATCCTGCTATGATTTATATCAGAGAGTGTTTTGCCTATGTTTTCCTCTAGGATTTTTAAAGTTTCTGGTCTTACATTTAGATCTTAATCCATTTTGAGTTTATTTTTGTGTATGGTGTTAGAAAGTGTTCTAGTTTCATTCTTTTACAAGTGGTTGACCAGTTTTCCCAGCACCACGTGTGAAAGAGATTGTCTTTCCTCTATTGTATATTCTTGCCTCCTTTGTCAAAGATAAGGTGTCCATAGGTGCATGGATTTATCTCTGGGCTTTCTATTTTGTTCCATTGATCTATGTTTCTGTCTTTGTGCCAGTACTATACTGTCTTGATGACTGTTGCTTTGTAGTATAGCCTGAAGTCAGGCAGGTTGATTCCTCCAGTTCCATTCTTCTTTCTCAAGAATGCTTTGGCTATTTGAGGTTTTTTTGTATTTCCATAAAAATTGTGAAATTATTTGTTCTAGTTCTCTGAAAAATACCACTGGGAGCTTGATAGAGATTGCATTGAATCTATAGATTGCCTTGTGTAGTATACTCATTTTCACTATATTGATTCTTCCAGTCCACGAACATGGTTTATTTCTCCATCTATTTGTGCCCTCTTTGATTTCTTTCATCAGTGTTTTATAGTTGTCTATATATAGGTCTTTTGTTTCTTTGGGTAGATTTATTCCTAAGTATTTTATTCTTTTCGTTGCAATGGTGAATGGAATTGTTTCCTTAATTGCTCCTTCTGTTTTCTCATTGTTAGTGTATAGGAATGCAAGGGATTTCTGTGTGTTAATTTTATATCCTGCAACTTTACTATATTCATTGATTAGCTTTGGTAGTTTTGATAGACTGGTGGAGTCTTTAGCATTTTCTATGTAGAGGATCATGTCATCTGCAAACAGTGAGAGTTTTACTTCTTCTTTTCCAACCTGGATTCCTTTTATTTATTTTTCTTCTCTGATTGCTGTGGCTAAAATTTCCAAAACTATGTTGAATAGTAGTGGTGAGAGTTGGCCTCCTTGTATTGCTCCTGATTTTAGGGGAAATGCTTTCAATTTTTCACCATTGAGGATAATGTTTGCTGTGGATTTATCATATATGGCTTTTATTATGTTGAGGTATGTTTCTTCTATGCTTGCTTTCTGGATGGTTTTTTTTATCACAAATGGATGTTGAATTTTGTCAAAAGCTTTCTCTGCATCTATTGAGATAATCATATGGTTTTTATCTTTCAATTTGTTAATGTGGTGTATCATATTGATTGATTTATGAATATTGAAGAATCCTTGCATCCCTAACTTTTGGACTCTGTGGGAGAAGGCAAGGGTGGGATTATTTGAGAGAATAGAATTGAAACATGTATATCATCATATGTGAAATAGATCACCAGTCCAGGTTCGATGCATGAGACAGGGTGCTCAGGGCTGGTGTACTGGGATGACCCTGAGGGATGGGATGGGGAGGGAGGTGGGAGGAAGGGTCAGGATGGGGAACACATGTACAACCATGACTGATTAATGTGAATGTATGACAAAAACTGGGAGAAGGCAATGGCACCCTACTCCAGTGTTCTTGCCTGGAGAATCCCATGGACGGAGGAGCCTGGTAGGCTGCAGTCCATGGGGTCGCATAGAGTCGGACACGACTGAAGCGACTTAGCAGCAGCAGCAGCATGACAAAAACTACCACAATATTGTAAAGTAATTAGCCTCCAATTAAAATAAATTAAAAAAAACAAAACAAAACTCCTGACACATCTATCACCATGGTCCTGAGTAACAAATTCCTTACCATTTAAACAAGTGTTAAAATAGTTTTTTCATTAATATCATGCAGAGATAACTGTTCTGAGCAAATATCAATTTTTTCTAGAATACTGGATTCTCACAGGTTTGTTTTTTAATACTTATATATATGCTAATTCTCTATAAATTTTGTGTCCTGTATGCCATGACATTCCTTAACCTGCCTTTTTATTCTACTATATGTTGTAGATATATTTCAGTAGCAATGTTCTTACCATCTTCCTTATTAATGATTTGCATAATCTCTAGTAGAATTAACCACTCATTCTTTCATGATTCCATATACTCATATTTCTTTGTTTCATTTAACCAGTAACATACCTATTTATTCACGTTTCATTTCATATTAAGTTGTAAGTTCTCTGAAGACAAAGACTGAATATTTTTAACATTTTAAACAATATCTCACAGAACACAGCTGAAAACAGTCATAATTAGGACTGAGACTGAAAGGGGGTAATTGAAAACAAACTTCTCTTAACTCTGTACTGAAGCCTCATTAAAATGTTATTTTTTAAAGAGTGAAGATCACAAGAAAGTCTGTTATTACAGTATTAAAAGAAAGTGAATTTTTCCTGCATCCAAATTAGCCCTTGTTAGTCCAGTACTTTTATAGAAAATGGGACTAAGCTTCAGAGAATTTAAGTATTTTATACAGGTCAATTCAGTGACTATTGACCTAATCCAAGTTGAAATTCGGAGAAGGCAATGGCACCCCACTCCAGTACTCTCACCTGGAAAATCCCATGGATGGAGGAGCCTGGTGGGCTGCAGTCCATGGGGTCACTAAGAGTCGGACACGACTGAGCGACTTCACTCTCACTTTTCCCTTTCATGCATTGGAGAAGGAAACGGCAACCCACTCCAGTGTTCTTGCCTGGAGAATCCCAGGGATGGGGGAGCCTGGTGGGCTGCCATCTATGGGGTTGCACAGAGTCGGACACGACTGAATCGACTTAGCAGCAGTAGCAGCAGCAAGTTGAAATTAACAAAGACTATTGCAAAATGTGTGCAAAGTTTTGCCTTATGTTTGTTTGTATATATGTTTGTTTGTTTGTTTTTAATGGGGGAGTTCATACATGCACACATACTAGTTTTAGATATAGTAACCAAACAGAGAACTGCTGGTCTATATTATCCCAAACATTTTATAATCAATAGATGAACCATACATTTTTGCTATTTGCTTGTTTTATTTTATTTCTCAAATGACTTCATATTGACCAGCAAGGCCTTTGGATAGAAGTAATCTCAAATTTTTCAATTTTCAATTTAATTTTGTGATATTTTCCTATCTATGAATTACTAATTTTTTTCATATTTTTAACTGTTTATTCCAAAGAATTCATTAATATATGAACTGTATATACCTGTATTTATTTTTAATCTGTGATGAAATAGCAGTTTAATAATTTTAAATAGCTTAAAGGCAAACTTGACAGTTAAATGTTACATGTAAATATCTAATTATGTCTGTGTTCCTTTGAAAGGAAATGTGCCTTACTTTGCTTGCATGAGTTTTCAAATTATTCCTGATTCCTACTGATGCAAAAGTGCTCATCTGGCATGAGAATACAGTGGGTTATCTATGACTTGATGGGCTCAATATTGCAAACAATCATTCATGTCTTATAATTTTAAAGCACTTTGGTCTGTTTAGGAATATTTTTTATGTAACAATGCTCATCAAACATAGATTATAATTATAAATTAAAGAATTGAGGCAATTTTTTCCAGATACTTGGACAATTTTAACCGAGTTGTCTGAAAACTTAAAATTTGAATTACTTAAATATTTATCCCAACTTCTCGCTAACTTGCATGAGTATATAGAGCCACTTCCCAGATGGAGCTAGTGGTATTTAAAAAAAAAAAAAAACTCACCTGCCAATGTAAGAGATGTAAAAGATACTGTTCTGTTCGACCCATGGGCTGGGAAGATCCCCCAGAGGGGGAAACAGCAACCCACTTCAGTGTTCTTGCTGGGAGGATCCCATGGACAGAGGAGTTACAGTCCATGGAGTGACAAAGAGTTGGACATGACTGAGGGTCTGAGCACACATGCACACTCAAGGTAAATCATGCACACACATGGTACTCAAGGTAAATCATTTGCAAAGTGTGAAAGTCCTTAGAAATCAACTAGATCAGTAAGTACTTCTTAGTCATTGGTGGGGGCTGGGGTCATGAGAGTAAATGGTAACACTATTATTTAAATTAAGTAAACTTCAAAATTGCCATCCAACTAGTTACTTAGGTAAAAACAATTTCTCTGGACCTCAAATTCCTTCTTATAAAATGAGAATATTGGATTAAATAAAACCTTAGTGTCTCATGCTTTCTAATAACCTATGTTTATAAGTAATGTAACATATTCAGTTCAGTTCAGTCTCTCAGTTGTGTCTGACTCTTTGTGACCCCATGGACTGCAGCACGCCAGGCCTCCCTGTCCATCACCAACTCCTGGAGTTTACCCAAACTCATGTCCATTGAGTCGGTGATTCCATCCAACAATCTCATCCTCTGTTGACCCTTTCTCCTCCCACCTTCAATCTTTCCCAGCATCACGGTCTTTTCCAATGAGTAAGTTCTTCACATCAGGTGGCCAAACCTGACCAAATATCAGAAAATATCTAAAGATATATTAATGAAGCAAATTTATGAAAAGAATTTAAGACTAGACCATAAATACAATCCTATTTCATTATTTTCAGATCATTGCATTGGAATTTGAGAAAGAGTTCAAAGTCAACAATTATATTCAGGGAATTTCCTTATATAGCAGGCAAAGCATTGCATAAACATATAAAAAGAGATATAAAGGTATGAAAATTAAACATATGTAAGAACAACAATACAAGTAACAAGTAGTAATTATCTAAACAAGGAGCTAAAATTTTATTTCTGATGTGATTTTAGATAAAGAGAGTTTACCATGGGCTGAAGAGAAGGAGAAAAGTTCAGTATAGTAAGAGGTGGTGTGAAGGACAGGAATAAAGTCAATGTTGTATCAAAATGTAAATATTTGAATGTAAGTGTTGTTGGAGGTGGTCTTCATGGTTCCTTCTTGCATCATGATTCAGTTTTCCTGTCCCCTTCATCCTCAGTAACTGCTGCTTGCGTGCTTGCTACGTCACTTCAGTCGTGTCCAATTCTTTGCAACCCTATGGGTTGTAGCCCACCAGGCTCCTCTGTCCATGGGGATTCTCTAGGCAGGAATACTGGAGTGGGTTGCGGTGCCCTCCTCAACTGCTGCTTAGGTAGAGGAAAAATTGAAAATTAAGTGTAGACCTCAGTGCCTCATTGAAACTGGATCTATGTAATTCTACTCCAAATGTTCTAAGTCACAACTAGGACTCGGACATTTTCAAGTGCCTTGTACAGGTTCTGGGCATTGAAGGAGTCTTAACTGCCATTCTTCCAACTTCTCCTAAATTGCAATATCAGAAGTAAGATTTGCATTTCTTCACTTATTTACTTTTAAAATGTGTAAAAATAAGATTAATTTATTATTGGCTCAATGTCCTTAATTATTAATTCAAATTTATGGATTCAAACATCAAATGATAAAAAGTGTGTTGTATTCTTATGGCTCAGCTTTAATAAGAAAATTGTGAAATTTATGAGAGTCTGTGTTCCTGGGACAGAGAAGGCAATGGCAACCCACTGTAGTACTCTTGTCTGGAAAATCCCATGGACAGAGGAGTCTGGTAGGCTGCAGTCCATGAGGTTGCTCAGAGTCGGACACGACTGAGTGACTTCACTTTCAATTCTCGCTTTCATGCATTGGAGAAGGAAATGGCAACCCACTCCAGTGTTCTTGCTTGGAGAATCCCAGGGATGGGGGAGCCTGGTGGGCTGCCGTCTATGGGGTCGCACAGAGTCGGACATGACTGAAGCGACTTAGCAGCAGCAGCAGCAGTGCTCCTGGGAAACAGTGATGGTTGAGAAATACTGCCATCACTGTATCCAGGAAATGGCATATTGCAAAGAACCATTCTTCCCTAATGATTACCTAAGACTGGCAGATGGTCCTGTGCTTTAGCCATGACAATGCCAGATGAAAATCTTTGAATTCTCATGTTTTATTTCATAAAAGATTAGCCAAATTGTTTGTGTCTACTGACCAATCTGAACATAATACCCTCTAACTGGGTAATTTGACTGAACTCTCCTTCCCCCAGGTCCCTGAATTTTAGGGTATTATTGATTTTAGGCAAGTATTGGGAGATTAAGCAAGTATTGGAACATGGAACAATCCTTATTTTCCATATAAAATGTCCTGTCAAACTATCTGATTAGCTTATCCCCTCAAACTCTATCCTTTCTATTTTTATTTACTCTGCCTTTTCTGCCTGACCTTTGAGATGCATACAGATCTTACCATGTAAGAATTTTCCATATTACAATAGTCCACGTCCCCTTCTTACAATCATCTTTTGGAGCAAACTCTCTCCAGAGAAGGCAATGGCAACCCACTCCAGTACTCTTGCCTGGAAAATCCCATGGACAGAGGAGCCTGGTAGGCTGCAGTCCATGGGGTCACTAAGAGTCGGGCACAACTGAGCGACTTCACTTTCACTTTTCATTTTCAGGCATTAGAGAAGGCAACCCACTCCAGTATTCTTGCCTGGAGAATCCCAGGGATGGGGGAGCTTGGTGGGCTTCCATCTATGGGGTCGCACAGAGTCGGACACGACTGAAGTGACTTAGCAGCAGCAGCAGCAGCAGCTCTCCTTATTGAAGTTCAGATTTGTTTTCTGCTTAATAAATATAACATCTTTTTTCCATTTCACTAGATATTCAAAACAAATGAACTTTATGTTTAATAAAGATAGGAAACATGGCTTTTATATTTAAAAGAAACAATCACAATTCTTTTTAGAAAAACCTACCTACATGACCCTTCATTAACAAGGTAACTTGATCTAAACTTAAACATTTTAACTTTCTTGAAGACTAAGTTTCATCAGTAGAAACAATAATTATATTTCCCAGTATAATAATGCTCTCAGACATTAAAACCTGCTAATGCCATGTTTTAATGGTACCAAATGTCTCCAATTTCAGACATGCAAATGTTGTTTTTATAGTTTTTTTCCCCTTTTCTCTTCTGTCACTCTGGCATGTCTCTGTGATGTTGGATATCAGTACATCTACCTATTGCAGCTTCAGTCGGTTCTTTAATTTACTTTTTAATGTGCTCTACATTTGGAAACCAGACAATAAAACTGTGAGTGATCTTATGAAAGTAAGGAGTTACGTATGGAATTCTAATATGAGGAAGTATAAGGAATTTGGTGATAGAATAATGTGACCTTGAGGGTCATAGGGCAGTTATCTTAAAGACTCCTTTTTTAAAATATACAGGCATACCTCATTTTATTGTTTTCCCATCATTGTTCTCATATCCTGCGTTTTTTGTTTTTTATAAAGGAAAGGTTTATGGCAACCCTTTGTTAAGCAGGTCTATCACTACCATTGTTTTTCCAACAGCATTTGCTCATTTCATGTCTCTGATACATTTTGGTAATTCTTGCAATATTTCAAACTTTTTCATTGTTCATAATTGTTATGTTGATCGGTGATCAGTAATCTTTGAAGTTACCACTATGACTCACTGAAGACTCAGATAGTGGTTAGCAATTTTTAACAAAGTAAATTTTAATTGAAGTATGTATATAACTTTTTTAAACATAATGCTATTGCACACCTAATAGACTATCGTATAGTGTAAACAAAATTTTTATATGTACTGGTAAACCAAAAAAATTGTGTAACTTTCTTTATTGCAACATCCACTTTATTGCAAAATAAAAGGCAGAGGACCAGAGATCAAATTGCCAACATCTGCTGGATCATCAAAAAAGCAAGAGAGTTCCAGAAAAACGTTTATTTCTGCTTTATTGACTATGGCAAGGCCTTTGACTGTGTGGATCACAATAAACTGTAGAAAATTCTGAAAGAGATGGGAATACCAGTCCACCTGACCTGCCTCTTGAGAAACCTATATACCAGTCAGGGAGCAACAGTTAAACTGGACGTGAAACAACAGGCTGGTTCCAAATAGGAAAAGGAGTATGTCAAGGCTGTATATTGTCACCCTGCTTATTTAACTTATATGCAGAATACATCATGAGAAATGCTGGGCTGGAGGAAGCACAAACTGGAATCAAGATTGCAGGGAGAAATATCAATAACCTCAGATATGCAGATGACATCACTCTTATGGCAGAAAGCGAAGAAGAACTAAAGAGCCTTTTGATGAAAGTGAAAGAGGAGAGTGAAAAAGTTGGCTTAAAGCTCAACATTCAGAAAACGAAGATCATGGCATCCGGTCCCATGACTTCATGGCAAATAGATGGGGAAACAGTGGCTGACTTTATTTATCTGGGCTCCAAAATCACTGCAGATGGTGATGGCAGCCATGATATTAAAAGACGTTTACTCCTTGGAAGGAAAATTATGACCAACCTAGATAATATATTAAAAAACAGAGACATTACTTTGTCAACAAAGGTCCGTCTAGTCAAGGCTATTGTTTTTCCAGTGGTCATGTATGGATATGAGAGTTAGACTATAAAGAAAGCTGAGCACTGAAGAATTGATGCTTTTGAACTGTGGTGTTGGAGAAGACTCTTGAGAGCCCATTGGACTGCAAGGAGATCCAAGCAGCCCATCCTAAAGGAAATCAGTCCTGGGTGTTCATTGGAAGGACTGATGCTGAAGCTGAAACTCCAATACTTTGGCCATCTTATGTGAAGAGCTGACTCATTTGAAAAGACTCTGATGCTGGGAAAGATTGAGGGCAGGAGGTGAAGGAGACAATAGAGGATGAGATGGTTGGATGGCATCACCGATTCAATGGACATGGGTTTGAGTGAACTCCGGGAGTTGGTGATGGACAGGGAGGCCTGGCGTGCTGCTGTTCATGGGTCTCAAAGAGTCTCGGACATGACTGAGCGACTGAACTGTACTGAACTGAACTGAGAATCAAACCCACAAAATCTCCAAGGTATGCCTGTACGGCTTAGTTTTGTCCTTTCCTTGTCCTCTTTGTCCTCCTCATCTCATGCTCATCCTCTTCTTCCCTCTTCTGATTCATGTTAGTATGGTTGTTAAATAACTGAGTTGAAGATATGTAAATATTTGAGGTTCTATGTCTAGTTTGGTTGCGGTTAGAATATTTAATTAATTATCCTCAATACTAAATTAGACCACTTTCCAATTATCATCAACCAATATAAAACCATAGAAGGGTTCCAACAGAAAACAAGTCTGGATTATCTATTTCAATGACACAACAGCTATTTATTTGGCTGTAAATTTATATTCCTACCATTTATTTTATGTGTTCTCAGATTCAGTGCATTCAAATAAATTTGTATTCTCCCTGACAATGCAGGTGACCCCGTATGACTCTATCTGTATTTCTGAGAGGGTGTTTCAATCTTCACCACATTTATATTGCCTTCAGGGAGTCCTTTTATTGATATATACGTGTAGAGTATTACAAATGGGGTTGCTCTTTCCTAATCCTTTGAAAGTTGTAGCCAATGAATATATATAATAACAGAATTGCAGGCTTGGCTACATATTACTAAAACACACATTTTTCAAATAAATGACACTGCTATATATGGTTGTTGTTGTGGGTTACAGTCTCCCTGAATAGTCATCATTTCTGTTTGCTCAGAGCTTATATTTGTTGAAGAATGAATTTCTGAAATTTGTTTTGTCTCTTTAAGAACTAGTAGAATCGTCCAGAGAAACAGAAATGTTCAGAGTTATAGCTGTTGGAAAATAGTGTGATATAGTTGAAAGAATATACATGAGTTTATATAGTTCTGGGTCCAAACTCCAAAACTCAACAGTGTCTCTGTGACCTTCAGAAAATCACTTAATCTCTCTTATCTTCAGTTTCTTTATCTTTAAAATGACTCATTTTATTTTATTCACATAGGGACATTTCGTTTTCTATGAGAAATAAGTGAGATGACCTTTTAAGAACTACATGGTGTTCTCCCCAAAATGCCACTTTCCTTCTTTCTCCATTTTTCTTTAAAGGAATCTATGCTCTCTGATGCTAAAGAAACATGATTTGCAAACAAAGCTAGACTGGCATTTTCTTGGAGGCTGGCTCTTTGGATGTTTTTAAAAGCAAACTCAATTTAAGGGACTAATCTATGGCCTGTGTTTCAGAATTCCCTATTGCATGATTTAATCTATGGTAATACTAGGTATCTGCTGTAACAAATCAACAATGAAATCTCAGTAGTTAAAGAAAATGCAAATTTATTTCTTACCCAGGTAAAGTCAAAGGGAAGAATGGGGAGCTCCACTCTGTGCAGCTACTCATGACTCAGGCTATGTATGTTCTGCCATATTCAACCTGTCACTCAGTAAGTTCACCCTTGGGATCAATATCAACCCACACATGGGAAGAGTAAGTAAATGGCAGATTTGAAAGTTTATTAAGCCTGGAACTGGTAATCTTAACTTCTGCCTACTTACTGCTGGCCCAACCAAGAAACAAAAGTAGATGGGAAATGAAGTCACAGCCTGGGAAGCCAATGCCAAGAAGCAATTCTACTCCATGGAAGGGGAGAATAAACCATTGATAGAGCGATAGCTGCCTCTTGTCTTCTTAGAGAAGCACTGAGAATTGCTTAGGAAAGCATGGTTGTATCAAGTAGCAGAAACTGAGCAGCAGAAGGGATCTCTGCTAGTCTAAAGAGAATGATGAGGAGTATAACCTTGGTCAAGGAGAAATAATCATTGTTGAAAAGGAAGGATGAGTTTGAGTTTAGCATGATAGAAATGGATTAAACTTTTACCTATACCATTCAAGTCTGAAAAAAATTAAAAACCATGTCCAGGTTCTTTGAAAAGAGATTCATAACTACACTATTAAATGAATGAAACAAACACATTGACCTCTAAATTCCCTAGTGACTCAGACAGTAAAGAATCTGCCTGCAGTGCAGGAGACCCAGCTTTGATCCTTGGGTTGGGAAGATTCCCTGGAGAAGGAAATAGCAACCCACTCCAGTATTCTTGCCTAGAGAATTCCAAGGACAGATGAGCCTTTTGGGCTATAGTCCATGGGGTTGCAGAGACTTGGACACAGCTGAGTGACTAAGTTTCACTTTCATAAATAAATATAGCAGCATGATATATTCAAACAATTCTAGATGCACCAAACAAACCTACTTTGAAAAACAAAATTGTCAATTAAATGTAGAACTTGGCTAATCAAATTTTATTTATAAGTCAGTGTTTTTGTCATTTTTGTACTTTGGGTTTACAGTTACGAGACTGTAAAATTAAAGCAGTTGAATTACCTAAAATAAATGATAACTTGTAAATATGCTTAGAATTTTTATTGCTCAAATTTTCTCTATCAGCAAATAGCAATTCATTGACTTCAATAAGAGCTAGAATCCATATAATAATGATTGGTCTTTCAATAATTTTAGCCCTGATCTCTGAGCTTAAACCACCTCCTTATCCATTTCTTTATAGTATTTCCATTAGGCATTTTACTGGCATTTGCAACTCAACATACAATAACTGGAACAGCCAAGCTGTGTGCTATGCTGCACTGTACATCTTCTTCAACCCTCATGTCTATTATGCAATACATCTTTTAAAACATCTCAGGAAACTATCCTTCCCTCTGCACTCACACTGTCCATTGTCAGATCAAATTTTCCTTATCTCTAAAACCAATTAATGTGGATCTTATTTTCTGCTTTCTACTCTTCCTCTCTCCAAATCAGAATTGTTATCCAAATCATGGAAATCTGATCCAACTGGACTAATCATTAACCTGATTGTGTCCCAGTCTGCCTTTTATATTAAAACTATTCAATGATCTCCAGTGTTTATAGGATGAACTTCAATCTCCTAAGCAAGCTAGACAAAGATTTACATTCTAGCCTCTGTTTATTTCTCAAAACTCATTATGTAATTATGAATAATTGTAATAGATATCTTCTACAAAAGGAAACTTCAACAAGTCTGTAAGTATTTGAAATCGTGAACTTATAAAGGTTACCCAATATTTTAAAAGGAATATTTTATAGTACAATTATCTATATAAGGAAAGATGTGAAGGTTGTATCTATTTAGGAATGTATATCACACAGGAAATAAAATAGTAAAATAAAAGAAGAAAAGATGGTTATGATTATGTATGTAATCTGATTGTATTTAAATTTTGAACAGAGTATAATAAAGTTACAAAACAATAAGTAAGCAATTTTGATGTACAAAATGGTACAAAAGAGCTCAAAACATTTCACTCCAATATATGCCACTTTAGCATATTGGTTATTTTCAGGTAAAGGCACTTGAAAAACACCAGATACAGAAAGATACTTTCTGACCTCCCTTTTCTTCCTAAATATATGTCATAAAATTTCCTATAAAAAAGATGGATTACCTTTAGCAGGAAGAAAGAAATGTTCTTACCAACAGACTGAGAGTCAATGACAAAAAGGATTTGTACAAACAAGCTTACTAAAATAGTCCTTATCTCCCATTAGTTTCCACCATATATTTCCTAATCCCTGCCCCGAAATGAACTGCCCCTAGTCCAAGTCTCTAGGTATTGTCACATCCCCACAATTTATCACTCTTTGTTTAAAAAGTTTTAGAGCCAAATGGCTTCTTAAAATCTTCATTTTGCTTTTGAAGGCTCCTTTGTGCATGCAAAAATATTAAACAAAATTTGTGTGCTTTCCTTCTGTTAATCTGTTTTATGTCAGTTTAATTCTGGGGCCCAGCACAGAACCTGGAGGGTAGAAGGCAGATTTTTCTGCCCTGCAGGGCATATCAATGAACAAAATTAAGAAATGCAAACTCTGAAACTCAGGAATAAATGACTGTGTGGCTGCATTAATTATATGATGCCTTTATTTTTTCAAGATATACATAGAAAATGGGGCCCTCCTGCATTGGTAGGGAAGAGGGACCTTATTCTTATCGATCTTCTCCCTGAGATGACCCCACTGCTGCATATACATGCAAGCAAATGAGTCCAGGTGTCATCATGTTTACCTTTAATAACTGAGCAATGAGTGAGTTTCTTCACCTGTCACTAGTCATATGCATCTAAGTTCATTACACTGAACCTTTGTGTGTGTAACTTTAATTTAAAAAATGAATTAAAAAATCATTGGCAAGATTTATGTGCAAATCTAGTAAAATAATATAATTTTAATATAAAATAGCATAAAAATTGTTTAATTTTTAAAATTAATTTATTTATTTTAATTGGAGGCTAATTACTTTACAATATTTTAGTGGTTTTTGCTATACGTCGACATGAATCAGCCATGAGTGCACATGTGTCCTCCCCATCCTGAACCACCCTCCAACCTCCCTCCCCACCCCATCCCTCTGGTTTGTCCCAGAGCACTGGCTTTGAATGTCCTGCATCATGCATTGAACTTGTACTGGTCATCTATTTTACATACGGTAATATACATGTTTCAACACTATTCTCTCAAATCATCCTACCTTCGCCTTTTCCCATATAGCCCAAAAGTCTGTTCTTTATATCTGTGTCTCTTTTGCTGTCTTGCATATAGGGTCGTCATTGCCATCTTTCCAAATTCCATATATGCATTGATATACTGTATTGGTGTTTCTCTTTTTGACTTATTTCATTCTGTATAGTAGGCTCCAGTTTCCTCCATCCATTGGCAGATGAATGGATAAGAAGTTGTGGTACATATACACAATGGAATATCACTCAACTATAAAAAAGAATGCATTTGAGTCTGTTTTAATGAGGTGGATGAAACTAAAAACTGTTTAATATTTCAAAGCATGATACAAGTTAGCATCATGCATATGATCAAGCTATTATTCTTATCACAAAATTATTTAACTGACTCCTTATGTAGAGTGCTACAGGCATTATATGTTCTTGACATTATACAGAAATTAAAACTAATGTTCCTGTGATTCTTTCCTCACCATAGAAAGGTAGCCATCTAATTGTTATAGCAGAGACAGTAGTGTAAAAGTAGTGTTAAGTGATTTCTTGGAATGCACTAGTGCTGTTAGTATTCCAAAAGGTTTCCAAATATCCTTTTACCACATTTGGATAATATATTCTAAGAGAGAGATAGAGAGAAGAGTAAAACCAATATTTGGCTAATAGATTACAAGTATAATTTCAATAGAGGATTAAAAGTTAGAAAACTTTGTATATCTATAACAATGGATAGATTGTTATGGCTTGACTTGAAAATTATTGCCTCAATTTACAATCCAGACAGTATGTCCACGGACAGAAGAAATCTATAGGGAATATTGGGGAAATCTGTAATAAATTATGCTTCTACTAGATATTTAATTAGAAATTTTACCTAAAATCTATTGGAGTTTTGCCAGTTAGCCATTAGGCTTTATCCCTCTTAGAAGCCATCCTAAAATATAATGCTCTGATCCCCTGCAAGATACAGAATGAGATTCTGAATGTAGAATGTTAGAGTGAAATTTAAATGTCCTTGAAATCAGAATTTCAAGCACATTTTTCAGGCTTTAAGAACTTTGTAAATTTCTCTGAGAAGTTAACAAATTGATGTCAAAAACAGTCCTCTTTAGTCCCTTTTAAACTACAACCCACTCCCAGCTTGCTATCCTATTCCTAGCAAAAGTATCATTTTATATTGCTAAAACACATCTATGTTTTATATGGAACTCCTCATATGATCCCCATTACAGGATGAACTCAAGACAGTGAGAACTGTGTCCAATGCATGCCACCATCTGCTATCTATTTAATAAAAGAGGAATCTTTCTATCGATGTCTGGCAAGAATTTTATGTCTCCACCCTAGAACTGTTATGTTAGACTACCTCAGGATGGCCCAAGACTCTTCAGTTTCAACAAATTCCCCTTGCCTTTTCTACGTTCCCACAGAGATTTAACATTTCTTTCCTCTGAGTTTCCACTGCCTTTCATGTATGTAATATCAATCACATCCATTATTTTTTTCACCTGACATTTTTTATGTATTGAAATTATTTATGACTTACCTAGCAAACTGTAAAATATGTGAGGGAAGAAGTACTTATACCAGTTTATGAATATTTGAAACAGAACAAACCCAGTTCATGAGACAAAGTAAGCTGAGAGACAGAATGGACTTAGCCATATCTTAATGTGTAAAGAATGACTGGAAAGAAAGAGATGCATTTGAGGACCATGGCATATAAAACATTATACTAGTTGTTAAAATAATAACATATAAATTATATTATGAGTAAAACCCATTACACTGTTTCAGAAAATCTATGTTGAGAGAATAGTGAGAAATATGCTTAGAATGATGGATAGCATTAAATGAGATAAGGAAGAGCACTGATTGCAAACCTGAAGAATTTTAACTTTAACCTATGCACTGAGAAACTATTGATTGGAAAATAATATATTGAAAACAGTGTTTTAGGAAACATCTAGTGTTCTAAAATACAGTGTGATAATGTGGTATAAATTGGACACTGAAGAGAAGTTAGAAACCACCATAATAGCCCAGAATAAGAAAATGGTAGAATACTATTATCATGAACTTGGGCATTGTTTATTCCATATATACAATTATATTTTAAATATATATATATATTTTTTTACTTGTACACAGTATAAATATATTTTAAAAAGTCTAATCAGTAACAAATAAAATATTTTAAAAGTTTTAGTGGAACATTACTCTTATCTTGTATTAAGATGATAGCATTCAGAAGATGACTAAAAAATTTTATTATGATGTCTTATCTAAACTCTTGTGGGCCAAAAATATATATACTCATAAGAGCATATTAAACAAAACACTATCAGCTTTAAAAGAATTAAAAGATGAAAAATTGCTATCAGTTTGTAAGCTTAAAGAAACTTTTCATGAAAGGAATCTTGAAGGATTGGAAATATTTTTAATTAATATTAGAATAATGTTTATCATTTGACTTATGCATAGTAATTATGAAAACATTGGAAAATTCAAAAAGGTGATTTCTATAAGAGTAATAAAGATAATAGTCATCCAAACTCTTGAGAAGTTGGCTAGGGAGATAAGGTTTTTATTGATGTATGTTCTCTTGATAAATTTGAACAGTATACCATTGTATTTTCAGCAAGAATGTGAGTACTATCAGGAAGGGAAGAGAACCATCTCTTTTGTCTATATCCCAAGAGTTATAAAATAGGTGGCTAAATGTATGAAAGAAATTAGAGTTAATGGAGAGACTAAAGATGTAAATTAAAAAGGTAAGCAAGTGAAATAACAAGGTCCTACAAGAAATGAGGGGCAGAAATTTGCAGAGACAAAAGAATAAATTTTAATAAGTAGAAGGAATTTTTCCTTCTTTTATAAATGGAGGCTTTTTAATAGTATTGGGTGTGCTTTACTGAAATGAGTAAATAAGTAATCAAATGAAAACAGAATAAGTGATAGAGAAGTAGAAAAAAAGAATTAAGAGGCAGAAGTACTTTTTTCAAAAATAGTTTGGAAATGGAGATGATATCCTGATTTGAAATGCTGGATGTTGAACAGATTCAGGTGAACATTGGCTCTGATGTGTAACTGTAACTCATTAAATTGGGACAAATCTAGGGTTGAGTTTTAAAAGCTAAGAGGTCAAAAGATTAATGGTACAGCATCATTTATCAAATTATGAAAGTTAAAAATGTCTGTAGGCAACTATCCTTTTAACCTATTTAGGTGAATTGAGTATTTTATCAGAGCTGAACATTACCTTAAATATCACTTAGTCTGCCATACATACAAATTGAATTGGCCTCCTGCTCATAAGATTTTCCCAGAGGCCAACCTGTGCGAATTTCCTGTTGAAGTGGGCATAACTGGTTGATCCAGGGCCAGAGATCATGACTCAAGAAGGGCAGCACAACCTCTTGAGAACTTGTCTTTAATGATGGAACACAAAAGTTGAGTAACTTATAGACCTGAAAATGTTAATGACAGTACTTGAGGAGAAGGGCTATGAACACTGACCTATAAGCCAGTGGATGTTTGTTATTTTCAGCCAGCAGTATGGTAGCTAGTAATTGCATATGTTTGAAGCTAACTAAGAATAAAATATGAAGAGACTTGCCCAATGTCACACATTGCCTGGATGGCAAAGCTACAAATTTAGGTTACAATAGCCATTAGAAATTATTATAGATAGAATATTAGAATATTATTCTAATATATTCTAATGTAATATTATTCTAATATAATAATATTAGAATATTATTATAGATATATATATATAGAAATTATTATAAATAATTTTATATAAGCGAATGTTATATAAGCTGCTTTTAAAAAGGCAGAGGAACCAGAGATCAAATTGCCAACATCTGCTGGATCATCAAAAAAGCAAGAGAGTTCCAGAAAAAACATCTATTTCTGCTTTATTGACTATGCCAAAGCCTTTGACTGTGTGGATCACAATAAACTGTGGAAAATTCTGAAAGAGATGGGAGTATCAGACCACCTGACCTGCCTCTTGAGAAATTTGTATGTAGGTCAGGAAGCAACAGTTAGAACTGGACATGGAACAACAGACTGGTTCCAAATAGGAAAAGGAGTACGTCAAGGCTGTATATTATCACCCTGCTTATTTAACTTCTATGCAGAGTACATCATGAGAAATGCTGGACTGGAAGAAACACAAGCTGGAATCAAGATTGCCGGGAGAAATATCAATAACCTCAGATATGCAGATGACACCACCCTTATGGCAGAAAGTGAAGAGGAACTAAAAAGCCTCTTGATGAAAGTGAAAATGGAGTGTGAAAAACTTGGCTTAAAGCTCAACATTCAGAAAACAAAGATCATGGCATCCGGTCCCATCACTTCATGGCAAATAGATGGGGAAACAGTGGAAACAGTGTCAGACTTTATTTTTTTGGGCTCCAAAATCACTGCAGATGGTGACTGCAGCCATGAAATTAAAAGACGCTTACTCCTTGGAAGGAAAGTTATGACCAACCTAGATAGCATATTCAAAAGCAGAGACATTACTTTGCCAACAAAGGTTCATCTAGTCAAGGCTATGGTTTTTCCAGTGGTCATGTATGGATGTGAGAGTTGGACTGTGAAGAAGGCTGAGTGCTGAAGAATTGATGCTTTTGAACTGTGGTGTTGGAGAAGACTCTTGAGAGTCCCTTGGACTGCAAGGAGATCCAACCAGTCCATTCTGAAGGAGATCAGCCCTGGGATTTCTTTGGAGGGAATGATGCTGAAGCTGACACTCCAGTACTTTGGCCACCTCATGCAAAGAGTTGACTCATTGGAAAAGACTCTGATGCTGGGAAGGAATGGGGGCAGGAGGAGAAGGGGACGACAGAGGATGAGATGGCTGGATGGCATCACTGACTCAATGGACGTGAGTCTGAGTGAACTCCAGGAGTTGGTGACGGACAGGGAGGCCTGGTGTGCTGCGATTCATGGGGTCGCGAAGAGTCGGACACGACTGAGCAACTGAACTGAAACTGAACTGAAAGTGAATGTTGGAAAGGACTAACAATAATTAGCAACTAGACTAGAGCTGATTTTTAGATTATTGCAATTTTATGAAACCTTAAATAGTTCATCCAGGTTTGGTCTCTCCTTTGGGATCCATAACCCACCTGGAATACTTAATATTCATTGAACCAGAACACCCATAAAGATTGTACTCAACAGAGTCAGACACGACTGAAGCGACTTAGCAGCAGCAGCAGCAATATTGTTAATAAAATTTAAAATATTACCATTTCTTCCAGCAAAGGGATTAGTATGCCAATAATCAGAAGGAAACAGAATATATGTGAAAATTTATATAGAGAAAACTAGCATTTATTAAGGGTTTATGAATACCAGATTGCCTACTATGCTTTAACAATATCTGACTGAGCCTCTGTGTTTTTTCCCACACGTCACTTGGACAGATTCTGGAAATTTATTTATCATTATTTAAAAAATCATTTATTAGTTTTAGCATGACAAATATCACTCTGACAACAATATTTATTTTTAAGTTGAGCTATATGTTACTTTTAAAGTAATGGATTGCTTAAAAATATCTATATTTGAGACAGTTATGTGTATGTATGTATATTTATCAGTCTTTTTGTTTAATGATAATGCATAACATGAGCTTTAATTATGATGAGAAAAGTAGAAATAAATCTATTTTTGAAGTTTTAGGCGTGGAGGCTGTATTATACTGTCTGGTGGACTGTTGATACGCAGCTTGCTGGTTGACACAAAGACAGTTACGGATCTTTTGGAGCAGAAGTTTCTTCAAATGAACTCACTGAGCTAAATTTTCAGCTGTTGGGTGTTAGTCTGTATCATACAGAATACAGGGAATCAGTGAAAGATTGACAGCTGTAAGGATTATTTAGGAGTCAGAATTCTGAACACATAAAATAGGTACTAAATGAAAATTTGAGACATAGCAGGGTGTTAACTAATAGGGTGAAGACAAAATAAAATAAAAATCCAAAACCTGGACAGCCAGATAAAGAAAGTTCAGTTAGTTAAGAAATACAATGTAAGATTTGCTCTTTGAGGAAATGGGCAACTGCATCTGGATCTGAAGTACAGACTAGTGACTGAAAAGCACTCAAGTGAAACAACCAGAGTTTGAATTCAGTTTCCTGGGTAACCTAATTAATTACAAGTCATGTCTCAAGGGGTTCTTGTGAGAATTAAAGAAAGTAACATGTACAAATTTTTTGGCATATTAATTATTTAAAATTATTAACTATTGTTATTCTAAATGTTGTCATTGTTATTATTATTAGCTACTTCATCTGTTTTCAATAAGGCATCTCTTAGTGAAGTGTGTATAAAAGAAAGATATGACTTTCCATTATAACCCTCAATTAATTAATTTATGATGATATTTCTACCTATTTATTTTCATATACACAGTATTTCTCATGGGAAAATGGAAACAGAAGTGGACTAGAAAACTGAACAAAAGCTTTTCAAATAAACAAGATAGTGAATTGCTTTTCAAAAATCTCAGCTAGATTCTTCCTGTCAGTAACACTTAAACCACAATTTTTAATTGAATGATGACATATGGCTGATGGTAGCTCAATGACAAAAACTTTGAAATATATACCCTCTTAAGACAGTTTTTTTCCTAACAACCTCATTTATTATAATTTATCTAAAAGAAAAAGAAAGAAAGTGAAGTCGCTCAGTCGTGTCCAACTCTTTGCAACCCAGTGGACTGTAGCCTCCCGAGCTCCTCCAGCCATGGGATTCTCCAGGCAAGAATACTGGAGTGAATTGCCATTTCCTTCTCCAGGGGATCCTCCTGACCCAGGGATCAAACCCGGGTCTCCTGCATTGCAGGCAGACACTTTACCCTCTGAGCCACCAGGGTCTAAAACCTCTGCAAAGTGAATTACTAAGTTTTCTATAAAGAATATTTTGTCACACTATAGTCTGAAATACTTTTTTTTTTTTAATTTATCCATTATATCATTTTTGGCTGTGCTGGGTCTTCATTGCTGCCCATCTAGTTGGCAGCAAGTAGAGGCACCCTCTAGTTGTGGTGCATGGGCTTCCCATTAGCAGTGATTTCTCTTGTTGCAGAGGACAGGCTCTAGGTGTGCAGGTTCAGTAATAGGTATGGTGCATGGCTTAGTTGCCCTGGAGCATGTGGAATCTTCCCAGATCAAGGACTGAACCTATGTCTCCTGCATTGGCAGCAGATTCTTGACCACTGGACCTCCAAGGAACCAGGGAATCCCATAGTCTGAAATATTCTGCAGTTTGGCCAAGTCATACCTTCTCCTTTATGGCACAGTATGTTTTTGCCCATTGTCTTTTAGTCACCAATGTTAGAGTGACCTACCAACCTTTATAGTTTTCCTGGACCTGGGGTTTTCAGTGCTAAAACTATCAAAGCTATAGGTAAACTGGGATATCTGGTCACCCTAATTCACTTAAATTGGAAATTTACCATTCATAGCCCTGGTTCTGGATGACCTGTCTGAAGTCATTCCACAAATTATAAATTGTTGTTCAGTTGCTAAGTCATGTCTGACTCTTTGTAGCCCCATGGAATGTAGCACCCCAGGCTTCTCTGTCCTTCACTATCTCCCAGAGTTTGCTCAAATTCATGTCTGTTTAGTCAGTGATGCCATCCAATCAACTCATCCTCTATCACCCCCTTCTCCTCCTGTCTTCAATCTTTCCCAGAAAATTATACATGATCATACTTAACTTTCTATTCCTGATCAGTGACTCCTTCCCCAATTTACATATTTTTCCACATGGTTTATAGTTGATGTTGATTTCCTTTTCTAAACCACCATCTTGATAGCCCACCTTACTCTTTGCCAGGGAGACATCACTGACTCAGGGAAACATCATTTCTTGATCAAAGTGAGTATGAGGCCCTTCATCTGGGAACCACTATAGTAAATATTAATCCTACCTTGAGTGAGAACAGAGTCACTTCAGTCTGTTTCCATTCAACTATCTGTGCATCAGCTCCCGCTTCCACGAATAAAAGCATTCAACCAAGGCCTGAAATTTGGTCCTACTCCATATTTCCAACCACTTCCACCACCTCAGCAGCACTTAGGTTTGCTTGACAATTCCATGACTGTTTTCACCTGGGTCTCATTTCCTCACCACTTTGTTTGTAGTGAGTTTTAAAGTACTTAAGCAAAGTTACACTTGTTCTTTCCATTCCAGTACAGCCCACAAAAGAATGGTTCTCTGGACTCTCCTGAGTCCAGGGAGTCTTCATGTCAGCACCTGTTTGGGGACTCTGACAATGCATCCATTTTCCTTTAAATAGCTCTAATTGCTGTTGCTGATGCTTTTAAATGCCACATGATTTGTTGGCTAAAATGTTTCTTCTTCTTAGCAAAACACCCATTGCGACAAAATCTTTCATTGTAGGTTATTATACACATTTCAGCACTAAACTAAATTTCAACATAAAAATGACACCTTTTCAGAATATTTCTGAATTTGAAAAGCTATTTTTAATAGCAAAGTCAATGTATAAATCAGGCTATAATAAGAATTGTAAACACAATTCAATATCAACGTTTATGGAATATTATGTGGCAGACAGTTTTACATATATACACACATAAATGTGTATATATATATATAAATATAAATAAATACATGCATTATCTCTTGCAGATTTTAGTATCATCTTACAAAAAAAGTACTAGCAATATCTCCATTTTCTAGCTGAGGTAAATAAAACATGAAGATTGAGATGTAAGAATATAGAGTTTGACTTCTTAGAATAAGATTTCTCTTTTCTTCCCTTTCAGAAATTACTTTAGTCAAAATCTCTACCAGGTTTCTTTAATCAAAGTCTATATTTGTGTAAATTTTACAGAAGGCAGAGAAATACAATATTAAAAATATTTAACAGCAAATACTTTACAGTGAACTGATAATAAATTCTGTTTTTTTCACTAACCAGCTCTGAAACACTGAAGAAATTATTTAACATTTGAAGGGATCAAAGTGGCCTCATCGATAAAATACAGCTGATTTGAGGAATTTATGTGAGGATTAAGTAAGTAATTACATTTATATGTATATTTTATAAACACATATGTATAAATATTTATATATTGTGTGTATCTCAATACTATTCTAAACTTCAGTCTAGCTTGTAAGAACTAGAAGGATTTTAATAATAAGCTAAATACTTTTAAGCCAATTGATTGCCTAAATTGTTTTGAATTATAAGAAAATTTTAATGGTATTACTCTAAAGGAAGACTCAGACTAGTAGACTAAATTATTTTAAATTATAGAAAACATTTATTGAAGATCTCATTTTAATTTTTAATTTGAGATTTTTATTAACTCTATTATGTGAAAGAAACAGTATGAGACATGATAATATATAAATGATTCAGAAATAGTCTCTAAAATTCTATAAACTTATATAGTAGAACATTTCCTATGGTTTTATTTTTATCAGATACAGACTTAAAATTACTACATAAGAAGCACAGAAATTAAGTATTTTTTCACAGATTCACACAATGATTAAAAGGTAAAAAGCTGACTTCATATTCAGGCAATTCAATTCCAGAGTCCACTGCTTTCCAGCCCATGTGCAAGTAGCTCATGGTCTAATTTTGATTTGTATGTGATAAACATAACATTTTATTATGTCCATTTTTAAATTGAGAGTATTGAATCTCAATGATATTGACTCCCCCAAGGTCATGGGATTTCTCCTCTTTTTTCTTACTTGAACAAATAAATGATAGCCTAAAATAAAAGGACTTTTTTTGTTAAAGAAATTCAGGAACCACTTTTGAGTCTTAATTAGCTGGCTCTGATTTAATCCTGTAAGGGTGGCTCAGTGTGGTAGATCTAAAGGGTATCCCTATAATTCTGGAGGATGAGTCAAGAGCTGGACTGGGAACATGTTTTGAATCTTGACCTTGATATTTGCTGGCAAACTGGAAGAGGTTAGTTTCCTTTGAATTAAATGTTTAGTACTCTACCAATCCAAATAGAAGCTTATCCTTGGGAAACACCAAAATATAACATTAAACTGACTTCATATCTCTACCCATATGGGCTTCCCTATTGGTAAAGAACCCGCCTGCCAATGCAGGAGAGAAAAGAGACCCAGGTTCAATCCCCAGGTTGGGAAGGTCCCTTGGAGAAGGAAATGGTAACCCACTCCAGGATTCTGGCCTGGAGAATCCCAGGACAGAAGAGCCTGATGAGCTATAGTCCATGGGACTGTAAAAGAGTCAGTCACGACTGAGGAACTAAACAACAAACAACAACATTTATTTTATAATTTCTCTGATAGTCTCTTATAAAACAACTGATAATCAAGCTTTAACCATGAGGCTAGAGAGCATCATCTATGTTATCAAAGAACTTATTGGAACTTCAAAAAGTAAAAATAGCTAATATTATTATAAAACTTAAAAATTCTAACTTCGTTTCTTCTTTGTGTATTTCTCTTATTCTAAAAGTTAGTCATCCTTTAATATACAGAATCATTTAAGCTTGAAAGAACTAATTTAATCATGGTCTACACTCTATAGGACATGTGTAGACCCACCCTTAATCCTGAAATCCAAATGTTAATGTGACTTCAATCACAGGCATGTGAAGAAACTTGTCATGTTGCAAATTGGAAAAGAAGGAATAATATTTATGACTAGGTATGTAAAGAAGCCGCTTTCCAAACAACGCTCTTTAGTCTTGAAAAATTAAATCTCAAAATGCTTCATTTATAAAATAATTTTTTCAATGTGCTGTATTTTTCTATTAATAATAATGAGAAAGAAAAAAGATTATTTAGAGTATAATTTCAATATTAAAAGACTGAGACAGAGAAGACTTTTATTTATTTAAGTAGGTTGATATGAACTCATTTAGTTATACTGCAAAGAAGAAAGTTATTTTAGCAAAGGTCATTGTAAAGTTTAAAATCCTTGAAAAGAAAAAAAAAATGTATTGGAATTTATTAAACTATTGAGAATGTTATTTATATTCTGACCTAAAGCCAACCAAAAAGATGTGGTTGTGGTAATACAAAAGTATGTTCTCAAACCAGACAGCAGTCTAGGGAATGACAATATTTGCTTGGCTAAGAGACCTAACTTAAGAGAAATTAAGTTGGTGCTTGACAGTTATTTCTGTTAGTTAATTAACAACTCATATAACTGCCTCCAATGCAGGAAACACATATTCAGTCCTGGGTTGGGAAGATTCCTTGGATAAGAAAATGGCAATGAACTCCAGTGGCAATGCACTTCAGTATTCTTGCCTGGGAAATCCCATGGACAGAGGAGCCTGGTGGGTTACAGATCATGGGGCCACAAGAGTCAGACACAACTCGGTGACTGAAAACAAATAACATACAATAAAGAACTCTAGACTTTGCAATATGTATGCTTAGACTTGAATTCTAAACTTAAGACCCATCACAAAATTATAATAACACTATTTTGCAAAATATTTGATTTCCTTGTTTCTATCCTATTCATTTCAACCAAATTCTTCTGAAATATTCTGATGTAACAGAAAATGGTATGAGGAATATTAAATTTTTAAGATAGATGAGGAAATTTATTAAAGAACATCTACTTTGTACATCAATACACAGTGTTCAACTATTTTGTTATATTAAGAGCTGACTTTCCTATAGTGAGGAATAACTCAATTTCAACTGTTTTTTCCATTCAAGTGCTCAACTGTTCTTTTCTTGAAAAGGGATTGAAGTAACATTGTCTGCTAGTTTTTCCCCACGGTAAAGTCACAGAAAGACTGGCATTATTTGAGAGAGAATTGTATATTCATTTTCATATTCCTTTCTTGCCTTACCATTGTTCATCATTGTCTTGCCAATCACTAAAATGTCAAAAATTGCATTACTGGCAAGAGCCAGCAGGGGGCACTAACGATCATCTGGAACAGGGATCAGAAAACCAATAGGTGCAGCAGTAGGTCTTAGATCCCTCCCTAGCTATCCATTCACAGCCTATGTGCTTGGTAATTATAAACAAGCATTACAGTTCTTAGGAAAAAGAAGAATCCAAAAAAAAAAGTTCCCTAAATGTCAAGCTTCCTAAACTAAGGTGGGAGACACAACTATGTCTAGGAGCATATAAAAATGGTATAAAAAGAAGACTACAAACAGGAACTCTGTAACAGATGAAGATACGAAGGGACTATGCAGTAGTAAAAATATTCATTATACCATGTCTTACAAGCTTTTTTACAATCAATATATAGAGTTGTTCAATTTGCTTTTTTATAACCAGTTTATAAAGAATTGTTTTTTCTTAAGTCAGATGTTATTAAGAAATAATTTGCATAACTTAAAATGCATGATATTTAGAGGTACAAATAAATAAGCTTTGAAAAATGTATTCAGTTAGGAAGACTTCCCTGGTGGCTCAGATGGTAAAGAATCTGCCTGCAATGCGGGAGACCCAGGTTCCATCCCTGGGTAAGGAATATCCCCTAGAGAAGGGAATGGCAATCTATTCCGGTGTTGTTGCCTGAAGAATCCCATGGACAGAGGAGCCTGGTGGCCTACAGTCCATGGAGTTGCAAAGAGTTGGACATGACTGAGTGACTCACACACACACACACACACACACACACACAGGAACCTATAACACAATCAAGATAAAAACAGTTTCACCAATTTAAAGATTCTTCCTGCTATTTATCCTGAATACCTTTTCCCTACTCTTAACCCTTGTCAACCACAGGTCTGGTTTCTGTTCCTTTAGTTTTATCTGTTCCAGGACCTTATATAAATGAAAGTATAAGCAGTATGTACTTTTTCTGTGGCTTCAATCACATAACATAGTGCTATTGATATTAATTTATAGTATGGCATGAATCAATACTTTAGTTGCTAAATAGTATTCCATTGTTTTGCTGGGAAAAGATTGAAGGCAAAAGGAGAAGGGTGCAGCAGAGGATGAGATGGTTAGATAGCATCACCAGCTCAATAAACATGAATTTGAGCAAACTCTGGAAGACAGTGGAGGACAGAGGAGCCTGGCGTTTTGTAGTCCATGGGGTCATAAAGAGTCAGACACAACTTAGCGACTGAACACAACACATTCTGCTGTATACATATTCCAGTTTATCTGTTCACTGCTTGACAGACATCTGAGTTGTTCCCAGTTTTGAGTTATTAAAAACAAAACTTGTATAAATATTCATGAACAGGTATTGATGTAGATACATTTTCATTTCAATAGATTAAATACCTGGAGTAAGAGAGTTAGATGAATGTGCAAGGGTTAAAGTGAACTTTTAACTGCAAAATTGTTTTGCAAAGAAGCTCTACCACTTTGATGTTCCAACCAGTTCCAGTTGCATGTTTACTTGGCTGTTGTTTAATTTAAGCCATTCTATTAGGTCATGATAGTATCCCATTCTGGTTTTGATGTTTGATATTAAGATATTTATTTTTGATATTATATATATTGATTTATGTTTGATATTAAGATATTTGATATCTTAATAGCAATACTAAATATTTTTTATTTATTTAATATGATCCATTGGATCATATAAAAAGCAAGAAAATTCCAGAAAAAAACATCTACTTCTGCTATATTGATTACACCAAAGTCTTTGACTGTGTAGATCACAACAAACTGCGGACAATTCTTCAAGAGGTGGGAATACCTTACCTGCTTTCTAAGAAATCTGTATTCAGGTCAAGAAGCAACAGTTAGAACTCGACATGGAACAACAGACTGGTTCCAAATAGGAAAAGGAGTATGTCAAAACTGTATATTGTCATCCTGAGTATATCATGAG
Source organism: Bos indicus x Bos taurus (assembly GCF_003369695.1). Lineage (NCBI taxonomy): Eukaryota > Metazoa > Chordata > Mammalia > Artiodactyla > Bovidae > Bos > Bos indicus x Bos taurus. The sequence goes on along the minus strand of NC_040078.1, from coordinate 40,797,368 downwards.
AAATGCTGGGCTGGATGAATCACAAGCTAGAATCAAGATTGCTGGAAGAAATATCAATTAACTCAGATATGACACCACTTTTTTGGAAGAAAGTGAAGAACTAAAGAACTTCTTGATGAAAGTGAAAGAGGAGAGTTAAAAAGCTGGTTTAAAACTCAACATTCAAAAAACTAAGATCATGGCATCCAGTTCCTCACTTCATGGCAAATAGATGGGGAAACAATGGAAACAGTGAGATATGTTATTTTGGTGGGCTCCAAAATCACTGCAGATGGTGACTGCAGCCATGAAATTAAAAGAAGCTTACTCCTTGAAGGATAGTTATGACTAACCTAGAAAGCATATTAAAAAGCAGAGACATTACTTTGCCAACAAAGGTCTGTCTAGTCAAGGCTAGGTTTTTCCAGTAGTCATGTATAGGTGTGAGAGTTGGACTATAAAGAAAGCTTATTGCCAAAGAATTGTAGCTTTTGAACTGTGGTGTTAGAGAAGACTCTTGAGAGTCCCTTGGACTGCAAGGTGATTAAACCAGTAAATCATAAAGGAAATCAGTCCTGAATATTCGTTGGAAGGACTGATGTTGAAGCTGAAACTCCAGTACTTTGGCCACCTGATAAGAAGGGCTGACTCATTAGAAAAGACCTTGATGCTGGGAAAGGTTGAAGGCAGGAGGAGAAGGGGACGACAGAGGATGAGATAGTTGGATGGCGTCACCTTCGTGATGAACATGAGTTTGAGCACGCTCTGGGAGTTGGTGATGGAAAGGGAAGGCTGGAGAGCTACAGTCCATGGGGTCACAAAGAGTCGAGCACAACTGAGAAACTGAACTGACTGAACTGAAATATTTTTAATGTGTATATTTATTTGCCTTTGTATTTGTTGTTGAATGAGGAGTGAAATATTTTTCCACTTTATTATTGGCTTCTTTTTCTTTTTATTATTGAGTTTCAAGATTCTTTATATAAGCTGGCTGGAAGAACTTTATTACATATATGTTTTGCAAATATTTGAGATAATAATATCAATTTCAGTTTAAGTCTATGAATATAGTGAATTACATTAACTGGCTTTTGAACACTGAACCAACTTTAAATTCCTCAGATACAGTTCACATAGTTATTAAGTACTGTCCTTTTTATATATGTCTGTAATTAACTTGCTGTGTGGGTGTTAGTCACTCAGTCGTGTCTGTCTCTTTGCTACCCCTTCTCCAGGGGATCTTTCTGACCCAGGGCTTGAACGCGGGTCTCCTGCATTGCACGCAGATTCTTTACCATCTGAGTCACCAGGAAAGCCCAATACTTTGTTAAAGAGTTTTGGCCTGTATTAATGAGGGCTATTGGTCTTCAGATTTCCATTACTTTTTTGAGGTATAGAAGTGGTATTTTTACCATTAAAAAATTGGAGTATAATTAATTTAAAATGTGTTAGTTTGGGGTGTACAGCAGTGTAATTCAGTTAGTTATTTTTCAAGTTATTTTCTATTGTAGATTATTCAAGATACTAAATGTAGTTCCCAGTGCTATATAGTAGATCCTTGTTATTTATCTTTTTCATATATAGTACTGTGTATATGTTAATCTCAAACTCCTAATTTATCTCTCCCCTACTACCCTCTATTATCCCGTATGGTAAGCATAAATTTGTTTTCTGTCTGTGAGTGTATTTCTGTTTTGTAAATAAGTTCATTTGTATCATTTTTTAGATTCTGCATGTAAGTGATATCATGCTATTTGTTTTTCTCTGACTTACTTATTATGATAACTTCTAGGTTCATCCATGTTGCTGCAAATGGCATTATTTCATTTTTTCTTATGACTGAGTAGTAAGATTAAGTGTGCATGGTCAGTCATATCTGACTCTTTGCAACCCCATGGAGACACACACACACACACACACACACACACACACACACACACACACATATATATATATATATATATATATATATATATATATATATATATATGTTGTGCTTAGTCATTCAGTCATGTTTGACTCTTTGTGACTCCGTGGACTGTAACCCACCAGGCTGCTCTGTCCATGGGATTCTCCAGGCAAGAATACTGGAGTGGGTTACCATACCCTTCTCCAGGGGATCTTCCTAACCCAGGTCCCCTGCACTGCAGGCAGATTCTTTACCATTTGTGTCACCAGCGAAGCCTAAGAATACTGGACTGGATAGTGTATCCCTTCTCCAGGGAATCTTCCTGACCCAGGAATCAAACTAAGGTCTCCTGCATTGCAGGCAGATTCTTTACCAGCTGAGTTACCAGGTATAGTTCTTTATCACTTCATCTGTCAACAGACATTTAAGATGTTTTCCACATCTTGGCTACTGTAAATAGTGCTTCTGTGAACATGGGGGTGCATGTATCTTTGCAAATTAGTCCATATATATGCCCAAGAATTGTAAGATCATATGATAGCTCTATTTTCACTTTTTTAAGGAACCTCCATGCTTCATTGACACCACCAGTTTACATTCCTACAAACAATGTGAAGAGTTCATATTTGTTTTAATATTAAGATTTTAATATTAAAGTACTGCTGGCCTCATAAGCAATAGATGGGAAGTGTTTCCTCCTATGTTATTTATTTGTTTGCTTTTGCTACAGTTTACTTCTTGTAACTCTTTTCTATAGATTGGGAAATACTGAGCTGCATACCCAATAAATTCACTAAGTGTTTTTATCTGTCTTATCTATGAAAAACTGTCAAGTTGAAGAATTTTCCAGCTTCCAGTGAGCCCATTCTTCTCTAAGTTGATTGTTAGTCTTCTATCTTATACTGCCTCCATAAAGTGCTCTATGACCAACTGCACTTTTTTTGGCCAACATCTATCAAAAATATTGGTTCTAATTTTTGATATCTATTTCCAAGATGTGTCTTGATAATCATTAAGTTGAATGAGTTTATTAGATATTTGCAAATATCACTTGGTATTTTTGTATGACTTTTTTGCATCCTTCAGATTATTAACAATATTGACAAATACTATACCTATTACAAAAATTTGTTTCAAAGACTTTCTCTTATTAAGTCGAATGTTTTGCCAGTTTGACTTAGAATTGCCCTGATATCTTAGACTAGCCAAACTTGATTCATTGCAACTAGATTCAAGGACTGTCAACTGTATAGTGAAAAGCTCCTCCCACATTTTAATTCCCTAAGCACTGATGTGTTTGGTATAAACTTTTTCAAATATTTGTCAGGCGATTTTTATTCTAAGTTACCTACCATCTTAATGTATTAAAAAAATTATGCTAAGAAAATAGGATTTCCACAGAAGAGAGCTAAAAGAAAACAAAATACAGAAAACATTTTAAGATATGTTGCTGCTGCTGAGTCACTTCAGTCGTCTCTAACTCTGTGCGACGCCATAGACGGCAGCTCACCAGGCTTCCTCGTCCCTGGGATTCTCCAGGCAAGAACACTGGCGTCTGCTGCTGCTGCTAAATCACTTCAGTCGTGTCCGACTCTGTGCGACCCCATAGACGGCAGCCCACCAAGCTCCCCCATCCCTGGGACTCTCCAGGCAAGAATACTAGGTGGGTTGCCATTTCCTTCTCCAATGCATGAAAGTGAAAAGTGAAAGTGAAGTCGCTCAGTTGTGTCCGACTCTTAGCGACCTCACGGACTGCAGCCTACCAGGCTCCTCCGCCATGAGATTTTTCCAGGCAAGAGTACTGGAGTGTGGTACCATTGCCTTCTCCAAAGATATGTTGACAGTGACATAAATCTTCACTTTTAGCAAGTGGAAATCTAGTTCTACTCTCAAGTTAACATTTTAAGCCAATAACAATGATTAATGACATTTAAGAGAGTAACTAAGCATATATCATTATGACTGAAAGCAAGAATAAACTTGACAAAGTAGAAAACCTATTACTGCATATTTAATAATTCAGATATTTATTTCCATACACTTCACCTCTTTCCATTATTCTGATACCCCAAAGAATTGTGTATCATGCCTCATATTTCATCAGAATAGCAGGCATGCTTAGCAAAATCTTGGAGAAATAGCAAAGCTCATTCTTATTCAACAAAGAAAATTTACTTTAGACTTGTTTACTTGAGATTTATTGTTCATAAGTCAACTATACTTATAGTATGGAAAAGCTGTTCATTAAAACTGACAAATTAGCAGCATGTGTTTCTCATAATCATAATGTACCTAAAAGTAATAGTCATCTTCCTATATTCTATCATGTGGCCAAGATGCATTTAAATCTTGGTACTCACAAATCTTCATAAGCAGCCTAGTATACTTATAAAATAAATTATTTTAAGTCATGAACAATAATATGCATTTATATGTATTTACTAGCAGACTGAGCCAAATCTACAAACGAATAAAACACATATTTACCTTTGTAGATCATGATATAATGCAATGTTTGAAATGAAAACTTCACTAGAATTGCAGAGTCTCTATTTGCATTAATTTTATAAATGATAGACACAGTTCTCCATTTGACAGGTCTAAAACTATCATCCAGCAGAATAAATGAGCTTTACTCCCCATTAATATTACATGGTTTGAGAAGGCATTCCTCTCTATGAATATTTAAAGACTACAGCACATATTTTAACAATATAACATACTCAATACATTATATTTCTTGAAACAAGTATATTCATTTTCCATACAATGTATAAAATATATAGATCATTGTATTACATAGATTTTACAGAGCTCACCACTGAAATTTGTTCATCTACAATAATATCAATAGTGAAAAGGGACACAGGGCAAATTTGATTCTTGGTTTCTAAACTCCAAGTCTAACATTTCCACCTTTGTAGCTCGATGTTGAGAGGAAAATGGGGGCTTCCCTTGTGGCTCAGATGGTAAAGTGTCTGTCTGCAATGCAGGAGACCCGGGTTCAATCCCTGGGTTGGGAAGGTCCGCTGGAGAAGGAAATGGCAGCCCACTCCAGTATTCTTGCCTGGAAAATCCCATGGACGGCGGAGCCTGGTAGGCTACCGTCCGTGGTGTCGCAAAGAGTCGGACACAACTGAGCGACTTCACTTTCACTTTGAGAGGAAAATACAAGGCATGAAATCATTTACAGGAAGCATTTGCCCAAACAGAAACAGAGTATAAAGTTGCAGTATAAACCCACTTTAAGAACTCTTGTTTGTATCAATGTAGCCAAATAAGTTACTTAAGAGTTAACTGTGGTAGAAATAAAATTTAGATACATTTAAATTCTTCCTCTTAAATGACTTATATCCACAAAATACTCCTAACATATCTCTAAAGCTCTTCAGCAAATGGTTAAAAAAAATTCAAAATTATATGACAATTAAAAAAATCACACCTCAAGCAAAGGATTCTAGTAGGTCATTTACTCTATGAGTTCATTTCAAATAATAGACTTTAAATTCTGGGTGAAAATGTCTGTGTCGTGTGTGTTAGTTGCTTAGTCGTGTCCAACTCTTTGCAACTCCAAGGACTATAACCCACCAGGCTCCTCTGTCCATGGAATTCTCCAGGCAAGAATACTGGAGTGGTTGCCATTTTCTGCTTCAGGGATCTTCCTTATCCAGGGAGCGAACCCAGCTCTCCTGTACTATAGGCAGATTCTTTATTGCCTGAGCCACCAGGGAAGCCCTTGGTGAAATATATATTTGGTGAAAATGTATTTGGGTCATATAAGTTTTTTCCAAGTATTATGTAGGACAGATAAAAAAATTCTTCCCAAGCTTCAGGAAGGCTTGTTTTAAAAATAATGCATTCTCTCTGAATTCTGAATTGAATTCAGAGATGAAACTATGGAGATGTAAATATATAAACCTATGGGATTATGTATTACTGTGAAATTATATAATGAATGGCCTGGCATGGACTGAAGTATACCGGATCAAGTTTTCTGTTTGTGCAGCAACGTAGATTCTGTGATGGCATTATCCTCTTTTCTTTACCCTCTGCCACTGTGTCATATGTTCCCTTCTCTGCCTTTACCACAGTATTGCAGGTCTCCTCCCTAAAGGCCATATCACTCTCAATAATTTGTATCTTGGCATCTTTATCCAGTCACATATTTTTACTTACTATTTACATATTGGTTATTCCAAAACTATGTGAGGTTTCAGCCCTGGCTTTTCCCCCTCTATCTGAAAGCTTGCCTAGGAAGTCTTGTTTAAGTCAAAAATCATAAAGCAAAGAAGTAATTATGCCAGGACATATCATGTTAAAGGATGCACAAAATAAATAGAAATAAAGCCCAGATGGTCAGAGAAACTGTTCAAAACTATGGTGGCTTGATGCACTACTTACAACCCCTTACTTCAAAATCAAATGCTGGATTCTCTTTTTAGTTTTGCCTTTTTTCATAAAAGAAAAATGCTCTTTAGATTTATTATGGTTAGTGATAACAGGAACTAATGTAGATATTTCATAAAAGTGAAATGAATCAAAGATAACTTTTAAAAGTAAAGGGTACATATACCCTGTCCTAGAAGGCATTTCTAAACTTCAGACTCACAGTGTCTCTGAAACACGTTTAGCCTGTGTTCGTTACTCAATCATGTCTGACTCTTTGCAACCCCATGAACTGTAGTAGCCCACCAGGATTCTCTGTCCGTGGGATTCTCCAGACAAGAGTACTGGAGTGCTTAGTCATTTCTTTCTCCAGGGGATCTTCCTGACCCAGGGATCAAACCTGGGTCTCCTACATTGCAGGCAGATTTTTTACCAACTGAGTCACTAAGGAACCCCTATTTACCCTGATGCCTTGGAAATATGACTTTGTGTCTGAAATTATTTTATTCCCTTTCTATCCAAACTTGCTCTTCCTTTTGTCTTCCAAGCCTACAATCTGGCTTCCAAATCAATACTCCCTTAAAACTTCACAAGAAACACATGCTCTGCTAATTTTACTACCCTAATACTTCAAATCAATTTTACTTTTCTCTAACTTATTTTCCAAATTTCAGGTATTTCTCTGGTTTTTGATCATTCACTCACATTTTTAACCTGCTGTGTAAATTTTAATTGGTTTTGAAAATTTTGGATCAATGAAGGCAAGAAGGGATGATATTCTCTTCTGAAAGGTTTAATTTTAATACTATTACTCAAATGGGATGCTGGTGGATCACTTTTACCCAACGAGGCTTGGTTTTAAGCTATACTAAGACTGGTCCATTTCAAAGAACCATTACATAGTTCTTTTTCTGAAGGTCAACTCACCACTCTTTAGGTGAGTGCATAGCCATTATGTGATTTTAACTTTAAGCGCCTTTAATTTACTAAAGTTCATCAAACTTGGCTGGGTCTGAACTCTGACCCCTGTCTCCCCAATCCAATATGGTTCTGAAAATGGATACTCAGCTCTTCTAGCCCCCAGCTCTGTGGTCTATTGGATTTATTGGAATCTTGTCCTAACACTTAAGTTAGGAGCCAACAAATAACATGAAAGGCAATTGGACACACATGTTTAGGCCCAATTTCTCTGCAATTTCCTCCCCTCTGGAGTAAATGAACGCACTCACTCTCAAGAGAAAAGGTGATGTAACAGAGACCAGCTCCTCCCCCATTCCCTTCAAACTTACCTATTGAATATATTATCTAACCTATCCTAAAGTAGAGAGAGTTAAAGGGAAGAGAAAGAGCAGTCATGTTATATTAATTGAGTTCTTTCCATAAGGAAGGGAGAACAGTAGGTGAAAAGAAGTGTTTTCAGCAGAGCTAATAGTAATGACACAGGGTAAAACATAATAATGACACAGGTAAGTAATGACACACTTTGGAATGCTTGACTTCTGCTTAGAGTAGAGAAACCAATCACTTAGAATATTCCATGGATGGTTGGGAGGCCAAATTCTGCCCTTTGCTTTATGTACAACTTGTATGAGTCAAGCTAAAATTATATGGGTTTGGGCTAGTTTAGCACTTTGAAAAATATTTGAACCAATCATGAATTACTTAGGTGTTTTTCATTTCATATGGCCAGAACAGTGATTGAGATATGTTATGTTATAAACTGCCTTCATTTTGGGCTCTTGTTCTTTGTGTTCAAATTTAATTTACAAACCTTTTTAAGTATGGAATGGCTTAAATAGAGTGTTGGGTGCACCAAAGAATTGACTTCTGAGACCAAAAATATTCTAGGCTATTTAGATAGACTACAACATGAAACTTGCAAAGTCAGTTCCCAGTCTATAGGCACTTGCTGGTCTGTGGTATGATATGGCGAAGAGAAACATCTTGATTTTTGCTTTGGGCCTCATTTTATAAAGTAATGTGTACCTTTCCAATTGTTTTGCATATGTTAAGATTAATTTGCATTCACTGAACATATGCCAAATCATGCTATTCCAGTGACTAACAGTGCTTGGCACAGTCAGTGTACAGATATTTGTATGAGTGAGTGAGGGATGTGTAGAGGCTCATTAAATGGCTCAAGGAAACCACCTGGTATAGGATTACATACATTACCACAAACAAACTAATGAGTTGATGCTCACCTAATCTATTTTTACTTCACACTAAAGTTGTGCTTGATAAAGACATTAATGCTCAACTTTTAAAATGTTAACAGAGTGCTAAGCATGCAGTAGGTGCTCAGAAAAGTTGAAAGGACAGGTTTGCAATCCTAGACTTAAATCAATCTAATGACTCTTAAATTTTCAGTTACAGCATCAGTTCAGTTCAGTTTAGTCGCTCAGTCGTATCTGACTCTTTGCGACCCTCTGGGCTGCAGCACGCCAGGCCTCCCTGTCCATCACCAACTCCCAGAGTTTACTCAAACTCATATCCATTGAGTCAGTGATGCCATCCAACCATCTCATCCTCTGTCATCCCCTTCTCCTCCCTGAAAAACCCAAATACACATTAAATCTTGTCTTATTGAAAGTATGACATCTAAAATATTTGTAGAAAAGTTTTTTGTCACAACTGATTTGAAAGTTTGTATTTTTTTTTTTTTTTTGCCTCTGACTTTGATATTGGCTTGTAATTTCTCTCTCTTCATCATATACAATATTGGTGGAACATGAAAATTTACCCAAATTATAAGAATTTCTCAATGATTTGTTGTCCAAAGCCTTTACATGAACTGTTGGGTTGAATTTGGCTGGTTGGAGAAGGCAATGGCACCCCACTCCAGTACTCTTGCCCGGAAAATCCATGGACGGAGGAGCCTGGTAGGCTGCAGTCCATGGGGTCACTAAGAGTCGGACACGACGGAGCGACTTCACTTTCACTTTTCATTTTCATGCATTGGAGAAGGAAATGGCAACCCACTCCAGTATTCTTGCCTGGAGAATCCCAGGGACAGAGGAGCCTAATGGGCTGCCATCTATGGGGTCGCACAGAGTCAGACACGACTGAAGCGACTTAGCAGCAGCAGCAGCAGCAGCAGTTGCTATACCTTAAGAAATCAAAGGACTTTTCATAAGTGTCTTCCAAAGGCAAATGCTAGCATCCTATTCAAATGCATGTGCACCTTGTCACTGAGCAAAATAAACTGCAAGTGGTTGCTGTATTTTATATAATAATTTTGGCAAAAACCAATTTTTGGATGCTAGCATTTAACATGGTTAATTCTTACTAATTTGTTGGGATTATTTATTGTTAATAATGCAAGCAGATAAGTTTTAATTATCTTTAAGTAACATTTTATTATTAATGATTTGAAATTGATGATAAGCAAACCAATTTGAAATAAAATATGAACATGTGTCATTGTATTATAACACTATACACTGCCTTCACAGTTAAATTAATTAAAAAAAGTATAGCATGTATTACATATGTTTATAGTACATGTAGAAAATAAAAATATGGCCAAAAAAATAAAAAGGCACTTTTTATCTCTTATTTTCCCAAAGTTCTTAGCACTTTTGTTACAGTTCTTTGTTCTTTCTTGAAAAGGTAGGAGTAGATGGAATTAAGCCTACCAGTGGAAGAGCAATCTTTAGGAGACCTTAATGAGAAATTTTCTGTTTTAGTCCGTTTGGGCTGCTATAACAAAACAACAAACTAGGCAGCTAATCAAAAACAAATTTATGTCTCATGGTTCTGAAGGCTAGAAATCCAAGATCTGAGAGCAAACAGGATGTGTCTTCTGGGTCACAGAGTTCTCCTCGTATCATCACGTGGTGAAGGGGCTAGAACTTTCTTTGGAGCTTCTTTTATGAAACACTAATTCTATTCATGATGGTTCCATCTTCATGATTTAAACACTGCCCTAAGGCCTCATCTACTAACATTACCACATTTTAGGGTTAACAATTCAAGATATGAATTTTTGGGGTGCACAAACATTACACTACTTCACTGATAACAGGTAAAATTGTCATTATTTAGATACTCAGTCATTTTTCCAATAGTCATGTATGGATGTAAGAGTTGGACTGTAAAGAAGGCTGAGTGCCGAAGAATTGATGCTTTTGAACTGTGGTGTTGGAGAAGACTCTTGAGAGTCCCTTGGACATCAAGGAAATCAAACCAGTCAACCCCAAAGGAAAGCAGTCCTGAATATTCATTGGAAGGACTGGTGCTGAAACTCCAATGCTTTGGCCACCTGATGCAAAGAACTGACTCTTTGGAAAAGACCCTGATGCTGGGAAAAGTTTAAGGCAGGAGGAGAAGGGGACAACAGAGGATGAGATGGTTGGATGGCATCATCACCTCGATGAATGTGAGTCTGAGCAAGCTCCAGGAGTTGGTGATGGACAGGGGAGCCTGGCATGCTGCAATACATAGGGTTACAAAGAGTCAGACATGACTGAGCAACTGAACTGAACTGAGCCACTCAGTTGTGTCCAACTCTTTTGCAACCCCCTGGACTGTAGCCCTCCAGGCTCCTCTGTCCTTGAAATTTCCCAGGTAAAAATACTGGAATGGGGTGCCATTTCCTTCTCCAGGAGATCTTCCCGACCCAAGGACCAAACCCATATCTCCTGCAAGCAGATTCTTTATTACTGAACCACCAGGAAAGCCCTCACAGGTAAAATGAATGGCTGCTAATGCATGCATTGTATGGACTTAGTAGTGGGAAAATAAATCACAGAGTGGCATCCTTCCTGATTGCTTTGGCAAAAGTGAAGTGACTTGTCCCCATTAGTAGATTAAATGGAGCTGTACACCCTCCCTCTAACATCAGACATGAGGACTATATTTTGCATGGTAATCAAATTACCAAATATCCCTAACCATATTTACAGTCCATATCTATAAATTCAGTGATCGTTTTAACTAATTTTCAAGAAAAGTGTGAAAGTTAGCTACTAAATTGGGATGCAATCCATAGTCAGTCAAACTTCCTGCTCCAGTTAGCAGTCATTCTTTTTTCCCTCTGCTTTCCTGCCTTCTGTTTCAACTTCTGTTCCTTCCTGCTATAGAAACTCAAAGCCTGAACATCATGCCTTTCCTTTTGGGCCTCTCTGATCTTCCTCCCTGAGGAAGGAGAACTCTGCTTAACAAACTTCACATATCACCCTAGATAAGGAAGCCGTGGGAGTCCAGTATCCTCAAGAATTTAACAATAAATGAATCTAGAGGAAAATAAAAGTAGACTCATCCATTAAGTTTTCACCTATGTTAACTGCAGTCTTCAAATATTCATCAGAGTCTGGGATTCAAGTTCTATGACTGATTGTTAGTGGGCAAATACAGAGAAATCTATCTGATGTAAGGAACTTACAATTACATACTCTTCTATTCATTGCTGCTGCTGCTGCTGCTAAGTCGCTTCAGTTGTGTCTGACTCCATGCGACCCCATAGACGGAAGCCCACCAGGCTCCCCTGTCCCTGGGATTCTCCAGGCAAGAACACTGGGGTGGGTTGCCATTTCCTTCTCCAATGCATGAAAATGAAAAGTGAAAGTGAAGTTGCTCAGTTGTGTCTGAGTCTTCGAGACCTCATGGACTGCAGCCTACCAGGCTTCTCCATCCATGGGAGTTTCCAGGCAAGAGTACTGGAAAGTACATTGCCTTTTCCGCTTCTATTCATTATCCAGCAGTAAAGAACCTGCTTGCCAAGGCAGGAGACATAAGAGATGTGGGTTTGATCCTCTGGTTGGGAAGATCCCCTGAAGGCGGGCACGGCAACCCATTCCAGTATTATTGTTTAGAGAGAACCATGGACAAAGGAGTCTGGCAAACTACAGTCCAGAAGGTCACAAAGATTTGGACACAACTGAAGCAACTTAGCATGCACACATGCATTTAATTCTCATAACAACCTATAAGAAAGATTTTATCTGTTACACAGATAATTAAGCAAAGCTGAGACGTTCAGTAACTTGTCCAAAGTTGTCTACCTATTAATCCAATCATGCTATTTTGAAATCACTTAATTGATAAATTATTAATCAGATATATATGACTAATTACACAATGTTCAGAAAAAAATTGGATTAAAACAATGCATGATATATAAGCTAATATTCTGATTATGAGTACTTCTATCCTGAGAATAAAATCATGAGGCAGGTGAATTCAGTAAAACATGGGTTTTATTGCATAACAGGCCTTCACTGGGTGCAACTTGAGATTAAAAAAAAAAAAAAAGACTTTTCTGCTTCACCAAGTATTGATGGCCACCAGGAGAGTACTTACATTTGAATTATAGCATGTCAGATTTATTCTCTAAGTTGCACAAAAACTGCACATTTTAATTACGTTTAAAAGGCCCACCAGGAACTATAATATTATATGAGACATAGCCAATAGCATGTTAAGAAACATGGCATTTAGCCGCTGTGCCCATTTTTATAACTACTCAAGGGGAAAAAAAGAGCAAAAGCATTATGCTGTAGTATATCTCTCATTTGGTAATAGATTAATTTCAGCCTTGCATATACTTTTAATTTATAATGAGCAATAGGTTGCATGTATTCACAACAAACATTTAAGTTAAGCAAAAATAATAATTACATTAGTAGTAATACTCAAGATGACAATGGTAATGATTATGATTATTTTATTTGAAGTGAATATGAGGAGAGTTAGGAAAAAACTGCATAATTTTAATTATTGTTTTAGCCCAATTTTTTTTCAGTTTAATTACATAATTCTCTGTTCTATTCATATATTGCTAAATTAAATACTGAAAGTTTTGTCTGTACAGATATTATAATACTAAGTTTCAAAAATTTCAATCCTCCTGTTGCCAGATGGAGGAACAAAATATTTCCCTTCTCTAAATATATTCTGTAGAACATTTCAAACACTCAAGATTTAGAATGGAAAAAGATCATTTAAAATAGTGAATCTCAAATTATTCAGTTATCACTTAATGATTGTCTCATTCATTCCTTTGCTTTTTTATTGACTCAGTGAGGAAACAATTATGATAATAAGCTGAATCTAGGTACATTGCTTTTATCCTGAAAAAAGTTAAGTTTTCTTGAGGGAAAATCCGACTTCTAAAACAAAATTTCAATCTAGGGGGTTAATTATTAATATACATAAGTGCCAGGTAAAGGAACAATTCAAAGAAAGAAAAATCAATTCTGCCTTGAAAAAATCAAAAAAGATATTACTGAAGCAATACTTGATCTGAGAATCCAAATGAGAGTACAGGTTGAACATACACCTTGTATACAGCCTGCAAAGAATGTCAGGAAACCTTACACATCATTCATTTTATCTCAACAAATATATATTGAATGATTTAAGTCCATAAACATATACTAAATTGTTATTATCAGGGAATACAAGTGCAACAATGACAGTTTTTGCTTTTAGAAATTCAGTCTGAAAATTTAACCAAAAAAGTAAACAAATAAATACAAATAATATAATAAATTACAACCCAAGACTATGCATAGCATCAGAAAGAAATATTGAGGAGGGAATATTAAAATCTGCAAGTGGTAGGAGTAGGAAAAATAATGATTATAGATTTTCTGCTGAAGTTCAGGGAGGGTGTTGCAGAAGAGTAAACAGGAAAGTCACCCAGACTAGAAACAGCAGAGTATGTGTAACTGAATTATTCTATGCTGCTGGAACATAATATATGAGGGAAAGTTGATGAAAGACAAAGTATGATAAAATATATATATATACATACTTGCTTAGAATTTTTGAATCATTAGCAAGCTTCCAGGAGTCTCTAAGTTTGAGTGGGTCCCCACAACAGACTATGGAAGATAATTCATTAGAATGTCAGAAGTAAAACATTGCTTTTGAATTAGATTTATCTTATCTTACTTTCTATTGGTATATTTTATAATTTCTGTATTACAGTAGTTTGTAAAATATACTTGTAAATATAATTTATAAGTAAACAAATATCTTTAAGGCATGTGAAGATGATGCTATAGAAGAAAAAGAATCATGTAAAATAGGAAGGTGATAAAATTAGATATTTGCTTTGGAAAACTTAAAATTTTGAAAACTTAAGAATAGAAGAAAGGATACTAGTCTGTATCTGAGTCTGATAAACTCAGCAATCACTATCTTTTTTTCTTCCTCAAGTAGGTACAATTTTCAGTTGGGTAAGACTCTAGGGATGCTAACAGTGGGGGTTTTGTTAGGGAAGGGAGTTAGTGCTATTCAGAGACCTAATATTAATAATCACCTTCTCCTGGTTGTCTTGGGGCTTTGGGGCTCTTTGATGTTTCTGTCTTCCTGGAAGGGGATGACTGCTGCTGGACAAAGATATGCAGATGTGGCTGGCCTGAGGACTGAAATCCACTCAAGGGAAGTTTCCTTTAAAAATGGGTAGTGGTTTTTGATGAGATTTTGAGAAACATCCACTGTATTGATCAAGGCTGAGGTATATAGTATCTACAAAATACCATAGTTTTGGTGTACAAGCCATAAAAAGATTTTTAAAAGTCCAATTCTGTCTCTCACCCTCTCTATCACATGCACATATGCTCATGCTCACACACACAAACACATCTACAATGCATGCATTCACTGTTTGATCTTCTAGACCCAAAGGCAGAAGGAATTTTAATGAACTCTGTGTTTCACCCAGTGATATGTGTATCCCAGAGGATGAAGATGGAGAGTAAGAAAGCCCATTATCTTTCTTATTTCACAGATATTAAAGGTGAAATTAAGTTCCATTAAGCACAGTGTGGGTATATTTCATCATAACAGCAAGAGACTTCTGTATTTGAGCTTTCTTAATACTTCCTGAGTTAATTTTTTTAAAATTTTATTTTATTTTTAAACTTTACAATATTGTATTAGTTTTGCCAAACATCAAAATGAATCCGCCACATGTATACCCGTGCTCCCCATCCTGAACCCTCCTCCCTCCTCCCTCCCCATACCCTCCCTCTGGATCGCCCCAGTGCACCAGCCCCAAGCATCCAGTATCGTGCATCAAACCTGGACTGGCGACTCGTTTCATACATGATATTATACATGTTTCAATGCCATTCTCCCAAATCTCCCCACCCTCTCCCTCTCCCTCTCCCACAGAGTCCATAAGACTGATCTATACATCAGTGTCTCTTTTGCTGTCTCGTACACAGGGTTATTGTTACCATCTTTCTAAATTCCATATATATGTGTTAGTATACTGTATTGGTGTTTTTCTTTCTGGCTTACTTCAGTTAAATATACTTTGAATTTTAAAAAATTTTAAATGAATTAATTCCTTTTGTCTAATCAAGGCTATGGTTTTTCCAGTGGTCATGTATGGATGTGAGAGTTGGACTGTGAAGAAAGCTGAGTGCCGAAGAATTGATGTTTTTGAACTGTGGTGTTGGAGAAGACTCAAGAGAGTCTTCTTGAGAGTCCCTTGGAATGCAAGGAGATCCAACCAGTCCATTCTGAAGGAGATCAGCCCTGGGATTTCTTTGGAAGGAATGATGCTAAAGCTGAAACTCCAATACTTTGGCCACCTCATGCAAAGATTTGACTCATTGGAAAAGACTCTGATGCTGGGAGGGATTGGGGGCAGGAGGAGAAGGGGACGACAGAGGATGAGATAGCTGGATGGCATCACCGACTCAATGGACATGAGTCTGAGTGAACTCCGGGAGTTTGTGAAGGACAGGGAGGCCTGGCATGCTGCGATTCACGGGGTGGCAAAGAGTCAGACATGACTGAGCGACTGAACTGAACTGAACTGAACTGATTACTTCCTGAGTTAAACAAGTATACTTTGAATTTTTAAAAATGTTAAATGAATTACTTCCTTTTATTCCTGGAAAATTATCAATTTGTATCCCTCTTGACAGAATTTCTTAATATTATTTTATGTGATTAAATATTAAATAATTTGAATTTTCACTAAACTCATCAATAGTGACACCTATTCGTAAGGTTTAATTATGAAAGAGTAAGCAGATGGCACCCCACTCCAGTACTCCTGCCTGGACAATCCCATGGACCAGAGGAGCCTGGTGGGCCGCAATCCATGGGGTCACTGAGAGTCAGACATAACTGAGCGACTTCACTTTCACTTTTCACTTTCATGCGTTGGAGAAGGAAATGGCAACCCACTCCAGTGTTCTTGCCTGGAGAATCCCAGGGACGGGGGAGCCTGGTGGGATGCCATCTATGGGGTTGCACAGAGTCGGACACGACTGAAGCGACTTAGCAGCAGCAGCAGCAGCAGCAGCTGCAAGCAGTTTTTAACTCTCTATCAAGTGGTTCACTTTATCCCTAATTTAGAATTATCTTTATAGTTTCAATGTTTATTTCATGATTAATGACTGAAATAATATGAATACTCAAAATAAATACATCCAGATGGTAAGCCAATTCATAACTAAACATTATCTGTAAACTAGTGGTTTCTGACAGTGACTTATTTAAATTTTGGTGTGAAATGCTGTGAATGTGGGGAAATTGAGTGTAAAAATAAAAATAAATAAGGATAAAATAAAACATCAGAATAAAACATCATAGTTACTATTTTGAAGTAGGTTTAATAGAAAATTAACAGTTTTACCTCTGGTTTGACATTTCTTAAACATTTACTATAGCTTGACTCTTATTTTTCAGAGTTTAATACATATAAATTCTTAATAAATATGTCTTAAAATATTTCAGCTCCTTTGTTGAATATAAAGTTAAGGGAAAGTGATGTTTTTGTAAACCAAGTCTCATAAGTATAATTTATGATTTGGGGTCACAAATTTGTTTATTAAAAATAGAGAAGGTATTTTTATATAAGTTATACAGCTTAAACCTCAGGGTAAAAATCTGTCTTACAAAACCCTTAACAGTACTGATTTTCAGATGTTCAATTTCACCAACTCTATCCAACAAAAGGGAGTAAATAAAAAAATAAGGCATTATTACCTGTAAGGAAAACATCAAACACAAGTAAAAAAATAGAAGAGAAGTGAATATTTGACCAGTTCCTGTCTAAAAAGGCTTACAATGATAAAGGTGCATTTGAAAGTGAAAGTGAAGTCACTCAGTCGTGTCAGACTCTTTTCAACCCCATGGACCGTAACCTACCAGGTTCCTCCGTCCATGTGATTTTCCAGGCAAGAGTACCAGAGTGGATTGCCATTTCCTTCTCCAGGGGATCTTCCCGACCCAGGAATCGAACCCCAATCTCCTGTTTCAGGCAAGCACTTTACCCTCTGAGCCACCAGGGTTCCTAAATGCACCTAATGTGCATTTACTACTAGCGAAAAGTAGCTATTCCTTGAATAAACAAATATCCACCCAATAGTGTAAGAAAACTTGGTTGGGAATTGAAACAAGTTAAGGAGTTGTACCTCTCAAGGCACTATGATTATTGAATATAATTTTAACTCAATCACTCTGTTGGAATGGCAGTTACACAGCTAGAAATAGGTTTGGAATTATATAAATGATGCAACTGGTAGCCTTACTTGTAGATTTCTCAAATTTTCTATTTTTAGAATTACATAGACTGATTTATGGCAATTGTTTACACAATTTCCTGAGTGAAGCTATGGGGCAACACTAGGGAGTAAGTGAGTTCAGAATGGGCCTGTCAGTGATGACACTGCACACACATAATCAACTGTGCATGTAGCGCCTGGAAAATGTGTTAGATGAACTGATACTCTATTTCATTTGTTTAGTCACATCCTTCTTTTTTTTTCCAGAAAGCACTTAAAATAGCTTAAAAAACATGCATTCACATCTGCTGTATTTTAAAAATAAAAGAAAAATCAAGTGAAAAATATTTTTAAAATGTTAAAAATTCTAGATCAGAGTAGTTGATTTCAATGTCCACAATATGGCATAAACTTGTATCTGGGTTTTTTGCAACCAGTGCAGATGAGAATATGTTTTCTAATATGGTTTAAAATTGTCATAAAGGTTTTTATTAGAAACTTCAAAATATTCTTAACACTAATACTTATATGTGTATTTCTCATATGTGAAAGACACTATGTAGCAATGGTTCTCAAACTTTTGAGTTTCAGTAAAATGAAGGTAAGATGATGCATAAAGGCATAATGGTATATTTGTAAATTGCTTCATAGGTGGTCTGATTAAGAGAGTACCATATAAACCGGTGGTGATGGTTTAGTCACTAAGTCGTGTCAGACTCTTGCAACCCTGGGAACTGTAGCCTGCCAGACTCCTCGGTCCATGGGATTCTCCAGGCAAGAATACTGGAGTGGGTTGCCATTGCTTTCTCCAGGGGATCTTCCTGACCCAGGAATCGAACCTGGGTCTTCTGCATTGCAGGCAGATACCATATAAAATAGTTGACAGCAATTCAATAGCACGTATTTTCAAGAATATGCCCAAGACATTATAAATGTTATTCAAATATGAGTAGTCACTAAAATGGAAACTATGCTTTTCATTATATTTTTGCACTTGAATTAGTGCAGCTGTGTAAAAATAAGCTGAGTTATGACCCAAGCTCAATAATAAAAATACTGAAATTATACTCTTAAGTAAGTGCACATAGAAATATTCTTGACCTTATTTTAATATTTTAATTTTCCTATACATATGAAAAATCAGGTATCTCCCACCAAAAGGCCAACATTTTTCTGCCTAAATGTTTAGATTATTATTTGTGCATCTGTCCATTCCTTGGCTGATTCATTAGATAAATTCTTCTGGGACTGTATTAGGTACCTGTCACTGTTCCAAATGTTTGGGATATAGCCATGGACAAAACAGGTAAATCCCTACTTCCATGGATTTTATATTCCAGCAAGGAGAGACAGTGAGTAAACAATAAGTAAAATAAATAATTATACATATATAAAGGTGCTGTGGAGAAACAGAAAAGTGGAGCAGGGTAAAAAGTGGGGTTGCAACTTTCAAAAGTATGGTCAGAACAGAGCTCACACTCAGAAGATGATGGAGCAGAGATTGGAAAAAAGTAAGAGGATTCAGGGGGGATTCTGGATAAAGAATATTCTTTGCATAGGAAATGGATAGTCCTTGCCTTGTCAGCATTGTTATTGTTAGTCACCCAGTCGTGTCTGACTCTGTGACCCTACGGTTTGTAGCCCACCAGGCTCCTCTGTCCACGGGATTCTCCAGGCAGGAATACTGAAGTGGGCTGCCATTCTTTTCTCCAGGGGGTCTTCCCAATCTAGGGACTGAACCCTGGTCTCCTGCAGTGCAGGCAGACTCTTCACCATCTGAGCCACCAGGGAAGCCTTAAAGTAAATGTGCCAGAAGCCTATAGCCCTGTGTCTGGACTTCAGTACAGTGTAGAGTAATACTTAGGTTAATTTTATGTCCCAAACATTGCATAGACACACATTTGAGAAAAAAATGTGATTATCTGATATTCAAATTTAATTAAAATTCAGTGTATTTATTGACACCACATCAGAAGTGGAATTAAATGATTAACTAGAATATGTGAGTAGTTACTTATATTTAAATAAATACTTTTATCTTTCATATAATTAAATATAGCATATAATATCTAAGCACATACAGAAATACATATATGCAATTTTTATTAGCTTAATATAAGCTCAATAACTCATACATTATATTTTAATACTTGTATAAGATGCTCTTCCAAGTTTTACTTTTCTGAAATAGTTAATGAGTCTTAAGGAAAAAAAAGAGTTTTAAACAAGTACCCCAAGTTAGGTGGCACACACACACACACACACACAAAATCTTATCTGGTTTAGTTATAAAGTAAATGAAAATGAACAATAAAAACTTATCTCAAAATTTCTTCTGGGTTAACTGTATTAATAACTAAAAATATTTTATGAGATATATTTATATAATTAATACTAAGAAAATGTAATTTGAAATGATTTTCTACTTATGTGAAAGTTGTACAATATATTGAAAGCATCATATTTCTAGCTGAAATTAACTAAGGCCATTAAATTGAAGGTTTGATTACCAGCAGAATATTAATACATGCTTCATATAGAATGAGATTTATACAATTATATGCAAATTTTTTAAAAGATGAAAGCAGGAACGATCCCAGTACCACTCCTTAGGGCTGTAGCTATAAGTGGCTCAAATCTACTAACTCATCTCTAGAAAGCCTGAAGATCCCTGTGAATCTGCTCTTATTCTGCCTTCTTCGCTCCTGGTACCATGTGTACTTCCCTATCACTGAATTCTGCACTCTCATTTGTAAAGCTCCATGCCTTCAAGAGCAATTAAAATGAAAACAGAAGCAAAAAATCTTTCCTCCATGCACTTCAGAGCAAAGTATAGTTTATGAAACCTTAAAGAATCATAAACTTGGTAGGGTTGTCTTTCTAAAAATACCCATTGGCTGCTGCATGCATTTTTGGTGCAGCCAAAGCCGGAGGGGGGGCGGGAATCAACAACCACCCCCCCGGCAAAAAAAAATGGTATGGACTTCATTCAAAGATAAACTAATTTACAGTATTGAGAATCAAGAAAAAAACCCACATATTTTGTGCCACTTGACCTCAAAATAGATGTAAGGGCAATGCATTTTGGAAATGATAATTTTGGACAACTATCTTTTGTCTTTTGCAAAAATAATACTGGCTCAATAGAGAAAAAAATCCATGTGACCATTGCTAGCTAAGTCACTTCAGTCATGTCCAACTCTGTGCGACCCCATAGACGGCAGCCCACCAGGCTCCCCTGTCCCTGGAATTCTCCAGGCAAGAACACTGGAGTGGGTTGCCATTTCCTTCTCCAGTGCATGAAAGTGAAAAGTGAAAAGGAAGTCGCTCAGTCGTGTCCAACTCTTAGCGACCCCCTGGACTGAAGCCTACCAGGCTCCTCCATCCATGGGATTTTCCAGGCAAGAGTACTGGAATGGGGTGCCATCGCCTTCTCCGGTGACCATTACTTAACACTATATAAAAAAATTTTTTTACATTAGTTCGTAGACTTCAATGTGAAGGTAAAAAATATGGAGCTCCCATAAAAACATAGGAAAAAAGGTCATATATATGCAGATATTTCCTCACTATGACACAATAAGCACAAGCAATAAAACATACATTAATAAGTTAACACAAATTCTATAAAGGCCTATCTATTAAACACACCATTAAGAGACTACAAAGGGAAGTCACGGACTTCAGGAAAGTATTTTCACTGTATATATCCTATTAAAAAAAAAAAAAAGCCTTGCATCAAGCGTACTTATAAATCAATAAGAAAAATACAAACAAGATAAATGACAGTGGAGTATCCAAATTAAGATTAAAAAAATACAAAATGTTGCTCAACATCATCAATCATTTAAAAACTGCAGATTGTAACCTAGAGGTGACAAAACAAATTCATCAAGCTGTATTAAGTTAGAAACACTTATAAAAATTAATAAACAGATCCCTCATATTAAAAAGAGTTGGGAGGCCAGGAAGAGACGCTTTCTCACCCTACCCTATATCTCAGAGTCACAGACCCAATTGGAAGAGACATACCTTGCATCTCCAACAGGAAGGTCACTATTCTACTACCTCAGCAGAGGGAGGTGAGAGACTGTCACAAGTCAGCTGATTAAAACCACCACACACTTCCAATTCCCAGGATTCCAATGAACTCTTTATTTACAACAGCCCCTCCCAACTCCCCCTTCTTTTTTATAAAAGAAACTTTCAGCTCCTGGACTTGCCTGTGGTTTACCATGGGTTACATGTTTCAAATTGGAATTCTTTGATGTTCCCAAATAAACAAGTTTTACTGGTAAAATAACTGGCAGTTTCATCATTTTACATCAACATACTGTACCAAGTGCTACAAATGACATGAACAACTGGAATTCTCATAACTTGCTGGTGGAAATGTAAATAGCTACACTCAGTTTGTGCCTCTCATTAATATTGAGTAGGATGATCCTAAACATTAAGAGAAGCCAAAAATGGGACAACTCTATTCCAAACAGTTGAAAGAAACAGAAGATCTCTAATGTATGTGTTGCAGGAAGGGAGACCCCTTTCAGAGCCCAAAACTGGGCTGTTGTCTAACACTCAGAAATAAATTGTCCAAGAAGACACATGTGCTGACAAAGCAAGAGATTATATTGGGAAAGGGCAGAGAGCAGTAGGGTAAAGGAACCCAGGAGAACTTCTCTGCCACGTGGCTGGCAGTCTCCGGTTTTATGGTGATGGGGTTAGTTCCTGGGTTGTCTTTAGTCAATCATCCTGACTCAGAGTCCTCCCTGGTGGTGCATGACTTGTTCAGCCAAGATGGATGCCAGCGAGAAGGATTCTGGGAGGTGGTCAGACATGTGGTGTCTCCTTTTGACCTTTCCCGAACTCTTCTGGCTGGTGGTGGCTTATTAGTTGTATATTCCTTACCAGGACCTCCTGTCATAAAACAACTCATGCAAATGGTTCCTATGGTGCCTGGCCAGGGCGGGCGGTTCCAGTCAGTGTGTTTCCTCTAACATATGTATTCATATGTATATCTAAATCACTTATTTGAATATAAATAAAAATAGCTCATATGAATAAGACTAATCAAAAGTATATCTAGAAGTTATAGAGTACAGATTGCTTTGTCAAAAAAAAAAGAAACATACAAGCTAAAGCATACTATGCAGAGACTCAGTAAAAATAAATGCTGGCATAGTGCTAATTCAATTCTGGAAAAGTTATTTTTTAGTAGAAGTTTCCCTTTAAAGTCTTCAGTCATATAACCAAACTAAAATCTAAGAAAGTCATACTGCCAGTAGTTCCCTTGGGAATAATTTAAAATACTTTGGCTGACACTGTGGAGTTAAAAACAGCTGCATGTTATTCATCTATTCAGGAAACCAAAGAATCATCTCAACAGTTTGTGTATCACATGGAGAATTTACTAGACTGGTCAAAAGCCCATGAGCAGTGCTCTGTATGTCTTTGTGTAATATATTCCTCAATCATATCTAGAAACTAGTTAGCATTTTACTCTTAAGAGGCTTGAAACATAGCACATTAAGTGACTGGTAGATAGGCTCTTTGATCCTGAGGGGTAGATTAGAGAAAATTCCAGTGTAGATGGCCATAATCATAACTACATGATCACTCATCACCATGACTTTTATTTTATCTTTTTGAGGGAAAACGTGTAGTTGATTTCCTAAGCTTTTATTGCCTTGTTTTAGAAAGTGTATCCATCACAAAATGTGGTCATATAGTAAAAGTCTTGCATCTCACAAAATGAAAAATTCTTTGAAGCAAGTACCTAAAAATAATAATGGTTTCACTCATTATGCATTGTACCAAGTAGCAACTGACAGCTGAGTTTCACTTTTTATAAACCTCAATTAAATACAATAGTAGAGAATCATTCTCTTCTTATTTAATCCCCTGTAAAAAGACAAGTAACTTACATTATATTATAAATCACTGTGATATTTGCACTTGGGGACCACCTCTAAGAGTGTACAAAGCTTAGAAAGCTATAATATTCTTCCATAGCAGGAGTTATAAATTACCAACTTTATCCTTCTATATCTTGGTTGAAAGATGGAAATTGTATTTAGAGATTTATATTCAAGACAGAAGGTAAAATAATGCAAGAATATTGTTTGTAGTTCAGGTAGAAGCCCGGTAAATTTGTTTATTCAGCATTTCTGCTGTGCAGTCATCTATGAAGTAATGGCAAAAGTGACCAGAATATTGAGAAATAAATGCTAATCTAAAAAGGACAAAATTGAAGCATTTCATGGTACATGGCAAGGATGAGTATTGTGAATGATATAAACAATTTATTATTAACAGAAATATAAAGATGAATATATCACTCATGTTTTTAAGTCTTTTATGTAAAATGTTTAAAATCTTAAAGGTTCTCTATGAAAAGTAATAGTTTACCTCAAGTGCTTTTAGACTTAAATTTGGATATTAAGTGTAATTTTATGGTTCTTTTGCAGATTAGTCAAGGGAAAATTAAAAAAATGTGTTTATGTAGCTTACATATTACATAAACATTTATGAAACAAGAACAAAATTTGATTTGGAACCCTTTTAAAATGTTTTATGCTTAGAATATTTTCATGTTGAGGTCATCATCCCCTTCATGTTAAAGCAATAAGCTGTTCTATCTTCTATTTTATAGATTTATCTTTCCTAAACCAAGTTCTAATATTAGATCTGGAAATAATAGTTGCATATCTATCTTTTATTCCAGTTTAAAAGTCTATTGTGAAATAAAAATTAAAGTACGTTACCAGCTTCACATAGCATTCTGAAAAGAATATAATAACTAAGTGTAAGACAAAGGGTAGGTTCAGATACTTCTGGCTGAAGGATAAAAACTTATATGCTATGGATAAAAAGGAATTACTAAAAATTGTGCTGTAAGAGAATATTTATTGTTGTGAAACTTTTGAAAATAAAAAATAACTAAGGGTACAACTGAACAAAGAAGAATAAATGTTTTTTAAAAAATATTCTTGTAAAATAATTTGATAAAATTTAACGACTATCATCATCAGTGTAATAAAAATTCAGAAATCAAGAAAATAAAACTTTTTTCTTAATCTGAAAAAGGACATTTAAAAATAATAACAATAAAAACCATCATAATTAATGGTAAAATTTTGAAAGGTTTCCTCTGTCATCATAAGACAAAAGTGACCACTTTTGCAATTCTATTCATCATCATATTGGTTGTTATAGCCAGTATAAGTCAGAAGAGAAACAAAGTGAGTGGGTAACGTAAGAAAGAAAATCAAAGAAAACCTAAATTAAGTGAGAAAGATACCATGTAAGTAAACAGAAAGGACTGATAATTTAAAGAAATTAATTCTCCCTAAATTGACCAATAGATTTTCCATTATCACTCAAAATTCTTTTTTTTTCCCCAGAGAAAGTGGCAAGTTACTTATAAATATATTTAAAATGCCAAAAGTTCTCAAAGTAATCTTAGAGAAGGGTAGATTAGGAAGATTTGCTTGATCAAATATCAAAATGATCACGAGTAAATAATAAGCATGGTATTATTGCAAAGAGTAGCAAATAGAACAGAGTCGAGGGTCCAGAGAGACCCACATATATGTGGATTCTTGGTTTATGACTAAGAGACAACTCCAGAGGGAATGGAAAGAATATTGTTTCAAAAAGATGATGAAATGGTTAAATAATATGAAAAAAATGTATCTCAACTTCTACTTCACATCATTTAAATGATTACATACAACAAATTTCCAAAAGATAATGTAAAATAATATATTCATGATAAGGAAAAAATATTTCCTCAATAGGTCATAAAAATTATGACTTGTAAACAACTGTTAAATTTGATTGATTAAAGCAATAACCCTCCAATAATAAACACAATTAAGAGAATGAAAGACAAAAGAGTAGACATCATCAAGGACTTTTATATATATATAACCAAGGACTCAAATCCAGAACATAAAGAGAACTCAAAGGCAGAATAGACAACCCAACAGGAAAATAGTACAACAGACTTTAACACTCTATAGAAAGAGAAATCTACATATTTACACACAAAAAAACATATGAAGAGATTATTTTTAGCTGTCAGGCAAAACAAAATTATAATTACAATATTATCATCTACACTTCCCTCAGAGTTGTTCAAATGAAACAGAATGAAAAATCCAAGTGTTAAGGAAAATATAGAGCAACTGGAACTCTCACAAACTCGTGACATGAGTTTCAGATTGACAAGCTCTTTTAAATATCGTGCCAATACTATTTGGCATTATTTTAAAGTTAAAAAAATACAAGTTCTATGGCCTAGAAATACCATTCCTAAGTACAGACCCAATAGAAGTTTAAGAATATGTGGACCAAAATAAATGCATAGAATCTTCATAACCATTTAGTTAAATGGTTACATCCACAAACAACCAAATAGTTTGTGAACACTGCTGCTGCTGCTGCTAAGTCACTTCAGTCGTGTAGGACTCTGTGTGACCCCATAGATGGCAGCCCACCAGGCTCTCCCGTCCCTGGTATGTATTAGTGTGTGTATGTGTTTTATTTGGCTTAACATTGTATCTGTAAGATTCATGCACATTGTTTCATGCAGCAGAAGTTTGCACATTTTCATTGTTGTATTCTATTGTATAAATAAAATAATAGTTTATCTATTCTAGTGAACACTAGAATAGGTAAACAATGAAAATGTGCAAACTTCTGCTGCATGAAACAATGTGCATGAATCTTACAGATACAGTGTTAAGCCAAATAAAACACACACACACACTAATACATACCCTATGATTCCACTTATATACTATTTAAAAACAGGCAAAATCAATCCATTATAATAGGAAGCAGGGTGAGATTCCCTTCAGTGAAAAGGAGGATATGGTTAGGAGAGGTTGTAGGGAAAGCTTCTGGGGTTATTTTAATATTGCTCTTGCTGCAAATGATCAGATATTTTTATTTTGTAATAATCCTTCAGACTACTTTTTTATAATTCATATGGCTTTATGTAAATATATGATACTTTAGTAAAAGTATTTATAAAACAACATCCAGAGTTATTTTCCATGTGGAAACTAGACTATACTTTGTTGGTTGAAAATACAAAGTATTTTTTTTTAATCTATGTGTGTATATGTGTGTGTTTGTTGGATGACTGAGAAGATAAATGATTGTTAGTTTAGGATATTGAGTTAATTAGGCCATCCAGTTACCAAGGTCTATTAACTCATTTGGAATGCTGATGATTGGTTGTTTCCCTTATTATTCAAACAACAAAAGACAAGAATGAGTTTTTGACCAAGAAATCTTTTAGTAGAGCTTTTGCAGACAGAATATACTCTCTTTACACCACTCCAGTGACCTACTTTTCTGAAGGGGCATATAGATCTTGGCCTGACTTGCTTTAAATAAATAAGTATATTGACAAGTCTATTAATCTTATTCACTTCCCATGAGAAGAAACACGTTTATATCCACCTTTGAAACCATATTTATTAAAAAAATACATTTACATATTCAGAGTATTAAAAAATACTCTGAAAATGTATTCTTAAAGGCATCTTTGTATTGGAGTTTGGTCTGTTTTCAGATTTGGTATATATATATACAATATACATGGTAGCAGTATAGGAATGGACTAATAGAAAGCAAGACATCCAAGAAGTTTGAGTGGGAAAGGGAGAAAACTTAGCATTTGGGCAGATAGCTTAGGATTTAGAATTTACTGGGACAGTCTTAGGTGTCTAACAATCAGCTCATATTGGATTGAGAGTGGCAAGAGACAGATGGATGATTAGGTTCTCTGCCTTAGCTGTGAGTAAGGGTGAGGTTTTTGCAAGGAGAACTGAGTGTGAAAGTAATGAGGAGAAAAGGCAGTAGGAATTAAGCTGCAGATTTGTAGGCAACCAGGGTAAAATTTTTGTGTCAATCATACCGATCAGATATGAGATAGTGTGTCTTCTGATTGCTTTAGTTCAGAGTGATTCAAAGATTAGGGGTATCTGAAATAAGAGCCAAAAAAAAAAAAAAAAAGGGTCCTCAGGTCTGGAACACAAGTTGGGCATTTAGTGAAGCACTAATCTACACTTTGCATTTTAGACCTTGAACATAATAAATTTTATAAAAATGTTTCATTTTCTTTTAAATTACTGAAACAAAAATAACTTGAGACTGAGAATAGTCATTTTATTAATTTCAGTGCTTTTTTGGTTAAATAAATGGTACTCAGCATACAAAAATAGATGCTTCTTTTCTAATATGCCAGATTTTACATTGAAATGTGAATATAGTAATACAATTCTAAATAATACACAGTTTTAGTAGTTCCAGTTTAGAAATAGAGCTTTAAACATGTAGCTTGCATTAGTATTTCTTGATTGATTATTGGTGATAAAAATCATCTATCTGATAATTTTGATTGTTTCTCATCACTGTGAAAATGATTAAAATCATATCCACAAATTATAAGATTCTATCACTTTTAAGATATGTTTTTCCCAGCTATTGAAATGAATTTGAATACATTTGCTTGCTCTGTTTCTCAGTAAACAAGTCACATTATTTTTCAGCAAAGATTTTCATTTCTGAAAGTCACCCAGGTACTCAAAAATCATAGGCTCAAAGCAGTTTTTAAAATGTAACTTAAAATAGACTGTGACCTTTTAGATGGTGAAAAGACTTATTTTTGAACCATATGGTAAGCCTCAGGCTTAAGACATTAAAACTGAGGCTGAAGGGAATTCAAACTATGACACTGATTAGTGCATATGTCTCTACATTAGATGCACCAAAAGACAGCAAGAAAATCTTTTATGACAAGTTGTCTGTTGTCATTAATGCGATCCATGGAAAAGGAAAGAAATACAACTTTAGGCAAGATTTAGAGGGCTGAAAAACTGAACATATCAGAATTTCAGGGGCACTTTTGATTGGTTTATCAGAGAAAGATACCTGAATTACCACTTTTTTTTCCTCCCTTGATATTTATCCCTGAGATGTTTTCCATGGGATAAAAATGAACTGACCTTGCCCTAAAGTCATGGTGCTCATGGTAAATGTCTAGATACTAACTTACTTATTCAATTAGTTAATTTTTTAAAGTTACTTTATTTCCAGTTATAAGACAATATAACTGTCATTTTATCCTCTGATTCTCACATTATAGCAATAAGACAGAATTCTTCCTTCTAAATATTTGCTTTTTTCAGGCCGAAGAGTGTTTATAAGATGGAGAATGGCAAATTGATGTGACAGCCTGTAAAATTCCATATTTACCATTTCTTTTTCCATGATTTTAAGTTAGAACCATGATGCAAATTCTCTAACACTATTATCTCACTTCATCACCTCAAGCTTGAGAGCCTAAGGGATTTTGAAACACTGACTGGCATGAAGAATACTGAAAGCACATCGTATTTTTAAGTTTTAGTATTAAACAAATATGCTTGATAAGACTCCTGTGGTATCCTTACTCAATAGATCATAACAGAGTAATAAAATATTATTCATGATACCAGACATTTTTTTTGCTTTTTTCCATTATTACCTTCATCATTATCCACTTTCAAAACCAGATTTAAAAAAAAAAAATATATATATATATATATATATTAATGGGCCTTGGATACCTACTTTTTGCAAGATGATTTCTCAACTCTAGAGAGGGCTAGGCCTCTCTGGTACTGACTTAAGCTTATGTTGTCCATCAGTTACAATTAAACTAGCATTTTCAAGAGCATTCTAAGGACATTGGTCCTTTGAGAGTCTCTTCAAAGAAAAGATTTTCTGTGATTAAATATATTTCAGAAATCCCACTTGCTTTACTCCATTGTCGAGATATAAAATGCTTATTAGCAGAGATTTCTTCCAATAAAAAAACTTCTTTAACTTGTTCAATTCAAAATTCCCAGTCTTATTTCAACACAGCACCTTTTTCTAATAGTAGCTCTTATAACCTCTAAGAACTAGTGTTCTGTGAAACATATTTTGAGAAATGCTTTCCCCAGATATTTTAATGACTTTCAGACTAGTTCCTGGCTTCAAAGATAGTCATGCCAAATTAATCAACACATTTTATAATATAACTTCCTTATTAAAAACATTCTATGTATCCCCACTGCCTCTTGGACAAAAATAAGTTCCAACTATTCAAGCCATTGTTTAGATGAAAGTACAGTATTCCCTCAAGCTATCTGTTTAGATGAAAATGCCACTATTTCCTAAAGCAAAATTCTTGCTAAAGTCAAATATCTTCTTTTATTACTCCTGCATAAGACAGGTAATCTCAGTTCTCTAAACTGCAGTAGTCTCTTCAAAGCCTATCTCATCATTAAAGTTGCATATCAAAACTTTCCAAACTCGTTCTCCCTTATCTTTTCTCTGAGGCGCATAAAATGCTGAGCACTTGGACTTTTCCTATCTTTGACATGTTTTGTTTCCTTCAATGGGCTGAGAGAAAATATAATGAATAAAAACTGTGGGCCCACATGCTAGCCAAGATCATTCAGTACACAGGTGATTTCAAGCATATTACTTGCTCCTGTTCCTTTTTCCTGATACCAAAAATAAATATTAGTTGGCAGGATTTTCATGAGTCTTAAATGATAATATATATATTTATATATGTGATGATGTGAAATCGCTCAGTCGTGTCCAACTCTTTGCGATCCCATGGACTGTACCCTGGAGCCTGGTAGGCTACAGCCCATGAAATTCTCCAGGCAAGAATACTGGAGTGGGTTGCCATTTCCTTCTCCAGGGGATCTTCCTGACCCAGGGATCGAACCCAGGTCTCCTGCATTGCAGGCAGACGCTTTACCGTCTGAACTACTAGGGAAGCCCCTATATATATAAAAAACAGCATTCTAATAGGTAATTATTATGACTAAGATTAGATTAAAATTTTTTTCACATCAATATCCAGTTTTTATGTTTCTTTGTAGTGTCCCATTTTGTGTAAAACAGTTTTTGCTTATAAGAAGTATTTATGAAATACTTTATAGAATCAAAAATATCAAAACTTTAAGCATCTATAGGGGCCATTAAACCCAGTATCTTTATTTTATAAACTGGAAACTGAAGTATGGAACAGGGATCTTACTTGTCTTTACTTGTAAAAATTCACAACTATTATCAACAATTAGTTGATAATACATCCAGTCATAGTCCTCTGGGCCAAGTAAAACCTATCAGAGCCAGATTTTAATTGACTGCTTAACCAGGAAAAAAACTGGCAAGATACAGCTGACTATTTTAGTTTGTGTTCAAAGTAAGCATTCTTCATGTAGAATGTGGGAAGATGCAAAACACCCCCAAATTCTTCTCCGTGTCCACACCCATTCATTGAGTAACTTTGTGCGGTCTCTTGCTTGGCCATGTGACACATTGGCCATGTGACTTGCTTTGAGCAATGAGGTGTTATTTAGTATGAGAAGTCTGAAAAACATATGTGACTGCAAACATTTCTTGTGAAGCTTTTAGAACCCTCTGTGTACCATATGAACATGTTCAGATAAGTCTGCTGAGACATGAGAGACCACAGAAAGAACTGAGTTGTTCCAGTGTAGATACCCTAGAACCACCTGTCCCAGTCAACTTGTCAGCTGGCTGACCATGACACATGAGTCAGGCCAAGTTTAGAGGGAAGATTCACCACCTGAGTCCAGCCCAGATTTTTCTTTTTTTGTTGGAATATAATTGCTATACAATGTTGTGTTAGTTTCTGCTGTACAACAAAGTGAACCAGCTATCTTTATACATACATACCCATCCTCTTGAACCTCCTTCCCACCCACTCTCCATCACACCCCTCTAGGTGAGCTCCCTGTGCTATACAGCAAGTTCCCACCAGCTATCTATTTCACACGTGGTAGCATATATATCAGAGAAGGCAATGGCACCCTACTCCAGTACTCTTGCCTGGGAAATCCCATGGACAGAGGAGCCTGGAAGGCTGCAGTCCATGGGGTCCCTGAGGGTCGGACATGACTTCATTTTTACTTTTCACTTTCCTGCATTGGAGAAGGAAATGGCAACCCACTCCAGTGTTCTTGCCTGGAGAATCCCACGGATGGGGTGCCTGGTGGGCTGCCGTCTATGGGGTCGCACAGAGTCGGACATGACTGAAGTGACTTAGTAGTAGTAGTAGCATATATATGTCAGTCCTACTCTCACACAGCCTAAATTTCTGATCCACAGAATCATGAGATAAATAAAAGGTTGTTTTAAGTTATAAAGTTTGGGGGGATGATGTGTTACACAGAGAAAGTGTACCAGTAGAAACTACCTTGTGGACTGGTTATTAATTTAAAATTCCATGAAAAATAGGCATATATTAAGCCTCTTGAGTCCAAGTCTCCTGAGACAGAAGATCTTATGTTTCTCTAAACAAAACAATTATTTATTTAATAAAGATATCACAGACCCAGATAACAAAACTGAGTCATTTTTTATCCTCAACACTTATCAGTTGCTTAGATGACATAGCAAAAAGATTTTACCCTCTTAGTATCTGGGTTTCTTTGTTGATAGTCTTTGGCTGTGACTCATTTTTCAGCTTACCAGTTGACTCTGGCACATTGTGGCCAGACATCTTCAAAGCAAACATCTTATGACATAAAGTACACTTTTGATAATGGCCATGAAAGAAAAACCGGCATTTGAAAGCCATCAAGCATATTCAAACAGAATGATAATATGTTACAATATCTGCTTAGATCTTTAAGACAAAATATCAGCAATTTTGTGTTTCTTCCTTAAGCAATAGTGTTAAGCACCCATTTTCTTGACTAAAGTACCAGAAACTTATTCCATAGCTTCACACAAAGATGATACATACATATTCACAGTGCACTTGACAAGACAGATCGGCACGATACAAAATATTTGGGGGTTATTTGACTCTTTCTACTTCACTCATATCTCCCTGAAAGCCTGAGAAATATTTCACCGGAATCATACAGTGTTGATGAATGTTTAGCAAGGACTATTAAGGCACATTTGAGTACATAAATTATTCTTGAAACCCAAATTGTATGTAATCCATATTTTGCATATTGTTCAAAACATATACATGTATCATGAAAACAAATGTTTCTGTTTTCCCATGAATTTTAGACAAGCTTATTCTTTCCCCATAATATTTGTTAACTATATATAAACACTTATTTTTGCAAAAAATGGTAAACTTTAAACTTATTATACAATGTATCCAATGAGAGCATGCAATTTGAATTTGAGGGTGGTTGGAGTTTGAGATATCAGTCTAAGAATTTCTGCAAACCTTGTGGCTGTGGATGGCATCAGGTAGAAGAGGATTAATGATCTGAGGCTAGAAACAGGAAGGTGAATAGACACAAAAGAAGGAAAGAGTGCTTTTTAGCTTCTGAGCAAGCAAATGAAAAGGTATATATAGATATTAGAGATAAAATATACAATGGATTTCAATTATACAAACAGTCATGGAGCAGGAGGATACAGTCACCAAAGCAAATAGATAACTTTCAAAGAGGTTAAAAATGGATAATGCAGTTCCTAGATGAGAGACACTTGGGCAAAGTAAATAAGTGAATAGGGTGAGACACTAGTACCGATATGATACTGATTCAAAGGTAAGGTTCTGTTTTCTCTAGTATTTGCACTTTATTTTAAATTATGCACTTCCTTAGCTGCTAAGTCACTTCAGTCATGTCCAACTCTGTGTGACCCCATAGACGGCAGCCCACCAGGCTCCCCCTTCCCTGGGATTCTCCAGGCAAGAACACTGGAGTGGGTTGCCATTTCCCTCTCCAAGGCATGAAAGTGAAAAGTGAAAGTGAAGTCGCTCAGTCATGTCCGAACTTTAGAATGAACTGCAGCCTACCAGGCTCCTCCGTCCATGGGCTTTTCCAGGCAAGAGTACTAGAGTGGGGTGCCAATGCCTTCTCCGACTTCCTTAGCAGTAGAATTCAATTTTCAAGTTATGATCATTATAGGAATATTGCTGGACTTAATCCTGAAAATTTGGACATTTGGGCTATATGGAAAAAAGTAAGAAGTAGGAATACAGAGAATGAGATGGTTGGATGGTATCATTGACTCAATGGATGTGAGTTTGAGCAAACTCTAGGAGATAGTGAAGGACAGGGAAGCCTGGTGTGCTGCAGTCCATGGGGTCACAAAGAGTCAGACACAACTGAGCAACTGAACTAAGAAAAGAAAAGAATGCACAAATAAGATGAACAAGAGTAGTTTCTGTCAGTTAAGACATCTTTATGGAGACTCTATTATGTACAAGGACATCACCTCTTCACTGGGGCAAGGACTCCTGCACACAATTCATAATAAGAAAAGAATTAATTAAGATATAGGAATAAAATGATAATTCTTTTTCAGCTTTTACAGTTTATGAAGTTACTTTACAACTTAGTCTACTGTTTTACTATATATAATTATTCACATTATGTTAGTCAGTTACTTACAGGTAAATTTGGCCATGGAATATGGAATGAAGCAGGGCAAAGACTAATAGAGTTTTGCCAAGAAAATGCACTGGTCATAACAAACACACTCTTCCAACAACACAAGAAGAGACGCTACACATGGACATTATCAGATGGTCAACACCGAAATCAGATTGATTATATTCTTTGCAGCCAAAGATGGAGAAGCTCTATGCAGTCAGCAAAAACAAGACCAGGAGCTGACTGTGGCTCAGATCATGAATTCCTTATTGCCAAATTCAGGCTTAAATTGAAGAAAGTAGGGAAAACCTCTAGACCATTCAGGTATGACCTAAATCAAATCCCTTATGATTAAACAGTGGAAGTGAGAAATAGATTTAAGGGCCTAGATCTGATAGATAGAGTGCCTGATGAACTATGGAATGAAGTTCATGACATTGTACAGGAGACAGGGATCAAGACCATCCCCATGGAAAAGAAATGCAAAGAAGCAAAATGGCTGTCTGGGGAGGCCTTACAAATAGCTGTGAAAAGAAGAGAAGCAAAAAGCAAAGGAGAAAAGGAAAGATATAAACATCTGAATGCAGAGTTCCAAACAATAGCAAGAAGAGATAAGAAAGCTTTCCTCAGCGATCAATGCAAAGAAATAGAGGAAAAGACAGAATGGGAAAGACTAGGGATCTCTTCAAGAAAATCAGAGATACTAAGGGAACATTTCAAGCAAAGATGGGCTCAATAAAGGACAGATATGGTATGGACCAAACAGAAGCAGAAGAGATTAAGAAGAGGTGGCAAGAATACACAGATCAGATCAGATCAGTCACTCAGTCGTGTCCGGCTCTTTGCCACCCCATGAATCGCAGCACGCCAGGCCTCGCTGTCCATCACCAACTCCCGGAGTTCACTCAGACTCACGTCCATCGAGTCAGTGATGCCATCCAGCCATCTCATCCTCTGTCGTCCCCTTCTCCTCCTGCCCCCAATCCCTCCCAGCATCAGAGTCTTTTCCAATGAGTCAACTCTTTGCATGAGGTGGCCAAAGTACTGGAGTTTCAGCTTTAGCATCATTCCTTGCAAAGAAATCCCAGGGCTGATCTCCTTCAGAATGGACTGGTTGCATCTCCTTGCATTCCAAGGGACTCTCAAGAGTCTTCTCCAACACCACAGTTCAAAAGCATCAATTCTTCGGCGCTCAGCCTTCTTCACAGTCCAACTCTCACATCCATACATGACCACTGGAAAAACCATAGCCTTGACTAGACGAACCTTTGTTGGCAAAGTAATGTCTCTGCTTTTGAATATGCTATCTAGGTTGGTCATAACTTTCCTTCCAAGGAGTAAGCGTCTTTTAATTTCATGGCTGCAGTCACCATCTGCAGTGATTTTGGAGCTCAGAAAAATAAAGTCTGACACTATTTCCACTGTTTCCCCATCTATTTCCCTTGAAGTGGTGGAACTGGATGCCATGATCTTTGTTTTCTGAATGTTGAGCTTTAAGCCAACTTTTTCACTCTCCACTTTCACTTTCATCAAGAGGCTTTTTAGTTCCTCTTCACTTTCTGCCAGAAGGGTGGTGTCATCTGCATATCTGAGGTTATTGAGATTTCTCCCAGCAATCTTGATTCCAGCTTGTGTTTCTTCCAGTCCACCGTTTCTCATGATGTACTCTGCATATAAGTTAAATAAATAGGGTGACAATATACAGCCTTGACGTACTCCTTTTCCTATTTGGAACCAGTCTGTTGTCCCATGTCCGGTTCTAACTGTTGCTTCCTGACCTGCATACAAATTTCTCAAGAGGCAGGTCAGATGCTCTGGTATTCCCGTCTCTTTCTGAATTTTCCAGTTTCTTGTGATCCACACAGTCAAAGGCTTTGGCATAGTTAATAAAACAGAAATAGAGGTTTTTCTGGAACTCTCTTGCTTTTTCCATGATCCACCGGATGTTGGCAATTTGATCTCTGGTTCCTCTGCCTTTTCTAAAACCAGCTTAAACATGAGGAAGTTCACGGTTCACATATTGCTGAAGCCTGGCTTGGAGAATTTTGAACATTACTTTACTAGCATGTGAGATGAGTGCAATTGTGTGGTAGTTTGAGCATTCTTTGGCATTGCCTTTCTTTGGGATTGGAATGAACTGTCTTTCCAGTCCTGTGGCCACTGCTGAGTTTTCCAAATTTGCTGGCATATTGAGTGCAGCACTTTCACAGCATCATCTTTCAGGATTTGGAATAGCTCAACTGGAATTCCATCACCTCCATTAGGTTTGTTCATAGTGATGCTTTCTAAGGTCCACTTGACTTCACATTCCAGGATGTCTGGCTCTAGGTCAATGATCACACCATCGTGATTATCTGGGTCGTGAAGATCTTTTTTGTACAGTTCTTCTGTGTATTCTTGCCACCTCTTCTTAATATCTTCTGCTTCTGTTAGGTCCATACCATTTTTGTCCTTTATCGAGCTCATCTTTGCATGAAATGTTCCTTTGGTATCTCTGATTTTCTTGAAGAGATCTCTAGTCTTTCCCATTCTATTGTTTTCCTCTATTTCTTTGCATTGATCGCTGAGGAAAGCTTTCTTATCTCTTCTTGCTATTGTTTGGAACTCTGCATTCAGATGTTTATATCTTTCCTTTTCTCCTTTGCTTTTTGCTTCTCTTCTTTTCACAGCTATTTGTAAGGCCTCCCCAGACAGCCATTTTGCTTCTTTGCATTTCTTTTCCATGGGGATGGTCTTGATCCCTGTCTCCTGTACAATGTCATGAACCTCATTCCATAGTTCATCAGGCACTCTATCTATCAGATCTAGGCCCTTAAATCTTTTTCTCACTTCCACTGTATAATCATAAGGGATTTGATTTAGGTCATACCTGAATGATCTAGAGGTTTTCCCTACTTTCTTCAATTTAAGTCTGAATTTGGCAATAAAGAGTCCATGGTCTGAGCCACAGTCAGCTCCTGGTCTTGTTTTTGTTGACTGTATAGAGCTTCTCCATCTTTGGCTGCAAAGAATATAATCAATCTGATTTTGGTGTTGACCATCTGGTGATGTCCATATATAGAGTCTTATCTTGTGTTGTTGGAAAAGGGTGTTTGTTATGACCAGTGCATTTTCTTGGCAAAACTCAGAAGAGATGAAGAAGAGGTGGCAAGAATACACAGAAGAACTATACAAAAAAGATCTTCACAACCCAGATAATCACGATGGTATGATCACTGACATAGAGCCAGATATCCTGGAATGTGAAGTCAAGTGGACCTTAGAAAGCATCACTATGAACAAACCTAGTGGAGGTGATGGAATTCCAGTTGAGCTATTCCAAATCCTGAAAGATGATGCTGTGAAAGTGCTGCACTCAATATGCCAGCAAATTTGGAAAACTCAGCAGTGGCCACAGGACTGGAAAAGGTCAGTTTTCATTCCAATCCCTAAGAAAGGCAATGCCAAAGAATGCTCACACTACCACACAATTGCACTCATCTCACATGCTAGTAAAGTAATGCTCAAAATTCTCCAAGCCAGGCTTCAGCAATACGTAAACCATGAACTTCCAGATGTTCAAGCTGGTTTTAGAAAAGGCAAAAGAACCAGAGATCAAATTGCCAACATCCGATGGATCATGGAAAAAGCAAGAGAGTTCCAGAAAAACATTTATTTCTTCTTTTGACTATGCCAAAGCCTTTGGGTGGATCACAATAAACTGTGGAAAATTCTGAAAGAGATGGAAATCCCGAACCACCTGACCTGCCTCTTGAGAAATTTGTATGCAGGTCAGGAAGCAACAGCTAGAACTGGACATGGAACAACAGACTGGTTCCAAATAGGAAAAGGAGTACGTCAAGGCTGTATATTGTCACCCTGCTTATTTAACTTATATGCAGAGTACATTATGAGAAATGCTGGACTGGAAGAAACACAAGCTGGAATCAAGATTGCTGGGAGAAATCTCAATAACCTCAGATATGCAGATGACACCACCCTTCTGGCAGAAAGTGAAGAGGAACTCAGAAGCCTCTTGATGAAGGTGAAAGAGGAGAGTGAAAAAGTTGGCTTAAAACTCAACATTCTTAAAACGAGATCATGGCATCTGCTCCCATCACTTCATGGAAAATAGATGGGGAAACAGTGGAAACAGCGTCAGACTTTATTTTTCTGGGCTCCAAAATCACTGCAGATGGTGACTGCAGCCATGAAATTAAAAGACGCTTACTCCTTGGAAGGAAAGTTATGACCAACATAGATAGCATATTCAAAAGCTGAGCCATTACTTTGCCAACAAAGGTCCGTCTAGTCAAGGCTATGGTTTTTCCAGTGGTCATGTATGGATGTGAGAGTTGGACTGTGAAGAAAGCTAAGTACCAAAGAATTGATGCTTTTGAACTGTGGTGTTGGAGAAGACTCTTGAGAGTCCCTTGGACTGCAAGGAGATCCAACCAGTCCATTCTGAAGGAGATCAGCCCTGGGATTTCTTTGGAAGGAATGATGCTAAAGCTGAAACTCCAGTACTTTGGCCACCTCATGCGAAGAGTTGACTCATTGGAAAAGACTCTGATGCTGGGAGGGATTGGGGGCAGGAGGAGAAGGGGACGACAGAGGATGAGATGGCTGGATGGCATCACTGACTCAATGGACGTGAGTTGAGTGAACTCCGGGAGTTGGTGACGGACAGGGAGGCCTGGCATGCTGTGATTCACAGGGTGGCAAAGAGTCGGACGCGACTGAGAGACTGAACTGATCTGAACTGAGAATTGACAACTAAAGTCCTTAATTGACATTTCTTGGTTCATAAGTTGCATATGAAAATCCCTCAGCTTCATGACAGTTTTTCATCATTTATGGAATACAGAAACTAAAAGCTAGTAAATTCATTCCACTGTCACAGCCTGGAGAAGGCTCCCTCACTGTGCCATAGTCATAAGTTCATATTCCAAGGTATACCCTTATAAGTAGATCCTTTTTATTTTCTAACTAAAGGATCAGGATATCTCTCTTGGACTACAGAAGATTCTTGAAGTTGGAAGTTATACAATTTATTTTGTATATTTAAAAGTATGATTCTCCAGTGGAATTTGATCTGTAGAGATAATAAAGACTGTCTTTTCATTTTTGTGTCTCCCAAATCCATCTCAATGCCTGAAACACACTGAATGGTCTATAATTATTTGTGGAATAAATAAATCACAGATAAGTGAAACAAGAGGCCAGCTCTGACTACTCACTATTCTGATAATATTATCAACTCCAAGAGAATGGCCAGGGATAAAGCCAAAAGGACAAGGGAAAGAAGTTAATTTGAATTTGCTCAATATTTGTTTGACTTTGAGACTTAAGAAAGTCATTAGGCTATGTTGTCATAACCAAATGTTGTATGAGTGGCAAACACAAAGCTAAGTAAAACCATATCACATGGTAGAGAATACAGTCAGCATGTTGACTGATGAACAGAACATTCCATTTCAAGGAAAAAGAATCTTTATCTACAATAAAATTAATTTGGGGGGTACAGAACACATTGATCAAATCATTTTAATCTAGACTTATCTAAACTCACTTCCTTATAATTTGAATATCTATTTTTTTCTTGTGACAACGAACAAGATTTCTAACTTTAAGTCAAGCTTGTTTGGTGGAAGTTGCTTGGCAATAGCCAATGTCCCTATAAAATGGAATTAGGCTTCAATTTTTCCATCTTGTTAATGATGTGCATATGAAATGCCAAGTATTTAGCAATGTTAGTTAGAATCAAAGAATCCATTGTGAATGATTAAAAGCACATTAAACTTCTAATTTGTAGTGCATACTCAAGGCAACTATTGCATTTTTGCTCTAATGAGTTAATGTGTTTAAATAAATGATGATGTTAGGCTAAAATTGTTTTAACTTTCAAAGAAAAGGGTTTGTAATTAAAATAATTATAGACTCTCCTTGGAAAACAGGTTGTTTCTTTTTAAGGGGAGTAAGAAATTGAATTTTGCCCTCCAATTAAATTTTCAAAATAATAATGAAAAACGTGGTAAAAAATGATAAGTATGATCATGGAAAAATGCCTGATTTCATTCTGGATGCAGAATTTGTTCAAACTGGAAAACAAGAGAGGAAACAAGAAATAAACATCTTTGTAAGTCAGGGACAAACTGAAAAATGGCATTCAGCAGAGTGATAGTTTGTGTTACAAATTAAATACCCAACTAAAATGCCTGCAGAAGAAAGGTTAATTTAGCTTCTTGCATTCAATTCTGATAAGTAAAGCTTGAGTCATTTTATAAATTGAAGTACATCTGACATACAAAACTGTTTTAGGGCAGAATTTCTCTCTTTAAAATTTTTCAGTATTATCAGTAAACTCAGACATAGGTAGACATAGGTAGCTGTTATGAGCTGACTTGAGTTTAAGATAGTCTGATATGTCGAATCTTATGAGTTAATACTTGGGGATTATTTTTTATCATCTTTTTGCTGTAGGAAAAATACTTGAAGATAAAAACATGGACATTATCTATTTTGTCTGCACTAGTGATTTTCAATACCTAACAAAAATACATTTTTAAGCTTTTTTATAAATGCTGGTCAAGGACTTTGTACAGAAGGTAGATCATATTGTCAAAATGGGTCTTCAATGAGTAATAATGATATATCTGACAAAAAGGACTACGGAGAGAGAAAATATTATCTTTGTTATTGTCCTCATTACCACCATAATGAAAATCATCCAAAATATTTGTCATCATGATGGTCTAGGGCAATTATACACTGTGCATTTCAGTCTATACCATTTCTCTAAGCATTGCCAAGAACAAGAGAACGTTATTTCACTTCCATCCATTCTAAGAGATGTCATACTTATTTGACTTCAGGATGTAGTAAATGTGGATGATAATCTTGACAGAAAACTGTGGAATAAAATATTCAGTTATATACTAATTTTCTTTTCAGTTTTTACAATTTGCCTCTGCATAGGTGTGAATAAAATTAGAACTGCTTTAAGTTAGAAAAATGACATTCAGAGAAAACAAAGTGTTTTTATAATACTTTTTAATGCTTTATGGATGTATTATTCATGTAATGGACATTTATTACCAACTAACCTAATTTCATCATGAAAAGTTATGTAGAAAATTATTGACAATTCTGTTTCATATTTGATTTTTAATAGTTTAATTGAAAATTAAGATACAATGATAAAATACTGAATTGATATGCCTGGGAAAACAAATATATTTGGCTTCAATATTGTAACTGATGAAGTATTTCTCCTATATCTAACTGCTATGAGCCAGCTGACAAGTGTGAAGTTATAGCTTTTTTTTTTTCCTATAAAGGCTATGATGACATATGACAGGAGACACCATTATTTAGTATGTTTATTAGCTGGAGCCTTGAGTGAACTTAGAAAAGCAAGTTTTCCAATGGATGTGAAAAAACAAAAAGGCTGTATCCCATTGAACTCCTTTCCTAAGAAGTTTCCACACAATGGGATGGTTTTACATCTTTCTTATGTGATGAAACCTGGCTTCTAATAGGCAAACAGGATCTCTAAAATTATAGAAATGGTAAATGTTCTCTAAAATGTACTCAGTTAATAAGCAAACAGAATGTCTCACTTATTTTACTTGACAAATTCATGCTTACAAAGTTTTAGAGACAGCAGTAAAGTGTTAAATATGACTGTATGTGTGGTGTGTGTGAGTACCTGCTCAGCTATGTTCAACTTTGCAATCCTATGTACTGTAGCCAACCAGGTTTCTCTGTCCATGGGATTCTCCAGACAAGAATATGAGAGTGGGTTTCCATTTCCTCCTCTGGAGGAATCTTCCCAACTCAGGGATTAAATCTGCATCTCCTGCATTGGCAGGCAGATTCTTTTACCACTGAGCCGTGTGTAAAAATTTGAAAAAAAGAGGGAAACATCATGAGCTGAATAAGACTTTTCAGAAGCATGAAAGATAGGCTCAGTAAATTGCTGAACAATGATGTTCAATGAGATATAGATTAGTTTAGATAGAAAAATAAAGATTAATGGTAGATAATAATGAAAAGAAAAATTTGCAGAATAAAATTTCCCATTGAGTGTCAGAATAAGCAAGTAAATACATTAGTATTATCAATTATAGCAATGAAGACTAAAATATTCACAATTGTTTCTTAGTTGCTTAGTTATGTCTGACTCTTCATGACCCCATTGACTGTAGCCCGCCAGGCTCCTCTGTCCATGGGGTTTCTCCAGGCAAGTATACTGGAATGGGCTGCCATGCTCTACTCCAGGGAATCTTCCCAACCCAGGAATTGAATTGGGATCTCCTGCATTGCAGGCAAATTCTTTACCAGCTGAGCTAGTAAAGGGAAGCCCTTTAGCATTGTCAGTTAGCAGTTGAACGAATATTATAGAGGTGATGGAAAATAAAAATTGCATTAAACACCATGAAGCAAAATTATCATCAACTGATTCAATAGATTCTATTGAATCAGTTGATTCCATTGAAAGTTTCAGAAGCATGTGTAATTTCCTCAGTTCAGTCTCACTTCAACAAAGATTTGAAATGGTAGTCAAGTGTTACAGCTAGGTTACAGCTCAGAGTTTTATTCAATAAACAAAGGACAGTACATCCTCAAGGCATGAGGGTAGGCCGATCCCAAAGGAGAGAACTTACCCTCCTTGGCTCCCTCTGTTTATACTTTTTGTCTCCTTCCCACTTCCCAGCCTGCCCTATGCAAATTAGGGTTAGCCTCCATCATCAGTGTTTCTGCCTGGAGAATCCCAGGGATGGGGGAGCCTGGTGGGCTGCCATCTCTGGGGTCTCACAGAGTCAGACACGACTGAAGAGACAGCAGCAGCAGCAGCTCCATCATCAATCAGGAATGGGGTGTGTTTGTTTCACCTGAGGTTCACACACTAGTCCTTGGATTTTTTATTCAGCGCTAAAAGGAAATGAGCTATTAAGCCATGAAAAAATATGGAGGAAACATAAAAGCTTGTTTCCAAGTGAAAGAACCCAATCTGACATGGCTTCTGTATGATTCCTACTACATTATCATTCTGAAAAAGGCAAAACTGTGGAGACAAAACACAGATCAGCTGTGAAAAGATGTAGAAAAAGGGAGTGAGTGAGTAAAGCAATAGGGATTTTAAGTGCAGAGACAATTCTCTGTGCAATGTTACAGTGATGGATACATGCCATTATTCATTTGTTCAGACCCATGAATATACAATTTCTTGGTGACTTAGATGATAAAGAATCTGATGCAATGCAGGAGACCAGGGTTCAACCCCTGGGTCAGGAAGATCCCCTGGAGAAGGGAATGGTCACCTACTCCAATATTCTTGCCTGGAGAATTCCAATGAACAGACTAGCCGGCAGGCTATACAGACTAGCTGTGGCCCATGGGGTCACAAAGAGTCGGACACAACTGAGTGATTAACACATACCAACATACATGAATATACAATACTAAGAGTGAACCAAGGTAAACTATGGACTTTGGGTAATTGCAATGTGTCAGTAAAGGCTCATTTTTGGTTAAAAAAGAAATATATATATATATATATAAATGCTGCTGCTGCTAAGTCACTTCAGTCGTGTCCGACTCTGTGCGACCCCATAGACGGCAGCCCACCAGGCTTCACCATCCCTGGGATTCTCCAGGCAAGAACACTGGAGTGGGTTGCCATTTCCTTCTCCAATGCATGAAAGGGAAAAGTGAAAGTGAAGTCGCTCAGTCGTGTCCCA
This sequence comes from Bos indicus x Bos taurus, assembly GCF_003369695.1. NCBI lineage: Eukaryota > Metazoa > Chordata > Mammalia > Artiodactyla > Bovidae > Bos > Bos indicus x Bos taurus. The sequence goes on along the minus strand of NC_040078.1, from coordinate 40,753,456 downwards.
CTCTTAGCAACATCATGGACTGCAGCCTACCAGGCTCCTCTGTCCATGGGATTTTCCAGGCAAGAGTACTGGAGTGGGGTGCCACTGCCTTCTTCAATATATGTAAATAAATATATATAAATAAATATATAAAAAATATATATATATATCACTGATGAGTAATGTTAATAATCAGGGAGATTACATGTGTTGGGGAGGCAGGAGGTCAAGGAAAAGTCTCTGAACCTTAAAATTTCATTATAAACCTGAATTTGCTGTAAAAATAATGTCTTAAAAAATTGTGTCCAGGTACCTCAACCAAGACTTGTTTTCTAAACTTTTTTCTCCTCATGTTTATAGTTGTTTTTCGTTGCTTAAATTCTAAGAGTGTTTTCTTCAAAGCCACACTTCTCTAAGGATACCTAAAATTTACTTAGATGGTGTATTTTGAGATGCTCTTTTAAAAATATTATTAAAAGCCAGGAAGTCAATTAATATTTCTGGAGCCATTCAGTTACATGAATTATGTTTAGAGGAATCGTATGTCAAAATAAAATTTGTTATAATAAAAGAAAGAGAAAATTGTCAAGTCAGCCCTCAATTTTACACATAAAGGCAGGTAATCCCAAGAATTTAAATTTCAAGATGATATTTCAATGCCCATGAAAAACTGGAACTGAAATTGATTTGGAGGGTTACCTGATTTGGGGTAACATGGGATATTAAAGCAAGGGAAATATTTGTCCTAATAAATATGTTTCTATAATTTCCTTTAGATATAGGTCAAAGCATTATATGTAAATGGAATGTAGTCTTTTAAATTGACATTGCCGTCAAATTTCATAATCTTATAATTTTGAATCTTGATTTTTTTCTTATCTAGTTGAGTTAGATGCTGTTAGCTCAAATTTCATCTAATCTGTCCCATCCTGGAGCTTTTGATCCACATCCTGCTCTAATATTTCTTTTTCATATCGTATGCATTACTTCCTAATATTTAATACAATTTACTTACTTTATTGTTTACTGTTTGTGTCTTCCTAATAGAATATAGATTATTTGAAGGCAATGATGTGTGTGTGTGTGTGTTTGGTAGTTAATGTATCTTTAATAATTAGGGACTCTTCTGGCACAAATTAGAAAACATACCTTTAACCAATAAACATATATTAAAAGACTTTTTAATAGAGTCAAAATAAACAGTGACTTATTAAAACAGTGGTCAAAATAAAACTAATAATCTTTTCCATGTCCATAGAATGAAAAGTTTCAGTGTGACCTTAGGATTAGTAAATATTTGCCATCTGCTCAGCACACGACTTAGGTTATATGTCAAAAAAGACCTAGCTTTTTTATAGTTTTGTTGTTGTTAACATTTCAATGATAGCTGCAATTTAAATCGCATCTAAGTTTGCGATAAAATTCCATTTTCTGGCCACATTCCTAAACCTGTATTATATGTTTGAATAGCATAGAAATTGGTAGTTGTATAATATAAAAATTAAATATTATAAGTTTTCATAACTGGAACTGATCATTAAAATTATGCAGTCTCTATTTGACCTTATGTATCCATGGAATAAATGGGTAAATGACTTGCTATGTGAAAAACTGATTTCACACAGTAAGTTAGGGACAGATAAAAAGGAATAAAGCTTAAGTATATTTTCCATCTGTGTAGAGGCTTTATTTGGTTTTATTATTTTGCTACTTTGAATATGGGTTTCTGTATTCTACGTAGCAAGTGTGTAGCTTATATCATACAAAAAATTATATTCAACGATTTCACAAGGTCATTTTGAACTTTAAAATTGAAATTCCTTATTCTTACAGATTTTTTATGTACATGATATTTATAAACCACTTCTATAAATTATTGAATCAGCTCAATAGTAACTCCATATCAGAAACTGATAGATCAAATCATTTTTACAGATGTCTCCTTAAAAATCACATCTTTTTGTAAAGACCATTGTAAGACTATTTTGGTCTTATTTTTTTCATCTTTGTAAATCTACTGAAGTATGTTAACTCAAGGAACAAATGGTAAGTAAAACAATTTAATGTAATTCTTGAGTCACTTAATCAAATTTATCCCAATAAAAATAGTCATGAAAGGGAGCCAAGTTAAAATAAACATGAAACAAAGTTACTTTGTCAAAAAAAAAGAGATCTGCATATTCTATGTATTTAATTTATTTGGAAATAAATAAATGGAAGCAACTTTTCCTGGACTTTTTCAACATTTTGATAGGGAAGGGTTTTAGATGTCTTACTAAAACACATATATTTTTCTTACAGAGTTATAGGCAGAATAATGATCAGAGTTGAATGTGAGTTATTATTTAATGCCCCAGAATTATTTATTCTTTACATGTGAGAGAGAATATGTAATTGAGGACCAAGAGTCTGGACTTATAATTGTTCCTGAACCATTTCTGGTTGAATATTCATCAGAAGAATAGCATATTCTTTGAAAAAATAATAGAGATCAAGACAACAAATAGAAGAACCCTCATTCAGGTAATTAGAAAGAGATCAAGAAGTGGCAGAGAAAGAAGCAGGAAGATAGAAGCAGAAAGATGAAAGAAGTGCCTATACACTCAGATGTTCAGATGACATTAAATGGTCCATCCCAGTATTCATGTGACTGAGTCTCGCCCAGGCTAGTTTATAGTTGACATTACTAAGTGCGTGGGTGCATGCTAGTCGCTTCAGTTGTGTCCTACTCTTTGTGACCCTATGAACCTTAGACGTCCAGGCTTCAGTGTCCATGGGATTCTCCAGGCCAGAATACTGGGTTGTTATGCCGTCCTCCAAGGGTTCTTCCCACCCATGGTCAAACTCACATCTCCTGAGGCTTCTTCATTTCAGGCAGTCTCTTTACTGCTGAGTCACCAGGGAAGCCCCATTATTAAGTATTACACAAGAAATAACCTCTGTATAACCTAGCAGACTCATTACCCATTTGTATGACATAGACATTTTGACCGATTGTTTTTATTTGCAAAATAATACACGATTATACCCTCAACACAAATATTTTTCTTTTTTAAAAAACTATCTTTGAATGCTCAATGAGGATAAATGGAGTTAAAATTATTTTTTTAGTGTTCAAGGACTAAAACACAAAAAAGCAGTTAATTCACTCAGAGCTATAGAGTTCCTGGTAGGCTTGTAACTAAAGCACAGTTTTGTTTTCTAGTCATATAATTTAATTCTTACTATGAACATTTCCTATATGGATAACTTTGGTTTACTAACCCAAAGATAATTTGTAAATAAATTCTGATATTGTCATACTTTGTAAATCTGCCAGTGTTCTCCTCATTACAATAAAAAAAAATCATGCCATAGTAACTAATTCTTGCCCTATACCCTTTTAAAATTTTTTTCCTTTATTTTATTTTTTAACTTTACAATATTTTATTGGTTTTGCCATATAGCAACATGAATCCGCCACAGGTATACATGTGTTCCCCATATAATTTTTTTGATGCCCTTCACTCATTTTTTCCCACCTTTAACAATGACCAGTCTGTATCTATAAGCTTGTTTGCTTTTTTTTTTTTTTTTAAGTTCCCCCAAGTAGAAGAGAGAGCATTCAGTATCTGTCTTTCTGTATCCGACTTATTTCAGCTTAACATAATGACCTCATGGTCCATTCATATTTCACATATGGCAAGAATCTCTTTATCCATTCATCCATCAATGGATACTTAGGTTCCATCTCTTGGCTGTTGTAAATGATGCTGCAATGATCACTGGGGATGCAGCTATTTCTTTGAGTTAGTGTTTCTTTTTTCTATGAATAAGTACCCCAAAGTAAAATTGCTTTGATTAAATCTTGTAGAAACACACAAAACTATAAAGAACAAAAATGACAATTCTAGTCTGAATACCTACCTTATTTCTTTTCATGTGAAGATAGTTTGACATGCTATTCATAATCTGGCATTATTGGTTTTGTATAGCTTTGAAATGCTTTTGATGCTTTTACAGTAAACTACTTTAATAATTTTTTATTTCTTCTGAGTAACACAACTTCTAGCTGAATTGCTACATATTACTTTTCTGTAAATTATCTACTAGAAAGTGCATAAATTAAATTTTTAGGCCTTTTAAGACTGTCAGATTATTTCCTTTCCTGTGTACTACTTCTGGCTAAATTTAATGGTCTGACAAAATTCAAAGGTGATGCTGAACACTTTGCTACAGAGGAAATTGAAATGTATGGTTCAATTCAAACAAATCTAAATAATGTAATTGTTCAGTCAAGTATTAGAATACTGACTGCCACTCAATATTCTTTTTCTCTCAGAAAAATAGTTCATTTGGAGAAACAATACACTCAACTTAGAAGCTAAATTTTTTAGAATTTCATGCAATTATGGAATTTCCACTAACTTACGTATGTGAGGGATTTCCCTCATGGCTCAGTGTGTAAAGAATCCATCTGCAGTGCAGGAGACACAGGAGACATGGTTTGATCTTTAGGTCGGGCAGATCCTCTGGAGAAGGACCTGGCAACACACTCTGGTATTCCTGCCTGGAAAACCCCATGGACAAAGGCGCTGGCAGGCTATGGTCCATAGAGTTGCCAAGACTCAGATGTGACTGAAGTGACAAAGCATGCATGCAAGTATGTGAGAGTGCTGTATAGGTCTTCATAAAAACTGATTAATGGAATCGTAAGGTTCTTATCGGAGAAGGCAATGGCACCCCACTCCAGTACTCTTGCCTGGAAAACCCCATGGATGGAGGAGCCTGGTAGGCTGAAGTCCATGGGGTCGCTAAGAGTCGGATACGACTGAGCGACTTCACTTTCACTTTTCCCTTTCATGCATTGGAGAAGGAAATGGCAACCCACTCCAGTGTTCTTGCCTGGAGAATCCCAGGGACGGGGGAGCCTGGTGGGCTGCCATCTATGGGGTCGCACAGAGTTGGACACGACTGAAGTGACTTAGCAGCAGCAGCAGCAGCAGCAAGGTTCTTATAGCCATCTTGAGCTGTGAGTTTATCCTGAGGTTATCTAATAACTTCCTATCTCTAGGTATCTGATGACTTTCTTCATTTGCCATGTCAGCCAGAGAATGCTTACATTCTGAATTCTTTCTAGTAAGAAGATAAAACTGCATATGTATAAGTCACTGTTAATACATTGTGTATGGATGCTACTGTTGATACATTTCTGAGATTGCCAGTCAGGAGAACTGAACTGATCCCCTCCATTAATACTTAATATTTGAGATATTTATTAGAAAAAAAAATGCGTACTAAAGAATTAATAGTTACTGTTACTGAACAAATTGTGTGTCCTGTTGCTTACCACTTACAAAAATCAATATTCACAAATGATAGGGGGGAAAGGGTGCCTTTAATCAAAATGCTGGCAATCTAGGGAGATGGTGGATTCAGTGTGCTCCTAAAATCACCTCCAAAGATTCTACTTGGCCATGAAAGCTATTAAAGGGAAAAAAGAGAAGCAATCCCAGTCAATCACTGAGATAGGTCTCTATCCCCTACTGTATGCAGCTTGTGTGCAGGCTTGTTGACTCCTTGTGATCTTCCTCTAAAGGTGATCCTGTTCACATAGTTTGGTTACACAGTATGTTTGGGAAATTTCTGAGGAGAAAGCTAGGGAGGAGATCTGGTCATCTGATAACTTATTCTTCATGTCTACTTCTTTTATCTATGGGGAAATTTGACAGCTTAGGCATGGTATTGTGTAATTAAAAGATTTGAAAGATGTGCTCGGGCCAGAGGTGAGTAGAGCATGGGGGTGCCTGGTTTAAAAGTTAGTTACAATATAACTTTGCTAAAAGGGGCTTCCAGCAGAGGGAGGCTTCCTATAAAGACCTGCATACACTATCAATATAGACCTTAATTCATTTTCACTGATTATATGCTCAAGAAAATTCAGTTAATTACAGGGATAAGGAAGTCAGCTGAGATTTTTAAGAACCTTGAGCTATAAGTTTTGTAGCCTTTGATTCAAAGATTCCCAACTGTATATGTTGTTTAAATAGCATAAAGTGAAAATGAAAAGTCGCTCAGTTGTATCCGACTCTTTGCAACCCCATGGACTATTCAGTCCATGGAATTCTCCAGACCAGATTACTGGAGTGGGTAACCTTTCCCTTCTCCAGGGGATCTTCCCAACCCAGGAATCAAACCCAGGTCTCCTGCACTACAGGTGGATTCTTTACCATCTGAGCCACAGGGAAGTCCTTAAATAGCATAAATCTATTCTTATTACATAACCTGTGAAAAATGAATAAAGACTTAAGATGCTCCTTATTTATATCTGATATAAAACTCACTGCATAATATCAATCATCAAAACTTATTTAAAAATTGTTTATACAAAGCATATGTTATCTCATTTGAATCCATAAGACAGTAGAAGAGTCATTCATTAATTTAACTTCTTTATATGTGAGGTTAGGGTTAAATTTCAAATGGTTACAAATAGAGCTTTTATGTTCAACTTAATTTCCTTGATATGAAAGAGTTATGAATACATTGAGATATACCTGGTTAAGTTGATAGTTTCTCTCACAGGTTTGTTCATATTTAGAGTCCAGTAATTAATTTGCAATGTACAAAAAAGTAGGTTTGAGGAAGAAAGATGATGGGTTTAGTTTTTTTTTTGTTTTTGTTTTTTTTTTATTTTATTTTATTTTTAAACTTTACATAATTGTATTAGTTTTGCCAAATATCAAAATGAATCCGCCACAGGTATATATGTGTTCCCCATCCTGAACCCTCCTCCCTCCTCCCTCCCCATACCATCCCTCTGGGTCATCCCAGTGCACTAGCCCCAAGCATCCAGTATCGTGCATCAAACCTGGACTGGCGACTTGTTTCATACATGATATTTTACATGTTTCAATGCCATTCTCCCAAATCTCCCCACCCTCTCCCTCTCCCACAGAGTCCATAAGACTGTTCTATACATCAGTGTCTCTTTTGCTGTCTTGTACACCGGGTTATTGTTACCAACTTTCTAAATTCCATATATATGCCTTAGTATACTGTATTGGTGTTTTTCCTTCTGGCTTACTTCACTCTGTATAATAGGCTCCAGTTTCATCTACCTCATTAGAACTGATTCAAATGTATTCTTTTTAATGGCTGAGTAATACTCCATTGTGTATATGTACCACAGCTTTCTTATCCATTCATCTGCTGATAGACATCTAGGTTGCTTCCATGTCCTGGCTATTATAAACAGTGCCGGGATGAACATTGGGGTACACGTGTCTCTTTCCCTTCTGGTTTCCTCAGTGTGTATGCCCAGCAGTGGGATTGCTGGATCATAAGGCAGTTCTATTTCCAGTTTTTTAAGGAATCTCCACACTGTTCTCCATAGTGGCTGTACTAGTTTGCATTCCCATCAACAGTGTAAGAGGGTTCCCTTTTCTCCACACCCTCTCCAGCATTTATTATTTGTAGACTTTAGTTTTATACATTCTGAATTTGAGGTGACTGCAGGACACTGAAGGTCACTAGGAGGTAATTGACTAAACATGTCTAAAGCCTTCAGTGAGGACAAAGACAGCCACAGAGACTTGAGAGTCATTAACATACAGATGAGAATGGATGTGGCTATCCAAGCAGACCGTAAAGTTGAAAGAGAAGTGGGCCAGGAATGGCCTTGTAGAGATTACAGCTGGAGAATGCCCATAAGGAAATATCAGCATAAGGAGGAGAGAAAAAGGAGAGTTGGGTCACCTAAGGTGAGATGGCAGAAGCTTTCCAGAAGGGAGTAGCTAGCCCTCAGTGTTAAACACTCCAGGAAAATCTGGTAGTACAAGGTTCAGCAAATCTATTGAACCCAAGACAACTGAAGCTACTGAGGAAAGTTTTTGAGGTAAGATGAAGGTTGGAGAGGGTCAAAGGTTAAATGCATGACAGGAAAGTGAAGACAAGTAGTTGATCCTGTCACTTATGAGTAATGTAAGTTTTTCATCTATATTTCTAATTCTTATATTTAATATTTCCTATTCTTCTACTGACTGATGCTCTTAGGATAATACTAACAAAAGGGCTTATATTGACAATTTGTGACTTGTTCCTTAATTTGGAAGAAATACTTATAGATTTTCATCATTTTGCTTGAAATTTTCTTTGACTTTTTGATAGAAATTTGTGTCGATGTATAATACGCTGTTCAGATGCCCATTTAGAAATGAAGGGCTCGTTTCTCCAGTTGCTAGGAATGCTGCTGGGAGACTGGTCTAAGTTATCCAACTCTTATCCAACACACTCCTGGAGTGTGTAGGCTAAAGATCCACCTGGCTTAAGGTACTTTTTTCCTGGGACAACATTAGCAAATGAATAAGTGTCATAAGCTGTAGATGCTTGAATTGCTCACCAGCCTCAGGAAAATTTTGAAGAGAGATCCCAGCCTCAGCACTACCCAAATAACCATCTGAAGCTTCCTTTAAGACTTTATCACAGCTCAACTTTTTCCTCTGCTTTATCCTGCTGTCTTTCCCTCCCTTCTACAGAGGTTGATTCCAGGAGTCCTCCCCATGAACCAACTATATGCTAATTTCTGGCCCAGAGTTGAACTTCCCTGGTGGCTCAACTGATAAAGAATATAATAAACATAATATTAAATAATATGCATATAGAGAGAATATAAATTATACTGGTAGTATAAGCACTCCACTTTCTGTCATGGTAAACTTCTAGAGTTGTATGTTTTCAAACAAAATTCATAGGGAACTAGTGAAAGTGCTGCACTCAATATGCCAGCATTTTTGGAAAACTCAGCAGTGGCCACAGGATGGGAAAAGGACAGTTCATTCCAATCCCAAAGAAAGGCAATGCCAAAGAATGCTCTAACTATCGCACAGTTGCACTCATCTCACATGCTAGTAAAGTAATGCTCAAAATTCTCCAAGCCAGGCTTCAGGAATACGTGAACCATGAACTTCCAGATGTTCCAGCTGGTTTTAGAAAAGGCAGAGGAGCCAGAGATCAAATTGCCAACATCTGCTGGATCATCAAAAAAGCAAGAGAGTTCCAGAAAAACATCTATTTCTGCTTTATTGACTATGCCAAAGCTTTTGACTATGTGGATCACAATCAACTGTGGAAAATTCTGAAAGTGATGGGAGTACCAGACTACCTGATTTACCTCTTGAGAAATTTGTATGCAGGTCAGGAAGCAACAGTTAGAACTGGACATGGAACAACAGACTGGTTCCAAATAGGAAAAGGAGTATGTCAAGGCTGTATATTGTCACCCTGCTTATTTAACTTATATGCAGAGTACATCATGAGAAACACTGGGCTGGAAGAAGCACAAGCTGGAATCAAGATTGCTGGGAGAAATCTCAATAACCTCAGATATACAGATGACACCACCTTTATGGCAGAAAGTGAAGAGGAACTCAAAAGCCTCTTGATGAAAGTGAAAGAGGAGAGTGAAAAAGTTGGCTTCAAGCTCAACATTCAGAAAACAAAGATCATGGCATCCGGTCCCATCACATCATGGCAAATAGATGGGGAAACAGTGGAAACAGTGTCAGACTTGGTTTTTGGGGGCTCCAAAATCACTGCAGATGGTGATTGCAGCCATGAAATTAAAAGACGCTTACTCCTTGGAAGGAAAGTTATGACCAATCTAGATAGCATATTCAAAAGCAGAGACAGTACTTTGCCAACAAAGGTCCATCTAGTAAAGGCTATGGTTTTTCCAGTGGTCATGTATGGATGTGAGAGTTGAACTGTGAAGAAAGCTGAGCCCGGAAGAATTGATGCTTTTGAACTGTGGTGTTGGAGAAGACTCTTGAGAGTCCCTTGGACTGCAAGGAGATCCCACCAGTCCATCCTAAAGGAGATCAGTCCTGGGTGTTCATTGGAAGGACTGATGCTGAAGCTGAAACTGCAATACTTTGGCCACCTCGTGCGAAGAGTTGACTCATTGGAAAAGACCCTGATCCTGGGAGGGATTGGGGGCAGGAGGAGAAGGGAACAAGAGAGGATGAGATGGTTGGATGGCATCACCAACTCGAAGGACATGAGTTTGAGTAAACTCCGGGAGTTGGTGAGGGACAGGGAGGCCTAGCATACTGCGATTCATGGGGTTGCAAAGAGTCGGACATGACTGAGTTACTGAACTGAACTGAATCAAAGGATCTCAGTATTTGCTGCCTGTCACTCATGGGTTTCAGAATGCACATTTTTGATGCTTGGGAATTTTGTCTGCTCTTTCATGTACAACTATAATTTATTTTATTTGTATTTTAGGCTGCCTTTCCATAACAAGAGCAAAAAGTTGTTTCTAAACTATTCCAGTTTACCACATTTATCAAACTAGAAGTATAAAAGATTTCCTACTACTCTATTCTATGCAAGAATACCCTTTCTCTCTCTTTCTCTTGCTCTTTAGCACACACACTCTCTCTGGATTATCCATATAAAAATACCTTTCTCTATTATTTAAATTTTCAATAGCTATAAAAATATCTCTTGCCTAAGGTCAGATTCCCCAGGATCAGATCTTAAAACAGGTTACATGTGAACACAATTTAATGTAAGAAATTGGTAAAGAAGTTTGACAAGCAAAAAACAAAACAAGCACTTTTTGCAACTTTGAGACTTCAGACAAAATTTCAGTGTCAACCTAATCCAGGGCATAAGTTCCACTATATGTCTGACTTGCCGAAAGAAAGAGTTGGACTTTCAAATTCACTCACCAGTCAGTTACTGATTAAGGGCCATCCAGAGGGACATAGCAAATTTGGAAAACTCAGCAGTGGCCACAGGACTGGAAAAGGTCAGTTCTCATTCCAATCCCAAAGAAAGGCAATGCCAAATAATGTTCAAACTATCACACAATTGCACTCATCTCACACAGTAGCTAAGTAATGCCAAAATTCTCCAAGGAGAGCTTCAACAGTACATGAACCATGAAATTCCAGATGTTCAAGATGGATTTAGAAAAGGCAGAGGAACCGGAGATCAAATTGCCAACATTCGCTGGATCATCATTCCAGAGATCCAGAAAGTTCCAGAAAAACATCTACTTCTGCTTTATTGATGATACCAAAGCCTTTGACTGTGTGGATCACAACAAACTATGGAAAATTCTTAAAGAGATGGGAATACCAGACACCTGACTTGCCTCCTGAGAAATCTGTATGTAGGTCAAGAAGCAGCAGTCAGAACTGGACATGGAACAACACACTGGTTCCAAATCAGGAAAGGAGTAGGTCAAGGCTGTATATTGTCACCCTGATTATTTAACTTATACGCAGAGTACATCATGTGAAATGCCAGCCTGGATGAAGCATAAGCTGGAATCAAGATTGCCAGGAGAAATATTAAATACCTCAGATTTGCAGATGACACCACCCTTATGGCAGAAAGCGAAGAACTAAAGAGACTCTTGATGAAGGTGAAAGAGGAGAGTGAAAAAGCTGGCTTAAAACTCAACATTCAGAAACTAAGATCATGGCATCTGATCCCAGTGCCACCACTTCATAGCAAATAGATGGGGAAATTAATGGAAACAGTGTCAGAGTTTATTTTTGGGGGCTCCAAAATCACTGCAGATGGTGACTGCAGCCATGAAATCAAAAGACACTTGCTCCTTGGAAGGAAAGTTATGACCAACCTGGACAGCATATTAAAAAGCAGAGACATTACTTTGCCAACAAAAGTCCATCTAGTCAAAGCTATGGTTTTTCCAGTAGTTATGTATGGATGTGTGAGTTGGACTGTAAATAAAGCTGAGTGCCAAGGAATTAATGCTTTTGAACCGTGGTATTGGAGAAGACTCTTGAGAGTCCCTTGGACTGCAAGGAGATCCAACCAGTCCATCTAAAGGAAATCAGTCCTGAATATTCATTGGAAGGACTGATGCTGAAGCTGAAACTCCAACTTTGGCCACCTGATGCAAAAAACTGACTCACTGGAGAAGACCCTAAGGGTTAGAAATATTAAATGTGGAAGGAGAATGGGAAAACAGAGGATGAGATGGTTGGAATACATCACCGTCTCAATGGACAAGAGTTTGAGTAGGCTCCAGGAGTTGGTGATGGACATGGAATTCTGGCGTGCTGCAGTCCAATGGGTCACAAAAAGTTGGACACAACTGAGCGACTGAACTGATTGAACTGACAGAGGGACATAAACTTGCAAATTCACAAACATTTTCTCTTCTCTGAAGTACAAGAGTACTCCTCTGAAGAAAGTTACAGGTACAGTCCTAGAAAGAAAACACACAGAAGCAGGGGCAAATGCTTATAGGAGCAATAAAAGGATCTGAGTGGATCTAGCAGCAACAATGTCTGATAAATATATGTTATACCAGTATGATATATATAGATTTATTTTCATTATAATATAAAATATTTCTATTATATGTATATATATTTTTGGTATATATGTATACCAAAATTATTAATATATAAAATAGTTAAGAAACATGAGTTTCATTTTTGTATATATCAAAATAGAACTCACATTTCTAACTAAACAGACTTTTAGAGGTCTTAAGCTGACAAAAGGGAGAAATTGGGTGTTCTTATCTATATATTACAAATTGCACAACTGCAGTGGTAAGAGATAACATCATTAATCTGTTCTCTAAATATAACCCCTTGTCTCTCCTAAAAGATAGAAGTAGGATTGGACACAGAACATTATGGAAATGAGATTCCAATAGTAATATACAAACAAACCACAGATCTTATGTGTAAATAGTGCTTAAGGAGGATAGGGTGAACACTGTAGCAGCTTAGAATGCTTTGCGAGTTTCTAGTAAACTGAAGATGGAAATCAGAGAGAAAATTATAGGTGATTGATCTTTGGCTGGTCAGTGACTTGCAGGCTTTGCACAGATTTCAGTTGGCTCAGTGGTAAAGAATCCACCCGCCAGTACAGGAGACTCACGAAGATGCAGGTTCGATCCCTGGGTCTGGAAGATCCCCTGGAGGAGGAAATGGAAACCCACTCCAGCATTGTTGCCTGGGAAATCCCATGGACAGAGGAGCCTAGAGTGTTACAGTCCATGGGGTCGCAAAGAGTCAGACACCATTGAGCATGCACACACACGCAAAATCACAGGTAAAATAGTTACCTTGGTATTTCTACTCAGGTAGTTGAAGGTCTATAACTCTCTGTCTTGGCAATTACATTTAAAGAATCAGATCCATGTTTTCTTATCCCCTAAAGAAAACAACAGCAACTTGCATTGTCTCAGAGTGTTTTTCCTTCACGCAGGATATTGAATTTATATGATTGTTACTACATAAATGCATATAAACTTGACAATTTAATAAACTTTAAAAGTAATTTAGAGTATTGACCAAACTGTTCCCTGGAAGTTGTGATTTATACTTGTTCTGAGAAAATATTTTAAAGAAAATCTTCCTTATTAACTTTATATTGAGAAGATTGTTTTGGTCCATATTCAAGATCTTTCAATAGTTACTAATGAAGTAAAATGCATTAAATTTTCTTCCATAAATAGTATATTTAAAATGAGTTGAAAATATCAAACGTCCAAAATACCATGTGTCCTGAAAAAATGTTTAAACCTCGGGTTCTTCTCTAATAGAAGTGTGTTCCTAAAAATAGATTAAATGAAATTGAACATTACAATTCTAACCTCATCTGCCAATAAGGATAAAATCACCCTTTAAAAAATATGTCAGTCTTTAAAATAAAAATCATGTTTTAAAATAGGACAAGTGAGAAAAGTTTGGCTTAATTTTTACGAATAAATTCCTAACAGAACCTTTCTTTCAAGGTCATTCAAAATTATATCACAAGAAGTTGAAAATCATATTTAAACTCTTAAGAATCTCAGACCAGATTCTTGTCATTAGTTTTGAGATAGTTTCATAAAGCTGCAGTGCCCCCTGCTTGCTATTTCATCCATCACTTCAGCCTTTGAAAGAAGCTTTGTTTCTGTCTAATGTCATTTTATGAAATGCTATTATTCCTGGACATCAGAGAAACTCCTTTTAATCCAACATGTCGCTTTGGTATTAACTCATAGGGTTATATTTTGAAAGTTGACTATTGTCTCAGCATTGTAACATTACCGCTATCAGTTGCTGTTTGGTTCATTTCCACTGTCACCCTTTTTGCATTTATTGTATTGGAGATAGGGGGTTTTAATTCCTTATAATGATATGAATTATTTTAGATTCTGGACACAATTAAAGCACTGATACTTTTCAAAAGAATTAATTTTATATGTTACTTTAAACACCTTTCTGTATTTCTATAACACAAGAAAGATAAATGTCACAAATAGGGACTGATGATAGAAAATTTATCACTTTTAAAAGTTGTGCATAAAGTAGTTGTAGTGCCTAGAAAAATTAATAAAATAATGCCTTCCATAAATCAAACAACTAAAAAGAAAACCATTAACATGAATAAATATTCACTGACAGAATTTTAAATAGGGTTAACAATAAAGATTATTTGAAAGTTAGTGAATTAATCATTTTTCATTAAGAGAGAATGCTATTTTAGAGAAGAAAGATATCAGATAGATTATTGTGTTTATTTTTTACATTAAATTAAACACTGCTCATTTATTAACATTTCAATATGAAGGACAGGAGAAAGATAATTTTAGTAGACCTCGGAAAAATCAAAGAAAGAATAAAGGATTCATACAATGTTAATTTTAAACTATGCTCACTATATCTTTCTCTGTCATACACACGAACATACACCAGAATAATCTTAAAAGACAAAATTCAGTAAATAACAGGCAGAAGTGGACTGTGGATAACTGTCTCAGGGAGATCAACTAGATATTTGCAATGTTCTTTTTTGAAAATATGTACCCAACCAAAATAAAATTATCTCTATATTTCTTTTTGGATTTGAAATTTAACAACGAATGTGTCAATGTTGTTAGGTAAAGTAACATGGAGAAAGCATCTCCATATTCAACACCATTTCTTAAGACCTTAGTAACTTTAATATTTATTTATATAACTAATTAAATCAGAATATTCTTTGCTAAAAAAAAAAAATCACCATACTTCCATCCAACAGACAGACAGTCCAACCAAGTCCTAGTCAATGGAACATAATCTCATTTAAAATTAACCTATAGGAAGTTGTAAGCCTTTTTTTGACATATCTACAATTAATCAATACTCATCCAATGACAAGGCCTAGAAATATTAAAGAAAATAACAAATGTGCAAAAAATCCTAAATTAATCATCTATAGAATCAGATATCAAAATATAAGATTCTAAAATAAAAGTACTAAATAGAAAATAAATAATTCATTATAAATCTAGAAGCTATGATTTCTGTGTATAACTTGAAGAAATTTAAACTGAATTTTGTAAACACATTTAACTGTGTACATCAAGCATATTAAAAAAGAAAACTTCCTACTTGAAGCATCAATTAATTAATATTCCAACCCTATTTCTGAATGTTGCATATCCCTCTAGGGTTTCCTTCAGATGAAAAGGCCGTTGTTATACAAAAATGCTAACAAAGTGTTATGATAAACCCATCTGTGACAATTCCTCAGTTGCTAGTACAAGAACAATTAGGAAAGCTCATGTGAGCAGCTCCACATCATTTCTTGGCTTCGACAAGCAGTCATGCACACAACATTTCAACAATATCCTCAGAGGGAGTCATTTCAGAAACAACTGGGAAATACCCACCAAAGATGAAAATCTGGCAAGAAAGTACTCCAACTCAGAAACTTGCTGCTTTGGACTTTGGGGCATAAAACATTTTCAGGACTTGTCTGACATTATAGCAGCAATAAAAAGTAGGGGTATGGTAATGCTTTCACAATATCATTCATTGTCTCCAATTAATTTGTCCTGTTTAAGTTGGAAATTATTTTAAAATGCATACATAAAATTAGGGAAGAATAAGTTAGTAAACTATTTATTTTAATATGCATAAGACAGTAAGAGAAAAATTGTCAACAGATTGCATTTCCCAACTATCAAACTCAAATTGTGAAATGAATCATAAGGAGTAGTGGCATGCTTAAGAACAATAGTGGATGGAAGTGTAATGAAGTGAATGAAAGAATTTTCACAAATGAAATATTCTTTGGGGGAAGATGTTAGAGAGAAATTTGTGCTTTTTCTTAATATCTCCACTAATTTCTTAAACGATCAATAGAATTGCTCATCACTCCTTCCCAAACCCCATCCTTTATGTCTGTGCTTGGAAAAATGGCAGTTTAATAGAATTAAAAATATCACCTGCATAATTGCAAGGTAAAGATAATTTTATTTCACAGAACACAGTAATATATTTCCTAGAGGGTATGTACAGGGTCAGTATTGTATTATATTATGAAAAGAAAACTAAGTTCATAGAATTTTAGATTGAAGGTCAAAGCCAGTATAAATAAGACTAAAAGTGCTAAAATTAGCTCTGAAGTGACTAGAAACATTATGTTTGCCAAAATCCTCTCAGTTTTCAAAAAACGATCTGTTAATAAATCCAGCCTATCACATAGTATCATATAAATATCAACCTCAGTAGAAAATACCAGTTCAAGTGAGCCCAACTATTTAGACCAAGCTCACATTCAATTTTCTTGATGTTTAATAAATCAGACCTTCTAGTCAATAACCAGTATTATAGATAAGGAAACAGCAAATTTGAAAAATTGTGAATCTTTCCATGATGAATCTTGTGTAGCTGGGTTCCTGAAATGTTTTATATAAAATAGTACGTTTGGTTTTCATTTGAAAGTTCATCTAGATTAAATTTTAGCCTGCATTTTTATTTCCATGACAACTTCCTTCATGTTTATGTATTTTCTCCTCTGTCTTCTTTCCAGCTCTCCCTGATCTCTTTTGACAGTGGAATAACGTAGTCCACATTCTTGTTAACAGCAATAAGTGTTAAGAGCACTTGAGTACAGCTTTAAATGAAGATGGATCACCTGCAGCAAATGCAGTCTCTATATCATCTGCAAAGCAAAAGACTGTCCTAATGTTTCAAATTGAAATGAGAGAAAGTTAGGATAATTTCCCTGTAATCCAGCTTAGGTAGATTGAATAGAGTGACTCAGAGTTGGCTTAAGGTATTATTATCATTTTGGTTAAAATGACATTCTTAAAGGCTGACTGCATCCAATATCCCAAAATTGCACTCATGGCCTATAAAACATAATTTTATCTCTTGATCTTAATTTAGCTTAATTTATATGCTGTAACATATGGTCAATAAAGACAATGCATGCAGTACACATTTGGTTTATAAGTACTTTTGAATAAAATTAGATTTCTCAAAATTACTCTAAAAACATATCAGTCAGATGGTGACTAGTTCACACAGTTATTTTCAATATAATCTAATATTTAAATGACTTCATTAATAAATATAGAATTTTTATATTTGATATATATGATTTTCATATATATGATCATATTCATCAGTTTTACTAGTTAAAACAACAGTAGTACAACCATTCAAGAAAAAGCACAAAAGTTAAAAACAACATAACCTTGGTTCATATTAGTTTGTTTTTCAAAAATCCATTTTGTAGATCTATAGCAAAAATCAATAGCTAGAGGCAATAGTCCTGTCAACTTTCAGGATAGGAAATTGAGTAAAGCATTTGTCTATTACTTAGCTGGTATCTGGAGACAGGGCTAAGAAGAGGTTGCTCTGTAGATGATCAGCTTAAAGATTTGAAATATAATTTTACCCTAAGAAGAAAGGTATCACGGTATCCAAGCAAGGTATTCAATATCACGGTAATCCAAGTCTATGCCCTGACCAGTAATGCTGAAGAAGCTGAAGTTAAACAGTTATATGAAGACCTAAAAGACCTAATACATACACAAAAAAGATGTCCTTTTCATTATAGGGCACTGGAATGTAAAAGTAGGAAGTCAAGAAACACCCAAAGTAACAGGCAACTTTGACCTTGGAGTACAGAATGAAGCAGGGCAAAGGCTAATAGAGATTTGCCAAGAAAACACACTGGTCATAGCAAACACCCTCTTCCAACAATACAAGAGAAGACTCTACACATGGACATCACCAGATGGCCAACACCTAAATCAGATTGATTATATTCTTTGCAGCCAAAGATGGAGAAGCTCTATACAAGTCAGCAAAAACAAGACCAGGAGTTGACTGTGGATCCTCAGATCATGAATTCCTTATTGCCAAATTCAGACTTAAATTGAAGAAAATGGGGAAAACCGCTAGACCATTTAGGTATGAAATAAATCCCTAATAATTATACAGTGGAAGTGAGAAATAAATTTAAGGGACAATTTCTGATAGACAGAATGCCTGATGAACTATGGATGGAGATTCATGACATTGTACAGGAGACAGGGATCAAGACCATCCCCAAGAAAAAAAAATGCAAAAAAGCAAAATGGCTGTCTGAGGAGGCCATACAAATAGCTGTGAAAAGAAGAGAAGTGAAAAGCAAAGGAGAAAAGGAAAGTTATACCCATTTGAATGCAGAGTTCCAAAGAATAGCAAGGACAGATAAGAAAGCCTTCTTCAGTGATCAATGCAAAAAAATAGAGGAAAATAATAGAATGGGAAAGACTAGAGATCTCTTCAAGAAAATTAGAGATACCAAGGGAACACTTCATGCAAAGATGGACTCAATAAAGGACAGAAATGGTATGGACCTAAGAGAAGCAGAAGATTTTAAGAAAAGGTGGCAAGAATACACAGAATTGTACAAAAAAGATATTCATGACCCAGATAATCACGATGGTGTGATCACTCACCTAGAGCCAGACATGCTGGAATGTGAAGTAAAGTGGACCTTAGAAAGCATCACTACGAACAAAGCTAGTGGAGGTGATAGAATTCCAGTTTAGCTATTTCAAATCCTGAAAGATGATGCCGTGAAAGTGCTGCACTCAATATGCCAGCAAATTTGGAAAACTCAGCAGTGGCCACAGGATGGGAAAAGGACAGTTCATTCCAATCCCAAAGAAAGGCAATGCCAAAGAATGCTCAAACTACCGCACAATTGCACTCATCTCACACGCTAGTAAAGTAATGCTCAAAATTCTTCAAGCCAGGCTTCAGCAATATGTGAACTGTGAACTTCCTGATGTTCAAGCTGGTTTTAGAAAAGGCAGAGGAACCAGAGATCAAATTGCCAACATCCATTGGATCATAGAAAAAGCAAGAGAGTTCCAGAAAAACATCTATTTCTGCTTTATTGATTATGCCAAAGCCTTTGACTGTGTGAATCAAAACAAACTGTGGAAAATTCTGAAATAGATGGGAATACCAGACCACCCGACCTGCCTCTTGAGAAACCCGTATGCAGGTTAGGAAGCAACAGTTAGAACTGAACATGCAACAACAGACTGGTTCCAAATAGGAAAAGGAGTACATCAAAGCTGTATATTGTCACCCTGCTTATTTAACTTATATGCAGAATACATCATGAGAAACACTGGGCTGGAAGAAGCACAAGCTGGAATCAAGATTGCCGGGGGAAATATCAATAACCTCAGATGTGCAGATGACACCTGCCTTATGGCAGAAAGTGAAGAAGAACTAAAGAGCCTCCTGATGAAAGTGAAAGAGGAGAATGAGAAATTTGGCTTAAAGCTCAACATTCAGAAAACTAAGATCATGTATCCGGTCTCATCACTTCATGGCAAATAGATGGGGAAACAGTAGAAACAGTGGCAGACTTTATTTTAGGGACTCCAAAATCATTGCAGATGGTGATTGCAGCCATGAAATTAAAAGACACTTACTCCTTGGAAGGAAAGTGATGACCAACCTAGATGGCATATTCAAAAGCAGAGACATTACTTTGTCAGTAAAGATCTGTCTAGTCAAGGCTATGGTTTTTCCAGTAGTCCTGTATGGATGTGAGAGTTGGACTGTGAAGAAGGCTGAGCACCGAAGAATTGATGCTTTTGAACTGTGGTGTTGGAGAAGACTCTTGAGAGTCCCTTGAACTGCAAGGAGATCCAACCTGTCCATCCTATAGGAGATCAGTCCTGGGTGTTAATTGGATGGACTGATGTTGAAGCTGAAACTCCAGTATTTTGGCCACCTGATGTGAAGGGATGACTCATTTGAAAAGACCCTGATGCTAGGAAAGATTGAGGGCTGGAGGAGAAGGTGCCGACAGAGGATGAGATGGTTGGATGGCATCACCGACTCAATGGACATGAATTTGGGTAAACTCTGGGAGTTGGAGATCTACAGGGAGGCCTGGCCTGCTGCGTTTCATGGGGTCGCAAAGAGTCGAACAGACTGAGTGACTGAAGTGAACTGAAAAAAGAAAGGAAAATGCTAGCAGTAAAATTATCGATGCAATATTGTGGTTATGTAAGACAATGTCTTTCGTTTTAAGAAACTATGCTGTTTGGAGATAAATATGGGAAGATCCCCTGGGAGAGGAAATGGCAACCTCCTCTAGTATTCTTGCCTGAAAATTTCACGGGCAGAGGAGGCTAGCAGGCTACAGTTCCACGTAGAGTCTGCAACGCCATGGACTCTAGCCTAGCAGGCTATACCCCAATTCAAAATAAAAAGTTTTTTAGAAGGAAATATAATGATTGTGTTTAGGTTCAACACAAAGGTTGAATACATACAGAAATAAGGATACTTATAGATCTGTTACAAAGATTCTCAAGGATGGGGGAGAAGTTTGGAAGAGATTGAGTACCCACATGGCTAACTTTATAATTCTTGACTAAGAAAAAGGTACTTTCTTCTTAGGTTCTGTTATGTATAATCATGTCCTCCTGGGTTCCTAGAGGAGCTCAAGGGAAAACAAAAGGCCAATCTACTTTACTGATGTGAGAAGATGTCATTAATGTTAATATTTCTACTAAGTTCATGGGAAGAAGCCATTTCCAATTGATTCTGTTTGCATCAGAGTTCAGGTAGCACAAACTTTCAACTCTCAGTTCTATTTTCTTTTGTCTTCCATGATTTAAGAGCCTCTGTTACTCTAGCTGTATTTTGGACACAACACACAATATAGGAATTGGGTTATAAAAATTTTCCACTTCTCATTTTATTTCTTGGCCTTAGCCCAGATATCCCCAAAGCTCATAAATATTTTTCCAAGGCAAAAAGGATGAATGTGAAGTAAATGCACCCTCCAGATAACTATTTGGAGTAATTTCTGATGAACAGACTCAGTTCTTAATGGGAATGATGGGAATATCAAGGAACGCAACCTTCCACCCCATCATCTGGGGCTGATGCTAAAGTCCTCTGGTTTGGCATGGGGACTTCATGCTGTGGAGGCTGAGTTCTTGATCCCAGAACTGGAGCAAGCAATTCAAGACAGGATAATTTGTAACGTCTTTCAACTCTCATCATGTCTATGCAGTATCTGAGTAAATCTGATCACAACTTGATTAGATTTAGCATGCTCATCCTAATAACTATAAAACACTCATGTTGCTCAAATTCTTATAATTCTAATGCAAACAATTGGATTATATATTCCTCATCTAAATTACATAATAGCACTTTCATGGGAGAGTGCAAGTCAAACATGATACCCTGTAAGATTTTAAATACTAAAGATGGAATAAATCAAGGGCCAGGAAACTTGAAAATAGATTATAACTACAAAACTGTTGTTCTAAAACTGGATATTCAGTACAGCTTAATCTAACTAGATTTCAATATTTCTCTGTTTAAGTTTTCACATTTACAGCTGATAAAGTGTATGCCCCAGTCACACACCCACACACAAACACGATACAGTTAACACTAAAGAACTCTATACAAAAGAAACCTTTGCTCTATCTCAATGAAGCCACCCATCTTACCTGCTGCCCCAGTGTTTTTAGAGACAAATCTTTCCCAGCCTTGGGAAATAGTTCCAAGACTCTCACCATTATCAACTTTAATGGAGTAAGCCACTGTCAAGGTAATTAAACTATTTGGGAAATAAGTTATTTATTACTCCTTATTCTTTTCTTCCTTCTGCATTGCCAATTATGGAAGCTGAGACTTGTATTAAAATTTATATGTGTATGTGTATGCTCAGTCACACAGTTGGGTCTGAATCTTTGCAATTTCATGAACTATAGCCCGCCAGGCTCCTCTGTCCATGGAATTTTCCAGGCAAAAATACTGTAGTGGGTTGCCATTTCCTACTCTAGGGGAACTTCCCAACCCAGGGTTCAAACCCACACCTGCATTGGCAGGCAAATTCTTTACCTCTACATCACCTGGAAGCCCATTAAAACTTATACATATCATTATATCAGGCAATGCTATTTGCCAATCTAGTGCTTATTTGATATTCAAATTAGACAAAAGGAAAGGAAGAAGCATCTCTAACCTCCTAACCCATACAGACTAAATTATTTCCATTTTATCCAAATGGAGACCTGTTAGAGTCTGTCTTACTCTAATATCCTGGCAATATTCACCAATGCCTAGGTCTGCAGACATCCTGGTAAGTGTCTGCTAATTGTCATTTTGAAGTTCTCTGCTAAATTCTAGGGCATATATTTTTGTATTTCCTAAAAATGTGATATATTTTTTCCTCTTCTTAGTTCTCCTATTTCTAACCTTAATCAGGACCACAAAGTCTAACAGCCTTTTTATTCCTCTCTGACTGGTGAAATGTCAAAAGTGGGAGATATGACTCATTAAAAGTAAACACTGAAGATCTTGATAAAGTTAATTGTCTATTTTCCCTCAAAAGTTCTGTTTCATCAGGGTGTATTAGAGATATAGAAGCAAGATGGAGTTCCTTCCTTGAAGATCAATACTGTACAAATATTTGGTGACTATCTACATGACTCCAACCAACATCAACGGAGATAGAACACGAAGCATTGGCTAGTTGTGACAATTGGAAGATGGGATAGATTATAATGATGCCACTGTAACTATTCTGTCTTCTGCTAAGAGCCTGTCAGATTCCCAAGGGTTGTCACTAATTCTTAGAATCTTCAGATTCTCTCCATTCAGGTAAAGAGGTATTTGATATTACAGTTGTTGTTGTTCAGTCACTAAGTCATGTCCAACTCTTTGTGATCCCATGGACTTCAGCATGGCCGGCTTCCCTGTCCTTCACTATCTCCCAGAGTTTGGCAAAATTCATGTCCATTGAGTCAGTGATGCTATCTAACCATCATCCTTCTACTGCCCCGTGCTCCTTTTGCCTTCAGTCTTTCACAGTATTGATACCACAGATTGTTATCCAATAAATGAGATGGAAATCTATCCCCTGACCACTTAAAGATATTAACATTTTATGGAATATTTAAAATTTAAGAAATAAATGCCAGGTGTATATCTAAAAAGGGTTCACCTTTGGAAGCATAATTTATGGAAATTTATGTATCTCAAGCTTTAAAATCCATTTGTGTACCTAGGAGATAATTAATGGCAAGAAGATAAATGAGTCCCAGAAAAAATGACACTATTTTAATCTAACGTAATATAGAAGTCCACTCAAGTCTATCAGAAAATTTTTCCACCCTGAGAAAATACATCCAGGAAATAACCTAAATAAAATTATGAGAAAGACTTATTTCTGAAATTATGCAACAATATATTCTTGTTTTCTTGTAAATAAAGGATAATATAGCATAGTTGACGCTTGTTTAAATTTTGCATACAAATATGTCTAATGCCAACTGGATTCAATTTATCCTGTCTTAATTTGAATTAACTTGACAGATCTTTTGACACATGCTGAACAGCCTAATTGTTGCTTATTTTGGTGCACTGAATCAGTGAACATGGCAATCAGAATTCAAGCAGATGTTCAGTTTCTGTGATTGCCTGGAGCCCAAGGGTGGAAGAAGGAGAATCGTTTTGCTGATTTACTTTTGTTAGTATCTGTCGAGGCACAGACTGCATTCCAAATACAACTGTTAAAATAAGCAGACTCTGCTAAAGAGTTGTGAAGAACAGATATGAATACTAATTATGACTTCATTTTTTGACACATTTGAACTTACATACATAGTTACTTTAATCAGAATTTGCCAATGGGAAAGTTGCAGAAGCACATTTATCTTCCTCTAGCCTTATTTTTTTTTGTATCTTAATTTTTAAATGTGATTAATTTATTATAATTAGCTTCAAGAATACAGAAAACTACGGGATAAAGCAAACAGAAGTGTGTCTATCACCCTCACTGCCTACTTTGTCATATCTTATATTGTGCTATATTTACTAGAACTTTTAAAACATATATATATATATGTATATATATTATTTATTTATTTATTTACTTTAGGCTGTGCTGGGTCTTCATTGTTATGTACAACACAGGCTTTCTCTAGTTGCAGTGAATAAGGGCTACTCTGTAATTGTGGTGGGGGACCTTCTCACTGCAGGGACTTCTCGTTGCAGAGCACAGGCTTTAGGGTGCACTGTCTTCAAGAGCTTCAGCTTGCCAGCTTAGTTGTCCCATGGCATGTGGAATCTTCCTGTTCTAGGGATCGAACTCTTGTCTCCTGAATTGGCAGGCAGATTCTTAACCACTGAACCACCAGGGAAGTCCTAAAAATTCTTTTTTTTTTTTTTTAATTTTTTAAGAACTGGAGCATTACAGATTCCTTTTGCTTCCAAATAAATGGGAGTAATTACAGTCTGATCAATTCCATACATCCTTTACATTTTTGTTATGAAGTTTGTTATCAATTTGAAGTAAAAATTTCCTGCATATGTTTTTAAAAAACACAAAATAACTACAATTATATAAACAGTGTAAAAGAAATCTCGAGTAGAATAGCTCAGAGTTTGTAAAGTGACTTCTTAAAATTGCCATCTATTTACATCAGTTCAATTCAGTCACTTGGTTGTGCCTGAGTCTTTGTGACCCCATGGGCCACAGCATGCCAGGCCTCCTATGGTGGTGTCCATCACCAACTCCCAGAGCTTACTCAAACTCATGTCCGTTGAGTCGGTGATGTCATCCAACCATCTCATCCTCTTTCGTCCCCTTCTCCTCCAGCCTTCAATCTTTCCCAGCATCAGGGTCTTTTCCAATGAGTTAGTTCTTTGCATCAGGTGGCCAAAGTATTGAAGTTTCAGCTTCAACATCAGTCCTTCCAATGAATATTCAGGACTGATCTCCTTTAGGATGGACTGGTTGGATATCCTTGCAGTCCAAGGGACTTAAGAGTCTTCTCCAACACCACAGTTCTAAAACATCAATTCTTCAGCACTCAGCTTTCTTTATAGTCCAACTCTCACATCCATACATGACTACTTGAAAAACCATAGTCTTGACTAGATGGACCTTGGTTGGCGAAGTAATGTCTCTGCTTTATAGTATGCTGTGTAGATTGGTCATAGCTTTTCTTCCAAGGAGTAAGCGTCTCTTAATTTCATGGCTGCAGTCACCATCTGCAGTGATTTTGGAGCCCCCCAAAAAATAAAATCTACTTACATAATTCTTGTTTATTCATGTTTTCAATTCTATATGTTTTTTTTTTTTTTTTAACAACTTAACCATTTTCCCATTGCTTTATGAAGAATTGTTTTAAAAACATTCTTTATGCACTTTGGACACTAATTGTTTGTTGTAGCAGATACTTTCTGACAGGCTATGACTAGTTTCACGCCTGCTGTTAAATTATCTTTCTGTATAGATAATTTAAACTTTTGTCATTGTAAATTTCATTAGCTTTTTTCTTTGTGGGTTATGCTTTTTAATTTTTTCCACATCAGAGGCCTTACATCTAGTCCTGTATATTTTCTTCTAAATGTTTCAGTTTGGTTTTACTCATTCATTTTTCATACACTTAGAGTTGAAGATGTCTTTCTAATTTTTATTTGCTTAGAAATTATAAATGTTCCTATCACCATTTTGTCACTCTTTCTCTGTTGTTATTTTCCCTTTTTTTCCAAGCCTCCTCCCCTAAATTTCCTCTTAGACATATATGAGATCTTATTCTTTTCTATTTCTAATCATTTTACTTCTCTAGTCTTTAGTCAGTGTAATATCATCAATCTACTTTCTGATTCATCAATTCTTTTTTTTTCATCTGTATCTATATGATTACACATCTATCTTTGTGTAACTATATGTAATTATATAATTGTATTAAACTATACATTCAATTCTACTAAATATGTGTGTGTTTCTAAAAGTTTTACACATTTTTTTCTCAAATTGTTTTATTGTTTTTGTTGTATCTTGTTCTTTCTTCTTCTTTGTTGTTTTTTAATTTATTTTACTTTTTTTAAAATTTTATTTTATTTTTAAACTTTACAATATTGTATTGGTTCTGCCATATATCAAAATGAATCCACCACAGGCATACATGTGTTCCCCATCCTGAACCCTCCTCCCTCCTCCCTCCCCACACCATCCCTCTGGGTCGTCCCAGTGCACCAGCCCTGAGCATCCAGTATCATGCACCGAACCTGGACTGGCGACTCGTTTCATATATGATATTATACATATTTGAATGCCATTCTCCCAAATCATCTCACCCTCTCCCTCTCCCACAGAGTCCAAAAGACTGTTCTATACATCAGTGTCTCTTTTGCTGTCTCATATACAGGGTTATCGTTACCATCTTTCTAAATTCCATATATATGTGTTAGTATACTGTATTGGTGTTTTTCTTTCTGGCTTACTTCACTCTGTATAATAGGCTCCAGTTTCATCCACCTCATTAGAACTGATTCAAATGTATTCTTTTTAATGGCTGAGTAATACTCCATTGTGTATATGTACCACAGCTTTCTTATCCATTCATCTGCTGTAGACTTTTAACTTTTGCTTTTTGGTATTTGTTATCAATTTTGTACCTATATTTTCTTTATAATTTTTGCGACTTTGTTTTTTTTTTCTCTCTCTCTTTCTTTGCCTTCTTCTTTTCTTTAACATTGTATTTTTGAAATTCCAAACTCTACTCTAGATTTTTAATTTTTGCTTTTATGTATTTGTTACCAATTTTGTACCTTTAAGAACCCAAACTTCAGTACCCATTTTTCACTAGGGAGCAAGATTACTGGCTTGACTGCTCTCTCACTGTTTGGACTCTCCTTTTTCTCCACCAGGTCACCTCTGTCTCCTCCCTAACCCCTCTCTACTCTATTTTACTTTTTAAAAACAGTCCCCACACCTTTAATTCTGTGACACTAATTTTGCTGTTTACTTTCACTTCTGTGTCATTCATATTGATTTCTTTCAGGAAATTTTTCTGACTTTGAACTGACAAGTAATTGCAGCAGGTCTTGCTTGTGAGAATCCTGTATGTCAAATTGAGAATGAATCCTTCATGCTAACTACTGTATCCATTTAGGCCTTTGCTTCTGCCAGAATAGGGAGAATTGTGGAAAAACTTGGTGTTAAGAAATTTGTAGTAGGGAAGGTCCATTGTTAACAAGGCTCAAATGACTTTATTTTATTTTTTTTTATTATTTATTTATTTATTTTATTTTATTTTTAAACTTCACATAATTGTATTAGTTTTGCCAAACATCAAAATGAATCCACCACAGGTACACATCCAGAGCCCAAGCCAAGACAGAAAACTTTCTTGTGGTATTTCTGTCAGTGGCAAAATTTTTTTTCTTCTTTTTTTTTAATATAAATTTATTCATTTTAATTGGAGGCTAATTACTTTACAATATTGTATTGGTTTTGCCATACATTGACATAAATCCGCCATGGATGTACATGTGTTCCCCATCCTGAACCCTCCTCCCACCTCTGTCTGCTTTTCATAGAAACCTCCAGTATTCTTGCCGGGAAACTTTCATGGACAGAGAGCAAAAACCCAACTCTCTTCAATTCTGTGAATGCTGACAGAAGTGAAGACACAGAAGGAAAGTTTGAAACCAATAGAGGATAATTCAAAAAATTTAAGGAAGGATCTTCCCTTCGCTTAGTCGTGTCCGACTCTTTGCGATCCCATGGACAGTAGCCTACCAGGCTCCGCCGTCCATGAAATTTTCCAGGCAAGAATACTTGAGTGGGCTGCCATTTAGCCATCTCGTAATGTGAGTGTGAGGTGAAACAGCTGTGGAAGCTGCAGCAAGTTCCTTCTCCAGGGTATCTTCCCTACCCAGGAATTTAACCCAGATCTCTCACATTGCAGGCAGATTCTTTGCTATCTTAGCCACTAGGGAAACCCAAGTTATTCAGAAGATCTAGCTAAGATCATTAACGAAGGTGGCTACACTAAACAACAGATTTTCAATGTAGGCAAAAAAAAAAAAAAAAAAAAACCTTTTATACTGAAACAGGATGACAAACGGAGAAGGCAATGGCACCCCACTCCAGTACTCTTGCCTGGAAAATCCCATGGACAGAGGAGCCTGGTAGGCTGCAGTCCATGGGGTTGCTAAGTTGAAGACTGAGCGACTTCACTTTCACTTTTCACTTTCATGCATTGGAGAAGGAAATGGCAACCCACTCCAGTGTTCTTGCCTGGAGAATCCCAGGGAAGGTGGAGCGTGATGGGCTGTCGTCTTTGGGGTCGCACCGAGTCAGACACAACTGAAGCGACTTAGCAGCAGCAGCAGCAGGATGACAAAATCACATAATGCTATTTATTATACTCTTTATTCTAAGCCTTGTTATCTATGAGGACAAATTTTCCTACCTTATTCTACTGATTAGATTCTTGCTATTCTTAAATTGCTGTATAAATTTAGATAGATATTGCTATTTCCACATGCAAAATAAATTGTGATTCTAAGTAAGAGTTTGTTATAGATTAGTTTATTGAGAGTTGAGAAACTTGAAAACATTGAATAGTTCTTTAAAATTTATAGCATGACTCATTAAGTGACTATACCAGATCTTAGCTACATCTAGAGGGTACCCTTGTATACCCTGTAATTATAAATTATGCTAAACATACAAAATAAGTATATGAAAAACTTATTATGTACTTAAGTATGAAAATGCTATTTAATTCATTTTTTTAAATTAAGAAATTTCTTTTGTAAAAATCCAGGGAAATAGAACTATCGAACGATACACTTGCAACTAGTGGAATTTCTGCTGTGATTGCTTAATAGTTAGAAGAGAAAGGTATCATGTAGCTTTTCACAGTGGTAGTTTTCTGTATCCTCTCACATTCGGGATGTCACCAAAAGCCTTTGATTATATTTACACTATTTTTATGGCATTGCAAATATTGGTTGTCTAATTATCACTTCAGAAAACTATGTTGCACTCCTTTAAGGTAGGGACCAAATTTTTTTCATAATTAGACCATTATGAAAATATCTTGTTAAGTGCTGACAGAAATTAAGTACTAAATAAGAGTATTGTACATATGGGGAATTAAAAAAAACAAGAGGAAGTAGTAAATCACTAGAAGCTTTTCTAGGCAGAGAAATGAACCAAGGGCATTGGAGACAGAGAAATTTGTTTGCAAAGGCAAGTAGATTTTATTCATTTATTCAGTAAATATTTATTGAGCCTATTACACATGCTAGGCTGTTGGGATGCAATCTGATGCAAAAACATATGTGATTCCAACTCACATAGAGTTTGCAATTTATGAAAAGGTATTCAGCCAATAAATTCCTTGAAAAATGTGTTTCAATAAGCTGAAATAAGTGTGTAAAGCAAAATAAGTGTATACAAAAGAGAATTAATGCCTTCTTCTAAGTTAATTAACTATGTTTTACAGTCCTAATTTGTCTCTACAAAGGCATTATTTATAACTTTTGAGAAATGGGTGGTCGTTCCTAGGGCATAAACACTTAGGGATAATAATACATTATATGTAATGTTACATTAATGTTGTCTGCTTACACATAATGCTATATCACTTAATGTGTAACATAAGATGCTTCCAATATAATATAACTGCTTTCTCCCCTAATCTTTGGTACTATTTATGTCCTAAACTTTACTTTAACATATCCTTTAAACATATAATTTATCACTATTTTTGTTTTAGATAGAGCCATCTGTTAGAGGCATTAAAAGTAAAGAAAAAATGAATTTTATGCTTTCCTTCATTTATTTTATATCCAGGGTTCATCCTTTTTTTAAGTATGTCCACGTTTCTGTCTGGTTTCATATTTTTTCTGCCTAAAAAATTTTTCTTAATACTTCTTGTGTTGCAAGTCTACTTAGACATAAATTATCTTTGTGTTTGTGTGTGAGAGAGAGCGAGTCGTTATTTCTCCTTTGCTTTGGAAGATATTTTAGAGTATAGGATTCTAT
Source organism: Bos indicus x Bos taurus (assembly GCF_003369695.1). Taxonomy (NCBI): domain Eukaryota; kingdom Metazoa; phylum Chordata; class Mammalia; order Artiodactyla; family Bovidae; genus Bos; species Bos indicus x Bos taurus. The sequence continues at coordinate 40,723,342 of NC_040078.1, read as the reverse complement.
ATAGGCATTTTTTTTTCTTTCAGGACTTTAAATATGACAATTTGTTGTGTTCTGTATTGTATGATTTCAAATAAGAACTGCACTGTAATGCTTATCTTTATTATTTTCATGTTAATGTGTCTTTTTTTCTCTGAGTGTCTTCAAGCTTTTTTCCAATTAATTTATTTTCAGGAGTAACAACAGCTAGAGTGGGGCATTGTGTGTGTGGGGGGGGTGTGTGTGTGTGTTTGGTACCTATCTCTAATTTTAGAAGACTTGTGGCCATTATGTCTTTAAATATTTCTCCTCCTTTTTTGCCTCTTTCTAGAATTCCAAGTATACATTTATTAGACCAGCTAATATGTCCAATACACTTTAGATCTATTTTCTCATACTTTTTGGTTTTTGAACTATCTTTAAGGTCATTGAATTGTTTTTTCTTTTTCTTTTTTGACTGTGTTGATCATGTGGAGCATGTTAAAGTGGTTGAATTGGGCATAAGTTTGTTGAAGGTATTCCTTATCACTGTTACTGCTCGTTTAATTTGCTTGTTTCTAGAATTTTCATTTTTTCTGTTTTATATACTTCATTTCTATGCATATGACATCCACCTTTTCAATTAGAGACTTTATTATATTAATCACACAGATTTTAACATTGTACTCAGAGATTTCTTACATCCATGTCAGCTCTATTGATTGCTTTTGCCTCCTGAAGTTCACTGTTTATTTCTTGCTTTTTTTAAAAGTAAAACTTTTAATGTTTTGTTGAAGAAACTAATCACAAATGAGACAGTAGTTACTGAGGTAAATAACTTTTTTGAAGTGAAGTGTTAGTTGCTCGGTCGTGTCTGACCCTTTGCAAGCCCATGGACCGCAGTCTGCTAAGTTCCTCTGTCTGTGGGATTTTCCAGGTAAGGATACTGGAGTGGGTTGCCATTTCCTTCTGCAGGAGATCTTCCTGACCCAAGGACCAAACCCCAGGTCTGCTACACTGGAGGCAGATTCTTTACTGACTGAGCTATGAGGGAAATTTTTGGGGGACGGGGTATAAATTAGCAAGCTTTTTCTTCTCTAGACCTTAACTTTGTGGATTTGAAGTTATCCAAATAGGAATGACCCTTGGTTTGGACTGTTTTCTTGCTACTGTTAGCTTCAGTGTACTTGGTCACCTAATTTCTTTGGTATTAATTTGTGTTTAGTTTGGAGGCTATTATTTTATATGGTATTATGATTTCTGCTTCATTCTCAGCTTTAGGGCTCCCCTTTACAATGCTCCTGAGAGAGCATTCCTCTCCAGTCTTGTTCTATTCTGCTATTACACCAGAGTTGTTCACCTGCCACTCATCATACTTTTGGTCTGGTGGTAAAGTATAATTATTCCTATTCCAGCTGTAGACCTGGACAGGCATGTTATTCTGACCCTGCACCTGTTCTGATCCTGAAGACCTTCAGCAGCCTTACTAATGCCCTGAAGTGTTTATTGCTTTCCTACCTCAGTAAGTTCTGTAGGGCAGGTAGGGAGGAAATATCACTTAGATATTTCCATTTAGGGCTTCCCTGGTGGTTCAGTGGTAAAGAATCCACCTGCAATGCAAGAGTGACAGGAGATTCAGGTTCCATCTCTGGGTTGGGAAGATCCCCTAGAGGAGGGCTCCCCTAGTGGAATGGCAACCCATTCCATTGTTCTTGCCTGGAAAATCCCATGGACAGAGGAGTCTGGCAGGCTATGGTCCATAGGGTCACAAAGAGTCAGACAGGACTGAAGCGACTTAGCACACATGCTCCTGTGGTGGGGCTTCCCAGGTAGCTCAGTGGTCAAGAATCTTCCTACAATGCAGGAGACTTGCAAGAGATGTGGTTTCAGTCCTTGGCCGGAGAAGATCCCCTGGAATAGGAAATGGCAACTCACTCTAATAGTCTTTCCTGGAGAATCCCATGGACAGAGGAGCCTGGTGGGCTATAGTCCATAGGGTCACAAAGAGTTGGACTCGACTGAACAACCAAACAACAACTACATGCTCTTCCTGCAGCCATTGCCATTTATTCCTGCAACTCTGCACTGTGACGGAGAAGGCAATGGCACCCTACTCCAGTACTCTTGCCTGGAAAATCCCATAGACAGAGGAGCTTGGTAGGCTGCGGTCCATGGGGTCGCTAAGAGTCAGACACGACTGAGTGACTTCCCTTTCACTTTTCACTTTTACGCATTGGAGAAGAAAATGGCAACCCACTCCAGTGTTCTTGCCCAGAGAATCCCAGGGATGGGGCAGCCTGGTGGGCTTCCGTCTACGGGGTCTCACAGAGTCAGACACGACTGTAGTGACTTAGCAGTAGCAGCTGCACTGTGAAGGAGATTCCCTTGAACTTTCACTGATATTTTTGGTGACTATCCTCTGAGATTCATGCTGAAAAACCTACAAGTAGGTGTAAACTCCTGTATACAGACAGCACCAAGTCTCAAAACCTTTGCATCAGCATATAATCAGCTGCCAATTTGTTGATGACTCTAGCATCGTTCTTCTTGTCAGTGTCTATCGTCCTGGGTGAAGAAGAGCTCATGCCCCTTCCTTTTTTTTTCCTTTCCTTCATGCTCTAGTCTATTTCTAGGTTTTGGATTAGTGGATTCAGTCATGAGCTCAATTCTTTGGTTAAAAAAGGTCATGAACATGTAATCTGCTGCTTTTTTTCTTTTGAAGGGAAGAGTGGGGTATTTAAAAACCATAATTTTTAAACTGATGTTTGGAAAGTGAATCAGAGTTACTGTGTGAAAAGGAGTATGCCAGAAGAGAACTTCAGGTCAAAGAAACATCATGGAGGTGTTACGAGGAAGCAAGATATTTTCAAACAAATGAAACAGGAGCAATGGAAGCAGTGTTGCTAAGCATGGATAATGAACACAAAGATGAAACTAGGAGAAACTGGAGAGAGAGGGCATATCACATCATGCCTTTACCTTGTTTAGTTCTTATTCTATGAGTGATGAGAATTCCTTGATGTAATGCAAGCAATTTTCATAATTTTTTTGAAATATTTACCTTGGATACACTTTCAAAACTTAATTTAAAATCATGTGGGTAGATCTATTGAAAATGACTGCAGAAGTCCAGGTAGAATAAGATGGATATGAACTAGGGATATAGGAGTAGATATGGAAAGAAACAGGTAGATTCCTTTTTTGAAGACTCTGACACAGGTAGAGAGAATGGTGAGACACTCAGGGTAGCAGTTGCACAGGTTAATAATATGTATTTTAGGAGATTAGGCTGGAAATGAGTTAGAATGAGGTTATGAAAGACCATGGAATCCATTCTAAGAAGCCTGTATTGATTTCTATGTAGTGAAATCATAGTATATTGTATGCTGAGCTGTGATTAATCATATTATATTTGAGGAAAAGTAGCTTAAATCACTAAATCATAATCTACGTGAATCGGATATTGTTGCATTCTGAACAGAAAATTCAACATTCTTAAGCCTATGTCAGAAAAAATGTGTATTAATATTGTAAAACCAGGTAAGAACTGCCTTTGCAAATAAATTAATGAACTATTAAGGCACAGAAAATGTAGCTTTTTCGCCACCCTTGTTTGAACAAAATCCGTCAGTAAAATATATTAGTTGGATCATCATCTGTATAAAACCTGATTGGAAGGTGATGAAGATGAACCAGTTGATAGATAAAAAGTGGTTATATTTGAAAATATGTCATTTCCCTTATGGTTCAAATAAAGCATATATGAAAAATACATTATATTTTATATCATAGCAAATTTATAAATTCTGGTGTACAAGTGAGCATTCATTACAAGTTAATTTTCTAGTTTTCAACTGTTAATTTCTTAACAGATTGAACAATCTAGCTATTTTTTTATTCAAGTTATAAATGAGCATATATTGAACACAGAACAAGCACTAGTTATTGTGGATGCAGGGATTAAAAAAAACTAGATGGAATATATTTTGTCCAAAAGAGGAACAACACTGTGCAGTGCAGCATGGTTTCCTGCTAAAGAGCGCAGAGTAAGGATGGAAGTACCTGTGTGAGGCAGGATGGAGACTGTATAATAAAGTAAGTAAGCAAGACTTCTTTAAATGATTTATAATGTTTGTATTTCTGAATAATATATTGTTGTTTTAGCAGCTGATTCATGTCTGACTTTTCTGACCCCTTGGACTGTAGCCCACCTAGCCTCTCTGTCCATGGGATTCTCCAGACAAGAATACTGGAGTGAGTTGCCATTTTTTCCTCCAGGGGAGCCACCTGAGAAGCCCCAAAATAATATATTAGGAGACTGAAAATAGCTCTAAAGAGCCTCTTGATAAAGGTGAAAGAGGAGAGTAAAAAGTCATCTTAAAGCTCAACATTCAAAGAACTGAGATCATGGCATCTGGTCCTATCACTTCATAGATGGGGAAACAATGGAAACAGTGAAAGCTTTTGTTTTCTTGGGCTCCAAAATCACTGCAGATGGTAACTGCAGCCATGAAATTAAAAGATGTTTGCTCCTTGGAAAAAAAGCTATGACCGACTTAGTGTATTTAAAAGCAGAGACATTACTTTGCCAACAAAGATCTGTATAGTCAAAGCTGTGGTTTTTTGAGTAGTTATGTATGGATGTGAGAGTTGGACTGTAAAGAAAGCTGAGCGCTGAAGAATTGATGCTTTTGAACTGTAGTATTGGAGAAGACTCTTGAGGGTCCCTTGGACTGCAAGGAGATCCAATCAGTGAATCCTAAATGAAATCAGTCCTGAATATTCATTGGAAGGACTAATGCTAAAGCTGAAACTCCAATACTTTGGCCACCTGATGTGAAGAGCCATCTTTTTTAGAAAAGACCCTGATGCTGGGAAAGATTGAAGGCAGGAGGATAAGGGATGATAGAGGACAAGACAGTTGGATGGCATCACTGACTCAATGGACATGAGTTTGAGCAAACTCCAGGAAATAGTGAAGGACGGGGAAGCCTGGCATGCTTCAGTCCATGGAGTTGCAGAGTTGGACATGAGTGTACAACTGAAAAATGAACAAAAAATTGCTCAGCAAATGTCAACTGTATACAAGAATATGCACCTTTCTCTTTTCATATTTTATCATTCTCATTTGGATTTTTTGGTTTGGGCCACTTCTGCCTTCAGGCTTGTCATTGGAATTTCATCACTACCAGCCTACCACTTAGTGACAGGAAGAAATATCCCCTAATATGCCTTACTTGAAGATGTGAATGACTGGATGGAACACCCAAAAGGACTGCTTCGTGGACCCTAGTAACCACACCATCGCTTCTGGTCCCATCTGGTTGTTGTCTTCTCTCAGCCTGCTGAAGCCTTGCTCTTCAGATTTAGAAACACCTCTTGCTTCTGACTCATATTTTGCTGACTTACCATGGTTACTCTTGCTATTTTCAGATCCTTTCCCTCACTATCCTGCATCCATCCTTTCCTATTACTTTCTATGATGCAGAATTCAATATATTGTATTTTCAAACTCAAGTGGAAGACTTTTCCTTCTCTAATTATGTCATCTCAGTAGGGATAAAGGTAATTTTTTACTATTTTTAAGCCATGAAATAATGATAAATCTGAGTAATCACATTCAGTTCAGTTCAGCTGCTCAGTCATGTTCAAACTATTTGTGATCCCATGGACTGCAACATGCCAGGCTTCTCTGTCCATCAACTCCCAGGGCACGCTCAAACTCATGTCCATTGTGTCAGTGATGTCATCCAACCATCTTATCCTCTGTCATCCCCTTCTCCTCCTTCCTTCAATCTTTCCCAGCATCGGGGTCTTTTACAATGAGTCAGTTCTTTGCATCAGGTAGCCAAAGTATTGGAGTTTCAGCTTTAGCATCAGTCCTTCCAATGAATATTCAGGACAATGATTTCCTTTAGGATTGACTGGTTTGATCTCCTTGCAACCCAAGGGACTCTCAAGAGTCTTCTCCAACATCACAGTTCAAAAGCATCAATTCTTCAGCACTCAGCTTTCTTTATAGTCCAACTCTCACAACCATACATGACTATTTGAAAAACCATAGCTTTGACTAGATGGACCTTTGTTGTCAGAGTAATGTGTCACTTTTTAATATGATGTCTAGGCTGGTTATAGCTTTTCTTCCAAGGAGCAAGACATGGCTGTAATCACTATCTGCAGCAATTTTGGAGCCCCCCAAAATAAAGTCTCTCACTGTTTCCATTGTTTCCCCATCTATTTGCCATGAAGTAATGGGACTGAATGCCATGATCTTAGTTTTCTGAATGTTGAGTTTTAAGCCAACTTTTTCACTCTCCTCTTTCACTTTCATCAAGAGGCTCTTTAGTTCTCACTTTCTATAATAACACTAGGCCCTGTTTTATACTGCTTTTATATGAACAACTACAAACCACAATTTGGTCAATAATTTTAATATTCCAGTGGTTATATACTGTAAAACAAAGAGTATTTTTGAAATTTTTTCTTCAAGATTTTGAAATCTACAATTCTCTTTTCCTCTTTTTGAAAACCATCCCATCTGTACTTCAACTGATGGTAAGGTTTTCAGATAAGAAGAGACCCTAATCACTTGAAAGTGAAAGAAAAAGCTCTACCTTTTCTACCATTTAAATTGTTCTTCCCTACTAACCGGAGAACCCAGGGTCACAGAGTGCCCTAATTCTTAGCAAACTCTTAAATTTTATTTAAAATTCTCCTCTGCCTTTTTCTATTTAAACTGAACTCATTTAATTCATTTGCATTTTCCATGTTACATTCTTTGTTTTCCTTAACTAGAACCATTGTTTACTGCTTTGTTACTAGCATTTTTATTAACTATAATATTCCTTTGTATATTATAATATATATATATATATATATATATATAATTTCAACTTTTTAGACACTAATTACTCCTAATCTATCAAAGTGTCAGAAAGCAGAAAAAAAATAATGTTAAGAACCATCAAAAATGTCATATATTATGATTTTAGGTTCACTCAGAAAGTTTATATAAAACAACCTCTATGCAACTTACACTGCACATGGCCCTGCTTCTTAGAGAACAAATCTTCATAAAAGCTTTATCAACTTTAGCACCTATATGTTACAATTCTGTAAGACTTAACTTTTAGGTATTTTCCCAATATTTTTAGCAGGTCTTGGATATAGCTTTCTAAATTAGATTTCTGGTTCCAATTCTAAAGTGTAAGAAGAAAGGGACAGAGGGAGGTTCCCCACACCTCCAACAAGCAATGATTTGACACCACTGGATATCTTATGAAAGTGAAGTGAAGTTGCTCAGTTGTATCTGACTCTTTGCAACCCCATGGACTGTAGCCTACCAGGCTCCTCCATCCATGGGATTTCCCAGGCAATAGTACTGGAGTGGGGTGCCATTTCCTTCTCCAGGGTCTCTTCCTGACCCACAGATAGAACCTGGGTCTCCTGCATTGTAGACAGACACTTTACCATCAGAGCCACCAGGGACGTCCTGGATGTCTTATAATTCAACTCAATTCTGATATTGTTCACCTGGAAATACCATCAAACTCCACAAATTGAGGGCTCTGTCTCATGTGACAGACACTCACTCTCAACACACACACAGGTTTTTACCTATGTTCTGATAGCCCAACTACAAATTCGAGATTCCACCAACCCATGTCAACTCAGAATGTCAATAGTAAGTCCAAGTTGTTACTGGTACCTCTGACCTACTAGCTGTAAATCACAGAGAAGGCAATGGCAACCCACTCCAGTATTCTTGCCTGGAAAATCCCATGGATGGAGGAGCCTGGTAGGCCGCAGTCCATGGGGTCGTGAGGAGTTGGACACGACTGAGCGACTTCACTTTCACTTTTCACTTTCATGCATTGGAGAAGAAATGGCAATCCACTCCAGTGTTCTTTCCTGGAGAATCCCAGGGACGGCGGAGCCTGGTGGGCTGCTGTCTCTGGGGTCGCACAGAGTCGGACATGACTGAAGCGACTTAGCAGCAGCAGCAGCAACTATAAATCAAAGATTTCTGTATCCCCCTCTTTGAGTTCAATTAATTTTCTAAAATGACTCATGGAACTCAGGAAAATATGCTTATTTGCTAGACTGTTGTTGTCCAGGTGCTAAGTCATGTCTGACTCTTTGTGACCCCATGGACTGCAGCATGCCAGGCCTCTCCGTCTCTCACCGTTTCCCAGAGTTCACCCAAGTCCTTTGAATTAGTAATGCTATACAACCATCTCATCCTCTGCCTCCCTCTTTTCTTCCTGCCCTCAATCTTTCCTAGCATCAGGGTCTTTTCCAAAGAGTTGGCTATTTGCATCAGTTGACCAAAGTCTTGAAGCTTCAGTTTCAGCATCAGTCCTTCCAATGAATATTCATATTGCATTTTATTATGAAAGGATGTAACACAGGAACAGCCAGATGGAAGATGTATAGGGCAATAAATGTGGGAAAGGTACTGAACTTTCATGCCCTTTCCTGCTGCTCTGCCAACATCTGCTGTGCACCAACCTGGAAGCTCTCTGAACCCGGTGCTGGGTTTTTACAAAGGCTGCATTACATTGACATGATTGATTGAATCATTGGCAATTGGTAATTTTTCAACCTCCAGTCCCTGTGCCCTCCCTGGAAGTTCCAGGACTGAAAGTTCCAATCCTCTAATTAACTGGACATGGAACAACAGACTGGTTCCAAATAGGAAAAGGAGTATGTCAAGGCTGTATATTGTCACCCTGCTTATTTAACTTATATGCAAAGTACATCATGAGAAACGCTTGACTGAAAGAAATACAAGCTGGAATCAAGATTGCCAGGAGAAATATCAATAACCTCAGATATACAGATGACACCATCCTTTAGCAGAAAGTGAAGAGGAACTAAAAAGCCTCTTAATGAAAGTGAAAGAGGAGAGTCAAAAAGTTGGCCTAAAGCTCAACATTCAGAAAACAAAGATCATGGCATCCAGTCCCATCACTTCATGGGAAATAAATGGGGAAACAGTGTCAGACTTATTTTTCTGGGCTCCAAAATCACTGCAGATGGTGACTGCAGCCATGAAATTAAAAGACGCTTACTCCTTGGAAGGAAAGTTATGACCAACCTAGATAGCATATTCAAAAGCAGAGACTTTACTTTGCCAACAAAGGTCTGTCTAGTCAAGGCTATGGTTTTTCCTATGGTCATGTATGGATGTGAGAGTTGGACTGCGAAGAAGGCTGAGCACTGAAGAACTGATGCTTTTGAACTGTGGTGTTGGAGAAGACTCTTGAGAGTCCCTTGGACTGCAAAGAGATCCAACCAGTCCATTCTGAAGGAGATCAGCCCCGGGATTTCTTTGCAAGGAATGATGCTAAAGCTGAAACTCCAGTACTTTGGCCACCTCATGCAAAGAGTTGACTCATTGGAAAAGACTCTGATGCTGGGAGGGGCAGGAGGAGAAGGGGACGCCAGAGGATGAGATGGCTGGATGGCATCACTGACTCGATGGAGGTGAGTCTAGTGAACTCCGGGAATTGGTGATGGACAGGGAGGCCTGGCATGCTGTGATTCATGGGGTTGCAAAGAGTCGCACACGACTGAGCGACTGAACTGAACTGAACTGAATTAACTGGTTGGTTCCACTGATACCAGCCCCCATTCTTAGGTGATTTCCAAAACTCACCTCATGAACAAAAAAAAGACAACTTAGGCTTTCAACACTTAGGAAGTTCCAAGTATTTGGAGAACTGTGAATCAGGACAAAGACCAAATATTTGGACAAGTTTCAAATATATATGAAAAATATATTTTGGTCATCTGAATAACCAAATATATATATTTTTTTCTCATAAATCACATTTTCACATTAAACAAACAAAATTCATACATTTTATACTCAAGCAGGATTTAGTATAAATGGTTAAATATTCAAATTAAGTAAAATATGGCTGGCTGGAACCTTCATTTCACATTGGTTGTAATTGAATGATCAGCATATAGATAGAAACCTATATTCACTCATAAAAGATTAGCATTATCAGAAAACAATCTAGTTCAATAAAATTGTTCTTCACTCATTTTGCAGAATTTTTATATCCTATTATTTTCTCAGTTATGTGATATATCTTCATTATCTTTTCTTAATATATTTAAATATATGTAATTTCTCAAACAGAAAATATGATCAACTTCAATTCTAACACTGCAAAAAATATCCTTCTGTTAGAAAATTAGAAGGCAATGTCAAGACCTATCATGTGGTATCATGATGAAAATTCTAATGAAAAGAAATTTGAAAACATTTAGCATTGGGGAAGAACTACTTGAGAATTATTTTTCAGATTATATTGATATGTGAATATAGGGTCCGACTCCACTTTAACCCATCTCTAGAGTCTAGAAAAATATCCTTCACTAGTCAGTTTATGCCAAAAAAGCAAACAATGATTAAAACAATCCATTTTATAATACTGCTGCTACTGCTAAATCGCTTCAGTCGTGTCTGACTCTGTGCGACCCCATAGACAGCAGCCCACCAGGCTCCCCCGTCCCTGGGATTCTCCAGGCAAGAACACTGGAGTGGGTTGCCATTTCCTTCTCCAATGCATGAAAGTGAAAAGTTAAAGTGAAGTCGCTCAGTCGTGTCCGACCCTCAGCGACCCCATGGACTGCTGCCTTCCAGGCTCCTCCATCCATGGGATTTTCCAGGCAAGAGTACTGGAGTGGGTTGCCATTGCCTTCTCCGTTTTATAATACTACTTTAATTCAATTTTTTCTAGACTGATACAATTTTGAATCCTCAGTAATTATGGCACATCCTAGAAACACTGTTGCATAACGATCAAATAGAAACTTAATAAGTTAAACCAACACAATTTTATCTCACAATTTCAGTGGTCCAAGCCCAAGTACAGCTCAGCGTGGTCTTCTGTTCCGGGTCTCATGTGCTGCAATTAACACGGCAAGTAGACTGCATTATCATCTGCAGACATCCCTGGAGAAGAATCCATTTTCAAATTCTCTCAGTTGTTGGAAGAATCTATTTGCATGTGACGATAGGATTGAAGGCCCCAGCTTCTTACCAGCTGCCTGCAGGAGTCTACCTTCAGGTCCTAGAGGCCATGCCAGTTTACTGCCATGTGGCCTTCTACTGGGCAGTTTACAAATGGCTGTTTGCTTCTTGAACTCAGCAGGAGAATCTCTTGTTCACCAATCTGCTAAGATGGATTTTTACATAAAATAATGTAATCATGGGATGGGTTTTCCTGGTGGCTTAGGAGTGAAGAATCTGCCTGCCAAGGCAGGAGATGAAACTTTGCTTCCTGGCTTGGGAAGATCTCTTGGAGAAGGAAATAAAAACCCACTCCAGTATTCTAGCCTGGAAAACTCCATGGACAGAGGAGCCTGGGGTGCCACAGTCCATGGGATAGCAAAGAGCTGAACACGACTAAGCAAATAAACAGCAATGACCCTCTTAACATTGGAAATATTTGTTATCTACTTCCCTTTGATTCAGAAGCCATAGAGATCTAATTGTTTCCAGTGATTTATTTTATCTTGAAAAGTAGAACTACTTGTAGAGGTGTCATTTTGTTTTCCTAGTTTCCTTTCCATCCCCCTGGTCTTCCTAATCACAGCGAATGTTTCAACTGAGGATTGTAAGCAGGACCAAGATCATGTACCAAAGACTTTTACATTAAAGCTTGTACATTCTTTGCTAATATATTTATCATCATTTTCTAATGTCTGAATTGTGGAATTGGTTGTTGGAATATAGGGGATCTTCCTCCAGTGTATATTCCCCAAAAGATTAACAGTCACTTTATCTGTTATTGAGAGAGCAAGATGAGGCTTCCATTCTTTCTACCATTTTCGAGTTCCTCATGGTATTATCAAATGTTTCACTCTAACTATATTACCTGCATCGCTTTCATTCCCACTGCCAGAACTGCCTGAGCAAAGATTCCTCAGTGATAGATGATTAAGTGGTTCTCCTAGATCTATTCCAATTACTAGAATATTTTGACCTTAAACTTGGTAACATGTTGTCTAAAAACTTTAATATCAGGCATCAAGATCCAGTCCTTTAAACAAAATCTGGCAAAAGAATTCTCTGTCCTGGAACCACAATTTGTGAGCTATTTCCACTATCCTAGAGATAAATATATCCTGCACCTCTAATGAAAATGCTTTCATTCGAATTTCTTCAGGAAAAGGGAAGTTTCTCCTTCCAGTGTCAGTAAGCTCTGTAGGAATTTAAAAGTATGTGGACATTTTGAATTAGAAAATGGGAAGGGCAGAGGGAGAGAGAGACTGAATAACAGATGATATGAGGAGGCAAGTTCTTAGAGTAAACTGATATACTAATATATTGTATGGTAAATTCAAATAAATATTTATTACACTTAATATTACACATGTTTTTGTGGGGCCAAGGTTGGAGGGATTAGACTGTAGATGGCGGGAAAGGATTTGGAGGGTGGTAGATGTGTTTCATATCTTTTTTTCTTTCGTAACTGGGCCAGGTCTTAGTTGTGGCATACAGCACCTAGTTCCCTGACCAGGGATTGAACCCAGGCCCCTCAAATTGGGAGCTTGGAGTCTTAAACACTGAACCATTGGATAAGTCCCTGAGTTTCATATCTCGATCGGTTTGGGGGTTACATAGGCTTATTTGCTCATCAAGCTTCATAGTTAAAACTAGTACATTTTATTGTATTTATGTTTTACCTTCTCATTTTGATCAAATAAACAATGTTACATATGGTTTGTAGTTAGCTTTATTTGTAGATAAATGTATACTTACAAATATGGTAAATATTTGGTAATATTTGGTACTATTTGACACTATATGGTGAATATACTACAAACTTAGGAAGGGTAGGAATAGGAAAAGGGAATAAGCATTTTACAGTTATCTATAGTATTTTATTTCTCTATTTTATACAGAAATCATATATATTTAATCTGAGTGTGGGTTTATAAGTGTTTAATCTTCTATATTATTCTATTTTATAGAACATGTTTCCAATTTGAATCTGTTTATTCTGAGAGAGTGTGTGATTAGTCATGTCTGACTCTTGCAACCCTATAGACCATAGCCTACCAGGCTCCTCTGTCCGTGGGACTTCCCAGGCAAGAATACTAGAGTGGGTTGCCATTCCCTTCTCCAGGGGATCTTCCCAATCCAGGATCCAGTCCACATCTCTGGTGTTTCTTGCATTGGTAGGCAGATTCTTTACCACTGAGCCTTCTGGTGTAAATCCACATGCAGTTGTAAGAAACAATATACGTGGGTCAGAGGAACTAGAGGGCGGAATGAACTGAGAGAGTAGTATTGGCATATATACACTGTATACATGTGTAAAATAGATAGATAGTGGGAAACGGCTCTATAGCACAGGGAGCTCACTCAGTGCTCTGTGGTGACCTAGATGCGTAGGATATGTGTGTGTGTGTGTGTGTGTGTGTGTGGAGGGGGCAGTGAGAGGGAGGTTCCAGAGGAAGGGGATATATGTATACATATAGTTGATTCACTCTGTTGTACAGCAGAAACTAACATAATATTAGAACCTGACCCAGGGATTGAACCCGGGTCTCCTGCATTGCAGCTGGATTCTCTACCATCTGAGCCACCAGGAAAGCCCTAAGCAACTATACTGCATATTTTTTTAAAAGACACCATATAGTGAAAACTTATATATCCTTTTTCAGCAATGTATGACTCACCCAGTTTATCTGAATCCTTAACAGTATTTGGTGTCACTTTTGGGTTTTTTGCCATTTTGATACATGTATAGGGCTATCTCATTGTGGTTTTAATTTGCATGACACAAATAACTAATGCTGGTTGAATATATTTTCCAATGCATATTTCCCACTGCATATCCTCTCTGATGAGTTGTCTCTTCCTTTCTTTATCCGATTTTCTAATTGGATTGTTTGTTTTATCTAATTAGGCCATTTATTACCATTGAGTTTTGAGAGTACTTTATGTATTCTAAACACAAGTCCATTGTTGAATATACGACTTGTAATTTTTTCTCCCACTCAGTGATTTGTCTTTTCATCCTCTTAATGGTATCTTTCACAGAACAACTGTATATAATTTTTATGAAGCTAGAGAGTTCAATTATTTCCTTTTTTATGAATCATGCTTCTTTTGGTGTCATGTCTAAGCATTCCTTAGCCCTGGGTCTCAAAGATTTTCTTTTTTTTCCACAAAATTTATTTTATTTTAAATTTTATTTCATGTCCATGTTGGGTTATTTTTATATAAGATTTTTTTTTTTTTTGCCTATGAATGTCCAGTTGCTTTGTCATTGTGTGTTGAAAAGGCTATCTGTCCTCCACTGAATTACTTTCACACTTGTTTTGAAAATCAGGTGGACATATTTGTGTCTATTTCTAGATTCTCTATTCTTTTCCATTGATTTATTTATCTATTCTTCTGGCAATACCATAGAGTATTGATTACTGTAGCTACATAATAGGTCTTACAACCATGTAGATCAAATCTCCCACTTTATTCTTCTTTTTGAAAATTGTTTTAATTATTTTAGTTGCCTTGATTTTCAATATAAATTTTAGAATTATCTTGTACATAACTGTAACATGTCTTGCTTGTATTATGTTAGGAATTGAATTAAACCTATATACATCAACTTGAGGAAGTTTGGCAATATTGCTATATTGATGCTTTAATCCATAAACACAGTATGGTTCTCATTTGATTTCTTTCACCAGTGTTGTGTAGTTTGGGCTTACAAAGCCTATACATATTTTGTTAGAATTATACATTTAAGTATTGCATTTTTAAAAATGTTAAGTGGTGAAGGAAGTGAAGTGAAGTGAAATGAGGTCGCTCAGTCGTGTCCAACTCTGCAACCCCATGGACTGTAGCCTACCAGGCTCCTCTGTCCATGGGATTTTCTAGGCAATAGTCCTGGAGTGGATTGCCATTTCCTTCTCCAGGGGATCTTCCCAACCCAGGGATTGAACCTGGGTCTCTGGCATTGTAGACAGACGCTTTACCGTCTAAGCCAGCAGGGAAGTTAAGTGGTATTGTATTTTTAATTCCATTGTCCATGTGTTCATTGCTAGTATGCAGGAATAAAATTGATTTCTGTATATTAATCTGTGTCCTTCAACTTCACTGAACTCATTTATTTGTTCTACTTTTAGAGATTCTTTTGGAATCTCTATGCAGAATATCATCTTATGTCAAGAGGGACAGTTGTATTTCTTCTTTTCTAATCTGTGTCTCCCTGTATCCATGTATATTCTCCTCTTCTTATAGTACAATAGTCATATTGGATTAAAGTCCACCTTAATCCGGTATGAGCTCATCTTAACTTGATTACAACTATAAAGACAGATCAGATCAGATCAGTCGCTCAGTCATGTCTGACTCTTTGCAACCCCATGAATCGCAGCATGCCAGGCCTCCCTGTCCATCACCAACTCCCGGAGTTCACTCAGACACATGTCCATCAAGTCAGTGATGCCATCCAGCCATCTTATCCTCTGTCATCCCCTTATCCTCTTGCCCCCAATCCCTCCCAGCATCAGAGTCTTTTCCAATGAGTCAACTCTTTGCATGAGGTGGCCAAAGTACTGGAGTTTTAGCTTCAGCATCATTCCTTCCAAAGAAATCCCAGGGCTGATCTCCTTCAGAATGGACTGGTTAGATCTCCTTGCAGTCCAAGGGACTCTCAAGAGTCTTCTCCAATACCACAGTTCAAAAGCATTAATTCTTCGGCGCTCAGCCTTCTTCACAGTCCAACTCTCACATCCACACATGACCACAGGAAAAATCATAGCCTTGACTAGACAGACCTTTGTTGGCAAAGTAATGTCTCTGCTTTTCAATATGCTATCTAGGTTGGTCATAACTTTCCTTCCAAGGAGTAAGCGTCTTTTAATTTCATGGCTGCAGTCACCATCTGCAGTGATTTTGGAGCCCAGAAAAATAAAGTCTAACAATTTTTCCACAGTTTCCCCATCTATTTTCCATGAAGTGATGGGACCGGATGCCATGATCTTTGTTTTCTGAATGTTGAGCTTTAAGCCAACTTTTTCACTCTCCACTTTCACTTTCATCAAGAGGCTTTTGAGTTCCTCTTCACTTTCTGCCATAAGGGTTGTGTCATCTGCATATCTGAGGTTATTGATATTTCCCCCGGGAATATTGATTCCAGTTTGTGTTTCTTCCAGTACAGCGTTTCTCATGATGTACTCTGCATAGAAGTTAAATAAACAGGGTGACAATATACAGCCTTGACATACTCCTTTTCCTATTTGGAACCAGTCTGTTGTTCCATGTCCAGTTCTAACTGTTGCTTCCTGACCTGCATACAGGTTTCTCAAGAGGCAGGTCAGGTGGTCTGGTATTCCCATCTCTTTCAGAATTTTCCACAGTTTGTTGTGATCCACATAGTCAAAGGCTTTGGCATAGTCAATAAAGCAGAAATAGATGTTTTTCTGGAACTCTCTTGCTTTTTCTATGATCCAGCGGATGTTGGCAATTTGATCTCTGGTTCCTCTGCCTTTTCTAAAACCAGCTTGAACGTCAGGAAGTTCACGGTTCACATATTGCTGAAGCCTGGCTTGAAGAATTTTGAGCATTACTTTACTAGCATGTGAGATGAGTGCAATTGTGTGGTAGTTTGATCATTCTTTGGCATTGCCTTTCTTAGGGATTAGAATGAAAACTGACCTTTTCCAGTCCTGTGGCCACTGCTGAGTTTTCCAAATTTGCTGGCATATTGAGTGCAGCACTTTCACAGCTTCATCTTTCAGGATTTGGAATAGCTCAACTGGAATTCTATCACCTCCACTAGCTTTGTTCGTAGTGATGCTTTCTAAGGCCCACATGAGTTCACATTCCAGGATGTCTGGCTCTAGGTCAGTGATCACACCATCGTGATTATCTGGGTCGTGAAGATCTTTTTTGTACAGTTCTTCTGTGTATTCTTGCCATCTCTTCTTAATATATTCTGCTTTGTTAGGTCCATACCATTTCTGTCCTTGATCAAGCCCATCTTTGCATGAAATGTTCCTTTGGTATCTCTGATTTTCTTGAAGAGATCTCTGGTCTTTCCCATTCTGTTGTTTTCCTCTATTTCTTTGCATTGTTCACTGAGGAAGGCTTTCTTATCTCTTCTTGCTATTCTTTGGAACTCTGCATTCAGATGTTTATATCTTTCCTTTGCTTTTCGCTTCTCTTCTTTTCACAGCTATTTGTAAGGCCTCCCCAGACAGCCATCTTGCTTTTTTGCATTTCTTTTCCATGGGGATGGTCTTGATCCCTGTCTCCTGTACAATGTCCCGAACCCCATTCCATAGCTCATCAGGCACTCTATCTATCAGATCTAGGCCCTTAAATCTATTTCTCACTTCCACTGTATAATTATAAGGGATTTGATTTAGGTCATACCTGAATGGTCTAGTGGTTTTCCCTACTTTCTTCAATTTAAGTCTGAATTTGGCAATAAGGAGTTCATGGTCTGAGCCACAGTCAGCTCCCGGTCTTGTTTTTGCTGACTGTATAGAGCTTCTCCATCTTTGGCTGCAAAGAGTAGAATCAATCTGATTTTGGTGTTGACAATCTGGTGATATCCATGTATAGAGTCTTCTCTTGTGTTGTTGGAAGAGGGTGTTTTTTATGACCAGTGCATTTTCTTGGCAAAACTCTATTAGTCTTTGCCCTGTTTCATTCCATATTCCAAGGCCAAATTTGCCTTTACTCCAGGTGTTTCTTGACTTCCTACTTTTGCATTCCAGTCCCCTATAATGAAAAGGGCATCTTTTTGGGGTGTTAGTTCTAAAAGGTCTTGTAGGTCTTCATAGAACCATTCAACTTCAGCTTCTCCAGTGTTACTGGTCAGGGCATAGACTTGGATTATTGTGATATTGAATGGTTTGCCTTGGAAACAGAGATCATTCTGTCATTTTTGAGATTGCATCCAAGTACTGCATTTCAGACTCTTTTGTTGACCATGATGACTACTCCATTTCTTCTGAGGGATTCCTGCCCACAGTAGTAGATATAATGATCATCTGAGTTAAATGTACCCATTCCAGTCCATTTCAGTTCGCTGATTCCTAGAATGTTGGCATTCACTCTTGCCATCTCTTGTTTGACCACTTCCAGTTTGCCTTGATTCATGGACCTGACATTCCAGGTTCCTATGCAATATTGCTCTTTAAAGCATCGGTCCTTGCTTCTATCACCAGTCACATCCACAGCTGGGTATTCTTTTTGCTTTGGCTCCATCCCTTCATTCTGTCTGGAGTTATTTCTCCACTGATCTCCAGTAGCATATTGGGCACCTACTGACCTGGGGAGTTTCTCTTTCAGTATCCTATCATTTTGCCTTTTCATACTGTTCATGGGGTTCTCAAGGCAAGAATACTGAAGTGGTTTGCCATTCCCTTCTCCAGCAGGTGGGAGGAGCTACCCCACCCCCGCTAAGCCTGAGGCCAGGGGCCATAGCCAGGAGGACCAACCCCACGCTGTGGCTGCGTGGGCACAGGAGGGCCTAGAGGAGCTATTTCACGTTGAAGGTCAGGAAGGGTGGTGGTGCAGAGATACCCCTTGTCCAAGGTGAGGATCATTGGCTGCACTTTGCTGGAGCAGCCGTGAAGGGATACCCCACGCCCAAGGTAAGAGAAATCCAAGTAAGACGGTAGGTATTGCAAGAGGGCATCAGAGGGCAGACACACTGAAACCATACTCACAGAAAACTAGTCAATCTAATCACACTAGGACCACAGCCTTGTCTAACTCAATGAAACTAAGCCATGCCAGTGGGGCAACCAAAGATGGGCGGGTCATGGTGGAGAGATCTGACAGAATATGGTTTGCTGGAGAAGGGAATGGCAAACCACTTCTATAAAGATATTATCACCGAATAGTGGTGTATTCTGAGGTTCTTCACTGAAATGGATTTTATGGGATAATATTCAACCCAGTGCACCTGGGTTTTCTTTTAACCTCATGTATACCAGACTTCAAGCTGAAGTTGAAATTCAGCAAACACAGATTTAACTCCCCCACCCAAGCAAATCCGGCTTACCTTACCCAAAAAAATCATGAAAGGAGAAGTCCAGTAAATTAGAAAACTTTGAGATAATAGCTGCTTTTATGCAACTCAAATCTTGTGACTGTGTTCACTGATACCAGGAAAATCCAAGGAAGGAACACAAACTATTACCCTTATTAGATTGTAACAAGGCTCTCCAGTGTTCCTACTGGAGTGGTGTCAGAGAATGCCAAGTAAGAAGCTGGAACATTTGTCTCTACTGTTTGGTAATTAACCCTTCCCTTCACCAACACCATGCTTCCTCTGTGTTGCTAATGGAAACCCACAGGAAGCCTGAATTTCCATTTCCAATTGACAATAAGGAGTCATCCATCTCTTTCTACTGGGGTGTTATCAAAGGTGGCCTAGCTGAAAATGAAGCTTTGCACCATTGTCCACCAGTAATAAGCATTTGTGGCTTCCCTGATGGCTCAAACAATAAAGAATCTGCCTTCAGTGCAGGAGACTCAGGTTCAATCCCTGGATTGGGAAGATCCCCTGGAGAAGGAAATTGCAACCCACTCTAGTTTCTTACCTAGAGAATTCCATGGACAGAGGCGCTTGACAGGCTACAGTCCATGGGGTCACAAAGAGTCGGACAGGGCTGAGCAATTAAGGCTTCACTTTCACTAGTAATGAGACCACCACTTTGTGGTATCAGTAGAGATTCAAGGGAGGGGATGCTGCACTAGTGTTTAGTCACTTCAGTCATGTCTGATTCTGCGACCCCATGGACTATAGCCCACCAGCCTCCTCTATCCTTGAGATTCTCCAGCCAAGAATACTGGAGTGGGTTACCATGCCTTCCTCTAGGGCATCTTCCTGACCCAGGGATCCAACCTGTGTCTTCTGTGTCTCCTGCTTTGCAGGCAGCTTCTTTTCTTCTGAGACACCAGAGAAGCCCCAGGAGGGTCCTGATAATCTGTAATAAGATGTCCCCCCTGCTGGAGTCCAGCTCCAGCAGCCAGGGAATCAGCCTGAAGGGGTGAGCAGTGTCGGCAGACGATGATGATGCCGTCTCTGACTCATAGTACGGAACTTCATGTTTATTTCAAGCTTCAGGTTCTCTTTTATACTTTGACAAAAGCATTAGTCAGAGGTTTGACGTTTTTAGTTTCCCCTACCCAGATTTATTGTACTTAACTTGTGATTATATTGTAACTCATGCTACATTCCTCAGTTTATTTCTTATCTTTCTAAATCCTGTTTGCCCCTAGCATCTTAAGATCACTATCTCCTAAAAGGCTTTTAGCTATTCTTAATTATTCCTAAACCCTAAACTCAGCAATCTTTTGCCATAAATATTTCCCTCACAAACAGGTCTCAGATAACAATCCTTCCCATGGCCTCAAGCTGCAGCCTACTTGCTCATCCTGGGACATTCTTTGTAAAGATCCTTGAACAAATGTCAATGGTTATTTTATAGATTATTTTCTGGGCACAACTGTAGAAGGGTTTGTGCTTTCTCATGCTTCTCTCAAGCACCTTAACATTCTTTCCAGCCAACTCAACTGAAGAAAGGGAAGAACAAGTCAGAATCACAAGGCCTAACTCCTTCATCCTGGGGCCATGCCTGCAAGATGAGGAGAGGGGATTGGGGCTGTGCCTCCATTTTGTCAGTAATGCCTAACGCGGCTCCCAACACCCCCTAGATGATCTGCTGTCTTCTTTTGACCTTTCACAATCGCCTTATATTTGTTTTATATAAAATGTACAGAGTTTTTCATTTGTGCTTACTGAGAGGAGTAGAAGAAAGTGAATCTACTTCACCTTACCAGCAGCACAAACCACTCCATACTCTAAGAGGCATTTTAGATAATTTTGCTATTTAATTTCCTCAGTAAATTTAAATGAAATACATAGGAAAAAAGTAAAATAAAATAAAAATATAGGCAGATCCTATGCACAGGTGGTCATACAGAGCACAGTTCCAGTCTAGGTGCATAGTGCTTAGTTCAATTCAGTTGCTCAGTCATCTATGACTTTTTGTGACCCCATGGACAGCAGCACAACAGGCTTCCCTGTCAATCACCAACTCCCAGAGCTTGCTAAAACTCATGTCCATCGAGTCAGTGATACTATCCAACCATCTCATCCTCTGTCAACCCTTCTCCTCCTGCCTTCAATCTTTCCCAGCATCAGGGTCTTTTCCAATGAGTCAGTTCTTTGCATCAGGTAGCCAAAGTATTGGAGTTTCAGCTTCAGCATCAGTCCTTCCAATGAATATTCTGGGTTGATTTCCTTTAGAATTGACTGGTTGGATCACCTTGCAGTCCAAAGATCTCTCAAGAGTCTTCTCCAATACCACAGTTCAAAAGCAGCAATTCTTCAGCTCTCAGCTTTCTTTATTGTCCAACTCTCACATCCATATGTGACTATTGGAAAAACCATAGCTTTAATTAAATGGACCTTTGTTGGCAAAGTAATGTATCTGCTGCTCAGTGCCAGCAATGGAGCTTGCTTTCTTAGATTATAGGGAAGTTCAGTTTATAAACCATGCTGTGGTCTGTTCTCTCTTATTCTCAAGATGTTCAGGATAGAGAGATTAATCTAAGCAATTGTATCTACATTGATCCAAATTCTTACAGGAACCCATAGAGTGTCTATCTGCTTTCAGTCTTGAGTTCGAAATTTCTGAGGTTACTTTATAAACAACAGTGATTTCAAAAAAAAAAAAAAAAGGTATACTGACTTTGTCTGAATCTGAAGGAGGAACAACCTTTTGAGATACAGACATGCAGGTTACCCCTTATGCACTAAGTCATATTTTCTCCTTCATGATGTTATTTTTGTCTCTAGTATAAAATCTTCCTCAATTTTTCTTAAGCATTTATTGTAGAGCTAACTAAACCAGGAATAGTTTAGTCTCAACTTACCAGTCACTTCATTTGCGAGGTATGTTTTTTGTGATGGTTAATATGGTGTGTCATCTTAACCATCACAAAACCAGATTCCAGGTGCCCAGATATCTGGTTAAGCAGTTATTTCTATGTGTGTCTGTGAGGGTGTTTCTGGAAGAGATTAATGTTTGAATTATCAGTAGACTGAGTAAAGCAGATTGTCCCCTCCAGTGTGGGTGGGCATCATTTAATAATTTGTTGAGGTCCTGAATAGAACATAAAAGCAGAGAAAAAGAACTTATTTTTGCCTGACTTTTGCTTTGCATGAGCTGAAGCACCAGTCTTCTCCTGGTCTCAGGCTAGGGCTTGCATCTGAACTCCTGTTTCTTAAACTTCTGGACTTGAGTAAGAACTCACACTATCAGTTCTCCTGGTTCTCCTCCTACTGGTTCTACTTTTTTTTTTTTTTAAGAGAACTCTGACTACTACAGTTTTCATTTTGATGCCATTACCATGTGGGGTCAAGCAGGAGAGGATAGCTTTATACAGGGTAACTTTGAAGGAAACTATTATGGACTGACTGTTTGCTCTCCTACTCTAAATTTGTATGTTGAGATTTTAATGAGAGATGTATGAGATGTATGAGAGATGTATGAGATGTATGAGATGTATGAGAGATGGGCCCTTTGGGATGTAAATAAGGAAGATTTACACATGAAAGTGGGGCCCTCATAATGAGAGACACAGAAAGCTTTCTCTCTTTCTCCAACATGTGAGGACACAGCAAGAAGTTAGCAGGGCAGAAAGAGATCCTGCACAAGAAACCAACCCTGGTGGCATCCTGCCTCCAGAAATATGAAAAAATAAATTTCAGTTATTTAAGCTACAAAATCTATGGTATTTTGCTTTGGCAACCAGAGCAAATTAATACAGAGAATTTTATCAATACTTTGATTTTTGGCTGTCTTCACTATTGTGATTAAAAGACTGTAAACCATCCCATAATATAGCCTGTTTTATTTCCTTGCTTTGTCTATTACCTCTCTTGAGATCTGAATCCCTTTTTTTGATATTTGGCTCATCTTCCCAATTTCCTCTGGATTTATTAATATAACTCATTTAGGCCTTTGCTTTTTTCTAGACAATGAATTCTGTCTCTGATCAATATCTTCTAATCTCTATCCTTCTTTGTCTCATTAGTCCTGGATTTAGGAATGAAATGCCTAGATGGACCAACCCATGTAAAAAATGCCTAGATGGACCAACCCATGTAAAAAATGCCTAGATGGACCCACCCATGTAAAAAAAAAAAATGAAGCAAATGAATTAAAAGCAAAAGAATGGATGAGTGCTGAGGTGTGCATCAAATTAGAGAAGCATATGTTCCCATCCAAAAGGTGCAGTGGATAAATATTCACATTATGTTAGATCCTCCATATTTTTGAGAGAAACCATAAATCTGAGTTTTTAAAGATTAACAACTAATTTAAAAGATTTTAAAATGTTGTGTGCAAGCCAGCAGTATTCAGACCAAACAACATAGGTATGAGAGCCAGATTTGGTTCTTTGGTTCCCAATATAGGATCTCGTCTATAATCTCTTTAATGATTTTTCCCAGGAGTTATTGTACAAACAGTTCTACAGGTGGCTCTTATTGACATCTCCTAGATGTCTTTGGAGATCAGGCCAATTTAAGGCCTGCTTATGGTGGAATCATGTCTCATGTCTTTTTCCAGCTCCATCTGGCAAACAGCTCCCTCTGGTTCATAGAATCGCTGCCCAGCTGACTGCTGGCAACAGAGCAGAGCTCCCCCAAAGAACAGAACACAGGATAACTGCCCAGCTCACTCTGTCTTGGGGATGGATCTGTCTAAATTGAATAGTTCATGATGCCACAAGCTGGTATATAGCTCTGCAGCCACTTCCGCAGTGGCAACAGAGTGCATCTGTCATGCAGAATCTGCAGACATCAATACTATTGTTATCTTAGGCACTAGGATTTTATTTTCCTCAATACTTTATTTACTTCATTGGACAATATTGAATTTTCTCTGCCTAACTTGGGCTGTGAGATGGAATCATCAGCAGGTGCTTTAAATTGTTCTCTTGATGATTGTGTCTATTTCTGGTATAGTTTTATTGCTGAAGTACTGCTTTGGGTTTTCAGTTCTGCTGGTCAGACCTGTGTTCATCTACTCTGCAGAAGTTTCAGTGAGTCTCTGAGGCATTTCTTGCTATTTTATTCCTTGTTTCTAATGTGTCAGGCCCGGTTGGGCAGTAGCCTGAGGGGGCTGAGCTGCAGCTTGTTTCACAGAAAGTTTCTGAACTACACCAGAAAACGGTTTGATGGAGTCAAAGAAAGAAGAAAAGTTAATTTTGAACACATTCTATAAGAAAAATACTCAGTGCTTTTGTCTTTCAATATTTTTTTTGTTGAATCAGATTCATCATATAATCATTATCATAATGATATCCTTAACATACTTTGTCTCTTTCCCTGTTATTGAGGAAGACAGTTTCTATACATATTTTCAGTCTCATACTGAAGGTTATTAACTCACAAAAATCTAACTGGCTTCCTCATCAAGGTTAGAACCCCTGCCATAGATAGCCTCAGTTTCCTGTATTTTGCCCATCACCAAAATTACTTGCTTACTGTTGTTATTATTATTGTTAGTATCAAATTTTCATTTAAAAAATATATCTACCTTTAAAGTTTCAAAGGTGATGAGGGTATGAATGTCTGTCTTATTCGCTGCTGTATACCTAGAAGGACAGATAAATAAGGCATTTCTCAGCTGAATTAGTTACACTTGTACGTGTGCTTACTTCATCGCTCAGTCATGTCTGACTCTTCCTGGCCCTGAGGACAGTAACCTACCAGGCTCCTCTGTCCATGGAATTTTTCAGGTGAGAATACTGGAATGGGTTGCCAGTTTCTCCTCCTGTTACATATTTGCTGTTTAATTTCATACAGTTCATTAATATTTATCCCCTGTTTGCCAACCACTATTTTATACCTGCACTGAGCAAAATAGCTCACTTTGCTCCCTGTGTGCAGTACTTGGTCATCTCTTCTGTTTCCATCCATTGTGCTTCTTCCTCTCATATCTAAAGTGTAAGGTAGAAAATTAATTAATTTATTCATCAGTAGTTTAATATTGGCAGCTAGAAGCTTGTTTTATATATTGTTAGTGTTTGATCCAGAAATTTTAAGTTTCTAGCAATTCAGCCCAAATTTCTCTCATCTAAGAACATAGACTTGGTAGTTTATACTTATGAGCCTTTCATCTATTCAATTACTCAAACAGAAACAAATATTTATTTAATATTTAATACTAGTTTGCTAAGACTATTCTGAGTGTCACAGACTGAATGGTTGAAATAGCAGGAAATAATCATCTCACAATTCTGGAAGAGGGAAGATGAAAGTCAAGACTGGCTCTTTCTGATAGCTCTGAGGAAAAGATCTGTTCCAAGCTTCTCTCCTTGGCTTGTAGACAGCTGTCTTTTCCCTTTGTCTCCTCACATTTTCTTCCCTCTATATTTGTCTCTGTGTTCAAATTTCTCTTTTTCATAAGGACATCCATGCTATTAGATTAGGACCTTCCCTAATAACGTCATATTAAATTGATTACCTCTGTAAAGATCTTCTCTTCCAATAAGATTATATTGTGATGGATGGTGGTTAAGAGTCCAGTGGGTGAATTTTTGGAGGACATAATTCAACCCATAACAAACCTATATGATTAGAACTAATGTTTAGATTCTAGGGAATTCATACTTTATACTCTCATTGGGGAGACCAAACCACCACTCATTAAACAGAAGTATATGATATGAAGAATTACACATCCAAGAGCTGAAATGGTGTGGAACATATGTTTGTACTATAGGAGTTTAGAAATTAAGAACAGCTGTGTGCACTAGAGTACTCAGGAAGCATCTGAGACTAATAAAAATAAAAGCTTAGTAAAACTAAAGCTGAATAAAATAGAGTTTGGTTAGGTACAAAAGATGGAAAAAGGCATAAAGGTAGGAGATATAGGTGAGAGCACAAAAGTATAAATGATTAAAAATGTAGACATATTCATGTAAGAGTGAGTAGATCTGGCTCAGGTAGAGGAAGCATGTTGAGGACAAATGAAAAAGGAGGTTAAGTTAGATGAAAAATGAAGGTTAAACTAGATGGAAGTCATTGGATTTGAAATCTTGGGAGCAAAGTTTACATTTGATGAGATATGAAATAGCCATTGAAAGATTTTAAGCAGGAGGCTGACAGTGAGTGTACTAGAATAAGGAAATCTTCAGGGTCTTTTATACCCCCCCATATCCATTTACTTTGTCATGTGACTTTGCAGCCCCTCTCATTAGGGGGTCGAGACTATTTTCTTTTTCCAGTGAGTCTGATGGTCTGTTGACTTACTTTGACCAAACAGATGTGGCCTAATTTACACCACAGCAGTTTTGACACTGGCCTAAAATTAATGGTTGTGTATACCTTCTTTCCAGTCCAATCACCTCATGGCAAATAGATGGGTAAACAGTGGAAACAGTGGCTGACTTTATTTTTCTGGGCCCAAAAATCACTGCAGATAGTGACTGCAGCCATGAAATTAAAATACTCTTACTCCTAAGAAGGAAAGTTATGACCAACCTAGACAGCATATTAAACAGCAGAGACATTACTTTACCAACAAAGTTCCATCTAGTTAAGGTTATGGTTTTTCCAGTGGTCATGTATGGATGTGAGAGTTGGACTGTGAAGAAAGCTGAGCACAGAATTGATGCTTTTGAACTGTGGTGTTGGAGAAGACTTTTGACAGTCCCTTGGACTGCAAAGAGATCCAACCAGTCCATCCTAAAGGAGATCAGTCCTCAGTGTTCATTGGAAGGACTGATGCTAAGGCTGAAATTCCAATACTTTGGCCACCTGATGCGAAGAGCTGACTCATTTGAAAAGACCCTGATGCTGGGAAAGATTGAGGGCAGGAGGAGAAGGGGACGACAGAGGATGAGATGGTTGGATGGCATCACCAACTCGATGGACATGTGTTTGGGTGAGCTCCGGGAGTTGGTGATGGACAGGAAGGCCTGGCGTGCTTTGGTTCATGGGGTCACAAAGAGTCAAACACAACTGAGCAACTGAATTGAATTGAACTGATACTTTCTCTCCCTCTGTCTCTCTCTGTCTCTCTTCCTCTATATATGTCTCCCTCTCTTTTCATCATCATTTGAAAAAGTCTGTTATAATCTGCAAGAGGATGAGAAACTATGTGAAGGAAATTCACCAACAGGTAGATCATTCTTGACAGGAACTCCCCAGCTGGCTATTCATTTGCCCACAGTCAGCAGACATACAAGTAAGTTCAAGCAAGAACAGCCCAGCCAGATGCAGGCTAGAAAGATCTCCCATTTTTGCTCAGACTCATGAGTGATAATAAAAAGTAATATTTAAACCATTAAGTTTTAAAGTTGTTCATTAGCCAGCATTATTGTAATAGAAAACTTAGATGGTAACATTTGATTAATTAGAGATGGATGAACTGGGTAGCAATAGTAGTATGGATTGGAGTGTTTGTGTGCATAGGTAAGAAGTAGAAGTGAATGATTGCGATAAGGAGTAATAGTTAATAAACTGACTCAAAAAAAAAAAAAAAAAAAAGCTCCAACTAGGCACACTAATTGAGATATATTGTAAGACAGTCATGGAAAGCATTTTCAGAAAACTGATAAAACTTGTGAATTTTTTAAAAAAAATAGTAAGATAGAATTAAGGAATTTTATTTTTCTTTTTGCCAAATATTAGATAAACTTTTGCTATTTCCTTTAGATATATTTCTAGAGTGTGTTTTTTTTTTTTAACGTCTCAAATGAGATCTTTCATTAAGCCAGTTCTTTCGTCAGTTTACAAAAATATACCTGGCCATTTTGGGGTTTCAAGAACAGCAAATTAAATCACATTCTACAAAATATGTGGCCATAGTATAGTATACTATTTTATAAAAATAAAGTCTTTGCTTAGGATGGTTGTTTTAAAATATAAACACCAAAGATACCCCACTTCCAGGGAAAAAAGGTAGCTTTTTTTTTTTTTTTTTTTTTACCATAAGAGCTAAGAGGTTACATAAGAAAATTTTGGTCATTTAGTTAGTAGGATTTCCACATGCTTCAGTTTCAGAGTTTGTCAAGGATAAAGCAAGATTAAACATTTCTGTCCAGCCTGTTGGCTTTCTGCCAGATTTTTAGTGCTTCCTCATACCTATCTTCTAACCTAAGCTAAATCCTTCCTATAAGCTGTTTTAAAGAATGTGCCATCCTAAGATGGAAAGATCAAGTAAAATAAACATAGGAAGCACAGATGCATACATAACAATGAAAACATGGATTCTTTTTAATAGTCAAATGTAGCAAGAAGTGAAGATACATTTTTAACATTATAGCTAAATGTTCATGAATATACATGTGTCAAGGATAAAAGAAAGACAATCTTAAGTCATTTTAAAGCATCTCTCATAGAGTAAATTAGGCAATTTTACTTTATTTAGGTCTATGTTTATAGATGTCTGTGTGTGTGTGTGTGTGTACATAAAACTTAGCTTCACCAAATCTCCTTATAAAAATTATGTCTTGTTCATAAAAAGCTCCTCTCAGACAAAACATCCACTAAAACAGAGAACAAATAAGTGCTTGCCAGAAGGGTGAAGGTGAGGGGACTAATGAAATAGTGGGGGAGAATGAGAGGTACAAACTCCCAGTTACAAAACAACTGAGTCATAGGGGTGAAAAGTATAGCATGGGGAATAGAGTCAATAATTTGTAACATCTTTGAATGGTACAGATGGTAACTAAACTTATCACTGCAATCCTTTTTAGCTACATAGAAATATTGAATCACGGTGTTATCAGATCAGATCAGATCAGATCAGTCGCTCAGTCGTGTCCGACTCTTTGCAACCCCATGAATCGCAGCACGCCAGGCCTCCCTGTCCATCACCAACTCCCGGAGTTCACTCAGACTCACGTCCATCGAGTCAATGATGCCATCCAGCCATCTCATCCTCTGGCGTCCCCTTCTCCTCCTGCCCCCAATCCCTCCCAGCATCAGAGTCTTTTCCAATGAATCAACTCTTCGCATGAGGTGGCCAAAGTACTGGAGTTTCAGCTTTAGCATCATTCCTTCCAAAGAAATCCCAGGGCTGATCTTCAGAATGGACTGGTGGATCTCCTTGCAGTCCAAGGAACTCTCAAGAGTCTTCTCCAACACCACAGTTCAAAAGCATCAATTCTTCAGCGCTCAGCCTTCTTCACAGTCCAACTGTCACATCCATACATGACCACAGGAAAAACCATAGCCTTGACTAGACGGACCTTTGTTGGCAAAGTAATGTCTCTGCTTTTGAATATGCTATCTAGGTTGGTCATAACTTTCCTTCCAAGGAGTAAGAGTCTTTTAATTTCATGGCTGCAGTCACCATCTGCAGTGATTTTGGAGCCCAGAAAAATAAAGTCTGACACTGTTTCCACTATTTCCTCATCTATTTCCCATGAAGTGATGGGACCGGATGCCATGATCTTCGTTTTCTGAAAGTTGAGCTTTAAGCCAACTTTTTCACTCTCCACTTTCACTTTCATCAAGAGGCTTTTGAGTTCCATACACCAGGAAATATCATAGTGTTGTAGGTCAATTATACTTAAAAATCAAACAAGCAAATAAAGAAGCTCATAGAAAAAGAGATCATATTTGTGGTTATCAGAAGTGGGGATGAGGAGAGAGAGGGACTGGATGAAGATGGTCAAAAGATACAGACTTCAAGTTATAATGCAATAAATAACATTAACACCACACCATATTATATATGAAAGTCTTATGGGAATAAACCCTAAGAGTTCTTATCACAAGGACAAATATTTTTTCTTTTATTTTGTATCTATATGAGATGATGGATGTTCGCTAAACTTATTGTGGTAATCACTTCATGATGTCTGTAAGTCAGATCATCATGCTGTATACCTTAAACTTGAACAGTGCTATATGTCAGTTATGTCTCAATAAAACTGGAAAAAAAATAAAAACAAAAATCATTTAATTAGGTGAAAATAGGTGAGCGAAGAGGAACAGATGAAGTAGGAATGATGTCTTCTTTGTCTCCCTTTGATTCTTTAGTTCTCCTGGTTCTCCAGAGATCTACATCTATATCTTAGCTTGCATTTTGTTCAACAGATGTGTTGTTTAACTATAGCAATGTGGAAACATCAGGAGTTCCAATGAGTCAGAAGACAGTGCATAGAACTTGCACATAGATTTGTATCACTGTGAAGGATTCTTGCTGAGAAACCTTACATAATTACACCAGTATACAAAACTAACCTATCCCTGGGTCTGCTTTTGCATGCTTCATTTGAATTAAGTTACTAGAATTAGCTTGAAGAACTTCTGTCTTTGATTGTGGTATTTATTTTATGATTCATCATTTCTTTTTTGTTACAGATGAGAAATTTATAGGCAAATGACTAATTGCCACGCTTTTTGCTTGGCATGGTGAAAGGACTGATATATTCATAAAGCTTGTTCTCAATTGTATGTGATGATTAACACAAAGACACACAGAGAGTGGAAGCTACATTTATCTCAAATATATGAAAAATGACCTTAAAAGTCTATGCTTTCTGCATTTAAAAATTGCTTTCTCACTTAGAAATATGTTAGGAACAGCATCTCATATCACTAAGTCTTCTAATTCTGATTTTAACAACTTTATCATTCAATCTACAAATGCACTATCCTTTGTTACTTAGTCATGTCTGACTCTTTGTGACTCTGTGGACTGTAGCCCACCAGACTCCTTTGTCCATAGAATTCTCCAGGCAAGAATACTGGAGTGGATTGCCATGCCCTCCTCCAGGGATCTTACCATCCCAGGGATTGAATCCAGGACTCCCAATTGCAGGAGGATTCTTTACCATCTGAGCCACCAGGGAAACCCATTGTACAACTTACATTTTCTAATATGAAATATTACATATTAGGATGTTCACAATGAGTACTCATTTGCAAATGTTATTTCATTTTCATGTTAGGTGCCTATGGATAAGAGAAAGCAAGAGAGAAGGGGAGGGTGTGAATATACTCTTTGTAAGCAGTAAAATAAACAAAAACAAAAAAAGACAATGTTATAGGTGATAGGAAGCCACTGAACAATTTTATATGTTGCATTTGAGAATATGGGTATCCAGAAGTAGGAGATCATACAGGAAGTTATTAAAATTTTGTGGTGAAAAATCATCACTACCCAAACTCAAGCAGTATCAACAAAGATAAAAGGTAAACAAGGTGTGAAAGATTTTCTAGAAAAGAAAATTGAGGAAAATAGAGGACTGATTTGAAAGAACAGCAAGCAATTCATAATGACTTTGAACGTCTTTGGACCAGGTAACTTTGTGGATAGAGGTGTCTTTAACTGAGCTTAAGAGCACAGGAAAAGGAGTAGGTTTTGACACACTGAGTTGTCGTCTCTGAGAAAATACACTTTGGATTGGTGAATATTCCATTATTTGCAATCTTGAAAAGTTTTTATGGTCAGGGGATGAGTTCAACTTTACTGAATTGAAGAATGGGTCAGAAAGTAGAAACAGTGTTTCTATCTATCTATAACCTATCTAACAGTATATCTATAAAAAGTTTGACTTTGATGAGCAGACAATAGAGGACATTTAGATATGATTTCTTCATTTGCCCATTTTTATATTTAAATAGATATTGAGTGCCTACATGCCCTAATATGTTTATAGCTAGATTATATTCTTTTCAAATTAATAATATAAAATTATTTCAAGGCCTCCTATCCATTTATTTACTCCTTATGTTCCAATTTTTACTTATAAAGTTTCAATATCAACAGACAAAACTATAATAATTGTTTTATCAGTTAATTTTTCTTTCTATAAATGTATATCCTCTGTGTTTGATAATATAGATGAACTTTTATTTATATAGGAGACAGCCATTTACCCATAATGTTGTAAACATGTACTATTTAAGCAATCACAAATTATTTTCATAAGTAATCCTACCATAATATGTGTGATACAAAGCCAGTTGATAAGATTGTGTCAGATGTCTTTTTTTTTCCTTACTGAAACCTGTTGGCGTTTCAGATTTTAGTAGACACAAGGTTTCTTTTTTATTATTTTATGATATATGTTCTCAAAAGCTATGCAACTGTAACTTACTTGTATGTGTATCCAGTGAAAGACTCTGGGATATTTTAAATATTGTAAAATATAGTCATTTATTCTCTCAAATTGTTTTATATGTGTCTCTTCCTCTTAAATCATGGAAGTGTAGCTATGCTATGCCAAGTCACTTCAGTCGTGTCTGACTCTGTGCGACCCCATAGACAGCAGCCCACCAGGCTCCCCGTCCCTGGGATTCTCCAGGCAAGAACACTGGAGTAGGTTGCCATTTCCTTCTCCAATGCATGAAAGTGAAAAGTGAAAGTGAAGTCTTTCAGTCCTGTCCAACTCTTAGCGACCCCATGGATTGCAGCCTACCAGGCTCCTCCGTCCATGGGGTTTTCCAAGCAAGAGTACTGGAGTGGGGTGCCATTGCCTTCTCCGGGAAGTGTAACTACTGTAATCCAAATCTGTATTACCACTCACTTAAATTTTCACAATCATTCAATAAACTTTCACTTAATAATTCTTATTATCTGACTCATCTTACAGATCCATCCAGCATAGAATGCCTACTTGGTAGATACCGTAAAAACTGCCCCAAATAGTAATTCTAAATACAACTTTCATTGTGACTGTCTAACTCAAGAATAAGCATTCATTTAAAATTATTTACTGCATATTATCCATACTCTTACATGATTTCAAGCTATTACAACCAAACCTTAAACACAGGCCTTGGCCTCACCCCAGGCCATACTGTCTCATCACTGGGACTTATCAGACTCCTCCTCTTGGTCAAGTGCTACACCAACTTGTGCCTTTGCAATTCTTTTTGGGTTTCTTCCTTAAAATGCTCTTCTTTCTCACCTTTACACATACCTATCCAAACCCTACAGATATTTGCAGACCTGCCATCTTCATGAAACACTCACAAACCAGTATTAATGGTTCTTTCAGTTCTCCAAAAATCTGTATAATCTGAAACTTGATAATGATAGCTTATGGTAAATGGTGTCAGATTCATGGTCTCCAAAGAATAAGATTTAGCTTCTGGACCAGGGACAAGGCTTGATCACTCAAGAGCTTTGTGTAGCAGAGTTTTACTAAAGTGAAAAAGGACAGAGAAACCTCTGACACAGACATCAGAAGGGGGACAGAGAGTGCCCCCCTCACTAGTCTTAGCAAGGGAGCTATATTTTTTAATTGATTATTACAATAAATCAAAAGAATGTCTCAAGGTTGCAAAGGTCTTAATAGATCCACTCCCACAATTTACATGTTAAGATGACAGAATTAGAACTAACAGTAGAAAGATCTTACCAGACCCACTCCCATAATATACATTTTAGTGAGTGAAGTCGCTCAGTCGTGTCCAACTCTTTGCAACCCCATGGACTGTAGCCTACCAGACTCCTCCTCCGTCCATGGGATTTTCCAGGCAAGAATACTGGAGTGGATTGCCATTTCCTTCTCCAAGAGATCTTCCCAACCCAGGGATTAAACCCAGGTATACCGCATGGTAGGCAGATGCTTTCCTGTCTGAGCCACAGCTGGTAAAGAATCCGCCTGCAATGTTGGGAGACCTGGGTTTGATCCCTGTACTGGGATGATCCCCTGGAGAAGGGAACAGCTACCCACTCCAGTATTCTGGGCTGGAGAATTCCATGGACTGTATTATCCATGGGGCTGCAAAGAGACAGACAGGACTGAGCAACTTTCAGTCACTTGATGAATACATTTTAAGATAACAGGATTAGTCAAGGTTTTCAAGAAGGAGAAACTGTCCTCAAGCAGGATACATTGTTGTTGTATAATCCTTACCAAGGATTGTAAAAAAAAGTTTTTCCTTTCCTCCTTGAGAATTCCAGACCCCTTTCTCCTCCTCAGGGACCCTGGACTTCTTATCAACCTGCCTAGGAATTGACTCAATAATAAACTGTTCTTTTAGAACTGATGTTTTCCTTTCTTCTATTAATCTGGGATTAAGGATTTAGTGAAGACACTTTCTGACATAATTATTTTGGGTAGTTTTTATTTTTTTGATAGAAAACTGTCCTGTGATAGCACTAAATGATATCCTCAGTCATTGATTAACTGATAAATAACCATCGTTTTCTGTATTGATGTTTTAGGATTCAATTATTTAAAACCATTTGTCTCCATCTTTAGAAAATATTTACTTCAAAATTCTGCCCCCACTGCAGCTGCCCTCCTTCCTCTCCTGCCTCCCTTTGAGAGAGAGAACAGGAGGGTGGAGGGAGGTGGTGTGCCCAGGGGTGGGAGAGGTCTCTCACACAGAGGAAAGATATGCTGATAAGCCTTTTATTTCACTAAAAATATAAAATTAAAAAAAAATTATTTACCTAGTAATATCACTTTTCCACTTTTAATTAATTAATAACTTAAGAGTTTTTCTAATGTTGTTATTATCAGTTTCTCTTTTTCCATGATTCTCTCAGGACTGATGTAAAGATCTCTGTAACTATGTAGAAATAACTACATAATAATATTATCTAACATGTGAACTTTGCTTCTCTATAGCTAAGAAACTTTCCATAAACTGTAATTGAATGTTTTTAAAATATATTTTGCCTTATAGAGCGATAGCTATGATAACAGTTTTACTGAGTTATTTTGTTTTCCTGAAGTAGGTAAGATGCCAATACCTGTGTCATTAATGAATTGGTTACACAGAATTTTCCACTGTGTCGATTAAAGGGCTCTGAAAATCCTTTCTTAGAGGACTTGTTTGTTCTATTTAATTCAGTCTTGTCCTGTCAAGGTTGAGCTCAGAAATGGAGGTCTTTTCAGGTTAAAGTTTCTTTGTGCCTTAGGAATATTCATTTCCCTCAGTAAGCCAGAAAAATAGCAGACATTTTATTTACACCTGTTTTACTTCTTTATAAACTTATAGAGGTGATTTAAAAATAAAAATCTGTGTATTTGTGTAGCTTTGTATGAATACTATTATAGGGAGAAATGCCATTATAAGGCTATTATAAGTTCTAGATTTTATATCATGAAATATTTCTGAAATTATTTTGGTTTATATTTTTAGAAGGAAAGAATTAACAGCAAGTTGGTAACTCATTTTTCCCTCTCTTTTGACACTGACCAATCTCCTTATAAATATTGAGTGCTGTACTTACAAGACAGAAAATAAATGAGGAGGGAATTCCCTGGTGGTCCATTGGTTAGGACTCTGTGCTTTCACTGTAGAGAACATGGGTTCAATCCCTGGTTGGGGAACTAAGATCACATAAACCACTCAGTGAGGAAAAAAGAAAATAAGTAAGGAGATAGCAGGTGTTGCCTATGAACTGATAACTGAACTTGGAATGTTTTAGCAGAATATATTCTGAAAGATTTAAAATTGTGAGTAATTCTACAATCTCTGGATCTCTGGGCTGAAGCTACATTGAAGAATTATCAATTATATGACCACTACAGAGATATGCTCTGTATATGCTTGTGCTTCCGAGGTAGCTCAGCTGGTAAAGAATCCGCCTGCAATGTGGGAGACCTGGGTTCAATCCCTGGGTTGGGAAGATTTCCTGCAGAAGGGAAAGGCTATCTACTCCAGTATTCTAGCCTGAGCCACAGAATACTCCAGGATACTGAGAATATTGTACCAGAATACTGAGAATACAGCTTAGAATACTGAGCTCCAGGCCAGAGAATTCCATGGACTGTACTGTCCAGTCCATGGGGTCACAAAGACTCGGACACAACTGAGCAACTTTCACTTTGGCAAAGGAAATGGCAACCCACTCCAGTATTCTTGCCTGGAAAATCCCATGGACAGAGGAGCCTGGCAGGCTACAATCCATGGGGTAGCAAAGAGTGAGACTAAAGACAATGACAGAGATATGAGACTAGCAAAATACAAAATATAAAATTTAATGATCTTAAAACCTTTCAAACCTATCCTTCTCAAGAACAAAAACATCCTAGTAAAATGGGCCTTGATAAGCTCTGTCTGATGAATTTGGGATTCTTGGATATCGTATATGCTACTGCTTTCATTTTTTGGTATCCTTTGTGAATCTCTGTAAGGCTTTTATTTTTTTTTTAAGATGATTTGAAGCATCTTTTTTATTATTCTTTAATTTATTTGGCTGTGCTGGGTCTTTGTTGCTGCTTGTGGGACTTTAAGTTGTGGCATGCAGGATTTTTTTTTTTTTTTGGCATGCAAACTCTCAGTTGTGGGATATAGGATCTAGTTCCCTGCTGCTGCTGTTGCTGCTAAGTCGCTTCAGTCGTGTCTGACTCTGTGCGACCCCATTCCCTGAGCAGGGTTCAAACGTGGGTCCCCTGCATTGCAGGCATGGAGTGTTAACCACTGGACCACCAGGGAAGTCCCATGGCTTGTATTTTACGTGAGTCTCTTTCCTGATTTGGACCTCTGTGATACAATCTGTATTTACTTTGCAATAGTCATTATTTATTTGGCTCTTAGTGTATATCAGTGTGCTAGGCCCTTAATTAACTCATTCATGCTGTTATCCAGCTTGCAGAGGACTATTTACTTGAAACCAATAAAACTTAAGCTTCATAATCCTCTTTAACAGGCATCATCTAAGACCTTAATGAGATTCTAAAAATATGCCCATGTGGTCATATGATTAGTTAAGATTTGCCAAAGATTCTTTATACCAGGATCAGCTAAATACTTTGTGATTACATGCCAACTTCTTGATATTCTTTTTTTTGTGTTGGGCGGTGTGGAAGGAAGCTGTAAGGAGGAAATTTGATTAGAGATTCATTTACTTGGCATTTGTGGAATATGCCTATGTGGGATATAATTATGTGGCTTGCAGCTAATATTTATGTATAATTAAAATGCCAGTAATCTCTGTATAGATATGGCTTTCAGGAATAGTCCTGTCACCCACTTGTTATGATAATGAAAAAGCTACGAGGGCAGAATTTATACCATTGTATGCATGTGTATTATGGTGCCCAGAACCTGAATCTATTGATAATGGAGGAGCAACAAGGTAGGAAAACGTACAGAATCAGAGGCTGCGCTCTGGAAAACTCTCACACATTTATGGTGTGAAGTATAGTGTGAAGGAACTATAAAAGAGATTTTCTTGAATTTAAAATAATCTAACATTAAGCAATACTCACCAATAACAGAATTTGACTCTGAAACATCTCTAAGCTATTGACAATAAAAAGCACTTTAAACCTAATTTGTTAGAGAAACATTATTTCTAAAAGAAATTTAAGATTGTCATTTGAAGAGGCACTCAGAGGTTGCAGCCAAATAAATAAATAAACAAGCAAACACATGGATAAAATTGTTACAGAAGTACTTTAGAGATTTAATTAATAAAAATATCAATATTTTCCTGGATGTTCTGATACTTTTGGTATTGGTCCATTTTTTAAATTAATAATTTGTTGTAATACCTTTACTCATTTTATTTTATTTTATTTTTTGAGCAGCCTGTAATGAAGTGGCTAAGCAGACTCTAATCACGGGACTTAGCCGGCTCCTAACCCGGGACTGAGCAGGCACTAATCACGCAGTTGATCCTTTACTCATTTTAAATAGTAACTTTTGTATTTTTTATTTGTAATTTTGTATTAGCTTTTTAAAGAGAATTATACCAAACTTTATGTGTATCAGGCCCAGGACTTACCTATGCCTGCAAAGTCAATATTACTTTCCATAATTTACACATGAACGATTCATAAGTTCTTGGTCAAGACTAGAATGTTGCATAGTATCCATTTTCCCTTACAGAGAGATTCCTTTTCAGATGAAATCAATAAGGAGACAGAAAAAATTTGATAGCATGCAGAAGACCATATGATAGATGAAAGGTATAGAAAAGGATAGGTGAGTTAGCTATTTATGCATTAATTCAGTTAAGTGCCACGTTTGAAGCCATTTTGTTTAAATGGACAAATGATGCAACTTCCCCAATGCAGGTCAGTATGGAAAAATTCCCTCATTACTATGCATTCATTAAATTGTCTGATGTATGGAATTCCTCTTGATAGACAATATTATTTTATGTATGATTTAGAGTCTATGACGTGAAAGTTGCTCAGTCATGTTTGAGTCTTTGAGACCACGTGGACTATACAGTCCCTGGAATTCACCAGGCCAGAATATTGGAGTGGGTAGCCTTTCCCTTCTCCAGGGGATCTTCCCCACCCAGGGATCGAACCCAGGTCTCTGCATTGCAGGCAAATTATTTACCAGCTGAGCCACAAGGAAAGCCCAAGAATACTGAAGTGGGTAGCCTATCCCCTCTTCAGGGGATCTTCCTGACCCAGGAATTGAACAGGGGTCTCCTGCATTGCAGGCAGATTCTTTACCAACTGAACTATCAGGGAAGCCTATACAGTCTATATTAAAGTCTATATTTCAAGTAAAATATCTGGAAATTCTTGTAATGCTGAAATTATGAATGTTTGAAACGTCATAAAGTTTTTAATTATAAAAATATTTTAAAAATTAAGCATATCCTATCATTTTGTTTATAGAGTTTATTTTAGAAATGTGGAGAATTTTAAACAACTAATCTATGAAGGATAATATTCTTTTTCAGAAGTGTAAAACTATTCTAACCTGGATGGTCAAGAAACAAATTGAAAGCCTTTTCTGCAATAGAGTAATTTAAAACCTATTTAAGAAAGAGAATGACCAATCCAGGTAGACAAGACTTGAGTTTATTTATACCATTCATATCTCCCTTCTTCAAAGGACATTTACAAACTTGATTTAAAAAATAAAAGAACTTCTGAATGACAATGTTCACGTTTTAATTTCAATATTACAAGTATGTTCTTTTGTGATAAATTATCAGTTGAAAATGTTCCAGTGAAATCTAGTATCAATTAACTTAACACTTCATATAAGAAATAATAAAACATTTATTTTCAAGTCTTACATATATTACTTAAAATAGATACAAAGTTCAATTTGTTATTTTTAGATTTTACTGCTATTTCAAGCTACCTGAAAGAAAATGCCTTAGTGGAAAAATATTTTTATTTTTTTTAATAAGTATGACTTTTAGTACAAGCACTATTAGTAACAGTTCACCCTTATGTTATTAGCAATTAGGTAGGTCAAATAATGTATGATATTATCTTGAAAGAAAAGAAATAATATTTGTTGGACAGGTGCAAGTAAAATAATATTTGAAGACTATATGCAACTTAGCATCAAATTCTAGAAGTCGATTGATTAAAATATAACATTTAACAAGTTCATAAATAACTGCTTAGTTTCCATCTTTTAATATTAACCTGAATAGCTGAAGCACACTGAAAACAATGAGATGAGATAACGTAGTTAAAGAAATTGTACATGTGATTGATTGATTGCTTGATGTAGGCATCAATCTGTTAAAATAGCTTCTCATACACGTTTTCCTGTCCAAAAATATAAACTTGCTTGTTTTCCATATATACAAGTATCCTGTGAGATCCTGGATTCTGAAAAGAAAACGGCTGAGGTATAGCACTGAATAAAGCATCAAAATGCATGATGTTTTTGGCTGAAATTCAGCAAAGTTACGGTCAGAAGAGAAGAGTTGCTCGGTATGTGCTTCCAAAAGTCTTCCAGGTTTTGCCCTCTGAGAAATTTGTTGGCGACATCAAATAACTGAACTCTTCAACATCAATATATACAAAGGCATTTTATTATTCATCAAAGGAAGGGAATTAGAGCCACCAGAAATTACAGTTTTATTTTTTCATAATACATATATTTATTGCCATCATATTTCTGCAATTGTCATAAAATTAGAGTCAGATGGAATTCAGAGACACGTGCAAGTTTTGGAAATGGACACATAGATAACAGTATAGAACTGTACATAAAATTACAATTTATTAAACACATTGTTTTAGCACATCCTTGATGGATGGGAATGAGCACCATATCTTTTATGAATATATATTTTTCTCTCTTTTTTTTTTTTCTACAGCACCAAAGAAATCCAAATAGGAAAAGGAGAGATGAAAATTGGGATTCAAGAATAAGGCCTGTTTCCATCTCAGCCACACTATCTTATATTTTTATGATTTTCAAAGTTTTGTCATGTGGTTCTGTGCCCACAAGGGCATCAGTATTTCCTAATTGGTACATACATATGTAGCAAGTTATTTTCTATACCATTCTTATTCAAAACTTGCATGTGGCATAAAATGGGTTGGTGGTACCAAGGTATATTTTCTGTTGATTTCATATGTTCTTTGTCCTAATCTTAGCCAAGAAAACAAACAGGACCAACTTCAAATCCAAACTTCTGATTCTGATCACCAAAGTCATTGATCATTACATCAACGATAGGTACTTGATCAATTTTCGGTGTATTGATTTCAATCACAGTCTTTTCATAGCCTTTTCTGGACTGTAAAGTTAAGAAGAAATAAAAAGTTATACAATCATTGCATACTTCTAACATACATTATTTTTTTCTTAAGCCTCTGAGTAGAGGTAAGAAGGTAAGAAAGAAGAGAATGGAAAACAAATTTGCCATTATCTTTGTAGTAATTCACTCTTCTTGTTATCACTGATGTCATATGTAGTTTTAAATTCTGAATGTTGACCATATTTAGTATTTAGCTGCACATATTCAAAATGTTACTCTAATATATTGCACAGCTGCAGAGAATCTTACTGAATTGATATATACATTTTAATATGAGAAAACTGATATTGGTACTGGGTCATATCTTTGCATAAATAATATATCCTTACCATTGTTACAATAATTAAGATATATATATGTATACACACACATATAAGCAAATTTTCTAAGAAAAATTTGAATACAGTGTAGGAATTATAATACAAGAAGCCCAAGTCAAAGTATTTCTGTTGCTATGTATAAATTTTATGAATAGTTATCAGTACATTATATTGGGAAATCTAAATCACTTGCTCCTTTCAGTATACAGTATGTTCTTTTCTTTGGTCTATGTGTAAGCTACTTACTTTGTTTATTTGTAATTGTGGCTTTTCAGTAATCAGCTAGGAAAACAAATTTTTAAGGATGCTCTCTTGGTCATTTGCTGTTATGAAATTACCATATGTGTGAGAAAGACAGTTGCAGAGGATTAAAATAACAAAATGACTGTATCTGTTTAAGCTCTTGTAACATAATACCAATCCGCAAACCTCTATAAGCAAAATACAAGATAAGAATTATCTATGGTATGAATGGTATAATGATGATTCCTTTAACTGTCATTTTAGAATCATGAATTAAGGAGGCAAATGAAATAAGGCTCTTGATCTTTTTCATTCCACGAATAACTAGCTGTAATAGTATTTAAATATCAGGAATAATTCCATAAAAATAACATATGACCCAAGATTACCTTCTGCTATGGCTTTAAAAGTGTGTCTATATGTATGTTTCAGTTTCTGTATCTGTGTGTGTGTGTTTGTGTGTGAGTACTAGTGGTTTCTAATATACTGTACTTTAATATCGGAGAAGGCAATGGCTTCAGTACTGGCTTCACTCCAGTACTCTTCCCTGGAAAATCCCATGGACGGAGGAGCCTGGTAGACTGCAGTCCATGGGGTTGCTAGGAGTCGGACATGACTGTGTAACTTTCAAGTAGACAACCTGAGCGACTTCACTTTCACTTTTCACTTTCATGCATTGGAGAAGGCAATGGCACCCCACTCCAATACTCTTGCCTGGAAAATCCCATGGATGGAGGAGCCTGGTAGGCTGCAGTCCATGGGGTCACTAAGAGTCAGACATGACTGAGTGACTTCACTTTGACTTTTCACTTTCATGCATAGGAGAAGGAAATGGCAACCCACTCCAGCGTTCTTGCCTAGAGAATCCCAGGGATGGGGGAGCCTGGTGGGCTGCCGTCTCTGGGGTCACACAGAGTCGGACACGACTGAAGCAACTCAGCAGCAGTAGCAGCAGCAGCACTTTAATATGTCAGTGTTAAGCATCAAGGCTTAATGACAATTGACATCCCCTTCATGAGAGAAATCTGACTTAGGGCTAAAGTGGAATGGCTATACATTGCCTCTCATCTCTGTGAAAGAAGGCCACAGGGACTATACTCACCGCACAGCCATCAAATAGGGCTTTGATGTAAGGGTTGTTGTCATAGGACATCTCCTCATCATTTGATCCCAAGAACCGAAGTGCTTTGTCATAGCTTCCTGATGACACATCATACCAGGCCACTGACTGATGACAGTAATAGGTGAAATTTTGCCGAGCAGAGGCAGTCAGCAGTTTCAGAAATGTCATTTGCACCATATTAATGGAATTGCCTTCGATATCTAAATATGAAAGCTGGAAATAAGAGAATAAAGAGACACATAAAGACTCTTTTCTATTATAAAGAATAAAATCACTGTCAACAGTGAATTGAGATCCCAGAAGCATGTGGATGTATCAACAGACCTATTTCTTACTTAATGAAAGAAGGTATGCACTGAGAGTCAGAAGTCCTATATCACCCAGATATAGGAATTTATGAAATGAAGATGGGTTTTCACCTTAGCTACTATCAACAATACTTATCTTGGAAAAAAAAAAATCATTTTACCTCTACACTTCATTTTCCTAGTCAGTCAGTAAATACCACAAAAAAATGTAATTGTTTTATTTGTTTCCAAGAATTATTTCATTATACTCCTGTACCTTTTTGATATAGTCCAGGGAATTCTCCAGGCCAGAAAACTGGAGTGGGTGGCCTGTCCCTTCTCCAGTGGATCTTCCTGACCCAGGAATCGAACCAGGGTCTCCTGCATTGCAGGTGGATTTTTTTTACCAACTGAGCTATCAAGGAAGCCCTTTTGAATAATAGAGTGGTAAAACAGTGAAAATGAAAATCAAGGAATCTCAGTGAAATGCAAAGACAGACTATTTTTATGTTTGTTTTCCCCTATTTTCCTAGTATATCTGTTTGATTCAAAATTATCGACACATTCCTGCATTTTTCATTTTGGGGCCACAGTCTTCCAAGAGGTTTTTGGTCTTCTAATTTTCACCACAGACCTCCTGTTTGTCTGTTCTTAGTTGATGTAATTATATTCATCTTTGTATCATCAGCACCAAGTATATTGCCTGAAACATGCAAGTAAATATTTGTTATCAGGAAATACTTAATTTGTGTTTTGAGAAGGAACACAGTCCTAATTTCAAATTATTAAAAACTGTCTCTCTTGTCAAGCTTGTAATTTGTTTTACTGGGTATAAATAAACTATCTGGGATTAGCTGAGACATATAAACTTATATTTTAAAAATT
The DNA here is from genome assembly GCF_003369695.1 of Bos indicus x Bos taurus. Classification (NCBI taxonomy): domain Eukaryota; kingdom Metazoa; phylum Chordata; class Mammalia; order Artiodactyla; family Bovidae; genus Bos; species Bos indicus x Bos taurus. Next base: position 40,680,044 of record NC_040078.1, on the reverse strand, counting down.
AAGTAAGAAATTTGCCCAGGTTATAGATTAATTCAATATAAAGGCAGTTATCTGTGACTTTCCTTCTTATTGGGCTTCCCTGATAGCTCAGTTGGTAAAGAATCTGCCTGCAATGCAGGAGATCCTGGTTTGATTCCTGGGTCAGGAAGATCTGCTGGAGAAGGGAAATGCTACCCACTCCAGTATTCTGGACTGGAGAATTCCATGGACAACTGTCCACAAGCAACTTTTGCTTCACTTTTCCTCCTTATTATTGATTTACTTAATTCTTTCTGATTAACAGTTCAGATGATGAGAATACCTGAGAGGTTAGAGAAAAAAACTGGGAAATCCACTCTAAGGAAAACAAAACAGCAAAAAATAAAACTACACCCAGAGAGCTCTATTTGTGTATGTATTTTTATCTCACACAAAGATAAAACTGTAACATGGATATTTAATATGTAACTTGAAAACTGAACTAGAGATTTATGATGTGGAGAATATTAGTAATATGTGTAGATTTTTAGAGGATAACGATTGTATAAATAGTCATAAATGGAAAATCATAATTTTTTTAAAGAACATTGAAAATTTGAATAATTATCTGAATAAATGAGAAACTTTCATTAGAATACATTATAATTAACATTTCAAAAACAAATATATCTTAAACAGCTTTTAAATGCAAATTTAGTTTTGGCATGCAATGTTAAAATATCTCTAGAAAATGACTAACCACGAACTGGTAATTCTATGGAAATATCTAAGTAAACATGTGCTGTAATCCATATAAAACGTCAGTCAGTCAGCTCACTTTATTTCCAGATGTAACTATTGGAAAAAACATTTCACATTCCAAAAATTCTTATTGCAATTGAAAACAAAGAATAAATTAGATTTCAAGTATAAAGGAAATGAAATAGTCAGAGATCCTTCCTAAATAGATATTATATTCTCTATAACTCATATTTCTAATATAGTCCATTTTTATGCTATCTCAAGTACTTAGTGAAATGTATACTTTATTTGATTTTATTATTTTAATAAATTTAATAGATTTCCATTTATTTTGGTAAAAATTTTAGACTTCTCTCTAAAAATCCCAAAATTGGTCTAAGAGATTTAGATAAAGCAAACTAGAGAGTACATGGAATCCTGCTTTGTATGATTTAGACTTTCACAGTAAGGGGCTAGAGATTATATAATTTGAACTTGAGTTATGATGTTTAAGATACACCATGCATGCTAAGGTAATAACATACCAGTTTTCCTCTCTTAAATTCACTAAACCAGCTTCCTGGTTTCTCCTTTGGCCATGATGAAATTCTTACCTGTTGCAAAGAAAAGAAAAGTTAGAAAGCAGGTTAAAATTATAAACAATATTGTTTATATATTTATCATTTATTTTCAGTAATACTGTGATGCTGAAGAGTTTTTAAAATGGTTTACCTGGATAATACAAAACAGGATAAAGAGCAAAATTTCAGATAGATCTGTGAATTCCCATTTAGTGAATTTTGAGCCAATTTTTTTTCCTGTTTTCTTTAATTGCTACAAAATAAGGGAGGTGGAAAATAACCTGGTAAAGGCATACCAAGTGTTGGCTATAGGAGATGTGGGCAGAACTCTTAGGCAACTCCTTGCAAAAGAAACCACAATGCCAGTTGGAATCTGCCATCAAGGCAGATAGAAACCTTTAGTAGTTCATAACCAAGGGAGGCATCCTGAAGCATCCCGTTAGTAACTGAGGACTGGATGCTATGGAGAAGTCAAGATTAAGCTTGGCAGGAAGCAAGCCTAGTCATTCCCTGCTGGGGAAAATGATTAGAAACTTTTATAAATGTTATTATTTAGCTTTGCAAAGATCAGCAAGATATAGAGGTATTTAAGGCATCACTCGGAGAAGGCAATGGCATCCCACTCCAGTACTCTTGCCTTGAAAATCCCATGGATGGAGGAGCCTGGTGGCAGTCCATGGGGTCTCTAAGAGTCAGACAGGACTGAGCGACTTCACTTTCACTTTTCACTTTCATGCATTGGAGAAGGAAATGGCAACCCACTCCAGTGTTCTTGCCTGGAGAATCCCAGGGACTGGGGAGCCTGGTGGGCTGCCGTCTGTGGGGTCACACAGAGTCGGACACAACTGAAGCAACTTAGCAGCAGCAGCAGCAAGGCCTCACTAGAGGGAATTTGAGTAATCCTGTAAGGGGAGGCATTTCCATTTACCCACATTTCTCTGTGGACTAGAGGAGTTTATTATGCTTCCCCACATGCAAAATGTGGTTGGGAAACAGAAGTTGCTTTGTTTCCTGCTCCTACTATCCATCATTCACTTACAAACTAAATGTCTCTCCTAAAGAGAGTAGTCACAAAGCTACTTATTTTCTTATAAACCTGTGGTTACCAAAGGGGGAAACGTGGAGTGGAGTGGGATAAATCAGGAGCTTGGGGTGAACACACACACACTACTATACATAAAACAGATAATCAACAAGGACCTACTGTATAGCACAGGGAAATCTACCCAATATTCTGTGATAACCTATATGAGAAAAGAATCTAAAAAAGAATGAATATATGTGTATATGTATGTGTATATATATATAATATATATAACTGAATCACTTTGCTGTATACCTGGAACAAACACAATCTTGTAGATCAATTATACTCCTATAAAATTAAAATATTTTTTAAAAGTTGCTTGTTTTATCTCAAGGAGATTCTGTGCCTCTGCATGCCAACTCCACTTACCAACAAGAATATGATTTATTAAAAGTATACAGATAAAATCAAAATGTCCCATCTATAAAATGTTTGGAGAAGGTAATTATGTTAGTGAAAAATCTTATATTAATAATTTGCCTATAGCTTCCCTGGTGGCTCAGATGGTAAAGCGTCTGCCTACAACGCAGGAGACCCGGGTTCAATCCCTGGGTCAGGAAGATCCTCTGGAGAAGGAGATGGCAACCCACTCCAGTACTCTTGCCTGGAAAATCCCATGGACGGAGGAGCCTGGTAGGCTACAGTCTGCTGCTGCTGCTAAATCACTTCAGTTGTGTCCGACTCTGTGCGACCACATAGACGGCAGCCCACCAGGCTCCCCCGTCCCTGGGATTCTCCAGGCAAGAACACTGGAGTGGGTTGCTACTTCCTTCTCCAATGCATGAAAGTGAAAAGTGAAAGTGAAGTCGCTCAGTCGTGTCCGACTCTTCACGACCCCATGGACTGCAGCCTACCAGGCTCCTCCACCCACTGGATTTTCTAGGCAAGAGTACTGGAGTGGGGTGCCATTGCAGTCTATGGGGTCGCAAAGAGTCAGACATGACTGAGCGACTTCACTTTCACTTTCACTTTAAAGACAGAACTCACATATATTGATATTGCTTGGTGAAAATCAAGGAATATGTTTGAAGAGACTATCTGAAAGTACAGAGAATACTCTTATGTTAAAGATTCGTTCTTGTGTATTTTGTGTATTTTGAGCGTAAAATACAGCTGTGAGTTCTATCACATGGTAATTGGAAAGAATACCACTATGCATATACTAAAATCTGATAATCAGCTGTGCTGTGTCATGGAAAGTCATAGAATTTTAGAGAGCAAGCAGGTAAGAGTACATCTGGCTAAAAAATAAAAAGTATTTGTTAACTACGTGTCTCACTTTGGTGCCTTATTCATGTTTATGCAAATGAAATGCTCTAATTACCCCTGTAAGAAAAGCAGATAAATGAAAATATGACAATATAATTTTCCTGTTTACTTCAATATTGCAAAAACATGGCATAAACTGTCAACAGTCACCATCAAAACAGATTGGTTACTTACTCCCTCCGATTTTTTGTCTGGATAAATGCAAGTCTCACCACCAGATGTGAAATTACAGTAAACTTTGAAGGAATCTCCTGAGCAACCTTGGTTGGGATCAATCCAATATTCACCTGAAAGCAGAAAAAAAATAAGTCATATGCAAATACATTTTGGGCTTTGCTGGTGGCTGATAAAGAATCTACCCACAATGCAGGAGACCTGGGGTCGATCCCTGAGTTGGGAAGATCCCCTGGAGGAGGGCATGGCAACCCACTCCAGTATTCTTGCCTGGAGAATCCCCATGGACAGCGGAGGCTGGTGGGCTACAGTCCATGGAGTTGCAAAGAGTCAGACACAACTGAGAAACTAAGCACAGCACAAGCACAAATACATTTATATAAAAAATTGAATACATTATAGGGCCAATTTTATTGGAGAAATAAGGAAAAATGAATAATCATTTATTTTTCTACATGGATCACTTTTATGCTTTTGGTCACATTGGGGTATATGTTTGAAGAAAGAATGACCTATTGTTTTGTCTGCCTGGAGCTTTGCGAATGTCCCCATCTTCCTGGAACATCCTTTTTTTTATTCTTAGCATGCCTATTACTTTTGGGTTTCAGCTTAAATGACTCCTCCTCAAATATCAATACCCTATTGATTTACATATAATAAATTGCAAGTACATTGGGTGGAGATATACTTGACCCTAAATCCTATATGTTTTATTTACTACTTAAGTGAAATCCCATGGACTGAGAAGCCTGGCAGGCTACAGGCCATGGGGTTGCAAAAGAGTTGGACATGACTTAGCAACTAAAACAGCAATAACCTGACTATAATGATCATTATATTTTTCCTTGATTTATTTATCTGTATTGATGGAGGTGAGAGTATCTACTTAGCTTCAAGGGTCATTCTTTTGCATTACTGTATAACAAAAACTTCATTAAGTAAATGTACTCCCTCTTTAAATGGGCTCCAAATAAGTCTATTTTATATATTTAAATACAGTTTGCTATTAATTATATTATTTAAATGGTACAGAACTAATTTTATCATGTAAATGACCATGACCATTAATTTGGTGTTAGGTGAGTAATGATGTTAAGTAGTGGGACTAACAAAAAGTTATTCTTTAAGTAATTGACAATGGGGTTATTTGAGAATAATTGGGGAGATAGACTTGGTAGATATGTGATGACTACTTCTCTCCTAACATTCTTCATGCTGCCATTTCATTTCAAATCCTGATTTGAATTATGTCAATTCACTGATTATGAACTTTAAACAACGTAAAAGCTCAAACTGCTTGGCTTAGTATTGGAACTCCTGAAAATTTAATATCAGTTTGCTTTTTAAAATAAATTATTTAACAAAAAAATTATACTTTTTCTGATTACACCATTAATAATTTCACATCTGGAACCAATTAAAATTCTTGGAAGAAAATTACACAAGAAAATAAAAATCATCTTAAAGATTTTACCAACTGGAATAACCACTCTTAATCTTTGATATTTCTTAGGGTTTTTAAGAATATATAATTCTGAATTATCTGGTAAGCATTATTTTTATCTCTTCTTAGTTAACATTGTTACTAGATAGTCTTTCAAATGACATATATTTAAATTACTAAGATGCTTTTTTTGGCTTTTTACCATTTCAGCTTGCAAGAGATTTCATAGGAACTCTCTGATTTTAGATAGCAGGGGAAATCTGTATCTGTCATACTATGCTATTATAAAACTCAAGGTTTACCTGTTGCCATCATTAGACAATAATAGCCCAAAGGAATTGTTCTTTCTGTTTATCTGTGAGTTTCTGCATGAATAACAGTGTCTGACACCAATAAGTAAATAAATAAATATTTAATTGTAATTAATTAACACAAATAATTAATAAAGTTAGCTAATATACAGAAACCACCAGAAACTGTAGTCCACAGTGAGCTTTCTATCCCCCAAATTTACAAAAGTGTCTTGAGCATCAAGTTCTAGTTAATCATGTGTTGTTTTATGTTGTCAGTAAATGCTTATTTTTTACATTTGATATTCAGTCACATATGTATGATTACCTTAGCTAGATCAGAAATGTGGGTCATTCTTTTTATAAATCACTAAATTAATATGAAACTAAACAATATATATTTCAAATAAAAATAAATGTAAAGATTTTTGATAGCAGTTTGTAAAGAATCCTTAATAATTATCTGTGTCTCTTTTTAACAAATTGTGCTTAAGATAGGAGACTTTTAAGACATTTTTGTAGTAAGGAATGTCTGTTCTTGAATAGCATGAAACTTTTCTGTCTATGCTGAGTTATTTAGATCTCAGTTACAACATTCATTATATGATCAATAGTGAAAAATAATGTTGTCACACAGAGTAAATAGAGTGACAAAGTATTTCCACTTAAAGTGGGAGATTTAAAATCAGATACAGATCTGCCCATTTTTGGTTTAGTTTAGGATAATGTGAGTCATTCATTTAAAATACCTGGGACTGTTAGCTTCTCAGAACAGGTATATAAGAGTTTTGTCAACTAATTTTGTTTAGTTGCTCAGTCATCATCTCACTCTTTTGTAACCTCATGGACTATAGCCTGTAGCCAGGCTCCTCTGTTCCTGGTGCAGAGGAGCTCCAAGGCAAGAATACTGGAGTGGGTAGGTATAGGAAATTATCTTGATATTATTACAAACAAATAATTCACAGTTGTTCTTGTTATTCATGGATCAATGAAATACATTTTTGCCTCAAACTATCCTATCTCTTAAATACTCTTTTCACCAAATCATTGCTAAACTGATAGGTCACATGATTCAGTTATGCTACTTAAGCCTGAGTGTTATATAAGTTAGGACATAGTATATATATGTAGTAATATGCACATATGTATGCACACATCATACCCATTCTATGATAGTAATTACATACCAAAATACATTTGTGTTATCTTGTTGTTGTTATTTTTTAGTCGCTAAGTCATGTCTGACTCTTCTGCAACCCCAGAAGACTGTTGCCTGCTAGGCTCCTCTGTCTGTAAGATTTCCCAGGCAAGAATACTGGAATAGGTTGTCATTTCCTTCTTCAGGGGATCTTCCCGACCTAGGCTTCAAACCTGCATCTCCCGCACTGGCAGGGGGAGTCACCAGGAAAGCCCTTGTTATCTATAACCATCTAAAATTGATCTTGTCATAATTTAATAAAACCTTATTTAACAAGACAAAGATTTTCCAAAGTAGATCTAGAATTACAGTGTAAATGGCTTTTTTTTTTTTTTTTTGTCTACAGGATTGGAATTAATCATTCACTCTCATTTTATTTAGAGTCTATATTAAATATTTAACTAGAATTAATGAGCTGACAGTGCATCTCAGTAACTTAGAAGCTCAAAACATTCACTTGGGCATGTATTATTAACATACCATCTGGGAAGTCAGGGTGGCTGAGTTGCAGATCTTTGCAAGTTCGGGCTGGATTGGTCTGTGTCCCCATTGGAAACTTCATATGCTCGATGTCTTGTTTCAAGGAATTGAGGGAACCAAATATTTCCTCCATTCCATCATTGTAATCCAGAATATTATCACCTGCATCTGCTTGCGTGCTTTCAGCATGTCTTCTTGTTTTTTTGGGTGACAAGATTGGTAAAGGCTGTATGACTTCACCTGGTGGACCCTGTAAAAGAGATGATCTGCATGTAACTGCTTCCTAGGGTAAAATATTCTTCAAATATTAATTATTACTGATTATGTTATATCATAAGATATTACAATTTATTTAGCCTTTTAATGTTTTCCCTATTTTTAAAGTTTTCTCTAATTGCTTATATATATTTATCATACATATATATCTTTATATATAAACTTTGTGAATTCTTTAAAAAGAATCTAGTGGAGGTATCAAGGTAGGCACAAAAATCAGATGACTTCTGGGCTTTTTCTATACAAGTAACATAGTACAGATTTGTGTGGAGATATGTTATATCTGTTACTTTTCTATTTACTAACTAGTCCTCATTTCCATGTCCTATCCCTGCAACAAGACTTTAGTCTCTGAAGATTAAAAAAACATTTTTAGGTTCTTGTATTATATAATGAGATGTCTATGGTACTTGATAACAATTTATATCACATTTAAAAATACACATTAGCTGGTTCCAAACATTTATAGCTGTATATATAAATAAAGAAGTGCAATTAGACTTGAATTTACATATCTATAAGAGTAGAACTACATCAAATAGTTAATCTGTACTTTTATGGACTGAATTCTATCCCATAAAAATCCATGTGGAGAATTTCAAAGCCACAATAACTCAGAGGAAGATCTCATTTAGAAATGGGGTGGCTGTATATATAATTATTAAAGTGAACATGAGGGCATTAGGGTAGTTCTGATTCCGATATGACTGGTATCATTCTAAAATGGGAAAATCTGGCACAGAGACATGCATAGTCAGAAGACCATGTGAAGAGACACAAGAAGACAGCTTTCTACAACCAAAGGAGAGAAGTCTCCACAGGATCTTTCCCAGCCACATCACCTCAAAAAGAAACAAGTTTCTGACACTCTGGTCTAGGACTTCTGCCTTCTAAATTTGTCAGACAAAACATTTCTATCCTTTGAACCATCTAGTTTTTGATTCTTTGTTACTGTCATTGCAGCAAATTAGTACTCATATAGCTTAGAAACAAGTTCAAGAAGAAAGTCTCAAATTTTGTCACATGGATCTAACACAGTAGTTGTGTGAACCCTGGTAAATGTCAGATCTAATAAGTAGCAGCTATTATTATCTGGTGGAGAAGGCAATAGCACCCCACTCCAGTCCTCTTGCCTAGAAAATCCCATGGACAGAGGAGCCTGGTAGGCTGCAGTCCATGGGGTCGCTAAGAGTCAGACACGACTGAGTGACTTCACTTTCACTTTTCACTTTCATGCATTGGAGAAGGAAGTGGCAACCCACTCCAGTGTTCTTGCCTGGAGAATTCCAGGGACGGGAAGCCTGGTGGGCTGCCGTCTAAGGCAATGGCACCCCACTCCAGTACTCTTGCCTGGAAAATCCCATGGACTGAGGAGCCTGGTGGGTTGCAGTCCATGGGGTCGCTAAGAGTTGGACACGACTGAGCGACTTCTCTTTCACTTTTCACTTTCATGCACTGGAGAGGGAAATGGCAACCAACTCCAGTGTTCTTGCCTGGAGAATCCCAGGGACAGTGGAGCCTGGGGGGCTGCTGTCTATGGGGTCGCACAGAGTTGGACATGACTGAAGTGACTTAGCAGCAGCAGCAGAAGCTATTATTATCATTATATGCAGTAGGAAAAAAAAATGCCAAGTATCTGAACTTTTTATTCCTAGTTAGGTATTAATATATCTTTGTGGCATACAAGCAGTTGCTTTCATGAAAATGTGATATAAAAATATATGATTTTCTTGAAAAATAAAGCAAGATATTATAATATATAGTTATAGTATCTGTGTATTCAAAGAGTGAAGCCAATTTGCAGGCAGACACTTTATTATCTGAGCTACTAGGGAAGCCCAATTAAAAGACATGTGTTGGCATGCAGACCTAAGTACTTATTTAAGGTAGTTGCTATTTCCTAGAAAATCAGTACTTTGACAGAATGTGTTTTTTCATTCTTATAAATTCAGAGAAATCACTGGCTGTCTCAAGATGCTAATTGCCAAAATATTACTCTTGTTACTATGCACTTACTGGAGGCCCAGGAGGCCCTGGAAGACCACTGTCACCCTTCTGGCCAGCAGGTCCCTATTAGAAAGAATAAGCAACAAAATAAATGGAGACCAAAACATTTGAGTAGGCATCACTGAAAAATTTAAATGCTAAAGGGAAAGGTACTTACCGTAGAGCCTTTAGTGCCCTTTGGACCTTGAGGACCCTAAAAAAAGCAAAAGCGAAAGCAGACATAAAAATCTAGAGAATCTATGTCTCTTTGATTTATTTATAAGTTAACCTGGTAAAATTCTCTGTCTTGTACTTACTGGTAAGCCCGGAGGACCAGGTGGACCAATGGGACCGGCAGGACCTGGAATTCCCTACAGAGAAGTTTCATACAAATTAGAGTTTTTCTCAGTGATTCCATTTTTATACATTACATAACAACACAAACTGCAAAATTTAGACAGTGCAGAAATACAGAAGAATGGCTTAAATTTTTCCATTTTAAATCTAGGAAATAACTTTTGCAAGCAAGATAATCTGTATTTTTTTTCCATTTTGCTGCAATATGTCTCTCTATATATATCTTTATGGTCCTGCAGCATTGAGAATGATTTGTATGTGTTGAGGATTCAATGAACGTTTGTGTAATTGACTACTAAAGTATAATTTTTATGGTTTCCAATATTCATAATTTTTATTTATTTACTCTAAAGTTGAATAAATTTTGTTTTGAAAACATCATTGACTTAAGATTAGACCCCCTAAATCACTTTGTTGGTCATGTTTAAAGGAATGTGTGCAGGAGTGTGGGTGTATTGACTGTAGGATTGGAAAGGAGTAGGAAAATCAGTGATATCTTTACTCACTCCATCTCCCTTTGCTCCTGGAGATCCTTGAGTTCCAGGGAGTCCTCTGTCACCCTTTTCACCTTGTTCTCCTGGAGGACCAATTAGGCCAATTAAACCAGGATGTCCCTTTGAAAGGCAAAGAAATTTTAATGATGTATAAATTGCAACCATGTATTAAGTTATAGTCATAAAATAACTGCGTTAAATACATGAAATATAAGAATAAAAAATACATTAAAAATTTAACCCTTTCTGAATAAAATATAGGATTAAGAACCTTTTCCTCCTCACCTAATAGGATCCTTTACTGATTGTATTATATGAGACTTTCATTAAGGGTTAGGAATATATATTATTGAACAAAATGCTTTCTGAAAGCATCACCTTCAGTGCTGTGTTTACTTAAAGCGAATTCCTTTAACTAAAAGGCCAATAATGACCAAATTTAATATTGGTGAAATAAACAACAGAAAATTCTTTGGTTTAATAAGCACTGGATAATGTATATGTATGGCCAAGTCCTTTCTGTTCACCTGAAACTAGAACAACATTGCTAATTGGCTATAATCCAAGACAATGTTTTTGGTGCTTAAAAAATTTAAAAAAAATAAAATGAGTTCTACTCTTCAGAGATTTTTCAGTACCCAAGAAATATTTACAAACAAAAATAATTCAAAAATATTAATGTCACTCTAAAAATGTTTTATTTTCTTTATTTGATGCAACAGAGCACATATATCTTTAAAATTACCATCTGAAGGACAGTCTAGTTTAAAATTTTTATTTTCATGTTTAAAAACATGAAAAAATGGGCACTTTGTTATTCTGTTTATTTTCTGAATAGTTATTTTAGTATAACCATATGCTTTCTCCATATGGTTCCTACAAAGGAACATTGACTAATATAGCACTGAGTTCTGGTACATTTTTCATCATTCTTTTCTCTTTTCTGAATTCCTCTTGGAAGCTAAGGATTGACAGCATTTTCCTTGGTTAGAATGACAAAGCAATTCCTTGAAATTTCCTTTTGAGTGATTTTAATGTGCATAATCATAGCCTCTGCAATTAGGATAGCAACAGTGTAATAATACATTATTTTACTCTCACCTTTTCACCCTTGGAGCCAGGGTCACCTTTGAGACCGGGTAAGCCAGGAGGTCCCTAAATAATGAGAAATAACAAACATACATAGAGTATGCGCAAATTAGAGAATCATATTATTATCCGAGGAAAACAAAAAGAGGAAAAGCTGGTTTTAATAATATGATAAGGTTCAAGATAACTACTGATAACAAGCATTTACTTTTTAGGATTATAAATTATTTTGTGCACTAAAACTCCATGGTTTAATATATAACCATAATAATAAAACATAGTATTGGTAAGTTTGTTTAAATAAATATGAAGTTAAAAATAGCACATGATTTAAAAGAAAAGAAGCATTTTTAATTAATTTTAGAAAAGAAGTTTCCAGATTTTACATTCATTTAATGAAGTGTTTTAGTGCTAAACTCAAATTCAAAGGTTATAATATTGCCAGTAAAATTTAAAGGAAAAGCCTTTAATAAAATGTTTGACAGTCAACTGACCATTGTTAGCCATTTTGCTAAGCAAACTCCCAAGAAAGTATTTTTAGCTATAATTCCCAAATTGAATTTCTAATCTAAATAATCTCTAAATGTAAAAAAAAAAATTTTTCACTTTATTCATATTATACCTATATTTTAATTATTTAATCTTTTTTATAATCCAAGGGTAATCCATTTATCCATTCAAGTTAAATTATATTGTAATGAAAAGTATGGAATTATTTTAGCAATTAACTCTTAGTCCTGGCTTCTACTTACAAAAATATTCATAATGATGTCTTTTAAACAAATTTTTAGATATAAAAAACTAGTGTACTTCAACACAAACTAAGGTTCTTGTTCTGAAATTACAGCAAGTTGAACTATGCAAGCAGATGGTTTACAAGTAGGTGGTGGATGAAAAAAAGGCCAGGATAATACTACACACTTGAGTCACTACTGCTTGCAAAAAATACCGCATCAAGAAACAAAGGCAAAATATAATTTTTTCTCTATGAGTTTGAATTATATAGACTGAATTGAACTATTTGAATTATAATTTCCATAAAGATTTTAACATAGCACTTACAAATCAAATTGTTTTAACTTTGATCAAGCTATATGATTAGTCTTCACTGTAGTATCTTTTGCAAGGCTACCATAAGTATTTTTTCACTCTCTAGACAACTTGAATTTTCAGTGTGAAAGAGCACAGTAAGTCTTAGTCCATCATCTTTACAAATTTAATGTATTAAGGGCCATGGATCTAAATAACGTGATGTAATATAAAAACTATGGGTTGAGAATCCGATAGACTGGATGGAAGCCAGATGCTCTTATCTGCAGTTTAGCTAACCAAAGAGAACTGAAGTTCTCTCATCTGTAAACCAAGGATTATATAATTCCTGTCTCAAGGGGCTACTGTGAAATTGCATAGATAAGCACTCTCCATTCTTTAGTTTCTCAAGTCTTCTCCTCAAACTGAAATCTTGAATATCAGAGAAAGAATGGTGCAGTGGTAAAGAACCCAGTTCCCAATGCAGGAGACACAGGAGACGCATGTTCGATCCTTGGGTTGGTAAGATCACCTGGAGAATGGAATGACAAGCTATTCTGGCCTGAAGAATTCCATGGACAGTGGACCCTCTGACTAGAGTCCACGGGGTCACAAAGAGCTGGACATGACTGAGCAGCTAACACACTGCACTACATGAATGAGTCTGAAATTCTGTTAGTATTGATATAAAAGTGAACAATTTCCCTATGTCATTCTATTGACAATAGATAAAATTATCTTTATAGAAATTCCATGCAATTTTAAATGTAAATTTAACCCTAAAACTCTTCTTATAAAGAAAAAGTTATTAATCCTCAGATACAGATTTGTTATCAATTCAGTTTAGATTCTCTTTTGTGTAATAAATAATCATGCTATTTTGTTAAAATAATTGTCAAATTCACTTTCAGGAATATTCTAAGGCTAGATTCTAACACTGGACTTTCATATCATTTGCTAATATTGTATCAGAGTGGATGATCTCAAGGTGTGATCCTCAGACTGCAGCATTATCACCACTTATGAAGGTATTTTGTGTGCGTGCATGCTCAGGATTCTGTGATGCCAGGAACTATGGCCTAAGGCTTCTCCATCCATGGGATTATCCGAATAATCGGTAGGAATACCGAAATGGGTTGCCATGCCCTCAGGTTGTCTTCCCAACCCAGGGATTGAACCTGCATCTCCTGCACTGCAGACAGATTCTTTACCACTGACCCATCGGAGAAGCCCTTTGTGAATGTATTAGAGAAGAGGCTTGTCTAGACTAACTGAATCTGAAATTCTGGAGTTAGAAACCAGCAATCTGTTTCATAGGTTTATTATTCATTAAAGTTTGAGAAAAAGGATTCTGTGGCATTAGGTCCCAAATCTGTTAAATCAATATGAAAATCAGAACAGCATAAAGAATGTCATTTATGTTAAAAGCATTACTTATTTAGTCCTACTAATTCAATAATTTTAAGATTAAGTAAGTATATTTGCATCAACTTTTTTCTGATCTCATCAGAAAGGCCTGGTAAATTATTGGTTAGGAAATTAATGTTGTCTAATAGCACAATTTTAAAGGAATAATATAAATGAGTAATGAAAATAATGAAATAATTCCTTGAGGTCCTGTGACCATCAGGATAGATGCCAAACATTCTATATGTTAGCACAAAGTGACATAAAAAAGCACAAAAAAATAGTTCTAAGAAATATGTAATTTCATGAAAGAACCATATACCTGAACCAGTAGCCTGAACCCATTTAAAAATATTGGTTAAAATTGACATCTGTCAGTAAAAAGTAAATATATTATTAAATTGCAATACAAAAGCTATTTAAAGAGGCTAGATTTTTTCTTTCTTCTTATTTTACATTTAAGCTCTCTCTGATAGACAATAAACACAGAAATCTTGCTATAAGTGAGAGAACTAACAGGGATGTCACTTCATGAACACTGATATTCCAATCACTGCTTCATTCAGCATCTCAGGTCTCCCACTCATTATTCAGGTATTCCTGAGTCCATTCTTTCTTATCTCAGAGCTTTATTTATAAATGTATTCTAATAATAACTGTTAGACAACTGTGATAGAGAAAGAAAAAACAGGCCTATGAAAGCACTACATATAGTGAAATATATGGAAATTGAATTATTGTTATTTGTTTTTGATATGCTCTGGACGGTAATCAATCAGCTTTCTCATGACAATCTAATAGTAAAAGCTAGAATGGCAAAAATAAAAGAAACACTACAGATTCTAAATGCTCAGGGTAATGGGAAACATACTAGAAGTTATTTGTGTTTGTAATGCTTTCAAATCATTTCTATAAATACTTTTCATGAAAGAGTTATAGGAAATGAATGTTAATTCTTTTAAGCTAATAATATCATAAAATTTCAAACTATATCTAAGGAGGCATTTGCCAAGCAAAGTCAGTTTCTTATTTTCATCAGTTGGAAGTAGACATTGGCAAGTTATGATGTGATAGCAGTTATAAAAATCCTCTGAACCTGGAACACATCAAAAATATCAACTCTGCATATAAAAATGTTATTTCAGGTACAGATATTTTCTATTTCCTCTTTAGAATATTGTAAATTGAAAAACCTTATGAAATACATAATTCATAAGTGATAAAGTGAAAAGGAAAACAGGGATGATACATTCTTAGGTGTCTAGAATACACAATAAAATATTTTCCCTTGCAGTATCACGCTATACACAATATTTGCTTTACTATGCATCTCAAAATTCTAGTGCATTAAAATTTAGAGAAAATTCAGATCCTACTCTTTATTTAGAAAGTAGTATTGTAAAATAACATTTAATTTGGTGAAAAGCAAATGTTTTGTGATTTAAACCTGCATAATCATTATGGAATACTACACATCTCAAACCTGTTTACAGATAAGTTAAATGTAGCATTTAAAAATTTAAAATATAATTCAGTAATCCTACCATTTATTCAGCAATTATGGCTTAAAAAATAACGTTATCAGATATTTTACTTATCAGCACGAAAAAGAATGTATGATAAGGTAAACTTGTAAAAATACTAAACAGTTTTTCAGCTACACTGGAACAAATAGTTCTTAAAATAAAAGATTATGAAACAAAATAAATATTTAAAACTAAAATAGATGCTAATTATATCTTAAAAAAGTAAAATAAAAATTAACATAAAATTATTAAATCATGTTTGACTATACAGCAGAGAGGAGAATATAGCAATAATTACTGTTCTCTAAAGCACTCAATTTTATTACCATTTGATTTTTTCTATTTTCTGAAAAAGAAAACAAAAACAACACAACAAAAAAGTTCAACTTCAAAAACTCTCAAATAAATTTCTTTATACAATCTCATCATTGTCTTTAGCTTTCTTTTAGCTTTCACACATACTGTTTATCTGCTTTCAGTTCCATATGATGGTTCTGAATATTTAACTGTATATAAAATTCATGCATATGTAGAAGCTTAAATTTTGCCATGAGAAATATCTAATTTTGAAGTAATAAGTAAATATTATACCATATATAAACTCTAGTAGAGCTGATCATATAGAATGGTGAAATACCAGTTATCATTTTATGAATTTTAAAATGTTTGTTCTTTCTTGTATCAGAGCTTTATTTATAAATATATTATAATAATAACTGTGTTAGAGAATTGGGATAATTAAAGAAAAACCAGGCCTATGAAAGAACTACATATAGTGAGGTGTTAGTTACTGTTGAGTCTGACTCTTTGCAACCCCATGGACTGTAACCCACCAGGCTTCTCTGTCCATGGAATTTTCCAGGCAAGAATACTGGAGAGGGTTGCCATTCCCTTCATCAGGGGATGTTCCCAACACAGGGATCGAACCCAGGTCTCCTGCATCACAGGCACATTCTTCATCATTTGAGCCACCCAGGAAGCCCACATACAGTGAGGTAGAAATGAAATGTTTGTTTCACTATAGCACAAAGAATTTCCAATCCAAATATTAATATAAAGTGGTTAAATTGTTACTTATATAGCAAATGGTCTAAGTTGCTTGAGTTTTTTTTTTTTTTTTTTTTTTTTTTAGGAATAGTTTGTTTAATCATCATAAGAACCCCATGGATAAAAATATATTAATATCCCATTTGATTCACTTTAACCTCATAATATCCTATAAGATAGATTCTACTTAAATTCTCATTTTACAGATGAGAAACCTAAAGCTTAAAAAAATTGAATAACTTTCTTAAAATTCATTCAGGTTGAAAGTTGATGAGCTTAACCTCTAATCATGATATGCTACTTCTCACTCAAATCCAAAATTGCCTACTAGAACATGTATTTCTTAGTTGAACTGAAAAGTTCATTAAAGTGTTATACATCCTGAAGATGATTTCTCCACTCATCCTCATCTCCTGAAGACCAAGTAGCATTTTCACCAAAATTCGAACAAACTATTTGATGGTATGAAAACGCTACAACAAATTCGCATTCTAAATACTCTCTGATAAAACAAAAAAAAGCAGCCCGAAAAAGGAATGGCACCCATGTTGCTCAGTTCTGTTGCTTTCCATTTTACTGTGGAAAAGGGTGTGAGTTATTTAGCTAACATTCAGAATTGTAAACTTTTGCAAGCTAGAATCAGGTGGTATGTCTGATGGTTTTATTTTTAATATTAGCTGAAGGAAATCTCCAGCTTGATGCTTTTTATTACATCTGGAAAAAGGTCAGAATACTTACTGGAAAATCTGAAATAACCAAAAAAATCTTTGGCAAATTTTAGGGTGGTATTAAGGTGGAGTATTTTTTTCCGAGGCTATGGCTCTGCGCACTTAGGAATTTAGCATATCTAAGAGGAGTGTTCTCTAAATAGTGATGCAGACATGGAACTGATGATCCTATTTTGTCAAGTCCCTGTTTCAAAGCCAGTGGGGTTGGTCATGTGCAGAGTTGATAATCTCCTCAAAATTTGATAGCTTTTATCTATTTATTAAAATAAGTGATCTTTAACTTTTCAAAGCAAGTTAAAAAAATAATCTCCATAACACTAATACCTGGAATGTTAGAGGAAATTTTTGTGATATTTAACAAAAAAAAAAAAAGGCCAAGTTTTCCTGAATGATTAAGATTGCGGATACTAGTTTCGATGCCTTTCTCGTCACGTACATATATCTGAGGTAGTCGATATACTCATGTGAAGCAGTTTTGTAAAATTTCTATAGATAAACCTGACTATTTAAACTGATATACATTATACTTGAGGGGTTTCCCAGGTGGCTCAGGGGTAAAGAATCCACCTGCCAATGCAGAAGATGTGGGTTTGATCCCTGGGTCGGGAGGATATCCTGGAGGAGGAGATGGCAGCCCACTCCAGTATTATTGTCTGGGAATCCCACGGACAGAAGAGCCTGGCTGGCTGCAGTCCATGAGGTTGCAGAGTTGAACACAACTGAGCAACTGAGCATATGCAGACATATTATACTTGCTACTACTACTACTAAGTCACTTCAGTCGTGTCCGACTCTGTGCGACCCCATAGATGGCCCCCCACCAGGCTCCCCGCCCCTGGGATTCTCCAAGCAAGAACACTGGAGTAGGCTGCCATTTCCTTCTCCAATGCATGAAAGTGAAAAGAGAAAGTGAAGTCGCTCAGTTGTGTCCAACTCCTAGCGACCCCGTGGACTGTAGCCTTCCAGGATCCTCCATCCATGGGATTTTCTAGGCAAGAGTACTGGAGTGGGGTGCCATTGCCTTCTCCAACATTATACTTGAATAGCACTAAATGTCTTGCTTCCTGTTTTAATTAATCCCCTTACATATTACTATTTTTGGACAATGAAGTTCAAATATCTCTACCATGAAATAGAATCTGTCACCTAGTAGGCAATAATTTTAAAGGCAGGTCTTGGATTCTCACTTTCTGCCTAAATTTTATTGCAAGGATAGCCTCTATGAACCATATGCTAGTCAACTAAATGCTTTATTGAATTTTTCAGGTGTGTTGTTTGCATATACAGTTTATGATATTAACCAAGCTTCTGTGTTGTAATAATTGTACCTCTCTTCACTCATGAGGGTTAATGCTTTATCTTTCAGCCCATATGACTCATGAACAGAACAATTTATTTGGTGAAAGAATCACTGTATGCCTGTGCCAATGCTGTTCTTTTAAATGAAGTGCCAGGAAACTAAGTGTAATTGATGCATTTAGGGGAGCCGTCCACATTTGGAAAAGAACTGGCTGGGCCATTAGTGGCATTTTATTCAAAACGGATTTTTTTTTCATCCAATGGACATAAGATAGGAAAGATCTTTTGATCAAGGGCATATTTTCCAAGTAAATTATCACTTGGAATTACTTTCCTCTTTTTATTTTGGTCTGAGTAATACACTTCCTTGAATACTCTACAATTTATAAACCAATTTACCAGACAAAATTTTGGGGATTCTAGCTTATAAACAATTTCATTTCTGGAATTCTAACAACAGAATAATGTGCTACTCACCAAAGGACCAGGTGGCCCATCTTGGCCTGCAGCTCCAGGGAGACCTTGTTCTCCCTGTGGAAGAAGAAACATGACAGATTTTTTAAATTAACAGAAGCAGACATATTATTTTTCTTTAATTTTGGTAATGCAAAAAAGAAAGAAAGCAAACAACACCTATGGATTCCATCACATGGAGAACATCTACAAATATTGTAAGCAATTTTTGAGTCTTTTTACTTGCTGTTTGTATGTCTACATGCACATACACACACACTCACAGATAGATGACTGCGTGTATAAAAAGTTTTACATCTTTGAGATCTTAGGGCTTAGCTTTGTATTCTATCTTTATAATTTAGAATTTCAAAATGTACTCACTAAATAAATGACATACTTAAATATTCTCAGGGGCTCTGGCTTTAATTATTACATACTATTTACCATATATACTAATTTATATAATAATGCTGACATAAATATTTTCATCCATAATTTTCCTTAGAAATAAGACATTATTTTCAAAATGACAACTATCAGCACAGATGCTCACCACAGGGCCAGGGATGCCCCGAAGACCCTCTGGACCAGGCTTTCCGGCCGGTCCTTGAGGACCAACCGGGCCAGTTTTTCCTGGAGGACCCTCAGCTCCTGCTTCTCCCTGTTAGAAAATAAAATATGTGGATGTATTAATAATGAAGATAGACACTTTATTATTTTATGAAAAGTACTGAAACAGTTGTTGTCCAATATACACATGAGATTTTCAAACATGATACCTATAGTGAATGTTTTACCTTAGCGCCTTTTTCACCTTGTCTTCCCTCTGCCCCTGCAGCTCCAGGAGGACCCTACAAACACAGAATTGCACTTCAAATACATATAGCATATAAAAATAGTACAACTGAGATCTTATTTATAAATACCCCAATTTAACTAGTGAGAGTCTAACAAATTGTGATTTTCTATAGCAATTTAGTTTAAGAAACTGAGAAAACTCAAAACCCCTTTGATGTACAAATTTAGAATATGAAGCACAAATGAAGCACAGATTAATACAGATAATCACATCACAATAATGTAAGGAAACAATAAAGATAAAAATTTTAAAGAAAGGTTAATGCTTAGTCACTCTTAGTGTGTTAGATACTGTTATCATTTATTATGTTGCATAGTTAGAAATTAATTGAGGGTTTCAGATTTGACTTCCATCATTATATGTGTTTTAGACTGGGTCCTTTCTTAATCTCAGAAGATCAATATGTTACACATTTTCATAAGATCATTTTCAAATTGGAATAGTACAACATTTAAAATCTTGTTGGTCAACAGATACTGACTTTTTATTCTCTGACATTATAATTTAGTGGCATGGCATAAAAATAGTATGACTTTTACAAACCTTGAATTAGAGAAAACAGAAAAAAAATATTCACACTCCATATGTCATCCAAAAACAATAAGATATACTGCTCTTTGCATAACTTTTGTATAGCTGCATGGATTGCTATGGAGAAATGCTAATTATTATATATTTAAAGATTTTCATAATGCTCCTCTATACACACACATACACACACACATAGTTTTCTATCTTTGTGAGGTATTGGTCTACCTATTTCTCTTCAGTTCTTTTTTATTAGCTATGTGACTTTTAACCAATTATTAGTATTTTTGAACTTGATTTCTTTCATCCTAAAATGTTCAGTTCAGTTCAGTCGCTCAGTAGTGGTTGACACTTTGCAACCCCAAGGACTGCAGCACGCCAGGCTTCCCTGTCCATTACCAACTCCAGGAGCTTACTCAAACTCATGTCTATAAAGTAGGTGATGCCTAAAATATTATTAATAATAATTCCCTTGTTATAAAATTATTTAAAAATTTAAATGATGCAACACATGAAGAAGTATTTTGTGAACTTCCCAGTAGAGCAGTATCAAATACAGGTATGGAATCTGGTGTTTAAGAACCTAAAGCCTGGGCTCAGACTTCCTAGATTCAAATCATGGCTCTGCCGTCAACTAGCTTTGTGATCTTTGGCCAGTTACTGTGGGTGATTCGGTTTACTGCTCTGCATAATGTGTATTATAATAGCAGCTATCTCCCAGCATCATCATGAGAATTCAATGAGTTGATAAATGTAAAGGGTGTATAACAGTACCTGAGACATAAAAACACTACAAATATTAGTTACTGCTTATTATTACTAAAATGATTGGTTATTGTTATTCTATATAAATTCAATTAGAGTATTTTACCAATATTTTTCACCCTGTTGGCAACTTAAGAATCGAGGAAATAAAACTGACTTTCAAAATACATTTGCAAATATCATTTCAACAGATTATTTATTTCATACTTTTCAGGTTTATAACACCTACAAAATATGAACTCCATTTTTTAAATTACTTGTTTTAACTAGAAAATTGAAAGTCAACTAAAAAGATATTCTATAATATGATCCTGTATTATGTGGTCGGATCTTAAAATTTGACATTCAGATTTCCTTCTTACATTTTATCGGTCATCAGTGAAATATAAAACTTGACATTTCTAAACTTCATAACAAATAGGTAAAAAGGAATCATTTATATTACATAACTTCAATATAATAGTCAAGGTATCAAAGAAAACAAAAATTTTTGAAGCTAGAAATATGCTATAATTCCCACTGTATATAAATTTTGTTCCTATTCATTATTTTTAGGTCATTGATATTTTCACTTATGGCATCTCTTAGAAATCTTTCAAATCAACACAACCAGGGCATTTGGTTTGACAGTCCAATCAGTAAGAGTGCTTCTTCCCTCTCGCTGTGGTGGGATAAACAAGGTATATATTCCTAACAAATTCATTCTAAGACATAACAAATTTATGACTGGATTATAAAATATTTATTTCATTTCCACTAATTTACTGATATTTATTACTACTTAACAAACATTCAGTTTCATGCATTGGAGAAGGAAATGGCAACCCACTCCAGTGTTCTTGCCTGGAGAATCCCAGGGATAGGGGTGTCTGGTGGGCTGCCATCTATGGGGTTGCACAGAGTTGGACATGACTGAAGCGACTTAGCAGCAGCAGCAGCAGCAACAAACATTAAGATTCAACCTGAAACTTACTTGTGCTGAAAATTTTTACACAAGTTCAGACATAAGTACAGGAAGTTTAAAAAGACACTACTGAGTGACTGAACTGAACTGAACTGAATGATATCTAGGAAATTGTACTATTTCATTTACCCCTAGACTTTCCCGCTTTTCATTTGTTTACTTAATTTTTGCTATGAATTGTGTTCAAAATCATCCACTAAGATTGAGATTGGAGTTTGGGGAGTGTAGAAGAAACAATATTAATCGGTGGATGCAAGGCGAGGGAGGATGAATTTCTTCCAGATGCTTTATTAATATTCTACTGGTGAATAAATGCTAGCCTTTCATTTGGTCTTTAAAATCCACATTTAAAATGAGGATCAAGCACTTCATCAAATTCAGAGTTCTGTGAACTCATTTATCTCTGAGAGAGGCAATGATAATATCATCAGTAATTATTTTCTCAGTATTATCACTGTAGCTTCATCTATTATTAGACATTCCTTGTTCCTTGACCCCAAAATAAGAAATGTATAAATTCTGTAAGCAGTCTCTTGTTTACAATTCAAGCAGTAATTTGTTAACAATAATATAGGCATTGAAACTTCAGTGTATCTTTTGAATTTCATACTATTTATGCAAGAGTACTTCTCCAGAGAAGCATAAGCTTCAAATATTTCTTCGTGTTAAAGAGTTGAGTCATATTTTGGTGTGCAGATGGTACCTAAACTTATTTTGATGATTATAATGCATAAAATATCCAATCACTATGTTGTACAGTGAAACAATATAATATTGTAAGTCAATTATACATCAATTGAACATATTGGCATGACGGCTAAAATACTACTTATTCAAGTGTGCAAGTGTTAGTCTCTCAGTCCTGTCCGACTTTGTGACCCCAAGGACTGTAGCCTTTGCACATGCAATTGTCCAGGCGAGAACACTTGGAGTGGGTTGCCATTTCCTTCTCTAGGGGATCTTCCCCACCCAGGGATGGAATCTGGGTCTCCCACATTGCAGGCAGATTCTTTACCATCTGAGCCATCAGGGAAGGACAGTGGGTAAAATAGCCATAATAATTATAATTTGGGGAAGAGAAATGAGATTCAATGAATAATGGGCTTTTCTTTATTCTGTGAAGATTTTACCTTACAATAGTGACATAAAGGTAATAACTTTGAGATTGAATTTACACCCATGAACTTTATAATACAGAAGATATATAAATATCCAGCTTTAGAAAAAGCAAGTCATCAACAATCTAAAATGTAACAAAAATGTTGCTACAGCACAGCCACAAAATTGTGATTTAATAGAAAGTTTTTTCATCCCAAGGGCTTCCCTAGTGGCTCAGACTGTAAAGCGTCCCTCTGCAATGCAGGAGACCCAGGTTTGACCCCTGGGTTGGGAATATCCCCTGGAGAAGGAAATGGCAGCCCACTCCAGTATTCTTGCCTGGAAAATCCCATGGACCTGGAGCTGCGTAGGCTACCATCCATGGGGTCGCAAAGAGTCGGACACAACTGAGCGACTTCACTTTCACTTTTTCATCCCAAAAGGATTTATTTCTTCTTTGAATGAATGCCTAATGTCTATCCTGGTGGAAATCCACATTAAATGACTTTGGTCTGTTCTTTATCTCATTTTTCCCATTTTTCTCTTATTCTTTATATATTTTTTCTAGATGAAACAGGTTTATTTTTAAGAAAGACTACAGTGAAAATGGATAATGTAATTTTTCTAAGAGAAGAGGCAGTTTTCTTAAAAAAAGAAAACTAAACAATGCCTATGGACATACTTGTTTTAGTCATGTCTTTCTCAGATATCTGCATTAAACAGAGAGGCAAGGACTTAAGGCAGTGAATTAGTTGCTGTACTATCATGAAGTAATGAGTGTTCTGATTGGAAAATGTTTCATAAAACATGATACAATAAATACTTCTTGTAAATCAGTAATCACTGCTATGTAAGATTTTTCTTGCTGTGAGAAATATACATTATATAAGATACACAATGGGCTTCTCTGGTAGCTCAGCTGGTAAAGAATCCGCCTGCAATGCAGGAAACCCCAGTTTGATTCCTGGGTCAGGAAGATCCACTGGAGAAGGGATAGGCTACCCACTCCAGTATTCTTGGGCTTCCCTGGTGGCTCAATTGGTAAAGAATCCACCTGCAATGCGGAAGACCAGGGTTCAATCCCTGAGTTGGGAAGATCCCCTGGAGAAGGGAAAGGCTACCCACTCTAGTATTCTTGCTTGCAGAATCCCATGGACAGAGAAGCCTGATTGGCTACAGTCCATGGGATTGCAGAGTCAGAAACGACTGAGCAACTAACACTTTCACTTCACTTTCAAAATATACAATATAGTCCTTTCCACTATTCACATTTTACAATATTTTTCTTCAATTTACACAATCTTCCACACATGCTGCAAATAATTAAAACTTTCTTAGATGCCAGAAATGTACTGTGCCTGGAGAATGTAAGAAAAATGGTGAAACTCTAGCAATCCACAAAGTTTAAAGAGAGAAGACAATATTAACAAATACAGTACATTGTAAAACACAGGGAGATGAAATAGGTGTACGAGAAAGGTATACTGATCTAGTTTGGCAATAGGAAGGCTTTCCTAAGAACCTAATATCTGATCTTTATCTTACGGTAGGTAGATATGGAAAGGATGTTTCCTTATAACACTTTATCTTCTGACCATTCACATCCATGCATAAAGGCATAGGCTCATATATGTTATATATGAGCATATAGAGTTGGTTAGAATTTCCTCTGTATTTGTATCAATTAATAACATCAGTTATTGCTTTAATTTTTTGTCAATTTTCCTTTGGCAAAAATGAGATAAACTCCTTAAAATTCCATTTAGTATATGCATTTTCAAATTATAATGTTTAAATCAGTTTAGTCATCTGTAGATTTTTCTTTTTCAGTATAAGGGTTTTGAACTAGCTCTTGGTTTCAAACAGCCATAATGGTAACTGGAGCATTAAAATCCAATGGCTTATTGATACAAACTGTAGTCTTCTAGTGCCTTAAGGAAATATATGTTTATTCTCAAGTATTAAAATGCATGACAGAAGGTACATGTACTACAAATGGCAACTTAATTTTCCTACCTGTTCAATAACTGTTAGAATGATGTTTCTTAATACCATTGCTACTCACAACATTCCGATCAATATTCTATCAGGAAAGTTTATTATCATTTATTTGTAAGATTCCCTCAAGGGAAGTAAAATACTTTTCAACACATTTCTATTCATTGTTATTTCTGCTATGAGATGTTATAGCAAAATTGTTACTGATCTACTTTTGTGTTGTGTCCAATGTAGGGAAACAAAGGATAAGAGAAATATTAATTTCCACAAATTACATACAAAGCTTATTTAAAATTATACTTTCCAGATGAACTAAAGGGAAATAAATGGTAAGGAAATTCCATATTCAATCAAGTCATAAGTATATAGATCAGATATTATAATTATTGTATAGGAATGTTTTTGCTGTTTCCACAAAGGTGATTTTAAATGCTTTGAATTGTGGTGTTGCAGAAGACTCTTGAGTCTCTTGGGCTGCAAGGAGACCCAACCAGTCCATCCTAAAGGAGATCAGTAAATACATACAAATATGTATTTACCTCAACAGAATCACAGTATTCTATATTTCAAAAATGTAATTAATTATGAAGTTATAAATTCATTGCTAATGAACTTTCACGTCAATTTACAGAACTCAGAAATTAGAAGAAAATGTCTATTTTATCTGTACATTTTAATTAACATGCTTGTTTCATTTATAAATGATGCTGTAATTCAAAACTTGTATTTAACTCCTTAGGAAGAGCATTCACTCTTTGAACTCTTGGTAAATCCAGATATTAGATGTGATGATTTAAATATACATTTATTAATTTCACTCCAGCATTGAATATTATTTTTCCCACTTTATAAATGAGAAAATTAAGACTCAAAGAAATTAACTTATTCTAAGTTGTATTTCTGGGCTTCCCAGGTGGTGCTAGTGGTAAAGAACCTGCCTGCTAATGCAGGAGACTTGAGATCAGGTTTAATCTCTGGGTCAGGAAGATCTCCTGGAGAAGGTCATGGCAACCCACTCCAATATTCTTGCCTGGAGAATCCCATGGACAGAGGACCCTGGCAGGCTACAGTCTATAGGGTCACAAAGGGTCAAACACAACCAAGTGATTGAGAATGTATGTAAGAATAATAGCCCAGTGGTTGTTTTGAGATATATTTCTTTTTCTATCAAGATTATGCTTTTGGCCTGCTAACAAAAAGAAAACAAGCAAACAAATAAAATAATAATGAGAAAGAAAAGGAGGAAGAGGAGGAGAAAAGTTAAAACAGGCACTTGGTCAGTGGGATAAAATTGTATTCAAAGACAATATTTACTACAAACTAAGTTCATTCTGGCAGAGAAGTGTTTGGTTGTAAATATTAACTCAAATTTATATCCTGAGTGCATGGTAAGTCACTTCAGTTGTGTCTGACTTTTTGCAGTCCCACAGATTGTAGCCTGCCAGGCTCCTCTGATCCTGAGAGATGGAATTAAAACCTGTTCATACTCTGTGTATAGGAAGATGTATAGTATGAATACCTCCTAGTATAAAGCTACCCTAGAAAACAAGCGTGGCCCCAATTGCTCTGTGCTTTTGAATTACTGAAGAGGAAATAAGACTATGAAACACATTTTAATGTTTACCACATATTCTGTTCATGGATAGGTTAAAAAATAGACTAAAGAAGGTGCAGGAGAGCACTGGATATTGATAGAAGAGCTGCAAGAGGCAGGTCTACAGGATTGTTTTATTATAAAAACAGTATAATAATAGGGACAAAGCAATAAAGCAAATCTCCTAGGTTCCTTTGTAGCCAATATTTTGAACAAGATTTTTATATTTCACTACAGTTCTTTTTTAAAATACAGCCATTGTTTCCAAATCAGAGTAGTTTGACAGTGCAAAGCAATCTAACATGCTGATTTCTGAGCTCATACTATTGATACTGTAATAAGGTTTCTATAATTCTTT
Source organism: Bos indicus x Bos taurus (assembly GCF_003369695.1). Lineage (NCBI taxonomy): Eukaryota > Metazoa > Chordata > Mammalia > Artiodactyla > Bovidae > Bos > Bos indicus x Bos taurus. The sequence continues at coordinate 40,652,964 of NC_040078.1, read as the reverse complement.
CAAGAAGCACCGGAATTCAGGCACCACCATGAGCTGAAGTTCAGGGTATCAGCAGAGTCTTTTAAAAAGCCTGTGACATTTTTACAGAGGAGGAGACCTAAGCACAGAGAAGTGTAAAACTACTTTTCACGGTGACAGATTAAACCTGTCAATTAAAGTGTGTTCTACATTAACAATTATTTTGACAAATTCAGGAAATTATTCTCTAAGACTTATATATTTCAGTACCATTAAAATGTTGCCTACAGCTTATATATATTATACAAATTTATACACAGAATGGATAATTAGTAGATATTTCAAATAAAGAATTTTTAAAACTTACTCTTTTACCAGGAGGACCTGGTGGGCCAGCCTCACCAGATGGGCCAGGAGGACCCTATAAAATGTGAAAAAAAATATCTTTTAAAGCAATTTTATGGGTATTATTTTATGGCTCCCAGCACTGTTCAAAATCTGGACTGAAACCAACATGCTTTTTTCATTTCTCCACATCTATTTCCTGGAATATCTCATCCCTATTTCAGATACTTAAACTTCCTCCAGATATCTATAATTACAAGTGCTAAATTTATATGGAAAACTTCTTCATATAAATAGAAGAAAAAAAGAGGAATTGAATTCCTTCTATTTAAAACTGTTTTTTAAGTGTTAATTTATATCTGAAAAATATCCAGTCGGTGTACTAATTAATAGAACCATGTGGTTAATAATTCTATTCGTATCACATACATCTGTGAACTATGAATCTATATCTCTAATTTTATCTTGTGCAACACTACCCTTTTTTATGCAAAGGAGAACACAACATGCTGGGATATGACCCACAAGTCTTATTCACACAGAATAAGCCTATATATCTGTGATTGCAAACATCCAGCGGATATGACTCTAGAGACAGAGTTATGGTAAAAGTGCAGTTTGTCTTTCATTCCTAGTTAAGTAAGCACCCTTCTTACCTCCTCCTTAAATACCACATGTGGCCGAAGCCTCCTGCTGTATTTCCCAAGTTAAAAAATAAAAAAATAGTCCAATAATGCTGAGTTATTTAGGTTGGAAATTGAAGTAATTCATCCTAATAATAGGCTGATAACCTCGTTTTCTTCATTTAAGTCTCACTTGTGAGTTTAAAATGATTTTCCACTTAACACAACTGGAGAAATAGTTGAATGTGATCTGGTGTGACAAAATCACTATTATGATACAGCTTTAGTTTTTATTATGAAGGCTGTGCTTATATTTCTTAAACTGTATCAAGTAAGAAACATTCCATGGAAGACTGAATTTAAACTGGAGTTCAAATATAACTGATAATTCATTAAGAAAAATATGTGTACATTAAGCTATGCTTTTGAGAGCCCGATTACTTCTTTAAAATATCTTGAGACTCTGTAGAAACTAAATAAAATAGTGTGCTTACTTACCGGTTGTCCAGGATCTCCATCTTCACCCTTGTCACCACCAACACCATCTTGACCCTATAATCAGCAAAAGAAAATGAACCCAGGTATTTCTCACCATTAACTCACTTTTATCAGGAAAAAAAAGATATGATGTACCAGCTTAGTCCTTAAGATAAATTATTACCTGATAGACAAGAGTATCATTATATTCTTTCAGTTGTTCTTATTTTTAAGAATTGTAGAATCTCTTACTTTTACCATAAAATTTATGAAATTTCTTTCATATGAAATTAAAAAATATATAGTGTGCTCTGAATATAAGGAAAGGGGAAGATATAATTATTATACAAGAAGGGTGCATCCTTTAACTATGAACAAATATGATGCAGTTTGAGATATTTGGATCTTAGAACAGACTGAGGTAAAAGCAGAACTCCTATAATTTTGAAATAAAAGTAATGCTGCTCAGTTCAGTTCAGTTCAGTTGCTCAGTCGTGTCCGACTCTTTGCTGCTACTCAGATAATTAATATGTACAACCCAACAAAATCTGGAACACTAACCCAATGAAGAGATAATAATAATCATGCAACGCAAGTCTAATAATCTTCAAATATACAAATTTTTGTTCTGGTACACGTGGCTACAGTTTACATCTTTCTTTTCTTCCTAATTTTGAGGATCCACTGAAGTAATTAAGGCTTTTCTTTAATTATTTACTGGGAAGATTCCTCATGAAAATAATTCTTTTGTTTTCTCATGATACTTACTGCAGGGCCAGGCTCACCAGGAGGACCAGGATCTCCAGGAAAACCAACAGGACCCTAAGATAATGTTTTAAAAGGAAATAATGAAAAATAGTTTCATAAAAAGTCATGATATTCTGAAGTTTAAGAGGTAAAAGTCATGGCAAAACCATATAAAATATCTTTCTTCTGCTAGAAAATTTTTTTAAATGGTATGAATTAAGAATGCTTATGAATATATAAAATGAAGAAAAGTTAACTTCACCAACTATGGGCCAAAGTCTCATGATTTCTAGTCTTTCTATGAAAAGTTTCAAGGAGCTTTGCCACAGATTTCACTTTAAAGAGGACCAGCGTCACTCACCGGATTACCCTTAGGGCCATCATCACCTGGTGGTCCCTTAGCACCAGGAGGTCCAGCAGCACCCGGGGGACCAGCTTCTCCTTTCTCTCCTCTTTCTCCTTTGGGACCCTACGCAACATGAGAAAAACACCTGATTCTCTTGCAAGCTTTAAAACAGCTTCTTAACCTCAGCATATTAGGTCAGGCGCTTCTCTGCTGTGGGAGCCTGTCTTCCTGCATTGCGAGACATTTGCCACCATCCAGGTGTTATTACGTAGATGCCAGCAGTTATCCTTCCTCCAAGAGTGGCAACCAACAATGTCTCCAGACATGGCCAAATGTTTTCTGGAAGTCAAGGTCACCCTCAGTTTAAACCAATCTAAGTCAGAATAGTACCATCCTAATACAATTCATATATAATCACTTGATGTAGCAGGGTTTGTTCTTCTGTGGATAGTCCACGAAAGATATGTGCAATAAATATCTTACAGTTCTTAATGTTCTAATTTATGCATATGTAATATTTTTTAAATTTCTGTGTGAGTCAAAAATATGCAGAGGATAGGCAAAATTATTAAATAAAAAGGCTCTGCAGTTGTGATGATTCTTAATGGACTGGAAAGGGAAACCAAGTAACTGAATCACATCTAGGAGTTAAGTTCCATGTTTAAAATACTCTGAAAGAAATATCTTATCCCTAAAACACTATATTGACAATAAGCCAGCACTTACACCGGTGCCTGCTTCCCCAGGAGGCCCTGGGTTCCCTGCTTCTCCAGGTTCACCCTGTAAAGAAGAGAAATGAGTTATCAGAACACAGAAACGATGTTTTGCATTTGTAAAATTGCCTTCAATGATGACCATGACACTTTAAACCAGCCCTTAACTCATTATGTTGTTTAAAAAGCAGGGACAACTTTGATAAAAATAAGGAACTTTTTCTGTTACTGACCTTAATACTTTTATTTCTCAACTGGGGAGATATTAATAGAACTGAATATGCTGGATGCTACAATTCTCACTTAGTTAATAGCCAGAATATTAAGCCAAGTTACCACCAAAGCACACAAAACAGACATTCACATGTTTCCTAAAAACTCTGTATTGTGTTGCATCAATATTCACATTACAATTAAACTTATGGATTAAACAATTTAAAAATGTTTTCTCTCTAAAATATTAATTTGCTCTAATCAAACAATTTGGTAGTATTTTGATAATCCTATCAAATTAGTTAGTAGAGGTCTGAAGAGGAGCTATAAATAAATACAAAAAGACTATAAGATGCATATTGATACTTAGATACTAATTAAAATTTCTTCTTTTGAGCCTCTCTCTCTCTCTCTCTCTCTCTATATATATATATATATATATAGTTAAGTCGCTAGGTCATGACTGACCCTTTTGCAGTCCCATGGACTATAGCCTGCCAAGCTCCTCTATCCATGGAATTCTCTAGGAAAGAATGCTGGAGTGGGTTGCCATTTCCCTCTCTTATGTGTGTGTGTGTGTGTGTATATATTTCCTTCTCCAATATATATACTTCCCCAATATATATAGGTAGTTTTTATGATTTCCATATATAGATATGGATGGTTATTTTCTGACTCAGTGGAATAATAAATAAACCTCCTAGACTAATAGATTTTCTCTTGTGAAAGTCTGTTATTAACTCTTCATACTTAGAAATGCATACAAACACAATATTCTGTTCAAGTAATCATTCAAGTGAAGTAATAGAGTACATTGATGTGCCATGCATGTTTCTATGCAAAACCCATAGTAGTAGAAACTCTGAAATAAAAATTATTCTAATTAAAAAAAATGAGGCCTGAATTTCCTTTAATTTTTAACTTGGCTATTTCTAATGTTCCTGGCACAAACCGACTGTTCATGAATTTGTTTGAAATCAAATATCAACATAATTCCAAGGGAGAGACTATTTTGTGTACACAATTTCTTATTCTTTGAGAATATGCACATATTTTAACTTTTGAAATTGTCTGCATAATGAGGGAAGAGATCAAGTACTTTCTAAGAATTTATTAGTACTATTATTGTGTATAAATTATTTTCTCTCTCAAGATAAGTAGAAAATATTTCCAATTATCGTGAATAAACTTTATAAGTAAAATATTATATTTACATTATTTTCAAAGCAATGAATAATTCAGCAATCCCAGGATGATGGAATAAAATGTAGGTGATATTTTAAGGGTCATTATTCACATCTTTGAAAAAACTTAAGTGGTTTTCCATTCAAATCAAATGTAAAATGTCCATATTAAATTCATTGTATGGAATGTATATAGTATACTGCATGGAGAAGGCAATGGCAACCCACTCCAGTACTCTTGCCTGGAAAATCCCATGGACGGAGGGGCCTGGTAGGCTGCAGTCCATGGGGTCGCTAGGAATCAGACACGACTGAGCAACTTCACTTTCACTTTTCACTGTCATGCATTGGAGAAGGAAATGGCAACCCACTCTTGCCTGGAGAATCCCAGGGACGGGGGAGCCTGGTGGGCTGCCGTCTATGGGGTCGCACAGAGTCGGATACGACTGAAGCGACTTAGCAGCAGCAGCAGCAGCATACTGCATAACCTCAATTAGATGGAATTTAAAAAAGCCAAGCTCACCCAAGCAGAGAGTAGATTGGTTGTCACCAGGGGTTGGAGACTGGAGCCATGGGGAGATGTTAGTCAAAGGGTTCAAAATTTCAGATACTCAAGATGAATAAGTTCTAGAGATCTAATATGTAGCAGTATGACTAAATATATATGAAAATTACATTTTTGGTTATATTATAGACAAATGTGCACAATAGCAATTACTTAAGATGATCTTAATATTATCTCTAAAGATCCCATTTAAAATTGAAAAAGGATGGAACAAGATCACAAGTAAAGCGATAATACAGTGAAACAAGACTAGATTATATAAATTAAATATTTCTAGTATCAACAAGGCTATACCATGCTTATTCTAAGTAATAGTAGTGTATTTACAATAATGTAAATTCTATGAAGACCACTGGTATATGAAAGAGGTGGTAGATTATACAATTATTACTTATCATTTAACCATTTTATCCCATTCTATAACACACTTGTTCAGATTAAAGCCCCCTTCAGAAGGGACAGCAAATTACTCTGTCTGCCTCAATTCATAAAATATGCATTCATTGTTTTGAGGAAAATACTAAAGTACAAAATCCATCAATAGCAAATATATATTACACAGAAAACAAGTTAAATTTATTTAAGCAAAGTGCAGCATGACTAAAGTAGCTTAGCTTTTCTTTTTTCTATTGACTTTGGGACTGAAAATAAATTTCCAGCATAGAAATGAGAAAGCATTCAAATCAAATCAGATTCGATCTCAAAAATCTGTAATCTACATCAAAGTATACCCTAGATTCAAAGTATAGCCAGAATCTATACCCTAGATTCTGAAGAAAAAAGAAAATTAGGATTTTATTTCTATCTTGCTGTCACATAGAAATGTTTTTAAATAGAGAAAAATAAAACTCTGTTTTTTTTTAAGTACAACAAATTTAGACGTTTTAATTGTAAGAAGTCAAACACCTATCCTGACTGACCGAATTATTCTATGAAGATGCAAAAGTGGCCAGATATTACCAGATAGACTTTAAGCAAATGGAAACAGTATGGGAAGGGAATTTCCCAAAGCTCCAAACATCTGGCATCCATGCTTATCTTCTAGAGTAGGGCAGAGGATAAAACCATTAAAGAAGCAACTTAAGTACTTAACAGTACTCCCACTGCACCCAAAAGCTTTAGGAAACAAAATAAGCTGAAAAAGTTGTAAAATGATTTTAGAATTTGTTATATGGGCAGAAAACTAAAATTAGAGACTAGTCTTCACAATTATTTGTTCAGTATTAGAACCAAAAGAAGATGATGCAAAGGGAAGAAAGAGGAAAGGCATGGGCTACCTTCATCTGTCTATTACTGTGATACCATCAGATAGCCGTCTTCTCTTCTGTTAGTCTTCCTATGTCAACTGAACTCAAAGAAAAAGTTCTTTGAATTCCATTCTCAATTTATCTGCATTTTTTTAAACAGAAACTTTAAGAATATAAACCAAGAGTTAGTCAATCAGAATTAAAGAACTAGCCTTCTTATGAAGCAAGAATTGATGAAAGTGAAAGTGTTAGTCGCTCACTCATGGTGTCTGACTTTGCAACTCCATGAACTGTAGCCCATCAGGCTCCACAGTCCATGGGATTCCCCAGACAAGAATACTGGAAGGGGTTGCCATTTCCTTCTCCAGGGGAAGAATTAGATAATAGCTTTCAACTATTTCTAATTTAGTAATTAATAAACTATTTAAATAGGCAATTATATAAAATTAATTATAATCAAAATGCTAGAATGTGGGTGTTGGGAAGAAATAAACACTAAAGTACTAGATTCTCAACCAATTACATATCTTTTCTGAGGACTAAATCTTTTAACAAAAATAAATCATGAATGTAATATATGATACATCAAAATTTTTGAGACTAAACAACAGAATCATTTTTATGATAAGTCTATACTTCTGATATTTATTAACAAAACTGAAGCAAACACAGGAAATTTCTAAATTTTTTCCACTGCATATTTTATAGCATGACATTTCTATGCCTCAAACTAATGAAGAATTTATTTTTTAAGTAAAGCAATATCAGTGTTAATTTTCTTGAAAGTTCTTTTAAGAAATGAGAGTGAATGCATAAATAACAAATAAGAGAATCATTTTATCATTTTTATAAAAAGGAAAAGCAGATATTTTAAATAAAATCATTTTCATGATAAAAGGAAACTATTCAGAGCCCAGATATTATATCAATGTCAACTATTTTGAAAAGTGCCAAAGACAGTATTAGTAATGAAAAAAGTAAAGTAAATTGAAGTCACTCAGTTGTGTCCGACTCTTTGCGATCCCATGGACTGTAGCCTGCCAGGCTCCTCCATCCATGGGATTTCCAGGCAAGAATACTGGAGTGGGTTGCCATTTCCTTCTCTAAGGGATCTTCCCAACCCAGGATTGAACCCAGGTCTCCTGCACTGCAGGCAGACTCTACTGTCTGAGACACTAGGGAAGCTCAATTAGTAATGAAAATACAATTACTGTATTTAGTAATGAAAATTTAGTAAATTTAGTAATGAAAATACATATTTGGACAATTTTGTCCAAATATCACAAAATAAATGTGATATTCTTTTGTATTGTGAAGGATTCTTTTCTCCCTTTTAAGTCAGTTGCATCAACCAATCTCTTCTATTTTCAGTAGAATGTTACTACAGACACAGTCTAATCAAATATACCTGGGTTAAAGTGGATCTTGATTTAGTCACTTTCTATTGACAAAACTTTGATGAAATTACAGATATTCTCTATATTCTGCACACTTAGCCTAAAAATGTGGATAAAATATTATCATCATGGGGTGGTTTTGTTAATTACCGGGAGTAATCCATTTATACCACCCAGCACCATGCCTGGCAATAAAAAATGTTACACCTCTGAATCATTTTACTTTTAATTTATTTCACTATCACAGAAGATGATATAAATATGTGCAAAACATTAGAAAGACACAACTATTATAAGCCCTTAAAATACTAACTGATATTATTAAACTCCTGCTTTAACTGTCTATCACTGCATCCCTTACCTTTTCTCCAACACCACCAACTGAGCCAATGGATCCTGGAGGTCCTTGTGGTCCCTGCAGTTTAAGAAAGGGAATACAGTTATCCTTACTCTTGTAATAAGATACAAATTCATAAACATACATCCACTTGTTCTCAAAGAGAGAAATATGTGCAAGAATATCTCAACTCATTTGAAAGATGAGACAAAATGATGAACTTTATGAAGTTGTCAAATGTGCTGGATAGCAAATAATTTAATTGTATTACATTGATTTTCAAATGCACCAGAATTCTGGAGATAAAGCAGAGGACTTTCCAACTCTAGTCATGTCAGTTGATACTTGGAACATAATTTCAATTTTTCTGCCAGTTGAGTAGATCAGATTTAGAGGATGGTTTTGCAGATTTTCTTAGTGGATCAAAATATGACTCTGATTAAGAATATTACAATCCATGCAAAAACAATATAAACCATCTCTTAGTCTTTAAATTACTTAGAAGAATTAAAACCTAAAAGCATTTTTAGTATATCTGCATGTAATTTATTTTACCTAGTTCTGGCCTGCCAGCATTAAAACCAGGAATAACAGAAGAGCAATAAAGACAAGAATAAATAACTTGCTCTTTATGAAAAGGGAAAGTCAAATGGAAACAGAACACCAAAGTCTATAAATTTGTTAATAGTAACAATAAGATAAATATGACATTACACACCTGTAATATTGGAACAATCAGTCAACAGTTAAGCTTGGGGGAGATCATTTATACAATTAAGAGGAAACATTTTTTACAGGGTAAGAAGTAAATATATTATAATGCACACATTACTCTGATATATTTTACAGAAAAAAATACAAAATTGCAAAACTTTTAGATAAAGGATGTTTGGGGCACAGACCTAGGCTACTGTAATCAAGGCAATTACTAACCATCTCCTCAAGCAGTTGTAAAAAATAAAGGTTAAATCTGAAACAATTCAGCAGCAGTGTGGAATTATTATGTGCAAGACACAGTAATTTGAACTGAATAATGTGGTGCTTTAGTGAATATTTCTCCCTCAATATATATTTCTCACTAAATATATAATGAATATAAACTTTGTACCTATATTATAGTAACATTTGTAGGGACTAGCTCCCTACAAAGCCTTTCTTTTCCTTTAAAAAAAATGAAGTGAGTAAATGACACTTAAGCTATTGTTCATGTAAACATTTCAAAGGAGTGTAATTATCCCCATTGTATTTTAGATACTGCCTGCCATTATGTAATATCTATATAACTTCAAAATAACTAACATATTTCACAGTCTTACATCAGCTCCATTGGGACCTTGAGGACCTCTTGGGCCTGGAGGACCAGGTGGACCCTGTAAGAGAAGAATATTAAGGTTTATGTAGACTGAACTCAAATGCATTCCTGATGTTTTCATTTTGTGATTAAGAAAACAAAAAGAAGCTTCAGTCTGCAAAATCATAGTCAATAAAGCAAATCAGGTATCATTCTTAATGGATACAAGATCATGTTAGCAAATGCTTCTTTACACATAGATATGGGGAAATTAGAACTGCAGGAAGAACAATTTAATTAAAAATTATAAAAGTCTATTAATACTATCCAGTACAATGAATTCATAATACAACTAAAATATTATATACCAGAATATACTAGAATGCTAGAGTATAAAGGAGACATAAAGTTGGGAAAATAAACAGTGCTTGAGTAGATTTAGAATTCATTAATTCTACATTTTTTATTTGTATATTTTCACTTTTTTAATGTCAGCTCTCATGTTATATATGCCAGAACTGGAATAAGATTAACTGTTTAGTTGTCATCCTTAAATAAAGGTTCTTGCTCCTGGCTATGCATTAAAATTACCTTGGGACAATTTTTGTAAAATACTGATGGCCAGAACCCCTTACTTCAAGACTGTGTTTAAATTCATCTGTAGTAAATCCCAGGGCGTTAGTACTTAGAGGTCACAGTTTATTCTCATGTCATGTTTGACTATTAGCTATTAGCTATTACCATAAATCAGAGAGAATGTATTAATGATTCAGGGGACCATAGCAAGAGTATTCAGAGAGAAGCTTGCTATGCAACTGAAACTCTTTAGGGTATTAATTAGTTATTTTGAATGGGCAATGTTTATGTTTCTTGTTCCTTATAAAATCTAACATGTAAGTATAAAATTATCAAAATATGTATTTTGAAGGGAGCAAATATTGGAGGCAATGTTTACCAAAGGGAAAGAGCAATTAGAAAATGTATTCATTTCATTATAGATGTCAATTACCCTGGCTTATTTTTTCCTTACCAAGGTAGTCCTTGATCAACAAATATATGTATTTTAAATTTTTAGCTGAAATATTAAATTTAGAGCAAAAATCCAGAATCAATAATTGAATATTATTAGGCCAAAGCATTTTGATTAAGATAAAATTCCTCATTAAATTAAGAATTTGTTTTAAAGGGTAATTAATTTTTAATAGTACGTTAACATTTGTTAGTTACCTAAATCCTGGGTAACAATTATCTATTATTCACCTGTTTCACATCAAAGGCCAGAGCTAAAGCTAAAGACTAAAAAAAAAAAAACAAAGTGTAAAAAAAAAAAAAACAAAGTGTAGCAGTTTAAATGGCAACCCATTCCAGTGTTCTTTCCTGGAGAATCCCAGGGACAGGGGAGCCCCTGGTGGGCTGCTATCTATGGGGTCGCACAGAGTTGGACAGACTGAAGCGACTTAGCAGCAGCAGCAACAATATATACACAGAGAAATAAAACAGATATAACAATATATCAACCAAAAAAGGCCATATGTGTGCACAACATTATTCTGAAGAGAGAAAAAGGAAAGATAGAGAAATAGTCAAGACAGTGCGAGAAACTTTAAAAGTGGCAGGTGCAAGTCTGGGTGAGGAACAGGGAGCCAACAATCTGAAAAGTCATAACCTTTAAGACTACTTTGTTTATATTAATAAGCCTTGAGAAAGATACTAGTGATGTGGAAATTCACAATATACATCAATTCTAGAAAATAAAAACTTACCATGGGACCAACATCCCCATTCTCTCCTTTTTCACCAGGTGGGCCTGGAAGACCCTAAGAAAATATAAATAGAAAAACAGTAAAATTCATTCATGTATTTAAAAAGAAATATTTGTCCAATTTCTCATATAGAATTCAAAGTTAAATACAGCTAAATAAGAATGTGGAATTAAGACTCATAAACTATCATCTGTCAAAATACACATAATGCAAATATTGACTAAAATTAGGGAATCATATATGTACATTCACAAAATTCATGCTTTGCATAGTATTATACTTTTGATTTCAATTACAAGAACTAAATATATAATTTGTTCTGGGAATTTATGAATACCTAATCATTTTCTCTATCTTTTATGAGTAGTATATGGAATTAACATTGTAAAAATGTTTTTGAAAAATCTTGTTCCAAATTATTTTAGGACACCTCTTCCCGGTGAGGATTTTATAGATAGGAACAGTTAGACAAAACTCCTTTGAAAATAAATATTCCATCCAACATATGTCCAGGGTTACAAATATCTTCTGATCTCTTGACCTGTTAATTCCAGTTCTGGATCTTAAAAACTCATAAGGCCAAGAGACCTGATATATTACACTTCCTTTATTTACTCAAATCTATTTCCTTTATGTTCAATTGCAGTGTAATTGCTTTAGGAGAGGTTCTATGCTATTGAATAAAATCAGAGCAGCTGCACTCAGATTTCACCTGGCCCTATCTTTATGGGCCAGCAAAAAAAATTACTGTACTCCCTCTTGATTTTCCTAATTCCCCTCATCATATCTGTTTATATTTCCTCTTTTATAATACTTTGTACACATTTGAATCGTACACTTAAAAACACAATTGTACCACTTGTTTGCATACTTATACTCATGGGATGTCAAGGCTGTATATTGTCACCCTGCTTACTTAACTTATATGCAGAATATATCATGCAAAGTGCTAGGATGGATGTAGCACAAGCTGGAACCAAGATTGCTGGGCGATACATCAATAACCTCAGATACACAGATGACACCACCCTTATGGCAGAAACTGAAGAAGAACTAAAGAGCCTCTTAATGAAAGTGAAAGAGGAGAGTGAAAAAGTTGGCCTAAAACTCAACATTCAGAAAACAAAGATCATGACATCCGGTCCCATCACTTCATGGCAAATAGATGGGGAAACAATGGAAATAGTGAGACACTTTATTTTGGAGACTCCAAAATCACTGCAGATGGTGACTGCAGCTATGAAATTAAAAGACGATTACTCCTTGGAAGAAAAGCAATGACCAACCTAGACAGCATATTAAAAAGCAGGGACATTACTTTGCCAAAAAAGGTCTGTCTAATCAAGGCTATGGTTTTCCAGTAGTCATGTATGGATGTGAGAGTTGGACTATGAAGAAATCTGAGCACAGAAGAATTGATGCTTTTGAACTGTGGTGTTGGAGAAGACTCTTGAGAGTTCCTCAGACTGCAAGGAGATCCAACCAGACAATCCTAAAGGAAATCAGTCCTGAATATTCATTGGAAGGACTGATGCTGAAGCTGAAACTCCAATACTTTGGCCACCTGATGTGAAGAACTGACTCAATGGAAAAGACCCTGATGCTGGGAAAGATTGAAGGCAGGAGGAGAAGGGGATGACAGAAGATGAGATGGTTGGATGGCATCAACAACTCAATGGTCATGAGTTTGAGCAAGCTTCAGGAGTTGGTTATGGACAGGGAAGCCTGGTGTGCTGCAGTCCATGGGGTCACAGAGTATTGGACATAACTGAGCAATTGAACTGAACTGAACTCATGGGACATTGCTCTTTCAGGTCAATCTTTTGTCTCTAACAACTGGCAGAGCACCAGGGAAAAATAGAGATTTTAATGAAATATAGAATTTATATTTTAATTAATTTTAATTGGAAGCTAATTACTTTACAATATTGTAGTGGTTTTTGCCATACATTCACATGAATCAGCCATGGGTGTACATGTGTCCATTAGCAGATGAATGGATAAGAAAGCTATGGTACATATACACAATGGAATATTACTCAGCCATTAAAAAGAATACATTTGAATCAGTTCTAATGAAGTGGATGAAACTGGAGCCTATTATACAGAGTGAAGTAAGTCAGAAAGAAAAACACCAATACAGTATCAGTTCAGTTCAGTCACTCAGTTGTGTCCAATTCTTTGCGGCCCCACAAACCGCAGCACGCCAGGCCCAATACAGTGTACTAATGCATGTATATGTAATTTAGAAAGATGGTAACAATAACCCTATATGCGGGACAGTGGAGACACAGCTGTATAGAACAGTCTATTGGACTCTGTGAGAGAGGGCGAGGGTAAGATGATCTGAGAGAATAGCATTGAAACATCTATATTATCATATGTGAAATAGTTCGCCAGTCCAGGTTCAATGCATGAGACAGGGTGCTCACAGCTAGTGCACTGGGATGATGCAGAAGTATGGGATGGGAAGGGAGGTGGGAGAGGGTTCAGGATGGGGAACACATGTACACCCATGGCTGATTCATATCAATGTATGGCAAAAACCAAAACAGTATTGTAAAGTAATTAGCCTCCAATTAAAATAAATTAATTTTAAAAAAGAAAAAAGTAATCTTGAATAGATAATGATGATATTTGATATTTTTATCCTTATCTTGTTATATTTCAGTTTTTAAATGCTGGTAATAAGCCACTAAATTGTTTTTGTGATATACCAATTCCATATGACTCTCAGTTTGGCGAGAGGATACTTTACTGAGTATATTTGTAAATTTTTTAATGTTCTGTATATTCATTTGTATAAGGAAATCTTAATTACTGATTTATAATAACATATATCAGAATTTCATTTATTTTTTCTCATTTTGTAAGTTAGATGTCTAGGAAAATAGCCTATCATATGTACTTGCCAAATGGTTATTGTCAACTGATGCTAGCTTCTAGAATTACTAGAGAAGTTCCTGGGAGGAAATAGCCAGGTAGTGTTTCCAATTTTATCCCGCTTAAAGATAATCTGAAAGAGGTCACTAAAATTTTAGATTCCAAGATCCACAACCAAAGAGATTCTAATTCATTGATGGAGAACATAAACTCAAATTCTTAAAAAGACAAGTAGATTTTTAACATAGATGAAATAAACGTTTCAGTTTAAGCCCATTTCCTTAAGTATTAAGCATTACAATGTAAACATAATTAAGCTCTTATAAACACCACATAAATTAACAATCACATTCCTTGTATCCCACCAACTGTAGTATATAGTGCATCTGATTTGTGATTTCCAAATTGAATGTTATATAAATATTAGTTCATAGTTGTCTTATATTTCTATAACACACCTAGTCTGCATTGCCATTTTATTTATGCATATGTTATTCTTGATATTAGTTCAGTAGAAACCACCCAATAGAAAAATATTGAAATATTTATCTCTTTTTATGAAGTTTGATTATAGTTCAAATTCTCTTGCATTGCAGGCAGATTCTTTACCAGCTGAGTAACAAAGGAAGCCAAATACTGGAGTGGGTAGCCTATCCGTTCTCCAGCAGATCTTCCTGACTCAGTCATTGAACTGGGGTCTCCTGAATTGTAGGGTTATTCTTTACCAACTGAGTTACCAGGGAAGCCCCAAGTTTAGACAGAATGTTCTTATTGAAATCAGTAGAAACACAATGAGTCAAATCCTTTTTTTGCAGCAACTAAATGTGCAAAATGGCACTCCAGTATTAATCAGTTTTCAAATGTCCCAGCATTTTTCTAAGGAGTAATTTATGCATAGAGAGATTCTGCTATAAGATCTGTTAATTTAAAATCATTTACCTCTTAAATGATGAAATAAAAAATGAATTCAGGCCAAGAACTCTCATTCTATGTGTGTTCTTCATATGGAGACAAATAGTAAGCAACTAGACTTCTACATTATTATTATTAATGTCTAATATAATTGCTAACATCTATTCTGCCCCAAAGACTCAATTAAAGGATGAAGACACAATTGTGAGCATGGTAATTAAATTAACATCTTTTCAGATTCCTGATTTAAAGAGGTACTCTGGGAAAATATAATCAATTTTTTTGGGAATTGATTTCTTGAATCACCTTCATCAAATATCATATTTCTTACTCTGTGTAAATGAAGACTTTTTAAAATACAATATTTTGTAAATACAAGTTACAAGGCACCTTTTTTAATCATGACAACTAAATTTCTAAATTACAACCTTATAGAATTCAGAATA
Organism: Bos indicus x Bos taurus; assembly: GCF_003369695.1. Lineage (NCBI taxonomy): Eukaryota > Metazoa > Chordata > Mammalia > Artiodactyla > Bovidae > Bos > Bos indicus x Bos taurus. The sequence continues at coordinate 40,637,517 of NC_040078.1, read as the reverse complement.
ATCAGTTAAATGAAAAAGCAGAAAATGAATGGTAATATATACATCAGCAATCTAATTTCTAATGCCTTGTTATTTTCAAATATATGTGCTGCTCATACAACTGTAGAGAAGGAAATGGCAACCCACTCCAGTATTCTTGCCTGGAGAATCCTGTGGACAGAGGAGCCTGGTTGGCTGCTCTGCATAGGGTTGCATAGAGTCAGACATGATTGAAGCGACTTAGCATGCATGCATGCACTGGAAAAGGAAATGGCAACCCCTCCAGTATTCTTGCCTGGAGAATCCCAGGGACAGAGGAGCCTGCTGGGCTGCCACCTATGGGGTTGCACACAGTCGGACATGAGTGAAATGACTTAGCAGCAGCAGCACCAGCATACATACTGATATATATTGCTCAGCATTGCTTATTTATAAGAGAAGACTCTATACATGGACATCACCAGATGGTCAACACCGAAATCAGATTGATTATATTCTTTGCAGCCAAAGATGGAGAAGCTCTATACAGTCAGCAAAAACAAGACCAGGAGCTGACTGTGGCTCAGACCATGAACACCTTATTGCCAAATTCAGACTTAAATTGAAGAAAGTAGGGAAAACCACTAGACCATTCAGGTATGACCTAAATCAAATCCCTTATGATTATACAGTGGAAGTGAGAAATAGATTTAAGGGCCTAGATCTGATAGATAGAGTGCCTGATGAATGAGGTTCATGACATTGCACAGGAGACAGGGATCAAGATCATTCCCATAGAAAAGAAATGCAAAAGCAAAATGGCTGTCTGGGGAGGCCTTACAAATAGCTGTGAAAAGAAAAGAAGCGAAAAGCAAAGGAGAAAAGGAAAGATATAAACATCTGAATGCAGAGTTCCAGAGAATAGCAAGAAGAGATAAGAAAGCCTTCTTCAGCGATCAGTGCAAAGAAATAGAGGAAAACAACAGAATGGGAAAGACTAGGGATCTCTTCAAGAAAATCAGAGATACCAAAGGAACATTTCATGCAAAGATGAGCTCGATAAAGGACAGAAATGGTATGGACCTAACAAAGCAGAAGATATTAAGAAGAGATGGCAAGAATACACAGACGAACTATACAAAAAAGATCTTCACGACCCAGATAATCACGATGGTGTGATCACTCACCTAGAGCCAGACATCCTGGAATGTGAAGTCAACTGGGCCTTAGAAAGCATCACTATGAACAAAGCTAGTGGAGGTGATGGAATTCCAGTTGAGCTGTTCCAAATCCTGAAAGATGATGCTGTGAAAGTGCTGCACTCAATATGCCAGCAAATTTGGAAAACTCAGCAGTGGCCACAGGACTGGAAAAGGTCAGTTTTCATTCCAATCCCAAAGAAAGGCAATGCCAAAGAATGCTCAAACTACCGCACAATTGCACTCATCTCACACGCTAGTAAAGTAATGCTCAAAATTCTCCAAACCAGGCTTCAGCAATATGTGAACTGTGAACTTCCTGATGTTCAAGCTGGTTTTAGAAAAGGCAGAGGAACCAGAGATCAAATTGCCAACATCTGCTGGATCATGGAAAAAGCAAGAGAGTTCCAGAAAAACATCTATTTCTGCTTTATTGACATGCCAAAGCCTTTGACTGTGTGGATCACAACAAACTGTGGAAAATTCTGAAAGAGATGGGAATACCAGACCACCTGATCTGCCTCTTGAGAAATTGGTATGCAGGTCAGGAAGCAACAGTTAGAACTAGACATGGAACAACAGACTGGTTCCAAATAGGAAAAGGAGTCCGTCAAGGCTGTATATTGTCACCCTGTTTATTTAATTTATATGCAGAGTATATCATGAGAAATGCTGGACTGGAAGAAACACAGGCTGGAATCAGGATTGCCGGGAGAAGTATCAATAACCTCAGATATGCAGATGACACCACCCTTACGGCAGAAAGTGAAGAGGAACTAAAAAGCCTCTTGATGAAAGTGAAAGAGGAGAGTGAAAAAGTTGGCTTGAAGCTCAACATTCAGAAAACGAAGATCATGGCATCTGGTCCCATCACTTCATGGGAAATAGATGGGGGAACAGTGGAAACAGTGTCAGACTTTATTTTTTTGGGTTCCAAAATCACTGCAGATGGTGATTGCAGCCATGAAATTAAAAGACACTTACTCCTTGGAAGTAAAGTTATGACCAACCTAGATAGCATATTCAAAAGCAGAGACATTACATTGCCTACAAAGATCCGTATAGTCAAGGATATGGTTTTTCCAGTGGTCATGAATGGACGTGATAGTTGGACTATGAAGAAAGCTGAACGCCAAAGAAGTGATGCTTTTGAACTGTGGTGTTGGAGAAGACTCTTGAGAGTCCCTTGGACTGCAAGGAGATCCAATCAGTCCATCCTAACGGAGATCAGCCCTGGGATTTCTTTGGAAGGAATGATGCTAAAGCTGAAACTCCAGTACTTTGGCCAGCTGATGCAAAGAACTGACTCATTGGAAAAGACTCTGATGCTGGGAGGGATTGGGGGCAGGAGGAGAAGGGGATGACAGAGGATGAGATGGCTGGATGGTGTCACCGAAACGATGGACATGAGTCTGAGTGAACTCCGGGAGATGGTGATGGACAGGGAGGCCTGGCGTGCTGTGATTCATGGGGTCGCAGAGAGTCAGACATGACTGAGTGACTGAACTGAACTGAAGGTACTTTTAATATTAAAAATTATTATGAACTAGATGATTTAATCATTTATAAAATTGCTAATGTGGCATAACTAATATCCATATGTACCCAAATATCATTTAAACAAAATTTTATGATCTTTTATAGAATCACTAGGTAAGTATCGAATAAACAAGTGGCAGAAGAAAGCCAGATGTTTCCAGTTTGTAGGAAGCGGTTAACATCATATTGAAGAAAGGCAACTCAGACAGATATCTACTATGCAATGTTTTGCCTAACAACCCAGTTATAAGCTATATTTAAAGACAATTTCTTAGCCTACAATGTTTTACAACGTAGTACTTCTTAATGGGTTTCACATCAGATCAGATCAGATTTTGAGTTCCTCTTCACTTTCTGCCATAAGGGTGGTATCATCTGCATATCTGAGGTTATTGATATTTCTCCCAGCAATCTTGATTCCAGCTTGTGTTTCTTCCAGTCCAGCGTTTCTCATGATGTATTCTGCATATAAGTTAAATAAACAGGATGACAATATACAGGCTTGACAAACTCCTTTTCCTATCTGGAACCAGTCTGTTGTTCCATGTCCAGTTCTAACTGTTGCTTCCTGACCTGCATACAGATTTCTCAAGAGGCAGGTTAGGTGATCTGGTATTCCCGTCTCTTTCAGAATTTTCCACAGTTTATTGTGATCCACACAAAGACTTTGGCATAGTCAATAAAGCAGAAATAGATGTTTTTCTGGAACTCTCTTGCTTTTTCCATGATCCAGCAGATGTTGGCAATTTGATCTCTGGTTCCTCTGCCTTTTCTAAAAACCAGCTTGAACATCAGGAAGTTCATGGTTCACATATTGCTGAAGCCTAGCTTGAAGAATTTTAAGCATTACTTTACTAGCGTGTGAGACGAGTGCAATTGTGCGGTAGTTTGAGCATTCTTTGACATTGCCTTTCTTTGGGATTGGAATGAAAACTGACCTTTTCCAGTCCTGTGGCCACTGCTGAGTTTTCCAAATTTGCTGGCATATTGAGTGCAGCACTTTCACAGCATCATCTTTCAGGATTTGGAACAGCTCAACTGGAATTCCATCACCTCCACTAGCTTTGTTCATAGTGATGCTTTCTAAGGCCCAGTTGACTTCACATTCCAGGATGTCTGGCTCTAGGTGAGTGATCACACCATCGTGATTATCTGGGTCGTGAAGATCTTTTTTGTACAGTTCTTCTGTGTATTCTTGCCATCTCTTCTTAATATCTTCTGCTTCTGTTAGGTCCATACTATTTCTGTCCTTTATCGAGCCTATCTTTGCATGAAATGTTCCTTTAGTATCTCTGATTTTCTTGAAGAGATCCCTAGTCTTTCCCATTCTGTTGTTTTCCTCTATTTCTTTGCATTGGTCACTGAAGAAGGCTTTCTTATCTTTTCTTGCTATTCTCTGGAACTCTGCATTCAGATGTTTATATCTTTCCTTTTCTCCTTTGCTTTTTGCTTCTCTTCTTTTCACAGCTGTTTGTAAGGCCTCCCCAGACAGCCATTTTGCTTTTGCATTTCTTTTCTATGGGGATGGTCTTGATCCCTGTCTCCTGTACAATGTCACGAACCTCATTCCATAGCTCATCAGGCACTCTATCTATCAGATCTAGGCCCTTAAATCTATTTCTCACTTCCACTGTATAATCATAAGGGATTTGATTTAGGTCATACCTGAATGGTCTAGTGGTTTTCCCTACTTTCTTCAATTTAAGTCTGAATTTGGCAATAAGGAGTTCATGATCTAAGCCGCAGTCCTAATGGGTTTACTAAAATACAAATTATAATTCTAAATATAAGAAGTTATTTTAAAGATTATTTTAGTCATTTAAGTTATTTAAATGATTGGAGCTGAAGCTCCAATACTTTGGCCACCTAATGCGAAGAACTGACTCATTGGAAAAGCCCCTGATGCTGGGAAAGATTGAAGGCAGGAGGAGAAGGGGACGACAGAGAATGAGATCATTGGATGGCATCACTGACTGCATGGACATGAGTTTGAGCAAGCTCTAGGAATTGGCTATGGACAGGGAAACCTGGAGTGTTGCAGTCAATGGGATTGCAGAATTGGACATGACTGAGCGGCTAACTGAACTGAATGTTTATTTGTTTATTTTACCTATTGTGAAAGTGCTAGTCGTTGAGGTCCTGCCTGACTCTTTGTGACCCCGTGGACTGTAGTGTGGCAGCATCCTCTGTTTATAGAATTCTCCAGGCAAAAATACTGTAGTGGGTAGACATTCGCTTCTCCAGGGGAATCTTCCTGACCCAGGGATAGAACCCAATCTCCTACATGATAGGTAGATTCTTTATGATCTGAGCCACCAGGGAAGGGAAGCCTATTTTACCTCTTATTGCTTAACATTTGCTGTTGGCAATTTCTGTTAATAGCTACAGTCTTGTGTATGTGTGTGTATGTGTGCAGTCAGTCACTTCGTCATGTCTGACTCTGCCACCTCATGGACTGTAGCCCACCGGCTCCTCTGTCCCTGGAATTGTCCAGGCAAGAATACTGGAGTGAGTTACCATTTCACACTCCAGGGGATCTTCTCCACCCAGAGATGGAACCAGTCTCTTGTGTCTACTTCACTGGCAGGAAGATCCTTTACCACTAGCACCACCTGAGAAGCCACAGTTGTGATTGACAGTTTGCTATTTCTCAAAAGGCTCTTTGTTTCTGCTAGCCATCTCGAGTACTAATTTTCCTGCCGTGAGATATGTGAAAGAACTTTTCTAACATCGTGCTTTTCGATATACACTTAAAGAAGCTTGTCATTCATTTTCCATATACAATGAGAATGAAGAAAAGCAGTATTAAACCTAAGGTGGGGCTAAATAATCTCCAGAAACAGAAGCCAAGGCTGATGAAGTTTCAGAAAAATTAATAGTAATTGGTAAAAAGCAGTTAAAGTTCAGATATATGTTTAAGTAAAATGGTTATTATACTTAAAACCCGAGTTTCTAGATAGAAAAAAGGACCTCTGCTTTGTTTTACATCCACCAGAAAACCTGGTGTGAGAAGTAAGTGGGAATGACTGGATGTGCAATGCAGAAAACGTCTTACCTGAAGACCTATGGGACCAGGAGGTCCTGGGAAACCTCTGGCACCCTCATCACCTTTTTGTCCAAACATCCCCTGCTGACCTCTGGGACCTGGTTCACCATCACCTCCCTAGAGAAGACCAAGACAAATGATCACAAACTGGAAAAAATCATGATTCTGCCATAAGACATAATAAAAATATAATCATTCCTCATTTAATCAAAGTTGGTCTATTATAAGCAACCAAGTGATAAGTAGGTAAAATTTGTATGATCTGCTGCAAATATACCATTGTTTGTTTTACTTACATTATTTGATTATGGAATATGACTTATTCTGATTTTTCTCATGTTTACCAAGTGAAATAAGAGCTACATAACAAGGGAAAATAATGTTCAGAATTTCCTACAAATTAAGTACTTCCCAACTGGTTATTAGCTATCTTCCAATGATGTCACAGTGTTTTTTGTTTATAAAGATCAACTTGGCTACCTATATTAGATAATTTAAACTTGATTCAGTGTTAAGCATACAAACAAACCTATTACCACATGAAATCGACTGGTTATGTGACAGTTCATGGATCTATCTAATCAGAGAACAGAAAGGACTTAAGATTTGCTGAACAAAGAGGAACACTTACAGCAATTCCAGGGGCACCAACTGGACCTTGAAGACCTGGGGGACCAGGAGGACCCTGAAATGAGATAAAAATCTGTAAATTTGAAACTGAAGCCAGAAGAGCCTGTTATATAGTACAGAACATTTGATTGATCAAAATCTATTAAGCATCTATACACTTCTTGGAGAAAAAGGTTTTTGCATTTAGTGCAGTCAACCATTATTTATTTTACTTCTTGAGCCTCAGAGTTGCTTACTTGCAATCACTTTTAAATTGGCAGTTATTGAAAACATTCTCATCTGTAATACTGTTGATATTTAAAAAAGGATTTCTATGTGAATATTTATAAATCATGTCAAAGTTTCACACTTGAAAATTTTCAAAATACCAGATTTCTTTAGTGAGATATCTATATCTCAAAAAGAGACATGAAAAAGTTCATATATATGATATTTTCCAAAAGAAAAATAGGTTGTGGGGAATTCTATATAGACAGAAAGTAAGGATATATGAAAACCTAGAATTTTTCTCATATGTAAACACAAGCAAATTCAGTGTTATGTTTTCAGTAAACCAGAACTCCTTATTTTAAGCAATAGATTTCAGTAGCTTTATGAGTCTTCCATGCATAAACATATTTTCTTAACTGTTTTCTTTCTTTTTTTTTTTTTTTTTTATACAATCAGGCACTATAAAAGATCCAGACACGAGAGTCATGGAATTGTACCGCTCTTTTCCTTAAAACTGCCACACATTGGATACAATGTTTGAAGCATAGGCTCTGGAGATGTGGTTGAGGGACTACCAGGGTACCTTTCAGGTTTCCACTAGGTCAGTGTCTTTTTCATAGCAACACAAAGATGTTATCTGTGTTTAAACCATATGGTATTTGAACTAACAGTGTAAAAGCAATGGAGGGGAAAACTGCAGATAGTTTAGTCTCATTCTGAGGTTTTAAGGTTTGAATTATTTCATTTCTTAACACAAAGTTTTGAAAAGAGGTTTTATTAGAATTGACCAAATCTCAAACTGAATAGTTACTGCAGAGGTAATATAGTAGTAATATTATAGGGAGACATAAGGAAATAGTAATATGAAGAAATATCCATAGTTAATAGCAAAAGAAATTAAATTAATAATCCCCCTCAATAAGAAGTAGGAAACTCACGTTTTCTCCTTTGTCACCCTTGCTGCCTTTTTGTCCTGGTTCACCAATTTCACCCTGAATTTGAAATATTTGAGTTAAAATTTATATCTAATATGCCATACCTGCCATTGCACTATGATCACTATCATCTTATGACTAAATTATGTGCTAGCATTTAATGTCACTATTTAAATTGGAAAAGCCTACTGATCACTCTGCTGTATTGACTAATATTGTTGTCTAGATCATTTTCTATATGATAAGCATATAGAAAAACAAAAGTCAACTGAACTCTGAGGAATATTGCAGCTGGGATTTTCAATTCACAAAATCAATTTCATCTGAAATAACACCAGTATAAACTGATAATGGAAATACACTGATTTATATAAAAATATAATTACACATTAATCAAAAATCAATCTATTTTTTCTCCTAGTTTTCCAACTGCTAAAGTATAATGCATTATCAGCACACTGGTTAACAAATTTTGTTATATAATTTCACAGTAATGCTAGAAAGTATATTCAATTCAAACACAACACAGCTATACATTTAAAATCAAGATCTTAGAATCTCCACTTACATATTAGTAAAAAATAGAGAAGTACAGGATTATCAAAGATGTATGCAGCTCATTCTTAAATTTTAACCCTACAATATCCAAGACACCATGGTTAAATGTATACAACTAATTACTCGAATTTCACATTTATCTGAGAAACATTAAAAACAGATAAGAGTTTTTGGCATCTGCTAATTTTTCTCACTACCATTGTTCATGTCTTGTTTAGATCCCACATACTATTTCACAGGAAAATTCTAATTCTAAGCCCCTAAATTAAAACTTTTGAGCACAAGAAAGCTATATTGAAACTTTGAAAAATATATCTTTAGATTTTATATCTAATCTTAAGAAAGATTATATCTAGGATTTTTGAGAAAAAATTTATTTTTCATGGTATGTACTAACATAAATAAAGAGTACTCACCTTGTCTCCATCTTCTCCAGGGGAGCCAGCAGGCCCCGCAGGCCCGGGGAGACCCACAGGGCCTTGTACTCCATCTCTCCCTGCAGGACCTTGGGGACCTTTTTCTCCCTGCATTGAAAATCCACCAAGTCATTACTTGGCTGTAAGAAACCTATGAATTTGCCACTCATAATTTATAAGTGAAGCTACAAGAGTCATACCCTGGCTTCCATATTTAACAAGGAAATTGTTTTGATTTTCACCCAAAATGCATTTTCTCAGTAGCAAATAATAACATGAAATATCCCACATTATTTCGTGACTAAGAACACTACCATTGCTAACCATTTATGAATCTCATAAAAAATAATCAACAATCAACAAAAATAATCAATAGAATTTTCCTTTGAACCACACATTTTCAAATCAAGCATTATATATTAAAAATCAGATGCTTAATGTTTTTGAAAACTGACCCTTTATGTTACTGACCCTTTATGTTGTTCTGTATTGCTATTGAAATAGCTGGGCAGTGGCTGGTAGGCCTCAAAAACCATACAATGCATTTGCTCATATGCCCAACTTTATAATATGCTTTATATGTAGATGTTTTTCATTTTTAACAAATGTTTCATGAATTTTTCTAGATTTTGGTATTTCAATTTTCTTGCTTTTGATTCAGAATGAAAAGGTTGTTAGCTTCTTAAAATTTTTTCTTTATCTTTTGACGGTGGCATTATTTTCCTCTTTTAAAATTTAAGTATATTGTATAATTGAAAAAGTAGAGCCTTGGTAATGAAGATGGCAAAAATTCCTTTCCTAAAAGTGAAGACCTCATCAGTTCTGCACAGAGTTATTTTTTGATTGTATTTGGTAGTTCTATCTTTCCTCCTGTTATACAATCTGGGAATCCATGTCGTTAGTTCCTGCCTTTACATTATCCTGACCCCACTATCTACCCGCTTCCCTATCCCTTACCACCTCATTTCCAAGTTTTATCTCTTGAATATATTTACTTCACTTTATCTCCACCATTAATATCTTATCCCAAAATACTAGTAGCCCTCCTCTGAACTGTTGAAATACCTCCTTCCTATCTCACATCTATTCTTACTTCCAAACTATTTCCTATGTTGTAACTGGAGAGACAGATCATCTTAACAACATTCTTTAGTCAATTTACTTGTTTACCATTCCTAAGATAAAGAGCAAGCTGCTAGTGCAGTCTCCCTATTACCTGGTTTCTACTCCCTTTGCCATTGCTCTGTATTTCAACTCCTCTAGATCTTTTTTTAAACTTGATGACATTTCCTTCCTGTTACTTGGCCTGAGCATGTGTTGTTCATTTGCCTGGAATGCCCCTAGGAGGACCCTCTACTTAGTTAATTCCTCCTCATCTTTTTAATTCCATCATCAATGCCCTGTCCAAGGAAAGGCTCTGACTCCAGCTGAGGTCCTTCTGTCATAATCTGATATATATCAGTACATTTCTTTATGTCATTAACCAGAGTTTGTAATTATACATGTACTTTGTGATTCTTTGATTATTTTCCAATGCTCCATCAGACAATAAACTGTGAGAGAAGAAACTGTTTCTGTTTTCCATTGTATCTTCCTGGCCTGTGGCCCACAGTAGCCATTTAAGGAGTATTGAATTAATCTATTGCTTAATGACAAAAATAAATATCTATAAAACAACTTTTACAAGTTTATTACTTTATTGGGTTCCATATGATCTCATTTTTCAAAACTATGTCATAATCATCATTTAATAATATCTCCATTGTCACACTGGAGACCTTTTATTTCATTCAAATTAAATATTACAATGTCACAAACCTATCTCCACTTATAAAGTGTGTTATGCTATTCACAGTGAATGTCACTACTTTGAAAACATCAACTGATTCAGATATTTCTCCCTAATTTGAATTTCCTTCAGAATCTGAACTCCAAAATTGAATCTATGAAAGTATGTATAAATTAAACAGATTAATTCTTATCTGCCTTTATTATAGTACACATAATCACTTGCCAGGAATCACCTGCTGTTTATTTCTTTTGATCCTGGTATGAGTAGAATCAGGGATAACCTTTCAACAGATCTATAACAATCTAAATTTAGATTCTTCATTTTATAACCCTGCAAGATGGTAAATGCCTCCCCTATTATGGATATCTTGGCCCATAACCTACAGGACTACCAGAAACATCGCTGATCTCTCCTTAAGCAATGTTTATTTCATTACTTCTACTTCTTCATCAATATTAATAGCTGAATATTACATTAACACTGATAAAATTAGCTAATCATCCCCATGTCCTTTGTTTGACTCTGTGTGAACTTAGCCTTATCCACACCCTCAACTTTTATTCTAATTCACCAAATCCATTCCTTCTGATTCAAAAGCTAATTTATGCATTTATTTTCTAGTTATTAATTAATATTTTGATGAAAACTCTGGTTTATACCCTATGATGATGATCCTACAAAGTGAAAGAACTACAATTTCATCTACTCATCACAAAATATCAAGGTATTTTTTTTTCAGAGATAAGGAAACAAAGGTTTAGAGATGTTAACATCCCAAATAATGAACAAAATAAATAACAGAACTGAGCTCCCAGCTCAATTCTTATTGGCTCAAAGCCAGCAACGTTACTTTATTCTGACATCCTTAACTTCCTCACTTTTCATTGATTATTTCTTATTATTTGTTAAGTAGATAAATATAAACTGAAAGTGAAAGTTAAGTCATGTCCAACTTTTTGCGACCCCATGGACTATAGCCAACCGGGCTCCTCTGTCCATGGGATTTTCCAGGCAAGAATACTGGAATGGGTTGCCATTTCCTTCTCCAGGGAGATAAATATAACTGCATCACAGTAATAATAATAACCAGAGGCAATGCATTCAATTTTGCTAGTACTACCACGTCCTGCCTCCTTATTCTTCTAGGCTCAGGCTTAACTGAAGTGTTCTGTATGCACTTATTCTACTCCTTTATCATCCACCTTCTTTTTGAACCCCACTGCAATTACCCTGAAGTCTTGAATGCCCAATGACCAAATCCTGGTCTGTCTTATCTTTTGTTCTCAACTTTGAGTATTCTTGATCACTTAAAACATTCAACAAAGGAAACTCTTTTCTCTCTTGGCCTTCATGATAGTGTGCCACTGGATATATTCCATATCACTCACAGTCTCTCTTGCTCTCCCTCTTACTGGATCCTTTCAGAACTCTCACCATTACAATTTTCCCTAAAGAGTCTAGATCTTTCTTCTCTTCCCTCAATACTGCGTCAAATGGAGACTCAATAATACAGTTCCTACATCAAACTTATTCTAAATAACTCCCAGATTTGCAATCCTGACTTGGATCATTCTCTTTTCAATTATATTTACATGTTCTTGAAACTGAAAATAATGTTTCCTTGTACCTACACCTACTAATGCCTAATCAATTTATGGTCAATATATTGACTTCACTGTGTTTTGGATCTGGCATCCCCCATTTCTGTAGCAGTCTCAGACAGATGTATTATCTACATAGCTTCCTATCTGTAGTCCTTCAATCCAGTACCTCCCTAATACAATTAGTAGGTTTCTTCAATAATCATTCTTTCCATCAAAATATTTCTATTAATGCACTTAGGTAGAAAAAGTTTTAGCTTTCTTTTCTTTACCTGCTTTCCAGCACCCCCTATTCCTCCAAGTTTCTTATCTGGATGATTAATTTGGGGATACAAATTAGGCCAGTTATTGCCAGAGGTCATATGGATATTCATGGCTCTCATTTTCCATTTTCTCCCTTCCAAGGTGGTTGTTTGGTAGGTAAATAGACCAAGGACTTGCCTTTCACAGATCACTAGCTTGTCTTTCTTTCTTTATGCAAGCCTTAACTTACTGATAGTTATATGACAAATTATAATACAAGTTGTTCAGAGGAGTTAAGAACGAAGAGGTAAAAGGCTTCATGTAACATCTAAGCCAATGTCTCCGTCAGTTTTTACTAAACTTCTCCATGGAGGTTTATGAATACTTTCACCCCACACTTCTATAAGAATGTTATGCTAACCATCTTCAATCCTTTATTTATTGTTCTTTAATAAAATAACAATAGAATGAACATCTTGGACTTTTTTCATGGTGGGAATGACTGAGAGAGAATGGATGGGCAGAGCATTCTCCTTTCCCTTCCGACTCATTCTGTCAACTAATACCAAAACCCAGGCCAAATCTTAGCTCTTAAGAAGGCTTTTGATCAATAATTTCTCCTCTACATCACTGAAGTAACTTATTATAACTTTCAATACTTTTCCATATTCTTACATTCATTTCAATATTTTCTCTTCATAAATTCTAGGTATTTAACCAAGTTAAAACCCAGAATTCAATTATCTTCAGGGAATTCTGGACTTCTCTAATAAGTATTATGTAGTCTCAATTTACACTTAAAGCAATGCATATTCTTTTTCTCTGTATACATTCCTAATTGTGCTGTGCCAAAATATGAGTGCCCTGGATTTTTGAATGAAAATCAAGAATGTCCTGAATGAGTGAAATGTCCTGAATCTGTGTTTTATATCCCCTTCCAGTGCACAGTATACTATAAAGGTTTTATAGACAAATCTTTAGTTTCTGAGATTGGTTGGAAATTATAGAAATTCTAAGAGGGAGACAAAGAACAATTTTTTATGCTTTTCCATTAACATCTCAGAAAACAATGTCTAAATTTTCTTCAAATGTATTTGAAGCTGGAAATGTATTGCTTTAAAAAGTTTTCAGCAATTAAAAATGCTTTTTCTGTCACCCAAAAATTCCACCCACAGGTGATATCATCCTACCCTAATTATTCTAAGTGTTTCTAAAAGGTAGTAGACTACAGAAAAACAATCATTGCAATTTGAAAATACTAAAAAAAAATCACAAACATTAACGGCAATGGACAATGAAAGCAACATGCTAAATCAGACTGAACTTGCTAAAACTAAGGCCTTAGTGATAAAAAGGTATTTTGAAGATTATAGGCTTAAACTAAATTACATATGTCAAGACTTACATATACACAAAAGTATTGAACTCATATTTTTGCTTATGATGGTCAGCAACTTTTATATACATTTACTGGGTTTTTGCTTTAACCATGGTGGATGAGAGAATGCTTTAACTTTCTTTTTGGAAAATTAATATGATTAAATCAAAAACAGTAACAAAATTAGGAAAGGAAGCTTGATGATGAAATATAAATCTAATGAATATAATACACTGATTATTTAAATATAAATTTTTTAAACAGTAGATATAAGATAAAATAATTGACCAGATATTTTCCACCTCTTTCACTGTAGATCAAAACATAAATTACATAAAAAAGGGCAGCCACTCCCTATGTGTTTCACTTACAGACTATGAAAGTGATTGGAAATGAAGTTGTATATTGGAAATGAAGTATAGTTTTGTATAGGAGTGAAAAGTGCTCATTTTTCTAACTCTATGCTGTAAACTATAGTTTTAATCAAAAGTCCAATTTTAGAAGGACTTTTAAAAGGAGCAAAATCAGAAGCTTTTACATTAATAATATCCAATTCCCTCACAGGTATTAGGGCTTCATAAAGTGTGGAAAATGTCATCTTACTTAATTGAATTTGAAGTTTTCTGTATTATAAATACAAAAAGAAGTATGTTTACATGGCAGGCACATATGCAGAAAGAATGCAGTGGAGTATGAAGAGCTAATATCCTTGAATAAAAAGTAATAACTTGTGCAGGGTAGCAGTATAATATATTTCCTCCTTGAAATTACTTACTGGAGCACCTTTCTCTCCAGCTGGACCAGGGGGACCCTGGGGTCCTGGCCGCCCTGGCAAACCAATTGGGCCAGCTGTTCCTGCTGATCCACGTTCTCCTGGTGAGCCCTAATATAGGGGAAAAAAGGTATCTTGTTATTAAAGATGGAAAAAGAGATACTTAAGAATCACTATTCAGTATTGACATCTTATAGTTTGTATAACATAAAAGTCACTTTCAGATAACTTTAAAATTTCAGAATAATACTCACAATTTAAAAGATTAAATTCTAGCCCCAATATTAAGCACAGATATTAAAGTTAAGAAATACTGATAAGAAGAAAACTATTTCAAAATAATATATCTTTAACATTTTATAGACATTTTCTTTTTCATTTAAGTGTTCATAATTGTTCACAATGCTTTATAAAACATAAATGCAACAGTACCTTACTATACAATTTTCTCCCTGTATTATCATGAATTGGCAGGTTACATTGTCTAAGACTAACATTTTCAAAATGATTTCTGTACTTCACGTTAAACTTGCTCAGTCACAATTTCTAAGTCTTAAAAATAAGTTCAGAAATTGTCATTGCATTAATGTACAAATATAATGTTTTACATAATAAAGTTTAATAATCACTATCCCAGAGCTTGGACTTTTTCCAAGAAAATAAGTCCTTAAATTTATCTTAGAGTCCTATAGGGATCATTTGGTTTTATTATGAACACTAGACAGATAATTCACATTTGAGTAGATATGCCCATTTGAATTACAAAATAGATGCCATATGCTTTAAATTATTTTGCTTTAAAAATACTTAATATGTAAAATTTTAGAAAGTGTGGGTACTGCCTTCATGTTAATTATCTTATGAAAAATTTTTAAAAAGTGTTATTTAAAGCAAAAAAAAAAGAAATGAAAACATAGATCTACTAAGTCATATAAAGCTCAAAGTTAACCTTTTACCATCTTCAATTTTATTTAATGAAAGATAACAAGAATAATGTCTTTGGATTAAATTCCTAGATGTGTGGCTAAGTTATAATTTATTCTTTTAATTCAGGAGGAACTAAATGTGAAATATTAGAAAACATGATTTTTAGCAGATTCCCTTAATAATTAAGAAGTCTAGATAATATCATCATTTTAAAACTCAAATGATTTAAAAAGCTGGAAAATGCAGTACTTTCACATTTTTAACTAATATTATTCTGCCTATGTAATTAGAAATAATTTTATTTTACAAATATGAATTACTGACTTTGTTCTATTTTTATTAGCTAGGACACTAATTACATATGAACATAAAAACAATGATAATGACAACAACTTGTGTTAACATAGTACTTTACAATTTAAAAGTCAGTTTAACACTTATTTGTCACTTTACTCCCAGAAAGATTCTGTGGAGCTTTTGGTGCAGCTGTAGAATCTTCCTGACCCAGGAATCAAACCGGGGTCTACTTGCACTGCAGGCAGATTCTTTACCAACTTAACTATTGGGGAAGCCCAGGAATAGAATAGCAGTCTTAAAAGATGAAGAACATAAGAAGTTAAGTGTCCTTCCCATAATCAGGGAACTAGTCAAGAGCAACCCTGACCAAGGACTCTTCCCTGGGCTTTACTTCATAAAGCCACCCATTGCTTCTCGGAAAATGAAGACATTAACAACTCTCAGGGGCTATCGAATTGTAATTTCTCTAAATGTAGCACCTATTCAATTTTATTGAACTATTCCTTGACTGCAGAGGATTACAAACTATTTCTGTCTTATAATATACATGACCCTGCTAATTTAACTTACATGCAGAATGCATCATGCGAAATGTCAGGCTGGATGAAGCACAAGCTGGAATCAAGATTGCTGGGAGAAATATCAATAACCTCAGATATGCAGATGACACCACCCTTCTGGCAGAAACTGAAGAACTAAAGGGCCTCTTGATGAAAATGTAAGAGGAGAGTGAAAAAGTTGGCTTAAAGCTCAACATTCATAAAACTAAGACCATGGCATCTGGTTTCATCACTTCATGCCAAATAGATGGGGAAACAATGGAAACAGTGAGAGACTTTTTGTGGGGAGAGGCTCAAAAATCACTGCAGATGGTGATTGCAGCCGTGAAATTAAAAGACACTTGCTCCTTGGAAGAAAAGCTATGACCAACCTAGACAGCGTGTTAAAAAGCAGAGACATTATTTTGCCAGCAAATGTCTGTCTAGTCAAGCTCTGGTTGTTCCAGTAGTCATGTATGGATGTGAAACTTGCACTGTAAAGAAAGCTGAGCACTGAAGAATTGATGCTTTGAACTGTAGTGTTGGAGAAGACTCTTGAGAGTCCCTTGGACTGCAAGGAGATCCAACCAGTCCATTCTAAAGGAGATCAGTCCTGAATATCCATTGGAAGGACTGATGCTGAAGCTGAAACTCCAATACTTTGGCCACCTGGTGCGAAGAACTGACCCTGGAAAGATCGAAGGCAGGAGGAGGAGACAACAGAGGATGAGATGGTTGGATGCTATCACCAATTCAATGGACATGACTTTGAGTAAGCTCCTGGAGTTCGAAAATGGACAGGGAAGCCTGGTGTATTGCAATCCATGGGGTGGCAAAGAGTCGGACACAACCGAGCGACTGAACTAAACAGAACTGAACTGACAAGACTATTTACTATGTAATTTCTTGACATTTTTTTGGCTACATATACAAGCTACATAGAGTACTCTTTTTATTTTGTGAGGTATCTGAAAATTAAAGCAATTAAAATGAATAGAAATTATACAAATTTTAGATTATTGGGAACAACTTAAGAGTAACACTAGAAAACTAATGTTGTCTCATTTTCTTTAAGACTAACTGGACCACTGTTATGGTTGTTTTATTATAGGATATTTTAAACTTAGGAAATAGAAATCATTTGAGAAACTTCACTAAAAGTATAGTTAAAAAATCATGGAATTTGAACTTGATATAAACAAGTGACATTTTTGAGTTATAATAAGTATACATTTTAAAAACAAACTCAGGAATTGCTGTGCAGATGGATAATAATTAATCAAGTTATGTGAAAATTTTATTTTTATCAACCACATTAATCAAATATGAAAGAAAAACAATTGCAAAGGAAAATTTTATTTAGTATTTTTTAAATAAAAAGCATCTGCCCTCTGTCAAAATGTTATTTTTAATTTAATAATATTAAAATATTTTATGTAAAAGAGTCAACCACAAGCAGTGTGACTGTTAACCAGGTGGCAAGACTTTGGGTGAATGATACCAGAGGCCAGTGCAGAAAATAAAAAGGAGAATCGTCTGAGTGCATTTAACAGGTACAGTCCTAAAAGTGAAAGGAATGCAAAGATCAGTCTTATAAGTGACAGAGAAGTCAAAGAGGAAAAGTGGAGGAAGAGGAGAAGGGCAGGGGAGATAATAAAATGAACAATGTGCAACAGAGAAAGGAGCAGGAAGACAAGGAGAAAAAGAAGAGCAAGGACACTGAAATTGAGAGAAACACAAAGGTGTGCCCTGAATTACAGAAAAAAGAGGAATAAAAATTTCAGCAATGAAAGTAGTCTTTTTTGGTAAAAGTGTAAACAGAAAGGTCACAAGTGGCAAAGTAGTAAATAATCTTAGGTTGTGAAGATCCTCTGGAGGAGGAAATGGCAACCCACACTCCAGAATTCTTGCCTGGAGAATCCCATGGACAGAGGAGCCTCGTGGGCTACAGTCCATGGGGTCAGAGTCAGATGCAACTGAGCACACACACACACACACACACACACACATACAAACAGAAGACAATATACGTGTGAGCAGAGTGATTCTTTTTCATTCCAAGAAAACACTGTCATCCTTAAAGATTAGTCTTTACTTATCTGAAAATCTAATTTCTTGAGGATCAATGTGCATATAAGGTGGCTGTATTGCATTTTTAACATTTTACCTATAAAATCTCACACAAGCATTATTACCCATTAGAGTTATCAATCTAAACTAAGTATCCAATTTAAGTGCTGGGATATTTCATTTGCAATTGATGATACAAATTGTAAAGAGATACATTTTAACTTCTCAGGCCATGAAATCTTTCTCTTTGATCCTGTTTTTAAATTTAAATCCCAGCTTTTCAAAGACTACCTGAGGAAGACATCACTTTAAACTGTGTTAAGACTGACAGCTATGAGACCAAAATGATAAAAGAAGAGATTCACTAGAAAGCAGATGTGTATTTTAAGAGAATTTATTATTTTCCAACTAATGACCCTACTACACACTTATTGTATTAAGTACTTTACATGTGCAATATAATTTAACTCCTGTGCAACTTGTTTATTTCTCAGGTAAAGGCCGTTAGGCTCAGGGTCTCACTCATGTGCCCTGTTTCAGTTTCTTCCTGCAATACAGAGTACTTCACAGTGGTGAAGAAAAAATTCCTACTTGCTTGTACCACTATAATTTACACATATTATGCTAAATTTTAATAAGTATAAGAAATAGAGGCCAATTAAAGCCACTTGTACCAGAATAAGTTCATGTTGGTTGAATACTTTCTAAAATGAGAAAGAATTAATGGCAATGCTTATTGCCTTTGTCCAAATAGTTATACAGTTCATTTGAACTGTGCTATATAAAACTCAATAGAATTTTTGCCCTTTGTCACTATTATTTATTATTTTATTTTAATTTTTACAATGAAGAATTATTTTTAGTTTTGAGAACTATTTAACACATGTGACAAAATAGGACTTTTTCATTACCTTCCAGCTGTGATTTTCCCTTTCTTATATGTAGAAATATGTGAAATCAGTGAAAGAGGAGAGTGAAAAAGCTGGCTTAAAAGTCAACATTCAAAAAACTAAGATCATGGTGTCCGGTTCCATCACTTCATGGCAAATCGAAGGGGACAAAATGAAAGCAATGACAGATTTTATTTTGTTGGGCTCCAAAGTAACTACGGGCAGTAACTGCAGTCATGAAATTAAAAGATGCTTGCTGCTTGGAAGGAAAGCTATGACAAACCTAGACAGCATATGAAAAAGCAAAGACATCACTTTGATGAAAAAGGTCCATAGCCAAAACTATGGTTTTTCCAGTAGTCAAGAACGAATGTGAGAGCTGGACCATAAAGAAGGCTGAGTGCTGAAGAACTGATGGCTTCAAACTGTGGGGGTGGGGAAGACTCTTGAGAGTCCCTTGGACTGCAAGGAGATCAAACCAATCAATCCTAAAGGAAACCGGCCCTGAATATTCACTGGAAAGACCGATGCTGAAGCTGAAGTTCCAAAACTTTGGCCACCTGATGTGAAGAGCTGACTCACTGGAGAAGACCCTCATATTGAGAAAGATTGAAGGCAAAAGGAGAAGAGGGTGGTAGAGGATGAGATGGTTAGATAGTATCACTGACACAATGGACATGAATTTGAGCAAACTCCAGAAGAGAGTGAGGTACAGGGAAGCCTGGCATGCTGCAATCCTTGGGGTCAAAAAGAGACAAGACTTAGCAACTGAACAACAACAAATATACAGAAGTCAAAATAGTTTGAGTTCATGCATTTTTTGAGAACATATTTATCCTTTATTTTCTCAGAAAAATATTAATATAATCACACTAAGAAATTTTGTTTTATTTTACATTATAGATTGTTATGTGAAAATTGTTTCTTTGTCAAAATTGTTTCTATGTGAAAATACTAAATCTCTCATTATCCCTCTAAAACGATGCGCCCATTTATACATCTGATTGGTCCCATTTATCTTCTACCTTGGACAGTCCTTGGTCTTTCCCTGTACTGTTAAAATTCCAACCACTCTTTATGCTCAGGATGACAACCTCCTCTGTCCAAAGTTGTATTATTCTGAGAATTTAAATCATGAGACATAATTCTAAATATTCCTTACACAGTTACCATTGTACTCTAGGTTTTCTACTATTATTTTCTGAAGGCATTAATATAGCATTTGTAGCTGAATTTTGTCCTGTAAATACTCATGATTTGATTTCATCATGAATATTTCCGAAGCTTAAAATAATAACTGTATGTATTACATAACTACAAATAATAATATACTTAAGAACATAATGATACAATTAGATATATGCACTAGTCTTTTATAAATTATGGATATGTTAAAAAATTTAATTCCTAAATAAACTCATGTGTAGTCAGTAGAAATTTACCAAATTTGCAGATGAATATCAATTGAATATATACTTTCCACAGAGGATGTGGTATATAATTGAGAAATATGTATTATCTTAACAAGACACTATAATTGACACATGAAAATAACTCACAGCTTTTATTTAAGAAAAGAATGCTTGTTAATTTTATAGTGAAGTATATTTAATATCCAAAAATAATCAAATAAATATTTTCACATATATCAAGCAGAGAAATAATGCTAATTTGAATCATTGATAATATGTATAGTTGGTAGATATAATATACTATCTTTATTGCAAACTTAACTATTTTAATTACTCCCTGAAGCATTCCTAATATTAAATTTCAGATTGCCATCTTGCTTGTGAAACCTGCATTAAGATTAACAATAAAAACACTTTGCTTCCTTGAAGTTAAAAAAAAGTGCTTATAATCTTGTCACAGCTCATTAACTATGAAACAGTGGATTAAAACAAGAAGAGACATTTCCAATGAATATTTTTGCCCTAAGGTACAATTGCAATTTCTTTCCTATTAGTTATTTCAAACATACTATGTCCAGATATTTTTGATAACAGCATATTCTGCAATGATTTTATATTACATATCTATAAATGGAAAAGTGAAAATCTCTGATGATACCTACTGATTAAACACATGCTATTACAAACTTATGGATCTTATTTAAATAGTCCCAGGTCAGTTTTTAAAAGAATAAGTTTTATGAATCCTTTAATCCCAGTTGAATCACTTATGAAAGTTCATTAAAAATGAAAATTTAAACCCACTATCAAAAAGAGAACCATTTACACATTTAACAAAAATATAGAGAGACTCTACTCTCTTGTGACTCAGACAGAATACAAAATGTATTATGGCAGGTATCAGCCCTTAAGAAACTCACCATGTAAATGCAATTTTTCCATGAAGTGTAGACATTTATAGCTACAGAATTTATTGTATTGCTCTATAACTGGCTATAGTGAAGAACAGAGGGCTTTATATTTGTCAGATAAATGAACAATTACATCTAAGAGGAATACTTTGAGTTTAAGCATAGTTTAAATGGATAATGATAGTCTCCCAAAGGTAACAGTTTTGCTTGTTTTTTATATGGATCTAAAGTCCTTCAAGTTCTGACTGGCACATAGCAAGCCCTAAGTAACGGTGTCACTGTGTATGTGATCTTTTCCTTTTCAGCACTGAAACCACTAGTTTTCCCAGCTTGAACAAACTGATTAACTTCTATTTGGCTCAATTTTCTCCCAATAAAATGGAAACAACAATAAATTGCCCTCTTTTTTTTTCCTGGTATTAATGTAATGATACATCTAAAGTCTGTCTTAAACCTTGAATGCAACAGATGTTGGAGTAGTGTACATGAACAGCTTTAATCCAAAAGTAGATATGCAATCTCAAATGATTGTAGAAGTAAAATTTTATAAAAGAGAAAATTAAGATAAAAATTGATATGCAATATATCTAAGACCACACCGTTAAGAGCAGAACTTTTCCCACAAAATAGTATTTTTAATCCTAATTTAACTTTTTGTTTATGTACTCAACAATATAGCAGTGACACTGTCCCATCAAAACTGCTTAACTAGAGGGAAAAAGAGGCTACAAGCTATAAAAATATTTCCTCAATTCAAATTGCAATGGACACAAGATAAATTAAAAGCTTCCCAGATGGCACTAGTGGCAACCAACCCCTGGGCCAATGCAGGACACTTAAGAGATGCGGGTTCCATCTCTGGGTGGGGAAGATCCCCTGGAGAAGGAAATGGCAACCCACTCCACTATTTCTGCCTGGAATATCCCATGGACAGAGGAGCTGGCAGGCTCCATAGGGTCACAGAGCCAGACACAACTGAAGTGTGTTACACAACAGCAAAGGTGTGTAAGGAATTACCAAAATTATGATGGCCATAATATCATTAAGTATATCCTGTTATTTTAATACTAAATAGCAAGCACTAACTGAAGACTGGACATTTGCCTATTTTTTAAAGCCAGAGGAATTTACATTTTTCTAATCAGTGACCTTTCTTTAAGTTTGTGTTAGCTTTATCGTCTTCTGAAGTCCTTTTCCCTAAACTTTGCAATGGTAATAAAGTCAACAGCATCAGCTTATTTCCTTGGAGCAGTGAGAATAGTGATTATTTTTCTAACTTCACACACAAGAGAACACCAGACAAATATTTTCTGTTATGTTCACTAGGTGTTTCATATTCTGAGGAGCATTTGTAAAAAAAAAAAAAAGGTAATCAGAGAAATCATCTCATCTGCTTTCAGTTAAAAGGCAGCCCACTAGAGAGAAGAAAAAAAAAAAAAAAAAAACGCAAATACAAGTTCTTAGGAACAGAGCTAGTTACACAAGTACGAAGCAAAGAAAGGAAAAGGTCTAGCACTTTCTTTTTAAAGCCAAGTTAATCTTCATGGCAAAACTAGTTTGAGGTAATTCTCACTCTCCAGATTACATGAATTTGAGATCAGATAAGCTGAAAATTGATGCTTTTGAACTGTGGTGTTGGAGAAGCTCTTGAGAGTCCCTTGGGCTGCAAGGAGATCCAACCAGTCTATCCTAAAGGAAATCAGTCCTGAATATTCATTGGAAGGACTGATGCTGAAGCTGAAACTCTTTGGCCACCTGATGCAAAGAACTGACTCATTGTATAAGACCCTGATGCTGGGCAAGATTGAAGGCAGAAGAAGGGGATGACAGAGGATGAGATGGTCGGATGCCATCACCAACTCAATGAACATGAGTTTGAGTAAACTCCGGGAGTTGGTGATGGACAGGGAAGCCTGGTGTGCTGCAGTCCATGGGGTAGCAAAGAGTCGGACATGACTGATAGACTGAACTTAACTGACTGAAGCTGAAAATTCAGATAAAATATCAAGCATTACTAGAATTTAAAACATAAGTACTGAGTGACTAAGTGAAAGTCTTACAATGTCTCAGTCTTTAGTCACTGATCCCACAACCACCTCTCTACCTGATTAATCCTGATTGCATGCCACCTATGGTCTAAGTGGATCCCAACATAGAAAGTGTACTTCATCTTTCAAAAGAATAACATGTGACCCAGTTAGTAAGCGAAATCCTTCTAAAAACTTGTCTAGCTCCTTGTTTGAGGAATAAGTAAAATGCCAGTAAAGAAGAAGGTTCTCTGGAATAGGAAGTGGGGAAAAATTAGAATAGGAATTATGATAAGAAGGGACAATAACAGGAAGAAATAATAGCACATAGAGAGAAAAAGAGACAATCGTCAGAAGACAGTTATGAAATAGAAGTCACAGAAAAGAGACAAAGACTGATATATTGCACAGTTGTGAAATCTTGGATATTTACTTTCTAGCAGCTATGTATCTGGCCCCTCTCATACACATTCTCCATATTAATTCCCACTTTTCTAAGAGGTAGGGGTGAGAGTGAGAAATGTTGTTGTAAGGATAAAGGGCTTTTAATAGCACACTATTATATATTTTTTAAATTCTCCTCATTTTTAGAGAAATAAATGTTTGAATGAGGGTTCTTTAAAAAAAATTATTATTATTTTCATCTTCTGGCCATGCCACGTGGCACATGGAATCTTAGTTCCCTGACCAGGAATCAAACTTGTGCCCCCAGCATTGGCAGATGAGAGTCTTATTCACTGGACCGCCAGGAAAGTCCTTGAGGGGATTTTTCTTATCAGAGAAAGAAAAATATGAGGGAGAGATTATTTAGGGAATACATTTTCCTTAATTTATTTTATGAAATATATCAGTGGTAAATGCAATCTGAGAGCTCGTTTGCATAATCAATTTGTATATACTGTATGTTAACATAAATATAAAATGTTTACTCAGTCTGTGTTTAACATATGAGAAAAATGCTGTGCTGCCTTCCTCTCTTGCTGTTCAGCCTCTTGCTTCTTCCTGCCTTCTGTGTGCATCAAGACATCCATTTAGTCAGTAAACCCCTTGAGAGGAGAAAACATGCCCTCCTTTGACGGGCATCTATTACCAGCTATTGTGTATATCATCATGCATACAGAGAGCATTTGGTTTAGGCCAGACTTTAGAAGCCCAAAGGAACAGTATCCCATTGGGATAATTTTGTTCATCTTGAGCGGGAGCACTAAAACCTGCTTCTCAATATGCATACACTCCTAGTAGCTAGAACTTCAGAGAACTTTGATGATGAAATACCAATTTTTTGCTAAGAGGACTAAAATACTATTGAACACTTCAAGACTAAGTCAAACTCATAAACAAACTTGCTTTTCATAGACAAAACCCATCTTCTTCAGTAAACCATAAGCTCTATGCAGGAAATGTCCATTTAATGAATCTGTAAAACTTCAGCTTAATAGATTGAATGGCATATTCATTATTTAATTACAGTTTTTCACAGGAAAAGATTTACAGCAGCTTACAAGGAAGACATAACTAAAAGATAATATAAATTTAAAAAGTAAAAAAAAAGAAATGTAGGTAAGAAAAATAAACAAGCAAGTAACTTTTTATTGGCAAAAAGTAGGACTATCAATATTAGTAATCTAAAAATTCATACTAGAGACCTAGTTTAGAGACTATGCTTTTCCTAAATGTAGATTACGATCCATGGATGGTTTATGAAGTCAGTGTAATAGGTCTTGTCTAGTTAGAACTGGACATGGAACAACAGACTGGTTCCAAATTGGGAAAGGAGTATGTCAAGGCTGTATACTGTCACCCTGATTGTTTAGCTTATATGCAGAGTATATCATGCGAAATACCAGGCTGGATGAAGCATAAGCTGAAATCAAGGTTGCTGGGAGATATATCAATAACCTCAGATATGCAGATGACACCACCCTTATGGCAGAAAGTGAAGAACTAAAGAGCGTCTTGATGAAGGTGAAAGAGGAAAGTGAAAAAGTTGGCTTAAAACTCAACATTAGGAAAACAAAGATCATGGCATTCAGTCCCATCAGTTCATGGCAAATAGATGGGGAAACAATGGAAGCAGTGGGAGACTTTATTTTTGGGGGTTCCAAAATTACTGTAGATGGTGACTGCAGCCATGAAATTAAAAACACTGGCTCCTTGGAAGAAAAGCTATGACCAATCTAGACAGCATATTAAAAAGCAGAGACCTTACTTTGCCAACAAAGGTCCATCTAGTCAAAGCTCTGGTGTTTCCAGTAGTCATGTAAGAATGTGAAAGTTGAACTAGAAAGAAAGCTGAGAGCCGAAGAATTGATGCTTTGGAACTGTGGTGTTGGAGAAGACTCTTGGGAGTCCCTTGGACTGCCAGGAGATCCAACCAGTCCATTCTAAAGGAAATCAGTCCTGAATATTCATTGGAAGGATTGATGCTGAAGCTGAAACTCCAATACTTTGGCCACCTGTTGCGAAGAACTAACTTATTGGAAAAGACCCTGATGCTGGGAAAGATTGAAGGCAGTAGGTGAATGGGATAACAGAGGATGAGATGTCAGTATCACTAACTCAATGGACATGAGTTTGAGTAAGCTCTGGGAGTTGGTGATGGACAGGGAAGCCTGGCATGCTGCAGTCCATGGGGTGGCAAAGAGTCAGACATGACTGAGTGACTGAACTAAGCAAGATGATATCATAAATCTTCTAAAAAAAATAAGAATTACCATGAAAAAATTTTCTGAATAAATTATAGTTTTCATCTAGAGAATCAAAAATTTTTGGTCTAAATCTTGGTAATTTGAAATAAAAAAATGCAAAATCAAACCTCACATGCATGTACTTGATTTAAATGGAATAAACTAAGGCTTGTTTAGCATTTGCTATGGAGTAGGAGTAGAATGGAGAAGGCAATGGCAACCCACTCCAGTATTCTTGCCTGGCAAATCCCATGGACAGAGCAGCCTGGTAGACTGCAGTCCATGGGGTCGCTAGGAGTCGGACACAACTGAGCGACTTCATTTTCACTTTCCACTTTCATGCATTGGAGAAGGAAATGGCAACCCACTCCAGTGTTCTTGCCTGGAGAATCCCGGGGACGGGGGAGCCTGGTGGGCTGCCATCTCTGGGGTCGCACAGAGTCGGACATGACTGAAGCGACTTAGGAGTAGCAGCAGCAGAAGTAGAATACCCGAGTAGGTAGCCATTTCCTTCTCTAGGGGATCTTCCCAACTGAGGGACTGAACCCACATCTCCTGCATTGCCAAGCAGATTCTTTACCATATGAGCCACCAGGAAAGTCCCTTCACTTCACTTTTATTTCATGGAGTAGGAACCTCATCATGGATCTTTTTACAACATTTTATAGAAATTACAATAGCATAAAGCATAGTCAATGTGGATGATGTCTTTCCTTTTAGTGGTTCCTTTTCCAACTTTGAAGAAGAATTTTAATTTGTTGATGCCTATAGACTTGGATATGTTATTTTATTGTAAGAATAGATTTTAATTCCAAATAAATAAACCCACAATCAGCATTTGTAGAGCATTTCCATCAGCAAAGTATAAAAGCGTTTTAAAATCTTTTGTTACTACTAAGAGGCTTTGAGCTTTTATGTGAGAGTTTAGTGTTTGTTGTTGTTCCTGACCAGATGAAATTAACCAAGTCACCACTAAAGTGTCACTCCCACAAGGACACAAGCTTGAAGTCATCATTCTGTTTTCATCTTCCTCACTACCCATATTCAGTCTTAGGAATAAATCCTACTAAAGCGTCTGCCTGCAATGCTGGAGACCTAGGTTCGATCCCTGGGTCGGGAAGATCCCCTGGAGAAGGAAATGGCAACCCACTCCAGTATTGTTGTCTGGGAAATCCCATGGACGCAGGAGCCTGGTGGCCTACAGTCCACGGAGTCCCAAAGAGTCGGACAGGACTGAGTGACTTCACTTTCACTTTCACTTTCATCCTGGGCCACTGACTTCCTACTGCCTTATATTGGTTCACTCTTTTATCATGACATTGATCACTGAAATTTTATGCTCAACAAGTCTCTCTCCTCTTTGTTATATATATTATACACTAATGACAACTTTTCCCCTAAAACTTTATTAAATTGTTTTACTGCAAAACACTTTATTGTAGTTTTCATAATCCACTTACTTGAAAAACTCCAGATCTTCAAATTATTTCGGTTTGGCATTTTAGAGCTTCAGTAATCATATGACATATATTTTTGCATTAGATTATGAAAGTATGTAGCTGCATCCTAGAAATAATTCATCACGGTTCAGTCCTTGTCTAAGATGCCCACTTTGGTAAGACCAGATGTTCCCTAAACACCTTATTCCTTTCCTGATATCATTCTCTTGATCTTACATAGTTTTGTAATCTTCTATACTCTGTGAAGTCAAATTCAAGGACCACTTCCTGCCTGACACTCTACTGATTTCTCTTCCCCTGCCCTTGAATAATTAATATTTGTTGTTTGTATATCATTAGGCATTTAATCACTGGCTGATTTATAGTTTTATTTAGTTTTAAGTCTCTTAAAGGTGTATATTCTGTGCAGCTTAATTGTACACTAGGAAGTATGTAGAAATCGCCAAATAAACAGTTCTTGATGTTAAATGAATAAATATTAGATCTTTTAAAACTCATTTTTACTATGTTCTTTCAGATGTAACCAGATAATCAGTTTATATCCTGTTAAATTATATCTCTATCTCCTGGTCATATTATGTACCTCATAAATATATTAATTTCAACTGTCCAAAGAACTGGGATAACATTGTTTGCTTGAGTCCTAAAAATAACTTAAAACAACTTAAATGCTGTACTCATGATTCAGGTTTCACAGATGCATTACCATTGATCTAAAAAAAAATGAATCCATATTACAAAATAAAATTCACTTTAGAATCTAAAGTTCTGGATAAATAGATTGCATTGCACTGAAAATTTTGAAGGCTCTACCTATGCTCAAAGTGGCTTTCAGTTGGCTTAGTGATAAAGAATCCACCTGCCAATGCAGGAGTCACTGAAATGTGGGTTTGATCCCTGCATCTGGAAGATACTGTGGAGGAGAAAATGGCAACACATTCCAGTATTCTTGCTGGGATAATATCATGTACAGAGGAGCTCAGTGGACTACAGTTCACAGGGTCACAAAGAGTCAGACACAACTGAGCCATGCATATAAACATCTATGCTCAAATTGAAGCACTTCTGTCTTATTCAACTATTTTTCCCACTAGTGCTACCACCACTAACTGATAAGGATATCTTAAAATGTTTTATATTTTTATGAATATCAAATATTATTTTTCTTTTTAAAAAATCTTTATCAGATATCCATACCACCATAATCATTGTCCTATGACATTTGTATGATCTCAGATTAAATATAATGTTAATCAATCTGCCAAAGATTATATTGTTATTTTCTTAGTATTATTTATGTTGTACACACTTAACTCCAATATCAGGATGTATGATAAATTTAAATAGGGAGATATGGAATGATTATATTGACAATACTGTGCTGTGAATGGAACCAAATTAATTCAAGGAACTTACAGTCTTAATGAAAGAGATAACCAAACATATTCCAATGCAATTTCTAAAATATAAATCATAACAAAGAGAACAAAGGGTGAAGAGATTTCACTAATATATGAAATGGAGGCAAACCGTCCAAAGATGACCTTATGGAGATTTAATGTTTAAACTTGATCTCTATAGATGAGTAGGATTTTTTTTCAAATAGAGATAGGAAAAATGGGGTTTCTTGGAAGAAGACAAGTATATTCTCAGCAAAGTGTAAAAATTGTATTAGTATGATAAACAAGAAGTTCAATGCATTAAATAGGGAAGAATTAGAATGTAGGCTTTCAGGAAAATAAAATAGATGATACTGACAGCGATCAAATTTTGAACAAACCTCTTGGTCATAATGAGGGGTTTGGTTTCCAAAGACAGTGTGGGACCATGAGATATGTATAAGCAGAAAAATGGCACTCTGTATTCCCTGGTGGCTCAGACAGTAAAGAACCTGCTTTCAATGCAGGAAGTCCGGGTTCAATCCTTGGGTTGGGAAGATCCCCTGAAGAAGGGAATGGGTACCCACTTCAGTATTCTTGGCTGGAGAATTCCATGGACAAAGGAGCCTGTAGGCTCTTGCCTAGAGTATTCCATGCATAAAGGAGCCTGGTGGGTTATGTATGGTACATGGGGTGGCAAAGAGTCGAACATGACTAAGCAACTGACATTAACCTATAATTCTAGAATCAGTGGGCAAAGCCAACTAAAGAGACTAAAAATGGAGTCAGGAGGTAGGTTAAGACACTATTAAGCAAGGTGAGAAAGGAAAGAGTCTGAACAAAGGTGATGGTAGTGGAAACGAAGAAAGGGGGACAAATTAAAAAAATATTTTGGAGGTGGAGCTGAGAGTTTAGGCAACTTTCAGCCTTTTAGATTGGTGAAATAAAATGGAGAATGAGAAGAAACCACTAAAAATGATAGCTTGGCTATTGTTGGTAACTTCACAGATAAGAATGAAGGTAAACTTATGGAAAAA
Source organism: Bos indicus x Bos taurus (assembly GCF_003369695.1). Lineage (NCBI taxonomy): Eukaryota > Metazoa > Chordata > Mammalia > Artiodactyla > Bovidae > Bos > Bos indicus x Bos taurus. The sequence goes on along the minus strand of NC_040078.1, from coordinate 40,607,604 downwards.
AATAAAGGCTGTATTTAATGCTTTCTGGGAGATTGATACATATCCCAAGAAAATAAAAATCCAATATTTACGAATTTGCCAATGACTAAAGCAATCTAGATAACAAATAAAGTGGATACATGCCTTTCATATTTATGTTTTTTTTAAAAAATAAACATTAATAAAATTCAAATACTCAGAATCAGACAAATTATGATATATTTTCTCAGGTATTTCAAGAGGCAAGATAGCTCCTTTCACCTCCTGACAGCAGTGGTAAAATAAATATTTTCATCATCTAAGCACTTCTGTTTCTGCACTCATGAGAGCATGCAATTAGTACAGACCAGGCATTGACTGATTTGATTGACATATGTTTATTTTCTCTTCCACACACTGTGGGATCACAGCATGAGAGTAATCAAAGAAGTGCTGTAATTTGCAACTATGGATTGCATGGCTATTTTATAATCATACTTACAACTGGACCTGGTGGGCCCTGGGGACCTTCTCCTCCTTTCAATCCAGGGGCACCCTGGGAAAAGTGAAAAGCAAAGAAAATGAATTGATATGAATTGAATATAAATAAGAGGTGATGTATGACTGAAATAATGAGAATGTCAGGAAGTGATTCCAGACACAAATACATTAATCTATTGCTCTATGTTTTACCACAACCAGTGCATATGCTCACATATTTCCCTTTAATTACTCATGAATCTTTATTTAGTTGAGACCAAAAGAATGCTTCTAAAAAGCAATCTTATTTACATGTTTCATTAATATGTTAATTATACCTGAGCTCCAGGAAGCCCTCTTTCACCTGGGAAACCACGTAGTCCTGCTGGTCCATCTTTCCCTGAGACACCTTGAGGACCTGGGTCACCCTAAGGAATATAACATACATCCATCATAGGAAGTAAACTTACATGCTCCCAAAAACAAAACTGTAATTACCTCTAACCTAGTGTGAGTAAAGTTTGAATACCATTTAATGATGAGAGTAGTGTGTGGAATGTCACATACATTCAAATGAACTAACCACTATCTACAGCTGAGTGTGCATGAATGGGTGGTTTTATGGTCAATGAAGCTATATGTTCTCATATTTTTGTTCGGTCATGACTTGAAGTACAATAAACGGAATATTTTACTAAGATATCTTTCTGACATTCATTTAAATACTACACCAATATTTAGAGAATCTATAGACAAGTGATGAGAAGCTATAGTAAAAAGTAAATGGATGATTTCAGCCAAGAAAATTCCAACAGCATGGTGTATGTACCTTTGCACCTTCTTTTCCTGCAGCACCAGGAAGACCTTGCTCCCCAGGAGGGCCAGGAGGGCCAGGATGTCCACGTTCACCTATTGGACCAGTCTCACCAGTTGGTCCCTAAAGCAGATGAAAAACTTCATCAGATTGGTTTTTTTTTTTTTTTTTTTTTTTGCAAAGATAACAAATATTACTCCCTTTCACAAAGGTATATCATTTTCAATTATTTTCATGGTGTCCTACAAAATTGCATATAAAGCATTGAAAGTAAAATAGAAGTCTGAAAGATTATGCATAATCTTGATTAAAATCTGAGTGTGTAAAGGGAATATATAGATAAATTTAAAGAGCTGTTTTCTTTGTTTAATACCAGATTTTTTCAGAGTGAAGCCAGTCTAAATATTGTTAAAAACCATTTTATCATTATAATTTCATCTCCTTCCCTCTTTGTATATAAGATGTCAAATAAATTTAAAAGTAAAAGAGGCATTATTAATACCACACTGGTAGCTAGTCAGTGAATCACTGCTTGATAATAAGCTCAAGTTCCCTGGAACCGAAACAACCAAAGTGGTTCTCCTTAGAATTTCCATGATTGGAGACCTTCCAATTGTAAATCTACATTGATTTGATAGTCTAGAGAATGTGTCAGGGAGATCCTGACAACCATGGATTTCAGTTGGCAATTCCTTCAGGCCAAAGACTATAACAAATAGCCCACTGCCTTAAACTGCTGCAAATGCCAAAGTGAAAAATGTCAGGTCATTTATGTGTCCCCTGAGTTGTGCCATTCTGTGGTGCTAGACTTTAATGACCTTGCAAGTGTAAACAGAGAATGGTCACCAGTCACTCTCTATCTCTGCTTAGAATAAAGTTAAGGATATATAAAGGGAAATTTTCCAGATGCTAATGTTGTTAAACAGTCCAGTGTGTTACTTAAATTGCTTATAGGCTATCATTCTCTCTTATTTTTCTAAAACTGCAACAGATTCTTACCTTTTGGTCTTGGATTAGGAAAAAAAAACAACACATCTACCCCAAATTTGGGTATACCTATCTAGATTTAAATTCTTTTAATTATGTATTGCTGAAAGCCCCCAATTTATCATTATTGTGCAAGCATTTCTCCCCAAAGGAAGTTTTCCTTAAACATCAATCAGAATTTCAATGTAATGGCTATCACCAAGACGAAAATGAGGAGTGATTTACATGAATGTACAAAAAAAAGGAGTGGATATCAAGTATTGCAATCAATATTGCTCCTATTAAATCACTTCCTATGTCCTAACATGAAAATAGGATTAAATCTGAAATAGGCTATTGAATTTTCTTATTTAAAGGACCAATGAAGAAAAATAATCCAATGAAGATGCATGATCATACACATCTGCTATTTTTATGCCTTACAGTAAGAGGACAAGAAAGGACACAGTTTTCAGAAACCAGATGTTTGCATTAGGCAGAGATAAACTTTCAAAAATGCGAGGATCTGAAAATTTCAGTTAAACCCCAAGTTGTTTACATTCTAGCTGGGGCCCTAATTCTACTTCTGTTCATAAGTGACATAATAGGAATCATTCTTTTAGTTAAATTATCACAGAAAATCATTTTGAAGTTGTTTGGAATAAAGAAAAACAAAAGTATTTTAGAGGTTTTTCTTTAAATTGTTAGGCAATTAATTAAAAGAAAGGCTCAACATATACACACATAGAAGTATGCAAAAAGAGTATCATGCACACTGTTTTTTCCTTGATACAGTAGCAAAAAGAAATTTCTTTGGTTCAAGATTGACCTCTGAAATTAAAAGGATAAGCCAATCCAAGAATTCTTCATTTTTGCTTCTATCACACATATTCCTAGAAAGAAGATACATATTTTGTTTCTGTGTTGTGTGTGTGTGTGTGTGTGTGTATGTGTTTGAGTTACCAAAGTATTAAGAACTAATTGTAGGCTGAGAAAAGACTCTTTAAAGCAATTAAGTAATTAAGACACTTTACTGCTCTGGCTCTTTTGCTATAATTTGTTAGTAGCAGGGGTAAAATTCCAGCTGAGTACATTAAATGTGTCTTGTCCATTCAATATGTTATGCCAGAATAAAAACATTGTTTTCTATCCTCACAAATTATTGTCTACAAGTATTTAATACTATAACTCAGGGTACTACCTTAAATTTTGATATTCTCTCTGCCGCCTCTCTTGAAAGAGCTACTTGTCTTTGCCATTACTTCTATCAGTATACACTCAAAGATTACACACTCATATTTTACCACTGATGGAAATCATTGTTAAGAAAACAGAAATTTTAAGAAAGATGTAATATAATACAAATTTTAACATTTTAGAAGAATTATGTTAGAAGATTTATATTTCTAATATATTATACACATACATTTAATTTATACTCAGAAAACTGAAGTCATTTCAGAATCTGATATCTCTGAAAAAAGACAATGGTCAATCTATTTTAAAAGGATCTTTATGTTTTTAGCAAATGATGTCATGATTAGGCTTTTGTGCCACCTTCATTGTGAACTTTCTGACTTATTTTCATTATTTATTTTATTTTTCTCTTTTATTCATTCAGGCAACTGAAAACTTGCTTTAGCTAACTAATGGTTTTCTGAAGTTCATTTGATGTAGGCAAATTGCATAGATTTAAATACCATTTAAAATATAAAAATATATTAATACTAAAATTCTCAAAATAAAATAAATCTCATACAAGTTAGCAAAAGTTAAAATATAAACAGAGAAATAAATCTTGTTAGGAAAGAAGTAGTGGAACGTACCTGTGGTCCAACAACACCCCCTGGCCCAGGAGGGCCGGTCTTGCCTTGAAATCCCTAAGGAGAAAAAACAACAAAACTATAAAAGCCATCCAGGGCACAAAACATACATTATAATTCTCTGAGATAGTCAACTAATTCACTCTAAAAGGAAGCCATCTTTTGGCTAAAAATGTCTTGCCTCATAAATCCCATGGACAGAGGAGCCTGTTGCAAATATCCTACAGTTGATAGGGTTGCAAAAAGTTGGACACAACTGAGTGACTAAGCGTGCACACAAGCACTTGTTTCTAAATGCCTATAAATTATTACATTACAGTTCTCTTTACATTTAAAAGTTATTGTCTTCACTATTTTACACTGTAGTTCTATGATTATCTTCAATAAGCTTAAAAAAGAAAATTAAAAAATGTGATGAAGCTGGAGCAAAACTGTGCTCTTAGCCCTCTTTCCCTGTGTCAGACAACACAGAAATTTTAATCTAGAAACATTTATGGATGAAATAAGTGATGACTTAGACACTATTTGTAACAGTCCACTGGTTCTTCATGCAGAGATAAATCTACAGTCTGTGATATCAATGCATTTCTCTTTCCTCCATTCCAACAATCTCATAAAATAAGATATAAAAATAAATTTATAAAAAGATTATAATAGCCAGGACATGGAAGCAACCTAGATGTCCATCAGCAGAGGAATGGATAAGAAAGCTGTGGTACATATATACAATGGAGTATTACTCAGCCATTAAAAAGAATACATTTGAATCAGTTCTAATGAGGTGGATGAAACTGGAGCCTATTATACAGAGTGAAGTAAGCCAGAAAGAAAAACACCAATACAGTATACTAACGCATATATATGGAATTTAGAAAGATGGTAACAATAACCCTGTATACGAGACAGCAAAAGAGACACAGATGTATAGAACAATCTTTTGGACTCTGTGGGAGAGGGCGAGGGTGGGATGATTTGGGAGAATGGCATTGAAACATGTATAATATCATATATGAAACGAGTCGCCAGTCCAGGTTCGATGCATGATACTGGATGCTTGGGGCTGGTGCACTGGGATGACCCAGAGGGATGGTACGGGGAGGGAGGAGGGAGGAGGGTTCAGGATGGAGAACACATGTATACCTGTGGCGGATTCATTTCGATGTATGGCAGAACCAATACAATATTGTAAAGTTTAAAAAATAAAATTAAATTAAAAAAAAAAGAATATTTTACATGATTTGTCACCATTTCAATATTTTATCAATTTTCTTTCTTAAAACCCAAAAGAATATACTTACAAATGTATCTTACATATATTGTAGTCATTAGAATAAAATCCAGTACATGTGAGCTCATGTACTCACTAAATAAGGCCTTTGGCATATATTCTGGTACCTCTATTTCTCTAGACTCCTGGGTTATTTTCTGCATGACTGTATTATGAATAGCAAATTTCCTTCTCATGTGAGTTAATTTACACTTAACAGTTGGAGAAAGATTCAAAATGCTGAGAGAAAAATGTGCCAAAGAACTGAATTAAAGCAAATAATATTTGCAAAAGTTTTATTCACTTTTATAACATGAGATTGGAAATAAGAAAGTTAGAAAGCAAGGGACAGAAACTGGCTCCACACTTGTATCATGACCTTCCTGATGATTATTATTACATTATTTATAAAAATGAAACTTAAAAGCAGTAAAAGAAAAAAATTTCTATTTGTAATTATTTAATTGATGTTCCAGGGAAAGAAAAAAAACAAATTTATCCTAGTTTTAAAACACATTAATTCTTAAAACCCTCAGGTTTCCACTTTACTTATCAATCACAATAGCAAAATTAATAAATTCAAGGGAAATGCATTATATAATTTATTTAGCATTTTATAAACAAAATAATAGCTTTATTGCTTAATTTTAACTTCTCGGGAACTTAATGGTTTGGAAATTAGTACCCACATAGGTAAGCACATATATATAGTTATATTATATACATATTACTTTATATTTTACTTTTCCACTGAGAGCTAACAGCTCTTAGCAGTTATTTTTACCATTTGTTTACATCATTTAATCCCACATCCTATCTACTCCTTAGATGGTCTCAATAATTTCCATGAAAACAAATCCTATTAATATCTGTGATTCTGATCAACTCCTCTGCAACAAACTATTTCTCACCCTCTAGTCTCTGCTGAGTCTTAAAACCCTCTCAGTAAGTGCCTACTTGACATTTTCAATGCCCTCTCATGCTTTCACTGAGGAAATTCTGTGAAAAAATGTGTTACCCAGACTTGTACTCATACACCCTAAGAGTGTGCTAGCTCATCTGAGTGACAGACAGATTTGTAAGGAGCTGGAAAACAGCTCTGACCATATGCCAGCTCATTCAAAATATTCAGAATTTTGCAAGTATCTAGTAAATTTGACAGTAAAGATCTTACATATAAAATACATACAAAAAAAGCTTTTATAGATCAAAATGAAGTGTGATTATTTAATATTGCCATGTACTAAGACTAGCCATTTATTTTAGTATGTTAAATTATGTTTTTCAAAATTCTTAAGAACAGAAATGAATTTGATAAATGGCTATTAAAAACATAACTTCTATTCTGATCACCTGTATGATTAACACACAATTTGGCACTGCATTTCTAAGAAAAATGTGGGTTGTTTCAGCATAATAAAACGGTCTCTCAGTTCAGTCTCTCAATCATGTCTGACTCTTTGTGACCCCATGGACTACAGCACACCAGGCCTCCCTGTCCATCACCAACTCCCGGAGTTCACCCAAACTCATGTCCATTGAGTCGGTGATGCCATCCAACCATCTCATCCTCTGTCGTCCCCTTCTCCTCCTGCCTTCAATCTTTCCCAACATCAGGGTCTTTTCAAATGAGTCAGCTCTTCACATCAGGTGGCCAAAATACTGGAGTTTCCGTTTCAACATCAGTCCTTCCAATGAACACTCAGGACTGATGTCCCTTAGGATGGACTGGTTGGATCTCCTTGCAGTCCAAGAGATTGTTAAGAGTCATCTCCAACACCACAGTTCCAAAGCATCAATTCTTCGGCTCTCAGCTTTTTTTATAGTCCAACTCTCTCATCCATACACGACTACTGAAAAAAACATAGCCTTGACTAGACGGACCTTTGTTGGCAAAGTAATATCTCTGCTTTCTAATATGCTGTCTAGGTTGGTCACAACTTTCCTTCCAAAAAGTAAGCATCTTTTAATTTCATGGCTGCAGTCACCATCTTCAGTGATTTTGGACTCTAATTACTCCTAAAAAGCTTTAAATTGTAAGATATCAGAATGAACTTTCAGTTTAAGGATTTCTGAATGAGGACAAGTCTCAAATATAACAGAATAACTTCTTTAAAATAAGGAAACACATATATATCAAAATATAGCTGCCCTAGATTCTGACCCTTGTACAAGACAATCTTATGAATCAAAATCAATACAGAACAAGGTGAGCAAGAAAGGTTCCTGAGTATAAACATGACTCATTGTTGTTCTTTAAGTGAATTTGAAAACAGAAATATAATTTTCCAGAAATAATGCTAGCCTTTATTTATAAGAAACTACGAGGTGAGAATACCTATCTTAGAATCATTAGTTAACATGTTAGTTTTCCACTTTGTTTAACTTTAGACATTAACATCACCAACTCAGTGGAGATGAGTGAGCAAGCTCTGGGAGATGGTGAAGGGCAGGGAAGCCTGGTGTGCTGCAGTCCATGGGGTCACAAAGAGTCAGACATGACTGAGCGACTGAACAACAATAATATTGTTGCTCTCTATAGAAGCAGAAGCTCTTGATTAAACTGAAGACAAAAGGATTTTATAATAATAATTCTCTAGGTACCCCTTCCTCAAAATACATTTTTGAAATATTCTAAAGTTATTCCCAAGAAGCTACACCATGACTTAGAAATGACTGCAATATTTGAATGAGAATGCATTTGCAAATTTGAGTGTGTATTATCCTTTAGAGAGCTTATTTCTTGTTCACCATGCAAATGTCATTCCCAAGAGGACCCCCAAACAATTATACTCTTTGGCCTCACTAAATCATTCTTGATTTTGCTGTGTAATCCAAAACTTTGAGGTTTACTAAATCTCACTAAAACCAAGAAGTCGTTACAGGAAGAATTGTCATTTGGTGAGCAAAACAAGAATTGGCTGCTGCTTCCAGATTGTTTTTCCTATGCAGAAAAGCATTGTGTTTTCAGATCTGTTATTCTGTACTTCAATTGAACTCCTAATATGTACTGATGCTGACAGAATACCCTAGGATAATTTTGAGACACATAGTCAAAGGCAGTCTGTCTTGTGGTTTAATAAATCTGGATAAAATTAATCAATGTTAAGAGCTAAGAATTGAAATCAAGGAAAGATACTAATCCTCCGTGATGATTTCTGATTAGATTATCATCCCACTTAAAGAGCCAGATTGGAGAAGGAAATGGCAACCCACTCCAGTATTCTTGTCTGGAGAATCCCATGGACAGGGGAGCCTGGGGGGCTACAGTCCATGGGGTCGTAAAGAGTCAGACACGACTGAGCGACTTCACTCACTCAAAAGAGCCAGATACAAGGTTTTGTAACAGTGGCAGAATAAATAAACAAAACCATCAGGATTCTTAAGCCATAGTTGAGATGCCAGTTTTTCCTCTGCCCCAATCACTCTTACATAAGTTGTTCAGACAATCTGTTTAATGTTATATTCCTCATAATTTAAGCTACATTTTTTTCCATTTTCTTACCTGATAGGAAAGGGTTTATTTGACACAGTTCTAGGCAAATTACAGATTTATGGTTCCAACTTCAGTAAATATTTCATCCCTTAATTTTGGACACAAGAACCTATTATCTGAATGGTTTATTGTAATGTGTCTCCTTCAGAGACTAGAAGGGTGAAAGACTTGTAAATGTATCTGTAAGCAAAGACTTCAGTGAAAGGATCAAGGATGACAACCTTATGGAGGGATCCAAATGATAATGACATCTTTTCCATCAGCAAATACCCAAAATGCTCTTATTGAAAATAAGGAAAATCAAGTAATATGCATGTCCCCAAATAATCATATTCATTTAGGTATTTAGCCACAAAATGGGTCTCTGTATGGATTTTAGGAGAAGGCAATGAAACCCCACTCCAGGACTCTTGCCTGGAGAATCCCACGGATGGAGGAGCCTGGTGGGCTGCCATCCATGGGGTCGCACAGAGTCAGACACGACTGAAACGACTTAGCAGCAGCAGCAGCAGTATGTATTTTATATATATTTTAAAAAGATTAAATGGATTTAATTTTGGTATTGTCCTTAACCTGATATTTGTCTTGTTAATAATAAAGTATCTTTTTGTGAAATGATGAGATGCTAGAGATAGAAAATGTTAATCAGAAGAGTGGGATCACTTACAGTCTCTCCACGTTGCCCAGGATGTCCTGGCAGGCCATCTTTTCCAGGTGGTCCCTGAAATCACAAATATTCAACATCAAATGTCACAAGTATTTCTTGAATCATTTTAGAATCTAAATATAATGTTAGACAATTTTCTTATATCTTCATTAGATATGCTATTTTGATGTTCTACTGATTTTATATATGGTAGTACATGTAAAGGGGCTTCCCCAGAGTCTCAGTGGTAAGGAATACACCTGTGATGCAGAAGATGCAGGATAAGTGGGTTCAGTTCCTAAACTGAGAAGATACCATGGAGGAGGGCATGGCAACCCACTCCAATATTCTCGCCTAGAGAATCCCATGGACAGAGCAACCTGGCAGGCTAGAGTCCACAGGGTCACAAATGTCAGACACGATTGAAGGACTGAGCACGAGCAGGTAGTATGCGTATATATCTCTTTAGTATAATTCTATGAGCTTCTCTAGTGGTTCAGACAGTAAAGTCTGCCTGCAGTGCAGGAGACTAAGTTTGATCCCTGGGTCAGGAAGATCCACTAGAGAAAGAAATTATTACCCTTTCCAGTATTCTTGCTGAGAAATCCTATGGAAAGAGGAGCCTGGTAGGCTAGAGTCCATGGGGTTTCAAAAAGTTGGATATGACTGAGTGAATAAACCACCAGATAGCTATAACTCAGACCAACACAATATTATAAAACTGTAATCTGAGTATTTTACATTTAAATTATTTCATTAGCAACTATATTTTTAAAGAGCATATCCACATATTTGTATTTTATTTTTGCAAAAATAATAGTCCCTCAGTACTTGACAAATGAATATTTTCCCTTATTTTTGTTGTTATTTGGTGAATACTTTTAATTCAATTTCCTGTGCATAAAGACTTGAATAATAGAGACAGATGGTGTCCTCTAGTGGTGGTCTGAGCTTCTAACTGACCAGAATATGAAAGAAAGAAAAACTCTTACAAACAACAGCATTTTACTTCTCAGTTGCTTCAGGTAAAGAAAACAAGGGGCACCACTCAATTTTAGCAGTTACCAGGCCCAGTTTTTCCCTGTAGCTTTTCTTAAATACCCTCTTGGAAGCATAATGTCTCTTAAACACTGGAGAGCACGTCCACTGTGCTATCACTTTAGGTAAATGATGCTGTCTTTGTCATGACTGAAAAAATAAATGAGGCTCATCAACTAAGAATTTAAGGTAAAAACCCTGAGAGGGTTGTTTAGATACTTAGTAGATATAGATGGCTTCTTTAGAATGCATTGTGGATGACTCATCCTACACAGAGACCATTAAGCATCAAGTTCAAATTTCAAAATATGTATAATAGGCACAGGCAGAGATATTCTTAGGTGAGAAGGTCTGGGTAAATGAAGGAAATGATCACTTCAATGACAACATGTTTAACGATAACAAGCATACCTCTCACAGTTTAATTATTTGAATAATCCTACTCAGGTATTAAAAATACACTATTTACATAAACTTATTTTCAAGTATCAATTCTTTGTATATCAAGTTTGAAAAAAAGTATTTCCAAATAATATCATTTTCACAGACAGCTTTCTTCCACTGGAATAAGACTTTTTCTAAGTTGGTTGTAACATCTTGGGGAAAGGCTTCCTGATGGTGACTAATACCAGCTCTCTCCCTGATCTCCTCTTTATTGACACACTATTTAAATTACCAGCTCTAATTAAAGCCTCTCTGATATTTCGCAAGATCATTGCTTGCTAAGTGATTTGTTCGTATTTTCCAGGACCATCTCAGTGATTCTATTGCCATCTTCCCCAAAGACCAAAACTGGAATGTTTTTAACCAAGTCCCCCAGATATTCTTGGGCATCACAGACCCATTCTTTCTTTCAAAAACATATATTACATACTTATGTGTTGGGCACTAGGTAATCATAATATGAGATACAGTTCTCAGTTTGGAGGTGAAACATAAGTAATTGTTACTGGATCTTGTTTAGGTTCAGTATTTCAAAATAGTAAATAAAAACAAATCCTACTATTTTGATACATATGGGAATAGATGTGCCATCAATTGGGGTTAGTAGTAAAACTTTTAAATAAAATTACAGGGTGACTGCTAAAGGATAATAAACATGAATCAGACACTTTGTTCCACCGTGCTAAACTGCATCTCAAATGATGAGTTTTGCAATCAGTATAAGCTATTTATAGGGCTTCCCGGGTGACTCAGCAGTAAAGAATACACATGCAAGGCAGGAGACACAGGGGACAGGAGTTCAATCCCTAGATCCAGAAGAGCCACTCCAGTATTCTCTCCTGGAGAATCCCATGGACACAGGAGCCTCGCAGGCTACAGTCCATAGGGTCACAAAGAGTTGGACATGACTGAGGATGCAAACACACATAAGCTATTTACATTTGTTTAACATTTGTAAATATAAAAGTTAAATATCTCATTATATTTGCTGGTGTGAAAAGTATAGATAATACTTTTATTGCAAAATATTACAATGCTTTAAAATAAACTTAGATCTAAATAACATAATCTGAGATGAATGTAACATGATTTTTAATGGCTTTCCTAGATATTCTATGGGAGCAGTGTTTAATAGACTATATAAAAAATTCATATCATCATTTTTCTTAAGTATGCATTCCTAATATTAAGTGATAAATCCTAAATAGTTTTATTGACTCCAAACTACTACCCAATAAAATAAATATAGTGGCCAAATAATTTCATGGCGTTAATTTAAAAATAATAATATTATTGATCAAAATAGATGGACATTTGATGTCATTGGAGAATGTCAGTGACAACAAATTTATCTAAGTGGGGGTTGTATGTATATAGCAAAGTAATCTGTGTAAAGATACTTAGAAATAAATGTTAAGAATTTTTTCACTTCTCATTAGCACTGTCTTGATTTCTCTATAAATAGAAGGTATCTTATAGTAATCATGTTATAAATCTTATTAATCACCAGAGTTAACTTTTTCTTAAATGGGGTAACTATATGCTGACATTGGCTTGAGATAAATAGACTCTAAACATGAATATTCCAAGTATCCCATATATACATATTGTGTGAGTATATATATATATAATATATATATTTCATTTATTTATACATACACATATAATATATATACATTTCCTAATTATAATGAAAACGAATCAGTTAATTTGAAGGAAGAGGAGCTTGGTTCAATCCTTCTACCTGAATCCTTCCTTCTAAATATCAAAGAAATGAAGACAGTTCTTTCCTATATGTTATAAAACTGCATACTAGAACGAATGATAGGTACTTTATTTCACACTTGAATGTTTCATTTGTCAGAGAAATAGAGTATAAAAATCATTTTGTTTAGCAGTGAAAGCAATGTTCCTTAGCAGTATCATGTCTCTCTACCAGACTGCATGCTTCTCAAGTGTAGGCATTTATTACACTTCTAATACTTAAGAGACAAAATGCATGCATGATCAATGACTCAAAACTTGAAAGATACATGAGAGAATGGACTGAAAAAATCTGAGGAAAAATGGCACTCTGTGACAATAAAATTATACTACATGAGAGACACTTCTTACCAGTTTGTTCAAATATAAATGGCATGATAATGTTGAAGTTATACATATCACTGGATTTTATGTTGCTAAACAATAATCTATGAGCATGCCTTAAAAATACTTATGAATGGATCTTATGTGCACAATTTTGCAACAGTATTTTCATTTCTCTATATATGCAACTTTTCATCATTTAATATTACATTTGGAACAAAACTGAAATAGTAAACAACATTACATGCAGGTAGTATCTAATTATCCTTTGTTTAATAATAGGTATTTGTGTTAATCCTTTTATAACATTATAATATAGATAATAGCCTTTTTATATGTGTGCAGTAATATCAAGATTCTTAGTGATAAAAATAATATTTAACACTTAAATCAGTATTTTACCATAAATAACCCATTTTCAAATATGTGAGCTAAAGTCACATTTGAAAGTAATCAAGGAACGAGGGAGTTATTCAAACTCAATAAAAGTACTGGAGAACATTTTATTTATTTATAAATGATTGTCAACATGTTTAAAAGTAGAATGTACTCATTTGTAACATTTATTTAGGTTTTAAACATCTTAATTTAGTAGTGTTCTTTAATGAAGATTGTTATTGAACTATATTTGGTAAACTATATTTATATTAGATACATAATTATTAGAAATTAGAAAATTTTTAAAATGTTAGCATCCAAAACATCTTATATAACTTCCTCATACAAGGTGCATGTTGTAGTCCTTTGTAAAAAAGATTCAGTTCAAAATCAGTTTAAAACATGCAGCCAAAAATCTGTATCAGTATGTGTCTAAATGAAAACATCAAGGATGTGAGTAAAACCATCAGTAATTATTTACAAGGAATTAGTTATCTGTATTATTGCATTGAAAAAATTTTGTTCTCAAATCATTGACTGAAAATTTTAACTGTACTCAGTTTCCTACAGAGTAGGTCATATTCATATTCAAATTATATTGGTCTTAATGTCAAACTACTTTTGAATTCACTATTGAAAGTAAGGCCCATTGACCATTGGCATTGGCATCATCTGGACATTTGCCAGTAATATCAAGTCTCAAGACCTATCCCAGACATACTGAATCAAAACCTACATTTTTAACAAAATACCAACATGATTTATGTGTACATTAAAGTTTGAATAGCATTGTCTACTCTGGACTAGAACAGTGGTTCACAAACATTAGCATGTATCAGAACTACCCAGAGAGCTCATTAAGACACAGACTGGGCCCCTCTCTTTGAGTTCCGATTAAAGGGGTAAGGTGGAAACAGGACACTGTATTTCTAATAAAGTGCTCCTGATCTTCTTGGTGGCCCATGGGGGCCACCCTGTGAGAACAATTTCCTTTGATAGGTGGGTGCTATGGTTTGAAAGGCTGTGTCCCTTTGAAATTCATATGTTGAAAGCATAACACGCAAATGTGATGTTATTAACAGGTGGTACCTTTGGGTGGTGCTTATGTTATCTTCATGGAACCCTCAAGAATGGAATGGTTGACTTATAAAAGTGGCTCCAGAGAACAGAAAATGAAAAGTCTGCTACTTGTAAAAGGGTCCTCACCTCATCATTCTGGGACTCTGATCTCTGACTTACAGCCTTCAGAACTCTAAGAGATAGATTCTATCATTTATACACTCGACAGTCTATGTTTTCTTTGTTATAGCAGCCAGAATGGACTAAGGCAGTAACTTGATACTAGCTCTTATAAATAAATTGAATAGGTTGCCGAAAAAGGAGAGAAAAAAGCAACTGAGCACGAGGCATGTCCTATATTCCCATAAATATCTGTGTAAAAAACAAATTTCAATTAACTTTGTGAAAATATTTGAGTAGGATAGTCTAAAGACTGTGGCTCTAAATAAATTTTATAAAAAAGGGAATGATTCAAGAAGGGTTATCATTACATTTTCTTAAAAAATACATTATAAAGGCAAAAATAGTAAATACAAATAATAGATCTTAATGTGATATAAGTAATATCAGAACATTGGAGGATGATTTTGAAGAAGGATGCATTGGATGACAAAAGATAAAAGAAATCAATACACCAAATATTTAAGATTCAGTAATGATTTTTAATGCCATCAATAATACTTATTGCAGTAGAAGAGTAGTTGAGAGAATAATATTCATGTTGTTCTAGTTTTGATATACTTTGAAGGGATGTTTAATCAGATATATCTAAATTATATTCAGAAATGTTTGATAAACTTCATAAGCTGAAAATACAAACTCTGGCATTAATCACCAATTTGTCTTATGGGCTTCCCTCGTGGCTCAGTGGTAAAGGATCCTCCTGTACGCAGGAGGCCAGGAACTACAGGTTCGACCCTTGGGTTGGGAAGATCTCCTGGAGGAGGGCATGGTAACCCACTCCGATATTTTTGCCTGAAGAATTCCATGAACAGAGGAGCCTGGCAGGTTGCAGTCCATAGGGTGGCACAGAGTTGGATACAACTGAAGCAACTTGGCATGCACACATGCATTTTGTTTTTATAGGAATTTGTATCAATATTTGTATCCAAATATATTTCACATATAAGCTGTGACTTGCAAAATTTGAAAACACTATCAAGTGAAGAAAGAGAAAGAAAAACTATGACACTTACAGGAGGGCCTTTTGGTCCAGGGAATCCAACTGGACCTTGAGGTCCTTGAGGACCCTGAAAAGAAAAAGCAGTAGGGTAATCTAAGCATATACTTTAAAAGGAACATCTTTACACTCTGAAGTTTATTTCTACAGATAAAGAACAATACAGACCACAGCTTATTTACCATAATGGCAGAACAATGGGCAATACAATGAGGTAATCTATGCTAATCTATAAGGAAATGGATGATTTTCCACAAAATTCAGTACTCAAAACTGCACATCACATAAGTGGCATTACCTTAAGAACACTGAAAATATTCAGAATTCATATTAAAAGTAAATAGAACATGGGTGTATCAGGAAACCTTGTAGATAATCTATTTTCAATATTAGCTAAAAACATCTATAAATGGAAATATTTCAATTCAATAGACTCCCCCAAATTATTTTTAAAATTGACTCTATACATATTTTGACACTACAGTCATACAAAATTAAAAGAAAAAAATAAGTGACTATCTCAAAAAGACCATAGAGGACACCTTTAACTAATCTCTATATTTAAAATGTATTTGTTTTTGAGGATATTGCTATCTCATTTTATTCATGCATAAGCTTCTTTTGTAGATAAGATGAAAATACTATGTCCCAAATATTGAAAAAGAAATATTTATGCCACAAATTATCCATTGTTTATGCAAAATTCAATTTATTTCAGTATGTTCATTTTTTGTTTTTATTCTGTTTTATTTTTGCTAAAATTTCTCATTTTAGACCTAAGTAAAAACTATATTAACTAAGTCCTTATTGGTAGGCATTCATGCTCTGCAAATCATGAGTATGAGGGATCATATTTAACTTGTAGAATATCCTAATGAGTGCATATAAATATATATGTATATATACATATATAATATATATTGTTTGTACATATAATGCTATTTATATATATATACATACATAAATATATTGTTAAAGAAGGTCATTAAAATGGGCAAATATAGGTATTTTTAATTTCTAATTCAATGGTACTACAAAACTCTCTCCTTGAACTTCCCAAGTCATATATACAGAAGAGAACATTTCTGTGATATTACTTTTATTGTTCTTCAACTGTGTGCCTAAGACATAGCAAATAGTTCATGATACTTAAAATTCTTTGAGAAAATGCTATATTATAGAGAAAATGTATGATAAACTACACAGAATGCAAGAAATACATTTTGTATATTTAAAACAAGTATAAATGTTTCTTGGAAATGGTTTCAAGCACACTTAAAAATTTTTTTGCTTTTTAAAATCAACCTTTGAGCTTCCCTGGCAGCTCAGATGGTAAAGAATCTGCCTGCAATGTGAGAGACCCAGGTTCAATCCCTTGGTTTGGAAAATACCCTGGAGAAGGGAATGGCAACCCACTCCAGTATTCTTGCCTGGAGAATCCCACAGACAGAGGAGCATGACAGGCTACAGTCCATGGGGTCGCAAAGAGTCAGATACAACAGAGCGACTAACACTCACTTTACTTTGATCCTCAAAATATACTTTTCTCATTCTCAAAATTTCTTCACAGTCACAAGTGATCATGTTCTTGGGTTACACTGTTGTGTTCCAAAATAAAATCATGAAGATTTATAGCTGATACTGAGATTTTGGAATGTATAATAAAATATGTAAATAGAATAGTTTGTGCTTTAAAGACAAAACTCTTAGTTATGCTACAATTTGTTAAATGGTTCTACTGGTTCTATTCCAGTTAATGATTCAGCCATTTTAATTAATTTAACTGTATATTCCAATTAAGATGACTGATATAAAATATTTAAAATGTGTATATTGTTTATGAAGTCAAAATGTACAGGATGAACTTAATTTGGAAATAGCTCATCAACAGTAAGAAATATTTAATAGAAACTTAATTAAACTTGACCCAAAGCCCTGAAACAACTGTAATTTAATGTTTATACTTGGGTCTTATATACTGATATTTCTGTCACAAATAGAAAGTTTATTTTTTAAAAAATGACCTATTCTCAGTTTTAAGTTATACATCAGAGGGTATTTCTGTTTTACTTTTTGTGAAATACCTATTATAAATTTCAATAATATAAAATGTATAATTCTATACATATATAATATCAATTTTATATTTTATAATATCAATTTTATAATATAAAATGTATAATTAAAGTATAGAATATTAAGTCATTAGCCTAATTTCATTGATAGTAATGTAGAATATTTTAAATTCTTTCAAGAGGATAGCTTTTAAAATCTGGCTACAAAAATGCTATAGTTTGCCAAACAAAGGGCGTGCTTACTTATGTATATTTAGCTTTATTTTATATCAATTGAAAAATCAATTTACTAAATAGTTTTCCTATTTACTGGAATAGACGCTTTATCTTGATTGGAATGTTTATTGATTGTGACTTAATGGCTACTGGAAGCTTGCATGTTACCAGCATAATGCTACTGCCAGCTCCAGAAACAAAGTATCAGTATGGAAAGCAAGAGCAGGGGAGGAGAAGGTATAGGTGTTATATACAGGTAGGCTGCAGTCCGTGGGGTCGCTAAGAGTCGGACACGACTTCACTTTCACTTTCACTTTCACTTTTCACTTTCATGCATTGGAGAAGGAAACGGCAACCCCCTCCAGTGTTCCTGCCTGGAGAATCCCAGGGACGGGGGAGCCTGATGGGCTACTGTCTATGGGGTCGCACAGAGTCGGACACGACTGAAGCGACTTAGCAGCACATATTTAAAAGAAAAACAAGATTTCGGTTTGAGTTTAAGAGTTAATAACATACGCCAGTTACACATATAATTTCTCTCACTTCTATAACAAAATTAGTAGCACATAAATGATGAAGATTTTTTTAAGGAAGTAAATTAAAGAGTGGGCTTCCCACGTGATGCTAATAGTAAAGAACCTAGTTGCCAATGCAGGAGACTCATGAGACACAATCCCTGGATCAAGAAAATCTCCTGGAGAAAGACATGGCAATCCACTCCAGTATTCTTGCCTGAAGAATCCCATGGACAGAGGAGCCTGGTGGGCTACAGTCCATAGGGTCGCAAAGAGTCAGACATGACCAACACGACTTAGCACGCACACACATATTAAAGAACAGGAACTTTTAAACTCTGACGTTTTGTGGATTTGCAAACACATGTCTTTTCCCAGAAATTTAAACACTTGTGAAATATAAACATTTATATGATGTAACTATTATACTTACTCTTTCACCAGGAGGGCCAGGAGGGCCATCACCACCTGAAGTGCCCTGGGAAAAACAACACAAAACCAGAAAAAAATCAGTTTTGACTCCTTCCGGTAACAGCCGTCCTCTGGAAGAGGAACCTACAGACAAGCCCAAATGGAACAAGTTCTGACAGTACCTTTGGACCTGGTTTCCCAGTGGGACCTCTTGCTCCTCTTGAACCTCGAGGTCCCTGTATGTAAGAGCAAAGATGAAATTGATCTAGCTCCAATTACATCAAAACGGCACAGGATCAGTTTTCTTTTTTGAAGCAAATTATTTTGGAAAGTTAAATCCAAAATCAAAATCACCATTTTAAATCAAGGCCCTTACCGTTGGACCACGCTGACCCCGAGGACCTGGTTTGCCAGCTACGCCCTGTCAACAACAGTACAAACAGCCTCAGTATACAGTATATCACAATGAATTGCGAGTCTGGGTCCGAGACATAGGTTCCCATGTAAGAACACTTATATTAGTCCAGAACAGTATACTTGTATATCATACCCGGGCACCTTTCTCTCCATTGGCACCTGGAAACCCAGGAAATCCAGTGGAACCCTACAAAAATAAAAATAGTAACCAATGAGTATATTAATTAACATTTTAGCAACAAGCTGAAAGTCTTTTAAAATACAGTGGTTCTCACAAGTGGGTAGCATTCAAATCAAAAATATAACTTTAAGACACCATACAACCTTTATTCATGTACTGAAAAATGAACTTACAGTGACACCTGAAATCCTGGAAGCATTGAAAACATGAATTGATAACACATCTTAGTTTTCAGCTTTAAGGAAATTAATTAATCAAATATATCATTTCTCATACCAAAAAATAGCAATTAAAGGACATTTCATATAAAATAAATTTTGACTTATAATTCTACATATTTGCTTCAACTCTGAAGAAAAATTTTGCTTTTCACAAGCATGAATAATCAAATAGTAAAATAGGAGTTTTATAAAATGTTTTTCTGAATTAACATTATTGTATTCTTGTAGTATACTTATCACTTTTTAGTTGAGTATTTTGTACCTTTGGAACTGGATAAAATCAAAAAGATTAAAAACCTTCCCCTTTTTCTGTTTGATGTTTAAATGTGGTTGGATACAGCTGAGAGTCTAAGTCAGACTGTCCAGCGTTAAAATCTGTTATGGGGATTCCAAACACATGAATTCAAGACTTATGTTTGTCATGCAATCATGTAAGTAAATTGAGTACATCACTTATCCCCTTTGAGCATAGCTTTTTCTTCAGTAAAATGAGATCATCTGCATCTTACAGGTACTTTGACACTTGTAGGATATAGAACTGAAGGAAGGCAAAGTATAAAAATGATAATAATAGATAACATTAAATAAGGATTATTTAAGGATGTAATAAGCCCTATAAAAGCACTATGTAATTTAATCCACAGTTACCTTTAACAAATGGAATATAATTCCATTTTACCTTGTACATATGTCCAGATTTTCATCTACTAAGAGATTCCTTCAAACATGACTGTGATTGGTTTGCCTCATTATTGTATCATGAAATAAAGCAGATTAGGGTTCAATCCTTTCTCTTGAACTTACTAATAACTATGAGACCCTCAGAGTGGTGGGTGGGGGAGGGGGCTTCCAAGCACTCACTTTTCCTATTCAGACCAGTGTATGGATTAAATGCAATAATGTGTAAAATGTCTAGCAAAGAATAGTAGACATGCAGATTTTACACACTTTTCCATGCATCAATGAAGGTAAAACAAAGCCTTCTTTGACTTGAATACATCTTTGGGTTTTGTTTTTCTTTATTCTTCTATTAGATTCAGGTGTACAGTAAAGTTAATCAGTTATACACACACACACAAACACACACAAATACATATTCTTCACTCAGATTCTATTCCATTAAAAGTTATTACAAGGTATTTAATATAGTTCCCTGTGCTATATAGTAGGTCCTTGTTGTTTATCTATTTTATATACAGTAGTGTGTATCTCTTAATCCCAAACTCCTAATTTGTTTGTTTCCCCCACTTCTCTCCCTTTGGTAACAATAAATTTGTTTTCTATTTCAGTGCACACTCATTTGGACTGAACTAACCTAAAGTAATATTTCTCCCAGTAATAATGGCTCCTCTCTATCAGAATAGTCTAGAGTGACTGCTGAAAGAAGGGACTGTCAAATCCTACTGCAGGCAATAGGGTCCAGGAATTTGCATTTTTAACAATTTCTCCAGGTGATACATACAGAATGGGTGTTATCAATTTATATTTCCTCCACAAATCAGGAAATTTGTATGTGAAGCCTTATGGCATTTGATGGACAAAGCTTAGTAAGAACTGCTAAGCGTCCTATTAGGACCCATTTAGCAACATATTATAGTTCATTTATAGAGACCACTATGTGATCAACCTGAGGACAATTATTAAAACATGTAATGCTCACATAATGGGGGAACATGTCTGCAAATTACATTTTTGAAAGGCTTTCAAAAAGCCTTTTCTCTCTCTCTGCTGCTGCTGCTGCTGCTAAGTCTCTACAGAGAATCATATAGTTATATCTGGTAGAGTATTACTATGTGAATACTCTAGGACATTGACAAGTAATTATTATTCAATATGGAAGTAATTCATTTCTACCAAATTCAATTCAAGGACAAATATTCATCTGTCCGGAGTAGAAGAGAAATACATTTATAGAGACTTTATTCGAACAAATGGCTCTTATGTATCAATTTTATGTTTAATGAATTTATTTTCTTACATAGTTTCTGCTCTAAGAAATTTATGGGAAATAGACAAAAATGTCTAATCCACCAACTAAACAATTTGTAATATATAGGCAGATCCTTCTTTTTTTCCCACATAAAAATTATCACCAAAATGTACAATTTCTATGGAAAGACAATTTGCTTTTAAGTGGAAAAAATAAACAGCCAACAAACGACCAAAAAGTCAATGGTTAATAGCAAAATCAGCTTTTTTGGTGAATAAAACTTTTAAAATTAGTTTAAATGCTATTTTTAAATATAAACTAATTCTATCTGAAAATAGATTTTACTTTTTGAAATAGCTATCATTGGATACAACATAGCTGCAGTCCATGGGGTCGATGGGAGTCGGACACGACTGAGCGACTTCACTTTCACTTTTCACTTTCATGCATTGGAGAAAGAAATGGCAACCCACTCCAGTGTTCTTGCCTGGAGAATCCCAGGGACAGAGGAGCCTGGTGGGCTGCCGTCTCTGGGGTCGCACAGAGTCAGACACAATTGAAGCGACTGAGCAGCAGCAGCAGCATAATGGTACATATTTTTAAAACCCATTGTGGTTTACATTTCTAGTAAGATATTGCATAAATTATATTGTCTAATTATAGTCCTTATATTGCTTGAAAATTAGCAGCCAAGTTTCAGTGAAAGGGAAAGTCGCTCAGTCATGTCTGACTCTCTGCGACCCCACGGACTGTAGTCCACCAGGCTCCTCGGTCCATGTAATTCTCCTGGCCAGCATACTGGAGTGGGTAGTTGTTCCCTTCTCCAGGGGATCTTCCCAACCCAGGGATCAAACCCAGGTCCCCCGCATTGCAAGAAGATTCTTTACCATCTGAGTCACCAGGGAAGCCCGATTATAGTCCTTATATTGCTTGAAAGGGATTAGTAGTCTAGTTTCATATTTAGTATAATAAAGACTTAAGCCTATTCAAAATTCACTGGCTTCCACATAGGAAAGGAATGTGACCCTATCTTTGATTTTTGATGTATCCATCATTTTTTATTTAAGAACTGAGAAACAAATGGTTTTGATCATAGAAAAAAGTTGTGAAAAAGTAAAAGAAAAAGATAAAGACCAAAATTTCAGACATTTAGGTTAAAAGGTAATAATGCAATGTTTGATTCCTCGGGGAAGAAGCGTTTCTCTCTAGTCATTCTGGTCCATTTTGTTACTAAAGAACTGAATGATTATTGAACATAGTATTGACTTAGGAAAAACAGAAAAATATAAGGATGTCAAATAAACACTTAATAGAAAACTATACTCATTCATGTAAATGTAAAAACAGATTTTTGTTTTTAAATCAAAACACAACCACAACTGCAATTCAATTTAGATCAAAAATTTACCCAATAAGTTAAGAATAGTTTAAAGTTGTATTTTATAAAGTAAATATCTTTTTTTACTCAAAGCACTTGTGAAAATGCTTGACATCCAAAAGGAAATTAACTAGGTAACAGAATAGGGTATTAGAGACAATATTTAAAAGGTAAAAATTACTAATTAATGCTTGCATTATTTTTTAAATCATAGATTAAATGCATCTTTCTTTAGAATGGCTCCATTACCTCCTAGAATACAAGGAAATATTCTAGAAAGCCAGTGAATAGGGCAAAACTGGATGGCAAGCCTAAAATACTCTTATCACATGATAATGAGTCACAAGTACATGAAATTCACATTTGTCAGGAGGTAGGATATTTTTGTCTCCCATTGATTATCTGTGAAACATTAATAAATATATGTTTGGGTATTATTACACCCAACCAGGATGTATCCTTATATTATAAACCTGTCAAACATTAACAAATCAAACAGGGATAGATAGATGACAAACATATAGATAGATAGTAGATAGATATAGATAATCTCACGTGCATGTAACTACCTTTATATTAATAAGCAAAATTTATATATGAAATCATTTAACCATTTAATGTAATTAGTCAATCAATCAAAAGAATCCTTAGTGAAGTTCTATAATGAGCTCAAGGAAAACTAATGCAAGGTAAACATGTATTTTAAAAACACTTTTTTGCTTAAAATATGTATATTTCACATAGTCAAAAATAGAATCTCAGTGCATTGAGTGCATGAGTTGAGTAGTAGTCCTCTCAAAGACATATCAAATATCCAAATATTCTGGAATTTTTGAATATTACTTTATTTGGAAAAAAGGGGTCTTCGTAGATGTAATTTAGTTCCAGATCTTGAAATTAGATCATCCTGAATTATCCAGGTGGTCTTTATATCTAATGACAAGTGTCTTTATAAGAAGAAGAGAAGATAAGAACACAGAAAAAAAGGTCATGTGAAGAAGGGGTTGGAGATTGCACACAAGTCAAAAAATGCCGAGGGCCACAGGAAGATGGAAGAGGACAGGACAGATTCTCCCACGGGGCTTTTGGAGGGAGTATGGGCTGGCTGACACCTCAGTTTTAGACTTCTGGCCTTCAGAAGTGTAAGAAAGTCAATTTCCATTGTTTAAATAACCAAGTTTGTGGTGATTTGTTACAGTAGCTCTAGGAAACTGATTCTGTGGAAATGAGGGAAAATGAAGAGGATCAAAGAAGAGCCATTCTTTCTCTTAAAATAATATCAAATGGTAATTCAAACCTTTAGGGAACTAGACAGGAAATCAAAACTTCTAGATCTATTAATTAAATGCTGCCTAGGAATAGACCTTATTCCAATTACAAGGAAGTAGCTGACTATGACTTCCTCTGTCTCTAAAATACTCCAGTCCAAAATCACATAAGCTCTCTGAACTCTCTGCAATCCCAGTACCCATAAATGCATCTGACTTTCTCTTGTAACATTATATTTTAAGGATTCATCATCTCTACATTACAAACTGAAATGTAACCATAGATGATTAATGTTAAATGTATTGACAAAATGCTAATAAACAAGCTATAAAAATCAAGCTAATTGTTTTACCTTTGGACCTTGTCTTCCTGGATATCCTGGTAATCCTGGAACGCCAAGTTTCCCCTAAAGTTAAAATAATAATAATAATAATCACTTCAAAATAGAATTCAGTCTATTAGAGCATTTGAAATGAAGATTTGCAAGTTTTTCCATTCTTTACTTTCACTACATTTCTTAATTTGAATAGGAAAAAAATGTTACTAATGCTATGATGTTCAATAACTTAACCTCTTAAGTGATAGTGTCTTCTTTAAGGACATAGTGAAAGTCACTCAGTCATGTCCGACTCTTATGCGATCCCATGGACTATACAGTCCACGGAATTCTCCAGGCCAGAATACTGGAGTGGGTAGCCATTCCCTTCTCCAGGGAAGCTTCCCAACCCAGAAATCGAGCCCAGGTCTCCCGCATTGCAGGCGGACTCTTTACCAGCTGAGCTACCAGGGAAACCCTGACATAGGGCCCTGAGTAAAGATAATTCTAGGACTGTTTGTGAATGAAAGAATATGGTAAGAATTCACCTAAATTTTATCAAAATTAAATACTATTTAAAATGAATGGCTGTAGTTAGAACTGCATGTAGGTTTTGCCATTTCAACTAAAGGTAATCTATTTGAAAAAATTATTTAATTTCTCACTGTAAATAGCAAGCAATCATGTAAACTTTTTTTTTACTAAAGGAAAGCTTAAATAACTATATTAAGAAATTTTAACCTAGTTTTTGAGCAAAGTTTCTTTTATTCAAATATCTGAATAAATTGAGTTAATAAATACCAAATATTGAGAGACAGAGCTAAACAATGATTTTTGTGGAGTGTTAATTCCTACGGGTGGAAACTTGAGTGTGTAGCTATTGTCTTCCAGTGCAATAAAATTACTACTCAGTTTGAAAATGCTAAAACAAATGATAAATTACAGTGAAGTCCAACGATGTATAGCATATACTAAAAGGTTTAAAACACTAAACTAACAAAATTGACCCCCTGAACAAAGCATTAATTTAAAAATTTGGATAGAAAGAAAATAAAAATAAGTGGATTGAATAAAATATATGTTTGTGAAATTTGACTGAGACAATTTCCTTAAGATCTTAAGAAAGTATGTTTAATATATAAAATATTTATCAAAATCTTAAACATTAACAGACAAATAGTATTATTATTTCCTATGTGCATTCAAAATAAATAACAAAAACATAAACAAGTCCAAATTACTATCTATAAAACTTTAAAAGATGAGGAGGCTTTATGAACAAAAATAAATATTTTACTGGATGAAGCAAGGCAAGAAATTAAGAATACAGTTTATGATCTTGTTATTATAGATAGGGGTCCCCTGATAGCTCAGCTGGTAAAGAATCTGCCTACAATGCAGGAGTCCTAAGTTCAATTCCTGGGTTGTGAAGATCCCCTGGAGAAGGGAAAGGCTACCCATTCCAATATTCTGGCCTGGAGAATTCCATGGACTATATAGTCCATGGGGTCACAAAGAGTCAGATATAACTGAGCGACTTTCACTTTCACTATCTTATATTGAACTAAACAGTTGTCTGATTCAAGATCAACTTTACATAGGTAAGCGGTCTTCACACGAAAAATATTCAAACAAGCCTTAAGAACCATACTTATAATGATGTCACCTTGGACACAGTATGTTGTCACAGCTTGTTTTATGCTACTGATTTCAAGGTTAATGAAATTCTCTTAATTATGATCAGAAAACTTTTGCAGTCTATGTTACTACATTAGAATGCAAATTCATTCATTTTAGAGTCATTTAAAAATAAATCCAGACAGAAAAACTGTATTTTCAGTACAGTGATAGGCAACTTCAATAAAGGAGAAAATACTAATGAAATGCTAAAGATGAAAAATTGGGAAGTAAACTTCTGATGCCTCAGAACAGTTTGTGGGACCAACTTACACAGAATACAGTGGGGTTGAGAAAAGAGGAAGGTCCTAGAATATCCTTAAACTATTGGCAAAGGAGCACTTTAAGCAGAAGGTTCATAGGTCTTATAAGCCTTTATGCCCTGAACCCCATCTTTTCCTTCTGTTGCTTAAACACGATGACATTATTTATTGGTTTACAAACAGCAACTGGGAATGTGAAACTGTAGAAATGACTCATGATAACATGAAAAAATGATTTTTTATTTGTCTAGTCACAATACCTATATAATCCCTGTTTTTTTTTCTGGAACAGGATGGTAAAGGGCAGAGACAACAATTTTCTTATACAGCATGCTATTTTCGTATTTATAGAATAATGATATGCTCAATATAAAAAATTGGAGACTAGACATACTTACAAAAAAAGGAATAGTTTGATTTATACCACCAAGAGACATGTATTATTTATATTTTCCTTCAATGTACATAATTGGATAGCACTTATCATCAATATTTCTAGTTTTTCTTAATTTAACTTCAGGTTCATTACTGGAGGGGGTTGCCATTCCCCTCTCCAGCGGATCTTCCTGACCCAGGGATGGAACAGGGGTTACCTTCATTGTAGGCAGATTCTTTAACATCTGAGCCAACAGGGAAGCCCTATAAGTTGTTTACAATATCACTAAATATTCTATGAAGGCATAATTTTAATGTTGCCTAATATTATATCTAAATGTAACAGTTGCAAATATTTTTGACATATGCATATAGCTTAGTGGCTGTGAAAGCAATACATTAGTATTATCTAGGAACTTTTAAAACATGGTGATGCCTGAGTTAAACTGGATTAGAATTAAAACCTCTTAAAGTATGGCCTGAACATCAGTATCTTTTGAAACATTTATCCTGTAAAAATACATGCTTATGTGGAAATATTGAGAAAAGAACATTTTGGTTTTAGGGCCAAAGGTCTCTCAACTTGCTCCAAAACAATAAGTTGGCCACTTTTCATTGATTCTTTCATCCTTCATTAATCACAGGCAGATTCTGCACTTTTAATATAGAAGAGTGTTAAGAGTGGCTGATGCTACATGGCCAATGGGAGAAGAGACTAGAAAATAAGAAACAGTAGAAGAGGATGAATGTGCCCGTCTCCTGATTATACTTCTACATAGCATATGGATATGAAATTGAAATTCAAAAAATTGAAACTAGATAAAACTCTTGATTTATATAGTGGGTGATTAAAATCACCCTAAAATGACAATGAAACATCATGTACAAGAGGACCTGTAAATTTAAAGTTGTTCACTCACCTTCTCTCCTGCTTGACCAGGAGGACCGGGGTCTCCGGTTGGACCAGCTCGACCTTTGGGGCCTTCAGGGCCATCCTCTCCTCTTGGACCTACTTGACCAACTTCTCCCTGATAACAAAGTAAGAGCATTCTTGCAACTTAAAATATCTTTGAGACTGAACGGCAGAAATTATAGTTCATCAAAAAGTTATATTCTTCAATTCTTGGTTTATTTACTCATATATATGACAAAGAGGACTGAAAGTCTTTGACTTTATCAATCTTTCAATTAATACATAAATGACTCAATACAGTCTGACATTTGAAAAGCTACAGAAGTCCTATGCTACCATGTATCACACTAAATTAATTTTAATTCACTGAGTCACAGAAAGAGAAAGAGAAAATAAGAATCAAAATTAGATACTATAGGTTGACAATATATGCTACCCCAAAATACGCCACTTTGGCATAAGGATTATTTTGAACTGAAGGCAAGTGAGAAGGAGCAGATACAGAAAAAGTGATCTAC
Source organism: Bos indicus x Bos taurus (assembly GCF_003369695.1). Classification (NCBI taxonomy): domain Eukaryota; kingdom Metazoa; phylum Chordata; class Mammalia; order Artiodactyla; family Bovidae; genus Bos; species Bos indicus x Bos taurus. The sequence goes on along the minus strand of NC_040078.1, from coordinate 40,579,292 downwards.
CCACCCTGTACTTGCTTAAAAGCGGGGAACAAATTTGCAAAGGTGTTTTTCCTACCCTCTTCATCAGAAAAGACAAAAATTAGTCACTAGAGGTAACTAGACCCTTACTAGTCTGGAGCCAGAAGCAAGCACCAGAGGAATATATCTATACAGCAAACTTTCCAACTAGCCTTTATATAACATTAATAGTTTCCATTTATCTGCCTTCCCACAGTTTATAGCACTAGAAACTCAAAGTCCTTTCTTCTTTAAAATTTATTGTTCCTTTGCTAAAATGATATACGCTTGAATTACTCATCATTTAGCGTTCCCATGTATAATCATGATACACAAGATAAACTTCTGTTTGCTTATCTCTTATTAATCTGTCTTCTGTCATTCTGTAATTTTAGACGGCTCCAGTCTGAGACTCTATCAGGGTAGGAGGGAAAATAATTTTTCCTCCCAGATGATAGCAACTTTGGAAATCACTGATTGGAACATAAGAAAAATATCTCACCTGACTTTAAACTTTATTTTCACATTTAAGGTATTAGGTTCTAGAATGTGTATGCTATTGCTCCCATCCCAGACATAGGCTTTATATGCATTTTAGGAAAATCAATATTCTATACCATGTTTTTTTATTCCATTTATTAGATACTATTATGCTAGTTATAAAACAAATTTTCCCAATAAAACATTTAATTTACTTTAGGTGACAAACTTTTATTTTCAAGATACTCGCTAACAGAAAAACGGTGTACTATATTCAGACTCAAAAATTCAAGACAACTATAAAGTGAAAATTCATGAAAGTTGCAGATATAGTCTCCAGGAAGCATAGCTCATTATATATGAACAAGATTTAAAACAAATCTATTGAATTAATTATATAAAGCAATTTGATCATCAATTTATAAAATGTCTGTGAAGAGTAACACCATATATGATACAATATATATTTTGTGTATTTATACATATATATATATATAAATATATAACTATGCATTTGTAGATATGCTATGGGACATATATTTAGCATAGCATCCAAAAAATAACTAATAATATTTTATTTCCACAGAAATTAAGACACCTAATCTTCAGATAAAAGTGGAAGTGAAAAATGTCTCAGGTAGTACAAACATTTGACTTATTCTATGTTTGCAGTATTTAACTATATAGAAATAAGCACACACATCCATAAATGCATGTACTAGTGCAGATTTTCTTTTTACTTACTCTATCACCTTTGAGACCCATGTCACCTTTGAATCCTGGAAAACCATCTTCACCCTAAAAAGTATAAATAATAAAACAAGTACTTAATCAATTGTTTGGAAAATACTATATAAATAATGAGTATTGATAATTAGGAAAAATTGTTCTGAGAAATATGAATCTTGCTTGTGAAAACTTTCTCTTCCCTATTTTAAACCTTTATTTCCAGTATTCTCTCATTTCCCCATAATTAATGACTCTAAGTTACTTTTCACTTTCATGCATTGGAGAAGGAAACAGCAACCCACTCCAGTGTTCTTGCCTGGAGAATCCCAGGGACGGGGGAGCCTGGTGGGCTGCCGTCTCTGGGGTCGCACAGAGTCGGACACGACTGAAGGGACTTAGCAGCAGCAGCAGCAGCAATGGCTCTAAGTTACTAGAAAACTTTTCACAAATGTGTTCGTTAAATCTTCTCTATCTTATGGGGAAAATAACCATTATCTTGTAACAACATGTGTCCTATGTTATTTGAACAAAGAAGTAAAAATTTAATTACCTTTGGTTTACAAGAACCCTGGATGACCAAATAAATTCTTTATCTTTGCTGATACATACCTATACATTTTATCTCATTCATCTTGTCTCCTGTGCTCTAGATAAATGTCTTCTGGTTCAACCTGTTCTCTATATTACAACCTCTCTTCAGGTGAAGAATAAGCAAATTAATATTATCCTTTATGCATAAATAGGGATTGCTAATTGGCACATATGCACAAACCAGGGATGCTGAAAACTGGGCATCCTTATCAAAGAGAGGAGAAATTTTGACTATGAAAATACTTCTAGTCATTTTTACTATATCCAGCTTCATGAATGACTTTACTGTCTCTTAATTTCAAGAAAAAAATTCCTAAGGAATAATCATTCATGTATTCAATAACATTAGTTGAGCAATTATTCAGAGCACTGTGGAGTAATTTGAAGTTTTTGTTTTACCAATAATTTGCATTAATTTTGGCTCAGGAGGAGGAGAATGGGTGTTTAGAGATTAAAGACATGAGGATAATGATAATGATGTACTGTGCTGGTACCAGTAGTGGTGGTGCTGAGGAGAGAAGGGTACTTGGAGAATTCACAGAGCAGCTGGTACCTTAATTAGCAGTTAGAGAATGGATGACTTGCAGAGTTTGAGAAAAAGGCCTGTCAGGCCAAGTATGAGAACAGAGCTAGGAAGATTAGTACTTACACTTCCACATCCTGCTATGGAAATGACCTTTACAAGACACAAAACTGATCATATCAATTTTTGGAATCAATGATTCCAAAGTGCTAATGATGACCATAAGCTGCCATCTCCCTCACGATCGAGGCTTTGTTCACCTCTATAGTTTTATCTTTGGTTTAAATATCCCTTCTACTTTCATCCAACACACTGGAACTGAATTTTACAAAAGCTGAATGTGCTGTATTTCCATTTGTAATTCTTGCATTGGTTAACCACTTCCACATACACACGCATCTGCAAATCTTTTACTTTCTCTGTCTACCTGGTGAGATTTTCCTCATCTTTTAGGATTTAGCTCATGATTCTGCTATGAATCAGTAAAGAATCTGCCTGCAATGCAGAAGACCTGGTTTTGATCCCTGGGTCAGGAGGATCCCCTGGAGAAGGGAATGGCAACTCACTCCAGTGATTCTTGCCTGGAAAATTCTATGGTCAGAGGATCCTGGTGGGCTACAGTCTGTGGGGTTGCAAAGAGTCAGAACAGGGCCCAGGGACTACACTTTCATTGCCATGAGGTATTCCATGACCTCATTCTTTGCCTATTAAAATTAACCTCTTCATCCTATGTGCCGCACTCATCATTTGTTAATATAACATAACATCCTGACTGAACCACAGGGGAATAATCACAGGTCTCTTTCTTTCTACTAAATGCTGAAAAACAAGTGAAGGTGAAGTCGCTCAGTCGTGTCCGACTCTGCCACCCTATGGACTGTAGCCTACCAGGCTTATCCGTCCATGGGATACAACAATCATGCCTAAGTAACCTCTAGCTCTCCAATGCCTACTATATTCTGACCCTCAAAATCATGATATATAACAGATATTTATTAAATGTAAATTTGGAATCATCCTTGCCTCAGTGTGAGTTTGGTAATGTATGCTAAGGTCCAGAAGATATAAGGTTAGTAAGGACATGTGAGACTTAGACCCGGAAGTGCTAAAGGCTAAGTCGCTTCAGTTGTGCCCCTTTGCAACCCCATGGACTATTGCCCTCCAGGCTCCTCTGTCTATGGATTCTCCAGGCAAGAATACTGGAGTGGGTTGCCATTCCCTTCTCCAGGGGATCTTCCTGACCCAGGGATCCAACTGGCATCTCTTATGTCTCCTGCATCGGCAGCAGCTTCTTTACCACTAGCGCCACCTGGGAAGCCAAGACCTGGAAAAGGAATCAAATTTGATATAGTGCCTTGAATGCAGCTGGGCAATAGCAGAGGCTTAAAAGCTGAAAATGACCACTTAAATTCCTATTGACCGGTGTCTTCATTACCTGATCCCTAGAGAGAAAAGTAATTACACAGTTGCCAAGTTTAGTTTAAAAAATTACTGCACTCTATGTCTAAAATAAATAATAGTTTTTAACATTTTTTTCAAGGAGAAATATTTTAAGAGAATATATAGTGAAGTAGAGGCTACTGCTATCAAAACTTTGTTTTCAATACATTCATAATTTTAAAAATAAATTAGTAAGTTAGTAAGAACATCCTTACAGTAAGTGACATTTTTAAAACAAATGGCACTTTCAAGCTACTAAGCTTTCCAGTCCTTAAATTATCAAATCTTAGTTAGTATTTTTAATTAATTTATTTTAATTGGAGGCTAATTACTTTACAATATTGTAGTGTTTTCTGCCATACATTGACATGAATTAACCATGGGTATACATGTGTCCCCCATCCTGAACCCACGTCCCACCTCCCTCCCCATCCCATTCCTCAGGTTGTCCCAGTGCACTGGCTTTGAGTGCCCTGTTTCATGCATTGAACGTAGACTGGAGGAAACAGGTTTTAGAAAACAGGTGAAAAAGGAATTCACCTGTGCCACTTGGTTGACTGGGTTATGTTGCTTAAGTTCTAAGGAATAAAGCTGAGTCTAAACAGTGGAGAATTTTATTCTAGTTAGGGCACTAACTTGGTAATTCAGCTTTCGTTAATTAATACTGCTATTTGTAAAAAGAAAATAGTTTCAATTTCCTTCCTCATCTCTTGAGATAATGGTTGATTATAATATATATTCAGAAAAACAATAGTGTACATTAAAATTAACTAGGATTTCATAGTTCTTTACAAAGTTTGAAAATAGGAAGAATTCTTGTTATAAAAAGTTTCCATTAAAATTTATACAATATTTCTCTAAATCTAGGTAAACAATATATTACTAGGTTAATATATGATATGGAATGAAAGGTACAACTGAAAAATATCTTAGAGGTTTTTTAGGATGAGGTCCTCATTTTATAGACTTAAAATAAAGCTCAGCGAAAGTAAGCAACCTAACTTTACAAGTTAGCTTTACAACTTTACTGTGAGCACTATAATCAGAACTCAGAATGTTTAATTCCCAATTAAAAATATTAATTCTTTCTCTATATATCTACTTGTTTCTTCTGAGATCATATGCAACTCAAAATAACCAATAATATAAAATTTTTTTCCATACATTTTTTTTTCCTGAGTATGTTTCTTCTCACAAATATCTCATCATCTATAATTTTATTTTCCTTTGCATTTGCCACTACCCCTCCTTCCAAAAAGTTCACAACTTTCCCACTCCAATTATATACCTTTCATATAAACACTGCCTTCCCTAAAATTCTTGGTGGGCACTAATTCCAGATAAAAAATTTGAATTGATATTTAAATGTATTAACAACAAAAACTGAGATTCTAAGTTCCAAACTGAGACTATATATATATACATACTTTTTTTTTTTTTGCCTAGGCTACTTGCAAATAATTACGAGTTCAACATTGTCTAAGCCATCACTCTGCTGTCAGCTCAGTAAGACACTATACCCTGAAGTTCAACTGAGATGATAAAGATGAATTGGGATTCAAACCAAAGTAGCTGAGTTAATTTAAAACACATGACATATTTTCACGCAGTAGACTTGACAATATAGTCGCATACTTTGACAATGCCTCTGTATGTTACCTATTTATTGTTTTCAGAAAATAAAATATGACATATATAATAAATACATCCCTTCTTGTCATTTATTCCTTACTGATATCAAATCCATTCAAGGTGCTTTTAATAATATTATGACTGTAGGAATAAACAGTTATCCTTGAAATAAAAATGTATATTCCATATATTTCTCATGAAATTCCCATAACACTTTGTACTTTGTGTTATAAAATGTAATATAGTAAGAATTAATGCAGTACCAGTTCTGAGTAGTGTCATTCCATTTCAACATAATCATTGAGGATGTGGGAGCTCTACATTTATCTTAAACATTTCTCCCACCAGGGAGGCCATTTAATGAAAAAAAAAATCTCAATTTTGTTTTCTTCATCAAATTAAATTATAAGCATCCTTTAAAATAGTGCATATTCTTTCATTCACATTTATTTGGTTTTACTCTTTATTTCCTTCTCATTTAAGCTTTTGCTATGCATGCATTATCACATACAAAGACTTCTTCTTCCAACAATTAATTCCTATTTTGTACTTTATTTCAATTTATGAAGAATGAAAATTTTAGTAGAGAAAAAAGGGAATAAATATTCCTCTGTTATGCATATAATTGGATCCAATCCAGTCTTAACAAATACAATCATACAGTCAATCTTATAATTTAGAATAGTTAAAGACATGTAAAAATAAAACTTTAGCAGAATTGATTTTATATATGATATACCTTTTTTTTCTTCTATAATTTCATCCTCATCCAAGGATATAAAACTTTTCTTTTAAAGTTTCCAGGATACAGAGTCCAAAATTATTAGACTTGCAGTGTCTGATACATAAGTAATCATTCAATATATGAGAAATGAAATATCTATTGAATAAATTTAATTTTTTATACAATACCAATTAAAATCACCTAAATAAATTATGTTTTACCTTTTCACCTTTAGAGCCCTTGAGACCTCTGACACCATCTGCTCCCTATGGAATAAATTAGAGAAATTAAATGACTATAATATTTTACATTGAAATTAAATAATGTGGAAAATATAATATTATTTACCTTTACTCCTCGGGGACCAGGGTAGCCAATGGGACCCTGTGGACCAGGAGGGCCCTGTAAAAGACCCAATGCAATTTAAATACATAATGTACTGAAAGTGTCCCTCACTCACATACTACAGTTTTACCAAATAATCTCTAAGAAGATGATATTTTTCCACTTTTGGTAAAAATTTATTTGGTAGCTTATCATTTCTATCTAAAGTGAGATATGAGGAACAAACATATCATATATTTATGTTAAAGTAAGATAAATGTCATAAATATATGAAGTAATATAAATAATCATATATTAATAATTAATTTCTTTTCTAAGATTGAAAAAAATCTGATGTCCTTGATGTCTACAAAAAACAGCTACAGATTAACCAAAAGGATAAATAATTTCTAACCAAAAAATGGCATTAAATTTACAGCATTTACATCAAGAAAATGATCAAAATTATATATCTTCCACAGCTGGCTTCATTTCACTATTCTATCTAAGGGAAATAATATATAACATACAGTAGTAATGCTATTTTAATAAGAATCTAAAATTAGCAACTCTACATAAAAATGATCTTACCCTGCTACTGTAATCCAAAAGTAGTATTAAGATTGAATAAGTTTTAATTTTGATATTTTATTTAGATATTTTGATAACTGTTTCTCTTTCAATTCCCATCTTATGTAAAGATTATCAGAAAGTAATAAATATAGATCAAATTCAAGTGACATAAACACTTTAACAATATTCAGTAGTTCTTGTCCAATTTCATTATTATTATTTATAATCATGTATTCCACATATACTATATTTGCAGAACGTGAATGTATTTCTGATCATGAGAATTTTTTTTTAACTGAGAATGATAGGCTAATTGATCTAATTGATCAAATTGCCAATACAGAATTAAAAGTTATCTAACTAAGACATATCTTTTTTTATTCCCTAAATTAAAAGTTACTTTAGAGACATGATTTATACCTAAATGTTAGCAAACATTCTTTTGAAAGTAAATACATATTACAGGTGGAGAGTATTTTTCGCTACTTATTTTCTAATATTCATAGCCCTAAATGATCAAATATATATATATATATATATATGTATATGTATCTCATAGAAATGACCAAAGCAAGGCATTTTCTCTAGGAGATAAGGTGACAGAACATTTAAATAATACTTTGTAACATACCAGGGAACCTTTTTCTCCAGACTGGCCTTCTTTTCCAGGATGACCCTACATTTGTCAAAAATATATACTGATGAGATGCAATATTAATGGTAATATATAATATGAAATTGTTCCCTTTTTTCCACATGCTGAGGTTTTACTCTTTATGTTTCAAAATATATTAAATATTTTGCATCACTCTATATAACTTTAAATAATATTGGAAACTAGTATTTGGAAAGAAACATAAGTTTATATTGGCTTGGTGCAAATTTCACCAATGACATAATGAACTTGAGAGACAGTTTGGGAAAAGCACATAAAGCATGCATATTATTCATGAACAGTTTGACCCCAATCTCAATTAGTTTTAAATAAAAGTGTTTCAGTCTAACTTCTATTTGCATATTGATTAAATAATTATACTCACATCTTTACAAGGCAACTAAGAACATCAATGGGACATTTAAAACACAGCAACATCATAAACACCAATGGTGTTTTTAATCAAGTTACTGAGAGTTGGTAAATAAAAATGCACAGCTCCAAAACAACTCTACTCAATGAAAACAAGCAATAACAGGATGAAAATTTTTATACCTTAGTTCTGAGTAAGTAGTTTCAAGAGAAAAAAAAGAAGCATAAATAAAAGGTTTTCAAATAACAACCATGGATATTACATGATTACATAATTTATTGCTATATGATAAGATACAATAAACATTGCTATATTTTTAGAAAAGTAAGGAATCCCTGAACACAGATGAATTTTCATGTAAGGTGTCTGAGGAAACTTACAAAAGATGAGGAATATCACCTGGACTCTCAAGAAACGTGTTCTTTGAAAAGGAAGAGAAGATATAAAGTATTTTCTATGAAAAGAAAAGGACATAACAAAAAGTATAGCAATAGAAAATGTAGAGCCTACTAAGAGAAAAGTGAGAGGTAGGAAAATATGAGATTCTGGCAGACAGTGGTCCTAAGACCACTGGGAGCTCTTTAAAGATTTTGCAGTATGGAAACTACATGATTAAATAGAATTTTAGAGAGATCAATGTTTAATTACTGGCTCAATTTGCTTTTATTACTGAATTCATACAATCACTTCTAAACACATGTAAAATCTATTTTTGAAAATGAAATATGGAAAGTTTAATGACCAGGTAACTACTACTTACAGGAGGCCCATCAGCACCAGGAAGTCCTGCAAGCCCTGGTTTTCCTTGTGGACCCTAATTGAATAGAAAAAAAGAATATTTTCATTAAAAAAAAATGTAAAGTCTGACTTTGTACATAGGAATATACTGCTAATAAGATTCTTAATTTGAGTCGCCAATCTTTATCTATAAATTGCACATATCTAAATACTTTTTAACATGTTTTGTAGAAAAATGGTATATAAAGATAGATGAAAATAAAATTTAACATATGTCAAAAACACATTAGTTTTTTTATCTAGCTTTTAATCCTGTGTGTTTTTTAATTTGCAATTAAATTAATTGCTAATTAATTTAATTTTTGCATACCACAATAAATTGTTGCTTATAGACTAAAAGGGTATCCCAGGTGATGCTAGTGGTAAACAGTCTGCCTGCCAATGCAGGAGATGTGAGAGACAGTCTGGATCCTTGGATTGGGAAGATCCCTTGGAGAAGGAGATAGCAACCCACTCCAGAATTCTTGCCTGGAGAATCCCATGGGCAGAGGAGCTTGGAGGGCTACAATCCATAGGATCGCAGAGTCAGACATGAGTGAAGCAATTTAGCACACATGCATGCACAGAGTAAAAAGAAAAAAAAATATAGGTCCATATGCAATCATTATATTCATTGATATACATTGATTTACATCACTGAAAAAGCAAATACTGGATATTTCCATAATGACACTGATAAGTTCCTATTCACAGGGAACTCAATATGAAAGTGAAAGTCACTCAGTTGTGTCTGACTCTTTGAGATTGTATAGTCCGTGGAATTCTCCAGACCAGAACACTGGAGTGGGCAGCCTTTCTCTCCTCCAGGGGATCTTCCCAACCCAGGGATCAAACCCAGGTCTCCCACATTGCAACCGGATTCTTTCCAGCTGAGCAACAAGTTGGACTATAAAGAAAGTTGAGCACTGAAGAATTGATGCTTTTGAAAAGTGGTGTTGGAGAAGACTCTTGAGAATCCCTTGGATGGTAAGGAGATCAAACCAGTCCATCTTAAAGGAAATCAGTCCTGAATATTCATTGGAAGGACTGATGCTGAAGTTGAACTCCAATATTTTGGCCACCTGATGCGAAGAATTGACTCATTGGGAAAGACCCTCATGCTGGGAAAGATTGAAGGCAGGAGAAGAAGGGGATGACAGAGGATGAGACGGTTGGATGGCATAACCGACTCAATGGATATGAGTTTGAGCAAGCTCCAGGAGCTGGTGATGGACAGGGAAGCCTGGTATGCTGCAGTCCATGAGGTCACAAAGAGTTGGACAGAACTGAGTGAATGAACTGAACTGAACTGAACTGATACTCAATATCCCTTGATAAACTATAATGGAAAAAAACATGACAAAGAATGTATGTGCATGTGTGTGTGTGTGTATAACTGAATCACTTTGTTGTACAGCAGAAATTAACACATTGTAAATCAGCTATATTTCAACAAAATAATTTTTTTAATGTGCCAGTTCAAATAGTTGCATAGTAACATTGATTAAACATCAGTAATAATTAACATAAGGAATATGTTATAGATTATGTTACTCATAAGACATAGAAACAAATAATAATAAAGTAACTATTTATTCAATAGATTAATCTGTGTTTAATCACAAAGGATTTCAGATATCATTTAATTTGATCACTGGTTAGGTTGGAACATGCTAAGAATGATTATTGCAAGCAGACCCTTCACTGGGAGAAAAACTGGCTTTCTACTTGGAATAATTAACTTTATCAAGTCTTTAAAGCTCAAGCCATTTCTGCTTGCTCATGATTAGTCGGGATTTAGAAACAATTAAAAGAGCAAGGATACATCAGCAAGTCTAGATGCTGGATGTAAAGGGAGTTTTCCATTCTCAGACAGTATTTAAGAAAAGCATTGTTTTCATGTATATGGATAGTACAGAGTTTAACAAGAAAGCCTCATTTAAATCACTATGGAACAACAACAACCAAAAATAACCTATAAATTAAATAATCTGGACTTTATAACTGAATTTAATTGCATCTCATTTTTATAGGCTTTAAAAGTTTCAATTCTCTTCACCACTGTGCAAAGTCATATACAGTCAAGTAATCTAATATTATAAAATAACTGCTATAAAATCCTGATTCTTTTATGACAGTGTTTTACCTTTCACTTAAATCATTTTTTGCTCTCAGTACAATATACTTATTTCTTCAAAACAAAATGTAGAATACAAAAGCAAAACTATTTCCATAATTATTATTTCCAGCAGGCATGATATTTCTATGACAATGACCTTGTGTATAAGACTATGTTGTTGTTTTTTTTTGTTGTTGTTGCTACATATTTAAGTGTAGATTAGAAATACTAAAAGTCTTGTACTATAGGATTTTTAAAAATCAAGTTAAAATCGATCCATTTATTTTAAAATGGAAGCTCTATGACAGTACAGTATTTTGTCTGCTTTCTTAACTGCTTGTTATTTCCCTAAAGGAATGGCAATAAATTTAAATGAATGAATGCCATATTTTTTGGAGTTTAATAAAATAGTTAAAATTTGTTGTGTTCCTGTGTGCTATATTAAGCAATATATGATATATATTATATATATGTATACTGTCCATTTTAATTCTCAAGCAATTTCATGAAATTTCATCATCTAAGATTTTGAGTAATTAACCAATGCTAATATATCACAGAGTTGCAATATAAATGAATCCAGATCTGTAGCCATATTTTCAAAGTCTTTGCCTTTAGCTAATATTTGTTTTGTGTCTTGCTATTTCTTCTTTAGCTCACAGAGTTATACAATATCATTTGTTTTCTATAAAGCAATTAATATATGAGTGATGGAAATTCTGAAAGCGTAAATTAAATCACAGGACATAAAAGTATATTTAAGTTATTGCATGTCAGAAGAGCAATATAGTGGTCATCCAGTTTGGATAATTAACTTATTGTTATAAAATATTTTATCCCAAATATAATAAAAGTACAGGCAACAATAACTTATGATAAAAATGTTATTGGGAATTAAAAATATATGACACTTCTAAAATTATATTTAACTGTGAGATTTAACTGTGGGTTGCACAATCTGATTAAAAACATTATTCACCAAGTTTTGAAAGACAAGGCTCTTGAGCCAGAATAAACAGAACACAAATCTAAAATAAAATATATACCATAGACACAAAATAAATAAAACGCATTTCTTTCGTGTTCTTTCTCCTTTGATAGAAAGAGACTGTTTTTGAACTCAAGAGCTAGATGTGTTTAAAGCAGAAAAAGAAGCAGGTTATGCTTAATGCTAGCTCTCTTCCTACCACAAGAAGTGCAGTGAACCAGACCCTATATTTTACCTGTGTCTCAACATGGTGAATTCAGATACACCAACTTTCCTTAAAATCAAATTTTTCCTCTAAGACTCCAGTGCAGGGATGGTATTATTATAGAAAATTTAATAGGCACACGCCTCAAGTGCAATTTATTACAAACATAATATGGTTATGATGAGTTAATCTAAGATATGATAAGAGTGGTCCAGATTAAAATCCCTGATCTAAAGCACCTTTGGTGCCTAATATTTTAAATAAATCAACTATTTCCAATAGCCCTCTGATACTGTAATCATATAGAAAATACACAGAAAAAAAGCACTTTAGAGACCACTGAAGTTTGATATGAAAATGAAGAAGGGCAAAGGCTAAACAAGAGATGGCTTTACAGATGGACATCATCAAATGGTCAATGTTGAAATCAAACTGATTTCATTTCTTTGTAGCTGAAGATGGAGAAACTGTATACGGTCAGCAAAAATAAGACCCGGAGCTGATTGTGGCTCAGATCATCAGCTTTCATAGTAAAATTCAGGCTTAAACTAAAGAAGACTGGGAAAAACACTAAGCCAGCCAGATATGACTTGAGTCAAATCTTGTGTGAATTCCCAGTAGAGGTAATGAATAGATTCAACGGACTATAACACTGTGCCTGAAGAACTATGGACAGCAGTCTGTAATATTGTACAGGAGGTGGTGAACAAAACCATCCCAAAGAAAAAGAAAGCAAGAGGCAAAGTGTTTATCTGAGGAGGCTTTACAAATAGCAGAATGAAGACAAGTGAAAAGCAGGCGAGAGAGGGAAAGGTACATCCAATTAAATGCAGAGTTTCAAAGAATAGCTGGAAGAGACAAGAAGGCCTTCTTCAATGAACAATGCATAAAACTGGAGGAAAAGAACAAAAGGGGAAAGACTAGAGATCTCTTCAGGAAAATTGGAAACATCGAGGGAGCATTCTGCCCAAAGATGGACACAATAAAGGATAAAAAAGGTAGAGAATAGTAAATGCTGAAGAGATCAAGAAGAGATGGAAAGAATACACAGAAGAACTGTATTAAAAAAAATCTTAATGAACTGAATTACTATGATTGTGTGGTTAGTCCCCCAGAACCAGACATTCTAGAGTATGAAGTCTAGAGGGCCTTAAGAAGCATTGCTATTAATAAACCTAGTGGATGCAATGAAATTCCAGCAGAACTATTCACATTCCTAAAGGAGGATGTCACTAAGTCAGCAAATCTGGAAGATCCAGCAGTGGCCACAGGAGTAGAAAAGGTCAGTCCTCATCCCAGTTCCCAAGAAGGGTAACACCAAAGAATGTGCTAACCATCGAACAATTGCACACATCTCCCATGCTAGTGAGGTCATGCTTAAAATCTTGTATGCTAGGCTTCAGCAGTATGTGAACCAAGAACTTCCAGATGTCCAAGCTGTGTTTAGAAAAGGAAGAGGAACTAGAGATCAAATTGGCAAAATTTGCTGCATTATAGAGAAAGCAAAGGAACTTCAGAAAAACATCTATCTCTGTTTCATCAACTATGATCAAGCCTTTGACTGTGTGGATCATTACAAACTGTGGAAAGCTCTTAGAGAGATGGGAATACCAGACGATCTTACCAGCCTCCTCAGAAACCTGTATGTGGGTCAAGAAGCAGCATTTAGAACCTTGTATGGAACAACTGATTGGTTCAATGTTGAGAAAGGAGCACGACAGGGCTGTCTGCTGTAACCCTGTTTTTTTAACCTATATGCTGAGAACATCATAAGAAATGCCAGGCTGGATGTTATAAGCTGGAATCAAGGTAGGCAGGAGAAACATCAATAACCTCAGATAGGCAGATGATACCACTCTAATGGCAGAAAGTGTAGAGGAACTAAAGGGCCTCTGAAAGAGTTGACTTAAGACTAAATATTAAGAAACTAAGATCACATCATTCAGCCCCATTACTGCATGGCAAATAGAAGGGGAAAAGGTGGAAGCAGTGACAGATTTCCCCTTCTTGGGCTTCAAAATCACAGCGGACTGTGACCTCAGCCATGAAATCAGAAGACTATTGCTTCTTGGCAGGAAAGCAATGACAAACCTAGACAGTGTGTTGAAAAGCAGAGATATTACTCTGCTGACATGGTCCGTGTATTCAAGGCTATGGTCTTCCCTATGGTCATGTATGGATGTGAGAACAGGACCGTAAAGGAAGTGGAGCACCAAAGAATCGATGCCTTTGAACTGTGGTGCTGGAGAGGACATCTCAAAGTCCCTTAACTGCAAGGAGATCAGATCAGTTCAGTTCAGTTCAGTTCAGTTGCTCAGTCCATCCAACTCTTTGCAATCCCATGGACTGCAGCACACCAGGCCTCCCTGTCCATCACCAACTCCCAGAGTTTACTCAAACTCATGTCCATTGAGTCAGTGAGACCCCTTGGACTGGAGCTTCTTTCAGGCTCCTCTGTCCATGGGATTTCCCAGGCAAGAATACTAGAGTGGGTTGCCATTTCCTTCTTCAGGGGATCCTCCTGACTGAGGGATTGAACCTGTGTTTCCTACATTGCACACAGATTCTTTACTGCTGAGCCACCAGGGAAGATGAAAGAATATATACAAAAGGTCAAAAAGCATATAAAAATAAGCCCCAAATCTCTAGTGATTAGGGAAATGCCAATTAATACTACAATAAGGTACTATTTCACACCAACAAAAATAACCATAATTAAAGAGAGAAAATATGTTAGTATAGCTGAGCATCTGGAAAAACTAGTTCAGTTCAGTTCTGTTCAGTCACTCAGTTGTGTCCAACTCTTTACGACCCTATGGACTGCAGCATGCCAGGCCTCCCTGTACATCATCAACTTCCGGAATTTACTCAAACTCATGTCCATTGAATCGATGATGCCATACAACCATCTCATCCTCTGCCATCCCCCTCTCCTCCTACCTTCAATCTTTCCCAGCATCAGGGTCTTTTTAAATGAGTCAGCTCTTCACATCAGGTGGCCAAAATATTGGAGTTTCCTCTTCATCATCAGTCCTTCCAATGAATATTCAGGATTGATTTGCTTTATGATGGACTGGTTGGATCTCCTTGTAGTCCAAGGGACTCTCGAGTCTTTTCCAACACCACAGTTCCAAAGCATCAATTCTTCGTCACTCAGCTTTCTTTATAGTCCAACTCTAATCCTTACAGGGCCACTGGAAAAACCATGGCCTTGACTAGATGGACCTCTGTTGGCAGAGTAATGTCTCTGCTTTTCAATATGCTGTCTAGGTTGGTCATAACTTTTCTTCCAAAGAGTAAGTGTCTTTTAATTTCATGCATACAGTCACCATCTGCAGTGATTTTGGAGCCCCCAAAAATAAAGTTTGCCACTATTTCCACGGTTTCCCCATCTATTTCCCATGAAGTGATGGGACCAGATGCCATGATCTTTGTTTTCTGAATGTTGAGCTTTAAGCCAACATTTTTACTCTCCTCTTTCATTTTCATCAAGAGGCTCTTTAGTTCTTCACTTTCTGCCATAAAGATGGTGACATCTGCATATCTGAAGTTATTGCTATTTATCTCTGCAATCTTGATTCCAGCTTGTGCTTCATCCAGCCCAGCATTTCTCATGTTCTCCGCATATAAGTTAAATGAACACGGTGACAATATGTAGCCTTGACATACTCCTTTTCCTATTTGGAACCAGTCTGTTACTCCATGTCTAGTTCTGTTGCTTCCTGACCTGCATATAGGTTTCTCAAGAGGCAGGTCAGGTGGTCTGGTATTTCCATCTCGAAGAATTTTCCACAGTTTATTGTGATCCACACAGTCAAAGGCTTTGGCACAGTCAGTAAAGCAGAAATAGATGTTTTTCTGGAACTCTCTTGCTTTTTCGATGACCCAGCGGATGTTGGCAATTTAATCTCTGGTTCCTCTGCCTTTCTAAAACCAGCTTGAATATCTGGAAGTTCACGGTTCACATATTGTTGAAGCCTGGCTTGGAGAATTTTGAGCATTACTTTACTAGGGCATGAGATGGTGGCTCAGACGGTAAAGCGTCTGTCTACAATGTGGGAGACCAGGGTTCAAGCCCTGGGTTGGGAAGATCCCCTGGAGAAGCAAATGGCAATCCACTGCAGTACTATTGCCTGGAAAATCCCATGGACAGAGGAGCCTGGTAGGTTACAGACTATGGGGTCGCAAAGAGTCAGTCATGACTAAACGACTTCACTTTGGGCTTCCCTGGTGGCTCAGAGGGTAAAGCATCTGCCCACAATGCGGGAGACCCGGGTTCTATCCCTGGGTCGGGAAGATGCCCTGGAGAAGGCAATGGTAACCCACTTCAGCACTCTTGCCTGGAAAATCCCATGGACAGAGGAGCCTGGAAGGCTATAGTCCGTGGGGTTACAAAGAGTCAGACACGACTGAGCAACTTCACTTACTAGCACATGAGATGAGTGCAATTGTGTGGTAGTTTGAGCATTCTTTGGCTTGCCTTTCTTAGGGATTGGAATGAAAACTGAAATCCTCATAAATTTTGAGGAAGGAAGTATGGTACAACCACTTTGAAACACAATCTGAAAACTTCTTAAAGTGTTAAACATGAATTTGTCATATACCCAGCAGTTCCATTTCTATCTAACAAAAATAATTTTAAAAATGTCTACACAAATATCTTTGTACAAATATTCAAAGCAGCATAATAGCTGAAAAGTGTACATAACTTATTTCCCTCAACTGCTGAATAAGTAAACAAAATATTCAATCAAAGGAATACCGTTTGGCAAAAAAAAAGAAGTGAAGTACTGATATATGCTACCACATTGATAAAGCTCAAAAACATTATGCCAAATGAAAGAAGCCAGACACAAATGTCACATACTATATTTATTCATATAATTAAATTCAAATGTTAACTTCATTCATACATTTTGTTCACATAAGATGGTCAGAAAAGGTGTATGTATAAAGATACAAAGCACATCAATTGTGTAGGTTTGTGCATGGACTCAGGAGTAGAAATTGATGCAAGCTTTCCTTCTGGGGTGATATAAATATTTTAAAAATGTGATTGTGGCAAACTTCTATAAATTTCCTAAAAATGATTGACTGATAGACTTAAAGAGAGTAAATTTTATGGTATGAAATTAACTCCAATAAAGTTGATAATTTAAAAAATCACATATTTATAGAAATCAGCCAAAATAAGAAAACAAATTATATAAGAACAGGCAACACTGTGCTGTAACTATAGGGAATAGAAAATACTACTTAAAGAAACTGACAGGGGAGATGGAGGAAAAAAGACATCTCTTTAATTAAAGACTTATTCTTGTTTTGATCTAGACATTGAGTTTTAACAAGAACATCATTTGCCATTTTTCCATGAAAAATGGTGGCAATGATAACGTCACAATTTTCCCTTAATTAGATCTTGTTAAAAGCCCTTTGTCACAAGCAAACCTAATCACATGTTTTAAATAATGAGAAATGAAAGGAGAACAAAAATAAAGAGAAAGCACTCACTCATATCAGTACATTAATGAAATTAATATAGCTGAGAATGTCATATCTGGAAGCTATCCAAATGGAAACTCTGTGAAATGTTATCATTTACAATTCAGAGACATATGAATGGCTTCTGCTCACCAGTACATTCATGATTTAAATCCAGATTAATTCCTTATATGCTGAGCCATTTAAATATCAAAAGCAGAAGGCAGGCCTTATTCCTCCCTAAGATTGACAATACAAGCTCATTTACCAGACATTCCTAGGACAACAGATGAACTTACTTTTTCACCCGGAGGACCAATTGGACCTTGTGGACCAGGAAGACCCTATTTTAAAAGAATTTATTTCATACGTCAAGTATCACATCATAAGAACACACTTTTAAAATAGTAAATGATGAGCCCTCTATATTACATGCAATGAGCTGTGAGTATTATATACATCCCCCACTTTCTGCAGAAGATTTTACAACACTGGAGTTGTATACAAGGTACTCTTTTGGCAATGGAACTGCAATGTGATCCTATTCAGAACCCTCCCGCAGGTATCCTGGCATTCCATGAGCACTGAATGACTCATTTTACTCTTAGAAGAAAGAAAAGCCTCTGCAAATTTGTTCAAAAATTTTTTAAAAGGAATAAAATAGAATGAGCTTTGTACATTCATACATAAACTCTCAGCCCTACGTAGAAAATTTTGAGGCTCTCAATTTTCTTGTATAAAGGTACCATCTTACCCCATTACCTCAATAAAAGGTGTGATGGCTTAGACTTACCTGAGGTCCTGGGTTTCCCTGCTGACCAGGAGGTCCCGGCTCCCCTTGAGGACCCTGACATAGGAAAATGGAAAAGAGTCTTTAACAGAACTATTTCACATAATAGGTTTTGTCTTTTGGATTGAAAAATAGTTCCCATATCATGTTTCCCTTTAGAGAATCTGGAAAATCTTGCAAAATATTAATGCTAGCAGAAGAATTTGGCAAAACATTGTAAGAAACCTTAATTTTAGATTTAGCAACAAAAATGGTTTGCTAGTATTAGAGTACAGAAATGAGTTACTTTATGGATGTCTTGTACATACCATGTTCCCTTTTGGTCCGGGGGGGCCATCCACACCGGCTATACCCTTCAATGAAGAAAAAATATACATGAGTATATACAAGTTCAGATGCTACAATAGAAAATATAAAAAACGAACCTAATAGCATGATACCCAGTAACCTAGGGTAACTAAAAGCCATTTTAGAACTCAATGGAAATGAGGGAAAAAGCAAGGTCTATACTCTCCTCTCCATGTCCATGGAGACATCCTGGCAGTATTTTCTACTGTGTGTTGGGAAAAAGAATAAAATACATAAACTAAAAGGAAGAGAAAAGAAAGAAGCAGGTGGAGTGAGTACACTCAGGTAAATTGATAGGCAGCATCATTAGGTCTTAGATTATAATAGTGAAACTTTGGCTGTCTACTGAAAGCTTTTACAGCTTTCTGGCTTTAAGACTCTGGCAATAAGCTTTCCCTAGAACATCGTGAATGTTTTCAACAATACATACAGGCTGTCCAATAGGTCCTGGAGTTCCTCTTGGTCCTAGCAAACCTCGTGGACCCTAGGAGTAAAAAAGAAACAGATTATCAAAAAAAAAAAAAAAGGCCTTCAAAACATGTCTTGTCTTTTAAATAAACACATTTTAATGTAATGTTTTGATTAAAATATTTATTCACCCTCTTTCAACACACCAATAAGGGCATTTAAAATAGCATTTTGTGTGACACAATTACCTAGTGTTTATATTGAGCCAAAAGCCAAAATGAATGAGTGAGTCTTTAATATAGGAACTGTATCTTTGAGTCTATGGAATTACATATGAATCACTTGTGAAACTTTCAATATAGGAAATATTTTAAAGCTTTAAGTAAGTAACTTTGGTGCCATTTTCCAATTTGAATAGCAACGCTGAATCTTATTAAATCTTATAATTCAAACAGACTACACAAAGAGTCTTGATGCTCATTTATTTTACATTTAGGTAAATTCCATCTTGAGAGAATATTCTACTGAGAGAAAGAAACAAACAGCTGGAGGACTATATTAGGAAGGTTATAGAAACCACTTTCATGATTTTTAAAATTATTATGATTTAAGCAAGCATTTTCTTCTCTTCTTCGCCTTCTCCATTTTTTTCCTCCTTCTTTTCCTTCTTCAAAAAAGTCAACAGTATGGTTTACTGTTATATTTACTTGAGAGACTGAGGAGCCTGGTGGGCTATAGTCCAAGGAGTTGCAAAGAGTTGGACACAACTGAGCAACTAACATATACAAACATGCTTTGCCTTTGAATTGACAGGTTCTATAATGTGGCAAACTAGCAGTAAAACTAAGAGGTCTGCTTCTAGTGTGGATCTTTGATTGACTAGGTTTGAGTAAACCTTTCCAACTCAGTTTCCTCATTTGTAAAATTCAATGGAAAAAAGGATATAATTTAATAAATTTTATAGTTATATTTGATATATACTAAACACCTCATTTTTTGTACTAACAGTAGCAAGCACCTCATTTTTTGTTTCCTCTAGTAATAATTGTTTATCCTAAACAAATAAAAAATTCTAGAGGTATTGATATAAAAAACTGAAACAAAATAAACAGCCACAAAAACTAGATAAGGTTTTTTGGATGACAAGTTGTTGTTTAGTCGCTCAGTCATGACCAAGTCTTTGTGACTTGAACTGCAGCACACCAGACTTCCCTGTCCTTCACTATCTTCTGGAATTTGCTCAAACTCATGTCCATTGAGTAGGTGATGCCATCTAACCATCTCATCCTCTGTCGTCCCCTTCTCCTCTTGCCCCCAATCTTTCCAAGCATCAGGATTTTTTCCAATGAGTTGTCTCTTCGAATCAGGGGGCCAAGGTACTGGAGCTTCAGCATCAGTCCTACCACTGAATATTCAGGGTTGATTTCCTTTAGGATTGACTGATTTCATCTTGCTGTCCAGGGGACTCTCAAGAGTCTTCTCCAGTGCCACAGTTTGAAAGCATCAATTCCTCAGTGTTCAGCCTTCTTTATGGTCCAAGTCTAACATCGGTACATAATTACTGCAAAAACCACAGTTTTGACTATAGGAACCTTTGTTGGCAAAGTGATGTCTCTGCTTTTTAATATACTGTCTAGGTTTCTCATAGCTTTACTTCCAAGAAGTAAAAGTCTTTTAATTTCATGGCTGCAGTCACTGTTTGCAGTGATTTTGGAGCCCAAGAAAATAAAATCTGTCACTGTTTCCACTTTCCCCCCATCTACTTGCCATGATGAGATGGGAATGAAAGCTATGATCTTAGATTTTTGAATGTTGAGTTTTTAGCCAGCTTTTTTTTCACTCTCCTCTTTCATCTTCATCAAGAGGCTCTTTAGTTCTTCAATTTCTGCTATTAGAGTGTTATTATCTGCATATCTGAGGTTGTTGATATTTCCCCATGCATCTTGATTCCAGCTTATGATTCATCCAGTCTGGTATTTTGCAAGATATACTCTGCATAGAAATTAAATAAAAGTGTGAAAGCATGAGCCTTGTTGTACTCCTTTCCCAAGTTTGAACCAGTCTGTTGTTCCATGTTTGGTTATTTAACTGTTGCTTTTTGACCTGCATATAGATTTCAGGAGACAGGTATGGTGGTCTGGTATTCCCATCTCTAAGAATTTTCCAGTTTGTTGTAGTCTACACATTCAAAGTATTTAGCATAGTCAATGAAGCAGAAGTAGATTTTTTTTTTTTTTAATTTTCTAGCTTTTTGTATGATCCAACAAATGTTGGCCATTTGATCTCTGGTTCCTCTGCCTTTTCTAAATCTAGCTTGTTCATCTGGAAGTTCTGGGTTCTTATACTATTGAAGCCTAGCTTGAAGGATTTTGAGCATTATCTTGCTAGCATGTGAAATGAGCACAATTGTATGGTAGTTTGAACATTCTTTGGCATTTGCCTTTCTTTAGGACTGAAATGGAGAAGGCAATGGCACCCCACTCCAGTACTTTTGCCTAGAAAATCCCATGGATGGAGGAGCCTGGTAGGCTGCAGTCCATGTGGTTGCGAAGAGTCGGACACGACTGAGCGACTTCACTTTCATTTTTCAATTTCATGCATTGGAGAAGAAAATGGCAACCCACTCCAGTGTTCTTGCCTGGAGAATCCCAGGGATGGGGGAGCCTGGTGGGCTGCCGTCTATGGGGTCGCACAGAATCGGACACAACTGAAGCTACTTAGCAGCAGCAGCAGCAACAGGACTAAAATGAAAACTGACCTTTCCCAGTCCTGTGGCCACTGCTGAGTTTTCCAATTTTGCTGGCATATTGAGGGCAGCACTTTAACAGCATCATCTTTTAGGATTTGAAATAGCTCAGCTAGAATTCCATCACCACCACAAGCTTTGTTCAAAGTAATGTTTCTTAAGGCCCACTTGACTTCACATTCCAGAATATCTGGCCTTATATGAGTGATCATACCATCGTGGTTAACTGTGTAATTAGGACCTTCTTTATGTAGTTCTTCTGTGTATTCTTGCCACCTCTTCTTAATCTCTTCTGTGTCTGTTACGTCCTTGCCATTTCTGTCATTTATTGTGCCCATCTCTGCATGAAGTGTTCCTTTGGTATCTCCAATTTTCTTGAAGAGATCTATAGTCCTTCCTGTTCTATTGTTTTCCTCTATTTATTTGCATTATTCACTTAAAAAGGCTTTATTATCTCTCTTTGTAGTTAAGATGTTATATCCCACATTTTTTTCCTCTCAATTTCCTAAAATTTAATGACAGAAGAGCTGTAAGTATCCTTTTAAAATGTTTTTTCACATAACAAATTACCTGGTTAGGTTAGGTAAGATTGCAATTATTAGTGACTTTATATTTGTAACACCAAGCACTATTCCTCCTAAATAGGGTATTATTTAAAAAGAAAAAAAAAAAGAAAGTTGCTTACAGCTTCACCTGGAAGACCCCTTGGTCCTATTTCTCCATCTTCTCCCTGTCATGGACATAATGAATAGGATAGTGATGTGATCAGACAATGCAACATTTCAGCATGGTTTTCTTTAATGTTTTAATTTTAAATATTTCTTAAAAGAAATGAACTTTCATATACCCTTATTCCATCTTCACCAGGAGGACCAGGAGGACCTTGAGGACCTCGTTCACCCTATTAAAGAAATCCAAATACAATTAGAATTTGAAGTAAGCCAGAATATTTATAACTCTATCCTACAGCTATCCTAGCAAAAATAATGAAACATTTGGTAGAAAAACTTATGCTTTATTTTCTCTCCTGAAAACACTTCAGAGATAAGTCATAACTTTATATTAACTGGCATTACAATTTAGTATGCAAGGAAAACATTCCTTCAATTTTGAAAACAAAAAGATTTAAATAAAATATCCAAATAATTTTCAGACTTTTAATTATTACAAACTAACAGAAAATTATTTTGCTGAAGATTGTCTTCATTCTTCATGGTGCATGGATGCACTTTGCTGATTTTTATTTAAATTTTCTCTGCTTCTTAAACAATTCTCATCAATTCAGCACAATTCTGGAAGACTAACAAAGCTTCAATTTAAAAAAAACAAAAACAAAATTATGTATTTCCCTCAACGTGGCACACAGTAGATATTTTGCTAAACTTTCATGGGACTCTCTTTTCTTTATCTTTCTTTTTTTCACTTCTAATTTTCTTAAAGATTGCCTCACCTTTATTTTTAACTTTTGAAGAAGAGTAATGTGAAGATCTAAAGCTGATCTCTTTTGAGAGACCACATCCTGGCTTAATTTCCCACTAAAACTACTGACTGGATTGCTGTTCAACATTGTATATTGTTAATAAGCCCTAGTAAATTATAAATTCCTGCACTGAATTATAAACTTATATTATCACAAAGAAGTAGTCTATGGTATCTCGATCTACCGGCACCATCTAACAACTATAATAAAATACATTGCCCAGTATATTGTAATATTAACTACAGATTGCCTGCAGGTGTCTTTTGAATATATCCATAGGCAAAATGTAAGAAAGAAATTGAGGTAATTATCAAAAAATTATCAAAAAATTAAATCTCTATACTTGTTCTGTAAATATATTTTGCATATACATAAACATCCTGTAGGAGGGTACAGCAACCCACTCCAGCATTCTTGCCTAGAAAATCATGGACAGAGGACCTGGCGGGCTACAGTCCAGAGGGTCATAAAGACTCTAACAAGACTGAAGCGACTTAGCATGTACACATCCATGTACCTAAAGATTCTGCCTCAACTTATATTTGTGTAAAATGAGTATTTTAATATCTAAAAAATATAATAATATCCCACATATAATTCTACTTATATTTCTTCATGTATCTTTTAGATGTACTAATTTACATGAGTTCACAAATACTTAATTTTCTTATTTCTTAGTGCAGCTATTTAAAATATTTCATAGTATTCTTATATTATCCCTGTATAAAAAACAATAGAATGGTATATCTTACCCTGTGACCCTTGTCACCTGGTAGACCTGGAAGTCCATCAAATCCTCGATCCCCCTGTAAAAGCATCATCATCACCATCATCAACAACGTCATATTCTGAGCTTATTTCTGAACTGTAATTCGAATGTTAAATATTATTTCATATCAAGAAACTTTATTTTAAAATATAAAAACTTCAGGAGAAACTGAGTGAATATACAAACATATGAGACGAGTTCCTGACCTTGGCCCCGGGTTCTCCTGGCATTCCTCTTCCTCCATCAGCACCCGGACGACCCTGACAGTACCAAGAACATGACTAAGCAAAAAGGATTCCAAATAGCACAGAGTAAAAGAAAATAAAATAACTGATGGTTTCAGATGCCCTCAATATGCTCAATGAAAGCAAATCATACCCTTTTTCCAGGTTTTCCTGTTGGACCAGGAGGACCTTGGACACCACGTGGGCCCTATATTAAAACATCATATTTAATTAATTTTATAGAATTCCAGTTCAATAAACTCAATCACATAGAGAAATGGTTTTAGAATTTTATATCTTCTTAGTTTTACCTTAATCACTTTAACACACAAAAAAAACTGTTTCTTGTATAAAAGTCCACATAAAGCAAGAAGATAAGAGAATCAATTTTTCTACATGGCTCCTTGCCAGAAAAAGTCATACTATTTTATTAAGTTTTTATAGACCTATGATTACATATAAACAAAAGGAATGCAAAATGATATTTTAAACTTAAAAAATTCTCAATTACTAAATTCATTCTCAAAACCTTGGGGTTTTACATTTTCCTTGACTGAAAACATTTCATTTCATTCCTCTTCTCTTTCTAATCCCTTTGCTTTCAAATTTCCCTTCTTTTATGGAGATCTTCTCCTAGATATTTATTCTTTTATTGCAAGTATCACATTTGATTGTAACTGTTTTTTGTTTTGGTTTCCATAGTTGAGTCTCCCATTTAACTGTTAACCACCGCAACTTTGGACTAAATCTTTTTCTCCATTATACTTCTACAGTTTAGCACAGTGCCTGGTACACATTTCTGGAGGATGACTTGGCAAACTCAAATTCAATTACTGACTGGTGCCATGCCATCTCAGATTAAAGTTTTAAGGTCCTCAGTATCTTTCTTGAGGTAGTTCAGTACAATGTTATATCAACATACAATGTCTTATTTGTGAATTAATATACATGTTTTAAAAATAAAATTGCACAGCTTATAATAGATAACATACAGATCCATTAGAAATATGACATAGGCCTTCAATGGCACTAGTGGCAAAGAGCCTGCCTGCCAATGCAGAAGGCTTTAGAGATGCAGGCTTGACTCTTGGCTGGGAAGATCCCCTGGAAGAAAGCACAGCAACCCACTCCAGTATTCTTGCCAGGAGGATCCCATGCACAGAGAAGCCTGGTGGGCCACAGAGTCACAGGGTTGGACATGACTGAAGCAACATAGCGTAGCATCTCTTTTTAAGTTTAAACAATATGAATTTAATGAGTGTGGTAGAAAATGTAACACACATTTGAAATTACAAGTAATTATTATGATAGCTTTGACACAATGATTATAGAAACATGAAATTAAAGTTGCCTAATAGTTAGAGATTAAAAGAATATAGCTTAAAAATACTGTAGAAAAAAATTCTATCCTATACCCCAGCTGGACTGCAAGGAGCAATAATAACAGGGCAAATTCTGTTAGTTTTTAATGAAAATGATCTTTCATTTGATACTGCATCTCACTGGAATTAAGGAAAACTACAAAGACCATGAAAATTGCTGCAGCATGTTTTCAAATTCACCCATTTTGTAAAGAGGTGAGTTGGATCCAGAAATTCATAAACTGTAAAAGGCTAAATTTCCTAACTTTTCAATATTTTTATTCAATCTTTTTATGTAATTCTCAGTTAAGGTACAAATGCTTTCCATCCGTTTATGACAATACTTAATAGGCATGAAAAAAAAAACTCTCACATTCTGCGTCACTCAAATATCTTTCTCAATTTAGGGGAATTTTTTTCTCATTTCAAAATAAACTGTGGTGCATCCAAACATGGGAATATTAACTCAGTAACAAAAACAAATAAACTACGGATGTGCTCATCAACTGCAACAAATTATGCTGAGTGAAAGAAGACAGTTTCAAAAGATTACATAATGTATGGTTTCATTTATATGATATTCTTGGAAACATAAAACTGTAATGGTGAAGAACAGATCAGCAGTCAGTCAGCTATTAGCAGTAGGAAGAAGATGTGACGGTAAAGTGGTATCAAGTAATTGTTTGGGGTTCTGTAACTGTTCAATATCCAAATGATTGTGGGGGTAGTTAGGGAAAATGCATATAGGTGTTCAAATTCACTTTTACAATATAATATTGTTAAAGTAAAATCGATTTTTTTTAAAAAAGGAAAAAGTAGATGACCATTTGAAAGCTCCTGCAGCCAATCTGAATCTATACATATTGAGTAAACCAGGAAGCATTTTCATTAAAAAAAATGAATGAATTTTAAAAGTACATGATACTTTGTTGTCAGTTTTCTAAAATAAGTATATTCCATAATGTGTTTACAGTGTATGTTTCTATCTACTTATCATTCAAGGAAAAATAATACTTTAAATTTAAATACTGTAAATATATTGTAGGGCTTCCCAGATGGCTCAGTGCAGGAGACTCAGGAAACAGGGGTTCTCTCCCTGGGTTGGGAAGATCCTCTGAAGTAGGAAATGGCAATCCGCTCCAGTATTCTTGCCTGGGTAAACTCATGGACAGAGGAGCCTGGTGGGCTGCAGTTCATGGGGCCTCAAAGAGTTGGGCACGACTGAGACTGAACACACATGCATGTGCAACAATATGTGAGATCTTTCTTAGAATTTTAGCTCAGATGTTCTCAGTTTCTCTTGATTTCCTCAGCTCTACAAAGGATTTAAAGTAAGCTTCTTTTAGATATATTAAATATCCTTTCTGAGAGAATTTATTAGATTTGGTCTCCACATTTTAGGCTTGTGTCAGGGTTGCTATAAGTACAATCGCAATGGTTCTGCTTTGCTCTGTACAATTTTAAACCAATTTAATATTCAGGAGACCTATTACTATCAAGACTTTACAATTCTAGCTTATTATCTTCTTCTAATATTATTTAAATTAATCAAATTATTGGTAGTCAACTAACCATTAGAGATTTTTCAATTAAAGAAGTTGATGTGAGCTGGAAGGCCATGTAAGTAATTTCTTTACTCCTAAAACAAATGGCAGACCCTTCAATTACCATAATAGATAAAATAAATTTAAATATTAAATAAGTGACATAGATTAATTTTTACCTGAGGACCTGGATCACCCATCTCACCTTTGGCCCCAGAAGAACCAGGCCCACCCTGTAGAGAAAAAGTGAAGATATATTCACTTAATTTTGTAATTCTCTAATCAGTTATGTCCTACTATTTTCACTTGAAACAAACATTATTCAAAATACATTTCTTCAAATATGATTTAATTAGTTAATACAATAAAATTTTCAAGTCTTCTGAATGAAACACATCTCTTCTCAGATTTTGACTGTATTCACATGTGGGAACTATGTTTAAAAGCTTATATTTACTGATAATCACACAGAAGCCAATTTCATGAGCTCACACTGAGATATTCTCTAATGTGTATGCCATCAGAGCACTTACCACCATACTCAGGCATTATTTATCATTACACTGTGGTGCAGTACTAGAGAAAACACATTTTTACAGACTCGGGTACACACTGAATCCATTTATACAACTTGGAAACATGCTAATGCTTTTATACTCAGAAATTTCTGAAATGCTGAATTCTATAGCAATAAAACATCAAAAACAGATGCTATTGCTATCATTATAATGTCCTGAAATAATGTTAAAGCATTTTTCCTCTAGATTGTTCTGTATTAATTTTCCCCACAAAAATAAATCCTATGACAAAGCCTCTTACAAATATTTACATAAGTCAAGAAGTGCAACAAAAATCTGGCACATTAACTGGAAAAAATATAAAATCACTTTATAAAAGTGCTGTGAGTTTAAAAAAAATAAATACTAGGCCATTCACCCTCCTAAAGAGCTTTAAAACATTAAAATTGAACATAATGATAATAGTTACTTCATGCTGAAGTATACTTTGTGTGTTTAAAAAGTTTCTGATTTATTTAAATCAATATTCTACTAAATATTGCCTTGAATCAAAGTGCAAAAAGGCTAAAATTATGCAAAGCCTGAAAATGCTAGGTGTTGAGAGCCTCCTGGTGGCTCCAAAGTAAAATAACTGTTAATGTGACTGCCAAAAAATATGGCAAGTCAAGTAATATGAATATTCCAGTCTTGAAGATCATGCTTGTAATCTTGCAGTTAAATTTCTTCAAGAAAGAAACTGGAGTTCTACATTAAATGAGATTATTATTCAGACCTGAATGCAAAGAACAGTTCAATAATCTAATTAATTTATTACATTGTATATCTGTATATAAGCACTATCTACTTAACAGATTATAATTACTTTGCCCAAACACTTATTCTAAAAATTGTCATGCAATCATTGACAGTAACAGAAAAAGCAAAAGAACATTTTCAAGATTTCCTAAATATTTTATAATATAGATCTCCTTTTATCTATAAAAGCAATTGGAAATAAATAATTGAATAAAGGAAGTGCTCATGGAAAAAATGAAAATATTTATGTCTTAAAATATTGCTTCTTTTTAAAATCTTAATATATAAAACATTTTTAGACTCTAAAATTAAGATTATTGACAGTCTGTAATAACTTTATGTTTTGGAGCAATGAAAATAGAAGAGAAAATGGTGAAAACAAACAACGTGATTACTTTCTCTCAATACCTACCTTTAATATTTTAGGAAGCTAAAACACTCTATAACAAAGACTTTAGTAATAAAATCAATTAATCTTGGATATTACATTGAGAATAGTAATGTAATAACATGGGTGTTAATGTTTTCCCTTTGCAAACATGCTGTGAATGTCTGGCCCTAAATGACTGGTGAAAACAGAACAGCTCAATGTAACAAGCTTTCATGGATTCTGTTCATCACTGCCCTTACCCTATATAAATCTACTAGATTTGTATTTGTCAGGATGATAAGTAGGAAAATGCCTTTAATTTTAGAGATTCTAGACTGATGTTTTAAAATTAAACAATAGGCAGTGTTTCCCAAGCATTCTTGAACATAAGATTCAGCCTGCTGCCTCATTAAAAATACATTTTGTCAGTTCCAACCCTAAATCTGCCTCTCCAACTCTGAATTTGCCTCATCAGAGTCTCAAGTTCCAGGCTCCAGGAACTTTCACTTTTAATAAAATATACACATGATTCTTCCACCCCCATATCTGTAAAACACCAGCATATTAGTGATTTTCCTCAGTCATGTAAATTTGTTATTACTAATAAGCAACTAAACATTAATTCTATTTCTTCCTTTGTTAACTGACATAAACTCTTTCATTTCCTTATTATATTTTGTAAGGCAGAGCAGTAAAACTATATGATAAATACATAATAATGCATTTAGAAATGTGTAATTTAAATTCTGTGGAACATACTGCCAGAACACATGTTCCACATGAGCTCGTATGATTGAGTGTATAGCCCTGAAAATACATAAAATGCTATAAAATTTCAAGAATGAATTCAAAGAACTATAAATATCTGGAAAAATACATAAAAAACACTTGAATAAATTACATGAAGAAAACTAGCATCCCAATAAGGTCAATAAAACAGAATTAGAAAACTATTTAATTGATCATATTTGAATAAAAAAGTTTTGCTGTGTCTAATCAGCAAACCAAAAGTAAACTTTTAATGTTAAGCATAATAATTTCTATAAGTACCATTATTTCAATAAAGTATATTGCACATATAAGATCATATCGAAAGCATAGTATAGCTTTTAATATCAAAAACAAATACTTAAATTATAAATTATTCCATCAATTTTAAAATCAATGTAAAACTAGGCTGGAATTTTTCAGTTCTTTTCTCTTTTTTAAAAAAAATCTTTTGGTGTGTGTGTATGTGTGTGTGTGTGTGAATTGCTATAGTCCTTAGCATTTGGTAAATTTCAAAATATTTGAGATTATTTTTTAAAAATATAGACCACATTAGCTTGTCAGTAAGCTTATAAGGAAAAACAAAACACATTTTCCAAGAGCCTCTGAAAGACAAAATAGCTTTTCTAATATCTGAAACAATTCATGAAATACTATAGGCAACTTAAAATTTAAACCACGTCTCTTGTTTTCTCCTAAGATTATGGACAATTTTTCATTAGCCTCATATATTTTTGCTTTTTTATCAATTCTTTTTAACCTAAAATTAAATCTCAAGAATTTATTGTAAAATTGAAATTCAATAGCTCTATTGTACAAATAATTAGTATTGTTTTAAAAGTTAATAATTGGATATGTGATTTAATTATATTTTTCATTGTATTATTTGAGAACTTCCTACGGCAATTTTTCATTAAAATTTACTGAGGACTAAATTCAAATAGCTTCTTTTAAATGGAAACAAAATGAAGTGTAAGTCTATTTATTTACCTTACTTTCACCAGCCAGAGATATGAAAGTTGTGACCAAAGCTCACAAGGAACTATGAATACAGGAATTTAAATATATAAAATCTTATTGGATAACCTACCACAGGACCCGGTCTTCCAGTCAGACCCATTGGGCCAGGTGGACCTCTCAGAGCAATCTAGAAAACAAAATAAAGCAAATTCAGGAACGATACCTTGGATGAGCATATTAAACCACAATAATTATTTGTACAAGTTGCCCTTGAGTAACAGCGTGATCAACAGAGGCATAATAGCTATGTAGAAAGGGTGATTACTGAAGAATCATGTTTCTAAAATGACAATGACATAAGTATCAAACTTTTTTAAACTGTTGTAACTTATATAGTCTTATACTATATATTTATTATTTATCTAATGATAAAAGTAAAAATATATTTTAATATCTAATAAGAAACTTAATATCTGATCATTTTTCTACTCAAATGTACATTTAGAATATTGCATAAATTTCTCTTCAATATGTAGGTGCAATTCTCATTGAAAATACTTTCAGTTGTGAACAATTTGAGATGCTTTTTAAGTAAGTTTTCTAGCAATATCTTACAAAAAGCTATGACAATTCAAGCCAAATAAAAGCAAAATTGATCAGGAAGTGTTAAGATAATATAGCTATTTTAACAAATCTCAAATTTAGTGCTTTATGGAAAAATACATTTATTTTATAGAATCATAGACATAATAGACTGATTACATGCACTATTGACACTGAATATTAGAAATGTGAAATTAGCACACTTGTAAAGCTGGAACAATTAGAGTAAAAAGATAAATATTTGACAGGTGTTAAATTAGTGTGGTGTGCTATTTTTGAATATTAGTGATTCCAAAGATGAATATTTAGATTACCATAGCAGATATAAAAATATTGCAATAGAAATAATATGTAAAATCATATTAGAAAAGTGCATGAGATGAAAACAGTAATATCTCCAAAATTACACTACTGACTCACCATGAGATTTTTGACAATACACTTCTTAATCCTTGAGATTAAATATCTGAAAAATTGGAATTATAATGCTTGCTACCTATTTCCAAGTAGATTAAAAGGACTAATAAAATTAGGAATTCAATGACCTAATAAACTATTTAAGCTCAAATAATTATCTAAAACTTGTCCAAAGTAATATAATTTGTAAGTTGTATGCACCATTAGTAAATCAATTTAAATATTTTTAGACTTCTATCATGTCAAGATCTAATAAACAAGTATTTTAAATTTTCATTGTCTTTATAGATGATGTAACCAAACAATGATATTTTTTCAAATAGACTTACATTTTCATATAATGTATGCAGTCATAAATTAATGATGATAAATAGTTATCACCAAAATGATTTATATCACTTAGGAAGCAGGAACTCATATCCATACCACTGTAAGCCTTTTATTTCCTTTCTCCTTGAAAAGAAAACAAGACTACACTATGAATAAAAGTATTATATCACTTTCAACTCTTTCCTGATCCATTCTTTTTATTTCTTTATTTTATTTTAATTGTAATGGAAAAAATTTAAAAATAAACAATTTTATATTCTACATGTATGCAGATAGTGGAAAACTTTTAGTTGACAATAAAGTATGAACTGAGCAGGTCTGGGAAAAATAAGATATAGATTACAATGTTTCACACATAGACTGCATATTTGAAGGTTTCTTTCCTACACAAGAATGCCTAAGAAACTGAAATTTCTGGATTAATTGGATATCCTGAATAATCTGTAAGATTAGGTGGAAAAATTATTTAGAAGTTTACCCTCTTTATTCATTGATCACCAACATACGACATACGCCTTAGCAGGGAAAACTGGATGTGAAAGATAAAGGATGTTATGTGTTAATTCACCATCAGCCCTCTTTGAATAAAATTAGAAAATGTGTGTGTTATGGTTTGTGTGGTTTTGCAAGAATTATGTGTAGTAATACTGCAAAGGCCAGTCATTTAAATTCAATATCAAATAAAATATTCCTACTGGAAAAACAGATATTTTCTTAGCATCTTCTCCATCTAGATTCAATATACTATATAGAATTTTGTTTATAATAGTAGCACCCTCCAGATACATACACACACACACACACACACACACCTCACACACTCTCTCTTTCTCTCTCTCTTGTGTAATTGAACACATAATCAGGTTATGGGACTACATGTTGATCCTTTCTTACCCGAGCCTGCTGAAGAATGGCCTGGGCCTGAGCTTCCTGAGCAGAGACGGTTGGTCCTTTGGAACTATCACCGCCATAACGAAACTAAAAAAAAGATAATAACGTACAAAAGCTCAAAATCAGACTTTCTCAAATAGGTGCCTTAATTACCAGTTTAAACACTACTTACTTAAAATGATGGCATTTTACAAAGTGTGAGGTAATTCCATCATGAATCATACCTTGATTTTTTTCTAAATTTTCCTTTTATTAAGATATGGAGGTTCTCTAGACCATGCTTTACCACATTTAGAAGAGACTACAGAATCTACAATTTTAAATTCCATAATTTTTGAAAACACTGGAATAAGCCATCATCCATTTCTTTACCTGTGCAAACGCTACCCACTCTATCCACTCATTTGTGAAAATTCTAAATGCATTCAGTTCAACAGTGTTATCGATCAACTGCTATTTTCTGAGCAAAACTTCTAGAATCTCTGTGAACACAGAGGAAATCTTCCTTGAGATGGATTCAGTTTGTTTACCTTAAGTAATTATACTAGGAAACATCTTTTCTGTATCCCTTCATAAAATGCTAAAGCTCCTTTTGATTTTTAACTCAAAATGCAGGATGAATAAGTTTCTCATGCTATATTATTATTACTTGAATCTATATTATATTTAAATAGATAAACCTATTTTTTCACAAGAACTTGGGCAACTTCATAAATCTTTTTGAAGTATATTTGACTTACAAAGTTGTGTTAGCTTCTGGTATTACAGAGAAGTAATATGTATATATATATATATGGGTACTATATACTTTATCATATTCTCTTCTACTATGATTTATTATAATTTAATATATCTGCCTGTGCTATACAATAGAACCTGTTTATCTTTTTTTATGTATAGTAGCTTTTATCTGCTAATTCTCTACCTTTCTTCTCCTTTGGTAAGTATAAGTTTGCTTTTTAAGTCTGTGAGTCTGTTTCTGTTTTGTATATAAGTTCATTTGTATCATGTTTTAGTTTTCACATATAAGTGATAATGTATGATATTTGTCTTTCTCTGTCTGACTTATTTCACCCAGTATGATAATCAATAGTTTCATCCATGCTGCTTTTTATTAATAATAGCTGAATAGTATTCCATTATTATATACATATATTTTATATCCATTCATCTGTTCCTGAACATTTAGGTTGCTTCCATGTCCTGGTTATTGTAAAGAGAGCTGCTATGAACACTGGGGTACATGTATCATTTCAAATTTTAGTATTCTCTAGATATATGTCTAGGAATGGGGCTCTAGGGCCATATGGTAACCCTATTTTAGTTTTTTAAGTTTTAGTTTTTTAAGGAACCTTCATACTGTTTTCCATAGAAGGTGCATCAATTTACATTCCCAGTAACAGTGTAGGAGAATTTCCTTTTCTCCACATCCTCTCCAGCATTTATTATTTGTAGTCTTTTAAATGATGGCCATTCTGACTGGCATGAGTTTATGTCTCATTATAGTTTGGATTTTTATTTCTCTAATAGTTGGCAATGTTTAGCATCTCTTCTTGTTCCTATTGGTAATTTGTATGTCTTCTTTAGAGAAATGCCTACTTCAGTTCAGTTCAGTTCAGTTGCTCAGTTGTGTCCGACTCTTTGCGACCCCATGAACCACAGCACTCCTGGCCTCCCTGTCCATCACCAACTCCCAGAGTTTACCCAAACCCATGTCCATTGTGTCAGTGATGCCATCCAACCAGCTCATCCTCTGTCATCCCCTTCTCCTCCTGCCCTCAATCTTTCCCAGCATCAGGGTCTTTTCAAATGAGTCAGCTCTCCACACAGGTGGCCAAAGTATTGGAGTTGCAGCTTCAAGATCAGTCCCTCTAATGAACACCCAGGACTGATCTCCTTTAGGATGGACTGGTTGGATCTCCTTGTAGTCCAAGGGACTCTCAAGAGTCTTCTCCAACACCATCAATTCTTTGGTGTTCAGCTTTCTTTATAGTCCAACTCTCACATCCATACATGACCACTGGAAAAACCATAGCCTTGACTAGATGAACCTTTGTTGGCAAAGTAATGTCTCTGCTTTTTAATATGCTGTCTAGGTTGGTCATAACTTTCCTTCCAAGGAGCAAGCGTCTTTTAATTTCATGGCTGCAATCACCATCCGCAGTGATCTTGGAGCCCAGAAAAACAAAGTCAGCCACTGTTTCCCTGTCTATTTGCCATGAAGTTATGGGACTGGATGCCATGATCTTAGTTTTCTGAATGTCTACTTAGTCTTTCCATCTATTTCTTGATTGTGTGTGTGTGTGTGTGTTTTTAATTTAATTTAATTTTTTAACTTTACAATATTGTATTGGTTTTGCCATATATCAAAATGAATCCGCCACAGGTATACATGTGTTCCCCATCCTGAACCCTCCTCCCTCCTCTCTCCCCATACCATCCCTCTGGGTTGTCCCAATGCACCAGCCCCAAGCATCCAGTATCGTGCATCGAACCTGGACTGGTGACTCGTTTCATATATGATATTATACATGTTTCAATGCCATTCTCCCAAATCATCCCACCCTCTCCCTCTCCCACAGAGTCCAAAAGACTGATCTATACATCAGTGTCTCTTTTGCTGTCTTGTATACAGGGTTATTGTTACCATCTTTCTAAATTCCATATATATGCGTTAGTATACTGTATTGGTGTTTTTCTTTCTGGCTTACTTCACTCTGAATAATAGGGTTTTTGTTTTGTTTTGTTTTTTGGTTTTGCTGTTGTTGTTATTAAGCTATATGAGATGTATATTTTGGAAATTAAGTCAGTGATGGCTGCATATTTTGCAAGTATTTTCTCCCAGTCTATTGGTTGCCTTTTGTTTTGTTTATGGTATCCTTCACTGTGCAAAAGTTTATAAGCTTGATTAAGTCCCATTTGTATTTTGCTTTTGTTTCTATTACCCTGGGAAACCGACCCATGAAAACATTGTTATGACTTATGTCAAAGAATGTTTTACCTATGTTCTCTTCTAGAAGGTTTATGGTATCATGTCTTACAGTTAATCTTTAAAACATTTTGAGTTTATTTTTCTGTATGGTGTGAGGGTGTGTTTGAACTTTATTGATTAATATTTGGCTGTCCAACTTTCCCAACACTACTTGATGAAAAGACAGGCTTTTCCACATTGTATATTCTTTCCTTGTTTATCAAAGATTAATTGACCATAGGTATGTCAGTTTATTTCTGGGCTCTCTCCTCTGTTCCATTGATCCATTTGTCTTTTTGTGCCAGCATTATGCTGTTTTGATTACTGTGACTTTGTAGTAAAGTTACTTTCCTGAAGTCTGGGAAACTTATGTCTCCACCTTTGTTCATTTTCCTAAGTTTCGCATTGGCAATTCTGGGCCTTTTTTGGTTCCATATACATTTTGGGATTTTTTAAAAAAATTCTATTGATAGTTATATGAAAAACAACATGGGTAATTTGATAGAGATTGCATTAAATCTGTAGATTGCTTTTGGGTAGTAAGGTCATTTTAATATTAATTCCTCTGTACAACTTTAAAAAGCAATCTTAAGGTAAATTAAATAATTTGGGGGCAATGAATAATAACAGTATAAATATATGTTATTTAAAAAGTATCAGCTAGTGTCTATATGGTGGTAAACAGTATACTAATTTTATGTAGTACATGAAATGCATGCACCCATATGACTCAGGACAAAGTACACAATTAAAAATACTAAGTCCTTTAAGCTTTGTTTTCAAAATATAATGAAATAATAAAGGCTTAGTTCTACTGCAAAGTTAATATTTACCAGAATTTTGCTTTATTGAATTTTCTAGTTACTGGAGGCTGCTTCAAGTATCACTACCTCACACAGTAGATTTTTGATTGATCTATAATATGATTCTGCAATATTTTTCAGCAATAGGATGACAAAACATCAGATTATCTTTATAACAATAAAAATACATACCGGTAACACTAACATGGTACCAGGAGGACCAGGTAGACCATCAGCCCCTGGTAAACCAGGACGTCCTGGAGGACCCTAGGGAAGTAAATGAAATCATCAAAATTAATAAATAAACTTTGAATGCCATAACTCTACATTACCTAATTTTTAATTTGTCCTCTACTCCTTGGTTAATCTTTTATTAATAGTAAGTATATCTAGAGAGGACTGTATTTCACTGCACTAGTTTTACAGAATTTAAATGATACATAAATTTATTGCTACTCAAGGAAGAAGAAAAAAGGGATTTTGCAAGAAGAGTTCCTACAGACTTAACATAAATAGTCTATTTCACCATGTGACCCAGGACATGATCTTCAAATTAGGATGCATGCTTATTAACTCATTCTACCAGCATTCAGCTAAACATTTGTAGTAGTTCCTGGAAAATATGTCTTAATTCCAAAAGAAGAACTTGCTCTAATGTATCAGGTTCATATAAAAAAAATTGATTATAATAATAAAAAATTTCTTACTAATTATAAGATCAATGCATATTCTCTCCTCTCATTTTTAAAATTATAGTTAGAAAAGTTAAACAAAGCTCACATGTTATTCAAGTGAGAAGAATAATATCTTAAATTTGTAGAATATACTTTAATTCTTTTTATTTAAGTTGCATTCTTTTGAATCCCTTCACTTACCCTCTCGCCAGGGTCACCAGGGGGTCCAGTGGGGCCTTGTAGACCTGGAGGACCCATAAGACCCTACAGAGAAATAAACCATGATGAGTCAGATTCCTGAATTTATTAGTATTCAGGCAAATTCATTCTACCAAAATCAAAGACGAACTCATTTATATTTCATAAACAAACACTTTCTCCCAAACAACTGGCCTATTAAACTTCCCATAAAAAGAGAACATATATGGGCCACTTTATAGCTAGTTCAACTCTTCCTCTACAAGGCTGTTCTCAGGTAGACACAGACATTCCACGGAAGAACAGAAAAGGAGATCCTGCCAATATTCAGTCCCTGAGGTGGAAGCTGGTTCCCGGCTCTTGTGAAAGAAATGGTATACTCATTCAGACTGCAAAAATGTGACCACTAAGTTGAAATCTAGAAATCATTTATCTTCTTCTATGGGTGTAAGTATTTATAGGCAGGAATATAATACATTTAATTCACATGACAAGAATTTAATTAATTCCACAAAAGAAAGAAGATTTCTTACAATGTCAGATCAGTACAACTCCCTGACAATAAAGACACACTGATGAGTAACAACAGCCTTATTAAAAAATGACAATGGAAGCTGATAATCACTACATTCAGCAGTACAATAAAGGCAGCTATAGTCTACTTAGAATTCTCAACTCCATTCATTGAGATATGCTTATACCTCTAAAAAGAAAAGAAAGAAGGCCTTTATATATTTTTATAATTTTCAAGTACAAAGTTGAAGATGAGGTTAGAAAAGTCAGAGATAATTAAACAACAAAAAATATTTAAAACAAAATTTAATTTCATATTTCTCAAAAGAGTATCATTTGGATAGCCAAATCAGAAACTGATTTAAGGCCACCAGGTCCTTGCCTCTATAATTCAATACTCAAATGTGTGTGTGTGTGTGCTTAGTCGCTCAAGAATATCTGACACTTTGTGACCCTATGGACTGTAGTCCACCAGGTTCCTCTGTCCATGGGGATTCTCCAGGCAAGAATACTGGAGTGGGTTGCCATGCCCTCCTCCAGGGCATCTTCCAAACCCAGGGATCTTCCAAATCCTGGGATCAAACCCAATTCTCCTGCATTACAGACAGATTCTTTACTGACTGAGTCATCAAGGAAGCTCCATACTCAAATAAAATATATAAATTCAACAGTATAATAGAAATCTTATATCTGATTTAAAAAAATCAAGACAAAAATAATCTTAAAACATTACATACCGCAGGTCCTGCAGGCCCTGGTGGTCCTTCAATAAGCATGCCCTACAGTTAAAGAAAAGATAAAGTCATTACTAGGGCAATGGAACCCCTAACCTCTTATCTAATTGGCTGTATGAAAGCACCACATTACAGCACTTTAAAAGGTGAATTATCTGCTCCTACATACAAAGATAATTGCAAGCATTTTTGTACAGGGGAGGGAGGAAATTCAAAACGATAGAAGACATAATTCCTGTCCTGAGAAAATTCATGAACTAATTAGCAAGGAAAGAAATATTCAGATAAGTAATATTACAAAAAGAATATACTAAGTGCTCCCCAAAAGGGTAAATATATTTAACCAAATTTTTCCTAGCAGCCAGAATAACACCTGGTACATCTCAAGAACATGCTAAATATTTGCTGTGTGAATGAAAGGATGGGAGAAAGAGCACCTAAGCACTTTAATTTAGGGAAAGGGGAGTAAAGTCCATGTTAAAGAATTAGGCATAAATGTAAGTTCTTAAATAGACAAGAAATAGAATACTATTTCAGGATAAGAACCCAATTCTAAAAGTTTATGATTCTACTCTGAAAATTGTCTTGTCATTTTAAAAGCTAGTTGTAACTTTGCATAACAAAGACAAATTTATTCTGAAAATTGTTTTTAAAGATGTTGGTGAGCATATGATGTGCTTTCTCAGATTTTGGAGTAATAGACTACAATGTTCTTAGAGATGCAGCCTTTTTATGTTTATCTTCCTCCATCACTTAAAAAAAAATTTTGTCCTTGCAGATTCTGAAATGATTTTCATGAGCTTGAGGTAGTTCAACATACTTCCCAAATTGCTGATTAAGGAGAATGATAGTAAAATTGATTTCCAATAAGAATTTGCTTCTTACCAATATCTTGAGTGGTAGTAGCATTAATATAAATCTGAAAAATCACTTTTCTTCCAGTAGAAGAAAAGGAGGCAAATTTTAAAAAGAATGTTTTCATATAATTATATGATGTGATTTGGATATGAAACAAATAAGTACTATGTTAAATAATATATTTCTAATTATGTCAAGTCACAGCACTTAGAGGAAAATTACTGAATTGGAAAATAGAAGAGACGAATTCAGGTCATAGATCAACTATCAAACATTTGAACCTCAGGAAAATTCCTTAAATCCTTTAGATCTTAAGTCTCTTAGTTATACAAGGAAAGAATTAGATGAAAAGAGTGTCAGCTATTTTCAAATTCTAAAATTCTCTCTCTCTCTGTTTTTGGATTTATTGAAATTCTACTTGCCAGAACTGGTTTTACTAACTCACTTACTTGTGGCATTATAAATGTTTAGACATATAGAATTTTCAGTGGTACTACATGAACATGCGTAATGATTTACAGCAGTGATAGCTCATGATACAAATCAGTGTACCAACCTTTACAACGTATTCACACCAGTACTTACAGGTTCAACTACTGCTGGTTCTCCTTTCTGTCCTTTTTCTCCATATGCACCATGGCCATTTATCTGTTGAGTGAAAAATTCAAGCAGCCTGTCTTTAAGTAAATAAGGCTATTTAAGTATTTTTAAAAAGGTTATTTAATCATATAAGTGCATTTAAACAATCTATTAAATACACTTTTTAACATAGAAACCAATTAAAGTTTTAAATACTGAAAATATACAAAGGAAAACACAATGAACATTAATGCTAAATCTTGAGTGAGATTGAACAATTGCTTCTTAAAGACATATTATACAAAGATAATGGTATCTGTTGACCTTAGTTATTATTCCAAGGCAATAAACAAAAAGCGTCTTCAAATTAAAATCAAAATAACAGAAGTGGTAGGAAGAAATTAGTAAAGAGGTTCAAAAGTTTAAATACTAATAATTATAACAATAAAATGATAATTAATATGGTGGATTACTGAACTTCACCAGATAAGAAAGGTCAATTAAGCTGTTTAAAAGTTAGAAAATAGTCTTGGTATCCAGAATGACAATGACTGATTTAATCTTATCAGTGCTATTAGATTATTCTTTCAAAAGAAGACTCCAGTAGTGTGGCCTGAGATCTCCATGAGGAAGAATCTATCAAGGTGTCCTAGTAGTGATCAAGATTCATGATTTATATAAGAACAATCTATATTTTAAACCTGAAAAGACATCAAGATGA
The DNA here is from genome assembly GCF_003369695.1 of Bos indicus x Bos taurus. Taxonomy (NCBI): domain Eukaryota; kingdom Metazoa; phylum Chordata; class Mammalia; order Artiodactyla; family Bovidae; genus Bos; species Bos indicus x Bos taurus. The sequence goes on along the minus strand of NC_040078.1, from coordinate 40,538,308 downwards.
ACATGAAAATACACCAGAAATAAGACATACAATGACACAGAGCATAATCTGACTTACACTTGTTTCTGTGATATCTGTTTCTGCTGGAACACCTGGACCAAATTCTTCATTAGTGGGACTTGTTGGTTTATCTTCATATTCCTTATATTCATAAAAATCATATTCGCCTAAATCTCCATCTACCAGAAGATCAGAGTCCCTGCCGTCTATTTGTTTGTTTTCATATAGCATATCCTCAGAATTTTTCCTCTGGGAATCATAATCCTCTCCAGTTAGATATTCTTCAGTAAATACTTCTTCAACTGGATTTGGCTATTAATTTATGTTGTAAGGAATTGGAGAAATGAAGTTTACTGTTAGTAAAGCAAAGTAAGCATTTGCAAATACAGTTTGATGGCATGTGATGGGAAGTGGTTTGAGTACTACTCAAGCAAGTCTGAAGGCTGGGAAAGATAGCCTTTAACATCATTGAAAGGAATATTTTTGTACATTGGAATGCACAAGAAAATATTGCTTTCAAAGCACCTTTGTCAATAAACTGCAAATATTCACATAGATTCAACATGTGTATTTGCTTGTTCATTGGGAAAAGCTTGTTATGCAATTTGATATCTACTTTATAATTTGACTCAAATAATATATATATGCAATATTTAGTTAAAGCTTAACTTAATTTTCAGATCTCAAAGAATCTCATACTGAAATATAATTTCTATCAGGAAAGCTATGTAAGTTTGACTCTCAATCCAAAAGTCTCAAAGAATCTCATACTGAAATATAATTTCTATCAGGAAAGCTATGTAAGTTTGACTCTCAATCCAAAAGTAAAATATTAATGCCAATATTGAGATTTATCATTGCAATATTTACTCCAAGCTCCAAGTATTTAGTGAGCATTATATCACAAAGAGTTCTTTAAAGCAAATATAAATTATAGTCCTCAGAATTCAATACAATTAAATAGATCACTATATAGTCTCATAAAGAGTATGAGCCTATTCACTTAAAAGTAAAAATTATATCAAGATTCTAATGTGATATATCAAAACTACTCACAGAGATATAGAAAAATAACACTAGTATAATTTCCTTTTTATAAATAAGTCCTCATTAATAGCATAAATCTGAATAACATTCATTAGGTAATTTTTGGTCATGCTATGATTTTGATGAAGTTCAGATCAAATAATGTATCTTGCTACTTTTAAATTTCATCTTGAAATAACTTGTTTGCTATGACATAGGGAATCTAGATAATAGAATAATACTTAATAATAAGTATGTTACATGAAGTCATGTGAATGAAAAAAGTGGTTAATGATTAATTCAGCAATTGTTAACTAAAATAAAATGTCCAATAACCATAATATTTTGTATTCTTAGACAATGAGGACATACTATCATTACAGAGTACATATTATCCAGAATCAGAATAGTACTATGCTCACAGTTCTGAGATAAAAAGTTGAAAGAATTTGAGCATATAAATAAACATCTTAACCATTTTTGGAAAATGATAAGCTTGATTAATTTGGATTATCTTGGACAAGATTTGGACTTAAAATCTGTTTTTACCCTAAAATATTATTCTAAAATATGTGTTTTCATGTAAAGTCCCACTGGGACACATGTGATGTAAAATTTTTATTAATTTAAATGATTCGGTTAATCCTCATACCAGGTGTGAAGAAATTTAACAAAGTTAAACTGAATTGTATACTTATTTTCTCATAATTGGAATATATACATAATATGAAATTCAGGAAGATTGTTCTAATTTGTACCTGAATATACTTAAATATTTTCATAGAAAGGACTGGGAAAAGTTAAGATATATTATTTTAGCCATATTAAGTTTGAAAATGTAAACAGACATTAAAATCAACTAAGACTATATTTTATCAAAATATTTGTGTCATAAAAATGCATGATTATTGGTCAGATGGAGTAAATTTTAATTGTATCATTTGATGATACAATTTTTTTTTTGGAGGATTTTCCTCCTCACAGTAAGGTCATGTTGTGAGTAACCTTAATCACATTTTGAGAAGCTTGCTCTATCCCAGGAGCAATAAAAAAAGATGGCAGCCAATTCAGTTTGATCAATTTAGCATTTGCATGAAGCAGAGTCATGCAAACCTGAATTGGGATTAATTTTAAATGAACTGTTTTTAGTAATAGTGAGCCAGTGCTATTGTTTCTCTTACTTTGTAAAGGAATAAAAACATCAAATTTTTCAGAGGTTATAGATTCTTCCAGAGCAAAATATATCAAGGAATACTGCACATTTAAAAAATTTGAACTGCGATTTAATGCTGTCTATGAGCATTACCTCATTTGATCCAGATACACTCCTAGGAGCTTCCGTCTGGTAACTTTCTGTCCCATAGTTGTATTCTTGAAAATCATCAACAATATTTGCCTAATAGTGAATTCAAAAGAAAAGTAATTAGTAAAAATGTTAAGGTAATCCAAAATCTATGGAAAGCATAATTAATTAGGATATTGTATTAGCCAAATGAGTATTTATCTGGTTGGGTTAGGAATGACTCATCATCAGAGATCTTCCAGCTTATCTAGGAGAGATCTTGATTGCTTTTTCTTTGCTACCTTTACCCCTAGCTTGGCCATTGCTGCTGCTTGATAAGTTTTCTTCTTCTTGGATGCAAATTTTTCAGATTTAGGGGGTGTAAACTTTTTGGACTTTTTCTTTGAATTAGTGGCCACTGTCTTCATCTTCATTTTGAAACTGAATTTCTTTTTCTGTAAAATGTGGTGAAAGATGGAATGGAAAACATAAATAAAATGAAAAGGGAAATGAAGAGCATGGATGAAAGGAAGAATAAGCAAACCAAACCAAACATCATTCCTTCAGGACAGCTACTACTGTCAAATAAAAATCAGTTATTGGGTCACAGAAATGAGATGAATGAAAGACCGACGATAAGTCTGAGGAACAGTGGACATAAGGAACCACAGGTTGACAAACACCAGGACACCACACACAAAGGTTCTACTTTGCTTTTACCTCAGTTTGCGCTATTGTCTCCTCAGTTACAGTGGGTGTCTCTGTTACACTCTCAGCCTCTTTATATTCTGCTTCCCCATACTCATAGTCATATTCCATTATATCCTCAGGTGCATACTACATCGCAAAGGAAAAAATATCAGGCAATTTTGTTAGTTGCTGGTAATACTATTAACAAAAAGGGAATCATGTTCTTAACTTTTACTGGCAAAGTTAAGAGACAAGGAAATACTGTTATCTAAATATTACTTGTGTTACAAGAAGTAATACTATCATATACAGAGTATAATAAAAAACTGACAAAGCAGGTTTTCTAAGAGCAGAACAGTGGTTAGGAGTGTGAGGAAATTAAAAGTTTAGAATATTAATTCAAACTTTTAATTCTTAATATTAATTCAAACATAGCAGTTACATACTTGGACACAGTTGTTCATAGTTGTTAAATATTCATGTTAATTTTAATTTGTAAAAACTACTACACAAACCTCTTTTATTTATAGCAATTTCAATGGGTACTTTTTTTCCCATTGAACTGCATGTTTAAAAATAGTCTTCCCAAGTATGAAGGAATTTTCATATCAGTTGTGGGATGGAAAGGGGAGAGGAAGGAAAGGGAACAGAAGGAACATGAAATGATTCTATATTCTATTTGGAATAATAGAACCAATGGGAAAAAAATCTAAAATCTATTCAGAAATAACTAATTTGTTATAAAATTAAGATCAAAATGAGCACAGTTGTGAACCATTAAAAGATTCAAAATTAGATCTGTTTATATTTAACCCACTGTATCAATTTTTACAAATATTGTGTTTTTTCTATTGAAAAAGAGCATAACACTTGGGTATCTTAAAACAGGTAAATGTAACTCAAATTGAAAGATGGAATACTAGATTGTTTTTTATTAAAAAAATTAAGAGAGAAAAGTATGTTTATCAATAAAGGGATGAGAGAAACAATACTTAATTATGAGGAAAACATGTTCACCTTCAAAGCCAAATATCTCTACTGAAATTTTAATCTTAAACATATATTATTGGTTTTAATCAAAATAACTCTAAATCTACTAAGGTCATATATAACAAAAATATTTATTAAGCAGCAAATCAATAAGCTAAAATGCTAATATATATGTATATATTATTTATAATATCTTTATGTATACATATACATACATTTGTGTATGTATATATACATGTATTATGTTTAGTATATTTATGTATATATATACTTAGGTACATATATACATATGTGTGTGCATGTATACACACACACATATATGCCAAAAGCAGTCTATTTGGAAATCCCTAAGTATTTGGTAAAATTTCAATTATAACCCAAGTGGACCTCTCTTGGCCTTTTAAAATTGCCAATGGTTCCCTTTCAATGCACCAGAAAAATAACTCTTCACACCATGTCTTTTAGAGACTTGTGATCACTGGACCTTCTAATAAGCGGTCTTAGCTATAGCAATGCAAATGAAGGCAAATTTCATAAAGACATATAATGAAACATATTACAAACCAATCGCAAAAAGGATTGTAAAGCCAAGAAGGATTGTAAAAATAGACAATTTAAAAGCATCTTAAATGCATCTTGAATGAAGCCTGATATTCAAAATAGCCAGTTACCTTTACTATCTTTATATCATGTTTTTCTTTTTTTTCCTTATAGGAGGAAACCTGTTCTAATCTCCATAATTCTCTCTTCTGTTTTAACTTTTTCCACATGGACTAGCTGTGGTGGTAGAATAATGAAGGAGGTAATGTCCTCACTATCTTAGGCATGAACGCACATGCTTTTCTTAGAGCCATCCAGAAGTCAGTGAAAAGAATCATTGCTTTGGCAGATTCATTTCGATATTTTGCAAAACTAACACAATATCGTAAAGTTTAAAAAAAAAAAAAAAAGAACCATTGCTTCTGTTCTCCTTATTTCTTTAAACAACATCCCCTCTGGTGGGTATTGACCCATGTAGGAATTTGCTGGTCTACATGTAGCTTTACAACCTACTTTTGGAAATGATTCTCCCTTTTTACTGCAGAATTTTGTGATGCCTCAAAGACAGGTAAAGAAGAGAGAACTAGTTATAATTAATCAAATGAATATGAGCAAAAAAATGTGCAGTGATAGAATTTCACCTATGATTTAGGAGTTGCCTAGCCTAAGTTAAAACATTTGAGGAGAAAGGGAGTTTTTCTGGACATTTTGTTAAGTCTTTTCTTATTCAAGTTGTTAGAAAAATAGTGGCATCAGCAAATATGTGTGCATCTATGAGAACTAGGGTATCTGGTAAATATTAAGTGCAAAATATTAAAGGTAATAAATTTCTTTATAAAACAGTGTTTTCCTCTTGCTGCTTCTTCCTTTTCATGTTTTATACTGATATGAAAAATAAGAATGTTAATTCCCTGCTGTACATAGGACATTGCAATCTGTGCTGTATTCAATATATTAAGAAAGAACCATATGCAGATTTAACATCCAATTTTCTAATTAAGATAGAAGGATTATTTAACATGGTGGAAAAATTCCCAAACCACCATAATTTTAATATTGGTTACTTCGCTATATAAATGGTATTGCAGAGGTTCAAGTTGAATAATAGTTTCATATTAAGACTATATTTAAATCTATCATTTTACATTTCACTCTGATTATGATGCAATGATGCATAAAACACATAAAAATTGAATCTTAAGAATGAATTAAAATATGCTCTTTAGAAGATATGAACCATACAAAATCACAAGTTGAAGAAAACATACTTGAGTTAATTTATAAAATAAATTGACATATTTATTAATCCAAATCAGAATGATAATATATGATTGTCACAAATTTATTAATGGAAAATTAAGCAATATAAAGTACAACATGTATGTTTGATGCTCTATTTTGCACTATACGTTCTTTATTCATTGGTAACATTACATTTGTATTTTGCATAGGCAAAATATCTGCTGTACAATTATTAAAATGCATACTTGTAATATAATGATACATAAATGGCTATAGTTCAAAAGTAATATAAGGGTGGCTTACAATTCTATTAACCAGGTGTTTTTCATACTAGTAAAAAAGATGTTTATCACTGAAATATCAATGTAATTTAGCATTGTTTGGGAAAAGTGAGAGCTAATTCTTCAAAAAAATTTTTCAAGATGACATATTCAATATAGAAGCTAAGAAATGCTATTACTGGATCACCCAACAAGATTTTCATGCAGTCCTTATCATAGCAGTGCATTCTTTTCCTCATCAGATGCTTCTAGTAAAAACAAATTTGACTTACCAGCAGAATGTTAAATTTATGAATCAACAACTAAAGTAAAAAAGGGAACACCTACTTTTTAATGAATTTAAGATAAAAATGGTTAAAAATATTATTTTGCCTTAAAATAACTCAGCTTACCTGACATAATAGCATTAAAACATGGGAATAAAACAGCTCAAGGTGATATAATAAGAATGCATACCTTCATTCTTCCAAAAATCAGAGCCATATCTGTTGCTAAAAAGGACAAGTCTTATCTTTCTTAAAACAGGAGCAAAATATTAATAAATCTCATCTGTCTTAAACATATATACTAAATGTTATAAATTTTAATATTGAGCCCCACATAGTGTCTAAGATATAAAAATACTAAACCTGAATATATTAGAATGTTTTAATAAATCATGAGGGAATAAAAAGAATGAAGCACTTGAGAACTGGGAGACAAGCAAACACAAATATCCAAGTAATTTCTCTTTTATTTTCTCATATTTGCTTTCCTTTTAGCTTCTTAAAGCTTTATTCTGTTTCAAAAAAAACATTAATATTAAATTATGGAAAAAGTCAGTGCAACAGAATTCACTAACATACCTTAAAAAGAAAAGTAATGTCAAAAATTAATAAAACACAAATGTAATTCACATGCAGAAATAACAGCAAACTAAAATTAAGAGATAAGATATTAACCTTCTCTAAATAGTAAAACTCAAAAGATTGTACTTCATAGTATTTTAAAAGTCAAGAAGAAAGCTATTTGAGTTACTTTCAAAGATAAGGATAATCTTGATGTTTATAAACTTCCACCCCACCTTCTAAAATTTTAAACTCTTCCCACCTTAAGAAATACAGTTTTGCAGCCAACTAAAGACTCAACTCCTTCCAGAATTTGCTTTTTAATTTCCAGAAAATCCACATTAACAAATTTTACCTAAAAATTTGCATAAAAGGTACACTGTGCTATATTTTTTTTCTTTGGGATATTCAAGTCTGACAAAATGGCTATGGCTAACTTAAATGTACATATTTTTTATCTGAGAGAGAATAGAGTCAAATTTCATTATGGTGAATTTTCTTGCAAAAATAGCCTGGAAAAATGGTTTCACACCAGAGTTTCAAATAAAGTAATGCACTATTAATCAAAGCATATGAACATTTTGTTACTGCAATCAGTTCATACTGCTTTTCATTCCATTGCTGTTTGTATCAAGTCTTGTGCAAGAAAAGGAAAACTTACACATCATTGTAGCATAACCTTGTAAGAAATGGAAAAAAAAAGTCTTTAAATATTCAGCACAGCCTGAAAACTTTAAGATAGCACTAACGTCCCTTTTTCATCTGCTGCTGCTGCTGCTGCTAAGTGGTGTCTGACTCTGTGCGACCCCATAGACCGCAGCCCTCCAGGCTATGCTGTCCCTGGGATTCTCCAAGCAAGAACATTGGAGTGGGTTGCCATTTCCCTCTCCGATGCATGAAAGTGAAAAGTGAAAGTGAAGTCGCTCAGTCGTGTTCAACTCTTAGTGACCCCATGGACTGCAGCCTACCAGGCTCCTCCGTCCATGGGATTTTCCAGGCAAGAGCACTGGAGTGGGGTGCCATTGCGATCAACAGGAATTGCTAAAGGCTTGAAGATATGGCAAGTACACTAGAAAATATTATCCTTGTCTTGAGGCTGCCTTAATTATAAAAGTAACAAGAAAAAAATAAGTGTTGGAGAAATTATCTCTTTTCTCATCTCCCCCTAAGTAAAATATCCTCCTCTACAAACTATATCGGAGTAGGCAGTGGCACCCCACTCCAGGACTCTTGCCTGGAAAATCCCATGGACAGAGGAGCCTGGGAGGCTGCAGTCCATGGGGTCGCTAAGAGTCAGACATGACTGAGCGCCTTCACTTTCACTTTTCACTTTCACGCATTGGAGAAGGAAATGGCAACCCACTCCAGTGTTCTTTCCTGGAGTATCCCAGGGATGGGGGAGCCTGGTGGGCTGCCATCTATGCGGTCGCACAGAGTCGGGCACGACTGAAGTGACTTAGCAGCAGCAACACACTATATAAGGGAACTATCTCTATTTCTAAGAAATTAAGTAACAAAATACTTAATATTGAAACAAACATCAAAAATCTTCAAATTAGATCTTTGAAATATTAGTGAAAGAGTGAGTGTTAGTCACTCATTAAAACACTATTAAATAAAAGATATAGTGTAATTAAAAGTGAATAAACAGAGATACAACTTGAAACTGCAAACTATGTCATTACCATGGGAATGAGAAAACCTGCCCTGATCTTACGTTCCTCACCTCGTCGACCTGGGGTTCCTGAGCCTGAGCAGCCTCGGGAGCTGAGGAATCACAGTCTGGACTGTAATGCTCACAGTAGTCATATGCTGCTTTGGGGTCACCTATGATCAACAATTGCTGAATGTCCCCCTGCCAAGAAACAAACATGGTTAGTTAGCATATTCGAATACACATACATCCAGAGCAAGATTTACCCAAGACATAGTGTTTTTCATTTTCAAATATCTGAGAAGAAAAATCACTTACATTTCAATGTTGAAAGCAGTCTTATAGGATTGAGTGAGAAATTCACAACTATTTAACAAATCAGATCTTAATATATTCCAATAAAATTAATGAAAAATAAATTTTAAAAAATTAAAATGTAATAAAATAAAGATTAGAAATAATAGTAGGGTTAGCTAAAGAGTTTTAGTTTCAGGACATTCTGGAAGCTGTATGAACAAGAGGAAAATAAAATATTTTGCTCTTGAAGTCATCTGAATATTTCCACATAGGTCTAATTCAACATGAAGCTAGTTTGATATAAATCTATGGGTCATGATCATATTAATTCAGAATTATGCCCAGGCATGGGAAAATGTCTGGGTTAATATCCATTTGACTTGGTAATTCAAGTTTCTGTAAGTTTGAGAACATGAGTCTGATTCACAAAACTCCTGATTTCATTTTTAATAATTTCCCAGTTATTACAGCTTTCTCTACATCTGACTAGCATAGGTTATTTAGAGCCTGATGAAAATTTTAGACATCTCTAAAACTGAGTACTAGGAAAGAATTCACAGCACTTTTATGCCACAGCATTCATTTATTCATCAACTAATGTGGATTGAAAAGGTACAATACACAAGACATTGAACATAGTATCATGGGAGGTGCAAACATGAACTTGATAGAATCTTTCCCCTTGGAGAGTGTAATATAATGGTTAAGAGTTAAAACTGTAATAAAACGCAGAGTAAAATTTATAACTTAAAAAGATACAAGCAAACTCATGTGAAAAGTACCCAGAAAAGAGTATAAATTATTTAATTCTGGCCCACAAATTTTCATTAAATACCATGGTTACTATCTGTAGTGTGGTAGTTAATTCTATTTGCATTGCTTTCTTCTGTCTAAAAAGCACTCTATATTCTTACTCTTAAAATTAGCATTTATTTTAATGGCTGAAAAATCTATATTTTCATCCCTATCACATTATTGAGATAAAATTTACATACAGAATTTATTCTTTTGAAGTGTACAGTTCAGTGTTTTTAGTTCATTCACAGGGTTTTCCAACCATCACCAATATCTAATTTTAAGAAACTGTCATCACCTCTGAAAGAAACACCACAACCAATGACATTCACTGCTTATTTCATACATCACGAAGCCTTTTGTGACTAGCTTTTTTTATTTATCATGTCTTCAAATAAATGGACTCATTATTATGTCTGTGTTGCTCTGCTTGATGGTGTCCCACAGGTCTTTTATACTCTATAAACTTTATTTCAAGTTTATTCTTTCTTTTCTTCATACTGAGGAATCTCCATTGATTTTCAACTCCAGATATGTTTTATTCTTTTTTTTTTTTTTAATTTTTTAAATTAATTTTATTTTATTTTTAAACTTTACATAATTGTATTAGTTTTGCCAAATATAAAAATGAATCCACCACAGGTATACATGTGTTCCCCATCCTGAACCCTCCTCCCTCCTCCCTCCCCATACCATCCCTCTGGGTCGTCCCAGTGCACCAGCCCCAAGCATCCAGTATCGTGCATTGAACCTAGACTGGCATCTCGTTTCATACATGATATTTTACATGTTTCAATGCCATTCTCCCAAATCTTCCCACCCTCTCCCTCTCCCACAGAGTCCATAAGACTGTTCTATACATCAGTGTCTCTTTTGCTGTCTCGTATACAGGGTTATTGTTACCATCTTTCTAAATTCCATATATATGCGTTAGTATACTGTATTGGTGTTTTTCCTTCTGGCTTACTTCACTCTGTATAATAGGCTCCAGTTTCATCCACCTCATTAGAACTGATTCAAATGTATTCTTTTTAATGGCTGAGTAATACTCCATTGTGTATATGTACCATAGCTTTCTTATCCATTCATCTGCTGATGGACATCTAGGTTGCTTCCATGTCCTGGCTATTATAAACAGTGCTGCGATGAACATTGGGGTACACGTGTCTCTTTCCCTTCTGGTTTCCTCAGTGTGTTTTATTCTTTTAAAAGAAATCCAACTGTTATTTATCTCTATTTGATAAAACATCATTTCCATATTGTCACTTAGTTCTTATGCTGTAGTTTCCTTTAGCTGTTTGTTTTTTTTAACATACTCATACCTGCTGACTTAGAGTCTTTGGTAAGCCCAATATCTGTCATGTCTTCAAGGACATAGATTTGCTTTTCCTTTGTATGGGACATAATTTTCTGATTCTTTGCCTGTCTCATAATTTTTTCTTGACAATTGCATATTTTAAATATCACCTTTGGAAACCGTATTCCATTATGCCTTCCCCTCAATGCCTGATATTTCTGTTTGCAGTTATTTTTGCTGCTTGTTTAGTGATCTTTTGAAGTAATTCTATAATTCAATATTTTTTGTTTTCTGTGTCCACTGAGGACTCTACTCAACTAGGCTGCTGCTGCTAAGTCGCTTCAGTCATGTCTGACTCTGTGCTACCCCACAGATGGCAGCCCACCAGGCTCCCCCGTCCCTGGGATTCTCCAGGCAAGAACACTGGAGTGGGTTGCCATTTCCTTCTCCAATGCATGAAAGTGAAAAGTGAAAGTGAAGTCTCTCAGTCGTGTCTGACTCTTAGTGACCCCATGGACTGCAGCCTCCCAGGCTCCTCCATCCACGGGATTTTCCAGGCAAGAGTACTGGAGTGGGGTGCCATTGCCTTCTCCAACTCAACTAGGCTAGTGATGAATAAATGATTGAACAGAGAGTTCCTTAAAAAACTTTCACTATTTGCCAAGAGTCTTGAGTGTGTATTTGTGTGTGAGTATGCCTTTAATATTTCAACAGTTTACAACTATGCTTTAGATCTCATTTTTTGTTATACAGATCCTAAAGCTCAGTGATATTTGAGATATTAGGGTCTTTTCAGGTCTTTTCTGAACATGCACACAGGCCTCATAGATACCCAAGATTATACAGAAGCTTTGCAGTGCCCTTCATAGATGTCTCATTTCCAGTGTTTTTCATCTTTGTCTGATCCTTGTTTGCTCAACATCCTAACATTTAAGTGAACACTGCCAAGTACTAAGATCTGCATCTAGAATGTCTCATTAGCAACAGAAAAATTACTAAAATTAAAATGTCAAAAACACACATCTGTCAATAAAATTTTCACTAACATGACATATTACAATGCTTGATAATCATTAAGATAAATTTTGTTGAATTAAGAAATTTCTCCACAGTCAGATTTAGCTATAATTCTTCAGTTACTTAGTCATTTTATTCAATCATTCATTCAGAAAGTTCTTTATAAGTGCATGTAATCTCGGTGGCTCAAAGGTAAAGAATCCACCTGCAATAGAGGAGATGCAGAGACACAAGTTTGATCCCTGAGTTGGGAAGATTCCCCATGGGGTGGGGAAATGGCAACCCACTCTGCTTATTTAACGTATATGCGGAGTATATCATGCAAAAAGCCCGGCTGGATGAATCAGAAGCTGGAATCAAGATTGCCAGGAGAAAGAACAATAACCTCAGATATGCAGTTGATATCACTCTATGGCAGAATGTGAGGAGGAACTAAAGATCTGCTGGACGAGAGTGAAAGAAGAGAGTGAAAATGCTGGGTTAAACCTCAATACTAAAAAGCTAAGATCATGGCATCCAGTCCCATCACTTCATGCCAAATAGAGGGGAAAAAAGTAGAAGCAGTGACAGATTTTATTTTCTTGGGCTCCAAAATCACTGCAGGGCTGACTGCAGCCAGTAACACTTGCTCCTTAGAAGGAAAGCTATGACAAAAACAAGACAGCATATTAAAAAGCAGAGACATCACTTTGCCGACAAAGGTGTGTACAGTCAAAGCTACAGTTTTTCCAGTAGTCATGTATGGATGTGAAAGTTGGACCATAAAGAAGGCTGAGCACTGAAGAACTGATGCTTTCGAACTGTGGTGCTGGAGAAGACTTCCTGAGAGTCCCTTGGACTGCAACAAGATCAGACCAGTCAGTCCTAAAGGAAATCAACCCTTAATATTCACTGGAAGTACTGATGCTGAAGCTCCACTATCTTGGCCACCTCATGCAAAGAGCTGACTCACTGGAAAAGACTCTGATGCTGGGAAAGTCTGAAGGCAAAAGGAGAAGGGTATGGTAGAGGATGAGATGGTTAGATAGCATCACCGACTCAATGGACATGAGTTTGAGCAAACTCTGGGAGATAATGAAGGTCAGGGAAGCCTGGCATGCTTCAGTCCATGGGGTCGACAAGAGTCTTATATGACCTAGCAAATGAACAACAAACAACTAGTAACAGAGAAATTTGAATTTTCTTCATTCTGCTGTTTAAAAAAAAGACATCATTCAGTACATCTTGAATACTGTCATCTTAGAGAATTAGAAATTCTAATTGTTGAACCCCAGCCTTGTCATTAATTACTCAGAATTATGCAAGTCACTTGGACTTCACAGGCAGTGCAGTGGTAAAGAATATTCCTGCCAATAAAGGAGACTCAAGAGACATAGGTTTGACCCCTCAGTTGGGAAGATCCCCAGGAATAGGAAATGGAAACCCACTTCAATATTCTTGCCTGGAAAATTCCATGGACAGAGAAGCCTGGCAGGCTACAGTCCATGAGATCGCAAACAGTCGGACACAACTAAGCAATTAAAACTTCAAACTTAACTTACAGATAATATAATAAACTAAATGCAGCTTTTCCTGAAACACAAAAAAGTCATCTGTTGTATGGCATATGGTATTTTTAATAGCATATTTTTTAGAATACTGGTTTTCTAAGTACTTAAATATTCTAGTTAAGGCACTCCACTTCATTAAATGGAATCCTGCCATTATTTCCACTATAAATTCTTTATTCAGGTGTTTGATATTCAGCCATAAAATATACTACTGGGAAGAAACTGGAAAATTCAGTTAAAAACCTATAGTGCTCTTTTTCCCAGAAGGTATTTTACAGTGTTTTATGGTAATCATATGACATGTTATGAGACAGTCTGTAGACAAACAAAAGCATCCTGACAGGTTGAATGAACCATAAATACTTAGATTCAATAGTCATAAAAACTTCCACAACTGGAAAAAGGTGAAGTTACCAAGTAAAATTGGCATCTGCTGCACACAACATATGAAAAAGACATCCTCCTCCTCTAACGACCCACAAAGCCAAAATTAAAGCAGAGCTGATGCAATTACCTTGCTATCTACAGCTGTGCCAACTAGGTCTGAGTCTATGCTATAGCATTTGTCTATAGACAGGATGATCCTGGAGGAGGAAAGCAAAATAAATGTAAGAAAACTGAATAGAAATGATAAAGATATGGTTCCTCTAAATGTAACTTCCATTGCAAAAGGATTCTGACACATTTTTATCACAACAAATTATGTAAGTATTAGCGTATCCTCATTTCAAAGCTAAAATATAATGCATATATCCTAACAATTATTGTTTGTTATTTTGGGTTGTATATGCATATACATGCTGTTGTTGTTTAGTGTCTCATTTAATTTCAAAGGTTTCGAAAATTAGAAGTTTCATCTCCCCTAAGCCTAGAGTAAAGCACACGCTGCAACTGTATTCTATAAAATCAGCTAGCCTCCATATTTCCTGAAACACATTCTTACTTCCATTACTTCCAACATGTAGGTATCTCAATGGGAATTAAAGCATTTATAAAATGCTTCTCAGGAAAATCTTAACTGTATGTTATAAGCAAATAGGAGTTAGGGTGATGAAGAAGATGGAGAGAGAAATAGCATTAAACAGAAAAAGCATCTTAAAGCTTTGGATGCATGAAGCTGACAAAGTTAGAAAAGTACATACAGTGCTGTCTAGTTGGAGGGATGGCTCTATACAGTGATAGTGAGCACTGAAGACTGAGGTATAAAAGATAAAGATAGAAAGAAAACAAAACAAACAAAAAAACACTAAGGGAGGAACCAATTTAAGAAGGGTTTTGTGTGTCAGCTGAAATCTAAACATTACAGAGTGTTGTTCAAAGACTGTGAACCATGGAGTAAACTGATCAATGCTGCATTTTAACAAAACTGCTATGACAACATGGGGGAGGCTGATTTGAAAGCAGCCAGTGTGTAAGCATAAGAATCAATAAAGAATCCATTGCAGTTAAGCATTGAGAAACTAAACTAAGGCAGCAATAGGAGGAATGGAATAAAGGATGGTGGTGGTGGTGGTTTAGTTGCTAAGTCGTGTCCAACTCTTGCGACCCCATGAACTGTAGTCCAGCAGGCTCCTCTGTCCATGGGATTTCCCAGGCAAGAATACTGGAGGGGGTTGCATTTCTTTCTCCAGGGGATCTTTCTGACCCAGAGAAAAAATCCAGTTCTCCTGCACTGCAGGCAGATTCTTTATCAACTGAGCCACCAGGGAAACCCTTATGGAATAAAATAATGATATAAAAGATATCTAGGAATAAAAGATAGATATAAAAGATAATACAGTTTATTAGAGAAAACATGTGTGAAATTTGGGAACTGACTGGATGCTGACGATGGAGTGGGATGGGATATGCAAGGAGAGAAGGAGAAAGTGCATTAGAGAGTAATGGAAGGTAGTTTTTCAGTTTCTGGTATGTGCAAGAGTAGGGAGGAAAAGGCATTTGTTTGGCTGAGAAACATAATAAGAGAGAAAGATGGAGGATCAACCTTTTAAGTCTATGAAGTCAAATGATAATTAAGGATTGTTTTTAGAAAAAGGTCAGTCTTCATTTTAAGAAACTTCTCTTTAAGCTGGTTTTAGAAAAGGCAGAGGAACCAGAGGTCAAATTGCCAACATCTGCTGGATCATCGAAAAAGCAAGAGAGTTCCAGAAACACATCTATTTCTGCTTTATTGACTATGCCAAAGCCTTTGACTGTGTGGATCACAATAAACTGTGGAAAATTCTGAAAGAGATGGGAATATCAGACCACCTGACCTGCCTCTTGAGAAACCTATATGCAGGTCCGGAAGCAACAGTTGGAACTGGACATGGAACAACAGACTGGTTCCAATGGGAAAAGGAGTACGTCAAGGCTGTATATTGTCACCCTGCTTATTTAACTTATATGCAGAGTACATCATGAGAAACACTGGGCTGGAAGAAGCACAAGCTGGAATCAAGACTGCCGGGAGAAATATCAGTAATCTCAGATACGCAGATGACACTACCTTTATGGCAGAAAGTGAAGAGGAACTAAAAAGCCTCTTGATGAAAGTGAAAGAGGAGAGTGAAAAAGTTGGCTTAAAGCTCAACATTCAGAAAACGAAGATCATGGCATCTAGTCCCATCACTTCATGGGAAACAGATGGGGAAACAGTGGAAACAGTGTCAAATTTTATTTTTTTGGGCTCCAAAATCACTACAGATGGTGACTGCAGCCATGAAATTAAAAGACGCTTACTCCTTGGAAAAGTTATGACCTACCTAGATAGCATATTGAAAAGTAGAGACGTTACTTTGGCAACAAAGGTCCATCTGACTGAGTGACTTCGCTTTCACTTTTCACTTTCATGCATTGGAGAAGGAAATGGCAACCCACTCCAGTGTTCTTGCCTGGAGAATCCCAGGGACAGGGGAGCCTGGTGGGCTGCCGTCTACGGGGTCGCACAGAGTCGGACACAGCTGAAGCGACTCAGCAGCAGCAGCAGCAGCAGTCAAGGCTCTGGTTTTTTCAGTGGTCATGTACAGATGTGAGAGTTGGACTGTGAAGAAAGCTGAGCACCGAAGAATTGATGCTTTTGAACTGTGGTTTTGGAGAAGACTCTTGAGAGTCCCTTGGACTGCAAGGAGATCCAACCAGTCCATTCTGAAGGAGATCAGCCCTGGGATTTCTTTGGAAGGAATGATGCTAAAGCTGAAACTCCAGTACTTTGGCCACCTCATGCGAAGAGTTGACTCATTGGAAAAGACTCTGATGCTGGGAGGGATTGGGGGCAGGAGGAGAAGGGGACGACAGAGGATGGGATGGCTGGATGGCATCACTGACTCGATGGACATGAGTCTGAGTGAACTCCGGGAGTTGGTGATGGACAGGGAGGCCTGGCATGCTGCAATTCATGGGGTTGCAGAGTCGGACACAACTGAGCGACTGAACTGAACTGAACTGACATGCCAACTGTCAGGTTATGTAACTGTGGCCAAACTAAGCCAAAAGCACCAGTAAGAATCAACACAAACAGAACTGTGAAAAAGTTAATTTTTGTTGTTTTAAGACCCAGCCTGTGGTATTTGGTTGTAGCAGTCCTAGAAAATGAATATAGATTGATAATTACTAGCTGTTTATATCTTGCAAGTATTATCTATAGTAGAATAAAGAATAGCACTTCAAAACAAGTATTTTTGTTTGTTCATGATATGGGTAATGTCAAACTATGTCAAGGGACTGGTATTAAGTAGATATTGTAGAAGTATTGACTGATTTAATATGACAAGTAGCTAGAATTCCGGGTAATCATAGGTTATAATGCACCTGGACAGTATCATCATGTGTAAATATCCCTGAGGCACTGGGGGTAACAGAAAGTAAAGAATTATTAAAAAAAAAAAAAAAAAGAAAAATTATTGTCCCCAAGTATAAATAAAGAATGTGAAAGCATTGAGTTGTGTGTATGTGTGTGTGTGTGTATGTGTGTGCATGTATGTGTGTGTTAAGTTTTATTTGGGGCAAAATTAGGACTGCAGCCTGGGAGGCAGCATCTCAGATAGCTCTGAGAGACTGCTCCAAAGCAGCAGTGGGGGAAAGACAATATATAACATTTTGGTGAAGGGGGAGTTCAATACCATGAAGCACTCATTTTACAAAAGGTTTTTTTGTTAGTCATGAAGATCTGATGTAAAACCATGAAGGGATTTAGTGCTTCTCTAGGTATGAGGAGATACAAGGATTGAGATCATAAAATCTGTTCCTAAAAACATCCAACTATCTAAAGACCTGCCCCACCAGATTCCCTGGAGCACAGAGTGCCTCACTCCACCCTGACCTCCCTCAGGGGTTGTTGAAGGTCAACAGCTATAGAGGCAGATGGCAAAGGCCTTTGTTGTTCAGTAGTTGGCAAAGGAATTTGAAAGCATTGAGTTTTTAAGTAAACTTACCAGGGATTTAAACAACTTTATCAAATTAAATTATGCTAGAATTTATACTGGCTTCCCAGGTGCCTCTAGTGGTAAAGAACCCTCCTTGCCAATGCAGGAGACATAAGAGACGCAGGTTTGATTCCAGGATTGGGTAGATCCCCTGGAGAAGAAAATGGCAACCCACTCCTGTATTCTTGCCTGGAGAATTGCATGGACAGAGGAGCTTGGCGGACTACAGTCCATCAGGTCGCAAAGAGTCGGACACGACTGAAACGATTTAGCATACATGCATGCTACAGTTTAAATATCCACTTTATGAATTTTTAAAATACACTTTCATTACACTATTTAAAAAGTTAAAACAACTCCTAGTTGTATCACTGTTGTTGTTCAGTCACTCCGTCATGTCCAACTCTTTGGGAACCCATGGACTGCAGCATGCCAGGCCTCCATGTCCCTCACCATCTCCCAGATTTTGCCATGGGTTCCCAAAGAGTTTTTCCCAAAGTTCCCAAAGATGCTTTTGAACTGTGGTGTTGGAGAAGACTCTTGAGAGACCCTTGGACTGCAAGGAGATCCAACCAGTCCATTCTGAAGGAGATCAGCCCTGGGATTTCTTTGGAAGGAATGATGCTAAAGCTGAAACTCCAGTACTTTGGCCACCTCATGCGAAGAGTTGACTCATTGGAAAAGACTCTGATGCTGGGAGGGATTGGGGGCAGGAGGAGAAGGGGACGACAGAGGATGAGATGGCTGGATGGCATCACTGACTCGATGGAAGTGAGTCTGGGTGTACTCTGGGAGTTGGTGATGGACAGAGAGGCCTGGCGTGCTGCGATTCACGGGGTCGCAAAGAGTCGGACACGACTGAGCGACTGAACTGAACTGAACACATATATGGAATTTAGAAAGATGGTAACAATAACCCTGTATACGAGACAGCAAAAGAGACACTGATGTACAGAACAGTCTTTTGGACTCTGTAGGAGAGGGAGAGGGTGGGATGATTTGGGAGAATGGCATTGAAACATGTATAATATCATATATGAAACGAGTCGCCAGTCCAGGTTCGATGCACAATACTGGATGCTTGGGGCTGGTGCACTGGGACGACCCAAAGGGATGGTATGAGGAGGGAGGAGGGAGGAGGGTTCAGGATGGGGAACACATGTATACCTGTGGCAGATTCATTTTGATATATGGCAAAACCAATACAATATTGTAAAGTTAAAAAATAAAATAAAAAAAGAAAAAATATAAATGAAATTATATCCTAATTCTACTTCATGTCAACAGTGAAAAGAAAAAACTAATAGGAAAAAGTTTTATTGTTTTTATATACTAAAAAATATACATATATAAAATCAGAAAAATATATTTTTGTATTCTATACCTAATTTTATTTATTCATGTTAATATGAATGAAGAGTAAAACAACATACTTTCTTGAATTAAGAAAACATATGCAAAATAAATTACAATTCTTAAAAAATAGAGATAATCCTTAGATTACAAAAGATTATTCATTTCAAATGTTCATTAAATATGAATATTTTAAATATGCATAATCAAAATTTGATCTTCCTCCCAAAATAGAGTCGTCTGATACTTCTTACTAACATCTGTTGTTCAAATAATGTAACTAAAGATAACATTAAAAGATCTAAACAGAGGATTTAAAAACAAAATATAAATCTTTTGAGACTTTACCTTTAAAAATTAAGCTGAGAAAAATATTATTTGTATGAAAGGAAACATTATGCATCATTTAATATTTTTAAGTTGTATTTTAGCACAGACTCAAAGAATAAATTCATATTAGTAATATCAGCATAAAGGTCAAATATGGATTTGCAAGCAGGTTATGACTTTCACTGGCTGTCACACAAAGTTAACTGTAGAATTTGAAATTTACTTTACATTTCATGGCCTTTGACTTGGCAGTAAATTTTGAATTTATTTTAAAGTAATTATCATCTTTTGGATATGGAAAGAAATGATAGACTGTTTTAATCTTTCATAAAGAGTTCAATAGTTGAACTGGCACATTTACTCTTTTAACCCAAACAAATCAACTAGGTATTTGGCTATCATTTTTTTATTATCAGTTTAGCATCATTTTCATTACCTAATTTTAACTCTAGAGAAAAAGGATGAAAAGAAATCATTGGTAGTAGCATCTTGATACATTTATTATTCTAGTAATAGTTCTGCATGCAATGACAGTGTCGCAGAAGCAATAGGTCCCATAAATAACATTTAAGAATACTTTCTTTTTCTACTCTGTTGCACTGCTCTACTAATATAAATGATATATTTCTTAAGTGAATTGAAGTTTTAGCAAATCAAAATTGGCCCTTTTATGAAATATATAAGCCTAAGAGGATTTTTCAAGTATATATGTGTGTATATATATATATATATATATATATACCTTTTACTCTTTTAATTTTAAAAAACATTTTTTCAGTAATATTGTGAAAACTTATTTGCTCACTACAGAGTACAGTCAATCTATACATATGTCCACTGAAAAATCAAAGATGAGGGTCATGCTGTCAAAGGTGAAAGCCAGAAACACCCGTGGCAGATTTATGTTGATGTATGGTAAGATCAATACAATATTGTAAAGTAATTAGCCTCCAATTAAAATAAATAAATTTATATTAAAAAAATAAAAAGATTTTATTGTTTGTAAAATGCATCTGGAGTAAAGTTGATACATGAGTAATAATATATATATTGAAAAAAGTATTTCTGGTGTCATAAATTTATATAATACAATAACTAACCTTAATAGTTTGATCATAAAAAAAAAAAAAAGAAATGGGAATTCTTGGAAAGAACTACACAGTTCTCTTGAAGGAAAAAAGCAAATCTGTTACACAGCATTCCTAATTTGAGGAGGTACTTCATGCCTTACAATTGGAAGACAAATTTAAGGCTTCTCCCTCCCCAAACTCTTTTCTTTAAAAAAAAGCACAAATAACACACAATTTTTTAATAGGCACAGATACATCATAAGTCAGATAATAAATGTATTTCTTCTATAACTTTTAGCAGTAACTTACACAGAAATTTGACAGCCAGATAACTTTCAGAATCCTTCACCCTGTTTATCTACCAATCGGTCATCTACCCTTTAATCAACACATATTTATTCAGGAAAAGTAATATGCTGACACTATAGACAGGCAAGAGAGAAGAAAAAGGAAAATCAGACCCAGATCCTACTCTCAGAGACTCTTTGTGACCCCATGAACTACAGTCCACCAAGCTCCTCTGTCCATGGGAATTTTCCAGGCAAGAACACTGGAGTGGGTTGCCATTTCCTACTCCAGGGGATTTTTCCTGAACCAGAGATTAAACCTGCGTCCTTTGCATTTCCTGCATTGGCAGGCAGATTCTTTACCACTGTGCCACCTGGGAGGGTGTAACCTGGTAAGGGAAATTACTTAGACATATTTCTTTAGTATTTACTGAATTCCAATTATGAAAAGCAGGCTTCTCTTGTAGCTCAGTTGGTAAAGAATCCTCCTTCGGTGCAGGAATTCATCTGCAATGCAGGAGACCCAGGTTCCATTCCTGGGTCCAGAAGATCCCCTGGAGAAGGAAATGGCAACTCCAGGCAGTATGCTTGCCTGGAGAATCCCATAGACAAAGGAACCTGGTGGGCTACAGTCCACGGGGTCACCAGTGTTGGACACGACTTAGGGACTAAACCAATTATGAAAAAAATAAATTGGGCCAGCAGAGGTTGGGGATGAGACAACTTTCATCTGGGAAAATCAGAGGAATGATCTAGAAGGACCTGTCATAAATGAGATCATGAGAAAGTGTCTAATTTTTCTTTTAAATATAAAGGTACGTAGTATTCTTTGTTGGCTCTCAAATCCTAATCATTCATGCTGCTCTCTCTCAGCCTGTGCCTGAAGAGTCTGACCCCACAACACACATCATCAGACTGTCTTGCAGGTGGTTTCCAGTACACACCATGAAGTGACCACCAGGAGTTAGGAGTTCGGAAGGTGGGAATAGAGGGTGGAGTAGTTTTACCAGACATTTTCCTGCCTGACACTGCAGTCCGGTACCCTGACAGCTACTGCCACTGTCAGAAAGCACTTGAGCAGGGCTCTAGCTCTCACTGTACTGCTATCTATCATGGAAAATGGGAAAGGCAATGCTCACCAGGTAACTCTCCCTCCTTATTCACACCTCCTAAATCACCTCAGTAGAAATTCAGTTTCCTGCTGGAACCACAGTGAACTCATAGGGACTATGAGAGAATAGAGAAAGACCACGTGCTTAAAGGCCCTGAAATAACAATAGGTACCTTCCTTTTATGCATATACTGTGTTTAAGGATTCAAATAATCAGTACAGATATGTATCAGTTTCCAGGAAAGTGTGCTGTTTCTACTAGATGACACAGTTTATACTCTGGGCTCTTGATTTTTTTTTGCTGGGGGTGGGGATAGGGGTGGGGCTAGGGGGCTGGGAAGACACTGTGCAGCTTGTGAGATCTCATTTCCCCAACCAGGGACTGAACTCTTGGGTCATGGCAGTGGAAGCTCAGAATCTTAACCACTAGGCCACCAGGGAACTCCCAGTAGCTCCTCTTCATAATGAGCCAATCTATATTGTTCAGCTAAACTCAATGGAATATAAACATCATGAGAGCAAGGACCTGTCTGTTTCATTCTCCCAGGTTTCCACAAATCCATGGAATAGGCCTGCACATATTAATATTAATAAATGTCTGTTTGATAAATACTGAAAGTGAAAGTCACTCAGTCAGGTCCAACTCTTTGTGACCATGTGTAGTATACAGTACATGGAATTCTCCAGGCCAGAATACTGGAGTGCGTAGCCTTTCCCTTCTCCAGGGTATCCTCCCAACCCAGGGATTGAACCCAGGTCTCATACATTGCAGGTGGTTCAATAAATAGATACCCAGGCAATTAATTTATTCACCATTACAAGATTCAATTTTAACAACTGTAAATTAAAAATATTATTATTTGTCTCGAATTTCCTACAGATTCTTTAAAAGCTAATACCTACTTAAACAATTTTTAAAGTGTAAGTATACACAAATGTTAGGTTCAATTCCTACAGTACTTGATACCAGTTACAAGAGAACACACTTTTGAGTTCAAACTTCTAAACATGTTTATGAACTGTATAAACATATAAAATTTAAGAAATGCTGCTGGAGAATCCCTTTGTAATCTTTCCATAAATATACTCCAAAAAAGCTTGAGTGTCAGAAGACTTAAAGAACAGAACACTTAAAGAATAGAAGAGAAAGAAAAACACATTTAGTGAAGCAGTTTCCAGCATGTGACTCTGTAAAAGCAATAGCTTAACAAAATTATATAGTGTCTCCCTAGACACTAAAACTTCTGTTCATATTTGATATTAAATCTTTGCTGAAAAGTACGGTGGATCCTGGTAGAGGTTTAATATTGTATATCCAGGAACAAGACTGACATTAAATCTTTAACATGGGATAACATTCTCAAAAAGTAGAGATTATCAGAAGATTAATTGCAAAACTATGCTTCCTGTTACTCAGACTTCTGAATTTGCCAAGGCATTAACTCTCATCACAGTTGTTCTTTTTTTTTTCCCAAACATTCTGTACAGTTAATGATTCTTTCTCAAATATTTTGTGTGGAAAGGAAGACTGCCAAAATGCTTAGAATTTTAGTTTAACTGAAAAATGCATCAGAGATTGCATCTGCACTATAACTCAAAGGAAAAAAATGAAGACATCCCACATAATCACAGACAGAACTGCTACCCACACAGTCTTTATATTTCACTGTCTCAAAATCAGCTTAAGAAATCAGTTGTAAGAAAATGAGTAGCATTCCTATGTTACTTGAATGCACTACTAATTCAACAACTATTTACCAAGTATTACAGAAAATGCCTAAAGTTATATAAACACTACCACAAAAAGTATAAAATAAATATTTATCTTGTATTCTTACTGAATATAAGATAACAAACATTCTTACTACAAGATATCTATCAATGCAGCTCTTATTATTATTCCACAAATAATAATAAAAGAGGAAAAGAAAAGAAAAAAACAATTAGAAAAATGTAACAAATCTGGTCTCTTCCTTTCTTGTTTGCCAAGATGATCTATACTCCGTGAATTAATAAGCACTAGAAAGCATATTTATTTCATCCACTTAAAAATATTTTCAGGTACTCTTCTAGACACTGTGGATACAGTGCAAAGCCTCTGCTCTCTTACATTTCAGAGAAGGAAGGAAGTGAAAGTCCCTCAGTCATGTCTAAATCTTTTTGACCATGGAATTCTTCAGGCCAGAATTCTGGAGTGGGTAGCCTTCCCCTTCTCCAGGGGATCTTCCCAACCCAGGGATCAAACCTATGTCTCCCATATTGCAGGCAGATTCTTTACCAGCTGAGCCACAAGGGAAGCCCCAGAAAACTGGAGTGGGTAGCCTATCCCTTCTCCAGTGGATTTCCCAACCCAGGAATCAAACGGAGGTCTCCTATATTGCAGGCGGACCCTTTATCAACCGAGCTATGAGGGAATCCCTACATTCCACAGAAGGAAAGAGAAAATAAAACATAGTATCAGAAAGTAATAGGTGCTGGAAAGAATACAAAGCAGTTAGGAGAGATATTTAGAAGCTTGTTGTTGTTCAGTCGCTGTCATGTCCAACTCTCTGTGACCCCATGGACTAGCCCGCCAGACTCCTAAGGCAGAGTGCTATATTATAAAGTATGATCATGAAAGATTTTGCTGATAAGGGGCTGTTGAGACCGAGACAACAAGGAACCAAGAAAGTAAGAAATGCATAGAGATATCTAAGGGAAAGCCTTTCAGGCAAGAGGATGAGTAGATGCTTAGACCCTAAGGCTGGAGCATGATTGATGTGTTCAGAAATAATGCCCTATGGATCAGAGGGAGCAAGGAGCCATTGATGAAGTCAGAGAAAAGGGGCAAAAGGTGTGAATGAATCACTTAGGAGCCTACAGAACTCTAAATGATATGAAAAGCCACTGAACAATTATAAACAAGGAAGTGACATTCTTTGCTGACTCATTCATCCTTTCAGCCAGGTGTTATTTGACAGGAATAGACCTACTAGTTTAGGCTTGATGCTTAGAGAACAGACTAACAGAAAGGCAGAGAGAAAGAGAAATCAATCAAAAGGCTTCTGCACTTTTATTTTCCATACGTATTTAAGTAATGTAGACCTTCCTTTTTCTTGAGGTACTGGAATTTAATTTCTAATATATCTTAGGTAGAAACAAGAGGGAAAAATTGGAATAAGAACTTAGGCCTTAGCTTCTTTGGTGATTTTAGTTTCTCATACAGTAATAATTGTGATGCTATTTGTCAACTGGATATAAATATAAATATATATGCATATACTTATAGAAATTATAATTCCTACAATTATAAAAAATAGATAACTCTAATTGTTATAATAATAAATAATATTTTACTGGCACTTACTGTATATCTGCCAGTCTTCTAAAAACTTTATATAGTCATATTGTAATGAACTAGGTCATGCCTTTAAAATCTAATTCCTAAAAAAAAAAAAAATACTTTGAATAATTTATCACATTATTATTCTACTTCTTTGAGCTAATAATAATTTCACACTAACTGTTTAGTTCAGTCTCTCAGTCACATCCAACTCTTTTCGATCCCATGGACTGTAGCACGCCAGACTTCCCTGTCCATCACCAATTCCCAGAGCTGGCTCAGTCTCATGTCCATTGAGTCAGTGATGCCATCAGTGAGCTAATAACAATTATTATTAGTCGGTGAGCTAATAACAATTTTGCACTAACTGTAGTTCGACTATAAACCTCAGGAAGTATATAGAAAGACGGTGAGATAAGATTATTTGGTTCAGGGTACTCCTATCACGTTTCAAAATTTCATTAAAAACACATAGTTCATAAACCATAAAATAAGAGAACTAAAGGCTTTTGAATTTAGCTAAAATTCCAAGCATTTCATGTTTTAAGGAAACATTGACTATTTGCTACCCGTGGGCTTCGCAGGTGACGTTAGTGGTAAAGAACACGCCTGCCAAAGCAGAAGACAAAAGAGACTTGAATTTGATCCCTGGATAGAGAAGATCCTCCAGAGAAGGGCATGGCAACCATTCCAGTGTTCTTGCCTGGAAAATACCATGAAAAGAGGAACAGGCTACCGTCCATGAGGTCTCAAAGAGTCAGTCATGCGTGCTCATTCAACTCTTTACACAGATTGTAGCCCTCCAGGCTCCTCTGTCCATGGGATTATCCCAGCAAGAATACTGGAGTGGGTTGCCATTTCCTCCTCCTATGGCTCCTGGCTTTGCAGGTGGATTCTTTATCCACTGAGCCATCGGGGAAGTCCCATTTGCTACCTTATGTAAAGCCTAAAGTATGAAGTTTCTCTCTCCCTTAACCCCACTTACCCAATCAGTACTAAGATCTGTCAATTGTACCACACATTAGCATCCTGAAACAAGACCTTTCTCTCCATTTCTTCTGTGATGACCTTGTCTCTAAGTAACCTTTTATTTGAACTAAATGTTTCAACATATCAGTTTTTGTTTTGTTTTGTTTTGTTTTCTAACCAGGTTCTTCTGATTTTAGACTAACTCCTTCACTGACAAAAAAGGAATTTGTAAAAAAACAATCTCAATATTTAATTCCTCTACTTAAAGAAACTTCTCATGGCCTATGGTTTAAAGTTTAACTATCTCAGGGTGGTATAAAATGCACTTCATAAACAGGCCCTAAAACATCTCACTAAGTCATCTCCTAAATATCCCCCAAAGCAAACTGGATTCTCAGATCCGCTGAGCTCATTCCAAACTTCCATCTTTTGCACATGTGCCCTCATCTTTAAACATCCTTTTATTTTTTTCATTATTTTGCATACTGCATTTTCTCCCTTGAACATTTCTGTATCTTTATTAGAGACAGAATTTCTATCTTATTACAACTATTTATTTGTATCTCTATATAGGTAATTTAGGAGAAGGCAATGGCAACCCACTCCAGTACTCTTGCCTGGAAGATCCCATGGGTGGAGGAGTCTGGAAGGCAGCAGTCCATGGGCTCGCAAAGAGTCAGACACGACTGAGAGACTTCACTTTCACTTTTCACTTTCATGCAGTGGAGAAGGAAATGGCAACCCACTCCAGTGTTCTTGCCTGGAGAATCCCAGGGATGGGGGAGCCTGATGGGCTGCCGTCTGTAGGGTCACACAGAGTCGGACACGACTGAAGTGACTTTGCAGCATAGGTAATTTAAGCACAGTGATGTTATATAATATGTATTCTATTTCAACAGAGAATGGTCAACTACTTAATGTACAACTAACTTTCAAAGGACATGTACTATCCTGTACCTCTCTTAGCTCCTTCTCCACCCAGTCAGTCAGTTCAGTTCAGTCACTCAGTCATGTCTGACTCTTTGTGATCCCATGGACTACAACATGCCAGGCTCCCCTGTCCATAAACAACTTCCAAAGCTTGCTCAAACTTAATATGCATCGAGTCAGTGATGCCATCCAACCATCTCATCCTCTGCCGTTCCCTTCTCCTCCTGCCTTCAATCTTCCCAGCATCAGGGTCTTTTCAAATGAGTCAGGTCTTTGCATTAGGTGGCTAAAGTATTGGAACTTCAGCTTCAGCATCAATCCTTCCAATGAATATTCAGCACTGATTTCCTTTAGGATGGACTGGTTGGATCTCCTTGCAACCCAACGGACTCTCAAGAGTCTTCTCCAATACCACAGTTCCAAAGCATCAATTCTTCAGCTCTCAGCTTTCTTCACATTCCAACTCTCACATTCATACATGACTACTGGAAAAACCATAGCCTTGACAAGATGGACATTTCTTGGTAAAGTAATGGCTCTGCTTTTTAATATGCTATCTAGGTTAGTCATAGCTTTTCTTCCAAGGAACAAGTATCTTTTAGTTTCATGGCTGCAGTCACAATCCGCAGTGATTTTGGAGCCCAAGAAAACAAAGTTTGTCACTGTTTCCACTGTTTTCCCATCTATTTGTCATGAAGTGATAGGGCCACATGCCATGATCTTAGTTTTCTGAATGCTGAGCTTTAAGCCAACTTTTTCACTCTCCTCTTTCACTTTCATCAGGAGGCTCTTTAGTTCTTCTTCACTTTCTGCCATAAGGGTGTTGTCTTCTGCATATCTGAGGTTATTAATATTTCTCCCGGCAATCTTGATTCTAGCTTCTGCTTCTTCCAGCCCAGCGTTTACATGATGTACTCTGCTTCTTCCAGCCCAGCGTTTCTCATGATGTACTCTGCATATAAGTTAAATAAGCAGGGTGACAATATACAGCCTTGACGTACTCCTTTTCCTACTTGGAACCAGTCTGTTGTTCCATGTACAGTTCTAACTGTTGCTTCCTGACCTGAATACAGGTTTCTCAAGAGGCAGGTCAGGTGGTCTGGTATTCCCATCTCTTTCAGAATTTTCCACAGTTTATTGTGATCCACACAGTCAAAGGCTTTGGGGTACACAGTAAAGGAGAAGTAGATGATTTTCTGGAACTCTCTCACTTTTTTGATGATCCAATGGATGTTGGCAATTTGATCTCTGATTCCTCTACCTTTCCTAAAACCAGCTTGAACATCTGGAAGTTCTTGGTTCACATACTGTTGAAGCCAGGTTTGGAGAATTTTGAGCATTACTTTGCTAGCATGTGAGATGAGTGCAACTGTGCCATAATTTGAACATTCTTTGGCATTGCCTTTCTTTGGGATTGGAATGTAAACTGACCTTTTCCAGTCCTCTGGCCAATGATGAGTTTTCCAAATTTGCTTGTGTATTGAGTACAGCACTTTAACAGTATCGTCTTTTAGGACTTGAAATAGCTCAGCTGGAATTCTATCAACTCCACTAGCTTTGATTGTAGTCATGCTTCCTAAGGCCCACTTGACTTCGCACTCCAGGACGTCTGCCTCTAGGTGAGTGATCACAGCCTCATGGTTATCTGGGTCATGAAGATCTTTTTTATATAGTTCTTCTGTGTGTTCTTGCCACCTTTTATTTATGTCTTCTGCTTCTGTTAGGTCCATACTATTTCTGTCCTTTATTGGGCCCATCTTTGCATGAAATATTCCCTTGGTATCTCTCATTTTCTTGAAGAAATCTTTAGTTTTTCCCATTCTATTGTTTTCTTCTATTTCTTTGCACTGATCATTGAGGGAAGCTTCCTTACCTCTCCTTGCTATTCTTTGGAACTCTGCATTCAGATAGGTATATCTTTCCTTTTCCCTTTTGCCTTTAGCTTCTCTTCTTTTCTCACTATTTGAAAGGCTTCCTCAGACAACCATTTTGCCTTTTTGCCTTTCTTTTTCTTGGGGATGGTCTTAATCACTGCCTCCTGTACAACGTCATGAACCTCCATCCATAGTTCTTCAGGTACTTTGTGTATCAGATCTAACCCCTTGAATCTATTTGTCACTTCCACTGTATAATCATAAGAGATTTGATTTAGATCATACCTG
Organism: Bos indicus x Bos taurus; assembly: GCF_003369695.1. Lineage (NCBI taxonomy): Eukaryota > Metazoa > Chordata > Mammalia > Artiodactyla > Bovidae > Bos > Bos indicus x Bos taurus. The sequence goes on along the minus strand of NC_040078.1, from coordinate 40,508,883 downwards.
AATAGTCTAGTGGTTTTCCCTACTTTCTTCAAGGCTGAACTTGGTAATAAGGAGTTCATGATCTTAGCCACAATTAGCTCCCATCTTGTTTTTGCTGACTGTATAGAGTTTTTCCATCTTCAACTGCAAAGAATATAATCAATCTGATTTCAGTTTTGACCATCTGGTGATGTCCCTATGTAGAGTTGTCTCTTGTGTTGTTGGAAGAAGGTGTTTGCTATGACCAATATGTTCTCTGGCAAAACTCTGTTAACTTTTGCCCTGCTTCATTTTGTACTCCAAGGCCAAATTTGCCTGTTACTCCAGGTATCTTTTGACTTCCCACGTTTTGTTTTTTTTTTTTGTCCTTCCAGACAGGTGGTTCTAACAAAGCCTTAACTGCTAGCAGGCATAACGTACATTCATATATATGCTAGTCTTCATTAGATATAAGCACTGTGCAGAGTTTGTGTTTGATGCCACTGATTCAGTATCTAAATTAAGTGGATATAAATTCTGCTGTCAATAAACTTACAGTCTAATGAGAAAGAAATGCATTTTAGATAATTACAAAACAGCACAGTAATAGTGACAACAAGAATGCAATAAAAGATGGCTTTTTTTTTTTTGAGAAGTTAATAAAATGCCACAAAGTAATGATAAGCCTTAAAGAAAAAAAAACAAACAAACAAACAAGAAATCAGAGATAAAACTTACAAAAGGGACAAAACAAAGTGTGTGATACGTTATTGTAAACTGTTGGCATCACAAGATAATCTTGTGATGCATTAACAAGGAATTGCTCATATTGGAAGACGAACAATATCCTGAACAAGTATTGTTTTGGATCTTCTATAGAGTTCTGAAATCTGAATTAACCTCAAATGCTATACAGAGTGGATCAAAAAACAAGGCCCAATTATATATTGTTTACTAGAAACCTACTTTCAGTATAGACACATATAGATTAAAAGTATAGGAATGGAAAAGATAGACTATACTATCACTAATCAAAAGAAAGCAAGAGTAACTATGTTAATTTCAGGCACAGAAGACTTCAGAATAAAGAAAGTTATCAGAGATAGAGAGAGATGCTCTATACTGATAAAGGAGTCAATGGTCCAAGAAGAAACAATAGCTCTTGACGTGTGTGTGCCTAACACAGAACATCAAGCTGCACAAGACAAAAGGTGATATAACTGCAAGAAGAAATGGAGTAATCCATTATAATAACATAGTTGGAAAGTTTAATACCCTTCTACCAGAAACTGAGAGATCTAGCTGCACAAAATTAGTAAGGACATATTTGAACACAACAGCATTATCAATCAAAAAGATTTAATTGACTTCTATACACTATTTTATCAAACAGCAGATTATATATTCTTCTTGCACAGAATATTCACAAAAACAGACCACCTTCTGGGGCATAAAACACACCTAAACAATTTAGAAGAGCAGAATTATAGAATTATACAATATCAGCCCTTAGAACAGAGTTAAATTAAACTAGACATCAATAACAGAAAGATTTCTGTAAAGTCTTTTTTTAAATGGAAAGTAAACTACACATTTCCAAATACAATGAGTCAATGGTGCTATCTCAAAGAAAATTATAAAATATTTTTGAACTAAATAAAACACAACTCATCAAAATATGTAGTATGCAGCAAAAGCAGTTCTCATAGAGAAAATTTTAACATTGAATACAAATACAAGAAAAGGAGAAAAATATAAAATCAAATCATCTAAGATTCCACCTTGGAAAACTAGAAGGGGAAGAGCAATTTAATTACAAAGCAAGTAAAAGAAAGAACTAATATAAATGAGAGTCAAAACCAGTGAAACTGAAAACAATAACAAAATATGAACAAGATCTAAATGAGAAAAGCTACAAAATGTTGATGATATATCAAAGTACTAAATAATTGAGAAATATTCCATTTTCACAGATAGAAAGACTCATTATTGCCAGGATGTAAGGCTGTCCGAACTTGATCTACAGCTTCAACTTTCCCAGTTAAAAATCCCAGGAAATTACTTTGTGAATATCTTTAAACTGATTTTAAAATTTATAACAAGAGGCAAAAGGCCCAGAATAGCCAACTCAATTTTAAGTGAGTAAAACAAAGTTGGGGAACTGACACCCAGACTTCAAGACTTACTATAAAGTTACAGTAATCAAGACAATGTAATTTTTGTGATAGAAAAGACAAGTAGATCAATGAAACAGTATAGAGAGCCCTGAAGTAAACCCACTAAGTATAGTCAAGTGATCTTTGACAAAGGAGCAAACAAAGGCAATACAATGGAGTAAAGATAGTTTTTTCAACAAATTGTACTAGAACAAGAAATCCACATGCAAAAAAGTGAATCTAAACACAAACCTTACACCATTTATAATAATTAACTCAAAATATATCATTATCTAAATGCAAAACTATGAAACTCCTAGAAGAGAACATTAAGAAAGGTTAGATGACAACTGGGTAGAGCAATGGCTTTTTAGCTACCACATCAAAAGCATGGTGCATGAAAAAAAAAATGATAAGCTGGACTTCATTAAAATTAAAAACTTTCACTCCACAAAATACAATGTCAAGGAAATGAGAAGACAAACCAGGAGAAAGTATCTGTAAAAGACATATCTAATAAAGAATTATTCTTTAAAAAACATTTAAAACAAAAATAACCTGATTAAAAAATGGGCAAAAGGCCTTAACAGATACCTCACCAAAGAAGATAGAAAACTGGCAAGTAAGTATATATGAAAAAATGCTCAACATATCATCAGGGAAATACATATTAAAACGAGATACTACTACACACCTATTAAAATGGATAATAGCCAAATAGTGCCAAAACTGTGAAAGAAGAATTTTCATTCATTGCAATGATAATGCAAGATAGCACATTCCTTTTGGAAGACAGTTTATTAGTTTCTTACAACTAGGCATACTCATACCATATTATCCATTTACATTCCTTGGTATTTACCCTAAGAGGCTGAAAACTTATTAACATCTTAGGTAAATATGATATCATCATGTTATCATATCAACATGAAAACCTGAACCTGGTTATCTATATAGATTTACTCAGTTATCAAAACTAGGAACCAATCATTAGGTTTTTCAGTAGATGAATGGATAAATAAACTGTGATACATTCAAACAATGGAATATTATTCAGTACTTAAATGAAATAAGCTATCAAGCCATAAGGACATGGAGGAAATGCAAATGTATAATACTATTCTAAAGGAGATCAGCCCTGGGATTTCTTTGGAAGGAATGATGCTAAAGCTGAAACTCCAGTACTTTGGCCACCTCATGTGAAGAGTTGACTCATTGGAAAAGACTCTGATGCTGGGAGGGATTGGGGGCAAGAGGAGAAGGGGAGGACAAAGGATGAGATGGCTGGATGGCATCACTGACTCAATGGACGTGAGTCTGAGTGAACTCCAGGAGTTGGTGATGGACAGGGAGGCCTGGTGTGCTGCGATTCATGGGGTCACAAAGTGTCGGACACGACTGAACGACTGATCTGATCTGATCTGATCTGAAGTGAAGGAAGTCAACCTGGAAAAACTAAAAACTGTATAATTCCAACTATATGACACTCTGGAAAAAGCAAAACTAAGAAACTAGTGAAAACTTAGTGGTTGCCAGAGTTTAGGGGAAAGGCAGTGATAAATAGGTGGAACACAGAGAAATTTTTGTGCATAAACTTCTTCATGAGATATTATTTATACATGTATTGTACATCTTTTTAAGTGAACAATGAAAAGAAATAGAGAAAAATAGTAGAAAAAGTGGAAAAGACTATAGATCACTTCAAGAAAATTAGAGATACCTATCTTTGATTTCATGCAAAGATAGGCACAATAAAGGACAGAAACAACACGCAACTAACAGAAGCAGAAGATATTAAGAAGAGGTGGCAGGAATACACAGAACTATACAAAACAAACAAACAAAAAAATGCTTAATGACCTGGATAACCAAGAGGGTGTGATCACTCACATAGAGCCAGACATCCTGGAATGTGAAGTCAACTGGGACTTAGGAAGAATTACTTTGAACAAAACTAGTGGTAATGATGGAATTCTAGCTGAGCTATTTCAAATCCTAAAAGATGATGCTGTTAATGTGCTGCATTCAATATGCCAGCAAATTTGGAAAGCTCAGCAATGGCCACAAGACTGGGAAAGGTCAGTTTTCATTACAATCCCAAAGAAAGCCAATACCAAAGAATGTTCAAACTATCATACAACTGTGCTCATTTCATATGCTAGCAAGGTAATGCTCAAAATCCTTTGAGCTTGGCTTCAACAGTACATGAACCAAGAACTTACATGTGTACAAGTTAGCTTTAGAAAAGACAAAGGAATTAGAGATCAAATTGTGAACATTGGCTGGATCATAGAAAAAGCAAGGGAATTCCAAAAAGAAATCTGCTTCTGCTTCACTGACTACACTAAAGTCTTTAACTGTGTGGATCACAACAAACTGTGGAATATTCTTAAAGATATGGGAATACCAGATAACCTTACCTGTCTCCTGTGAAACCTGTATGCAGGCCAACAAGCAACAGTTAGAACTGGACAGGGAACAATGGACTGGTTCCAAATTGGGAAAGGAGTACATCAAGGCTGCATATTGTCACCTGCTTATTTAACTTATATGCAGAGTACATCATGCAAAATGATGCATGATGCATGCTGGATGACTTACAAGTTGGAATCAAGAATTCGGGGAGAAATATAAATAACCTCAGATATGCAGATGACACAAACCTTATGGCAGAAAGCAAAGATGAACTAAAGAGCCTCTGGATGATGGTGAAAGAAGAGAGTAAAAAAGTTGACTTAAAAATCAACAATCAATAAAGTAAGATCACAGGAGCCAGTCCCATCACTTCATGGCAAATAGATGGGGAAAAAGTAGAAACAGTGACAGATTTTATTTTCTTGAGCTCAAAATCACTGTGGATGGTGACTGCAACCATGAAATTAAAAAATGCTTGCTCCTTGGAAGAATGGCTATGACAAACCTAGACAGCATATTAAAAAAACAGAGATATCACTTTGCCAACAAGGATCCATGTAGTCAAAGCTATGGTTTTTCTAGTAATCATGTATGGATGTGACCGTTGGACCATAAAGAAGTCTGAGCGTTAAAGAGTTGATACTTTTGAATTGTGGTGTTGGAGAAGACTCTTAAGAGTCCCTTGGACAGCAAGGAGATCAAACCAGTCAATTCTAAAGGAAATCAACCCTGTATATTCACTGGAAGGACTGAAGCTGAAACTCCAATATTTTGGCCACCTGATGCAAAGAGCTGATTCACTGGAAAGGACCCTGATATTGGGAAAGATTGAGGGCAGAAGAAAGGGGCAACAAAGGATGAGATGGTTGGAATATCACCTACTCAAAGACATGAGTTTTAGCAAACTATGGGAGATAGTGAAGGACAGGGAAGCCTGCTGTGTTGCAGTTCATGGGGTCACAAAGAGTTGGACACAACTTAGTGACTGAACAACAACAAAACATGCACCTACCAAATAACCCAAGCATTCAACTTCTAGGTACTTAACTAAGACAAATAAAAATAAATTCCCACACAAAATGGGCATGATTATTCACAAGAGCTTTGTATGTAGTAGCCAAAGTATAGAAACCATCCAAATGCTTTCTAGCAAAACAGATGGATTAAGAAACTGTGTTTTATTCACACATTAGAAAACTGCTCATTAAAAAAAGCAAAATAAAGATACATAAGAAAACATGGATAAGACTTAAAAATGGTATGCTGAATAACAAGTAGCCAAACTAAAGAGAATGCATACAGTACAATTCCATTTATAAAAGTTTCGTAACATATAAGTTGTAGTGATAAAACATAAATTAGAGATTACCTGGGGTTTAGGATGGAGAAAGGATGGATCATAAAAATACAGGAGGAAAATTTCTCTGGGTGTGATGACAATAATTTCAGAGGTATATATGTGTGTGTGTATATATATAATATATATATATATATATATATATATATATAAAAGTGTGTGCATGTATGTGTGCTGTCACATCCAACTCTTTGCCACCCTATGAACTGTAGCCCACCAGAGACTGCTCTGTCCATGGGATTATCCAGGCAAGAGCGCTGCAGTTGTTTGCCATTTCCTTCTCCAGGGGATCTTCCTAACCAGGTGTTAAACCCACATTTCTGATATCTGCATTGGCAGGTGGATTCTTTACCACTGAGCCACCTGGGAATCCTCATATATGTATACACATATATGTATATGTCACAACTGATTAAATAGTACTCTTTTGATATTTTTATATTATTGCACTTCAATTATACAAAAGTCTCAAAGACTGACAAAAATGTATCTAGACTGGGAAAGATGGATAAATGTGAAAATTGTTTCCATCTTATCATGCTAATCTACAGGAAAACTGTGTCTACTGGCATACTATCTTTTTAAGTATGAACCTTGGAAAACATATGCAGTTTAAAGGGACATGGGGACTTCCCTAAGGGTCCAAAGCAGAGGAAACAAGTTCAACCCCAGTCAGGGAGGACTGCACATGTCACGGACCACAGAGCCCAGCACCACTACTAAGGTTATGCTCCAGAGCCCATAAGCCACAACAACTGAGCCCATGGGCTGTCATTACTGACACCCATGAGAAAGCCCAAGAGACCAGGCCTTGCAACAAGAGAAGCCACCACAATGAGAACCCTGGACACTCCAGTGAAGAGTAGCCCTGGCTCACCACAACAAGTAAGGCCAGGAACATCAATAAAGACCCAGTGCAGCCAAAAACAGTCAAAATAAATACATTTAAGAAAAAAAAAAACAATATTCTTAGCAAGAAAAAAAGATACAGAGTCACAATCTGTCTAGTACTAGTACTTCAAGCACTTTACATGCATAAATTCAATTTTTTAAAAATACGAGAGAGATTATATTACTGTTCTCATCTGAAGACTAAGAAATTAAAACTTACAAAAAATAATTACACAGAGAAACATGATTAAGCTATGTATTAGGATTCAAAATCAGATTTTTATCATTCCCAAATCAATTCTTATATTTACTCTGCCATGCTAAAAGTATATAATCTGAATTATGGGTCTACATATTCATTTTGGCATTTTCATATAAACTAATTTTGTCATACTTTAAAAAATATTTTTAGTTTTGCTTTTATTATTTAATGCTGAATTCTTAAAACTCTACAGATTGCAATTCAAATACTGCATATTAGACTTTTTTTTTTCAGAAAAACAGCTGAAGTTACTTCAAAGTTTAGAATATGGTTTATGCATTAGATTGCTAATGTTTAATCAGATAAAATAATGATACATTTTGCTTCCAGCACCTCTGTCTTTGGTAGTTTACTAGATACCTCTCGGCTAGATATATTTTGGTTAGTAGTGGTTGAAGACACATGGAAATATTTTAAGGAATCATTTTTACATATTTTAATTGTTGATACTATAATCAGCCTATGAAACATAGAGGTGCTTATTACATATTTTTAATATGTAACATTAGGTTTAATTATTTATTTTGAAAAAAAAAAGAAGAAGCTTACTGTGATAGTCTGTAACTACACTTTAAAAACTCTGAACTGGACCCTAGTAAGTATGAGTGTAGTATATGGAAAAGAAAGTGGAATATAATCTGGTTTTATATGCGTGTAGGGTAGGGGGAATAAAAAATAAAAATTAAATGACATTCACCTAGAAGTAAGTTCAGGTAAAAATAGAAGTCTCGATGCTATGAAATGGTATGAAAAAGAAATCTAATCAATGTATATGTGTGTGTGTGTGTGTGTTAGTCGCTCAGTGATTTAGTTGCTCAGTGGTGTCTGACTTTGCGACCCCATGGACTGTGGAACCAGCCAGGCTCCTCTGTCCATGGAATCTCCAGGCAAGAATACTGGAATGGGTGGCCATTGCCTTCTCCAGGTGATTTTCCTGTCCCAAGTATGAATCCTGGGTCTTCTGCACTGCAGGTGAATTTTTTACAGTCTGAGTCACCAGGGAAGCCCAATCAATGTGTACATGTATCAAATACTATCTTTCAGAAACAGTAAATTTTGAGAACTAATAAATAATATTATATATTTCCTCTTATATGTTTTAATCATTTATGGCAAAAACAATCTACTCTTAATTTCCATTGTTTAACTTACACAAGCTCTGTGAATATGTACAGCGATAGATTAAACTAATGTATGAAATGAAACCTTCAACTGATATATTTCTTCCATATTACTCATATGTTCTAGGAAAATCAGGTGCTGTGTATTACAAAAATAGATTTAGCTTATGAAACTGATGTTCATAAACAGTTTAATTTTAAAATAGAATTCTGTAAGCCTAAAAATTAAATTAATTTATTTATATATTCATTCATTTAATAAATAAATATTCATTTATCATTTGTGTGCAATCAATGCATGATATTGGAATATCTGAGACTTTATTATTACATATTGTCTGAATCAGTTTGTCATTAATTTAGTGTGATATAATGTGTTAAAACATTTTGTTTAGCATCAAAGACCTGGGTATATACTAGTGCAGAAACTCAGAAACAAATAGAATCCCAAATAATCTGATATGTCACAAATAATAGTTCTATTTGAAATTATTCCATTGATTATATAACTAAGCACAGAAATGCAATATTCTACTGGCCCTCTGAATTTCCACTGTGGTTTTTGAAAACACATACTGTGTGTGCACACATATCTCTATATACATATCAGCAGAATGCAGCAAATGTATTTCCATGTAAAACTTGTCTATTAAACCATAATATATTATACAGCTTTACTTTGTTACACTTTGAAAACTAAGTTATTAAAAAATGGTATTAAAACAGTCACCAGAGTAATGACTGAATAGCTCAGGAGTGCACCCCTTCATGGAGTCAAATGTGTTCGTTCCATTAATAATTGACTAAATGAAAATTAAAGCAAGAGTTACCAGATACAGTGATGGAAGGGTCAAATAAATAATGCGATTATCATAATTGGCCAATTGTACCTGGAAAGGAGCTTTTAACCATTACCTTCACATTGAAATAGTGATTTTTAAAAATAAAGTTTATCTTTTGGAGTATCTCTATTTTACCTTGGAAATACACACACACAAAAAATATCTGACTTGTACATTTCATTACCTTAATCTCTGAGAGAAGGAAGTGAAGAAAATGTTCTTTTCTCCAAAGAAAACAATGCAAAGTACTAAGAGGAAAGCCATTTGTCTTTCCCAAGAATATAGCATGCCAGTATTTAAATCAACCAATCTCTATTACAGTTTCCCAGGTTTTATAGTCACCACTGTCTACTCATTCTCTTACTGAACAATAAAAAACATCACTGCTATACATACAGGGGAATAAATTAGGTCACCCTTTAAAGTTTACAACTTTGCTTTATAGCATATATGGATTGTTGCTGTTATTAACTCCACTCATCTGAATTAATAATATTCATAAAAAATAAAGTTTGATTTATTTTACCTCAAAAACTTCTTCATCCAAAATCCTTGTCCCAAAAACCATAATTCCATTGGTGTCAACGATTGCTTTCTCACTTCTGTCAAGCGGTTTTGTAGTTTTCTTCTTACAATCAACAATCATTGTCACAGTTTTCTTCTCCACGCTGATTGCTACCCGGTGCCACCTTAAAAAGCCAAATAATGCTGTAAGTTCCAAAGATGTTGTCAAACCATTATTGTGAAAGAACAATGTATTTTGAATTATACAAGTGATCTTAAATTATACAAAATGTAGGCTTATTTATTCATCAATCAGTTAACAAGTGGCTACTTAGTATCCAGAGCAGTGGTAGGTACTCAAAAAGTCACAGAGCTATGTAAATTGCACAGCAGGATTAGCTGTCTGTGCTGATAAGGCAGTGCCCATCCTCTGCTTCACCTTGTGTTGAAACAATAGCTCGATCTCACCATGCCCTCACAAGGTTATTTGATAGAGATTAGGGGTGGGATATGGGATAAGTAATAGTTTCTATGTACGTAAGTGCTTTCTTCCAATGTGGAATTTCACTTAAAAGAATTCTGCTTGAGAGATCCCCTGATATAGGCTCTAAAAGGGTATGTCTACTAATTGAATGAATGTTCCATCTGGAGCAATTGAACGTTTAATTGTAAGACACAATGTGCTTCTCTGTCTTTACTCGCATTTATTTCAAGTGCTTTCGTTTTCTTTTTCCACTTTAATTTCAAGACAGTTATATTTCACTACTGTGGGCAGGATCCAAGACTGAGACACAATATCTCTCCTTTCCAGAGTTGGCAGGAAGTAGGAACACTGAAAGAAAGCATAGTCAATGCATGTGTGGAGTGAGAGTCTCAATTCACTCTGAAGCTACTGCTCCAGCTAATTCAGAGCAGTGATGACAGGCTTTGCAGTGGGGGTGGGGAATGGGGGGGCGGCGGGGAGGAATGGAGATGTGGCCAGTCCTTTGGAAATACAAATACCCTAATCAAAATTGTAAAATGGTGGGTTTTATTAACAGTATCTTGTGCTAACATAAACAACTAAATGAAGATCACTTGCATTTTGCAAACCACTCTTTTATTTTTCCAAATGAAAAGTGCTAAATTAATATTCCAGAAGTTTCTAGGACTATATCCATAAAATAAAGTACCCAAAGAGTTGCAGGAGCCTTTCAAAAATCTGTTTCATGTGACTTGGCATGGCTACTGATGAGGACCAAGTATATTTCCATATACACTTAATCTTTGGTCTTTCCATAGCAATTTGAACTAGCATAGGCATCTGCTGGGTTTGAATTGCACAAAGATTTATATTAGGAGGCACTTAATACTGTGAGAGTAAAATTTACACATGTTTCCGCCAAGAAGTCTGTGTCTTCAATTAAACCCCCTCCACTACTGTGGGCATGTGCTTTTCATTAACATAAAATAAAAATGATTTCTTTCAATTGTTGCAAGTTGATTAGGACTCTAAATTTGAATTTTGTTGAATTAATTTAAGGTCTGATAATAATATGTCATAATCATGGTGTCACATACAATGTTCAAAATACTAAATTAACCTTAAATTTTGGAAACATTCTTAATTATCCTCTTTCTGTCATATTATACATTCATATCATCAGGAAATCTGTCAATCCTATATTTGCAGGATATTCAGGATTCAAATCTCACAATTTTGACCAGGTAACCATGTCTCTCTCCTAGACTCCTAACTGGTCCCTGCTCCCACTCTGATGCAACCAGAGTCACCATTTTAAAATATGAGTCATATCAAGTTTCTCTCTAGCTAAAAGCTAACCTGATACTCCCAGTAAAAGCCGAAGTCCTTACTTTGCCTAACCCTGCCTCTCTTCTATCTCATGTCCACATTTCTGCTTTCTGATTCGCAGTATTCCAGCCTCACTTCTGCCTCTTTCTTGTTCCTTTCACCTAATTCACTTTGTCAGGAATGCTCTTCCTCCATAACCCCACATGCTCACTCCCTGGCTTCCAAGGTCTTAGCTCAAGGCAACCATGCCGAAGAGGACTGCTGTATCTAAAACAATCTAAAACAGTATACCCTACACTTCTTACTCTGATGTATTTTCATTCATAGAATTATCATCACTTTTCATATTAAGGATAATGATGTAAATTACTTGTTAAAGCCCAGTTTTTTCCTGGGTTTGAGAGGCAGTTTTTCCATGGTTCTGACAATGGTAATCTGAGTGTGAATTTTTTTTTCCCCATCTGAACAGCTATTTCTTTCTTATGTCTATAATCAAATGTTATATTTGTGATAAATCTTTTTAGTAGCCTAAATTCAGCAATAAAATATCAAGTACATTTAACAAACATTTATTTGCTTTTAGCTGCTCCTGAAATGATAGGGAGCAAAACAATATTAAACAATATTCACAATACAGAATTCAGCATGATTTTCTTAAGAGAGTGGCTGTTACTGGACAGTCTACCTGAGTTCAAACCTCACCTTTGCCACTTTCCAAATGCAAGTTACTTAAATTCCCAGTACCTTACTTCCCTTATCTGTAAAATGGGTTTATTATTATTTTCTTCAAAAAGTTGTGAAAAATTAAAGAAGTTAACTTGTATAAGGTGTTCACAACAGTATACAGCACATATTGAGTATTATATAAAACTTCCTATGATTGTCAATATTAATAATATTGGTGCATGCATGCGTGCTAAGTCACTTCAGTCATGTCCAACTCTTTGCAACCCTGTGAACTATAGCCCACCAGGCTCCTCTGTCCATGGAATTCTCCAGACAAGAATACTGGAGTGGGTTGCCAGCCCTCCTCCAGGGGATCTTTCCAATTCAGGGATCAAACCCAAGTCTCTTTTGTCTCCAGCATTGGCAGGCGGGTTCTTTACTGCTAGCTCTATCTGAGGAAGTCAAATCAGATCATTCTTTTGCTCAAAACGTCTACAGTGACTTCGTATTTACCCGGAATAAAATCCAAAGTGTTTCCAATCACCTATAATCCAATGTATTATGGGCTTCCCTGGTGGCTCATTGGAAAAGAATCCTCCTGCCAATGCAGGAGATGTGGGTTTCATCCCTGGGTCAGAAGATCCCCTAAAGAAGAAAATGGCAAGCCACGCCAGCGTTCTTGTCTGGGAAATCCCATGGACAGAGGAGCCTGGCCATCTACATGGGGTTGCAAAAGAGTCGGATAGGACTTAATGACTAAACAACAACACAAAGTATTATACCATTTTCCCTCCTGCTGCCTCTCCATCCTCAACGTTTCACTCTGTTCCTGCCACACTGGCATCCTTGATGTTGCTTAGGCCAAATCAGTCACAGCCAGAATCAGAGGCTGTGCATTTGTTTTTCCTTCATGTGGAATAGTACCCTTTTAATTACTAGCAGTGGCATGCAGCCTACCACCTTTGCATGTCACCTTCTTAGTAAGACTATCCCTGACCTCACTCCTTAAAATTGCACTCCCCACCATCATCCCCTACTCTCTTCATTGCTATATTTCTCCCTGTCACTTATCACCATCTGATATTCATTAGTAATTTTTTATCATTCACTGCTTGACCCAGATTGTAAACTATGTAAGGTTAGGTATTTTATTGTTTTGTTCATTTCTGCATCACCACTCCCTAGAAAAACTGCATCACACTTTATAAATATTTGTTGAATGACCGAATGAAGGAACTGCTTTCCACACAGTTAAAACACAGGATTATTGTGTTACTTACTTTCCATCTGCAATGTTAACGGTTCTAAAAAGGGGATAGTCTTCTGGGGCAGGTTTTCCAGTGTGGTCTTCATACAGGAAAACAGGTGATCTCCCAACCTCAACACCAATTTGCTGAATACCGTGCTCATTATATATAGATAAAAGGAAAGACTGAATTCCTTTTTGGGGTTTTATTGTAAATAATATTGAAAAATCTTCTGGAAAAGTTCCCCCTGAAAACAGAATGCCAAAGAGTCAGAAATTCTAAACTATTCCTGGATCACCCTATTATTTTTGAGCTTACCAATGTGGTCTTAACCAGTAACCAAAGTTCAAACAGTAATAACAATACTGACTTAAAAACCAGTGGGGAGGGGATTCTATTAATTTTTGTCTGCAATAATTGTTGAAGCTGTATTCAAACTTCGCCACCACTCATTAAAGCACAAGGATTATGTAAAATTGAATGCATAATTAGGAAACAAGATCATGGTGCCAATTCAATATCAAACACACAATAAGCACTTTTAGAACACTTAAGATGAAATTCTGGTGTACAATTTGTATTTTCTGCCTTTGTCTAATCTGTGCCCTCTATCCTCTCTTGAAAGAGGCATTGTAAGGACACAACATATGATGGTGCTCTTAGTCATCTCTTCAAAAGCTAAAGATTTTCTGAGCAGTTTTTTCTATCACACATGAAGTTTCACTAATAAAAAGCTTATGTCATTAAAATCAGAACTCTTAGATACTTGATTAATTTGATTCTAAATTTAAGAGGGTTAATTTTTTTTCTTTTCCTTCTCATCATCATATCCCAAATATCCAGCATGGGGCCAGACCTATATAAGTTCTTAGTAAGCATTTATTAAATAAATATATAAATTAAATAGTTACCACAATACATCTCAGATATTTAAGCAATGACTATTGTGGGTTTTTTTTTTTTTTTTTTACTAAAAACACTGCATATAAATTTGTGGGTTCTATTTTTCAAAAATAAGTTTACATATATATTTTATTTAATCCTTTTACTACCCTGGGACATAAGTAAAGTAGGTATTGTTATTTGAAGGATGAAATTATTTAAATTAAAATTTTTACACATGCAAAACTGGTGTATATGTGCATGCATAAGCCAACACCAAGAAATTCCATATTCAGTCCATCCATTCCATACACTATTATGTATGGTGGTATGAAATAATAAAAATACTATAAATATGAATGCCATGAATTCAAATTCAGAAGACTATAGGAGACTTTAAGTTTTAATGTGAAGAATTTATAGAAGTGAGAGGGATACTTATACATAAAGATATTATGTTAAGTCAATTAATTAGAATACTATTTATAATAATAAAACATTAAAATTGCTTGCAATGGTTGGGATTGGTTAAATGAAATTTTAAAATACTAATACAGTGGAATTCTATGCAGCCACTTAAAATGATATAGTGGAAAGATGTCTTATGAAATGGAATTAATTAAAATGCTATGGAAAGTAAATAAGAATATTTCACAAAGAAAGCAGTCAATTAACGTTACCTATTTGGTTCTAATCTACCTAAAATCTAGATACTCTAAAATCTAGATAGATGCCTCCAAACAAATAGTGTCTACTTAAAATTCTTAATTTTAATCTTTAAAATAATTTACCAATACAACTTCACTGGATCACAAATAGATCATAAAAACCTTGCTTTCATTGCAATTTATACACATACACAAACACACACACAGAGTAAGAATTTTGTTTGATTTGATTTGTGTCACAGAGATAGCCAATTTTATATTTATGAAAATCAATAGAAGAAAAATGATCATGTATATAGAATGGAAAGATAATAAAACACATCAATTAACAAAAACACCTTTTAGCTTCTTTTACTACAAATAAAAATATAAGTAATTCAGCCTAAAATTGAGGAAATTCAATAACAAAGAAGTTTTTTCTTCAAATGATTAACTCAAAATGTTGTTGAGAATTATAGGACTTCTCTCCCTGAATACCTCAATTTTCAAATATGTTCTGTACTCAAAAAAATGATGCCAAAATAGTATGAGTTGGATAAAACAATATTTTTGCAAAAATTATTTAATAAAGGACATTTACAAAAAGAGGAATTTCAGGAAATAGTATATTCATGTGAGACTTAATAAGTTGTAACAAATTTTAATCATTCCATTTATGTAACACAGCTTTTGAAAATTGTCAACTTCTAATTGTAGCAACAAGTAAAATCTTTCAATTATGGAAGCGTTTCTCAATTTAAAATTAAGCAACAATATTTTAATTGTAATCTCTAAGTTATGACCTTTAGAAAATAAATTATAAAAAATCATGACTCAATGTCAAAATGTCCACAATATAACCTAGACACTTATTTAGATTCCTCCCTATAAGATGCTAATCAAATTTGTTTCAGCCAACTAAATCTATCAGAGATAATTCATTACAAAGTAAGTTCAATAACACAAATTCAACCACTTAAGATGTGAAATTTTATCTAAATAGTAGTGATCAGTATACATGATACAGAAAAAATGTGTAAGTTTGCAACTTAGTATGTTTTAAAATGTATAAACACAAACTAAGAATAAAGTATCCTCTCTATTAAATGATTGCTGTTAAAGGAAAAAAATGTTACCACCTCTAATAAGTGTATATACATAAATCCTAGATGTGTAATAATCACTCAGAAGAGTATATCAGATACAAAAATGATTCCCTAAATGGGCTTTTAACATCAATAGATATTGCATCCATGAATACATTTGATATTAAAAAAGCACAATAACTATTATTGGGGTTTAATTTTTAACTTGTGGTCCATATATTTTCATGCAGAATATGTCTCCCTTTAAATAAAATCTCTTTCTGATGTAACTTAGTGGTTGGTAGGGTTTTTAAAATCATGTGTGAAGGTAATTTTGCGTAATGGCAAAAGCCTACTTTAGTCTAAAAAGAGTCCCCAGACTATCTCTCAGCTTTAAATCATCCATGGGTTCTGTGACTGTATTCAAAAATTTCACATTTCTAACACCTAATCCATTATTTGGGTTGAAATATTCTTCTTTCCAGGTGGTTATGAACATAAAGTTCAATATACACAAAGTTTCTTGTACTGTGTCTGTCCCACAGCAGGTGTTCTAAAGAGACCAGGTGGAATTTGCAAATTACAGCATCTATTCAGGTCACAGGTACAGAGTTCTCAGGTATTTAAATTCAAGGTCTCAAATTGGGACTTTGGAGGACACATAAATTAACTCAACAGAGCATTACAATGGCAATCTGAAAACACTTCCCCAACCCTAATGTTGAAGTTTCCAATACTACTGCTTACTTCATTCATTAGGAAAGAAGTTGTTACTTGGTGTTTTCATAATGAAAGAAAAAGTATTCCAAATAAATTTCCCAAGATTTTTCACTATTTTAATAAGGAATGCTACTAACACATTCACTTTAGATTTTTTAATGGTAAAAGTGCTGTTGGTAATTTTTATTAAATGCTCTTTTGTATTAATTGACAGGAAGCTATATCTTCCAGGAACATAACCCTATAATCACTTGCATGTGGAAACAGATATAGATGTCTCTTCCTATCTGAATTACTCATTATTAAAATCACATACCTAAGACACAATGTTTTGAGAAGATGGGGAAATGTTGATTATTCTGTTAACTGACACAGAAGGACCTCCTAGAAGTACATGTTGTGCTCTTTTTCCAAGAATAAACAACAGAAATAATCAAATTAATCAAAATAACTACTACACCAGAGGGCGGAAAAACTGATCCTGAGATGATGAGCCAAATATAAAAAATTATAAACTAACTTCTTGAGTATCTCTAAAGCTTTTCCATTAATCTATTTTACTCTCTGTTTCTCTCCTGAAAATTCCCATCCTTTTCCTATTTCAGCATTAGAGTGTAAATAAAGAGAAAAGCAGCTTAATTTTTACTATTTACAACTTTCACATTTGATTTGAAAAATATTTCATGAATTTAATTTTTCATTTTAAGTCAGAAAAAGTGTGCATTTTATCCTTATATTTGCATTTTGTTACTTTTGTCCACCACAAATTTGCATTTTTCAAGACAGGAGATATTTTGGAAAAATCAATGATTTAGCAAAATAAATCTATTTTCAAAAATACTTTAAAATGTACTTTCTTGAAAAATATGCTATTTTTGCTTTGTAAATTTGTAGTCCCTTGATCTATAATTTTTCTATCAATAGAAAAGAGTTTTATGTAAAAATAGGGAACTTGAGTTCCTTCACATGAGGACACTAGAGGATAATATGAAGAATTTAAAGGATAAATTGTTTCTGAAAAGATCCTAAAAGACCAAAAAGGAATACTTGATAAGACAATATTGGCCTTGGCAATGAAACAAACCCTGCATTAAATATTGACCTTCTGTAATATGGATAAATCAGAGTCTCAGTGAAATTCAGTTTCTTCTTCTGTTAAATAGGAACAAGGCCACTCAACTCAGTGAAGCTGTAAGAAAGAAACAATCGATATGTATCCAATAGCAAGCAAGCACTCATAATAAGGCACTTACTTAGAAAATGTGATACTCAGAAATTGTCATTTCACTACTCCCTTTCCCTACATTATCATGACTTCTAGACAATTAATACCAGGTCATTTAGTGCTTTCAAGGACAGGAAAAAAAATTCACCAAGTATTTTTCAAACCATTATGAAAAATCCCCCCATAATTATGCATTATGTAGCATGATAAAAAGGAATAATAATAGTTATCAAAGCAGCAGTAGTCGCAGTAATAAAAAGAACATACCTGAAAATAATTGTTTCGTTGGGGCGCTAAGTTGTGCTTGCTTTGAAACTCTGTAAGCAGTATCTGAACCTTTTGAATTCTTTCTGTTTGTGCAAAAGCCCGTTGTTTTTGATATTCCCTCTGGAGAATTGTGAAAATCTAGAGCTTTTAGTACATCAACTGGATCAGCTGAAAAATACGTTAAAAATAGGGAAAAGTAATTGAACAAATAATCTAATAAAAATGAGTTATTTTTTAAACAGAGGAAATTGTATCCTACTTCTCAAATCTATGTACCACCTGCCATGCTTCCTTAACACTAAGTTGGGGGGCTGAGAGGCGGAGGAGCAGGTAAAATACAAACATTCTCAAACACAAAATATCTCAATCAGAAATCAAATTACGAAAAGCAAAACATATTGAAAAAGCCAGCATTTGTACATATCCCATTAATTTCTAATCAACATACTATATTCAACTATTCATAATTTAAACAGAGGTTATTGTAAAGATTCAAATTCACAATGAATGTTATATATAAGCATTGTAAAATGTGCAGTTACTAAGCCATATTGAATGCCCAATGATAAGTTAAAAGTTGTTTAAAAGAATAGGTAACAAAATATAATGCCCTTGCTTTGAGTGCTTTCCTGTGAAAGTCCCTGGAGATACTAAGGCTTTTTTTTTTTTCCTTTTTATGTTAGCCTCAGGGTGCCTAGAATAGGCTGTTTGTTGGCAGAACCATAAATTTCCCAAATCCAATCCATTTCAGCTACCTCCTGCTACTAACCTTAAACTTCCCCTTTGTAAGTGTAATCCTTTAGGTAAACTTTATGTTTCAAATGGCTTCATGGACTGTAATTCACATACCATGCAATTCACCCACTCGAAGTATAAAATCTGTTCGTTGTGGTACATTGCGAAAAGCAAAGGAGAAAAGGAAAGATATACCCATTTGAATGCAGAGTTCCAAAGAATAGCAAGGAGAGATAAGAAAGCCTTCCTCAGGGATCAATGCAAAGAAATAGAGGAAAACAGCAGAATGGGAAAGACTAGAGATCTCTTCAAGAAAATTAGAGATACTAATGGCACATTTCATGCAGAGATGGGTTCAATAAAGGACAGAAATGGTATGGATCTAAGAGAAACAGAAGATACTAAGAAGAGGCGGCAAGAAAACACAGAACTGTACAGAAAAGATCTTCACGACCCAGATAATCATGATGGTGTGATCACTCACCTAAAGCCAGACATCCTGGAATGTGAAGTCAAGTGGGCCTTGGAAAGCATCACTACGAACAAAGCTAGTGGAGGTGATGGAATTCCAGTTGAGCTATTACAAATCCTAAAGATGATGCTGTGAAAGTGCTACACTCAATATGCCAGCAAATTTGGAAAACTCAGCAGTGGCCACAGGACTGGCAAAGGTCAGTTTTCATTCCAATCCCAAAGAAAGGCAATGCCAAAGAATGCTCAAACTACTGCACAATTGCACTCATCTCACACGCTAGTAAAGTAATGCTCAAAATTCTCCAAGCCAGGCTTCAGCAATACATGAACCATGAACTTCCAGATGTTCAAGCTGGTTTTAGAAAAGGCAGAGGAACAGAGATCAAATTGCCAACATCCACTGGATCATGGAAAAAGCAAAAGAGTTCCAGATAAATATCTATTTCTTCTTTATTGACTATGCCAAACCCTTTGACTGTGTGGATCACTATAAACTGTGGAAAATTCTTCAAGAGACGGGAATACCAGACCACCTGACCTGCCTCTTGAGAAACCTATATGCAGGTCAGGAAGCAGCAGTTAGAACTGGACATGGAACAATAGACTGGTTCCAAATAGGAAAAGGAGTGCGTCAAGATTGTATATTGTCACCCTGCTTACTTAACTTATATGCAGAGTACATCATGAGAAACGCTAGGCTGGAAGAAGCAGAAGCTGGAATCAAGATTGCCGGGAGAAATATCAGTAACCTCAGATATGCAGAAGACACCAGCCTTATGGCAGAAAGTGAAGAACTAAAGAGCCTCTTGATGACAGTGAAAGAGGAGAGTGAAAAAGTTGGCTTCAAGCTCAACATTCAGAAAACTAAGATCATGGCATCTGGTCCCATCACTTCATGGCAAATAGATGGGGAAATAGTGGAAACAGTGGCTGAATTTATTTGGGGGGGCTCCAAAGTCATTGCAGATGGAGATTGCAGCCATGATATTAAAAGGCAGTTCCTCCTTGGAAGGAAAGTTATGACCAACCTAGACAGCATATTCAAAAGCAGAGATATTACTTTGCCAACAAAGGTCCATCTAGTCAAGGCTATGGTTTTTCCAGTGGTCATGTATGGATGTGAGAGTTGGACTATAAAGAAAGCTGAGTGACGAAGAATTGATGCTTTTGAACTGCGGTATTGGAGAAGACTCTTGAGAGTCCCTTGGACTGCAAGGAGATCCAACTAGTCCATCCTAAAGGAGATCAGTCCTGGGTGTTCATTGGAAGGACTGATGTTGAAGCTGAAACTCCAATACTTTGGCCACCCGATGCAAAGAGCTGACTCATTTGAAAAGACCCTTATTCTGGGAAAGATTGAGTGCAGGAGGAGAAGGAGACAACAGAGGATGAGATGGCTGGATGGCATTACTGACTCAATGGACATGAGTTTGGGTAAACTCCGGGAGTTGGTGATGGACAGGGAGGCCTGGCATGCTGCAGTTCATGGGGTCGTGAAGAGTCAGACACGACTGAGCGACTGAACTGAACTGTGGTATATTATACTTATTCTGATCTTCCCTGGTGTCTCAGTGGTAAAGAATCAGCCTGTCAACGGAGGAGACATGGGTTTGATCCCTGGGTTGGGGAGATCCTCTGGAGAAGGAAATGGTGACTCATTCCAGTATTCTTGCTTGGGAAATCCCATGGACAGAGTAGACTGGTGGGCTACAGTCCCTTGGATCACAAAAGAGCTGGATACGACTTAGTGACTAAACAACTTCTTTTACTATTCATTCTTTAAATTGTTGTAAAATATATACAACATAAATTTTTGCCATTTTAACCATTTTAAAGTGTACAATTTAATAGCATAATTAAATTTACAATGTTATGCAATCATCAATACTATTTCCAAAACTTTTTCATTAGCCCAAACTGAAACGGTTTAACCATTAAGCAATAAGTCTCTATTCCTCTCCTCTGCCCAGGCCCTGGTAACTGATAATTTACTCTCCATTTCTATGAAGTTTGCTATGCTAGAAATTTCAAATGAGTGGCACCATATAATATCTCTAAAAATACTAAACATAGAAGTACCACATGGCCAAACAATGCCATTCCTAGGTATATACTTAAGTGAATTGAAATTCAGAATTTAAAACAGACATCTGTATGTGAATGCTCATTGCAACATTATTCACCATAATGAAAAAGCGAAAACAAGTTTCCATCAATATGTGAATAGATTCACAAAATGTGATATATACATATAATAGAATGTGATTCAACCAGAAAAGGAATGAAGTTCTAATACATGCTACCACATGGAACCATTGAAACACAATAGTGCATGAAATAAACCAGATATAAAAGGACAAATGATTTTTTAGACTCTTAGATTCCCTGGTCCACAACTAAATATTTACTTAATTCACTAAGCAAATCAAAACATGATTCAGGTGGTATAAGCATTATTATAAAAACAGACCTAGGAATCCATATTACTCAATATGCTCATATTCATTGGCTTTCTATGTTTAATCAAAAATAATCAAAATAAATAATAATAATAAAAATAAATAACCAAAAATAAAAATATTCATAGAAGACTATATGTTTGCCAACCTATCACTGAGCATGTCTGAGGCTGCAAGTATATAGATTTTATTTAATTAATTACACTACAAATATTTAGATTCTACTTAAGGAGGCACTAAACATGCCCCAATAATTATGTGGGAGGTAGTATCTATTGTTCTATAGAGATGCATGCAGTATTCTTTCATTCAGAAGGAAAAGAGATCATGTTTGGTTGAAAATGAGACCAATATTACTCATGTGAAAAGTTTCACTTGTTAAAAAAAAAAATAGAATTGCTATCAATTTTCAAATGCACTGAATTTTATAAGTACACTGTTTGGGGAGGACTTAAAATGAAAGTGGGACTGGTTGTAAAACCAGTTAATAACATTACCATGATTTATCACACTACACAAAGTAGACAGTGACCTGCAACAGAGTGGTGCTCTTTGAAAATTACAATTTCAATTAATATTTTTAGCATTAACTAGTGTCAGTTATAGAATGTATGAATGGATGACTGAGTGCATGAGAAATGTGCATTTGGTCATTTCCTTAGTTAAGTTTTTGAGATATTAACTTCTATACGTACAATCATGTTGAATGAAGCTTTATATAATTTGTCTTTTATCTTATAAGAAATGTACTTCCCTTTAATAATAACGACCATCTATTTCATCAAACTTTCAAATGAAAATAACACATTAACCAGTAGAGTACACATTGTTCCAAAATTTTAAAAAGAAAAAAGAAAAAAATATAATGAAAATCAGAATATTGAAGGATCAAATATATCCTCTTTAATTCAGCCTTGGGATATTTAAAACAATAACATTTAACAACAATTTTGGCTAAGTCCTGCTTTAAATGGGCATTTTTTAAGGCCAGTACAATACCTGACTATTTTTACATTCTTCTTTTCTCTTACCATAAAACTAAGAAAATAATAACTATATTAGCTTCCATGTCCAAAGAACCTAACATGGGACAGTAACTGGATTAAACTCTTCCTAGGTTAACCCTCACAAATTTTGCAGGCCATGTGTTCTTATCCCTACTATACAGATGAAGGAACTTAGAACCAGAACACAAATTAAGGATACCCCTAAAGTTTGTGCAAAATCAAACATAGGTTCATTCCACTTCATTGCTAGCCCATAACCAAACATACTGTGAAAAGAAACTTAAAACACAAATATATTAAAATCATCTTGAGCCAGTCCATTGATTCTTAAGGTTTATATTAGATTTAAATTAAACTCAGTTCATGCTTCAGGGTATAAATTACTCTGAAGGAAACTGTTTCTAAAAACACAGCATCTTATCTGCTTATTTTATCTTATCTTCTTGCACTAAAGCCATTAGCAAAAGTACATGCCAATAGGGTAAAGACTTCAGGATTGACATGAACACAGCTATGAAGGCTCTAATTCTTTCCTGAAGAAAAGGGTGCAGCTTCACAGTCACAGTCTCAGCTGTACATCAGTAAATAATACATAAAACAGACCACAAGTCTCCTTCTCTCCAAACTATCTCTTAACAGGATGACCTTTTCCAACAGCACAGGTTTTGTCACATTTGTTAGCTCCTACTTTGAAAGCAATATGATAAAAACACCCTCCCTCTACAGGACTCTTCTAAGGGCTCTATTTTTCAAGCCTAAATAAGCTTCTATGTAGAGACAAATGATATGAAATAATAATTCATTCTAAAAATAGGGATATATAATAAAGATTGCAAATAGTTTTTCCTAAAAATTTATATAAAGTTACGAAAATGTAAAATTCAGTTGAAAGTGAAGTTGCTCAGTCATGTCTGACTCTTTGTGACCCCATGTACCAGGCTTCTCTGTTCATGGGATTTTCCAGACAAGAGTACTGGAGTGGGTTGCCATTTCCTTCTCCAAAAATTCAGTTCATCAAGTCTTAAAGATGTTTCCTCTGAAGTAAACTAAATAGTAAATTAAGACACTTATTTGCTTCATTTTATACCATAACTATAGCATTTAACAAATTCTCATAACATAGTTTCTATGGACTTATATATACACACATGCATAGATGGGAGAAACTAGTCCACATTTTATTAACTGAACTTCAAATGTTTAAAGATTAAAAGCAGTAATTTATTATAGCTTAACATGAAATTAAAAGATGCTTACTCCTTGGCAGGAAAGTTATGACCAACCTAGATAGCATATTCAAAAGCAGAGACATTACTTTGCCAACAAAGGTTCGTCTAGTCAAGGCTATGGTTTTTCCTGTGGTCATGTATGGATGTGAGAGTTGGACTGTGAAGAAGGCTGAGCGCCAAAGAACTGATGCTTTTGAACTGTGGTGTTGAAGACTCTTGACAGTCCCTTGGACTGCAAGGAGATCCAACCAGTCCATTCTGAAGGAGATCAGCCCTGAGATTTCTTTGGAAGGAATGATGCTAAAGCTGAAACTCCAGTACGTTGGCCACCTCATGCAAAGTGTTGACTCATTGGAAAAGACTCTGATGGTGGGAGGGATTGGGGGCAGGAGAAGAAGAGGACGACAGAGGATGAGATGGCTGGATGGCATCACTGACTCGATGGACATGAGTCTGAGTGAACTCCGGGAGTTGGTGGTGGACAGAGAGGCCTGGCGTGCTGCTATTCATGGGGTCGCAAAGAGTCGGACACGACTGAGCGACTGATCTGATCTGATCTGATCTGAACTCGATACATCTAAAAAAATAGATGATTTCAATGTTCAAAACAATTCTTAAATGTCCCTAATGTTTTCATTGTTTCTATTTCACCAGTTCTCATGGCAGAGATCATGATTAGCATTCAGATGTACCCAATCAGCATAATACTTTGTTCAATAATATTTTTCCTGTTTTTTAGTGTACACTTTTTTATTTATTAAATGAGAAAATAGGATAGCAGACCCCGTGCATTACTACAATAGTCATTTAACCAGGTTCAATGACTTTTCTCATCTATCTGTATAGCACAGCTTGAGTGAGCTTCCAGAATTCCCATGCCTTAAGTCACTTTGCTTAAATTTCTTCAGAGAACCCCACCCACTTCCAGGTGGTTTGCACATACCTTGAATATAAAATCTTAATGATGTGGACACACCCACTCACTCTTCCAGTTTGATGCTACTGCATCTCCACCTTTTATCTCATTCCCCCTTAATGCCTTTCTCACTCAGATTTCTCCCCATACTGAAGTCAGACTTCACAGACTATTCACCACATTTTTTCTCCAGTCTTTCAGCTTTTATAAATCCTATTCTAAGGAAAAAAGTATATAACTGATGTGCAGCCTCTTCCCGAAGGCATTCTCTAGTTGGGTTAGATGTACCTCTATCATAGTACTTTCTACACTTGGTTTTAATTATTTGCCTACACTTATACACTTGGAGGAAGCACAAGCTGGAATAAAGATTGCCGGGAGAAATATTAATAACCTCGGATATGCAGATCATACCACCCTTATGGCAGAAAGTGAAGAAGAACTAAAGAGCCTATTGATGAAAGTGAAAGAAGAGAGTGAAAAAGTTGGCTTAAAGCTCAACATTCAGAAAACGAAGATCATGGCATCTGGTCCCATCACTTCATGGCAAATAGATGGGGAAACAATGGAAACAGTGGCTGACTTTATTTTTCTGGGTTCCAAAATCACTGCAGATGGTGATTGCAGCCATGAAATTAAAAGACACTTAGTCCTTAGAAGGAAAGTTATGACCAACCTAGACAGCATATTCAAAAGCAGAGACATTACTTTGCCAACAAAGGTCCATCTAGTCAAGGCTATTGTTTTTCCAGTGGTCGTGTATGGATGTGAGAGTTGGACTATAAAGCTGAGTGACGAAGAATTGACACTTTTGAACTGTTGTGTTGGAGAAGACTCTTGAGAGTCCCTTGGACTGCAAGGAGATCCAACTAGTCCATCCTAAAGGAGATCAGTCCTGGGTGTTCATTGGAAGGACTGATGTTGAAGCTGAAACTCCAATACTTTGGCCACCTGATATGAAGAGCTGACTCATTGGAAAAGACCCTGATGCTTGGAAAGATTGAGCGCAGGAGGAGAAGGGGACGACAGAGGATGAGATGGTTAGATGGCATCACCGACTCAATGGACAGGGTTTGGGTGGACTCTGGGAATTGGGGATGGACAGGGAGGCCTGGCGTGCTGCGGTTCATGGGGTCGCAAAGAGTCGGACACGACTGAGCGACTGAACTGATTTGCCTACTGGGTTTCCCAGGTGGCACTAGTGGTAAAGAATCTGCCTGCCAATGCAGGAGATCTAGGAGACCCGAATTTGATCCCTGGATTGGGAAGATTCTCCTGGAAGAGGAAATGACAACCTACTCCAGTATTCTTCCCTGGAGAATCCCATGGGCAGAGGAGCCTGGTAGACTACAGTCCATGGGGTCTGACATGACTGAGCAACAGAGGACACACACATTTGCCTATTTCTTACTTGCCTGCCCTTTTCCAAAACTAGAAGAGAACAAGTATACATACATACACACACACAAAAACCCATGTACTATATAAAATACTGTATAATGTAAAACACATTAAGGTGAAACATATAGAAGCAACTTCCTCTGAAGCCCACAGGGCTTTCTTGTCTTGAAACAAAAATTTGTGAGGGCCTAGTATGTCTTTCCTCTTGTGTTCTGTTGATCTCTTTAACACCTCCACTCATCCATTAGACTATCCCAGGTCTTTATTCCTTCCTCCTTGGTGCCTCCAATGTCTGCTCAGATTACTGTTCTAAGGTCACACAAATGCTTTGACTGTTTAGTCTCTAATCCCTCCTTTGTCTTCACAGACTCCCTTGAGCAGTAAGTAGCCCATAGCAGCATTGCAGTGTTGAAGCGCCAGGCTGGTTTGAATCCCACCTCCGGCACTTAGCATCTGTGTTATTTGGACATATTACTTTGCTGCTTTGTACCTCAGTTTCAACATCTGTAAAATGAGAATAATAAAAATATCTACCTGAAACAGTTTTTGTGAGAACTGACTCGATAGTTGAAATAATAGGAAAACTATGCTTCTGTATTAAGACCTCCTTGCTGCCTATTTTTCTCTGGTACGTGAAATAAGAATGCTTTTCAATGGTTGAAAATAAAAGAAGCTTAATATTTTATGACACATGAAAATTACATGAAATTTAAATGTGTGCCCATAAGTAAGCTTTATATTGTACATACAGCTGCAGCTATTCATTGTCTGTAACTGCTTTTGCACTACAAGGACAGAGTTTTGTAGCATTGGGTGGTCCTCAAAAGCTAAAATATCTGCCATGTGATCCTTTTAAGCTGAGTCTTGAATAGATTCATCAATGAAGAGGAAGCAATAGAAATATCAAATATGACAGCACAGATAAAAGACAGCATAGAGTTAAAAAAAAATGGAACTCTTCTTGTCCTGACAGGACATCAACACTGAATAAATTTAGGTGTTCAGTCTCCCGGGGTGGGGGGCATCTTGGCTTCTGAGGACTTCTTGAGAAAAATCATATCACCACCATGAAAATGCACAACCACAAACTCCAAGAGAGACATCTACACTAATTCCTACCTGCTTCCTCAACCCCAAATTTCATGCTCTGGCTCAAATAAACATCTCTCAAGTTTCTAAAATTTACTGTACTCTGTTGAAGATTCTTTTTTCAATCCTTCATCAATTGACTAAGGATAGTTAAGTGTTTTTTTTTTTTTTTTCTTTTTAACCCTATCTGTAGAATTTCCTGGAGAGTTTTTAAAACATATAGATGTATGGGTCCAACTCCAGAACTAACATCTAGAATGACAGAGCAGGGAGTGGGGAGGGTCCCCAGGCATTTATGTGTTTTAAAGTTTCCCAAATGAGTCTAATGTGTAGCTGGGCAGTGAACTTAGACCTAATCAATCTTTTGATATCAACCTAAACATGATTTTCTTCAGGAAATAGTTTCTTATCTACCCCTAGGCTGGGTTATATGACCCTTTCATAGGATCCCAAGTTCCCTTGGATAGCTCCACACTCTATTTTGTTCTTTTGCTTAATTATTTATTTTCACTCTAGGCAGTGTGCACTCAGTCACAGTGTATGTTTAAATTATGGCCTTGATTTCCTTAATTAGGTAGTCTTGATTGCCACCTAATTTCTCTCTCTCTTTTTGCTGAACTTGTAATTTATTGGTTAATATCTACCTCCCAGTAGATCATAAATCTCCTGACAGCAAACATCACCACTATGGGTGTTCACTGTAATATTCATAAATAACATAGTACCTGACACATTGTAAATAAAAATAGAAATATGGTTACTAAATAAATGAGTAAATGAGCAGTCACATTCTGCCCCAGGGTTGAAGTTTCTTTCTCATCAGTCTCAGAAGAAACAAGAAGAGGGTTGAAAGTGGCCTTTACTAACAGCACCTTGAAGAGCTTGACAAATCTGGCTGTTTCCCTTTGATTCGGGTATGGCAAGAACACAGGTGTGAAGTAATCTTACTAAAGAATGCTAGACGCTTTCCCCACTCTAGGGAGTCACTTATTCTCTCCTTGTACCTCACATCACAGGCCAGAAATGAAGCATATCCTTATAGAGAGAAATAAAAATAAAATAAGACATAGAAAGTGATATCAGCCATCTACCACCCAATCATGAAATGCTCTGATGCTCTATTAAAAAATAAATAAATAAAACAACAGAAGAGTATTTTGTTTATGTGGTAGTGGGAGGTAGGACTGGCAAAAGAAAAAAAAAATAAGAGAGAAGTGACTATTCATTATAATTTAACTATTACCAACATCCTGTTGTTTTTCAAAAGCATAAAAGCCCTTAATAAAGAATCTAAAATGTAAGATATGACAAGTGGACAGCAGTTAATAACAATTCCTGCAGTTGGGATAGCCCAACTTCCAACCCAAGTTTGGTATTTATTATTTGTGTAACTTTAGATAAGCTGCTTACCCTTCTTAGACTTAGTTTCTTCAACTTAACCAAATTCTGATAATTAAATGAGAAATGGAATTTTAAATTCTTGGAGAATAGTGTCTAAGTACTCAATAAAAAGAATACCTAAAAACACTATTTTGTCGAAAATTCAACCTTTCTGAACATCCAATAATCCCATCGAGTGCCACCAGTGTTTCCACAGTTCTGTAATTCACTTGATTTCTCTTATTCATTTCCTCTGACCACCTTGGGAAATCTCTTAACAGTTGAGTATAAGACTGAACACTTTTTATCTCTAAAACTGTTTTTTAGCTTTTTGGTGTTTTTTTTTTTTTTTAATCTCTAAAGATCCATTAGATATCATGCATGAAAAGTATGCAATACTTAGCAATCTCTCCAGCATGTTCTTATGTTATTCTAGGGACATACAACCCTAGGAGGCTTCCTGAAACTTTGACCACTTAAGCTGTCAAGTTCATTGTCCCATTACCACCCTGCAACGAAACTTGACATTAAAGCACGGATATCACTGAAATTGTCTCCTTTTCAATAATTTTGTCTTTGTATCACATAGACATTAATATAACTCTAGATTAACCCTAATGTGTTATTAGAAGATTTTTAAAAAGCTAATATTTTAATGTCTGACCTCTGATGCTATTACTTCATTTATTTCAAACCCACACATGCCACATACCAACCTTGTATTATAAACTAACATGAAGTATTAGAAAATAAAACATATAAACCTAGATTCTTCCATCTTTAAAAAGGTATGAAAGTTTATCTTTAAATGCCTATATGGCACAAGTAGGCTTTCCAGGAGGCACTAGTGGTAAGGAACTCATCTGCCAGTGCAGGAGAATAAGAGATGAGGGTTCAATCCCTGCATCAGGAAGATTCCCTGGAGGAGGGAATGGCAACCCAATCCAGTATTCTTGCCTGGAGAATCCCATGGACAGAGGAGCCTGGCGGGCTACAGTCCATGGGGCCGGGGTTGTGGGGGAGGTGTTGCAAAGAGTCAGACATGACTGAAGTGACAGCATGGCAAAAATAAAGTCAATATAAATCATATACATGCTTTAAGTCTCTACACAATTCTTTTTGGCTTAAACTACCAGACTTTTTGTCAATATTATGCAATCGAATCACTGTGTTCAGAAAAAATTTAAAAAGTGCAAATGGGAGAAATAAAAGGCTTGAATACATTAGTAAATTGTAAGTAAATAAGATTATAGTTGTGCAGTTTACATTAAATATTCCTAGGTTTGGGAAACATACCTAGGTTTGTATGTTTGTATAATAAATGTTTTGCCATTTAAGCCTATGTTTAGAGAATATATTTCCCTACAGAAAAAAAAAGAAAAGAATGAATGAAATACAAACATCTCAAGACTCAAGTTTTGGAGAAGCAGTGTCTTATGCTTCTTGAAAAAAACAAGCATTTGATACTCAAACAAAGAACAGCATCAAATCGAGGATGACATAGACAAAGACAATATAAAATAGGAGCCTAGAATTTTAGGAATTTTATAATTAATTTAATTTTATCAAATCAAACACCTAACAAACCTATTGGTACCACCATTTCAGAAGATAAGAACTCAACGATCAAATGTAAATGTACTTTCTTACATTTTCGTGAAAATACTAGTTTTTTGTTTTTTGTTTTTTTTTAAATCAGCTACAGAGTAAAATTCAAAACTGGAAAGGTCAGGGAAAAAATATATAGTAAAGTATTCTGAGTAGAACTAATGGAAAAACATGACTCCCATCAAAATCGATTGCATTCATGTCCCACTGGTCACAATTTATTCTAATTCTGTCCTATTTAGTGGTTAAGAAAAATCCATAAAATACAGAATCCCAGATGTAGTGTTGATTAGGACTGAAGTGACTTAGCAGCAGCAGCAGCAGTAGTAAAGAACCCGTTTGCCAAAGCAAGAGACATAAGGGACGCCATTTCGATCCCTAGATTGGGAAGATCCCCTGGAGGAGGGCATAGCAACCCACTCCAGTATTCTTGCATGAAGAATCCCAGGGACAGAGGAGCCTGGTGGGCTAAGTCCATAGGGTCGTATAGAGTTGGACGCGACTGAAGCAACTTAGCACGCACAGGAACAATAAATAAATTTGACTTGAATAGCAACATATATTTACATTTTCTTGATAATTCCTACTCTGTAATTGCTTTCTAGGTCTTCAGTGGGAAACATCTCTCTGCTACTTTCTAGGTAACTACAAGTCCTGGATCACTGCTCTGTTAAACCAGTAAAACAAAGCACAAACCCCCATTACAATTACTACACAACTACAATTCTCAAGACAACTGGATCAATGTGCACAGTATCTAGCCAATAAGTAAAATGTTCTACTAAGTGGAATTTGATTTCTATATTGACTATATCTAAACAGGTAAAATGAAATGAAAAATGTGGGAATTATTTGGATAAATATGGCCTAGAAGCTGTCCAAATAATATCTGTACTGCAAAGTTATCTAATTCTACATGTTATATAAAGCCTTAAAATAAAATCTCAACCCTTAATTTAAATGTCATTACTTTTTTACAAATGACAAATATTTGAGGAGAACTAAGGAGAAAAATCCCCTTCATAGATCACTGCCTTGACATGGCAAAAGGGCTTGGAAAACTCAGTGAGCCATGCTGTGTAGGGCTACCCGAGATGGACAAGTCATAGCAGAGAGTTCTGACAAAACATGATCCACTGGAGGATGGAATAAAAATCACCCCATACTTGCCGTAGGAACCTCATAAACTGTATAAAAGGACAAAAAGATATGACACTGAAAGATGAGTCCTCCAGGTCAGAAGGTGTCCAATATGCTACTGGGGGAAAGTGGAGGAGAATTACTAATAGCCCCAGAAAAAATGAAGCGACTGGGCCAAAGCAGAAGTGACACTCAGTTGCAGATGTGTCTGGTGATGAAAGTAAAATCCGATGCTGCAAAGAACAGTATTGCATAGAAACCTGGAAGGTTAGGTCCATGAATCAAGGTAAACTGGACGTGGTCAAGCAGGAGGCGGTAAGAATAAACATTGACATCTTAGTAATCAGTGAACTAAAATAGAGAATGGGCAAATTTAATTCAGATGACCATTATATCTACTACTGTGGGCAAGAATTCCATAGAAGAAAGGGAGTAGCTCTCATAATCAACAAAGAGTCCAAAATGTGGTACTTGGGTGCAACCTCAAAAATGACAGATGATCTTGGTTTGTTTCCAAGGTAAATTATTCAACATCACAGTAATCCAGGCCTATGCCCCTACCACCAATGCTGAAGAAGCTGAAGTTGATCAGTTCTGTGAAGAACTAGACCTCCTAGAACTAATGCACCCAAAAAATGATGTTCTATTCATCACTGGGGATTAGAATGCAAAAGTAGGAAATCAAGATATACCTGGAGTAAGAGGCAAGTTTGTCCTTGGAAAACAAAATGAAGCAGGGCAAAGGATAACTGAATTCTGCCAAGAGAATCCATTGGTGATAGCAGGTATCCTTTTTTGACAACACAAGAGAAGACTTTACACACGAACATCACCAGTCAATACCAAAATCAAATTGATTACATTCTTTGTAGCCAAAAAGGAGAAGCTGTATACAGTCAGCAAAATCAAGACCTAGAACTGACTGTGGCTCAGATCATCAGCATCTCATAGAAAAATTCAGGCTTAAACTAAAGAAAGTAAGGAAAACCACTAGGTCAGCCAGGTATAACTTAAATCAAATCCCCTATGAATATGCAGTGGAAGTAATGAACAGAATCAAGGGATTAGATCTAGTTAACAGTGTGCCTAAAGAACTATGGACGGAAGGCTGCAATATTGTACTGGAGGCAGTGAACAAAACCATTGCAAACAAAAAGAAAAGAAGGCAAAGTGGTTATCTGAGGAGGCTTCACAAATGGCTGAAGAAAGAGAAGTGAAAAGCAACAGAGAAAGGGAAGGATACATCCAACTAAATGCTGAGTTCCAAAGAAAAGCACAGAGAGACAAGAAGGACCTCTTCAATGAACAGTGCGTAAAACTAGAAGAAAACAACAGAAGGAGAAAGACTAAAGATCTTTTCAGGAAAATTGGAAATATCAAGTTAACATTTTGCCCAAGGATGGGAACAATAAAGGACAGAAATGGTAGAGACCTAGGAGACACTGAAGAGATCAAGAGGAGA
This sequence comes from Bos indicus x Bos taurus, assembly GCF_003369695.1. Taxonomy (NCBI): domain Eukaryota; kingdom Metazoa; phylum Chordata; class Mammalia; order Artiodactyla; family Bovidae; genus Bos; species Bos indicus x Bos taurus. The sequence continues at coordinate 40,475,946 of NC_040078.1, read as the reverse complement.
TGGAAAGAATACATAGAACTGTACAAAAAGGATCTCAATGAACCGTGTTACTACAATGGTGTAGTCACCCAGAGCCAGACATTCTGGGGTGTGAAGTCAAGTTGGTCTCAGGAGGCACTGCTGTTAATAAAGCTAGTGGATGAAATGGAATTCCAATAGAGCTATTCAAAACCCTAAAGGATGATGCCATCAAGGTGTTGCATTCAATATGTCAGCAAATTTGGAAGATTCAGTAGTGGCCACAGAACTGGAAAAGGTCAATCCTCGTCCCAATTCCCAAGAAGGGTAATACTAAAGAATGCGCTAACCATCAGACAATTGCACTCATCTCCCATACTAGTAAGGTCATGCTTAAAATCTTGCAAGCTAGGCTTCAGAATTATGCAAACCAAGAACTTCCAGATGTCCAAGCTGGGTTTAGAAAATGAAGAGGAACCAGAGATCAAATTGCGAGCATTTGCTGGATCACAGAGAAAGCAAGGGAATTCCAGAAAAAAACATCTGCCTGTGTTTCACCGACTACTCTAAAACCTTTGACTGTGTGGATCATAAAAAAAAAACTGTGGAAAGCTGTTAAAGAGATGGGAATACCAGACCATCTTTTCTTCCCACTGAGAAACCTGTATGTGGGTCAAGAAGCAACTGTTAGAACCCTGTATGGAACGACTGATTGGTTCAGGATTGAAAATGGAGTACAACAGGGTTGTGTGCTGTTACCCTGTTTGTCATGAGACATGCTGGGCTGGATGAATTACAAGCCAGAATCAAGATGGACCGAACAAACATCAACAGACTCAGATATGCAGATGATACCACTCTAATGGCAGAAAGCAAAGAGGAAATAAAGAGCCTCTTAATGAGGGTGAAGGAGGAAAGTGAAAAAGTCAACTTAAAACTAAATATTAAAAGAAAACTAAGATCATGGCATCTGACCCTATTACTTCATGGCAAATAGAAGGGGAAAAGGTGGAAGTAGTGACAGATTTCCTCTTCTTGGGCTCTAAAATCACTTCGGATGGTGACTGCAGCCATGAACTCAGAAGACAATTGCTTCTAGGCAGGAAACCTACGACAAACTAGACAGTGTATTGAAAAGCAGAGACACTATTCTGCCGACAAAGGTCTGTATTGTCAAGACTATGGTCTTCCCAGTGTCACATACAGTTTTGACAGCTGGATCATAAAGAAGACAGATGTCTTTGAAATGTAGTGCTGGGTAAGACTTCTGAAAGTTCCTTTCAGACAGCAAGAAGACAGCAAGAAGATCAAACTTGTGAATTTTAAGGGAAATCAACCCTGAATACTCATTGGAAGAACTGATGCTGAAGTGGAAGCTCCAGTATTTTGGTTATTTGATGCAAACAGCCAACTCACTGGAAAAGTTCCTGATGCTGGGAAAGATTGAGGGCAAAAGGAGAGGAGGGCATCAGAGGATGAGATTGCTGGATGGCATCACTGATGCAATGGACATGAACTTGGGCAAACTTCGGGAGATGGTGAGGGACAGGGAGGCCTGGCATGCCGCAGTCCATGGGGTCTCAAAGAGTCAGACACAACTGGGCAACTGAACAACAATAAAGGAGAAAAATAAGTCAGTGAATGAATATAAGAAGGGTTATGGTGATATGGATTTTAATATATGTAAGACAGGAAAAGCCTCAAAAAGATAAGGTTTGAGTAAATTCGGAAAAGGCATAAGCTCTTCCTCTACCTTAAGGTTTTTATGCAGTGGAATTGAAAGCAAAGAGACTAGTAAGTTCAAAGAAAATGAAATAGGAGCTGACCTAAGACGCTGAAGGAAATGCAAGGAGACAAATATGTCTCCAGCCAAGGAAATAAAAGGATGTAAGAGACGAGGTCAGAGAAGTAACAATGAGGGCATGTTGAAGGCAGCTTGTATAGGTCCTGTGGGATATTCAAGGAGTTTAGATTTAATTGCAAATGAAATGGAAAACCACTGAAAGTTAAAGAGAGAGAAAGAACATCAGCTAACTAATTTTTCAGAAGACTGTGACTGCTATGTTAACAGACTCTAGGGACACTGGAGTAGAATTAGAGTGCAGAGAAGGAGCAATTGCAATCTTCTAGATGTAAAATTTTGTTGATACTGTTTTCTTGGGCTGAGAGATGAATTACTTTGTGATATTATGGATATATTCTGAAGACAGCAGACCAGAGTGGAGTATGAGAGAAAAGGAGTCAAAGATGACACCAACGTTTTTAGTTCAAACATCATGATTGATTGTGTTGCCATTAACGGAGACAGGGAAGACTGTGATGAATGGACTTTAGGGCTGGAGTTCTGCAGTTCAGTCTTAGGCATGCTGATTTTGAGATGACTTAGTAAATGCCACTGGAAACAGCTGAATAGGCAGTTGAATGAGTTTAGGAGTCTGAAGTTTAGGGGAAGTTCAGGGGAAAGGTCTAGAGTAGTAACAATAAAACTTTGGGAGTTGACAGACTATCAATGTCATTTTAAACTATAACTAAATTAATGATATATTTTTTAAACTCTATTTGATATAACTTTCCATGAAAGAAATCATTATAAGTTAAAAATGCTTATAATAAGTAACTTATTCCCAACTAAATAAAACAGAGGTTTTGGTCCAACATATTAATCTTCAGAAACAAAAATCACTATTTACACTTTATGTTCTAAAACATGCTATAATTTGGTTAATAACAAGAACAATCACATTGTAAGGTTTAAAAATATTAGCTTACTTTGTCTCATAATAGACTTTATAAATGTGTACATGGTTGCTTATCATACTCCTTTATAAAATAGGAAGATTATTTATTCATTCATTTTTCAACTTCATCATGACCATAACTCCATATCAACTGTGACTCAACTGTACTAATTACCATTGAGAATGTCAGTTCACTTTACAGTAGATTAAATAATCCAGAAAAAATCTGCATTGCTCTACTTCCCTGGTTATTTGTCAGAGAATCCAATGGTTGCAATCAGTTGGAACCACCTAGTCATGTACAGATATGAAAGTATGTGCTGACCATGCCAACTTGGCAGCCTCTCTATATCTTTAAATTAGTCATGTCATTCCATTCTATGCAGGAAAGTATATCCTTATGGTCTTATGTTACATGGTCCCTCCCCATACCCTCCACTCCAGCACTCTCCTGGTAATACACATACTCCATGAGAATGGAGCCTGAGCTACCATCTTTGTAGTCCTGACACCTAACACAGTGACTGCACAAAGAAGGGGATCATTTAATTTTCTCAGTTATTAAACAACTTTAATCCTGAACTTTCTTATATCATAAAAAGCATTATATACTGAAAATTGAAAGCAGAAATAAAGTCACAACTTTGAGAATGGTAACAGAAGAAGAAACACCAGTTGAAAATGTAATATTTGAAAAGTATGGCATTTTTGATTTTGTTGTTGTTCAGTCTCTAGTCATGTCTGACTCTTTGCAATCCCATGGACAGCAGCATGCTGACTTCCCTGTCATTCAGCTTCCCTGTCATTCACTATCTCCTAGAGTTTGCTCAAACTCAGGTCCATTGAGTTGGTGATGCCGTCCAACCATCTCATTCTCTGTGGCCCCCTTCTCCTCCTGTCCTCAATCTTTCCCAGCATCAGGGTCTTTTCCAATGAGTTGGCTCTTCACATCAGGTGGCCAAAGTATTGGAGTTTCAGCTTCAGCATCAGTCCTTCCAATGAATATTCACAACTAAGTTCCTTTAGGATGGACTGGTTGGATCTCCTTGCAGTCCAAGGGACACTCAAGAGTCTTCTCCAATACAGTTCAAAAGCATCAATTCTTCGGTGTTCAGCCTTTCTTATGGTCCAACTCTCACATCCGTATGTGACTACTGGAAAAACCATAGCTTTGACTATAGGGAGCTTTGTGGGCAAAGTGATGTCTCTTCTTTTTAATATGCTGTCCAGGTTCGTCAGCGTCATTTAATTTCATGGCTACTGTCACCATCTGCAGTGATTTTGGAGCCCAAGAAAATAAAGTCTGATTTATAAGTGGTCAAATCCATTGAAAGTGAAAATCACTCAGTCATGTCCAACTCTTTGTGACCCCATGGACTGTAGCCTGCAGCTCCTCTGTCCAGTGGAATTCTCCAGGCAAGAATAATGGAGTGGATTGCCATTCGCTTTTCCAGGGGATCTTCCCAAGACCCAAGGATGGAACTCAGGTCTCCTGCATTGCAGGCAGATTCTTTACTAGCTGAGCCATCAGGGAAGCCCAAAGCTATTAAAATATGCTTATTATAAAACTAAAATTATATTTTCATTATATAATTTGACACTAAATTGAGAAGATAAATATTTATTGGCATTTAGTTTGTTACATGCTATGAAGAGGAGGATTTTCTTTAAAAAGCATTATCAATATCATGATCAGTTGATTTACTTATTTTATGCAGAACCACTTCTGTTTGACAATAAGGTATGTATCAGAAGATTTGCACATAGCAGATAAATAATCTTTCACTTGACTTCCAGTACACTGTAATACAAACTAGGCAATCCTCATTTTTATATACATTTATTTCCTATTTCAGAAGGTTCATGAATCCTTGGTTGTGCATCAAAATTATATGTACAGCCTTATAAAGCAGTTATGCTTGGATTCTGTACAAAATCTACTCAATCAATATGCACAGGGATGGGACTGGAAATGATTGTGATATCAAGCCATAATTGAGTACTCCTGTCTTATTGACTTTAATAAAAATGTCTTAATTATGAGCTCATTAATTCACTCAATGAATGTTTACTGGCCATCTGTTATACTTCAGGTATAGTGCTGGATGCCATTCTATGACAAGGTTTCTGTGCTTTAGGATGCTACACAAGGTCAATTATCCTAGTCTCCATGGTTAAGAAGAGGTATTCCTAGAGGAGATAATAATTAAACTCTGTGTAAAAAAAGTAATGGTAAGCAGATTGGGAGAGTATTCATCATAAAGACCATAGTTTGCTTGGAGACAAAACAGAGACAGCCATTTCCAAGAAATCATAACAGTATCAGCAAAAATCTGTTAAGTATATTCCACAGACACTGCCAACAACTTATTTACATAATTTATATCCTATCTCAGGTTATCGATTAAGTTATTGAAAAGCAATTCATCTGAGCTACAGTCAACATCTTTACCTTATTCAACAAAAATTTTCCAAATGTTTACTATGTGATAGGTTTCAATCTGCATGCTTAGGGCAAACGAAATAAAGCAGATAAAGATACTCATCCTGATGATTTTAGTGGAACTAAAATATACAATGGATAGGAATAGAATATTAAAAATATATTTTTATCCAAAACAATTCTATGGCTATAGACTATTAATCTTATTAAGCACTTGAAATTTTAAGTACTCCTTCTTAAAGATGGTACTTCATAGTAACATAATTATATATGCAACATGCAATTTGCTTTCTAACTTGAAGAACTATCTTACTGAAATAATCATAATGCAATAAATATAGATAGGCTACTTTTCCTAATAGTCATTAAGCAAAATTAGACAACCCTTAATATCATACAAAACTGAAATAAAGGTTTGAAAAATGATATACGACAGGGTTTTCTCAATTATTACTTTTACAGATTGAAATCAAATTTGAATTAAACTTTCCTGTTCACCAATAGACAAGTGAAATGATGATTTATGTTGCTGTCAAAGCAAAAATATGACTTCATATGGCATTTTATCAGTCATACTACTATGTTAAAGCAAACTACAGTTTTAGAGATAGTATGGTCAACTGAAAGCTTCAAGTATATAAAAATATCTTTGGAGAGAATGTGCAAAACTATTTTCCAAATGAGGAAAGCTGGAAAGAAGTAGCAATTTATTCACTTTCAGAGAGTGAGTAAAGAAAAAGAGGGGGGGGGGGGACTCTAATCACTGTTAACAACATGACATGAGGAGGTCACTTTACACCACTCCAAGTTAACTAGATTTTAACCTTGTTCCAGTCTGATGAGCAAAGCAAGAAGGTAATTAGTAATCTAAATGGTGACTATATCATATCCTGTGTTCATTCTGGCATCTTGGCAGACACTAGGGAAAGAAAACTAAATCACAGTCTTTACCCTCCAGCAACTCCTAGAGGAAGGCTAATATATAAATGAAGAACTTTTAAAATAATTATAATGTGTCCTTTTTTTTTTTTTTGCAGACCATGTATCTTTCAGTTACATTCCCCTAGCTGATTACATTCAAACAGCTTTTAGATAATCACATCTGACACTTTATACTGAAGGTAATAAGCTTACTCCCATACATCAATCCCCCAAAGTGGAATAGAACTGTTGTTCCTTGTAATAGATCCTGATTAGAACAGGCAGCAATTTGTAAGTGTCCCTGTTACTTAATGAAACCAGGCCAACCCCAAGCTGAACCTTGAACACCTACAGACAAAGCTGTCAATTTCCCCTTTGTCAAAGAAATAAAGTAACACATGCTAGCTTCCATCCACTCCCCTTTGGTTTTCTGCCATCATTAAGGCTTAGATTTGTCCCTAAAATGGGACGAGTGACAGGTCCTTCACCAATGAAATTTAGCGTTAAGCTGAAGAGTCACTTGAATTATGACATCATCTTTCACCAAAATCTCTTTATATTTTTCCTTGGTAGTATTCAAGTTATTTGCACAATTTACATGATATTTACAATGGTTACAGCTGCATGATTTGCGCATTATTGCTAGGCCCCAAGGCACCATAATCATAAGCATAGTCAGGGAGGCTGTGCAAAAGCGTTAAGAATATACAATAAGACTTTTCCGGGTGGTGCAGTAGATAAGAATCTGCCTACCAGTGCAGGATACAAAGATTTGATCCCTGATCCAGGAAAGATCATGCCACATACCACATGCCATAGAGCAACTAAGCTTGCGTGCCACAACTACTGAGCCTGTGCTCTAGACCCTGTGAGTCACAACTACTGAGCCTTCATGCTGCAACTACTGAAGCCCACGTGCCTAGAGCCTGTGTTCTGTAACAAGAGAAGCCACTGCAGTGAGAAGCCAGGGCACAGAAATGAAGAGTAGCCCCGAAGAGTAGCCCCCGCTCACCTCAACGAGAAAAAGCCTGTGTACAGCATTGAAGACCCAGGGCAACCAAAAAAGAAATAAATAAAATTATTTTTAAAAACTATTTATATATAAAAAGAATACACAATAAAGTAAACATGCGCAAATGGTCAAAAGCAAGAGCTCTGGAGCAAGATTGTCTGGGTTCAAATCCTGGATCTGTCACACAGTAGCTGTACGGTCTTAAGTAGGACAATTAACTTATCTGTTTTTCAGTTTCCTTATGGGTAAAATAGAGATGGTAGTATTAGCTTACTTCTAAGACAACTGTCAGAATGAATGAGATTCTATACAAAAATGCTTACAAGGAGACATATGCATTCAGTGTTAGAGCTTCTATATCTGTCTGGAGTAGGCAGCTTGAGTTAAATTTTGAAGTATGAGAAAGTATCTGCTAGATGGATGAGAAGGAAAAATACATTCCTGGCAAAAAAGAATAATGCGTTCCAGGACAGGGGAGAAGACGGTCAAGAGGTTTAACATGCCTAGTGTGCAGGGTGCATGATGTTGGAGTGGGAAACCTGAGTCTGAGACATACAGAAGGGCACTCTACATCATGCTAGGCCATCTGTACAATACGTTTGTCCTCAAAACCAGTGAAGTATTTCGAAGGTTCATCAGCATTCAAAGAGTGACAGCAAGTAGAAGGCTGTACTTCACAGTTAGTCTGAAAAGAGAGTTAAGGGCAAATACCACAGGTGGCGCTAGTGGTCAAGAATCTGCTGGCCAGTGCAGGAGACGTGAGACCTGCGTTCAATGCCTGAGTCAGGAAGATCCCTGGAGGAGGGTACAGCAAAACCCACCCTAATATTCTTGCCTGGAGAATCCCATGGACAAAGGAATCTGGTGGGCTACAGTCCATAAGGTCGCAGAGTCAGACACAACTGAAGTGACTTAGCATGCACCACTAATACTTACGACTCTCCGCAGTGGTACCTAAGAGCACAAAGTAGGAAAATGTGCTAGAGCTTCTTACTAGTTTTGTCAGGAATTGCAACTACTGCTCTTTCGTAGTAGTCATCCTTTCGGGAAATTGTTTGTTAAAGTCTGAGTGAGAAAGGAAAGCCAACTGCCTCAACAGTCTAAGGTTTGGTCCTATAAGCCCGGATGTGAGTTTACCAGTCAGATAGAGGGAGGACGCTTCCACTGACATCCTATACGCTCAAGTTCTATGAATAGGGACCTTCATTGGACTGTACAGTACAGGGCCATTCAAGAGCAATTAAATTTGGTTAAAATAAGAAAGAAATGCTTTTTAAGGAGAAAAAGAAAAGAAAATGAAGGTTTGAGGGATTGCAAAAGTTGATTGTGCTGAAGCACTTTTACACAGGTTTGTTTTAGTTCTCAATTGTCAAGTCGTATTTAAACTGGTCTCTTACTCTGAAATACGATAACCTTTCTTTTCTCTGAGTTCTTTCTACTAAATTAATAGCACTGTCTCTAATTCCATGCGCAGCAAGCAAAGAGTTTATTTTACCAGATAACAGTAGGTCTGGTGATCAGCCAATGTCTAAAGAACCACTAGCCAAGTCAGTAGTAGGCCAAAGACTGCAACTGATAAATAGATACTGCTCACTAAATCACTTTAAAATTGTTTCATCTTCTCTACCCAAGAGTATTATTCATGTTGAGTTCTGACACAACTGAAAGTAAAAAAAAAAAAAAATCACAATTATCTATAAAAATAAAAGCATATTAGGGTTTTAAAAGGAGAAATAAATAGATACATTAGAATACAGAAGGTAGTTAAAAAAAAAAAAAGCAAATCCCTTTGGGTTCTGAATTTAATTGCAAAAGAAATCAGTAGAAAAAAGTCCAAATTTAGGAAATTCATTATAGCGTAATTTTAGTATACATTGAATACTGTATTTAAAATAGACTCTTCAGGAAGAAAGCGTAAGAAGCAATGTAACTTTTTATAGCACCTGTGTGTACCTCTCTTCTTTGCTAAGGGACAAAACTTCAATGCTCAAAAAAAAAAAAGTTTGATTTCCTCTCACCACTTCCAGCTCAGGTCACATTTCCTCAGTATTAAATGGGAGAAGTGGAGGAGTAAAAGCAGAAATGCAGATCAGCCCTCAGTCCCAACTCTGCAGTTCCCCTGAATTCCTAAGATCACAAACCAACTGCACTTTCTCCAAAGGTGGACAGGAAGAAAAGTGCATTTAGGATATAATATGATTCTGGCTTTTAAATACCTAAACATCATCACTAAAAATTATATTGAATGACAGGGCTGGGTCAATATGTATAAAACCCTGTATTCATATAAAACAGAGTTAGTCATATGTAGAACTATTAATTTCCTTAGTATATTCTTCAGGACCTTAAGGACATGTACTGAATTTCCCGAAAGAGAGGAAAAAACTTCATGGTTGAAATACTAGCTCTATCTTAGCCATTGCCAGCACCGCATACCATGGTAGCCCCTGAAAAGGAAGTATTTCTCTATAAATTAACTATCCATTTATTCCCAAAGTAAAAGGTGATTATGTACTTTTAGACACTTTGACAATCCAAAAGGAAAAATTTGAATTAGAATTTGCACTACTAAGCGCATCTGTTATTTTTTTCCCAAAACTGACTGCTTGTTTGGAAAAAAGGTTATCTGTTAAACAAATAACCCGTATCAAGTAAAAATCAATTCATTATCTGACTTATTAATAAAAAAACATACAATTAGATATAATATGTATCACCCAATCAATATAAAATCAACATGAAAAGAGAAATTTGACATTATTTGTCTTATTTGAAATAAACATATAACTTTCTTAGCTTCCTGAAAATTCAAAGTTGTACTGGGTCCTCTATTAGGAACTTTAGAGAGGGAAAAAAAAAAACTATGTTCATAATCCAGCAACAAATGTATACAAAAATATTTTATAAACTGTTACACTTTTTACATTGATACAGATCTTATAGAATCACATAATTAGGTATATTAATAATACAAATTATCAAAAATTACCTATATCTAAATTTAGAACATTGAGGAATTATTAAATATGTTCTATAATCTCCTGTGTTTCTTTGATTCATCATTTTCACTTAATCTATCCTCACTAATCTAAACTCCAGCACATATATTTAAGCAATATATGTCATTCTACATTTCACAAATACATACAAATTAATAATTGTTTATTCTATTAAGTCTCAGACTACTATTATTTAAAGATACTTTATCATTTTTGCAGATTTCATCCTACTCATTTATGGAAAATCTTGACTATTATATGAATATAGTTTTTTTAGAGACAGGATTCAGTTAAGAATTTTTCTGTGCCTTAGTTTCCTCATTAGTAAAGTGAGAAGGTAGTATGGAGTTGCAATTTTTATAAGAATTTCTATCTCTAGCATTCTCTTTAAAAGAATCTAAATACCTTTTCTTCTTTTGAAAAATTCAGCTTTTTATTACACACTCTCACTGAAACTTGATTCAAATCCATTCATTATCACTACATAGGTAGTGCCTAAATAAGTTAACCAGAGCGAAGAAAAATGTCTCAGAAAAGAAACAAAATTTAAAAATAGAAAGACAACTACTTATTTTTTGTCAGAAATCCTACCCACAAATTTGAAAAGGGGGCCATATTTGCCTTGCTATATTTTAGTGATAACTTGAATAATGTGCCCCTTCAATTTTAGTCACAAATCGAAGCAAACATAGAAGCTAAAATTTAATTATATAAATCATAAGCAATCATACTATTTAGATATATACATTTCTCATTTTGCAACTTCATAATTTTATTTAAAACTCTGCGTATACCTCTTACAGAATTATTTTTATAGATTTTAACAAAGTATTAATTATAAAGTTAATTGTCACATTAAAATATTAATATACTTAATATTAAAACTAATAGACAATTTTGTGAAAGTGTCTATAATTAACTGAATATATATGTGCCACCTAAACTAAGGTTATCTGTATAAAAGATTCAGGAAGATGTTTCTCATGAGCTACCTACTTTTTTTCAGTGTTTATTACAGACTTTGTTGATTTTGCTTTAAAAAACAAATGAAAACACAATATTAATAATCATAGAAGATACTTCATTTGCTATCAGAAGCATATCTGATTTTTAACTGATTTCTGATTGAGTAACCTAAGGGACAAGCTTGATCTCTTCCCAAAGTTGGATTAGCACATACTCTGGAAGCCAGCACCATTTCACCTGCTGATCCCAGGCACTCAAAACACTTCAGCAGGAATCACTACCAACTACTGACAAGCTTCGAAAATTCTTCATAAAATTAATCAGTGTTTTGCAAGGCACAGTATTGGCTCAACCACCAAAGGTAGAATACCATTTTAATTAGCAACAAAATGATTCAGTCAGATATTATATTTTCTTTTTACTCAATTTAGCTTAACTCCTTTAAAAACTGCTAAAACCATCTATCATAAAACCACCAATCTGAACACAGTCATGAGTTATAGTCACTATAAATTCCAGGTAAATTTCAGGTTCTATCTTAATAAGTACTGAACTAACTGAATATGAAATCTATAAATTCATGAGATAAAACATTTATATTAACCATAAGCAAGTATATGAAATATGATCCTGAAGTTAATGCAAATAAATATAAGAAATAATGCTTACTCTTTTCTTCTTATTAAACCATAATAAATACCAAAAATTTTTAAAGTAAGTTAAAGATTACTAAATTACAGAGTTTGGATTTGCAAAGTAAAATAATATGACTGTGTGAATTCACTGACTTTCTTTTCATTCACTCCAAGAAATTTTCTTTGTAAGGTTTTCTCTGTAAGATGCATCAGGATCCTAACTACATATTTTTACTGCATATTTTTAGAGTCCAATTTATTATGAACCCAGAACTTTTTAGACTTAAGCATTTTTTAATCCAAGAAATACAAATTTTAGATAAAAGTTATCTTTAAATTATCTTTCAGTTTAACAGTCAGATCATACCACTGCAACTCAGAGAAATCAAATATATAATATATAGTATTATATATAAATATAAATATATAGTATATTATATAGTATATATATATATATAGTATAATTCTGGTATACAATATCTTATTTAGAAACTAACTCATTGTTACATCAATTGCAAATATAAAGGCTAGCATGAGAACTGGATGGACACTAAGTTTATTTTTCCTTTGTGTGATGATTCAGGCTAGTGTTTCCTTTTTAAGCATTAATATAGTATTTCCTTTTTGAATTTCATTAGGTGGTAAGAATGCCTACAAAAGTAGGTTTAAGTAAATATAGTTTCCTTCTAAAGAATAAGCACCTAGCAATTTGGTGAAATGAACACCAAATCTTAAACAATGTGAAGATCCAAATAACCATATAACTTTCAAGATATTTCATCAAAAATAACAAACAGAAACTACAACATGATCTTTAAAGTTCCCTACTTCTCACTTTAGATGGTTTTGTAATAATAGAGAAGTTTCTTTTACCACCAGTTATTTGATGTGGTACCAAGATGTTTTGTTTAAAAGAGTTTTAGGTATGCAGCTAGATTTAAATGAGAAAATTATGCATCACAAGTGTATAAATTTGACCTTTCTGATCTCCTAAGAGCTTTAAAGAAGCCCCCGTGTGGAAGTGAAACATCTTCAGTGAAATAATCCCTGAATACCTATAAGTCTCTCGAGTTTACAGTGCATCTGTCTTCACTGAAGAAAGTCTTAGTTTCCATATTAAAAACAAAAAGCTGCCATTATGATACTTGTCCCAAGTTTGGACGAAAGAAATAGCTGGAAAAGTTCAAAAGGAAACAGTATACCTGTTCTTCCTTAATCAAGTGTCCTTTTTCAGGATCATTGTACTTAGAAGGATTTTAGGAGGCCTTATATCCTGAGGCAGTTGCTTTAATTCCAAATAATAAAGACAACCAGCAGAGGGCAGACCTGAGGACAGAACCGACCAATCCCGCTGGTGACCAGGTACCAAAGGTAAAGTGCAAACTTTTGATAGATTTCACTTTCAAGACTCTGATATTTATCTTTTAAAATGTAGAAATGAATGAATCAGCATGACTTATTCAAAAATTCAAAGATAGTCCTAATGAGTCTCTGACTGTACTATTCGCCAGGAAAAGTCACAGAGGAATAAGCCATCCCTGCCTGCTCCTCAGGAAGGTGAACAATCACAAAGTGTGGGGAAGAAATACAGACCTGGCTTCGCAGAGTTCGGCCTCCGGGAGCGCTAACTCCCACAAAGGAGAACTCAGATCTTGGCACCCACCAGGATCAGACTCAGGTTTCTGCTAAAGCCTGAGCCTTTGGGGTTGACAATTTGTTTCTCCCTCAGCCAATCATCGCCGCCCTCCTTCTTACCCCTACTTCTCTGCACACCCCGACAAAGCTTGCTTTCCTACTATAAACTGTTTGGGCTCCCTTAACTCCAAAGGAGACCGTCCTCCCGCCAGCCGTGTCTACAGCACCTAACGGACCGCTCCAGCCAGATGCCTTTGCGGGAAAGGGCGGGGGAAGGGGAGGGAGGAGGCGGAGGGGAGGAGTGAAGTCGCTCTCCCTCCTCGGGTACTGACAGAGCTGCAGTCTTCCCAGCAGGTCTGGTCATTGAATATTTGGTGGTGCCACGTAGGAACTTTTCCTTACCTCTCTCCTCCCATCCCACCCCACGCCCCCTCCCCTTCCTTCCAATCCCTATTCCTCCGCCCCCACCCCATTTGCTTGGCGAGTTTCATCATTCTCCAAGAGAACTGCACGTCCAACCTGCAAGAAGAAGTTGAGGGTGGGGGGTCACAGAGGGGAGGAAGGTGCAAAATCCCGGGAAGAGTGTTCTTCCTATCTCCATCCATTTCTTTTAATCTGCCATTTTTTCCCTCTTACTATCTCTTCAAGATCACACACACACACACACACACACACACACACACACACACAAAGTATTCTCAGTCTTCAAGATTCATTCCCCCTGGTCTCTCTCAAATCCTTAAAACAGCTTGTTTCTCACTTTGTTCCAGACAAAGAACTTTATCAAGGCTCATTTTATGCCCTTTCTCTATATTCTCTCCTCAGCTCACCTTTAAAAAAGACTTCCATTAGTTAGAATCTGCAGAAACCAGATGTGTTCAAAGGTAGTCTAAGGACCTTTCCTCAGACAAAAGCTTTGTACAACTGCCTCTGTGTTCAAGGTAATATTTTTCCTCTTTTCAAAGCCCCTGGAAGGTGGTGAAGGGCATTTCAGCAGGCTCTGTGCCTGACAGATCTTTTTTCCTGCTACCTCTTCTCCCATTACTGTCCCGCCTACATCCATCTCTCTCACCAGTCTTCACTTCCAACCTGGTGGCAGCTACAATCTGGATTTTATTTGAGAGAATTGTTTGCGGGGGAGGGGTTGGAAGAAGGAAGGGGGGAGGGGCACAGAATGAGAAAGACCGACAGCAATCTCCCACCTCCCCCAAACCATTTTTTCTTACCTCCTCTGACCTCTCTAGCCTGGAAGAGGAAAGTCAGTGCGAGAGTTGTTATGGTGAAATCCCAGAGCCACCGTTTCGTTTTCCACCTAGAGGACCACCGCTCCATCTCCGAGCCCCGCACTCACAACTGTGAACTCAACCCACGAAATCGCGATTGCAGACCTACTTCGTCCCTTCCAAGGTATCGTCGGGGATGTTTGCTACACAGCCATTGGGGAGGGAGAGGGGGAAAAAGTCAAAGGGCTTTTTCTTAAATTTGATGGTTTGCTTCCTTCCTGTCTCTCGCCCCCTCCTCTCCCTCTCGGCTGGCCCCGCCGGTCGGGACCCTCCGATCTGTCCTCTGCGGGGCCCTGCCTTCAGACTGACGGCAGATGAGGGGCTTCAACCAAAAATCTGAGAGGACTGCGTGCCCCTAAAGGCTTCATGCCGTCAGTGGGCCGGACGAGAGGCTCCGGGCAGCCCCCTCCCCCGCCCACTCCCCTCCCGCGCCCCCCTTACCCCGGGCGAAACTGACAAGCCCGCTGAAGGTCAGACCCAATCACACGCCTAGCGGACGGCCCCGAGCCCGCCCCCCTTTCCTTTGCCGGAGAATCAGGTCTCCCCGCAAGCCCAGCCCACCAACCACCCTCCATCTCCCCACTCCTCTCCTCCCTCCTCTCCTATCCAAATCCCGGAGAAGAAATGGGAGGGAGTTACGGGGGACGCGTGCTTGGCTCCAGCACTTTGGGAATGAAAGGAATTGCAGGAGAGCCCCAGAGTCCACAGAGTTTTCAAGGAGCTTCTGTATTCAATAAAAACAGCTACTTGTCTACTTGCACCCGTCTGTGAGCCTCTCCTCGTCGGCGGGGGAGGGGAGGAGCCCAGCGTCTGAACCGCCACACCGCTGGAGTTTTGGGCTGCCAGCGGTAACCTTATCCCTGTGCAAAAATCTGCTTCTTATAGCAGACGTGGAACCAGCGGATTCACTGCTCTGCCTGCTCCGAAAAGCATTTTTTACTATTATTTTTAAACAGAGAATTAAAAGAAAGGGATGAAGGTGAGATGGAGAGACCCCAGAGGTCAAAATCCTTGATCTTACAGGGAAGCTCTCCTTCGAGGTCTGAAACTGACAGGTTTCTCTCTTGAATGTTTGAATTCTACGCTAGCTTCATTCAGAGGCAAGTCTCTTAAAGAACTGAACTGTACTCTGAGGCAGGAGGAGAAAGAAATATATGGGAGCTGACTTTAAGGGGGTGAGTAATTTAATTTTCCAACTGATTCCATACTGAACCAGGTTGAGGGGGCAGAGGGAGAGGAGAAAAGTCAGGGAAAGCAACTAGCGGAGATCTCAAAGCGTCTAGGCCCACAGCTCCTATAAAGGGCCTCAGGAGCTGAAAATATGGTCACTCCACATTGAAACTAATGAGAAGGGACAGATTTCTAAACTCCTTCTGCTTACTCCTCCTCCAAGTAATCCACTTAAACCTGGAGTATAGGTTCTTCAGTCATTTTTTTTCTACATTTAAATTATCCCTTCCTATTGGCTCCTTTTTGTTCTTTAATATTTCTTAAGATGTTTCTCAAAAATTTTCTGGAACAGAGCCCAACAAGGTGCCAGCATACATTAGGGATTCAATAGAGATGGGTTGAGTGAATGAATACATTTTCGTGTTGGTAAAAACTGGAAGCTTTGGCCAGGACCTATGCTGAGATTTTAAGATATTTCAAGGCTTAAGAGTTCTCAGCTAAGTTCATGAGATGCATATGTCCATTAATGTTTAGGAATCTAATTTTCTACTAGTTATCAAAAAATGGCTCATGACCCATGAGATTAACAAGATATTCTAACTATGTGGTTTAAGAGATGAAGGTGTTCAGAAACTATACGAAGTCCAAGATGGAATTAATTGTACAAGGACGTGTATAAGAGACATATCAAATGAGGAAAGCAACTAAAAAATACTTTCAACATGACTGTTCACTCTGTGACAAAGAACCATTCCCACATCAAGAAATTTACTTCTTAAAGATAATAGGTTAAAAAAATACTTTGCATTGATAATGTTGCTGGCAGAATGTTTGAGATGCCTTATATCAGCTGCAGAGAAATATTTTCAAGTTGTTAACACAATTTAATAAAATAATTAAATATCATACAGTGTTTGAATGTGAAATGTAGGATTAAAAATTAAGAACCTTAAGGGGGCTGAACAACAATAAAGGGAAAAATATACTGAAATTTATCATCTTCATTATCCTTCATCTTCTCTCTCTCTCTCTTTTTTTTTTTTTTTTTAGAAACAGTTTATTTTTATCTTCTCAAAATGACAAAATGAAAAGTCTGTTGGAATTTTCAGTTAACAGTTTTTTTTTTGAAACCTGAATTCTTTTTGTCCAATTCTTTGTATATTTTTAAACTTATTTTCGAGGTCTTCTCTTAAATGTAAAATAGTAAAATGAATACAGAGTTTGGAAGTACATCATTTGTGAAGCTAGCAGAATCCTAAGTCAATGCAAGACCTAGAGAGGGTTCTAATGCTTGCAGGAATATGTAGAAATGGTGTTCCAAGCTGTTTTTCAATAGCTTTCCTGATTTATAGAGAATTCTATGGTCTGATACTGTTCTGGGAGGTGAGAAATGATGCAGTCAGTCTAGGAAGTCCCACCTTCTGGTCACATCTCAGGCCTGTTCACAGCAGTGAATGGGTCCTTTCAGGCAAAGTGGTTTGGGTGAATAGAGTTATTACTACTTTATGCTCTCTGTACTCTGTGGTCTGAATTCCTCTGGCCACTGCCCAGAGAAGCATAACCTGAGTCTGAATTAATGCCCTGGAAGGAAATATAGTGGATTCATAGTAAGGAATAATTAATTATATCTTACCCCTCTAACCTGTAGCTATTAGCCAGGTCTGGAGTCTCCTAGGTACCTGCCCGTGAATTTACAGGAGATGAATTTAGTGGAAGGAAGCGTAATGCTAAAAGAGCAAAAGGACAGAGGGAAGCAGAAAGAGAACCACCTCACTACCTTCAATTTCACAGAGAATGACTTGTTTCCTACACCATCTTTCAACCAGTCCTTGCCAACTATTTATACGTAGATTCAAATTATAATGGAATGCGACAGTTTTCCTGACATATAGGTCTTTTATTTGGAGCACAAGTATCTGTGTTACATTTCCCATCTTGTTACATTTAGGAAAATGGCATTTGAAGATATTTGTTCATGTTTGTATAATTTGCTCTGATCGCAAGTCTTTCAAAAACAAGATGAAAACAGTTTAGAGAAAAAATAGTCACATTCTTTATAGTAGTATTTTAGATTGCCCATTTGGCCATATTGGCTTGTCTGGGAAACTGAGAGAATAATTTGATAATTGATTAGGGGCATAGTGGTATAGTGCTGTTCTGTGCTTAATCGCTCAGTCATGTCCAACCCTTTGCGACCTCGTGGACTGTAGCCCACCAAGCTTCTTTGTCTATGGGGATTCTCCAGGCAAGAATACTGGAGTGGGTTGCCATGCCGTCCTCCTGGGGATCTTCCCAACCCAGGGATCAAACCCAGGTCTCCTGCATTGCAGGCAGATTCTTTACCAGCTGAACTACCAGAGAAGCCCCAGTAGCATAGTGGGAGAACATAAATGTTCTAGACAATCTTCAGAGTTCATGGAGCTTTATTAAACATTGTGTGATGCTGATAAATCTCCCTTAATATTGTCAAAAATAGTCCCTAACAGAAACAATAATAGAGACTCGATTGTAAGACTTAAATTACTATGGGCAGAATTAGGTGAAAGAAGTAGATTTTTGAAAAGTTTCATCATCTTTGAAATGATTTGGCATTCATAAGAGAGAGAGAGAGAGATGATACATATATGAACAATCTCTCCAAACACACTAAAGCCATTGTATCTACTTAGACTTAGTGAATGAGAAATTATTACGGGGGTGGGAAACTCTTGCACACATCAGAAATACTTAATACATTTAAAAGAAAATCGTTGTTGAATGTAATCCCTCTCTTACTGTGCCTAATGGTTTGTCTTTCTTGCACTTTTCTGAACTTTAGGTCAATTATTTTAAGAAAGAAATGACTAAGCACTTTGACATTGATTTTACAGTTGTTTTTTTCCTAATACACGAGTGGCTAAAAATTAGTCTCTGTTTAAAAGTGGTGTTGGTTCCTCTTACCTCACAGATGGGCCACTGTATTATAGAAAGTTGGGGGTGAGAGAGGGATAGAAAAGTTTATTTTCATAGTCAGTCTAGCTCACACTTACCCCACAGTGATGACTGGATATTTTTCTGCACGTTATGAAATAACATACAGAACTTGAGAGGAATCTAAATTTAACACAAATCCATGATGAAAGAAAATCTTTATATGAAAAGTTTGGTCTGTTAGAGTGCTGAAGGAGTCAACTCAGAGATGATAGACCCATGCTGTTTAAAAGAAAAGTAAAATCAAATCTAAATGAACCCCAATCCAGCAAGGACAATTGCCTTGTACAATCATGTCCATCTGTGTTAAAAATATCCTGTGGTTAGCTATGCTCACTGAAACTATCATGGTTCTGCTAACAGAAAACTATCATGGTTCTTTTTCATAATTATCCAAAGATAACAAGAGAGGAAAAGAGAACAGAATGATTCAGAGTAAAACCTTAAATATCTGTTGGACCTTTGTCAAGATACTTTACTCTCTGTATCTTTTTTCTTCTTAATTGAATGGATTTGGCATTTACTAAGCTCCTGTGTCAGCAGAAATTACACAAGACTTTTCCGCAAAGTGTTGCAGGACAACATCAACATCTCTACCAATAGAAGTTGAAGATGGTATCTTAAACATTTTAGTGAACTACATACCATGGCCAAAGGAAGTTACGACATCAAGAATATATCCCAATGATGTTTCACTGTATATGGTGTCCCAACTATCATTCGAGTAGTAATTGTCTTGGCTGTTCCTAATTAATTCACACTGGCTGTTCCTAATAAAATAAGGTGGCTGAAGGTAAGGATTTTAGCTTATCTATAGGGATTATTTACTCTTTAAAATCTACACATAGCAATTTCATGAACTTTAAAATTTAATTTTGGTAGTAAAATGAGAATATGTAAATAATTTTCCTTTGATGCTTATTACTTCTTAATATAAATAATAAAACTGACCACATATATCGGTGCACTTTCCAAAATAAGTGAATCCTTTTCTTCACCTCAATGATGTCTACATAGAGTCATCCATCCCAATGGCATTTGTCAATATTTTTTATTTAAAATGAATATTATTTCCAGATAACCATGTGTAATCTGTTTCATGCCTCTGCCATATGTACCAATTCATTTAATTCTGAAATCAAATGCATGTGCTTCAAAAATCTGAAGACTCATACAAAACATATTTCTGAATTATAAACAATATTTTTGTTATTTTTATATGACAGTCTTATACATTTTCTTGTTGCCAAAATGAATGCCAAATATAAGATTTAAGGCTGGTGAATATGGTTAAATGTTGAAATAGATCTGATTTATTAAACATCTGTGATGAATAACTTCAACTTAATTTGTTTTGCAGATCTCAGCGTTTAATAATCCTCCCAATATTATATGTTCTGCCAGTATTAGTATGGTCAAATTATTACACATTCAAATGCTGGACAAACAATAGATCTCAGTTCAAAATTCCACAATCTAATCTATAAGTCTGGAAAATCATATATGAATTTAAATGATTGCAAAACAAGCAGGATTTACTATGAAGGAATACTTTTGAAAGCAAAATACTACTGTCACTAAAATACAAACATTTTTATTAAAAATACTTAATGCTTGTTGTTGTTGTTAGTCTTCATAACATCTTCATGAGGTAAGAATGTATCAATTTCCATAGTTATAAAGTGCTGCACATAAAATAAAGACGATATATAAATTATTTAAACAAAGGAAAACATATGCTAGAAAAGAACATTAACTTTGTTCTTTCTATTTCAAGACTTTGGGAGTTTAACTGTCAGGCTTTTATGCCAGCTCATGGTGTCATTCAAGTTATCTCTCAAAAAATGTGTATAACAAAATTCATTTATTCCATACTCAATGCAATTTCAAAATATATTTGCTCTTAAAAGTCAAATATAGATAGCAATTCTGTAAATGAAGGCTACTCTCATGGGAGTTTGAATCCTCACTCTGCGACTTGCTACGCATGTAACTGATTGTCAGTCACACACCATTCTGAATCTTTGTTTCTAAATGTGTAACATATATTTAGCATCTACAGGCTTGCTATAATGAATTTTTGAGATACTCTGGTGACTGGTACTGAGTAGTCCTCAGTAAAAAGCTATGTTTGAGCCTTCCTTGGTGGCACAGTGGTGAAGAGTCCACTTGCCAATGCTGGAGAGATGGGTTCAATCCCTGGTCCAGGAAGATCCCACATGTCACTAAGCCCGTGCACCACAGCTATTAAGCTTGTCTTCTAGAGCCCAGAAGTTGAAACTACTGAGTTCACATGCCACAACTATTGCTTCTTCACCAGCATACAAGTTTCTCAGGAGACAGGTAAGGTGGTCTAAAAATCACTTTTAACACCAGTATAAAAGTTAAAAAACAAAATGGTTAAGAATAACTAGCAACAAGAACTAGTTAATGAATACACAATATAAAAATATGTAAGTAGTGACATCAATAACATAAAGTATGTTTGGGAAATAAAAATGAGTTTTATAGGTTCCCTGGTGACTGAGACAGTTAAGAATCTGCCTGCAATACAGGAGACACAGATGTGATTCCTGAGTTGGGAAGATCCCCTGGAGGAGGAAATGGCAACCCACTCTAGTATTCTTGCCTGGAGAATTCCGTGGACAGAAGAGCCTGGTGGGCTACAGCCTATGGAACCGCAAAGAGTTGGACACAACTGAGCGAGTAACTAACTTAGCTTAAAGTTGGGTTGATATAGGTTTAAAAGAAATGCTATTCTAAATATAAGATGATTTATGTAACTCATGTAATATCATGACTTAAAACAACAACAAAAATATATATTTGAATTTCATCTCCATTGCTGGCACAGGACTCCTAAATCCCTTTATCACAAGAGACAAAGATCATTATATAATGCTAATAGAGTCATTTCATTAAGAAAATACAACAGTTACAGATGGCTCAAACAGTAAAGCGTCTGTCTACAATGCAGGAGACCTGGGTTCGATCCCTGGGTAGGGAAGAATCCCTGGAGAAGGAAATGGCAACCCACTCCAGTACTCTTGCCTAGAAAATCCCACGGACGGAGGAGCCTGGTATCCATAGGGTCGCAAAGAGTCGGACACAACTGAGCAACTTCACTTTCACATGCACTCAGCATCGGAGCACCTAAATATATGACTGGTTGGATCTCCTTTCTGTCCAAGGGACCCTCAAGGGTCTTCTCCAGTACCACAGTGCAAAAGCATCAATTCTTCGGCACTCAACCTTCTTTGTCAATGTATAGTAACACAACTGATTTTGTGTTTGATCAAAGCAGTCAGTCCTAAAGGAAATCAACCCTTAATATTCACTGGAAGTACTGACGCTAAAGCTGAAGCTCCAGTACTTTGGCCACCTGATACAAAGATCCAATTCATTGGAAGAGACCCTGATGCTGGGAAAAATTAAAGGCAAGAGGAGAAGAGGGTAACGAGGATGAGATGGTTGGATGGCGTCATCAGCTCGATGGACATTTGAGCAAACTCTGGGAGACAGTGAAAGACAGGGAAGCCTGGCATGCTGTCGTCCATGTGGTCACAAAAAGTCAGACGCAACTGAGTGATTAAACAACAACAATGAACCATCAGAAAGGAAATTAATAAAACAATCTTATTTATAATAGCATAAAAATAATCAAATTCTTAGGAATAAACTTGACCAAGAAGACAAAATATTTATACATTGAAAACTACAATACGTTGATGAGAGAAATTTTAAAAGACACAAATAATGAAAAGGTATCCACATGCAAAACTGTTAAGATGTCCATACTATCCAAAACAATCTACAGATTTTTGGAGTTTTTCAGATTTTTACAGATATTGGAATTTTTTCAAATTCCAATAGCACTTTAACATAAATAGAAAAAAACAAACCTAAAATCCATATGGAACAGCAAAAGACCCAAAAAAACTAAAGTGATCTTGAAAAAGAACAAAATTTGAGGCAATATATGCTTCCTGTTTTCAAAACATATTATGAATGTTTTATGTAATTAAAATAATACTGTACTGACATAAAGACAAACACATAGACCAATGATAGAGAGCTCAGAAATAAATGGGTGCATATGTGGAAAACTCTTCTTCCACAAGAATGCATAGAATATACAAGAAAAGGATAATCTCTTTAACAAATGTTCTTGGGAAACTATATCCCCATGCAAAATCAGCTCAAAATAGAGTATGAAAATTTAAATGTAAAAGATGAAACTATAAAACTTCTAGAAGAAAATGTATGGGAAAACTGCATGACATTGATTTTTTACAATGATTTCATGGATATAACACCTAAAGTACAGGCATCAAAAGCAAAAGTAGACAATGGAACTAAGTTACTAAAAAAGACTTCTGCACAACCAAGGACACAGTCAAGAGAATTTTAGTGTAAGCCCTGACAATTGAATTTTCTTTGCTTTAATGAAAATGCCTGACTTCAGCTTTGATTGCAGAGGCATCCACTTCAAAGAGGTACTTCTATGACAGTTATATTGAATAAACACATTTCCAGCCACACAACTAGTTAAAAAGCCAGGCTGAACACCATGTAAGGCCTTTTTCTTTTCCCCCCAATATACTGTTTGGTTTAGATAACTAGCCATTTGGGCTATTTTTCTTTTTTCGTCCTGCACTTTGAATTCTCATTCTTATATTTTAAATTTATCAATAGTAATCCCATGAAACCCTAGGCCCCCACTCTTGACTGCAAACAGAAGCAGAATCTCGAGTTTATGCATTCTCTCTCCCTTTCTCTCTACCTGTGACCTTGCTGTGTGGCCCAAAGTGTGGCACGTAATTTCCAGAACTTGTAAGTAATAAACGTTTTTTTCCCCAAATTTCCTTAAGGTTATTCCTGAGGGTGTGTTGGATTCATGCTAAGAATAACCAGGGCCTACAAAGCAGGAAGAAATATTTTCAAATTGTATGTCTGAAAAGAAATTGATTTCCAGTGCATATATGGAACTCCTACAACTCAATGGCAAAAAACACAAATATCTTGATTTAAAACTTGACAAAGGCCTTGAATGGACATTTCCTCAAAGAATATATACAATAGCCAGCGGGTATATGAAAAGGTGCTCAACATCACTAATAAACTGTTGTTCAGTCACTACATCGTGCCCAACTCTTTGCAATTCTGTGAACTGTGGCACCCCAGGCTTCTCTATCCATCACTATCTCCCAGAGCTTGCTTAAACTCATGTCCATTGAATCAGTGATACCATCCAACCGTCTCATCCTTGTTGTCCCCTTTTCCTCTTGCCCTCAATTTTTCCCAGCATCAGGGTCTTTTCCAATGAGCTCTTCATATCAGGTGGACAAAGTGTTGCAGCTTGAGCTTCATCATCAGTCCTTCCAATGAATATTCAGGATTTATTTCCTTTAGGATTGACTGGTTTGATCTCCTTGAAGTCTACGGGACTCTCAAGATCTTCTCCAGCACTACAGTTCCAAAACATCAATTCTTCAGTGCTCAGCTTTCTTTATGGTCCAACTCTCAAATCCACACACGACTACCAGAAAAATCCTACCTTTGACTAGACAGACCTTTGTCGGCAAAGTGATGTCTCTGCTTTTTTAAAACACTGTCTAGGTTTGACATAGCTGTTCTCCCAAGGAGCAAGTATCTTTTAATTTCGTGGTTGCAGTCACCATCTGCATTGATTTTAGAGCCCAACAAAATGAAATATGACACTGTTTCCACACTTCCCCCAGCTATTTGCCATGAAGTGATATGACTAGATACTATGATCATAGTTTTTTGAATATTGAGTTTTAAGTCAAGTTTTCACTCTCCTCTTTCACTTTCATCAAGAGGCTCTTTTTAGTTCCTTTTCACTTTCTGCCATTAAAGTGGTATTATCTACATATCTGTGGTTACTGATATTTCTGTAACCACATGCTGGTGAGAATGTAAAATGTTTTGGCCACTATAGAAAATAGTATGGAGTTTCCTCAAAAGATTAAAAATAAAACTACCATATGATCTAGCAATGTTTCTTCTTAGTATATATCTGAAGGACTTCAAATCAATATTTCAAAAAAGATCCCTGCACTCTCATTTTTATTGCAACATTACTCACAATAGCTCAGATGTAGAAACAACTCAAATGTCCATTGACAGATGAATGAAGAAAATGTGATATATACATACAGCAGAATATAATTCAGTATTTTAAAGAAAAGGAAAGAAACCCTATATTTGGACAACATTAGTGAATCTAAAAGACATTATGGCAAGTGAAAGAAGTCATAGGACAAATACTGCATGATTCTACTTATATGAGGTAGCTGAAATGATCAAACTGTAGAAGCAGAGAACAGGGGGATGCTTGACAGGAACTGAAGTGACAGGGCAATGGGGATAACATTATACTTATATGAGACAAATAAGTTCCAGAGATCTCCTGGATAACCTACTGCCTTTAGTGCACATCATTCTGTGCATCTAAAAACTTGTTAAGAGGGTAGATCTCATGTTGTATTCTTACCACAAAAACAAAAATAAAAAAAGAGGACACAAGAATTATTTTGGAAGTTATGGATATATTAAATATGTGAAATTTTTCTATATTAATTATACCTCCAATAAAGCTGGAAAAATACCATAAGAAGGAAATTGATCATTAAATAATAAAATCAGATTTACTCCGCATTTAATTTAGCTCAACCTCTTTTTTAAATTTAATTTTTACATATTTAATATGTAATACATAAATGGATATAAGATTTGTATATGTATAATGTTTACATATGCATATATACTAATATGGCTCAGCAAAGTTCAATTTCTAAGGCAGTTATTCAGCTGAACACTCTCCACAACTTGGAAAGTGTCTCCGTCCTAAAGTTACCTATGTTATACACTATAGTATCTTCTACAACCCATCTCTTGAGCAGCTTGAATGTATCTTCTTTACATAAGTTTCAGAAAGAGCTCCTCTGAGATTTTAACCACTATGTTTTATTAGGGAAAACTACTGTGCTGCAGTTGGTCTTTTTAGGTTGTAACTCATATTTTTCTTTATTTATTACCCATTTTCTAGATTAGATGGTTTACCTGGTGTTGTAATCCACACTCATCCCTATGGGTTCTAACCCATTAGTATCATGACTGTCTTAGGCATGGTTGATATGCTTATCTATTTATAGCAAAGACAGAGCAAAAAGGAGCCAAGAGTCTGCTGTAGATCAGTTCAGTTCAGTTCAGTCACTCAGTCGTGTCCAACTCATTGTGACCCCATGAACTGCAGCACGCCAGGCCTCCCTGTCCATCACCAACTCCAGACTTTAACCAAACTCATGTCCATTGAGTCGGTGATGCAATATAACCAACTCATCCTCTGCCATCCCCTTCTCCTGCCCTCAATCTTTCCCAGCATCAGGGTCTTTTCCAGTGAGTCAGCTCTTTACATCAGGTGGCCAAAGTACTAGAGTTTCAGCTTCAACATCAGTCCTTCTGATGAACACCCAGGACTGATCTCCTTTAGGATGGACTGGTTGGATCTCCTTGCAGTCCAAGGGACTCTCAAGAGTCTTCTCCAACGCCACAGTTCAAGAGCATCAATTCTTCTGTGCTCAGCTTTCTTTATAGTCCAACTCTCACATCCATACCTGACCACTGGAAAAACCATAGCCTTGATTAGATGGACCTTTGTTGACAAAGTAACATCTCTGCTTTTTAATATGCTCTGTAGGTTAGTCATAGCTTTTCTTCCAGGGAGGAAGTGTCTTTAATTTCTTGGCTGCAGTCACCATCTGCAGTGATTTTGGAGCCCCCCAAAATAAATTCTGCCATTGTTTCCACTGTTTCTCCATCTATTTGCCATGAAGTCATGGGACTGAACGCCATGATCTTTGTTTTCTGAATGTTGAGCATTAAGCCAAACTTTTCACTTTCCTCTTTCACTTTCATCAAGAAGCTCTTTAGTTCTTCTTCATTTTCTGCCATAAGGGTGGTGTCATCTGCATATCTGAGGTTATTGATATTTCTCCCGGCAGTCTTGATTCCAGCTTCTGCTTCATCCAGCCCAGTGTTTCTCATGAGGTACTCTGCATATAAGTTAAATAAGCAGGGTGACAATATACAGCCTTGACATACTCCTTTTCCTATTTGGAACCAGTCTGTTGTTCCATGTCCAGTTCTAACTGTTGCTTCCTGCATACAGATTTCTCAAGAGTGTAATCACTCACCTAGAGCCAGACATCCTGGATTCCAAAGTCAAGTGGGCCTAGGAAGCATCACTACAAACAAAGCTGGTGGAGGTGATGGAATTCCAGTTGAGGTGTTTCAAATCCTGAAAGATGATGCTGTGAAAGTGCAGCACTCAATATGCCAGCACATTTGGAAAACTCAGCAGTGGCCACAGGACTGGAAAAGGTCATTTTTCATTCCAATCCCTAAGAAAGGCAATGCCAAAGAATGCTCAAACTACTGCACAATTGCACTCATCTCACATGCTAGTAAAGTAATGCTCAAAATTCTCCAAGTCAGGCTTCAACAATATGTGCACCACGAATTTCCAGATTTTCAAGCTGGTTTTAGAAAAGGCAGTGGAACCAGAGACCAAATTGTCAACATCCACTGGATCATCGAAAAAGCAAGAGAGTTCCAGAAAAACATCTATTTCTGCTTTATTGACTATGCCAAAGCCTTTGACTGTGTAGACCACTATAAACTATGGAAAATTCTGAAAGAGATGGGAGTAGCAGACCATCTGACCTGCCTCTTGAGAAATCTGTATGCAGGTCAGGAAGCAACAGTTAGAACTGGACATGGAACAACAGACTGGTTCCAAATAGGAAAAGGAGTACGTCAAGGGTGTATATTGTCACCGTGCTTAGTAGATCACCTGATGCCAAATGTATTCCCTTCCCCATTTCATAGCAGCAATGCAACCTTAACAAGCAGAATCAATTTACCTCCGACAAAGTGGTAACCCTTTTCTTGACTCTGGTATCTTAGAAGGAAGAGACAGAAGTGACAGGGAAGCAGCTGTAGTTTAGTTTATGGGACTTTTGCTGTGACCCTTGTTGGAAGCAGTGCCTATCTGGGAACTAGGGTGTCTAATCCCAGGGTTCAGGGCCAGGAAGCACAAATTCCCCAGGTTGGTTCCTATATGGTAAGTGGTAACTGGAATGTAATGGTAAGTGGAACTACTTCTACTTTTGCCCTTAGTTTCCATTCCATACCCAAGTATTCTATCTACTGGTGACACAGAATTATATACTAGTTGTTGACTTAGTGTGTATAATGTATTCTTAAAGATGATGATTAATCCATACAAAGTAGCATCTCTAAGTTGGTGCCTTGGTCATTATCTTCAAAAAACTATCTATCCCATCACTCTCTCAAGCCAGCAACTTCTGAGTAATGCAACATGATATAACTCATGTATCCCATTAACATGCATTCATTGCTAAACTTCCTTTGCTGATTGAAAGTGAATTTCTTGGTCTGATGTAATGTTATATACACTCTGCTGGCAGATCAAGCATTGCATCAACTGGTCATGGCCATGCAGGTAAGAAAGAGATAATATACCTATGGTCATGATTTAATACATTCACGATAAATCATTGCCACTCCCAGAGTGAAATGGGTACAATATTAGCTTGATAGATGGGGAAACAGTGGAAACAGTGTCAGACTTTATTTTTCTGGGCTCCAAAATCACTACAGATGGTGACTGCAGCCATGAAATTAAAAGACACTTACTCCTTGGAAGGAAAGTTATGACCAACCTAGATAGCATATTCAAAAGCAGAGACATTACTTTGCCAACAAAGGTTCGTCTAGTCAAGGCTATGGTTTTTCCTGTGGTCATGTATGGATGTGAGAGTTGGACTGTGAAGAAGGCTGAGCGCCAAAGAATTGATGCTTTTGAACTGTGGTGTTGGCGAAGACTCTTGAGAGTCCCTTGGACTGCAAGGAGATCCAACCAGTCCATTCTGAAGGAGATCAGCCCTGGGATTTCTTTGGAAGGAATGATGCTAAAGCTGAAACTCCAGTACTTTGGCCACCTCATGTAAAGAGTTGACTCATTGGAAAAGACTCTGATGCTGGGAGGGATTGGGGGCAGGAGGAAAAGGGGAGGCCAGAGGATGAGATGGCTGGATGGCATTACTGACTCGATGGACGTGAGTCTGAGTGAACTCCGGGAGTTGGTGAGGGACAGGGAGGCCTGGTGTGCTGCGATTCATGAGGTCGCAAAGAGTCGGACACGACTGAGTGACTGATCTGATCTGATCTGATCTGAAGTGAGCTTGGAGGCTCAACATTGACCATGCTTTTTGTTGTGGGTCTGTGTGGGCTTCCCTGGTGGCACAGATGGTAAAACATCTGTCTAAGGCAGGAGACCTGGGTTCAGTCCCTGGGTAGGGAAGATCCCCTGGGGAATGAAATGGCAACCCACTTCAGTACTTTTGCCTAGAAAACTCCATAGATGGAGGAGCCTGGTAGGCTACAGTCCATGGGGTCGCAAAGAGTCGGACATGACTGAACAACTTCACTGGTTGCAACTTCACTGGTGCATGGGTTGGAAAGGAATTTCCAGACATGAGACAGAATGAGAGGAGAATAATGTTTATTAGACTGAGAGACACTGTTAGAACAGCAGGCCAGCTGCAGAGAGCCAAACCCTTTCACAGGCTAGCAATCAATATTTATAGCCTCAAGACAGAGAAAATTTCTATTGGAATGCTGGCATTTGGTGATTGATTAGGATGCTGTAGGGTAATATATTAGGTATTTGACCTAGTATGGAGGTCAGAGAACTGGCCAGCTTAGATCTGGAGGCTCATGGTAACAATTGCTGTGGGGCTTAGTCAGTGCCAGAGATTTTTATCCTATGACCTTGGTATAGTGCTCCAGAATTTTGATTGGATATCATCAGTGGCAATTATTTTATCTGCACTTGTGGTATAAGAGCTATTATAATAGGAAAAAGTGAAGTCAAAGGCTCTAAAACTAACCCTCTCCCAATCAAGATTGTAAAATAAAAACATTATATCACAGCAACAGAAGTGATGTGGTGGCAGATTTTTGAGCCATCCTTAAAGACGTGAAGGAGTAATCAGATCCTGGAGGAGGGTATAAATTTGCCCATTCCTACAGCTCCTCTTTCAGATGTGACATTTTTATGACAGCAAATTAACATGGTCTCAGGTATATGGTATGCACTCTTTGATCTGATGAACCATTCTTTCCATCCCTATCAGGAAAGAGGATTAGACACTTCAAATTTATTTGGGACAGAAAGTAGTATGTATTTATGGCCTAGCTCCAGGATATGATAACTCTCCTGCCTTCTGTCATAATATAGTCAGAGAATCTTTTACCATCTGGCCATTCTGCAGAATATCATCCTCGTCCTCTATATTGATGACATCATGTTAAACTGAGTGACCACAGTGTGTTACGCATGCTGGAGGCCATAGAAAGTCGCCTATGCTACAGAAGATAGAAGATAAAACATATGAAGATTCAGGATCTGTCCTTTCAGTGAAGATTTTTGAGATCCAGTTGGCTGTTGCATGTCTAGACAAGTTATTCAAAGTAAAGCATATATATAAAATTATATGTGTATGGTACCATATACCTTCCACCATTAAAAAAAGAAGGATGACATTTGGTAGAAGACCTCTTAAAGTTTCAGAGGTAGCATATTTCATACTCATAAATGTTACTCTGCTCTGCTCCCTGGATGATACAAAAGACTGCTAGTTTTGGATAGGGTGGAGAATAGGAAAGGCATCTTCAGTAGATCCAGGCTGTATAGCAAGCAGCACAAGTGCCCTGGAGTCCTTATGGTTTTAGAATATCAGTAGTGGAAAAAAAATGCTGTGTGTGAGTTTTACAGAAAGCCTCAGTTGAAGAATTTGGAGCTACTTGAATAGGAATGAAGTTTAAAGAATTTCGCATTATATGTTACTGTGCCCAAGAGAGCATTCACAATGAAAGGAGCACCAAATTAGAGAAAATGACCAGTTGGCAAAAGCCAACATCTATGATTGGCTATCCAAGTGTTGGCACAAGGAGTACAATAATGGAAGGGCTATGACGACAGAAATGGAGGCCATGCATAGGTCCAGTTAACATGGGTCAGCTGGAGCTGGACGAGGAACCAGTACCTGAGGATGACAGAGCAGCTGATGCAGAAGATCTGGCGAAGAAGCCAAATGACCACTGCCAGAGTCAGCAGCTGGGCTGTGATGAATGTCCAAGAGCTGGACATTCCTGGAGCCTGAAGACCCAGACATCAAAACCTGAACCTGCCCTTACTTCTTATATGAAAATAAAGCAGAAAAAAATGCAGATAAAATTACCATCACTGATGACATACAATCAAAGTCTGGTCAAAGTTGAGCATCCAATACAAAATTATCTTTCAAGGAAACTAACCAGCCATTTTGTGACAAGTTGATTACATTGTACTCTTTCACTATGGAAATTCCTGATTGTACAAGATCCTACAGTCATTTCAAAGAGGGTATCATCTCTTTCCTTTTTTAGCAGGGCCAGTGCTTCCTGACTGGGTCATTAAGAGTTATGCTGTGGTGCACAGCAGTGTGCATGTTTCTTTAAAGAAGAGATCTCTGAATCATCTTCCAGAAAAGAGGTGTGATAAAGCAGAATATAATAGAGTGAGAAAATTCTGCACACCCAAAGGATTCAGAGGAATCTGAAGATTCAAAATTTTCTGAAACATTGAGTCAGAAATACTCATCTGATACCACCAAACCTCACATTTCTCTAATCAGGGCTCAGGGTGGTGTGCCAGACTTTCCCAGGTTGAGCATTCAACCTCCTCTAGAAATCAATTACAATTATGTACTGGACCTGATGCTCAGTTTTTTCTGCAATACACTTGAAAAATAAAAGAACTTCGTTGACTGCTGAAGGGGCTTCTTGGATTTTGTACATGGATGTTCAGTTTAGTTCAGTTCAGTTCAGTAGCTCAGTCATGTCTGACTCTGTGACCCCATGGACTGCAGCAAGCCAGGCTTCCCTGTCCATCACCAGCTCCTGGAGCTTGCTCAAACTCATGTCCATTGAATCAGTGATGCCATCCAACCATCTCATCCTCTTTTGCCCCTTTCTTCTCCTGCCTTCAGTCTTTCCCAGCATCAGGGTCTTTTCCAGTGAGTCAGTTCTTCACATCAGGTGGCCAAAGTATTAGAGCTTCAGCTTCAGCATCAGTTCTTCCAATGAATATTCAGGACTGATTTCTTTTAGAATTGACTGGTTTGATCTCCTTGCAGTCCAAAGGACTCTCAAGAGTCTCCTCCAACACCACAGCTCAAAAGCATAAATTCAGATGTTCAGTCATTTCAGTCACTTAGTCATGTCCAACTCTTTGCAACCCCATGGAATGCAGAATGCCAGGCTTCCCTGTCCATCACCAACTCCTGGAGTTTACACAAACTTATGTCCATTGAGTTGGTGATGCCATACAACCACCTCATCCTTTGTTGTCCCCTTCTCCTCCCTCCCTCAGTCTTTCCCAGCATCAGAGTCTTTTCAAATGAGTCAGCTCTTTGCACCAGGTGGCCAAAGTATTGGAGTTTCAGCTTCAACATCAGTCCTTCCAATGAATATTGAGGACTGTTTCCCTTTCGGATGGACTGGGTGGATCTCCTTGCAGTCCAAGGGACTCTCAAGAGTTTTCTCCAACAATGCAATTCAAAAGTTGGTGACTAATCATCTCATGCTTAAAATTTCCTTTTATTTCTCTCATATGTCAATTACCTCCAGCAGCAGTCATCCAGTTTCATAGTTTTTCTTTCCCTTGAACTTCTGATATGCCTGAGATATTGCATCTGCTAGGGGGAATGTATTATATTAATTATTACTATTATATTCCTATTATTATCATTATTTTAGAAATTTTAGAGGAAAAATTTAAAAATCAGGTCTCAAGTGATAGCATTTCTTATAACATGTTGGCATTTATTTTTCCAGCTCCCATGAAAACATTAACTTATTATAGCTTCCCCAAATGTACATATCATAACCCTTTTTGGAGAATCATAAAACCATTCATTGATAATTCAGATTCAGATTCAGACTTGAGCTATGCAAAAATATTTTATATTGAGAAATGTTACAAGTTTCTAAATGTTCGTTTCTCTGTGGCTTTTTTCTATATATAAGAACATGAAAGCCTGAACGAACTTCAAGGTGGCAGGCAGAGAATCTGTGTGGGAGTGTTCATAAAGGAACCCAGATTTCCTGCTTTCTGCCTACATGTTTCAATAACTGGTTTTCTTTGGTTTCCACTGTCTCTTTATAAGCATTAAATTTTGTTAAACAATACAAATTTTAAGTTAAGCACATTGAATCATTCTGACAATATTTGAAATTAAAGTCATTGGGTTTTAGTTCTGTAAATCTACACATTTATATTATTTTAAATAGAATGATTTTAAATGTGTGTAATGAACAAAATCAAATGACTTCCACTTATTACTGCATTGCCAATGAGGATAAATTGTATATAAAATGGCTAGATTTTCTGTTCGTCTCTATTCATTTTTAGTGAAGTTTCAGGCATTATCAAAAGTTTTTCAACATTTATTGAATATTTACAGTATTTTTGGCACTGTTTTATATACTTGACAAAAAATAACTCATTTTCCTAACACTTTTATAAGGTATATACTATAAAGTCCCCATTTTTCAGATAAAGAAAAGGACAGAGAAATTAAAGAATTTGCTTGAGTCATGTAGCTTGAACTAGGAATATTGTTCCTTCATCTGTGCAAAAAAAGGGCTGGCTGATTCGTATCTTGGAGTTTCTGCTCAAATGTCACTTCCTCAAAATGACATTTCCTACAATATACTTCACAGAAATTATAATCAGGAATTATCATCCACTTATGTGTTGACTAGTCTATTTTTGATATTGTCAATCAGATTGCAAGCTTCATGAAGGAATAAAGTTTACCTGTCTGCTGCTGTGTCATGAATGTCTATCACTGAGTAAGGAACTCATTAAATATTTCACAAGTGAATGAATAAACACTTCTTTGAAATAGCACATGAAGTACATCTCCATCATACTTCTTCAATTAAAACAACTCTTCTCTACTTTCAGATAAATTTCAGGATCATTTTGTTTAAGTTTGATCAAAATTGCTGTAAATATTTAAATTAACTTAGCATGTATGAAGTTTTTTGAAAAATTCATTTTTTACAATCCAAGAGTATAGTATATATTTAACTTAGGTTTTATTTTTCCTGACTTTCAGGTATTGTTTTGTTATCTTTATAGAGCCCTCTCCTATTTATCAATGTATCAATAAACCCTTGGGGTTTATTGTTGCCATGGTCTAATAGTAAGAAAAGTCCTAGTAACATGCTAGTCGTACTAGTACTGCACCAGCTCTTGGTGACAGTGCTAAGAGAAGAAGTGGGAGTCGAAGGAGAGTAGGAAGAATAAGAATAACTGTCCTAAGCAAATTAGTGTAGGAGTGGTAGGAATTATTGCCATGTGAGTAAGGATTTCTCTCAATTCTTATTTTCCAATTACTATTGGTTAATGGAAGCTATTAACTTCTGTCAAACAGAACTGCTTTATGAATTCTAACATTTATTCATCTAGTTTCTTAGATTTTCTTAAGATATAAAATGCACAGCTTATTCTTATCTGGAAGATAGAAAAACTACCAGCAACATTAGATAAATAATAGTGGTAGTAAATGTAGGCAGGTTTGTGACACAGGCAGGAATGTGACACATTAAGGGGAAAATGCACATAATCTGTGTATCTCTTATGGAAAAATAAGCCTAGATTTTCCAATTAGGAACACAAGTTCAGTTCAGTTCAGTCGCTCAGTCGTGTCCGACTCTTTGCAACCCCATGAATCGCAGCACGCCAGGCCTCCCTGTCCATCACCAACTCCTGGAGTTCACCCAGACTCATGTCCATCGAGTCAGTGATGCCATCCAGCCATCTCATCCTCTGTGGTCCCCTTCTCCTCCTGCCCTCAATCCCTCCCAGCATCAGGGTCTTTTCCAGTGAGTCAACTCTTCACATGAGGTGGCCAAAGTACTGGAGTTTCAGCTTCAGCATCATTCCTTCCAAAGAAATCCCAGGGCTGATCTTCAGAATGGACTGGTTGGATCTCCTTGCAGTCCAAGGGACTCTCAAGAGTCTTAGCCAACACCACAGTTCAAAAGCATCAATTCTTCAGCGCTCAGCCTTCTTCACAGTCCAACTCTCACATCCATACATGACCACTGGGAAAACCATAGCCGTGACTAGACGAACCTTTGTTGGCAAAGTAATGTCTCTGCTTTTGAATATGCTATCTAGGTTGGTCATAACTTTCCTTCCAAGGAGCAAGCGTCTTTTAATTTCATGGCTGCAGTCACCATCTGTAGTGATTTTGGAGCCCAGAAAAATGAAGTCTGACACTGTTTCCACTGTTTCCCCATCTATTTCCCATGAAGTGGTGGGACCGGATGCCATGATCTTCGTTTTCTGAATGTTGAGCTTGAAGCCAACTTTTTGACTCTCCTCTTTCACTTTCATCAAGAGGCTTTTTAGTTCCTCTTCACTTTCTGTCATAAGGATGATGTCATCTGCATATCTGAGGTTACTGATATTTCTCCCGGCAATCTTGATTCCAGCTTGCGCTTCGTCCAGCCCAGCATTTCTCATGATGTACTCTGCATAGAAGTTAAATAAGCAGGGTGACGATATACAGCCTTGATGTACTCCTTTTCCTATTTGGAACCAGTCTGTTGTTCCATGTCCAGTTCTAACTGTTGCTTCCTGACCTGCATACCAATTTCTCAAGAGGCAGATCAGGTGGTCTGGTATTCCCATCTCTTTCAGAATTTTCCACAGTTGATTGTGATCCACACAGTCAAAGGCTTTGGCATAGTCAATAAAGCAGAAATAGATGTTTTTCTGGAACTCTCTTGCTTTTTTCCATGATCCAATGGATGTTGCCAATTTGATTTCTGGTTCCTCTGCCTTTTCTAAAACCAGCTTGAACATCAGGAAGTTCATGGTTCACATATTGCTGAAGCCTGGCTTGGAGAATTTTGAGCATTACTTTACTAGCTTGTAAGATGAGTGCAATTGTGCAGTAGTTTGAGCATTCTTTGGCATTGCCTTTCCTTGGGATTGGAATGAAAACTGACCTTTTCCAGTCCTCTGGCCACTGCTGAGTTTTCCAAATTTGCTGGCATATTGAGTTCAACATTTTCACAGCATCATCCTTCAGGATTTGAAACAGCTCAACTGGAATTCCATCACCTCCACTAGCTTTGTTCGTAGTGATGCTTTCTAAGGCCCACTTGACTTCACATTCCAGGATGTCTGGCTCTAGGTCAGTGATCACACCATCGTGATTATCTGGATCGTGAAGATCTTTTTTGTACAGTTCTTCTGTGTATTCTTGCCACCTCTTCTTAATATCTTCTGCTTCTGTTAGGTCCATACCATTTCCGTCCTTTATCGAGCCCATCTTTGCATGAAATGTTCCCTTGGTATCTCTGATTTTCTTGAAGAGATCTCTAATCTTTCCAATTCTGTTGTTTTCCTCTATTTCTTTGCATTGATCGCTGAAGAGGGCTTTCTTATCTCTTCTGGCTATTCTTTGGAACTCTGAATTCAGATGCTTATATCTTTCCTTTTCTCCTTTGCTTTTCACTTCTCTTCTTTTCACAGCTATTTGTAAGGCCTCCCCAGACAGCCATTTTACTTTTTTGCATTTCTTTTCCATGGGGATGGTCTTGATCCCTGTCTCCTGTACAATGTCATGAACTTCATTCCATAGTTCATCAGGCACTCTGTCTATTCGATCTAGGCCCTTAAATCTATTCCTCACTTCCACTGTATAATCATAAGGGATTTGATTTAGGTCATACCTGAATGGTCTGGTGGTTTTCCCTACTTTCTTCAATTTCAGTCTGATTTTGGCAATAAGGAGTTCATGATCTGAGCCACAGTCAGCTCCTGGTCTTGTTTTTGCTGACTGTATAGAGCTTCTCCATCTTTGGCTGCAAAGAATATAATCAATCTGATTTTGGTGTTGACCATCTGGTGATGTTCATGTATAGAGTCTTCTCTTGTGTTGTTGGAAGAGGGTGTTTGTTATGACCAGTGCATTTTCTTGGCAAAACTCTATTAGTCTTTGCCCTGCTTCATTCCGTATTCCAAGGCCAAATTTGCCTGTTACTCCAGGCTTTCTTGACTTCCTACTTTTGCATTCCAGTCCCCTATAATGAAAAGGACATCTTTTTTGGGTGTTAGTTCTAAAAGATCTTGTAGGTCTTCATAGAACCGTTCAACTTCCGCTTCTTCAGTGTTACTGGTTGGGGCATAGACTTGGATTACTGTGATATTGAATGGTTTGCCTTGGAAACATCAGAGATCATTCTGTCATTTTTGAGATTGCATCCAAGTACTGCATTTCAGACTCTTTGGTTGACCATGATGGCTACTCCATTTCTTCTGAGGGATTCCTGCCTGCAGTAGTAGATATAATGGTCATCTGAGTTAAACTCACCCATTCCAGTCCATTTCAGTTCGCTGATTCCTAGAACGTCGACATTCACTCTTGTTTGACCACTTCCAATTTGCCTTGATTCATGGTCCTGACATTCCAGGTTCCTAGGCAATATTGCTCTTTACAGCATCGGACCTTGCTTCTATCACCAGTCACATCCACAGCTGGGTATTCTTTTTGCTTTGAACACAAATTAGGTAACCAAAAAGCAAGTGATATATACTAATAATGAAGTAAGTGAAGAACAATTTTAAAAACACAAGGAAAATAATACCTTTTTTCTTAGGGCTTTATATACTAAATAAATATGTTATGACTAGATAGTCTGTTATTTTGTTTTCCCACAAATTTGAAGATATTTCTGAGGTGCAGAATAATAGTTGATCCCAAGTTTATTTCCCTGGAGAAGAGACAACTCTAACAATTGTCACAGTGATTTTCTAGAGTTGAAGTTGCAAAACGCAGACATTGCAAACTTGGAGAAAGTTTCACACTATACAGAACATGGATAGATTTGGGGTACAATAAATCCACAAACATTAAGACCAATTTAGATATTTATAAGGAATATATAGGGAGAGTTGAGAGGAGAACTTTGACTAGCTAGAAAACGGACTTCTTGAAAAATATTTAACAAGATCATTCAAATTGTGTGCCTAAATGAACACTGAAGTTAGGGAGAATGAAAATTTTATTTAAATACATAATATCAGTGTAAAGGATGCATGCATGCATGCATGCTAAGTCGTTTCAGTTGTGTCCGACTCTGTGCGACCCCATAGACGGCAGCCCACCAGGCTCCTCTGTTCCTGGGATTCTCCAGGCAAGAATACTGGAGTGGGTTGCCATTTCCTTCTCAATGCATGTATGCATGCTAAGTTGCTTCAGTTGTGTTCAACTCTGTGCAACCCCATAGACGGCAGCCCACCAGGCTCCTCTATTCCTGGGATTCTCCTGGCAAGAATACTGGGGTGGGTTGCCAAAGGATAGTATACTATAAAGATAATAAAAATAAAAAAGAATAGTCTGCAAAAGAGTTGAAAGTCTCCATAAGCAAGGTCATTGACACTTAGCTCATAATTTTGTATTTATAAGTTTCATTTTTCATATTATATTTCATTATTTCATACATACTTTATCTGTAGATATTTCCATAATGAAATTCTGTTTACTTCAAAAAAAAGGAAGGAATATATAATCTTTTAAAAAACCTCTCATGAAGAAAGGATATGTTTAGCTTACATGTTCAGAGTAAAAATGTTGTTTTACTTATCTATGTATTAGAAAAGCATCAACAAAATCAACTCTTCTCTCTTTCTCTTAGACACACACACACAGAAATAGTGAGCATCATGAAAATTACAGATTTAAAAGATCAAGTTGTTCACATGAGATTATTTAGAGATTATAAAGATGATTATTTTCTCAAAGATAATGTCTACATTTTGGATAGTCTCAACAAAAGTGTTTGTGTTTTTTAAATCTGTCCATGGAATGTCTTTAGGTGTGATAATACTGAATATTGTAACATATGGAAAAAGAACAATTTGTGCCGTATTTCTTAGAAGTGAAAATGATCTTTCCACTGAAATAGCCAAGTACTGTCATTCCAAATTTTTGACAAGTTTCTTCAAAGACTTTTATAATAGAACAGAATCCAGGTACTCAGGAGACCTTTCTGCTGAAATGGACTGCAATATCAGCTTGTGTTTTCCATGCAGTCATATTGGCATTCAAATATATAGCTCAGAATATATCTAAAGCAATTTACTTAATGAGTGCATATAATTTGTTTTTGTGGTTGTTGATTTGCTAAGTCATGTCCAACTCTTTGGGACCCTGTGGAATGTGTAGCCCCCCAGGCTCCTCTGTCCATGGGATTTCTCAGGCAAGAATTCTGCAGTGGGTTGCCATTTCCTTCTCCAGGGGATCTTCCCCACCCAGGGGATCAAACCCACGTCTCCTACATTGCAGGTGGATTCTTTGCCACTGAGCCACCAGGTAAGCCAATATGTACATCCATATCTATGTTCATGTCGTCCCACTATCATAAAGGCTCCCTGGTTGCAAGAACTGCACAGAAACCAAAAAGTGATTATAAGTGATTTTTGTTTTATTATGTGAAGTTTTTTCTATAATAAATAAATATTTATTTTGTTTTCAGTAAAAATGTAATTTTAAATGAGTTTTAGAATAACTGCAGGGGCAACTGAATAGGAATACTATCAAAGATCAAGTTTAGTTTTGAAAGGCAGGGCCCCCTGGACATAATTTAGATTGAAGGAGATTAGACACAGAATTAATTTAGTCTCCTTAATAAATCCACAGAAATGAAGCAGGAGGTCCTCCATGTCTGTCTGTTGGGTACAAAGTAGGGTTGGTGTTGACATCTGAAATAAGAACTTGTGGAGGACTCAGCAACATTATGGCAGGCAGATACTGGTTCCAGAACTTTAAAACAACAAGGATGTCTTTTGTGCACCTTTGATTTGCAAAACCCAGTATTTCATAGAACATAGCAGGGAAACATATGGTCTCCAGTGCAGGAAAATAAGCTAGATAAGAGGAAAGTCCCAGGCCTGAGAATACAAGAAACTTCAGAAGAGGTTAAGGCTGGATTGACTAGATTAAGTGTCCCACCCACCATTTACCCTATCCACTCCAAAGATACTGTACAGTGGTTTTAGCTTTCCACTGTACTTGCAAGGAAAAGGGTAGTACTTGTGTTTGTTTCTGATTGTGTGTGTGTGCTCAGTTGTATCTGACTCTTTGAAACCCCATGGACTGTAGCCCGCCAGGCTCTTCTGTCCATGGGATTTCCCAGGTAAGAATACTGGAGTGCGTTGCCATGTCCTCCTCCAGGGGATCTTCTTGACCCAGGATACAACCCACATCTCCTGAGTCTCCTGCATTGGTAGGTAGATCTTTACCACTGAGCAGTCTAGGAAGCCCTCAGGTCAAAATATATATCCAGGTTAATAACTGATATCAGTACTTCCTAACTTTGTTGTTTAGTCGCTAAGTTGTGTTCGATTCTGCAATGCCTTGGGCTGCAGCATGCCAGGGTCCTCTGTCCTCCACTGATTTCCAGAGTTTGCTCAAATTTATGTCCATTGAGTAGGTGATACTATCTAACCATCTCATCTTCTGCCACCCCATTCTCCTTTTGCCTTCCTATTTAGGGAAAACCTTAACCTGTGTTAAGTGATATTATGGATTTCTCCCATCCCTTTTGCTAATATTTGATGAAGAAATGAAAGCAAGCTGTAATCTGTGCTGGAGACCAGTAAGAGGATATGGTGTGTACTCATGCATGTTTAGTACATCTATAGCTGGATCCACCAATATAAAAATTAACTTTTTTTTGTTGTGTATTTAAATTTATTTAATTTTTTATTGAAGGATAATTGCTTTACAGAATTTTGATGTTTTCTATCAAACCTCAGCATGAATCAGCCATAGGTATGCATATATCCCCTCCCTTTTGAACCTCCCTCCCATCTTCCTCCCCATCCCATCCCTTTAGGTTGATACAGAGCCCCTGTTTGAGTTTCCTGAGCCATATAGCAAATTCCCATTGGCTATCTATTTTACATAAGGTAATATAAGCTTTAATGAGACTAAAGAATAAAGGTGCTTTCTTTCATATTTACTTTGGCAAGTTTGATTTACAGACATGAGGGGAATATAATTTAGTTCAAAGTACCTATATTTTTTTTGAAGTTTTTGTTCTTATACAGTCAGTAGGAAATTGCAATTTAATTGAGGAATTTATTTTCTTATAAATGTGTGTTTGTGTCCTAAATTTTATATTTGCTTTGCTAGATTGTATGAAAGGGAAGAATTTTTTCCATTTTTGACAGTTCACTAACATGGTTTTAAAGAGATTTCAATTCTAAATCAACTTCACCAATGTATGTTGTTATTTAAGTGAATTCAGGCAACACCATTAACTAATCTATCCTCAGTCCCTCATTTATAAAAATAAGTTAACTGAATTTTTTAAATATTCAATATTATTTTAAAATCTGATATTCTGTGAAATGATATGCAATAATGAGCATTTAAAATGATGAGTCTTTTTCAATACTAAAATTAATTTTATTGCTATGTGGATTTTTTATTCACAGAAACTTTATGTTCTGTGAAAATTTATATTCTTTTATGTTTTCAGTAGCAGCCAGAGTAGTGATAGGCAACTGCTACATTCCCTAAAATGTTTATTTTTAAAACATTATAGAAACTTAAAAAAATTATTATTTATTCATGCATTCAACACATTTTAATGATTGCAAGTTTACCATACACATAGAATTACTTCCTAGAGATAAAAAGAGTGGGAAAAACAAGTGTTTGCCACTAATAAGTTCACAGTCTCTTGATATCCTTTTAGCAAATTAATATTATTTTCAGAAAATATTTGTCAAAAATGCTTATTGAGGAAATATTATAAAATTATAAATTGCAGTAGAAAATGTATTTAATCTAAAATTTAAATGTATCCTTATGAATGGGTAAGACAATATTAAAAATGTAGAAATTGTTACCCAAACTATAGAATCTTAGCAGGTAAAAGTATATGGAAAATTCCACCTAGGATGAAGTGGGCCTAGAAATCCAATTCTATTGCTTCAGAGATCAGTTATTACAGGACAACCTAAATATGGGGGAAAAAATTTGATCGTGAAACCAAACTGACTCCTTTCTTTGTGACTAATATTCTATTTCTGGAAAATATGCATTTCAAAACACCATGAAGAGCTGAAATTATGAAAGAGGAATTCAAAGGTCTGAACGCTCAGCTGGTCTGAGGTGAGGAAAAGAATGTGGAGTTTGAAACACCAAAGTAAATTACTCTGGGCATGAACTCTGGGAAATCAGGAGCCATACTCT
The DNA here is from genome assembly GCF_003369695.1 of Bos indicus x Bos taurus. Taxonomy (NCBI): domain Eukaryota; kingdom Metazoa; phylum Chordata; class Mammalia; order Artiodactyla; family Bovidae; genus Bos; species Bos indicus x Bos taurus. The sequence goes on along the minus strand of NC_040078.1, from coordinate 40,433,772 downwards.
AGAACAACCTTTTATTACTATTTATGATTATTAAATTCCATACCCTTTATTTTTTAATCAAAAGTCTTTTTGTTCTATCCTAATCCTTTGGGGATGAAAATATTTAGTTTGAAATGGCTTCATTATTTTCCAAAAAATGAATTCATTGCAGTTTTCTATTAATGAAACTCTTGATCTTATTTAGTATTGGCATAATCATACTTATAGACACATGATACACACTTTAAGAACAAAAGCAGCCATATGTAATGAGGAGCACTTTAAACTAGAATGGTCTTTTAGAACACTGAAATGAATTTTGTTGGTATGTTGGTATCCTGTTAAAATTTTAAATAGGTACTTAGTCATTCGTTTTTTACCTAAGTATTCAAAATATGATAACTATATGACCATAGAGAACTTTATTTTGAATGCTTAGCCTTGAGTCAGACCAATATTTTCAATTAATATTTCAGGAGTCAGATCTTCTAATTTAAATCAGCATCATTAAAGCTATCATCTCTGTCAGAAAAAATTAAAGTTAGCACATCTGCAAGGCAAAGCAGCTCGCCAAGTCCCACTGTCTGCAGGCAGACTGCCCAAACAAACAAAAAATAAATAAATAAAATAATTAATGTCACTTTCAGCCATTTGTGCTGAAGCACAGTATTACTCTTAGCTTGAATGGTGCTAGTGGAAGGAGTTCAAAAACAGGAAATGAAAGGGGAAAAAAGAGGCTCTTTCATGAATTACTGAATCTTTAGACACCAAACTGCCTTTACCTTTGAATTCTCTTCTTATAAAAATTATAATTTACCTTTATTCTGGAAAAATAAAAATGTGTAAAGTAATAATCTGATATAACTTTAAATGTAAAAGTCAATTTCATCTTTTTCATAAGCTTGCCTTATCAGAGTTTGACTGGCCAGAGCATCTGAAGAAAATACCTCCTTATTAACAGTCCCTCTCTAAAAAACTGCCATTTCTCAAAGAGATGAAAAATAGTCTAATTTCATGTACAGATAAAAAGTTTTGCAAATTTTGTACGTGCTCTAGTATAAAAGAAGATTGATGCTAGTAGTAGAAAACTACATTTGGGGTTTCTAATTTCCATGAAATTTTTAAGTTATTATTTTTTTTAATTTCAAGGTCCTTAAATGGAAGGAAAAAATGCATTTTTAGTTCATGGCCTGGTTTTAATTTTTTCCACTCTACTTCAGTTGACTACAACCATGTAAAGAAACCAAAAAATTATTTCACATTAAATGTACTGTAGGAAGGGAGTGGTGCTAGTGGTTAGAGAGTGGGACTTAGTTCAATTTTGTGAGTTCTATTTCTTGCTTAATGCCTGGCAAGCCCTGTGGTTTTGTGATCATCACTTATATGGTCATTTAGGGATTTGCTTGTCTAACAACTTGGTGTTATGAGTGCTCTGCCCTCCTAAGAAGTCATGTTAAAGAGAGACTTGAATTCAATTCCCTACACAATGTGAATCAAGTTTGTATTTTAAACTTGTCATCTGACCCCACCTCTTGTGATACAATGCTTAAAATGTTTTATTTCAGATTTGCCCCAATAATGTTCTCTTGTACATACCATGTGTAATATCCACCATATATTGAAATTGTACCTATCCTCCATATCCAGCTGTATCTCATTGGGTACTAATTACTAAAGTTTATTTGGTTATGAGAAACAGGAATCTTCTCTGCTTAGGTTAGGCCACAAAGGAAATCATTTGGAAATGTTCATCAGTATCTCTCTGAAGCCAAGGAGAAATTGATCAACCATGCATTAAGGGACATGGGAATTAGAGTAGATTCTAATTCTACTTATCAAAATAATTTATGAATTCTTCCACTGAGATACTGTCAATAGTATGGTTCTGTTTCCATGGTTCCACAAGTTTTTTCATTTTAATACTGTACTCCAAATGCCTAGGAAAAGACTGTAATTGGCATGTCACTATGGAAAGTCCCATTTCTAAATTGTCTTTGTGTGTGTGTGTGTGTGGCCTGGGCATAAGATTATTTTATTCAGCAGGAAGTTGCCATGAATATAAGAAAGAAAAGACAATTCCCAGAAGCAATTCTTGGGAGATAAAATAATAGGTCTCTAGTATATTCAAAATTCATCCATTATTCAACATTTTTAACTAATTTTTTATCATTTACTAGATACTGTAAGATGGTCTTAGAACACAAATGTAAATATAATGGCATCTTTGCCTTTGAAGAATGTTTGGTCTATGTGGGAAAAAGACAAATAACAATACATTATGCAACTATTACAAGGTAGGTTTGGAAAGAAATTAAATGTAATAAAAATGTATAAAGAGGAGAACAATTAATTCTTCCTAAAAAAAGCATGGAAGTTATATAGACAGAATCGCTTCAAGTTCCAAGTAATAGAAAACCAAACTGCAACCACTTGAAATGAGGTGTTTTATTTGTTTTGTTTTGAAGCACATAATAAGAATTCTGAAGGTGTATGGTTATTGACATTTGGTCAACAGTTCAGTGAATGATGTCAAATTTATGTCCACAATTAAGTGCTGGGAAGCAGCCTGGAAGTCAGCAGGATCTCTTTTATCAAGAAAAAAAAAAAAAAAAAGAGCTTTCCCCATAAACCCCAAGCTGACACTGTTTACTTCTCAAGGTCATCAGATCAGCTATAGATATAAAATAAGCATTTGTCTTCCCCAAGACCTTTAGCGATATTGCCACTGACACTAAGGGACCATAGAGATTGTTCTTCAGAAAATGTTGCAGGAAGTGTGATTGTCTGCACTTCCTATTTCTATATTGCCTCCTCATTTTCCAGTCTCGATTCCAGGTCATCTATGAACATAGTTCATGTCTTTGCATGACATCCAAGAGCTCCTCCCCCTCACAGTCTTCACACTGTGCTCTCATGAACCCTGGTCTTCCCTGGTGACTCAGCAGTAAATGAGACCCGAGTTCCACCCTTGTGTCAGGAAGACCCCCCTGGAGAAGGAAATGACAACCCACTCCAGTATGCTTGCCAGGGAAATCCCATGTACAGAGAAGCCTGGTGGGCTATGGTCCAGAGGGTCTCGGATTCAGACACGACGGAGCACACAGGCCATACATCATTCTCAAGCTCTTCACAAAACATACATTTCTCTTTGCTTGACTGAAATTCACTGTCTGACTTTTCCACACACTTTGCGCCAGGAAGTGAGGTTCATTTCCTCTTTGTTATTCAGCTATTTCTTAGAAATTATTATTTCTCCATCATTGCATAAAAATTCATGCATATTTGACATTTTAGCTATTTGGTCTTCTGCCCTTCCTCATTATTTTGCTGCTATGTACTCCAATTATCAAAGATTTTACCATTGCTTTAGAATTTTCTTCTCCATTTTAACCTCTGCCATTGTCTTGGAGGGGCTTCCAGGTGGTGCTAGTGGTAAAGAACTCGCAGGACGCAGGTTTGATCCCTCGATTGGGAAGATCCCCTGGAGGAAGGGACAGCACCCGACTCTAGTATTCTTGCCTGGAGAATCCCATGGACAGAGGAGCCTGGCAGGCTATGGGTCCATAGCGTCACAAAGAGTTGGACATGACTGAAGCAATTTAGTGTGTTCTGCACTCATTGTCTTCAAAGGATTATTAAATTCAAATGGATAACTGACATAACACATGGATCTTTTTCCATGTGGGTGGGCAGTTAGGCTCTGATAAAACCCCAGTAGGTTAGGTACTGCTAAGACAGTTTCTCCTGGGGGCAGACCTTATTAAGAAAAACATATGTGTTCCACCATGGCTCATTTTCCCCTTTCCCTTCCAAAAGCATATTTCTCTCTAGGATTCAACGTGAGAACCTAGTAGGAGGCCTAGAGCTGAAAATCACGAAGTGTAGGTTTTATGCCTGGGTCCCCCTGAAGTTTCTGACTCTCAGAGTTTTCCACACAGCCTCTAGCAATTCATCAGTTACCGCTCAGGTTTTCCTATGCTGGGTACTGGTTCCCCCTGGGGTTTCTACTTGTTGGCTTCTGCTCAGGTTGTAATTCTTTGTCTGTTTCTCCAATTTGGGGTGCAGCAGTTTGCTCTCTGATGAAGGTAAGAAGAGTTGTTAATTTTTTGGTTTGTTCAAATTCTTACTTGTTAGGATGCACTGCCAAGCATTTTACTTATGAAAATTGGAATTTCATTTAAATTTTGTGGTCTATCTCATGGTAGAAATCTGTCTTCACAGCTCAAGTTCTAGTATTTTTTTTAAAAAAGTGTTCATTTAAAAATTGTTTCTTACACCGAGTAGTTAGAATTTCTGAGTATAATTTTTCAGAAGTTAAAAATATTTATATTTAACAACATACTCCTAGATATTCTTTCAAATGGTCTCTAAATTTCATTTAACATTTATGACTTAGGCATTGATAATGTAATTGTAAAGAAAATTGACAAAAACCCCTTCCTATCTGGAGTTTTGTTTCTAGGAGAGGAGACAGAATTGAACAAGGTAAGTAAGATATGTATCATATTACATAATGAAAGAACTACAGAGGAAAAATAATCCAGAAAGGCAGTTATAAAATGGTGTATGCTTATGAAATTTCAGTTAGCATGGTAAAGGAATACCTAATAATAAAGTATATTTAAAACAAGGAGGAAGTGAGGGAGCATGCCAACAATGTGACCACAGTAAGTACAAAGTCCCTGAGGCAAGACTGTGTATCACAGGGTAGAGAAAACAGCAATGAAACCAACCATTGTGGCTGGTGTGGAGAGAACTGAGAGATGTTGAGGGCTACAACAAGTACTTTGATTTTTAATCTGGGCAAGGTAAATGGCCACAGAGCTCTTTGATCAGGGCAGTGACATCATTATGTTTTAACAAAATCATTCTGGCTACTTTGCTCATAATACACTGCCAGGAGGCTAAGTACAAAAATAGGGAAAACTATTGGGAGGCTGGGACTTCCCTGATAGTTCAGACAGTAAAGAACCTGCTGGCAAGTGGGAGACCCAGGTTTGATCCTTTGTCAGGAAGATTCCCTGGAGAAGGGAATGGCTACCTACTCCATTATTCTTGCCTGGAGCAATCCATGGACAGAGGATCCTGGCTGGCTACAGTTAATGGTGTCACAAAAAGTCCAACATGACTGAGCAACTAACACTTACACTTTTCATTAGAAGTCTATTGTAAAAATCCAGGTGAAATATTATGGAAGCTTGGACTATATTGATAGCAATGGAATGGGAGTAGACAAATTGCAGAATATTTTGAAAACAGACAAGCTTCTTAACCAATGATTCTAAAATTATTATGATAGTAGGGGGTGTTACTTTAATACATGAATATAATTAATTATAGTGTGTTGTGAAATAATTATTTTGAAACCTCATTTTATTTTATTTTTTAATATAAATTTATTTATTTTAATTGGAGGCTAATTACTTTACAATATTGTATTGGTTTTGCCATACATCAATATGAATCCGCCACGGGTGTACATGTGTTCCCCATCCTGAACCCCTCTCCCACCTCCCTCCCTGTACCATCTCTCTGGGTCATCCCAGTGTACCAGCCCCAAGCTTCCGGTATCCTGCATCAAACCTGGACTGGCGATTCATTTCTTATATGATATTATACATGTTTCAATGCCATTCTCCCAAATCATCCTACCCTCTTCCTCTCCCACAGAGTCCAAAGGACTGTTCTATACATCTGTGTCTCTTTTGCTGTCTCGCATACAGGGTTATCGTTACCATCTTTCTAAAATGCAAATATATGCATTAGTATACTGTATTGGTGTTTTTCTTTCTGGCTTACTTCACTCTGTATAACAGGCTCCAGTTTCATCCACCTCATTAGAATTGATTCAAATGTATTCTTTTTAATGGTTGAGAATTACTCCACTGTGTATATGTACCATAGCTTTCTTATCCATTCATCTGCTGATGGACATCTAGGTTGTTTCTATGTCCTGGCTATTATAAACAGTGCTGCGATGAACATTGGGGTACACGTGTCTCTTTCCCTTCTGGTTTCCTCGGTGTGTATGCCCAGTAGTGGGATTGCTGGGTCATAAGGCAGTTCTATTTCCAGTTTTTAAAGGAATCTCCACACTGTTCTCCATAGTGGCTGTACTGGTTTGCATTCCTACCAACAGTGTAACAGGGTTCCCTTTTCTCCACACCCTCTCAAGCATTTATTGCTTGTAGACTTTTGGATAGCAGCCATTCTGACTGGAGTGAAATGGTACCTCATTGTGGTTTTGATTGGCATTTCTCTGATAATGAGTGATGTTGAGCATCTTTTCATGTGTTTGTTAGCCATCTGTATGTCTTCTTTGGAGAAATATCTGTTTAGTTTTTTGGCCCAATTTTTGATTGGGTTGTTTCTTTTTCTGGAATTGAGCAGCAGGAGTTGCTTGTATATTTTTGAGATTAATTTTTTGTCAGTTGCTTCATTTGCTATTATTTTCTCGCATTCTGAAGGCTGTCTTTTCACCTTGTTTATATGCAGAGTACATCATGAGAAACACTGGACTGGAAGAAACACAAGCTGGAATCAAGATTGCCGGGAGAAATATCAGTAACCTCAGATATACAGATGACACCACCCTTACGGCAGAAAGTGAAGAGAAACTAAAAAGCCTCTTGATGAAAGTGAAAGTGGAGAGTGAAAAAGTTGGCTTAAAGCTCAACATTCAGAAAACGAAGATCACGGCATCTGGTCCCATCACTTCATGGGAAATAGATGGGGAAACAGTGGAAACAGTGTCATACTTCATTTTTCTTGGCTCCAAAATCACTGCAGATGGTGATTGTAGCCATGAAATTAAAAGACACTTACTCCTTGGAAGGAAAGTTATGACCAACCTAGATAGCTTATTCAAAAGCAGAGACATTACTTTGCCAACAAAGGTTCATCTAGTCAAAGCTATGGTTTTTCCTGTGATCATGTATGGATGTGAGAGTTGGACTGTGAAGAAGGCTGAGTGCTGAAGAATTGATGCTTTTGAACTGTGGTGTTGGAGAAGACTCTTGAGAGTCCCTTGGGCTGCAAGGAGATCCAACCGGTCCATTCTGAAGGAGATCAACCCTGGGATTTCTTTGGAAGGAATGATGCTAAAGCTGAAACTCCAGTACTTTGGCCATCTCATGCGAAGGGTTGACTCATTGGAAAAGACTCTGATGCTGGGAGGGATTGGGGGCAGGAGGAGAAGGGGACGACAGGATGAGATGGCTGGATGGCATCACTGACTCGATGGACGTGAGTCTGAGTGAACTCTGGGAGTTGGTGATGGACAGAGAGGCCTGGCGTGCTGCGATTCATGGGGTCACAAGGAGTCGGACAGGACTGAGTAACTGATCTGATCTGATCTGATAGTTTAGATACGGGCTTCCCAGGTAGCACTAGTTGTAAAGATCCTCCTGCCAATGCAAGAGACATGCGAGACATAGGCAGGTTCCATCCCTGTGTTAGGAAGATCCCTTGGTGAAGGAAATGCCAACCTACTCCAGTATTCTTGCCTGGGAAATCCCATGGACAGAGGAGCCTGGCGGGCTATAGTCAATGGTGTCACAAAGAGTTAGACACCACTGGACACACACACAACAATATTCTATTTGTCTTTTTGATCATTGTAATGCTAAAGTTTAAAAGATTCATTGATTTTTTTTTTTTGTTAGGTTTGAGGAATAAATGCCAATTTGATTTTTAGACGAATGAGTCCCTAGTCTTCATATGCAGACAATATTTAGAGAAAAAATTTTTTTGTTTTTGTGTTTTTATAAAAGAGTAGAAGAAAACCACACTAAATCTGCAGTTGTATAATTCATGTTTCCCTCCAATTCTTTGCTATCAATAAATGTGTAAGTTAGTATTCTGAATAATTCTCCCATTTATTACGTTTCTTGTATATGTTAGCAATTGCTGGAGTAAAGTTAAAGCAGGAAATGTGAATAATTTGACAATCATCTTCATTTTCTTATTGGCAAAATGCTAACAAAAGCATGTAGAAATTTTAAGCTTTTTACATTTAGCAAATTATATTGGTAGATTTTTTAAAAGTGTGATTTTTTTAATTTTTAAATTAAATTATAGCATACATATAGTACAAGAAAATGCAGTTCCAAAAATTTTTTTACAAAAAAGCTAATCCATGTTAGTAAAACTCAGATAAAAAATTGCAACTTTAGGAAAACTGATTGTTTCCTTGTAAGAATGCCCTCTGGTGATCCTTCTGATTATTACCCTTCCTCAAGATTAAACTGATTTTCACTTAATTTTTAACTTTATAGAAATGGAATCATATAGTATATATTAACTTATATACAGTATACATTTATATCAAACATTGTATATTAATATAATTATATTAATTTATATTAATATATTAATACTCCCTCAACAATGTATTTGTGATTCACCATTGTTATTGCATATAATTGTAGTTTGTTTATTCTTATTGTTGCATATAGTATTCCATTATTAATCTACCACAATTTATCCATTGTGCCATTGACAGATTTGGGTGGTTTCCACTCTTGGCATTTCAGTGTTCATAATAAAAGTTCTGTTGAGCAGATACTCAGGAGTAAAAGTGCTGGGTTATAGGGAATGTATTTATTCAACTTGGGCTTCCTCAGTGACTCAGCAGTGAAGAATCTGCCTGCAATGCAGGAGACACAGGAGACACAGGGTTTGACCCCTGGGTGGTAAAGATCCCCTGGAGAAGGGAATGGCAACTCACTCTAGTATTCTTGCCTGGAGAATCCCATGGACAGAGTAGACTGGTGGGCTACAGTCTATAGGGTTGCAAAGAGTAGGACACGACTGAAGAGACAGCATGCACATATGCATGTTCAACTTAGATAATGTACTTCCATAGTAATTACACCAATTCATTCTTCAATGGCAGTGTATGAAAGTCTTAGTAGTGCAGGATATTTTAAATGTACATTTAAGTCATAATTTTTTCTTATTATTAATTTAATCATTCTTCATCAGAGCCATGAACTTCTAAATATCATTTGCTGTCTTGTCATGATCTGCCCCAGGTAGATATCAGGTTCAGTTCAGTTCAGTTCAGTGGCTCAGTCGTGTCCGACTCTTTGCGACCCCATGAATCGCAGCACACTAGGCCTCCCTGTCCATCACCAACTCCCAGAGTTCACCCAGACTCACGTCCATCGAGTCAGTGATGCCATCCAGCCATCTCATCCTCTGTTGTCCCCTTCTCCTCCTGCCCTCAATCTTTCCCAGCATCAGGGTCTTTTCCAATGAGTCAACTCTTCGCATGAGATGGCCAAAGTACTGGAGTTTCAGCTTCAACATCAGTCCTTCCAAAAAACACCCGGGACCGATCTCCTTTAGGATGGACTGGTTGGATCTTCTTGCAGTCCAAGGGACTCTCAGGAGTCTTCTCCAACACCACAGTTAGATTGGGTCAAATTAATTTAATTGATTGTAACTTTTTGTCTCAATTGTTTACCTGTCTTTTTCTTAAGTATAGTTGCACTTATAATTTGTTTATGTTACTATGTGAATAAGACACCCCTTTTTTTTATTTCTACAAATTCTATGTAACAGATTTTATCTGCTATCCTTTCCATCTCTTTCTATCAAAAAAAAAAACTTTGTTGTCAGTAGTTATCATTATGCCCTAAGATGACTTCTAGTATTTTATCCTGAGGTTTTTCTATTTCTGTGTGCATACGGTTTTCTTCTTTTATATAGCTAGCTAGCTATAATATTTATCACATATATTTGATAAAATATATATGATATGATATATACAATACAAACATGTATATATGTATAATACTGGGCACTTTCTGTATACATGTTCTGTGTTGGGCAGTAACCCAGGGAAATAGTTGCAGGTGAAATGGCCACTTATATTGTTGAACAACATACAGGGAAATCAATTATTACTTTTTGCACTTGGACTTCCTTTCAAAAAGAGTCCCATATTGAGGCATTGTTCATAATTCCTTCATTAGTAAAAGATGGGGCAAAACTTTGGGACTTTCCTTTTCTAATAGGAATAAAATCAGTTATCCCAAAAGTGCTTCATGAAATACAAAGAGAACTTAATCTGGCAACAAGACAACTCATTTGCTTCTGGAAAATCAATTTTTGTCAATTAGTTGAATGGACATCCTTTAGTAGAAGGTAACCTGCTTAATTTCAAGTAAGATTGTCATTATTCTTGGAAAACTTTGTTTGGAGCATGCACTTAGGATGACCCCACACAACTTACAAATTATGTTATGATATCAAATGGACTTTTAAAGCAGGGAAGTGTTTTAAGAATTATGGCGATTTGATAGAAAATAAAATCCTTACAAAGAAATATTGGTTTCTAACATATTTGTATTCAGGGTCAACAGTGGAAGACTTTAAGAGGTAGCTGGAGATATTTTGAGCCAATTTCAAGGTGACTTTAATATTAATCCAGAGACATTTACAAAATGAGCCTACTTAGTCCTGGGAAAAGAAAAACTAATGAGGGTAACTTGTCTCAATTCTTCCTAAATTGGAAAACACATGTATTAATATTGACGTCTCTAATAGAGCCACATTTGCAGGTGACAGTAGAAAATAATAAAAGAGCTAATGCTGGGTTCAATTTCAAGATTTCCAATATTCTAAAAAGGAGTAAGAGGCAGAATAAAGATAAGTGCAACTCAAATGATAAAATGCCACTTTGACAAAGTTAAAATCAAAGTCTACTTTTTTTGTTTCAAAATCTATCGTAGAACCTCCTATTAGGGCATAGTAGTGTTGTAGTGTTAGTCGCTCTGCCGTGTCTGACTCTTCGTGATTCCATGGACTGTAGCCTGCCAGGCTCCTCTGTCCATGGGATTTTCTAAGCAAGAATATTGGAGTAGGTTGCCATTTCCTTCTCCAGGGGATCTTCCCAAGCCAGGGATCGAACCCATGTCTCTTATGTCTCCTGCATTGGCAGGCAGGTTCTTTACCACTAGTGCCACCTGGAAAGCATTAGGGCATAACAGGACCCTAAATTTGGGAATAGCTGGCCTCAAAACAATATTGATTTTTCTAATTAATCTACCTGAAATAACTATTTATTTATATCTCCTTTGATTTTTTTATGATAGTTTTTTTTAATTTTATTTTTAAACTTTACATAATTGTATTAGTTTTGCCAAATATCAGAATGAATCCACCACAGGTATACATGTGTTCCCCATCCTGAACCCTCCTCCCTCCTCCCTCCCCATACCATCCCTCTGGGTTGTCCCAGTGCACTAGCCCCAAGCATCCAGTATCGTGCATCGAATCTGGACTGGCGACTCGTTTCATATATGATATTATACATGTTTCAATGCCATTCTCCCAAATCTTCCCACCCTCTCCCTCTCCCATAGAGTCCATAAGACTGTTCTATACATCAGTGTCTCTTTTGCTGTCTCGTACACAGGGTTATTGTTACCATCTTTCTAAATTCCATATATATGCGTTAGTATACTGTATTGGTGTTTTTCCTTCTGGCTTACTTCACTCTGTATAATAGGCTCCAGTTTCATCCACCTCATTAGAACTGATTCAAATGTGTTCTTTTTAATGGCTGAGTAATACTCCATTGTGTATATGTACCATTTTTTTATGATAGTTTTGTAGTTTTCAGTTTATTTTGTTAGAAAAGTACTTTGTGGGAGGAGGAGATGCTATAGTAAGTGGTTTTGCTTGTTTTAATTTCAAAGTACATTTTTTTTTTATTGCTGGTATATAGAAAACAATTGTCTTTTGTATATTAACCTTGTATCTTGAGATCTTGGATGGCTTTTCACTATTAATTCCAAGATTATTTTTGCAAATTCTCTACAAAGGCAATGATTTCACCAGTTTATATACAGCAATTCTATTTCTTTCTTTATAAGCTGCACATGTTTTTCTTTGTCTTCTTTTATTTCTTATCTTCTTATTTCTTTGTGGTACTAGCTAGAATAACCAATCTGATGTTGAATAGGAATGGTCAGATCAGATACATTGCTTGTGTTTTTAGTTTTAACCAGTAAACATCATGTTAGCTGTAGGTTTTTCAAATATATTCTTTATTAGGTTAAAGAAGCTCCCTTTGATTCCTAGTTTTTTGAGAGTTTTGTTTTTTATGAATAGGTGTTGAATTTTATTAACTGGCAATGGCACCCCACTCCAGTGTTCTTGCCTGGAGAATCCCAGGGACGGCGGGGCCTGGTGGGCTACCGTCTATGCGGTCGCACAGAGTTGGACACGACTGAAGCGACTTAGCAGCAGCAGTAGCAGCAGTTTTAATTAACTGATAGTATAATAAGTTATATTGATTGATGTACAAATATTGGATCAGCCTTGCATTCCTGGAATGACCATACTTGACAGGAGTTTATCCTTTTTATTTTTTGCTAAATTAAATTGATAATACTTTGTTTGAAATTTTTTCTCCTATATTCCTGAGGGATGTTGGTCTGCTTTCTTTTCTTCTAATGTCTTTATTTGATTTTGGTATTAGGGTAATGTTAACCTCATAAAATTAGTCAGGAAGTGCCCATAGCTTCTATTTTCTGAAAAAATTTAGTGAGGGATTAGTATCATATTTCGGAGAAGGCAATGGCACCCCACTCCAGTACTCTTGCCTGGAAAATCCCATGCATGGAGGAGCCTGGTGGGCTGCCGTCTATGGGGTTGCACAGAGTCGGACACGACTGAAGCAACTTAGCAGCAGCAGCAGCAGCAGTATCATATTTCTTTTAAATATTTGGGTCTAGTGATTTTCTTTCTTTTTTTTTTTGAAGATTTTATATTATTGACTCTATTTTTAAAACAAGCATAAGAGTATTCTTCTTATCTTTGTGTGTGCAAGCTCAGTCTTTTGAGACCCCACGGACTGTAGCTCACCAGGCTCCTCTGTCCATGGAATTTTCCAGGCAAGAAATACTGGAGTGGGTTATCTAGAGAATTCCATGGACAGAAGAGCCTGGCAGGATACATTCCATGGGGTGCAACGAATCTGACACAAATGAGCAACTAATACTTTCACTAATAAGGAGCAATGTTCTCTTGATATCTGGGCCTGCATTCTATGAAAGCCTCCTGGTCAAGTTATTTTAAGAGCAATGGGAAGCCAATAAAAATTTTTAATAGGGTGTAAAACTGATCATATCTGCATCCCCCAAACTTTGCCTGAGATATGTAGTGGAGAACAGATTGAAAGTAAGTCAGCGTGGATGTGTGCAGAATATTTAAGGATCCATTGAAGTATCCATGTCAGACAAAATGTGAGCTTGAATGTGCTGTTGTTGTTCAGTAGCTCAGTCATGTCTGACTCTTTGTGCAGCATGCCAAGCTTCCACGTCCTCCAGTATCTCCTGGCATTTGCTCCAACTTATGCCTATTGAGATGGTGATGCAATCCAACCATCTCATTCTCTGTTGCCCCCTTCTCCTCCTTCCCTCAATCTTTCCCAGCATTAGGATCTTTTCCAGTGAGCTGGCTCTTCCCAATAGGTGGCCAAAATATTGGAGCTTCAGCTTCAGCACCAGTCCTTGCAATCAATATTCAGGGTAGATTTCCTTTAGGATTTATTGGTTTCATCTCCCTGCTGTCTATAGACTCTCAAGAGTCTTCTCCAGCACCACAATTTGAAAGCAACAATTCTTCAACTCTTGGCCTTCATTATGGTTCAACTCTCATGTCTATATATGACTCCTGGTGAAACCATAGCTTTGACTATATGGACCTTTGTTGTCAGAGTGATATCTCTGCTTTTTAATATGCTAGGTTTGTCATAGGTTTTGTTCCTTTGGTGTGAATGGTGGTGAAAATGACTAGACTAGAATAAACACGAGATCTTTTGAAGGTAAAATTGACAGTTTTAACTTATTCGTATGTCGATGAGGCTGTTGACAGCAGAGTTGCAAATATAATTTGATCTCTATAATAGGATAATTCTTGCAGAAATTTGCATTTCCCAGAATATCCTGTTCAGTACTTCTTGGGTAATGGAGATTTTAGGTATGAAATTGGGACCAATATAAAATGCATCCCAGACCAAAGTCATCTGTGATATGGAGAGACATCAAAAAATACATGGAAAGAGATTGATGGGAAAATAAGGGAAGGGACTTTTGTATTATAGTATAAGATAATTTAAAAGCAGGATTTAAATCTGAAGGACTCATAATCACGTTTTCTCAGCTAGCAAGCTGAGATAGAATTTTTTCTTAGTTGCTCAGTTGTGTCAGATTCTTTGCAACCCTGTGGACTGTAGCCTGCCAGGCTCTTCTGTCCAGGGAATTCTCCAGCTGGTTCTTAAGATAGGGACAAGTTACTTAACATTCTCGAGAGTCCCTGGGACTGCAAGGAGATCCAACCAGTCCATCCTAAAGGAACTTAGTCCGGAATATTCATTGGAAAGATTGATGTTGAAGCTGAAACTCCAATACTTTGGCCACCTGATGCAAAGAGCTGACTCATTTGAAAAACCCTGATGCTGGGAAAGATTGAAGGCAGGAGGAGAAGGGGACAACAGAGGATGAGATGGTTGCATGGCATCACCAACTCAATGGACATGAGTCTGAACAACCTCCGGGAGTTGATGATGGACAGGGGGCACTGGTGTGCTGCAGTCCATGGTTTCGCAAAGAGTCAGACACGACTGTAAGACTGAACTGAACCAAACTGACTTAATACCTAGATCTTAATACAGTGGTAATGTAAGGTGGAGACTTAAAATGTGAAGACAGTGAGTTTGGATTCAGCTTCTTTCCCTGTAATGTTAAACCAGTTGAATGCCAAGGGAAAAAGTCTTCTTTAAATCTATTCACTGTGAAAAATGATGAAAACATATATTAGTCTCAGAAAATTATCTATATAATTAACCTAATTTAAGATTGATGAACAATTGGGTGTAAATCCATGTTTTTTTAAGGAAAGATTTAATTGATATAAACAAGTCCAGACAGCATTTTCAGTGCATAATGTTAAAAATATAGGTTAAGAAACAAGTCTGACTTATTTTAAATTTCATATTTACTACTTCATGACTAGATGACTTTGTAGGAAGTACTTAAATTCTCTTGGCCTCAGCTGACTCATCTATAAATTAAGAAAATAATACTATCTCATATGGTTGTAATAAGAATTAAATAATAGATATAAAGCACTTGAATGACTTTTATGTGTGTATCTATTTATCTATCAATGGCTCAATAAATATTGACTTACCTATTATTGGGAGAAGGCAATGGCACCCCACTCCAGTACTGTTGCCTGGAAAATCCCTACGGAAGAGCCCAGTAGGCTGCAGTCCAAGGGGTCGCTAAGAGTCGGACATGACTGAGCGACTTCACTTTCACTTTCACTATCTATTATTATTCTTGTTTTCCATACCTGTAAAATTGATTTAATATACAGTTCCGAGGTATGGTGAGGCTTAACTAGTGTTGGTGATTTAGTTGCTAAGTTGTGTCTGACTCTTGAGACCCCCATAGACTGTAGCCCACCATAGACTGTAGCCCACCAGTCTCCTCTGTCCATGGGATTTCCCAGGCAAGAATACAGGAGCTGTTTGCCATATCCTTCTCCAAGTGATGGTCCCAACCTGAGAATCAAACCTGGGTCTTCTGCATTGCAGGAGGACTCTTTACTGAGTGAGCCACCAGGGAGGCTGTTTTTATGATGTCTGAATGGGACAAGAACTCCTTGGTGAGGATGTCAACTGTGTTTCTTCTGAAATAGGCATTCTTAGAATATACGTTCTTAGAGTGTGAATGATGATGACCTAAGCTATCACGAAGAGTGACCTGCCATGTGTAAGAATTAGTAAGAATTCCTGCAAGTATCATTTCTAATATTCATCCTGTCACTCACTATGTAGCCTGACCGTTCATAAATGGTTTGGGCATTTTTAGTTAGGAGGGACTCTTAAGAATTAATCACCTTTCATTCACCCTGAAAGCATAAGAGTTACTTGGGAATTCCCTTTTGAATAATCTCTGTCAAACATTGTTTATTTTTAAAGAAGCATATCTATCCCAGGTATATCTACAGCATTTATTTCTGAATGAACATTTCTATCCCAAGTTTATTTAATATAAACTTCCGTGAAATTCTCTAGATACATCTTTAATTGCCACAACCCACTGCAAAGGGCAATAAATAACACTAGAGTTTTTTTCTAGATAAATTTTTGACACGGATGTTTAAGTTTTTTTTAATGTGTTGAAAAGATAGGCATAGTTTCAGAGAAGAATTCAGGGTGATTATGAGTATTCAAGAAAATAGTAAGTCAAACTTGAGGTATGTTTAGATGAAGGGGGAAAAGGGCTTTAGGCAAGGTGCTGTGCAGTGCTTAGTCACTCAGTCATGTCTGATTCTTTGTGACCCCATGGACTGTAGCCAGCAAGGTTCCTCTGTCCATAGGGATTCTCCAGGCAAGAATACTGGAGTGGGTTGCCATGTCCTCCTCCAAGGGATCTTCCCAACCCGGAGATCAAACCCAAGTCTCCTGAATTGCAGGAGGATTCTTTACCATCCGAGCCTCCAAGGAAGCCCAAGAATACTGGGTTGGGTAGCCCATCACTTTCCAGGGTATCTTCCTCACCCAGGAATCGAACCGGAGTCTCCTGTGTTGCAGGCGAATTCTTTACCAGCTGAGCTACCAGGGAAACCAAGGAGTACTTTGTAAATTAAAATTTGCATGAGAAATCAAACAATGTCAGTAAAGATATATTCCTAAGAATATTTCCCAACTTCAACTTGCCTGCCTTAACCCTGACTTTGTGTACTTTTTGAAACTTTTGTGATATATGATATCTCCATTACCACTTCTGATACATTTGTATTCTACTGTGTGTGAGATAATATTATTAAAATAATTTATTTTGCACATAAGAAAATTGAATATATTTGTGAATATATTGTAAGACATATTGTAAGATACTCAATTTTTAAATGTGCCTACCTAAAGCAAAAAATGAAAGCACATCCAATACATTCATTATTAAATATGACAGATAGCATTAGAGTGTGTGCATCCTTTGATTTCAAAAGATAATTTATTATGCTTCTCTTGACTTCTGCAAAGTAATTGATCCAAAGATTAAATTCTTTTAATTTTATGTGGCAAAGAACAAAACTTTTTCAAGGCCATTGTTGATTTAAGGTTAGTTAGATATCATTTACTGCAAAACAAATCTCAGAATTCAGTGGCATAAATCAATTACCGTTTCTTATGCTTGCAGTTTTATAGGTCCAACGTTCAGATGCACACAGGTTGGATGATGGTCTCTGCTCCATGATGTCCAGGGTCTGACATGAGAAGATTGAAATAGTTGAAAGTAACTTAACAGGCTGGGAACTGAAATCATTTAGATACATTTTCACTCATTTATCTTGTGCCAGGGCTGGGATGACTCAAATTGGGTTTAGCTGGAACTGTCAACCAGAATGTCTTCATGTGGCTTTTCCATGTAACATGGGCTTCCTAATGGCATGGAAACCTCAGAGTAGTAGGACTTCATACACCATGACCCAGGGTTTCAAGAAGAAATGTTCCAGATAACAAGATGAAGATGTACAGTCTTTCATGAGCTTGTATGCTGTACTGTATTCATTGAAACAGTCACAATCTTGCCCAGGTTCAAGGAGAAGTGATATAGACCCTATATCATGATGAGATAAAGCAGCCCATCAAATAATTTGTGACTACATTGGGCTTCACTGGTGGCTCAGACACTAAAAAATCTGCCTGCAATGCAAGAGACCCAAGTCCAATTCCTGGGTCAGGAAGACTCCCTGAAGAAGGGAATGGCAACCCACTCCAGTATTCTTGCCTAGGAAATCCCATGAACAGTGGAACCCGTTGGGCTACAGTCTGTGGGGTCGCAAAGAGGTGGACAAGACTGAGTAACTTTCACTTTCACTTTTTAAAAGTGCCACAACCTGGGTCCTTGAGAAGTTATCTTTACTGTTTTTGTAGATTTGCAACACAAAACGTTTCAGAACACTAGGTGTTTCTAGTATTAGCATAACAAATATCCTAGATGAGGTCTAGATATTACAATGTGTGCTCAGGTGCTCAGACATGTCTAACTCTTTGCGACCCAATGGACTGTAGCCTGTCAGTCTTCTCTGTCTATGGGATTTTCCAGGCAAGAATACAGGAGTGGGTTGCCATCTCCTCCAGGTGATCTTCTCAACCCAGGGATACAGCCGCTTCCTCTTGTGTCTTCTTCATTGGCAGGTAGATTCTTTACCACTAGTGCCACCTGGAAAGCCCAGATTAAATATTAAATAACAATTTCCATTTTCTTCAATTATCCACTATAGCTAATATTTTAAAGAACAAGACCTACATTTAAAATATCACCAGGTAGACATGGATTTCTAAATATGTCTTATAAACATACTTTTTCCCATTTACTACAGATTATTATATCCAAGTCAATAAAATAGTATTTGAGCTTTTTCATATACCGTTTTTATGCGTTCTGGAACCTGGAAGTACTCTTTTGTGGAGAACTGGCATTAAAATGATATTTGTTAAAGTGGAATTCCACATATACTTCAAAATCTGACAAAATACTGGAATGCAACATGTTAATGGAATGAGTGAAAACAGAAAGCATTGTATTTGACATTGGTTACTCTCAATTGAAGGTACTATGTCTCAGAAGGAATTTTAATAGCCAGGACATGGAAGCAACCTAGATGTCCATCAGCAGATGAATGGATAAGAAAGCTATGGTACATATACACAATGGAGTATTACTCAGCCATTAAAAAGAATACATTTGAATCAGTTCTAATGAGGTGGATGAAACTGGAGCCTATTATACAGAGTGAAGTAAGCCAGAAAGAAAAACACCAATGCAGTATACTAATGCATATATATGGAATTTAGAAAGATGGTAACAATAACCCTGTATATGAGACAGCAAAAGAGACACTGATGTATAGAACAGTCTTTTGGACTCTGTGGGAGAGGGAGAGGGTGAGATGATTTGGGAGAATGGCATTGAAATATGTATAACATCATATATGAAATGAGTTGCCAGTCCAGGTTCGATGCACAATACTGGATGCTTGGGGCTGGTGCACTGGGACGACCCAGAGGGATGGTATGGGGAGGGAGGAGGGAGGAGGGTTCAAGATGGGGAACACGTGTATGCCTGTGGCAGATTCATTTCGATATATGGCAGAACCAATACAATATTGTAAAGTTTCAAAATAAAATAAAATTAAAAAAAAAAAAAAAAAGAGAATGTAAGGCAATTGGAGCATATACAAAGAAGTCAACCAAAATGATGATTTAAAAAAAAATAGCACTGTTTTTAAAAGTTTAAAATATATAGACTATTTTCCCTCAATTAATCTTTTACATTATATAATATTTTGTTGTATTCAAATCATTTAATATGTATATTTTACACCGAATCTTTACAAAAGCACTGAGTTATTTTTTTAGGATTTTATTTCTTTATATAATTTATTTTTTTTGCTGTGCTGGGTCTTCTTTGCTTTTTGTGGGCTTTCTCTAGTTTCAGTGTGTGAGGGCTACTCTAGTTGTGGTGCATGGACTTCTCACTGAGACGGCTTCTCTTGTTGCAGAGCACAAGCCTTAGGCGTGTGGGCTTCAGTAGTTGTGGCTCATGGGCACTAGAGTGTGGGCTCAGCAGTTGGGGCACATGGGCTGTGTTGCTCTGCAGCATGTGGAATCTTCACGGACCGGTGATCAAACCTGTGTCCCCTGAATTGGCAGGCAGACGCCTATCCACTGTGCTGTCAGGGAAGCCCAAGCACTAACTTTTCTTACGTATCAGGGAAATGGAATCAAACAAACTATGGAGCCAGTTAGGGGAAGAGTAAGGAGAAGAATTTTACACAGGATCACATTATAGTAACTTCACCTTGAAGAATGAACAATTATGATCCTTTTAGGAATTCAGAAAAGTTGTTGGTGTCATAAGTATCCACAGTAAAATAAATATTATTTTTATCCCGGGGCTTGGGGAAAGAGTTAAGGAAAAATAATTAAATGCCGTAGAACCATTTATGTTCAGTTTGTTTACACCAAGTAATAACTTGGGACTCAAAAAGAGTAAGAAAACACTTGCAACACCTCAGAACATTGGTTTCTAAAATCATGCTAACGGAGATTTTTTAAGTTTCACTTCCTCCTGAAAATTGATTTAAATGAGACTGAACAAAAAAAGAAGTATAAATCTACAAGGACAAAGAAAATGGGAATAGATGTAACAGCAAACATGTCATGTCAATAAAATTTTCAAAGCCAGAAAATGGATGGGAAATAGGGCTTGATTGAGAAGACTGGAGACAAATAAAATGTAGGCCTATAGGCAAGAAGCCAGAAACTGAGGCTTTCATGTCAAGAATCCACTGAAGTTTAGGGCTTGGGAGCATCAGGTACAACTAAAGAAAAGATGTTGGCTAATTTGAAAGTTTATAAGAAATATTTACACCCCCTGAGTCTTGCCCCTGCTTGAAGAAACAGTAAATTCTTTAACTAAACCAAGCAAAAGTATATGAAAAGTTTTACCGAGATAATCTATATTCCATGATAAAAGCAAAGAAAGAGTGAGCACGAAGCAGTGTTCTTTAAAAAAAAAAATCTGGATGATTAAGTAAATGTTAATATAAAAGTCCCTTCCACTTCTGAATTCTCAAAAGTCCCCATTGTGTTGCTTTGTGGGAACTGAAGCCTGGGGAAAAGGCAGAGGAAAACGAAAATCTGGCTATTGTTATTGCTGTGAGTAATAAACTGTTCTTTTTCTCTGACCCAGTAGTTTTATGTCCTCTGCCAGAATCCATGAAAATGAGGCATGCTAATGTGTTTGCTTAAATTTGGGGTGAAATATCAGTTCCATTCACAGTTCTTGGTAGTCATTTACAAATTACAAGATAAGATTCAGAGAGGTTAGGGGATTTGCAAAAAGGTCACACAGCAAACAGAGAGCAAAACTTTGGTGTGAACTTCCTGTGTGACTGCAACTTCAAGAATCTGAGTTACTGCTTTTGAAAAAAAGCTGATAAAGGATCAGAGAATTATCCGTGTATCACTTTCAAGTGAGGTGAAATCTCACCTCAAGTGAGGTGAGAGCTGACTTTCAGTGGCATGGGTATTAAGAATTACCCACACATTTTTCAGAAGAGTTAAGCTTTTGTGTGCGAGCTCAGTTGCTCAGTCATGTCCGACTGTTTGCCACCCTATGGCAAACAGTTTGCCTGCCAAACTTTTCTGTCCATGGGATTTTCCAGGCAAGAATACTGGAGTGGGTTGCCATTTCCAACTCCGGGGGATCTTCCCAATCCAGGAATCGAGCCTGCGTTTCCTGAATTGCAGGCAGATTCTTTACCACAGCTCCAGCCACCTGAGAAGGCTTAATGTAAGCTTTACCTTCCTTTAAAGCAAGCAAAACTCTAAGAATGATCTTTAAAATCAACAATGAACGTTTAGACTGTGAACTTTTCCTTGGTACCATTATAATATGCTTCTTTGAGAGATTTCTGGATGGCATTGGTTATAACAGTGAGATATTAAAGCAATGTGATTAAGATTTGGACTCTGGTCTTTATAATCCATAGTTTCACAAGAGTGGCAAGTGTTTAGGCTGAACAGAAAATAAGAATCAAACTAAAAAACCACAATGCGATTTCAAACATGTGAAACTGCAGCTGCCGACTAATGGTTAGCCTTGCCCAACATCTGTCTTTCCCAACTTCTTATGATTCCCTTCCAACTATGGGAACCACAGGAATTGACCCCAGGCAAACAAAGCCCTGGACGTGTGATGGTAATCTTTGCCACAAAATAAATGAGTTGGTCTGGAAAACCTCAGTTTCAGAAGGAGACTTTCACTTTTTGTTAGTATATTCTAATATTTTCTGAGATACCTACTTAGGAGGACTCAGTGAGGTTATGTACTGGGTGAAAAAGAGGAGAGATACATACTATTTCCTAGAAAATTTAGAAAAATATGTTTATCTGAATATTATTTTTTCAGTTGTTTTTGTTCCAAACTCTTAACATAGTGCTAGAGATAGAAGTTTAGCTATCCAAAAAATATACATCTTTAAAAAATTCAAATCTCTCTGGGAACCATGAATTCTGCTGATCTCTCATAGCTTCTCAGGGCACTGGAGGGAGCCCAGCAGCTGTCAGAGGTAGGGAGGAACGGAGCAGCAATAGTCTCCTGCCTTCCCTCCTCAGTCACAGTCTCAGCTCCCAACTCGGTTTTACACATATGGAAACAGGTGCTCTAGACATCTGAGCAGCAAGATATACAATTAGTAATTAATAGACTCCAGATTCAAATCCAACAGGCCCCAGCCTGCAAACTGTAATATATCTATTTCTTTATGCTGCTTTACCATTGGAAAATATCTTAAGGGGGGATGAGAACAAAGAACACTAAAATGTAGTAACAAACACCAAGACCCAATTTCCTCATTTTGGAATTTTCCATAGTCAACCCTGGGCTTCCCAGGTGGCTCAGTGGGCAAATAATCCACCTGCAGTGCAGGAGACAGGAGATGTGGGTTTGATCCCTGGGTCAGGAAAACACCCCAGAGGAGGAAACGGCAATCCAACTCAGTATTGTTGCCTGGAAAATCCCAAGGCCAGAAGAGCCTGGTGGGCTGCAGTCCATGGGGTGGCAAAGAGTTGGACACAACTGAGCAACTGAGCACATAGTCAGCCCCATATAGTCCGCAAAACCCAAAAGAATAATGAAAGGTAGATAGAAACCACAGATTATTTGAGAGCAAATTTTAGGGCCAAATCAAAAACTTCAATATGTTATTTTTCATTGAGATTTCCTTCAGTTATTTTTTTCTCAAAGGAAAAGTACCATGAAAATGAATGAAGAATTATAACTATGTCCACTAGTATGTTAAGAATCATGAAATCAGGGTATTTATGTTATTTAATGGTATATCATCAGTACCTGGAATGGTGTTGGTTATCTAATAAATTAGCAATAGCTATAAGTGAAATCGGAGAAGGCGATGGCACCCCACTCCAGTACTCTTACCTGGAAAATCCCATGGACTGAGGAGCCTGGTAGGCTGCAGTCCATGGGGTTGCTAAGAGTCGGACACGTCTGAGCGACTTCATTTTCACTTTTCACTTTCATGCATTGGAGAAGGAAATGGCAACCCACTCCAGTGTTCTTGCCTGGAGAATCCCAGGGACCGGGGAGCCTGGTGGGCTGCCGTCTATGGGGTCGCACAGAGTCAGACACGACTGAAGTGAAGTGACTTATAAGTGAAATATGTGAATAAATCCAAAGTGATTTAATCATTTTTTCTACTCAAGTTAAACATCAGACAATTCTGTCTATGGACTCATTCCCATCAAAGTTGTGGCCTAATCTGGAGCACGCCTGAATGTAATAGCAAATCTATCTAGCCTAGTGGTAAAGTCTGGAATTAATCTTGTGAATTTATTAGGTGAACCATAAGCTCATGTTGCCATTAAGCCACGCTGATGCAGCTAAAAAGAATGTTTTACCTTAACTTTAGCTGTGTATGTCATGTTTATATGAATAGGTACATTAGAGGATCAGAAATCTGTCCTATTTCATAGAAAACAAATTTATGATTACTAAGGGGGAAAGGGGCCAGAGGGATAATTTAGGAGTTTGGGATGAACAGATACACTACTATATATACAATAGAAAACCAACAGGGACCTACTGAATAGCATAACAGACTATATTCCATGTCTTGTAATAGCCTACAATGGAAAAGAATCTGAAAAAGAATACATATGTATATACATATATGTATATGTATGTATGTTTATAACTGAATCACTTTACTGTATACCTGAAGTTATGCAAATTATAAGTCAACTATACTTCAATAAAACATCATTTATTTTGGAAAAAAACAAACAAACAAATACTTCTATCCTACTGGATGAAGCTTTGATCTCCAGTATACCTTCACCTTCTTTTCACAAAACCTGGACAGCTCTTGTGTTCCAGCAACTGATTGGTTTGCTACCTTGCTAGAGACACCAACTACCACACCTTATTCATCTTGAGAAACCCATCGAACTACATGCAAAGTGAGAGTGAAAGTTGATCATTTGTGTCCGACTCTTTGCAACCCCATGGACTATACAGTCCATGAAATTCTCCTGGTCAAAATACTGGAGTGGGCAGCCATTCCTTTTTCCAGGGGATCTTCACAACCCAGGGATCAAACCCAGGTATCCCACAGAGCAGGCAGATTCTTTACTGTCTGAGTCATAAGGGAAGCCAATGGTGAATATCTTAAGATAAATATATTCTTAAGATATTCATCTTAAGGAACACATTAGACTACATGCAAATACTTATATTATTTAATGCATTTACATTTTCCCCTAAATTTTAAATTCCTCAAAAGCAATAACGTTTGCTTTTTTAATCCATGCATTAAATCACCATTTACAACTTTATCTTTCCTTGAATGTAGACACACCCCAAATACAATTTTATCCCTCCAGGTGCATTTTGAAAGATGCATCATTCTTTGAAGAGTCGGATGGAATCACAAGCTGTCCCTTCCCTGCCATGTTCAGTTCAGGCAGTGGGGATCTCCTCCCTGGGTCTGGGGACTTGAGGGGTTGTGGTGTGAAGCCACCGAATACTTTCAATGTACTCAACTAGTCTGATTATAACTTAATAAAAAATATAATAGCATCTTTAAAAGCTTAGTAATACAATGTAATATGCCATTTGTTGAAACATTTCAAAAGAGAATTAATGTCATGTCAATTAAAACATGTCAATTTTAAAAGAGAATTAATTTGTCTTTAAAACTCCAAAAGCCTTAACCCTGTAGTCAAGACAAAGGAAGTGGAAAGAACTAAAAAATATACTTAAGGAAATGGGTCAATAGCTTGCTGAATGATTTCAACTTAGAAAATATATTTAATATACTTAATTGTTGAATTTAATTTTACATTGAGAATAATTGTATATCTGATATTTTCCCCCTCAGATAGCATACTTGGTTAAATATCTATCCATGGGATTTTCCAGGCAAGAGTACTGGAGTGGGGTGCCATTGCCTTCTCCGTGGTTAAATATAAAGGGGAAAATAAACATACAAAAAGTAAGTTTCCCAAACCAAATGAAAGTGGCTTATAGCAGTCCTGGAAGAGCACTTTTACCTCCTGGCTTTTGCTATCAACATGGTTTATAAGTCCTTTCCTCTCAACTACTTAAAACTGTATGATGGTCTTTGTTATGAAGTTGTCTAAATTTTATTTTTCTATGTTATGTCCAAAAGATACAAAAATAAGACGAAATATCAATTACCTAACTTTTTTATAACAAATACTTGGAATAAATCTGGATATAGGGGAATATGCATCATTGATCAAGAGCTTTCCTTTATTTGTAGATATTTAGAATTAGGTGTATACAGTCACTGTGTGGCTAGAATGCCATCAGAGTTTTAGCTAGCATATAAAGAAGTAATAACGTAATTTCCAAAAATGCATTTTAAAATTTAGTTCATAAGTTCAGTATTTCACTGCCAGGTGATTGATGTAAAATACAAATTCTGCAACATAAGACCTGTTGTGTGGCTAAAAAAGCAGTCAAGTAGTCTAAGCCAATCAACTTTATAATACATAGTTCAGACTATATAGTATGTTTTTTTTAGAATATACAGTTTAGATTGCTTTAAAGCCAGCAATTCTTTCGTATATATTTAATTTTCAATAGGTTGATTGTTTGACCGTACCTTCACATCAGCTCTGATAGCTGAAGTAGGTGGTGTTGAGCCCTGCAATCCAATCATTACAGCCCTGAAATGATTTCTTTTACACCCTCAAGACAAACCATTTCAGCTCCTCAATTGTGGTTTACCACATGTGAATGCAGCCTCTGTGAATGACTAGTCACTACATAATTTAGGTGCAAAAGAATAACGATTATGACATTCAGATCCTTATCATTATGTTGCATTTCTTGTGTTTATTTCACAATAGCTGGGACACCTGCCTTATAACAGCTCATCAAAATAAAACCTTCAAAGGTATCAATCACAAAACCCCGTATTTGGTTTTGTGTGTGGAGATTTTAGACATTTATTAGAAATCATTAGCTTTTTGCAAGTAACAATAGAGTTAGCCTCATGTATAATTGATAATTAGATAAAATACGTCTTCAATGTCTTCATATTACACTGGCAGTTCATTTTCTTGTCTCCACTGACCAGATGAAACACTTTTTCTTGCATGCCATGCAGAAAAGTTTTGAAATACTGTTTTCACTTGTTCATTTCAAATTTGATATAAAATGACTATGATTTTAATAGTAGTGAAGGATAAGTTTTACGGAATATTATATATTATAAACTTTAGTTCTTTAATTGGATTTTATGATAACCTCAGAGTAACATATTTAGCTCATTCAGTTTATGAGAAATGTTGCCGTATAATCCAATTGACAAAGACAGTCCTCTTTGTAAAATCAATTAGCCAAATAATTTTTTTTGGCAAAAAGAATTAGACTTTATTTTTAAAATTATTATATATGTACATATATGATAAATATATATAGGTGGCTCAGACAGTAAAGAATCTGCCTGCAATGCAGGAGACTTGGATTCACTTCCTGGGTTGGGAAGATCCCCTGGAGAAGGGAATGGCTACCTATTCCAATATTCTTGCCTGAAGAATCCAATGGACAGAGGAACCTGGTGGGCTAGTCCATGGGGTCACAAAGAGTCAGACACAACTAAAAGACTAACACTTTCACGTTTCATGTATATATATGTAAATGTGTGTGTGTATATATATATATTTATATATTGTAAACTTCCTCACTTTTGAATTTCAGCCATAAGATAGTTAAGGAAGAAAGTGAGTAATGCCGTGAAACATTGCCTGGAGTGGGGTCACAAGAATAAAGTTGGACATAGACCCCATGAAACTATCTTTGCCTGGCTTTTACTGAGAAGCACATTCCTTTGTTTGATGCCCTGGAGATTTTTTGATCCTGGGCTGCAAAGATTCTCCATAGAAGGGAATATGCTTTCTTTCTTAATGACATAGAATGGCAACTTAAAAAGGGAGCTGAGATAGGAGATTTGACAGACTAAAAATGCTTTATTTGCTGTCATTGTTTAATTGCTAAGTTGTGTCTGACTGTAGCCCACCAGGCTCCTCTGTCCATGGATTCTCCAGGCAAGAATACTGAAGTGGGTTGCCATTTCCTTCTCCAGGGAATCTTCCCAGCCCAGAGACTGAACCCATGTCTCCTATGTTCCTAGGCAGATTCTCTCCTAGGCAGATCTCTCCCAGGCGGATTCTCTACCACTGAGCAACCAGGAAAGCCCCAGAAATGTTTCTTAAGGAAGAACAAAAACGGGAAAGAATAACATGGAAGTTGAGGATCTAAATATCAATCCCTTCAATGATCCTGATGTCCACCATACTCACATATCCTTGGGTGTGTGTATATCCAAATTGTAGACCACTTTAGGAGATCAATGGTCTTTGATTTTCCTAAAATATATATATATATGTAACATGTATATTTCCTAATCTTGATCAATTATAAAGTTATTTGCTATTATTATATAAGTTTCAGGTATGAAATTAAAAAAACTCAATTATTAAATCTTAAAAATATGCATTCGATATACATTAACAAAACAGACATTGTTCTAGCTGCTTGGGTTATATGATTGTGGTAGACTTCACTATTGTTTTCAGTTATCCACTCCTCCTGTATAAGATAATTGTCTGTGCTCAGACTTACCATGAATTCTTGTAAGTTTCTCAATCCATTGTCAGTCTTCTTCAAAGCATAGTGAGTGAGCCCATTATGTGTCTCATCCAAGGAGAAGCTTACAATTTTTGCTAAATGTCTTGGTAGTGTGCTCTGCTTTCTACAATAAGCACATCCCAGAAAATGGTTACATTTGTCCTATATCTCCTCAATCTGGTCTGAGAAGCTACATACATCTCCACAGAACCCAGCAGGATCCAGCAGAGCCTTGATTGACCCATAGCCCTCATGTAACCTGAATAAAAAAAACAAGTATTTTGGTAGATACCACTGAAATTTGTTAGCTATGCAACATTTTTTTTGCAACTTTAATAAGAAATTTACTAAGAGAAACAAAGAAAATAAACAATACTCCTACTCTCATGGAGGTTACAGTTTACATATGGTTAGTATATTATAAAAAAAATAATTAGTATGTGGTCAAATATGACAATGTAAGTGCTTATTCATATTCTTTTTAATCTGTGTTTTTGTTTTAACTTCTTTTGATTGGTCTTTTTCAAAGTTGCAGGAAACAAAAGCAATATTTGCATAATATGGATAAAATTTACGTTTGAATTCTTTGTACTGATCACAATTCCAGTTGAAGCAATAATAACAAACAAAATATGTTGCAATCTAACAAGTTAATTCATCTTGCAATGAAGAAAAGAATCTATTTGGAGAAAGGAAAAGAGAAAGAAGGTTGAACTGTGCATAAAACTCTTAAGTAAATACAAAATATGAAAGTATTAGGCTGAATGAAATTATTTTGTCCTTTCTTAGACTGTGAGGTTGTTTAAATCCTATTCCGGAAATTTTTCTCTTCCTGTGGACATTTACCTCTCCTATGTGCCAAAATCCCTTCATTCAGTTCACCTTTAATGGGTGTCTTTGATGTACCATGACCATTCCTATATGGCCTTATTCTTCCTGGGTCACAAGTGTAGAGGAAGTTTAAATGTTTTATAAGTTTCCTTCTTATTATACATTTCCTGTTTTTTATAATGGGTTTTATGAGGTTAATGCCTCAATCCTAATACCAAAATTTTGAGGAATAATTCATTCAAAATCAGTATTATTATGTATATGGCACTGACAGCAGCATGACTGATACAGGGGAAAAAAAGGGGAGTGGGGGGAGATCTCAAGAAAGTCAGGAGAGTTCTTGCCTTTATACAGCTTACATTCTAGAAGTCAAAGGAAAGGATGAATAAATGGAAAAAGTAAGTTATAAAAATTCTATACACATACAAGCACAGATAAAAATAAGTTTAAATTTTTAATTGTTTGGTGGGCAAATGCTTTGCTGAGAAATTGATAATTAAGTGCCCAAAGGATGTAAGGCAGCAAGCCCTATAGGATTCTAGAGAAAATGAATGTCGAGCAGAGGAAACAACGTGTATATTAAAAGGTCATGCTGTGGGAGCATGTCTAACAGAATAGAAATAGAATGGAATGAGCATGGGAAAGGGCAGATGACTTGGATAACAAGGAATTACCTCACATGGGGTCTCGAAGGCCAGTGTAAGCATTTGGCTATGACCATCAAGAAGGCTAAGTGCTGAAAAATTGATACTTTTGAACTGGTGGTGCTGGAGAAGACTCTTGAGAGTCCCTTGGACAGCAAGGAGATCAAACCAGTGAATCCTAAAGGAAATCAGTCCTGAAAATTCATTGGAAGGACTGATGCTGAAGCTGAAGCTCCAATACTTTGGTCACATGATGTGAAGAGCTGACTCATTAGAAAAGACCCTGATGCTGGGAAAGATTGAAACCAAGAGGAGAAGGGGGCAACAGGGGATGAGATGGTTGGATGGCATCACTGACTCAATGGACACGAGTTTGAACGAACTCTGGGAGATAGTGAAGGACAAGGGAATCTGCTGTGATGCGGTCCATGGGATCAGACATGACTTAGTGACTGAACAACAACAAGAGGCCACTTCATTTCAGTTCAGTCGCTCAGTCGTGTCCGACTCTGCAACCGCATGAACCACAGCACGCCAGGCCTCCCTGTCCGTCACCAACTCCTGGCGTTTACACAAACCCATGTCCGTTGTGTCAGTGATGCCATCCAACCATCTCATCCTCTGTCGTCCCCTTCTCCTCCTGCCCTCAGTCTTTCTCAGCATCAGGGTCTTTTCAAATGAGTCAGCTCTCCGTATCAGGTGGCCAAAGTATTGTAGTTTCAGCTTCAACATCAGTCCTTCCAATCAGTCCTCTCAGGACTGATCTCCTTTAGGATGAGACCACTGGAGGATTTTAAATAGGGAAGTGGAATAATTTTACTTATTTGTTAACTTATTTGACCAGTGTTGAGAAACCACTGAAGTCATGGAGAGCAGTAGAAGCAGAGAGACCCTGATAGGGAGAGCTGAATAGCTGCAGTAAGAGAAGATGCTGACTTGGTCCAATAAAGCATTAGAATTCCATGACATGCTATCACTTGAATGTGGTCATATTACGTACCTTCTCTTTAGACCATATAGTTGTCATTTCAGAGATAGGCAAGTGGGATAGGTGAGTGATTAGTTGTAAAAACCGTTTGCTGTAAAATAAACACAAAATTGAAACAAAATATTCACTAGAGGATTCAAGGGCCCATTATAGAAACATAAGATAAGGCATTCCTTTAGATAAGGAGCATTGGTTGATTTAGACATAGTAAGTGCACATGATTAAATTTTTAAAATGAGCAATATACTTGGAAGTTTAGTTCATGGCCCTGCATTATACAACTAGGAAGTTCATTGAATATGTACATTAGCAAGAGGTCTCTCAGTGTTATAAGGCTATATTTTTTGACACTTTGTACGGATTTAACTATAGTGATAGGTTATTTGCTTTATACTTTTGGCACAGATAGATGTTCCATAACAATATAGAATCTAGTTTATTAATTTTAGGTGGGTCATATGTATGTATTCTGCTGTAACTTTTCTCTTATACTACATTTTACATTTATAAGCTGCATCTCTGGTGATATATTATGTAGATGAGGTTCATTTTTGTTTCATAATGTATATTTTCCTGTTCTCAGGTTGATGAATAGTTTGAGTTGTTTCCAATATTTTGGTATTATAAACTATTCTGTTAATATTCTTGTATGTGTCACCTGGAGCATAATGGTAGAGGATATCATGGTACTTTTCCTAGAGCTGGAATTGTTTAAATGTAAGGCACCTACATCTTCAGCTTTACAAAATTGTGCCAAATTGCTTGTCAAAGTAAGGGCTTTGGACTTTATGTAGCGGCTTATAGACTACACTCCATTCAGCAGTGTACATGAGTTCCTGTCATTCACATGCTATGAACACGTAATATTAGCTGCTCTTTCGATTTCCTCCATATGAGTACATAAAAGATGATGCAAAGTGAAGTGAAGGTGAAGTTGCTCAGTCGTATCCGACTCTTTGCGACCCCATGGACTGTAGTCTACCAGGCTCCTCTGTCCATAGGATTTTCCAGGCAATAGCACTGGAGTGGATTGCCACTTCCTTCTCCAGGGGATCTTCCGGACCCAGGAATAGAATCCGGTCTCCCGCATAGTAGACAGACACTTTGCTGTCTGAGCCACCACTGTGGTTTAATTACAAATTCAATTTATGTTTATTCAGCATGTGTTTTTAAGAGTGAAAGTGAAAGTGTCAGTCACTCAATCATGTCTGGCTCTGCGACACCATGGAATGTAGCCTACCAGGATCCTCTGTCTATGGGGATTCTCCAGGCAAGAATACTGGAGTGGGTTGCCACTCTGGGATGGAAGTCTGGTCTCCTGCATTGCAGGCAGATTCTTTACCATCTAAGTCACCAGGGAAGCCCTTCAGTTCAGTTCAGTTGCTCAGTCGTGTCCGACTCTGCGACCCCATGAATCGCAGCACGCCAGGCCTCCCTGTCCATCACCAACTCCCAGAGTTCACCCAGACTCACGTCTATCGAGTCAGTGATGCTAGTCAGCCATCTCATCCTCTGTTGTCCCCTTCTCCTTCTGCCCCCAATCCCTCCCAGCATCAGAGTCTTTTCCAATGAGTCAACTCTTCGCATGAGGTGGCCAAAGTACTGGAGTTTCAGCTTTAGCATCATTCCTTCCAAAGAACACCCAGGACTGATCTCCTTTAGAATGGACTGGTTGGATCTCCTTGCAGTCCAAGGGACTCTCAAAAGTCTTCTCCAAAACCACAATTCAAAAGCATCAATTCTTCGGCCCTCAGCCTTCTTCACAGTTCAACTCTCACATCCATACATGACCACAGGAAAAACCACAGCCTTGACTAGCCGGACCTTTGTTGGCAAAGTAATGTCTCTGCTTTCGAATATGCTATCTAGGTTGGTCATAACTTTCCTTCCAAGGAGTAAGCGTCTTTTAATTTCATGGCTGCAGCCTAGGCATGTGTTTTTACTTGCATGTAAATATTTTCTTATTTTTATAAGTTTCTTGCATTTTATCATATTAATTTTTCCCTGAATTTTCACTTTATATGTTTGGAATATTAATCCATTGTTGGTTCTATAGTTTTCAGTTGACACCTCCTAGGTTATGTCTTGCCTTTTTTTCTTAATGTTTTAAAACGCTACATAACACATATAATGATAGCTCTTTTCAGGTCTCCAGGAATATTTATATTAGATACAATAATACTGGAAGGACATTACTATGACTTTTTAAGGAAGAAGAAGTCCATTTATAGGATAAAAGAGCCTTCCAAAGTCAGTCAAAAGTTTTTTGAAACCCAAATTATGTTCTAGGCCATGCTTTTTGGTTATGCTTTAGAACACGTTATTTCAGATCACTTTCCTTTAGAATAAATATTTTTTCTTTTGTGAAGGTTGGATCCAACTGGTGTTTTTTTAACTTCTTGGAGTGTTTGACTTATTAACTGAATCTCTTGACTCAAGATTTTGGATTATGATTTCCTTAGTCACTTCCTATTGGCACTCAAGCAAGCAAAATCAATATATTTTTGCTTACAACCAAAATACACTGGGCTTCCCTGGTGGCTCAGTCAGTAAAGAGTCTGCCTGTAAAGGGGGAGACTTGGGTTCAATCCTTGGGTAGGGAATATCCCTTGGAGAAGGGAATAGCTTCTCACTCCAGTCTTCTGGCCTGGAGAATTCCAGGGACAGAGGAGCAGGGAGGGTTACAGTCCATGGGGTTGCAAAGAGTTGGACACAACTGAGCGACCTCCTTCAGTTTCACTTTTTACTTTCACTTTCAAAATCTATTAGACCAATAAAGTCTGTAGTATAAATGTAGCACAAAACGAAAACATCATATAATTTTGTCATTTGATTTGTGCTAGAGCTACGGAGATAAAATCAAATTTTAATGTTTTAAATGTTGTAAATACCATAAATATTGGATCATCATTCATTCCAAGTACCATCCAATAGTTCAATAGTTAGTATAGCGTTTCTCTTAAAATGAATAAAGGCTGTGTATAAACTAAGTTGACGCATATAATACAATGTCTTCTTTTACCCAATGAAAATATTACTTTAAACAAAAAGATGAAACTGTACCATATAACTAAACTCTCTATGCTGAGATTTATTACATATTTTAAATCAAACCAAAAAGTTTAACAATTTGCACCAGTGTTTGGTCCAGAGTTCACGTATTTTTAATAAAACCCTCTATTGTGTGTTTGCAGTTGTTTATGTATCTTCTTCATATGGTCAGCAGCTGGGAGTTATGCAACATCAAGACCATGAAATGTTGTTCTACATAATTCCCAATGCCCTCCGTATGCAAATCATAGCAGTAACAGAGTTATTAATTTGAGCCTTAGATAAACAGTGTATTTTAATGCATTCTAAGAGAAAAGACTTTAGTGTTCTATAATATCAAAACACCTGAGGTTTTCACAACAGCTATAATACTAAGTGACTGAAAGTCCAAATGTTGGTGCAAAGGGATCCAGGATGCCTCTTGCACCACTGTAGGCTGTATGGAAAAGCATGCATTTTGGAAATGGACTTTAGTTTGTATCTTAATTCTCCTTATTACTAGCTGCATAGTTTATTTTAACCTGTAAAACAGGGCATTTATTGGTAGTCTGGTTAGGCTACAGTACCCAAATCCCTATAAACCTAAGTAGTTTATTAAAAAGTTACTGGGTTGTGTGTCTGTCATGAATTGACAGACTTCATCATATTTGCTCTCTATCATATCTGCTCAGTCTGTGACATCATCTGATTCAGAAACCATTATTTCAAAAGTTGTGATTAGCTGAAGCAGAGGAAAAGAGCTTTCACAAATAAATGATTCAGTCTAGAAGTGACCATCACTGACTACATGGTCCCACTCAATCATGGTGTAATCTGAAAGAGTAGTCTTTTTATCTACCTTCAAAGCAAAGACCCCCAAATACTAGATGCAACATGAAAGATCATTATGGGGTTATCGAGAATTCATTAATAATTTGCATAAAGTTTCTGGCATGCCATCCATTAAATACAACAGTAAATGTCTGGAAGCATTCTTCATTAAGGGTTGTTACTAAGCACACAATATTGCTATTAGGAAGAAAGGATGAAATGACATTATCCAGGAGTAGATTTTTTTTATACTTTATTGTCCATCTTACGTTAAGTTTCTTTTGTGAATATATTTTAAACATATAGAAAAAAAATTTTTCATTTTAAAATATTAAAAATGGCATACTCACCACCACAATGATCCAGCTAATATAAAAGCTAGAAGTTAAGTCTGAAAACCAGAGGACACATGTTTCCAGGCATTCTTTGAATCTTTTCTAAATTTGTTACATGGCAGGAATTTTTTTTTTCTTAAAGTGACATTTTAGAGAATAATTCAAATAAAGAAAATCAAACAAAAATTTTATGGTTCAATCCTTTAGATTTTTTTGAGGCAACTAGACCCAGAAAATTAATTTTTTCCCCAATGCCATGCAATTATTTGCTGGCAGGGGTTTGAAAATTGTCTCTTTCATTTCTTTTCCCCCTGTTGTTGGTGGAACAGCTAGAATGAATACAAACATGTTCTGATTTCTAAAAGCTTGTTTTTTTCTATATAATTCCTTACAGAATTGTATGTATAGCACTAAAATTTCTACAATGAGTGAAGAAAATTTGCTGTTACATTTCCAAGCATCTGCATTACTATGAAAAGCACATTTTAATTCCATTTGTTTTCAATGAATATTTATCATAAACAAAAAATTATAGGTTTATATCAAAAAGTAAGAGTCTTGAAAGACCAAAAATATTTTTTGTAACTATGTCTTGAAAAAAGATTATGTATTCCCATTTTGACCTCCAGATAGATGAGTAACTAATAAATACAAAAAGATAATTACACATTATAAGATATTTAGAATACAGGTTGTTGTTCACTCACTAAGTTGTGTCTTACTCTCGCGATCCCAGATTTCCCTGTCACACTTCACTGTCTCCCTGACTTTTCTCAAACTCATGTCCATTGAGTCTTTGATGCCATCCAACCATCT
Source organism: Bos indicus x Bos taurus (assembly GCF_003369695.1). Lineage (NCBI taxonomy): Eukaryota > Metazoa > Chordata > Mammalia > Artiodactyla > Bovidae > Bos > Bos indicus x Bos taurus. The sequence continues at coordinate 40,398,542 of NC_040078.1, read as the reverse complement.
CATCCTCTGTTGTGCCCTTCTCCTCCCACCTTCAATCTTTCCCATCATCAGGGTCTTTTCCAATGAGTTGACTCTTTACATCAGGTGGCCAAAGCACTGGAGCTTCAGCTTCAGCATCAGTTCTTCCAATGAATATTCAGGACTGATTTCCTTTAGGATTGACTGGTTTGATCTCCTTGCTGTCCAAGGGACTCTCAAGAGTCTTCTCCAACACCACAGTTCAAAAGTATCAATTCTTCAGTACTTAGACTTCTTTATGGTCCCACTTTCACATCCATACATGGCTACTGGAAAAACCATAGCTTTGACTATATGGGCTTTTATTGGCAAAGTGATGTCTCTGCTTTTGAATATGCTGTCCTGGTTTGTTACAGCCTCTCTCCCTAGGAGGAAGCGTCTTTCATATCATGGCTGTAGTCACCATCCACAGTGATTTTGGATCCCAAGAAAATAATATTTGTCACTGTTTCCACTTTTTCACCATCTATTTGCCATGAATTGATGGGATCGGATGCCATGATCTTCATTTTTTGAATGTTTTGTTTTAAACCAGATTTTTCTTTCTTTTTTTTTTTTAAATAAATTTTTTTTCTTTTTTTCTTTTTTATTAATACCACATCAATTTGCATTTTACAGGAACCAAGATTCAAGCTCCTTGGTGCTACTGTACTTTTATGTTGCACGCACATATACGCACACAGTTTCATTAGTAATTTTTCACCTATAGATTTTTCTTAAAAAAGAAAAACAGATTTTTCATTCTTCTCTTTCACTTTCATCAAGAGGCTCTTTGCTTTCTGCCATTAAAGTGGTATCATCTACATATGCGTGGTTGCTGATATTTCTCTTGGCAATCTTTTTTTTTTTTTTTCCTCTTGGCAATCTTGATACCAGCTTGTGAGTCATCCAGCCTGGCATTTTGCATGATGTACTCTGTAAATAAGTTAAAAATAAGCAGAGTGACAATATACAGCCTTGATGTACTCCTTCGCCAATTTGAAACCAGTCCATTGTTCCATGTCCAGTTCTAGCTGTTGATTCTTGACCTGCCAATTTGATCTCTGATTCCTCTGCCTTTTCTAAATCTGGCTTGTACATCTGAAAGTTCTTGGTTCATGTACTGCTGAAGCCTAACTTGAAGGATTTTGAGCATTGCCTTGGTAGCATGTGAAATTAGAGCAATTGTACAGTAATTAACATTCTTTGGCATTGCCTTTCTTTGGAATTATAATGAAAACTGAATGTTTGCAGTCCTGTGGCTACTGCAGAGTTTTCCAAGTTTGCTGGCATATTGAGTGCAGCACTTTAACAGCATCATCTTTTAGGATTTTAAATAACTCAGCTTGAATACATCATCTCCCTAGGTTTGTTTGTAGCAATCCTTCCTAAGCCCACTTGACTTTACACTCCAGGACTTCTGGCTCTAGCTGAGTGATCACACTATTGTGGTTATCTGGGTTATCAAGACCTTTTTTTGTACAGTTCTGTGTATTCCTGCCACCTCTTCCTAATCTCCTTTGCTTCTGATAGGTCCTTGCCTTTTTCGTCCTTTATTGTGGCCATCTTTGCATGAAATGTTTCCTGGTAGCTCCAATTTTCTTGAAGACAACTCTAGTCTTTCCCATTCTATTGTTTTCCTGGAGGAAAAGTTGCTTACAGTAATGTAATAATTGATAATTCAAAACAAACTTAAAAAAATAATCTACAGCTAACATCATGCTTCACAATGAAAGACTGACTGCATTCCTCATAAAATGAGGTTAAGACAAGGATATCAGTTTTCATCACTCATTCAACATAGCTGTTAATGAGGAAAGAAAAGGAAATAAAAGGCATATAAATCAAAAAAGAAGATATAAAACTTTTTTTGCAGATGACATTATAATCTACATAGAAAATTCCAGGAATCTACCAATCAATTGTATTTCCATTTATTAGCAATAAAAACATAGAAACCAAAATTAAAAACAATACCATTTACAATCACTCAAAAACCAAAATACATACATATAAATTTAACAACACATGTACAGTATTTGTATACTGAAAATCACAAAGCTCTGGTAAAAGGAAACCAAAAAAAATTTAAGTAAATGAAGGTATATAATCATTTTAATAATTTGGAAAACTCAAGGCAGTAAGGATGTTGATGATCACCAGATTAAGTTATTGATTTAATGCAAACTTACCAAAATTCCCATAATATATTTACAATGATTTATTTATAATTAAACAGATATTCCTAAAGTTATAGATTCTTTGGGATTTGTAAGCTTTAATATTCAAAAATATAACTGTACTAAATAGCATGATCCTTAATGTAACTTGGGGTGAATTAGTGAATAACCAAAGACTGTTCATATTTGAAGAATGTTTAAAGCCTTGTACATCTGTATTTGCAGTTTGCTATCCAAGAATCACCAAATATAGCTATCAATAGGATCAGCCTCTAAAAGACAAACAGAAGAAATAAGTGAAATACTTAGAAAAACTTTTTCAATTCTAACCTGATTCTTTTCATGTTCTATCAAATTGAATGTGGAGAATAGAATATATAATTATGTGAACGCAATGGTTCACTAAAAGACAGAATAAAATAAAATCATGAGATACGTTTTTGCGTAGAAAACAACCAAATAACTTAGAGTGACCAAGAAAATGCTCCCCCTCAGTCTAGTTATTTCCCTTTGGTTTCATTTCAGTTCCCATTTGACCTGTAGCATTTTTTATCTTGACACATTACAGTTTAAACCCATGAACATCCAGAGAGTTTAGTGCAGCCAGAATTTATTGCCCCAAAGATAAGACGATAGTTTAGTTTTTCAAATACCTTTTGGATAAATGTTGAGGCAACCTATCACCAACCCAAAATCTCAAATGAAGAACATCTTCAGAAAGTTCTACTTCTGTGATATTAAAAAAAGAAGACCATCTGTGATTGGTATTTGATGAATAAAATAATTTTTTTGTCTGAAATATTTTTTCTATTTACAAATTACACAATGTGAATTTAATTGGGCTGTTAAAATCTGACTCTTAACATTTCAAAATTTATTAAAGCCCAGAGAATTGTGAATTCATCACGTGACACATTTTTTGCTTGTTTGATTATCCCCCCAGTTCTTTCTCCTGCTCTCCAAATGACTAGTCAGTGGAAGCTAGCAAAAGAAGATGAATTTATATTTATTTATCTTTATAATAACAAATAACTAGTTAATGGAAAGCAGAGCTAAGAACTAAATATGGCTCTAAAATTTAAAATAAATAATGAAGGAGGTTACCCAATAAATTATGATTACTAGCTGAGTTTCAGGTCACAAGGGTTAAGATCACTCATATATTCTTCAATTTAGGGAGAACAGAATTAGCAGCTTGAGAACACGGGCTTAAAAAAAAAAATCTGGGTTTGAGTTGTATCTCTGCTATTCACATGCTGTGAACATGGATAGTTCATCTTCCATTCCAAGATCAGTTTCCCACGCTATGAAAGTGCATGGTAAATGAGACCAGTTTCATAGAGTTATTGTCAGATTTAAGTGGCTTAATCTACTATAGCATTTTATAAAAGATCTAACACAAAATAATTACTCAATAAATCTTAGCTATTTTGAGTCCTGTGTATTCCCCAGGAGTACGGGAAATGTAAAATTTTCTAGCTACAATGAATACACTCTAGTTAGTCTACTCTTGACTGACAATTCAATGGCTTTTGGAAAAAAATAATTAAGGAGAACAAAACACTGGTGATTTTATTAACAAATTAACCTGTTCATGTGCAAACCTCAGTTCATCATTTCCAAAACATTTGTCTCCAATTATGCAGCTATGGCATTAATAGCTTTTCTATGAGAAAGTTGGGAATGGAATTGAACAAAGTATGAGGTTAATGTTTTAGCTAGACAATAAAAATTATTGTGGACCTAATCACATTATGAAAATTAGTACATGCTTTTTATGGAAAATTTGAAGTGCAGAAAGGAGAAAATAAGATGTATTTACTATAATTTATGGCCTGCTGGGTTTTGTTTTTAAAGATTCTTTTTTTCTTTTTTCATGAGCACTTTTTCATGTTGTTAAGTTGTCGACGAAATCCTCATTTTTAATGGCTGTATAATGAGTCCAGTGAATTCTGAAAACTATATACAAGTTGCTTAGTGTCTTTGAATCTTAGTTTCCTTGTCTGCAGCATGGTAATGATAATAACCATCCCAAAGGTTTATTGTGGGGACTAAATGAGGTAGTGTTTGTGAAAAAGCTGTAATGGTAACCTAGAAATTGCTACACAAATGTTACTTAGTATTAGCTCTATTACTGGATATAGGGAAATCCTGATGGGGTGGACATTAGCAGAAAAAAGACAAGCTTTAACTGCTATTTTGTAGTGATTTCCTGTTTCAAGAGGCGGAATGGATTTTATTGGTTTTTCTTGTTTTCTTTTTTTTACTTATGAGTTAATATTTGGTACCATATAATTAGAATAAATCCTCCAAAAGGTAGAAAAAATGTCAAAGTCTGCAAGTAGGCAGAGAAGAAGTAGGAAAACTTACATCAAGTGGTCACACCATTTTAAAAATTATAAAATATTAAATTGGATTCTTTAAAATATTTTAACATTTTCATACTTGTATTTTAATTTTTAATATTTTGAGATGTATTTTGGTTTAGAGAGCCTCAAAAAGCAGGGTCTATCTTCCATTCTACTCTTATTCCTGCACTCCTTTGACCTTAATAAAATCAATATTCAAAAGTAGGGGGGATACTTTAATTTTATAAATATGGATGAATGTTTCAAAAAGTGTTGTTACTCCCAAAAACCTCTTGATAGAATTCATGCCATAGTAAAATATAGAAAAAAACATTAGGGTGGTTTTTGGTCTACTGCTTCTTGGGAAGTTATGCTTCAAAAGTTGAAATATGTCAGAGAGCCACATACCCAGTTTTATTGCTAAGCACCACAATCCACTTTTCTTGGTAAAGTTCGACATGATGAAAAGCAATTCTTGTGTACCACAGGCAAATCATGAGAATGCATTAGACTGCATGATAGAAGACCTTCATTCAACCATCAGTTCTGCTGGTTCTGCTACCAATTTGGGCAATGACTAATAGCAAGCAAGTATAAAAGGCATTTGTTTATAATGCAAGTCAAATCCCATCTCATATATACAAGGTGTTTTGCAGTCATCTGTCATTTCAACCAGAATTTATTGCAGTCTTTTCTTTCTCTACCTCAAGCATATAGTTTTTTTTTTTCCCCCTGATTTATATGGTCCTCATTAAACCCCTCTAAATCTTCCCTGAGTGTATTATATCACCACCATCTTTTCTTTTTTCAACCTGTCTTTCTTCTTTTAAGGAGACATAAAAATGTATTACAAAAGTAAGCTGGAATTAGCTTCATTTCCTGAAATTGCAACTTGACTCTCATGAAGGCCACTGAGAGTAACTCAACGTTTCTCTGTAGTTTGTGAAGAAAAATAGTGAAAGATAGGGAAAATTTTTTTTTCTCCTTACCTGAATACTTTAGAAGAAAATACTAAGGGATTATATGTAGACAGAAAAACAACGCTGTTTGAATATCACATTGTGAAAGTCGCTTAGTCCTGTCTGACTCTTTGTGACCCCATGGACTATACAGTCCATGGAATTCTCAAGGCCAGGATACTGGAACGGGTAGCCATTCCCTTCTCCAAGGGATCTTCCCAACCCAGGGACCGAACCCAGTCTCCCGCATTGCAGGCGGCTTATTTACCATCTGAGTCACCATTCTATTTGGGGAAATATGAGTTAAAGAGGGCAAACAATTAAAAACCATGAAACCTCACATAGTTGATGAGTCAACAAGTATTTATAGAGTGGCTAATAAGTAGCTAACCAACCGCTCAACTGTGTGGTCCAGAGGAGGATTGTAGGAGTTAAGAGCGGAGAGTACCTACACGATCCACTACACTTCCAAAATGTTTGTTTTCAATATTATGAGCTCCTATGAAGAGTGTTTGGTATGTTGGCCAGGAACCAAACCAGTTAGCTGCTTTGAAGACAGCTAGTTTTTCTAAATTAATTCTGTAATAAAGGCAGAGAACCCAGGATGGAGCAAAAACAGAGATAATGAGTCCATTAAATGAGACCACACTCATTGTCTGAATGAGTACTTGCACTTGCATCTGAAGAAGTTTCCAAAGGATGCAAGCTTGCTTAATTTGGAAAAGCCTCAGAGAAAGAGTAGCATTTGGGCCCAAATTCAATAATCTCATGCTCTTCTGAGCTACAAATTACTACATTAATTTAATAGGTTTGTCACATTCTTCTTATACTTTCCCAAATGTTTTTAAGTCATATTCTCTTAACATGAATTCAAATAAATTTTGTTATGATTCCTTTTTGGACTGACAACTCTAAATTTTTCTATGAAAAGTAAGGAGTTGATCAAGGCATTGCTTTTTGCTCAGCTCTTGGCACTTTGTGAGCACTAAAAAAACTAAGCTAGGGTTGGGTGATATAGAATGACATTAAACTTGGTGTGTTTTAGAATCTATGTTAGCAATAGTTGATTTGCTGAGTTTTGTTGAGTAATCACTGATGTTCATTTTCAGTAATTGAGTTGAGAACTGCTCCTATAGTTCCTCTCTCGTATTCTTCAAGGTGAAACATGCTATGTGTAAAGTAGAAGTAGCCACATATTAATAGTCCAAGAAATTCTTTAGGCACTATTTGGCTCAATCCCCTCTGCCCTCTTCCTACCTGATTTTCTTGTTTCTATCCTGTGTCCTTATACATAATTTTTTCTCTTTCTTTGCCCTGAAATTGATAAACAACTTGAATATGTTACTCAGATGTTAGTTTTGATTTTGGTTTTGCTTGTGAATATTGCCCCTTGAATCACCCATTTCAGCAAAACCCAAGCAAAATCAACTCAGCATCTCCTCAGTTCCATTCCACCCATAACTCAGGGAAAAACAGCTCGGGTGTCCAGATTGCCTGGAATTAAAGAAACTGTTCCAGGATTGTAATCCCCCTGAGAGTGCCCCATAGTGCCTGCAGGGACAAAAAAAATTTCTTTCTCCTTTTCCTAAGATCTAACAGTTATATGATAGTCCTTAAAATATTCCTAAATCAGCATGTCCTGATGAGGTTTTATACATGTAACAATAATTTCTATAAAAGACTTGTAAATGGTTCTTCCCTTGATATCTATTAATTTAACAAATTCATTCAGAATAGTTAAAATACATTTTCTGGGATCTTGAGAACTAATACTGATTAACCATGGTTTTGTTTTAATCTCTGCGTTATCTCACAAGAAAATATTGGTTGGTAGGTTGTTGGCTGTGTTGTTTATGAATGACAGCTTTGCTTATCTCTTGGCTTCTGACAATACAACTGAGTAAAGCAGAAAAATCTATTAAAAACTACTCCTGATTTATTTTCTGTAATAAAAATAATATAGATAGCATTAATCTGAATTTTTATGTTAGAAATTTTGTTCTAGTTCTAAAATTAATCAAGTAAATGTTTTTCATTCTTTTCATGATAAAAATTTCTTAAATTTTAAGAAATTTAAAAATTAGTCATGATTTTATTTATTGACTGTTTTCTCAAACTCATATTCTTGTATGTTGAAAACATTTGTCTTCTTTTTTTGATATCCTTTTATTACACTTTTATAGTATTATTGGGGAAAGAAGAAAAGATCTAATCAATATTATTGATCTGTTAGAAAAGATACATGGACTGACAGTTGAAAATCACTGGCCTGTATCCTCTTTCCTGAGTTTCACAAAATATATTTCCAATATTTTATTGAAAGGTCAAACTTCATCTCACACTTAATTTATCCTTCACCAACAAGTATCCTCTTCCTCAGGTTAGTCCTCATCCCATAATCCTTATTCTTGTTAAATAGTATATGCTGTCAATCAATCATGGAAGATCAAGGAAGAGACGCGCTTGGTGTCCGTTATTGACCAGATCGACAAGGCTGTGGCTGTCATCCCCCGAGGTGCCCTCTTTAAGACCCCTTTTGGACCTATCAATGTCAATCGGACCTTTGAAGGACTGTCCTTGTCTGAAGCCAAGAAGCTGAGTTCTTATTTCCACTTCAGGGAGCCTGTTGAGCTGAAGAACAAGACCTTGCTGGAGAAGGCTGAGCTCGACCCGTCCCTAGACTTCATGGACTCTTTGGAGCACGACATCCCCAAAGGGTCTTGGAGTGTCCAGATGGAGAGAGGCAACGCCCTGGTGGTGCTGCGCAGCCTGCTCTGGCCCGGCCTCACCTTCTACCATGCTCCTCGCACCAGAAACTATGGCTACATCTAAGTGGGCACCGGCGAGAAGAACCTAGACCTGCCCTTCATGCTGTAGGCGGGCCGCCCGTGGGGTGTGCAGAGTCTGAGCAGTATTTTCATAAAGGCGGTGAATCTGAAAAAAAAAAAAAAAAAAACTTCCAAGTAGTGGATCCAAAAACTTCACAAGTAGTGAATCATCTTCAACTCCCATCACATATCACATTTTTTTTTTAATTCTCCAACATCACATCAATTACTAAAAACTGTAATTAAATCTCAAAATTGTTTCTTAAATCTGGTTTTCCTTATCATTCTGTATTAGTGCTACCTAACTCAAAACATAATCATGCTTTTCTCAGTCATGTTTTAGTCACCAGAAGCTTTCTTCTTTCTACGTGGCTACTAGATTTATCTTCTTATATAAAGCCAATCTCCAGTCAATCATTCAGTCATTTGGTCATCTTTTATTCTCTCATTCAAGAAATACTCAAGCAATACCATTTCTGAGCCCAAATTTGGTTTTGCTTTCCTTTTTAGGTTCCCCATTATAAAGTTTGAATCATCTTTATAGCTCACTCACCACAGATGTGTAAGTTCATTAGCAAATACATTGGCACACCAGCTTCATTGCTTACTCCATTTAATGTAATTCTCTCTTATTTACTTTTTCTATTTCATCATTGTCTTGAGTTATGTGTCACTTCAAAATCAATTAAGTTGTGTCACAAATGAAGCATATATATAGTCAACCATGCACATTTTCCAAGTCTAATTTTACTGACTACAAAAACTATTCTTGAGTCCTTAATACTCATTAAGTAAAGTACAAAAATGGAGAAGGCAATGGCACCCCACTCCAGTACTCTTGCCTGGAAAATCCCATGGATGGAGGGGCCTGGTAGGCTACAGTCCATGGGGTCACTAAGAGTTGGACACGTCTGAGCGACTTCATTTTCACTTTTCACTTTCATGCATTGGAGAAGGAAATGGCAACCCATTCCAGTGTTCTTGCTTGGAGAATCCCAGGGACGGGGGATTCTCTGGGCTGCCGTCTATGGGGTTGCACAGAGTCGGACACGACTGAAACGACTTAGCAGCAGCAGCAGCAAAGTACAAAAAAACCTTATCATGGCTGCATTGTCTGATTGCTACAATTTTTCAGCATCACATTCCGGAGTCAAGTGTTCAAGACCACAGATCTTCTAAGGAGTCACTAAATAAATCCTAGCTTTTCAACTTTCCACATCTTTGTATTTTGATGATATCTTCAAAGATACTCTGAGAAGCAAAATTATTTCACATATAACTCATATGAAAGTTATAGTATCAAGTAAGTTTGGAAAGTGGCATATACCACACTCTTCTTATGAAGACCTGACTGCACGTTTGCTTAAATTGGAAGTATTAATAGTATTTTTCAAACCTAAAGGTTATGAGAATCACCTGAGAGATCTTTTTTTTTTTTTTTAAAGTCTGGATTCTTGTGCATGTGTGCTAAGTCGCTTCATGTCCGACTCTCTGTGACCCTATACCCATAGCTCTCCAGACTATTCTGTTCATAGAATTCTCCAGGCAAGAATACTGAAACAGTTGCTATGCCCTCCTCCAAGGGATCTTTCCAACCCAGGGATAGAACCAGCGTCTGTTACATCTCCTTCATTAGGCAGGTGGGTTCTTAACCACTAGTGCCAGCCTATTTAAAGCAAGATTCTGAATCACATATCTAAGGTGAGCACTGTGGTCTGAATGTCTGTTGCTCCCCCAACCCCTAATTCACATGCTGAAATCTTAATGCCTAGTGTGATGGTGGCTTCTCTGTTGGCTTAGTCTGTAAAGAGTCTGTCTGCAATGTGGGAGACCTCAGTTCGATCCCTGGGTCAGGAAGATCCTCTGGAGTAGGTAATGGCAACCCACTCCAGTATTCTCACCTGGAAAACTCCGTGGACAGACGAGGCTGGTGGGCTACAGTACGTGGGGTCACAAAGAGTCAGACATGAGTGAGTGACCACCTTTCTTTTTCTTTTTGGAGTGTGATGATATTAGGAAGTGTGGCCTTTGGAAGGGTCTTGGGTCGGGTTGGGGGCGGTTCTTTGGAAGGAATGATGCTAAAGCTTAAACTCCAGTACTTTGGCCGCCTCATGCAAAGAGTTGACTTGTTGGAAAAGACTCTGATGTTGGGAAGGATTGGGGGCAGGAGGAAAAGGGGACGACAGAAGGTAAGATGGCTGGATGGCATCACTGACTCAATGGACATGAGTCTGAGTGAACTCCGGGAGTTGGTGATGGACAGGGAGGCCTGGCATGCTGCAATTCATGGGGTTGCAAAGAGTCGGACACGACTGAGTGATTGAACTGAACTGAACTGAACTGGGTCATGAAGGCAAAACTTTCATGAATGAAATTAATATTTTTATAAAAGAGGATTGAGATCCTAAGCCCCCTCCACCGTGAAGACAGGATGAAAAATCTGCAACCCGAAAGATCGCTTTCACGAGAATTCAGCTATAGTGTTCCCCTGATCTCATACTTGCAACCACCAGAACTGTAGGGAATAGATTTCTGTATATAAACTACCTAGCCTGTGGTATTTGTTACAACAGCCTGAATGGACTAAAACAGTGAATTTGTAAAATCTGTATTTTTATTAAGTGACCAAAGGTATATTTATAATCCAAAATTTTAAGAAACACTTGCTAAAGTTTCTCAGAATGCTGCAATAAAGACACCTTTATTACCTTTGTTTGCCCAGTATTTGCCAAGCATATTTAGGTATGGGCATCCTTTTTTTAAATATGACATCTAATTCTCAGAAATGCTGGCTTATGTTATTCTCACTACATAAAATTTTCATACTAGCCAGGAAAATTCTTGGACATCCTTCAAAATGCAGTTCAAAGCAACTTTTTCCGCTAAGACTTTCCTGAGCTCCCCTATGCAGCCCTACTCAGCATTGTAATATGTATCTCATCACTTTACATTATTTTAACAGTATAATTTATTTCCTTCCTCTATTTCCTTTCTCTAGTTTCTGAGTAACTTGAGGGAACTGAACACACACATATTTTATGTGTTGAATGCATGTGAATCAAAAGGTTCATAAATGAATCCATGGATGAATGGTAAGATAGCATCAAGTCTTCTAGAGTAATTATGGATCAATCAGCACAAAACAATCAGAATTAATGGTGTAATCAAATTCCAATTTTATTCTTTCTGAAAATTTAACTCATTACTAGAGCATATGTTAATGTAAGGTAATCTTCACACGTAATATTAGAAAAATCTATTCCCAAGTTTATGACTATCACCATTCACTAGGTTCACATTTCTCTTCTAGACTTTTCTTCTTTGATCAAATCTTTTCTGGACTTTAAGACAGCAGAAGAATCAATGCTTTCTCACATGGCCATCTTATGCATTTACCACATTCTTCCTGAGCTAATTACTTAAGTATATTTTTAGAATTTATAAGAGAAGAAGAACAATTCTGTGAAGTATTTGTGTGGGCAGATGTTTTATATAAGATACAGAAAAGCTGACTTCAATATAAATTTACTGTAATACTTTCTTAAGGATCTCATTGTGGACTAAAAATATGAGCCCAGTATTTTTTCAATTTTCAATTTTTGTTTGATTGTTTTCATTTTCTTATATAAATATTTACAGAATGCTTCAGTACAAATGAAGAGAAAATCTAAAAATGTACATTAACTGAAATTTTGTGAAGATTCTTAGCAAAAGAAATACCTACAACATGCATTGAAATGTTTATTCTTGTGGGGTCTATTTTGGCATTATTATTTCCACATAGTTACCCAAAACAATATGCAATATGTTTTTCTTTTTCTATTCTGCAGACATGCACTTTAATATCCTATTGTTAATGTCTCAGTTTGAAAAATATTTTTAGAATAGAATGCATTCAATTAGCAGCTGTAGCCAACTGTGCTAGTGTTCATAAAACTAATTCTGTTCAAGTTTAGACTTAAAAAAATAAAATCCAGAATTTGTTTTGAGAAATTAATGATTAACTCTATTGCATGTGTTCTTAAAAATGTGACTCTATCCTTTAAGTCAATATGTGCCTATGTTGTTACCAATAATACATAGATTAATGACTTCATAAAGCATACTACCATTTCTTTGAATTATGTATCATCTGTCTTTGAGTGAAAAAAAAAAAAAAAGATTTATCTGTTTTAAAGCTGAAGAATTCCCACAATAAGGCTTTGTATATAAAAGGCAATAAACATCTATTAATTTTTTTATCTGTCATCTTCATTTGAGTACTCACTGAGTCAACTCTAAAAAACATACAGAAATCAACAGAAGAATGATCCTGATCTGTGATGAAGAAAATAAATAGTAAAAAAAAAGGTTTCAAAGGTTAAAAAAAAAAAAGTAAAAGGGTTTGTACCTTCTAAATGTAGAAAGGCCTGCATAAATAGCAGAGGCCTCTGGATTATTTTTAAATAGCCAAAAAGATTCTTTTGACTGGAAATTTATTACATTGGTTCAGACAAAAATGTGACTTATTTGTATATTATTAACAGTTTTGCATTTCCCATAAGCCACTTATGAGCAGTGGTAGCCAACACATACACAAAGAAGCCACAGACAAGGAGAGAGAAAAGCCACATTCCATTACACAAATGCATGTCCCCTGGGCTTGCTTCCTAGAGAAATGTGGGTGCACACAGACAGAGGCTTGCCAGCCCTAATTTTCACTGGTACAGGAAACCACCTGCAGATGGTTGCAAGGTTATGGGAAGTCACTGGTGGTATTTCCATCAGCATGCTTTAGGTAGTTCAATCTCTGTTTTCAGCTCCCATTCCTCCATTAACCAAGACAGGTGTGGCCAGTTTCCTTTAGTCTTGATTCATTGGTTCTTGTTCATGGAAAACTCCCTGGTATTTACTCCAAGAAATAATAGCAATTCATATCAAATTAGCCATTTAATTTGTTATTAAATTCACTGGCATGCTGTATGACAGAGAATTATATTAATGGATTACTGAACTTCCTATTTCTGTCTTTAATTCAGATTATTTTACTTTTACCTTGCACTCTGTAGAATACAATAATTATGGCTTCTACAGTAATGCCTGTACCTACTCACACAAATACAGTTTATATGCTCCATTAGGCACTTTGTAAATTGGCTCCTTAGAAGTCCTAAGAAAAGCTTGTTGATATTTACCATTTCAGAATATGTCTCATAAATTAAATGTTACTTTGAGTTTAAACTTACTTTTATCATAAATGGATGTTGAATTTTGTCAAAGGCTTTCTCTGCATCTATGAAAGCAGGAATAGAAGGAACATACCTCAACATAATAAAAAAGCTATATATGACAAACCCACAGCAAACATTATCCTCAATGGTGAAATTTTGAAAGCATTTTCCCTAAAGTCAGGAACAAGACAAGGGTGCCCACTTTCACCACTACTATTCAACACAGTTTTGGAAGTTTTGGCCACAGCAATCAGAGCAGAAAAAGAAATAAAAGGAATCCAAATTGGAAAAGAAGAAGTAAAACTCTCACTGTTTGCAGATGACATGATCCTCTACATAGAAAACCCTAAAGACTCCACCAGAAAATTACTAGAGCTAATCAATGAATATAGTAAAGTTGCAGGATATAAAATCAACACAGAGAAATCCCTTGCATTCCTATACACTAATAATGAGAAAATAGAAAGAGAAATTAAGGAAACAATTCCATTCACCATTGCAACGAAAAGAATAAAATAGGAATATATCTACCTAAAAAACTAAAGACCTATGTATAGAAAACTATAAAACACTGGTGAAAGAAATCAAAGAGGACACTTAATGGATGGAGAAATATACCATGTTCATAGATTGGAAGAATCAATATAGTGAAAATGAGTATACTACCCAAAGCAATCTATAGATTCAATGCAATCCCTATCAAGCTACCAATGGTATTCTTCATAGAGCTAGAACAAATAATTTCACAATTTGTATGGAAATACAAAAAACCTCAAATAGCCAAAGCTATCTTGAGAAAGAAGAATGGAACTGGAGGAATCAACCTGCCTGACTTTAGGCTCTACTACAAAGCCACAGTTATCAAGACAGTATGGTACTGGCACAAAGACAGAAATATAGATCAACAGAACAAGATAGAAAGCCCAGAGATAAATCCACGCACCTATGGACACCTTATCTTTGACAAGGGAGGCAAGAATATACAATGGATTAAAGACAATCTCTTTAACAAGTGGTGCTGGGAAAACTGGTTAACCACTTATAAAAGAATGAAACTAGAACACTTTCTAACACCATACACAAAAATAAACTCAAAATGGATTAAAGATCTAAACATAAGACCAGAAACTATAAAACTCCTACAGAAGAATATAGGCAAAACACTCTCTGACATACATCACAGCAGGATCCTCTATGACCCACCTCCCAGAATATTGGAAATAAAAGCAAAAATAAGTGAATGGGATACAATTAAAATTAAAAGCTTCTGCACAACAAAAGAAACTATAAGCAAGGTAAAAAGACAGCCTTCAGAATGGGAGAAAATAATAGCAGATGAAGCAACTGACAAACAACTAATCTCAAAAATATACAAGCAACTCCTGCCGCTCAATTCCAGAAAAAGAGACAACCCAATCAAAAAATGGGCCAAAGAACTAAACAGACATTTCTCCAAAGAAGACATACAGATGGCTAACAAACACATGAAAAGATGCTCAACATCACTCATTATCAGAGAAATGTAAATCAAAACCACAATGAGGTACCATTTCACGCAGTTTGGATTGCAGGTACCATTTCACACATTTCACAGATTTGGATTGCAGTCAGAATGGCTGCAATCCAAAAGTCTACAAGCAATAAAAGCTGGAGAGGGTGTGTAGAAAAGGGAACCCTCTTGCACTGTTGGTGGGAATGCAAACTAGTACAGCCACTATGGAGAACAGTGTGGAGATTCCTTAAAAAACTGGAAATAGAACTGCCTTATAACCCAGCAATCCCACTACTGGGCATGCACACTGAGGAAACCAGAATTGAAAGAGACACGTGTACCCCAATGTTCATCGCAATACTGTTTATAATAGCCAGGCCATGGAAGCAACCTAAATGTCCATCAGCAGATGAATGAATAAGAAAGCTGTGGTACATATACACAATGGAGTATTACTCAGCCATTAAAAAGAATACATTTGAATCAGTTCTAATGAGGTGGATGAAACTGGAGCCTATTATACAGAGTGAAGTAAGCCAGAAAGAAAAACACCAATACAGTATACTAACGCATATATATGGAATTTAGAAAGATAGTAATGAAAACCCTGTTTGCGAGACAGCAAAAGAGACACAGATGTATAGAACGGTCTTTTGGACTCTGTGGGAGAGGGAGGTGGGGAATGATTTGGGAGAATGGGATTGAAACATGTATAATATCATATAAGAAATGAATCACCAGTCCAGGTTCGATGCAGGATACAGGAAGCTTGGGGCTGGTGCACTGGGATGACCCAGAGGGATGGTATGGGGAGGGAGGTGGGAGGGGGGTTCAGGATTGGGAACATGTGTACACCCGTGGCGGATTTATGTTGATGTATGGCAAAACCAATACAATATTGTAATTAGCCTCTAATTAAAATAAATAAATTTAAATTTTTTTAAAAAAAGAAAGAAAATCCAGGGCAGAAAAAAAAAAAAGTACTTTTAAAAAGCCCCTGAAGATTTACTAATTTTTGAAAAATTGATATTTATGGTAGTTGGATATTTACAGTATTTTTCTTTTTACTGATTCTGATTTTGTATTTCTGAGTCTTTATACTCTGCTTATGCATTTTTCTCTGGTCTTTGTTAATACCCGAAGTGGGTCATCTAATCCAAAACAGACTTGCTGCTATTTTCAACTATATTCAGTTTGTAGGTTAAATATATGAGATAGAAATAACTGTAGAAAATGTGAATTTCTGAGGCTAGACATTCCAACTAGGTCTTTGTAGCCAGGAATGTGGATTGGTCTGGGCAAGGAATGGTAAACCTGAGTTATTTTAAAGTAATAGGCAACGGATGTGAGTCCTGAATTTATGTTTATCTATTTAATTTATATGAAAGGTTGTGTTAGAAGAAGACTGAACTTGGAAGGTCTTATAGAAAATGTACCCAAGTACAAACAAGTTTGGTGTATGATGTAAGACCAAGCACACCAAAAGTAAGTGATGCAGAAGGAAATGTAGTTCAGCTTCCTCTGTCCTTGTCCAGCTATCAGTCTCTGGTATCAGCCCTTTCAGTTTAGTTGGGAAGGAAATAGGAAATTAGAGTGAATGAACACACACATTTGTTCAAATAAGGAGACTGAAACAGGATGTACATGCTGTGGTTAATAACAGCAAAGCACCCTTGCATTTACAATTCCTGCCCAGACTAACTCACATTCCTATGTGAACAGCCTAGTTGGAATGTCTCCTACCAGTAACCCTGCAGGCAGAAGTGATGGGCACTGACAGAAGAATGGCTTCCACATGCTTCCAATATGGTGAAAGTTTCAGGTTACAGACTGATTTGATTGGCCACCCTCATGATTTGGGAGGGGCACCAAAAAGAGATACTTTTCACAGATCCACGTCCTTTTTTTAGGGGGAAGAAAAAGGTCAAATAACAAAACTGAAAAGCTGTGGCAATAATAAATCAATGAAGCATATTCAGTAGCATATGTGAAAATTCCAAACAGTAGTCAATGCAAGAATAAATGACTGAAACAAACAAATGAGCTACAGTGAAAAAAAGAAGTCTTCATCCAAAGTAATTTCTTCCACTTACAAAGAACAACTAACTCTTAGGAAGCATAAAATAATAAGTGACATTTCTATAGTTACATGCTCTTTACCATAAGGAGTATATGCTCCAGTGATGTTTCTCAAATCAAATATATACCAGATAGTAACATAGTGTAATATGCAGCAAACCTGGGGCACTGAGGTCTGTTATTCCATGTCAGATAAACAAGATGGTTTAAGGTATTTAGCCTAACAAAATAGTCTGCATTTCAAATTATGCGTTGCCTCATTTGCTTAGCCACAGAGGACAGCCTGACTAAAATTAGGTTCCTGTTGTAAGGAAAAGCAGACTGTCCTACCTTGGATTGTCTCTGTTCTTGGGGCTCAGGGAGATTAAACAACATACCCTGGATTACATAGTCAGAAATTTGAAGATCTAACATGAAAATCTAGGATTGTTACTCCAAACCCTACATCCTTTCTCCATCTCGCGTATCTCTAAAATTACGATTTAACCGTAATTCAAGCCACTGACCATACTAAAATAAATCATATAGGCTTTAGGACTCTATCACTAATCTCCCAGTTCTCACTAGGACAGTACAGAGACAGACAATAAAATGGACAATTATAATTAACTACACTAATACAGAAACTGTTTTTTTAAGAAAAGACAAAGATAAAACTCTAAAGAAAACTAATATTTAATGGCTGGCAGAAGAAGAGTAGCTAGTGGAAGCCACTACAGAGAAGCACACAAGAAAGTGCAGAGATGAAGGCATGACCAATAAGCACCCTTCTGTGTCCCATTATCTATCTGTACAAGTGGAGAGTATGAAAGCTCAGTGGGTATGTCACATCGATGTGTTAATATAGATCCAGTTCCTTACAAAGTGATCCATAATGTATTTTCAATTAAATTATTATTATTCTACGAATTAATGTCCACATGATTTGCACAATTGGAAAATTTGGAGTAATGTTTAGATATTTGTAGCATTTTCATTGAATTATATGTTAGCATATTAAACAACCTATCAATGTATTATTCTAAAAGTATATTTGCATATTAATATGTAGCCAAGACTATCCCTCAAATCTATCTGTATTTGTTCTTAAATAGATCACTGTCCCTGGTGGCTCAGATGGTAAAGAATTGGCCTACAATGCAAGAGACCCAGGTTCGATTCCTGGGATGGGAAAATCCGCTGGAAAAGGGAATGGCAACTCCTTGCAGTATTCTTGTCTGGAGAATCCCATGGACAGAGGAGGCTGCTGGGCTATAGTCCATGGGGTCACAAAGACTCTGGCACAACTGAGTGACTCACACATTTTAGACCACTGTTAAGGATTCTAAAAATGAAATTTTCAAGGATTTGTGTTCCATATTTTTAAATTTTCCTTAGTATGACAGAAACCTGATATTGTGCTTAGTACCAGGATGTTTATCCTATATTAACATTACTGGCATTTTACTCATTTGTCTTTCCAGTACTTCTAGTTTTTTACATTTGAGCAGATATACCAGCTTGAGAGTGTGGGCCAGAGGTTCTCTGCCGTGAAAGAAGGAGATAGTGGAGACTTGGACTCTAGTCTCATCTATGTTTATAATGCCTAACATCTTGGGTAATCCTTGGATTGAGGCCCAACATTTACTTAATAAATTAGAGCTAGAAATAAGGTGCTATGATAGGCATTATAAGAGTTTGAGGGCTGATGAGCCATGGTATTGTCATTTAAGAATCTGACAACATAGCAGGGGGGAGTGAAGTAAGCCAGAAAGAAAAACACCAATACAGTATACTAACGCATATATATGAAATTTAGAAAGATGGTAACAATAACCCTGTACATGAGACAGCAAAAGAGACACAGATGTATAGAACAGTCTTTTGGACTCTGTGGGAGAGGGAGAGGGTGGGATGATTTGGGAGAATGGCATTGAAATATGTATAATATCATATATGAAATGAGTCGCCAGTCCAGGTTCGATGCATGATACTGGATGCTCGGGGCTGGTGCACTGGGATGACCCAGAGGGATGGTATGGGGAGGGAGGAGGGAGGAGGGTTCAGGATGGGGAGCACATGTATACCTGTGGCAGATTCATTTTGATATATGGCAAAACCAATACAATATTTTAGAGTTAAATAAAATTTAAAAAAAAGATTAGCATAAAATAACAAAAATATATATTAAATGTAATAAAAGCTATAGAAGTAAAATGCCAAGAGGGCTATTGAGGGAACTTGGGCTTCCCTGGTGGCTCAGATGCTAGGGAATCTGCCTGCAATGCAGGATATCTGGGTTCTATCCCTGGGTTGGGAAGATCCCCTGGAGGAGGGCATGGCAACCCACTCCAGTGTTCTTGCCTGAGAATCCCCATGTTCAGAGGAGCTTGGCCGGCTATAGTCCATGGGGTCGCAAAGAGTCAGACACGACTGAGTGACTAAGCACACATGGCTGCCAGCAGTGGTTACCAGAAAAGGCATGTTACAGTACAAATGGGAACCCTTCTCTTCATTGCTGAAACACAATACCGAAATATTTTTAGTAATTGAATTTTAGACAGTGCTACAGAAAGTAGAATATAATTGTTATTTTTAACTACTAAAACTATGAAATTGTAAGGGTCACCATAAAACGTATTTTTTTTCTTTGAACACTGAATAATGAATGTCAGAAATCATTAGATAGTGTAGATTTCACATGCATTCAAATATATACTCTGCAATATACCTTAGTATTTCACATTTACCAGCCTATAATTTTTGACCTAAGTATATATATTTTCAAATTACAGCTTGTAAAATAACCCTTTACTTATTTAAGACAAAATTATGATACTCCAACTAGCTATATCCTAGATCAAATTTTCTGCCATTTTTGCCACTTGAAAATAAAGCAGCTACCTTTTCAGTACTGAAAGAATACTTTCTTTTAAAGCCATAAAGCTGTATTAATAGAATCCCAAACATTCCATAGTGATGTCTCAACACGCTAAAATGTAAGTTCAGAAAGCCCAATTTGATTCAAACTGTTTACTGTGATTTTCAGCAAGGGACACTGAACAAGGGTCCACAGTTCAGTTCTTGAAGCTGTGGTCTAGGTAAGGAACCACAGGGAGGTGGACTGGCAACTCTCAGAATGCCAGCGAGACAGGGCAAAGGGTTGTTCCTGACATTTTTCAAATGACTTTCTGAACAGAACTCTTCTATTAAAGTTTTTGAAAGGGGGTTTCAGTAGTAACAGAGCAAGATTCAGAAATGGGGAAGTTGCTATTAACATGGTGAAAAACTGCATTTTGGTGGATAGAATCAAGTGAGAAGGAAAAAAAGGAAAAGAAGACAGAAAGAAAAGAAAAGCATGGGCTAACTGACAAAAAATGGCAATGGTATTTTTTCTCAAAGTATCTTATTTGATGTTTATACAAAAATGCAAACGGCACCCCATGAATATAGTGGGTTTTCTAAGACAGAGAAAGAAAACTATGTCAATAACCCAAACATTGAATTTCACCTGTGTAACCAGAACAGGGCAGCCACATTTAACAAGACAGAACAGGCAAACATTAGGTTAGCACAACAGTCCCTGGAAAAGATGTTCCTTTAATATTCGCTCAATCATACTTCCTTTGCATAGATTGGCAAAAAGTCTTGATTGCAAATTTGGTAAGACTTTAATTCTGTTTTCAGTGGAAGTTTGGATTTAAATAACTTTCTTGCAGATATGACTGGTTCTTTGATAAACTACGGGCACTCATTCAGAACTAAGTTCTGCCTCTCTATCAGAAATGATTTATCTATCTCACTCACCACAAGGGAAGTTCCTTTAGAGAAGACCCTTCCTTACTTTATCTACTTCTGATACCATGATGCTTACCACAATATCTAATACATAGTAAGAGCTCATTAAGTTGGCTGAATGGAATTGAAATGTCCATAGTGGAGCAGAACCACCTCCATTCAATAGCCACCAGTCACAAGCATGGGAACCAACTCCCTGTCTGAAATGCAGAAGGATTGTAGCTTCAACACAGCCCTTTTGGGGCACTTTCTGAATAATGTCTTTCTTCACCATCCTATCACAAGTTATGAAGTTCAGCTGGAGAAAAATTACAAATGAAGCACCTTTCCTGCTAATTCAACCATGGGAATTCAAACATGGCAATTGAGTTTTGAAAAGCAAAGGCTATTTCATCCACCTGACTGACACAGCATTATCAGTTGACAGACTCATTACCACACAGTTATCAACTTACTCAAGCAAATGAAAATTTCATGAATACCTAGCAGTCGTGGCAGATGTTAGCAGAGGCTGGCAGAGAGTTTTAAAACATATTATGTACAAGTTTCTCATTTCTTGTTACAAATTGTTTTCACTTTACTGATACGAACTGCAGAAATTCTCATGCTTTTATCCCGTTGTTTAGATCAGTACTCACTGCAAAACAATTCATTGCATTCAGTCCTTGCCAATTTTGATAAGGTGCAAATATTTTTTGGATAGGTATAATGAAGCAGAATGAAAATTTTTATACAATTTTTGTCTATAAATGCAATTACTAAAACAGGTCAAAAGTGAATTTAGAATAATATCATAAAGGCTATCATAATAATATCATAAAGGATATCATTATCCTATACTAAATCACTATATTTTTAATTTTAGTTTCTTTGCCAAATTTTAATTTCTTTGCCACCTAAGCTACAAGGGAAGTTTGAAATTTTTAATAGTAAACCTGATTATTGAGATCTCCACTGTAAGGAAGAGTGGATATTATTTTTGTCATTTTAAAATAAACATATAAAAAATGTTTAGTCAAATCTAATCGACAAAGAAGTGTGTTGTTTTCTATATTATTTTGCTTTTCCATTCTTTTGATTTAAGTATTTGCACTATCTTTGAGACAGACAGGGTTGAAGGGTTGAGGATGAAGCAAAGGAACCAGGGTTTGAGTGTACATTTCAACAGTCATGTAATAAACACTCTGAGCACCTAAAGTGGGTCAAGCACAGTGGACATAACTTTAATTGAACTCATCATTTCCAGTTTAAAATGAGTAAGACAAGCATCTGTCAAAATTTTTACATCCAGACTTTCATATTGCCTCTCATAGACCAGTGCAATTAAGATCAAGAGGATGCTATGTCTTCATATGGGATAGAACATTTCTACAGTTGATAGCTTTTAGTGACCAGCAATCCTATACAAAGGTTTCCCAGGTGGTGCTAGTGGTTAAGAATCCTCTTGCCAATGCAAGAGACACAGGAGTCATGGGTTCCATCCCTGGTTCAGGAAGATCCCCTGAAGGAGGGAATGGCAACTCACTCCAGTATTCTTGCATGAAGAATCGCATGGACAGAGGAGCTTGGCAGGCTACAGTCCATAGGGTCACAAAGAATCAGACACAACTGAAGTGATTTAGCACACAGGCACTCAATCCTATACAAAGAAGGGCCTCATAAACTAAAACTAAGGTTGTCATATTGGGTCCTTAAATCTAATAGTGATTCTATTAAAAAAAGAAAACACTGCCTTTTAAAAAAAGATTTAAGTTTCTAAAAGTATATGTTTCTATTCATTGAACAGAAACTAAACCACTGACGTACTAATAATGTGCATTTTGTCTTCAAAAACATTGATAATCAAGTAGTCCTGAACTTAGCTCTGCTATAATTGGTATTTATGGCATTTTTACATGTTCACTTCTAATTTTATAGCAATTTATTACATAATTAGAGGCAAGCCATAATGATCATTTTTATATTTCCTAGATTAATGAGCTCTTTATTTTTCTCCCCCACTGTGGCAATTAGAGTAGATAATAAATGTTTCCCCCTCCTGCACGCCATGGTCTGGTGTTCACGCCTCTGTGTGATTCTGTTTCCTTTAATGTGGGCAGAACCTGAGACTGCTTCTAACCAATTGAACCAGCAAAGCCTATGGAATGTCACTCCTATAATTACATTACAATATATAAGACTGCCTTGATAGCAGACACTGGGGACTCTCCTTGCTTCCTTAATGAAGTATGGGACCATGATTCCAATGCTCACAGTGCAAGAAACTGTGGGCGGTCTCTTGAAACTGCAGGAGACCACGAGTTGCTAAGGAAGCCTTCCCAGCTGACAGCCAGGAAAAGTTGGGTCAGATACACAGCCATGGGAAATGAATTATAAAAGCTACCCGAATGAGTTTGGAAGTGGTTTCTTCCCATGAATCTTCCAAATGAAACTGTGTGAAATTCCTAAGAAGAGGACCCAGTGAAGCTGTGCCTGGGCTACTGACCCACAGAAGTTTTAGTTAATAAATGTGTGTGGTTTTAAGCAGCTAAGTGTGTGGCAATTCGATATTCAGTGATAGATAAGGAATACACCAACTGTTCTGCAATTCTTGAGGTCTAAGTAAGTATAGCAATTTCTATAGCTAAGGAATTCATTTTTGTGTTTGATAAATATTACTTTGTGCCAGATGTTCTTCTACTTACTAGGGACATGGTGATAAACAGAAGAGCACAATTCATATGCTTTAATGGAGGACATTTTTGATACTTAAAAATTATGGAATAATGTAATTATAACTGTGTTAAGTGAATAACAAATGATCAAATGTGTTCATGGGAATTGAGCAAAACCTCTTCCATGGTGTGCTAGGAGACAGTTAACAACAGGCTCTTGGCAAGGGGAAAGGAGACAGTCCTGAAGTGCAGCATTTGATTATTTCTATGCTATAACTATTCTATGCTATAACTATCACAACTGTTGTCAATTTTAAGATACTAATGTGATATCATTGAACATGAAGTTGAGAATAAATGGACATAATCAATTTTTGCAAACTGGTATCAGCAACCCCCCATGAACCATAGAGTGCGTGTGTGCTAGTCACTTCAGTTGTGTCCGACTCTGTGACCCCATGGACTGTAGCCAACCAGGCTTCTCTGTCTTGGGTTTTCCAGACAAGAGTA
Organism: Bos indicus x Bos taurus; assembly: GCF_003369695.1. Classification (NCBI taxonomy): domain Eukaryota; kingdom Metazoa; phylum Chordata; class Mammalia; order Artiodactyla; family Bovidae; genus Bos; species Bos indicus x Bos taurus. The sequence continues at coordinate 40,374,508 of NC_040078.1, read as the reverse complement.
CTGGAAAGGGTTTCCATGCACTCCTCCAGGGGATCTTTCTGACCCAAGGATCAAACCTGTGGCTCCTGCATTGCAGGCAGATTTTCTACCACTGAGCCACTGAAGCCTTGCACACATCATTAGGATTCCCTAAAACAGTAACAGTTAAACTGAGTGGTGAAGAATAAGCCTGACTTAATAAACAATGACGGGAATAAAGAATGATCTAGAAGAGCTTGTCAGTGGTACTGAACCGGGATGAGTTTCTTTGAAGAATTTAAAGAAGAATGTGACTGGAGTTTAGAGGTTAAAGAACCAGAAATTGAAAAGGGGAGAAGAAACAATCAAGAAGGAGTCAGACTGTTCAGACTGCCAGACATTATTCTAGTTTCTGGGGATATGAGAATAAACCAGAGACACGAAGTCTATCTTATAGCACTCACAGGGACCTTTATGTTAAGAATTTTAGAGTTTGGCTTAAAGCAAAAGGAAGCCATTGAATTATTATTGGCAGAAAATAACAATTTGTATTCTTAAAAGATAACTGCTTTTTGGATGAATTCATTTTAAAAAGCACATGAATGTGTGTGGAGAAACCAATTCAAACAATATTACTCACCCATGTGTTAATTCTTTATTCTGTAAAATAAAAATAATAGTACTTTTCTCATGGTTGTTTTGAGATTAATGCATATAAATTGTCTACAAAGGTGGTCAGATCACAGTTAGAACTCAGAACATTTTAAGAACTTTTTTTCACTTTCTGCTTTTCTTCTTTTATTTTTTTTTTTTTTTCTTATTGCTGTATAAAATACAGGGAGAGCTCTGTGACAAAGATGCAAATTTGAAAGTGGTCATCAAATGTTTGAAGTCATGGAAGACAATATTGCAGATAGGTGAGTGAGAAGAGAAAGAGGGCCCAGTTCAAAGCCAAGAAGAGCTCCAAAATTTAAAGACAAACTAGAGGCAAAAGTTGGCAGAAAACTTTCATCATAAATTATGGAAATGACAGATTCTGTCTGCAGAATTATGTTGAACTCACATTTGCATTAGGAGTCTCATTTCTAAGGTCATCTTTATTAGAAGTGTAGAAACACTGGATAGAGTTCAAAGAAAAGTAATAAAAATGATTAACAACTTAAGGTTGAGGGATTTATAAAGAAAGATTAAAAATCAGAATGGCTTCTAACAAAGACTGTGGGGGAATGGCTATAATTAATCTCTTAGAATTTTAAGAGTAGTAAACATGGAGGAAAGAAAATAATTGCTTTCTTTAGATTAAGAAAAAAAAAGAAAAAAAAAAAGTCTATTTGTCCAAATATTAGAAGAGGAAACTGTGACATTAAGAACACTAATTTTGTAGAAAAGAATGTCAAGGAAACTGAAATATTACATTTTGAGACATTAAAAAACAAAATTGGAAAAATACAATTTAAATTGAATTCTGTAGAATTTTTCTATGTGAGTAAAAAAGTCCCATATATAATGAAAAAAAATCTTTGTTGTCTTTACTTCCAGATAAAACAGAACCTCCATGACGGTAGAGAAATAAGTCTTTTCCGTCATTATGACCAGTATCTGGAACAGTGCTTAACCTAAAGAAGGTGCTTAATGTCTGCTGCTGCTGCTGCTGCTAAGTCGCTTCAGTCGTGTCTGACTCTGTGCGACCCCATAGATGGCAGCCCACCAGGCTCCCCCGTCCCTGGGATGTATATGTGCACTAAAAAAGAAGTATCTTCAAGATTAAAATTTAAGATTGTTTAATAGAGTTGAGGATGAATTAATGATTGATCTATGGGTAGTAAACAGAACCAAACTGAGTCAAATTCAGTTCTGGGTGATAATACTCCCAAACTTCAACTCATTATTTTAGGAAGCTTGCTGTAGAAAACAAATTAGATTACATTTTAAACTATTTTAAATTCATGTCCTAATATAAATGTACTAATGTTCTCAAATATTAATTTCCCACATGCTAATAAAATGTTATCAAAATATCTTACAGAAATTTAGTCATAGTAAAGAGAAAAATGCAATTAAATATTACAAAATAATTTCTTATTTTAAAATATGACCTATATAAAATAGTCTGATATACTATTTTTATATTATACTGTTGTATTGTAACATCTATATTATCCTCAGATATGATTATAGAGCATTATCTGGAAGACAAAAATGTGCTATAAAATATTTTCTGTTTATTTTTATTGTTCTTCAATGCATAAACGCTATTTGCCAAAATTAACCTAGATTCAGACTTTCAAATCTTTCATGATTTTATATAACTGATCAACTGTATCTCCAATTCAACTATACCATGTCAACACTTTTACTGTTTGGTTGTCTTTGATGGTAGAAAGAAAGTGAAGTCACTCAGTCATGTCTAGTTCTTTGTGATCCCATGGACTGTAGCCTGCCAGTCTCGCCCATCCATGGTATTTTCCAGGCAAGAATAATGGAGTGAGTTGCCATTTCCTTCTCCAGGGGATTTTCCTGACCAAGGGATTGAACTCTGGTCTCCTGCATTTCAGGCAGACTCTTTACTGTCTGAGCCACCAGGGAAGCCCAATGGTAGAAATTAATAAATAACAAAAATTGACTTTAGTCTCAACAAATTAGCTATTTTTCTAATTGCTAATTTTCAATGTTGTCATTGCAATGAAATAAGATGTCTAAAATTAAAGTTTTCAAAGTTTTTGTAAGATCAATATGCTTAAAACCATTTGTAGGGAATGGATTTCATTAGATTTCAGCTTTTTATAATATCAAAAATTATATAGAAAGCAAAATCTTGTGGTTATTTTAGTAGCAATGTAGTAATTAAAAGACTAAAACCATACTCATAACAATGATATTAATGATTCTGTAGAAGGAATAGTAGGTTAACCTGTGCCAAGTTTTTTCTTGATAACCAGAAATCATTATGATAGCATCTTTTATGAATTCATTACTAAAAATATCTTATAAATTTGGAAGTATGAATCATTTTCTATTTATGCACTGAATTATGTACTAATCTCACAGATGCCAGAAGCAGAATTAGTAAGACAATGGTAAAGTAGAAGAACTATTAACCCTGATTTTAGGAAAGTTCTGTCACTAACTAGATGTGTCATTAATTTGCAAAGCAGAGTAACAGAGAAAAAGCAAGTCAATGAAACAATGGCCCCAAAAGTGTACAATGGGATTCACCATGGATGTGTGATCCAGGACAGGATTGCCTACGCACAGGGTGAAGACATGTACTTAGCAGAGACCTGATATGGGGCTACAAATTAGGAGATAATATTAACAGATCATGAAGTGCTGGGAGATGTTGCAATATTGTCCTGACAGCCTGAAGACATGTTGTTAAGTACATGGGCAAAGTCAATATATTTTCAGTTTCCTTTATTTTCTGTGAATTTTGTTGAAGTTCAGTCTCTTCTCAGTGGAGTAGCCAGAGTGATTCTTTCACAAGTCAGCCAAATTATATCACTTCTCTATATCCTTCTAATTAATGTGAAAATCAAAGTCTATACAATGGCTATGTTACACTAGTTTATCTGACTTGTGTTACATCTCTTACTTTGTCTGCTCCTGTTACCTTCCCCAACTCTGCTTCAGCCAAAATTGACCAACATGCTAGCCAACACACTAGAAATGGTCCAGCCATAGCATGTGTGTTGTTGTTCCCTCCTGGAATAGTTTGTCCATATACCTACAGCTTGCACCTTCATCTACTTCAGGTCCTAGATCATATATTACCTTTTGGTCGATTCTTTCCTTAACAACCACAGTTGTTATTTCAAATTTTCAAAATTTCCCTTCTGTCACCCTTTTCTCCATAGCACTGTATATTTTAAACTTGTTTTTTGTTTCTTTTTTCTTAGAAAAAAGGTTCTATGAGGGCAGATATTTCAATTTGTTTTGCTTACTGATGTATTTTTAGTACCTATAATAGTGCCTGTCACATTGTAGGAACTGAATAAACATCTGTTGAATGAATGAGTATTTGTATGGGAACAACTGATATTTAAAGTAAAAATTGTAGTAGCAGTTATAGATTGGCTCCTAAATGGGACCCCTTTCTATTTGAAAGTGCCATTAAATACAGAAATAACAATTTTCAATAATTTGATCTTTGGATTATTGTTTATTACCTAAATTATCTTGTTTAATATATGAATATTAATATAGATTGTAGAGAATTTGGAAAATATCAGGAAAAGTGAAGGCAAATTGTGTTACCTATAGTATGTTTCATTCACCTTTTGGTTTATTTTATTCTAATATTATACAACAACTTTACATATAGTTATGTGTCCTGCTTTTTACATTGATATTTAAGTTATGGGTGATACCCACATTTTAAAAATGAATAATTGAATATTTAAAATATTTAATAAATATTTGAATTTTATAAGCATATTTTAATGGCTTCAAATTATCCAGTAATAAATGAGCATACTTTAAATTATTTCTTAAGGATCCCACCTTTTTCCATTTTTTCCTTTTGATAATAATGCCATTTATTTAAATTAAAGTTATATTAAGAAACCTTGCAATTCTGTTGTCATGGAATAAAAGAATGGAATGATTGTATGTCACTTCAAAATAACAATGCATAGAAAATTTGTTTTTCTAAACTGAAATGGACCACCATACACACACACACACACACACACAAGAAATGACCCTTTGTTTTGCTAAACACATTGTGTGGTTGCTATATTTTTATAACCAAGAAACCATCTAGAAAAGATTCAGACAGGTCAGTCCAATAGTAGTTAGAAAAATGGAGACTGACCTTAAAAGAATTGAACTTTAAATGAGTGAACTAAACTCCTAGGATGTTAAAAATATAAGAAACACTAAAACAAAATTTCAGCTGATTTGTGAGGAAACAATCAAGCCGCAGACAACTTTAGTGGTCTATAACTTACTACACTGAGAAATTAAGTTAGTTATGAAAAGGATGGTACACAAAAAAAGCATTCTACTATGTAGTATTTTATTTTCTCTTTGCAAATATTTTTTCTTCAGAGGAGTGAAATATTCATCCATGGCTATGCCCTGAGTACCTAGAAGAGTCCTGGCATATTGGGAGTGATCAATAAAAAATTTTGGACTGACTGATTCTATGCATGTGATAAATATATCAATATAGGTCTATACATAATGTATACTAATGAATTATTCAACTCCCAGATAAAGCATCTGCAAGTCTTTCCAGAAAGATAATATGAGATATTACAGAAACTAAAATGATTTTATTTTCTTGGTAATAAACTCTGTAAATAATGGCAAATTTCTATATAAAAACATGCAAGGAAAGTCTGAGAATCAAAATATTGATCTATACAGTTTAAAGAGAGATTTACCCCGCTTTCATCTATTTGCTTCTTTCAGTATAGTTACAGATAGCTACTAAAATAATTTCAGAATGTTTTGGAAAGAGTCAGGAATTTATTCAAATTTGATTTAGATTTGTTATCTGCTTTGCTATCAATAATTAGAAAAAGTGAAAGTTTTAGTCACTCAGCCATGTCCAACTTTTTGTGATGACATGGACATAGCCCAGGAGGCTACAGGCTCCTCTGTTCATGGAATTCTCCAGGTAAAAATACTAGACTGGTTAGACATTCCCTTCTCCAGGGGATCTTCCCAACCCAAAGATCAAACCCAGGTCTCCTGCCTTGTGGATTTTTTACCATCTGAGTCACCAGGGAAGCCCATAAATAAGTTACTTAGTGTTAATGAGGCTTGCACTGCAGTCAATTGTAAAGTACAACATAAGGCACTCAATTGCTCTGTAAGCTTCAACTACATAAATGGCGTTTGAGTGCAATACAAACCTCATTAACACTAAGTAACTTATTGATGGGCTTCCTTGGTGGCTCAGATGGTAAAGAATTCGCCTGCAATACAGGAGACCTGGGTTCAAACCTTGGGTCATGAAAATCCCTGGAGAAGGGAATGATTACCTCAGATATGCAGATAACACCACCCTTATGGCAGAAATCAAAGAGGAACTGAAGAGCCTCTTCATAAAGATGAAAGAGGAGAATGAAAAAGCTGGCCGAAAAATCAACATTTCTAAGATCATGGCATCTGGTCCCATCATTTCAGTTCAGTTCAGTCTCTCAGTCATGTCCAACTTTTTGCAACCCCATGGAATGTAGCACGTCAGGCTTCCCTGTCCATCGCCAACTCCCAGAGCTTATTCAAACTCATGTCCATCGAGTCTGTGATGCCATCCAACCATTTCATTCTCTGTCTTCCTCTTTTCCTCTTGCCTTCAATCTTTCCCAGCATCAGAGTCTTTTCTAATGAGTCAGCTCTTCCCATCAGGTGGCCAAAGTATTGAAGTTTCACCTTCAACATCAGTCCTTCCAATGAATATTCAGGATTGATTTCCTTTAGGATTGACTGGTTTGATCTCTTTTCAGTCAAAGGGACTCTCAAAAGTCTTCTCCAACACTACAGTTCAAAAGCATCAATTCTTCAATGCTCAGCTTCCTTTATGGTCCAGCTCTCACATCCATATATGAATACTGGAAAAACCATAGCTTTGACTAGATGGACCTTTGTGGACAAAGTCATGTCTCTGCTGTTCAGGTTTGTCATAGTTTTTCCTTCAAGGAGCAAGCATCTTTTAATTTCATGGCTGCAGTCACCATCTGCAGTGATTTTGGAGCCCCACACCGAAAAATAAATAAATAAATAAAGTCTCTCACTGCTTCCATTGTTTCCCCATTTATTTGCCATGAAGTGATAGGACTGGATGCCATGATGTTAGTTTTTTGAATGTTGAGTTTTAAGCCAGCTTTTTCACTGTCCTCTTTCACTTTCATCAAGAGGCTCTTTAGTCCCTCTTCACTTTCTGCCATAAGGGTGGTTTCATCTGCGTAGCTGAGGTTATTGATATTTCTCCCGGCAATCTTGATTCCAGCTTGTGCTTCATCCAGTCCAACATTTCACATGATATACTCTGCATATCAGTTAAATAAGCAGGGTGACAATATGCAGCTTTGGCATACTCCTTTCCCAATTTGGAACCAGTCCACAGTTGCATGTCTGGTTCTAATTATTGCTTTTTGATCTGCATACATATTTATCAGGAAGCAGCTAAGGTGGTCTGGTATTCCCATCTCTTTAAAATTTTTCCACAGTTTGTTGTGATCCATACAGTCAACGGCTTTGGCATGGTCAATAAAGCAGTCCCATCACTTCCTGGCAAATAGATGGGGAAACAATGAAAACAGTGACTATTTTCTTGGGCTCCAAAATCACTGCAGATGGTGACTGCAGCCATGAAATTAAAGAAGCTTGGTCCTTGAAAGAAAAGCTATGACCAACCTAGACAGCATATTAAAAAGCAGAGACATTAATTTAAGGCTCCAAAGAGCCAAAACTATGGTTTTCCAGTAGTCATGTATGGATTTGAGAGTTGGACCACAAAGAAGTCTTAGCACTGGATGAAGAATGATGCTTTTGAACCATAGTGTTCGAGAAGACTCTTGAGAGTCCCTTGGATTCCAAGGAGATCAAACCAGTCAATTATCAATCTTGAATATTCATTGGAAGGACTGATGCTGAAGCTGAAGCTCCAATAATTAGGCCACCCAATGCGAAGAGCCTTGTCATTAGATAAGACCTGATGCTGGGGAAGATTGAAGGCAGGAGGAGAAGGGAATGACAGAAGGTGAGATAGTTGGATGGCATCATCAACTCAACGAGCATGAGTTTAACCAAACTCCAGGAGATAGTGAAGGACAGGGAAGCCTGGCATGCTGTAGTCCATGGGGTTGCAAAGTCAGACACAGCTGAGTAACTGAGGAACAATGTTGTTTTTTAAAAATAACTCAATAGATTAAAATGTATTTCCCATGTTGAACAACGCTTAAAGCTTTCAAGACAATTGTAAATTCACTATAATTTGCTGTTAATTTGTTTTAGCAAGTTCCTTCTTTTTTGTCACTAGACTGTTACATTTATGTCTCTCATTTTATGTCTTTCTATAAAATGCTTTAAACATTTTGGAACAAACTGAGTATGAAAAAATCAATATTCATTTAATAAAATTTTTTTAGCACTTTCTCAGTGTAAGACCTTGGGCTAGTTTTAAATATTTCAACAAAAATCATAAAATAAATAAATATATACCCTATAAATCAAACTAAAATGATTCCAAGCTAACAGGAATCATAAAATTAGTATCATATATTATCATCCTTCTGACATTAATTAAATTACTCTGAATGGCATTGTTTTAATTCAGACCTCAATGATTCACATAAAGAGTAAATGGTAGCATATGATAAAATTCACTAAAACTATTTTTAAGAGATCATTAAGAGATTATTTTTAATAAGATCACTTTTAAAAGGAGGCCTACAAAGGCCAAAATCCATAGTTATGTCATTATTATAACTGAGCAGGAGATTTGGTTTCATCTTTTACTATTTATGGGAAAAGTATAAAAGATAAATATGTGGAAGGAAATGAGTCTGGATGATTTAAGACGTGGAAAAGGATCAAAGGATAATGATACATTTATATTTAGAACAAATTTAAAACTATTTTAATTCACATTATCCTATTTATAATTCATACCAAGTTCCGTATTGTTGTTTCTATTTTATAGGAGGACACTGAGGCTCAGAGAAGTTAAGTGACAACAACATCATTCAATTGTAAGCAGCATGATTGAGACTGAAAAAAATAAAATTAGTTTTAAACTTCAAGCTCAGTTCTCTTTTCTCTACCAGATAGGATCCAGTATCCCTATTTCAAATAATATTGTTTAAAACAGACAAAAATTAGTTGCTGTCTATTCAGATTTTATTTTCATAAACATTTTACCTATGCTTAGCAAAGACACAAAAAGTGACTCTCTTGTCTTAGAACTATGGGATATAGACTCAAACAAGGATTAGTTATAGGGGCCCAAGGCACTAGGACAGCTGGTAAAATCTTCCTGGTCCCTCCCTGTAGTTTTCAGAAGAGACAACCACACTTTCTTCCCAATCCTGAAACACTTCAATGTCTGGAAAGACTGAATTGCTCTGGAAAGAGGACCTCATGCCTGAGATTTTGTCTTTGGGATGGGAACTTGTACTCCCCATTATTCTAAAAAAGAAAGCTGTTATAATCTCACAGAAAATAAAGGACCAAACAGTCATTTGGGACTGCTAGATAGCACTTTCTACTAAGGACTTTCTATTGATGGCCCTTAAAGATTATTTTGTTGGTCTAGGAAATGGATAAGTGGTTTGCTATACGCATAGGTGGCTCAGCTGTAAAGAATACATCTGCCAAGCAGGGTTTGATCCCTAGACCAGGAAGTCCCCTGAAGGAGGAAATGGCAACCTACTCCAGTATTCTTACCTGGGAAACCCCATGGACAGAGGAGCCTAGCAGGCTATCAATCCATGGGGTATCAAAAGAGTTTGACGTGATTTAGCAACTAAACAACAACAATAGGTGAGTGAAGAGAAGTAGAAGATACACATACATATATAGTCATTTATTTAAAAATATGTGCGTGGTTTTTTTTTTTTTTTTTTTTTTTTAGAAAAGGGAGCATATGCCCTTTTTAGGAAGAAGAAAGCACAGATTTAGCTTCAAGATATCTGTTTGTTTATATGTATATATATGTGTATGTATATATATATATAGTTGGCATTCTTGAATTTTCCTGCCTTTCCCTCTGAGAAGACAAAGCAGCATTGAAGTGCCCTCCTTATCAATGCTTTCACTGTGGTCTAAGGAAGAATCCTGAGTGTTGATGTCTCCAGGGTGTATGTCTTTAATGCTAATTGCCACTAGGGCTTCACTGGGCTGCCCACGTGGTGCTAGTCGTAAAGAACCGGCATGATATTGCAGGTGGACATAAGAGACGCAGGTTTGATCCCTGGGTCTGGAAGATCCCTGGGGTAGGAAATGGCAACCCACTCCAGTATTCTTGCCTGGAAAAATTCCATGGACAGGGGAGCCTGGCAGGCTGTGGTCCACAGGGCCGCACAGAGTTGGACATGACTGAAGCAACTTATACACATATGGTCTCATTACAGCTGGTTTGAAAGGGAAATTATTTAAAAATAATTCCCTGAGTAAGCAAAAGCCGATTCTATTACAAGTAGCAAACTTTAGAGTTGACCTGACTCCTATTATTAGCCCGGAGTAGTGGGCCCAGCTGTGGGGCCAGCTGCAGCTACAGGGAGCTGGCTGACCACAAATACGGGAGCCTGAGCGGCACAGCCAGTTTAGGCTGAGCACATAGAGTTGAACTGAAACACGTTTTTGCTTACCTTGGCTGAGCGCTAGGTAAGCATGGTATGAAAACCCAAAAGAAAGCTTTCTGCTCTGACAAGCCTTTGTCTGTGCCTGTACTTTGGGACTGGTAGGATACTTCTGGCGGAGAAGGTAATGGCACCCCACTCCAGTACTCTTGCCTGGAAAATCCCATGGACAGAGGAGCCTGGTAGGCTGCAGTCCATGAGGTTGAAAAGAGTCAGACATAACTGAGCGACTTCACTTTCACTTTTCACTTTCAAGCATTGGAGAAGGAAATAGTAACCTGCTCCAGTGTTCTTGCCTGGAGAATCCCAGGGACGGGGGAGCCTGATGGGCTGCTGTCTATGCGGTTGCACAGAGTCGGACACGACTGAAGCGACTTAGCAGCAGCAGCAGCAGCAGCAGGATACTTCTGGAACCACAAAAGTTGATTGTCAGGCTGGAGAAAAAGTCTGCATGTAAAAGCTAAAGCAAAAATTTAACACCGTTCTTTAGACTGTTCCTAATAGGACCTTTATATTAAACTAAAATAAGTACTTTAAATACCCACTCATTAAACGTACTAAGCATCACACTGAGTTTTGGAAGGCGATGGCACCCCACTCCAGTACTCTTGCCTGGAAAATCCCATGGATGGAGGAGCCTGGTAGGCTGCAGTCCATGGGGTCGCCAAGAGTCGGATACGACTGAGCGACTTCCCTTTCACTTTTCACTTTCATGCATTGGAGAAGGAAATGGCAACCCACTCCAGTGTTCTTGCCTGGAGAATCCCAGGGATGGGGGAGCTTGGTGGGCTACCATCTGTAGGGTCACACAGAGTCGGACACGACTGAAGTGACTTAGCAGTAAACAAATAAAATTATAAACACCAAAAAAACTTCAAAGGGTCCTTTGTAAATCAAGAGAAACTTTAATTTTCAATAGCTCGTCATTTTTTTTTTTTTTTATGATTACTCAGCTGCAAGCTTATATTTCTGTTTCCTAAGACACTTTGGCTAAATTTTTGGAAACAAAAACAATGGTTTTCCAAGACCATTACAGAAATCAACATAATTTTATAAAATGATTTTTATTTTCCTACTGCAAGAAAGATGAGACAATGGCAGAGATATCAAAGTGTGAATTTTCTCCAGTTTAAATAATTATAGTATATAAGAAGAAATTATCTTTTCAAGTTACTAGAGGAAAATGTTAATTAATTTAGCAATTAGTACACTTTATTTAAATGTCATTTCACAGATTATAATCTGTTGACTTTACTAATGATGTCTGAAAATTTAACTCATTCTTTTTAATGGCTGCTTTTTACATTTATGACAATAATCAGTCAATAGACACACTAGAAATAATTTATAAAATTATTTTTAAAAGCTACATGGTTCATAGTAATATTTAGTTCAAATTATATTGTATTATTTAGCAAAAGTAGTTTAAGAAAACATGATGAGTTATTTCCTCAACAATTTAAATAAACATGTCTTTTAAAAATCCCAAAGGAAAATTAATTTCATTTTGTCATACATATCCTTTGATTAATTTTTAATTAATTATTATTATTATTTGCTGTGCCTGGTCTACACTGCTGCTAGCGGGCTTTCTCTAATTGTGGTGAGCAGGGGATACTCTTCACTGAGGTGCACTGGTATCTCACTGTGGTTGGCCTTTCTTGTTGCAGAGCACAGGCTCTAGGCACACAGGCTTCAGTAGCTGCAGCATGCGGGCTCAGTAGTGGCACCACAGAGGCTTAGTTGCTCTGCAATGTGTGGAATCCTCCTGGACCAGGGATTGAAGCTGTCTCCCCTGCACCTACATGTGGATTCTTAACCACTGGACAACCAGGGAAGTCCCTTTCTCACTAATTTTTTACAAACCATAACATTTACGATTTTAGCTGTATAACTTAGTGGTTTCAGTATATTCAGAAGATTGTGCAGCCATCATCAGTATTATTTTTTGAATATTTTTATCGTTTTAAAAATAAACCTCATGCCCATTAGCAGTCACTCCCCATCTCCCATACCTTTAACTTCTGGCAACCATTAATCTACTTCTGTCTCTATGAATTTGCCTATCCTGGACATTTCATGCAAATCGAATCATACAGTATGAGGACTTACGTGTCTGGCTTTTTTCACTTAGTATAATGCATCCTTACTTCATCTCTTTGTGTAGCTGAATAATAGTTCATTGTATGGTACACAACATTTTGTTTATCCATTATTAGTTGATGGACATTTGGGTTGTTTCCACTTTCAGGCTATTATGAGTAGTCCTCCTACGAAGAAGCATTTTTTGTTTTGACATATGTTTTGACTGTTTTGGGTATGTACTTAGAGGTAGAAGTCCTGGGTCACAGGGAAACTCTATATTTAACTTTTCAAGAAACTGCCGATTTTTTTCTAAAGGAGCTGTGCTATGTTACATTCTGAATAACAATGCATGAGGGTTCTATTTCTCCATATCTTTGTAAGCACTTGTCATTTTCCATTATTAGATTAATTTTTTACTTTCATGATCTCCACAGAAGAACTGATAAAGCTTGCATGTGGGAGGATGGGATAAGTTAAAAATGACTGTGAAGTTGTCAGTGGGTGGTTTAGGCTGAACACAGACGGTGATGAACTGAAACATGTTTTGCTTCCCTTGGCTGAGTAAATGGATGAATGGTGTTGTCATTACTGGAAACAGAGCAGCAAGGGGAGATGATTTCAAGGGAAAGACGAAATTATGAGATTGTTGAAGGCATCTCATCATTTACAATACCAGGATGAAAACCTGGAACTATAACAGAGCTTATGATGAGTGGTTTTTAAACTTGGCAGGATTAAAGGATAGATTGGAGACACATGGTTGGGGTTATAACATTTATTACCTATGGGACCTGAAATATAGTCAGTGCTCAAAATACATTTGCTATTAAGTTATTAGTGACAGCTATAATTTTGATGTCCTAAGTATAACAACTCTAAATTATCATTAACAATTAAAATACCATAGATAATGCATGGTTTTCATTAATGATGAGACAGGTAGGGGACAAAGTTCAGATTGGAAGGCTAAAGGAAGTCTACTTATTAAGATCTAGATTAGAAAGTGACATCTACATTGAATTTAACCTTACTATTGTATATAAAAATTAGGTATTCTGTGGTGTGGCAGTGATTTTTATAGTATAATTACATTAGAAAGGGTGAACTTGGATGGATCACTGAGGGATAGGGGTGACTTTGGAAATCAAGAGGTCATTTAAGAGAACTGCAAGGAGATCCAACCAGTCCATTCTATAGGAGATCAGCCCTGGGTGTTCTTTGGAAGGAATGATGCTAAAGCTGAAACTCCAATACTTCGGCCACCTCATGTGAAGAGTTGACTCATTGGAAAAGACTCTGATGCTGGGAGGGATTGGGGACAGGAGGAGAAGGGGACGACAGAGGATGAGATGGCTGGATGGCATCACCGATTCAATGGACGTGAGTTTGAGTGCACTCCGGGAATTGGTGATGGACAGGGAGGCCTGGCAAGCTGCGATTCATGGGGTCGCAAAGAGTCGGACATGACTGAACGACTGAACTGAACTGAACTGAATTGATATTCTTGTGGGTGGACTTGAAAGGAGGGATGAGAACAGATGGGTTCTCATAAGCAGTATCTGAGAAGGAAGAAAGTAGAAAACACTGAAAAAAAACTCCCCTCACATTGCCACTTTGCCCAGAATACTGGGGAAGACCTAGAATTGATTTTGCTACATACTTAGGATGCTGAAGTTGCCACCAATGTGAACAAATCTTCTGTGCCCCACCCCAAATATTAGAGTATCAGAGAAGTCTGTAGTTCTGGCACAAATTCACTGTGAAGGCCTATTTTATATCTGATTCTTTGAAAGGAAAATGGCAAAGACATAAGGTAGAAAATAGGTGATTTATATCCATTAATTTTATTTTTGGAAGGATTAGAGTAAAATTTTCTTTCCTTTTGTGTTATTGTTGTATTAGTTACAGTAACTAGAGATAAGTTCCATAATATTTTTAGAGTTTCTAAACTCTCTGGCATACAATAGTTTTTCAACTAATAACTGACATTTGTTCTTGAAATGCTTGCCCCAAAGATGAGTTGTAAACTAAATAGAATCAGATTGGAATCATTGACTTTGCTTAGTGAATCGACCAAAGATTCTGGTCTTTGGAAAATCATACATAAAATAACTGATAAATGGTGAATGAATGATGTTGTAATTATAATAACTATAACTATGTAACCATAATAACAAATGTCATATACTTCTGGTTCATAATGTTAGCTTGAATTAGGGAGAACATTGGATTGGCAGTTTGGAACTTTTAAAATTTCTATCCCTAGAAAAGATATAGCAAGGGCTATAGTCCCCACCCCTGCCACAGGCTTTCCTGGTGGCTCAGATGGTAAACAAACTGCCTGCAATGCAGGAGATCTGGATTCGATCCCTGGTTTGGGAAGATCCCCTGGAGAAGGGATTGGCTAGCCATTCTAGGATTCTTGCCTGGAGAATTCCATGGACAGAGAAGACTGGCCAGCTATAGTCCATGGGGTCACAAAGAGTTGGACACAACTGAGAGACTATGCAGGCACGCACATTATATACAATAATAGACACACAAATAAAGGGATTTTGCTCACTTATTTGCTTTTACTAAAATACAATCACAATGCCCATTTGATTTAGCAATCTGATCAAATTGCCAACATGCGTTGGATCAGAGATTCTAATGATCTGCAACAAACCAAGTTCATTCCAGGAAAAAAACGTTTACTTGTACGTCATTGACTACATTAAAGCCTTTGACTGTGTGGATCACAACAAACGGTTCAGTCAGTCAATTCAGTTGCTCAGTTGTGTCCAACTCTTTGCAAACCCATACACTACAGCACAGCAGGCTTCTCTGTCCATCACAAACTCCCAGAGCTTATTCAAACTCATGTCCATTGAGTCAGTGATGCCATCCAACCATTTCATTCTCTGTTGTCCCCTTCTCCTCCCACCTTCACTCTTTCTGAGTATCAGGGTATTTTCCAAGGAGTTGGTTTTTCACATTGATTGGCCAAAGTATTGGAATTTTGGCTTCAGCATCAGTCCTTTCAATGAATATTCAGGACTGATTTCCTTTAGGATGGACTGGTTGGATCTCTTTGCAGTCCAAGGGACTCTCAAGGGTCTTTTCCAACACCACAGTTCAAAAGCATCAATTCTTCAGTGTTCAGCTTTATTTATAGTCCGACTCTCACATCCATACATGACTACTGGAAAAACCATAGCTTTGACTAGATGGACCTTAGTTGGCAACGTATTGTCCCTGTTTTTTATTATGCTATCTAGGTTGGTCGTAATTTTTATTCTAAGGAGCAAGTGTCTTTTAATTTCATGGCTGTAATCACCATCTGCATTTATTTTGGAGCCCCCCAAAAATGAAGTCTCTCACTGTTTCCATTGTTTCCCCATCCATTTGCCATGAAGTGATAGGACCAGATGCCATGATCTTAGTTTTCGAAATGTTGAGTTTTAAGCCAACTTTTTCACTTTCCTTTTTTACTTTCATGAAGAGGCTTTTTAGTTCCTCTTCACTTTCTGCATAAGGGTGGTGTCATCTGCATATCTGAGGTTATTGATATTTCTCCCCACAATCTTGATTCCAGCTGGTGCTTTATCCAGTCTGGCATTTTGCACAATATATTCTGCATAAAAGTTAAAAAAGCAAGGTGACAACATACAGCCTTGACATACATTTCACATGCTAGCAAAGTAATGCTCAAATTTTCCAAGCCAGGTTTCAAGAGTATGTGAACCACGAACTTCCAGATGTTCAAGCTGGGTTTAGAAAAGGCAGAGGAACCAGAGATCAAATTGCCAACAAACTGTGGACAATTCTTAAAGAGATGGAATACCAGACCATTTTACCTGTCTTGTGAGTAACCTGTATGCAGGCCAAGAAGCAACAGAACTGGACATGAAGCAATGGATTGCTTAAAATTTTGTTCAAAATTAGGAAAGACATATGCCAAGGCTGTATATTGTCACCCTACTTATTTAACTTATATGCAGAGTACATTATGTGAACTGTTGAGCTGGTTGAATCTCAAGCTGAAATCAAAATTTGCAAAAGAAATATCAACAACCTCAGATATGCTGATGATACCACTTTAAAGGCCGATAGTGAAGAGAAACTGAAGAGCAACTTAATGAGGATGAAAGAGATGATTTAAAACTCAATTTAAAACTCAATAGTCAAAAACTGAAGATCATGGTATCCAGTCCCATCACATCATGGGAAATAGAAGGGGGAAAAAGTAGAAACAGTGACAGATTTTATTTTCTTGGGCTTCAAAGTCACTTCAGACAATGACTGCAGCCATGAAATTAAAAAGACACTTGCTCCTTGGAAGAAATGCTGTGACAAATGTAGATGGCATATTAAAAAGAAGAGACATCACTTTGCTGACAAAGGTCCATATAGTCAAAGTTATGGTTTTTCCAGTAGTCATGTACAGATGTGAGAGCTGGACCCTAAAGAAGGCTGTATGCTGAAGAATTGATGCTTTCAATCTGTGGTGTGGGAGAAGACTCTTGAGAGTCCCTTGGACAGAGAGGAAATCAAACCAGTCAATCTAATGGAAATCAACCCTGAATATTCATTGGAAGGGCTGATGCTGAAGCTGAAACTCCAATACTTTGGCCACCTGATGCAAGAGCTGACTCACTGCAAAAGACCCTGATGCTGGGAGGGATTGAGGATACAAGGAGAAGGGGGCGACAGAGCATTAGATAGTTGAATAGCATCTCTGACTCAATGGACGTGAATTTGAGCAAATTGTGGGAGATGGAGAAGGACAGGAGAGCCTGGTGTGCTATAGTTCATGGGGTCACAAAGAGTTAGACAAGACTTAGCAACAGAACAACGTACTCCTCACCCCCATTGAACGATTTTAGCATGAAGGTTCTTTAGGTCTCGATCCAAGCAAAATAGTGAATTCAAAGTTTTTCTTTCATGATTTCAATCTCCCCATTTCACCTTGTCTACATGAGTTCATTCCTGTGTGTATCCTTCAAGTCAAGGAGATACTGCATCTAATCAGAAAATGGCAATATTTGTCTCCTTTTCCTTCTGCAGTTTATATATTTATAATTTTTGTAAACAAAATGACCCATGAAAAATAAACTAAAGGTAATCAACTCTAGCTTGTGCTCAGCTACTGTGGGAGTTCTGAATAGATATCATTAAAACATTAACTTTTTCATGTATTATCTTATTTCATTATACATATAATTAGCAATTTATTCTTCTCAAACACCAGACTCTTGAGAAAAGAATGTGTTGTTTATCAAGGTTTTAATGCAAGTTATATTGAAGTAGATTTTGTCCAAGTCTGTCCCTGTAACAGATTCAAACAAAATTATTTTAGAGATACTATGCTTTGTGTTAAACAAACACAAATACATAATACATGCTGACATTTCTCATGGTAAGGATTCTAAAAATTTTAATATACTTTCTAACAAATTTGATGAAAAGATTTTAACATCAATGAGACAGATTAATATATTCTCAGAAATTAATCTAAATCTTATAAATTAGATTTATAAATAAGCTGACCATTATCAATATTAGACTTTGGCCTTCATGTACTTAATGGTATTTGGTGTAGTTTATTGACTATAGCAATCACTTGAAAAATCATTCTCAGCTAAACCTTGGAGAAAAACATCATTTCACATGGAGAAAAAATTAAGATGGTCCTCTGGGGTTCTCAAGAAATATTAACAGCCTTTTCCCCACTCACCTTTATCAGGAAGGTGGGGTTGGCAGAAGTCTCCTGAGGTTGAAGGTATGAGAGCGAGAAAGTGGTGTGCCTGATAGACTCTAGGTTTCCACTATGTATACTTAGAATGACTATAATTTTATGTTTCTCTTGCACTTCATAAACCCAAGGGAAGTCCTGCTTTTTAGATATTTATTTATCATAGAAAAGTCTATGCTGCTTGTGTAAGAATTATCTTTACTAGAAGATTGAGAATTATTTAAATTAATACACCACACTGTGTATAAATGATAATGAGCTTGAATCAGTGGAGACTATTAGTATACACTGTTAAAAGAGGGCAATCTATTGCCACACCAATACTATAACCAAAAAACAAACAAAACCAAAACAGCAAAAAACCAAGACACATGCTAAAACCTGTATAGCGAAATCTCCCTTAGTTGGTCCAAGCTAAATGTTTTGCCAGATACTTAGTAAAGGCATGGATGTCTCTTAGGAATTAAACTTGCTGAGCATTTCTCCCTGATGTTTTGTTCCAATTACACTATACCTGCAATGCAGTACTATCATTTTGCCCTTCCCCCATTCTTCTTATACAACACGTATTTCATACTTCTCCTAAATTCTTCCTCAGAACCTTTCATTCCTTCTCAAAGATTTTAATCTGAGCCTACATTCCTTCTTTAATCTAGCATCTACTAATTAATTTTGAAGTTGAGCTTTTCTCATTCCGGCTTTGACACTTTGAAGAAAATATTTGGCCACATTCAACTATCTTTTCAATCCAGTTAAGTTTTATTAAATTATAATGAAATAATTTTAGAAGTTTTAAAATTAAATGTAATCATTTATTATAGGGAGTGAAGATACCAAGATATATTACACTTTAGCAGCATTACTTTCATCCATGTTTATGCAGAGGAGTGTCGGCAGAAATTAGCATTAAATGCATGATGGAATGGACTTCCTAATACATCTGTAAACATGCAATAGACCCAAACAGGGAAAAAACTTAATAAAGCAGCATTTGGTATTGCTTATCTCTTCCACCTACACTGAATACCAGAGGGTTTGGTGGTTTCCAATGTTCCTACCTATAAAAACTTCTAAAAGGATGCTTTGTTTTAAATTTCTCTAGAAAATGATTTAAAATGAATCATGAAATAACCTATATACAATCGAACAGTTAAATATGATCCTCTGTTTCCTTTACTGCAATTGAAAAACATTTAAACAAAAGTCTTTTCAGATGCATTTATAAAGCTACCAACAGTATTCTTCACAGAGCTAGAACAAATAATTTCACAATTTGTATGGAAATACAAAAAACCTCGAATAGCCAAAGCTATCTTGAGAAAGAAGAATGGAACTGGAGGAATCAACCTACCTGACTTCAGGCTCTACTACAAAGCCACAGTTATCAAGACAGTATGGTACTGGCACAAAGACAGAAATATTGATCAATGGAACAAAATAGAAAGTCCAGAGATAAATCCATGCACATATGGACACCTTATCTTTGACAAAGGAGGCAAGAATATACAATGGATTAAAGACAATCTCTTTAACAAGTGGTGCTGGGAAAACTGGTCAACCACTTGTAAAAGAATGAAACTAGAACACTTTCTAACACCTTACACAAAAATAAACTCAAAATGGATTAAAGATCTAAACGTAAGACCAGAAACTATAAAACTCCTAGAGGAGAACATAGGCAAAACACTCTCTGACATACATCACAGCAGGATCCTTTATGACCCACCTCCCAGAATATCGGAAATAAAAGCAAAAATAAACAAACGGGACCTAATTAAACTCAAAAGCTTCTGCACAACAAAGGAAACTATTAGCAAGGTGAAAAGGCAGCCTTCAGAATGGGAGAAAATAATAGCAAATGAAGCAATGGACAAACAACTAATCTCAAAAATATACAAGCAACTCCTACAGCTCAACTCCAGAAAAATAAATGACCCAATCAAAAAATGGGCCAAAGAACTAAATAGACATTTCTCCAAAGAAGACATACAGATGGCTAACAAACACATGAAAAGATGCTCAACATCACTCATTATCAGAGAAATGCAAATCAAAACCACTGTGAGATACCATTTCACGCCAGGCAGAATGGCTGCGATCCAAAAGTCTACAAGCAATAAATGCTGGAGAGGGTGTGGAGAAAAGGGAACCCTCTTACACTGTTGGTGGGAATGCAAACTAGTACAGCCACTATGGAGAACAGTGTGGAGATTCCTTAAAAAACTGGAAATAGAACTGCCTTATGATCCAGCAATCCCACTGCTGGGCATACACACTGAGGAAACCAGAAGGGAAACATACACATGTACCCCAATGTTCATCGCAGCACTGTTTATAATAGCCAGGACATGGAAGCAACCTAGATGCCCATCAGCAGATGAATGGATAAGAAAGCTGTGGTACATATACACAATGGAGTATTACTCAGCCATTAAAAAGAATACATTTGAATCAGTGCTAATGAGATGGATAAAACTGGAACCTATTATACAGAGTGAAGTAAGCCAGAAAGAAAAACACCAATGCAGTATACTAACACATATATATGGAATTTAGAAAGATGGTAACAATAACCCTGTGTACGAGACAGCATAAGAGACACCGATGTATAGATCAGTCTTATGGACTCTGTGGGAGAGGGAGAGGGTGGGGAGATTTGGGAGAATAGCATTGAAACATGTATAATATCATGTATGAAACAAGTCGCCAGTCCAGGTTCGATGCACGGTACTGGATGCTTGGGGCTGGTGCACTGGGACGACCCAGAGGGAGGGTAAGGGAGGGAGGAGGGAGGAGGGCTCAGGATGGGGAACGCGGGTATACCTGTGGTGGATTCATTTCAATATTTGGCAAAACTAATACAATATTGTAAAGTTTAAAAATAAAATAAAATTTTTAAAAAAAAGAAAAAAAATTCTATGATCTGTGAACCTATAACTTGTATAGAGATGTAGAAAGTGTAAATACCAGAAGAGATTCTCTTACTTCTCATTCCCACTCTTTGCTAAAAGCTGACATTACTGTTTTCTGTTCTTTCTGAACATCCTTTCTCTTTACATCTCCTCAGCATTTGTCTCTCTTCCTCTCTCTCTGGAGCTTTAGGGAGGAATTTAATGTTTTTGCTTATTTAGAAGGAGAAGAATTACTACCAGATTAACGATGTTATTTAATGGTTCATCCATTTGTTTAACCGTGTTATTTCAGAATGTTGAGGCCACTTTGATTTTTTTCTTCTTCTATGACATCATAAGTACATTAACTTTGAGTTTATTGTGTAATTATTTCAACTGAGAACATTTGCCTTTTAGCTTTCTCTCAGGCATTTCTTACTAACCTCATTTACTGTGTGTGTGATTTCGAGAAATAATATGCCCAGTGGACCCTGACAGATTTTTAACCTTTGCTCCAGAAACTTGGTGTTCTTTGAACCTCCCACTATCACGGAGAGATGAAATCAAATAAGGTATGACATAGTCTTAAAATGTTTAACATATATTTGGGGCGTGTGGAGGGAGCAAGAGAAGAGAGAGAATGACATTTGAGCTGGATTTCAAAAATTGCTGGATTTCCACAGGCAGGGATGGGAAGATGATTTTAAATGACATCTGCAACATGATTATTTGTGACAGCACTAACTGGAAATAATCTAAATGAAAACAAAAGAAAGTATTGATTATTGTACGTGCATGCACACTCAGTTGCTAAGTCGTGTCTGACTCTGTGGACCCATGGGCTGTAGCACACTAGGCTTCTTTGTCCATGGGATTTTCTAGGCAAGAATACTGGAGTGGGTTGCCATTTCCTTCTGCAGGGGATCTTCCCAGCCCAGGGATTGAACCTGCATCTCCTGTGTCTCCTGCATTGGCAGGCAGATTCTTTACCACTGAGCCACCTGGGAAGCCCCTGCATTATCATATATGCTATTGAAATTAAACACTAAGTTAATGACCCAAGAAATCACTCAAAGATATAGTATGTTTACTAAAGTTTGTAGGCAACCATAACTATAATATATATATATAGATACATGAATATATATATATATATGTACAACATACATATAATTCCTTTAAAAAGACTTGATTAAAATATATCCAAAGGTAGGATTGTTCAGAACTTTATTTCTTTTTAATACATCAGCGCATTTTTATGTTGTACCTTGTAATTTTTTCTAAAGAAAAAAATATGTCTATAAAGAGATGTGTAGACTGTCTATGTCTGTGAAACTCTAGGTATAGTCCTGGAACTGGTGTGAACCAGACTTGGGAGGGGAAAATAGAAAGAGACTATTTTATTTGTCCAAGAGAAACAAAATGAGGGTAGCAATATCTGGAATGAAAACAAAGGAACAAACATAAAATATTGGGAGACAATGGAAGAAAAAACAACAAAAATGCTTAATTGAAACACAGTGAACAGTAAAGAATCAAAAGTGCTTGCAAAGTTTTTAATCTAAATAGCAGTATGGAGATTCTAGATATGTGGGCTCTAGAAAGAGAACAAAATTAGTGAGGGTAGATGAAGGATTCTCTTATTTGAGATTGTTGGTAGCATAATCAGGCAAAGTCTGGCAGTATGTTGAAAATATGATTGTGGGTTTAGGAAAAGACGGAATTCCAGATACGTATCTGAGTTTCAACATCACTGGTGCAAGTCTGCTGAGTAGAAAGGATGTGCTCAGTCGCTTTAGTCATGTCCAACTCTTTGCGACCCTATGAACTGTAGCCCAACAGGCTCCTCTGTCCATGGGACTCTCCAGGCAAGAGTACTGGAGTGGGTTGCCCTGCCCTTCTCCAAGGGATTTTCCCAACCCAGGGATCAAACCTGCATCTCTTGTGTCTGCTGCATTGCAGGTGCATTCTTTACCCACTGAGCCACCTGCAAAACCCAGGTAGAAAGGATAGAGAAGATACAAGCTTAGAGAGGGTTGGAGCAGAGGTTTCCAAGTTATTTTGTGCCTTAGAGCACTTTGGCTTTTTTATGAGCCCCTTCTAGGATAATGGCTTTACATACAGAAAATAAAATATATGGATCAGTATGGACATAAATTAGCTTAAAATAGAGCTATCAAAATAATTTTTAAAAATAATTTTAAGTGTTATATATTAATATAAATTATTATTATTAATATATTAGATAATACATTAATATATTAGGTTTAGTAGGGGGTCTAATAGCTGCCATAAGTCAAATACAGTGATGAATCTAAACAATATTTAAGGGGATCTCAAAAACTTTAAGGTAATATATAAACTGTCTATGTTTTCCAGTGGTGCCAAAGTCATAGTATTACTAATACCAATATTATTTGTAACTACATTAATATTTTATGGAAATACTAAACTTATGCTTGAAGTTAGTTACATGCCCTTTCTTTTCATGCAAATTCATGGACTTTGCATGAATTATATATAGTGACTCTTTGGTGGTCCACGATTAAGAGTTTTAGAGCAAGTTCACGTACAGAATATGTGAGAAGACACAGATTCCAAGATCTGGTCGGGACATAGTAGAATATACTTCATTGGGGAAACTTCCCAGAACGGTCGTGTTTGTGCTATCGTGTAGCAATGCCAAAGTGAAAGTGAAAGCGTTCATCTCTCGGTTGTGTCCGATTCTTTGAGTCCCCATACACTGTAACCAGCCAGGCTCCTCTGTCCACGGAGTTCTCCAGGGAAGAATAGTGGAGTGGGTTTGCTATTTCCTTTTTAAGGAGATTTTCCTGACCCAGGGATTGAACCCAGGTCTTCTGCTTGGCAGGTGGGTTCTCTACCGTCTGAGCCACAATGGACCTGCAGCAATGCCAAATGCAGCATTATTTTTAAGATCACAGACTCCAGGCCAGAATGCTAGACAAAACACTATCTGTAGGACTTTGAACAAATCACTTAAATCCTTTGAATCTCAGTCTGTCTCTTTTCAATCCTCATAAGGTTATCGTGAGGATTAAATATATTAGTGTTTGAAGTGTGGCATAGTGCTTGTTAAGCACTAAGTAAAATGTATGTATTAAATAAATACATATAAATAAATAAATACAGGTTAACCACCAAGCAGACTGAACCATGAATTAGTTACAGGTTGCCTGTATCTTAAAAATCCTCTGAGCCAGTGAAATAAATGAATATTGAGTAGAGACAATATTTAGATCTCATTTCTTATACCTAGGAGTGTGCAAGTCAGGAGGAAATAAGTTTTCAAGGGAGATAACTTAGAGGAACAGGTGGCACTTGGAGGTCAAGAATTAACACTGAGAACAGATACGTGGATGGGGATTGGTAATCAGCAAGTAGATCATTGGTAGTCTTCTGAAGAGAATCTAATATATGGACAGAAGTGATGCCAGGCATCAAGCCATTTACTGAATAGGTTGATAGTGAACAAACAAAGGCAATGAATTGGATTGCTTTTTTCAAAAATCAGTCCAAGAAAGAAAAGAGATTGAAAGTTTATCAGATTTTTGACCTAAGTACCGGAGATAGTACAGAGGAAGGAGTCAATGAAGGGAAAGAGTGTAATTGATGAAGAAAGAGAAGGACTACACAATTGCTAGAAAGAGGTCCTGATTAGCATAGGGAAGAATGACACATATGTAAAGTTTCACGTGGGAATGAAAAAGAAGAGGTCAAATCCTTTTGATGCTGGGCTCAATAAGGAGAAACAGGTGAAGATAGCCGTGTGTTGGAATCAAATTAAAAAGAAGACCTAGGAGGATCATACGTGGAGGATCTCCTTCACTCACAACTGTTTTTGAAGAGATTTTCACAAAAATTGAGGATGAGGAGAAAGATGGAAACCTTAGGTTGAGTGAGAAGCATTTTTGATTGATTGCTGTAGGAATTGCAGCAAGTATCTAATTAGAGATTAATATAAATTTAATATAATTATACTATATAGTAAATATATAATATAAATTACTGTCAAGTAGCTGTGGGAACCTATTTGGAGGATGAGAATGGTGTTAGATTTCATTCCAAAGATCACTTCCCTAGGTAAATCCTCACTGATTAAACTCCCAGAATATGTTTAATCATCCCTACTGTGTGCTTTCACTGTGCCTTGCCTTTATATAATTATTTTTTGTTGTATGCACAACTTCTTGGTGAAAGTGTAAACTTTTTAAGGGCTCCTTTTTTGCTCATCCATATACACATATTCCAAATACAGGACATAACAGATGTTGAATAATTTTTTTGTTTTTAACAAATGTCTTTTATTTTCTGGATATGCTGTATATTTGAGAAGAGTCTATGTTAACTTAGTAGCTTTAATGCAATTTGAGGCATCAATTTCAACTCTAGCCAAACCAATTTTGTTATAAACAAATTAATGAAACTTCTCCCTCATTCAGTCTTACATTTCCTCACATGGTCCGCCAGCATCTCTCCTGCTCTTTAGATCTCATTTGTTTCTTGTTTGTGGCTTACAATGATCTCTTCAGCTTGACCATCATAGCACATCTTCTTTACTGATCCTTTGCAATTACCCTTGAGTGCAATTCTAGTCTTTAACAGGCATCTTGTTCAGTTTCCTTTCCTGCCCTATGTGATTCTAAGTGTCCTCAGAAGCTCAGCCCAGGGTAAGGCAATCTGCTTAGTTAGCTTGTCTAATGAATGAACAGTTTCTGGAAACAAAGATAAAAATGAAAAGGGAATTAAAAATAAGTCATGTGGCTTATTAAGGGTCAGTAATTACCTGATTCAATGCAGGAGAACATGTAGAAGGTGAAGGAGTCAAAGTGGTATGTGAAGTTGGACAGGAAGTTGAGGATGTCAAAAGATAAGTGGTTTTTTATAAGAATATATATAAGTGGAGGATCTAATTGTTTGAGCAACCTCTATAGTACATAGCTGCCATGAAAAAAATAGATTTAATAAGGAAGTAAAATTACAGATCAAAGCAGAATCTTCTAATCTAGACTTCTTCAGGTCTGGTTTTGAATCTTTTAAAACTAATTTTTAAGGATTAGTTCAGTATGATATCATTTATATGTGGAGTCTAAAAAAGAAAACAAACTAATGAATACAACAAAAAAGAATCAGACTCAGATACAGAAAATAAATTAGTGACTACCAGTGGGGAAAAGGAAGAACAAGTAATGGTAGAGGATAAAGAGGCATGAACTACTATATATCAAATAAACAAACTACAATAATATATTGTATAATATAGGGAATATAACCAATATTTTAAAATGACTATAAATGAAGTATAACCTTTAAAAATTGTGAATCACTATGTTGTACACCTGAAATTTCCACTGCAGGGGCTATGGTTTTGATTTCTTATATTGGAACTAAGATCTAACATGCCTCATGGTGTGGTGAGAAAAAAAATTGCAAAGTTAGTTCAGTTCAACATACATTTAATGAACATAATGTAAAATTATGTTTCTTATTTTTACATGATGGGGAATCTACTCTGTGTCTTGTGTTTGTGCCTTTCTTTGATCACTCTTGATTATGTGCACAGGACTATATACAGATTATTTTTTGAGCACAGAGATTGCTCAGTGTTTGCAGATTGCCTGCTATGTGTCAGGCAATTTTTTAAGTGCTTTACCAAGATTAACTTATGAAATTTTATGACTTGGCATTTAAATTTGTTTTTCAAGGTAAAATAAATGAGGTATATGAGGATCCTAAACAGTGACTCTCCTTGAACATTTCTGTTAATAATTTTATTTAAACCAAACATACTAAGAATAAATACATTTAAATAGTAATCAAATGCTATCATGGTGACATATTGATATCCATATTTGCAGTCTATTTGAATCTCCATTAGTGCAAAAAGGATACATGTGAGTAGATTCACCTATTCATTTATTCATACATATATGCATATTTTCTTTTATTCAGTAAACTTTTACTGAGTGCTTGATATGTGAAAGCAACACATTCAGTGATTTTTAAAAAAGATATATGAATAGGATCACTTCATTCAAGAAGTTTATATACTAGGGGAGGTTTGTTGGGGCAAAGAATTCAGATAAGACATGAAAGCAAATATTTACACATAATAAATAAAGCTTGAAAAAAAAAGTTCTATAATAAACAAAAACAATGCCCACAATGGATTGTGTAAGACTACAGAGATGGGAGCATTTAAGCTGAATATGTGCCATTTTGGTGATGGAAGTCCTTGCTGTAACAGAGGCCAAGAGGGTGTAGAAATATGGATGGTCTTCAGCTGGATCAGGATTTTCCTTGGCTATAGTCATGTGTTAACAATTGTTAGGGGAAAATCATTTGCTAAACTATCGAGAAAATGCAGCGTCTCTGTAAAAGGAAACTTTGTCTACTAGTTTCCAGTGGTAAAATAGTCTACCAGTCTACATTTTTTTGTTTGCTTTACTGTTTCTGAACTTTGATTGCTTTAAGAACTAGAAATATGGTTCATCTCCAGCTGGCAATAAAGTTCTATTCCATTTTCCAAGTTGGATTGCTATAATATTCCTTAATGAGTCTACCATAGCTCACTCTCCAGAGCCTCCAACTGGTTCAAAAAAATAACTCTTAGCCAAAGGAGCAGCAGAACACCGTGGTTTCTCCATCCTGATGCAATGCTTTTTAAATAGTTACTACTTGATTTCTGTTCCAACTCAGAGGTGTTTTGACAGATTAAATAAAAGATGAGCCTTGAAAACCCATGACATTTGTTTTCTTCTCTCTATAGCAACCTGTTCTTAGAGGGGGGAGAATTGGAAGGTTACCCAGTTTTTATCTGATATAATCAGATAACAGCAATCAGATTTTCACAGATGGTATTACATAATATCTTTTCAGACTACAGCAATATATGTTGGTCTAAGATATTAAAACTACTAAAAATAAATTATTGAATGAGAAAGTAATAAGTGATCAGTGTCTCATGAAAAGCTAGTTAAAATGTGTAATGATAGGCTTGTTTAAAGATAAACATAAGACAGTGTTTGAATTTGCCTGTTTACCAAACTGAATATTTTCCATGTAGTTAATGACAGTAGAAGAAATTAATTCACATACTCATTGCGTATAATTTTACTTATTTTCCTTATTCAACATAAAAGGTCGTTGCCAAATTATGTCATTTGTAGCACCTATGGCAGCAAACCTGATACAGAGACAGGTCAGAAATATCAGACAAAACCTAGCTGTTGTTATGGACATGGCATTAAGAGAATCAATTCCTGCTGCTGCTGCTGCTGCTGCTGCTGCTAAGTTGCTTCAGTCGTGTCCGACTCTGTGCAACCCCATGGACTACAGCCCACCAGGCTCCCCTGTCCCTGGGATTCTCCAGGCAAGAACACCGGAGTGGGTTGCCATTTCTTTCTCTAATGCATGAAAGTGAAAAGTGAAAGTGAAGTCGCTCAGTCATGTGCAACTCTTAGCGACCCCATGGACTGCAGCCCACCAGGCTCCTCCGTCCATGGGATTTCCCAGGCAAGAGTACTGGAGTGGGGTGCCATTTCCTTCTCCAATCAATTCCTAGGCAGATTGATAAGAAGTCCAGGGTCCCCAAGGAGGAGAAAGGGGTCTGGGGGTCTCAAAGTGGAGATAGGGGTCTGGAATTCTCAAGAAGGAGGAAGGGACAAACTTTTTTGTCTACATTCCTTTGTCTTAGTCAATTACACAACTCAGTTTAAACTCTGTACTAGGGATTATACAACAATGTATCTTGCTTGAGGACAGTTTCTCCTTCCTGAAACCTTCTGACTAATCCTGATATTTTAGAATGTATATTATGGGAGTGGGTCTGGTGGGATCTTTCTATTGTTAAATTCTAATCTTGTTATCCTAACAGGTAAATTGTGGAAGTGGGTCTGGTAAAATTTTCACAAACTTGAGACATTCTTCTGATTCATTGTAATAACTAATTAAAAGGTATATAACTCCATTGCTAACACTAGCAAGGGGATACTCTTTCTGCCCTTTTCTGATGTCTATGTCAGAAGCTTTCTCTATCTCCTTTATACTTTAACAAAACTTTATTACACAAAAGCTCTGAGTTATCAAGCCTCATCTCTGGACCCAGATTGAATTCTTCTCCTCCAGAGGCCAAGAATCCAGGTGTCTTTCATGGTTCAGCAACAACCTTTCAGCACCTCATTTTGGATCAGTGAACATTCTGGCGTTCAAGGACTTTCTTTGCATTTTTCTTCCATATGAACACAGAGATTATGTAGAAATTGTGATTGTCATACTTTGAAACAATAAAGAAGCAGATTATAAAGGGCATGATTTTACATTTTTGACACATTGGACCAAATGTATAAGATAAAATGTGCCAAAGGTCACCTCAACAATACACCTAATTCTTTAAAGCAAGTCTAGCAAATTGCAAGCTATTGACTAGAAAACTAAATGAAACTAAAAATAAGCAAAAACTCCAAATCAGCCTAAATTTCACAGGAAATTTGTAGGGCTAAAGTAACAGGAAGTTGAAATCATCCATGAATGGTCACCTGAGAAGGACACTTGCTTTGGACACATTTTTCAGTTTTAGATCACACCCATCATAGCTTTTGAAATTTCACACTTACTCATACAGATACAGCACATTAGCTGTAGCCAAACTGAATAAACACATTCTGACTGTTCTAAATCAATACTTGATTTCCAATTTTTTTTGTTATAGGAATGAAAATTTTCCTATGCACATAGCTTAAAATTTTTTCCTGATTGGTTTCATTTTGTGTGTGTGTGTGTTTGATTTAGCCAGCTCATTTTCTTCAGATTTATTTTCACCAGTTACATAGCAAGTTTTAAAAGTTATATAGCTACTAATCAATAGAATAAAATATTGTGGATCATTCTTATACCACTGTGTAAATGGTGGGTAAAAGAAGATTTTTTAACAAAGAAAAACAGAGAAATCAAAACAGAGAGAAACAAGAGTGTGCCACAGTTCCAAAGTCTTTATGCTGTACTTAGAGGCTCAGTTGTGTCCAACTCGTGCTACCCTGTGGACAGGAGAGCCTGGCAGCCTACAGTCCATTCTACAGGCAAGAATACTGGCCTGGGTTGCCATGCCCTCCTCCAGGGCATCTTCCCGACCCAGGGATTGAACCCAGGTCTCCCACATTGCAGGTGGATTCTTTACCATCGGAACTACCAGGGAAGCCCAAGGTCTTTATGGACAAGTATTAAATTAATTCATGTATTGCAAAGAGGCTTGGGAATAATTTGTTAGGCACCTTATATGTGGTAAAGCAGTAAACCAAAGGCAGAACTGAGATTTAGGAGGGATATCATATTTTTATTAGACATTTGCAATATTTTGGTAATTATTTAACTTAATAAGTCTTTGTGGGAGTCAAGATCATCTCTCTCCAGAAAAGCTGAACATTCTGGCTTTCTCAGCTTCACTAATCGCCCTATATAGACTTGAGTTTGGTCTCTCTCTTTCTCTCACTCTCTGTCTCTCTTTCTCATGGCTGTGACAACAATTTCTACAAGGCCAAGTTCCCTGTGCAGAAGGTTTTGTGATTTATTTTTTAGTTGGGAGCTCACATTCCTTGAATCTTTGTGGGAATAATTCGAGGCCCGGGCAAAGGATGTGTTCCTTTGAGAGGTTACAAGGCAGACTGTTTTCACAGGCACAACCTTGGTCATAACACTCTGGGAACTGCGGAGAAATCAATTTGACTAGTCCATTAAATAGCACCTTAAATAGGCTTGTATTTAAAGAGTCATTAGCATGTCTTTTTGGCATGTGTGGTGCTAGCTGGTGAACACTATTAAAGGCCTAGAATTAGGCTTGTTTCATAGTGTTCAGAGGTAAGAATGAAAAATATTGGGCAAAGGGGAGCTATGGTTGCCAACATGCACTTTCTGATTTTTAATCACATTTAATGTCTAGTTGAAGTCTTCTGCTACTCTTAAGAGTAATTTTTTCCTTCAGTGTAACTTTTCAAATTGAAGTAAAATGTAATCTCTAATTGAAGGTATTTGGACATCGATTGTGATTCAGAAACCATAAATTCAAATTTCCTCCTTTTTTTGAGAAATACTTTTTTGGTAAACATATGTGAGACTGTATTGTGGATATTTGCTTATGAATGGAGTTGATGGGTCATGTGGTGTCCTAAGGAAGACGCTTTCCAAAATGGTTGCATCAATTTACATCCCAAGCAATCTATGATATCCCAGTACACTGTATCTCTAGGAACATTTAAACTTGCAATCTTTATCATTTTAGCCATTCTGATGAGTAGTAGTGTCTCAATGTGATTATAATTTGCATTTTCCTGATGAGTTTGAGCAGCCTTAATATGTCTATTAACCTTTTGGATAACTTCAGTTATAAAGTGTTTAATTATTTTTTTGCCTATTTTTCATTGGTTATCAGTATTTTTATTGATTTGGTAGGAGTTCTTTATATATACTGAATACACATTTTCTCTTGATTAAATATGTATTATGTAAAATTGCCAATTTCTTGCAACTCGATTTTGATCAACAAAATTTTAAATTTTATTTTAGTAAATTTTTTCATATAGCTTTTAAGCTAAAACTTTTTTAGGTTAGTAGTTAAGAAATCTTTGTCTATCTCAAATCTTGAATATATTTTCTCACAATCTACCAATTGATTTTGTGTAGGTCATAATGGAGAAATTAAGATTCATTTTATTCCATATATAAATCCAGTTGACTCAGAATTAAGATCAGTTTTTTTAATAAAACCAACATTCTATATTACTCTTCAGTGCTCTTGTTATGTTTAATCAAATTTTAATGCCCTGTTTGTGTTGTTCTATTACATGGAACAACAGACTGGTTCCAAATTGGGAAAGGAACACATCAAGGCTGTATATTGTCACCCTGCTTATTTAACTTATATGCAGAGTACATCATGAGAAATTCTGAACTGGATGAAGCACAATCTGGAATCAAGATTGCAGGGAGAAATATCAATAACCTCAGATATGCAGATAACACCACCTTTATGGCAGAAAGCGAAGACGAATTAAAGAGCTTCTTGGTGAAAGTGAAAGAGGAGAGTGAAAAAGCTGGCTTAAAACTAAACATTCAAAAACTGAAGATCATGGCATCTGGTCCCATCATTCATGGCAAATAGATGGGGAAACAATGGCAACAATGAAAAACTTTATTTACTTGGGCTCCAAAATCACTGCAGATGGTGACTGCAGCCATGAAATCAAAAGACGCTTGCTCCTTGGAAGAAAAGCTATGACCAACCTAGACAGCATATTAAAAAGCAGAGATATTACTTTGCCGACAAAGGTCCATCTAGTCAAAGTTATGGTTTTTCCAGTAGTCATGTATGGATGTGAGAGTTGGACTATAAATAAAGCTAAACACTGAAGAAGTGATGCTTTTGAACTGTGGTGTTGAAGAAGACTCTTGAGAGTCCCTTGGACTGTGAGGAGATCGAACCAGTCAGTCTTGGAGGAATCAGTCCTGGCTGTTAATTGGAATGACTGATGCAAAGCTGAAACTCCAATACTTTGGCCACCTAATGCAAAGAGCTGACTCATTTGAAAAGACCCTGATGCTGGGAAATATTGAAGACAGGAGGAGAAGGGGACAACAGAGGATGAGATGGTTGGATGGCATCATCAATTGGATGGACATGAGTTTGAGCAAGCTCCAGCAGTTGGTGATGGACAGGGAAGCCTAGCATGCTGCAGTCCATGGGGTCAGACACAGTTGGACACGTCTGGGTGGCTGAACTGCACTGAACTGATTACAAATATAATTTGTATCAATACCACAATGTCCTAATTTTTGGAATGTAATAAACCTTTTCTCTCTCACTATAAGTATTCCATTTTTTTCTATAAGTTATCTTTGCACTTGCATATATATTTTAGAGGATTTCCCTGGTGGCTTAGACAGTAAAGAATTTGCCTGCAATCCAGGAGACCTGGATTTGATCTCTGCATTAGGAAGATCCCCTGGAGAAGGAAATGGCTATCCACTCCAGTATTCTTGCCTAGATAATTCCAAGGACAGAGGAGCCTGGAACACGACAGTCCATGGGGTCCCAAAGAATCGGACATGACTGAGAAACTCACACATGTGTACACACACACACACACACACACATCTTAGATCACCTTTTCAATTATTGATACAAACTACCTGTAGGAATTTTACTGGGGATTATTTTGAATCTTTAGATCAATTTTGTTAGAATAGACATCTTTATAATAATGAGTCTTCCAATAATCAACATGTTAAATTTTTATTGACGTGAGTCTTTTTAAATTTATCTCAATAGTATATACTTTTCTATATAAAAATCTCACATCAGGACTTCTCTGGTGGTCCAGTGGCGAAGAATCTGCCTTGTGATGCAGGGGATGTGGACTGAGCCTTGTTCGGGGAACTAAGATTCTACATGCCATAGAGCAACTAAGCCACAAGCCACATGCCACATGCCATATGCCACACACCACACA
This sequence comes from Bos indicus x Bos taurus, assembly GCF_003369695.1. Taxonomy (NCBI): domain Eukaryota; kingdom Metazoa; phylum Chordata; class Mammalia; order Artiodactyla; family Bovidae; genus Bos; species Bos indicus x Bos taurus. Next base: position 40,341,009 of record NC_040078.1, on the reverse strand, counting down.
CCACACACCACACGCCACACAAAACTACTGAACCCACACACTATGACCAGAGTCTGCACACTGCAACAAAAGATCCAGCATGATGAACCAAAGATCCTGTGTGCTGCCACTAAAGCACTGAGGCAACCCAAAAAATGTCTAACATCTTTTGTTAGAGTTATTACTATGTATTTGTTATTTTCTGAGGCCATTATTGCAAAAATCAGACAAATTGAAGAAAGTAGGGGAAACCACTGGACCATTCAGGTATGACCTAAATCAAATCCTTATGATTAAACAGTAGAAGCGACAAATAGATTTAAGGGATTAGATCTGATAGAGAGAATGTCTGAAGAACTATGGATGGAGGTTCATAACATGGTATAGGAGGGGGTGAGCAAAACCATCCCCAAGTAAAAGAAATGCAAAAAGGCAAAATGGTTGTCTGAGTAGGGCTTACAAATATCTGAGGAAAGAAGAAAAGAGAGATGCAAAGGAGAAAAAAAATATATATATCCATCTGAATGCAGAGTTCCAAAGAATAACAAGGAGACAAGAAAGCCTTCCTCAGTGATCAATGTAAAGAAATAAAGGAAAACAATAGAATGGGAAAGACTAGAGATCTCTTCAAGAAAATTAGAGACACCAAGGGAACATTTCATGCAAAGATGTGCATGATAATAACAAAAATGATATAGACCTAACAGAGGCAGAAGATATGAAGAGGTGGCAAGAATACACAGAACTACACAAAAAAGATTTTAAATGACCCAGATAACCACAATGGTGTAATCACTCACCTAGAGCCAGATATCCTGGAATGCAAAGTCAAGTGGGCCTTAGGAAGCATCACTGAAGAAAAGCTAGTGGAGGTGATGGAATTCAAGTTGAGCTATTTCATATCCTAAAAGATGATGCTGTGAAAGTGCTGCATGCAATATACCAGCAAATTTGGAAAATTCAGCAGTGGCCACAGGACTGGAAAAGTCAGTTTTCATTCCAGTCACAAATAAAGGCAATGCCAAAGAATGTTCAAACTACCGCACACTTGCACTCACCTCAGACACTACCAAAATAATGCTCAAAATTCTCCAAGCTAGACTTCAACAGTACCTGAACCAAGAACTTCCAGATGCTCAAGCTGGATTTAGAAAAGGCAGAGGAACCAGAGATCAAATTGCCAACCTCTGTTGAATCATAGAAAAGCAAGAGAATTCCAGAAAAGCTTCTACTTCTGCTTCACTGACTACACTATAACCTTGACTGTTCTGATCAAAACAAACTGTGGAAAAATCTTAGAGATGGGAATACCAGGCCACCTTACCTGCCTCCCTAGAAATTTGTATAGAGGTCAAGAAGCAACAGTTAGAACCAGACATGAAACAACAGACTGGTTCCAAATTGGGAAAGGAGTACGTCAAGGCTGTATATTGTCACCTTGCTTATTTAACTTAGTTCATTTAAGTTACTCAGTCATGTCTGAGTCTTTGCAATCCCATGGACTGCAGCATGACAGGCTTCCTTTTCCATCACCAACTGCTGGAGCTTGCTCAAACTCATGTCCATTGAGTCGGCAATGCCATCCAACCATCTCATCCTCTGTCAGTCCCTTCTCCTTCTGCCATCAGTCTTTCCCAGCATCAGGGTCTTTCCTAGTGAGTCAATTCTTCACATAAGGTGGCCAATGTATTGGAGCTTCAGCTTCAGCATCAGTCCTTCCAATGAATAGTCAGGATTGGTTTTCCTTAGGATGGACTGGTTTGATCTCCTTGAAGTCCAAGGGACTCTCAAGAGTCTTCTCCAACACCAGAGTTCAAAAGCATTGACTCTTCGACACTCAGCTTTCTGTGTAGTCCAATTCTCACATCCATACACGAATACTGGAAAAACCATAGCTTTGACTAGATGTACCTTTGTCAGCAACATAATGTCTCTGCTTTTTAATATGCTGTCTAGGTTGGTCATAGCTTTTCTTCCAAGGAGAAAGTGCCTTTTAACTTCATAGCTGAAGTCACCACCTGCAGTGATTTTGGAGCCCCCCAAAAATAAAGTCTCTCCCTGTTTCTATTATTTCCCCATCTGTTTAACTTATATGCAGAGTGAAAAACTAAAAGTAAAAGTCACTCAGTCATGTCCAACACTTGCAACCCCATGGACTATATAGTCCATGGAATTCTCTAGGCTAGAATACTGGAGTGGGTAGTCTTTCCCTTCTCCAGGGTATCTCCCAACCCAGGGACCAAACCCAGGTCTCCCACATTGCAGGCAGCTTCTTTTCCAGCTGAGACTCAAGGGAAGCCCAAGAATATTGGAGTGGGGACCCCATCCCTTCTCCAGTGGATCTTCCCAACCCAGGAATCGAATTAGGATCTCCTGCATGGTAGGCAGATTCTTTACCAACTGAGCTATCAGGGAAACCCAATATGGAGCCCTATATGTGAAATGCCAGACTGGATGAAGCACAAGCTGGAATCAAGGTTGCCAGGAGAAATATCAGTAACCTCTGATATGCAGATGACACCACACTTATGGCAGAAAATCAAGAGGAACTAAAAAACCTCTTGATGAAAATGAAAGAGGAGAATGAAAAGCTAGCTTAAAACTCAGCATTCAAAAAACAAAGATCATGGCATCTGGTCCCATCATTTCATGGCAAGAAAATAGAGAAACAATGGAAACAGTCACAGACTATTTTCTTGGGCTCCAAAATCACTGTAGTTGGTGACTGCAGCCATGAAATTAAAATATACTTGCTCTTTGGAAGAAAAACTATGACCAACATAGACAACATATTAACAAGCAGAGACACTACTTTGCAGATAAAAGTCCTCCTAATCAAAGCTATAGTTTTTCCAGTATTCATGTATGAATGTGAGAGTTGGACCTTAAAGAAAGCTGAGCGCTGAAGAATTGATGCTTTTGAACTCTGGTGTTGGAGAAGGCTCTTGAGTCCTTTGAACTGCAAAGAGATCCAACCAGTCAGTCCTAAAGGAAATCAGTCCTGAATATTTATTGGAAGGACTGATGCTGAAAATGAAGTTCCAATTCTATGGCCACCTGATGCGAAAAATTGACTCATTGGAAACAACCCTAATCCTGGGCAAGACGGAAAGCAGGAGAATGGGACAACAGGGGATGAAGTTGCTGGATGGCATCACCAACTCAATGGGCATGAGTTTGAGCAAGCTCTGGGAGTTTTTGATGGACACAGAAGCCTGGCAAGCTGCAATCCATGCTGTCACAAAGAGTTGGACATGACTAAATGACTAAACTGAATAAAACTGTGAATAAAACATATTTTTTAAATGTTGTTTTCGAAATGAAAGAGAGCTATCATGATAGATAACAGTAGTAGGAACTATGAACTGGGTGTGTAGACAGAGAGGAACCTAGCAAAGTCTGTTTGTTAAAATACCTCTCTATCTTATTGTCTCTGAAGGACTCAGAGTTAGTCCTGAGTTTATTTAGGAGTTTATTTACCAAACATTTGCTTTTCCATCTCCATGTCAATTGTCTTCCTCCACTTGAACTCACAAACAAATATTTCCACCATACTCTTTTGTCTTTAGTTGAAGACTACATATCTGGTTAGGGCTTTGGCCATTTTGACAAGTTACTTAGTCTTTTGGGGTTCATCCAGTATGCTAAGTCTCTTCAGTCGTGTCCGACTCTGTGCGACCCCATAGACAGCAGCCCACCAGGCTTCCCCGTCCCTGGGGTTCTCCAGGCAAGAACACTGGAGTGGGTTGCCATTTCCTTCTCCAATGCGTGAAAGTGAAAAGTGAAAGTGAAGTCACTCAGTCGTGTCCGACCTTCAGCGACCCCATGGACTGCAGCCTTCCAGGCTCCTCCATCCATGGGATTTTCTAGGCACGAATACTGGAGTGGGTTGCCATTGCCTTCTCCGTTTTTCAGGTATACTTGCTATTAAATTGACTTTTCTCTTTTTAATCTGCCTTATATTTGTGAGAACCTAGAAAGGTAGAGGAAAATTCCTTTCTCTTTGACTGCCTTTTTTCAGACAAAGAACATTTCCTTCCAATACCTAGATTGCTAAAAACTTTTATTTTTAAATAGTATTGAATTACTTGAAATTATTTTTCTGCTTCTGTTAGTGTAGTTGTGTATTTTTGCTTATTCATTAATGTGGTAAATTGCTTTTTCACAATGTTAAACCAACACTTCTTTATTAGCAAAAATTGTACATTTTTTTAATGTATCACCCCTTAATATAGTACTGGATTTAGTTTACTAACATTTTGCTTAGAATTTTTATATTTATGTTAATGAGAGAGATAAATTATACATATTTATAATATTTCAAATATTGATGCCAAGATAATCTGATTTAGTAAAATAGGTTAGGGGTATTTATTTTTCTTCATCTTACTTTCTAGGATATTTTGAGTAAATTGTATTTATATGTTATTCAGTGTTTGCAATATTTCACCAGTGTCATGGAGTTTTGGTTAGGAAGTTTTTAAATTAAGGATTTGAGTGCTGAAATGGATATGACACTCTATTTTTCTCATCAGTTATAGCAAACCTTATATTTTCTAGACATTTGTCAAATTCACATAAAGTTTCAAAATCTTTGGCTTAAAGACATTTATTACATTCTATTATTACCTATGCAGTGCCAACAAAGTTTGAAATTATACTACTTTTTTATTCATTGTATTGGTTATGTAGGCCTTTGTCTTGTTGTTTCTGTTAAGTCACTAAGAGGTGTCCAACTCTTTGCAACCCCATGTACTGAAGCACCATAGGCTTCCCTGTCCTTCACTATCTCCTAGAGTTTGACCTTACTCATGTCCATTGAGTTGGTGATGTCATCCAACCATTTCATACTTCATCGCCCCCTACTTTTCCTGCCCTCAATCTTTCCCAGCAGCAGTCTTTTCCAATGAGGCAGCTCTTCGCATCAGGTGGCCAAAGTATTGGAACTTCAGTTTCAGCATCAGCCCTTCTAATGAATATTCAGGGTTGATATCATTTAGGATGTCCTTGCAGTCCAAGGGACTCTCAAGAGTCTTCTCCAACACCACAGTTCAAAAGCACCAATTCTTCAGCACTCAGCTTTCTTTATGGTCCAACTCTCACATCCATGTATGAATACTGGAAAAACAATAGCTTTGACTATTCAGAACTTTGTTGGCAATGTGATATCTCTGTTTTTTAATATGCTGTCTAGATTGGTCATAGTTTTCTTCCAAGGAGCAAGTGTCTTTTAATTTCATAGCTACAGTCACCATCTACAGTAATTTTGAAACCCAAAAAAATAAAATCTGTCACTGTTTTCACTTTTCCCTCTTCTTTTTGCATGAAGTGATGGGACCAGATTGTCTTGTTAGGGGTTTACAAAATGCATTTATCTGAACTTAACTGATAAAAATATACTCTTTTTGATTTTAAAGCTTTGATATTTATTGCTACTTATTTTATGGTATGTACATGTATGCTCAGTCACTCAGTTGTGTCTGACTTTTTGTGACCACATGGCCATGGGATTTTCCAGGTAAGAATACTGGGATGGGTTTCCATTTTCTTCTCCAGGGGATCTTCCAGACCCAGGGATTGAACCAGCATCTCCTGTAACTTCTATATTGGCAGGCAGATTGTTCACCACTGAACCACATGAGAAACCAAATATCATTAAATTTAATATATGTGTAAGGCAATGGCACCCCACTCTAGTACTCTTGCCTGGAAAATCCCATGGATGGAGGAGCCTGGTAGGCTGTAGTCCATGGGGTCACTAGGAGTCAGACACGACTGAGCGACTTCACTTTCACTTTTCACTTTCATGCATTGGAGAAGGAAATGGCAACCCACTCCGGTGTTCTTGCCTAGAGAATCCCAGGGACGGGGGAGCCTGGTGTGCTGCCATCTATGGGGTCACACAGAGTCGGACATGACTGAAGTGACTTAGCAGCAGCAGCATACCTCATTTAGGACTTTTCTGGTGGCTCAGACAATAACATGTCTGCCTACAATGTGGGAGACCCAGGTTCAATCGCTGGGTCAGAAAGATCTCCTGGAGAAGGAAATGGCAACCCATTCCAGTGTTCTTGTCTTAAAAATCCCATGGATGGAGGAGCCTGGCAGGTGACAGTCCATGGGGTTGCAAAGAGTTGGACACGACTGAACGATTTCACTTTCACTTTTCATACCTCATTTAAACTCATAAAGAATATGCAATCTTCAGTGTACAGAAACAATTTTCATATTCAATATCTTTATTGATTTTCTGCCTACTTGACTCATAGAAAGATGTTTTACAATTTCTAACCTTAATCATAGATTTCTCTATTTCTCCTTTTAGTTCTTTTTTTTTATATATAGTGCAGCTATAATTGGGTATACATACATCTAGATTGTTACATTAGAAAACAGATATTTTCATCTTTTGAATTGTCATAAGGATGCATGGGAAACATAGAAGAGAATTTGAGGAAAAATTAAAGCAATATAAGAAGAGGTGCAATTTCATTGAAATATATGGCAAAAGATTTTGAGCAATTTCTTAGATGGGAAATGGAAAATGGCAAGACTATATCAGAATCAGAACTTTACGATGTATAAGACATTCATAATTATATAACTGTTTTCTGCATAGCAGGATACATATAGATTCTATTCCATAGTGTTAGCGTGAAAGTGAAAGTGAAGTCGCTCAGTTGTGCCCGACTCTTTGCGACCCCGTGGACTGTAGCCTACCAGGCTCCTCTGTCCATGGGATTCTCCAGGCAAGAATACTGGAGTGGGTTGCCATTTCCTTCTCCAGGGGATCTTCCTGACCCAGGGATCGAACCCAGATCTCCCACATTGCAGGCATACGCTTTAACCTCTGAGCCACCAGGGAAGCTCAGTGTTAGTGTAGTCATTCACAAATAATCACTTCACTACGTTCTTAAGTTAAAAATTAATGAACCAAACTAGACAAATGGGGTTAGGGCAGAAAGGACACACAATGTTTGAAAAATACTACTTTGAGTGACTGCTATATACTAAAAACAAAAAGAACTATACACAAATTCAATAACATCAATGTGATATACAGTAACATTTGTCATCACATTTTTTTTTACAGATGGTAAAACATAGCTTAATTTTGAGTTATGAGAAGCAAATCATAACTCTTGCAAGAGGAGAAATTATTTAGAAAACCTCAGTTAGAAACTGAGTGATGAGGCCAAAAAAGGTATCCACTGGATTTGACAAAGGCAAGAATTGTTTCAGTGGTGGAGTGGGGGAAAGTACACATACAGTTGAAGAGTGAATAACAGATGCAGAAATGGAAACATTGAGATGAGTCAAGAGGCTCAAGAAACTTGAAAAGAAAATGAAGGGAAAGGTAGTGTAAAAACTAGAGGGTGACACAGAATTAAGGGAAAATTTTGTTTTCTTTCTAATTGGGGGACTCAGTTGTATATGTACATATATATTGTTGTTTAGTCTCTAAGTCCTGTCCGACTCTTTTGTGACCCCATGTACTGTAGCCTGCCAGGTTCCTCCATCCATGGGATTTTCCAGGCAAGAATACTGGAGTGGGTTACCATTTCCTTTGTCCAGGGGACCTTCCCAACCCAGGGATTGAACATGTGTCTCCTGCATTGGAAAGCAGATTCTTTCCCACTGAGCCACCAGGGAAGCCCCTTATTTTGGAATATAAGAGAGCAATTTTATTAATAGTTTATTTCTAGAGTACAGGGTTTTTTTCCCCTAAACTTGTGAAATGAGAGGATGTACACTTAGATTTTTATCCTATGTTTCAGAAAGCTGATCCAAAATATAGCAGTGTCAGAATTCAAACCTAGGTTTCTCTTAACCTAAAACTGATTTCACATTACCACATCCCCTTACAATGATGATCAGATTCTCAACTCAGACATTTAAATTCTGATATTTAAAAGGGATCTTAGAACTTGAGCTGCTTAAAATGTTTTTTTTTTTCCTTTTGCTATTAAACTAATACTTTGCTATTAATTCACTGTCATCAGTCACTGTCTGAACATGCTGACTTTCTTCTATAACATATTCAATCCCTACTAGAATATTTAAACAAGTAAGGTTCTGTTTTAAATTTTCATTCAATGTGATCATTGTGATGCAGTTAACCAAAACTATGAGACCTAGTCATTGATGGCTTGGTACTCTGATGACAGTGCAAATTCTGCCACAAAATTGCAATTGGGGCAATAGAATACAGGATATGATGCATATACACATGAAATGCCTTCAACCAGACTATAAAAAATTCATGAAAAGTAATCATAGAAAGACTATCCCATAAATTTTTTTATAAGTTTCTGTTATCTTCAAGTTAGTAATTGAAACTGTATTCCAGTTAGAATTGTAAATCGTACTAACCGATTTCTCACTCACTTGAGTTTATAAGGAAAAATGTCTATATTTAAAAATTTTTTCATTGTACTTAATACAACTCAGAGAAATGTACTTCCTTTTTAGAAGAGTATTCTATTTAGGGTAAAAGACTAAAATAAGGAAAAATTATTGGCTGAATGCTTTGAGATACTTTAAATGTTCCCATAAAGCAAGGTGATTGACCAGAATTGATTTGAAAAAAGTGGCCTAAAAAAAGTTTACTTGTATTACATGATTCATGGGTTATTTTTTTATCATTTGTTAATAGATTAAGTCCTATATATTTAATTTTTTTCTCTAAACTGTCATATATTTCTTTATCCACATATAATTTAACAACATCCATTGTTGTGTGTGGATCACAACAAACTGCGGAAAATTTTTCAAGAGATGGAAATACCAGACGATCTTACCTGCCTTCTGAGAAACCTGTATGCAAGTCAAGAAGCAACAGTTAGAACCAGACATGGAATAACGAAGTTTCCAAATTGGGAAAGGAGTACTTCAAGACTATAAACCCTGCTTATTATATGCAGAGCACCTCATGCAAAATGCTGGACTGGATGAAGCACAAGCTGGAATTAAGATTGCCAGGAGAAATATCAATAACCTCAGATATGCAGATAACACCACCCCTATGGCAGAAAGAGAAGAGGAACTAAAGAGCCTCTTGATGAGGGTGAAAGAGGAGAGTGAAAAAGCTGGCTTAAAACTCAACATTCAAAAAACTAAGATATTGGTATCTGGTCTCATCATTTCATGGCAAATAGATGGGGAAACAATGAAAACAGTGACAAACTTTATTTTCTTGGGCTCCAAAATCACTGTAGTTGGTGACTGCAGCCATGAAATTAAAAGATGCTTGGTTCTTGAAAGAAAAGCAATGGAAAAACCTAGACAGCATATTCAAAAGCAGAGATAACACTTTGCCAACAAAGGTCTGGCTAGCCAAAGCAATGGTTTTTCCAGTATTCATATATGGATGTGAGAGTTGGACCGTAAAGAAGATTGAATGCCAAAGAATTATACCTTTGAGCTGTGGTGTTGGAGAAGACTATTGAGAATCCCTTGGACTGCAAAGAGATCAAACCCATCAATCCTAAAGGAAATCGACCCTGAATATTTATTGGAAGGACTGATGCTGTAGCTCCAATACTTTGGCCACCTGATGCAAAGAGCTGACTCATATGAAAAGAACCTGATTCTAGGAAAGATTGAAGGCAGGAGGCGAAGGGGGTGACAGAGAAGAAGATGGTTGGATGGCATAACTGACTCGATGGACATGAATTTGAGCAAGCTCCAAGAGATGCTGATAGACAGGGATGCCTGGCATGCTACAGTCTATGGGGTCAAAAAGAGTTGGACACAGCTGAGCAACTGAACAACAAATTTATCAGTGCAAAATTACTAATATTTTATTCAGTTAATAACAGAGTATATTCTTGTATTACAAAATATATTGTCAAACCATAGTATCTCCCTTTTCATTTAAGCTTTAATTTACCTATACTGTTCCACAATGTAGCAGTGTACAGCTTTGGATCATTGACGTGTTAATGGACTAATTCATCACTGCTTTTTTAGTAACACAGTATTTTACTTTCTGAATCTGTTTTCAGAATTTTGCTAAGTATCAGGCTGGGACTGTAAATTATGCATACATAATTGCTGAACAAACCCAGATCTTGATTTTTGATAAAAAATAATAATTGGTCAGACATATGTCTCAGTCAACTTTAGATAATCATGCTAACTTCCTGAGAGGAAATAAATTAGCAAATAATCCATTTTATTGGAATTGAGAAGCTGTCTCAAGAATCTGAGACAGGAAGAATATGAAGATCTACTGCTGAACCAAATTAGAAACCTGTATTTAGAAATCCCAGGTAGCATAGTCTATAAAAGTAAACTTAAGAGAAAAGCAAAAAATAAACCAAAGGATAATCAATGAAAAAAATAAAGATCACATATTCAACTAAAATAACCAAAACTTACTAGCAAGTCAGCCTCTGGAATAATAGGAATGGAATTTTTTGATGAAAGGATTTCTTAAGACACTCTATAGGATTAAGCTTTGAGATAAAGTCCCTCTCTCACACTTGGTAAACCAATGAGAGAAGCCTTCTTGGTGGAATTCAGAGGCATACACCTCAGACAGGAAACAGGTACACTGTTCATATCTGGTAAAACAAAAAGAGTTAAACTAAAAAGAGGAAGTAGACATGCACAACTTGCTCTTTGTGTAAGGCTTTGTATAAGGCTCTAAGACACCATTCCAGCTAAGGTGTCCCAACCAAGGGCTGTGCACATCCTCATAAATCAGCTAGTACAGAATGGCTTCTGGTTCATTAGGGTCCTGGCTTCTTTCAAATAGCACCTCTTCTGCCTAATGCCAATTACAGTCACAAGTTTGGATTGCTTTCTACAGGAAACCAAAGTTATGGTATAACAAGACTGGGAATAAAGGTAGTTTCTTTCCCATTGCCAACAGATGGATAAGAAAGAGATTAGTAAAAGTATGAAAGTCTGAAAATGATTTCAAGTATGAAGGTATCTGTTTTTCTTTTCTTAATTTAATGCAAGACTTCAGTTCAACAAATACTTGTTGAGTGTATAACTTGTGCTATAATTTTTAGATATGAGTATTCAACAGTAAACAAAAAAGACACTAATCCCTGCATTCATAGTGCTTACATTCTGTTGAACTTGTCTTATTTTAGATCTGTTTTATTCAAGGCTAAAGTTTTTTGAGTTTGTGAGGTTTTTTTTTTAAGCTTTATTTTGATATATTTCACATCCCATACAATTCACCTACATAAAATGGGCAATTCAATAGTTTTCAGAACATTTACAGACTTGTGCAAGCATCAGAACAATCTAATTTTAGAACATTTCCATCACTCACCCCTTGAAAGAAACATAATACCCGTTAGAAAACACTCCCTTCCCTCCCCATCCCCTTAGCTTAAGGCAACTGGTAATACAGTTTATGCCTCGATAGATTTGCCAATTCTGGATATTTCTTATAAATGAAATCATAAAATATGTGGCTTATTTGACTTAATGTTTTCAAGTTTTATACATATTGTAGCAGGTATCAGTACTTAATTCTCATTTGAAGCTATCTGCTTTCACAGTTATTAATTTAAAGTAAGACTTGTCTTAGTTTATGCCCTTTTCAGACTTTCCCAAATTCCATAGAACATTTTCATCTTCAATTGAAAATGAAACTTAAACTTGGATGGTTTATTTTAGAACTGAAAAATATTTGAAGATCATCCAGTCAATTTTTAGAGAAATACAAAATCGAAGTGGTTTGCTGGAAACTATCTCTTCCCCCTCCTCTTAACTTTTTATCATAGGGCTTACTTGGTATGGATTTTGAGAGCTTTTTATTTATCTGTAGGATTTTGTAACCTCTTTATTGAAGAAAGAAATTTTGATACTTTTCAGTTTATAGACTATTGGTTTTTCCTATAAAAATCAATTTTTTTGTTTTTGTTCTATAATGCAAATAAAGAAAATATATAAATCAAGCAAATACAATTTTCCTTGATTACAACCTAGAGACCCATTTTATATTAGTTTTACATCAAAGTATTGCAAAATTACTCATCAAATTGTGCTGCCTATAATTTGCACTAGCACTTTCTCTCTCATTTTAGTTGGGCTCCCACTGCATACATTTTTAAAAGGACCACAGCCTGCAAAATAATACTTCTCCATCATCTATATCTGCCTTTTCACCTGTTTTTCTGAACTACATGAAACCATTCAGAATGCTTCTTTTAAAAACTCATAATGAACGGTACTTGATATTATGTCAGCAAATGATTAAATATGTCAGTCTTTTCAGAATCCACACTTTAGCTCATTAGCTTCTAGATGAAATGAATATAGCAGAGTACTAACCAGCACCTACGGAGAAGGCAATAGCACCCCACTCCAGAACTCTTGCCTGGAGAATCCCAGGTATGGGGGAGCCTGGTGGGCTGCCATCTATGGAGTCACACAGAGTCGGACATGACTGAAGTGATGTAGCAGCAGCAGCAACCAGCACCTACCACAGTCAGCCTTTTAAAAGGATTTAGCCTCTACTTACACCTGCATTCCAAAGTAAAAGATCTATTTGAACAGTTACTATATCAAATTTCTCAGAAGTTTCTACAGAAATACCTTCAACATTTTCTGAACTTCATTTATCTTATCCTGAAGTTTTCATATGGTTCTTATATTTACATTTATTTCCTATATGGCTTCTGGCATTGCAGCATTTTACTACCATTTGATTTTTTCCAACTGAAACCCTCACTCTTTTCCCAACAACAACCATTAGAATCCTTAGAGTATTATGCCTTTTGTTTAGAATTCTCTTCTTCTGATTACTGCAGGTATCATGCTCAGAATTTGTATTTCAAAATTATACCTACCTCTACAGAGCACTAATAGGTGCCTACATCAGAATTATTTTGCTCAGAATTATTTTGTAGTGTTCATTTTAACTGACTTCCTATTTTACTGTTGAAGGTAGAACTTGCAAAGTCATATGAATTCCATCTAAATATTCAGGTTCTATTTGATAAATGTAAAATTGTGCAGTAATTTCTTACCTACATAGGAAATCAACTATAGCTATTATCCAAGTTGGTTATTTTTCTATATTTAATATACTCTTAAATTCTAATATATATCCTAAATACTATTTTTATTAATACTTAAGTTATATATTAAGAACAAGAAAATCTGATGCAAATTGAGAGAAGTAACAGTAAAATAGTATCTCAAAGAGAGACCTGAGAAAAATGTGTCAGAGGGACACTTGACTGCACATTTTGAAAGAGGTATTTCTTCGATGTAGCAAGATTTCTCTGTATCCAGAGACCTCAACTCCACTTTTTCTGCACCCTTTCTATCAAGGACTTATTTTTGCACAAATCTCACCCCTAAGGCATAATGGAGAAGGAACTGAGGTGCCTAGGCCAGCTGACCTGTCTAGTGCTGAAAGCTTGTAGGCTAGACTCATAGAAAACATTTATTTTACAACACAAGCCTTTTCATTTTGAGTCCAGCAAAAAGCAGCACATAACAATAAAAATCTATTTTGGTTGGCAAGCTGAACATGAATCGAGGATTGTTTGCCTGGCTTCTAACTCATCTTTTCTGCTTTTCTGGAAGGTCCCCTGCCTGTAGTCTCTAGGTGTGCAAAGTGAATACTTGGGCACTTCATGGGGTTGCAAAGAGTCGGAGCAACTTAGTGACTAAACAACAACAACTTTTGTTTCTCAGGTCAGCAATGTTCTAGTTATTCTCTCTCCTTTGTTCCAAAACCCGAGTCCTTCAGCAGACCCTTTAGAAGTTCCCACAAAGATCCTCTAAGTTCTTCAACCTTAAAAAAACTAGAGGTTATAATTTTATAAATAAATGAATTGAATTTTCATGGCTCTTTTGTATTCTTTTTTCAGTCACAGCACAACAATTACACATTTTATTTAAGTTTCTTTAAGGAAATTTTGTATTAATAGTCTACATACTTTAAATTTTATAGTATATATATAGGAACATATTTATAAAAATATATAGAAATAGAAAATATGTTAGTTGGAAGGACAGTTCTGAAACACCAGATCCTAAATGCTACAAGGCCCCTTATGGACAAAAGTCCCACCTGCTATTTTTCTGGTTACCAATTTTTATGTATTGTGGAAGGGAAAGGGATTTCCCTATCAGTTCAGTTCAGTTCAGTTCAGTCGCTCAGTCATGTCCAACTCTTTGCGACCCCATGAATCGCAGCACGCCAGGCCTCCCTGTCCATCACCAACTTCTGGAGTTTACTCAAACTCATGTCCATCGAGTCAGTGATGCCATGCAGCCATCTCATTCTCTGTCGTCCTCTTCTCCTCCTGCCCCCAATCCCTCCCAGCATCAGAGTCTTTTCCAATGAGTCAACTCTTCACACGAGGTGGCAAAAGTATTGGAGTTTCAGCTTCAACATCAGTTCTTCCAATGAACACCCAGACCGATCTCCTTTAGTATGGAATGGTTGGATCTCTTTGCAGTCCAAGGGATTTCCCTATACCACCAGGCAATTCTTGAACATCAGCTATCCTACAATGCAACTCAGTTCTGACAATATCCACCCAGAGATAGCATTAGATTGCATAAAGTTAAGGACTCAGTCATTTAAGACTGCTTCAGAGGATAGCAAGTCCAGATTTGTCATCTGTGCTTCCAACCAATAGCCTACAAATGGGAGGTTCCAATGACTCCCCTCCAGAGATTCAATTAATTTGCTAGAGAGATTCACAGAAGCCTCAGAAACATTTTGCTTACTAGATTATTGGTTTATTATAATAGGGCATATTAGTAATTCAGGAACAGCCAGATACAAGAGATGCATAAGGACAAAATATGGGGAAAGGGTGAAGAGTCTCCACACTCTGCCTAAAACCCTACTGTTCCCAAAACTCCACATGGTCACCAACTCAGAAACTCTCCAAACCCCATTATTTTGGGGTTTTATGGAGATGTCGGGGGACTGTGTAATTTCCTTGATTCTGTCTTGCTGCAGCAAAAATTTGAAGTGACGGATGATGGACCAGTGATACAGCTCAGTTTTATTTAGAAGGCAAAGAAAATACATTCTAGAGGCATGAGGGCAGGTAGACCCAAAAGAAGCGAAGAGAAGAGAAGCCCCTGGCTCAAATTTGGCTCCTCTTTTTATATGGTTTTTCTCCTTCCCTTGAGGCTTCCCTATGTAAATTGGGCTAGCCAGGAGGGCTGTTTGTTTTACCTGAGGTCTTCTCTCTGGTCCTTGGACCTTCCTTTGCTCTATGTTTGTGGGTTTTCCCCTTCATTGTCTTTTAGCCACCACCATTTTGGACTCCCTTTTCCCATTCTAGCTACCTAACATTGGCTTTGTTATATAGGCATGGTTGATTAAATCACTGGCCATTAGCTATTGATTTAAGCTCCAGGCCCACCCCTCTCCCTGTAAATCAGGGGTTGGAACTGAAAATTAAAACATTTTATTCATGGTTGATTCTGCTTGCAACCAGCCCCCATCCTTACGTGCAGTACAAAAGTCATCTCATAAATGTTGAAAAACAAAATTCAACCCAGTAAATTCAGAGATCTATTAGGTGATTCATGAATCAGGCAGCATCCCCTCTAGTAAATAGAAGGGCTTTCTGAGAAGGTGTACAAAATAGAAGGCTTTTATAGGCAAAAGGAGGGTAGGGATGAAGATGCTGGCCAACAACAACAACAAAAGGAAAAAAAGAAAAAAGGATTGGTTTAGTCCAGGCCATCTTCTTGGAGGTGGGGGGAGGAAAAGGAAGCAGAACGGGTCCCTATCATGCAGACTACCTACTAGTGTAGATCAGGAAATTTCAGATTAAATGCTTGAAAGGTCAGTTACTGGGATAGGTTGAAACTGAAATCAAATCTTGGTTTGGGGCTTCACTAGTGGCTGATAAAGAATCTGCCTGAAATGCAGGAGACCTAGGTTTGATTCCTGGCTAGGGAAGATCTCCTGGAGAAGGAAATGGCAACCCACTTTAGTATTCTTGCCTGGAGAATTCCATGGACAGAGGAGCTTGGTGGGCTATAGTCCACAGGGTCACAAAGAATCGGACACTGAGTAACTAACACTTTTGCTGCATTGGAGGCAAATGACTCCATTTGGGTCTTATTATTTCTTTTTTAACATGGCAAAAGATACCTTTGTTATTCTCTCAACCCAGGAAATTCCAAGGGTTTTAGGAGCCCTGTGCCAGAAATGGGGCAAAAATCAAATATGTATTAGTTTTTATAAATACCAATATCATACCTGAAAATTATTGATACCATTAACTTATATTTGAAACGAGTTAGATCAAGTAAATCCTCTCATAAAAAACACAGCAGCTTCCTATCTCCCCTTGGTTTAAAATCTAAAATTCTTACTGTTGCCTATAAAACTCTATATTAAGAGTTGGAAAATTTTTTGTGAAGGCCTAGACATCAAATATTTTCTGTAGAAGCTACCAAACTTGGCTGTTGTAGCATGAAAACAGTCATAAATAAGGCAGAAACTGAAAAGAGTGTGGCTGCATTACAACAAAACTTTATGGACACTAAAATTTGAATTTCATATGATTTCCAAGCATCATAAAATATAGTTTAATTTTGATATTTTATTCCAAACATTCAAAATTGTAATAACCACTTATAATGGTCCACAAGTCATATAGAAATAGTTGGTGGGTCAAACTTGGGCTGCAGTTCCTGCTCTGCATGAGCTACACTCTCACAGATTTCATTCACTCGACTACATTTCCTCTCCTCATGGACTCTCTGCACCTGACATCCTTGCTCTTCCTTGCACACAATAAGTGCATTCTTACTTCAGTGCTTTTACACAATCTGTGTCCTTTGCCGAGAACACACTTTCTCCTAATCTTTGAATAGCTCATTTCTTTCACTTTTGAAGACTAATTATTCTCTTATCATCCAATGCCAAACATATTTTTCTACACTATTACTCTTTATCCTCATGCAAGTACCTCAGTTTTCATTTAATACTTATTACTCCAGTATTCTTGCCTGGAGAATCCCATGGACAGAGGAGCATGGCGGACTGAGGTCCATGGGGTAGAAAGAGTCAGACACGACTGAAGCTACTAGCACAGCACAGCTCAGCACCCACTGAATCATATGTTTTGTCTATTTTCTGTTTTTTTTTTTTTTTTTTCTCACTAGAATGTAAGCTTTGAGAGGGAAGAGACTTGGCTTTCTCCACTGTTTCATCCAGAATAATGCTTGGCACAAAATATGCACACCAATGAATACTTCTCCGTGAACGGATTGTTGTTATTTATATTATCAAAATTCTTCTTTATTCTCTTCATCTCAACTATCATTTTGAAGTTCCGTGTGACTGGAGCTAATACCAATCTGTGAATTCTCAACATTTGAGAGTTTCTTTGAAAAATGTTGCTCAGTGGTATCCAACTCTTTGTGACCTTATGGACTGTAGCCTGTCAGGCTCCTCTGTCCATGGAATTCTTCAGGCAAGAATACTGGAGTGGGTTGCCATGTCCTTCTCCAGGGGATCTTCCCAGTCCAGGGCCTGAACCTGGGTCTCCCTCACTGCAGGTGGATTCTTTATCATCAGAGCCACCAGGAAGCCCCTACCTTCAATATTTTGTATTGTTCTGCCACATGATTGCTGCACAAATCTCCTCTCTGGTAATGCTGGTCTTTAATCTGCCTGATCTGTGTTTAATACAATTCTCATTATTAATACAATGTTATTATTCTGAAGCTAGGTAATCCTTATGTAATCTTTCTATCTCTCATGGCTTGTAGAGGGTACTGCAGTGCCCTGGTTAGCTGTCCTATAGTGCCCTAACACAAGTGATTCAGCAAGTTCACAGGTGCCCTATATCTTCAGAAAATTGCCCTGAACTGATGGGAACCACTTCAGTAGGTCATAATTCAGGAAATGGCCTACAGTTTATGACTAATAAGAAATAAGCACAAAAGGTTATTCTTTAGGCTCAAGAGGAAATTATTTTAAGGTATAGTTTATGTTCCAGAAACATTACCCTGTGGTTCAGACCAGGGTAAACAGCCTAAGACTTTTCCTAAGACTACATCCTTGCTCATCCCTTTTTCCTTTCAACCCTGCTTCACTCCCTTCCTTTACATTTTTCTGCTATGAATACTTCCTCAGCAAATCACATGCGTCTGCATCTCTACCTCTGGTTCTGCTTCTAGAATAAAGTTCCTACTGTAGTAAACCCATGAACTCTTACCCAATTCCCACTAAGCAGGTGCACCAAAATCAATCCTTAACAAACTCAAAACCATAGCATTATGTAACAGTGATCTTTAGATATCTTACTTTTAGAGTACTAAGTAGGACACCTTCCAGCTACGGATAAGCCTCGGCTAGAATGTAGCAGCATCAAAGATTGATTAAATTATCATATGCAATTTATTAAATACCTCGTGTTTAGCAGTGTGCCAACCAATCTCTCATTAATTGATTTTGCTAAATGAATAACACACTTAAAGTCATATTTAGTAATCTAGACACAGATATACATAAAAAATATCTTTGGGTATGTATACATTCTCAGGTTAGTATACACACATATATTTCCTTGTTCTGTTAGCTAAGTGATCACAGAATCAGTGACACCTCAGTAGCAACAAGTACACCTGGTCCCCAGATCTTGGTTTCTAATGCCATCATCAAATAAAGAAAGTCTGGACTTCATGAGGAAATGGCTAATTCCATGACTGATAACAGGTGGCCTGGAACATTTTGTAGTGTGAAAGTAAAACAACAATAATGAGGTATGTCAAAGCAGCATATGAGACAAATACCAAATGGCCAAAGCTGGAATAATCTGGACGATGGAATAAAAGAATTTTTTATTTTAGCCAAAGTATAAAATAAATATCTATGAATCCGTACTGACATAATGAAATAAATAAATAAGAGAGAACAGACAAATCTCTCTTGCAGAAGAATTTCAAATATTTTATGTAGAATAAAGTACTTCAAGGAGACAAAGAATAGCTCTCACCTTTTAATGGGAGCTACTCATACTGTCTCTTGAGAAGGAAATGGGAACCCACTCCAGCACTCTTGCTTGGAGAATCCCATGGAGGGAGGAGCCTCGTGGGCTACAGTCCATGGGGTCGCTAAAAGTCGGATATGACTGAGCAACTTCACTTCACTTCACTTCACTCATACTGTCATTTTACCAAAGAGCACTGTATGGAAAAAGAGCATAAAATAATTTTATAGTTAAGAAACTTGGCAAACACTGTCTCAGCCAGATGACAAGATTAACATTAGCAGTGCTATGAGTTGACAGTCAGCTTGATATGATATGAAGAGAATAACACTTAATTTCTGTAGTCTCCCCCCTGCCCCCCCCCAAAAAAATCCATAATTCCAGTCTCAAGGGAAAAAAGTCAAATAAATCCAAATTAAAAGTCTACAAAATATCTGACTCCTCAAAACTGCCAAAGGAAATAGGAGACAAGTCTGAGAAATTTTCACAATCAAGAGGAGCTTAACACATAATAAGTATAATGTGCTATCATGATGGGATTCTGGAACAGAAAAAGGACATTAGGTAAAACTTAGGGAAATATCGGTAAGTATGGACTTCAGTTAATAATAATGTATAAATATTGATTAATTAACTGTGATATGAAGCCTACATGTAAGATGTAGAGGAAACTATGTATGGAATATATGGAAATTCTCAAAACTACCTTCACCAACTTTATAAAAATCTAAAATATTAAAGTTTATTTATTTTAAAATATTAAATTTATAACTGCAACTTTAGAATTACACTGTTTAAGAAATTTTAAATTCAAGAAAATTCCTAATCTACAATAGACTGTCTTGAATACATTTTTGATTATTTTTGGAGGAAACCCACTTTGAAGCTTCTAATAGCCTCTTAATAGTATGTGCCTGTGCATAGTTGCTCAATCATGTCCAACACTTTGAGACTCTTTAGGCTGTAGTGCACCAGCCTCCTCTGTCCCTGGGATTTTTCAGGCAATAATACTGGAGTAGCTTGCTATTTCCCTCCTCCAGGGGATCTTCCAACCCAGAGATCAAGCCTGAGTCTCCTGTGTCTCCTGCATCGCAGGCAGCTTCTTTACCTGCTGAGCCACCACCGGAAAAGCCTATAATATGGTATATGCCTAAAGAATTTAAAATATTTTTGGTATTAAGATCAAATTTTTTTTCATGATAGTGAAATTCTTAATCTTTTCAACAATACTTTGGTATTATTTTTCATATTATCTACAACAAAGTCTTGAAATATTTACTATGATGCAACAAAATTGGGAAAGGAGTACATCAATTCTGGTTCAAAATTGGGAAAGGAGTACATCAAGACTATATTGTCACCCAGCTTAATTAACTTATATTCTGGGTACGTCATGAGAAATGCCAGGCTGGATGAAGCGCAAGCTGTAACCAAGATTGCAGGGAGAAACATCAGTAACCTCAGATATGCAGATGACATTACCCTATGGGAGAAAGTGAGGAGGAACTAAAAAGCCTCTTGATGAAGGTGAAAGAGGAGAGTGAGAAAACTGGCTTAAAATGCAACATTCAGAAAATTAAGATCATGGCAACCAGTCTCATCACTTCAAGGCAAATATATGGGTAAACAATGGAAACAGAGACTTTATTTTCTTGGGCTCCAAAATTACTGCAGATGGTGACTGCAGCCATGAAATTAAAAGACATTTGCTCCTTGAAAGAAAAACTATGACAAATATAGACAGAATATTAAAAAGTAGAGACATTACTTTTCTGACAAAGGTCCACATAGTCAAAGCTATGGTTTTTCCAGTAGTCATGTAAGGATGTGAGAGTTGGACCATAAAGAAAGCTGAGCACCGAAGGATTGATGCTTTTGAACTGTGGTGTTGTAGAAGACTCTTGAGAGTCCCTTGAACTGCAAGGAGATCAAGCTAGTAATTTCTAAAGGAAATCAGTCCTGAATATTCATTGGAAGGACTGATGCTGAAAATGAGACTCCAATATTTGGCCACCTGATATGAAGAGCTGACTCATTAGAAAAGACCCTGATGCTGGGAGAGACTGAAGGCAGGAGGAGAAGGGTATGATGGAGAATGAGATGGTTGGATGACATCACCGACTCAATGGACATGAGTTTGAGCAAGCTCTGGAAGATGGTGAAGGACAGGGAAACCTGGCATGCTGCAGTCCATGGGGTTACAAATAGTTGGATGCAAATGAGTGACTGAACGACCAACAATATGATGCAACAAATTCACAACATTCTATGACTATAAAACCTTTCATTGATGTTTAACTTACCTAATCTAAATATTTTTCTGAGTTCTTTAGGAATAGAACTTGGTAGGAGAAAAACTACCACTTCTTGAGCATTTATATTCCATTATGTATTTACTACTCAAGCCTCATATCTGTTATCCAGTTCACTCCTCATACACTATAAGAGATCCATAGTTTAACACATTCAGAGAAGGGGAAATAGACCCATTGACTGTCAGGCAGTCCTACTGAAATGTAAGTTACCAAGTAAAGGCACATTCTTCAACTTCTGTGCTCACTACTCTATTCTTTGAACCTAGAACAGTGACAGGAAGATAGAAAACCATTATTAAATATGTACTGAATAAATGAATGAGATTAAGAGACCTGTCCAAAGCAACACAATTACTCATGATAGAAACAGGATGAAATCTATAGTTGCTATTTGTTTCCTACAAGGCCCTATCATGAACCCATGACATGGCAGTTGGACCCTAAGCTACTGAAGGAGAAGCCCTAAAGGAAAAACAGATGCCAAGGAGTTCATGGCCATCAGGACAGTACCCTGAACATTTGTTGTTGTTCACTCACTAAGTCATATCTGACTCTTTGCAACCCCATGGACTACAGCACTCAGGCTTCCCTGTCCTTCTTAATCTCCAAAAGTTTGCCCAAGCTCATATCCATTGAATCGGTGATGCCATCCAACCATCTCATCCTCTGTTGCCATAGTACATATCAAATCATAGATCTCCACTGAGCTCATTAATGGGCCACAAAATAAAAGAGAGATTTAGATAAATTGGGAAAAGACGTATAGACTTTCTTAGATTTGACTCATGAACGTATTATTCTATTCCTTCATTGCATGAAAGCTCTGATTTTATAATATTTTCAAACTCCTATTTTTCAGAAATTCATTAGATTAATTCATTGCATACTTTTCTCTTTTGCCAGATTGTAAAGTTTTTAAGCTGTATACCACAGAAAAAGAAAGAAAGAAAACACTACACTATCTAGTGACTTCATCTATAAACAAGTTAAAGGGAAATATAAAAATAAATATATTTTTTAAATGCAGATATATTTTGAAGCAATATTGTATAAGTACCAATGAAGGCAAAGAGAAGAAAGCTTCTTTGATATACAAGCAGTAAAAAATTAAGTTCTGTCTGAAAACTTCATTCTATTACACACTATATTTGGGGTGTGGTGGGAAGAATCAATTGTAAATACAGAGCCAAAGTACCATAAGTGGAATTTTCATTACTGTGAAATCACTGCTTTAGCACTTCCCTACTGTAAAATATTAATAAATCATAGAAAAATATTTTTTTGTATTAAAAGCTAGAAGATTTTAATCCCCCCAATTGTCCTTTAAGTACATGTTTTAAAGTCATTTTAAATAAGGAAAAATATAAAATTAATTTATTTGAAAATCTTAAGCTACCTTATCGTCTAACAGATAAGATCAGATCAGTTGTTCAGTCGTGTCTGACTCTTTGCGACCTCATGAATCGCAGCACGCCAGGCCTTCCTGTCCATCACCAATTCCTGGAGTTCACTCAGACTCACGTCCATCGAATCAGTAATGCCATCCAGCCCTCTCTTCCTCTGTCATCCCCTTTTCCTCTTGCCCCCAATTCCTCCCAGCATCAGAGTCTTTTCTAATGAGTCAACTATTCGCATGAGGTGGCCAAAGTACTGGAGTTTCAGCTTTAGCCTCATTCCTTTCAAAGAAATCCCAGGACTGGTCTCCTTCAGAATGGACTGGTTGGATCTCCTTGCACTCCAAGGGACTCTCAAGAGTCTTCTCCAACACCACAGTTCAAAAGCATCAATTCTTCGGCTCTCAGCCTTCCTCACAGTCCAACTCTCACATCCATACATGACCACAGGAAAAACCATAGCCTTGACTAGACGGACCTTTGTTGGCAAAGTAATGTCTCTGCTTTTGAATATGCTATCTAGGTTGGTCATAACTTTCCTTCCAAGGAGTAAGCGTCTTTTAATTTCATGGCTGCAGTCACCATCTGCAGTGATTTTGGAGCTCAAAAAAATAAAGTCTGACACTGTTTCCACTGTTTCGTCATCTATTTCCCATGAAGTGATGGGACCGGATGCCATAATCTTCGTTTTCTGCATGTTGAGCTTTAAGCCAACTTTTTCACTCTCCTCTTTCACTTTCATCAAGAGGCTTTTCAGTTCCTCTTCACTTTCTGCAATAAGGGTGGTGTCATCTGCATATCTGAGGTTATTGATATTTCTCCTGGCAATCTAGATTCCAGCTTGTGTTTCTTCCAGTCCAGCGTTTCATTGTGTACTCTGCATATAAGTTAAATAAATGGGGTGACAATATACAGCCTTGACATACTCCCTTTCCTATTTGGAACCAGTCTGTTGTTCCATGTCCAGTTCTAACTGTTGCTTCCTGACCTGCATATAGGTTTCTCAAGAAGCAGGTCAGGTGGTCTGGTATTCCCATCTCTTTCAGAATTTTCCACAGTTTATTGTGATCCACACAGTCAAAGGCTTTGGCATAGTCAATAAAGCAGAAATAGATGTTTTTCTGGAACTCTCTTGCTTTTTCCATGATCCAGTGGATGTTGGCAATTTGATCTCTTGTTCCTCTGCCTTTTCTAAAACCAGCTTGCACATCAGGAAGTTCACTGTTCACATATTGCTGAAGCCTGGTTTGGAGAATTTTGAGCATTACTTTACTAGTGTGTGAGATGAGTGCAATTGTGCGGTAGTTTGAGCATTCTTTGGCATTGCCTTTCTTTGGGATTGGGATGAAAACTGACCTTTTCCAGTCCTGTGGCCACTGCTGAGTTTTCCACATTTGCTGGCATATTGAGTGTAGCATTTTCACAGCATCATCTTTCAGGATTTGGAATAGCTCAACTGGAATTCTATCACCTCCACTAGCTTTGTTCGTAGTGATGCTTCATCTATAGCAGTGTTCTTATTTATTTATTTAATGTCTTACCGAATAGCTATTACGTATCAGGCCCACATTAAGGTGGAGAAACCTTAGATTTCATACTCTCATAGAGTTCATATTGTAGTGGTAAAATGTAGGAGACTAACAACAATTAGTAAGAATCACTTGAGAATAACAGCATGAAAAACAATAATTTCAGAAATAATAATAGTAGTTACCATTTTGAGTGTCTACCCTGTCTAATATAGTACCATAATTTTAATCTTATTCATCTCACATAAAACACTGGAGATATATATTTACAAATGAAACAGTTAGGTCAATAAAGATTCAATAATTTACCAAATATGTGAAAAGTAGTAAATGGTAGAGTAGGATTTCAATCTTTGTCTACTAGTAAAAAACCCAGGCCTTTTAGCTTTCTTACACTGCCTTTCAAAACTAGCTAACAGTTTGCAGTGAGAATCAAACCCTTTCATAAAAAAGAAAAACATTATGTTTCATTATAGAAATACAATATAAAAGACAGCTCTCCTGAAAGCTTCTCCCAAGAAAGCCCTTGCTGCTAAGGGGGCAGCTGCAGTAGCTGCTGCTGCCGCCAAGATTCCAGCAAAAAAGATCACCACTGAGGGTAAGAAGGCTCCAGCCCAGAATGCTCCTGCCCAGAAAGCTGCAGGCCAGAAGGCAGCACCTCCTCCTAAAACTCAGAAGGGTCAGAAAGCTCCATCCCAGAAAGCACCCGCTCCAAAGGCATCTGACAAGAAAGCATGAGTGCATAAGAGGCTATTCGAATCAGAATAAAAGTTCTTTTTGACATGCTGGCAAATTAAAAAAAAAAAAATACAATATTTAGAATGAGGATGACTGTTATAACCTAGAATTCCTAATAGCATAGTGGTTAATGAATCAAAATACTGAAGTCAGATGTTTGAAGTTAAACTCTAGATTTGTTACTAACTAACTATGAAACTCTGGACCAGTTAAACTTTGACCATATACTATTTTAAAAACTTAATTCAATACTTAATCATTATCTATCTTAGTTTACTCATCCATAAAGTTTGTATAAACACTGAATGAGTTAGTATATGTAAAGTACTTAGAACAATACTTAAGTACCTAGTTCAGTTCAGTTCAGTTCAATTCAGTCACTCAGTGTTGTCTGACTCTTTGCGACCCCATGAATCGCAGCACACCAGGCCTCCCTGTCCATCACCAACTCCCGGAGTTCACTCAAACTCACATCCATCGAGTCAGTGATGCCATCCAGCCATCTCATCCTCTGTCGTCCCCTTCTCCTCCTGCCCCCAATCCCTCCCAGCATCAGAGTCTTTTCCAGTGAGTCAACTCTTCACATGAGGTGGCCAAAGGATTGGAGTTTCAGCTTTAGCATCAGTCCTTCCAATAAACACCCAGGACTGATCTCCTTTAGGATGGACTGGTTGGATCTCCTTGCAGTCCAAGGGACTCTCAAAAGTCTTCTCCAACACCACAGTTCAAAAGCATCAGTTCTGCGGCACTCAGCTTTCTTCACAGTCCAACTCTCCCATCCATACATGACCACAGGAAAAACCATAGCCTTGACTAGACGGATCTTTGTTGGCAAAGTACTGTCTCTGCTTTTGAATATGCTATCTAGGTTGGTCATAACTTTCCTTCCAAGGAGTAAGCATCTCTTAATTTCATGGCTGCAGTCACCATCTGCAGTGATTTTGGACCCTACAAAAATGAAATCTGACACTGTTTCCACTGTTTCCCCATCTATTTCCCATGAAGTGATGTGACCAGATGCCATGATGTTAGTTTTCTGAATGTTGAGCTTTAAGTCAACTTTTTGACTCTCCTCTTTCACTTTCATCAAGAGGCTTTTTAGTTCCTCTTCACCGTCTGCCATAAGGGTGGTGCCATTTGCATATCTGAGGTTATTGATATTTTTCCCGGAAATCTTGATTCCAGCTTGTGCTTCCTCCACCCCAGCATTTCTCTTGATGTACTTTGCATATAAGTTAAATAAGCAGGGTGACAATATACAGCCTTGACGTACTCCCTTTCCTATTTGGAACCAGTCTGTTGTTCCATGTCCAGTTCTAATTGTTGCTTCCTGACCTGCATATAGGTTTCTCAAGAGCCAGGTCAGGTGGTCTGGTTTTCCCATCTCTTTCAGAATTTTCCACACTTTATTGTGATCCACACAGTCAAAGGCTTTGGCATAGTCAATAGAGCAGAAATAGATGTTTTTCTGGAACTCTCTTCCTTTTTCAATGATCCAGCGGACGTTGGCAATTTGATCTCTGGTTCCTCTGCCTTTTCTAAAACCAGCTTGAACATCTGAAAGTTCATGGTTCACATATCACTGAAGCCTGGCTTGGAGAATTTTGAGTGTTACTTGACTAGCGTGTGAGATGAGTGCCATTGTGCAGTAGTTTGAGCATTCTTTGGCATTGCCTTTCTTAGGGATTGGAATGAAAACTGACCTTTTCCAGTCCTGTGGCCACTGCTGAGTTTTCCAAATGTGCTGGCATATTGAGTGCAGCACTTTCACAGCATCATCTTTCAGGATTTGGAATAGCTCAACTGGAATTCTATCACCTGCACTCACTTTGTTCTGAGTGATGCTTTCTAAGGCCCACTGGACTTCGCATTCCAGAATTTCTGGCTCTAGGTGCGTGATCACACCATCGTGATTATCTTGGTAGTGAGGATCTTTTTGTACAGTTCTTCTGTGTATTCTTGCCACCTCCTAATACTGTCTGCTTCTCTTAGGTCTATACCATTTCTGTTCTTTATTGTGCCCATCTTTGCATGAAATGTTTCCTTGGTATCTCTAATTTCTTGAAAAGATCTCTTGTCTTTCCCATTCTGTTATATAAACAATAAAGACATATTATCTACTTTTTTTTTGGTTTTTTGCTATCTAATCCTTATTCTCTGGAATAAGGGAACAGACCTGAAATGGACACCTAATTTTAAGGACTCTTAACAATCCTTCTACCTCTCCCTATGAGTTTCATGTTGGTCTATCCATGTTTCTTTCAATGCTAGTAAATATTGGTCATTTATCTATGTAACTCTCCATCTCTGTGGCTTCTCTACACTCTTTAATCTTCCATTCTTATCCTTCTCTTGTTATGTTTTTTAATCTCTATATTTTTATTCTTTCTTCTTTCTCCATTTCAAACTTTCAAAAATTGATTTATAATTTACAATTTTTACATAATTTTCCTTTCATTGATTCTACCCTACAACTCCTGCAACTCAATTAGTATTTTATAATGTTCTACAAATCAGACCTTTATTTCCTGTTTCGAGGTATCAGTGCAGCATTAACAGTGTTGAACAGACAAGCAAGCATTGACCATTTCTACATTGGGTGAATGAGCCTTATTGATTACTATTTTGTAACTTCACATCCGATATTCAGAAGAGGAATTAGAAAGATGAGGAAAAACAAACTTCTTTGCTACCATCTTTATTTTATTATTTTATATTTTGGATTCAGATTATTTTTTCTTCAAGAGCTTTGTTATATTGTATTATATTAAGATGAAGAGTCAACTCTTTGGAAAAGACACTGATGTTGGGAAAGACTGAGGGCAGGAGGAGAAGGGGGTGACCGAGGATGAGATGGTTGGATAGCATCACTGACTCAATGGACATGAGTTTAAGCAAACTCTGGGAGATAGTGAAGGACAGGCCAGCCTGCAGTGCTGCAGTCTGTGGGGTCACAAAGAGTCAGACATGACTGAATAAAAAATATTAAGTCATATCATATCATCATATCAGATTACATTTTATTTTAGGAAACATTCACTTTGATTTGTATGAACTCTTTCCAACTTTAAATCTCTCTCTTTCACTGTCCTTTGGATACATTGCAAACGAACATGAATATCTTCTGAACTGTAATCTAGTGCCAAGGTGGAGTGGGTTCTTCTGACCACTGCATTGTTATAAACAAAACTCACACCGTAATTTTCCCTCAAATGACATCACAGGATTTTCTATCCGAAGCACAAATATCTTTGGAAGAGGGAGGCAACCAGAAGTGAAAATAGATGTAGGAAAATTATATATTATACTTTGTAAGGTTTGTATTCAGCATAATTTGAGCCAACATCTGTCCCTTAGATGTAGCCTTTCAATCTCTTTGAATCTTTAATGATTGGTATCCAAGCATAAAATACTTTGAAACAATTGATTTTCCATTAAAATCTTTTGCAATTGCATGGAAATGAACAATTTCTACTTCAGATATGAATAGTCAACTATTTTATTTTCAAAATGGAATGAAAATATAATCAATGTATATCTAGGTGATTTACACTAATTTTGAAAACATTTTTTTTTTCCAAAGGTAACATGAAAATCTTCTCTAAAAGTAAGTTCTCTTATAAGTTTTAGCTTTTGGCACTCTTTCGGAAGAAAGCTATAAGCATTAACTACCAACTCAGTACTACCCCAGGAAAAACATTGATGGGGGAAAAAAACACACCAGGGCCTCCCTAGGCTGTCTACTTGTTTGCTACTTAAAGCATGGTCCTCAGACCAGAAGCAACAGTACCACCTTTTGAGCCACCGTGCTTCTCAAATTTGAATGTGTTATGATTCGACCTTGGCCTGGGGTGGACTAAGATTCTGCTTAAGGTGATATTAAGGCTGATGGCCCATGGTCCACATTTTGAGTAGCTAAGATTCTAGAAAGTCAAGGGTAACTACTGTGAATGATGTATTTTAACAGCTTCTTTGTAATGTTTTATGATGGTATAATCTTCAATATATATATATATATATATAGATGAAGTAATTTGGAAATAGCAAATAATTGTTAAGTATACATTTATGACATAAGATTTAGAGGTAAAGACATATGATAGGAAGAATTAAAGGATAGATCAAGTTTTCTAAGGCATGAAAATTACTGTGGTAAAAGGTCATAAGCATTTTATCAGACTAGTCTTGAAAAGAGAAATGCATCTTCTTACTGAAAAATGGCCCATAGTATGTTGAAGTCATGATTTTATTTAACCTTCCACTTGATAGCCACGTCCTGCTAATGAGTAAAAAAATGTTACGATTTCTTGAAGAATTTGCAAAGAAGCACTTACTGTTAGTGGTGTATGAACAGCCTATTCTTTTCATAAGGGAAAAATAGTAAAATCAGTATGTTTTGTATTATAAGTTGTCAAAATTTCTGAAATCTGTATTTTAATACTTTAAGAATGTGTGTTTATTTTTGACATTTCTTTATTCTGAATGAAATGGTTGTTTTTACTAATTGATTGATTTAATTCCTAGTATACAGGGCATATCATGATTGTGCAGCCTTTTGGGAATATTGCTATGTATATAAAATATTTGTAACAAATACATGTGTGAGAAATTTTAGAGCTATGAGAGCTGCAAAAGTATTTGGGAATCATCCAGTACAATTCTTTTACTTTAAAAAGGAAAAATCAGCATTCCAATGAAATGAAACTACATGATATATCCAAGATCCCACCCAGCTAGCTAGTGGCAGAAGTAGCCCAAAGCTCTTGATGCCTAAGAGATTTTGTTTTTTCATAATAGTTTGAATATTTGTTTTGTTTATCTGAGTTAAGCTTTCCAAAAGCTCAGAAAATAATAATAATGATAATGATAAATGTGTGTAATACAAAAAGTGCCCACCCTATAATTATTTGTTTGGCCAATGTTTTTGCTGCTTCTGTTCAAATTAGATTAAAATATTTACTAACATATACATTGACTATAAAAATCAACAGTTTTATGGCAAATTATCAAATAAGAACTGATATATTTGTTGGAAGAAACATCTTCAAAATTCAAGGAACTGAAGGTTTAAGTTGAAAAACAAAATTAGAAATCCAATACACATATTTGAAATATGGATACTACTTTACCTGTTTTGAGTACAAAATAATATCATAATTAAAATATTTTTCACATTATGACAACTCTGAATTCTCATCTCCCCTTCATATCAGGAACTCAGCTTTTCCCCAATATCCTAAACTACTTCTAAAGACCCCACACTTGCTTGCCCTGGTTCATTAAATTCTTCCTGTTTTCTGCTGGTCTGGCTAAACTGACAAGAAACTGAGAACTCAGGTGTACCTCATTAAGTCAAATTTATGTAAGAGTTGGTCTTCACAACAGCCTCTCTTTGCGGTTAAAAAGTTCTCCAGTACCAAACTGCTCTTCTGGCTAGAGTTCAGAGCAGTTCAGCAATCTGGTGCAAGGCCATAAGCAATAGAAATTTGCCGCAGAGCAGAGGCTGTGTTAGGCAGAAATGAAAGAAGTCCAAAAGTCAATCTGGCTCTGAGGTAAGGGCTTTTTCAGTGTGACTGCTCATCCTTGGGGGAAGGATTCCTCCCAGTGTTAGGTTTTTTGAGGAGGTCCTACAATAACAAGAATTACCTTGAGCCTTAACTATGACAGCTTATTTATTTTTTAGGATTTCTTTTTTAGAACAATTTAAGATTTGCAATGAAATTAAGTGGCAATTGCAGAGATTTACTATCTATCCCCTGTCCACCAGCCAATAATCATAACGATTATCAACATCCCCTGCCACAGTAGTACAGTTGGTACATTTGATGAGTCTACACTGACACATCATTATCATCCAAAGACCATAGTTTACCTTATGGTTCATCCTTGCTGTTGCACAGTCTTTGGGTCTGGATAAATGTATAATGTCATGGATCCATCATTATGGTATTATACAGAGTGTTTTCGCTGTGCTACAAATCCTCTGTGCTCTTGCCACTCTTTTCCCTGACCCCAACATCAGGTAATCAGTGATTTTTTTTTTAACTGTCTTCACAATTTTTCTCTTTACAATAGTGTCAAATAGTTGGAGTCATATAAGATGTGGACTTTTCAAATTGGCCTCTTTTCTTTACATGACTTGATAGCTCATTTCTTTTTAATGCTGAATAATATTCCATTGTCTGGATGCATCACACTTTATTTATCCATTCACCTACTGAAGGACATCTTGGTTTCCTCCAGGTTTTGGTAACTGTGAGTAAAGCTGCTATAAACATTCATGTGCAAGTTTCTGTGTGGACAAAACTTTTCAGCTTCTCAGAGAAAATACTGAGGAGCAAGATTGTTGGCTCATATGGTAAGAGAGTGTTTAGTTTTTTAAGAAACTGCCAAGTTGTCTTCCAAAGGGGCTGTTCCATTTCTAGTTCTATCAGCAATAAATGAGTCCCAGTTGCTTCATAGCCTCACCAACATTTAGTGTTATCACTGTTCTGGGGTTTGACCATTCTAATAGATATGTAGTGGTAGCTCATTGTGGTTTTAATTTGCATTTCTCTGAAGACACACAATATGGAACACTTTTGATACATTTATTTGCCATCTGTACCTCTTTTCTGGCAAAGTATCTTTTAAGGTTTTGGCCTATTTTTTAATGGGGATGTTTGTTTTCCTATTATTGATTTCTAAGTATTCTTTGTATATTTTGGAAAACAATCCTTTATCAGATGTGTCTTTTGTGAATATTTTTCTCCCAGCATGTGGCTTGTTTTCTCACACTCTTAATTTTTTTTTCTTTGCAGAAAAAATAATTTACACCAAAACTTCAGAGTTTGGCTCACAGAAAGATTTATTGTAATGTCATGAAAGGAAAATATGTGTCTGTTGCCCCACCCCCCCAATACTCCAAACTCCCTGAAGGGTTTCAGCAAAGCATTTTTAAATGAAAGATGAGGGAGGGGCAGTCACAGGGTATGTGAACAGCTCCTGTACAATTCTTCAATTGGTTGATGGTGAGGTAATAGGGAGGTCAACATTATTAATCCTTAGGGACTAGAAGTTCAGGGGCTACATGCTCATGATCATCAAGCAGTTAATTTCTTTCATTTGGTGGTGGTTTTAGCATTTGAACTACTCAGGAAATATGTATGAGATACTATTGTCTGACTACTTCAGAGAGAAGATATAGCAGAAGGTATGGGGGAAAGGTCTGTATTGGAAAGATCTCATAAGATCCTACTCAGCTACAGGTGTATGATCTATTTGGACTTAATTTTGTAAAGGCTGTAAGGTCTAAGTCAAGATTCACTATTTTGTACGTGAGTGTCCATTTGTTCCGGCACTATTTGTGGAAGAGATTATCTTCGTTCCATTGTATTGCCTTTTATTCTTTTTTTTTTTCCAGAGATCAGTTTACTATGACATCTCTTAAGAACAGATTTTGCAGCTTGCTTGTCATTTTTTTTTTCAAGTACATACACAGTTGTAGGTCTGAGTGAAAAGTGAAAGTGTTAGTCCCTCAGTCGTGTCTGACTCTTTGTGAGTCCCATGGACTTAGCCTGTCAATGGAATTTTCCAGGCAAAAGTACTGAAGTGGGTATCCATTTCCTTCTCCAAGGAATCTTCCTGACCCAGGGATCAAAGCAGCAGCTCCTGCATCTTCTTGCATTGCAGGTAGAATCTTTACAATGTGAGCCACAAGGGACACTGAGTAAGTTCCAGCATAAACTATTCACTGTGCTCAAATCCAATCTTCCCCAAGTCAATGTCAAGAAAAAGAGTACAATTCCACTTCTCTTATAATCCGAAGTCTCTTTGGCTCTTAGATAAAATTCTGGCTTCAAATACTGTTTACAGAAGTGTACTGCCAAAAATGAGCATAGCATTAGAAGGGCTTTTGACATGCTGAAGTATGAAGAATATACTTCTTTCAGAAAAGTATATATATATATATATATACACACACACACACACACACACAGTTGCTTCATATCTTTCTACATAACTAAAGAGGAAGGGCGAAGTTGTTTCAAAGGTGATATGTGTGTGTGTGGGTGTGTGTGTGTGTGTGGGTGTGTGTGTGTGTGTTTGTGCTCAGTCGCATCCAACTCTTTGCCAACCATGGACTGTGGCTCACCTCTGTTCATGGAATTTTCCAGGCAAGAATATTGGAGTTGGGATACCATTTCCTACTCCAGGGGATATTCCCCACCCAGGGATCAAATCACATCTCTTGCATTTCCTGCATTGGTGATAGCATGTAATTTGAACTAAGCATATTATTACTAACTTTTACACATCAGCCCAAAATCTGAAAAAAAAATGTAATACTCCATGTTTTACATAGTAATAGCTGTGTATCCATAGTAGATATCTAGTAGATATCCATGTATCTACTTGAGGTAGATACAATGATAGAGCTATAAATTGTTCTTCAGAACACTGAAAATAACTAAATTTGAACAATGGAAAACACATTTTCTATATAATAGAGAACACATTTTCTTCTTTGTTTCAACTTGTGCATGCATGCTCCTATGTGTATACATATAACTATTTATAACTGTGTCTTTAAGGTATCCTATATATTTAAAACTATCATGATTATCTTTATGCAATTTAGGAATGCAACATTTATTGACTCTGTGTAATAAACTAGAGAATGCAATGTGTAACCTTGAAAGAAAAAATTCTGTTAAAACCTCAGAATATTTCTGTATTTTTGAGTTATATATATATGTAAAAAATAAATTTTATATCTGGCTAATAATACTTTTCACTAAATATTTTACATCTTACATAACTGGCCCATCATTAATGATCTCATCCTTCAGTATAAACTATGGTCATGTACTGACCTAAGTGCCAGGATACAATATTGAATAAAACATAGGCAGGCATTTAAACTGAGATTCAGAGACTACTCTAGCCCTCATTGATCTCAGTGTCTTAAAGGACTTAGTCTACCATGCAATTTAAAATGAATCACAATCAGTCAACAATTTTGTATAGGTTTTATTTTTCTTCTCCAACAATACCATCCTAATACAATCTAGTAAGAGCAGAGTAATTAAGTGTACAAATAATGAGAGACAATTTAAAAGATATTTTGAACCTGATTTAGGACCTAAATCAACAATTTACTAAGTTTAGCCTTTATCCTATCCTCTACTAAATAATGAAACGTATTCTTCAGTTAAGTTAAACAAATAGCCTTATTATGTCCACAGTGACTAAGAAGAGGCTGCAACTAGAGTCAGAGAAAATTGTTAGACGTTTATAACATACATGATGAATGATAATTAAGGACTGATCTGGGTAATAGTGGAAGAGATAAACTGAAAATAATGGCTATGAAATATCTACTCTGTTCCATCCTATTCCTTTTGATTCCCCTGCTCAGCTCTATAAAGCAGGGGACTGACCCTTGGAGAATCCATTTCCCATGCTCCATTCTTACTGGACTTCTAACAGGGTTAAGCCAACAGAAAACAGAAAATCTTCACTATTTTACTGGTATCACCAACAGGAACTTTTCATCTTCTGTGGTTCCAGCATCCTTGGATTGTTCAGATGCCAGCTTCTGCCTGGGACTTAGTCCTGGCTCTCACAACTCTACCTTCTCCTTTTGTCCCCATAGACTATAGGTAAAAGCAACTTCCTGCTGCTCCTAATCTCTAGGTTCTCATATTTTTCCCTGGTTGGCTTCTCAGTCTCTTCCATTAGCCATGTAAACAACACCTTGCATTCTGTTCGGTTCTGCTCAGTCACTCAGTCGTGTCCGACTTTTTGTGACTCCATGAATCGCAGGATGCCAGGCCTCCATGTCCATCACCAACTCCCGGAATTTACTCAAACTCATGTCCATGGCGTCGGTGATGCCATCCAACCATCTCTTCCTCTGTCGTCCCCTTCTCCTCCTGCCTCCAATCCCTGCCAGCATCAGAGTCTTTTCCAATGAGTCAACTCTTCAATGATGTGGCCAAAGTATTGGAGTTTCAGCATCAGTCCTTCCAACGAACACCCAGGACTGATCTCCTTTAGGATGGACTGGTTGGATCTCCTTGTAGTCCAAGGGACTCTCAAGAGTCTTCTCCAACACCACAGTTCAAAAGCATCAATTCTTCGGCACTCAGTTTTCTTCACAGTCCAACTCTCCCACACATACATGACCACAGAAAAAACCATAGCCTTGACTAGACGAACATTTGTTGGCAAAGAAATGTCTCTGCTTTTGAATATGCTATCTAAGTTGGTCATAACTTTCCTTCCAAGGAGTAAGCATCTCTTAATTTCATGGCTGCAATCGCCATCTGCAGTGATTTTGGACCCCCCAAAAATAAACTCTGACACTGTTTCCACTGTTTCCCCATCTATTTCCCATGAAGTGATGAGACCTGATGCCATGATTTTCATTTTCTGAATGTTGAGCTTTAAGCCAACTTTTTCACTCTCCTCTTTCACTTTCATCAAGAGACTTTTTAGTTCCTCTTCACTTTCTGCCTTAAGGGTGGTGTTGTCTGAGACATATCAATAATGCATAATATCTGCATTATTGATATTTCTCCCTGCAATCTTGATTCCAGCTTCTGTTTCTTCCAGTCTAGCGTTTCTCATGAGATACTCTGCATATAAGTCAAATAAGCAGGGTGACAATATACAGCCTTGACATACTTCTTCTCCTATTTTGAACCAGTCTGTTGTTCCATGTCCAGTTCTAATTGTTGCTTCCTGACCTGCATATAGGTTTCTCAAGAGCAGGTCAGGTGGTCTGGTATTCCCATCTCTTTCAGAATTTTCCACAGTTTATTGTAATCCACACAGTCAAAGGCTTTGGCATAGTCAATAGAGCAGAAATAGATGTTTTTCTGGAACTCTCTTGCTTTTTCGATGATCCAGCAGATGTTGGCAACTTGATCTCTGGTTCCTCTGCCTTTTCTAAAACCAGCTTGAACATCTGAAAGTTCACGTTTCATGTACTGCTGACGCCTGGCTTGGAGAATTTTGAGCATTACTTTACTGGTGTGTGAGATGAGTGCAATTTTCTGGTAGTTTGAGCATTCTTTGGCATTGCTTTTCTTTGGGATTGGAATGAAAACTGACCTTTTCCAGTCCTGTGGCCACTGCTGAGTTTTCCAAATTTGCTGACATATTGAGTGCAGCACTTTCACAGCATCATCTTTCAGGATTTGAAATAGCTCAACTGGAATTCTATCACCTCCACTAGCTTTATTCGTAGTGATGCTTTCTAAGGCCCACTTGACTTCACATTCCAGGATGTCTGGCTCTAGATGAGTGATCACACCATCGTGAATATCTGGGTCATGAAGTTCTTTTTTTGTACAATTCTTCTGTGTTTTCTTGCCACCGCTTATTAATATCTTCTGCTTCTGTTAAGTCCATACCATTTCTGTCCTTTATTGAGCCCATTTTTGCATGAAATGTTCCCTTGGTATCTCTAATTTTCATGAAGAGATCTCTAGTCTTTCCCATTCTGTTGTTTTCCTCTATTTCTTTGCATTGATCACTGAGGAAGGCTTTCTTATCTCTCCTTGCTATTCTTTGGAACTCTGCATTCAGATGCTTATATCTTTCCTTTTCTCCTTTACCTTTCACTTCTCTTCTTTTCACAGCTATTTATAAGACCTCCTCAGATTGCCATTTTGCTTTTTTTCATTTCTTTTTCTTGGGTATGATCTTGATCCCTGTCTTCTGTACAATGTCATGAACCTCCATCCATCAGGCACTCTGTCTATCAGATCTAGTCTCTTAAATCTATTTCTCACTTCCACTCTGTGATCATAAGGGATTTGATTTAGGTCTTATCTGAATGGTCTAGTGGCTTTCCCTACTTTCTTCAATTTAAGTCTGAATTTTGCAATAAGGAGTTCATGATCTGAGTCACAGTCAGCTCCTGGTCATGTTTTTGCTGACTGTATAGAGCTTCTCCATCTTTGGCTGCAAAGAATATAATGACTCTGATTTTGGTGTTGACCATCTGGTGATGTCCATGAGTAGATTCTTCTCTTGTGTTGTTGGAAGAGGGTGTTTGCTATGACCAGTGCGTTCTCTTGGCAAAACTCTATTAGCCTTTGCCCTGCTTCAGTCTGTACTCCAAGGCCAAATTTGCCTGTTACTTCAGGTGTTTCTTGACTTCCTACTTTTTCATTCCAGTCCCCTATAATGAAAAGGACATCTTTTGGGAGTGTTAGTTCTAAAATGTCTTGTAAGTCTTTATAGAACCATTCAAATTCAGCTTCTTCAGCATTACTGGTTGGGGCATAGTCTTGGATTACCATGATATTGAATGGTTTGCCTTGGAAATGAACAGACATCATTCTGTCGTTTTTGAGATTGCATCCAAGTACTGCATTTCAGACTTTTTTGTTGACTATGATGGCTACTCCATTTCTTCTAAGGGATTCCTGCCCACAGTAGTAGATATAATGGTCATCTGAGTTAAATTCACCCATTCCAGTCCATTTTAGTTCGCTGATTCCTGGAATGTTGATGTTTACTCTTGCCATCTCCAGTTTGACCACTTCTAAATTGCCTTGATTCATGGACCTAACCGGAGAAGGCAATGGCA
Source organism: Bos indicus x Bos taurus (assembly GCF_003369695.1). Lineage (NCBI taxonomy): Eukaryota > Metazoa > Chordata > Mammalia > Artiodactyla > Bovidae > Bos > Bos indicus x Bos taurus. The sequence continues at coordinate 40,303,509 of NC_040078.1, read as the reverse complement.
CCCCACTCCAGTACTCTTGCCTGGAAAATCCCATGGATGGAGGAGCCTGGTAGGCTGCAATCCATGGGGTTGCTAAGAGTCGGGCACGACTGAGCGACTTCACTTTCACTTTTCACTTTCATGCATTGGAGAAGGAAATGGCAACCCACTCCAGTGTTCTTGCCTGGAGAATCCCAGGGATGGGGGAGCCTGTTGGCTGCCGTCTATGGGGTCGCACAGAGTCAGACACGACTGAAGCGACTTAGCAGCAGCAGCAGCAGCATGGACCTAACATTCCAGGTTCTTATGCAATATTGCTCTTTACAGCATCGGACCTTGCTTCTATCACCAGTCACATCCACAACTGGGTACTACTTTTGCTTAGGCTCCATCCCTTCATTCTTTCTGGAGTTATTTCTCCACTGATCTCCATTACCTTGCATTAAATTCCCTCTATTTTTCAAACTTTGAATGATGTCTTTGTTTTTGTATTTTCTGAATGGACCCTCACTGATACACACGTGCAATATGTTCAGTGTTTCTGGATTAGTATGTTCATGAACTAGTGAGGTATCCGTTTAACTTAAGGCCACAGTTATATTCTGTCAAAAGCAGCTGCAGATGGATTTTTCTAGTTTGTACATCAGCTTTCCTTGTTTAAAGTTCTTTAGGCCAAGCAACAGAAACCCACTATTATTACCTTAATTCACAAAGTTTGTGGGTGAGAGTTAAATTTAAAACCAAAATGCAGGAAATAAAGCTAATAACTTGAAACTGTAACATCGTGCGTTCATTTCCTAGGACTATGGGAACACAGAACCACAAACTGGAGGGCTTGAAACACTAGAAATGTGTTTTCTCATAGCTGGGGAAGCTGGATGTCTGAAACTAACTTTAAAGGCTTTGAGGAAGAATCCGTTCCATTCCTCTCTTTGCTTCTGATGTTTGCTGGCATTCTATGGTGTTTTTTGCCTTTAGTTGGCTTGTAGACTTATCACTCAAACATCTGTTTCCCATCTTCACCTGGTATTCTCTTCTCTGTGTATTAGTGTCTAAGTTTCCTTCTCCTTAAAAAGATATCAGTCATTGGATTAGGGTACACTTTGTTATGGTGTGCCGTAATTTTAACCTGAAAACATCTGCAAATACACATTCTGGACTCCAAGTGGACATGAATCTGCAGGATACATTATTCAACGTAGTACTGAAGACCAAAGTTACATGTGTATTGCAGTAAATGTCAGTCACTGAAGGTAATCTGGGATGGTCTTTTCCACAGAACTTTAGCACATGTAACTCTGAAGATGTATACTTTGTCAATCAGCTGGCATTTATTGAACATTCCAATAGTTAAGCACCTACTAGGTATTTAAATATACAGGCACAATATTTTATAGCAGATCTCTAGAACACGTTTGTCTTTTACAACTGAAACTTTATACCTGCTAAACAGCAATTTCTCATTGACTCCTTCCTATTATGTGAGGTATCTAAACTAGTCAAGCTCATGGAAATGGGGAGTAGAATGGTAGACCTTATATTTTAAAGGGGGAAAAAAAACAACAACTTACAGAAAGCAAGATAGGATAAAACTTTGAGAGAAAAAAGTTTAGTTATAAGATTTAGCTTAAATAAAGATATTTATCTTACACTTATCTACTGTGAAGCTTGTAGTTTAAAATAGTGAGTGGGAATTTTAAAATTCCCACTTTAAAATTCTTAATTAACCAAATATCAAATTCCTTATACTAAATAATCTATACATACAGCAAATAGAATAAAATTCTCTCAATACTTTTTTCTGAACTGTATTCACTATTTCTTGAAAGTGGTACCATTTTCTTTTCAATATTGATTTCAGTTTTCAAAAATAGTTTAAATAACTCTATTGAATATCACCAGTTTATTTATACTCCTAATCCCTGAATAATATTTCATTGTTGATTTTGTTTCAAAAAGGATGAAAAAATATTTTTATATATTTTAAAGAAATTTAGTTAAATTTTCTTATATTAATATTCTAAAGTATCTTAAAGCTGTTGGAAGTGTACAGTTCTGTTATTTTTCTATTCAAGTTTTCTTTTTAAAAAATGTAAGTATGCTAATTTACAAATAACTACAAAAATAAATAACTACAAGTATTCATGACATTATTAATCTTTTCTGTCATAAGAGTTGTAAAAACTACAATAGTGAATCTATACTGATTGATCCTCACCTTGGTTATTTTATCACTTTTTATAAGTATTCAATAACTACTTTGAAAAAACACATTACACTAATATATATATATGTATATATATATACACACACACACATGAATATATATGTATATATATACACATATATGTATGTGTGTGTGTGTATATATATATATGTATATAAATGTATGTTGTTTTGTTATTTAGTTGTTAAGTCCTGTCTAACTCTTTTTGCAACCCCACGGACTATAACCTGCCAGGTTATTTATCACTGACCCATATATATATATATATATATATATATATATATATATATATATATGGGTTTCCCTGGAGATATATGTTTATATCTCCAGAAAGAAAATTGATTTTCCTCAGCATTTGTATTTTAGACACCTTAGAGCTACTATTAATATCCCCTTTCAGGAATTTCGTATTGGTAAGTGTACCTTCTTCTGATTGGCTTTGTAATAGGGAATAACAAATCTGACTTCATATCAGATCTGTTTCTTTTACTTTAAACTTTGTATTCTAATACTTTTGCTACAGGTTAATCACTAAAGTGATGTTGCCTATAGCTTAAAGCACGTATAATGGTCCATCTCCAGGAAACCTACCTACCATGCCTAATCCTGAGCTAAAATACCTTTGTTTGGCTCACAGGAAACTTCCTGATCAGGCGCACCTGTGAACAGCTGCAGGAAAGAAGAAATTAACACATCCCCTCTGGAGTTTGACCAGAACCAGGATGTATTTGCAACAATTTACCACCTTTTCTACTTTACCTCCTTACCTCACCTTCTTTATTCTATAAAACAAACTAGCATCCAAATTCAGCAAGATGGTTCTTTGAGACAGTAGTCCACTATCTCCTTAATCTTCTTCCTTTCCAAATAAAGTGGCCGCTCCTTTTCCCAACAACTCGTCTCCCCATTTATTTGTCTGTCATGCAGCAAGCAGTATAAGCTTGAACTTGGTAATAAGTTTTATTATCAAAATAAGTTTTGTGATTTTGTGCATATGCCCCCATGAATATCTGGAGGAGGAAATAGCAGCCCACCCCAGTATTCTTGCCTAGAAAATCCTGTGGACAGAGGAGCCTGGTGGGGTATAGTCCATGGAGTCACAATGAGTCTGACATTACTGATCATTCAGGCATACATGCCCCATGAATATAAAAGTTGCCAACATAATAAAAGTTTCCTCAGTTCTTACTGGCATATACCTTGGTTCACATTACTAGGCAGCATTTACTAAGATAGATACACGAATGCAGAAACACCTAAAAATGCTGAAATACCTGTGCTGGCTAGACTTGATGCACTCTAGTGGTATTTGGAATGAACAACCATAATTTTTAAGAATGTTAGCATACTTAGGGACTGAATACCTGCCCATAGGTATATTCTCAGTATTATCACTATACTGCTATAAGCAGGCCAGGATAATGTATTTATGCAATTGTCATGTACTCATTCATTAAACAAACATTAAGTGATGCTTATTGTGTGTAGTAAATTGTGTCAGATGCTCAAGATAAAAGCATAAAAGTCTTGACCGTGTCCTTAGTGTTAGTAGCTCAGTCGTGTCTGACTCTGCAATTTCATGGACTGTAGCCCACCAGGCTCCTCTGTCTGTGGGATTTTTCCAGGCAAGAACACCGGAGGGTGTTGCCATGACCTCCTCCAGAGCATGTTCCCAGCCCAGGGATCAAACCCTTGTCTCGTGTTTCCCACATTACAAGCAGATTATTTACCCACTGAGCTACCTGGAAAACCCAGCTAACATCAGGCTTAGTGATAAAAGACAAAAAAATTTCCTCTAAGATCAGTAACAAATCAGGGATGTCTCCTGTCAAACTTTCATTTGACATCACACTTGAGGTTCCAAACCAGTGCAATAAGGCAGGAGAAAAGGTATGTGTGTGTTGTGGATGGGATAGGTGGAAGAGTAAGACATTGAAATTGTAAAGGAGGAAGTAAAACTGTTCATGTTTATAAACTACTTTTTCTATGTAGAAAATTCTGTTGGAGATTTAAAAAAATCTACTAAACCTAACGAATGAGTTTATGTTGAATAATAATGGATCAATATAAGTTAATCAATTGTTTTTCAATATACTAGCAAAAATCCACTCAAAATAGATTAAAAACAATGCCATATAAAATAGCATCAAAAATATGAAATAGGGATATATCTGATGAAATATATGCATTATCTATATACCAAAAACTGTAAAATCAATCCTGAGAAATTAAACACACAAATAAATAAAATTACTTAAAATGAAATAAATGAAACATATATACATATTTTGGAAGATTCAGTATTGTTAAGATACCAATTCTCCCCTAATTGTTCTCTGCTGCTGCTGCTAAGTCGCTTCAATCGTGTCCGACCCTGTGTGACCCCATATACGGCAGCCCACCAGGCCCCGCTGTCCCTGGGATTCTCCAGGCAAGAACACTGGAGTGGGTTGAAATTTCCTCCTCCAATGCATGAAAGTGAAAAGTGAAAGTGAAATCGCTCAGTCGTGTCCGACTCTTAGCGACCCCATGGACTGCAGCCTACCAGGCTCCTCCGTCCATGGGATTTTCCAGGCAAGAGTACTGGAGTGGGGTGCCATTGCCTACTCCAAATTGTTCTCTAGATTTAATTAAATCTCAGTCAAAATCCCAGAAAGTAATTTTGTAGGAATTGATAAGTAAATTCCAACAATTATATAGAGCTGGAAGGTGTTTAGAATTAACAAAACAATTTTATAAAGAACAAAGTTAGAAGACCTACTATCTAATTTTAAGACTCATTATGTAATTGGAGTAATCAGGGCAGTGTGATTTTGGCATATAGAACAGTATAGACTTTAGAATTAGATATATATGGACTTGGGCTTCCCAGGTGGCTCAGAGGGCATTCAGCTGCAAAGCAGGAGACACAAGTTCCATCCCCAGGTTGGGAAGATGCCCTGTAGAGGGGCTTGGCAACCCATTCCAGTATTCTCGCCTGAAAAATCCCTTGGACAGAGGAGCCTGGCAGGCTACAGCCATAGCATCCAAGAGTCAGACATGACTGAAGTAATTTAGCACACATATGCATGAGCTTCCTGGTGGGTTAGATGGTAAAGACTAACCCTGGAATGCAGGAGACTCGGGTTTGATCCCTGGGTTAAGAAGATCCCTTGGAGAGGGAATGGCTACCCACTCCAGTATTCTTGCCTGGAGAAGTCCATGTTCAGAGGAGCCTGGCAGACTTGCAAAGAGTTGGACACTATTGAGCAACTAACACACACACACACACACACACACATATATATAGTCAATTTATTTTGATTATATTGCCAAGACACTTGAATAGAAAAAGCAAATATTTTCAACAAACAGCATTAGAACAATTAAATAAGCATATATAAAACATAAAAACAAGCCTCAGCTCGAAATAGTTTGAGGACCTAAATCTGGAAAACTTTTAGAAGAAATCATTGACCAAAATTTTCAATGATAATAAGTTTGATATATATTTCTTAAACATACAAATAGAGCAACTGTAAAGTAAATAAATCATTAATTTGGACTTTATCAACACTGAAACTTTTGCTCTTCAAAAGACACTCATGTGAAAATGAAAAGGCAAGCCCTTTCTAAGAGAATATACTTGCAAAATATATCTGTGTATTAAAAAGTAATCTTGTCCAAAAAAAAAAAAATGGCAGGCACTATCCAGGGTTGTTAGCAGTGTCCCCCTGGCAAACTGACATCCAATAAAAACCTGTAAATGTTGCCATGTTTGGAAATAGATATTTTGCATACATAATCTAGTTAGGAGATCATACTTGGTTACAAAGAAGGCAATGGCAACCCACTCCAGTACTCTTGCCTGGAAAATCCCATGGATGGAGGAGCCTGGTAGGCTGCAGTCCATGGGGTCGCTAAGAGTCGGACACTTTCACTTTTCACTTTCATGCATTGGAGAAGGAAATGGCAACCCACTCCAGTGTTCTTGCCTGGAGAATCTCAGGGATGGAGGAGCCTGGTGGGCTGCCGTGTATGGGGTCACACAGAGTTGGACACGACTGAAGCGACTTAGCAGCAGCAGCAGCAGCATACTTGATTAAAGTCTACCTAAATCTAATATTACTGTCGTTCATACAAGAGGGAAGTTTGGTCCCAGAGACACAAACACACAGGACTGAAGGCCATATGAAGACACAGGCAAAGAATGGAGTATACCACATACAAGCCAAGGAATATAAAAAATGTCACGAATGTCAAGAAATGCCAGAATGTAGAAAAGGCAAAGAAGGAGTTTCCTTACAGCCATTGGAAAGAGCATCACTCTGTCAGCAATTTTGAACTTTAGCCTCCAAACTAGGAGAATCAATTTCTATTATTTTAAGCCACCCAGTTTGCAGTACATACTCCTAGGTATTTACAGGAGAACTTAAAGCATAAGGCTTCCAAGGTGGTACAGTAGTAAAGAATCCACCTGCTGATGCAATGCCAGGGACCAGCCCCGGCTGATCCAGGGTATTCGAAGGAGAGACGGCGTAGGCGAAGATCAGGAAACAACTGCTTAATTAAATGTTAATTAAGGATATAAAGAGTAATAGAATGAGGATAGCTCAGTGAGGAAATTTAGTGGAGAAAAGCGGCTGAAATAAGGATAGCTCAGTGAGGAAATTCAGTGGAGAAAAGAGGCTGAATAATTCAGCCAGAAGGTAAGAGAAAGAATGACATGGTGAGACCAAGTTTCGGTGAACAAGGCCCGCACTTTATTTTCCAAAGTAGTTTTTATACCTTAAGTTATGCATAGAGGATAATGGGGGAAGGGGTAGAGTCAGGCAGCAAGCCAGGCTTTCTTCCTCATCATATGCAAAAGCTTAGGTGATTTGCATCATCTTCTGGCCCGGAGGCCTGTTAACATTTTAAGACCTTTTCTTCAGAAAACTTATTTTTCTCTAAAGGTGATTGGTCAGGAGCCACCCTCCAAAAGCATTAGATAAAGTTGCATTCCTACAGAGCAAAGGTGTGGTGGGCTATAACAAGAAAAAGAATTAACTCAAGGGTCCCAGGTTACAAATATTAAAGCTACTATTTACACCAATTATATTAATCAATACACTGCCAGGGACACAGCAGGTAAGGGATATGGAAACTTAGCAGCAAACATTGGCCCAACAAGTGAAAATCCCTTCACCAATACAATTTCTAATCAATCTTTTAACTACTCAAAAGAATCTGTGTTTAGACAGTTTAGAACATCTCCTGCCTCTCACGGTTGGGAGGCTCTGAACAATCACATGTGGCCGGAAAAACCTATTCAGGCAGGCTAGAGGATTTCCAAAGGAGTTTGTAGGTTGAAACACTGCCACACCCAGGAATTATTAACTGGAGCTGTAAGCTAACTCTTTTTTCAGAGAGATAGTGGGGGACAGCCCCCCGTAAAGTCAGAGGTGTAGGTGAAAGCACAAAGCAGAAAGTAGGCAGACTCTGGTTTTGGGGGTATATGCTCGAGAATTTCCAGGGGGACTCCTGAGGCTTGATCCCGCCTTTGCGTGTGCCGAGCCTCCTTCCTCATGACCTTTGTCATGGGCGGAGTTCCTCACGCTGGCTACCGGCAGTGATAGAATTCCAGTTGAGCTATTCCAGATCCTGAAAAGTGCTGCACTCAATATGCAATATGCACTCAATATGCAATATGCCGGCTCCCGGCAATGCAAGAGATGCAGATTCGATCCCTGGGTTGGGAAGATACCCTAGAGAAGGAAATGGCAATGCATTCCAGTAGTCTTGCCTGGTAAATTTCATGGACAGAAGAATTATAGCCTGGTGAGGTATAGTCCATGAGGTTGCAAAGAGTCAGATACTACTGGGCGACTGAGCACACACAGCACACAGTTACAGCATATGCTTACACAAAGCCTCGTATACAAAATGTGCATAGTAGCACTATTTGTAATAGCTCCAAACTGGAAATAACACAAATATTTATCAACGGGTGAATGAATAAACAAATCATGGTGTAACCATACAATGAATACTACTCAGAAATAAAAATGGGTGAACTATTAATACTTGAAACATTGAGAAATCTTAAAAGTCATTATGCTGAGTGAAAAAAAGCCAAAAATAAAAAAGTATATATTGTAAGGTTCCATTAATACAAAATTCTAAACAATCCAAACTAATCTATCATGATGGAAAACACATCAGAGGTAGCCTGGGGATACACAGGGAGGGTAGAAAGGGATAGAAGGAAATACAAAGAGACACAAAGAAATTTTTGTGCATGATGGAAAAAGTTCATTATCTTGATTTGAAGTGATGGTTTCATGGCTGTATACATATGTCAAAGCTCATTAATTTATGCACTTTAAAATGTGCTGTGTATTGTATATCAATTAAACTTCAATAAAGCTAAAAAATGAATTCAACTGGGATGAATACCATGAGAAAGTAAACCCTGAGACATTTGGGGGATGTACTGGGAAAGTGCCTAATCCAGGCTCATGCTCAGAGGCACAAAACCACTACATAGAGAAGCCATCTTGCTTTAACAGTGAAGGTGGGATAAAACTTAGCCAGAAAAGTGGAACTTGCTGGGGAGAAATTCCTAGCTTAAGGAACCAAAATGAACAAAGACAAAGAAAGAGGTGACTTTGAAGACCTGCCACAACATGAAGACAGAAACAAAACTTACCAGGAGAGAGATGGGGAAGATTAAATTAAAGAGGTAAGAAGAAAATACGAGACCTGCATTTCATTTTAAACAAGCTTGAAATGTCTCTTGAAAGTTTATGGGAATTTTGAAGGTTTTAACACAACATGCTCTACGTATGCTATTTCTTTAAGGCAATTTTGAGTAGAGAAATAAGAAAAACAAAGACCCTTTTAGTCATTGGTAATATAAGGAAGTTATTGGCAATTGTAAGGAGAGAACATTTTAAAAATTCTGTCATCAATTGTAATTTGGTCTTGTTTATTCTTACCACAGTTCTTTGAAATCATTGTACTTGTTTACAGTAGACTCCATTGCAATCTTGGAGTCATCCTTCCAGTAATACACACATTAACTGGTATCATATTACAAGGAACAAAATTTGTATTTAGAATAGTTTTCTGTAGTCTGGTTTTTAGATTAAAGACATTGCTTTATTTCATTTTAAATCTTAAAATGCCTCATCCAAAATTACAAATGTCACACTTTTAACCTCAACAAGGAAAAAAACAAAACAAACACATCAGAATAATACAGAAGAATAATGGTTCTTTTCAATAAACTATATTCATACTCCTGCTAAACTTTCCCTTCTACTAGTCTCACCCTATAAATATTAATGTTAATACCTATTGTAAATCCTTCTTCATCTTCAAATATATACAAACAAATATACACACATCTAAAGAATTTTGATACCATTTCCATTTATAAAAATTATACATATATATGCAACTTGTTCTCACTTACCAGTACATCATGGACATCTCTCCACAATGTATGTTTCTACTTTTACAAGTAAAAAAATAAAAAATATATACCTCCTGTTTTATATAAAAATAAAATATAGTTCTGACTTTAAATGGGCTTTCTAGGTGATTCAGTGATTAAAGAAGCTGCCTGCAAATGCAGGAGATGCGGGTTCAATCCCTGGATTGAGAAGATCCACTGGAGAAGGAAATGGCAACCCACTCCAATATTCTTGCCTGGGAAATCCAAGGGACAGAGGAGCCTGCCAGGAATGAGTCAGATATGACTGAGAGACTAAACAGCAAACAATAGACTTGAAATGGCCTAAAGATTAAACTTCTACCCAGATTTGGAACTGATCAATTACCTGCAATTCCAGCCAACTGCATCTGGAAAAGTCCAAAGTAAATTTCTATCTTGGATATTGTGAGGATAACATCACTTCCATCTTGCAATACGTATTGTATTGGGATGATGAGTTTGTGTAAAACTGATGAAATTATTCTTGATGTGCTCTTGAACCCCTCCAGACCATCTCTCCCAAAACTTAAGAAGTTTAATGGTGTTATATCCTACATGTAAGTCTTTAACCCATTTTGACCTTTTATTTTTCCTATGTGTGGTGTAAGCGTGTGTTCTAATTGCAGTAATTTACATATGGCTGTCCAACTTTCCCAATACCACTTGCTGAGGAGATTTTTTTTTTTTTCTCCATTGTATATCCTTGCCTCCTTCGTCAAAGATTAATTGACCATATGCGTGTGTGTTTCTTTCTTGGGTGTCTATTCTATTCCATTGGTCTGTACATGTGCTTTTGTACCAATAACACACTGCTTTGCTTACTGTAGCTTTGTAACACCGTCCAAAGTCGGAGAGTTATGCCTCCTATTTTGTTCTGTTTTCCTCAGTATTGCTTTGGCAATTCTGGGTCTTTTATGTTTCCATTAACTTTTAGGATTATTTGTTCTAATTCTGTGAACAATGTCATAGGTAATTTGATAACGCATGTGCATGCATGCTCAGTTGCTAAATCGTGTCCAACCCTTTCAACATTATGGATTGTAGGCCACCAGGCTCCACTGTCCATAGGATTTTCCATGCAAGAATGTTAGAGTGGTTTGCCATTTCCTCTTCCAGGGGAACTTCCCAACCCAGGAATCAAACTTGTATCTCCTGAACTGGCAGGTGGATTCTTCACCAATTTGATAGCGATTCCATTAAAATCTATACATTGGTTTGGGTAATAGGCCCACTTTAACAATATTAATTTTTCTAATCCAAGAGCATGGAATATGTTTCCATGTATTTGAATCATCTTCAATTTCCTTTATTAATGTTTTATAGTTTTCAGTGTATGTCTTTCATCTCCTTGGTCAGGTTTACTCCTGAGTATTTTTTTGATGTGATTTTAAAAGGGTTTTTCTTTTATATTCTTTTTCTGATATTTCACTGTTAGTGTAAAGAAATGCAGCCAATGTTAATCTTGTATCTGCTACCTTGCTGAATTTACTATCAGTTCTGGTAGTTTTTGTGTGGCGTCCTTAGGGTTGTCTATGTATAGTACCATGTCATCTGCATATAATGACAATTTAACCTCTTCCCTTCCAATTTGTATACCCTTTTATTTCCTTTTTTTAAAATTGCTGTGTCCAGGACTTCCAATACCACATTATTAATAAATAGAAGTGGTGAGAGTGGGCATCCTTGTCTTGTACCAGATTTTAATGTAAAGGCTTTCAGTTTTTCACTCTTTGAGTTTTATATTGGCCATGGAGAAGAGAACATAGGCAAAACATTTTCTGACATAAATCATAACAATATTTTCTTAGGTCAGTCTCCCAAGTGAACAGAAATAAAAACAAAAATAAACAATTGGTACCTAATCAAACTTACAGGATTTGTATAGCAAAGGAAACCATAAGCAAACCAAAAGACAACTACATAGTGGGAGAAAATATTTGCAAATGATGAGACTGACATGGACTTAATTTCCAAAATATGCAAACAGCTTATTTTACTGAATAACAAACAAAATAATATTGAAAAACAGGCAGAAGACCTAAATAGACACTTCTCCAAAGAAGACATGCAAATGGCAAAGAGGCACATGAAAAGATATTCAACATTGCTACTTGTTAGAGAAATGCAAATCAAAACTATAATGAGGTACCTCTTCATACTTGTCAGAATTGAAAAGTATACAAATAACAAATGCTAGAAAGTGTGTGAAAAAAAAAGGAATTCTCCTACATTGTTGATGGGAATGGAAATAAGTACAGGCAGTATGGAAAACACTATGGAGGTCCCTAAAAAAACTGAAAATAGAACTGCCGTATGACCCAGAAATCCCATTCATGGGCATATATCCAGAAAAGATGAAAACTGTTCTTTGAAAGTACATGCACCCCTGTATTCATAGCAGCATGATTCACAATAGCCAAGACATGGAAACAATATAAATGTTCATGAAAAGTGAATGGATAAAGAATATGTGGTGTATATATACATACATACAATGGAATACTACTTAGCCATAAAAAGAATGAAATAATGCCCACTTGCAGAAACATGGTTGGACCTAGAAAATATCATGCTAAGTGAAGTAAGTCAGAAAGAGAAAGACAAATGTCATATGATACCACTTATATGAGGATTCTAAAATACAGCACAATAAACTCATCTACAAAGCAGACTCAAGTGTACCTAGTGGCTAAGTGGTAAAGAATCTTCCTGCCAGTTCAGGAGATGTGGGTTCAAACCTAGGTAAGGAAGATCCCCTGGAAGAGGAAACAGCAGCCCACTCCAGTATTCTTGCCTGGAAAATTCCAAGACAGAGGAGGCTGGCAGGCTACAGCCCATGGGGTCGCAAAGAGTTGGACAGACTGAGCAATTGAGTGCACACACACCCACACACACACTATTATGTTAGTAAAGCAACATTTAATTACATTTACACATTTGAAAATGAGATTTTTATACATAAGCTATTGTCTAAATGCATAAATCTGCTCAAACACACACACAGCTGAATAGTGTGAATTATCTTCAAAATGTATTCAATACTTTCAGTAGTTTTACAAAAATGTCTTTCTTTTTTTTTTGACATGTACACACTATTTATTTATTTATTTTTGGCTGCATTGGGCCTTCTCTAGTTTCAGAGAGTGGGGGCTACTCTTTAGTCATGGTGCGCCAACTTCTCAATGCAGGGGCTTCTCTCGTTATGGAGCATGGGCTGTAGGCACATGGGCTTTAGTGGTGATGGCACAGGGGCTCATTGGTTGTCGTGCATAGGCCCTAGAGCACTGGCTCAGTAGTTGTGGCTCATGGGCTCAGTTGCTCCATGGCTTGTGGAATCTTCCCAAACCAGGGATTGAACCCATGTCTCCTGCATTGGCAGGCTATTCTTATCCTCTGTGCCACCAGGAAAGTCCAGGAATTTTGATATGATGACAAGAAACCAATAGGGAATGGCTATTGAGCACTGGAGGAAAATAATCTGTACATTATTGAATGGAAATTCCAGGAGACTTTTAATGAGAATAAAGCAGTTATTAACAATGACATAATCTCAGAAGAGATTTAGATGCACTGGCAAGATAGAGGATTCTAGTTTGAACTTGAGGAACATTTGGTTTTAAGTACTATTTTCAACCAACATGAAAAGCAGGTAGATCAGTGACAGAGAGGGTATTTATTAAATAGACATTTATGAATCTTAGAAAATAACTATCTATAGCCCATTTGTTTATCATGTGATGTTCTTTAGGAAGTTTATAAAGCCATTTTAAGAAAAGCATTTTTGTGTACTTAATCAATATAATTATACCAAATAAAAATAAAATTTCCTATTGATGTAAAACTAGAGTTTTTGAGCTCATTCATTTGATTTTCATGTAAATACTGAAAGGAAAGCAAAGTAGAGTAAGGAGTTTCTGTTTTTGACTTTAAATCCACTGCTCTTGGCAGTAATAAAGTGCTCAATAAATGTTTGGTATACTGATGATATAAGTAAAGGAAGCTGGGAGAAAAAGAACTCAACAAAATTACATGAGAGGTGAAGCTAAAAATGAAGCTTATCTTTTCAAAGGTGTGTTTCTATGTTATCATTTTTCTCCTATTTTGAAGATTAATAATAATCTATAATTATAATTCATAAAGGATTTTAAAAAGTGAAATATTAGGGGAACATTTAAGCAAGTTTTATATTGTAGTACTAGAAAATCAAAGTTGTTCTGCATAGATCTCTTTATGAATAAAATATCTAAATTTACTTAAATGACATATTTCAATTGAAACTCCCTATAAGTAATAAAGTAACACATGGAGATAAAATGACTACATTTTTTATTAACGTAGCTACATTAACTAGCTACATTTTTTAATATACCCCAAAAATGTCATTCCATTTCATATGACCCTCTAATCCTCACAGTAGTTCTACAATGGAGAAAACAAACAAACAAACAAAAAAGGATTCATTATAGGAAGGCCTCAGGGTAAAAAAGCAGTGTAGGTTCAAAAAACTAACCTTTTCTAAGTAAAGAAGTATTAAAAATCTTATAATGCAATGTTTCTAAAAAGGTAAAATTTATTTTCAATAAAAAAATGCATTTTCAATAGTATTAGTGATTCAGTCATATCTGATTCTGTGATCCCATGAACTGTAGCCTCTGTCCATGAAATTCTCCAGGCAAGAATAGTGGAGTGGGTAGCCATTCCCTCCACCAGGGCATTTTAATATGTGTTTAAACTTTTGCATTTTTAGGTCTCATACTTCTGTTATTTTCTAAAAAGAGAATGTTATATTGCTCCAGGGTTAAAAGTTGTGAAAAGTTCATGAGAAGTCTAGGTGGCTTAGGGCCAAATCTCAAGGCAGTGTTTCTTAAAGTGTGGCCCAGGTGTCTCCTATATCAGAATCACTGAAAGCCCTTGCTAGTAATATAATGACTATCACTGGCCCCAGCCACAAACCTATCAGTTTAGAATCTCTGAGAATGGGATACAGAGATCTCTATTTCTAACACAGTTGATCCAGGTTATTCTTGTAGACTCTAAATTTGTGACTTACTGACCTTAGAAATTCCTGCTTTATCTGCCCCACATGCTTATTTGAAAATACTTCCTGTGCCAGGGCAGGCTATCTGAAAGAGAACATCAAAGAGACTAAGTGAGATTCTTAGAATGTCACTTGAACACTGTACTTACATGTTACCACAGAGACTACTACTGTTAATAATTGTCCAGACTGATGTGTTTTAAGTATACAGCAATGATTCCATTGCAAATGGAAATTTCTTAGCATTTAATAGCTATTTTTGGAGAAACTATTTTTAGAAAAGCCATCTTCTTTTCTTTTTAGTTTTATTTATTTATTTATTTTTGACTGCACTGGGTCTTCCTCGCTGTTCGTGGGATTTCTCTGGTTGCGGCGAGCAGTGGGTACTCTCTAGTTGCGGGGTGCAGGCTTTCCATTCTGGTGGCTTCTCTTGTTGTGGAGCACAGGTTCTAGGATGAGCAGGCTTGTGACTCACAAGCTCCAGAGCACAGGCTCAGGAGTTGGGGTGCTTGGACTCAGTTGCCCGGCGACACATAAATTCTTCTGAGACCAGAGATTGAACCAGTGTCCCCTGCATTGGCAGGCGGATTCTTAACCACTGGACCACCATGGCAATCCTCTTTTTTTGAAGACTATCTAAAACATATTTTGTACATATTATTAATGTTTTAAAATGTATCTCACTGAATTTGTTTATTACTTGTAAACCTATATCAGAAAAAGTATGCTTATCAGTATTGTTGATTCTAAAACAAACTAAATCATATTTATATGTATTATAAATAATTTTAAACACAATAATATAAATATTAAAAAAGCAATTAGGAAGACAATATGTAATTTTACAAATTATATAAAAATAAAGTAGTCGATGGAATTTCTGGAATTTCACAGAAACTTTTATGACTTGTGATGTAATTAGGGATAAATATAAGCATTATATTTAGATTTATTACATTTTCCACAATGAACAGTTATAGCTTTTAAAATAAAATAAAATGATATTTTTAAAAGATCATTTACAGTTCATTTGTATGCCTTAGTAATAGAAGTCCATTTCCTTGATTAATTATTTATCATGTATCTAAGAAATCAATATTTACTGAGAAGTGCTGAACTCTGGGATTTATGCTTGGTTCATGGGCAGAGTAATGACTAAGACAGTTACAGTTTCGTCCAAAAGATGACATAAACTAAGATGTCTAAAAACATAAAGAAGACTCCACTAAAATAGAGGAGTTAGGGAATATTTCTAGGAAGTAGAAAGCCACTTAATTAGAAATCTAACAATTAGTAGATGATAGCCAAATGAAAATGGAAATGAAGATACCAGTATGATGCTTTAGGAATCTAAAATCAGTTTAATATGGCTTGTCCATGAACAGAAGACCCTGGCAAGATGCAGTCGATGGAATCACAAAGAGTTGGACATGACTGAGTGACTAACACACACAAACAAAAACATAAACACACACACACACACTACTGAATGTACACGTTTGTTTATTTGTAAAAGGCTCTGAAATATCAATAACCTCAGATATGCAGATGAAACCACCCTTATGGAAGAAAGTGAAGAGGAACTAAAAAGCCTCTTGATGAAAGTGAAAGTGGAGAGTGAAAAAGTTGGCTTAAAGCTCAACATTCAGAAAACGAAGATCATGGCATCTGGTCCCATCAGTTCATGGGAAATAGATGGGGAAACAGTGGAAACAGTGTCAGACTTTATTTTTGGGGGCTCCAAAATCACTGCAGATGGTGATTGCAGCCATGAAATTAAAAGAGGCTTACTCCTTGGAAGGAAAGTTCTGACCAACCTAGATAGCATATTCAAAAGCAGAGACATTACTTTGCCAACAAAGATCCGTCTAGTCAAGGCTATGGTTTTTCCAGTGGTCATGTTTGGATGTGAGAGTTGGACTGTGAAGAAAGCTGAGTGCAGACAAATTGATGCTTTTGAACTGTGGTGTTGGAGAAGACTCTTGAGAGTCCCTTGGACTGCAAGGAGATCCAACCAGTCCATTCTAAAGATCAGTCCTGGGTGTTCTTTGGAAGGAATGATGTTCAAGCTGAAACTCCAGTACTTTGGCCACCTCATGTGAAGAGTTGACTCATTGGAAAAGACTCTGATGCTGGGAGGGATTTGGGACAGGAGGAGAAGGGGATGACAGAGGATGAGATGGCTGGATGGCATCACTGACTCGATGGATATGAGTTTAAGTGAACTCCGGGAGTTGGTGATGGACAGGGAGGCCTGGCATGCTGCAATTCATGGGGTCGCAAAGAGTCAGACGCGACTGAGCGACTGAACTGAACTGAACTGAATTGAGCGACTAACACACACACAGACACACACACACACACACTACTGAATGTACATGTTTGTTTATTTGTAAAAAGCCCTGACCGTATACATGTAAATAGGAAGAGCAGAATATGAGGCCAGTAATATAGTCAAGGTCCACATAATGAAGGACCTTGGAAACCATGCTTGGATTTGGTTATAAGTACAATAAGAATTTTCCGCAGTTTATTGTGATCCACACAGTCAAAGGCTTTGGCATAGTCAATAAAGCAGAAATAGATGCTTTTCTGGAACTCTCTTGCTTTTTCTATGACCCAGTGGATGTTGGCAATTTGATCTCTGTTCCTCTGCTTTTTCTAAAACAAGCTTGAACATCTGGAAGTTCATGGTTCACATATTGCTGAAGCCTGGTTTGGAGAATTTTGAGCATTACTTTACTAGCGTGTGAGATGAGTGCAATTATGCGGTAATTTGAGCATTCTTTGGCATTGCCTTTCTTTGGGATTGGAATGAAAACTGACCTTTTCCAGTTCTGTGGCTAATGCTGAGTTTTCCAAATTTGCTGGCAT
Organism: Bos indicus x Bos taurus; assembly: GCF_003369695.1. Taxonomy (NCBI): domain Eukaryota; kingdom Metazoa; phylum Chordata; class Mammalia; order Artiodactyla; family Bovidae; genus Bos; species Bos indicus x Bos taurus. The sequence continues at coordinate 40,285,932 of NC_040078.1, read as the reverse complement.
ATAGAGTGCAGCACTTCCACAGCTTCATCTTTCAGGATTTGAAATAGCTCAACTGGAATTCCATCACCTCCACTAGCTTTGTTCGTAGTGATGCTTTCTAAGGCCCACTTGACTTCACATTCCAGGATGTCTGGCTCTAGGTCAGTGATCACACCATCGTGATTATCTGGGTCGTGAAGCTCTTTTTTGTACAGTTTTTCTGTGTATTTCTGCCACCTCTTCTTAATATCTTCTGCTTCTGTTAGGTCCATACCATTTCTGTCCTCTATCGAGCCCATCTTTGCATGAAATGTTCCTTTGGTATCTCTAATTTTCTTTAAGAGATCTCTAGTCTTTCCCATCCTGTTGTTTTCCTCTATTTCTTTGCATTGATCGCTGAGGAAGGCTTTCTTATCTCTCCTTGCTATTCTTTGGAACTCTGCATTCAGATGTTTATATCTTTCCTTTTCTCCTTTGCTTTTCGCTTCTCTTCTTTTCACAGCTATTTGTAAGCACCCACCCCCACTCCAGACAGCCATTTTGCTTTTTTTGCATTTCTTTTCCATGGGGATGATCTTGATCCCTGTCTCCTGTACAATGTCATGAGCCTCTGTCCATAATTCATCAGGCACTCTATCAAATCTAGTCCATTAAAACTATTTCTCACTTCCACTGTATAATCATAAGGGGTTTGATTTAGGTCATATCTGAAAGACTCTGATGCTGGGAGGGCTTGGGGGGCAGGAGGAAAAGGGGATGACAGAGGATGAGATGGCTGGATTGCATCACCAACTTGATGGACATGAGTTTGAGTGAACTCTGGGAATTGGTGATAGACAGGAAGGCCTGGTGTGCTGCAGTTCATGGGGTCACAAGGAGTTGGACATGACTGAGCGACTGGACTGAACTGAACTGAATGGTCTAGTGGTTTTCCGTACTTTCATCAATTTAAATCTGAATTTGGCAATAAGGAGTTCATGATCTGAGCCATAGTCAGCTACCTGTTTTGTTTTTCCTGACTGTATAGAGCTTCTCCATCTTTGGCTGCAAAGAATATAATCAATCTGATTTTGGTGTTGACCATCTGGTGATGTCCATGTGTAGAGTCTTCTTTTGTGTTGTTGGAAGAGGGTGTTTGCTATGACCAGTGCATTCTCCTGGCAAAATCCTATTTGCATTTGCCCTGCTTCATTCCGTATTCCAAGGCCAAAATTGCCTGTTACTGAAGATCCCCTGGAGAAGGAAATGGCAATCCACTCCAGCACTCTTGCCTGGAAAATCCCATGGACAGAGGAGCCTGATAGGCTACAGTTCATGGGGTCACAAAGAGTCGGACACGACTGAGTGACTTCACTTTCACTTTCCAGGTGTTTCTTGACTTCCTACTTTTGCATTCCAGTCCCCTATAATGAAAAGGATATCTTTTTTGGGTGTTAGTTCTAAAAGGTCTTGTAGGTCTTCATAGAACCATTCAACTTCAGCTTCTTCAGTGCTACTGGTTGGGGCATAGACTTGGATTACTGTGATATTGAACGGTTTGCCTTGGAAATGAACAGAGATCATTTTGTCGTTTCTGAGATTGCATCCAAGTACTGCTTTATTGACTATGCCAAAGCCTTTGACTGTGTGGATCACAATAAGCTGTGGAAAATTCTTCAAGAGATGGGACTACCACCTGACCTACCTCTTGAGAAACCTTTATGCAGGTCAGGAAGCAACAGTTAGAACTGGACATGGAACAACAGACTGGTTCCATATAGGGAAAAGAGTACGTCAAGGGTGTATATTGTCACCCTGCTTATTTAACTTATATGCAGAGTACATAATGAGAAATGCTGGGCTGGAAGAAACACAAGCTGGAATCAAGATTGCCGGGAGAAATATCAATAAATTCAGATGTGCAGAAGACACCACCCTTATGGCAGAAAGTGAAGAAGAACTAAAGAGCCTATTGATGAAAGTGAAAGAGGAGAGTGAAAAAGTTGGCTTAAAGCTCAACATTCAGAAAACAAAGATCATGGCATGTGGTCCCATCACTCATGGGAAATAGATGGGGAAACTGTGAAAACAGTGTCAGATTTTATTTTTGAGGGGTCCAAAATCACTGCAGATGGTGATTGCAGCCATGAAATTAAAAGACGCTTACTCCTTGGAAGGAAAGTTCTGACCAACCTAGATAGCATATTCAAAAGCAGAGACATTACTTTGCCAACAAAGGTCCATCTAGTCAAGGCTACGGTTTTTCCTGTGGTCATGTATGGATGTGAGAGTTGGACTGTGAAGAAAGGTGAGCACTGAAGAATTGATGCTTTTGAACTGTGGTGTTGGAGAAGACTCTTGAGAGTCCCTTGGACTGCAAGGAGATCCAACCAGTCCATTCTGAAGGAGATCAGCCCTGGGATTTCTTTGGAAGGAATGATGCTAAAGCTGAAACTCTGGTACTTTGGCCACCTCATGTGAAGAGTTGACTCATTGGAAAAGACTCTGATGCTGGGAGGGATTGGGGGCAGGAGGAGAAGGGAATGACAGAGGATGAGATGGCTGGATGGCATCACCAACTTGATGGACATGAGGTTGGGTAAACTCCAGGAGCTGGTGATGGACAGGCTGGCATGCTGCAATTCACAGGGTTGCAAAGAGTTGGACATGACTGAGCGACTGAACTGACTGACTGACAATAAGAATTGATGAACAGGTTTTAATTTTTTTTAGAAAAAATACATAATCAGATCTTTGTTTTTAATAAATGTTGCAACTGTGCTGTAAAAATTAACTGTTGAAGACAAGACAAGAATTAATGAGACTAGTTATGGGCTTCCCATGTTGGTGCTAGTGGTAAAGAACCCACCTGCCAATGCTGGAGATAAAAGGCTTGGTTTGGGAAGATCCCCTGGTGAAGGAAATGGTAATCCACTCCAGTATCCTTGCCTGGAAAGTCCAATGGACGGAGGAGCCTACAGTCCATGAGGTCACAAGATCGGACATGACTAAAACAACTTAGCAATGAGACTAGTTAGGAAATCATTTGAATATCCAGGGGAGAGACTATGGTGGTTGGGACTAAAACAGAGGCAATGAAAATGAAGAATGAAAATGCCAAGATTTGTTAATTATTTGGATTTGAGAATGAAAACATATGAGCAATCAAAATTATATCTTTATTTCTGGCTTTGGGAATGCCAGATGTTAATGTTATTTGTAGAGATAAATAGAAGAATCATTTGGTGGGTGGAAAACTGAGGAGAAGGTGAAAAGTTCAGTTTGGAATGTTAAGCTGAAATGCCTATAAAACACTTAAGCAGAAATGTCAAGAAGGTATTTCAATATATACACCTGGGCTAGGGCATGGATAAGGAAGCACCATGAGATCAGATGGGTTTTTATATTGTGTAAATTGATATAACCTTCCAAGGAACTATGCAGAGGAGATAGAGAAGGAAGCTAAAAATACAATCCAAGTTGCCCAAAACAAACTCAAAGGAAATTTAAAGGAAACTGAGACAGCAACCATAGAGGTAGGGAATACTGTAGACAAGCTTGCTGAATCAGAAAAAAAAAATTGGTTTAAGAAAGAAATGATTACATTATTAAATATTGCTAAAAAGTGAATAAGAATAAGGAGTAAGAGATCCATTGGTTTCAGCAGCAAATCATGTCCTTAACAAGATCAATTTTAATCACATGATAGAAAGGTAATCCAATCATCCTGGGTCAAAGAAAAAGTGAAAACTAAGGATATAGAAAGAGAGTGTACATTACACTTTAGAAGTATGACTGTGAAGAAGAGAACTATAAGACATTAAAATGGATATGTGTGTATGGGCATGTGTGTCTGATATTTTTTAGAATAGAATCTTCTTTACCTATTTGAATGCCTAGAGAATAAGCCTAGGCATAAAATAATTTAAAATATAGAAATGAGAAAGACTAGTGAAACTGGCCATTATTTGCCCAAAATGTTGAAACATAATGATTGAAATTAAGCATAAAAAAATAATAAATTCTTTTTACCAAATATATAAGATGAGGCTAAATTCAGAGTGACAGTTTTTATACATTCCAAGAGAGAAAAACATCCTTGCTATCAGAATTAATATGTATGAAATACTATTTGTATCTATCATAGCAGCCCTGAAAAGACAGGAGAAGGTTAGTACATGACTAATTCAAGGAATCAAAATCAAAATAAATCCTTCTCCTGAAAAAGCTCATCCATCCATTCACAGGTAATACACTGTTATTTCTAGATCAATGATTTATTAGGTAAAGTGAAGATTGTATAATAATTTCTATGTTTTAAGATCCCCTTTCTCCAATTTTTTTGCTACTCATTGTAAGTGCATGTAATCTTAAAGCAAAATACATATCCTTAATCACACTTCATTGCTCTTCTCCTGATAAAACTTTGGCTAAAGTCCCAAAGGACTTTTAATGCTTTCCTTTAGGCTTATTTATATGGCAGTTTTGCTAATAAGTAGTGTATTCATGAACCTGCAACACAACAGCCAATTCAAAATAATTTGGATTTCTTCTTAATGTGAAAAATATGCAAATGGAACTTTTAATATGAGGTGAGAAATAAAAGTAACTTGGCAAGTCAGTTATTTCTAAAAGTGTGATTGTAAATATGGAAAACAAACTTCAATCAAGTGTAATCCTTGGAAGTTTTATTTGGTTTGTTAATTAGCATGCGGGTGTGTGTGCTTAGTTGTGTCCGAGACTCTCTGATACCTCCTGGGCTGTAGCTTGACAGGCTCCTCTGTCCATGAGATTTTTCAGGCAAGAATATTGGAATGGGTTGCCATTTCTTCCTGCAGGGGATCTTCCTGACCCAGGAATCAAACCTGCGTCACCTTTCTTGCATTGTAGGCGGATTCTTTACCACTGAGCCACCTATTAGTATTCATACTTGAATAATTACATCCACTGTCAAGATATGTTCACTTGATTGCAAGAAAATAACAACTGTAAATGTTTTATTAATCATATCAATGAACAAAAAGAAGTAAAGTATGAGTAATTATATACTTTTTTCTATAGATGGGGAAACAGTGGAAACAGTGTCAGAATTTATTTTTCTGGGCTCCAAAATCACTGCAGATGGTGACTGCAGCCATGAAATTAAAAGACGCTTACTCCTTGGAAGGAAAGTTATGACCAACCTAGATAGCATATTCAAAAGCAGAGACATTACTTTGCCAACAAAGGTTCATCTAGTCAAGGCTATGGTTTTTCCTGTGGTCATGTATGGATGTGAGAGTTGGACTGTGAAGAAGGCTGAGCACTGAAGAATTGATGCTTTTGAACCGTGGTGTTGGAGAAGACTCTTGAGAGTCCCTTGGACTGCAAGGAGGTCCAACCAGTCCATTCCGAAGGAGATCAGCCCTGGGATTTCTTTGGAAGGAATGATGCTAAAGCTGAAACTCCAGTATTTTGACCACCTCATGCGAAGAGTTGACTCATTGGAAAAGACTCTGATGCTGGGAGGGATTGGGGGCAAGAGGAGAAGGGGACGCCAGAGGATGAGATGGCTGGATGGCATCACTGACTCGATGGACGTGAGTCTGAGTGAACTCTGGGAGTTGGTGATGGACAGGGAGGCCTGGTGTGCTGCAATTCATGGGGTCGCAAAGAGTCGGACATGACTAAGCGACTGATCTGACTGATCTGATCTGATAGTAATCTCAGACTCTGTAACCAGACTTTGAGAAAAATAAGGAAACACTGTCTTAAACAAACTTCCCCAACATGCTGCAAAACACTAAAATTAATAAAACAATTAATCCTTTTGGGACTTGGAGTCATATTTTCCAGAAGTAATCTCTTTTAAAAGCAGTGGATACACCAAAATTAGTGCCAATGAGTTAAATTTCTCCTATGTCTTTTTTCTTAGCTATATAATTTATTTTATCTCTTTCCATAGCTTCTTTTTTTTAAATTTTATTTTATTTTTAAACTTTACAATATTGTATTAGTTTTGCCGAATATCAAAATGAATCCGCCACAGGTATCTTTAAAAAATCTTTAAAAAAATGTGTCAACCTATTTTTTAGCTAAAGATACAATACTACGAACTAGAACGGGGATCCCTTTGGTGATTTGTTCCCTTCTCTTTAGTAGTACTCAGAAAGTAGAATAGAAGGGCTATAATTTTACCTTTGGATAAAACTGATTTTCATTTGTGTTAAATTACTCTGTGTGTAAAATTTTGGTAAAACTGCTAGACTCAGTTTAATGTGGACAGGTGTGTTTTGGGTCAACTGTTTTATCTCAAATAAATATCATTTCAATAAATGAATTAACTTCATTAATTTAATCCTCATAAAAATACCTACAACTTTAGCATTAATTTTATGAAGAAAAAATATTAGAGGTATTAAAATTCAGGGTCAATAAGCTTGAAAAGGCTCAAAATTGGAAAGTGCCTTAGTTGACACTCAAACCTGGGTCTTCTGAAACTTACTTGTGACCTTTAATTCTATAGAATAGGCACTTTAGCTACTATTGCATAATGTACATACATTATCTCATTTAATTCAGATAATACTCTCTGAGGTAAGTTTTATAATTACATTTTTTAATGAGAAAATTAATACATGGAAATGACACAGCTCAGTAAGTGATCAACTTGGGAATCATACCAGCTCTTTCAAACTCAAAAAACTAATACAATTTGGGATTATCTAAATTATTTGATCATTTGCTTGTAAGGTTAAAAGAAATCTCATTATATAGGAGTCAACTATCCTATTTAGCTTATATTTTGCTACTACATTGATTAATCATATTCAGTCAGTTCAGTTCAGTTCAGTTGCTCAGTCATGTCCGACTCTTTGAGACCCCATGAATCGCAGCACACCAGGCCTCCCTGTCCGTCACCAACTCCCGGAGTTCACTCAGACTCATGCCCATCGAAGTCAGTGATGCCATCCAGCCATCTCCTCCTCTGTCATCCCCTTCTCCTCCTGCCCCCAATGCCTCCCAGCATCAGAGTCTTTTCCAATGAGTCAACTCTTCACATGAGGTGGCCAAAGTACTGGAGTTTCAGCTTTAGCATCATTCCTTCCAAAGAAATCCCAGGGCTGATCTCCTTCGGAATGGACTGGTTGGATCTCCTTGCAGTCCAAGGGACTCTCAAGAGTCTTCTCCAACACCACATTTCAAAAGCATGTATACCTGTGGTGGATTCATTTTGATATTTGGCAAAACTAATACAATTATGTAAAGTTTAAAAATAAAAAAAATAAAAAAATAAAAAGCATCAATTCTTCGGCGCTCAGCCTTCTTCACAGTCCAACTCTCACATCCATACATGACCACAGGAAAAACCATAGCCTTGACTAGATGGACCTTTGTTGGCAAAGTAATTAATCATATTACTCAATGTTTATTGCTAATCTATCAGGTCTAACTTATGACTGATTTGAATTTAGGTTTGAGGGCTCTTAAATTCTGGAAATGTGATAAAGATAAGTATGTTAATTTTTATGACCTTTAATTCTCTTTGGTATTTGTAATCACTTTTTTTTTCTTTTCAACTATGAAAATAGTATCAAACTAATAAAATAAATCAGGAAACAGACATTTTGTTGCTCATTGCTATAAGAATTGTGTGGCTGGCTTAACAGCTGTTGCTCCTGACCTCTTAAGTTTTCATGTTTTTTCAGCTTTATTTTTCTCCCCAGGGGGAAGAAAAATGAGGCAGAAAAGGCTTTTAAAAGAAAGCCTCTCTTAGAACATACTGACTAAACAATACCTACATTTGAGCAGAAGCTCCAAAATTATGTAAATGCCACATTTTTTATCTCCCACCTTCAAGGGCCAGGATCTGTATAGCCCAGCTGCAGGAGAGTGAATCAATGTGGGAGTGGACCTGAAAAGTGGCACATTTTCTACTGTCCCTAGTATGCGGGTATTTCTTTGTCCATGGCAATTACTGGAATTTAAAGAGTATTGGTACCATTTCTACCATGCTTATTACCTTGACTTCCTCAAAGACTACCACAGTACAACAGAATGAGGAAAGCTTTACAAAAAAATGTAAAAAAGAGAGAGAGAGAAGAAAACAAGCAACCTGAATAATTGAGCCCACTGAACTTATTGTTGAATTAAGTTTACAGGATTAGTTAGATCATTAAAGCAAGAAAAACAACATATTTCAACTTGCAGTGGATAAGACAAAATGCATTTTTCCCTCTCCTTTCTAGCCATAATGGCTCACATATTTGATTTATGCTTGCAGGCAAGTTTCCTAAGCTTTGTGGGTAGGGCCTATGAAGGATTTCAGGAGGTCTTTGTGCCTCTGAAACGTGTGTCGGGTTTTTGGATTCTGAGGGAGAGGCCAAGCTGTGAAGATGTTTACGAGTTTGAGTACTGTTTGCTTTCATTCTTCTGGCTTAATTTTTCCTTTTTAATTTGTTTGTTTGTTTATAGAAGCTGCAATTCCTTTTTAAAGCTTAACTTGAATTTTTCTTACTGCCTGTGTCTTGTTAACATAAGTAGAATTTGGAAATCTAATACGGGAAGTAGAGAAACCTCAACAATTCTATTAATTCTGAAATACTTTCTGAGTATCCATAAGAGAGAGCTGCCTTGATGGCTCAGTGGTAAAGAAGATGCTCGCCAATGCAGGAGACACAAGAGACATGGGTTTGATCCCTGGGTCAGGAAGATCTCCTGAAGAAGGGCATAGCAACCCACTTCATTATTCTTGTCTGGGAAATCCCATGGACAGAGGAGATTGGCAGGCTACAGTCCAGAGCATCGCAAAAGAATCAGACATGACTTAAGACTAAACAAGGGCAGTACATAGGAGAAATTATGTGAAAACATAAGCTCTTGAAAGTTTCCTAATTGAAATATTATTTGAAGACCTAGATGGTAGACTGGGCATACCTCTTTTCCCCTCACCATCAAAGCTCTTTAAAACGCTAAGAAAATGATATTGAAACAATTATCATTGAACTGTTCATCTTATTTAATTATTATTTCTCAAAGCATTGCCAGAAGGCTACATGGGAGCATCTCCTTCAAGGAGACTCAGAAAGCCTTGCACAAAGCTAGCTGGTATGGATAAAAGTAAGGTGTTTTGGATCACATATTTATGATAATTAACTGAAGGACCATTTGTAAAACAAATGGGACCAAATCCTTTCCCTATTCATGTGTGTCAGAAAGCTGGTCATAGCACGTGCTCCCAGCATAGCCTTGAAATTGATTTCTAAACAAACAAAAAAAAGAGTTTTTCCTAACTTGTACTAGTGTTTGTGTGCTCAGTTGCTCAGTCATATCCAACTCGGTGACCTCATGGACTGAATTCTGCCAGGAACTTCTGTCCATGGAATTTTCCAGGCAAGAATACTGGAGTGGCTTGCCATTTCCTCATCCAGGGAATCTTCCTGACCCAGGAATTGAACCTGCATCTCTTACATCTCTTGCAATAGGTTCTTTACCACTGCACCATTTGTGAAGCCCTGACTTGTAGTAGAAGGGCAGATTTAAGAGGAATAGGGATTTGAAGTATTTCTGTACTACCACAAAGGGAGCAGAAAGGAAGAAATGGATAGTGGAGCTCTAACCATGCCCTCCTTACTCTCCCAATAAATGAGAGTCTGGGCTAGTCTGTCCTGTCCCCAACCAACGTTCAGAAAGAAAACTTGCTTTTCTTTCTAGCCCCAGATAATTATACAGCCCAGGGTTCAGTTTTCTCATTGTGTGTGTGTGTGTGTGTTGGGGGGCAAAGAAGAGGAAACAGCAGCATATATTTGTAATTTATTCAATAAATAAATATTTGTGTGTGTGTGCTCAGTCATGTCCAACCCTTTGCGACTCCCCAGACTGTACCCCACCAGGCTCCTCTGTCCACAGAATTTTCCATGCAAGAATACTGTAATGGGTTGTCATTTCCTGTTCCAGGAGATCTTCCCAACACAGGGATCGAAACTGCATCTCATGTGTCTCCTGCATTGGCAGGTGGATTCTTTACCACTGTGCCACCTGGGAAGCTCTAAATTAATATTTACCAAATGTCTTATTAGACTGCAAGGAGATCAAACCAGTCAAACATAAAGGAACTCAACCTTGAATGTTCACTTCTAGGACTGATGCTGAAGCTCCAATACTTTGGCCACCTGAAGTGAAGAGCTGACTCACTGGAAAAGACCCTGATGCTGGGAAAGACTGAAGGCAAAAGGAGAAAGGGGCAGCAGAGAATGAGATGGTTAGATAGCATCACTGACTCAATGGGCATTTGAGTCCATTTGAGCAAACTCTGGGAGATAGTGAAGGACAGGAAAGCTTGGTTTTCTGCAGTCCATGGGGTTGCAAAGAGTTGGACAGGACTTAGCAACAAAACAACAGCAATAAATGCCTAAAGGGCATCAGAGAGTGTTCTAAACATGGGAATATGACAGTGAATAATAAAGTTCTTGGCCCAGGGACCTTGCGTTTTACATTCTTACTAGGGAAATGCATGAAACTCGATTGAAACACTCTAATTACATACTATTCAATATGAAGTGAGAGAAAGAAAATTAAAGCAGGAGAGGGAGCCTACCAATTAACTGGTGCTGTAATGATAAGGAGTCTGGCCAGGAAGGGCCTCCTGAGAAGGTGATTTTGAACAGAAACCTAAAAAAATAGAAGATGAAAGCCATGCAGAGGAAGAACATTCTAGTAAAAGGAAAACTATTAGTGCAAAAGCTCTGAAGCAAGAGCAGCATCAGTGTGTACATAATCAGCAATAAGGCCAGAGTGCAAGCAGTGAGTGACTTACACAGCTGAACTAGAAACTCACAAAAACTTTCTGTTCTGATCAGCATTGTTCCTTATATAAAAACTTGAATAATCAGCTAAGGACCAAGATAGTCTTTACAAAACCAAAATCATGAAATAAAAAGTCCAGGATGAATGAACACCTAAAGTCTGATGGATAAAGGGGTTGTATAGGGAATAAAGGTGAAAATGAGCTCTTAAATTTTAAATTTAAATTGAGATGCTAAGATAGCCATAAAACACTAATAGGCAACTATAGAAAAAATAGGACCAATATGGAAGTCTTAGAAATAAAAGTGTTAAAATACTGCTTTTAACTTTTATACCTATAACTCTAGCTATAAAACTATAAATATTCTTTATAATGAAGTAGAACTAGCAAAAGATCCCCAGAAGCCAATCAAAATATAACTGATCTGAGCCGAGAACATAGGGAATGGGTTTCAAAGGAAGAAGATTAGGGCATCAAGCACTATTTTTTCATCTTGTTGAACTTATAGGTTTTCAGGCATACATCAATAACACTTTTGACTGTGATTAGAATTGAGTTTTCCACTTTTAAAAGCCAAGTTCTTAATTTTATTCTTATGAATCAAATATTTGCATTTGGGAACAAATGCAACAATTTTAAAACTTAAGTGTTCAGACTCTGAGCATGAGTAGATTTTTAAAGTTATCATAAACAAATATTTTCTTTTGTATCTAAAAATTAATTATTACTGGGGGCTGGGGGTGGAGACACAAGGAAAGCAATTAGGGCAAATAGAAGATACTGTTAAAATTGATATTTCTTATTAAAATTATCTTTAAAGACTATCCCCAGACTTGTCTTGATTATCCATCCTTTGGTGTCTTTGCCTTTCTTTTACTTTTTCTTTGACTATTTCACCTTCAAACTAGGACAAATTTTTCTTGATCTCCTAGACCACTTGGATTTTTGTCCTAAACATGTCAAGGTTGTGATTAAGGTGATGAATTTGTCCATTTATATTATCCCTTTGAATAGCACTTACCATTATGAGATGTAGGAGGGGTTACCTACTGGCCACAAATGATTGGGCAAAATGATGAAATTTTGCCAATATTAATATTCATTGTTGGAATAAATGTTATTTCCTTCTGTCAGCTCAAATAAAATGCAAAACCCAGAAAGTTCAGTTTTTCAGAACCTTATGTAACTGTTAAATCAGATCACTTTCCTCAACAGCAGTAAGAACAATAAAGGAAACACACAGATTTGTTAGCCTGGGAATATTTAGCTACAAAGAATAGAGATTAAAAACTGTGAATCATGGATAAAAATACAGAAATGGATTTCTGTATACCTATGGCAGACTACCTACATCAAAATTTTCCAAATCTTAATTTTAGTTTTACACTGGTCTGTAATTTCAACTTCTTTATGTCTTTTGTGCCTAACAAAGCTGCAATTTTCTTTAAGGAACAATCTACTGTAAGCGAAATATTGCTTCTATAGTAGTATGCAGGCATATAGGAATTCAAAATATGCTTAATATTTTTAAAACTCTTTTGCTTATTTTCAGTTTTCTACAATATGACTAATAAAATATTATAAGTAATATGACACAATAGCATAATCAGTAATGCTATAAGAATTGTATTAAAGATTATCATTAGTATGTGTCTGGGTCTACCGGGTGCCAACAGAACTTTATTTTTCACAGTTCTGGAGATTAGAAATCTCAGATCATGGTCCTTGACCAATCCAGTTCCTGATGTAAATTCTTTTTTTCTTGCTTGCAGACACTTGCCTTCTTGTTGCTTCCTCACTTCCCCTCTTCTATGTGTACATACATGTGTATGTGTGCTTGTGTATGCATGTGTCACACACACACACACACACACACATACACACAGATAAGCTCCTCTTGGGTATATGGTGTACACTTAAAAGCATAGTAATCTTTTTTCTTAAAAGGCAATAATCCTACTGGACTGGGGCCCCATCCATATGACCTCATTTAACCTTGAGTTTGTCCTCAGATAGCCTGCCAGTCTCCTCTGTCCATGGAATTTTCCAGGCAAGAACATTGGAGTGGGTTTCCATTTTCTTCTCCAGGGGATCTTTCTGACTCAGGGATGGAATCTGTTTCCTGTACTGGTAGTCATATTCTTTACCACTGTGCCATCTGGGAAGCTCTGTTTAACTTTATGCAATAGTGCTCAGTTGCTTTACTCATGTCCAGCTCTTTGTGACCCCATGGATCATAGCCTGCTAGGTTCTTCTGTCTGTGGGATTTTCCCAGCAAGAATACTGGAGTTAGTTGCCATTCCCTTCTCCAAGGGATCTTCCTGAATGAGGGACCGAACCAATGTCTCCAGGGTCTTCTGCATTGCAGGAAGATTCTTTACCACTGAGTCACTTGGGAAGCCCTCACTTAACCTTAGTTACTTCCATTTAGCATTAGTTACTCCATTTCCATAAAGGCTCTGTATCCAAATGTTGTCACAAGCAGCAGGTTAGGATTTCAAAATATGAATATTGGAGGGATAAAAGCATTCAGTTCATAACACTATATAAATGTTGGACAAGACTCAGGGATATCTAGTGTTAACTGAATAATAAATATTGAACCTTGCATCCTATTGTTCAATAAATAAATATTGCTGGGATTAATATTTTTATTAAACTTGTTAATATTTAACAGGTTGTTTGATGTTGCCAAAGCTCTTAGTATCTCTTATAGTTATGCAGAAAGATGACAAAGAGATATTTTATTGTTACATCTCTCAGAATTATTGCTAGGAGAAATACCAATAATCTCAGATATGCAGATGACACCACCCTTATGGCAGAAAATTAAGAGGAACAAAAGAGCCTCTTGATGAAAATGAAAGAGAAGAGTGAAAGGGCTGGCTTAAAACTCAACATTCAGAAAACTAAGATCATGGTATCTGGTCCTATCACTTCATGGCAAATAGATGGGGAAACTATGGAAACAGTGACAGACTTTATTTTCTTGGGCACCAAATTCATTGCAGATGGTGACTGTAGCCTTGAAATTAAAATGCACTTGCTCCTAGGGAGAAAAGTTATGACAAACCTAGACAGCATATTAAAAAGCAGAGACATTACTTTGCCAACAGAAGTCCTTATAGTCAAACATATGTTTTGTTCAGTAGTCATGGATGTGAGAGTTGGACTATAAAGAAGGCTGAGAACCAAATAAATGATGCTTTTAAACTGTGGTGTTGGAGAAGACTCGAGAGTCCTTTGGACTGCAAAGAGATCAAACCAGTCAATCCTAAAAGAAGTCAGTCCTGAATATTCATTGGAAGGACTGATGCTAAAAATGAAGTTCCAATACTTGAGCTACCTGATGTGAAGAACTGACTCACTGAAAAAGACCCTGACGCTGGGAAAGATTGAAGACATGAGGAGAAGGGGATGACAGAGGATGAGGTGTTTGGATGGTATCACCGAATCAATGGACATAAGTTTGAGCACCCTCTGAGAGCTGATGATAAACAGGGAAGCTTGGTGTGCTGCAGTCCATAGGGTCTCAAAGAGTTGGACATGACTGAGTGACGGAATAACAACAACATCTCTCAGAATTACTAGTGTTTTAAGTAATATTTGGGTTTTCCAGGTGGTGCTAGTGGTATTAACTCATTTAATTATCACAAGAACTCTAGAGAGTAATTACCATCCTTTTCTAAATCAAGATGAGGAAGGAGAAGTTCAGAGAGGATAACTTGGCCATAATTACATAGAAAATAAGTGTTAAGAGATTATAGATTATTAAAAAATAATACCACATGTGTTTATTTCATTTCCATCTTTGCTCTACCTTTCAGGTGAGACTCAATATATATCAGTCTCTAGCTTATGACAGTTTGGTCTTAATTCAATTTAAAAATTAAGACCCTGTTTAATTATTCTTGAAGAAGTCAAAGAGCATTTTTAGAGGCAGTCTTTTCAAGGTAATCCTTAAGGAATGCATATTTAAGACATACACAGAAAGAAAAACATTCAAGAAAGCAGGGTGAGTTTGTTTTATTTAAAGTATCATGGACAATTATGATTTAATTAGAAATTAATTTTAAAATTTTCCCTAGTATGATGATTACATAACAGTATTACAGATAAAATCTTAGAAAAACAATTTAAATGTACTTCACGTTTTCAAAGTTGTCTCTCTTTTTATGTTATTTAAACAAAAAGAGGATGTGTTTTTTTGTAATAGATCATTTATCCAATATTACTTATATTATTTTAATTTTTAAATTAACTTTATCCACTAGTGATGCTATCAACATATCTTGGCAAAATCATTTTGATTGAATTCCTCTTATATGAAGGGTAACATGGGCTTCCCAGGTGGTGCTAGTTGTAAAAACCTACCTGAAAATGCAGGAACCTAAGAGACCTAAGAGATGAGATTGAACCTAAGAGATGTGTTCAATCCCTGGGTCAGAAAGATCCCCTGAGTTGGAAATGGAAACCCTTTCCAGTATTCTTGCCTGAGAAATCCCATGGACAGAGAAGCCTGGCAGGTTCCAGTCCATAGGGTTGCAATGAAGCAACTTAGCACACACGCACTCAGGGTAATACAAATTCATCAGTTTCATAGACTCCTTGCTGAAATCTCAGAGGGATTTTAAAATTTAAATAAGCTATTTTGTTTTATTGCTGAAGAAAATATAATTAAGTTGTTCTTGAATTTTATTCAATGATTACTGAGTTACTGATTTTCTCAAATGATAAATAAATCTTAATGCTTCCATTTACTATTAATGCTTTAATTAAGCATTACCAACTGCTGTGGCATTTACACATGCCCCACTAAATTAGCATCTTAAACAGCTCAATGTTCTTGTGCGTGCTCATACAGTCGTTTTTTGCTGCATGTGCTTTCTATATGGTTCAGACTTGTAGAACTTCAGGTCAAGTCAGGAAGATGAGTTGTCAGAAATGTTCAGAGTAAAGCAACAGGCCAAACAAAGCCCCTTAAAGATAAGCTCTTATGGCTACAGAAAGGTCTTTGAGAAACTGAAAAAGATTTGTTTGAAATCAAGGAAGGAAAGTAGAACTCTGAGAACAATAACCATATTCACATTTTCCAAGTATTAAGTAATGTAATTAGATATATATTTAAAGATGAGTAGGGAATGTGGGCTAACTAATGATGGTAAATGGAAATGTCTGATCATGTTTGGATACAAATTAAGAAATTTGGGTTAAAAAATGGCAAAACCAAAAAGTAAAGCTAAGCAGAATAAAATAAGAAACAATCCTTTACAAGTATTATCAACTTCAAAAATAAAAGAAATATAATTTCTTTTCTTATTTCAAAATTAAAGTAAAGTAAAGGGTTAGCCAGTGGCATAAGCCCTCTTGGAGGAGGTCACCATTAACCCCACCATAGAGCCACAGAGCAGATGGCCCACAAACAGCAGAACAATTATACCAAAGAAATTCTTGCACTGTTAAGAAAATTCTAGGACCCACACCAGATTTCCCAACAAAGGGATCTGGCAAGTGGACTGAGAACCTCCAGGGAATTTTACTTTGGAAGCCAGTGGGATTTGATTACAGAACTTACACAGGAATAGGGAAACAGACTCTTGGAGTGCACAAACAAAGCCTTGTGTGCACCAGGACCTACGAGAAAGGAGCAGTGAACTGACAAGAGACTAACCCAGACGTGCCTGTGAGTGTCAAGAGTCTCCGGTGGAGGTGTGGGTCAGTGGTGGCCTGCTGTAGAGTTGAGGTATTGGGTGTGGCAATATGTGCATGCAACATTTCGAAGGAGGTTGCCATTAGCTTTATTACCTCCACCATTGTTTGGTATCAGGTCAAACATCAGGAAGAGAACACAGTCCTGCCCATCAACGGAAAATTGGATTCAAGATTTACTGAGCATGGTCCCACCCATCAGAACAAGCCCCAGATTTCCCCAGTTTCCTCCCAACAGGAAACTTCCATAAGCCTATAATCCTTATCCATCAGAGGGCAGAAGAATGAAAACCACAATCACAGAAAACTAATCAAACTTGTCTACTCAATGAAACTATGAGCTGGGTCATGGTGGAGAGTTCTGAAAAAATGTGGTCCACTGGAGAAGGGACTGGCAAACCACTTCAGTATTATTGCCTTGAGAACCCCATGAACAGTATGAAAAGGTAGGACACTGAGAGATGAACTCCCCAGGTTGGTAGGTATCCCATATGCTACTGGAGAAAATTGGAGAAATAACTCCAGAAAGAATGAAAGACAGAGCCAAAGTGAAAACAACATCCAGTTGTGGATGTGACTGGTGATGGAAGTAAAGTTCAATGCTATAAAGAACAATATTGCATAGGAACCTGGAATGTTAGGTCTATGAATCAAGATAAATTAGAAGTGGTCAAACCGGAGATGGCAAGAGTGAACATCGACATTTTAGGAATCAGTGAACTGAAATGGAATGGGATAGGCAAAATTAACTCAGATGACAATTATATCTACTACTGTGGGCAAGAATCCCTTAGAAGTAATGGAGTAGCCCTCATGGTCAACAAACCCATGAAATGCTGTACATGGGTTCAATCTCAAAAATGACAGAATGATCTCTGTTCTTTTCCAAGGAAAACCATTCAATATCACAATAATCTAAGTCTATGCCCCAACCAGTAATGCTGAAGAAGCTGAAGTTGAATGGTTCTGTGAAGACCTACAAGACATTCTAGAACACGCAAAAAAAAGATGTCGTTTTCATCATAGGGAACTGGAATGCAAAAGTAGGTAGTCAACAGATACTTGGAGTAACAGGCATATTTGGCCTAGGAGTACAAAATGAAGCCAGGAAAAGTCTAACAGAGCTTTGCCTAGAGAATGCACTGGTCATAGCAAACACCCTCTTTCAACAACACAAGAGAACTCTACACATGGACATCACCAGATGGTCAATATCAAAATCATATTGATTATATTCTTTGCAGCCAAAGATGGAGAAGCTCTATACAGTCAGCAAAAACAAAACCAGGAGCTGACTGTGGCTCAGATCATGAACTCCTTATTACCAAATTTAGACTCAAATTGAAGTAAGTAGGGAAAACCACTAGACCATTCAAGTATGACCTAAGTCAAATCACTTATGATTATACAGTAGAAGTAACAAATAGATTCAAGGGATTAGATCTGATAGAGTGTGTGAAGAACTATGGACAGAGGTTCATGACATTGTACAGGAGGTGGTGACCAAGAACATCCCCAAGAAAAAGAAATGCAAAAAGGCAAAATGGTTGTCTGAGGAGTCCTTACAAATAGCTGAGAAAAGAAGAGAAACTAAAGGCAAAGGAGAAAAGCGAAGATCTACCCATCTGAATGCAGAGTTACAGAGAACAGCAAGGACAGATAAGAAAGCCTTCCTCACTGATCATTGCAAAGAAATAGAGGACAACAATAGAATGGGAAAGACAATTAGAGATAACACGGGAACATTTCATGCAAAGATGTGTACAATAAAGGACAGAAATGATATGAACCTAACAGAAGCAGAAGATATTAAGAGCTGGCAAGAATACACAGAAGAGCTATACAAAAAAGATCTTCATGACCCATGTAACCGTGATGTTGTGATCACCAAGCTAGAGCCAGACATCCTGGAATGTGAAGTCAAGTGGGCCTTAGGAAGCAGCACTGCAATCAAAGCTATTGGAGATGATGGCATTCCAGCTGAGCTATTTCAAATCCTAAAAGATGATGCTATGAAAATGCTGCACTCAATATGCCAGCAAATTTGGAAAACTAATCAGTGGCCAGAGGACTGGAAAAGGTCAGTTTTCATTCCAATCCCAAAGAAAGGCAATGACAAAGAATATTCAAATTACCACACAATTGCACTCATCTCACATGCTAGTAAGGTAATGCTCAAAATTCTCCAAGCCAGGCTTCTAAGAGCACCTTGAACTTTCAGATGTTCAAACTGAATTTAAAAAAGGGAGAGGAACCAGAAATCAAATTGCCAACATCTACTGGATCATAAAAAAAACAAGAGCGTTCCAGAAAAACATCTACTTCTCCTGTATTGATTATGACAAAGCCTTTGATGTGTAGATTACAACAAACTGTGGAAAATTCTTAAAGAAATGGGAATACCAGACCACCTGACCTGCCTCCTGAGAAAAATGTATCCAGGTCAAGATGCAACAGTTAGAATGGGACATGGAAAAACAGACTGGTTCCAAATTGGGAAAGGAGTACATAAAGGCTGTATATTGTCACCCTGCTTATTTAATTTCTATGCAGAGTACATCATGCAAAATGCTGGGCTGGATGAAACACAAGCTGGAATCAAGATCGATGGGAGAAATATCAATAACCTCAGATACGCAGATGATATCACTCGTATGGAAGAAAGCAAAGAGGAACTAAATAGCCTCTTGATAAAAGTGAAAGAGGAGAGTGAAAAAGCTGGCTTAAAACTCAATGTTTAAAAAATGAAGATCATGGCATCCCCTCACTCATGGCAAATAGATGGGGAAACAATGGAACTAGTGACAGACTTTATTTTTTTGGACTCCAAAATCACTGCAGATGGTGACTTCAGCCATGAAATTTAAAGACACTTGCTCCTTGGGAGAAAACCTATGACCAACCTAGACAGCATATTAAAAAGCAGAGACATTACTTTGCCAACAAAAGTCTGTCTAGTCAAAGCTATAGTTTTTCCAGTAGTCATGTATGGATGTGAGAATTGGACTATAAAGAAAGCTGATAGCCAAAGAACTATCTTTGCTTTTGATGCTTTTGAACTGTGGTGTTAGAAAAGACTCTTGAGAGTCCCTTGGACTGAAAGGAGATCCAACCAGTCAATCCTAAAGGAAAAAAGTCCTGAATATTCATTGCAAGGGCTGATATTGAAACTCCAATATTTTGGCCACCTGATGTGAAGAACTGACTCATTGGAAAAGACCCTGATGGTGGGAACGATTGAAGGCAGGAGGAGAAGGATTTGACAGAGGATGAGATGGTTGGATGGCATCACCAACTTGATGAACGTGAGTCTGAGCAAGCTCAAGGTGTTGTTGATGGACATGGAAGCCTGGTTTGCTGCAGTCCATGGAGTCATAAAGAGTCAGACAAGACAGCAACTGAACAGAACTGAAGGAGTTAGCAAAGGTTAACTGGTAGCATGACTTCTGCTATTTCAGATTAATTGTTGACCTGTCTTAACCAATTACCATTATATAAACATGAGATATTAAAGTTGAAATGTACTTTTAAACACATTATCAAATTTAATTCTAGACTAGTTAATATATCAATACATATTCAAAACATCAAGTTTTAGACTTGTAGACTAAATGTTCTTATTCTTCAACACCCTAGCAGATTTTTTTTTGAGGAACCTATGTTCTAATTAGAGCAATAGATACTAATTATGAAAAAATGACATAAATATTTTGATAAAGATGCTTTTTAGCCCATGGAGTTTCCAAAGATATGTCACTTTGTTGAGTCTTAAAGAAAAGAAGATACTTGTCAGTCTTGAAAATGTGGGTAAGAGTACAGCATTAATAAAAATATAGAAATATGAGAAATATAGCATCTTCAGAGAATTACTGGAGTATAAGATGCATTGGGGAAGACCATTTTAACTTCAGGAAGCAACAGTTAGTCCTGGACATGGAAAAACAGACTGGTTCCAAATAGGAAAAGGAGTACTTGAAGGCTGTATATTGTCACCTTGCTTATTTAACTTATATGCAGAGTACATCATGAGAAACGCTGGGCTGGAAGAAGCACAAGCTGGAATCAAAACTGCCAGAAGAAATATCAGTTAACCTCAGATATGCAGAAGATACCACCCTTATGGCAGAAAGCGAAGAAGAACTAAAGGGCTTCTTGATGAAAGTGAAAGAGGAGAATAAAAAAGTTGGCTTAAAGCTCAACATTCAGCAAACAAAGATCATAGCATCCGGTCCCATCACTTCATGCAAATAGATAGGGAAACAGTGGAACCAGTGTCAGACTTTATTTTTTGGGGCTCCAAAATCATTGCAGATGGTGACTGCAGCCATGAAATTAAAAGACGCTTACTCCTTGGAAGGAAAGTTATGACCAAGCTTAGACAGCCTATTAAAAAGCAGAGACATCACTTTGTCAACAAAGGTCTGTCTAGTCAAGGCTATGGTTTTTCCAGTGGTCATGTATGGATGTGATAGTTGGACCTTAAAAAAATCTAAGTGCCAAATAATTGATGCTTTTGAACTGTGGTGTTGACGAAGACTCTTGAGAGTCCCTTGGACTGCAAGGAGATCCAACCAGTCCATCCTAAAGGAGATCAGTCCTGGGTGTTCATTGTTGGGCTGATATTGAAAGGACTGATGTTGAAACTGAAACTCCATTACTTTGGCCACCTGATGTGAAGAACTGACTCATTTGAAAAGACCCTGATGCTGGGAAAGAGTGAGGGCAGGAGAAGAAGGGGACGATGGAGGATGAGATGGTTGGATGGCATCACCAACTCAATGGACATGGTTTTGCATGGAGTCTGGGAGTTGTTGATGGACAGGGAGGCCTGGCATGCTGTGGTTCATGGGGTTGCAAAGAGTCAGACATGACTGAGAGACTCAGCTGAACTGTTGATACCCTGGATAGTAAAAATGGAGGGTTCTGATATAGTAGAGCTGACAGAATTTGCAAGCATCTTTTTAATAGCACCATTGGTACATATCCACTAAGTAAGCTAGTATTTCAATTTAATGGATTTGTGTGACAAGAATAAGATATTTTCACCCCATCATAAGGATGGAATAATAATATGTAAAATATGTCCTTGTAAATGTTCAGTTTTGAAGTGAACCAAACCCAAGCATCAAGAGATAAGATTCAAAGCTTCAAGTCTCCAATAAACCTAGACCCTAAGGTACTCTTTTAACTACATTACAGAATTCTATAAGCTACCCTCAGAATTAATTTTCAGGTAAATATTCTATTTACCTACTATTTCTTTTAACTGATAATCTAATTTTAACCTAAATTCTTATCAGGATTTGTAGTCCTTTTAACAGCAGTAAAAAAGGCACTAAGGAAAGAAAAGGACAGCTTCTTGGAAAAGCTAGCAGCTTTCCAAGTGAGCAGGCACAACATCATTCATCTGGATGCTCTGCTACTCCAGAGAAATTTGAAAAGACCCATGCATACCACTCCACATAATTTCTTAAGTTTGGGGTGATGAAGGAAGAAAATAATCTACTTAAATGACATATTTACTTATTTTATGTTTCTTTACTTTTATAAGGCCCTAAATTTACAACATTGTTATATTTAGCCCATTACAGCATATATGCCCTATGCTGCTGCTGCTGCTGAGTCGCTTCAGTTGTGTCTGACTCTGTGCAACCCCAGAGACGGCAGCCCACCAGGCTCACCCATCCCTGGGATTCTCCAGGCA
Organism: Bos indicus x Bos taurus; assembly: GCF_003369695.1. Lineage (NCBI taxonomy): Eukaryota > Metazoa > Chordata > Mammalia > Artiodactyla > Bovidae > Bos > Bos indicus x Bos taurus. The sequence goes on along the minus strand of NC_040078.1, from coordinate 40,263,775 downwards.
AGAACACCGGAGTGGGTTGCCATTTCCGTCTCCAATGCATGAAAATGAAAAGTGAAAGTGAAGCCGCTCAGTCGTGTCCAACTCCCAGCGACCCCATGGACTGCAGCCCACCAGAGTCCTCCATCCATGGGATTTTCCAGGCAAGAGTACTGGAGTGGGTTACCATTGCCTTCTCCAAGGCAATACTAAGAGTGATATGTCAAAAGCCCAGAGATTGAAAGTGTGGAACGGCTTATATGTACTGCTTTTTTCCATTGTTGTTAAGTTGCTGAGTCATGGCTAACTCTGTGACTTCACATGAACTGCAACACACTAGGCTTCTCTGTCCTCCACGATCTTCCAGAGTTTGCTCAAATTCATGCCCACTGAGTGGGTGATCCTATCTATCCACCTCATCTGCTGCTGCTCTCTTCTCCTTTTGCCTTCAATCTTTCCCAGCAACAGGGTCTTTTCCAATGAGCTGGCTTTTCACATCAGGTGGCCAAACTACTGGTGCTTCGGCTTCAGCAACAGTCCTTCCAGTGAATATTCAGGGTTGATTTCCTTTAGGATTGACTGATTTGATTTTATACGTAGACAACATATATTAAGCAGCTTTGTGAAGGAATTTTTCAAGGTTCTGTACAGACATTCTTGCTCTCATGAAATTTATATTTTAAGAGAAGATGTTAAAATTAGGAAAATTCCCCAAAGTAGACAGTCGAATGGGCTTCCCTAGTGGCTCAGCTGGTAAAGAATCTGTCTGCAATTCTAACAGGATCATCAATGGAATCCAGAGCTATGGAGCAAGTGTGTAGCAGTTCAACTTCACTTCTCCAACATTGCTTTTTTTTTTTTTTTTTGTAACAATCTTCTCAAAAGATGTGACTGAATATTGCCCAGTGGGGTAAATTTCCAAGAATACTAGAGCTTCTTTTTTTTTTTATACCCAGCTTATGTTCATATCAAGAAAAAGTAGAGTTTGACAGAAGGGTAAATTTTGGCCTGTAACAAGTGAATTCCAAGATGTGGCTCTCAGCCCTGGCAAGCTTCTCTGTAAAGGTAGATCTTTTTGTGCAGGAGTCTGATCTTTCTGGCATCATTAATGCCTTAGTCCACTATCATACCAGTCTTTCAACATCTTACATGCATTTTGTTTTTTGACTATTATTATAAAACATCATCAATAATACTTATGATGGTGAAAAATTATAATCATTCTAAATGTTCACTAAGCAGGCTACTATAGAGTTGTTATAAAGAGGTGTGTATATATATATATATAAATAAATATAAAATATTCAATATTTTCAGATAATTTTTACTGAAATACCATGATACAAATTACACAAAAGAGTATTACACCAAACATTTTAATTTTGAAAGACTATTCATAATGTTAAAGGTTGGAAAAATTTATATCATTACTGGTTATCTTTAGGTAGTAAGATGATAGAAGATATTATTTTACTTTTTCATTATCTCATCTTGCAATTTGCACTTTTTAAAATATCTATGACTTTTATAAAATGAAAATATAAGAAATAATTTCAAAACTTTTAAAAATCTTTGTTCTTTTTTTAAATGCCAAGTTGCACCCCACAAGCTTTTATTCATTTATTTTGCAGCTTGGTGTCACTGATAGATTAATGACAATTTAACATTACAGTAATAGGTTAAAACAATATAAATATGAGGGGAAGGAGAAAAAGAGAAGTGGTAGGAAAGGCAATTACAGTTACATATTACAGTTCCTAATATAAGTACAAATGCCTCACTTATAGCAAAGTAAATTTTCAGCTAAATGGAAAATCTGAATAGCATTCTCAGAAACCAAAAAATGTAGAAAACATATACTTTGTGTTATGTTTTAAAGCTTCCTTGGTATCTCAGACAGTAAAGAATCTGCCTGCAATGTGGGAGGCACAGGTTCTATCCCTGTGTCAGGAAGATCACTGGAGAAGGGAATGGCAACCTATTCCAGTATTCTTGCCTGGAGAATTCCATGGACAGAGGAGCCTATTACTCCCTTACACTCAAAACACTCAAAATGTTTTCACTTTCTTTCACTGCTTTTGTAAATTTGGTATTATGCCAAGAGGAACATCTTCCAGCTGAACAAATAGAATTTCTCCTAGTTCACTGAAACATTGAAATGTATTAATACACTGAAAATAATTTGAAAATAATTTACAGTTTTGGCCAAACATTAAATAAGATATTTTTTGAACACTTGCCAGTTCCTCTCTACCTGGTTAATTGCTTTTTAAAAGATCCACAACTTCATTATTGGTTTCTCATTGCTTTCAGAGCACATAAATCAGGGGGTGATTAATTCGATTTTTTAATTTTTTGGCATGTATGTAAAGAAACTAAGCTATGGGTGGGGTCATTATTATTCTTGCACTCCATATCATTTGGGAACCAAAGATCATTTAAATATGTAATCAACTAGGATCTTCTGTTTCAACCTTCAGCCTCAAAATGGTCCTGTTCTGTGATATACAATCATTCACATGGTTTGAGATACAAGTTTAGCTAAATTAAAAAATGAAAAGTTTGCCAAAAGTACATCTGGAAATCATGTTAATAGCATGGGTTTCTATGTACAGAATCTTATAGGAGAGGTGTATTTTGAAATAAAAAAGCAGACCTTCAATCTACTGCTCCTCCATTTAAGAGTTAATTCTAAATTTTCTGTATTCAGTAACAGTTTAGCATCAGTTGTAACTTTGAGGAAGGCAAATGCTACCATTGTACACTCAAGTTAATTACAGTGATGGCTCTTAGATTTCATTTCTTGGTACCATCCAGTTAAGAAAGAGCTAAACACAGAATGTCAGTTTATGGAAATTGTGTACATAACAGACTGAGGTTTCTTGGTATGTTCCTACTGTAGCCAGCTGAAATGCTTCCATTCCTCCCTTGAGTGTAATGAGAGAATGCTTTTTGGGCTTTGAGGCTGTAAATGCAAACCTCTTCAGTTGTATCTTTAAAAACAACTATCAAATGACTCTTTGGTATGCTACATTTTTTCTCTTCTACTCAGAACTTGTCCTTTTCTTATATCTTTTTATTTAGTTTGGCTTTCAGTTTAATATATGTCTCCTCAGCTGGTACCAATTTGACTTCTGGGTTCTCCATAACAGTTTGTGCTTCAATAAGCCAGCTGGTCATAAGAAATCTGACTTGACAATTTACTGACACTACCAGCTGCTGCCTTTCTTATTCCAAACACACAGGCTCTCCCTCATGTGGGTATTTACATATTGACACACTTTTTTTTTTTCTTTTTCTGGAAAGCATTCTATTCCAATAAAGGAAAGAGAAAATCTACCTAGTGGTCTCCATCAGTGATGATCCAGAACTTTAAACTCTATTCTGGTTGTTGAAAAAAAAACAAACAAACATTAAACCAAGAGTTGTGAGGGAAATGGAATAAAATCAATGATGTTTCTCTGCCATTTAAACTTTATGTTCATCCTCCCATGCCACTTTGACTGTTATCAGAAAGAAATGTCTTATCCCTTCAAAGGCTCTTCTAACTCGAACACCTCTATTCGTTGTACTCTCTTGCCTTAAATTTCTCTGTCAGTTATAACTTCCCTGGTAATGTTAGCATCTAGATATTCTTAAGTCTCTCCCATTAAAAAGAACACTTTTCCTTGATACCACACCTCTATCTAAATAATACATCTCTCCCCTCTTAATCACCATTCAGCTTTTTAAAGAGTTGCCTATACTGACTCCACTGAATAACCTTCAAATCACTTCTTAATCTTCAGTCAGATTAGAAATCTCTCAGGTGCAAATAACAGAAAAAGAAAAGTTGCCCAAGCAGTGTTTGTATTTTCTCATATAAAATAAATCCAAAGTTGGATGATTCCAGAATTTGTAAATTTAGTAGTTTAGGAATATCAGGGCTCTGGTTCTACTTAGTGATTTTACTTGCTTTTGCCTAATGGTCAAAAGAATCTATCTGCAGTTCCAAGCATAAGGTTCCTATAAATCTATGTTCAGACAGAAAAGAAGATGCAAGCCTTATCCATAGGAATTTATTTTTATTAAAGAAGGGAATCTTCCCCAGGAGGTCTCAACAAATTTAGTATTACATATAATTAATAAGAACTTGGTACATATTCTACCCTAAATCAATCATCTTAAAGGAGAATAAGATAATCTGAATCTTTCCAGTAAAACTAGTGGCTTACCTGTTATTTTCACTTAAATAGTGAAAAAGTTCTTTATAGCTTAACATAGGTAAAAATAAAGCTCATCTTATGCTTTGATCTCTCTATTTCCTGTCTCAATGAATGGCACCTACATATCTTTAATTCCAGAGATTAAAAATTTGTATTTCACCACCAACATTCAATTGGACACAGAATTGTGAAGATTCTATGTTCTTAATATTCCATTTCATCTACTTCTTTCCATACTAATGTCATTAATTTTGCTTGGCTAAATATCATACTTTGTTAAATTATTACCCCTTGCTTAATTGATATCTTGATTATCATCTTGCCCCTTCTTAGACATTCTCCTCAACCTTAGAGAAGTTCTTTTAAAGGCCAAAGTATATCATGTATAACCATCTGCAAGAGTCATTCAATGGATACTGGCTGCCTTATAATTAAGTGCAAAACTTAGCAGGTATATGAAGCTCTTTAGAATTTGGACCCTTCCAGATCTCCCACTTCATCATTCTAATGTGACTCCAGTCATGCTAAATTATTTGAAATCCTCCAATGCTCATACTTTTTCTCAACTTTGAAACTTCACAAATTGCAGCTTCTTTTTAGAGAATGATTTCCCAGATCTCAATGCCAACCCCAGCCCCATGAGACCTACTTAACTCCTTCAAGATGCCTCTTAGAAGACTCTCTAAGCCCTTCCAAATTTCCACCTTAGTTTAGGTGCCTATTCAATGTGTCTTCACCATAATAACACTTCACATTTTGTATTGTCATTATCTACTTATTATTTCTGCTTATTGTCTAGAAGCTTGTTGAGGCAAGGGCTTTGAATCCTACCAAGACAGTGTCCAGAATGCAAAGGGTACTCAATAAAAGTTTTGAATATACTATGTGTATATGCCAATTCTTTAACACAAAATTTAAATATAGTTCAATAAAGAAATTTTTCTATGTATATTGAGTTTTACAAGACAGCTCATAAAAAAGAAAAATTAAATTGCCTCTTTGTATGCACGCTTAGTCACTAAGTTATGTCCAGCTCTGTGGGCCCATGGACTGTAGTCTGCCAGGTTCCTCTGTCCATGGGCTTTTCCATCAAAAATACTGGAGTGGGTTGCCATTTCCTTCTCCAGGGAATCTTCCTAATCAGGGATTGAATCTGAGTCTCCTGCATTGGCAGGCATATTCTTTACCACTGAGCCACTGGAGAATACCATTTTTGTATACTATATTGAAAATAATCAAATTGGTTCTTTCAGGAAAATATGGAATATGTTAACAGAGCTATACTATAATAACTTATATTGCACTATTTTCTACATATTCCTAACTTTTTCATTCTGAAATTAAATTCAATTACTAAATTTAACATTTCTGGCTTTATTTCACTTTAATTCTGTATTCCTTTTATAATTACTTCCATTTTTTGGTTCTATGATTCAGCCCTGCTCTTGTTTATCAAGTATCTTCAAGAAAATTTTCTAATTCTACTTAGCAGTTAGTTGGGCCTGGGCCCAAGGCTGGGGACTCTATAAATAATTCAGTAGACTGGAGAAGTAGTACAAGGAAAGTCAGTGTAAAAAGAGCCCTACAAAGACAAACAGCTAACACTCCACATCATGGTAAATTTTTTCCCAGCAAAAATCAGAAATTTAAGGCCATATTTTATACACAAATTTATTATTTTAAGTGGGTATTGAACAAAAATATTTTGATTAGACTCATGATCTAAATATGATTCTGTTTTGATGGTTGCAGGATGAGATTTTCATTAATGCATACATAGATAAAATCAACAAACATAAATTAGTAGTCTACTGTCATCCAAGCAGCGTGTTAAACATAAATGATGCAAAGTGTCTCAATGGCAAAGAATCCACTTGCAATGTGGAGATGCAGGAGACATGGGTTTGATACCTGGGTTAGGAAAATCCCCTGGAGGCATGGCATGGCAACCCATTCCAGTGTTTTTGCCTAGAGAATCTTATGGTCTGAGGATCCTGGCAGGTTACACCCCATAGAGTCTCAAAGAGTCAGATATGACTGAGGCAACTGAGTACACAATGATGCAAAGCTTGGAAACAAATAAATATAAACAAATATTTGCAGTAGAATAAAGTAGTGACACTAGCTCAGATTATATGTTCCTATCAATGAATATAAAAAATTTAGCTTCATTAATTATATAATTATGGATCTATTATTTTTTAACTGTATTTACCATCAGAACTATCTCTTGGAATAATCAATATATTAATAATTAACAATTATTATTAATCATACATTATTCTTATTAATAACACATTAATAATAAGTCTACAAGTTTAATATTCACTATGCAAATTTTTATACTTTAATTTTCTAACATTCTTATCTGGAGCTTTGAACTATCTATATTGATAATATTTGTTGTCATATTGAGTTTCAACTGTGCTTGATACTTCAACTTATATGGTCTAAGTTAATCCTTAAAGTCATTCTGGAAGAAAATTGTCATTCTTATTTTACATATAAGAAATCAAGGATCTATATATGTCCTTAACAACCAAGGACACTTCAAATTTCAGGTATCAGAAGACTCAAATGAAAATGACTAATACTAAAAGCTTCCTCAGACCACCTCTGTCTCTGACTTTATTGAGAAGCATGGTGCTGCCTTAGCTCTGGAATTTAGATTTTTGTTTTGTAGCTCAATGGGTAATTTGAAAGCCTGGTAGACAAAACTCCAATAATCTTCTCTTTTCTGCCTCAGCTCTGCAGAAGCAATTGTCCCTTTGTGATGCAGGAAGTACAAAACATGAGGTTCTTGATTATTACCTGCCACCTTGCCTCTGATTTTTAGTTTGGGCAGGATTTCCATCATGCAAGTCTTCAGATTCCTAGTTTCTCAGCATGTAGATAGCAAAATTGGCAAAGTTAGCTTTTGTCAAAAAATTCTATTTTCTTCTTTCTCTGGTTCCAGATAGGCCAATTTTAGCTGTCTTTTCAGTTTCCTACAGGTCCTTACCAAGTGCAAAATATAACGAGCATACTCTAGCATACTAAATTTTCCTACCAAGTCTTTTATTCTGCAGCCTTAATAGGCTTATTGTCTAAATTTTATGATCCAACAGGCAACATTCTAATTAATTGTTTCACTCAGTTCAGTTCAGTTTAGTCACTCAGTCATGTCCAACTCTTTGTGACCCCATGGACCACAGCATGCCAAGCCTCCCTGTCCATCACCAACTCCTGGAACTTGCTCAAACTCAAGTCCATCAAGCAAATGATGCCGTCAAAACATGTCATCCTCTGCCGGCCCCTTCTCCCACCTTCAATCTTTCCCAGCATCAGGGTCTTTTTCAATGAGCCAGTTCTTCGCATCAGGTGGCCAAAGTATTGGAGCTTCAGCTTCAGCATCAGTCTTTCCAATGAATATTCAGGACTGATTTCCTTTCGTATGGACTAGTTGGATCTCCTTGCAGTCCAAAGGAGTCTCAAGAGTTTTCTCCAACACCATGGTTCAAAAGCATCAATTTTTTGGCACTCAGCTTTCCTTATAGTCCAACTCTCACATCCATACGTCACTAATGGAAAAACCATAGCTTTGACTAGGCAGACCTTTATCAGCAAAGTAATGTTTCTGCTTTTTAATACACTCTCTAGGTTGGAGAAGGCAATGGCATCCCACTCCAGTACTCTTGCCTGGAAAATCCCATGGACGGAGGAGCCTGGTAGGCTGTGGTCCATAGGGTCACCGAGAGTTGGACACGACTGAGCGACTTCACTTTCACTTTTCACTTTCATGCATTGGAGAAGGAAATGGCAACCCACTCCAGTGTTCTTGCCTGGAGAATCCCAGGGATTGGGGAGCCTGGGGGGCTGCCGTTTCTGGGGTCACACAGAGTCGGACACTACTGAAGCGACTTAGCAGCAGTAGCAGCAGGTTGGTAATAGCTTTTCTTGCAAGGAGCAAGCGTCTTTTAATTTCATGGCTGCAGTCACCATCTGCAGTGATTTTGGAGTCCAAAAAAATAGTCTCACACTGTTTCCATTGTTTCCCCATCTGTTTGCCATGAAGTGATGGGACCAGATGCCATGATCTGCGTTTTCTGAATGTTGAGTTTTAAGCCAACTTTTTTTTCCCTCTCCTCTTTCACTTTCATCAAGAGGCTTTTTAGTTCTTTTTCACTTTCTGTTATAAGGGTGGTGTCATGTGAGTATCTGAGGTTATTGATATTTCTCCCGGCAAATTTGATTCCAGCTTGTGCTTCATCCAGCCTGGCATTTCTCATGATGTACTCAGCATATAAGTTAAATAAACAGGGTGACAATATACAGGCTTGATGTATTCCCTTCCTAATTTGGAACCAGTCTGTTGTTCCATGTCCAGTTCTAACTGTTGCTTCTTGACCTACAGACTTCTCAGGTCATTAAGAATTTTTCATAGTTTGTTGTGATCTACATAGTCAAAGGCTTTGGCATCATCAATAAAGCAGAAGTAGATGTTTTTCTGGAACTTTCTTGCTTTTTCAACAATCCAACGGATGTTGGCACCAAGGATAAGAATTGCTGGGCTCCTAGCCTAGGATACAGGGTACCTCACCACTGTACACACTATTTCTATTTATCCAGTTTCAAGCTTTGAGAAACTGTTACTTCTAATATTATCACATTCTGATATCAAAATCTGAGTCAGTGAAAATTATCTAATACAAGTACAAAATATAAGCATAAACACCAGTCCCAAATGGCTTAAGCAGAAACAGGAATCCATTTGTTTATATAACTGAGAATTCTAGAAATAGTCCTACCACTGGCACAACAGTGTCATCAGGACTGATTTCATACCTTTTCTCAGCAGTGCTTTCTCTGAGTTGACTTTAGTTTCAGACCATCAGTGATAAGGAGGTAGCAGCAGCACCAAGCCCAGTATCTCTCAAGTAAAGCCTGGTGATAGGACACTACCTCTCCTCTAGCAATTCCCAGAGAAGCCTCACTGCTTTTTATTTTCCCTGATCATGCCTCATACCCATGCCTGAGCCAAGCTTTGAGGTTTGCAACTATGTGATGCACCCATTAACATTGGACAAGTTCACTTTTCTAATTCTGCCTCAAGAATGGAGCCCACAGTGTTCTCCATAGTGGCTGTACTAGTTTTCATTCCCACAAACAGTGTAAGAGGGTTCCTTTCTCTCTGCACCCTCTCCAGTATTTACTGTTTGTAGACTTTTTGATAGCAGCCATTCTGACCAGCATAAGATGGTACCTCATTGTGATTTTGATTTGCATTTCTCTGATAATGAGTAATGTTGAGCATATTTTCATGTGTTTCTTAGCCATCTGTATGTCTTCTTTGGAGAAATGTCTGTTTAGTTCTTTGGCCCAATTTTTTATTGAGTCGCTTATTTTTCTGGAATTGAGCTGCAGGGGTTGCTTGTATATTTTTGGGATTAATTCTTTGTCAGTTGCTTTGTTTGCTATTATTTTCTCCCATTCTGAAGGCTGCCTTTTCATCTTGTTTATAGTTTCCTTCGTTGTGCAAAAGCTTTTAAGTTTAATTAGGTCCCATATGTTAGTTTTTGCTTTTATTTCCATTACTCTGGGAGGTGAGTCATAGAGGATCCTGCTATGATTTACATCAGAGAATGTTTTGCCTATATTTTCCTCTAGGAGTTTTATAGTTTCTGGTCTTACATTTAGATCTTTAATCCATTTTGAGTTTATTTATGTGTATGGTGTTAGAAAGTGTTCTAGTTTCTTTCTTTTACAAGTGGCTAACCAGATTTCCCAGCACCACTTGTTAAAGACATTGTCTTTTCTGCATTGTATATTCTTGTTTCCTTTGTCAAAGTTAAGGTGTCCATAGGTGCGTGGATTTATCTCCGGGCTTTCTATTTTGTTCTACTGATCTATGTTTTTGTCTTTGTGCCAGTACCTTATTGTTTTGATGACTGTAGCTTTGTAGTATAGCCTGAAGTTAAGCAGGTGATTCCTCCAGTTCCATTCTTCTTTCTCAAGACTGCTTTGGCTATTCGAGGGTTTTTTTATATTTCCATATACATTGTGAAATTATTTGTTCTAGTTCTCTGAAAAATACCATTGGTAGCTTGATAGGGATTGCATTGAATCTATAGATCGCTTTGGGTAGCATACTCATTTTCGCTATATTGATTCTTCCAATCCATGAATATGGTATATTTCTCCATCTATTTGTGTCATCTTTGATTTCTTTCTATAAAATGTTATATAGTTTTCTATATATAGATCTTTTGTTTCTTTAGGTAGATTTATTCCCAAGTATTTTATTCTTTTCATTGCAATGGTGAATGGAATTTTTTCCTTAATTTCACTTTCTGTTTTCTCATTGTTAGTGTATAGGAATGAAAGAGATTTCTCTGTGTTAATTTTATATCCTGCAACTTTACTATACTCATTGATTAGCTTTAGTAATTTTCTGGTGGAGTCTTTAGGGTTTTCTATATAGAGGATCATGTCATCTGCAAACAGTGAGAGTTTTACTTCTTCTTTTCCAATCTGGATTCCTTTTATTTCTTTTTCTGCTCTGATTGCTGTGGCTAAAAATTCCAAAACTATGTTGAATAGTAGTGGTGAAAGTGGGCACCCTTGTCTTGTTCCTGACTTTAGGGGAAATGCTTTCAATTTTTCACCATTAAGGATAATGTTTTCTGTGGATTTATCATATATGGCTTTTATTATGTTGAGGTATGTGCCTTCTATGCCTTCTTTCTGGAGGGTTTTTATCATAAATGGATGTCGAATTTTGTCAAAGGCTTTCTCTGCATCTATTGAGATAATCATATGGTTTTAGTCTTTCAATTTGTTAATGTGGTGTATCACATTAATTGATTTGTGAATATTAAAGAATCCTTGCATCCCTGGGATAGAGCCCACTTGGTCATGATGCATGATCTTTTTAATATGTTGGTAGATTCTGTTTGCTAGAATTTTGTTGAGGATTTTTGCATCTATGTTCATCAGTGACATTGGCCGGTAGTTTTCTTTGTTTGTGGCATCTTTGTCTGGTTTTGGTATTAGGGTGGTGGTGGCCTCATAGAATGAGTTTGTAATTTTACCTTCCTCTGCAATTTTCTGAAAGAGTTTGAGTAGGAAAGTGGTAGCTCTTCTCTAAATTTTTGGTAGAATTCAGCTGTGAAGCCATCTGGTCCTGGGCTTGTGTTTGTTGGAAGATTTCTGATTACAGTTTCGATTTCTGTGCCTGTGATGGGTCTGTTAAGATTTTCTATTTCTTCCTGGTTCAATTTTGGAAAGTTATACTTTTCTAATAATCTGTCCATTTCTTCCAAGTTGTCCATTTTACTGGCATATAGTTGCTGATAGTAATCTCTTATGATCCTTTGTATTTCTGTATTGTCTACTGTGATTTCTCCATATGACCCAGCAATCCCACTGCTGGGCATACACACCAAGAAAACCAGAATTGAGACACATGTACCCCAATGTTCATTGCAGCACTGTTTACAATAGCCAGTACACGGAAGCAGCCTAGATGACCATTGGCAGACGAATGGATAAGAAATCTGTGGTGCATATGCACAATGGAATATTACTCAGCTATTAAAAAGAATGCATTTGAATCAGTTCTAATGAGGTGGATGAAACTGGAGCCTATTATACAGGGCAAAGTAAGTCAGAAAGAAAAACATCAATACAGTGTATTAACGCATTTATATGGAATTTAGAAAGATGGTAACGATGACCCTATATGCGAGACAGCAAGAGACACAGATGTAAAGAACAGAATTTTGGACTCTGTGGGAGAAGGCAGGAGTGGAATGATTTGAGAGAATAGCATTGAAACATGTATATTATCATATGTGAAATAGATCACCAGTCCAGGTTTGATGTATGAGACAGGGTGCTCAGGGCTGGTGTACTGGGATGACCCTGAGGGATCAGATGGAGAGGGAGGTGGGAAGGAGGTTCAGGATGGGGAACACATGTACACCCATGGCTGATTCATGTGAATGTATAACAAAATTCACCACAATATTGTAAAGTAATTAGCCTTCAATAAACAAATAAAATAATTAGCCTAAAATAAACAAATAAAAAAGAACAACAAACAAAAGAACAAAGCCCAATCCAAACATGTGGGAAGAGAGTGGAGGAGAGATAAAAGGCCAAAATAAAGTTATGGGCTTTGACAGAAAAATGGAAGAGATGAACAATTAACAATTCAATTAACAAAGGGCCACCACACTAGACTAAATAGCTAGCATATGACAGGAATATTTGAACCTGCCTGAATTTCTAAATATACACCATCCTATACCCTAAATCCAATATTGAGAGCTTTTATAACTAAATAAATTATCTAGTTTTTATATTTTTAATATTTTATAGGCTTTTTCTTCTCTGTAAAAAATGTTTTAAAACCTGCTTAAAATGCATTATGGTATTTTTTTAATTGAAGGATAATTGCTTTATAATGTTGTGTTGTTTCTGCAATGTGAATCAGCCATAAATGTACATATATTCTCTCTCTCTTAAGCCTCACTCCCACCACCACCCCCATTCCACCCATCTAGGTTGTCACAGAGCATCTGCTTGAGCTCTCTGTACTATACATCCATTTCCCACTAGGTAGCTATTTTACACATGGTAATGTATACATTTCAATGCAATTCATCTTACCCTCTCTTTCCCCTGCTGTGCCCACAAGTCTGCTCTCTATCTCTGTGTCTCTATTCCTGCCCTGCAAATAGGTTCATCAGTACATTTTTCTTGATTCCATATATATGTGTTAATAGATGATGTTTATTGTTCTCTTTATGACTTACTTCACTCTGCATAACAGATTATATGCTATCTAAAAGAGACCCACTCAGACCTAGGAACACATGCAGACTGAAAGTGAGGGAATGGAAAAAGATATTCAATGCAAATGGAAATCAAAAGAAAACTGGAGTAACAATACTCATATCAGACAAAATAGACTTTAAAATAATAACTGTTGTAAGAGATAAGGAAGGATACTACATAATGATCAAAGGATCAATCCAAGAAGAAGATAAAACAATTATAAATATTTATGCATTGAACATAGGAGCACCTCAATACATAAGGCATTATGTTATTTTGTATGTAATTTTTATAACTGGCATTTTGTATGATAAATAGTAGCAATAAAACAAAGTATATTTTCAGCTCCTGTGATTGTCAAATTTAAGAAAGAGGACCCTCTTATCTGTTATCATGTCTTCCTATAAAGGGGAGAGTTGAAAGAGAGTGAATGTCAAGTGAATGTCATGCTCTCAAAATTTTAAAGTAATAACTTGTATCAAAGTAGAAAAATATCTTGAACTTGACATAAAGTGCACTTGGTTGGACCAAAGAGATGGATAATAAAAAGGAAGCAGTAAACTAATGGTAATAGTCAGAAAAAAATGGAAGCAATAGGATTCATATCACAGAATCATCACAGACAGGAAAATTGTCCAAATATGCACTTGCATACATGCTGGAAAACCTGAGCCTAAGGCCTATACTGAAATTTAGTGGTATAATAATAATGAGGAATTTTTTTTTTTCCAAGTAGGAATAGAAAGGAGGTAGACAAAGTGAAAATTTAATGAGTGCTTAAGTTCAATTACTTCAGTGATTATCAAATGTAGGGCTGGAGGCATTTAAGAAGCCTGGGGTAGGGTGCTGGGCATTATTTTGATTTAAAAAGTATTTGCAGTATGCCTAACTTCATCAACATGCCCAGCAATCCCTTTGGGACAAAAAGGCCTTTAATTGGCATTGTTTCTCTATTAGGAAGACACACCATTTTAAACTAAGCTTGAAGTGATTTTTGACACCTTTGCTACTAACATGGAGAGTCTGAGAACAAAGTTCAAAGTTCTAAAAGTTGGTAAAGCATTCTGAAATCTGTTTCAGCTTTGTCAAAATCTCATTATTCATGGGACACAAGAATTAACTAAATATATTGTATTTCTACCCAGAGGGACATTCTCTAACTCCCTAAGCAAAATAATTAATATTTGTATAATGTACAGTTTTCATGGTATCTTCAAGGTTATCAAAATGGCAAATAATATATTTTATTGTGTTGAAATTTTCAGATTTTTTATATTATTTCTACTTTAATCAAAGCATTTTGTATTTATATTCTAAGTATATTAGCGTTAATGAAAGAAATAGAATTTTCTAAGATAAATTTTAGAACTGACTTTATAATTTGCTCCTTGCATCTGAGAAACAAGATATTTCTCCTTAATGTAGTTAAATAATTTAAAATTATCTTTAGTAAACAACACTTTATAAGGACAATGATAAATTGCTTTAAAACAGGTTGCCTTGTTCTCTGGCTTTGTATCAATCACTAGATTGTCCATCCAACACCGAGAACAGAGCTGTAGACATAGTGAGTGTTAATTTTTGTTAGATGATTTAGTGACCTACACAAATGGAAAAACAGTGCATTAGTAATACATGCCTCCAGATTTTGCCTTTATTGGTTGAATTAAACCTAGGACATATATGTAATATTGATAATATAGTTACATTGTATTGCTACATATAATATAATAATATGTGCACCAAAGTAATATATTTATAAGTTGAATTTATTCAACAAATACCCATTGAGTTTCTGTCATATGCAGATAATATGCAGAGAGCTGAGAATATGTTAGTAAGCAAAGCAAAGATTGTGCACTAAAGATGTGATGGGATAAGAGATAAGCAATCTGTTAATACAATGTGTTAGATGTTTGACTTTAAAAATTGTTTGTATAATTTCCTGTTAAATTTGGGCTTTTTAAGAAGAGACACCCACTATATATTTCTATCATTTTCCTCAATGGCTCAACTTAAAGTAGACTTCTATTTGTCTGAATTAGTAATCTTATGCATAGAATATTTTTCCTAGCTTAAAACATTTCCATATATTCATTATAATAATAATATTGTGGTATTGTTTTATCAGAAGAATAGTTTGCATGACTATAATAATCACTATTTCATGTAAGTAATGAATATTAGTATTCTTGTATGCATTAAAGTTACTTTTACTGTACCTATTTTAGTACTGCTATTGGTACTTCAAGATACATTTATGACTTTTTTGATACTGGATAAAATTCTGCAATCTATATTTTATAATTTCTTACAAATTAATATGGAAACTAGCATAGAGCAGAATATTGATTTATATGTTGCTACAACTAAGCCAAGAAACTTGAAGTAAATACAATTGTAGCTTACTGAAAAGAAACTGGAATTGAAGTTCAAAATTCTATGTTTGACTTACCAGACTGGTTTCTTTAACCTTGCACAATCATTTCTTTGCAGGTTTACATTCACTTTCTGTGTTTACTTGCTTATCACCTTTATTTACTCTTAAAGGAAAACACAGGCAGAACACTCTTTGAAATAAATGGCAGCAAGATCTTTCTCAATCCATCTCCTCAAGTAATGAAAATAAAAGCAAAAATAAGCAAATGGCACCTAATTAAACATAAAAGGTTGCACAGCAAAAGAAACGATAAACAAAACGAAGAGTCAACCCTCAGAATGGGAGAAAATATTTGCAGAACTAAGCAACTGACATGGGATTAATCTCTAAAATATACAAAAAGCTCATGCAGCTTGATATAAAAAAATTAAATTAAAAAAATGAGGAGAAGATCTAAATAGACATTTCTTCAAAGAAGACAGATGGCTAAAAAGCACATGAGAAGATTGCTCAACATTGCTAATTATTAGAGAAATAATAATGCAAATCAAAACTACAATAAGGTATCACCTCACACCAATCAGAATGACAATTAAAGAATCTACAAACAATAAATGCTGACCAGGGTGTGGAGAAAAAGGAACCATCATACACTGTTGGTGGGAACGTAATCTGGTACAGCTACTATGGAGAACAGCATAGAGATTCCTTGAAAAACTAAAAATAGAGCTACTACCAATTCCATTTCTGGTCATGTATCTGAAGAAAACCCTAAGTTTAAAAGATAAATGTGCCACAATGTTCATTGCAACACTATTCACAATAACCATGACAGGTAAGCAACCTAAACGTCTGCTGACAAAAAGGACATGTGGTATAAATATACAAAGGAATACTATTCAGAAAAAAGAATGAAGTAATGCCATTAAATCAACATAGATGGACCTAATGATTATCATACTGAAGTGAAGTAAGTCAGACAGAGGAAGAAAAATATCATATGATATCACTTATATGTGGAATTTAAAAAAAAAAAAGGATACAAACAAACTTATCTACAAAACAGAAATAGAGTTACAGATGTAGAAAACAAATTTATGGTTACCAGGGAATGGATAAAAGAGAAGATTGGGATCGACATATACACACTACTATCTATCAAATATATGACCAATAAGGACATACTGCATAGCACAAGAAACTCTACTCAATAGTCTAATGGCTTATATGAGAAAAGAATCTAAAAAAGGGTGAATATATGTATATGTGTAACAGATTCACTTTGCTGTGTACCTGAAACTAATACAACATTGTAAATCAACTATATATTCCGATAAATTTTTTTAAAAAGCATCAAAAAAGAAACTAACCTTTTAAAACATGAAATATAAGTAAAAGCAATGATTTTTAATTACCAAGAAGTTTTGAAAAAGAATAAAAATGGAGTTGGTCACATCTTGAAAAGTTACTGTTCCACATCTTTTATTTGGACACAGTCTGTGCCACAGACAGAAAAAGAAGGGGAAAAAGCCACACTCTTTTTTTCTCCCTCTAAGATATATTGCTATATCCCCAGGGAGGAGACAAGTCCAACACTGAGAAGTTGATGTCTTAGAACCCACTGTCCTGACCCAACTTTCTTTTCTCCTGGGAGTGTCATTGGTTGTGGGGGAAAAGACTAGCTATTTGGGACTTTTTACACATAAGCTGTTTATTCGTTCATTCTACAAATATTTGTTGAGTATCTTTTACATGCCCACATTCTAGCCAGAAATACAAAGATGAATAAGTCACAGTTCCTGCCATCAAGTAGCTCACAGTCTAACAGAAAAAAGTTATATAACTATTATTTTTGAGTTGTTTCTTTGACTACTATCTACAATACTCTGAAGTAGAGCACTGCTCCAGGAACTGTCAAGACAGAAGGCACATCTATTAGAACCAGGGGCATGGAAATGCTATGAAGAGAACAGTAAGAATTAGTATTATACAAATAGACACATATACACAGACACAACACCTCTAAGCCTACATTCAGTATGAGAGCAAATGCAGGAAACAAAAAATACACTGAGGAGTCAGAAGCTGATGCTCATGAAAACTTCTGTTTAAGGCATCTGAATGATTTAGATCTATTCTATAAAATATGTGACTTATAGAAAAGAAAATAAACCAGCATAATTAGTGATGAACAAATGTTTATCTTTATAATCAATTTTAAAGATGAATTAGAAAAAGTTTGGACCAGAGCTTCAGAAATGTTTTAAAAACAAAACAGATGACTGGAACACCTAAATAATGGACTCAAAGATTACTTTCCTTAAACCCACATTTCTAGATCAGATCTCAGAATTATGGTGACTTTCACATCAGTGAATTGTCCATATTTCTGTTCTCTATTCACCTGAATAAGGCTTCAACAGACAACAAGGGTAGGTGTTAGCTGGCAAATGCAGAAAAGGTTTTTGTCTGTGTATTTATTTTGGGGAGAAGAGATTGCACACTTCTTGGAGAATTAACAAATCAACTTTTGGAAAGGGTCATAATTTTTATAAAAGTTTCAGTAAAGATTTCTTTCTAAATTTCTGGCCAACAATATTCTTCAGTCAGGTATGCTGGACATTTGCTGTGAACACTGGGAAATAAACCAAGAAGAATAAATTATAACCTTAATTGTAAGCCAAAGTACACACCAGTGTAAAATATTGCTCTGTAATGTTTGGCTCATGTAAAGAAGGTGTACTCTTTCAACTCACTGGAAATATAGCTGAAGCACATTTTTAGCTCATTTTCTGATTAATTCCCATTTCCAGGTGAGGAATAACACAACTATCGCTGTTTATATTAGTACCTGTTCTCTCTTGTCTCTCTTCCGAACAATTCTCTCCTACCTATCTTTGATATCTCACACCCAGGTTCTTGACCTGAGGCCTCTCATTCTTCATCCTTAAATTCCTGGGCTGCTATTGAGTTAAGGTAGTCTGTTGTCTGAGGTTGGGTTCCCTAGAATAATACCCTAAGAGGATTCCATGGGGCAGAGGTTTAAACAGAGAAAAACAAAAACCCTCTAGAGGAATGATAATGGAAGGAAGGCATGTAAAGGTACACTATCAAACAAGTCCTATGGAAGGTATACTTGACTCATATTTCAGGGAACTTCCAGAAACAGCATAAATCAATCCCATCTTAGAGCTATTCTTACTAGAGATGGAGAATAAAGACCTACTGCTTGCCAGACCTTTTAAGGACTGTTCCCAGGGGGTGGTAATTCCCAGGCAATTGTGGTTTTCATGCAGTGCAGGCTGAGCTGGTCCTGACAATATGTGGAGAGTCCTCTAAAACAGAGATGCTGATGCTAGCTGGTGGGAGGGAAAGCCTACCTGGCAGCCTGTGCACAGGAAAGTAGCAAAGGGACTCAAGGGGGCATGGGTTGAGTATGGACAGTGTCTACATCATACAACTAATCACTGTAAGGTATTTAAAAATATGCTTTGGAGTCTCAGAAAACCAAGAGCTATTCAAGCATTTGTCACTTAATTAAGTAATGTTGGACATTGTATTTATGTTCCCAGTTGTAGTAGAATTCTTCTGATTAAGACAGAAAGCCATCATGAACCAGATAAGCTCCCAAACAGGTAATTTATCAGTTCCTATAATTAAACCACTGTATTAGTTGAGGATAGAATTTTGCCTTATGAACCAGAAGAACCAGTACTCAGATATTAATCAGTACTCTCTCAGCTCTTCTTTTCTTTGTGTGTCAGACTCACTTTCTTCCATACAGTTCAGTTCAGTTCTGTTGGTCAGTCTGTCCAACTCTTTGAGACCCCATGACTATAGCACACCAGGCTTCCCTGTTCATCGCCAACTCCTGGAGCTTACTCAAACTCATGTGCATCGAGTCAGTGATGCCATCCAACCATCTCACCCTCTCTAGTCCCCTTCTCCTCCTGCCTTCAATCTTTCCCAGCATCAGGGTCTTTTCCAGTGAGTCAGTTCTTCGCATCAGGTTGCTAAAGTATTGGAGTTTCAGCTTCAGCATCAGTCCTTCCGATGAATATTCAGGACTGATTTCTTTTAGGATGGACTGGTTGGATCTCTTTGCAGTCCAAGGGACTCTCAAGTCTTCTCCAACACCACAGTTCAAAAGCATCAATTCTTTGGCACTCAGCTTTCTTTATAGTCCAACTCTCACATCCATACATGACTACTGGAAAAAAATGTATGTATTCTTCCATACGGTAGGTGGCAAACTTCTGTTGACTCTTGATGTCACTCCTCACAATTTTACCATCCTTTTCCCACTCTTCTATTAATAATTTTAAACTGCAGAGAAGGAAGGACTCTAATTGGCCAGGCTTGATATATACTGGTTCTAGAATTACTACATTAATATCTGGAGAACAAGGTATTATATTGATCCAGTGTAGCACATGCAACCATCTTAGAGGGATCTTTGTGTCCAGTTAGATGAGATCATGTCAGATTATGGCGGTTATGATTTGGACAATATGTTACAGCAAAGAAGAATTTCCTAGAAGTAAAAATTCAGGTTCAGAAAAAATAAGGTAAGCTGAACATAACATGGACTGTTATATGTCACACAGGCTTTAGATTCTTCATTAATAAAATGTAGTTCAAAATATTTGTTACATTTGTTTCACAAAATTTTTTCAAGTATTACTACATATGATAATATCAAAGTTTTGTTAGCATTGGAAGCCAGTCACATAGAATGTTGAATATTATCTGATACATGTTCATCTACAATATGTTTTTATATTATGAATAAATACAAAATGAGTACATCAAGGCTGTATATTGTCACCCTGCTTATTTAACTTATATGCAGAGTACAACATGAGAAATTCTGGGCTGGAAGAAGCACAAGCTGGAATCAAGTTTGCTGGGAGAAATATCAATAACCTCAGATATGCAGATGACACCACCCTTATGGCAGAAAGTGAAGAAGAACTAAAGAGCCTCTTGATGAAAGCGAAAGAGTAGAGTAAAAAAGTTGGCTTAAAGCTCAACATTCAGAAAACTAAGATCATAGCATCTGGTCCCATCACTTCATGGGAAGTAGATGGGGAAACAGTGGAAACAGTGTCAGACTTTATTTTGGGGGGCTCCAAAATCACTGCAGATGGTGATTGCAGCCATGAAATTAAAAGACGCTTACTCCTTGGAAGGAAAGTTATGACCAACCTAGATGGCATATTAAAAAGCAGAGATATTACTTTGCCAGCAAAGGTCCATCTAGTCAAGGCTATGGTTTTTCCAGTGGTCATGTATGGATGTGAGAGTTGGACTGTGAAGAAAGCTGAGCGCTGAAGAATTGATGCTTTTGAACTGTGGTGTTGGAGAAGACTCTTGAGAGTCTCTTGGACTGCAAGGAGATCCAACCAGTTCATCCTAAAGGAGACCAGTCCTGGATGTTCATTGGAAGGACAGGTGTTGAGGCTGAAACTCCAATACTTTGGCCACCTGATGTGAAGAACTGACTCATTGGAAAAGACCCTGATGCTGGCAGGGATTGGGGGCAGGAGGAGAAGGGGACGACAGAAGATGAGATGGCTGGATAACATCACCGACTAGATGGACATGAGTTTGAGTGAACTCCGGGAGTTGGTGATGGACAGGGTGGCCTGGCATGCTACGTTTCATGGGGTTGCAAAGAGTTGGACATGACTGAGCGACTGAACTGAACTGAAGCACAAAAGGGTGCTGGAGGAGGGCAGGGCAACCTACTCCAGTATTCTTGCCAGTAGAATCCTATGGACAGAGGAGCCTGGCAGGCTACAGTCTATAAGGTTGCACAAAGTCGGACACAACTGAAGTGACTGAGTACGCACACATGCATGAGGTTAACTATGAAGCACGCAAGACCCTAGAATCTCCCATTGTAGATTTTGTTTATAAAACCCGGGTTTACTTTCCCTGACAAATTGAGAAGCATAAACCTTGGTAGCAACCAGCCTTCTTTTTAAGACAGGTGAATCTTTAATGTGAGAACAGGAGGGAGCAACTATTCTCATCATTATTTTTACAAAAAGTGCTAGGCATATTATCCTGGTGTTTAGAAAAATCATCAGCACATCAACTAATAAGCAGGCATAGTGTCTTTAAAAACATGTATAGCAAGCCATAGGAATAATTATTTCCTTCTGAAAAAAAAATTAGGAGAAAGGAGAAAGAAAGGAAGAGGGAGGGAAGAGAGGAAAAGGGAAGACAAAAGAATTAAGAAAAGATAAATATTTCAGACTTAATTCCTATACTTGTAATTACTCAGACTGAAACTTCTCCAACATATCAGTCACAAAATTTTGCTCAATAACATTCATAGGCTTTACTGAAAGTAACTAGTTGTCAGTCAATTCACGAAGAAACATGAATACACAATTCTCACCCTTAAGTGCTTTATAGTTAAATTGAGAAGTAAATATTGGATTGACCAAAAAAAAAAAAATCATTCAGTTTTTTTCCATAACATCTTTTGGATATGGAAAAAACTGAATGAACTTTTTGGCCAACCCAAAATAAAGTTCTCCCTTTCAAACTGCCTTTTTTAAAAAAAATTTCCATGCCCCTTCCCTTTGGTCCTAGGAGGGCCTAGAGGAGCTATTCCACATTGAAAGTCAGCAAGGGTGGCGGTGAGGAGATACCCCTTGTCCAAAGTAAGGAGCAATGGCTGCGCTTTGCTGGAGCAGCCGTGAAGAGATACCCCATGCCCAAGGTAAGAGAAACCCAAGTAAGACGGTAGGTGTTGCAAGAGGGCATCAGAGGGCAAACACACTGAAACCATACTCACAGAAAACTAGTCAATCTAATCACACTAGGACCACAGCCTTGTCTAACTCAATGAAACTAAGCTATGCACATGGGGCAACCCAAGATGGGTGGTTCATGGTGGAGAAATCTGACAGAATGTGGTCCACTGGAGAAGGGAATGGCAAACCACTTCAGTATTCTTGCCTTGAGAACCCCATGAACAGTATGAAAAGGCAAAATGATAGGATACTGAAAGAGAAACTCCCCAGGTCAGTAGGTGCCCAATATGCTACTGGAGATCAGTGGAGAAATAACTTCAGAAAAAATGAAGGGATGGAACCAAAGCAAAAAGAATACCCAGCTGTGGATGTGACTGGTGATAGAAGCAAGGTCAGATGCTGTAAAGAGCAATATTGCATAGGAACCTGGAATGTCAGGTCCATGAATCAAGGCAAATTCAAAGTGGTCAAACAAGAGATGGCAAGAGTGAATGTCGACATTCTAGGAATCAGCGAACTGAAATGGACTGGAATGGGTGAATTTAACTCAGATGACCATTATATCTACTACTGTGGACAGGAATCCCTCAGAAGAAATGGAGTGGCCATTATGGTCAACAAAAGAATCTGAAATGCAATACTTGGATGCAATCTCAAAAATGACAGAATGATCTCTGTTCATTTCCAAGGCAAACCATTCAATATCACAGTAATCAAAGTCTATGCCCCAACCAGTAATGCTGAAGAAGCTGAGGTTGAATGGTTCTATGAAGACCTACAAGATCCTTTAGAACTAACACCCAAAAAAGATGTCCTTTTCATTATAGGGGACTGGAATGAAAAAGTAGGAAGTCAAGAAACACCTGGAGTAACAGGCAAATTTGGCCTTGGAATACAGAATGAAGCAGGGCAAAGACTAAGAGTTTTGCCAAGAAAATGCACTGGTCATAACAAACACCCTCTTCCAACAACACAAGAGAAGACTCTATACATGGACATCACCAGATGGTCAACACTGAAATCAGATTGATTCTATTCTTTGCAGCCAAAGATGGAGAAGCTCTATACTGTCAGCAAAAACAAGACCAGGAGCTGACTGTGGCTCAGACCATGAACTCCTTATTGCCAAATTCAGACTTAAATTGAAGAAAGTAGGGAAAACCACTAGACCATTCAGGTATGACCTATATCAAATCCCTTATGAGTATCCAGTGGAAGTGAGAAATAGATTTAAGGGCCTAGATCTGATAGACAGAGTGCCTGATGAACTATGGAATGGGGTTTGTGACATTGTACAGGAGACAGGGATCAAGACCATCCCCATGGAAAAGAAATGCAAAAAAGCAAAATGGCTGTCTGGGGAGGCCTTACAAATAGCTGTGAAAAGAAGAGAAGCGAAAAGCAAAGGAAAGATATAAACATCTGAATGCAGAGTTCCAAAGAATAGCAAGAGGAGGTAAGAAAGCCTTCTTCAGAGATCAATGCAAAGAAATAGAGGAAAACAACAGAATGGGAAAAACTAGGGATCTCTTCAAGAAAATCAGAGATACCAAAGGAATATTTCATGCAAAGATGGGCTCGATAAAGGACAGAAATGGCATGGACCTAACAGAAGCAGAAGGTGTTAAGAAGAGATGGAAAGAATACACAGAAGAACTTTACAAAAAAGAAC
Organism: Bos indicus x Bos taurus; assembly: GCF_003369695.1. Classification (NCBI taxonomy): domain Eukaryota; kingdom Metazoa; phylum Chordata; class Mammalia; order Artiodactyla; family Bovidae; genus Bos; species Bos indicus x Bos taurus. Next base: position 40,239,952 of record NC_040078.1, on the reverse strand, counting down.
TTCACGACCCAGATAATCACGATGGTGTGATCACTGACCTAGAGCCAGACATCCTGGAATGTGAAGTCAAGTGGGCCTTAGGAAGCATTACTACGAACAAAGCTAGTGGAGGTGATGGAATTCCAGTGCAGCTATTCCAAATCCTGAAAGGTGATGCTGTGAAAGTGCTGCACTCAATATGCCAGCAAATTTGGAAAACTCATCAGTGGCCACAAGACTGGAAAAGGTCAGTTTTCATTCCAATCCGAAAGAAAGGCAATGCCAAAGAATGCTCAAACTACCACACAATTGCACTCATCTCACACGCTAGTAAAGTAATGCTCAAAATTCTCCAAGCCAGGCTTCAACAATATGTGAACAGTGAACTTCCTCATGTTCAAGCTGGTTTTAGAAAAGGCAGAGGAACCAGAGATCAAACTGCCAACATCTGCTGGATCATGGAAAAAGCAAGAGAGTTCCAGAAAGTCATCTATTTCTGCTTTATTGACTATGCCAAAGCCTTTGACTATGTGGATCACAATAAACTGTGAAAAATTCTGAAAGAGATGGGAATGCCAGACCACCTGATCTGCCTCTTGAGAAATTTGTATGCAGGTCAGGAAGCAACACTTAGAACTGGACATGGAACAACACTGGTTCCAAATAGGAAAAGGAGTTCGTCCAGGCTGTACATTGTCACCCTGTTTATTTAACTTGTATGCAGAGTACATCATGAGAAACGCTGGGCTGGAAGAAGCACAAACTGGAATCAAGATTGCCGGGAGAAATATCAATAACCTCAGATATGCAGATGACACCATCCTTATGGCAGAAAGTGAAGAGGAACTCAAAAGCCTCTTGATGAAAGTGAAAGTGGAGAGTGAAAAAGTTGGCTTAAAGTTCAACATTCAGAAAATGCAGATCATGGCATCCGGTCCCATCACTTCATGGGAAATAGATGAGGAAACAGTGGAAACAGTGTCAGACTTTATTTTGGGGGGTTCCAAAATCACTGCAGATGGTGACTGCATCCATGAAATTAAAAGATGCTTACTCCTTGGAAGGAAAGTTATGACCAACCTAGAGAGCATATTCAAAAGCAGAGACATTACTTTGCCTACAAAAGTTCGTCTAGTCAAGGCTATGGTTTTTCCTGTGATCATGTATGGATGTGAGAGTTGGACTGTGAAGAAGGCTGAGTGCCAAAGAATTGATGCTTTTGAACTGTGGTGTTGGAGAAGACTCTTGAGAGTCCCTTGGACTGCAAGGAGATCCAACCAGTCCATTCTGAAGGAGATCAGCCCTGGGATTTCTTTGGAAGGAATGATGCTAAAGCTGAAACTCCAGTAGTTTGGCCACCTCATGTGAAGAGTTGACTCATTGGAAAAGACTCTGGTGCTGGGAGGGATTGGGGGCAAGAGGAGAAGGGGACGCCAGAGGATGAGATGGCTGGATGGCATCACTGACTCGATGGAGGTGAGTCTGAGTGAACTCCGGGAATTGGTGATGGACAGGGAGGCCTGGCGTGCTGCGATTTATGGGGTCGCAAAGAGTCGGGCACGACTGAGCAACTGATCTGATCTGATCTGATCCCTTTGGTCCAGATCTTATCATATCATGCTTATATTACAGTAGTAAGTGGCCTTGCAATTTGTTTTTCTGCCTCCAGTGTTTCCTTCAACTAACACCCAGTCAGACCTATTTTTCTAAAATAACTTTTGTACCATATTGGTTTTCTTAATAAAAAATACACTATAGCACTAACATTTCCATAGGATAATGTTTATTTGCCAACAGAATTTTAGAACTGTGGAGAAGCCTACAGAGCTTGCCCTGAATTAAACTCAATTTCAGACAACCTTTACTCCCAAATAATTGATAATCATAAAAGTAGCTTAAAATAAAATTGTTGGATGCTAGACAATGGCACCCCACTCCAGTACTCTTGCCTGGAAAATCCTATGGACGGAGGAGCCTGGTAGGCTGCAGTCCATGGGGTCGCTAAGAGTAAGACAGACTGAGCGACTTCACTTTCAATTTTCACTTTCATGCATTGGAGAGGGAAATAACAGCCCACTCCAGTATTCTTGCCTGGAGCATCCCAGGGACGGGGGAGCCTGGTGAGTTGCTGTCTATGGGGTTGCACAGAGTTGGACACGACTGAAGTGACTTAGTAGTAGCAGTAGCAGACAGAAATTGGGAAGGTTAGTGATTTTAATGTTACAGCACTGAAAATAAAATTAAAATATTAGTAATCATAGAAACCTGAAAAATAAAATGAAATAAAATTGGTGTATATAAGTAAAAAAAATGTGAAATTGAAGCCTGGAAGATCAATTAGGAAAATCAACTATCTAGACAAGAATTAATAATAAACCAAATTCGAATTGTGGCAGTGAAAATGGAAACAAAACTGCAGATGCAAAAGATATTATGGATGATAAATTCACAGAATTTGATTGAGCCAAGGGAAAGGGAATATGTAAAAACTATTTTGAGGTTATGGCTCTGGAGAGTAGTGATACATACTACAACCAGAATGAGAAATTTAAAAGAGAAGTAAATTTGTTGAAGTTTCCTGAGAAGGAATTATGCATGTTCCATCTTCAACACATTAACTATTCCTGAACTGGGAATCTGTTGTTCTGCTTTCGTTTGCCATTTACCTGGTAACAGCACATACACTATTCTTTTGTGAAATACTGCTCCTTCATTCTCAGCTGTCTCCTCTTTCAGCCTCAGGATGGGCCTCCAGTCTTAAAAAGGAAAACATTGCCCTTTCTTTATCCAGTGATCAATTCAGAGGCACATATGACCCAGCTGGAAGAAAAATTACAAAACAAGATTTGCTATTATAGTTGGGAGAGAAACAAGTGTTTTTTCTACTTGTTTTCTCAGCAGTTAGCATGGTGTGGCTGGTGAGAATGAAGAGTGAGCTTGGCTCCTGATGACCTCCTTGAGCCCTAACTCAACTCTTCTACATTTTCAGTACATGAGACAACAAATACCCTTTAGCCTTAAACAGGTTGGATAGAGATGTGTGATGATTAAAAAAGCCACGAAAATTGCTCTACAAAAGCAATATATCAAAACAGAAGTCATTACCTTAAAAACAAATTATGAAGAGAAAGAGAAGAAGAAAAACAGAAAGAGAGAAATAAAGGAAAATGGAAGGAAAGGAAAAAGAAAGGAAGAAAATAAGAGAATCTTGGAACTCTTATCTTTTATGGGAGGAAAATACATATTTGCTCATTTTTTTAAAAGTGAACATCTGTTGAGTGTTTTTTTTTTTCAATTTTTCTCATCTCTTTAAGTATATGTCATAGTTCTGTGGGCATGTGCATGCACTAAACTATATCATTACATTTATTTTATATTGTAATCTCCCTCTGAATCCATAAGCAAGTCCTTCTTTGACATGTGTCTTTCATAAACCCACAAATTACTACTGGAAGAGTAATAGTATATTCCGTCTTTGGAATTTTGGCATTTACAAAGACTGCCATGTCTTCATTTGTGCCCTGCCTTTTCCATTAGAATTCCAGAGAATGAAACCTCGGAATCAAGAGGAAGAAGATGAATGCTTGCTAACTGATATCCTCAGCACATATGGTATGCTTTATTTGATGATTTCTTTAAAATGTAAAACCAAAGTACATTTGTTTTACTAAAATGACTGGTTCTTGTCCTTTCCAAAAACGGATCTGTTCTTTCATTTTCTATAAATTATTGGTATTCTTTTCATTAGTTAGTTGATTTTTCTTAAGTATTTATTTGCCATCAAATATATTTATTTTTCAATTCATTTTTTTCTCACACATCCATGACTGATCTTAAAGAAAATTGCTCAAATTGTCTCCAGACTTTAATCATTCCTCACCACTCACTCCCACTGTGGTCTGAGCTGTCACATCCTTCATATTTATCACTGAAGTCACCTCCTAACTGGTCATTTTGCCTCTTCCGTCATTTCCTTATGGTCTATTCTCAATGTAGTAGCCAGAGTTATCCTTTTAAAACACATCAGATAAATTCACTTCTCTGCACAGTAAAAATCAAAGTCCTCAATAGTGCTTACAAGGTTCTACTTTGACCTCACCTGCTCTCTACTCTCTCCCTGACCACAGTTGCCACTTTGCTATTGCTCAAACATATCAGCTAACAACTAATCTTAGGATCTTTGTGCAAAGCTTCTCTTCCTGAAAAGTTCCCAATATCCCTCATTTTCTCCACATCTTTTTCCAGTTGTGATCTATTTAGTAAACTCTACTCTGATCATCAATTTAAAATGGCACATCCAGATATTTTCAACCCATGTTTCCCTACATTTTATTTTTCCATTGCACTTGTCACCTGATCTACCTGTGTATTATGTTTATTGACTCTCTCTTCCTGCTCTAACATAAGCTCCACAAGAGCAAGAACCCTTGTCCATTTTTTTTTCCTTTGACTTATTCTAAGAACTTTGAATAGATGCTCAATAAATATTTTTGAATGAATTGGATGAATATTGCATAATGCCTGTAGAAGCTAAACCATAGATCTGGAACCAAATTATCTTACCTCTCATTTAAATCAGAATTTTAAACACTTTAACAGCAATAATACATTGTTTATAATATCATCATTCCATTTACACATGACAAAAGAAAATTTAGCAAAATCACATAATTGATAACTAATAAACCCATAATTTGAGCCCATCTTAAGACCAGTGCCAGAGATTTTTAATACTCTACAATGTTTCTTTTATTGATTACTTTTGAGCAAGTCATTTGCAGTCTATGAGATTCTTTTCTGTCATCAGTTACAGGGGATATCCATGTATCAATGTTCTCAATGCATTATTATGGTAAGAAGCAGAGACAATATTTGTATTATTTGCCTGATAAATAATTGTAATATTGGAAATATTTGTAATATTTCCCTGAAAAATAATAAACAATATTTTCTTGGCAAATAATAAGCAAATTAAATGAAAATAATATTTTAGTCCTTCTCACATGATAGTTGCAATAAGAGATATCTCAAGCAAATTCAATCCTTATGGGATATGTCTCTGCCCTTTTAAAAGACATGTGGGAATGAGATAGATTGGGGAATCAATGAAAAGGACCAAGAAATTGGCTTATCTAATTTTAATTTAGAACTTATGCTAGAAAGTAATTTTTTCCTCAAAAGGCAGAACTAACTTCTAGCTAATAACAAATGGTCTTTTTTCTTTTTTTTATAGAGTGTCCTCTATGCATATTTCCTTAGCCAGGAAGCCAGGGTCCCAGGGACACTGGGACAGATGCTACCACTTAGAGAGCTCTGTTACAAATTCTGATTCATCAGAATTAAGAGTTAAAGACCCCAAATCTCCATTCCACTTTGCCATTTATCCAAACAGGTACCGCTAAGCACATCACCTGTATGTTAGCTCCTCGGATCCTCCAAACAGCTCTCCAGTTAGGCACATTACTGAGAGTGGAGGTCGCTAGAAATGATGACAAGGAAGAGCTGATTTCCGAAAAACAGAACATTTCAATAAATGGAGAAACAAGATGAAAGCATTCCCAAAAGAATAACAGCATTGACTCTGTGAGCTAATAAACATGCATTTAATACTTGGTGATGGGCACCTGCAGCCTTGTGCATTCCAAATATATAAGCAAGGTATGATTCCTCACAGAAAGGAGTTTACAGATTTTACAGCCTAGATGGAAAGACAAGGAGACATTTAATCATTATGTATAAACCAACTGTGACAAATATTATAAAAAAATAAATGTTTGGAAGCAAAGAGAAAGGGAAGATTTACTTTTTAGTGGGATAGATAATATTTTACAAAGTAGGTAATACATGAATATGAGGGATAATCAGGATTCTGAGTAATAAAGACAAAATTACAGGTATGCCAAGCAGAGAAATAATCTGAGGGCATGATCTATGAAGGGGCTTCCCAGGTGGTGCTAGTGGTAAAGAACCTGACTGCCAATGCTTAAGACATAAGAGACGCAGGTTTGATCCCTGAGTCAGGAAGATCCCCTGAAGGAGGGCATGGCAACCCACCCTAGAATTGTTGCCTGGAGAATCCCATGGACAGAGGAGCCTGACAGGCTATAGTCCAGAGGGTCACAAAGAGTCGGGTAGGACTGAAGTGACTTAGCATGCACAAGGTCTATGAAGGAGCAAGTGGCTGAAAAGCAGAAATGCATGCAGAGTACAAACGGTAAAAATGAGGAGTATATGTACAAAAAGATAGAGTTTTAATAGGGTGATTGTTAAGTCCTGTTAAGTTACTGAGAAATCTGTTTAATGAGAACAATAAATGATGGGGAAAAAACCTTCCTAACTGTTCAGGCAATTAATCCTATTTTACGAATGTGTTTGTGTGTGTGTGTTCATGCGCATTATATGCAGAGTTAGCAGTCATTGTACACTTGGAATCATCCCTGAGGGAACTCCAAGAACTTGCTGACATTTTCTCTCTACTCTCTCTAAATTACTCTTTAAGGAAACACAACTAGACTCATTTATCCCAAAAGTAAAGCAAATTTATTCTTAAAGGACTAAAAGAAATACCATGGTTTTAATCAGATCTAGGAAAACATCCCAGGCTCTCTTCTCTTCCCCCCGCCTCAAGTACATTTGAGGCAGTGCAAGGTCCAAGTTTGAGAGGATGGATGTCAGTGCAAGTAATTACAAGCTGCAACATAATTTCCTTAAAACGACACACATACTAGACAAATAGTTATTTGTGGTTATAGAGTGGATAAAGTTACTACAAAAATAGTAGCACACCTTATAATAGTGCCGCATGCCATAATTTACCTTTGCTATATCTGAAGTGTCATATCTTGTTCCAGACTTAATACTTAGTAACTAACAATTTAAAGTACAAATCCCCAGCTTAAGAAGTAGAATAATTAGAAGAGGCAAGCCTCACTTTTTACATAAAAAATATAGTGAATCACACAAAATGCCTGAGGGTTATATAGAAGAAAGAAGTAATTTTTAGTTATGAAAAATGTGGAGCAATTTTCAGGTAACTTATATAAAACGTACAGGAAACTCAATGCAGATATGTACAAGGGTAGTAATGAACTCATAAAATGACAACAGACTTCTCTGAAAGAAATGCCATGAGATAACTTTAATTTAATAAACCCATGTCATCTAGAAATAGAATTAAATTTACCATTGTAAAAATTGCAGCCATGTTCACAAATTTCATCCACCACAAGTCAATGTAATGAGAGAAGATGGTCAGTCCTTTTTGACTTATGCTTAGAGAAAAATAAGCATTGGGGCAATTGCCCTTCTGTTTTCTCATCATCCAAAATAAATTTCTCATTAAACAACAATAAGAGAACAAAAATATCAACAATGGTAAAAGCTAAGTAAATAAGTAATCCTTATTACTTATAAATAATATAAGTAATAAGTAATTCTTATTATTCATATAAGTAATATAAGTATAATAAGTAATATAAGTAATATAATTATATACATACTTATATATGTAAATATATATTATAATCATATAATAAAGGTAATGTAATAAGTAATATAAGTATAAGTAATAAGTAATCCTTATTACTTATAATACAAAAGCAAAGTAATCCTTTGCTTTTTTTAATTTAATGACATTAATTAAATTTCTGATTAAAATGTGCAATCCCAAATGTGAGAGTGCTCATAAAGCAACACAAGGTGAAGGTCTTTAAAAAGGAGAGACTAAATGCATCAAAAGTAGTATGGATGGAAAAAAGACAACATGTTTAAAAATGTGTCATTTTCAGCCATGAGTAACCCAAACACAAACCATTCCAGGGAGGTGATAGGGCTGAAAACCTGGTTGTCAGAAATATGGAATGAGTTGTGGAGACAGAGTTAGCAAAGGCAGCAAATTTTCAATAAGCATCACTGTGGAGGAAGCAGAAACTAGATCAGGGAAGGCAGGGAATCAAGATGGGAATTAGTTTCAAAATTTGAAGGAATAAGAGAGATTTGGTGCCAGTATAAATGAGTCTTAAGGCATGGAAGCAATTAGTTGATAAAGTTTAAGCCAGATAGCATCTGTTTTCTCTGTGAACTAGAAGATCACCTGTTATAATTAAAAGGGACTTTCAGTTAAACATGGTGAATAGAACCCAGGAGTTCAATCTTTCTTCCTTACAAAAGTCCCACTAACATTCCTTTATAGGAATAAAAGTCATTTTTAATGAAAGAGCAAATGGAATGAAAAGTGTAAAGTGATCAAGGAAGTAATTGTATCATAGGAGACCAGTAGACAGGATTCTCAGAATGATGATGAAGGGAAATCCCAGGATATTAGTGCATTGTACTAGGGAGAAATCAATCTGGGTAGAATATGAGGATTAGGGTTTCTAGGAGCATTGACATTGAAGATTAAAAAAAAATAGATGATAGACAGGTAGCAAGAAAGAAATATAGATAGTAACATACATAGATACACTGATTATTTAATGTTTTTGATCATTTATTCATGTTTTATACTTCTTTCAGAGTTGGAGGAAAATGACTAGCTAGTACATTGAAGACCAAGCCAATGTTATAATGAAGTAATTATAAATTCTAGAAAAAAATATAAACTATTTAGAGAAAATGTCTCTATGGTTCATTAAGTGGTTCAGCTTAAATAATATTTACATATTCATAGGCATATAAACAGTGAATATTTATGTAAAGAAAAACTTTAATAAATCCTATTGAGAGCATAGTGGAGAGGAAGTGTGTGCACCTGCATGTGTGTGGACTTAGAGAGAGATAAGGAAAGAGAGGGCAGGGTGAGAAAAATAAAAGACAGGGCAGCTTATCAGCGTGTTTCAGACAGTTAAATATCCATCTTTGCAAGAAATATATATATAATTAAAATAAGAAATTCTAGTCTCAGTAACTTAAAAGTTTTTGTCAAGTGGGCCTAGGGACTAGGCTATAGATACAACAGAGATTACTATTTTATTATAGCCATTAGCTGCCATATTGTTTTTGTTGTTCAGTTGCTAAGTCATTTCCTACTCTTTGCAACCCCACAGACTGCAGCACGCCAGGCTCCCCTGTATATCCTGGAGTTTGCTCAGATTCATGTCCATTGAGTCAGTGATGCTATCCAACCATCTCATTCTCTGCTGCCTTCCCCTCCTGCCCTCAATCTTTCCAGCATCAGGGTTTTTTCCAACGAGTTGACTCTTCTCATCGTGTGGCCAAAGTATTGGAGTTTCAGCTTCAACATCAGTCCTTCCAATGAACATTCAAGACTGATTTCCTTTAGGATGGACTGGTTGGATCTCCTTGCAGTCCAAGGGACTCTCAAGAGTCTTCACCAACACCACAGTTCAAAAGCATCAATTCTATAGGGCTCAGCCTATGAGCCCTACATGCTGTCTAGGTTTTTAATATGCTGTCCATGTTTATCATAGCTTTCTTTCCATAGAGCAAGCATCTTTTAATTTCATGGCTACCGTCACCATCTGCAGTGATTTAGAGCCCCCAAAACAAAATCTGTCATTGCTTCCACTTCTTCTCATTAAGTGACGGGACCAGATGCTACAATCTTAGAATTTTGAATGTTGAGTTTGTCAGCTTTTTCACTCTTCTTTCACCCTCATCAAGGGGGTCTTTAGTTCCTCTTCACTTTCTGCCTTTAGAGTGGTATCATCAGCATATCTGAGGAAACTATTCAAGTATACTACTTAAATTAAAATAGATTTAGTTAAAAAGAGTGAAGGAGCAACGTCAAAGGTTTGGGAGATCATGGGATTCCAAAGAGTTTTAAAGAATAAGAAGGAAAAAATACCTGTTTATTAGAGAGAAAATGCTTTAGCTTGATATTAGTCCTTAAAAATGTCTCAGTCTATGTTTCCAATTATATCTACCACAGTTTCAAAAATAACCTACCCTATTATGCAATCACAATAGATTATTTGCCCTACTCAAAGATGCCCTCCATCACTACCATGAAATCATTCTTCTCTATGTCCATCTGTTGAAATTCTAGCAATCCTTCAAATCCTGTCTCTGGGCTTTTCATTTTTTCCCCTGATCCTCATCCACATGGAATCTCTTCCTGTGATGCTCACTGAACTCTCACTGTGTTTACTTTATCTTTTTGGCATATTCACCTCACTCTAAGCTGCTTAAATCTTGAGGCTATGTAACTTATATTTTCCTCCCTTGTATTAACTAAAAAAGCGTTTAAATAAATATTAGTCTTTTCATGGCTGTGTTCGGAGAAGGCAATGGCACCCCACTCCAGTGCTCTTGCCTGGAAAATCCCATGGACAGAGGAGCCTGGTAGGCTGCAGTCCATGGGGTCGCAAAGAGTCAGACACGACTGAGCGAATTCACTTTCAGTTTTCACTTTCATGCATTGGAGAAGGAAATGGCAACCCACTCCAGTATTCTTGCCTGGAGAATCCCACGGACGGGGGAGCCTGGTGGGCTGCCATCTAAGGGGTCGCACAGAGTCAGACACGACTGAGGTGACTTAGCAGCAGCAGCATGGCTGTGTTGAATTAGATTGAAACGTGACAGTCAGTTCTCTATTTTTAAAAGAAATACTATTACATTGCTAGGCTTCCCTGGTGGCTCAACTATTAAGACTACACCTATAATGCAAGAGTCCTGAGTTTGACCCCGTGTTGGGAAGATCCCCTGGAGAAGGGAATAGCAACCCACTCCAGTATCCTGTCCTGGAGAATTTCATGGATTGTATAGTCCATGGGTTCACAAATAGTTGGACACAACTGAGCAACTTTATATATATACATATATATATATATATATATATATATTACATTACGATCAATTTAATTATCACCAGCTTAAATTACTTAAACCAGTACTACATGTAACTTAAGAAAGATAAAATTGAGAATTTAACTGTTATCCTTTGGATATTTTATTTAACAGTTCTTTTCAATCACAACTATGGAATAAAATACTTTTTTAAAGCTGCGTGTATAAGCACAAAATAGTCATGGAGATGGTATATAATAATAAGTCATGATTTGATCATATATTATTAGTTACAGGTCTGTTTTTTGTTAGAGTCTCTTTGAGAAAACAATAAAGACAAAGACAGAAATATTGATCAATGGAATAAAATAGAAAGCCCAGAGATAAATCCACGCACATATGGACACCTTATCTTCGACAAAGGAGGCAAGAATATACAATGGATTAAAGACAATCTCTTTAACAAGTGGTGCTGGGAAATCTGGTCAACCACTTGTAAAAGAATGAAACTGGACCACTTTCTAACACCATACACAAAAATAAACTCAAAATGGATTAAAGATCTAAACGTAAGACCAGAAACTATAAAACTCCTAGAGGAGAACATAGGCAAAACACTCTCCGACATACATCACAGCAGGATCCTCTATGACCCACCTCCCAGAATATTGGAAATAAAAGCAAAAATAAACAAATGGGACCTAATTAACCTTAAAAGCTTCTGCACATCAAAGGAAACTATTAGCAAGGTGAAAAGACAGTCTTCAGAATGGGAGAAAATAATAGCAAATGAAGCAACCGACAAACAACTAATCTCAAAAATATACAAGCAACTCCTACAGCTCAACTCCAGAAAAATAAATGACACAATCAAAAAATGGGCCAAAGAACTAAATAGACATTTCTCCAAAAAAGACATACAGATGGCTAACAAACACATGAAAAGATGCTCAACATCACTCATTATCAGAGAAATGCAAATCAAAACCACTATGAGGTACCATTTCACACCAGTCAGAATGGCTGCGATCCAAAAGTCTACAAATAATAAATGCTGGAGAGGGTGTGGAGAAAAGGGAACCCTCTTACACTGTTGGTGGGAATGCAAACTAGTACAGCCACTATGGAGAACAGTGTGGAGATTCCTTAAAAAACTGGAAATAGAACTGCCTTATGATCCAGCAATCCCACTGCTGGGCATACACACTGAGGAAACCAGAAGGGAAAGAGACACGTGTACCCCAATGTTCATCGCAGCACTGTTTATAATAGCCAAGACGTGGAAGCAACCTAGATGTCCATCAGCAGATGAATGGATAAGAAAGCAGTGGTACATATACACAATGGAGTATTACTCAGCCATTAAAAAGAATACATTTGAATCAGTTCTAATGAGGTGGATGAAACTGGAGCCTATTATACAGAGTGAAGTAAGCCAGAAGGAAAAACATAAATACAGTATACTAACGCATATATATGGAATTTAGAAAGATGGTAACAATAACCCGGTGTACGAGACAGCAAAAGAGACACTGATGTATAGAACAGTCTTATGGACTCTGTGGGAGAGGGAGAGGGTGGGAAGATGTGGGAGAATGGCAGTGAAACATGTAAAATATCATGTAGGAAACGAGTTGCCAGTCCAGGTTCGATGCATGATGCTGGATGCTTGGGGCTGGTGCACTGGGACGGCCCAGAGGGATGGTATGGGGAGGGAGGAGGGAGGAGGGTTCGGGATGGGGAACACATGTATACCTGTGGCGGATTCATTTTGATATTTGGCAAAACTAATACAATTATGTAAAGTTTAAAAATAAAATAAAATTGGAAGAATAAAAAATAAAAACAAAAAACAAAAAACAAAAAACAATAAAGAGCAGTCTTCAGTCACTATTAAAATTATCTATGGAAATAATAAAAGTCATTAAAGTAAAATAATTGATGATTTGTTTTAATTGATGAGGACAGAAATTTTTCCTTAGTAAATTATTAGATACTTTTACTTCTATATTTTTAAACTGACTATTAATTTTTAGGCACTTAGAATATTCCAGGCACTGTCTATAGCATTTACAGTTGTCACATTATTCTTGCAGAAATAGCTGCAGACAGAAAATAATAGTAAGACACTTAGCAATTAATAGTTGCTGAACTGGACATGGAACAACAGACTGGTTCCAAATAGGAAAAGGTGTATGTCAAGGCTGTATATTGTCACCCTGCTTATTTAACTTATATGCAGAGTACATCATGAGAAACGCTGGGCTGGAAGAAGCACAAGCTGGAATCAAGATTGCCAGGAGAAATATCAATAACCTCAGATATGCTGCAGATAAAACCACCCTTATGGCAGAAAGTGAAGAAGAACTAAAAAGCCTCTTGATGAAAGTGAAGGTGGAGAGTGAAAAAGTTGGCTTAAAGCTCAACATTCAGAAAATGATGATCATGGCATCTGGTCCCACCACTTCATGGCAAATAGATGGGGAAACAGTGGAAACAGTGTCAGACTTTATTTTTGGGGGCTCCAAAATCACTGCAGATGGTGACTGCAGCCATGAAATTAAAAGAGGCTTACTCCTTGGAAGGAAAGTTATGACCAACCTAGATAGCATATTCAAAAGCAAGGACATTACTTTGCCAACAAAGGTCCATCTAGTCAAGGCTATGGTTTTTCCAGTGGTCATGTATGGATGTGAGAGTTGGACTGTGAAGAAAGCTGAGGGCCGAATAATTGATGCTTTTGAACTGTGGTGTTGGAGAAGACTCTTGAGAGTCCCTTGGACTGCAAGGAGATCCAACCAGTCCATCTTAAAGGAGATCAGTCCTTGGTGTTCTCTGGAAGGAATGATGCTAAAGCTGAAACTCCAGTACTTTGGCCACCTCATGCGAAGAGTTGACTCATTGGAAAAGACTCCGATGCTGGGAGGGATGGGGGGCAGGAGGAGAAGGGGACAACAGAGGATGAGATGGCTGGATGGCATTACTGACTCGATGGATAAGAGTTTGAGTGAACTCTGGGAGTTGGTGATGGGCAGGGAGGCCTGGCATGCTGCAATTCATGGGGTCACAAAGAGTCGGACACGACTGAGCGACTGAACTGAACTGAAACTCTCCTCTGGGAGCTTTTTACACAAACTAAGGCATTAAGTTTCACAGCTCTATGAAGCAGGAACTAGTATTATTACTTTCATTCTACAATTGAGGAAACTGCAGCACAGTCAAGTAACTTCTCTGTGGTCTCACAGCTAGAGTGTAATATCAGGATTGTAGTTCAGGATTCAGAATCCAAGCTTTAACTACTATGTTGAATATGTATCCTTATTGCTATTAGTATCCTCATTCTTTAGATCAGCAACCTGAGGCTTGTGCTTGCATGCGTGCGAAGCCACTTAAATCATGTCCAGCTCTTTGCAGCCTTATGTAGCCTGCAAGGCTTCTTTGTCCATGGATTCTCCAGGCAAGAATATTGGAGTGGGTTGTTATACCCCTCTCCAGAGAATCTTCCCAACCCAGGGAGCAAACAGGCACCTCTTATGTCTCTTTCATTGGCAGACTTGTTATTTACTAGGAGTGCCACCTGCAAAGCCCCAGTCTGAAGTTTAGAGATGATATGAAGGTGATAGAACCACACTTTGAACTCAAGTCTGTTCTGTTTAATACATTCTATGTCATAAGCTTAATATTAGAAGAAAAAAAATTATTTTTAAAATAAATTTATTTATTTTTAATTGGAGGATAATTGCTTAACAATACTGTCTTAGTTTCTGCCACACGTTAACATGAATCAGTCATAGATCTACATATGTCCCCTCCCTCTTGAAACTCCCTCCCACCTCCTACCCTGTCCCACCTCTAGAGGCTCTCACAGAGCATCAGGTTGAGCTCTCTGGGTCACATAGCAACTTCCCATTGGCTGTCTATTTTACATGTGGTAATGCATATGTTTTAAACACATTCTTATTTAATGTATTTGTATTAATGTGTTATTTTAAATATTTTAAACATTGAATTAAGAAAACTAGCAAAAGTCAAAATAAAAGGTTATATTCTATATATGCTTACATTTTAAAATAATTTGCATGATTCATCTCATGTTCATACATTTATGTATCTATCATCAGGAGATTTGAAGATTTGAAATCCATTGCACATTTTGTAGGTCTTTTATGTAAATTATGGGTAAGATATTCTCAAACACTGACTTGTTTATTCTTCAGCTAATAATTTTGTTTTCAGATAAAGCGTGCTTTTATAAAAACGCTCACAATTCACTTTTAAAGTACTCTGTGATTTTTAAACTGAATTTCATTTACTATTCTGCTCTGTGCTACATGTTTTGCTGCCCAAGTAGGCAGTTGCCCATATGCAGTTTCAATGGATTCTTTCTGATGTCCCAAAATAAATCAAATTATACAGCAAGCAGGGATATCGCTAAAGTCTATGTAAATAAAGATACATAAAAAATTAAATATAACCTGTCATTTGCCCTGTAACTATTGAAAGTAAAACTATTCATGTTGTTCCAAATAAAACTCCTGAGGGTCACAGTTTTTTCTGAGAGGGTGGCAACTAAGAATGAACACTTTTTAACAGGGAGAGAAAAGATCTTTTGAAGACCTGGTCAGGTCTAGTCCCCATGGTTCCTTTTTGCTTTACCATATCCCAGCCCTGCTCAGAAAGATTACAGGACTTTCTTTCATCCACCCATATACCACTGAGAGCAACTTCAAAGGGAATTGTCACAACAGTGTGCAGTAGTCTGTAAGTATATAAAGCATACTATGGAAGCTGCTCAGTGTGTGGCTAAAAAGAAAAAAAAAAAAAAAGTTTCCCTGTTTGGAAAAGGCATAGCATCTCAAAGCTTTTTTGTTCTTTATTTTTAACTAACTGTAGCATTATTTCTTAAGGAACTAGTTTCTAGAATTTTGGCGTCTTCCTTCTATGACATTATCCTCATCTGCCTCAACTTCCTATTGACTACCAAAGCCCCTGGAGGATCCCTTCTTCCTTATCACTTCAGCATTTGTTCAATATCTTACTGAGTCTTCCTGCCTCAAGTTTTCCTTCTCTTCAGTACCTCCTAAATTAGATGACTAATTCAGTTTGACTAGATGACATCGAACATCTATGTTTTGTCTAATATCCATAAATCCAACTATCTTAAAAAGAATAAAAGCAATGAATCTAACTTTCATACTTGCTTTATAACTTATTTTATGTAATACATTGGTTTAAAAAGATAATTGTTTCTATTTGTAAACCTAACATAATAGAAAGAAGTGTAAGTCTACATCTTCAAGGAGTTTACAGTCTTACTGGAGACAAACTATGCACACATGAAAGAAACTAAATTAACAATGACAAATATTATATGCTAAGTATTTAATATGAGAAAGATAAAAAAAGTCTTAGAGATTGCTTGAAATATCAGAATTCACTGGAACATTGAGTCTTCACTGAGACAGTGTTCTTATTTGAACTTCCTTTTGGTTTTAATTTTTTCTCCCAAGCTTGGAGAAGTTTTTGGTCACTCTTTTATCAAATACATTTTTTTCTGCCCCTGTCTTTCTTTCTTCTCCTCCTGCAACTCCTATACTGTGAATGTTATTATGCTTGATGTTGCTCCAGAGGTCCCTTAAACTACCCTCAACTTTTAAAATTCTTTTTTGTGCCCCGATTTGGTGTTTTCTACTATTCTCTTTTCTAGGTCACATATGAATTCCTTTGTGTCACCTATTTTTCTGTTGATTCCCTCTAGTGTATTTTTCATGTCTGGTATTTATTCTTAACTCTGATTGGTTCATTTAAAAAATAATTTCTAATTCTTCACTGAATTTCTTACTCAGTTCCTCTGTTCATTTCCTGAGTTATGAGCATTTTTATGACCGTTGCTTTGAACTTTTTATCAATAAATTACTTATCTCCATTTCATTAGGGATTTTCCTTGGAATTTTATTTGTTGCTTCATTTGGAACATATTTCTCTGTCTTCTCATTTTGTTTGACTTTCTTTGTTTGTTTCTATTAATTAGATGAAACAGTTTCCTCTCTTAGTCTTAAAGGTGTGTCCTTGTGTCGGAGCATCTTCTTTATATAGACTGTATGTGTCTGGTGGCTTTGGTGGGAGGGTTGGAGCTAAAGTAAGCCCAGGTCAGAATTTTTTCCAGGGCACTCTGGGGCTTCTGCCTTGGTGGTGTGGGTTGAAGTTGGAGTTGGGAGTGAGCCAGGAGCTGCTGCCTTGGGTGGGATGAGGGACAGTGAAGCTGGAACCTAGTGCATGCCAGGGCTTCTCCTGTGGCCCTTGGGAAATTGTCTCCTTGGGAGGGTAGTAGGGGCTGGAGTCAGACCACAGTGTGCCCTAAGAATTCTTCTGGGCACACCTTGGGGATTAAGGGGACTAGAACTTGAGGGTCTACATCTGGAGCCTGGTGCCAGGGCTTCTCCCAGGGCATCCTGGGGTCCACAGCATTGATAGGTTAGGGCTGTAACTGGAGATGTGAGAGCAGGAGCTTAGTGAAGGCTGGGATTTCTTCTGTGATGCACCACAGACCACTACCTAGGTGGGGGTAAAGGTTGTGTGGAAGGTTGGAGCTGCAGCTGGGTGTGGGCTGGGGTGTGGCCTTAGGAGGCCAGTTAGAGGACCAGATACCTTTCAATGTTCTGCTTCTGCATTGGGACTTAGAGTGAATAAGTCTGTGTGCCCACTTTTTAAGTGAGTTTCTTACAGTTTCTTATAGTCCTGTAGCTCTCCCAGTCATAATCAGATAAGGAGTCTCATCTTCCTGGAGCTAGTCTTCTGGGCTGGGGTGCCTTGATCCTTAAGGAGGATCTCTAAGTTTGTGATACCCTCTTCCTCTTTTGGGTTGCCTGCTGATTTGTGGACTGACTAGACTGCTGTCTTCTCCTCCTACCCATCTCAGGGTGTGTGTGTGTATGTGTGTTTTTCTCCATATCCTTAATTGTTGAAGAGATGTTCTGCTACTTTTCATGTCATTCTCAGAGAGAGTTGTTCAATATACAGTTGTAGTTTGGGTGTGTCCTTAAGAGGAAGAGGGCTCAGGATCTTCCTACTCTGCTATCTTGATCTCATCTCTTCACTTTTTAAAATTCATTTTTCATTTTGCATCTCTGGGTGACTTCCATTGTTTTGTTCTCCAACTTGCAAATGCATTCTTGAAAAGTTAAAGTGTTAGTTCCAGTCATTTCTCAGTCATATTTGTGACCTCATGGTATCCTGCCAGGCTCCTCTGTCCATGGAAGAACACATTGTCTTCAGGCAAGAATACTGGCGTGGGTAAGCCGTTCCCTTCTCCAGGAGATCTTTCCAACCCAGGGATGGAACCCAGGTCTCCTGCATTGCAGGCAGATTCTTTACTCTCTGAGCCACCAGGGAAGCCCTTATCTAATACGCTTTTGAACCCCTTTAGTGTGTTTTCAGTTCAGCTGTAACTTCTGTTTGGTGCTTTGTTACATTTTCTGTTTATTTTTTGAAGTTCTCACTGTTCGTCTGAGTTTAGTGAACATTTTTATGACCATTACTTTGAATCTTATCAGATCGATAGCTCGTGTTGGTTTTATTTAGTTCTTCTGGGATTTTGTCCCGTTCTTTCCATTGGAACATGTTCCTTTGTCTCCTTACTTGGCCTAGTTTTCTCTCCCTCTGCCCCCCATCCCAAGTTTATATATATATTAAGTAAATCAGTTATATCTCCCAGGCATGAAAAAATGACCTCATTTAGATGTCCTGTGGGGCTCAGAAGTGCAGTCTCGCTTTGGCACCAGAGCCAGGCACTCAAGAAGTGTTCCCTATGTCAGCTGCAAGCACCCTCCTGTGGCAGTGGGGCCACGTCTGGTTGCTATAGCATGTTGGTAGGCAGGGCTATCACTTGCCAGGCTATGAGGCTCAGCTCAAGCACAAGGTTGAGTGGGATCTCAGTGGGTGTGCCTACTGGAGCTGACAGATTAGGAAGAAAATCCCAAAATGGCATCTACCAGTACTGGCATTAACAAGGAAGCCTGGGATTACAAAAATGTCCCCCACTAGTGGCTCAGTCCCTGGGGAACATCCCAACTCTTTCCTTGCTTTCCAGTACATGCTTCAAGATTAGTAAATGGATCCCCTCTACATATAGTCCATCTGCCTTTCAATCTGATGTTTTTGTGCTTCTTTTCAGGTCAAGTTCAGTTGGAGCATGAGACTTTTAAGGGTGAGTTTTTCATTCTCTCCATTTTTTTTTTTTTTTTTTTTTAGTTTTCCTGGATATATTCCTCATTGGTTTTCAAAAACAGTAATTTTAGAGTCTTGTCTTTCCTATGTAGGACCTAGAGATCAAAGTACCTGATGTGGAGTTCAAATTCCTTGCTCTTCATGGAAAAGATCTATTCTCTTGTGATCTCCCCCAATTGTGGATCACTGTTGCTGGGGGTGTGGTTTGTTTCCTTGGCAAGATATGAGTACAGGATCATATCTTTGCCTTTCTCATCTAAATGCTCAATGCTGTCCTTTTACCTTTTGTTGTGAGGCTCTGTTCATCCAGTGTTCAGGTGCCTTTTCAAGAGAAATATTCCATAATTGCAAATCTGTTGTGTCCATTGGAGGAGGTGAGTTCAGAGTTCAGGATTTGCCTTATACTACTCTCTAGAACCCTCTACTTTGTATGTTGTATGTTTATCTTTCTTTTTATCACATGGTAAGTTCATATATGAGATGGCTGGATGGCATCACCAACTCAATGGACATGAGTTTGAGTGAACTCTGGGAGTTGGTGATGGACAGGGAGGCCTGGCATGCTGCGATTCATGGGGTCACAAAGAGTCAGACATGACTGAGTGACTGAACTGAACTGAACTGAACTGAACTGAAGTTCATATAACACTGAAGAGTCCAATAGTCTATAATTGACCTGTTAGTTTTTAATATGATAAAATTTTCTTCTCAGATTTCTCTTCTCCAACAAACCCTAAGAAACTAGTTTCCTTGATCATCATAGCTATTTTTTAGCTCAAGTGAATTAAAGAAGTTATACTGCCCTGAAAAACACACTTTAAAATATTTCAGTAATGTATATGAATAAAATACAGCTTCTTTTATACAGAATGCATCACTGCCTCCCTAGATCACAGTGTTATTTTTGTCTTGAACCCTTCTCTGACTTAATTTCAATGTCCCCACCTACAGATCTCTCTAGATCTGTCTCTGTATCTGTTCCATGCACTGCATGGTACTGCCTCCCTCCCCAAATGTAAATGGACCTCTATAACTGAATTCACCACACTGTATTAAATTTATCTTGTCATTCTATATTTCTCTTAGTCTGTACACTGCTTGAAGTCTGAGCTTATATACTACTCATTTTTATATTCTTCATAACATAAGCAGTTGTGTTTAAGTCATTTAGTAGCTTTTTGCTGAAAGTTTGTTAAATTCAAATTACCTCAGGAAGGTTGCTTGATATGATAAACAATTGAGGAATTATTTTAAAAACTATAAAAAAGACCAGTAAACCAAGTGTCAGTAAGATTATGATTTAAAGTGTGACAAGTGATATTTCTCTAACGAGAGTATGCTTTCGTTACTTATCTTGCCAGTTGCTCCTTGAAGGACAGCTCCTATTCCATTCCAGTCTATGTGGTTCAAGTAGATCTGATTCAATCTCCTAACTCAAACATTGAGTACAAGATCCAGGTCTTTCTTTTTAAGATTTTATTTATTTTTTAATTGGACAATAATAGCTTTACAATATTGTGTTGATTTTTTCCATATGTCAACATAAATCAGTCATAAGTATGTATGTGTATATATATATATATATATATATCCCCTCCCTCTTGAACCTGATTCACACCTCCCACCCCATCCCACTCCTCTAGGTTGTCACAGAGCACCAGATTTAAGCTCCCTGCATCATACGGCAAATTTCCACTGACTATCTAATTTTACATATGGCAACATATATGTTTCCCTGCTACTCTCTCAATTTGTCCCACCCTCTCCTGTGTCCACAAGTCTGTTCTTTTTGTCTGTGTTTCCCATTGCTGCCCTGAAGATTGGTCTGATTAGGTACTTTATCCCCTCCCCCACTCAAGTCTCAATTACTCATTGAATAAGGAATAAACCATGACTCAATCTTGTTCAATCAAATACTCCTTGGGATTTCAGCTGGGCATATGAGGAAAAAAAAGCTTTCTTTCACTAATTCTTCTAGCTGTGAATTTTGGGGGCTATGAGAATCATATAAACTCAGGGTTTTCTGGGAATATCTCCACTGCTACATTATGCATTCCATAAAGTATAAATGGGAGAAGGCAATGGCAAGCCACTCCAGTACTCTTGCCTAGAAAATCCCATGGATGGAAGAGCCTGGTAAGCTGCAGTCCATGGGGTCGCTACGAGTCGGACGTGACTGAGCGACTTCATTTTCACTATACACTTTCACACAATGGAGAAGGCAATGGCAACCCACTCCAGTGTTCTTGCCTGGAGAATCCCAGGGACAGCAGAGCCTGGTGGGCTGCTGTCTATGGGGTCACAGAGAGTCGGACATGACTGAAGCGACTTAGCAGCAGCAGCAGCAAAGTATAAATGACACAGGGGAAATCTGTGTAACAGATAAAGACAGAATATTCTGTATCATACAATGCACATAATTCCCAAGTTTTGCTGATTAGATAAGGATGATCATCTGTCTTAAGGATGCTCAGTCTTGAGATGGCCTGCAATAGACAGGTTTGGCCAAACTGCCTAGCCAGTAATAGTTACTTTGCAGGAATTTGATTTGGAAAATATAAAAAGATAAACATAAATCACTAAAGGAGCTAGGGCTGCAAGACTACACACAGGGCTTGGGAGGCAAATAGGGTTATAACAGTCAGGAAAGAAATTGTAAACAGTAACTAAGTAAACAGAAACTAAGAGGTAAATAGAGAGCTGTTGTTTGTTGTGTAGATGCTAAGTCATGTCCAACTATGGTGCAACCCCATAGACTGTAGCCCGCCAGGTTCCTCCGTCCATGAGATTTCCCAGGCAGGAATGCTGGAGTGGGTTGCCATTTCCTTCTCCAGGGGATCTTTCCCATCCAGGGATTGAACCCACATTGCCTGCATTGCAGGCGGATTCTTTACCGGCTGAGCCACCAAAGAAGCCACTAAGTAATAGGTATTCAAAGGAAAATGTGAAGAAGGCTCATTTATATAGGAGAATAAAAGTAAGAGTAATCATAATTGTTAACAATTATAACATATATATGTTACTGCAGGCACTCATCGAATTCTTTTAAGTAGATTATCTCATTTAATATTAGAAAAGTTCTTTTATATCTCTTCTATACATTGAATTACTTCTTTCCTTATTCATTTAGTAAATTACTATTGAGCTTCTACCATATCCCAGGTACTTTGCTGGGCTTTGAGAATATAGTGCAATGGAAGAAAAAAAAAAAAAGATCTTTGATATATTGGAATTTATGCCATATTATCTTTAATTCCTAAAACCTAATAAACTAATTTGTATAATGAATTATTATTAATTATTTTACAGTATTGAATGAAGTAACAAGGGAAGAAAAAAATGTTTATTAAACATTTGACTGTGTACCACAGAGTGTGCTGGTCTCCTTGGCCTATTTTTTTTTTCTTTAAGTTGGATATCTATGCTATGAGATAGAAATGAACTAAGATATGTATGATGTATCCTAACATACTTTCTAATTTCAATTCTAATTAGTGAATAACTAGAATTACTGTTTTGTTTTTTTTTTTGAAAAACTGGTCCATAATAGACTGGGAAAAATGAAATGGGAGTGGAAGAGATTACTTCCATCACTGTACATTTTTGAGGAACTAATATCTTTGTGGAAATCAAAAACAGAAGATATTAAGAGGTGGCAAGAGGCAGTTCTATTTCCAGTTTTTTAAGGAATCTCCACACTGTTCTCCATAGTGGCTGTACTAGTTTGCATTCCCACCAACAGTGTAAGAGGGTTCCCTTTTCTCCACACCCTCTCCAGCATTTATTACTTGTAGACTTTTGGATTGCAGCCATTCTGACTAGTGTGAAATGGTACCTCAGAGTGGTTTTGATTTGCATTTCTCTGATAATGAGTGATGTTGAGCATCTTTTCATGTGTTTGTTAGTCATCTGTATGTCTTCTTTGGAGAAATGTCTATTTAGTTCTTTGGCCCATTTTTTGATTGGGTCATTTATTTTTCTGGAGTTGAGCTGTAGGAGTTGCTTGTATATTTTTGAGATTAGTTGTTTGTCAGTTGCTTCATCATTTGCCTTATGATCCAGCAATCCCACTGCTGGGCATACACACTGAGGAAACCAGAAGGGAAAGAGACATGTGTACCCCAGTGTTCATCACAGCACTGTTTATAATAGCCAGGACATGGAAGCAACCTAGATGTCCATCAGCAGATGAATGGATAAGAAAGCTGTGGTACATATACACAATGGAGTATTACTCAGCCATTAAAAAGAAAACATTTGAATCAGTTCTAATGAGGTGGATGAAACTGGAGCCTATTATACAGAGTGAAGTAAGCCAGAAGGAAAAACACCAATACAGTATACTAACGCATATATATGGAATTTAGAAAGATGATAACAATAACCCTGTGTACGAGACAGCAAAAGAGACACTGATGTATAGAACAGTCTTATGGACTCTATGGGAGAGGGAGAGGGTGGCAAGATTTGGAAGAATGGCATTGAAACATGTAAAATATCATGTATGAAATGAGATGCCAGTCCAGGTTCGATGCACGATACTGGATGCCTGGGGCTAGTGCACTGGGACGACCCAGAGGGATGGTATGCGGAGGGAGGAGGGAGGAGGGTTCAGGATGGGGAACACATGTACACCTGTGACAGATTCATTTTGATATTTGGCAAAACTAATACAATTATGTAAAGTTTAAAAATAAAATAAAATTTAAAAAGTCAAGAACCAACTGAAAAAAAAAAAAAAAAAAGAGGTGGCAAGAATACACAGAAGATCTGTAAAAAAAGATCTTCATGACCCAATAATCAAGATGATGTGACCACTCACCTAGAGCCAGACATCTTGGAATGTGAAGTCAATTGGAAGCATCACCAAGAACAAAGCTATTGGAGGTGATGGAATTCCAGTTAAGCTATTTCAAATCCTAAAAGAAGATGCTGTGAAAGTGCTGCACTCAATATGTCAGCAAATTTGAAAACTCAGCAGTGGCCACAGGACTGGAAAAGGTAAGTTTTCATTCCAATCCCAAAGAAAGGCAATGCCAAAGGATGCTCAAACTACCACACAATCACACTCATCTCACACATTAGCAAAGCAATGCTCAAGGTTCTCCACACAATGCTTCAGCAATACGTGAACCATGAACTTCCAGATGTTCAAGTTGGTTTTAGAAAAGGCAGGAGAATCAGATCAAATTGCCAACATCTGCTGGATCATCGAAAAAGCAAGAGAGTTCCAGAAAAACATCTATTTGTGCTTTATTGACTATGCCAAAGCCTTTGATTGTGTGGATCACAATACACTGCGGAAAATTCTGAAAGAGATGGGAATACCAGACCACCTGACCTGCCTCTTGAGAAACCTGTATGCAGGTCAGGAAGCAACAGTTAGAACTGGACATGGAACAACAGACTGGTTCCAAATAGGAAAAGGAGTACATCAAGGCTGTATATTGTCACCCTGCTTATTTAACTTATATGCAGAGTACATCATGAGAAACGCTGGGCTGAAAGAAGCACAAGATGAAATCAAGATTGCCGGGAGAAATATCAATAACCTCAGATATGCAGATGACACCATCCTTATGGCAGAAAATGAAGAAGAACTAAAGAGCCTCTTGATGAAAGTGAAAAAGGAGAGTGAAAAAGTTGAGTTAAGACTCAACATTCAGAAAACTAAGATCATGGCATCTGGTCTCATCACTTCATGGCAAATAGATGGGGAAACAGTGGAAACAGTGGCTGACTTTACTTTGGGGGATTCCAAAATCACTGCAGATGGTGACTGCAGCCATGAAATTAAAAAGACGCTTGCTCTTTGGAAGGAAAGTTATGACCAACTTAGACAGCATATTAAAAAGCAGAGACATTACTTTGCAAAGGTCTGTCTAGTCAAAGCTATGGTTTTTCCAGTAGTCATGTATGTATGTGAGAATTGGACTGTAAAGAAAGCTGAGCACCAAAGAATTGATGCTTTTGAACTGTGATGTTGGAGGAGACTCTTGGGAGTCCCTTGGACTGCAAGGAGATCCAACCAGTCAGTCTACCCCTAAGAAAATCAGTCCTGTATATTGATTGGAAGGACTGATATTGAAGCTGAAACTCCAATACTTTGGCCATCTGATGCAAAGAGCTGACTCATTTGAAAAGACCCTGATGCTGGGAAAGATTGAGGACAGGAGGAGAAGGGGACAACAGAGGATGAGATTGTTGGATGGCATCACCGATTCAATGGACATGAGTTTGGGTAAACTCTGGGAGTTGGTAATTGACAGAGAGGTCTGGCGTGCTGCAGTCCAGGGGGTTGCAAAGAGCTGGACATGATTGAACGACTGAACTGAACTGAATATCTTTCAGTAAAGTCTTGGCATTGTCTTTACCAATAGTTATATAAATGGCCTTAGTGAATTTTTAAAAAGGGATTCATAGGTATTAACTGTGAAAATAATTTTCTAACCTTTATCTTACTTGAAATGAAACTTTCTTTTCACAGTTGTAACTCCAATTTTCTGAAAATGGCCTCAGAACTTTAAACAGTTCATGAAATCAAACATTATCTTATGTTATTTTCAGTAGTTTAAATGTTATTTACAATATAATACAGTTTCTTTGTGACTGACTTACATCATTGGTAAGAAAATATCTTCTGCAGATTCAGCAAGTCTGTATTTTCTCTTAGTTATGGATATTTGTATGCTCAGTGTTAGGTACTCTAATTAACTTCCAGACTCTAAGCTAAATAGCCTATCAAATTTCAGAAAATGATTATTTAATTAAAGGTGAATCATATTTCCTTGAGTGTTACTTTGATAGTCATACAGTTTAAAGATACATAAAGCAACGTTTTGTAATATACACTGAAAAAATCTCAGTGCAAAAGTAGAATAGTACATTGCAGTCCTGATTTTTCCATAAGCCAGTGTATAATTTGTAATGAGCTCTCATCTAGGTTTCAACCTTTTATGTATAATATGACAATTCTGTCTTACAAAAGGCAAATATGAGGAATAACTATTTTATTAAATAGTAAAAATTATAGCTTATACATAAAGTCTAGATTCTATCATAAACTTTCTAGGTTTTCATATTTTAAAATATGTATTATTTTAGCAAAGAATTACCATGCTTTGATTCATCATCATTCCATTAAAGTGTAATGTATGTATGCTGTAGAAAATATCAAAATGTTTCTATTGCTTTTTAGATTTGCTGAACTTTTAAGCACATCTCTTTCTCCAGAGTGTGAATATAATTTTACATTCAGTAGAGTAATAAAACCTAATGCTTTCCTTTTAGAAGAAATATTTAAATAACTTGCCAAGGAAATTAAAGATAGCAAAATGTATGCCAATATTCATTAGATATAAAAATAATATTGGAACAGTTTTTCATTTTGTCCCAATAGTCTCTTCTCCTCTGGATATGTTAGATATTTATCTGATTCAGGGAAGTTGACATTTCTAAGGAGAGAAGACTTTCTTATTTTAACTGTAGGGAAAAGAGAAAGCTTTGCACTTTCTGTGAAAAAGAGTTTTATGGAGTAGATGTAAGATAAAGAAGTACAGTGTGGTGTGAGTGATTCCACCCATGAATGCAACAACTCCACTAAGTTAATTTATTTTTAAAAATTTCCATGTACACTAGGAAAAAAATATGTCACAATAATTAAAATAATTTTTAAAATATAAATCATTAAAGTAATTGTTCAAATTAAAATTTCATGGCTATTGATTTTGTAGAAGAGAACGGGACATTGATGGAGCTGTTCCTCTTTATTGTTGCTTTCTACATGTGTCTGCTCAGTTGCTTTCATCATGTCCAACTCTTTGTGATCCTTTGGACTGGAGCCTGCCAGGCTTCTCTGTCCACGGGATTCTCCAGGAAGATTACTGGAGTGGGTTGCCATTTCATCCTCCAAGGGATCTTCTGGACCCAGGGATCAAACCTGCGTCTTTTGCATCTCCTGCATTGGCAGGTGAGTTCTTTACCACTGACACCACCTGGGAAACCCCCTCCCTAGTTTTGTTCTATTTCATGATTATGACAAAAGATTAGCAATTAAGTCACTTAAGTCCATTTATCTTAACTGTGGGTCTATACAGTGCAATTTGCATTTCTTATCATTGGCTAGACATATGTCAACATACAGAAACCCTCAGGAATAACTGTAGGGTATCAGTTTTGAAGGTTTCGTTTTCCTAAAATTGAAGTATACTTTTTCCTCTGAAGGAATAATCTGTATCACTCTTTTTTCTGGGGTCTATTTCCTTCTATAGAAGGAAATACACATTCCTTCTATGCTCTGAAATAGCTTCTAAAATTTAACACTTGAGAATCATAAAGAAAAATTATTTTGTAGGAGTTACTCATTTAATACTTCAGGATTATAACTATACCATTAAGTACTAATTTGAAAAACTGTTTCTAAACTCCTGCATAAAATGGGACCAATTAGATCTCAGCACCCACATAGCCTATCCAATTTATCTATTTCCCTACTGTCTGTGGATTTGCCTGCCCAAGTTTATTATTCATTTCCAATATCAGCTTTCAAGTGAGCACTGCCCTCCAAAATTCCAGGCTCATTCTCTCTTCATGCAACCTCTTTCCATAGGTCTGCTTTTGTTGTCTCAATTGTCACATTAACATTGGATACCAATATGTGAATATTAGGAGGGAAAGATGACTGAGATAATTAGTCTATTATTTTCCTGTTCTTTTCCCCACCAAAAGTATTTTCACACCTATAGTTATCACAGGGAAAGAGCAGACATATTGAAAAGCACATACAGTCTATGAATCTCTGATTGTTGTAATGCAAACATCTAAGCAAGCACCATACAAAGCAATGTAAGGCAAGCTATATATGCAATCTAAAAAAATTATAGTAGACTCATTGGAACAATTAAATGGAATTGGCATTACTTTTAATATATATTTGGGGCAATGCACATACATCATCATTTTAATATGAAATCATATTTTAAAGTTAATGAAATATTTTGCATTTTTAAATATAATACTGTGTTAAAGTACTAGTTTTGAAAATAATGCTAAGTTTTGGAACTCAGCTTATAGTTTACACTTAGAGCACATCTTAATTCATGTTAACCACATTTCAAGAGCTCGAGTTACATGTGGCTACTGGCTACCCCATTTATTGCATTTTCTTTATGTTCTAAGGATTACTGCATCTGACTGCAAGCTCCTATTATTCTGAATTAGTTCTCAACTGAGAATAATCCATGTTTCTATTTTCCCACACACACGTCATCTTCTACACCTTCAAGACAATTGTTAATGGAATATTGCATAAAGAACTCTCCACTATTATCTCTAGGCTGCTCCTCCATGCCACTGATATATAATCAGCAAGGTTTTTTTTTTTTAATTGTAGTATGGTTGATTTAAAATATTGTTTTAGTTTCTAGTGCACAGCAAGGTGATTTGGTTACACATATCTATATGTGTGTATATAGACAGTTGGCAAGCTTTGATACTCATTATTTGGCAATGACAAAAATATTTAGGCTGCATGGCCTATCCTGTAAAGGATATCCTGATTCAGAGCTGTTAAAAAATGTTTTTTAAAAGTTCATATTAGAATTAATGAAAAAAGGTACTTCATAGATAGAGAAAGAGACACACAAACATAAATACACATATAACATGTGTAAGCTACATTGTAATGTAAAACATATTTCTTATTATGGCTCCAAGTTAAAAAAAAAAATTGAAAACATCCCTTCTGACCCTAATTTTGCTTCCCTTACAATAAGTTCTAACAGCTTTATACTATTTATTCCCCATAAAGGTTGGCACCTACATACCTCATCACACCTACACAGATAAGATGTGTAGAAATTTCAGAGAATATCTTTAAGGCATTAACTTTAATGCTATATGCGCTTCCTAATTTGCCTTATCCATTAGATTTTGTATTTCTGTTTTCTCAAATTAGCATCCAAGTTAAGCATGAGATAAAAACTTCATAGAATAATTTGAAATATCTGGAAGAACAGAATTATTTTTAAGATTCTGTGGGAAAAAAATCTGGTTAAAATACTGTAAACATAATTTAAGTGAATTAAATACTTAGAACTTTGACCTTTTCTTTTGAAAGTATATTTTCTAATTATTTTTGCACATTTCTCTTAAAATAGTTAGAAATAAACTGTGGTACCTAAATATCAGAGAAGAAACGATCTTTAAATAATGTGGGCCAATAACTTCAATCTACAAGTAAGAAACTTAGTTCTAACTATGAGAAGTGCCTCACAGAAGACCACTGTGATAATAAGTAGCTGTTATGATTAGAATATTTAGGACCTGACTTCTAGTTCTATCCATTTCCACTTCAAAATTCTGATAATTAAAAAATAATTCTTGTTTATAGATTTTAGTTTCCAAAATTATTATTGCCATGTAATCCAATAAAATTATACATAGGTAAAATATTATTTACACTAAACCACACAATTTACCTAATCTATTTTGCTGTTAATTTTTATGTTTTCATAAAATTTTAAAATGTAATTTCAAATCTTAATATGATGACTAATGGTATCCAGTATAAAGAAGAAAAAAATCAGTTTCTTAAAACTAAAACATGAGCTTCGGTTTGATGATAGAACTATCTGAGCTGAGAAATAGCTGGTTTATTTATTCATTTCTCTATAGACTTTCTTGTCTAAAGTGTTAAAGTGTGATATTTTAAGTTTTTCATTAAAATGAGAACAAAACACTAATCAATGTGTCTCTAACTTGCCATTTTATATTTTACTTTGAACAGAAATCCTATAATGCTTTATTTGCTCTTTTTCCCCCTCTATTTCTGTTTTCACACATTGAGCTGAATTATTTCATTACAAAGTACTGAACAGAATTATACAAATTTAGACATCTCCAAACATTTGCTACATGCAGCTGGACTAGGGTAGAACAGCCTAGCTTTCCAGAACTCACACACACACACATGCACACATATAAACGGGTCACACTGAAATGAATGGAACTATTCATGGAAGTAGAGAGAGGGACCTGTGCAAACTTTGAAAGAACTGTTGTTCCATATATACATACTCTACCACATTTACCATCTTTATTTGTGGAGAGCAAATGTTTCTGTCTTAAGGTTTACTGCATTTAGACTCATTTATCATTCACCATTCCATATTCATTTTTTTCTGGGAAATGATAGCAATTTGAATATTTAGCTTGCCCTTCATACTAAAATAAACACCACAGTCAGCACACTCCCAGACAAACTAAAAGCAGCAATTGAGAGACTTGAACTGACAGTTGAATTCATAATTTATTCACTTGAATTATGTGGATTTCAGACTCTTAAAACTGGTCTGGGTTAACTTTCTTGTGAAAATTCATTTGTTGTCAATATTTTGGAAGTTTTGCAAAACAGGGAGGAATGTCATAAGCAATAGTACAATAATTCCGCAAGATTCTCACAATTTTTTTTTTCTAAAAAGGCTGGATAAATTCAGTATGTGTTGTCAAATGATTTTAAGACCAAAGTAACTTTTTTTAAAGGGACTCTTACTTAAGGAAATGAATGCTTTAGGCTGGGATCTTTTCCCTACATTTAACTTTATTTTGTTTATCATTTTCTGCTTGTTTTTTTTTTTTTTAACCCATTTTGACTACATGAGCAATTAACCTTTAGCAAAGCAAATAAACAATCCAGATATGCTGGGTTTAAAAATTTAGAGCTAATTACTTCCAAAGGGTCCATGACTTTTCCCATCCCACTACAGCCACTTTTTTTTTAACCTTCCAAAGCTCTTGTGTTAATGACCATCTAGTGTTTCATCTACAAAAATGCCAATTATTGATCTTAATGGACAATTATGATCATATTTTAACAAATTTCATCTCCATAATGCAGCTGATCAGAGCATATTTATTTGCCAAACATTTTGCCTGCTAAGTCGCTCAGTCATGTTTGAGTCTTTGCAACCCATGGACTGCAGCCTACCAGACTCCTCTGTTCATGAAATTTTCCAGGCAAGAAAATTGAGTGGGTAACCGTTCATTTTTCCAGAGAATCTTCCTGATCCAGGGACCAAACCCAGGTCTCTTGCACTGCAAGTGGATTCTTTATCTTTTGAGCCACCGGGAAGCCCCAATATTTAGAACTGTATCTTGAAGCACAAGTAAGTTTACTCTGAGAAAACAAGGGGAAACGTGAAATGGTAAAATAAATAAAAATAGAGAGGATATTTTGAAGCCACAAGTATGTTGTGTGATTGGAGTCCCTGGTACATGAAAAAGTGGGATTCAGTTTCATAAACTATTTTATTTTCCACACAACTAAGACACGTTTTATCCTCCTACTTTTCTAGAATGTAAATGCAATTAATTTTTCAGGTAAGATTTCTTGTAAGTAATTGATACCTACTCTGGATTATTTATATCTTTTCTTTGGAACTCAGAAAATTCATGTAAGTTAGACCACTTGTTATTGTCCCATGTCATTGAGGCTTAACTGATTTTAAAGTCACTGTTTTGGTTTTGGTTTTTGCAAACTCCAAAGTGTTTTTAACTCACTCATGTTTTTTTTCATTTCAGATATAGTATATTTTCATTTCCAGAATGCCATTCTTTTTTTTTTTTTGTAGATTCCATATTTTTACTAGTATTTCTCAACTTTCCACACAGTATGTCCCTTTTCCCTTTAAAGCCTTAACCATATTTTTAATATATGTTTTAAACTCTCTGTGAGTTTCAACATCACTGTCGTCATAATGTCCGTTTTAGTATTCAGCCAAATACTTATGTAGTACTTTTGGAGGTTCTTCTCTTTAAAGATCTCTTCTTTCTACCCCACAAAATCCAACTGCTCAGATGCTCAGAAATACAATCTCTGCTCCATAAGACCTCTGTGTTTTACAGGGCTCCAGTACTGTATACCATAGTCTAAAAAACTACTTCTAGACAGAAATTATATATGCATAGCCTGTGTGTTTCTCTTCTTCAGAGAAAAAAGTGCTAAGTTCTTTGTTTCACAATGTCTATAAATCTTTGCTTAATATATATGTCCAGTTTATGATTTATGGTGGAGGTCTAGGCCTGTACTATTACTGTATTAATTGGGAGTGAAAGCTCAGTGATTGTGATTTTAATTTTAATGGATACTATCTTTAATTTAGTCTGAAGGAAACAGTATCAGACTTTATTATTTGGGGCTCCAAAATCACTGCAGATGGTGACTGCAGCCATGAAATTAAAAGACACTTACTCCTTGGAAGAAAAGTTATGACCAACCTAGATAGCATATTCAAAAGCAGAGACATTACTTTGCTAACAAAAGTTCATCTAGTCCAGGCTATGGTTTTTCCTGTGGTCATGTATGGATGTGAGAGTTGGACTGTGAAGAAAGCTGAGCACTGAAGAATTGATGCTTTTGAACTGTGGTGTGGAGAAGACTCTTGAGAGTCCCTTGGACTGCAAGGAGATCCAACCAGTCCATTCTGAAGGAGATCAGTCCTGGGTGTTCTTTGGAAGGACTGATGCTGAAGCTGAAACTCCAGTACTTTGGCTACCTCATGCGAAGTGTTGACTCATTGGAAAAGACTCTGATGCTGGGAGGGATTGGGGGCAGGAGGAGAAGGGGACAACAGAGGATGAGATGGCTGGATGGCATCACTGACTCGATGGACATGAATCTGAGTGAACTCCGGGAGTTAGTGATGGACAGGGAGGCCTGGTGTGCTGCGATTCATGGGGTCGCAAAGAGTCGGACATGACTGAGCAACTGAACTGAACTGAAAGCAACTCATATTCCCATCAGCAATGTATGAAAGTACTTATTTTTCTAAAAATTTTTTAGTCATAAAGATAATTTGTCCTTTTAATTTTTACAAGATCAATATGCTAAAATGTTATTTTATTCTAGTTACATTTCCCTAACAACTGAAATATCTTTTTTTGGTTACCCTTTTACAGTACTCTGTTATTACTGTTTATATACTTTGCCCATTTTATATTGAATTTACCTTTTTAATATCCATTTTCAGGATTTCAATTGCTTTATAATAATGCATTCAATTTTATTTTGAATATTCTATTATCTGCAAATTGTCAAAATATATATTTAGTTTCTGATATATAAAATTGTTTTAATTGTATTCATGTGTATTTATTCAACAAATGAATTATAAGCAAATATAATACATTGTATGTAACAGTGTACATTATACCTAATAAATGAATATTAATTACTGAACAGTTTCTTCTTGTTTATGTGCTACTTCTTTACAAATAAATGAGATGGGATTTTTTTGATGTAATTTTTTAAATTTCCACAGTACAAGCCATTTGCTGCAGTAAAGTGATGACTTAATATTAAGTCTACTACAGCTTCCAAAACAATCTAATGACACTCCCAAGAACTGGCTTAGACACTGGGAAAAAGTGACCATTCTATATAAAGTACTATATTTCTAGTAGGTAGTTTTAATAGCTTGTGATTCATTCAGCATATTATAAGCACAAGATTTATCTATTTCTTTTAAAAAATATTTTGGTTAAACTGGAATGTGGGAGTAGAGGCTAAATTAATTACTATAAAATTTGTCCAAATTCTGCCTTGTGGTGGGTATGAGCTGATATAGTTATGTCATGTTTCCATTATTTAGCTAAGAATTTCTGTTTTTAATGTTTCCCTTGATTTCATAGTGATCTACAAAGCTATTTATGCCCTGAATTTACCTAAGTAGTAACGTTTCATGTCAGACACATGTCAAGTCATTACTGTGAAGTTTTTCAAGAATAATATTGTTGAGATTTAAAAGTTTGAGTTTTCTTTGACATATATATCAAATAGACTGGTTCAAGCTCAGATATCTAAATTTCTGATAAAATAATGTAAAAGTAATCATATCATTCAACAAGCAAGCTAATCTATAGAATCTACAACTATATAAAAACATATACCTGGAGAGGCATACATGAAAATAAAAATAATAAATATATGAAGCATTTTATTTCAAATACACACATTTAAAGCTAAATAACATAGATCAATAACAATTGGCCCTTCACAAAGGGGCTGATGAAAAACACAGATACATATATCAGTAACAACAATATACTTCTCAAGAAGAAATACTCTCATATGGCTTCCATTTGTCAATTAGTATTTTGGTTGTGTATCATTCAGTTCAGTTCAGTCGCTCAGTCTTAAATTTGATTGTAGAATAAGATGATTTGTATATGTGTCACCTTTATATACAGAGATTTTTTTTCTTGATAACCCTTAATGGATTTTTAAACTGTTGAGAACTAAAAATATAGATGAATAATACATTTTAGTCTCTGTTTACAGCAATTTTATGAGCTAATGTAAACTATTTTTATATTCAAGTTCATTTCTGTTCTTTTTCACATATTTTTATATATTTGCACATAGGTGGTATAAGAATCAATTTCACTAGACACACACACAAAACATAAAACTATTCAAATACCATGTATTTATGCATTTATTCATTCTTTAAGTATTGATATACTCAAGTATCTATTATTGATGACAAAGCATTGTAAGAGGTCCTGAGGTTGCAGTGACAAAGATACCAGGCTTTGTTTCTTAAAGCCACTTTACATAAAAATAGGTAGTCTATGAGGTCATAGGGGATTTTATTAAGAGACACAGGAAGAGTGTAGAAAACACCCTTAGCTTCAGTTCAGTTCAATTCAGTCGCTCAGTCGTGTCCGATTCTTTGTGACCCCATGAATCGCAGCACACCAGGCCTCCTTGTCCATCACCAACTCCTGGAGTTCACTCAGACTCATGTCCATCGAGTCAGTGATGCCTTCCAACTATGTCATCCTCTGTTGTCCCCTTCTCCTCCTGCCCCCAATTCCTCCCAGCATCAGAATCTTTTCCAATGAGTAAACTCTTCACATGAGGTGGCCAAAGTACTAGAGTTTCAGCTTTACCATCATTCCTTCCAAAGAAATCCCAGGGCTGATCTCCTTCAGAATGGACTGGTTGGATCTCCTTGCAGTCCAAGGGACTCTCAAGAGTCTTCTCCAACACCACAGTTCAAAAGCATCAATTCTTCGGTGCTCAGCTTTCTTCACAGTCCAACTCTCACATCCATACATGACCACAGGAAAAACCATAGCCTTGACTAGACAGACCTTTGTTAGCAAAGTAATGTCTCTGCTTTTGAATATGCTATCTAGGTTGGTCATAACTTTTCTTCCAAGGAGTAAGTGTCTTTTAATTTCATGGCTATAGTCACCATCTGCAGTGATTTTGGAGCCCCCAAAATTAAAGTCTGATACTATTTCCACTGTTTCCCCATCTATTTCCCATGAAATGATGGGACCAAATGCCATGATCTTCGTTTTCTGAATGTTGAGTTTTAAGCCAACTTGTTCAATCTCCTCTTTCACCTTCATCAAGAGGCTTTTTAGTTTCTCTTTACTTTCTGCCATAAGGGTGGTGTCATCTGCATATCTGAGGTTATTGATATTTCTCCCGACTATCTTGATTCCAGCTTGTGCTTCTTCCAGTCCAGCGTTTCTCATGATGTACTCTGCACATAAGTTAAATAAACAGGGTGACCTTGTGCAGCCTTGACGAACTCCTTTTCCTATTTGGAACCAGTCTGTTGTTCCATGTCCACTTCTAACTGTTGCTTCCTGACCTGCATACAAATTTCTCAAGAGGTAGGTCAGGTGGTCTGGTATTCCCATCTCTTTCAGAATTTTCCACAGTTTATTGTGATCCACAGAGTCAAAGGCTTTGGCATAGTTAATAAAGCAGAAATAGATGCCTTTCTGGAACTCTCTTGCTTTTTCCATGATCCAGTGGATGTTGGCAATTTGGTCTCTGGTTCCTCTGCCTTTTCTAAAACCAGCTTGAACAACTGGAAGTTCACGGTTCACATATTGCTGAAGCCTGGCTTGGAGAATTTTGAGCATTACTTTACTAGTGTGTGAGATGAGTGCAATTGTGTGGTAGTTTGAGCATTCTTTGACATTGCCTTTCTTTGGGATTGGAATAGGGATGGTATGGGGAGGGAGGAGGGAGGAGGGTTCAGGATGGGGAGCACGGGTATACCTGTGGCGGATTCATTTCGATGTTTGGCAAAACTAATACAATATTGTAAAGTTTAAAAAAAAAAAAAAAAACTGACCTTTTCCAGTCCCGTGGCCACTGCTGAGTTTTCCAAATGTGCTGGCATATTGAGTGCAGCACTTTCACAGCATCATCTTTCAGGATTTGAAATAGCTCAACTGGAATTCCATCACCTCCACTAGCTTTGTTCATAGTGATGCTTTCTAAGGCCCACTTGACTTCACGTTCCAGGATGTCTGGCTCTAGGTCAGTGATCACACCATCGTGACTGGTTGTGTATAGAAAGAGAATCAATTTCAGCTAATGTCCTTACGGAAACAATTCTTTGTGAAATTAATAATTGTTGTGTAACCCCCAAGAGTAAAACAAAAAAGGAATGACATCAGTTAAAATTTTTGAATAATTATTCTGTATGCCATTTTTTCCTATTACCATTTTTCCACCAAAATTATTTTAATTAATTTTCTTAATATTCACAAAAGCTCTATGAGAAAATTACTTCTGAAATTGAGGACAAAACAGACTTAAAGGAATCTAGTGAATTATATAAAATATCCAACTAATAAAGGGTAAAGCTGGTCTTCAACTAAGAGTTGCCTGCCCCTTGCTTTGTTTACCTTGAAAATAGAGCCTGAGAATGGGATGCTTATAGAAGAAGGGGAGATGAAGAGAGCAGAATCTGGTAGACACAATATAGCATCTACTACAGCAACACTGGAGTTTTCCTGGTGGCTCAGTGGTACAGAATCTGCCTGGCCATACGGAGACCCAAGAGACAGGTTTGATCCCTGGCCCAGGAAGATTCCCCTGGAGAAGGAAATGGCAACCCACTACAATATTCTTGTTGGGAAATTCTATGGAGAGAGGAGCCTGTCAGGCTACAGTCAATGGGGTTGTAAAGAGTTGGACACAACTGAGTGAACAAAAATAGTGACACTGACCCTCCCTCCTTTCTGAGGGATATTAGACCTTGATTTCTATAT
Source organism: Bos indicus x Bos taurus (assembly GCF_003369695.1). Lineage (NCBI taxonomy): Eukaryota > Metazoa > Chordata > Mammalia > Artiodactyla > Bovidae > Bos > Bos indicus x Bos taurus. Next base: position 40,202,917 of record NC_040078.1, on the reverse strand, counting down.
TCATCTCTTAATACATGCTCTTGTTAGATCTTGGTTGCTATATTCATCTCTTAATAATTACAATAATAATGCCAAACAGATTACCTGAATGTCAAATGCATTCCTCACTGCCCCTATTATTTTGTAAAAGTCCTACTCCTCCCCCTTATAATGATCAGCTTCAATTACTCCTGACAGTAATAATTTCTTTTTGTTTCTTTTATTCTATTAATATCAGGAGCCCAAGATCAGTTCAGTTCATTTGCTCAGTCATGTCCAACTCTTTGCGACCCCATGAATCGCAGCACACCATGCCTCCCTGTTCATCACCAACTTCCGGAGTTCACCCAGACTCACGTCCATCAAGTCAGTGATGCCATCCAGCCATCTCATCCTCTGTCATCCCCTTCTTCTCCTGCCCCCAATCCCTCCTAGCATCAGAGTCTTTTCCAATGAGTCAACACTTCACATGAGTTGGCCAAAGTACTGGAGTTTCAGCTTTAGCATCATTCCTTCCAAAGAAATCCCAGGGTTGATCTCCTTCAGAATGGACTGGTTGGATCTCCTTGCAGTCCAAGGGACTCTCAAGAGTCTTCTCCAACACCACAGTTCAAAAGCATCAATTCTTTGGCCCTCAGCTTTCTTCACAGTCCAACTCTCACATCCATACATGACCACAGGAAAAACCATAGCCTTGACTAGATGGACCTTTGTTGGCAAAGTAATGTCTCTGCTTCTGAATATGCTATCTAGGTTGGTCATAACTTTTCTTCCTAGGAGCAAGTGTCTTTTAATTTCATGGCTGCAGTCACCATCTGCAGTGATTTTGGAGCCCCCCAAAATAAAGTCTGACACTGTTTCCAGTGTTTCCCCAACTATTTCCCATGAAGTGATGGGATCTGATGCCATGAACTTCGTTTTCTGAATGTTGAGCTTTAAGCCAACTTTTTCACTCTCCTCTTTCACCTTCATCAAGAGGCTTTTTAGTTCCTCTTCACTTTCTGCCATAAGGGTGGTGTCATCTGAATATCTGAGGTTATTGATATTTCTCCTGACAATCTTGATTCCAGCTTGTGCTTCTTCCAGCCCAGCGTTTCTCATGATGTCCTCTGCATATAAGTTAAATAAGCAGGGTGACAATATACAACCTTGACATACTCCTTTTCCTATTTGGAACCAGTCTGTTGTTCCATGTCCAGTTCTAACGGTTGCTTCCTGACCTGCATATAGGTTTCTCAAGAGGCAGGTCAGGTGGTCTGGTATTCCCATCTCTTTCAGAATTTCCCACAGGTCACTGGTAAATGCCATAGTTTTAAGTACAGTGGCACTCTTACTTTGTCCCTTGGCAAAATTGTCCCTCTTAAAGGAACTGAGCCTAAAATCATAAATCCTATAGTCTCAGGGATGGGAAGCACTAATTCCAAAAACACACATGACTGTAGATCTACTGATACATATTGGGCCATCTGGAGATGCCAGTCCAAATATTGTTGGATAGCTCTAAGTCAACATTCACAAGCAGCTTATTGATGGAGGCACTAGCCCAGTAAAAAGGATCTCAAAGAAGCACCTTTAGCATCCACTACAGTCTTAATTATTCTTATAAATTTAAATCTATTTAACCAATGTTTCAAATCAGAGTGGGTTTGCAATTTACAACCCCAAACTCCTCACAATCTATTGGGAGTGAGGCATTACAATTCATTGGAAGAGACAGATAGCTTGTCTTTTCAATTCACAGATCTTCAGAGTGAGCAAAGTTGTAACAGAGGCCTTTCATTCACATCTGGACCTGGTTTCAAAGACAAGATCTTGGACTATAAGACTCAACCTGATGCCATAGTTGGGTAAGTCTCTGGGTATCTTGGGAGAGTGTATTTTGGTTGTGTGTTGACTGTAAGCTATTAGGAGTGAGAGGATGAATTGTAGAAGACTATTCCTTTGATCACTCAGCTGATAAAGAATCTGTCAGCAGTACACAAGACCCCAGTTTGATTCCTGGGTCTGGAAGATCTACTGGAGAAGAGATAGGCTACCCACTCCAGTATTCTTGGGCTTCCCTGGTGGCTCAACTGGTAAAGAATCCACCTGCAGTGCAGAAGACCTGGGTTCTATCCTTGGGTTGGGAAGATCCCCTGGATAAGGGAATAATTATCCACTCCAGTATTCTGGCCTGGAGAATTCCATGGACTGTATGTCGGTGGGGTTGCAAAGAGTTGGACATGACTGAGTGACTTTCACTCACTCACTCATTCCTTTGATTGTCCTCCAAGAATTTCATACCTCTTGAGATTCATAGCCTTGTGTATTCCCCTACCTATTGATTTTTTTTTTTTATTGCTTTAGCCAGTGTAATTCAGTGAAAGTGATACTGTGTCAGTTTCATGTCTAACCTTACGCATTGTAGCTTTTGCTTTTACATTCATCCTGAGCTGCCATGGAAAAATTTTAGTCACCATGCTGGAGAGATAATGGGGTCATAGAGAGGCCATGTGGAAAGGAAGGGGCCTTGAAATTACATAGGAATGAACCAAGAAATCCAGATGACAGCAAGTATAGAGCCCCTAGACATTTAACCCTTAGTTGAACTGTTCCAGCCAGCCCAACTCTTTAATCTTTCCTAGGTGAAGTTAAGACATGTGACTGGAGAAGCTATCTTTGATCTTCTAACTCCTATAGATAACACATGCAAAAACACACTTTCCCTACTATGCGAGGTCTGAATTCTGGGTCTCACAGAAACTTGTACAAATAAAACAGCTTTTGTTTCAAGCCATTACATTTTGGCATAGTCTGTCACACAGCACTAGATAACCATGATAAACAGATTTTTTCCCCCTTTATAATGAGAAGGAAGCTAGTATGATGCACCTCAAGAGCAATATAATTGAACAGTTCAATCTCAAGGGCCAAGAACACTATGTTGTTAAAATAGTATTGATTTTTACATTGAACTTCAGGTAGTGCATTATAATTTCTGTGCCAATGTTCATTTTCTGTAGCATATTTTTAAACATAACACAAAATGTGATCAAATGTATAAAATATTTTTCATTCTTAACAGAATTATCTTGGCTATGGAGAACAGAACACTTATTTTTTAGAAATATGTTTCCACTTAGGGATTCTAACTTTCATTTTGCAAAGCCTAGTGGGAATACTTTTTCTTAGTCTGCATTCCAGTAGCCTTTTTATTTCCTGTGGCTGTTTCAAAAGCAGTAGTAGCAACTCAAAGGAATGGAACAGGTTACCTTATAATATACATACCATATGGTTTCATAGTTTTATGCTTTCATTGGTTTGAAAATTACTGCTATGTGATAATAGCAAATTGACTTGCTAATTACTTCCCCCTGTCTTTTACTATGTAATTTTAAATGTAATAATTAGTATAATTTAATATTCATTAAATAATAAAGATGTGACCTTTTTTCCCCTCAAATCTTGCCTTTCAGGTTGTTCTGTGTTTGTGATATAACTACATTTCTTAAAATCTACTTTTGTGGCAAGACTTTAATATTCCATCCCTAAAGTTCTAAGTAATAGCCTTAGCCAAGTCAAGATACAGAAAGGAACAGAGCCAAAGAAGTTCTGGCAGAATGAATGAGGAGGAAAGTAGATTGACTGTGAGGTAAAGGAAAGAATCATTGACAGCTCCATGATTGTTGGCTCAGGCAACAGTCATTTACTGAAATGAGTAGGGATGGGGGAAATGTATGAAGTGTCAAAACATTTATATTAGTTGCATTCGTTATATACAACACTTACATGAAGAACTAGTATTCTATGTGAAATTGTATCATAAATAAGGAACTCTATATTTAACAAAAGTAACCATTTCACCTCAATGAAGAAAAGTCCTAGAAAAATCGATGATATAAATTAGTTATTGAAGTGGGCATGTTAGGTCATATTACATTGAATAAATGTAAGGCTTATTTTTCTGGATGTATCTTTCTTGACAAAAATCTGAATTAAAATTTAAAAAAAAGCAAGGCCTTGTATAAGTTTTTGTGGCATAATGGAAACATTCTAAATAAATGCATATTTCTGAAATCCATAACCTATAGGAAATAAAAATTATTCTAGAAAGTGTTCATTTATCCATTGAAAAATATGCAACAAATATGCCTCTGTAAGATACTGGGATTCATAGGGAAAAATTAATTTAGGCAAGGAGAGAAAGTGGAATTGACCAAATGAATGGCAAATTAAATAGCTAATTAAAATTACATTTTAATTACATTGCTAAATTAACATCTATGTGGAAATAAGAGAAGTAGAATTGACACTGTGGAAAAGTCAATTAGTATTTTCCTCTAAAGGGAATTAAAAAAATAAATTTATAAAATAAAAGTATTGTAACTGACAGATTAGTTACTAAACCTGAGAATTATGAGTATACCTTGGCAAGAAATTTGAAAAACTGAGAGTAAGCAAAAAAAAAAAAATTCTAAACAGGAAAAAAAAATTCTGACTTTCTTGAGTCTTCTCTCTCTTTTTTATTAGTTAGTCTAACTAAAAGTTTTAGCTGATACCACAGAAATACAAAGGATCATAAGAAACTGCTATGAACAATTATATGTCAACAAGTTGGGTAACCTAGAAGAAATGATTACATTCCTAAAGATACAATCCACCAAGACTGAATTATGAAGAAAAAGAAAATCTTAGCAGGTCAATAACTAATAAAAAGATTGAATTAGTAATCAAAAATTTCCCAATAAAGAAAAACCTAGGACCAGATGGCTTCACTGATAAACCTTACCATGCCTAAAATAATTAATATCAATTCTCAAAATATTGAAGAAGAAGGAATATTTCCAAACTCATCTGAAGAGTTCAGTCCTAAACTGATACCAAAGCCAGACAAGGATACTATAAGAATAGAAATATCCCATTTTAAAAATATCTAATATTTACATGTAGATAAATGTTACAAGTAAAATCCCTCAACAAAATATTAGCAAATTGAACTGAATTCAGCAGCAAATTAAAATGATTATACACTGTGAACAAGTAGGGTTTATCCCTGGGATGTAAGGATGGTTCAAGGTGACCAAATCAATAAATGAGATACACCACATAATGAAATTAAGATTAAAATTATATGGTCATCACAATAGAGATTTTATTAAGGGTTCTATTGCTCTTTTGTGGAGAAGGTAATGGCACCCCACTCCAGTACTCTTGCCCGGAAAATCCCATGGATGGAGGAGCCTGGTGGGCTGCAGTCCATGGGGTCACACAGAGTCGGACACGATTGAAGCAACAGCAACAGCAGCAGCAATGCTCTTTTGAGCATTTAATAAAATTTAACATCCTTTCATGATTAAAAACTCTCAATTATTTAGATATAAGACCTGTACCTCAGCACAGTAAAGGCCATACATAACAAATCCATAGCTAACATCATACTTAACAATGAAGCACTGAAAGTTCTTTCTCTAAGATCAGAAATGAGAGAAGGTTGCTCACTCTAGTCACTCCATTTAATATATTTCTGGAAACTTAGCTTGAGCAATAAAGAAAGAAAAATAAAGAAAAAGTATCCAAATCAAAAAGGAATAAGTAAAACTGTTGGCAGATAACATGATCTTTTATACAAAAAACCTTGAACACTCTACCAAAAAGTTGTTAGAACTGTTAGAAAATTGTTAGAGCTAGAAATTAACATACAAAATCAGTTGTGTTTCTATATACTAATAATGAAATAAAGAAAATAATCCATTTATAATAGCATTGAAAAGAATAAAATATTTAAGAATAATTTTAATCAAGGAGGTAAATCCATACACTGAAGACTATTAGACATTGATGAAAGACATAGAAGACAGAAATAAATAATGGATAGAGATATCATATGCACAGAATAGATGAATTAATATTGTTAAAATGTCCATACTACCCAAAGAGGTTCAGTATAATCTTTATGAAAATTCCAATGAAATTTTCCACAGAAATAAAAAAAATCCTAGAATTTTTTTGGAAGCACAAAAGATCCCTAATTTTTAACAATACTAGCAAAGCTAGAGGTGTCATACATCTTAATTTCAAACTATATTACAAAGTTTTAGTAACCAAAGCAAGATGGTATTGGCACATTAAAACAGACATATAGATCAACAGAACAGAATAGAAAGAACAAAAATAAACTTGTGCATATACAATCAACTATTGTCAAAGGCAAAAAAAAAAAAAAAAATACATACTCGGGAAGGATTGTCATTCAATAAGTGATGCTGGGAAAACTAAATATCCACATGAAAAAGAATGCAATTGAACTCTTATCTTATACCATAGACAAAAATCAACTAAACGTGGATTAAAGACTTAACCATTAGACCTGAAGCCATAAAACTCCTAAAAGAAAACTTTAATAAAAAGATCCTTGACATTGGTCTTTTCAGCTATAATACCAAAAACAATAAAACCAAAATAAACAAGTTAATCAAACTAAATGATTTCTGCACTATAAATGAAACAATCAACAAAATAAAAAGGCAACTAATGGAATGCAAGAAAATATCTGGAAGGCATATATCTGATAAGAAGTTAATATCTAAAATATATAAGGAGTTCTTATAACTCAATAACAAAAAATAACCTGATTTTAAAATGGGCAAAGAACCTGATAAATATTTTGACAAAGAAGATATACAAATGGACAACATGCTTGTTAAAAAATGCTATCACTAATCATCAGGGAAATACAAATTAAAGCATAATTATATATTATGTCACATATTTTAGGATGTCTATTAGAAAGACGAAACAGAATAAACATTGGCAAGGATGTGATGCAAAGTGAATTCTTGTACACTGCTGTTATAACCATAATGGAAAACAGTATGGGGATTCCTCAACAAAGTAAAGATAGAGTTACCATATGATCCACCAGTCTTCCTTTTAAGGAACACATCCAAAGGAAGTCACTATCAGGATGAAGTATGTATACCCTTATGCTCAATGCATTCACAATAACCAAGATATGGAAACAAACTTCACACTGGCATATGAATGAATCAAGAAAATATGGCATATATATAATGAAATGTTGTTAAAAAAAAAAAAGAAAACCCTATCATTTGTGACAACATGGATGAAATTGGAGGACTGTATGCTATGTGAATAAGCTATATAAAGACAAATAGTTTATGGAACTGCTTATATGAGGATCTTTTAAAAAAGGTCAAATTCAAAAAAGGAAGTAGTGAGTAAAAGGGATTGAGTATGGGAAGAATGGAGGTGGGGAGATATTGTTCAAAATGTATAACTTTTTGTTATGAGCTGAATAAGTTCTGAGGATCTAAAGTAGAACAAGGTGAATGTAAAAATTCTGTATTGTATTCTTGAGATCTGCTTAGAGAGTAGATCTTAAGAGTTTTCACTATTAAAAAAGTAAAAATACAGAGAAGAGAAGAGGGAGGAAGGAGACAGAGTGAAGTAAGCCAGAAAGAAAAACACCAATATAGTATACTAATGCATATATATGGACTTTAGAAAGATGGTAACGATAACCCTGTATGCGAGACAGCAAAAGAGACACAAATGTATAGAACAGTCTTTTGGACTCTGTGGGAGAGGGAGAGGGTGGGATGATTTGGGAGAATGGCATTGAAACATGTATAATATCATATATGAAACGAGTCGCCAGTCCAGGTTTGATGCACGATACTGGATGCTTGGGGCTGGTGCACTGGGATGACCCAGAGGGATGGTACGGGGAGGGAGGAGGGAGGAGGGTTCAGGATGGGGAACACGTATATACCTGTGGCAGATTCATGTTGATATATGGCAAAACCAATACAATATTGTAAAGTTAAAAAATAAAATAAAAAAAATTTTTTTAAATAAAAAAAAATTTTTTTAAGTAAAAATAAAAGAAAACCTTTTCTGAACTGGAGTATTACTCAACTATATGAATCAAAAGGAATAACTTTATGAATTCAAGAAAAGCAATGAAAAAAAGTGACCCAAAATAAAGTATTAACACTAGGCAGAAACCTATGAAAGCACAAAAGTTGGGTTGTCCTCAAATTTCTCCTCTACACAACTGAAAGACAGACAACAAATAATTTTAATGGAAAAGTTTTATGAACTGAGAATTCCACATCAACCAATTTATTGTTCTAATATGAAAGCAACTGAAGACATTCCTACCTTATAAGGACTTGGAATATATTTCAGTCAAGCACTCTTCTTGGAAAAGAAAAAAATTCGTGATACAATTCAAGTGATAAAAATATAAATCAAAATTAAAATACTACTGCTGAACACTGAGACTAATTAAAGATATTGCATTAACATAACTGAATACAACCTCAACAAAAATTTTCTAAGGACCTACTATGTTCGAAACCCTTTTAAATGTCAGAAAAATAAGAGTAAACAAGAGAGTCTGTACCTGCCTTGTTAGAGCTACATTTGAACAGAAGAGTGAGGTGTTAACCAAAGAGTTTTAGATAGTGACCAGCACTCTAAGAAAATAGAAGAGGGTCCAGAGATAAGACAGAGCTGCAATTTTAGACAAGTGGGCTCAATAAAACCTTCCTAAGGAGCAAGGTCCTGACTGAAATGTGATAAGAAAGCTTTTACAAGTCTTAGAGAAGAATTTTTGCAAAGTTCCAAATACTGAAGGTGGGGGAGAGCTTGCCGTATTCCAACAAGGAGGCAAGTGTGAGAGCAGTGCTGAGAGAGGAAGAGTTATAGAGGTCTGTCAGTAAGATGCTCAGATTCAGAATAGCACTACACAATCCCTAGGTACATCCCTTCAGATTTCATTCTATGACAGTTGGAAAACCAATGCAGAGATATGAGCTTGGTACTGGTATAATCAAACTTAGATTTGAAAAGGATTGGGAGGAGAATGGTGGTTGCTAGTGGCTGCGGGTGGGAGAAACAGTGAGATGTGAATCAAAGCGTAAAAACTTTCATTCATAAAATGAATCATTTTATGATGACTATAGCTAACCATATTGCATTATATACTGGCAAGTACTTGGAGAGTCTATCTTAAAAGTTTTTACCTCAAAAAGGAAACAATAATTTTGTGAGATGAAGAGGTGTTATTGTGGTATTCATTTCACAATATATATCAGGCCATTATGTTGTACACCTTAAACATAAAATGTTACATCTCAATCAATTACATCTCAATAGAGTGGGAAAAAAGGATTATTTTTCAGTTTAGAAAAGGCACAGGAATCAGAGATCAAATTGCCAACATTAGCTGGATCACTGAAAAAGCAAGAGAGTTCCAGAAAAAAATCTATTTCTCCTTTATCGACTATGCCAAAGCCTTTGACTGTGTGGATGACAATAAACTATGGAAAATTTTGAAAGAGATGGGAATACCAGACCACCTGACCTGCCTCTTGAGAAACCTGTATGAAGGTCAGGAAGCAACAGTTAGAACTGGACACGGAACAGCAGACTGGTTCCAAATAAGGAAACGAGTACGTTAAGGCTGTATATTGTCACCCTGCTTATTTAACTTTTATGCAAAGTACATCATGAGAAATGCTGGGCTAGATGAAGCTCAAGCTGGAATCAAGATTGCTGGGAGAAATATCAATTAACCTCAGAAATACATATGACACCATACTTATGGCAGAAAGTGAAAAAGAAATAAAGAGCCTCTTGATGAAAGTGAAAGAGGAGAGTGAAAAGATTGGCTTAAAGCTCAACATTCAGAAAACGAAGATCATGGCATCTGGTCCCATCACTTCATGGAAATAGATGGGGAAACAGTGGCTGACTTTATTTTTGGGGACTCCAAAATCACTGCAGATGGTGACTGCAGCCATGAAATTAAAAGACGCTTACTCCTTGGAAGGAAAGTTATGACCAACCTAGACAGCATATTCAAAATCAGAGACATTACTTTATCAACAAAGGTCTGTCTAGTCAAGGTTATGGTTTTCCCTGTAGTCATGTATGGATGTGAGTTGGACTATAAAGAAAGCTGACCACCGAAGAATTGATGCTTTTGAACTGTGGTGTTGGAGAAGACTCTTGAGAGTCCCTTGGACTGCAAGGAGATCCAACCAGTCCATCCTAAAGGAGATCAGTCCTGGGTGTTCTTGGAAGGACTGATGTTGAATCTGAAACTCCAATACTTTGGCCACCTGATGGGAAGGGCTGACTTGTTTTAAAAGACCCTGATGCTGGGAAAGATTGAGGGTGGGAGGAGAAGGGTGGGAGGACGACAGAGGATGAGATGGCTGGATGGCATTACTGACTCAATAGACATGAGTTTGGGTGAACTCCGGGAGTTGGTGATGGACAGGGAGGCCTGGCGTGCTGCGGTTCATGGGGTCACAAAGAGTTGAACATGACTCAGCAATTGAACTGAACTGAACTTGCATTTTGATAGCTAATAGACTATACGATGTCAGGGAGACCAATTACAAGGTCATAATAATAATTGTCTCTTTGATCTCATATTAATACAAAAGGAGTAAAGCATCTTGCAGGAAAATCAGAAATATTTTAAACTTCTTATTGTGCCTTACAAAGGCAAATTTATTGTACTTTAATAATTGGAGCAATATGTGTCTAAGTAGGCATTTAACAAGCTTAAAGATAAATACCAGTAGAATTTAAAATAGAACACTTAAATTCCAAAGAACTATTGAAGGAAAAGTAGAGAACACATGTTGTTCAGACACTCAGACACATCAGACTATTTGGACCCCATGAACTGCAGCATGCCAGCCTTTCCCTATCCTTCACCATCTCCTAGAGCTAGATAAAACTCATGTCCATTGAGTCGGCGATGCCATCCAACTATCTCATCCTCTGTCATCACCTTCTCCTCCTGCCTTCAATCTTTCCCAGCATCAGCGTCTTTTCTAGTGAGTCAGCTCTTTGCATCAGGTGGCCAAAGTACTGGAGCTTCAGTTTCAGCAACCGTCCTACCAATGAATATTCAGGGTTGATTTTCTTTAGGACTGACTAGCTAGATCTCCTTGCAGTCCAAAACACTCTCAAGAGTCTTATCCAATACCACAGTTCAAAAGCATCAATTTTTCAGCACTCAGCCTTCTTTATGGTCCAATTATCACATCTGTACATGACTACAAGAAAAACTGTAATCTGGACTATTCGGATCTTTGTCAGCAAAGTAATGTTTCTGCTTTTTAATATACTGTCTAGGTTTGTCATAGCTTTTCTTCTAAGGAGCAAACGTCTTTTAATTTCATGGCTGCAGTAATGATCTGAAGTGATTTTGGAGAACAAAATATGTCTGTCACTGTTCCATTATTTCCCCATCTATTTGCCACGAGTGATGGCAGATGTCACAATTTTAGTTTTCTGAATGTTGAATTTTAAGCCAGGTTTTTCACTCTCCTCTTTCAGTTTTATCAAGAGGCTCTTTAGCACTTCTTTGATTTCTGCCATAATAATGATGTCATCTGCCTATATAGGGTTACTGATATTTCTCCAGCAATCTTGATTCCAGCTTGTGCTTTATCCAGTCTGACATTTTGCATGATGCACTCTCAGTATAACAGTAATTCAAGTCTATGCTCCACCAGAAATGCTGAAGAAGCTGAAGTTGAACTGTTTTATGAAGACCTACAAGACCTAGAACTAACACCCAAAAGATGTCCTTTTCATTATAGGGCTGGAATGCAAAAGCAGGAATTCAAGAAATACTTGGAGTAACAGGCAAATTTGGTCTTGGAGTACAGAATGAAGCAGGGCAAAGGCTAATAGAGTTTTGCCAACAGAATGCACTGGTTATCGCAAACACCCTCTTTCAACAACACAAGAGAAGACTCTACACATGAACATCACTGGATGGTCAATACTGAAATCAGATCGATTATATTCTTTGCAGCCAAAGATGAAGAAGTTCTATACAGTCAGCAAAAACAAGACTGGGAGCAGACTGTAGCACAGAACATAAACTCCTTATTGTCAAATTCAGACTTAAATTGAAGAAAGTAGGGAAAAAAATAGACCATTCAGGTATGACCTAAAAAAATCACTTATGATTATACAGTGGAAGTGACAAATAGATTCAAGGGATTAGATCTGATAGACAGATTGCCTGAAGAATTGTGGATGGAGGTTCATGACATTGTTCAGGAGGCAGGGATAAAGACCATGCTCAAGGAAAAGAATTGCAAAATGGTAAAATGTTTGTCTGATGAAGCCTTACAAATAGCTGTGAATAGAGGAAAAGTGAAAGGCAAAGGAGAAAGGAAAGATATAACCATTTGAATACACAGTTCCAAAGAATAGTAAGGAGAGACAAGAAAGAATTCCTCAGCAATCAATGCAAAGAAATAGAGGAAAACAATGGAATGGGAAAGTGTAGAGAATTTTCAAGAAAATTAGAGATGCAAAGGGAATATTTCATGCAAAGATGGGCATAATAAAGGACAGAAATGTTACAGACCTAACAGAAGCAGAAGATATTAAGAAGAGGTGGCAAGAATACACAGAAGACCTATACAAAAAAGATCTTCATGACCCAGATAATCATGATGGTGTGATCACTCGCCTAGAGCCAGACATCTGGAATGCAAAGTCAAGAGGACCTTAGGAAGCATCACTCTGAACAAAGCTAGTGAAGGTGACAGAATCCCAGTTGAGCTATTTCAAATCCTAAAAGATGATGTGGGAAAGTGCTGCACTCAATATACCAAAACATTTTGAAAACTCAGCAGTGGCCACAACTGGAAAAGGTCAGTTTTCATTCTAAACCCAAAGAAAGGCAATACCAAAGAATCCTCTAACTACCATACAATTGCACTCATCTCACAGGCTAGTACGGAGAAGGCAATGGCAACCCACTCCAGTACTCTTGCCTGGAAAATCCCATGGATGGAGGAGCCTGGTAGGCTGCAGTCCACGGGGCTGCAAAGAGTCGGACATGACTGAAGGACTTCACTTTCACTTTTCACTTTCATGCATTGGAGAGGGAAATGGCAACCCAATCCAATGTTCTTACCTGGAGAATCCCAGGGATGGGGGAGCCTGGTGGGCTGCGGTCTATGGGATCACACAGAGTCATACACAACTGAAGCGACTTAGCAGCAGCAGCAGCACAGGCTAGTAAAGTTAATGCTCAAAATTCTCTAAGCCAGGCTTCAATAGTATGTGAACCATGAACTGACAGATGTTCAAGCTGGATTTAGAAAAGGCAGGGAACCAGAGATCAAATTGCCAACATCCGCTAGATCATCAAAAAATCAAGAGAGTTCCAGAAAAATATCTACTTCTACTTTATTGACTATGCCAAAGCCTTTGACTTTGTGGACCACAACCAACTTTGGAAAATTCTTGAAGAGATGGGAATACCAGACCAACTGTCCTGTCTCTTGAGAAATCTGTATGCAGGTCAGGAAGCAACAGTTAGAACTAGACATGGAATAACAGACTGGTTTTGAATAGGCAAAGGAGTACATCAAGGCTTTATATTGTCACCCTGCTTTTTTAACTTTTATTCAGAGTACATCATGAGAAACCCTGAGCTGGATGAAGCATAAACTGGAATCAAGATTGCCGGGAGAAATATTAATAACCTCAGATATGCAGATGACACCATCCTTATAGCAGAAAGTAAAGAGGAACTAAAAAGCTTCTTGATGAAAGTGAAAGAAGAGAGTGAAAAAGTTGGCTTAAAACTCAACATTCAGAAAACTAAGATCATGGTATCTGGTCCCATCACTTTGGGAAACAGTGTAAACAGTGGCTGCCTTTTATTTTGGGGGGCTCCAAAATCACTGCAGATGGTGACAGCAGCCATGTAAAAGATGCTTGCTCCTTGGAAGGAAAATTATGACCAACCTAGACAGCATATTAAAAAGTAGAGACATTACTTTGCAAACAAAAGTCCGTATAGTCAAAGCTATGGTTTTCCCAGAAGTCATGTATGGATGTGAGAGTTGGACTATAAAGAAAGCTGAGTGGTGAAGAATTGATGCTTTTGAACTGTGGTGTTGGAGAAGACTCTTGAGAGTTCCTTGGACTGCAAGGAGATCCAACCAGTCCATCCTAAAGGAAATCAGTCCTGAATATTCATTGGAAGGACTGTCAAAGCTGAAACTCCAGTACCTTGGCCACCTGATGCGAAGAACTGACTCACTGGAAAAGACCCTGATGTTGGGAATGATTAAAGGTGGGAAGAGAAGGGGCCAACAGAGGATGAGATGGTTGGATGGCATCACCAACTCAATATACATGAGTTTGAGTAAACTCTGGGAGTTTTCGATGGAGGGAGGCCTGGCGTTCTGTAGTCTATGAGTTCACAAAGAGTCAGACATGACTAAGCAACTGAACTGAACTCTGCATAGAAATTAAATAGGGTGACAATATACAGCCTTGATGTACTCCTTTCCCAATTTTGAACCAGTCCATTGTTCCATGTCTGGTTCTAGCTGTTGCTTCTTGACCTGCATACAGGTTTCTCAGAAGGCAGGTAAGGTGGTCTGGGATTCCCATATCTTTAAGAATTTTCAACAGTTTGTTGTGATCCACACAGTCAAAGGCTTTAGTGTAATCATTGAAGCAAATGTAGATTTTTTTTTTTTTGTAATTATCTTGCTTTTCCTATGATCCAGCAGGTATTGACAATGCAGACTCTAGTTCCTCTGTCTTTTCTAAATTGCGTTTGTACATCTGGAAGTTTTCAGTTAACATATTACTGAAGCTTACCTTGGAGAATTTTGAACATTACTTTGCTAGCCTGTGATATGAGTTCAATGGTGTGGTAGTTTGAACATTCCTTGGCATTGCCCTTCTTTGGGACTGGAATGAAAACCGACCTTTTCCAGTCCTGTGCACACTACTGAGTTTTCCAAATTTGCTAGTATATTGAGTGCAGCACTTGAATACCATCATCTTTTCAGTTCAGTTCAGTTCAGTCGCTCAGTCATGTCTGACTCTTTGCAACCCCATGATTCACAGCATGCCAGGCCTCCATGTCCATCACCAACTTACGGAGTTCACCCAGACTCACGTCCATTGAGTCAGTGATGCCATCCAGCCATCTCATCCTCTGTCGTCCCCTTCTCCTCCTGTCCCCAATCCCTCCCAGC
This sequence comes from Bos indicus x Bos taurus, assembly GCF_003369695.1. Taxonomy (NCBI): domain Eukaryota; kingdom Metazoa; phylum Chordata; class Mammalia; order Artiodactyla; family Bovidae; genus Bos; species Bos indicus x Bos taurus. Next base: position 40,187,882 of record NC_040078.1, on the reverse strand, counting down.
ATCAGAGTCTTTTCCAATGAGTCAACTCTTCACATGAGGTGGCCAAAGTACTGGAGTTTCAGCTTTAGCATCATTCCTTCCAAAGAAATCCCAGGGCTGATCTCCTTCAGAATGGACTGGTTGGATCTCCTTGCAGTCCAAGGGACTCTCAAGAGTCTTCTCCAACACCACAGTTCAAAAGCATCAATTCTTTGGCACTCAGCCTTCTTCACAGTCCAACTCTCACATCCATACATGACCACAGGAAAAACCATAGCCTTGACTAGATGGACCTTTGCTGGCAAAGTAATGTCTCTGCTTTTCAATATGCTATCTAGGTTGGTCATAACTTTCCTTCCAAGGAGTAAGTGTCTTTTAATTTCATGGCTGCAGTCACCATCTGTAGTGATTTTGGAGCCCCCCAAAATAAAGTCTGACACTGTTTCCACTGTTTCCCCATCTATTTGCCATGAAGTGATGGGACCAGATGCCATGATCTTCATTTTCTGAATGTTGAGCTTTAAGCCAACTTTGTCACTCTCCACTTTCACTTTCATCAAGAGGCTTTTTAGTTCTTCTTCACTTTCTGTCATAAGGGTGGTGTCATCTGCATATCTGAGGTTATTGATATTTCTCCTGGAAATCTTGATTTCAGCTTGTGTTTCTTCCAGTCCAGGATTTCTCATGATGTACTCTGCATATAAGTTAAATAAGCAGGGTGACAATATACAGCCTTGACATACTCCTTTTCCTATTTGGAACCAGTCTGTTGTTCCATGTCCAGTTCTAACTGTTGCTTCCTGACCTGCATACAGATTTCTCAAGAGGCAGGTCAGGTGGTCTGGCATTCCCATCTCTTTCAGAATTTTCCACAGTTTGGAATTCCATTACCTCCACTAGCTTTGTTCATAGTGATGCTTCCTAAGGCCCACTTGACTTCATTCTCCAGGATGTCTGGCTGTAGATGAGTGATTACATCATCATGGTTACATGGGTCATTAAAATATGGGTGTATTACAATGGACAGGGAGGCCTGGTGTGCTGCAGTCCATGGGGTCACAAAGAGTCAGACATGACTGAGTGATTGAACTGACTGAATTGAAGACATTTTTATATAGTTCTTCTGTGTATTCTTGCCACCTTTTCTTAATATCTTCTGCTTCTGTTAGATCCATAATATTTCTGTCCTTTATTTTGCCCATTTTTGCATGAAATGTTCTCTTCATATCTCTAATTTTCTTGAAGAGATCTCTAGTCTTTCCCATTCTATTGTTTTCCTCTATTTCTTTTCATTGTTCACTTAGGAAGGCTTTCTTATCTCTCCTTGCTATTCTTTGGAACTCTGCATTCAGATGGATATAACTTTCTTTTTCTCCTTTGCCTTTCACTTCTCTTTTCTCAGCTATTTGTAAGTCCTCCTCAGACAATCATTTTGCCTTTTTGCAGTTCTTTTTGTTGGGGACGGTTTTGATCACCACCTCCTGTGCAATGTTATGAACCTCTTTCCATAGTTCTTCAGGCTCTCTGTCTATCAGATATAATCTCTTGAATCTATTTGCCACTTCCACTGTATAATTATAAGGTATTTGATTTAGGTCATACCTGAATGGTCTAGTGGTTTTCCCTACTTTCTTCAATTTAAGTATGAATTTGGCAATAAAGACTTCATAATCTGAGTCACAGTCAGTTCCTGGTCTTATTTTTGCTGCCTTTAGAGAGTTTCTACATCTTCAGCTGCAAAGAATATACTCAGTCTGATTTCTGTATTGATCATCTGCTGATTTCCATGTGTAGAATTGTCTCTTGTATTGTTGGAAGAGGGTGTTTGCACGACCAGAGAAAACATGAGTCCTATCTTAATCAGATCATCTATTAAAGTTATAGAAAGTGAAGTCACTCAGTCGTGTCCGACTCTGTGACCCTGTGGACTGTAGCCCACCAGGCTCCTTCGTCCATGGGATTCTCCAGGCAAGAATACTGGAGTGGGTTGCCATTTCCTTCTCCAGACTAAGTCTTAATTCTTCTTCTTAACATAATCTTCTAATTTTAACATTGTTGTTTTTTAGACTCTAAGTCATATCCAACTCTTTTGTGACCCCATGGACTCCAGCCCACCAGACTCCTCTGTCCATGAAATTTTCCAGAGTAGAATACTGGGTGGGTTGCCATTTCCTTTTCCAGGGGATCTTCCCAATCCAAAGATCAAATCCAGGTCTCCTGCATTGCAGGTGGGCTCTTTACCCACTGAGCCACCAGGCAAGCCCTGCTTTTGATGTACCTAAAGGATTAAATTCTCAAATCATGCTTTATAAAACTCACACTGTTAGCTTTTTTTTTTAATTTATACCTCACTCATATTTTAAAAATGAGATAATTTAATTCAATTATTTTACTGCTATTAGACTCACCAAAATGTAGCCAAAGGGTCAAAAAATATGAATAAAGTTAAATTCAGTGCTTACAGAAGCTTGGAATCCTCCTATAAGGTATATTTTTTGAAAAGGTCAGTGAGCATCAAAAGTAATCATCCACTCTGATGAGCAACTGGGTGAGATGGTCATATACTCCAGTGTCCATAGAACTCAGAGAGAAGGGATATAAAGCAGGGTTTCCAACCTCCAAGATCTAATGTCTGATGACCTGTGGTGGAGCTGATGTAATAATAATAGAAATAAAGTGCACAATACATGTAATGCACTCAAATCATCTCAAAACCATCTTTCCACAATGTCCATGGAAAAAATTATCTTCCATGAAACTGGTCCCTGGTGCCAAAGATTGGTGACTGCTAATATAAAGAATATTATAAAAAGCTAGCACCAGAAAAAGAAAATAATTAGAGATATTAGTCAAATGAAAGGCAAGTGTTTGGTGAATTAAGAGCCATTATTAAGGTAAATTTTTGGTGATTTTGAAAATAGATTTTGTACACAGAAAGAAAATTGGCAGTTAGTTATTATAATTCATGTTAAATTTATTGAAGTTTTAAACTCAAAAACCTTTCCTTCTCATATGTCCAAGATTGTAATAGGTTAGATAACCTCAAAGATACCCACATCTTAATCCCCAGAATCTATGAGTATGCTATATTAAATGGCAAAAAAAAGACTTTCCCAAGTTGATTAAATTAGAAATCTTAAAATGAAAAGATCGTCCTATATTATCTAGTGGGCCCATTGTAATCACAGGATCCTGAAGAAAAGGAGGCAGGAGGGTCAGAGTCAGAGAATGAGATGTGAAAATAGGAAAAGGGATTGTAGTACCATTGAGATTTGAAGATGCTGTGTTACTGGCTTGAAGCTGGACATAGGGGCCATTAGCCAAGGAATGCAGGTGGCTTCCAGAAGCTCAAAATCTCAAGGAAATAGATTCTCCCTAGGACTTCCAGAAATAACACAGCCTTGCCAACACCATGCTTTTAGTCCCTAAAATACATGTACTTCTGGCCTCAAGAACTGAAAGATAATAAATTTGTGTTCTTTTAAGGCACTGAATTTGCAGTAATTCATTACACTAGCAGCAGAAAATATGTTAACTTGAAAATATTAATCTGGAAAATTTTAAGTATAATTTTCAAGAAAACACTTGACTAATCCAATGGAAATTTTGGAATCATCCATTTTCAAACCTAGTTAATGAAACACTCATAAATAAGTGCAATCACATTTATAAATCCAAAATATTATATTTTTCACTACTTAAATTATTTAACAAATGAATACATTCTTGCCAATGAAGATCATTCGTGTAACATATGATGGCCAACAAAACTATGGTGAATATTATACTTTCTCAAATATTAGAATATCATTAGAAACTTTGCCATGTTCTTTTACAATGCTAAATTTATAATCACAAGTTTAAAATGAAATATTCAATTAGAGTATCAGAGTCATTTGGCCAGTAATTAGATATTCTAATTGCCACATTCTCTAAAGCAATGCAAACACTAGAAAGCAGTCATCCTAAAGGTTTTAATTACTTCATCCCTTCTATACTTCTTTCTAACTTCCACAGGCTATGAGTTGTTGTTGTTGAGTCACTAAGTTGTGTCTGACTCTTTTGTGACCTCATGGACTGAAGCCTACCTGTCTGGCCCCTATGTTCATGGGACTTCCCAGGCAAGAATACTGTAGTGGGATGCCATTTCCTTCTCCAGGGGTTCTTCCCGACCTTGTGAAAGCTTATACACTAAAGAGCCAATCACTTCATTCTAAGGGGTTACGGTTCTAGCTGAATAAAATGAAATTTTGACCAAGAAAATTTTACCAGAAAATAGGATTTTAATTCTTCCTCTTATCTTTTTTTTTTTAAATAGCTTTATGCCTTACTGAGAAAAAGGATGATCTCACAGCTAACATCCCATAGATTCAAGTTATAAATGCATCAGTTCAGTTCAGTCGCTCAGTCATGTCTGACTCTTTGTGAACCCATGAATTGCAGCACCCCAGGCCTCCCTGTCCATCACCAACTCCCGGAGTTCACCCAAACTCATGTCCATCGAGTCAGGGATGCCATCCAGCCGTCTCATCCTCTGTCGTCCCCTTCTCCTGCCCCAAATCCCTCCCAGCATCAGAGTCTTTTCCAATGAGTTAACTCTTCGCATGAGGTGGCCAAAGTATTGGAGTTTCAGCTTTAGCATCAGTCCTTCCAAAGAACATCCAGGACTGATCTCCTTTAGAATGGACTGGTTGCTTAACTTCCATCTAATTTAAATCATCAACTCTTAAGCCCTTCTTCAGGGTACTTCACTGCTTGGTTGGGTTTACTACTTACTGTTTTGTTTTCTCCTGACACTTTTCAAATCCCTCCTATCTGTCAAGTCCAACATTTTGGGATATATTTAAATGACATTCGATTAAATTCAGGCCCAATTCATGTCTACTTTTGACCATAAGGCTGTATTTTTAAGGTTCTGAAAGTAAAACTGGACATGTCTCCTATGATATAGTTTGGAGATTTCAAAGTTTTCAAAAGCAAAATTTACTACCCATATGTGGCAAGTAGCTCCTTAGTAGAGAGAGTACATGAAGGCAGAATTGAAAATAATGACTATATAATCATAGAAACATAGAATCATAGACAACAGAGGATGAGATGGTTGGATGGCATCATCTACTCAATGGACATGAGTTTGGGTAAACTCCAGGAGTTGGTGATGGACAGGGAAGCCTGGCATGCTGCAGTCCATGGGGTCACAAAGAGTCAGACACGACTGAGTGATTGAACTGAACTGAATCATAGAAAAGCAATTTAAGGGGATAATAACCAATGGGAGCCACTAATGTTGGGCAACAGTAAGTTGAGGTTAACAACAGTATCTTCCACTTTTACTTATTGATGAAAGATTTGGAGCCAAAAGTAACATCAATTTCTTCATTATTAAATTGAGAGTTTGGGGTTTTGAGGTGACAGAACCAATGAAGACATCTGCTTTTCATTCCAAGTGATTTGTCTTGGCAGCAAGTAGGCACTCCAAGTTAATTCAAAACTGTTGTGAAATCCAAATTCAAGCCTTTTCTGCTGACCCAAAAAATAAAGATAAGGATTCTAAAACCACTGAATAAGAGGCAGATCATCTGCCTAAGGGAGAAAACTAAGTTATAAAATCAGGGAAAATATAATTATACATATAGTGGGCATGATCAACACTGCAACTGAGCTACAGTCAACTTATAATAAGGAGAGTTTAGCCATCTACCTGCTTGATATATGACTTATCATTATTAGAGTCTGCCTACATAAAAGTATTTGAACTAAAATTGACTCATTTGCCTGAGTTACCAACCTTTTTGGACTCTTTGTTGTATTTATTGTACTTTTTTCAGGTTAGCAATTAAAACTGTTACTTTAAACTTGGAGGCACTCTACCAGAAAATGCATTCAGGAATTAACTGTACATATTCTAAGAATATTGTTGGGAAATTCACCTAACATACAGTTTAAAAACCACATACCTATGTTTCAAAACTCTTCAGACCACATGGGTTTACTCTATTAGCAGTTATTATTATGAAATAAGTCTGCTTATACTATTTGGTGATGTTAATTTTTGAATTCTCTTAAGTGAGATAGTAATGGTATTATATCTAATTTCATTTTTATCATGCATATCATTCCTGTGTGCTCAATTATGTCTGACTCTTTGTGACCCTATGGACTGTAGCCTGCCAGGCTTCTTTGTCCATGGGATTTACCAGGCAAGAATACTGTAGTGGGTTGCCATTTTCTCCTCTAGGGGATCTTCCCAACCCAGGGGTCAAATTCATATCTCTTGTGTCTCCTGCACTGCAGGTGGATTCCTTACTGCTAAGCCACTGGGAAGCCCCTATCAAACATACCTCTATCCTGTTCATAGCTAACTATTATAATACCTATTTTTAAAAAATTAAGAGAAAAAAATCAAAACTAAACATATTAATAGCTGATTCAACAAAAATCAAACCAAAACACTAAATAGGGGAAATAAACTTTTATGTATTAATAAAAATTAGTTCTATATCAAAGCTTTAAAAATCTTGAATCTTCATATTGTAAAAATATAAAATATATTTTTAAATTAAAAATAAATTTTAAATAAAAAATATAAATACAAGGAAAACTTAACTTTTGAAATAGACACTTCTCTAGTTCCATAATCAGCCTAAGTTCAATAATTTAAAACAAAACTCATAAAAGAGTTTTATTAAAGAAAAAAAAACTTCAAGTAATCATAGAACATATAGAAAATACATTGTACAACACGTCACTAAAAAATTTTCCAAAAGTGCAACAATGACATTATGTAAACCTCTAGTTTATACCATATGTGGAAAAATTAAACCATTATGAGCAAAATTAAGAAGGCCTACAAATTAAGAAACACTTCTAAAAACCAAAAGTAATAATATATATTATTCCAGTAGGTTTGTAAAGAAAAATATTACCTTATCAAAATCTATGTGCTTCAAGAAGTGCTATACCCAGGTGCAAGAAAACAGAATTCCAAGGGTGGAAAGGACTTCTTAAGTAATATGACATCTCAAAATTTATTTTAAAAAATGGCATGATTCATCCATATTATGATGAATGACGTATTTGTTCAATGACACAAAAATAAAGTTTTTTAAAAAGAAAGAAATATTTGCACTTTTTAAAGAAGCAAAAGTGAAAACAGATATATTAAATAAATATACATTAAAACAGACAAAAACATATAGTATGTATATGTTACACTATAACCCTTACATGTAATATAAATATAAAATATGCATCCACATTGCAAAGGATTTTCACAAATCCATGACAAAGCATCAAACAACTTATCCTAGCCTGGTTACCCTAGAAAGCAAATCTGATGAAAAAAAATATTAAAAAAAATTATGTGTCTCCACTTTATCAGGTAGTGCAAGGAATTGGGAGTGAGAAGTATGTGGCTAACATATGCTCAAGCTTCAAGGAAACATCTCAATATTATTATAACTAAATCCAGGTAGTCTTGCAAAAACACTGAATTCTAGGTCACAGATAAGTAGACCCCAATTATTAAATCCTGCTTTGACAAGCCTAAAAATCTACCCCCTTGAATCAACCTCCTCAGTATTCTTTCCCACGTATTTTTCTCTGGTCCTTGCAGGCATATATTAACCAGGCCCTTCAACTTGATGCATAGACTACTTCTCTTGGAATGGAGCAGGGACTGTACTTTCCTACTCAGACTTTGCTGAGATCTCCTCCTTGCTGTCAGCCAGAAGCAATAAGGGTTGTGAGGTATAAGCATCATCTAACTGGAGCCATGAAGTGAAAAGATGCTTGCTTCTTGAGAGAAAAGCTATGACCAACCTAAACAGCCTTGACGTACTCCTTTTCCTATTTGGAACCAGTCTGTTAAGGCTGTATATTGTCACCCTGCTTATTTAACTTATATGCAGAGTACATCATGAGAAACGCTGGACTGGAAGAAACACAAGCTGGAATCAAGATTGCCGGGAGAAATATCAATAACATCAGATGTGCAGACGACATAACCCTTATGGCAGAAAGTGAAGAGGAACTAAAAAGCCTCTTGATGAAAGTGAAAGTGAAGAGTGAAAAAGTTGGCTTAAAGCTCAACATTCAGAAAACGAAGATCATGGCATCTGGTCCCATCACTTCATGGGATATAGATGGGGAAACAGTGGAAACACTGTCAGACTTTATTTTTCTGGGCTCCAAAATCACTGCAGATGGTGACTGCGGCCATGGAATTAAAAGACGTTGCTCCTTGGAAGGAAAGTTCTGACCAACCTAGATAGCATATTCAAAAGCAGAGACATTACTTTGCCAACAAAGGTCCGTCTAGTCAAGGCTATGGTTTTTCCTGTGGTCATGTATGGATGTGAGAGTTGGACTGTGAAGTAGGCTGAGCGCCGAAGAATTGATGCTTTTGAACTGTGGTGTTGGAGAAAACTCTTGAGAGTCCCTTGGACTGCAAGGAGATCCAACCAGTCCATTCTGAAGGAGATCAGCCCTGGGATTTATTTGGAAGGAATGATGCTAAAGCTGAAACTCCAGTACTTTGGCCACCTCATGCGAAGAGTTGACTCATTGGAAAAGACTCTGATGCTGGGAGGGATTGGAGGCAGGAGGAGAAGGGGACAACAGAGGATGAGATGGCTGGATGGCATCACTGACTCAATGGATGTGAGTCTGGGTGAACTCCGGGAGTTGGTGATGGACAGGGAGGCCTGGCGTGCTGCGATTCATGGGGTCGCAAAGAGTCGGACACAACTGAATGAACTGAACTGAACTGAACTGAACTGAACAAGCAGTTGCTTTCAGGTAAAGTTGTCACAGGACCACCAGGCAAGAAAAAGACAGCTCTCTTCTGGTGAGCAGGAGGAAGATTCTTCTGCTGGCCTACAAGTTTCAGAGGAATTTATATGTACAATATTCTCAAACTCATTAATTCAAATATCCTCATGCCAGAGTTAAAGCATGAGGATATTTGAATTAATATCTTACCAATGTCTAACTTTTACATGAAAAGTAAAGCTGCACATTAAATCTGTTTGCAGTTGTGACACCTTTATAGTTAAGAGATTAGGCCTTATTTTTAGCATGATCTCTGGTACTCTTTCTCTCCCCTCAACTCCCTCTCCCCCCATAGTTTTTGTAACAGAAGCTACAATCTTTATAATTTTCACTGCCTCTCTAATATTTAGTCCACTAGGTATTGCCTGTCCCAATGTTACCTTTAACCAATTAACCACAGATGAAATCCTTAATGGCTGTGAAGGCAGTGCACCCCATGGATTACAGCCGCTCCACTTCCCACCTGCAGCAGGGTTCTTACTGCTTTCACAGTGTTGAGTGATCTAGCTCCAAAATACCATTCTGAGACTCTGTGTTCTAGAGTCATTCCCAGTATTCGTTTATGGTTGCCTCTCATATTAGTGAAAGTTTACCCCAGGGGGCTTTAACTTCCCCAGACCACTGGGTAGTGCAGGTATGAGTTCCAAACAGATCTTTTGAGGTAACAGTCATGTTGTGACCACATGAGGCAGTAAGAGCCTGTACGGAGTCGGTTGCCTCAGTAGTAGGTGGGATAGAACACATTTCCAAGGTCTCAGGAAATATTAGACAAAATGGCTCAGAAGTAGCACATAAATCGTATATGCTATATATACATCAGGCAATTCTAGAAAATAACCAGAAATGGCCAATGAACATATCTTGATATATATACAGGTTCACTAGTAATCTGTAGAAGAGCATATTATAAAATAATAATGAGATATGTTATAATCATTCAGATAGGCAAGCATTAAAAGAATAATAATTTCTAGAGTTGATACAGTATATGAAAATGATCCTTCCTAATGACAACTCTATCCTATGCAAAGGAAAGTACAAACTTTAGAGAATAGCTGGCATAATTTACAATGTATGCATCTCTGCACCTTTCTTTCACACATAGGACAGACTCGCTTCTCCTCAAGGGAGACAACCTTAAGACCAGTTATCCAGCTCAAACTCCAAGATCTCATGCACAGGTCTATCCTCCCATCCATCCAGTTCAAATATTATTCCTTATAATACCCTAAATTATAAATTTAAAAGATAAGTTATCTATCTCCTGATCTTCAATCCAAATACAATGGTGAAGCAAAGGTAAAATATCTGCATTAAGTCATCTTTTAAAAACAATTATTTTATTTAAGTATAGTCTATCTAGACATAGTTACTGGTTCAAATAAATATAATTCCAGGCTATGTATCAGCTTTTCTCTGGTGACTGAAGAAAGTTTCTCTCCACCTCCCTAGTAAAACTTGGTTAATGGAAGGCAATCCTAAAACTTTGACTATGTCTACATTTCTTCACACACACAACAAAAGAAAGAAGAAAAAAGAAAGAAGAAAAATAATCATTGGAATACAGTCAAGCCACTGAGTAAAGTTGTTTTTAGTAATTAAGTAGAATTTCTCCCAATATGCTCTCCATCATTACTAAATTTGATCATTAATACAGTCAAATAAATTGATGGAATCAATAACAATAAGTGAATTTATTTTTTTGCCCAACTTTTTATTTTTGCAAAATATAAAAACTGAAAAAAATAGTATATGGAGGACTTCACTGGTGGTCCAAGATAGAGTCTGCCTTGCAGTGCAGGGGACACCAGTTTAATCCCTGATTCGGGAGGACCCCACATATGGCAGAGCAACTAAATCCATGTGCCACAACTACTGAGCCCACACACTGCAATTACTGAAGCCCAGATGCTTAGAGCCTGTGCTCTGCAACAAGAGAAGCCACTGCAATATTCCCGCATACCACAACTAAGAGTACCCCCTTGCCACAACTAGAGAAAGCCTATGTGCAGCAACAAAGACCTACCATAGCCAAGAAATAAACACATCTTTAAAAAAAATACAGTAGAAGGAGTACACATATTCCTTACCTGGATGCATCTTTTTTGATCCATTAAAAGGTAAGATACAAACATCATACTTCATCCTTAAATATTTCAGCATGTATTTGTTAAAATAAGAATATTTTCTACATATTGGCAATGCTATTATGACACCCAGATATTTAGCATTGATTCAGAAGTATTATCTAATATGTGATTCACATTTAAACTTCTCCATTGTTCTGACAAGTCTTAATGATCGTTTTAACTTTATTCAGAGATCTAAAACAAATATTATTTGGAGTTTAAGTTATCATATCTCTAGCATCCTAAAACTGTCAACTTTTTTTCTTCTTTCTTTTCATTCTCTTCCTTCTCTTCCTCATTCTTTTTGTCATTCATGATATTGGCCTTTTAAAATCTGACCAAGTTATTTAGTAGATAATCTTGCAAGCTAGACTAATCATTTTTTCTTGATTATATACACATTAAATAGTTTTTCCAAAAAAATCTCTTAATTGATATTGTGTACTTCCCTATAATCATATCATGGTATACCTATTGTCATATTTTCTCACTATTGGTGATTCTTCTATCAATCATTTGGTTAAGGTAATATGCTTAAAATTTCTCCATTGAAAATGATCCTTTTCTCTTTTCAATTAACAAGTAATCTCTGGAGTAATATCCTGACCCTGTATGAATATTCTGTTCCCAACATCTTTCACCCAATTATTTTAGTGTTCATTGATAACCCTTACCTGAATTGATTATTACTATGATGTGAGAGTTGGACTGTGAAGAAAGCTGAGGGCCAAAGAATTGATGCTTTTGAACTAGGGTGTTGGAGAAGACTCTTGAGAGTCCCTTGGACTGCAAGGAGAGCCAACCGATCCATTCTAAAGGAGATCAGTCCTGGGTATTCTTTGGAAGGAATGATGCTAAAGCTGAAACTCCAGTACTTTGGCCACCTCATGCAAAGAGTTGACTCACTGGAAAAGACTCTGATGCTGGGAGGGATTGGGGGCAGGAGGAGAAGGGGACAACAGAGGATGAGATGGCTGGATGGCATCACCGACTCAATGGGCGTGAGTTTGAGTGAACTCTGGAAGTTGGTGATGGACGGGGAGGCCTGTAGTGCTGCGATTCATGGGGTCGCAAAGAGTCAGACACGACTGAGTGACTGAACTGAACTGAACTGAACTGATGACACTTGCAAATGATCATTTTCTATTTCTGTCATTCCTTCAACATTTATTAACTGGCATCCTTCTATGAGAAGGGGCTTTCCTTTCTTCTTCCTCCCTGTTTTCTTTGTCTTCCACTGTAATTATAATTTTTGATGCTCAAGTGATTCCATATTTGGTTCATGGGAGCTACTTTAAGCTGACTCCTCTGTTCTTCAGACATGTTTCTATCAGTTTTGAAGAAATTCCTATTCTCAAGTTTTGTTTAAAATAATTCTAATACTTGAATAACAAAAATTCATATAACCACATTTGTTCTTTTTCTAATCTGATTATAATGTTATTGAAACACAATTTAGAATAAGAGTTAAGCTCAAACAAATCTAATTTAAATGCTGAATCTATCATCTACAAGGTGTGTACATTCATGGGTAAGTTGTTTACTCTCCTTAAGTCTCAATATTTTCATTTCTAAAATTGAAACAAATATCACTGGATTATTTGGAAGATTAAGTAAGATAACACATGAACTGCTTTAGTATATTACCTGATATTAAATACTCAAATGTTAACTATTTAGAATTATATAACATTGCAAATGATGGCATGGTTAGCAGAAAATTGCAACTCAGACATCCTCCATATCCTTTATGAACTGATGTCATCTATCTTTTATGCCAGACTTTTCACAATCATTCTGTACCAAAGAGTATTTTCTGTTCACACACACACAAATAAACAAAACTCAAAAAAAAAAAAAAAAACACAAAAAACAGTTTGGATCACTAAAGATCTACAAATGATAATTTAACCTTTAACTACACAGTTTTGCATATTCCACATTATTTCACTGAGGTTCATATTAATTAACAAGCAGAATAGTCTATTTTCACCCTTTAAGGAATATTTCCACAGGAAAACTGGGTCAGTTAGAGCAATAATAGACTGGGTCATTGTTTCAGTGGTTTGATTTCCTAAGAGCTAAACTTTGTGGGAATTTTGGAATGTCTCTGAGAAATGCCTATATATTTTTTTCAAAATCTACTTATACTTAATTTCCCTTGGTACAAACAGGACACAATGTAGTGTGAGTATTTACATAAGGTCTGGTGTCAAATACTAAGCAGCATTTTTAATGCATTAAATGGAAAAATATTTTATAAAAATTGTCCACTGACAAGTCTGCCTCATTTTATTTCTCATTTCCCAGGATTCCCAAAATCCACTTTAACTAAAGGCTTCAGAGAGTAATACAGAGCAGTCAAAAAACTTATAATGATTAGAAGATGGGATGCATATTCAAGAAAAGGTGTCAGTGGATTCCTTTATTTGAAAATTTATTTAACCCTTAAACTGTTTTAGAATAGTTTTCAACCTTGGGAAATAAGATCATAATCTTTATTTCCATTCCCATCTATAATGTATCATAACCATTTTAGATTATACTTAACAAATGATTCTGGTAAAGATGTTAAATGCATGGTTAAATACACTGCTTTTACTCAAAACACATAGCAATAGCAATAAAACAAAGGGATAAATCCAGTGGAACATGGGGATAATACAGAAATACAAAATAATGACCTGGGAGAAAACCATAGGCTTGGAGGATTTCAAGACTGGAATCAGCAGTGCTGCCCAATAGTTTGTAACCAGGTGGTGTCGAAGGTTAAATTCTCAATACAAAATAGAAGACGAAAGGTAAACTCACTGCCTGAGACCAGAACAACTATGGGATGCTTGGGGAAAAAATGTTGCTGTTACACTGCCTTGGGTTAGATTTTCAAGGAAATCTTTCTATCTAAGATAATGAGAAAAAAAAGACTTAGCCTTATGACCCAGGAATTTAATCAACTACCCAGTATTTATATGACCAGATCGTGAGATTCTACCATATTACAATAAAGCAGAAAACCCAAAGTAACATTACAAAAGTAAGGTCCCAAGGATCGAGTACAAATAAACACAAAACCCAAAAACCTTCCATTGGAAAGAAAGAGATGGAAAGTTAAATCAAAATGAAAGTAAAACTAAAAATATGAACTTGTTCCAGATGAAAATAATCTTATAGACACTCTGAAAAAAGTTTCAAAAGAATGACTAGAGAAACAAAAACTTTGTGGGAATTTTGGAATGTCTCTGAGAAATGCCTATATATTTTTTTCAAAATCTACTTATACTTCATTTCCCTTGGTACAAACAGGACACAGCATAAGGTCTGGTGTCTGAGATGCATGGGGTCAATTAGGAAGATTCAAATTATTGAACAAAAGTTCCATAAGAAAGTTGATGAAGAAATAACTTTAAAGTAATAACAGCAAAATATTTTCTTTTTTTTTTAATTTAAACGTACTTTTTATTACTAAAAAAACCTCTAAGCATTAAACAAAAGTTAAAAGCATTGTTATATAATTGTTTAAAGCTAGCTTCTCTTCACTGACTTTAGTGGATTATAATTATATTTCGTAATTCCCATTACTCAATATTTTAGTAACTTTTTTTTTAATTTTATTTTTAACCTTTACATAATTGTATTAGTTTTGCCAAATATCAAAATGAATCCGCCACAGGTATACATGTGTTCCCCATCCTGAACCCTCCTCCCTCCTCCCTCCCCATACCATCCCTCTGGGTCGTCCCAGTGCACTAGCCCCAAGCATCCAGTATCGTGCATCGAACCTGGACTGGCATCTCGTTTCATACGTGGTATTTTACATGATTCAATGCCATTCTCCCAAATCTTCCCAACCTCTCCCTCTCCCACAGAGTCCATAAGACTGTTCTATACACAAAACCACTATGAGGTACCATTTCACACCAGTCAGAATGGCTGCGATCCAAAAGTCTACAAATAATAAATGCTGGAGAGGGTGTGGAGAAAAGGGAACCCTTTTACACTGTTGGTGGGAATGCAAACTAGTACAGCCACTATGGAGAACAGTGTGGAGATTCCTTAAAAACCTGGAAATAGAACTGCCTTATGATCCAGCAATCCCACTGCTGGGCATACACACTGAGGAAACCAGAAGGGAAAGAGACACGTATACCCCAATGTTCATCGCAGCACTGTTCATAATAGCCAGGACATGGAAGCAACCTAGATGTCCATCAGCAGATGAATGGATAAGAAAGCTATGGTACATATACACAATGGAGTATTACTCAGCCATTAACAAGAATACATTTGAATCAGTCCTAATGAGGTGGATGAAACTGGAGCCTATTATACAGAGTGAAGTAAGCCAGAAGGAAAAACACCAATACAGTATAGTAATGCATATATATGGAATTTAGAAAGATGGTAAAAATATTTTCTAAGACTTTTACAAAAAGACCCAATCCTCAGGTTGAAGTAAAATTTAATTACTACACCATTAAATTAATCTAAATCTAAACTAATGTTATAATAAAACCATCTAAGATTGCAAGAAACTGTAAAATTATCAAAAAGATATTTTCCACAAAGAACTGGTCATTAGGCTGACCACAAGAAAAGTGTCAAGAGGAAATATCATCCACTAAACATTTTGTGTCCAGTTAAATTACCATCAATGTGAGAATAAAATGAAGATTCACAGTAATTAAAACAAAAATACATTTAAAAAATATCTTGGATACTTCCTAAAAATAAAAAGATGTATGAGGCAATATAAATGTAATCAACTAATTAACAACTAGTAATTTTTCTTTATAATAACTTATTGATTTTAATTTTACATTTATTAAAGTAAAATATATACATAAAATTAAATTTAATCATTTGTAAGTGTAGAGCTCTGTGTACATTCACACTGTTATGCAACCATCACTACCATCCATCTCTAGGACACTTCTAGTAATGAAAGTCTGGAACTCTACCCACTAAACAAAAAACTCCCTATCCCTCTCTCCTCCCATCCCCTAGCAAACATCATTCTACTTTCTGTCTTTATGAATTTGACCATTCTAGCTATTTCATATATGTTTAACTATACAGCACTTATTTTTTGTGACTAGCTTAAAAATTGATGAATTTGATTATCTTTAAAGTCATCTGTTCAGTGAAATATACTATCAACAAAGTTAAAAGAGGAACTATAGTTGCCAATGCTTATAACTAGGTAACCATATAACACATATTGCCCAGAGTAATCCTGATTTTCTTCTATTACTGATGCAGTTATTAAGGGTAAATCCTTGCATTCTTAAAAAATGGTCTGGTTTGGATGATCAGCCATTAAAACTTTCAAAAACGGTATATACAAAACTTATGAAGAACACATAAATCTATAAGAAAAAAACTAAATCTAGAGCTCAATGGTTAAAGGCTATTTAACAAATAATTTGTTGAGGAGATAACTTACATAGCCCATCAAAAATGAAAAGATTCTCAACAACATGACTAATCACAGACATGCAAATAAAGCAATATTAGACACTACTGCACATATGTCAAATTAGAAAATTTTATGTCTGACAATAATAACTAGTGAAAGGATCTGGAAAAAATGTTTAACCTTGCTTTTATGCATACTCATCAACATAATGACTTTGAAGGATAATTTAATAATGTCTAGTGAAGGTGAAAAATGTATACAAGTTTTGATTTAAAATTTACACCTTTAGGTACATCCAAGAAATTCTCACACTTGTTCACAATGATGGGTGTACAAAAAAGTAATTATAACAATATATAACAATAAAAATTAGAGACAGCCTAAATGTTTATCAATAGAATGAATAAATTCATTTTAGCATAATTATTAAATACTACATAGTAATTAAAATTAACTGAGCTATCAGTATTATTATATAAATACCAACAGAATATTGGTGAGGGGAAAAACAAGTTGAATATGACTTGAATTATGGCATCACATATATAAAGTGTGAAAAGACATAAAACATTATTGTAGAAATAGATGGAGACATACATATGTTCTTATACATATGTATATAAATTCACGGAAATGTCAAATACCAAATTCAGGATAGCAGTCAGTCTAGGAATATAGTAGCGAAAAGTGGGATCATCTGATATTTCAAGATGTTTCAACTAAATCTGTAATTTTTTAACAAATTGTGAAGAGCAAATGTGGCAAAATTTTCAGGGTCTGATAAAATTCATTATTGATCTTGCAACATTATTTAACTTAATCCTGCAAGTATTTATTATATTTTTGCCCCATTCTATAAAATTCATGTGTCATGCTAATTTTTAAGATTAAAGCAGACATAAAAACCCAACCCCCTTCATGCTCAACTTAAATCTTATGATTCTTATTAAAATCATCTTTTTGAGTAAAAAGTATAAAAATATAAACAAGTAGCAAGTGCTTTAGTTCAGTTTAGTTGCTCAGTTGTGTCCAATTCTTTGCGATCCCATGAATTGCAGCACGCCAGGCCTCCCTGTCCATCACCAACTCACGGAGTTCACCCAAACTCTTGTCCATCGAGTCGGTGATACCATCCAGCCATCTCATCCTCTGTCATCCCCTTCTCCTCCTGTCCCCAATCCCTCCCAGCATCAGAGTCTTTTCCAGTGCGTCAACTCTTCGCATGAGGTGACCAAAGTACTGGAGTTTCAGCTTTAGCATCAGTCCTTCCAAAGAAATCCCAGGACTGATCTCCTTTAGAATAGATTGGTTGGATCTTGTTGCAGTCCAAGGAACTCTCAAGAGTCTTCTCCAACACCATAGTTCAAAAGCATCAATTATATTTGGCCCTCAGCTTTCTTCACAGTCCAACTCTCACATCCATACATGACCACTGGAAAAACCATAGCCTTGACTAGACGGACCTTTGTTGGCAAAGTAATGTCTCTGCTTTTCAATATGCTATCTATTTGGACATTACTTTCCTTCCAAGGAGTAAGCATCTTTTAATTTCATGGCTGCAGTCACCATCTGCAGTGATTTTGGAGCCCCCAAAAATGAAGTCTGACACTGTTTCCACTGTTTCCCCATCTATTTGCCATGAAGTGATGGGACCAGATGCCATGATCTTCATTTTCTGAATGTTGAGCTTTAAGCCAACTTTTTCACTCTCCTCTTTCACTTTCATCAAGAGGCTTTTTAGTTCCTCTTCACTTTCTGCCATAAGGGTGGTGTTATCTGCATGTCTGAGGTTATTGATATTTTTCCTGGCAATCTTGATTCCAACTTGTGCTTCTTCTAGCCCAGCGTTTCTCATGATGTACTCTGCATATAAGTTAAATAAGCAGGGTGACAATATACAGCCTTGATGTACTCCTTTTCCTGTTTGGAACCAGTCTGTTGTTTCATGTCCAGTTCTAACTGTTGCATCCTGACCTGCATATAGGTTTCTCAAGAGGCAGTGCTTAATACATCTCTAATAATTTTCCTGACATATGAAAAATTCCCCCACAATTATCATCCTGAAAATGGGCCTCTGAGTTCTAATTTTTACAAACATTTATCAGACAGAATCCACACGCCAGGCACTGTTCTAGGTTGTGAAGATACAGCAGTGAACAAACAATAAGCACTTTTCCTAGTGAAGCTTTCATGATAGTTTACAGAGGCAGATAATAAATGAAATAAGCAAATTGGAATTTTGTTAGAAGATGCAGTAATATTTGCTATGGAGAAAAGTTAAGTAGGATAAGGAATTCCAGAGTAAGAGCCTGCAACTTTAAACAATGTGTTCAAATAACTGCTCATTAAAAATGTGTTATTAGAGTAAAGATCTGAAGGAGATAAGGAAGCAAGCCAGGCCCACATCTGGGGAAAGCATGCTCCTGAGAGAAGCCATCCCACCATCTCATCCTCTGTCTCCACCCTTCTCATCCTGCCCTCAATCTTTCCCAGCATCAGGGTCTTTTCCAATGAGTGGACTTTTCATATCAGGTGGCCAAAATATTGGAGCTTCAGCAGCAGTCCTTCCAATGAATATTCAGTGTTGATTTCCTTTAGGATTGACTGGTTTGATCTTGCAGTCCACGGGACTCTCAAGAATCTTCTTCAACACCACAGTTTGAAAGCTTCAGTTCTTTGGTACTCAGCCTTCTTTATGGTTCAACTCTCACTGTTTCCATATTTTCCGTATCTGTTTGCCATGAAGTGATGGGACTGAATGCCATGATCTTAGTTTTTTGAATGTTGAGTTAATCTATTTTGTTTATGCCTTTAACTGCCTGCCAAGTCGCTTCAGTCGTGTCCGACTCTGTGCGACCCCATGGACTGCAGCCTACCAGGCTTCTCTGTCCATGGGATTCTCCAGGCAATAACACTGGAGTGGGTTGCCATTTCCTTCTCCAATGCCTTTAACTACTTGGCTAAAAAAAAAATTCCAAATGAATAATTTAATCATTAAGATTTATTTATATCTTTTTAGAAGTCTTACAAATTCATGTTCCAATTGCCAATAAATATCTTAAATATGGTGTTTTAAGAAAAATGCAAATGGCTGAGATTTTAATAAATGAGTATCACATCTGGATGATAGTCCATTGCTTTCATTCTGATGCCTGCGTAGCTGCCAGTCATCAAGACTCCCTGAACCAGGCAGGTTAAGGACAAGTCTCCAGATGTGTTTATGGGCCACATGCAACTTGCTGTCTATGTGTTGTTTCAAGGGGGACAAAGAAAACCTATCAGCTCTGGATTACATTCCTAATTAAAGTTTTAAGTACTACCTAAAAAGCTCATATTTTAATGCTTGCAATATTTTCATTTTTTCATATATTATTCTAGAATTAAAATGCAACTTTTTGTGCCCAAGATTTGGGCCCTAAAAAAAATAATAATAAAGATAAATGAAAGTTTATAAGACAATTTAGCCAGCTAAGTGAAAATCTCAAATATTTCATTCTACCAAAGAAGCAAGTTTCCAGCACCATTTTAATTATCTTTTCTCTGAGATCACTGTAATTAAATAAAAATTTAGGTTTGAAAAACTCATATTTACATTTTAAATGTGATTTTAGTTATTTCAGTTTAGCTATCCTTGTATTCTCAAAACAATTTTAAAATATCTAACATATTCTGTATCCTTGGTCTCAGTTATTTACATATGGCATGATCATGTCTCTAGCATCTCCAACTTTTCACCAACGAGAGAAGATTCAGCCAGCACCACATGAAAATAATTTTATTTTTATGACTATTTGGTACCCAGTCATTCAGTACATTGTGTTTATGCATATCACACTTGCTATCACCCAGGTTGTTAGCCCCTCTGATTTTCTCATTTTCCCACATTTTCATGTTTACACTACTTTCTCTCCTCTCTCCTTAACCATTCTCCTACTGTTCCCTCCAGTCCAGTTCAGTCACTCAGTCGTGCCCGACTCTTTGCAACCCCATGAATCGCAGCACACCAGGCCTCCCTGTCCATCACCAACTCCCGGAGTTCACTCAGACTCACGTCCATCGAGTCAGTGATGCCATCCAGCCATCTCATCCTCTGGCGTCCCCTTCTCCTCCTGCCCACAATCCCTCCCAGCGTCAGAGTCTTTTCCAATGAGTCAATTCTTCGTATGAGGTGGCCAAAGTACTGGAGTTTCAGCTTCAGCATCATTCCCTCCAAAGAAATCCCAGGGCTGATCTCCTTCAGAATGAACTGGTTGGATGTCCTTGCAGTCCAAGGGACTCTCAAGAGTCTTCTCCAACACCACAGTTCAAAAGCATCAATTCTTCGGCGCTCAGCCTTCTTCACAGTCCAACTCTCACATCCATACATGACCACTGGAAAAACCATAGCCTTGACTAGACAGACCTTTGTTGGCAAAGTAATGTCTCTGCTTTTAAATATGCTATCTAGGTTGGTCATAACTTTCCTTCCAAGGAGTAAGCGTCTTTTAATTTCATGGCTGCAGTCACCATCTGCAGTGATTTTGGAGCCCAAAAAAGTAAACTCTGACACTGTTTCCACTGTTTCCCCATCTATTTCCCATGAAGTGATGGGATCAGATGCCATGATCTTCGTTTTCTGAATGTTGAGCTTTAAGCCAACGTTTTCACTCTCCTCTTTCACCTTTGTCAAGAGGTTTTTTAGTTCCTCTTCACTTTCTGCCATAAGGGTGGTGTCCTTCACAATTCCCCCACCCCCGGCCCTGGAATTTCATTCTACTCTATTTTCTACTAGATTTACAATTCCTTCATAGAATGCTACTCATCTTATTCTTTCCAGGCAAAAATGCAGTCAGAGAAGTCACAATTCTCTTGTTACAAATTACTATTTAAAATTTTATTTCTGATTTCACCAGAGCATGAAAGTAAGGTTTCTTTTGTTCCAAGCTATTACCACTAGCTGGAGAAGGCAATGGCATTCCACTCCAGTACTCTTGCCCGGAAAATCCCATGGATGGAGGAGCCTGGTAGGCTGCAGTCCAGGAGGTTGCTAAGAGTCGGACACGACTGAGCGACTTCACTTTCACTTTTCACTTTCATGCATTGGAGAAGGAAATGGCAACCCACTCCAGTGTTCTTGCCTGGAGAATCCAAGGGACGGGGGAGCCTGGTGGCTGCCGTCTATGGGGTCACACAGAGTCGGACACGACTGAAGTGACTTAGCATAGCATAGCATAGCATTACCACTAGCAATCCCCATTACCACTCTCTATCATTCTTTTTGTTATTGACGCCTTGTGTTCACTGACAACTTTCAGACTTGATCCCTCTGCACTCAAAATCTGATAACACCAATGTCCATGACCTATTTAATGACAATAACAGTAAAAATGATAGCAGTAGCAACAATAAAATAATGTAATCAAACAACTCTCATGCTAGGCTTTTTGCTAGGCTTTTTATATGTGCTTTATAAAAAAAACACTCAAAATAGCACTTTAATTCTACTTATAGGAAACCAAGGGCCACAGAGATGTTATTTTTTCCAATGTCCCACAGATTAAGAGATACATGTCAGTGTCTGTGGCTTTTTCCACTGTAACATGTAACCTTTACCTTCAGTTTATTGATCTCAGTTTCAGTGGCCTTCATTTCCACTACAGTAAAATCACCTACTTCAAAAACCTTGTTATCTTCTGCAAGACTCTGTTTCTGAAATCTTGAAATTAATAGGCTTATTTCTTACCATATCTTCTTTCTCTTATTTTCTTTAAAGCATTTACTCCAATTTCACTGCATCAACCAGTTTGTCAGTCTACATCTATACACTCACTCATTTTAAAACGCCAAACTTTCTTTCAGAATACACTTTACCTTGGTGTAGAAACATCACTTCAGAAAACCTGCACATCCAATATCTGTACCTCAAAAAAAAAAAAAAAAAAACCCACACACAAGGTCTTCAAACTGAGTTAGAACTAAGTCAGCTTACTCAGTCCTATTTCCATTGTACTCTAATTCAAGCTTCTTCACTCTCAAGTAACACTGCTTTCTCCCCTCCTTTGGCAAATATCCACATTTTCCATTTTGTAAATAAAACCACTCCAACAGAGTATCATCAATTTTTATAATATCTTACCACCAGATTTAACTGCAGCCATCCCTACTATTAACTCCATTCTCAAAGGAGGTTTCTGTGCTTCTGTCCAAGGTCTATCTTTCCTCTTGTGGGCTCCATCATGAACTACTCTCTTCATGTCATAAAATCTGTTCCCTCACCTAATTTCCTCCTTACATGCCAGGAATGTGCTCAATCTCTCACACATTAACAAACAAAAAGAAACAAACAAAAGTTTTCTCTTTATTTCTATTCTCTTTATTCTCTACTTTCCTTCCCTGCAAACTCGTTTTCAACTCACTAAAACCTGATCCATTAAAATGTCTGTCACATGGTCAACAATTCCTAACTGGGGAGTCTAGTGTGTGCTTTGGAGTCATCTTTTATCATCTGTGGGTGGTATTTGAATTTTTAATCATTTATCCTTTGCAATGCTCTGTTTCTCCTGATTTATATAGCATTAACATCATATATTCTGCATTAATTTATTCATTGAACAAATATCAATGGAAGCAGAAAGAGAATGAGAATAAACTAAGATCTACATGTATGTCTGCATATGATTGTCATGTCTGATCACCATGTGGTGGTTTAGTTGCTAAGTTGTGTCCGACTCTTGGTGACCCCATGGACTATATCCTGCCAGGCTCTTTTGTCCATGGGAATTTTCAGGCAAGAATACTGGAGTGGGTTGCCTTTTCCTTCTTCAGAGGATCTTCCCCACCCAGGTAGCCTTCCAAAATAAATGGTTTCTCCTTCCTTCTTCTACTCCACACCCTCTGGGAGGTCCTTTATTTGAACAACTATAGCAACTCTTCAGTCAGATACTACAGAATAAAGAGGAACCTAAGGAAAAATTTTTAGATTTAGATAATAGCAGCAAATGCCAGTTTAAATTAAGTAATCCAGTATACAAGTGCTTCCCTAGCAGCTCAGCTGGTAAAGAATCCGCCTGCAATGAAAGAGATCCCAGTTCAATTCTTGGGTGGAGAACATCCTCTGGAGGACATGGCAACCCACTCCAGTATTCTTGCCTGGAGAATCCCTGTGGACATAGGAGCCAGGAGGGCTACAGTCCATGGGATCACAAAGAGTCAGACATGACTGAGTGACTAAGCACAGCACAGCATACATTTGTGTGATTATTTTTACTTATTTACCTATTACTTAATTTTATAAATTTGAAATGATATCCTTTGACATTTCTGAAGTGGTAACAGGCTTGCTTTCCTTTTCACCTTGTGAGTAATTAGCATTTTTCCGTTTTAAAACATACGAAGTTTATATTTGGTTTGTCACCCTCAGCTCCACATTTGCTTTAGTCTTGGTTTTAAAAATAATACATTAAAAATTAATTCATAACTTTTCCATTGCTTTCTAGTTACCTCTTATTTGATTGAAGTTCACCTATAAGCAGTTTCCTCAACAAGGACATTTTGTAGCAATAATCCCTGAGTGCTTGGTGTGTTCAAATCAATTTGTTGAATTTTCACTTGAAGCACAAATTGACTGGATATAGAATCCTTGGTTTATACATTTTACCTAGCTTATCACATAAATATTTCTCCACTGTCTTCAAATGCTGAATCCTGCTAAGGAAAACTTGAAATCTGATTAATTTGTCTTTTTTTTCCTCCTCTTCTAAAGAAATCGATATTTTGCCTTATCTTTGCAAAAGATTCTTTATTTAAGGACTAATGGTTTCAAAATGTATCTCATTATTGACCATTAAGGTTCAAATTGCCCTGGCGTACAATATATCTTTAAAAATGTACATCCAAGCCTCGTTTTATTTCAGGAATGTTTCCTTGAATTATATGTGTCTATATTCTGTTGCATTATTTTGTCTTTCTACTTGGCAGACTCCAATTATGTGCATTTGATCTCCTTTGCCTTTCTTGCATATCTAACTATTCCCTTTAATCCTTTTCAACTCCACTATATTTTTATTTTATTTTGATCAATTTTCTCATTCTATACTCTGGATCTCTTTCTGTATTATCCTCAATGATTTTGTTATTTTGTGTTACAGTCAATTTTGACTTCATTTGTATTTTGTTGTTGTTATTCTTCCTACATTTTTCCTTAGTTGGCCTGTGTACATTTCATCATTTCCTGTCTTTTCACTACATTTTCCCCAAAATGTTGAATTTTCACTTTGGGATTTCCCTTCATGGAAATTGTCTTTTTTTTTAACCTTTTATTAATAGTTAATGAAAAAGACAGAGGATGAGATGGTTGGATGGCATCACCGACTCGATGGACATGGGTTTGGGTGGACTCTGGGAGTTGGTAATGGACAGGGAGGCCTGGCGTGCTGCGGTTCATGGGGTCGCAAAGAGTCGGACATGACTGAGCGACTGAACTGAACTGAACTGAACTGAAAAAGTATTGATCAAAACTTTCATCTATTCTTTCTTATTTTGTGACATATACTTTGGGAAGGTCTTTCCCACTTTATTTCTTCCCACTTTTATTTCTATGCTGGACCAGCTCCAATTTTACTTATTATGGAATAAACTAGATATCTGTCCAGCCACTGCAGAAGTTTCCCCTAGAGAACGGTTTTACTGGCTTTTCGAAGACATATCACCACTTATCCATAATTCTATTCTATACATTTCTCTCTCTCTCTTTTTCTCTTTTTTCTTTTTGGCACTGTGGTATGGCTTGCGAGATCTCAGTTCCCCAATCAGGGACTGAACCCAGGCCTGGGCAATGAAAATGCCAAGTCCTAACCACTAGATCACCAGGAAATTCCTTATATACATTTCTTTCATGCTTTATGACTCTTATTTTTTTTTTCAGTTTCTGTTTTGTCCTCTCCAGATCCACAGCCTTCTTTTCATGTTGGTCTTTCTAGAAACCTGTTGCCCCTGGAGTACTTTGCTTCTTCCCTTCTCCCGTGTGGCTCATGCTGCCTTGCAAAACTTAGCAGCCTTTACACTTAAAATCTATGAGGCATTTCTATTTTTTTAGTTTCAATATAAAAATTTCAGGGGATTTTTATTTGCTTGTTTTTATAATAAAAAAATGGAGAAACAGTTCAATCTTCCATTTACTAGAAGAATTTTATTTTCACTTTTGAAATGCAAAAGTTTAAAAAGAATATGTTTTTATGTTCAGCAGCCTATAAAAAAATTTCCTTACAAACCATGTGCTCTTTTCATCTTTTCATCAGAATCATTTTAGAAATCATTTTCTGTTCCATTGATTAGGTTCTGCCTTCAGAGATACTCATTATACTTTACTGAATTATCTCTTCTTTAACAACATTATCTTTTTTATAAAATATATGCTTTGCAATTATCTTAACCCATTTCTTTACTAATATTTTAATTTTCAGTGTTATTGATAATTGCTATTTATAATTCATGTACTTAGGCCATAAATATTGTTTGCCTCTTCAATTTATTTCCTGACATTTGTAATGGATGCTGTCATGCACCACCCAGATGGCCCCTTCACGACAGGGGTACTTAGCAGGGCAGGAGTGTTGGCTGATAATGGCTCACAACTGAATTTCTCTCTGAGAATCGCCATAGGCAAAAGAGAGCTTTCTCAAAAAAAGTTACATGCCTTTCTTTCTCAAAGACAGTCCGTATCAAATGACTGGCCCATACACAAACTTGACCTGCTGGCTATAATTCAGGACAACTTCAAATGGTCATTCTAGCTCCAGAACTCCCAATGGGATTTGCCTCTGTTGCAAATGTATTTTAGTCTAAATTCTCCCTCTGCCCAATCCTGCTTCCATTGATTCCCTAATATGCCATGTCCCTGAGAGAGTATTTGTGTCAGGTTGACCACAAAGATGACCATAAATCCTGTGACGTTCTTACCACCAAGTCTATGTATCTTCACCTTGAACCTGAGCTACCTGTACTATTTTGATCAAAAAACTACAGTGGAAGGGATATTGCCAGTTTAGGCCTAATCTGTAAAGAAGACTATGAAATTTAAGAGGTCCTGACATTATATGTATGGATATTATATGCATGTATGTATATATGTATATATATATGTATGTATATATACATATATATGTATGTATGTATATATATGTATGGATATTATATGTATGGATGTGAGAGTTGGACTGTGAAGAAGGCTGAGTGACAAAGAATTGATGCTTTTGAACTGTGGTGTTGGAGAAGACTCTTGAGAGTCCCTTGGACTGCAAGGAGATCCAACCAGTCCATTCTGAAGGAGATCAGCCCTGGGTGTTCTTTGGAAGGACTGATGGTAAAGCTGAAACTCTAGTACTTTGGCCACCTCATGCGAAGAGTTGACTCATTGGAAAAGACTCTGATGCTAGGAGGGATTGGGGGCAGGAGGAGAAGGGGACAACAGAGGATGAGATGGCTGGATGGCATCACTGACTCGATGGACATGAGTCTGAGTGAACTCCGGGAGTTGGTGATGGACAGGGAGGCCTGGTGTGCTGCGATTCATGGGGTCACAAAGAGTCGGACACGACCGAGTGACTGATCTGATCTGACATTATACGAAAGGAGTAAATAGCTCAACTAAACAGCCTTCCAGTCCTCTCTGCCAATACATCAGGTGCGAGTGATCTGAAAACCAGCTCAGCTGCCAAGTGAATACATCCCCAACAGATTTTTGTCAACTCCACATGAAGCACAAGAATCAGTTTGGTAAGCTCTGCCCATATTCTTGTCCCATATGACTGTAAGGTATAATAAAATCGCTGCTTTTCTTCTGCCATAAAAGTTTTTTATTATATAGAAGTAGATAAGTCAAACCATACTTCAAAATAAATATCTCATGTTCAATCTCCATGTCTGAGCTTACAGCCTGAGAAAGAAAAATAAGGCAGTTGATATGAGGTGTAATCCTAAGAAGCAGACCCTAAAAGAGGTTTATAGCTGGTTATAAACCATCGTTGGCTGCCTGGCGATGAGGACACCATCACTAGTGATAAGTGGATAACTGATGGCTTCTGTTATGCTATATTAGTGCCATTTTTAACATTTTCACCAGTGATGATCTGGGATGGAATACCAAATTAAAGGGTACACCAGCAGCTTCAGTACTGTAGGTGTTTGAGAGGTGCAGTGGGAGTAGTAAATACAAGGATTATAGAATCAGATGAGTATTTCTGGGCAATATTGATGCACTAATGAAAGACAGTAAATAGCTATGTGTTATTAAATACCAGTTGAAAACAAAGTGTGAATTGAGGTCCTTTTTGACATTATATAAATTCTCTAATTCCCTGTCATGGAAATGCAGAAGAATGCTCTGAATGAGGCCTAGAACTGAATTATAAGACTAGCAGAGTTCAAGAGAAGTTTGCATTGTCATGTCCAACTAGTCTGTTATGCCAAGGTCAGGTCCTTAATTGGAGAGATGTTGGACACTCAGATTTGGACTGAACTTTTGATACTGATGCAGAGAATACACTGAATCTTCAGATTCCCCTGAAACATCCTACAGAAAAAAAGTAACTCACTCTTACCAGTTAAAGTCTAGCATCTTCTGTATTAAAGATGATACAGTAAACTTTGTGTTGCAAAACGACACATACCTACACGAGTGTCTTTTCTCCATATCTCTCCTTTTGCCCATTAGATCAATATTTTGGTCAGGTCACCTATGGGAGGGGTTTGAGTGGGGGTTACTACTAGGCCTGCTATGAGAGGAAGAGAACAATAATATGTAATGGATACTGAATGTACTGGATCAAGGAAATAATATATAATTGAATAAAGCATAGTTTGTTTGTTTGTTTTTTAATGAGAGCAATTTCCTGAGATGCAGGATAAAATACTTTGATAGGAACTCTAGGAGACTATGCTAACACATTGCTTAGATGGCCCTTTGAAGCTTGGAAAAAGTTAAGGTTCGTATTATGTGCCTACATGCTAAGTCGCTTCAGCCATATCCTACTCTTTGTGATTCTGTGGATTGTCAGACCCCAGGCTTTTCTGTCATGGGATTCTGCAGGCAAAAATACCAAAGTGTGTTGCCCTACCCTCCTCCAGGGGATCTTTCTGACCCCAGAGACAAACCCGTGTTTGTTAAGTCTCTTTCACTGGCAGGCAGGTTCTTTACCACTGTGTCACCTGGGAATCCCAAGGCCCATACTAAGTGATGCAGAAATACTAGAACTATCATAGCAGATGGAGAAGGAAGGATCAAAAGGCTCAAGAAAATCAGGAATGCTAGAGTGCATAATAAGATTGATGAAACCAGAAATTCACCAAATTCATGAAGCTGTGCTTCATGAAAATTTTCCATTTATTGAAATGATAAAAGTAAGAAGCCATCACCATTGCTGAGAGTGGTAGGTGTCATTTATAGCCAGTCTTGATATAGACCTAGAATCCTAGTATCAGTAAGGATTATAGGATTTTTGAAATAATTGAATCCAGGTGATATTACTAATGGTCGGAAGCAGGATGAGTATATTTATCATGAATATCAGAAAAGTCTGATTGGAAACCACATGTTCCTAGAGACAACATAGATGAAGAACAAAAAAAGTGTATTGCTTAGTTTACACAATCTAAAAAGAAAAAAAAATCATGAATGAACATGGGCCTGTGAAATCTTCCCCGGAAAAATTATCATCCTTGCTCAATTTCTGAGTTTATGAACCACTTCTCAGAACCCGAATCCAATGAATGAAGGGGAGGATAGGTATCAATGAGAAAGGACCAATAAACACCATGTAAGTGTATTCTAATGCTTCCCCGTGCCCATTCCCAACTGACTGCAATTTATTTTAGAAGCCAAACAGTGTGGAAAGATAACAAAAAATCAATTAAAAAAAATAAAAGGAAAATAAAAAGCGAAAGAAAAATACCAAGTAAAAGAAAGGAAAGTTGGGGGAAAAGGACAAAATAAAATGATAGAAATAAAAATATTAATGATTATAGCAAATGTAAAATGGACAAAATGCTACAGTTAAGTCAAAAATTATCCCAGTGTCCTAAAAAAGCTCAATCTAGATATAGCCTGCTTGGGAAAACTACATCTAAAACACAGAAATTTGAAAGTAAAGAACTGATAAAATATATACCAGGTTCATACTCATAAAAGTGAGGAACATGCAGTTCTATTTCTACCAGACAAACAAACTTCAAAGCAAAAAGCATTTTTATAGATATAAAGGAAAACTCTATCATGTTAAAAAATTTTAATCTACCAGGGTAAATCAAAATATACCAGGTAACAGTCACAAAATAAATGAGGAAAAACTTTACAGAACTACAAGAAGAAACAGAATAAACCAGTGACATATTGAGGGCTTCCTTGGTGGCTCACACAGTAAAGAATCTGTGTGCAATGCAGGAGACCTGGGTTCAATCCCTGGGTTGGAAAGATCCCTCGGAGAAGGGAATGGCTACCCACTCCAGTATTCTTGCCTGGAGAATTGAGAACAAATCTCTTCTTGTTACCTGTATATTCAACAGGAAAAAAAGAATACGAAAAAATCCAAAAATTACAATAAACAAGTTTGAAATAGTATACATATATAGAACCCTACATCCAAGAGTTAGAGTAAGAACCACCTTTCTCCAAGGTCCACCCAAATTATGGAGCATAATCTGCTTTACTCAAAGCTGATTTAAATATTAATCATATCTGAAAAAAATAGCTCACAACATCTATACTGGTGTTTGGCCAAACAACTCAGTGCCATAGCCTACATGTGTTGACACATAAAATTAACCAGAATACCTGTCTAGATTAACCAGTCAAAAATATAAGACTCATGAGGGTATAATGAAGACATGCTCAGACATGTAAAGTCTCAAAAATTTAATCTCCAATGCACTGTGTTTTTTTTTTTGGAAGAGATACGCAAACAGACAAAGGTGGAAAGATGGAAAGAAATAAAAATAGAGCCATGATACCAAAAAGCAAATATCCCAATTATTTTAAAGAAGTAAAATCTGGGTAGTGACACTGGGACAATCCAGAGGGAAGGGATGACGAGGGAGGTGGAGGGTGGTTCGGGATGGGGGACACATGTTCACCCGTGGCTGATTCATGTAAATGTATGGCAAAAACCACCAAAATATTATAAAGTAATTAGCTTCCAATTAAAATAGATAAATTAATTTAATTTAAAATAGAATGTATCAGGCTTAGAGATCAGATCAGTCACTCAGTCGTGTCCGACTCTTTGCGACCCCATGAATCGCAGCATGCCAGGCCTCCCTGTCCATCACCAACTCCCGGAGTTCACTCAGACTCATGTCCATTGAGTCAGTGATGCCATCCAGCCATCTCATCCTCTGTCGTCCCCTTCTCCTCCTGCCCCCAATCCCTCCCAGCATCAGAGTCTTTTCCAATGAGTCAACTCTTCGCATGAGATGGCCAAAGTATTGGAGTTTCAGCTTCAGCATCATTCCTTCCAAAGAAATCCCAGGGCTGATCTCCTTCAGAATGGACTGGTTGGATCTCCTTGCAGCCCAAGGGACTCTCAAGAGTCTTCTCCAACACCACAGTTCAAAAGCATCAATTCTTTGTCACTCAGCCTTCTTCACAGTCCAACTCTCACATCCATACATGACCACAGGAAAAACCATAGCCTTGACTAGATGGACCTTTGTTGGCAAAGTAACGTCTCTGCTTTTGAATATGCTATCTAGGTTGGTCAGAACTTTCCTTCCAAGGAGTAAGTGTCTTTTAATTTCATGGCTACAGTCACCATCTGCAGTGATTTTGGAGCCCAGAAAAATAAAGTCTGACACTGTTTCCACTGTTTCCCCATCTATTTCCCATGAAGTGATGGGACCGGATGCCTTGATCTTCGTTTTCTGAACTAAGGCTTAGAGATAACTGAACCTAAATTGGAAAAAGAAGAGAGAGAGGTACAAGGGGGATGCCTTCATCTTACAGTCTAAAACAGGTCAAATAGAATATTTGATATGTTCAGTTATAGAGGAGTAATCTATACTTAAGTTGGAAAGTTTCCCATGAGTTTTCCATAGGCACATAGAAAACAGAAGGCCAACAAAAGTGTTCAAGCAAACAAGTGTGAAAGTAGTACATGGATCAATTGTAGTAGGTTTTCAGTCTCCCTCAAAATATACCCATAACATCACCCTTTCTCAAAATCCCAACCACCTTGGTCCGAGTTATCATCATCTCTTGAGTAGATTCTTACAATTACCTCCCATCTGGTCTCTCTGCTTTCAAACATTTCCCCAACCCACGATCTGTTCTCACCACAGCAGCTAAAGTTATCCTGCCTGAGTGCGTGCTAAGTCGCTTCATTTGTGTCTGACCCTTTGTGACCCTAGGGACCATAGCCCTCCAGGCTCCTCTGTCCATGGGATTCTCTAGGCAAGAATACTGGAGTGGGTTGCTGTTCCCTCCTCCAGGGAATCTTCCTGATGCAAATTAATATATAAAGCAAAACATATCAGTCCATACCTTGAAGTCCTCCTCGGCTCTCCAGTTCCTTGAAAATGAAGTGAAAGTATTAAGCATTCAGTTCTGTCTGACTGTTTATGACCCTATGGGCTATAGCCTGCCAGGCTTATCTATCCATGGAATTCTCCAGGCAAGAATACTGCAGTGGGTAGCCATTCCTTTCTGCAGGGTATCTTCCCAACCCAGGGGTCAAACCTATGTCTTCAGCATTGCTGGCCAATTCTTTACCATCTGAAACACCAAAGAAGCCCCCATTTCTCTGAGTAAATGCCATCTTTACAATGGCCTTCAGGGCTCAACACTACATGAACCTCTCATGAATCTCTAATCGCAGTTCTTGCTACTGTCCCTCTTTCTTCCTGTTTCACCAACACTGTCTTTTTGTTTTCCTGAAACACATAAGCACATTTCCACATTAGGATCTTTGCCTGGTTTTCTTGGTCTGGAACATTCACCCGCTAGTTCTCTGAGTGGCTTATTCCTCACTTGCTGTAGTGCTTGGCATATGTCACCTTTTCGATAAAGCTCCATTTAAAATCACAAATTGTTCTCGATCCCCGTCCCTATTAACTGGCTCTTTTCTTTTAGCACTTGCCTTCTGCAAACTTACCATGCAACTTACTCATTTATCATGTTCATTTTTGTGTTTTCACTAAAACATTCTGTTAATGAATTACCTCTTGTATCTAAAAAGTAGTATGGCACACTGTGTGAAAGTTGCTCAGTCGTGTCCAACTCTTTGTGACCACAAAGGAATTCTCCAGCCCAGAACACTGGAATGGGTAGTCTTTCCCTTCTTCAGGGGATCTTTCCAACCCAAGGCTTGAACCCAGGTCTCCCGCATTACAGGCAGATTCTTTACCAGCTGAGTCACAAGGGAAGCCCAAGAATATTGGAGTGGGTAGCCTATCCCTTCTCCAGTGGATATTCCAGACACAGGAATCAAATGGGGGTCTCCTGTATTGCAGATGGATTCTTTACCAGCTGAGCTTTCAGGGAAGCCCCATGGCACATTATAAACTTATAATAAATACTTGTTGAGTGAAAGTGAATATTATATATATAGGCATAAACATATGCCTTAACTAAATAGTTACTTAACTAAAAAAACTTGGGCTTGTCTGGTAGCTCAGATGATAAAGAATCTGCCTGCAATGCCAGAGACCAAGGATCATTCCTAAAAACCCTGACTTAACTGAAAATTTATGTAACTCCAAATGCATATCTTGGAGAGAATAGAAGACAGGAAAACACAAAGCAGAAGTAGATAATGTAAATCCTTATATTTCATTCTATATAGAAAATTAATATATATATATAACATCTGTGATATTGTGATTTATAATAAAAAAATGTGTATATATTTGGCCTTTGTCCTTGTTTCTGGCACAGAGCTCCTAAAATCTAAGTAATGAGAGTCATAAATGTCTTTCGTATTCATAACAAGTCCCTATACATTACAACTGAGTTTATGCTATACAGTGATTTTTGGAAAGCCCCTAGATGAGGATGAGGGTGGGTTTCCAGGGGAACCAGCCAAGTTAGAAGGCTGGGTGTTTTAGCCTCACCCACATGCTCAGGATGGGTGAGAGGCTGGAGATTGAATCAATTACCAATGGCTAGTGATTTCTTAATCATGCTTATATAGTGAAGCCTCCAAAAAACCCAAAAGGATAGGCTCCAGAGAGTGTCCAGGTTGGTGAACAGGTGGAGGTTCACCGAGAGAGGGCATGAAAACTCCACACCCTTCCTACATACTTTGCCTTTTGCATCTCTTCCATTTTGCTGCTCCTAGGTTCTATACTTTCACAGTAAATTAGACCTCTAGTAAGTAAAATGCTTCCCTGAGACCTGTGAAACATGCTAGCAAATGAATTGAACCAGAGAAGGGGTATGTGGGAAGCTCTAACTGAGGCACTGGTGACAGTTTAGTTTCACAGTTGGCATGCGGAAGGGAGGGAAGTCCTGGAGGACTGAACTCTTAACGTGTGGGATGTGATGATATCTCCAGGTAGTGTCAGAATTGAGTTAAACTGTAGGACATCTAGCTGATATCACAGGATAATCTGATGTATAGAACACCCACATCCATATCTGGGGTTGGAAGTGAAGTAATATTCTGATAATACTGTGCTTCAGTTCAGTTCAGTTCAGTTGCTCAGTAGTGTCCGACTCTTTGTGACCTCATGAATCACAGCACCCCAGGCCTCCCTGTCCATCACCAACTCCTGGAGTTCACTTAGACTCATGTCCATCGAGTCAGTGATGCCATCCAGCCATCTCATCCTCTGTCGTCCCCTTCTCCTCCTGCCCCCAATCCTTCCCAGCATCAGAGTCTTTTCCAATGAGTCAACTCTTCCCATGAGGTGGCCAAAGTACTGGAGTTTCAGCTTTAGCATCATTCCTTCCAAATAAATCCCAAGGCTGATCTCCTTCAGAATGGACTGGTTGGATCTCTTTGCAGTCCAAGGGACTCTCAAGAGTCTTCTCCAACACCACAGTTCAAAAGCATCAATTCTTCGGCGCTCAGTCTTCTTCACAGTCCAACTCTCACATCCATACATGACCACAGGAAAAACCATAGCCTTGACTAGATGGACCTTTGTTGGCAAAGTAATGTCTCTGCTTTTGAATATGCTATCTAGGTTGGTCAGAACTTTCCTTCCAAGGAGTAAGCATCTTTTTAATTTCATGGCTGCAGTCACCATCTGCAGTGATTTTGGAGCCCAAAAAAATAAAGTCTGACACTGTTTCCACTGTTTCCGCATCTATTTCCCATGAAGTGATGGGACCAGATGCTATGATCCTCGTTTTCTGAACGTAGAGCTTGAAGCCAACTTTTTCACTTTCCACTTTCACTTTCATCAAGAGGCTTTTTAGTTCCTCTTCACTTTCTGCCATAAGGGTGGTGTCATCTGCATATCTGAGGTTATTGATATTTCTCTCAGCAATCTTGATTCCAGCTTGTGTTTCTTCCAGTCCAGCGTTTCTCATGATGTACTCTGCATATAAGTTAAATAAGCAGGGTGACACTATACAGCCTTGATATACTCCTTTTCCTATTTGGAACCAGTATGCTGTTCCATGTCCAGTTCTAACTGTTGCTTCCTGATCTGCATACAAATTTCTCAAGAGGCAGGTCAGGTGGTCTGGTATTCCCATCTCATTAGAATTTTCCACAGTTTATCGTGATCCACACAGTCAAAGGCTTTGGCATAGTCAATAAAGCAGAAATAGATGTTTTTCTGGAATTCTCTTGCTTTTTCGATGATCCAGTGGATGTTGGCAATTTGATCTCTGGTTCCCCTGCCTTTTATAAAACCAGCTTGAACATCTGGAAGTTCATGGTTCACGTATTGCTGAAGCCTGGCTTGGAGAATTTTGAGCAGATGGACAGGGAGGCCTGGCATGCTGCGATTCATAGGGTCACAAAGAGTCGGACATGACTGAGCGACTGATCTGATCTGATCTAATCTTACTAGCATGTGAGATGAGTGCAATTGTGCGGTAGTTTGAGCATTCTTTGGCATTGCCTTTCTTTGGGATTGGAATGAAAACTGACCTTTTCCAGTCCTGTGGCCACTGCTGAGTTTTCCAAATTTGCTGGCATATTGAGTGCAGCATTTTCACAGAATCATCTTTCAGGATTTGAAATAGCTCAACTGGAATTCCATCACCTCCACTAGCTTTGTTTGTAGTGCTGCTTTCTAAGGCCCACTTGACTTCACATTCCAGGATGTCTGGCTCTAGGTCAGTGATCACACCATCGTGATTATCTGGGTCGTGAAGATCTTTTTTGTACACTTCTTCTGTGTATTCTTTCCACCTCTTCTTAATATCTTCTGCTTCTGTTAGGTCCATATCATTTCTGTCCTTTATCGAGCCCGTCTTTGCATGAAATGTTCCCTTGGTTTCTCTAATTTTCTTGAAGAGATCTCTAGTCTTTGCCATTCTGTTGTTTTCCTCTATTTCTTGGCAATGATCACTGAAGAAGGCTGTCTTATCTCTTCTTGCTATTCTTTGGAACTCTGCAT
This sequence comes from Bos indicus x Bos taurus, assembly GCF_003369695.1. Taxonomy (NCBI): domain Eukaryota; kingdom Metazoa; phylum Chordata; class Mammalia; order Artiodactyla; family Bovidae; genus Bos; species Bos indicus x Bos taurus. Next base: position 40,151,984 of record NC_040078.1, on the reverse strand, counting down.
TCAGATGCTTATATCTTTCCTTTTCTCCTTTGCTTTTGGCTTCTCTTCTTTTCACAGCTATTTGTAAGGCCTCCCCAGACAGCCATTTTGCTTTTTTGCATTTCTTTTTCATGGGAATGGTCTTGATCCCTGTCTCCTGTACAATGTCATGAACCTCAGTCCATAGTTTATCAGGCACTCCATCTATCAGATCTAGGCCCTTAAATCTATTTCTCACTTCCAGTGTGTATTCATAAGGGATTTGATTTAGGTCATACCTGAATGGTCTAGTGGTTTTCCCTATTTTCTTCAATTTAAGTCTGAATGTGGTAATAAGGAGTTTATGATTTGAGCCACAGTCAGTTCCTGGTCTTGTTTTTGTTGACTGTATAAAGCTTCTCCATCTTTGACTGCAAGGAATATAATCAATCTGATTTCAGTGTTGACCATCTGGTGATGTCCATGTGTAGAGTCTTCTCTTGTGTTGTTGGAAGAGGGTGTTTGCTATGACCAGTGCATTTTCTTGGCAAAACTCTATTAGTCTTTGCCCTGCTTCATTCCATATTCCAGGTGTTTCTTGACTTCCTACTTTTGCGTTCCAGTCCCCTATAAGGAAAAGGACATCTTTTTTGGGTGTTAGTTCTAAAAGGTCTTGTAGGTCTTCATAGAACGGTTCAACTTCAACTTCTTCAGCATTACTGGTTGGGGCATAGACTTGGATTACTGTGATATTGGATGGTTTGCCTTGGAAACGAACAGAGATCATTCTGTCATTTTTGAGATTGCATCCAAGTACTGCATTTCGGACTCTTTTGTTGACCATGATGGCTACTCCATTTCTTCTGAGGGATTCCTGCCTGCAGTAGTAGATATAATGGTCATCTGAGTTAAATTCACCCATTCCAGTCCATATTAGTTCACTGATTTCTAGAATGTCGACATTCACTCTTGCCATCTCTTGTTTGACCACTTCCAATATACCTTGATTCATAGACCTGACATTCCAGGTTCCTATGCAATATTGCTCTTTACAGCATCATATCTTGCTTACTATGCTTAATATAAGTGAAAACAATAGAGGTCTTTCTCTGTAACAACTAAAAAATATTTCATTTAGAAAACAATATAAACATCTTATTTTGCTATAGGAAAAAAATAAATATCAGAAGAAATAGCTAAATGAGATGAAAATAATCAGCTCAAATAGTAAAACTGGGGGATATAAAGGAAAGAATAGCTAATTTTTAATCACTCTATAAAATAATTACACATTTTTCCTTGAAATATCTATACTTCAATATAAGTTTTACATAGAACAATACTTCAACAATACAATAAATAAACTTTAAATGTGTTGGGCTTAAGAGATTACTTTTCTTAAATCACATGATGCAAATCATTAAATTTCTAATAAGTAAAGATCTGTCCTCTGATACACTTTAACATGTCACAATACTAAGGGTAATAATCAAAGTTGGAAATATTGTTGATGTAGTATGATAAAAATGTGCATTTTAATGTCTGTCTTTTAAGGGTCTTATCATACCAGGGCACATCATAAGGAGCCTCAGAGAAAGAAAAATAAGTTCTAATTTCATCTTCAATTGAGAAATTTTTTACAAAATCTTGAATATTCCTACTTATAGATTGGGAACAAAATGTTTATTATGTAAATTAGAGGGTTATTTATCACTTCAATGTACTACAGATTTATAAGCTATTATGCCAACAAATCCATTAAAGTTAATTAACATATGTGATGGTGAACTTATATTCCTGGAACCCCTATTAGGGCATTATTGCCCTACATATAGGGCCATCAAATCTATCTAGATTTTCATATACTCTACTTTCAATCCTACTCACTTTATTCTTACAGTCAGTGGCTCCCAAACATGAGCACATACTCCATCATCTGAAGAGTTCATTAAAGCTCAGATTTCTGGATCCATCCCAGTGTTTCAATCAGTACTTTCAGGTGTGTCTGAAAACAACAGAATATTTTATGCTGTATGTGTCCATTCAATTTAAAAAACTAAATTTTGTGTATGATTCTGAGGTAACATGTCATAAGATATTTCAAATTTTAAACCTGAAAGATACTTTGGTAATCACCAAATCCTATAACTTTTTAAACTGGGCTTCAGTATGTGGGTCAAATTCTTTGAACTTACCAGAGGTGTATGAAAATTGTGTCCATAAGTGCACTTGTGCATTTTCTTAGAGAGAGGATGCAAAACTTCACTGAACTCTTAAATGGGTCTCTCTCTGACTCCAGAAAAGTAAAAGACACTGAAATTAAACCCTCTCATGTTTCCCTATTGCCACTTAGATTCAGAAAATTAGCTTGACTACAGGTACATAGCTATTCTTATAACAAAGACTAGAGTTTAGGCCTCCTAATGTCTTTTGATTTCTAAGTATTCAATTTTGGTTTCCTAATGCTAGTGTCTTTTGAGTGTTAGACATTCTTGATATAATATTGAATATTTATTTATTTATAGAATTTCATAGAAATATAAAGATATTATCTATGGCCTTGATCTACAGATCTTTATTTTTCATTAGTTTCCTCTTATTTTGCTGTTGTTATTTCCAAGTTACCTGGCATCTTTGTTATATAGTAAAGATTAATTCTTTCCTCTATAAGCATTTATGAATGTAATCTTCAATGACTTGAACCACTGGCAGAAAAATATCAAGAACAGCTTGATGTTGATTAAAATTATCCCCAAAGTGAATGACAGTGGAGGTACAATTATAATTAATCCTAAATAAAGACATAAAGAAACCTCAATCCTAGGGACTACTGTTCCATAAATATTTTGACATTAGCCAATTCTTTTCTTTTCTCAAGTTTTCTCAAATGTGAATTAAAAATGTAGACCATTAGTTGATTAAATATCATTTTTACCTTTAAATTCTATAATTGGAGACACCAAAAAGGCACTAGATAGTATTTCCTAGCTCTCTAGCTTTTTTACCTAAGTATTTTGTACATTTTCCATGCCTCATTTCATATCCAAAATGAAAGTTAAAATGATAGGTATGTGTGTAGTGAAGAATTAACCTTACTCGAAGAGAGATCTAGCCTTTACCTTCAGCTATTCGAGGGGACCTCCAGGCTCCTGGAATATTCTGCTTTTTGTCTGCCTATGATCTTAGGCCACAAGACAGTCTAACAGCGTGATTTACAACGGGGACTTTGTGCCATGCAGTAGAAGTTCCAACGTCTAGAAGAACTAAAGATATTAGCCTGACCTCCAAGAGAGCTAGAAACGAAAGGTCAGTCATGCAGGCAGCATTTCACCGAATCCCAATAAAAACTGGATATTAAAGGCTCATGTGAGTTTCTCTGTTCACAGTACTCTGTATTTTCACACATTGCAGTCAAGAGGAAATATTCATAATCACATAGAGAGGAAAGCTCCATGTTTGGACCCTCTACCAAACTCTGTCCTAGGCACCACTTCCTTTGGCTGATTTTCTTTATCTTTTCTCTGCTACAAATAAACACGTGAATAAACTACTTTCAGTGAGTTCTGTGAATCTTTCCAAAAAATTACCAAAACTGAGGGTGGTTCTGGAAAATTCCTGAATTTGCAGTTGCTGTCAGAAATGAAGTCAGTCTTGTGTCCCTCAGACTCTGCAGGTTGGCTAACACTGGATACTATGACAATATATTTCTCTGTTCTATATGTCTATCCTTGTTGATTTATTATGGAATAGAATCAAAATTTATTTCTTATTTTTTTAAATTTTTAAATTTTATTTTTAAACTTTACAATATTGTATTAGTTTTGCCAAATATCGAAATGAATCCGCCACAGGTATAGGGAGGAGGGAGGAGGGTTCAGGATGGGGAACACATGTATTCCTGTGGCGGATAGAATCAAAATTTAAAAGCAGGTATTTCTAAAGTATTGTGATTTATGTTATCAAAAATATCCTCTATGGAGTCTGTTTTTCCTTTTTGAAATTACTTAATTTTTTGACTTGGAAGTTGCTTTCAATATGATATAAGCAAATGTTTTAAAATAAAATTGAAAACAAATGTGGAAAATGAATACTATTACTAACATGTGTAATTGTAACTTTTTCAGAATATCAGCACAATACAAAATATTGTGATTTTATATACACAAGAATGAATTAAAAAAACATGAAAATGATGTACTTTAATGAATAAATCATAATGATTTTATGCTGCTAATTAATGCAGCAATAATACATTTTAATTTATGAATTTAAAAAAATCTCAGTTATTCTACTGTGCTAAGTAAATAATCAGCGCCTCCATAAACACTGTGATAAACCTAACTGTTGACCTTTCCAGGCTGGAATTCTTAATAGGACATGGAATAATGTGTTTTTAGTCCAGACCAACAGGCTGCAGTAAAAGCTTTTATGAATAATAACGTTTGAAGTTCTTCTCACAAAATGGAAAGAAAAATAGGAGTGTTGACTCTGGCAGCTAACAGCGTATGCTTAACCACTGATCTTTCAGTGAAGAGATGAACAGAATCACAAGTGAACATGCTGTATAATCAAAACCAACCCAAATGTTCTTCATAGCTCTTTACATTTGGAACACTTCTCCAAGAGGAGGATCATTTTGCACAAACTGAACAGAGTAATTGGTTTTGAGCTACATAATGTCTCTCTTCACAAGTGGGACTTTACCCTACTTTAAGAAGCTACAACAACATCAACAGCAAAACCATAAAAATAATGTCTTACAAAAAATTAACTGAATAGGGAAATCCTTTAAATACTTATTATACAGCCAAAAGATTTTATTCTACCAAATGGCTCAGGCAGATAAGAGCATATTGTGAGATCTCATCTTTGGGGCAACTGATGTATGCCACAAGAACCAACACATCAGAGAACTGTAGACATCCTTAAAGTCGCATATTGTCAAAGGCTAAGGTCCAACTAAAGGCCAGGTTCATATTAAGTTTTCAACAAAATATATCCTGTGAAGATCTAATAAACAAACAAAAGATGTCCTCAAATGGCTCTGAATGCTAAAAAATGGAATTGGTTGGAGACATTATCGTCAACGGGCTGAAGCAGGCGCCTGATTTACTCCGGGGCTAGGTCAGATAAGGTGATGCTTTCTTTGAGGAGCAGTGTTACTCTGCACCCTACTGCTGTCATTTAAACATTCTTCAGTCAGGGACTTTCCCTGGAGGATGCTACTGAGGGTTCAAAAGGGGATGCAAGCTTCGTGTGGTCCCCTCCCACGGATTCAGTTGTTTGTGTAAAAAAATTGCCTTGCCAAAGGCCTCTCTCCCAAAGATTCTGATTTCCATTTATAAACAGGCTATTCCATTTTTTCAAGAATAAAATACTCATAATATTAGGAAAATATTTTTAATCAAAGCAGTATATTTCAAGTAAAAATAAGAACTTAAAATTATATCTAGTACCATGCAATATAACCATTAATTAGCAACAATGTTATGCTGTATCTCAAATACCATAAAATATTCTTAAAAAGTAGAATATTAAAATGCTATTAGAAAAAAATTATGGAGGCACAAAAATGTTGAATAAATTCTCTCAAAACTTAATTACCACATGTGTAATTACTTTACAGTTACATCATAAATGGGCTTCCAATGTGGCTCAGTGTTAAAGAATTTGCCTGCCAATACAGGAGACCCAAGTTTGATCCCTGAGTTGGGAAGATCCTCTGGAGAAGGAAATGGTAACCCAGTCCAGTATTCTTGACTGGGAAATCCCATGGACAGAGGAGCTGGGGAGCTACAGTCCATAAGAGTTGCAAAACAGTCAAACACAACTTAGCAACTAAACAACAACAAACATAATAAATAGAAGTCAGGTGTCAATTGAATACTCATTTATTTGAGATTAGATGAAAATTAGAGGAAGTACAGAAAAACAAGCATATATCTTACAGACTACAATTCACTCAAAGAGCATGCATGCTGATAAAAAGTTTGAACACTTCTAGTTTTAAATTACATGTTGCAGATTCATGTGGATGTATGGCAAAACCAATACAATATTGTAATTAGCCTCCAATTAAAATAAATAAATTTATATTAAAAAAATAAAAAATAAATTACATGTTGCAATCATTTAAATAAGTTAATAAAAATACATCAACTATGAAATGTTTTATTTAAGTATTCTGTAATTTTCACAGTTTCATTTAAATTCACTATCATAAATCGAGATCTCACAGAAGTAATAATTTATAAGGTGAAATTAACAAACATAATAAAGTAGTTAACTTAAAATTGAATATATTAGATCCTACAAACATATAACTTTACTAGGACTAGAATTTATTCTACTAAATTTGCCTTTTTATTCAATGAGTAAATTTACATCTGCATCATCTTTATATTCAAACTGATTCAATTAAATTAACATTTATATGTCATATTGATGTTGCTCATTTGATCAGTCATGTCCTACTCTTTGTGACCCCATGGGCTGCAGCACAGCAGGCCTCCCTGTCCTTCACCATCTCCCAGAGTTTGCTCAAATTCATGTCCACTGAGTCAGTGATGGCATTCAACCATCTCATTTTCTATCATCCCCTTGTCCTCCTGCTTTCAATCTTTCCTAACATCAGGGTCATTTCCAACGAGTTGGCTTTTTGCATCAGGTAACTTTCATGTTCAGTGCTGAGCAAACTGTTGTGCAGATTGCTTACAAATCTTCAATCTACTCTCTTCCCCATACTGAACTGTCTCTGTCATTCCATTTCCTGGTCAAGGGGAAGTAGCAGAAGTGAGGCAATGTGTAGCTAGTGACACCGATTTGTGTATGTGATCAGTGACTGGCTCGCCATATAACTAGAAAGCCACAGAGCCTGAAATAAAATTCAGGTCTTTTTCTTCCTCCAAAATCTATATGTTGAACCATTGCAAAACACTACCTCCAGGCACTGACTGAGTTCAAGTGCTTTTCATACATTATCTGATTTGATCCTCATAAAATCTCTGATGAGGCACAAATAGAATCAGCCTTGTTTTTCTCCAGTTCTATGACATCCTTCCAACATCAAATACCTTTTCAGGCACTTATTGGAGAAGCAGGGGTGGGACATTCAATGTAATTGTCCAAACCATGGAGACATCCAGTACTCAGGCTCCAAATTTCCTCTCCAAGTTTTCAGTGTCATTCCTGGTATGGTATTGCTTGATTCAAGGCTGTTCTTGCTTCACTCTGGTAGGTTCTCTTGAATTGAGCTATCTTGGTAGGGCCTACAAATTTCAGCACTGGGAAGTCCCGTGTCACAGCACATTCAGAGTACTAATTGAGAACTACAGAGTAACTCAAGTTATATTAATTAGAATTATGCAAAACAGAGTCATAGTATTTAATAACACTTTGGCATATCATTGACCTCAAGATAAAGCAAATATTGTATCCCTAGAAAATAACAGAGAACTTCACAAGTGTAGTGAACTGCGTTAGGGATTATTTTTGCCTATTCATTCATTCATTCATTCAATAATGTAGTTGAAAAGTGAAAGTATTAGCTGCTCAGTCATGTCCAACTCTTTGCAACCCCCTACCAGGCTCCTCTGTCCATGGAATTCTCTAGCCAAGAATACTGGAGTGGGTAGCCATTTCCTTTTCCAGCAGATCTTCCCTACCCAAATACCAAACTCAGGTCTCCTGCATTACAGACAAATTATTTACCATCTGAGCCACCAAGGAAGCCCATATATATTTATTGAGCAACTATTCTGAACCAAGTACTCTACCAAGAACTGAATTTAAAATAGTAAATAAGAATCAAAAAATAAAATTTTACCCTCATGAAATTACATTCCAGGCTAGATACAAGTTTTCCCTTTTTTTCATGTTTAAGTCTTCAAACTCTTCCTCACAACCTCCTTTCTAAATTTGGCAAATAGCCCAGTTGGGACTCATCATAGCATCATATCCTCTGATAACAGTAGTTGGTTCAGTATCAGGCATATGACCTAAGTAAAGATATTAAGAATTCTTCTTTATTTAGTTTAAAGTTAAGATAAATCACTGTAGTTTGTAGCTCAGAGAAAGGCATGAAAAAATAAGTGATAAGCAAACTTTAGCAAATGCAACATATAATTTGGTAAATGAGTCACTTCCTGCAAAAGAAACAACTGGACTCTGTTAATCAATGGATTATTCCACAAGATTTACTCTTCAAGACAAGTAGGAAAAGACTTACTACAGTCTTCAGGAAACTGCAGGAAAGAGTAAATTGTGAAGAACTCAAGGTAAGTTTTCATGGCCCATATCGCTCCCTATAACTTTTAGGCCAAGCTCAGAATCACTCTTGTTCCTTGGAGAAAAGCTTATGACAAACCTAAACAGCATATTAAAAAGCAGTGACATTACTTTGCCAACAAAGGTCCATATAGTCAAAGCTACAGTTTTTTCAATAGTCATGTATGGATGTGAGAGTTGGACCATAAAGAAGGCTGAGAGCCAAAGAATTGATTCTTTTGAACTATGGTGTTGGATAAGACTCTTGAGAGTCCCTTGGACTGAAGAGAGATCAAACCAGTCCATCCTAAAGGAAATCAGTCTTGAATATTCATTGGAAGGACTGATGCTGAAGCTGAAACTCCAACACTTTGGCCACCTGATGTGAAGAGGAAACTCATTAGAAAAGACCCTGATACTGGGAAAGATGAAGGCAGGAGCAGAAGGGGAAGACAGAGGATGTGATGGTTGGATGGCATCACTGACTCAATGGACATGAATTTGAGCAAGCTCCAGGAGATGGTGAAGGACAGAGAAGCCTGGCGTTCTGCAGTCCACAAAGAGTCACATGCGACTGAGTGACTGAACAACAACAAAAAGCACTCAGTGCTGTTTCATCGTCTGTTTCCCGTTTCAATTTGTAAATTAAGATTGTTGATTCCGTAAGGACATACAAATATTTTAGATAAATTCCTTAAAATAATTTTTTCACAGCTGCCATTTAAGAAGTAAATTACTACAGATAATATTTTCTTACAAACTATCAAATGATTTTTTAAGTATCAATTTACCAATAGTGGTAATTAAAATGTAAATATAAATGGCAATCAAAATGTAAAAGCTCAGCAATAGCTTAAATCTTTCACAACTGAGGTAACTGCAAGTCATGTTAGGCTCTTTTTATATATATTACTTCACATAATTTAAAACATAATTACTTTTAATGCCATGGGTTTTACTATCTCCAATAAAAATTATTACATAGCTTGTATTTTGGGTCTTCATCAGGAATCAAAGTGTCAAACATTAAATGCTGATGCCAAAATCTATTGCAATCAAAAACATGTGAAGTAAATTTAGCATATACCTTAAGCTTCTTAAATAATCAACCTGATAATAGATAACCTAAACTGGCCATATTCTTCTTTCCTCACTAATCCCTTTTTGCATATCTTAAAGCAATTTGAGTAAAAAGAATCAATAAAAAATGACCATTTCCCCAAAGGCATACAAGTCAGCCTGCTCCTTTGTTGAAACACCATTTATTGTGACTTTACCTATAAGAGGTACAATGGGCATGCATTTTGTGAACCGTTGAATGTCTGAGCATTAAAGTCAACATCTAGCCAGAGTCACTGTTTCAAAGTCAGATAGCAAAAAAAAAAAAAAAAGTCAGATAGCATCATCATAGAATAAACTAATAGAATATAAGAATATTTCTGAAATTTTATCAAATAATTTAACTTTTGTTGGAATTTTATTATTAAAATGACATAGTCAGATATTTTAAATGTGACAATATTGTGCAGTAACAGATTGCTCCTCTAGTCAGCCTGCTCCTTTGCTTGAAACACCATTTATTGTGACTTTACCTATAAGAGGTACAATGGGCATGCATTTTGTGAACTGTTGAATGTCTGAGCATTAAAGTCAACATCTAGCCAGAGTCACTGTTTCAAAGTCAGATAGCATCACCATAAAATAAACTAATAGAATATAAGAACATTTCTGAAATTTTATCAAATAACTTTTGTTGGAATTTTATTATTAAAATGACATAGTCAGATATTTTAAATGTGACAATATTGTGCAGTAACAGATTGCTCCTCTAGTCACTATCTTGGACATATGCAATAATAAACAGGAACTCATTTCAACTGAGGTTAGTAAAGAAGCAAAAACCCATTGGTCAGCTCTACCAAAAGGTGTGTATTACGTGTATATATTCTTGTTCAGTCACTCAGTCATGTCTGACCCTTTGTGACCACATGGACTGCAGCACTCCAGGCTTTCCTGTCCCTCACCATCTCCCGGAGCTTGCTCAAATTCATGTCCATTAAGTAGGTGATGCTACCCAACGATCTCATCCTCTGTTGTCCCCTTCTCCTCCTGCTTTCAATCTTTCCCAGCATCAGGGTCTTTTTCAATGAGTTGGCTCTTTGCATCAGGTGGCCAAAGTATTGGCGCTTCAGAAGTGATATATTTGTTAGGTTAGTGTTGATACAATAAAGCCACCATTGCCAAGTAATTAAGTTTTTCCTCCTATTTACTTTAGTAACCAATTAAAATAATTATATGCTCTTTAATTCCCAGAAATAAAGGTTTTGGTAAATGGTCATGTTGACCACAAATTGGCATTTTCCAAAGGCATTTGCCATCTATCTCTGCAGGGGCTAAATCCTGTGCTACTGCAGCTGTTGACCTTTGACAAGCTCTGAAGGGAGATAGGGTGGAAAATGAGGCATTTTGTGTTCCAGGAAAACTGGCAGAACAGATATTTGGATATACATTACCAGGAACTGATATTATGAGCCCAGTCCTTGCATCTCTTATGTCTTGTTGTTCAATTGTTAAGTCTGTCCCTTTCTTTGCTAGCCCATGTTCTGCAGCACATCAGCCTTCTCTGTCCTTCACTATCACCCAGAGTTTGCTCAAACTCATGTCCATTGAATTGGTGATGCCATCCAACCATCTCATCCTCTGTTGTCCCCTTCTCCTCCTGCCCTCAATCTTTCCCAGCATCAGAGTCTTTTCTAATGAGTCAGTTTTTCATATCAGGTGGCCAAAGTATTGGAGCTTCAGCTTTACCATCTGTCCTTCCAGTGAATATTCAAGGTTGATTTCCCTTAGTATTGATGGGCTTGATCTCCTAGCTATCCAAAGGACTCAGAAGTCTTCTTTAGCACCACAATTTGAAAGCATCAATTCATCAGTGCTCAGCCTTCTTTATGGTCCAATTCTCACATCTGTACATGACTACTGGAAAACCTATAGCTTTGCAGACATTTGTCTGAAAAGTGATATCTCTGCTTTTTAATATGTTATCTAGGTTTGTCAGCTTATCTTCCAAGGAGCAAGCATCTTTTAATATCATATCTGCAGTAATATTGGAGCCCCCCCAAAAATAAAGCCCACCATTGTTTCCACTTTTTCCCCTTCTATTTGTCATGAAGTGATGGGACCAGATGCTATGTCTTAGCTTTTTGAATGTTGAGTTTTAAGCTAGCCTTTTCACTCTCTTTCACCTTGATCAAGAGAATCTTTAGTTCCTCTTTGCTTTCTATCCTTATAGTATCATCTGCATATCTGAGGTAGTTGATATTTCTCCCAGCAATCTTGATACCAGCTTAGGCTTCATCCAGCCTGGCATTTCTCATGATGTACTCAGCATAGAAATTAAATAAACACAATGACAATATACAGCCTTGATAGACTCCTTTCCCAATTTGGAACCAGACCATTGTTCCAAGTCCAGTTCTGCTTGCTTTTTCTTGACTTGCATACAGGTTTCTCAGGAGACAAGAAAGATGGTCTGGTATTCCCATCTCTTTAAGAATTTTCCACAGTTTGTTGTGATCCACACAGAAAAGGGCTCTAGCACACTCAACAATGAAGAAGTAGATGTTTTTCTGGAATTCTCTTGGGTGTTTCTCTGATCTAATGGAGGTTGGCAAATTATCTCTGGTTCCTCCGCCTTTTCTAAATCCAGCTCATATATCTGAAAGTTCTCAGTTCACATACTGTCAAAGTCTAGCTTGAAGGATTTTGAGTATTAACTTGCTAATATGTGAAATGAGCTCAATGGCACACTAGTTTGAACATTCTTTGGTGTTGCCTTTCTTAGGGATGGAATGAAAACTGACCTTTCTAAGTCCTGTGGCCACTGCTAAGTTTTCCAAATTCTCTGGCATATTGACTGCAACACTTTAACAGCATCATCTTATAAGATTTGAAATAGTTCAGCTGGAATTCCATCACCTACACTAGCTTTGTTCATAGTTCAGTTCAGACCAGTTCAGTTGGTCAGTTGTGTTTGACTGTTTGTAAACCCATTGACTGCAGAATGCCAGGCTCCCCTGTCCATCACCAATTCCCAGAGCCTACTCAAACTCATGTCCATTGCGTCAGTGATGCCATCCAACCATCTCATCCTCTGTCACCCCCTTCTTCTCATGCCTTCAATCTTTCCCAGCATCAGGGTCTTTTCCAATGAGTCAGTCCAATGAGTCATCAGGAGGCCAAAATATTGGAGTTTCAGTTTCAGCATCAGTCCTTCCAATGAATATTCAGGACTGACTTCCTTTAGGATGGACTGTTTGGATCTCCTTGTAGTCTAAGAGACTCTCAAGAATCTTCTCCACACCTTAGTTCAAAAGCATCAGTTCTTTGGTGCTCAGCTTTTTTATAGTCCAACTCTCACAGCCATACATGACTACTGGAAAAACCATAGCTTTGACTAGACAGACCTTTGTTAGTAAAATAATGTCTCTGCTTTTTAATATGCTGTCTAGGTTGGTCATAGCTTTTCTTCCAAGGAGCAAGTGTCTTAATTTCATGGCTGCAGTCACGATATGCAATGATTTTGGAGCCCAAGAAAATAAAATCTCTCACTGTTTCCATTGTTTCCCCATTTATTTGCCATGAAGTGATGGGACCAGATACCATGATCTTAGTTTTATGAATGTCGAGTTTTAAGCCAAACTTTTCACTCTCTTTCCCTTTCATCATAGTAATGCTTCCTGAGGCCCACTTGACTTCACATCCCAGGATGTCTGGCTGTAGGTGACTACACCATGGTGGTTATCTGGGTCACTAAGACCTTTTTTGTAGAGTTCTGCCTATTCTTGCAACCTCTTCTTAATCTCTTTTGCTTCTGTAAGGTACATACTGTTTCTGTCCTTTACTGTGCCCATCTTGGCATGAAATATTCCTTTGGTGTCTCTAATTTTCTTGAAGAGATCTCGTCTTTCCCATTCTATTGTTTTCCTCTATTTCTTTGCATTGTTCATTTAAGTCGGCTTTCTTATCTCTCTTTGCTATTCTTTGGAACTCTGCTTTTAGTTGGGTATATCTTTCCCTTTCTCCGTTGCCTTTTGCTTTTCTTCTTTTCTCAGCTATTTGTAAAGCCTCCTCAGACAACCATTTTGGCTTCTTCCATTTATTTTTTATTGGAGATATTTTTGGTCACCACCTTCTGTACAATGTTATGAACCTCCCATCATACTTCTTCAGGCACTCTGTCTACCAGATCTAATCCCTTGAATCTATTTGTCACCTCCACTGTATAATGATAAGGGATTTGATTCAGGTCATACCTGAATGGTCTTGTGGCTTTTCCTACTTTCTTCAATTTAAGCTTGAATTTTTCAATAAGAGCTCATGATCTGAGCTGCAGTCAGCTCCGGGTCTTGTTTTTGCTGACTCTATAGATTTTCTCCATGTATAATCAATCTGATTACCATGTTGATTATCTGGTGATGTCCATTTGTAGAGCCATCTCTTGTGTTGTGGAAGAGAGTGTTTGCTATGACTAGTGTGTTCTCTTGATAAACTCTGTTACTCTTTGTCATGCTTCATCTTGTACTCCACGGCAAACTTGCCTGTTACTCCAGGTATCTCTTGACTTCCTACTTTTGCATTCCAGTCCCCTATGATGAAAAGGACTTTTTTTTTTTTGTATTAGTTCTAGAAGGTCTTGTGTGTCTTCAAAGAACTGTTAACTTCAGCTTCGTCAACATCAGTGGTTTGGGCACAGCCTTGGATTACTGTGATGTTGAATGGTTTGCATTGGAAACAAACTGACATCATTCTATCATTTTTGAGATTGCACCCAAGTACTGCATTTCAGACTTTTGTTGACTGTGAGGGCTACTCTATTTCTTCTAAGGGATTTTTTCCCATTTTAGTAGATATATGGTCATCTGAATTAAATTCACCCATTCCTGTCCATTTTAGTTCATGACTCTTAAAATGCTGATGTTCATTCTTGCCATCTCTTTCTTGAGCACATCCAGTTTACCTTAATTCATGGACTTAACATTCCAGGTTCCTATACAATATTGTTCCTTACAACATCAGGCTTTACTTTCACCACCAGACACATCCACAACTGAGCATAGCTTCTGCTTTGGCCCAGCACTGTCATTTTTTCTAGAGCTATTTCTCCTTCTTCCCCAGTAGTATATTGGACACGTACTGTCCTACGGGACTCATCTTCCAGTGTCAGATCTTTTTGCCTTTTCATACTGTTGATGGGTTTCACAAGGCAAGAATACTGAAGTGTTTTGCCATCCCCTCTCCAGTGGACCATGTTTTGTCCGAACTCTCCATCATGACCCATCCATTTTGGGTGGCCCTGCATAGTATGACTCATAGCTTCATTGAGTTACACAAGGCTGTGATCCATGTGATTTTAGCATCTCCTCATATCTAGGAAAGCACTAAATCCCTCCATGGTGACATCAGCTCCTTATGACTATCACAAAACCTTATTGTAAGATAAGTGCTTGATTACATGAACTCCCACTTCACCAAAATCACATATATTAACCTTCCTCCTTCTGCCTCTCTGGAGCAGTTTCTCAGAGTTATCTGAAGTGCTGTCTCCAGGCTGCAACTCTCATTTTTCCCCAAATAAAACTTAACTCACAACTCTTACATTGTGCATTTTTTAAAAGTTGACAGTGATGATGTAGTTTTAGAATGCAATCACATAGCCTAAGCTTTGTACACAGCTTGAACAAATAGCTTTTTGATATTTCTAGATGTAGACTTAAAATTTATTTTTTTTACCAATAGTTATTAAGATCAGATTTTTTTAAGGTACTTTCTTGTGAAACAGTTCCAGTGACTGATTTTATAATACATATTCTTAAGATATAAAGAATTCTCAAGCAGAATATTTGTCATGAAAAACCTATGGCTAATGTAGAATTAATATTTAATAAATATAAATCTTAATAACCATTTTAATATTGCATACAGTGGAAGCACCAAATAATTATAGAAATATTGGAATTGTAACATGATATCTTTCAAGACATCATTTTTGCTAAAAATCCCATTTATTATGGTTATAGTCATTCTTGCACAGAAATAGGCTAATGGCGGTCATACTTCTATCAAATGACCAACCAACTCATAATAACCATCAAATATGAACGCAATAGCAGAAAACTGATACTATTAGTCTTGATTCTCCAACCAGGAACTTTCAGAATTTTGAATTGACACACAGAAAGAGAGTTTGTTGAGATGGGTCGTGTTAAAATTTTAGTTCTGAAAGGAAGTCCAAGCATCTCCACTGGTAAAGTTTCTGAGACCATCCTGGTATCAACCCTCCCTAAGTCTTTAGACCCCATATGTTGTCAATACTGTCCCAATAAATTTAATTTTTTCTTGTTTTCTGTTAGTTTTTACTAATTTCATCTTAAATGTAAAGTTTTTATCACATCATTGTCCTTTCACTCCTAACGTTTAAGTATTTCTTATTGTTCTTTAGTCACTAAGTTGTGGTCAACCCTTTTCCAACCCCATGGAGTGTAGCCCACTGGGCTCCTCTGTCCATGAGATTTCCCAGGCAAGAATATTGGACTGGGTTGCCATTTCCTTCTCCAGAGGATTTCCTGCAACAGGGGTTTAACCTGCATCTCCTGTGTTGGCAGGAAGATTCTTTACCACTGAGCCACCAGGAAAGCCCAAGTATTTCTTAATGTCTTAAGTTGAAATTTGTTAGTTATTAAAGTCTCTGAGTGAAAAAGTTGGCTTAAAGCTCAACATTCAGAAAACGAAGATCATGGCATCCGGTCCAGTCACTTCATGGGAAATAGATGGGGAAACAGTGGAAACAGTGTCAGACTTTATTTTGGGGGGCTCCAAAATCACTGCAGATGGTGACTGTAGCCATGAAATTAAAAGACACTTACTCCTTGGAAGGAAAGTTATGACCAACCTAGATAGCATATTCAAAAGCAGAGACATTACTTTGCTAACAAAGGTCCATCTAGTCAAGGCTATGGTTTCTCCTGTGGTCATGTATGGATGTGAGAGTTGGACTGTGAAGAAGGCTGAGTGCCGAAGAATTGATGCTTTTGAACTGTGGTGTTGGAGAAGACTCTTGAGAGTCCCTTGGGCTGCAAGGAGATCCAACCAATCCATTCTGAAGGAGATCAGCCCTGGGATTTCTTTGGAAGGAATGATGCTAAAGCTGAAACTCCAGTACTTTGGCCACCTCATGCGAAGAGTTGACTCATTGGAAAAGACTCTGATGCTGGGAGGGATTGGGGGCAGGAGGAGAAGGAGACGACAGAGGACGAGATGGCTGGATGGCATCACTGACTCAATGGACGTGAGTCTGGGTGAACTCCGGGAGTTGGTGTTGGACAGGGAGGCCTGGCGTGCTGGGATTCATGGGGTCGCAAAGAGTTGGACACGACTGAGCAACTGAACTAACTAACTAACTAAAGTCTCTGATAATTAATATATGGTTGTTAAACATTTTATTATTGTCAATCATGAAACTGTGAAAATTTCTTAAGATTATCAATAATAAACATTCTAAAATTCATCTATAGTAATGAGAATTCTTTAGGAAAGGTAATGCCATTTCTTTCTTCAGGGATCTTCCCAACCCAGGGATCAAACCCATGTCTCTGTGTCTCCTATATTGGAAGGCAGATTCTTTACCACTGTGCCACCTGGGAAGTATTATATTTTTAGAGTATAATTGTGTATACTGATTCCTTTTATAATAATGTCTATAAAATTTTCCAATGTCACCTTCACATTGTACTAGTTATATAATGCATATTATCTTTAAGTTTTATGTTTTTAATCTTCAGTTGTGGTTAGTAGGTCATATATTATTGTGAGAAATAAAGATATTGCAAATAAGTAAATAAATAAATAAAATAAAAAATAAGTAAACAAATAAATATTCCAAAAACTTTCTATTTAATATTTTCCTAATTTAAAGCCTCTTGGTTTTTAATTGAAATTTCTGAGAATGTATTTACTTCTCAATTAAAAAAAAGTGGTTGAAGGCTATATGGGAAAAATTGTGTTTTAATACCCAAAACACTATAAAATACTTTTATTAAAATGACGTACAGGAAAAGTCTCAAGCTGCAATGCAAATACAATTGGTAGACTGTCAGAATCACATGTAGGTATGGTTGGTGTTCAGAGCAGCAACACAGTGTCATACTCAGCATTACCCTCTGTCACTCTGGCTTGTCCTCCACCATGCTTTAAACATAATCATGTTTTTGTCTAATGTTGTGCAACTAGTACACAAAGTTTTTGAGAAAATGTTGAAGAAAACTGTACAGAATTCAGCATCTTAATTGAGAAAATTGATTAAAATGAAAGAAAATATTTTTTTCTGCCTAAAAGTAATTATTAACCATATAAATGCTTTGAAGTCAGAACTCAATGTTTTAAATATGCTAAATCACAAACAAATAGTTGATTACTCTTATATGGGTTTCATGTTTTAGTTATATTTAGGGAAATTTGTTTGAGTCTTAGGGTTTATATGTAATGTAGAATAATATTTTCTTTCTAAAGTAATGGAGGGAAAGCTCTTGTTACTATCTTCATGAAATACATTTATTTGAAGAAAGCTATTTTTCTGCAATTAAGATATTCTATAGTATAGAGAAAAAAACACTTCAAAATTATTTATTATCCAGCATAAAACTTCAGACTATTGTTCCTTATCACTTTTAATGCAAAGATCATAAACAAACTTAAAACAGCATTAAAAGGAAATACAGAAAAACTACATCAATTATAATTCATGGAGTAAGAAGCCAAATGAATAAAAATCTCCATATAATACAAAAAAGGATTTAAAAATTATATATTTATATGTAGTTTTGCAAAAGCAGAAACATTATATGGCTAATCATATAATATGATGAGCGTTTACATTAAAGTCAAGAGTAAATAATCAACACATTACTTTTTAAATTATTTAAAAAGTGCAATCTATGTAATTAGATAAGACAAAGTAAAAAGCAAACTTTTTATTATTTTTAGTGATAGTCTTCAAATTTAGAAATCAAAAACAATGAAAATTTAAATGAGAAAGTGAAATTGAAAGTTGCTCAGTCATGTCTGACACTTTGCAAACCCATGGACTATACAGTCCATGGAATTTTCCAGGCCAGAATACTGGAGTGGGTAGCTGTTCACTTGAGTGGGTAGCCCATTCACTTCTCTAGGGTAACCTTCCCAACCCAGGGATCGAACCCAGGTGTCCTACATTGCAAGCAGATTCTTTGCCAGCTGAGCCACTAGAGAAGCCCAAGAATACTAGAGTGGGTAGCCTATCCCTTCTCCAGCGGATCTTCCCAACAGAGGAATTGAACTGGGATCTCCTGAATTGCAGGTAGATTCTTTACCAGCTGAGCTACCAGGTAAGCCCTTAATATGGAATAGTACAAAAATCAAAACCCTTCATTTTGACAAATAATAACCAGTTAGGAGGTATAACAAAAGAAAATATTTTATGTATAAGAGTGGAAAATAATATTAACATTGGATTATAAATTAATCTAGTAATAAATATAACTGTATAGAAGAAACATTAAAATTTACCTAAGTATTATAAAGATTTGGATAAACAAAAAGAAATATCTTTCTCTTGTATTGTCAAACTCAATATTGTAAAGATTCACTCTTTCAAAATTAACACATAAATTAATATAATCTCAATAAAAGACTAACATACATTTTACTATTATTTTTTCCTTTTTTATGATTCATTTTAGCTTAAATCTAAAGAAAAATCAACATATAAAACATCCAAAATAATTTAATTTGAACGTGTGATGGGGGAAAACTCTTCCAGTAACATTTTAAAATATATTATGAAGCTGTAGTAATTAAAACAATGTAGTTCAAGCGCTGGTATGCATGGATATATCAATGGAGTAGAATATATTGGTAGAGAACAGGACTGTAGTGCATATAGAAATTTGATATATAAATAATTTAGCACTTATTGGTCAGAATATTTAGAGTTACAAGTGAAAGAAACACAATTCAAATTGGTTCAGGTAAAAGGGGGATTTTTTTTTTTTTTTTTTTTAGCTAATGGTATCATACTGTGGAAATGCAAGATTTCTAGCTGGGTCAAAAGAAATGAGGACTTGCCAGGTAGCACTAGTGGCAAAGAAACCATCCACCAATGCAGGAGACGTGAGATGTGAGTTTGATCCTTGCGTCAGGAAGATCCCCTGGAGGAAGTCATGGCAATCCACTCCAGTATTCTTGTCTGGAGAATCCAATGGACAGAGTGTCCTGGTGGGCTACAGTCCATGGGGTTGCAAAGAGTTGGACATAACTGAACTGATTTAGCACACATGCAATGGGAATGAGGGATTCTTCATTCTCTTAATGTCCCTCGTGATTGTCACAGAACCTAGCACAGGTGTATGAGCCTTCCAGGCTCCCTATTCATGGGATTTCCCAGTCCAGCTTTCCTACCAGCAAAGCAAATGCCTATTATGTTTACTTGAAATCTTAAACCACTATCAGAAATGTTCTTCTTCTGTGTAGTTGAGCAGTAGAGTCTTGACTTAGATTGCTGTTACTCTTCAGAGTCTTCTTTTTTAATTTTATTTTATTTAACTTTACAATATTGTATTGGTTTTGCTATATATCAAAATGAATCTGCCACAGGTATACATGTGTTCCCCATCCTGAACCCTCCTCCCTCCTCCCTCCCCAAACAATCCCTCTGGGTCGTCCCAGTGCACCAGCCCCAAGCATCCTGTATCCTGCATTGAACCTGGACTGGCGACTCGTTTCATACATGATATTATACATCAATGCCATTCTCCCAAATCATCCCACCCTCTCCCTCTCCCACAGAGTCCAAAAGACTGTTCTATACATCAGTGTCTCTTTTGCTGTCTCATATACAGGGTTATTGTTACCATCTTTCTACATTGCATATACATGCGTTAGTATACTGTAATGGTGTTTTTCTTTCTGGTTTACTTCACCCTGTATAATGGGCTCCAGTTTTATCCACCTCATTAGAACTCATTCAAATGTATTCTTTTTAATGGCTGAGTAATACTCCATTGTGTATATGTCCAACAGCTTTCTTATCCATTCATCTGCTGATGGACATCTAGGTTGCTTCCATGTGTGGCTCAGGCCACCCCAAAATGATGGGCAATGGTGTTGTCCAGATATCAAAGTATTGGTATTTCAAGGGGCACACCCCTTGTGTGTGAAAGCACACCCCCAGGTGACTTAAAGAAAGATAAAACAATCAAATCTTCAGTTGTGATATTAAGTCCCTATCTGTCCTAGCTGATAGAGTACAAATTTGGGTCACTAAAATCATCTCTCATGCATGACTTCCCTCTCTCCTGGAGTGAGTTACCACTTCCCCCTCCTTTCCTTCTTTAGTTAGCTTTTAACATTGAAAACAGTTGAAGGGAGAGGTTCACTGTCTACCAGGTGGAGCTCACAGTGGAGAGTTTACTCAAAGCAGGCCCTCTCTGTGCCTGTTCATGATGGACCTGAGCCACATTCCATGGGTCTATGTCTCTTCTGACTAAGGCCAAGTCTCCAAACTGTCTAGCCTCAGAATCAACATGTAGAAACCTTTTAACCAGCCCTCTGGTTGGCATTTAAAAAACTGACCTGATCAGAAACTTGCTGTAAACTACTCACAGTCAGCCACAGCACTTAACACTTTTGAGAATCAAATAGCCTCAAACTCTGAGACTTTCATTCTATTTCATCATTGTTAGTGTTCCATGACCTCATATAATTTCCATTAGTCTAGAAGTGAATTTTTCCAGTGTCTTCTCAATCCACCCAGAAGTTTTATTCTTCTCAAAAGTCCTCAGTTTTGGAGAGTTTATCATCTTCATTGGAAGAACAGTTTTCTCTACTTATAGTCATAACATTCTACTCCATGTGTAAATGGTATCCAAGTTTGGAGAATATGATAATTTCCACAAAATATGACAGTCTCCAATTCATTTGATCTGAACCTTAGTCAAATACAGATTTCATTGTGATCCATTATATATGTATTTATAGGTATATAAAATACATATAATAAATATAAAATAATAGAATCTTACTATATGTGATGTAATCAGGTATTTCCATTTTATCCTATTGTACTTTAATTTATGTTTTAAACAATGACTGTTGTGATTCTCCAAACTTATTTCATAATTTACTAATAGGTCCCAAAAAACAATTAAAAAAACACTTCTCTAGGACAATGAGGACATTGACTAATGTATACTCCTTTCTCAGATGAAAATGGTTATTTTTGAAATGTAGGACTTGAGATAGGAAACTTAAATATTCTCTTTTATGCCCCTTACTTCTCTGTAGTCTCTTGGAAATCACAGAGAAATTAATTTAAAAGATTAATTTCTCTTCCCTTACTGTTATCTGCCAATCACTACATACATGTTCACAATCCTTAAAATATTATATAAACTGCCTTCACATTTACTCCCATTTCATAATCCACAGTCTCTATGAGAGTGCCCATGTGTGCTATACTAAGTCACTTCAGTCGTGTCCAGCTTTTTGCAACCCTACAGAATGTAACCTTCCAGGGTCCTCTGTCCATGGAGATTCCCCAGGCAAGAATTCTGGAGTGGGTTGCCATGACCTCCTCATGAGAGTGCCCACTATCTGTTAACTTTCCAACATGGTTGTATGTACTATCTAAAAATTAGCTGTCCACAATTTCAGGTATTATTATTAGTATTCCTTATAAATGCATGTTGCCCAAAACTTTTTTAAAATTCTGTTTTCCCATATGCAATTGGTATTAATTTTATCCCATAATATTCTAGATCAAATATCTTCCATATCTCTGTGTAACTTTCTGGAAAGTAAATTCAGTTCAGTCAATATTAGAATCCTTCCCCATGAGATACTTTTAAAATCCTGGATTTATATGATGTCTGAAAAACAGTCCATCATTATTTTCAACTTATCATCAGTCCTTTAGCATCACATTGCTGCAATTGAGCAGTGAGGTTGACTGCCCCTCAGAAATTGGTTCTCTCTGAGTTTAACCAAACTCAGACATTCCTGTCACCCTGTCCTCTCCATTGGCCCCTAAGTGGCAGCACGCAGCAATCTTTAACCCCAATCCCAAAGTGGGGTATTATATACTATCTAGAGACAGATTTCCATAGCAAGCAGAAAAGTAAAAGTCCCTTTTGCATTTGCATATAACTTAATACTCTTAGAATAACCACATCTTTAACTCCCAATGAAAACTCACTTTCATTGCCTACTTCTCAGGGAAAATTCAGCCTAAAAAAAAGTGCTATTCATTTTCCTCTTGAATGCGTTACTTGTGGAAACTCAGACTTTTAAAAATATAATGAGTACTTCTGACTTTTAGGGAGGGAGGTGAACATGAGAAAGAAAATGCTTTATATTTTCTTGTTAGGTTTCCACAACAGCAAGAAAACCTAGGATACCAGGTGTGTGTGTGTGTGTGTGTGTGTGAGAGAGAGTAAGAGGGAGGGATGAAGGGATGGAGAATATGGCAATGTGGTGAGAAAGAGGGAGAGAGAGAGAAAGAGGGAAAGGAGAAAGGAAGTTCTTATTACAAATTCATTTTAAGCACTTAAAATTGCCATCTTTTGAATTGTGTGTGTGTATGTGTGTGTGTGTTAGTCACTCAGCAGTGTCTGACCCTTTGCGACCCCCTGGACTGTAGCTCACCAGACTCCTCTGTCCATGGAATTCTCCAGGCAAGAAAACTGGAGTGGGTTGCCATTCTCTTCTCCAGTGATCTTTCCAATTCAGGGATCAAAACTGGGTCTCCCACATTGCAGACAGATTCTTTATTATCCGAGCCACCAGGTAAGAGAAGTTTAATAAGGCAGCAGAGAAAAAAAGAAATCCTTTACAAATATTTTGCTTCCTATTTGATTCACTAGAATAATTGTGAGATTAGAGATTATTATTTATGATCTTAATTTCTAAAATTGCATGCCCTATTGAATACATGTTAGGTTTAAACAATATACTACAGTATATAAACTAATATAAAGAGAATTATAAAATCTTGCTTTATATTACCCCAGAAAGAAAATGCTGCTTATATTTTTTGAAGAAGCATAGATTTGAGATTTAGCCAACTTTGCATTTGTGAAACTTCAAAAATAGACGTTGTCTAGATTAAGACAACTGCAATAGTAAATAGGATGGCAATCAGTTCTGTGTTCTCAACACATGCATGAAATACACACTCACTCTAAGCAACCAGAAGAATTGCAATGAAGAGAGAGAGAAAATAAAATTGAACACTAATAAAACTAAGGAAATTAAAACTACTTTTGCTTGCCACAGCAACTTTAATGATCTAATTGACTTCATCTATATTTTTTCAGTTGATTTCTTTCATTTTTTGAGGTTAACTTTACAGTGGTTTTCTTCTTTCAGAATGGGTGTGTAGTGTTTTAAATGATTGGTTCTAGAATTATTAAAAACATATTTGCTTTTACTATGGATAAACAAATGTTTATGTGTGTGAGTGTGCACAAACACATGGCATGAATATAGAAAAAATGAAAGTAACGGAGAAAAGAAAAAGTTTACCTTAGGTTTTGAGTGGATGTGGAAAGGCCCAATTGCTCATATTAGTACTTTAGTTTATTTTGAATTTATATTAATTTCATTAATAAATTCATAACTTCTGCAAAGTTATTCTTAGTAAATATATGTATGTATGTGTGTATATATGTATATATATATATATATATATATATATATATATATAAGTAGCCTACAACAACAAAAGTTGATTTCTTGTTCCTGTCACTTGGTCTTCTGAGTTCATCTGTGCTTTGCTTTATATTGTCTTCATTGCAGGACCCAAGCTGAAAAAAACAGCCTTATCTGGTTTTTATGATGGAGAAGGAAGAGTAATGTTGGAACCATGCAATGCTGGGAGAAGGGATATACAGCATTCTAGTTAGCTTTATTCTTCTACATGGAGGAAAAGAAATATCCAACTCAAGGACCCTTTAATCTTTTGTCCTACCTAAAGGACTGAAAATCATGTCCAAAGTAATGTCTAGAGACAGAGGCTCTAAAACACTAAGATTTAATCATGGGACTTTAAAATGCTTCCCTTTCCTCCATAGCTTACTATCAAATTACAAAAAGTCTATTTACAGCAGTTCCTTTTACCCAGTACATTTAGCTCAGCTATTAAAAATTTTTTTAAAAAAAGATTACAAGACACACTCAAAGGCAAAAGGCACAGTTGGAAAAAACAAAGAATAAAAATCAGAATCAGATATGCCAGGAATGTTGAAATAACCAAACCAGGAATTTCAAACAGTTATGACTGATATGCTAGGTGCACAAATGGATAAAGTATACAGCATGCAAGAACAGATGGGTAATATAAGCAGGGAAATGGAAATTCTAAGCAAAAAAAAGAAAAAGAAATGCTAAGGATCAAAAACACTATAACAGAAATGAATAATGCCTTTGATGGTCCAGTAGACAGGACACATGAGGAAAGAATTCCTGGAGGGCGGTCCTAAGATGGCGGAGGAATAGGACGGGGAGACTATTTTCTCCCCAACAAATTCATTAAAAGAACATTTAAATGCTGAGTAAATTCCACAAAACAACTTCTAAATGCTGGAAGAGGACATCAGGCACCCAGAAAAGCAGCCCATTGTCTTCGAAAGGAGTGCTGTATAGATGGAGAAGTCTTAAGGCTACTGTAAAAATAAGACTGAAAACCAGAAGCAAGAGGCTTAAGTCCAAATCCTGAGAACACCAGAGGACTCCTGACTCCAGGGAACATTAATTGACAGGAGCTCATCAAACGCCTCCATATCTACACTGAAACCAAGCACCACACAAGGGCCAACAAGTTCCAGAGAAAGACATACCACGCAAATTCTCGAGCAACACAGGAACACAGCCCTGAGCTTCAATATACAGGCTGCCCTAAATCACTCCAAACCCATTGACATCTCATAACTCATTACTTGACACTTCATTGCACTCCAGAGAGAAGAAATCCAGCTCCAACCACCAGAACACCTACACAAGCTTCCCTACCCAGGAAACCTTGACAAGCCACCTGTACAACTCCACCCACAGCAAGGAAACTCCACAATAAACAGAACTCCACAAACTGCCAGAATATAGAAAGGCCACACCAAATACAGCAATATAAACAGGACGAAGAGACAGAGGAATACCCAGCAGATAAAGGAACAGGATAAATGTCCACCAAACCAAACAAAAGAGGAAGAGATAGGGAATCTACCTGATAAAGAATTCCAAATGATGATAGTGAAAATGATCTAAAATCTTGAAATCAAAATGGAATCACAGATAAATAGCCTGGAGACAAGGATTGAGAAGATTGAAGAAAGGTTTAACAAGGACCTAGAAGAAATAAAAAAGAGTCAATATATAATGAATAATGCAATAAATGAGATCAAAAACACTCTGGAGGGAACAAATAGTAGAATAAGGAGGCAGAAGATAGGATTAGTGAAGTAAAAGATATAATAGTAGAAATAAATGAATCAGAGAGGAAAAAAGAAAAAACGAATTAAAAGAAATGAGGACAATCTCAGAGATCTCCAGGACAATGTTAAATGCCCCAACATTCGAATCATAGGAATCCCAGAAGAAGAAGACAAAACGAAAGACCATGAGAAAATACTTGAGGAGATAATAGTTGAAAACTTCCCTAAAATGGGGAAGGAAATAATCACCCAAGTCCAAGAAGCCCAGAGAGTCTCAAACAGGATATACCCAAAGCGAAACACCCCAAGACACATATTAATCAAATTAGCAAGGATAAAACACAAAGAACAAATATTAAAAGCAGCAAGGGAAAAACAACAAATAACACACAAGGGGATTCCCATAAGGATAATAGCTGATCTTTCAATAGAAACTCTTCAGGCCAGGAGGGAATGGCAAGACATACTTAAAGTGATGAAAGAAAATAACCTACAGCCCAGATTACTGTACCCAGCAAGGATCTCATTCAAATATGAAGGAGAAATCAACAGCTTTACAGACAAGCAAAACCTGAGAGAATTCAGCACCACCAAACCAGCTCTCCAACAAATGCTAAAGGATCTTCTCTAGACAAGAAACAAAAAGCGTGTGTAAACTTGAACCCAAAGCAATAAAGTAAATGGCAACGGGATCATACTTATCAATAATTACCTTAAATGTAAATGGGTTGAATGCCCCAACCAAAAGACAAAGACTGGCTGAATGGATACAAAAACAAGACCCCTATATATGCTGTCTACAAGAGACCGACCTCAAAACAGGGGACACATACAGACTGAAAGTGAAGGGCTGGAAAAAGATTTTCCATGCAAATAGAGACCAAAAGAAAACAGAAGTAGCAATACTCATATCAGATAAAATAGACTTTAAAACAAAGGCTGTGAAAAGAGACAAAGAAGGACACTACATAATGATCAAAGGATCAATCCAAGAAGAAGCTATAACAATTATAAATATGTATGCACCCAACATAGGAGCACCACAATATGTAAGACAAATGCTAACAAGTATGAAAGGGGAAATTAACAATAACAAAA
This sequence comes from Bos indicus x Bos taurus, assembly GCF_003369695.1. Lineage (NCBI taxonomy): Eukaryota > Metazoa > Chordata > Mammalia > Artiodactyla > Bovidae > Bos > Bos indicus x Bos taurus. The sequence continues at coordinate 40,125,144 of NC_040078.1, read as the reverse complement.
TAATAGTGGGAGACTTTAATACCCCACTCACATCTATGGATAGATCACTAAACAGAAAATTAACAAGGAAACACAAACTTTAAATGATACAATAGACCAGTTAGACCTAATTGATATCTATAAGACATTTCACCCCAAAACAATGAATTTCACCTTTCTCTCAAGCGCACACAGGACCTTCTCCAGGATAGATCACATCCTGGGCCATAAATCTAGCCTTGGTAAATTCAAAAAAATTGAAATCATTCCAAGAATGTTTTCTGACCACAATGCAGTAAGATTAGATCTCAATTACAGGAGAAAAACTATTAAAAATTCCAACATATGGAGGCTGAACAACACGCTGCTGAATAACCAACAAATCACAGAAGAAATCAAAAAAAAAGAAATCAAAATATGCATAGAAAGGAATGAAAATGAAAACAAAACAACCCAAAACCTGTGGGACACTGAAAAGCAGTGCTAAGGGGAAGGTTCATAGCAATACAGGCATACCTCAAGAAACAAGAAAAAAGTCAAATAAATAACCTAACTCTACACCTAAAGCAACTAGAAAAGGAAGAAATGAAGAACCCCAGAGTTAGTAGAAGGAAAAGTATCTTAAAAATTAGGGCAGAAATAAATGCAAAAGAAACAAAAGAGACCATAGCAAAAATCAACAAAGCCAAAAGCTGGATAAAGGATAAATAAAATTGACAAACCATTAGCCAGACTCATGAAGAAACAAAGGGAGAAAAATCAAATCAATAAAATTAGAAATGAAAATGGAGAGATCACAACAGACAACACAGAAATACAAAGGATCATAAGAGACTACTATCAGCAATTATATGCCAATAAAATGGACAACTTGGAAGAAATTGACAAATTCTTAGAAAACTTTCCAAAACTGAACCAGGACGAAATAGAAAATCTTAACAGACCCATCACAAGCATGGAAATTGAAACTGTAATCAGAAATCTTCAGCAAACAAAAGCCCAGGTCCAGACGGCTTCACAGCTGAATTCTACCAAAAATTTAGAGAAGAGCTAACACCTATCCTGCTCAAACTCTTCCAGAAAATTGCAGAGGAAGGTAAACTTCCAAACTCATTCTATGAGGCCACCATCACCTTAATACCAAAACCTGACACAGATGCCACACAAAAAAGAAAAACACAGGCCAGTATCACTGATGAACATAGATGCAAAAATCCTTAACAAAATTCTAGCAATCAGAATCCAAAAACACATTAAAAAGATCATACACCATGACCAAGTGGGCTTTATCCCAGGGATGCAAGGATTCTTCAATATCCGCAAATCAATCAGTGTAATACACCACATTAACAAATTGAAAAATAAAAGCCATATGATTATCTCAGTAGATGCAGAGAAAGCCTTTGACAAAATTCAACATCCATTTATGATAAAAACTCTCCAGAAAGCAGGAATAGAAGGAACATACCTCAACATAATAGAAGCTATATATGACAAACCCACAGCAAACATTATCCTCAATGGTGAAAAATTGAAAGCATTTCCCCTAAAGTCAGGAACAAGATAAGGGTGCCCACTTTCACCACTACTGTTCAACATAGTTTTGGAAGTTTTGGCCACAGCAATCAGAGCAGAAAAAGAAATAAAAGGAATCCAAATTGGAAAAAAAGAAGTAAAACTCTCACTGTTTGCAGATGACATGATCCCCTACCTAGAAAACCCTAAAGACTCCACCAAAAATTACTAGGACTAATCAATGAATATAGTAAAGTTGCAGGATATAAAATCAACACACAGAAATCCCTTGCATTCCTATACACTAATAATGAGAAAATAGAGAAATTAAGGAAATAATTCCTTTCACCATTGCAATGGAAAGAATAAAATACTTAGGAATATATCTACCTAAAGAAACTAAAGACCTATATACAGAAAACTATAAAACACTGGTGAAAGAAATCTAAGAGGACACTAATATATGGAGAAATATATCATGTTCATGGATCAGAAGAATCAATATAGTGAAAATGAGTATACTACCCAAAGCAATCTACAGATTCAATGCAATCCCTATCAAGCTAGACAAATAATTTCACAATTTGTATGGAAATACAAAAAACCTCGAATAGCCAAAGCAATCTTGAGAAAGAAGAATGGAACTGGAGGAATCAACCTGCCTGACTTCAGGCTCTACTACAAAGCCACAGTCATCAAGACAGTATAGTACTGGCAAAAAGACAGAAATATAGATCAATGGAACAAAATAGAAAGCCCAGAGATAAACCCATGCACCTACGGACACCTTATCTTTGAAAAGGAGGCAAGAATATACAATGGAGAAAAGATAATCTCTTTAACAAGTGGTGCTGGGAAAACTGGTCAACCACTTGTAAAAGAATGAAACTAGAACACTTTCTAACACCATACACAAAAATAAACTCAAAATGGATTAAAGATCTAAACATAAGACCAAAAACTATAAAACTCCTAGAGAAGAACATAGGCAAAACACTCTCCGACATAAATCACAGCAGGATCCTCTATGAACCACCCCCAAAATACTGGAAATAAAAGCAAAAATGAACAAATGGGATCTAATTAAAATTAAAAGCTTCTGCACAACAAAGGAAACTATAAGCAAGGTGAAAAGACAGCCTTCAGCATGGAAGAAAATAATAGCAAATGAAGCAACTGACAAAGAACTAATCTCAAAAATATACAAGCAACTCCTGCAGCTCAATTCCAGACAAATAAATGACCCAACCAAAAAATGGGCCAAAGAATTAAACAGACATTTCTCCAAAGAAGACATAGAGATGGCTAACAAACACATGAAAAGATGCTCAATATCACTCATTATCAGAGAAATGCAAATCAAAACCACAATGAAGTAGCATTTCACGCCAGTCAGAATGGCTGCTATCCAAAAGTCTACAAGCAATAAATGCTGGAGAGGATGTGGAGAAAAGGCAACCCTCTTGCACTGTTGGTGGGAACGCAAACTAGTAGAGCCACTATGGAGAACAGTGTGGAAATTCCTTGAAAAACTGGAAATAGAACTGCCTTATGACCCAGCAATCCTACTACTGGGTAAACACCGAGGAAACCAGAATTGAAAGAGACATGTAATCCCCAAAGTTCATTGCAGCACTGTTTATAGTGGCCAGGACATGGAAGCAAAAGAACAAGCAAAAGAACCTTGATGTCCATCAGCAGATGAATGGATAAGAAAGCAGTGGTACATATATACAATGGAGTATTACTCAGCCATCAAAAAGAATACATTTGACTCAGTTCTAATGAGGTGGATGAACTGGAGCCTATTATACAGAGTGAAGTAAGCCAGAAAGAAAAACACCAATACAGTATACTAATGCATGTATATGGAATTTAGAAAGATGGTAACAATAACCCTGTATGCAAGAAGAGCAAAAGAGATGTATAGAACAGTTTTTTGGACTCTGTGGGAGAGGGAGAGGGTGGGATGATTTGGGAGAATGGCATTGAAACATGTATAATTTCATTTAAGAAATGAATCACCAGTCCAGGTTCAATGCAGGATACAGGATGCTTGGGGCTGGTGCACTGGGATGACCCACAGGGATGGTATGGGGAGGGAGGTGGGAGGGGGGTTCAGGATGGGGAACACGTGTACACTCGTGGTGGATTCATGTTGATGTATGGCAAAACAAATACAATATTGTAAAGTAATTAGCCTCCAATTAAAATAAATAAACATATTTTTAAAAAATAAATAAATAAATAGATCTCCATGGGAAAAAAAAAAAAAGAAAGAATTCCTAAGTTCGAAGATACCTCAGTGGAAAGCTCCCAAACAAACATAACCTGCAAGAAAACAAAAGCAAAAGAACAAACTATTGAATAATTGTGGTACATATTACAAAAGGTGTAAATATAGGTAATGGAAATACCAGAAGAGGAAGAGAGAAATACAGAATAATTAAAACATTCATGATTGAGAATTTTCTCCAAATTAATATCAGACACCAAATCACAGATCTAGGAAACTCAGAGAATACAAGCAGGATATATGCCAAAGAAAACCTATAGATAGGCATATCATTTTAACATAAGGAAAATAAAAAATGAAATATCCTGAAAGAAGCCAGAGACAAAAAATGCCTTACATATAGAGGAGTAAAGATAAGATTTTTATACAACTTCTCCTCAGAAACTATGTGCTTGAGACAGTATATTTGTGTCCCCTGTTCAAAAAAATTCACATGTTGAACTCCTAACCCCCATTTTGATGGTATATGGATATGAAGCTTTGGAGTGATTAAGTCATGAGGATGGAACCCTGATAAATAGGATTAGTGTCCTTGGCCACCTCATGTGAAGAGTTGACTCATTGAAAAATACTCTGATGCTGGGAGGGATTGGGGGCAGGAGGAGCAGGGGATGACAGAGGATGAGATGGCTAGATGGCATCACTGACTTGATGGACGTGAGTCTGAGTGAACTCTGGGAGTTGGTGATGGACCGGGAGGCCTGGCCTGCTGCGATTCATGGGGTCGCAGAGTCAGACACAACTGAGCGACTGAACTGAACTGAACTGAACTGAAGTGATCCGACCTAGATAGCATATTCAAAAGCAGAGACATTACTTTGCCAAAAAAGGTCTGTCTAGTCAAGGCTATGGTTTTTCCAGTGGTCATGTATGGATGTGAGAGTTGGACTGTGAAGAAAGCTGAGCACAGAAGAACTGATGCTTTTGAACTGTGGCGTTGGAGAAGACTCTTGAGAGTCCCTTGAACTGCAAGGAGATCCAACCAGTCCATCCTAAGGAGATCAGTCCTGGGTGTTCATTGGAAGGACTGACGCTAAAGCTGAAACTCCAGTACTTTGGCCACCTCATGCAAAGAGTTGACTCATTGGAAAAGACTCTGATTCTGGGAGGGATTGGGGGCGGAGGAGAAGGGGACAACAGTGGATAAGATGGCTGGATGACATCACCAACTCTATGGATATGAGTTTGGGTGAACTCTGGGAGTTTTTGATGGACAGAGAGGACTTGCGTGCTGCAATTCATGGGGTCACAAAGTGTTGGACATGACTGAGCGACTGAACTGAACTGAACTGAAGTGATCCAAAAGAGTTCTTTCATGCTTTTGGGCATGTGAGTGCATAGCAAAAAAGATGGCTATCTGTGAACCAGGAAGCAGGTCTTGATGCATGCTCAGTCATGTCTGACTCTTTGAAACCCCATGGACTGTAGCTTGTTATGATTCTCTGTCCATGAAATTTTCCAGGCAAAAATACCAAAGTGGGTTGCCATTTCTTACTCAGTTCAACTGATTATGCTTCTGCAATTAGATAGACGTCCTTAGCCCAAATAAATAAATAAACCTTGATATAAAATCTAACACAGTATACAAAAATTAACTCAAAATGGATCACAGATTTAATTGAAAGATGTAAAATTATAAAATTTTGGGGAAAAGATGAAGAAAAAAAAAACTTTGAGAACTAAGATTAGGAAAGGAATTCTTTGACATGACAGCAAAAATGCAATTCACTAAAAGGATGTAATAAAAAAATTGGACTTCATTAAAATTAAAGATTTTTTTCTCTGCAAAAGACTCTATCAAGTGTATGAGAAACAAATTAAAAACTGAAAGAAAATATCTGCAAACTATATATCAGGAATGTATGAAGTATTACAAAAACAGTCAAAAAGATGAAAAGGATTCAATTAGAAAATGGCAAAAGACATAAATACAAAGAAAATATACAGATGGCAAATAGCAAATGGCACATTGAAAGATGTTCATTAGCCATTATGGAGACAAAAATTAAAACACAATGGAGTATCACTATAAATCTTCTAAAGAGGTTACAATTTAAAAAGCAATAAATATCAAATACTGATGAGGCTGCAAAGAAACTAGATATGTAATACACTGCTGGTGGGATGTAAAATAGTATAGTTACCCTGTGTAGGAAACCTGCTTGGCAGTTTCTGATAAAACTATATAAACTTATCATATGACTCAACACTTGCAATCCTACACATTTATTCCAAGGAAATTAAAACTCATTTTCACATAAAGTCCTACACATAAATGCTCATAACAGATACTTAAAACAATCAAAAACTGGAAGAAAAAAAATCCTTCTATGCATGAATGTGTAAACAAACTGTGGCGCATTCATAAAATGGAATACTACTCAGAAATACAAAGAAATCTACTTATACATCCAACAACTTGGATAAGAAGCCAAGATCAAAAGATTATATACTATATTATCCCATTTATATAACATTCTTGGCAAAATGTAATGTCTTGAAAATGACAAATGCTTCAAAAAAAAAAAAAAAAACCAGATTAGTGTTTGCCAAAAGACAGTGATGGCATAACGGTTAACATAAGGGAATTCCTTTATGGTAATGAAAAGTTACCATATATACAAAGTAAAATTATATACAAAGTAAAATTGCATGGGGCTACACACACACATACATGAGTATATGCTGAGTAAAAGCTGATAAATCTGAATGAGGCTTGTAACTTAGACAAGAGCATTTACCAATATCAATTTACGGGTTTTGAGATTATTCTACAGTTAGGTGGAATATAAGCATTGCGGAAGCTAGGTAAAAGGTACACAGGACTCTTTATTTTTGCAACTTCCTGTGAGTCTACTGTTCTTTCAAACTGAAAGTTTAAAAATGTAAAATTTAACAAATTAGAATTTCCCAAACATTTAAACACTGATATAAATGAGTTTAATAAGATACTTCTTACATTTTGTTAATTTCTCAAGTTTCATATATGAGATAATTTAAATGATTTAAATGTTTAAAGAACTTTCTGTCTCTGGTCCCTAGTATGCATTAAGTGAAAAAGTGTTGTAATCAACTTAACATCTAGATAAAGTCAAATGATTTATTAAATTATAACATTTCTTGAACTCATCCGAAGTAAAGTTGCAAGGTAATCCAGTAGCCTGAAATCTGAGGAAAGACAAACATTTCCAGAGAAAGACAGGATATAAGTATTGCTTACCAAAGGCAGAACTCAGGAAGGAGATGGAGCTGGCATTCAAAAATGTATAAAAATAATTTAGCCAAATTTGTAACTGCTTATATCTGAGTGTAGGATAGCATGAGATTATACAGTGTCTTGGAGCCAGAAACACAAAGGGAGTGTACATCCCTTCATGTGCTGTTTCTACACAGCATCATATGGGCAGGGCTGAAGCCTAGAGGGTTTAATTTGCTGGTGAAGATGTGGTGGAGCAGAACAATCTAGCTATGGAACATTAGAAAGTCTCACCTGAATCCTCTACAGAATAAAATCTTAAGACACTGTGGGAAGAGCAGCAGTCTGTCCAAGTGAACATCTGGAGACCCATTTTCGTTGTGGAAGGGAACTGAATAAATTTCTCTCTACTTCCTCAGATTGATATACAGACAGTTCCCAACTTAACATATTTCAACTTAAAATGTGGTTCCACTTATGATTTTCAGGCTTTACAATAGTGCAAGAGCAGTACACACTCAGTAGAAACCATACTTGGCATTTTGAATTTTGATTTTTCCCAAACTTTGATCTTTTCCTAGGCTAGCCATGTACAGTAGGAATGATACCCTCTCCAAAGCTGCACAGAGTCAGTGAGCCTCAACTTCCAGTCAGCTGCAAGTTCAAGAGGTTAAACATCTAATACAGTTACAACCATTCTGTACTCATACAAACAATCAACACAAGAGACGCGGGTTCAATCCCTGGGTTGGGAATATCCTCTGGAGTTGGAAATGGCAACCTGCTCCAGTATTCTTGCCTGGAAAATTCCATGAACAGAGGAGCCTGGCGGGCTATAGTTCATAAGGCTGCAAAGAGTTGGACACGACTGAGCAACTAGGTGTGCACACACACACACACACACAATAGTCAATTAATTGCATGGAATATTCAACACTTTATTATAAAATAGGCCTTGTGTTGATGATTTTGTCCAACTCCTGGCTAATGTAAGTGTTCTGAGAACAATCATGGCAGCCTAGACAAAGGTGTGATGTTTGGTAGATTAGATGTGTACTACACACAAAAATTGAAAGTGTGTTTAGTACACATCTAATTTACCAAACATCACAGCTTTGTCTAGGCTGCAATTTTGGAGAAGACAATGGCACCCTACTCCAGTACTCTTGCCTGGAAAAATCCCAGACGGAGGAGCCTGGTGGGCTGTAGTCCATGGGGTCGCTGAGGTTCGCACACGACTGAGCGACTTCACTTTCACTTTTTGCTTTCAGACATTGGAGAAGGAAATGGCAACCCACTCCAGTTTTCTTGCCTGGAGAATCCCAGGGATGGGGGAGCCTGGTGGGCTGCCGTATATGGGGTCACACAGAGTCGGACACAACTGAAGTGACTTAGCAGCAGCAGCAAACACACTTTCAATTTAGGATATTTTCAACTTTAGATTGGTTTATTGGGATATCACCCCATCGTAAGTCAAAGAAAATCTGTATCTATAAAGCAAATTATTAATAGGGCAGGCTTCCCTGATGACTCAGAATGAAAAGAATTCACCTGCAATGTGGAAGACATAGGTTTGCTTCCTGAGTTGAGAATATTCCCTGAAGGATGGCATGGCAACCCACTCCAGTATTCTTACATGGAGAATCCCCATGGACAGAAGAGACTAGCAGCTATAGTCCATGTGATGTCCATGTATAGTCCAGTATAGTCCAGTCATGTCCGACTCACAAAGAGTCAGACGTGACTGAGCAACTAAGCACAGCATTAAAAGGGCAAACAAGTGAATTAAAAGTAAGTATAATATGTAATAGACACCTCACAAAGGACACATGCAAATTATTAATAAACACAAGAAAAGATGCTCAATGCATCATCAGAGAAACGCAAATGCAAATTAAAACACAAAAAGGTACTACTATATATTAACCAAAATGAGTGAAATTAAAATAACTGATACCACCATGTATTGGGAAGTATGTGGAACAACAAGAACTCTCATACATTGTTAGTTGGGACTGTAAATGATAAAACAAATTTTTGAAAGTTGTTCAGAGAAAGCTTTTAAAGTTATACATAAATTTACAATTTGACTACCAATTCCACTCCATGTTATTTACCCAAGAGAAGCTAAATCATATATACTACAAAGATTGTTTGCATGATGATCCATCACAATTTCATTCATAATAACCCAGCAATGAAATCGACCCAAATGTCCATCAAAAGGTGAATAACAAATTAATGTATATGCATACAAAGAAATTACTATTCAGTAATTAAAAGAAACTACTGATATATGCAACAACATAAATGAACATCTATCCTGTTATAGAGTTTTCCTGAGACTCATCTGTACTCCTGTACTCATTTTTTCTTAACATATTAGGAAGATGAGGACACTGAAAGATAAACTATGGTATGAGAAAACATATTATGATTGTTGATACAGAAAATTTTAACCATGAGGGGAAGAATTCCCAGACCTTGAAACTTATGCCATAAAGCCAGGGGTAGAAGAATGGAAGATCTGAGTAATTGGTGTCATTTAAATCTTTTAGTTTTCATACACACACACTCCAATAAATAAATGGGTCCAGACATCCTGGAATGTGAATTCAAGTGGGCCTTAGAAAGCAGCACTACAAACAAAGCTAGTGGAGGTGATGGAATTCCAGTTGAGCTATTCCAAATCCTGAAAGATGATGCTGTGAAAGTGCTGCACTCAATATGCCAGCAAATTTGGAAAACTCAGCAGTGGCCACAGGACTGGAAAATGTCAGTTTTCATTCCAATCCCAAAGAAAGGCAATGCCAAAGAATGCTCAAACTACTGCACAGTTGCACTCATCTCACATGCTAGTAAAGTAATGCTCAAAATTCTCCAAGCCAGGCTTCAGCAAAATGTGAACCATGAACTTCCAGATGTTCAAACTGGTTTTAGAAAAGGCAGAGGAACCAGAGATCAAATTGCCAACATTAGCTGGATCATCGAAAAACCAAAAGAGTTCCAGAGCAACATCTATTTCTGCTTTATTGTCTATGCCAAAGCCTTTGACTGTGTGGATCACAATAAACTGTGGAAAATTCTGAAAGAGATGGGAATACCAGACCATCTGACCTGCCTCTTGAGAAACCTATATGCAGGTCAGGAAGCAACCGTTAGAACTGGACATGGAACAACAGACTGGTTCCAAATAGGAAAAGGAGTATGTCAAGGCTGTATATTTTCACCCTGCTTATTTAACTTCTATGCAGAGTACATCATGAGAAACGCTGGACTGGAAGAAACACAAGCTGGAATCAAGATTGCCGGGAGAAATATCAATAACCTCAGATATGCAGATGACACCATCCTTATGGCAGAAAGTGAAGAAGAACTAAAGAGCCTCTTGATGAAAGTGAAAGAGAGTGAAAAATTTGGCTTAAAACTCAACATTCAGAAAACTAAGATCATGGCATCCAGTCCTATCATTTCATGGCAAATAGATGGGGAAACAGTGGAAACAGTGGCTGACTTTATTTTTCTAGGCTCCAAAATCACTGCAGATGGTGACTTCAGCCCTGAAATTAAAAGACGCTTACTCCTTGGAAGGAGAGTTATGACCAACCTAGACAACATATTGAAAAGCAGAGAGATTATTTTGTCAACAAAGGTCCGTCTAGTCAAGGCTATGGTTTTTTCAATGGTCATGTATGGATGTGAGAGTTGGACTATAAAGAAAGCTGAGCACCGAAGAATTGATGCTTTTGAACTGTGGTGTTGGAGAAGACTCTTGAGAGTCCCTTGGACTGCAAGGATATCCAACCAGTCCATCCTAAAGGAGATCAGTCCTGGGTGTTCATTGGAAGGACTGATGTTGAAGCTGAAACTCCAATATTTTGGCCACCTGATGCAAAGAGTTGACTCATTTGAAAAGACCCTGATGTTGGGGAAGATTGAAGGCAGAAGGAGAAGGGGATGACAGAGGATGAGATGGTTAGATGGCATCACCGACTCAACGGACATGAGTTTGGGTAAACTCTGGGAGTTGGTGATGGACAGGGAGGCCTGGTGTGCTGCGGTTCATGGGGTTGCAAAGAGTCAGACACAACTGAGCTACTGAACTGAACTGATCTGAGTTCCCTTTTCTTGGTACCTGATAAAGCAAGATTAGTTCAAGGTAAGCATGCAAGTATATTATGGAACTGTTTATGAAATACTGAAACTGTTTACGAAATTTCAGAAGTCATTCTGTAACAAGTAGGAGGAGACATACTAGTCAGAACATATATTGAGTCATAGTATGTAGAAATGAAAATCAATAGATGCTTAGGACCAGTATTATAGATGGCCTCATATACCAAATGGAAGAATTCAAATTTGACAATGGGGTGGGAGTTGGAAGGGAGGTTCGAGGTGGAAATGAGGTTCAAGGTGGACGGGGCGTATGTATTGGCTGACTGATGTTTGGCAGAAATCAAGACAGCATTGTAAAATAATTATTCTCTGATTAAAAATAAATAAATTAAAAAGATTAAATCTGACGCAGTGCTAGGGCTTCTCAAATTGTCCTGCCTAACTGTCTCTAATAGCAAAGAGGAACATAAGATTCTAGAAGTATACTTGAAGTGCCTTAAGATTCTAGAAGTATACTTGAAGCTATCTGCCACTAGTTAAAATTATTTTGAAGTCTCATTTGTTATATTTAAAATTTGGGAGAAATTTATATGCTAATAACCAATATAGGACATATTTATTACTCATCAAAGTAGCAAACTTCTACCCTAATACTCATGTGATACTGACACTGTGTAAAAGTATGCTGGGCTTTTCCTTTGACATTAAAGCATGCCACAGTGTATCTCCTGAAGTATGTGCACCATTGTTTCAAAAGGGTAGCATAGGCAATAAGTGGATATTTTTACATTCTTACACAGAGGTGAAAGTGTATGCTTAGAAAGATTGCATGAAAAATAATGCCTCAGACTTCATTTTTGGCAAAGAACTTTCATATTTGACCCTTACATTAACCTATGGCAGTATGGCAGAGAAAGTATATCCATGTCCATTTATAAATAGATTAGAAAATTGAGACATAGCCAATTGAAAGTGCACAGTTAATCAGCAGTAGAGCCAAGAAGAGAAAATGTTTTGACTCTTAATCAAATGCTAATTCTATAATCCCTAGTCACCCTAGAGCAGAATATACTTTAAAACTGATTTATCTTGGGTCACATTCAAGAGAATTTATTTTACCCATACTAAAAAAAAAAAAAAAAAAAGAAATCAGCTTTACCCTTACAAGTCACCTTAACTATTCTATGAGGTTTTCTAGTATAGTAAGTTTACACATATCAAATTTGCTAGGAGATATCTGTTATAGACACAGATGTGTTTTTCTTAGGCTGAAATGTTACTGATTTTACTTAAAAAAATGAAATTGACCTGCCCAAATTCACTAGAGCAAACAAAGAATAAAAATTCCACCTCCCCCTTCCCACCCTCTGCTTCCCAAATCTCATGAAAGTACTTAATATGTCAGGGAGATATTTTTTATGTCATTTGGGAGTTCTCACTGCTATCTCCTTACTTTTTAGAACTTCAGTGATCAAACACTCAAAGACCCCACCAGAAACCAATAAGGATTCAATTGCATTTTTGCACTAAGGGATTACTCTCTGGTTGGTTGGTTGTAAGATACTAACTTGCTCTAGTTGCACTCACAGAATTCCATCTTCCTTGCTACCAACTTCTGGTTCTTTCAGAGGGCCCACCTGTCCAGAACCATTAAGAAGTTGTTTTTTTGGGTTTTGTTTTTTAATTTTTATTATTTTTTTAAATACACCTATGCCTTTGACTAGAGCCAGAAGCTTTGAAGTTTGTTGCTGATAACAAACCTGTACCTGATGAGCCAACCTAGACTTTTGATTGAATTTTCCCACTTGGACTACCTCAAAAGCATTATCATACCAGTCTCTGGTTCCAATGAGGACAGACTTCCTGGAGTATTCTGAATTGAATTCTCTTAGCCTACTGGGCACAGAAAATCCTGCCAAATTAGGCCTGAATTCCTGGACTCCTGATTTACAAAAGAGAACAGAGTGGTGTATTCGATATCCACGACCTTCTTTCATACCCACTGATAGCAAAAGTTGCTTGTTTCCTCCAATCTTATTAGCAGAAATCCTTTGAAATAAACAGAACAGGGGTAGAGATGATAATAAAAGAACGAGATAAGTAGGTAACTTTGAAAGCAGTTCCCAAAAGAAATAAGCAGGAATTTTGGCTTAAAAAGATAAAGTTTTTTTAGGAATTGTATTTTTGTTTTCATTTTTCTTTTTCTTGGTAACTAGGTTGACACAATTAGTAAGCTAAGAATTTAATCAGTTCTCATAGGACTTATAAATGCCAATTTATCTTTCACATATTTCTAGCATATGAGATTTCACTGATAAAAGCCTGCTAATTACATTTATGTCTCTATGTTTAGGGATAACATCCTCCACTTGCGTGAATAAAATTCATGGTAAGAAATCAGTGAGAATATGTGTTAATTATGCCTTAGAAACAATCCTGAAAATGAGTAAATAATCTTCAGGAAAAATAGTAATTAAAAAGACTGCTGCTGCTGCTAAGTTGCTTCAGTTGTGTCCGATGCTGTGCGACCCCATAGACGGCAGCCCACCAGGCTGACCCATCCCTGGAATTCTCCAGACAAGAACACTGGAGTGGGTTGCCATTTCCTTCTCCAATGCATGAAAGTGAAAAGTGAAAGTGAAGTCGCTCAGTCATATCCGACTCTTCGCAACCCCATGGACTGCAGCCTACCAGGCTCCTCCATCCATGGGATTTTCCAGGCAAGAGTACTGGAGTGGGCTGCCATTGCCTTCTCCCAATTAAAAATACTAGTAGTTTTTAAACATTGTTCAAAACTGTATTCACCTGGAATCTTTAAAACTACTGACATCTGACTCTCACATTCTTACTTAATTTATCTGAAGTATGGCCTGAGTATCAGGATTATTAATAGCTTTCCAGCTAAATAGCTAGTCAATAGAATCAAAACTACACTAGAAGTCTGAAGACCTGAGTTTAAATCCAGTATTTTTTTTTGCCTATGGGCTGTAAAGTTTTGAATAACTCAGATGACCTCTCCAAGTCTCTCTTGCCTAACTGTAAAATCAGATTATTGATAATACATTTTCTCTTCTTCTTACTTGTTTTTAATTTATTTTTTACAATGTTGCATTGGTTTATGCCAAACAAAAACTCAAATCAGCCATAATTATACATATATACCCCTCCTTGAGACTCCCCTTCTCTTTCTCTCTCTCATAAGGTGCTTGTGGAGATTAAATGAGATGCTATACAGGAAGGCCCTGTAGAAACTATTATCAAGTTAAATTTGAAGTGATACATGGACATGAATTTCATATTTATTTATACAGAGACATTCATTATATAAAATATATATAAGTAAATTGATTATATCAATATAATATATGATATATAAAGATATTTATTATAATGAATTGGATTGCTGATGATGGAGCACACCTAATATTTGGAGAGTAGGCAGGCAGGTTAGAAACCCAGGAGAGCTGATATTTAAATTCAAGTCCAAAGTTCATCTGCTATAGAATTCTTTCTTGCTCAGGGTAGGGTGGGCTCTTTGTTTCATTCAGGCCACTCAAAATATGGAAGTCAATGGTTTTACTCAAGTCTACCAATTTAAATCTTTATCTCATCTAATATTACCCTAAGGGCTTCCTTGGTGGCTCAGAGGTAAAAGAATCCACAGGCAATGCAGGAGGCAGGAGCTCAATCCCTGGGTTGGAAAGATCCCCTCGAGGAAGAAATGGTAACCCACTGCATAATTCTTACCAGGAAAATTCCAAGGACGTCAACGGTAAGTGAACCAAGAATTTCCAGATGTACAAGCTGGATTTAGAAAGGCAGAGGAACCAGAGATCAAATTGCCAACACCCACTGGATCATCGAAAAAGCAAGGGAGTTTCAGAAAAACATCTACTTCTGTTTCATTGACTACACGAAAGCCTTTGATTGTGTGGATCACAAGAAACTGGAAAATTCTGAAAGAGATGGGAATACCAGAACATCTTACCTGCCTCCTGAGAAACCTGTATGCAAGTCAAGAAGAGTTAGAACCAGACATGGAACAACAAACTGGTTCAAAAGTGGGAAAGAAGTACATCAAGGCTGTATATTATTGCCCTACTTATTTAACTTTTATGCAGAGTACATCATGGAAAATGCTGGGCTGGATAAAGCTCAAGCTGGAATCAAGATTGCCAGGAGAAATATTCATAACCTCAGATATGCAGATGACACCACCCTTAGGGCAGAAAGTGAAGAACTAAAGAGCCTTTTGATGAAAGTGAAAGAGGAAAGTGAAAAGGTTGGCTTAAAGCTCAACATTCAGAAAACTAAGATCATGGCATCTGGTCCCATCACTTCATGGCAAATAGATGGGAAACAATGGAAACAATGACAGACTTTATTTTCTTGGGCTCCAAAATCACTGCAGGTGGTGACTGCAGCCATGAAATTAAAAGACGCTTACTCCTTGAGAGAAAAGCTATGATCAACCTAGACAGCATATTAAAAAGCGGAGATATTATTTTGCTGACAAAGGCCCACAAAGTCAAAGCCATGGTTTTTACAGTAGTCATGCTCGGATATTAGAGTTGGATCATAAAGAAGGTTGAGCACTGAAGAAGAACTGATGCTTTTGAACTATGGTGTTGGAGAATATTCTTGAGAGTTCCCTGGACAGCAAGAAGATCAAACCAGTCAATCCTAAAGGAAATAAACCCTGAATATTCATTAGAAGGACTGATGTTGAATGAAGCTCCAATATTTTGGCCACCTGATATGACTCATTGGAAAAGACACTGGTACTGGGAAAAATTGAAGGCAGGAGGAGAACAGGATGACAGAGGATGATATGGTCGAATGGCATCACCAACTCAACGGACTTGAGTTTGAGCACTCTGGGAGACAGTGAAGGACAGGGAAGCCTGGAGTGCTACAGTCCCAAAGAGTCACAAAGTGATTTGAGTACCACAGCACAATATTACCCACTCAGATACAACACCATATATAACACCCAGAATAATATTTGGCCAAATATCTGGGCATCCCATAGCCCAGCCAAGTTGACACATGAAATTAATCATCACAGTATTACTAATACCATTTTTTTAAACTACCTGAAAAGTGGAAATACTAGACTAATTAAATATGTAGGATTACAACTACTGAGCTGTATTTTTGGCCCTTATCTTCACCTCAGCTTTGCCCCAAATATGTTGGCATATAATAGACGGTGATTTGAAGGACAGCAAACAGAGACTTGCTCAAATCATCAGGGAAAAGTCATTTTAAGAGGGAAGGTTTCAACTATAAGTCGTTTTTCCCCCATTTAACTCTAGTGTTCACACCTCAGAAAAAAATACCTCTTTTAGGATCCAGTGGCACCCAATACTGGCCATATGAGTAGGTGGTATGATCTGAGAAATACCAAGGGGCCCCACTAGCCAAATATATCTTCTCTTAGGGACATTCCTGGAATTCCCATTGTTAGAGACAAAACAGAAAGACCCATTTTAAAAATGCACAGAAGTGTTAACATTTCATGGATTGGCTTTACAGGTTGACTAGAACAAAAATAAAAATAGCTTTTCATAGTGGAAAAAATGGTTACTGTCTCACCTTTGCTCTGTTAAAAATGTTCTTCTTTACCAGACAAATTCAGTCTGGCTAAACTAGTCTAAAACTAGGCTTCCCTGGTGGCTCAGACTGTAAAGCACCTGCCTGCAATGCTGGAGACCTGGGTTCAATCCCTGGGTCAGGAAGATCCCCTAGAGAAGGAAATGGCAACCCACTCCAGTACTCTTGCCTGGAAAATCCCATGGACCGAGGAGCCTGGTAGGCTACAGTCCATAGGGTTGCAAAGAGTCAGACACGACTGAGCAACTTCTCTTTCTTTCTTTCTAAACTTGTCTAATTCTTTACTTAAAATCTGATAGATCAAATATTATTGGCCATTATGACTCTATTACCTGTTTCCTTACTACCTTCTCCATATATTTCTACATGACCACATCTCTGCAACAGAACCAGTAATAAGCTTGAGAGATATTTCCTCACTTTTTTAGTAAACTTTGATGGAGCTTGGTGGATCCTTGTTTTTATCAGTTAGAAAAAGCATAAAGATTTTGACCTAAAAAAAGGTTTTGTTGTTGCTGTTGTTCAGTAACTCAGTTGTGTCTGACTCTTTGTGACCCCATGGGCTGAGGCACACCAGTATTCCCTGTCCTTCACCATCTCCCAGAGCTTGCCCAAACTCACGTCCATTGAATCAGTGATGCCATCCAACCATCTTGTCTTCTGTCATCCCCTTCTCCTGCCTTCAATCTTTCCCAGAAGCAGGGTCTTTTCCAATGAGTCTGTTCTTCACCTCATGTGGACAAAATATTGGAGCTTCATTCAGCATCAGTCCTTCCAATGAATATTCAAGGTTGATTTCGTATAGGATTGACTGATTTGATCTCCTTACTGTCCAAGAGTCTTCTCCAACACCACAGTTCAAAACGATTAATTCTTTGGTGCTCAACTTACTTTATGGTCCAGCTCTCACATCCATACGTGACTACTGGAAAAACCATAGATTTAAGTATATGGACCTTTGTTGGCAAACTAATGTCTCTGCTTTTTAATATGCTGTCTAGGTTTGTCATAGGTTTTCTTCCAAGGAGCAAGTGTCTTTTAATTTCACAGTTGCAATCACCATCTGAAGTAATTTTGATCCCAAGAAAATAAACTCTGTCACTGTTGCCATTGTTTCCCCATCTATTTGCCATGAAGTGATGGGACCAGATGCCATGATCTCAGTTTTTTGAATGTTGAGTTTTAAGTCAGTTTTTTCACTCTCTTTCACCTTCATCAAGAGGCTCTTTACTTTTGCAAATAGAATCACCAAATCAACTGGTATACAACAGAATCTACAATTAAAACTAATGTGAAGGAGAGATTTTTTGAGGAATATTTTTATGATGGCACAGCAACATTTAAAAAAATTATTTCTTTTTAAAAATATCCCAGGCAGTCCAAGAAATTAAGGACAAGGTTTATATGTACCTTTAATTCTTGAACCTCATCCTAAATATTAGTCTCTGAAAGTGAAAGTGTAGTCACTCAGTCATGTCTGACTCTTTGGGACCCCATGGACTGTAGCCTGCCAGGCTCCTCTGCTCATGGAATTCTCCAGGAAAGAATACTGGAGTGGGTCACCATTCCCTTCTCCAGAAGATCTTTCTGACCCAGGGATCAAACCCAGGTCTCTCACATTGCAGGCAGATTCTTTACCTTCTGAGTCACCAGGGAAGCCCCTTAGGATGTTCATGGTGCAGGAAACTATGACTTGAAGAACGCTATATTAGTAGGTCAATTTGGAAAATGACGATAGGCTCTGAGTTATGTTATATGTCTAGTAGCCTTTTCTCAGACACTGCTCCATGAACTTCTTGACTTCATCAAAAGCTACATTCTAACTGTACATTACTTTGGCTAATGTTGCTAAGCATTTATTACATCTTTCCATAATTCAGAGCATACCATAATCTAGTGACCCAGTAATCTAGTGTTCCTCTTTGATCGATAGATTCCTGCACCATGAACATCCTAACAGTATTAAACAGGTAAAATCCATGGGGTTTGTCTTTTGGGAAGGTACTATATAATAAATCTATCCAGCTGTTCAAGATGCAGAGAAAATGGCTCTACCACAAGACCACTGGGGCTTTCCACGTAGCTCAGATGGTAAAGAATCTGATCCCAATGCAGGAGACTTGGGTTATCTCTGGGTTGGGAAGCACCCCCAGAGAAGGAAATAGCAATCCACTCCAGTATTCTTGCCTGGAGAATTCCATGAGCAGAGATGCCTGGCAGGCTGCAGTCCATAGCATTGGAAATGACTGAACGACTAACACACACACAAACACATGACAACATGAGACCAGATTAAGTGATACACAAAATATCTCTGATTGATTGGAGCCTTTGGCAATTCTCATTAAGGAAATCTTAGCTCAGTCTCATGGACTTTGAAGCAAGTTTCTTCTTTAGTTAAGTAACTATTCTCCCTTTAAGAAACAGTTCATCGTTTATTATTGGAATGTAAGTGAGATTGAATATTTGACCATGGAACAAGTAACTATGTAATTCAAGCTGTCCATCAAAATTGGGTAAAATATGGGACACCAAAACATGAAGTTCAGCATGTGTAAATACCTTTATTCATTAAGTAGAAATCAGGTATATGTAGATAAGGCTAATAAAGCATCAGATATTCTCACAATGCAGGAAACTTTGCCATTTTTTCCACTGCTGCTGTAGTAAGAGGTACAAGTCCTGATGGTTGAAAACCTCTCTAAATATACTAAAACCATTACCCTATACAAATAAATTGGGTGAATCTTGTAGCCAAAAAGAAAAAAAAAAACGTAATGGATGAAAATTTTAAAAAATAATATAGGAGATATGAGAATCCTAATATGAAAAACAGAATTTATATCAGGAGATATAAATAGACAGTGTGTTGAAAAGCAGAGACATTATTCTGCCAGCAAAGGTCTGTATAGTCAAGGCTATGGTCCTCCCAGTGGTCACATACAGTTGTGAGAGCTGGAATGTAAAGAAGGTAAAACACCAAAGAATTGATGCCTTTGAACTGTGGTGCTGGAGAAGACTCCTGTAAGTCCCTTGGATAGCAAGGAGATGAAACCAGTCAATCTCAAGGGAGATCAACACTGAATACTGACTGGAAGGACTGATGCTTAAGCTGTAGCTCCAGTATTTTGGTCATCTGATGTGAACAGAAGACTCAGTGGAAAAGTCCTTGGCACTGGGAAAGATTGAGGGCAGAAGGAGGAGAGGGCATCAGAGGATGAGATGGCTGGATGACATCACCGATGCAATGAACATGAACTTGGGCAAACTCTGGGAGATGGTGAGGGACAGGGAGGCCTGGTATGCTGCAGTCTGTGGGATCTCAAAGAGTCAGACACAACCAGGTGACTGAACAACAACAATAACAACAATGCATAATTACTGTATAAATCAACCTCTCTGAAGGGGGTGAGAGAAATAAGTATTGACTTAAGACTTTAGAAAGAGTGGAGACTTTGCCTTAAAGCCAAAACGAACTGTACATAAGCACTATATTCTATTTGATGAAGTTGTTCCTGATAAGGCTACAAATTAAAAATTTTGAAACCACAATACATGTATATAACAATCAAACAATTAATTACATAGCAGATAATGAGAGCCAAGTTTCTCACTGTTGAAGAGGGAGATTATACATGGGTAAGGAGAAGAAATTACAGTGATCCATGTGATAATGGATTAGAATTGAAGACCATACAAGCTTTTGTGTCCCTTATTATAGATGCATATGGATACACACATACACACATATATATATACACATATACACACAAAAACATATATAAAAACATGTATCTTACTCTGTCAGTTGAGAGGGTCTAGACAGCCCAATAGCAATAAGCATTCTTAATGCTCATTGCTTAGGTTCTAACACTATTTTCCAGCAAAAGGAACCTGGGATCCTTCGAGAAATGGCTGATTCTAGAACTGGGAGAGGAAATTCATAAGATGAGCCTAACTACACATCATCTGTGTTGTGTAGAAAGTAAGAAAATTTTTTTTAAAAAAACCTTACATTGATGGGTATGATGGGTGTCATGATAGAAAGGATACAGAGCCAAATGAAGAGGTACAAATGGCCAAATCCTAGAAAAACTTGAATAATAAAGTTAAATAGTATTGGATTATAATCCAAAACAAAAATAGAATCAATAAGTTCATGCCGATAAAAACAAATTATTAAAAAATAAATAATGAAGAAACAAATTTGCCATATAGAGTAATTGTTATATATTTCAATATATGATATTCTAATGTGTGTTGTAATTTCTATAAAAATACTCAAACTTATTTATATATGTATATGTGTATATATATAGCTATTACTAAAATTAAAAATTGTTTTTAGATACCCTACCCTCAAAGAGTAGGCATATAACCCCTCACTCTTTAAGTATAGGCTGTGCATAGTGACTTTTTAAAAAAAGTCTAGCATAGAAAAGGAGAGGGAAAAAAAGATAACTTTACAGTGGAGAAACTTGAAATCCTCTTAAGCCAAGTGATCAAGTTAACATCAACAGTGATAAATCATATTGATAGTATGTAGTTCTAAAATGATATAATGAGAATGACACTTTACCTCTGTGATTTTCTCCAAAAAGTATTATCCTAGTGAAAACATGAGAAAAACATCAGAACAATTTCAACTGAGAGACATTCTATTTTCAAAATAATTTACCAACATTTCTTAAACTGTCAAGGTCACCAAAAACAAAGAAAGTTTTAGAAACTGTAACAAACAAGAGGAGCCTAAGGAGTTATGACAAATGCAGTTCATTTCAGTCACTCAGTCATGTCCAACTCTTTCCAACCCCATGGACTGCAGCATGCCAGGCTTCCCTATCCCTCACCAACTCGTGGAACTTGCTCAAACTCATGTCCATCGAGTCAGTGATGCCATCCAACCATCTCATCTTCTGTCATCCCCTTCTCCTCCTGCCTTTAATCGTTCCCAGCATCAAGGTTTTTATAGTGAGTCAGTTCTTCACATCAGGTGGCCAAAGTATCAGAGTTTCAGCTTCAACAACAGTCTTTCCAGTGAACACCCAAGACTGATCTCCTTTAGGATAGACCGGTTGGATCTCCTTGCAGTCCTAGGGACTCCCAAGAGTCTTCTCCAACACCACAGTTCAAAAGCATCAATTCTTTGGTGCTCAGCTTTCTTTATAGCCCAACTCTCACATCCATACACAACTACTGGAAAAACCATAATTTGACTAGACAGACTTTTTCAGCAAAGCAATATCTCTGCTTTTTGATATACTGTCTAGGTTCATCATAGCTTTTCCTCCAAGGAGCATCTTTTAATTTCATGGCTATAGTAACCATCTGCAGTGATTTTGGAAAATAAAGTGTCTCACTGTTTCCATTGTTTCCCCACTTATTTGCCATGAAGTGATGGGATCGGATGCCATGATCTTTGTTTTTTGAATGTTGAGTTTTAAGCCAGCATTTTCACTTTCCTCTTTCACTTTTATCAAGAGACTCTTTAGTTCTTCTTCACTTTCTGCCATAAGGGTGGTGTCGTCTGCATATCTGAGGTTACTGATATTTCTCCCAACAATCTTGATTCCAGCTTGTGCTTCATCCAGCCAGCATTTCACATGATGTACTCTGCATATAAATTAAATAAGCAGAGCAACAATATACAGCCTTGACATACTCTTTCCCAATCGGGAAACAATAGGTTGTTCCATGTCTGGTTTTAACTCTTGCTTCTTGACCTGCATACAGATTTCTCAAGAGACAGGTCAGGTGGTCTGATATTCTCAGCTCTTTACAAATTTTCCACAATTTGTTGTGATCCACACAAAGGCTTTGGCATAGTCATTAAAGCAGAAGTAGATGTTCTTCTGGAACTTTCTTGCTTTGTTGATGATCCAGCGGATGTTGGCAATTTGACCTCTGGTTCCTCTGCCTTTTCTAAATCCAACTTGAACATCTGGAAGTTCATGGTTCATGTACTGTTGAAGCCTAGCTTGGAGAATTTTGAGCATTACTTTGCTAACATGGGAGGTGAGTGCAGTTGTGTGCTGGTTTGAACATTCTTTGGCAGTGGCCTTCTTTGCGAATGGAATGAAAACTGATCTTTTCCAGTCCTGTGGCCACAGCTGAGTTTTCCAAATTTGCTGACATATTGCGTGCAGCACTTTCACAGCATTATCTTCTAGAATTTGAAATAGCTTAACTGGAATTCCATCACCTGCACTAGCTTTGTTCATAGTGATGCTTCCTAAGGCCCACTTGACTTCGCATTCCAGGTAGTGTGATTCTAGGTGAGCGATCACACCATCGTGGTTATCTGGGTCATGAAGGCTTTTTGTATAGTTCTGTGTATTCTTGCCACCTCTTCCTAATATCTTCTGCTTCTGTTAGGTCCATACCATTTCCGTCCTTTTTTGTGCTCATCTTTGCATGTAATGTTCCCTCAGTCTCTAATTTTCTTGAGGAGATCTCTAACCTTTCCCATTCTACTGTTTTCCTCTATTTCTTTGCATCGGTCACTGAGAAAGGCTTTCTTATATCTCCTTACTATTCTTTGGAACTCTGCATTCAAATGGATATATTTTTCCTTTTCTCCTCTGCCTTTAGCTTCTTTTCTTTTCTCAGCTATTTGTAAGGCCTCCTCAGACAATCATTTTGCTCTTTTGCATTTCTTTTTCTTGGGGATATTCTTGATCACTGCCTCCTGTACAATCTCAAGAACCTCCATCCATAGTTCTTCCAGCACTCTGTCTATCAGATCTAACCCCTAAATCTATTTGTCACTTCCACTGTATAAGCATAAGGGATTTGATTTAGGTCATACCTGAATGATCTAGTGGTTTTCCCTACTTTCTTCAATTTAAGTCTGAATTTTGCAATAAGGAGCTCATGATCTAGCCACAGTCAGCTCCTGGTCTTTTTTTTTTTTGCTGATTGTGCAGAGTTTCTCCATCTTTGGCTGCAAAGAATATAATCATTCTGATTTTGATATTGACCTTCTGATGATGTCCATGTGTAGAGTCTTCTCTTTTGTCATTGGAAGAGTGTGTTTGCTAAAAGCCTAAGGAGATATGCCAAGTAAATGTAATGTGATATCCTAGATAGGATCAGAAAAAGAATATCAGGGAAAAACTGACTAATGTGAATGAAGTATGAAATTTAGTTAATAAAAATGTATCAGTGTTGATTAGTTAATTATAATAAAGTTTTAATAGTAATATAAGATGCTGATAATAGATGAAGTAGGGTGTAGAGTATACAGAATACTGTACTATCCATGTAATAATTCTGTAAATCTAAAATTGTTCTAAAATTTTAAAAGTTATTAAATACATATTTATATTCTTACATTTTAAAATAATATTCTAAGAGGGTTAGTTTACATGTTGTGGTTGATATTTATTATCACTGTAGCCCATATATCATCATCGTTCCCTACAATGGATGACAAAAGGGGATGTTTACAATATTCTGAATGAAGATAAACTGTCCACAATAGCACTATGAAAAAGTAGCATTATTATCTACCCCACTTTTTTCTAAGATTTTTGTTGATGCAAGTCATTTTTAAAGTCTTTATTAAATTTGTTATAATATTGATTCTTTTATCTTTTCATGCTTTGGTTTTTGGCCTCAAGCCTTGTGGGTTCTTGACTCCCTAACCAGGGATCAAACCAGTATCTTCTGCATTGGAAGGAGAATTCTTAACCACTGGGCCACCAGGGAAGTCCCTATCATCCTCCTTTACTGTTAGCCACACAATAAATTGGTACATAGTGTAAGACTCAAATCCAGGTACCTTTAACTCCAAATGGTACAGTGTAAACTATCTATCAGACCTTCCCAAACCATACACAAGTGGTAAAATAAATAAATAAAATAAAGAAAAAGAACTATCAAATATATGTACTCAGAGACAGTAACTTTTCTTTGATGAGTAAATACACAATATTTTACATGTCAGATACTGATAGTATCTATTATGCTAATTGTGCCACATTTTAGCATAATTTTTGAAGCCCAATAGCCTTTACTTACTCTAAGATTAAGAAATAAAGTATGCAGTTCTTCTTTTTCCAGTAAATAATTTGTATTTGTTATATTTGAATTGCTATGATAACTTTACTAAACTATTCACCTTCTAATATATTTTATAGTGTATGGTTTACTAGAGATGAGGCTAGCAAAATACTTCTCTAAAATCTTGTAAGTTTTTATATTTTTTTCACTTAAAAACCGGTATTATATAAGAGCTCAAGAGAATAATCTGCCCATATTATTTTACTTACTTGACTATATAAAGAGCTATTTCAGTTCAGTTCAGTCACTCAGTCATGTCCAACTCTTTGCAACCCCATGGACTGCAGCACGCCAGGCTTCCCTGTCCATCACCAACTCCTGGAGGTTGCTCAAATTCATGTCCATAGAGTCAGTGATGCCATCCAACCATCTCATTTTCTGTCATCCCCTTCTCTTCCTGCCTTCAACCTTTCCCAGCATCAGTCTTTTCCAGTGAGTCTGTTCTTCACTTCAGGTGTCCAAAGTATTGGAGTTTCAATTTCAGTATCAGTCCTTCCAATGAATGTTCAGGACTGATTTTCTTTAGGATTGACTGGTTTGATCTCTTTGCAGTCCAAAGGACTCTCAAGAGTCTTCTCCAACACCACAGTTCAAAAGCATCAATTCGTCTGCACTCAGCTTTCTTCACAGTCCAACTCTCACATCCATACATGACCACTGGAAAAACCATATGCCTTGACTAGATGGACCTTTGTTGGCAAAGTAATGTCTCTGCTTTTGAATATGCTATCTAGATTGGTCAGAACTTTCCTTCCAAGAACCCATTATACATGTACAAATGAAAGGGGTCTGGTAGAGTCTAAGTCTTATTTTTCTCTTTTCATAACTACTCATTAAGAACAGTGGCTATAACACAAAACCAAAAACTATGCAATGGAGAAAGCTAATTAAGATTTCAATCCTATTCTTCTAGAATAAATATGCTTGAAATACCTTATTTGGTTCTTTAAGTAGCATGAAAAATTTGATCTCCAAACTGACCCACTTCACAAATATAGTTGTAAATATAAAATTTCCCCAGCTCATTTTATGGTACCATGCTAAAATACTGAGTAAGATCTAATCTCTTTTTAGATTATAACTCACTGGAAGGCAAAGAAGTCTTAAACATGATGCATTTTTATATAATATCCAGGAACTACAATGAAAAAATCTTCCTGAACTTCTCTGGAAGAGAACCTAATCAAATGACTAAGGTCAACTGCTATCTATTTCCTTCCAAAACAATTTGACTCAAGGCTACTCAATAATGGGATGGGAAAAGTCACAATATCAAGACTGTGCTGTCACTCACAGAGAGAAGTTGAAGTCATTACTCTTCGAGTTATCGATCTCTATTTCTCTAGACTCATTGCTATATCCAAAAAGAACAAGAAAATAATTTATAAGTGCACCAAACTTTCAAAAGTGTTTTACAAATATTAATTATCAAGTCTAACAGGACAGTAGGAGGAACCAAATAACCTGCAGGGATGGCCCACAGTGGTGTGGGGGGTTCTCAAGGCACTTCTAAGGCACATTTAAATACAAAAGTCTTGCAAATATTTCTACCTGGACTATTCCCTCCCAACAATTTTAACAGGGTCCAAACATATTTTAGACCACCTATAAATTGTTTGTATAATGTTAAAGATATGTTTATTGTCACTTGAGGAAGGCATTGAAACAATGTAAATCCAACTTTATGGTTAAGATTACATAGATCTACATCAGTCCTTCTTCCCAAGGAAATGACTCTGTCATATTTTCAAAGAAGCAACATATTTCACAGTAAATTAAAGGACAATGGTCTCATAGTGAGAGATTCTTGGCTCCAGCCATGACTTTTTTTTTTCTTTTTTCTTTAATTAATTATTTTATTTATTTATTTTTTTTTACTTTACAATATTGTATTGGTTCTGCCATGTATCAACATGAATCCGCCATAGGCGTACGTGTGTTCCCCATCCTGAACCCTCCTCCCACCTCCTTCCCCATACCATCCCTCCAGGTCATCCCAGTGCACCAGCCCCAAGCATCCTGTATTGAACCTGGACTGGAGATTCATTTCTTATATGATATTATACATGTTCAATGCCATTCCCCCAAATCGTCCCACCCTCTCACTCTCCCACAGAGTCCAAAAGCCTGTTCTATACATCTGTGTCTTTTGCTGTCTCACATACAGGGTTATCGTTACCATCTTTTTAAATTCCATATATATGCGTTAGTATACTGTACTGGTGTTTTTCTTTCTGGCTTACTTCACTCTGTATAATAGGCTCCAGTTTCATCCACCTCATTAGAACTGATTCAAATGTATTCTTTTTAATGGCTGAGTAATACTCCATTGTGTATATGTACCATAGCTTTCTTATCCATTCATCTGCTGATGGACATCTAGGTTGCTTCCATGTCCTGGCTATTATAAACAGTGCTGCGATGAACACTGCGGTACACGTGTCTCTTTCAATTCTGGTTTCCTCAGTGTGTATGCCCAGCAGGGGCATTGATGGGTCGTATGGCAGTTCTATTTCCAGTTTTTTAAGGAATCTCCACACTGTTCTCCATAGTGGCTGTACTAGTTTGCATTCCCACAAACAGTGTAAGAGGGTTCCCTTTTCTCCACACCCTCTCCAGCATTTATTGCTTGTAGACTTTTGGATTGCAGCCATTCTGACTGGTATGAAATGGTACCTCATTGTGGTTTTGATTTGCATTTCTCTGATAATGAGTGATGTTGAGCATCTTTTCATGTGTTTGTTAGCCAACATTTCTCCAGCCATGACTTTTTTTTCACTGGCATTTGCAAATCACTAAATCTGATTTCTTCAGCTTACCTATGTTTCAAATAAAGGAGAAAAATCAATAAACAGAAAAGAGTAAAACAACATATACTTTTTTGTTTTCATAATAAAAATAACAAACTAGAATTTACTGAATCAAAGTGAAATTTTTCAATTATTTTTTTCCTGTATAAAACTTTTATTATTAAAGCATTTTTCTAGGATAGGGTCCTATATTATATTTAGCCATAAGCAGCTTTTGCCAGGCTTTGTTGTTTAGATTTCTTAGATGTGAATCAGACATGGGAATGTCTCTATTCCAAGCTGCAAAGGGCATTTATTGAGTTCTATTTGTATTCTTCTTGATGTTCCTCTTACTTGACGTGACATAAGTGAGAAGTCATCTATCCTCATTTACAGGAGACTAATAGAACCCTGACAATTCTTATCAGTTTCCTACTTCCTGGCTGAGTTATTAATCTTCACTTACATAAACACTGACCTTTCAAAAGCTAATTTTTAATCACTTGCCTTCTAATTCCTACATGAGTTGTATTGTACCTCTCTTTACATAGTGGGGATAAAATATATACTTACAGAGAACAAATTCTGGTGCTACTGTGTTGGATATAACTCCTGGCTTTATCATTTACTGTGTGACCTTGACTAAGTTATTTAAACTTTACATGTTTCAGGTTCCTTGATCTGTAAAAAATCAATTTTTTTCTAATACAGAAAAAAATCATATAGATTTCACAGGGTTATTATGAGAATTAAATTAACTATTACACATGCTTATATACAGTCTTGTGTGTATATGCCACTGCATATACACATACAAACACAATATACACACAACTAAGAATACATATGCTATATATTATATTGCTGTTGTTGTTCAGTCACTCAGTCATGTCTGACTCTTTGCCACCCTATGGACTGCATGCCAGGCTTCCCTGTCCTTCACCATCTCCTTGAGTTGGTGACATGCTCAAACTCATGTCCATTGAGTTGGTGATGCCATATGATCATCTCATCCCCTGCTGTCCCCTTCTCCTGCCTTCAACCTTTCCCAGTATCAAGGTCTTTTCCAGTGAGTTGGTTTTTCCCATCAAGTGGCCAAAGTATTGGAGCTTCAGTTTCACCATCAGTCCTTCCAACAAATATTCAGAGTTGATTTCCTTTAGGATTGACTGGATTGATCTCCTTGCTGTCCAAAGGACTCTTAAAAGTCTTCAACAACACCACAGCTAGAAAGCATCAATTCTTCAGTGCTCAGCTTTCTTTATGGTCTGACTCTAACATCCATACATGACTACTGGAAGAACCAGAACTTTGACCACAAGGACCTTTGTCCATAAAGTAATGTCTCTGCTTTTTAATACGCTGTCTAGTATTGTCATGGCTTTTCTTCCAAGAAGCAAGTATATTAAATATAAGAATATATTATATACTCATATTAGTATATAATAATGTGTATGTTTACACATGTACTCATGTTCATTAGTAATTACCATATGTTCTTGAAACCTACTATTATGTTCTTAATTATTTTATAATTTAAACTTGAGATAAAAAGTCTTGTTTTAAGATGCCATCAAAAAGTATGAATAAACAAAATATGATAAATCATAAGTCAAGTATGTTTGTGCTGTGTGTTTAAAAAATGTCTCAAATACATATTAATACAAATTAAAAAAAAAAACTAAAGCCTTTTCTTTAACAAAGTAATTTGAGTTCATAATTTTCCCTGAGAGTGAAAGTGAAGTCGCTCAGTCATGTCCAACTCTTTGCGACCCCACGGACGGTAGCCTACCAGGCTCCGCAGTCCTTGGGATTTTCCAGGCAAGAATACTGGAGTGGGCTGCCATTTCCTATACAATACTACATATGTATTGTACTTAATATTGAAATGTTTTCATTACATCATCACATTTGCTCTAAATGATCTCATTTAGGAGAAAAGGCATTTCATATAGTATTATTACATTTTTACTCTTACATGGGAAGAAGTTGAGATTAAGAAAATCTGTGAAACATAATACGTAAGGTGACACAGTATAGAAAAGTAGATAGAGCTAAGACTAAAACAGTGCTTCAGCAAGTCCTTATCCAGTGATCTTTATAAGAAATAGTTACCTAACCCAGATGTAGAAATAGTCTATCCACTATACGTGACTGCACAGAATTTCATACATATTTTATAAGATATACAATTAGTATATAGAACACAAGACTTACAGGATGTAAAAAAAAATCACAATTCTGTTTTATCTTCAATGCCCTTTTTCATTTTTCAGGGAAATAATTTTCTGCTTATTTATTTTTAAAAACTTTTTATTTTGTATTGGTGGTTGTGTCAGTTCAATAATTATAACATATACATTCCAGGTTATTGATTAATGTTTCAATAGGCATTCAAATTAAGATTTCTCATCTTCTCAAGACCTATGAGAGTGGTCCTGTGCTCTTTTTCCTTCCGTGTCTCCCTTTCACTAACAGGTTATCAGCTTTCTCATATTCCTTCAGGGTCAAAGTAAGCAGGAAAAGTGAGAATAAAATTATTTTCCTTTGATTGATTGTGCCATATTCTCTGCTGGACATTGGCCAAATGTCTCTCTTATGGGACAAAATTTCCTCTCTTATGCGATGATTTTGTGAATTTTGTAGATTTTCATAGCTGTGGTTTTCATTCTTTGGCTGGATCCCATCAGTCTCTAACTTCCCTGGAGATTTCCGTCCCATGAGACTGAAAAGGTGAAAGTGTTAGTCAGTCACTCACTAGTGTCCTACCTTTGTGACCCTATGGACTGTAGCCCATCAGGCTTCTCTGTCCATAGGATTTCCCAGGCAAGAATACCAGAGTGGATAGCCATTCCCTTCTCCAGGGAATCTTCTGACCCAGGGATTGCAACCATGTCTTTTGCATCTCTTGCATTGCAGGTGATTCTTTACCATCTGAGTCACCAGGGAAGTCCCTTTCCTTACATAACCTCAAACTATCGAAGAAGCTTCAACAATCCCTATTGATCTTGGACAGTCCTTAAATGGATTTTACCCAGCTGTTGCCCACATGGCCAATAGCTGATCTATTCACACATCCTTTGCCCCAAGCTCTAGAACAGGCTAGTCTCAAAGCAACAGCAACAGTCTCCTGGCTCTACACCAAGAAGCTAATTGTTTTTGTTTTTGTGTTTTTTTCATCCTTTAGATAGATCAGGTAAGCATCTGTCTCCAGGTTGCAAGGCCTTTTATTGTTAGGAAAAACATATAAAGCTCTCTGAGTGGTCTTGTTGAAGACCACTCTTTTTGACAGGAAGAGCCACATTACCTTTCTGAAAAGAGAAGGTGAGATTTACTGCATCACTTTCTTGAAAGAAATTTTTCTCAAAACATCTTCTCTATATTCTGACAGTTTTTTATGTCCTTGAAATACCTGAGGGTTTCAAAAATCAGAAAACTGAGTTTCTGGATTTTCCTTTTTATATTCAGCAAATGGGCAAAGGGTAAGGTCTGTCTCATATTCATTTCATATCTCTTGAATTATTACTTCAGTCAAAATTAGGTAAAAATATTCCATTTCAATAATCTGTTCTGCATGTATCACATCCTGCTTTGTATTATACATATTTATATAAATATTATAGTCTTATGTCCCCTAAAAATATAAATTATATTCTTTTTAAAAGCAGATTCTGTCATTTATTTACTTACATAATCTTCATGGTATATACATCTGTTCACTAATTAACTGTTGAGTTGAATTTTCACACAGATTAGCAGGAAAAACTGGCCAAGGACTAGGGAAAACTGGCCTCCCCCAGTCTGTTGGTTTTCTATACCATATTTGTGTTGCTTTCAGTTCACTGGAAAAACATTCTGCTTCTGTCTGGGCTACTATATGTATATGGATCAAGAGATACTATAGGGTCACCTTAGTGCTGTATTTTGAACAGCTCATCCACCTCCACTCTTTTATTTCTCTCCGTGTAAGGGGGAAGAGGTTTGAATAAGGGTAGAGGAGTAGGACAGACTTAAAGCTAGTTGCGTCTATAAACTTCATTTGGGAAATATCAGGTCTCTTAGTTCTAGAATCCTAAATTTAACAGTTGGTTCTATTGTTAATTCTCTATAACCGAGGAGACGGGGAAACAGATACCCAGAATATTTTCTCAAGTGATGCACTCTGTACCCTTTATTTCTTTACCCTTTACCCTAAACACTCTTTACCCTTTATTTCTTCTCTTCCTCACTCCTCAAATTTGTCTTTGTAGGTTGGGGAAACTGGTTTTGATTGATGATGTGTTAATGTATTAATGCACCTTTTTTTTTTTTAACATGCTTTTTGCATTTGTGCTTAAAAATTTTTTTTTTCAATTTTTGCATTTGAAACTCAAGCACTGATACTTTGGTTGTATTGTTGTTGTTCTTCTCTTTCACCCTTTTTATAAGACATAAGCTTGAGATTCCATGGCTGTCCAGTGGTTAAGACTTTGCCTTCCAATGCAGGAGGTACCGGTTTGATCCCTAGTCAGGGAGATAAGATCCCACATGCCTTGTGGCCAAAGAACCAAAACATAAAACAGAAGCAATATTGTCATAAGTTCAATCCCAAATGGCTCAGTGGCAAAAGAGTCTCCCTCCCTGCAATGCAGGAGCCACAGGAGACATGGGTTTGATCCCTGAGTTGGGAAGATCTCCTGGAGGAGGACATGGCAATCACACCAGTATTCTTGTCTGGAGAATCCCATGGACAAAGGAGCCAGGTCAATCTACAATCCATAGGGTCACAAAGAGTCGGACACAACTGGAGCAAGTGAGCACAGGACAAAAAAAAAAGACACAAGCTCAAAATACTCTGGTTGCTGCCAGAATTGAGGCCACTGAGGGTAGGGGAAAGATTACTATGTAATAACTGCAACAACTTAAAAAAAATTTTAATATTAAAATGCTACATAATGACCATATAATCATAAATAGTTCTATTATTTATGTTTTATAATTATTTTTAATAATAATAAATAATTATTTGTAATTATTTATTATTTGTTTTTACTTCCTGAGTCTTTGGTAATCCATGTTCAAAATAAGTCTTCAAGATAGGTTACATACTGGGTGTGTCATTAGTCTTGGAGGAGTTATCAGAATTGTTAAAAAGAAGAAAAGACTCAGTCTCTTGCTGAACAGGTACATAGACTCCCAGTTTACTAATGATAAATCTGAACTTCCATTAATTTTCTCATTCGTGAAACTGAGTACCAAAATCCTCAGTTTATCTCATTCAATTATTGAAACATCTGCTCAAATATAAGTTTTCATAAAATCTATGAACTGAATTGTACATCTAAGTATGGTGATCATTGTGGTCAAATTCTTTCAAACTGATATTGTCTATACCATCAGTTCCCGACCTTTTTGGCATCAGGGACTGGTTTTGTGGAAGATAATTTTTCCATGGAATGGGGGAAGGGGTTGGTTTTGGGATGATTCAAGTGTATTACATTTACTGTGTACCTTATTTTTATTATTATTACATCAGCTCCACCTCAGA
Source organism: Bos indicus x Bos taurus (assembly GCF_003369695.1). Taxonomy (NCBI): domain Eukaryota; kingdom Metazoa; phylum Chordata; class Mammalia; order Artiodactyla; family Bovidae; genus Bos; species Bos indicus x Bos taurus. The sequence continues at coordinate 40,092,046 of NC_040078.1, read as the reverse complement.
TCATCAGGCATTAGATCCCAGTAGTTGGGGATTCCTAGTCTACACTTCCATTTATGATTCATAAACTTACCTGAATATTTTTGAATTTTTTAAATTATTGAATTATAATGAGATCTTACTTAAAACCATTTTGGAAGCAACATAAAATCATTACAGATATCCATGTGTATATGTATGTATTTAATTATATAGGTGTATGTTTATACATCTATGGGATATTTTTACCTTGTACGGCTTCCAAAATCACACACACACACACACACACACATATCAGCAATTGAATTCTTTATTTTATAGTTCTAATGTCAATATCTAATTAAAGACAAGCCAGAATACTGCTTTTCCAAGACACGAAATAAAATCCTATTTTGGTGGTTTTGCAGATCGCTCTTAAGAAAATCTAGAAAAAGAGTTGTAATGTGAGTCAAAGACAGAACGTTGAAATTTATTCATATTTCACAGAGATCTGCAGAACTATGGGTCTAGATTGCAGTTCTTAGCCACTAGCCAGCTTTGCATGCATTTCCACGATATGCTCTGTCTTCACTTTGTAAAATACTAACAGGCTTCTTGTGGGTGGGATCAAATGACTGCCCCTCTCCCTTCACCTGTGAAATTTCAGAGCCTATTTGAAAAGGGCCATTGTTTCCCAGGAATGCCAGGCCTAGTCCAGGAAAGAAAGTCTTCATTTCAACAGGAATTTGGAGCCTGCCTGAGAAGGCCAGCCAGTTACTTGGTGAAAACTGGCAATTCATTCAAGTTCTGAACTGTTACTATCCCAGCCTTACTCTCTTACTTTCAACTTCTGAGCTTTATGACTGATGCGTTTTTTTCCCTCTTAAATCATAGGGAAGTGTGTGTGTGTGTGTGTGTGTGTGTGTGTGTGGGTGCATGCCTGTGTGTGTGAGTCACAGCAGCAAGAAGCATGTACATAGTGCAGCATGTGCATTAGCAGTGATCTGATGAAGGAAACCTCTTGCCTCAAACAGTAAGCTGCAGCCATGAATATGAGACATTGGTTCCTCTGTTCCAACATCTGCCCCTACATTTACAGCATTTGAATGCATTCATGTGAATAAGGTCATATGTTTAACAAGCATTTTGAAATAGGTTCCCAATAAAATATATTTGTACAAGAATACAAAACAAAAATACAGTACTTGCATTCAAGACCTGGACAGAAGGCCCCTGTCTGAAGCACATTAAAAATAATTTCTGAAGTAAAATTAGGACTAGAAGCCAAAAGAGTACATTGCTTTAAAAAGGAAAAAAAAAAAAAAAAAAAAAACCAACACTTGATATAAAGGTACAGAGTCAAATCTTTCTTGTTAAAGTCTACAGGGGCTGATTCTATGAGCTTTACTATCTAATGTTCCTATGTTTAGAGCTCTCTGTTATTTTCCACAAAATGACCTGGAAATTTTCTGAGATTTGTTTATTCTAATAATAAGATCTTTGTTAAGAAAATCTACCTTTGCTTCTTAAAAAATTTCAAAAGATCCCCCAAGCATTCAAATTAACTAAAACATAAAAATTAAAAAAAAAAAAAAAAGTTTAGTGAACTTGAAGGCAAAGCATTCACCTTTATATGTGATTATTAGCAGAGAAGAAAGTACTGAATACGTTTTCAAGGTAAGTGCTAGCAGTTTTGAATATGAACTAACCCTGACATGAACTGCTTTAATCAACATCTAAAAATACTGGAAACTTTTTATTATCCTTGATATATCACAATTTAATCTTTCATCTAACAAATAGGTACCATTAATTTGTGGTAAATAACCACAAAATAATTTTCCAAAGAGAATGTTCTAAAATTGGAAAACAGTAAAGCAGAGGCTAATCAAGTCAAAAGATGACAGTTTTTTTTCTTTGCTTCTCCTTCGTCAGATGTTTCTTGTGATCTTGTGAAAAACCTGATGTTTGTAACATTATTAGTTGTTGGACTTCAGGAAAGATGGTGCACAAAAGGAAGCTTGTCCTTTTGAGACCCGGTTTTGAATCAGTTACAGGCGACAGAAAAATACTCTTTTGTGGCTGCTCAAGTTCAGGAATGAATTCTGGCAGTCTTGCCCAATTCCCTAAAGTAGAGTCCACATTACCAATGTCTAATTGGCAGGCTTCACTTGTAACTCCCACTAGGGCCACTGTAATGAATGGATTTAGTGAAGGTGTAGTCCTGAGTCATCTGTAGAGTGGCTGGTCTGGACACTGAGGCTCTTCCTTATAACCTCCCCAGATTTATCACACAAGGAAAAGAGAGAGGCTATGTGCTTGCATAACAGTGACAGACGTGGTAGTTTTATTAAATTGTAGTCCCAAGGAAAGCTGTTTCCTCCATTTGATCTAGAAAAGCAAAGGGATCTTAGGAAAGCAAACATTTTTGTTAGATCTCTCCATTCCTTAATTTCCATCCCAAAATCTTTTACATTTGGTTTAACTATCCTGCTAAATATGGTTAAATTTGACTTTCCAGACCTATGCCAGATTATTCTTTAGCTAATCAGGTGAGAAAGTTGGTCTGTTTCTGTCCAGACAGCAAAGGATCAAAAGTGACCCACAAGTTAGATTCCCACTCTGATAAGGTGAGGTCCTGACACTAACCTTATGACATTTCTTTCTTAGCCCTTAGGCTTACCATATGAGAATTTACTTTAATATACTAAGTAACTTGTATTCCCAAATCTGAGGGTAATTTCTTTACTCCCTCTAGTTTAGTACATATCAATAGCATTAAATCATTTGTATTGAGACATTTTTTATCTTAATGCTTTAAATCACTTATGCTAAATTCTCTCTGAAATATTTTTACATCTACATCTTTGAAGAAATTCCACCAGTCTCGCAAATCCAGCAACCAAAATTGGATATTGACCATTTTAGTACCAATAGTACTTATTGGTACCAATAATAATACAATTATAATGTCCAGCTTAAATTAAGAGTGTAAGGGAGAGGTTGAGAACAAAAATAAAATTCTGACTATGACAAAAAATAATGAAAGACTTATTGGTGTTGGAGAAATCACTCTTACTTTGTACTAAAAGACTTATGATAAAGTAATATTATTTATCTTTGTGAACATTTTCAGCACTGATGTCTCTTGAACTAATCTATGAGGCACTGCAATCTGAAAGTCACATGGAATTATATCATTAGATCATTTTCATTCTTTGCTACATTCTTAAGCCCCCTCCATTTCCTAGAATCAATAATCAACACATACTACACTCCAAAGTTTAAAATGAATAAAAAAGATAGAGAAGTCTCAATAACAAAATCCACATTGAAAAGTTAGGTGCTTTGAACTTTCTCATCACCTTACCAGGCTTTCCGCATGGGCAGTCTAAAAGACAACTCAGCAATGTCTGAATGGAACTGCAAACAATGACTCCTTCACAAGTGGGTCTTTAATTGATTACGGCTGTGTTTATGGAAGCAGAAGAGAATTTATACAAAATGACAGATTCCCTTCATTTTAAGGAGGTTTTACTGGCATTTGCATGGTAAGGGTGGTTTCTCTGTTAAGTAGTTCTCCTATCTTTCCCTAGATATATCCACTTGATTACCGTCCAGCTAAATAAACATTAAAAATGGTTACTTTATATAACTTTTTATTAGAATTTTCTCAGGGTTTTTTTTTTTTTTAAATGGGGTAAAATTTACACTTTCTAAAGATACAGCTCATGTTTGGTTTGAGTCCAAACAGAATCCAGTTTCCATCTCTGTCTTTACCCTATATTCTGACACTAAATATTAGAGAAATAAGTAAATAATAGGAAATCATTAGAACTCAATTTAGTGGGGTCACTTTTTGTTTTCAATTTAAGTAATTGCAGTTTTAAATCATGAGATTGTGGCTAACTGATCCAAGTAATAACATCGATTTTTATTATAATTTATCTAAAACTATTCTGATTTTAAAGTTGTGTCATATTTCTATGCTATCTTAATATAAAGTACTGCCATGGTCTTTCCAGTGATTTGGGACAAACAGATTTTAAGTTTTAACTATATTAACCTGTAATTCTAACAGGCTTTTCATTTGCCTGTTAATAGTGACCTCTACAGGTCAACTATAACAACAACACAACACTCAAGTAGGTGCTCTGGAGTAAAAGGTTTATTTAATGAAGAATGGTGGTATAATTGCAATAATAAATTTAATATGTATTAGACTCTCAATGCCAATTTATATTTTAAAATTTTCAACCCCACAAAAACCAACTGGTCTCATAAATATCTGTGGACTCTAATTAAAAACAAAGTAATACTTGACAAAGTCTTTGATGATTTATTCAAAAGAAAATAAACTTTGATAGCTTAGAAGCAGAAAAATTTTAAATGTATGTTAATGTAAACATTCCATTTATGGGAAATTAAGAAGAAAGCATTATATTATGGCTCTTTTTCCTAGAAGTGTGTGAACATGAAAGCAATTATAAAAGAATAAATCTATCTTACCTCAGAATATTTGACGTTATTTTTTCCTTATTCACCATAAACTTTCCTTTTTAAATCAGTAGTGACAATGAGCACTTTTGAAACTTTATTTCAGGAATATACTTTTATTTTATTAGCATTTTACTTGGTTATATTGGTTTTTAAATGACAATATACTCTAAGCTGGTAAAATAGAGAATATCCCTGTTTGCTGTATCGAATTTCACAACTGTATACAAATAAACTGGGAAGTATTTTAATATTACTTAATTTATATTCACCATCTTGAATTCTCAAGGAAAAATTCTAATTCAAGTCAGCCAAAAATTTAATCAATCCAGTAATTAGGCTGCTTCTTGTTTTTGTTCAGTCATGTGCAACTCTTTGTGATTCCATTGACTGCAGTACATCAGGTTTCCCTGTCTTTCTCCATCTCCTGGAGTTTGCTCAAACTCATGTCCATTGAGTAGGTGATGCCATCCAACCATCTGGTCCTCTGTCATCCCCTATTCCTTCTACATTCAATCTTTCCCAGTATCAGGGTCTTTTCCAGTGAGGCGGCTCTTCACATAAGGTGGCCAAAGTTCTGGAACTTCAGCTTCAACGTCAGTCCTTCCCGTGAATATTCAGGGTTGATTTCCTCTAGGATTGACTGGCTTGATCTCCTTGCTGTCCAAGGGGCTTTTAAAAGTCTTCTCCAACACCACAGTTCAAAAGCATCAAATATTCAGCACTAAGCCTTCTTTATGGTCCAAATCTCACATCCACACATGACTACTGGAAAAACCATAGCTTTGACGTTATTTTTCTCTAGTTAAACTAGATGTTCTAGAGAATTCCCTTAAGTCCAGTGGTTAGGACTCCATGCTTCTACTGCAGGGGGCACAGGTTTGACCCTTTGTTGGGAAACTAAAATCCAAGAAGCCACAAGGCATGGTGAAAAAAACCCCAAAGCCAAACAAACAAAACTAAATGGTCTAGTGAATACCTGAATACCATAATATAGTACAACTTTCTGACTCCAATCCCTTATCCTTCCATCTACTTCCATTATTTTTTACCTGACTGGGCCCTCAACTTTACTGACATATGTTTATTTTCCCTAGCTATACATCCCAACACTTCAAACACTCTGTTGTCAATATCCTACCCTCACTGTCTCTACGCCATTTCAAGGCTAACAACCTTGAATGATACCTATATGTCTGCCTTCTTTAGGGCTACTCTCAAGCAGAGAAGCTTAGTAATTTAAGAATATTTTGTGATCTATAAATTGTTCCCAATAAAATGAGGCAGAATATCTTGAAAATAATGAGATATGGTTTGTAAAGAACTATTGCTTTGTAAGCTTCTGAAATCTAGGATAAAATAGAATTTATAAAAAGTAGGTTTTTGGGTCCTAGTCAGAGAAATTAGTCAATAAAAATAAATTTAAGGCTTGCAAACTGGAAAGGAAGAAGTAAAACTGTCACTATTTGCAGATGACATGATACCATACATGTGCTGTGCTGGTTTGGTTGCTCAGTTGCATCCAACTCTTTGCAACCTCATGGACTGTGACCACCAGGCTCCTCTGTCCATGGGGATTCTCCAGGCAAGAATACTGGAGTGGGTTGCCATGCCCTCCTCCAGGGGATCTTCCCAACCCAGAGATCAAAATCAGATCTCCCCCATTTAGGTAGATTCTTTACTGTCTGAGCCACCAGGGAAGCCCCAGAATACTGGGGTCTCCTGCAATGCAGGCAGATTCTTTACCAGCTGAGCTACCAGGGAAGCCTGTTATCATACATAGGAAACCCTAAAGACTCCACCAAAAAAAAAAAAGTTGGAACTAATAAATAAATTCTGTAAAGTTGCAGGATACAAAATCAATATATAAAAATCAGCTGCATTTATATACAGTAATAATGTACTTTCAGAAAGAGAATGTAAGAAAACAATTCCACTTACACCATCAAAAAGAATAAATACCTAACAGATGAATTTAATCAAGGTTTAAATGGAAACCTATAAACACTGATGAAAGAAATTGAAGAAGACATAATAAATGGAAAGGCACATCATGCTTCATGGATTAGAATTAATATTGTTAAAATGTTCATACCCAAAGCAATCCACAGATTCAGTACAATCTCTATCAAAATTTGAATGGTATTTTTCACAGAAATGGAACAAAAAATCCTAAAATTTGTATGAAACTAAAACAGACTCCAAAGAACCAAAGCAAAATGGAGAAAGAAAAACAAAGCAGGAGGTATCACATTTCCTGATTTCAAAGTAGATTACAAAGCTATAGTAATCCAAACAGTATGGTATTGGTAAAAATTCAGACACACACCCCAGTGGAACCAAAAAAGAAAGCCCAGGAATAAACTCATGCATGTATGGTCAATTAATGTATAACAAGGGAGCCAAGGATATAAATGGGAAAGGACAGTCTCTTCAACAAATTATGTTGAGAAAACTGGTTACAAAATAATGAAACTACACCACTATCTACACCATGACCAAAAATTAACTAAAAATGGATTAAAGACTTAAATGTAAAACCTGGAACCAAAAAAAACTACTAAATAAAACATAGAAGATATGCTTCTCAACATGGGTCTTGGCAATGGTTTTTTTGAATCTGACACCAAAAAAAGAAAAAAAAAATGCAACGAAAGCAGAAAAAAACAAGATTTTCAAAAAGATTTATTACCCATTCCTTTCAAATTATTCCAAAAAATTCAAGAAGATGATGTACTCCCAAATTCATTCTATGAGGCCACCGTTACCTTGAAACAAACAAAAAAAAATACAAATACTACAAAAAAATAAAGTTACTGGCCAAAGTTTATATATATATATATATAAGCAAACCAAAATCCAACAATATATAAGAAATGTCATACATTACGATCAAGTTAGACTTATTCCAGGGATACAAGGATGGCTTAATATTCATAAATCAATGTGTTACACAACATTAAGAAAAGGAAGATAAACAGCTCAAACAACTCTAGATCAAAAAACAAAAAACCCCGACAAAAAATAGGCAGAAGATCTACATAGACATTTCTCCAAAGAAGACATACAGATGGCCACAAGCATATGCTCAACATCAGTAGTTACTAGAAAAATGCACATCAAAACTACAGTGAGGTATCACCTCACATCAGTATGAATCAGTTCAGTTTGGTTCAGTTGCTTAGATGTGTATGACTCTCTGCAGCCTCATGGACTGCAGCACACCACGCTTCCCTGTCCATCACCAACTCCTGGAGTTTGCTCAAACTCATGTCCATCAAGTCAGTGATGCCATCCAGCCATCTCATCCTGTCTTCTCCTTCTCTTCTTGCCTTCAATCTTTCCTGGCAACAGGGTTTTTTCCAATGACTCAGTTCTTTGAATCAGGCAGCCAAAGTATTGGAGTTTCAGCTTCAGCATTAGGCCTGCCAATTAATATTCAGGAGTGATTTCCTGTAGGATTGACTGGCTTGATATCTGGTTTGATGCTGTCCAAGGGACTCTCAAGAGTCTTCTCCAACACATCAATTTTTCAAAAGCATCAATTTTTCGGCACTCAACTTTCTTTATAGTCCAACTCTCACATCCATACATAACTATTGGAAAAACCATTGACTTGACTAGACAGATCTTCATCAGCCAAGTAATGTCACTGCTTTTTAATATGCTTTCTAGGTTGGTCATAGCTTTTCTTCCAAGGAGGACATGTCTTTTAATTTCATGGCTGCAGTCATCATCTGCAGTGATTTTGGAGTCCAAGAAAATAAAATCTCTCACTATTTCCCTTATTTCCCTATCTTTTTGCATGAAGTGATGGGACCAGATGCCATGGTCTTAGTTTTCTGAATGTTGAGTTTTAAGCCAATTTTTAAACTCTCCTCTTTCACTTTTATCAAGAGGCTCTTTTAGTTCTTATTCTTTGCTTTCTGCCATAAGTGTGGTGTCATCTGCATATCTGAGGTTATTGATATTTCTCCCAGCAATCTTGATTCCAGCTTGTGCTTCAAACAGTCCAGCATTTCTCATGATGTACTCTGCATACACGTTAAATAAGCAAGGTGACAATATTGTCATCAATACATCCTTGATGTACTCCTTTCCCAAATTGGAACCAGCCTGTTGTTCCATGTCCAGTTTTAACTGTTGCTTCTTGACCTGCATACAGATTTCTCAGGAGGCAGGTCAGGTGTTCTGGTAGTCCCATCTCTTTCAGAATTTTCCACAGTTTGTTGTGATCCACACAGTCAAAGGCTTTGGCATAGTCATTAAAGCAGAAGTTGATGTTCTTCTGGAACTCTCTTACTTTTTCAACCATCCAAAAGATGTTGGCAATTTATCTCTGGTTCCTCTTCCTTTTCTAAATCCAGCTTGAACATCTGGAAGTTTGTGGTTCATGTACTGTTGAAAACTGGCTTGGAAAATTTTGAGCATTACTTTGCTTAGCATGTGAGATGAGTCCAATTGTGCGGTAGTTTGAACAGTCTTTGGCAGTGATCTTCTTTGGGATTGGAATGAAACTGATATTTTCCAGTCCTGTAGCCACTGCTGAGTTTTCCAAATTTGCTGATATATTGAGTGTAGCACTTTCACAGCATCATCTTTTAAGATTTGAAATAGCTCAAATGGAATTTTATTACCTCCACTAGCTTTGTTTGCAGTAATGCTTCCTAAGGCCCACTTGACTTCACATTCCAGGATGTCTGGCTCTAGGTGAGTGACCACACCATTGTGGTTATCTGAGTCATGAAGATCTTTTTTGTATAGCTCTTCTGTATATTCTTGCCACCTCTTCTTAATATCTTCTGCTTCTATTAGGTCCATACCATTTCTGTCCTTTATTGTGTCCATCTTTGCATGAAATATTCCCTCGGTATCTATAATTTTCTTGAAGAGATCTCTAGTCTTTCCTATTCTATTGTTTTCCTCTATTTCTTTTCATTGATCACTGAGGAGGGCTTTCTTATATCTCCTTGCTATTTTTTGGAACTGTGCATTCAAATGGGTATATCTTTCCTTTTCTCCTCTGCCTTTAGTTTCTCTTCTTTTTTCAGCTATTTGTAAGGTCTCCTCAGAAAACCATTTTGCCTTTTTGCATTTCTTTTTGTTGGGGATGGTCTTGATTACTGCCTCCTGTACAATGTCACAAACCTCCATCCATCTGTAGTTCTTCAGGCATTGTCTATCAGATCTCATCTCTTGAATCTATTTGTCACTTTCACTGTATAACCTTAAGGGATTTGATTTAGATCATACCTGAATTGTCTAGTGGTTTTCCCTACTTTCTTCAATTTAAGCCTGAATTTTGCAATAAGGAATTCATGATCTGAGCCACAGTCAGCTCCCAGTATGAATGGCCATGATCAAAAATTCTATAAGCAACAAACACTGGAGAGGGTGTGGATAACTGGGAACCCTGCTAAACTGTTGGTGGGAATGTAAATTGGTAAAACCACTGCAGAGAACATTGTGTATGCTCCTTTAAAAACTAAAAATAGAACTACCATATGATCCAGCAATCCTACTCCTGGGCATATATCTGGAGAAAACAATAATTCTAAAAGATACATGCACCCCAAAGTTCACTGAAACACTATTTACAATAGCCAAGACAAGGAAACAACCTAAATGTCCACCAATAGTGGAACATATAAAGAAGATATAGTACATATGAATACTACTCAGCCATAAAAATAATGAAGTAATGCAATTTGAAACAACACGGATGGATCTAGAGATTATCATCCTAAATGAAGTAAATCAGAAAGACAAATATCATATGATATCACTTATAAGTGGAATCTAAAAAACATGGTATTCTCATCTCTTTCAGAATTTTTCACAGTTTATTGTGATCCACAGAGTCAAGGGCTTTGGCATAGTCAATAAAGCAGAAATTGATGTTTTTCTGGAACTCTCTTGCTTTTTCCATGATCCAGCGGATGTTAGCAATTTGATCTCTGGTTCCTCTGCCTTTTCTAAAACCAGCTTGAATATCAGGAAGTTCACGGTTCACATATTGTTGAAGCCTGGCTTGGAGAATTTTAAGCATTACTTTACTAGCATGTGCGGAGAAGGCAATTGCACCCCACTCCAGTACCTTGCCTGGAAAATCCCATGGACAGAGGAGTCTGGTAGGCTACAGTCCAGGGGGTCGCGAAGTCGAACTCGACTGAGCGACTTCACTTTCACTTTTCACGTTCATGCACTGGAGAAGGAAATGGCAACCCACTCCAGTATTCTTGCCTGGAGAATCCCAGGGATGGGAGCCTGGTGGGCTGCTGTCTATGGGGTCGCACAGAGTCGGACATGACTGATGTGACTTAGCAGCAGCAGCAGTTACTAGCGTGTAAGATGAGTGCAATTGTGTGGTAGTTTGAGCATTCTTTGTCATTACCTTTCTTTGCGACTGGAATGAAAATACCTTTTCCAGTCCTGTGGCCACTGCTGAGTTTCAAAATTTATTATTAGAAATAAAAATCATCAAAACCCTTTTTACTGACAATCTTCAGAATAAAAACAAAGTTGGTAAGAGGGGTAAACCTTTTAAAATGTGATACAAAGACACTGAAGTTTATTCTTTCTACAGTTTGATATTGAACAAAAAACACTGGCTTAAAATTGTAAAATATGAGTTTCAATCACTAAATGTTATTTGCTAGTTTTACAACCCTGAATAAGTCCAAGACTCAGTTTTCATATATGTAGTCTAAAGAAATCTCATCAATACCTGTAAAAACTATATGATTTTAATCTCTTTCCTTGTCTGTTTCCTGAACTATAAAATTTTGTCCACCTACATTTTTATAACCTTACCCATATTTTCCTGGATTAATTTCTTTAAGTTCAGATGTGGAACTATACATCTTTGAATATAATCCCCCACTTTACTCCATTTTTCAATACCTCAATAATTAGCAAAAAATAATGCATTGTAATTTATTTTTGTACAATATTAATGCTTATAAAATTTAGAAAAATTGTCATCTATAAAGTATAGTTTAATAGGTATATTAATAAATTATATACACTTGGATTTTGCAATGCTGATAAAAATATAAATAAGTTCAACATGGGCATTTCTAATAACATGCAAAGTTATATAAAATATATTCATTATATTCTACCAGTAAACATATTTTTCTGAAAGTTATCATTCTTTAGAACTTCATTTATTAAGCATCCAATGTAGTGCTTGTAATAGGTTGCTGCTGCTGCTGCTGCTAAGTCGCTTCAGTCGTGTCCGACTCTGTGTGACCCCTTAGACGGCAGCCCACCAGGCTCCTCCGTCCCTGGGATTCTCCAGGCAAGAACACTGGAGTGGGTTGCCATTTCCTTCTCCAAAGCATGAAAGTGAAAAGTGAAAGGAAAGTCGCTCAGTCATGCCCGACTCTTAGCGACCCATGGACTGCAGCCTACCAGGCTCCTCTGTCCATGGGATTTTTCAGGCAAGAGTACTGGAGTGGGGTGCCATTGCCTTCTCCGTGTAATAGGTTAAGGATTATAAATAGAGGATGATGAAGCTACAGCTGTGAGAAACATTTAATTACCTGAATTAAGTTTGCAAGTTTTGCCAAAAATGCCTGAAGAATTAATCCATGTTTAGTTCATCAGGATTTCCATTTATTTCTTGATTTATGTGAAATTCTACTGAGATTAAACACTCAGGAATGACTGTAGAAGTCTTCATATTTAATAAAACACTATTGACTCAAGTTATCAAGTGCTCTTATCAATTCCAATAGAGAACCTAGATTTTGTAATAATAAAGGTAGAGATAAAATGGATAAATAGAATCAAAAAACAATCCAAAACCTGATTTCAGCCAACGTTTTATTCTCCATCATAGTATTTATGAGCATTAATAAGAAATATTAAAATTCCTACATTAATAACTTTTAAAAGTTTACATCCTCTAACAAGGACTGTGTGTGTTAGTCACTAGGTCATGCCCAACTCTTTGTGACCCCATAGACTGTTGCCCTCCAGGCTCCTCTGTCCATGGAATTCTCCAGGCAAGAATACTGGAGTGGGTTGCCATTCCCTTCTCCAGGGTATCTTCTTGACCCAGGGACTGAACTCCAGTCTTCAGCACTGCAGGCAGATTCTTTACCATTTGAGCCATCAGTGAAAGTGTTAATTACTCAGTCATGTCCAACTCTTTGCAACTCCATGGACTATAACCCACCAGACTCCTCTGTTCATGGAATTCTCCAGGCAAGAATAATGGAGTAGGTTGCCATTTCCTCCTCCAGGGGATCTTCCCAACCCAGTGATCAAATCTGGGTCTCCTGCCTTGCAGGTGGACTGTTTACCATATGAGTCACCAGGGAAGACTTGAGTCATCAAGGAAGCCCACTAACAAAGACTGGAAGAATTATAATGTTCAATATTCAGGAAACTTTATGTAAGTTGGCGTACTTTATTTCCAGGTTTCCCAGGTGGCTCAGTGGTAAAGAGCCTGCCTGCCAATGCAGAAGATACAGGAGACACAGGTTCAATTCCTGGATCAGGAAGATCCCCTTGAGTAGGAAATGGCAACTCACTCCAGTATTCTTGCCTGGAAAATCCCACGGAGAGAGGAGTCTGGCAGGCTGAAGTCCATGGAGGTCACAAAGAGTCGGACATAACCGTGCAACTGAGCGCACACACACATACATTAGATATTTTATATTAATTTACTCTTTTAATCCTCAAAACCGGCCTATAAAACAGATATTTATTCAATGCTTACTAAGAAACAGAAACTCAAAAACATTAAAACAATTTGTTCAAAGTCATACAAGTAATAATTAATACACCCAAGATTAAAATCCAGATCTGTGTCACTGTGTACTCTATCCTCTATGTTATGATTCCCTAGTACTCGTAAAGCATGGGTAACTTTTAGAGCCAAAACAAATAACTTAGTTCTATCAAGAAGGTTTTATGACAACAAAATTCATGGAAAAAGAATACATTAAGTACATTTCAATAATAATCTCTATTCCGATATGACCTGTTACTGTGATTTTTTCAGAGGTCCTTTTAAACTTTCTTGGTATTCTCACCTTTAGGAAAAAAATCATTTAACAAGTGAATAAAACAATGACTTTGAATTTGCTAATATCAATGAGAAAATAAAAAGGTCCATGGAAGACCAATTTAAAGAGTAGGGTTAATATACTTATAGGAGAACTCCTTAAAGTAAATACTGCCCTTTAATCCTAATTGTTCAATTAAACAGAACAACTGGAAAAGGGCTATCTCACTTGGTATTCTGCTAAAAAATGAATGCAGGTAGCAGAGAAATTTTGAAAATGCCTGATTGATTTTTCTGAGATGACCAGGTTGTTGCTTTCAGGGCAGACAGTCCTTCTCCTGGCCAATTATAATATGAAGTAGATTGTGTAGTATTAGCTAAGATTTAGATAATGCTAATCATATACCAGACACTGTTTTAAATGCTTTACATATCTTATTTATCCTTAAAAAAATACTAATGAGATACTTTTATTACTATTTTCATAAGCACTTTGCAGAAGAGATAATTGAGACAGAGAGGTTCATTCTTCAAAGTCACACAACTGGTTAGTGGCAGAGTATAATTTTTTTTAACCCAACCAGTCTTCTGTGTCTGCTCTAAACAATATAATCTCCCTGCATAGAACAAAGGTAAAGAGCACAGGCTCTGGAGCCGGACTGCCTGAACTCAAATACTAACTTCACTGTATACTTAGTATGTGACATTGAGCATAATTTCTCTCAGCCTCAGTTTCCTCATTTGCACATTAGAATGATAAATGGAATTATGTCTTATTCAGATCTTTGTCAGGATTATATGACATAGCCCACAAAGAGCCCTCAGCTTAGTGTTTATTAACTGAAGTTATTTAATCACTGTAAGCCATGATAATGATAATGAAGTCACTCTTCCCTTTCCTCTATATTAGACAAACAGTTATAACACCAGATGGGCCAAAGGGATCAACCAATTCATGGGTATCAACATTTAAATATCACATATCCTTAAACATGGGCTTAAGACTTTTTAAAAAAGTGTTTCAAAATATTCTATTATTAGATCATGGAAGATATGATAAATTATGATATTTTATCTAATCTGATATTGATTTGAAGACATCTCACTATCTTTTATGATAGGATATTAGCAAATACTCCAAGTTATACATAGAGACATGTACTCTTCTAGTTTTTATTGAAAACATATTTATTTAGATATAGATTTTTAACATATATCACAAGGAAAATGTTACTTAAGGAAATTTGTTTATTCCTAAAAACTTCTTCATTAAATCTAAATCTATAAAATCTTGTTTTTAACTTGGAATCATTGTCTTCCATATTTTTCAACATAATCTGTTTCATCAAATTTTATTGGTGCTACAGCATTTCTTAAAAGACTTCCATTTTGTTGTCTACAAGATTTATCTTCAAGTTTTTAATATCCATTCTGAAAGTTGTGATGCTGGTATTTTTCTATTTGAAAGATCATAGTATTATTTTTTCCTCAGTTGAATTATATTTTTCTGAAAGTTATGCAGCTTCTGTTAAAAAATAATGGGAGGTTTTAAAACAAATTGACGTCTCAATACTCTAACAATGCCTTGTGTGATGAAGGGATTTGGTCATTCTTTTAGCCCGTAGTTTATAATTTGTTTCATTTATTTCAATGAACTTGGTAATCTCTCCTGCTTTGGTTGCATTGTTGCATGTGCAGGAAGAACAGATGTAGTTCCAATAATACACATAACTCAATTAGATAAGTAAAATATAATTTAGCTATGCCAAGTTTGCATAATAAGTATAGGCATTAGCTAGTACATCACAATTGACACTTAATTGACAGCAATTGTAAGATGCATTCTAATTTTAGATATGTTAGTATTTAGGGAAAAAAATGCATCTTTGATTGGATGAAATGTGATAACTTACTACACTGCTTATCTAATCACATAAACATATCTGTCACACCCTCACTGTCACTAACTTCACTATCCATAGCTTTCTCATCCTTTCTTTCTTTGCCTACCAACAGGAACATTTTTAACTTCCCCTAAACTTCATAGTTTAGAATAGAGACACAGGTAGCCCTTCAGGCACAGGGCTACCAAGAGAAACAGAGTCTAATAACTAGGCTGCAAAAACCAATCTACATCCCTTACCAAAATTAATCATCCTACATTTTGAAAGACTATAGTGTACTACATAGACTGATCATTTCTTCATCAGCCCTTTGCTCTTTTGTGTAAAAGCTGATGAAAAGCCTTGGGCAAAGTTGAGACTTAGACTTCTATTGGACCCTTTTACCTCCAGTGTGAAAGTAATTAACTATACATTTTGGGGGAGTGACCATTAAAAATTTGACATTTAACCTTTTAAAATCTGTACCTTTGAATATTTTGCTCCAATTTTTAAAGTTCTACTATATAAATCTTTAACAGTCTTCCTTAACAGACTAAGCTATCCTCTGTTCTTAATAAAGGGGAAAAACATTCTCTAGGAATTTGGTCTATAATTACATTTTTAAGTACAAGTTTTTTTTTTAGTGATTTTGTTATCTCTGGAATAATACTCTTCTAAGTATTTTACATAGCAAAGATTCATGGTAAGTACTCAATATATGTCCATTATTATTTTCAATTCATTTCCCATATACAAATTCTTGTCCTTTAACTCAGGATAATTAAGTCCTATTAAAAGCATCTTAAAGAAGTGTATTTATCCTGTTTCCTTATGCTTCCCCTGAATAGGGTCTAGTACTGCTGATTTACAGTGGTTAATTTAAAAGATATAGTTGACCTAAATATAAATTTAGCTTTGTTTGAAATTTCTGCAATTCCATTGAACATATTATTGTCCATCTGGATGATTAATCACTATAAATATAAAAAAGATGATCTCATATTGCCATTACATATACATTTTATGGCAAGGTAGAGTTAAACATAATCTTTGATAAATAAAACATTTTATTTATAAGGATACAAATAGAAACATTATTTGTTTACACTCTCTGACATTTTATAAGAATAGGGGAAAAAAGGCCCAAACTGGCTTAAATGATTAGATTAGTGAAAAAATTATTCATGAGAAAGTATTTCCTATTGAATTGAATTTGCAATTGATAGCAGAGTGTTAAAAAGTTCCGTTTACTTAAATGTTTATCTTGTTAAATATTACTGTCCTTGGAACTAGTGATTAAACAATTCTTTTAGGCAGTAGTTCAATATAAAAGTTAGTGAACTGATTATATCTTATTTTGTCCTACTGCAAAGTACAGCATTATAAAGGTTTCACACTGTAATTTACAATCACAAATCATTAACTGTCTCAACATGCAACTAAATGGTGTATTCCAATTTAGAAGGTGGCTCTAATTAGCTCTTAAGTGAATTTACTTTAAAAACACTGAATGCTATACAACAGCATTTGGTAAACACAGTATTTGAGGGATATTATTAAATACAAAAAAAAAAACAGTATGGCAATCACCAAATGAAGAAACAGAATGGAATTTTACAAAAGTTGTATTGAGAAATGTGATATATAACATTCTCAGGTGTACAACTTAATGATGCAATATGTGTATATACTGCAAAATGATCACCACAATCAATTTAACAGTTATTACCTTATGCACTTTTTCTTGTGATGAGAACTTGTAATATCTATTCTTTTAGTAACTTTCAAATATACAATGCAGTATTTTTATCTGGAGTGATCATGCTCTACATTACATCCCCAAGACTCGCGTTTTATAACTGGAAGTTTGTACCCATTTCTCCCACCATCATCCCTTGCCTCTGGCAACCACCAATCTGTACACTGAAATTTTTTTAGCCATTAACATAAAAACTGTACAAAAGTTTTCACAGTTTACTGTTAAATAACCAACTATGATACCTTAAAATGGCCCTACTATTCAACAGAATGGATAACAGTTGATGTTGGATATAAGTAAAGAAAATCTGAGTAGTTGTCAGCTTTTAGGTTTTGTCATGCCCTCTAGTCAAAGACCAAATAAGGAACACGTCTATAGTTGAACAAGTTAGGTTTGTTGCTTGCTATTGTGAGAGAGAAGGCATGCTACGGAGAACTGTGGAAGTTTTCAGAGATCTAGACTCTGGCTACACAACGTTGGGGAGGGTGCAAGCAGTGATGTCCTGAAGTTGATTGTTAGAAAATGGGACAATTTTATGATTGGGTATCTCAATAAATCTTATTTATAAGAAAGGTACACTAGAGTGAGGCTAAAGCTATAATTGGTAAAGAAGCAATAGTCATTCATATTAGCTAGAAGACTGAAGTGTTTGCTCTTCTATCGTTCCACAGTTATTTATGTTCTTTTGTGTTCAGACATGATTAAGTGGGCTTGTTTTTGTCTTGCTCCATCATGGTCACACAGTAGCTTTGTCTAATCTTGGCATTCTGTAAAATTATTCTATGAGCAACAAAAAGAACACCAACATTTAGCTAGGAATGGCAGGGAAACTGATAAGAACACTAAGCCTATGTTGATAGTACCAGGCCAGCCCCCAAACGTTGGCAGTGGCTCTTCTCTTCATCAGTATTCATTTATGTAGACATTTAGTTGACTTTTTTCCTCTTCTTTGACAATTAGTTCATTTAATTCAGTAAAAATGTATACAGTGGCTTTGTTTTCACTGAATTCTGTACTATATTATCATGAATATTTAAAAAAAAGTTTTTCTTCCAGTTTTAATGAGATAAAATTGACATTCAGGCCTGGATAAGTATAAGGTGTACAGCATAATGATCTGACTTACATTTATCATGAGATGATTACCATAATAAGTTTAGTGAACATCCATTATGTCATATAGATATAAAAGGAAAAAATTGTCCTTGTAATAAAAACACAGGATTTACTCTCTTAACAAGTTTCACATATAACATTAAGCAGTGGTAATTATATTACTCATATTGTACTTTAGATCCTTAGTACTTATTTATCTTACAAATAGAAGATTGCAACTTTTGACCATTTGTCATCACATGTAGATGCAAATGTGCTCCTGAATAAGCAATACGGGTAGAGTGTGTGCTAAATCACTTCAGTCATGTCTGACTCTTTGCAACCCTATGGACTGTAGCCCACCAGCCTCCTCTGTCCATTGGATTGTCCTGGCAAGAATACTGGACTGGGTTGCCATTTCCTCCTCCAGATGGGGTAGAGTGACTCAGTATTATCTTTACTAAGTTTAATTTTTTTTATTACAACTAATGATGTGATCTTTTAAAAATGTTTTAATGATATTGGGTGGACTTCCAATTTATATTAAGGACTTATGTAGGGGAAATTTTATCATTAAAACTAGTAATTCAAAAAGATTTGAAATAAATATGGAGAAAATAAAGCTGAAATAGGAACTAGATTTTTTGTTAACTTTGGAGAATCAAGGTTTACATAAAGTAAAAATAATAAAGAGCATATGGGATAGAAATAGCTAATGGCTAACATTTATTAGAATTAAATCAATAATATTAACATTTTGAGTGCTAACTATGGGCCAAGTACTAGACTTGCAAAAATTCATTTACTCCTTGCAACAACAGCATGAGTTCTAGTATTATTCCAATTTCACAGATGAGGAAAAAGAATAAGACAAGTTGCAAAACTTACCTTAGGTCATCCAGACTAATATGTAACAGAAACAGATATGTGATATGAAACCATGTCTATCTGCCTTCAGTGCCAAGACCTCAATCTTTATGCTATCACTTTATTTTCTAAAGAGGTTTCTCTAGGAAGATAATAAATCATAAGATTTAAGGTTATTAGACATCAGAGTGGCTGTCTAGTATGAGGACACAGAGAGTATGATGCCAATCACTGATGAGATCATTATTTTAGACTGCTAAGTCACTTCAATCATGTCCGACTCTGTGTGACCCCATAGATGACAGCCCACCAGGCTCCCCCATCCCTGGGATTCTCCAGGCAAGAACACTGAGTGGGTTGCCATTTCCTTCTCCAATGCATGAAAGTGAAAAGTGAAAGTGAAGTCGCTCAGTCAATGTCCAACCCTCAGGGATCCCATGGACTGCAGCCTTCCAGGCTCCTCCATTCATGGGATTTTCCAGGCAAGAGTACTGGAGTGGGTTGCCATTGCCTTCTCCGACTAGATTTTAGATTTATTTTAGACTAGATAATATAATTTAATATAAATATAAAGAGTGAGAAAGGTAATACATAATTTTATGCTATTTCTAAGAGGTAGAGGAACCAGAGATCAAATTTTTAACTTTTGTTGGATCATGGAGAAAGCAAGGGAGTTCCAGAAAAAAAAATCTAATTCAGCTTCTTTGACTATGCTAAAGCTTAGTAGTGGCCACAGGACTGGAAAAGGTCAATTTTCATTCCAATCCCAAAGCAAGCCATTGCCAAAGAATGTTCAAACTACTGCACAATTGCATTCATTTCATATGCTAGAAAGGTAATGCTCAAAATCCTTCAAGATAGGCTTCAACAGCACATGAACTGAGAACTTTTAGATGCACAAGCTGGATTTAGAAAAGGCAGAAGAACAAGAGATAAGTTGTCTACATCTGTTGGATCATAAAAAAAGCGAGGGAATTCCAGGAAAACATCTACTTCTGTTTCATTGACTATGCGAAAGCCTTTGACTGTGTAGATCACAACAAATTGTGGAAAATTCTGAAAGAGATGGGAATATCAGACCACCTTACCTGCCTCCTGAGAAACCTATATGCAGGTCAAGTAACAGAACCAGACATGAAACAACCGACTGGTTCAAATTGGGAAAGGAGTATGACAAGGCTGTATACTGTCACCCTGCTTACTTAACTTCTATGCAGAGTACACCATGAGAAATGTTGGACTGTGTGATTCACAAGCTGGAATCAAGACTGCAGGAGAAATATCAGCTACCTCAGATATGCAGATGATACCACTCTAATGGCAGAAATCAAAGAGGAATGAAAGAGCCTCTTGATGAAGGTGAAAGAGGAGAGTGAAAAAGCTGGCTTGAAACTCAACAGTAAAAAACTAAGATCAGGGCATCTTGTCCCATCACTTCATGGCAAATGGGGAAAAAGTGGAAGCAATGACAATTTCTATTTTCATGGGCACTAAAATAAGTGCAGATGGTGACTATAGCCATGAAATTAAAAGATGCTTGCTACTTGGACGGAAAGATATTGCAAAGCTAGAAAGCATATTAAAAATCAAAGACATCTCTTTGCTGACAAAGGTCCATAAAGTCAAAGCTATGGTTTTTTCATTAGTCACATATCTATGTGAGAGGTGCACCATAAAGAAGGCTAAGTGTGGAAGAACTGATGCTTTCAAATTGTGTGTTGGAGAAGACTCTTGAGAGTCCTTGGACTGCAAAGAGATCAAATCAGTCAATCCTAAAGGAAATCAGCCCTGAATATTCATTGGAAGGACTTATGATGAAGCTGAAACTCCAATACTTTGACCATCTGATGTGAAGAGCTGACTCACTGGAAAAGACTTAGATGCTATAAAGACTGAAGGCAAAAGGAGAAGGGAGCAGCAGAGAATGATATGGTTAGATAGCATCACTGCCTCAATGGACAAGAATTTAAGCAAACTTTGGAGATAGTGGAGGACAGAGGAGCCTGGTGTGCTGCAGACAATGGGGCCACAAAGAGTCAGACATGTCTTAGTGACTGAACAACAACAACATAAAAAGCACAAGAACATAAAAAGCGCTCTGGAGCCTATGTGCTACAACTAGAAAGTCAGTGTGTGGATCCCACATGATGCAACTAAGACTTAATTAAGCCAAATTAATTAATTACTTAAAAATAAATTATTGTTTTAATGAATGGATAATTCACAAAAAGGTAGCTAGTACTTTTCATGATTCTGCCACTATTTCCTAGAACATATGTTTCTTAGTGGATAAAGTACAAACCTAGATCTCTCTCCTTAAAGTTAGTATTAAATTTAACAAGATCCACTCATACTGTCAGGAGTATTATATTTCTTTAGTGCATCACTAGATCATGAGCAAAAAGAATTAACAGAAGCCATGTTGTAAAATGACATAATCCTTTCAGTAAGTTGCCAATAACTTGACAAAACTCAAAAGCATTAAAAGTCCTCATACCCAGCTTCCTTATTACATATCAATAATCTAATAAAGAAAAAAAGATTAAAACCCAAAATGCAAAAAAAACAAAAAGCAAAATGCAGGAAAAAATTGTGAGCAAAGAATTTCATCAAAATGGAGTGTTACTCAGCCATTAAAAAGAATACATTTGAATCAGTTCTAATGAGATGGATGAAACTGGAACCTATTATACAGAGTGAAGTAAGCCAGAAAGAAAAACACCAATACAGTATACTAATGCATATATATGGAATTTAGAAAGATGGTAACAATAACCCTGTATACGAGACAGCAAAAGAGACACTGATGTATAGATCAGTCTTATGGACTCTGTGGGAGAGGGAGAGGGTGGGGAGATTTGGGAGAATGGCATTGAAACATGTATAATATCATGTATGAAATGAGTCACCAGTCCAGGTTCGATGCACAATACCAGATGCTTGGGGCTGGTGCACTGGGATGACCCAGAGGGATGGTATGGGGAGGGAAGAGGGAGGAGGGTTCAGGATGGGGAACACAGGTATACCTGTGACGGATTCATTTTGATATTTGGCAAAAGTAATACAATATTGTGAAGTTTAAAAATAAAATAAAATTTAAAAAAAAGAAAAAAATATTTATAATGTTGGAAACATACAAAATTTGTAATATCAGAGGACTAGCTAGGTGAATCACATACCCAAATAATTTAATACAATTCAGTCATTTATAATTTATCTTTTAATGTTTCTAAGGACGTAGTGAAATATTTACACTATGTTAAGAATAATAAAAAAGCAAAATAAAAGAATATGCACAAACATAAGATCATAACTATGCAAATGTATATACAGAAACTGGAGAGAAATATAGTATGTTGTTTATGAATATTTAACAATAGTAATGACATATTGGGCTTCCCTGGTGGCTCAGTTGGTAAAGAATCCACCTTTAATGTGGGAGACCTGCTTTTGATCCCTGGGTTGGGAAGATCCACTGGAGATGGGCATGGCAACCCACTCCAGTATTCTTGCCTGGAGAATCCCCATGGACAGAGGAGCCTGGCTGGCTAGAGTCCATGGGGTCACAAAGAGTCAGACACGACTGAGCAACTAAGCACAGCACAATGACATATTATTTAAATATTCCTTAAAATTCTACTTTCCAAATTTTTGACAAGTATAATAGACATGTCTGTTATTTGCTTTCTTAAATACTCATTTTCTAGAATCTACTGTAAACGCAGACCCTTGAAAGGCAGACCTTACAACCTTTTAACTCACCTCCTCATATCCAACCATGGATAATCATCTATCCCAAAGCCAGTCAAGGCACTGGAAGTCCAACGCTAAATATTTCAAGAAATGAACTAAGACAGAATGCTCATATCAATTACTGAAAAAAATAGATGCTGAACATTCTTAATTTCAACTTGTTGCTGGTGGTCTAACGATCATTATACAAAAGGCGGAAGAAGGTGGTGAGAGAAAAAGAGAAACCAAGTAGTGCAGCAGCAGATAGAAAGGTGGAAAGCTGATTTTAGAGTTCATAGGATTTCTTTTATTTATTTATTTATTTTTTTTTTAATTTTATTTTAAAACTTTACAATATTGTATTACTTTTGCCAAATATCGAAATGAATCTGCCACAGTTATACATGTGTTCCCCATCCTGAACCCTCCTCCCTCCTCCCTCCCCATACCCTCCCTCTGGGTCGTCCCAGTGCACCAGCCCCAAGCATCCAGTATCGTGCATCGAACCTGGACTGGCAATTCGTTTCATACATGATATTATACATGTTTAAATGCCATTCTCCCAAATCTCCCCACCCTCTCCCTCTCCCACAGAGTCCATAAGACTGATCTATACATCAGTGTCTCTTTTGCTGTCTCGTACACAGGGTTATTGTTACCATCTTTCTAAATTCCATATATATGCGTTAGTATACTGTATTGGTGTTTTTCTTTCTGGCTTACTTCACTCTATAATAGGCTCCAGTTTCATCCACCTCATTAGAACTGATTCAAATGCATTCTTTTTAATGGCTGAGTAATAATCCATTGTGTATATGTACCACGGCTTTCTTATCCATTCATCTGCTGATAGACATCTAGGTTGCTTCCATGTCCTGGCTATTATAAACAGTGCTGCGATGAACATTGGGGTACACATGTCTCTTTCCCTTCTGGTTTCCTCAGTGTGTATGCCCAGCAGTGGGATTGCTGGATCATAAGACAGTTCTATTTCCAGTTTTTTAAGGAATCTCCACACTGTTCTCCATAGTGGCTGTACTAGTTTGCATTCCCACCAACAGTGTAAGAGGGTTCCCTTTTCTCCACACCCTCTCCAGCACTTATTATTTGTAGACTTTTGGATCGCAGCCATTCTGACTGGTGTGAAATGGTACCTCATAGTGGTTTTGATTTTCATTTCTCTGATAATGAGTGATGTTAAGCATCTTTTCATGTTTGTTAGCCATCTGTATGTCTTCTTTGGAGAAATGTCTATTTAGTTCTTTGGCCCATTTTTTGATTGTGTCATTTATTTTTCTGGAGTTGAGCTGTAGGAGTTGCTTGTATATTTTTGAGATTAGTTGTTTGTCAGTTGCTTCATTTGCTATTATTTTCTCCCATTCTGAAGGCTGCCTTTTCACCTTGCTAATAGTTTCCTTTGATGTGCAGAAGGTTTTAGGTTTAATTAGGTCCCATTTGTTTATTTTTGCTTTTATTTCCAATATTCTGGGAGGTGGGTCATAGAGGATCCTGCTGTGATGTATGTCAGAGAGTGTTTTGCCTATGTTCTCCTCTAGGAGTTTTATAGTTTCTGGTCTTACGTTTAGATCTTTAATCCATTTTGAGTTTATTTTTGTGTATGGTGTTAGAAAGTGTTTCTGAAAATAACAGAGTGGTCTCAGTTCCTGACATCCCAAATCCAGATTTCATGAAGCCCACCATTAATTATTTTCATTCTTTGGAATCCTGAGACATCTGTGGCTTTATAATAAACAACTTTTTACTTGAATTAGTTTAAGTTGGTTTCTGCACCTTGAAGCCAAAAGAATTTGACAGGATAAATGAAAGAATATGTAGCAGAACATCTTAACATACTTCGGTTCAGTTCAGTTCAGTTGCTCAGTAGTGTCCAACTCTTTGTGACCCCATGAATCGCAGCACGCCAGGCCTCCCTGTCCATCACCAACTCCCGGAGTTTACTCAAACTCATGTCCATCGAGTTGGTGATGCCAGCCAACCATCTCATCCCCTTCTCCTCCCGCCCCCAATCCCTCCCAGCATCAGGGTCTTTTCCAATGAGTCAAATCTTTGTATGAGGTGGCCAAAGTATTGGAGTTTCAGCTTTAGCATCAATCGTTCCAATGAACACCCAGGACTGATATCCTTTAGGATGGACTTGTTGGATCTCTTTGCAGTCCAAGGGACTCTCAAGAGTCTTCTCTAACACCACAGTTCAAAGGCATCAATTCTTCGGCGCTCAGCTTTCTTTACAGTCCAACTCTCACATCCATACATGACTACTGGAAAAACCATAGCCTTGACTAGACGGCCCTGTGTTAGCAAAGTAATGTCTCTGCTTTTTAATGTGCTATCTAGGTTGGTCATAACTTTTCTTCCAAGGAGTAAGCATCTTTTAATTTCATGGCTGCAATCAACATCTGCAGTGATTTTGAAGCCCAGAAAAATAAATTCTGACACTGTTCCCATTGTTTCCCCATCTATTTCCCATGAAGTGATGGGACCAGATGCCATGATCTTAGTTTTCTGAATGTTGAGCTTTAAGCCAAATTTTTCACTCTCCTTTTTCCGTCTTATGAAAAAGGGAATGGGAATATCAGCTGGAAAAGTACAAGTTCCAATTGTGTCCCTGTGAATATAAAATTCAGTTGTTATTTTGAGTTCCGGAGTTAACATACTTTCTTTTATGACTAGCTGAATTTCATTTAAAAGCAGAAGAATGAGTCAGAGAGACTGGAAGAAGGGGAAGTACAAGAGATTCCAAGCATGAGAAGGATTCAAAACACTGATGCTGGTTCTGATATGTACAAGAAAAAATTCCTCTATTAGCTAAGGTCAACCCCCAGCTAACAGAAAATGAGGATCTCTGCCCTATAACCATGAGGAATTAGATTCTGCCAACAGCCCGAAAGAGCTTGGAAGTTGATTCTCCCTTGAGTCTTCTCATAAGAACTCAGCTAGCTAATACATTGGTTTTTGTTCCTTGTGAAATCCAGAGCAGAGAACCCAGCTGAGCCAATTTAGACTTCTGACCTATGGAACTGTGAAGCAATAAACTTGTGTGTTTTAAGCCTCTATATCTGAAGTAGTTTATTTATGGTAGCAATAGGAAACTAATACAATATCTTAGACTATCTATCCACAGTTGAACATTCAGAAAACTACAGACATATAAGAATCACAGTGTGAGCCTGTTCCATTTGTGATGCACAGAAATGTGTGATGTTTTAAGCCACCAAATATTCATATGATTCATTAGGTACTAAATAAATGATACAGATATAAGTACTGAGAATTGGGGTCTGCTGCATTAAAAAATCAAAGCAAATGTCATTGGCTTAGAGACTAGGTGAAGGGTGAAGCCTTGGAAAGTGGAGAGTAAGTTGTTAGTGAAGGCTGAAAATATGGTGATGAAACTGCGATAGGAAGCTATAAGTAGAAACCAGGTGCCTAGATAATAAACAGAACCCTTCTACCAAATCAGGCAGCAGGAGAGGTAAGAGATGCGGGTTTGATCCCTGGATCAGGAAACTCCCAGGGAGGAGGACATGGCAACTCACTCCAATATTCTTGCCTGGAAAATTTCATGGACAGAGGAGCCTGGTGGGCTACAGTCCATAGGGAGGAGGAAATGGCAACCTATCCAGTATTCTTGTCTAGAAAATCTCATGGACAGAGGAGCCTGGTGGGCTGTAGTCCACAGGGTCACAAAGAGTCAGACAGGACTGAAGCTATTTAGTGCATGCACACATTCGTGTGTGCGCACACGCGTGCACATACACACACACATAAGAATGGATAGTGAGAAAGGCATAATTAGATTCCTGGGAATCAGAAACATTTAAGGGATTCAGAGAGAAAGAGGCTATTAGTAAAGGAGATTGATTGGCAATGTCCTAAGAAATAGGCAGAGGACCAAGAAAGAATGATGCAAGCAAATCAATAATGATGGAGGTGCCAGAAAGTTGTTTGACTATGTTAATGTATGTGTGTATCAGAAAAAAAATTTATAAGTATATACAGTGAAATAGTAATGGTGATAATCTTTAGTTAATAGGATTAATATTTATTTCTTCTCCTATTTACTTATATTTTCTATTTTTTCCTATTAAAAATATGTGTAAGCAAAGGGTTTTTCCTACTTTAACATTAATGAAGATATCTTTCTGTACAAAGAAACACTAAAATGCCACAGAGAAATAAATAAAAATGAAAAAGGTGTTGACTTGATCTGGCAATCAATACATTATTTTCAATTTAAAAAGCCATTTCATTTATCAAAAGAGGACTGGACAAAGAAGATGTGGTTGTTGTTGTGGTTTAGTCACTATGTTGTGTCTGACTCTTTTGCAACTCCATAGACTGTAACCTACCAGGCTCCTCTGTCCATGGGATTTCCCAGGCAAGAATACTGGCATGGGTTGCTATTTTCTTCTCTAGGGACTTTTCCCCACCCAGGGATCGAATCTGTGTCTCCTACATTGGCAGGTGGATTCTTTACCAATGAGGCACCAGGGAAGCCCCAACAGAACATTACTCAGCCATAAAAGAGAATGAAATAATGCCATTTGCAGCTACTTTGGATGGACCTAGAGACTGTCATACTGAGTGAAGTCAAACACAGAAACACAAAAATCATATGACGTCAATTATACGTGAAATATTAAAATGGGTACAAATGAACTGATCTACAAAACAGAAATAGAGTTACAGATGTAGAAAGAAATCTTATGGTTATAAGGGTCAGGGAAAAATTAGGAGGTTGGGATTAACATATACATATACTATATATAAAACAGATAACTAATAAGGACCTACTGTATAGCAAAGGAAACTCTACTCAGTACTCTGTAATGACCTATATGAGAAAATAATCTAAAAATGTATATGCTTAACTGATTCACTTTGCTGTATATCTGAAACTAACACAACATTATAAATCAACTATACTCCAATAGAAATTTAAAAATAAAAAATAAGTTACTTAGGAAGTAAAAAACATTTTTAATTAAAAATGATTTCATATGAATTTGGAAGATGAATGGAGGTTGAGGAATGAATGGGAGCATCCACTTCACAGAGCTGTGGTAAGTAACAAACATGAAAAAGTGGGTAAAGAGCTTGGCCAGTGCCTTAAACATATTAATAGAGGAAGCACTCCAACAGTGAACACCAGTTAAGAATTTTAGGAAAGGATGACAATATCTATATTATGGTGAACACTTTTTGGATATAGGTTACCTTCAGCAAATCCTTTTGTTTGAATCTGTCTCCTTACCTGTAAATTGTGACTAGGAATATCTACATATGTTTGGTCACAAGGTTAATAATTTGATATTATGTGCAAAGCCCAAGCTCTAAGCTTTGGTTTTGAAATATTTCTGAATTACTGAAATAAAGAGGTGGAGAGAGCAAGCCTATAAAATCCCTTACAAAAAGTTTGGCAGTGAAATAAAGGAGTGAGTGTGATCAAGATACACAGAGCTAAGGGAGAGTGTTTCAAGACAGGAGAAATCAAGTATATATGTTTATTTTCAGAAGAGAAAGAAATAATGAAGAGTGATAAGATAAAGCTATGAAAAAAGAACTGATGATTAACTTATGAAACAATATTATTGAGGGAATGGGAGTAGATGGGCTCTAAAGCATGGGAAAGGCTTTATCTCAGTGATCTTTCCTGTGAGAGCTGAAATCTGGGAAAGTATTTTCATGGTGTGTCCCAGCTTGAGTATGTTTCCACCTTAAGCTTGAAGAATATTCACTGACCCTTACAAGTTTGAAAGTGAAGAACTAAAGAGCCTCTTGATGAAAGTGAAAGAGGAGAGTGAAAAAGCTGGCTTAAAGCTCAACATTCAGAAAACTAAAATCATGGCATCCAGTCCCATCACTTCATGGGAAATAGATGGGGAAACAGTGGCTGATTTTATTTTTGGGGGCTCCAAAATCACTGCAGATGGTGACAGCAGCCATGAAATTAAAAGATGCTTACTCCTTGGAAGGAGAGTTATGACCAACCTAGACAGCATATTCAAAAGCAGAGATATTACTTTGTCAACAAAGGTCCATCTAGTCAAGGCTCTAGTTTTCCAGTAGTCATGTATGGATGTGAGAGTTGGGCTATAAAAAAAGGAATTGATGCTTTTGAACTGTGGTGTTGGAGAAGACTCTTGAGAGTCCCTTGGACTGCAAGGAAATCCAACCAGCCCATCCTAAAGGAGATCAATCCTGGGCGTTCATTGGAAGGACTGATGTTGAAGTTGAAACTCCAATACTTTGGCCACCTGATGTGAAGAGCTGACTCATTTCAGAAGACCCTGATGCTGGGAAAGATTGAGGGCAGGAGGAGAAGGGGACAGCAGAAGATGAGATGGTTGGATGGCATCACTGACTCAGTGGATATAGGTTTGGGTAGACTCTGGCAGTTGGTGATGGATAGGGAGGCCTGGAGTGCTGTGGTTCATGGGGTCACAAAGAGTCAGACATGACTGAGCGACTGAAATGACTGAACCGACAGAACTGACAAGTTTGAATGTGATCATCATCATAATAATCACTTCCTTGCTTTTCTTGTTGTATAATAAAAATCATCCGTCCCCCCCCAAAATAAAAGAAATTTAGAAAGATATTTGACTGAATAAAAAAATGAGAGAAATATATTTACTTGAGTAATGCCTTATACAAACACCTTACCCCCAAATTATTGCTAGATTCCAGATATCCTTACACAATTAAGCCTCAGTAATTTGAATTCCCACTTCATATAAACACTGATTAGCACAAGGTATGTGCTTGTTCCTTTAGTACCCTGAATTAACATTTGAGCACTTTTAATTTTGGAAGTTGTGTAAAAGGAACATTTTTAAGGTATTTTTGGCAGGTGCTTTGCTAGCTTAACTGAATCTATTCATTAGTA
This sequence comes from Bos indicus x Bos taurus, assembly GCF_003369695.1. Lineage (NCBI taxonomy): Eukaryota > Metazoa > Chordata > Mammalia > Artiodactyla > Bovidae > Bos > Bos indicus x Bos taurus. The sequence goes on along the minus strand of NC_040078.1, from coordinate 40,062,329 downwards.
CAAGGGCACATTTTCCACTAGTTGAAGACCAACCATAAGGTAAAGCTTACTGAGTAAACATTTCTGTTTACTTGTCATGGCAAATTATTTGATTTACATTTGAACTAGTTTGCTATAGACAATAGATTTCCTTGATAAATTAATAAATAACACATAGAGGCCAAGGTACATGGCTGGTAATATGTTAAGGACAACATAACATTGAAAGGTTTTAAATAAAGTGAATAATAATATAATTCAGTTCAGTTCAGTCACTCAGTCGTGTCCAACTCTTTGGGACCCCAGAATTGCAGAATGCCAGGATCTCTGTCCATCACCAACTTCTGGAGTTCACTCAAACTCATGTTTATCGAGTCTGTGATGCCGTCCAGCCATCTCGTCCTCTATCGTCCCCTTTTCCTCCTGCCCCTAATCCCTCCCAGCATCAGTGTTTTTTCTAATGAGTCAACTCTTCGTATGAGGTGGCCAAAGCACTGAAGTTTCAGCTTTAGCATCAGTTCTTACAAGGAACACCCAGGACTGATCTCCTTTAGGATGGACTGGTTGGATCTCCTTGCAGTCCAAGGGACTCTGAAGAGTCTTCTCTAACATCACAGTTCAAAAGCATCAATTCTTCGATGCTCAGCTTTCTTCACAGTCCAACTCTCACATCCATACATGACCACAGGAAAAACCATAGCCTTAATTAGATGGACCTTTGTTGGCAAAGTAATGTCTCTGCTTTTTAAAATGCTATCTAGGTTGGTCATAACTTTCCTTCCAAGGAGTAAGCGCCTTTTAATTTCATGGCTGCAGTCACCATCTGCAGTGATTTTGGAGCCCAGAAAAATAGTCTGACAGTGTTTCCACTGTTTCCCCATCTATTTCCCATGAAGTGATGGGGCCACATGCCATGATCTCAGTTTTCTGAATATTGAGCTTTAAGCCAAATTTTTCACTCTCCTCTTTCACTTTCATCAAGAGGTTTTTTAGTTCCTCCTCATTTTCAGCCATAAGGGTGGTGTCATCTGCATATCTGAGGTTACTGATATTTCTCCCAGCAATCTTGATTCCAGCTTGTGCTTCTTCCAGCCCAGCGTTTCTCATAATGTACTCTGCATAAGTTAAATAAGCAGGGTCACAATATACAGCCTTGACATATTCCTTTTCCTATTTGGAACCAGTCCGTTGTATCATGTCCAGTTCTAACTGTTGCTTCCTGACCTGCATACAGGTTTCTCAAGAGGCAGGTCAGGTGGTCTGGTGTTTCCATCTCTTTCAGAATTTTCCACAGTTTATTGTGATCCACACAGTTAAAGGCTTTGCCATAGTCAATAAAGCAGAAATAGATGTTTTTCTGGAACTCTCTTGCTTTATTGATGATCCAGCAGATGTTGGCAATTCTGGTTTCTCTGCCTTTTCTAAATCCAGCTTGAACATCTGGAAGTTCACGGTTCGCGTATTGCTGAAGCTGGCTTGGAGAATTTTGAGCATTACTTTACTAGCATGTCAGATGATCATACTTACCTTATCACTTTTGCTATTCTGGATAAGTAAGTTGTCTGCAAAACACTTCACTCTGACTTTTTTGATCTCCACTCCCACTCTCTAACCCTTATACCTACTTTGAAGACATTAATCCTATTGTTGCTGTTGTTTTAGTCACATTAATCCTATTGTTGCTGTTGTTTTAGTCACTAAGTCATCCTACTCTTTGGGACTTCATGGACTGTAGCCCACCAGGCTTGTCTGTCCATGGTATGACCCAGGCAAGAATACTGGAGCAGGTTGCCATTTCCTTCTCCAGGGGATCTTCCTGTCCAAGAATCAAACTCGCATCTCCAGCATTGGCAGGTGATTCTTTACCACTGAGACACTAGGGAAGCCTCAAAATTAATCTTATGTCAGCCTTATTAAAAAATGCAAGCAGGCAATAAGTGGCATGTCATATGTTTCTCCCCTGCTGCCACTCCCCTTCTCTTCTCCTCTGCTTCTGTCTTCTCCCCTCTTCTCTTTGGTAGCCTCTAAGCCCAGGGACTTGTGAACACTACTCTGGAGAGGTATGTTTGACATTAATACCTTACACAGGAGGGAATGAACACATGACAACTGGCCTAGTCAGGCAAGTGCAATAACAGCACCAAACTCTTAAGACCCGTCCTAGACAAGAGAGTGCAGAGGGTAAGATTTCTAATTTCTTACTCAATGCATAAGCACACTAACACGTATATTTTGTAATTTTTAAAAATACGTAAAACATTAAGCCATCTAATTGGAATAACTCAGATGACTATGATATGCATTTTTATGATACACATTTCAAATATAGCATTACCAATGGCACAAATAAAACAGAAATTTATTCTCACACAAGTTAAGGGCCCATGCTGGTGTGGCAGTTGTGCTACACAAATTAATCACAGAGTCAGCTTCCTTCTATCCTGTGTCCACCTATGTGTTCATAGAAGATTCACTACCATCTATACAAAAGTAAAAAGGAAAGAGGGAAGGAAAGATATTTCCTTTTTCTTTAAGGGTATTATTTACAGGAGGTGGAGAGTAGGTCTGTTTATATGCCACTGTCCAGTACATAAATATATCTAGCTTTGAGGGAGACTGGAAAACTTCTTTTCCAGTCTAACTGATGTATCATTATTATAAGGGGAAAGAAAATGGATGAGGGGCATTAATAAATAGCAGTGTTGACCACAAATCTAAATTTTAGCTTAATAATTATTATATACATATATAATTTTATATATGTGATTTATATTATTTATATATAATTATTCTATTACATATATGTAAAAAATTAGGAACTGTAGCCTAATTTTCATTTTCACAGTGGTCAAAGTTTAAGTAATCCAAGTCTATGCCCCAAACACTAATGCCGAAAAGCTGAAGTTGAACGGTTCTATGATGACATACAAGACCCTCCAGAATTAACACCAAAAAAAGACATCCTTGTCATCATAGGGGACTGGAATGCAAGTGTTGGAAGTCAAGAGATACCTGGAATAAGCAGGCAAGTTTGGCCTTGGAGTACAAAATGAAGCAGGGCAAAGGCTAACAGTTTTGCCAAGAGAACGCAATGGTCATAGCAAACACCCTCTTCTAACAACACAAGAGATGACTCTACACAGGGACATCACCAGATGGTCAATGCCAAAATCAGATTGATTATATTCTTTGCAGCTGAAGTTGGAGAAACACTATGCAGTCAGCAAAATAAAGCCTGGGACCTGACTGTGGCTCAGATCATGAATTTCTTACTGCAAAATTCAGACTTAACCTGAAGAAAGTAGGGAAAACCACTAGACTATTCAACTATGACCTAAATCAAATCCCTTAAGATTATACACTGGAAGTGACAAATAGATTAAAAGGATTAAATATCATAGACAGAGTCACTGAAGAATTATGAATGAAGGTCGGTAACATTGTACAGGAGGTAGTGATCAAGACCATCCTCCCCTCCAAAAAATAAAAAAGGCAAAATGGTTGTCTGAGGAGGCCTTACAAACAGCTAAGAAAAGAAGAGAGGCTTAAGGCAAAGGAAAAAAGGAAAGATTTATCCATCTGAATGCAGAGTTCCAGAGAACAGCAAGGAGAGATAAGAAAGCCTTCCTCAGTGATCAGTGCAAAGGAACAGAGGAAAACAATAGAATGGGAAAGAAAACTAGAGATAACCAGGGAAATTTTCATGCAAAGATGGGCACAATAAAGGACAGAAATGATATGGACCTAACAGAAGCAGAAGATATTAGGAAAAGGTGGCAAGGATACATAGAAGAACTATACAAAAAAGATTGTAATGACTCAGATAACCATGATGATGTGATCACTCATCTAAAGCCAGACATCCTTGAATGGGAACTCAAGTGTGCCTTAGGAAGCACCACTACAAACAAAACTATTGGAGGTGATGGAATTCCAGTTGAGCTATTTCAAATCCTAAAAGATGAAGCTGTGAAAGTGCTGCACTCAATATGTCAGCAAATTTGAAAAAACACAGCAGTGGCTACAGGACTGGAGAAGGTCAGTTTTCATTCCAGTCCCAAAGAAAGACAATGCCAAAGAATGTTCAAACTATCAGACAATTGCACTCATCTCACTCTAGCCAAGTAAGGCTCAAAATTCTCCAAGCAACGCTTCAACAGTACATGAACCAAGAACTTCCAGATGTGGTGTTGAAGAAAGGACATCTATTTTAGGTGTTAGTTCTAAAAGGTCTATAGGTCTTCATAGAATCATTCAACTTCAGCTTCTTCAGCATTACTGTTTTGGGCATAGACTTGGATTACCATGATATTGAATGGTTTGCCTTGGAAATGAACAGAGATCATTCTATCGTTTTTCAGATTGCATCCAAGTACTGCATTTTGGACTCTTTTGTTGACTATGATGGCTACTCCATTTCTTCTAAGGGATTCCTGCCCACAGTAGTAGATATAATGGCCATCTGAGTTAAATTCACCCATTCCAGTCCATTTTAGTTTGCTGACTTCTAAAATGTTGACGTTCACTCTTGCCATCTCCTGTTTGACCACTTGCAATTTGCCTTGATTCATGGATCTAACATTCCAGGTTCCTAGTTAATATTGCTCTTTATAACATCAGACCTTGCTTCTATCACCAGTCACATCCACATCTGGGTGTTGTTTTGCTTTGGCTCCATTCCTTCATTCTTTCTGGAGTTATTTCTCCACTGATCTCCAGTAGCATAGGTGAAAAGGAAAGATACACCCATTTGAATGCAGAGTTCCAAAGAATAGAAAGGAGAGATAAGAAAGCCTTCCTCAATGATCAATGCAAAGAAATAGAGGAAAACAATAGAATGGGAAATACTAGAGACCTCTTCAAAAAATTAGAGATACCAACAGAATATTTCATGCAAAGGTGTGCTCAATAAAGGATAGAAATGGTATGGACCTAACAGAAGTAGAAGATTATAAGAAGAGGTGGCAAGAATACACAGAAGAACTGTACAAAAAAGATCTTCACAACCAAGATAATGATGATTTTGTGATCACTCACCTAGAGCCAGACATCCTGGAATGTGAAGTCAAGTAGGCCTTAGAAAGCATCTCTACGAACAAAGCTAGTGGAGGTGATGGAATTCCAGTTGAGCTATTTCAAATCCTGAAAGATGATGCTGTGAAAGTGCTGCATTCAATATGCCAGCAAATTGGGAAAACTCAGCAGTGGCCGCAGGACTGGATAAGGTCATTTTCATTCCAATCCCAAAGAAAGGCAATGCCAAAGAATGCTCAAACTACTGCACAATTGCACTCATCTCACACGCTAGTAAAGTAATGTTCAAAATTCTTCAAGCCAGGCTTCAGCAATATGTGAACTGTGAACTTCCAGATGTTCAAGCTGTATTTAGAAAAGGCAAGGAACCAGAGATCAAATTGCCAACATCCGCTGGATCATCGAAAAAGCAAGAGAGTTCCAGAAAAACATCTATTTCTGCTTTATTGACTATGCCAAAGCCTTTGACTGTGTGGATCACAATAAACCGTGGAAAATTCTGAAAGAGATAGGAATACTAGACCACCTGACCTGCCTCTTGAGAAACCTGTATGCAGGTCAGGAAGCAACAGTTAGAACTGAACATGGAACAATAGACTGGTTCCAAATAGGAAAAGGAGTATATCATGGCTGTATACTGTCACCCTGCTTATTAAACTTCTATGCAGAGTACATCATGAGAATGTTGGGCTGGAAGAAGCACAAGTTGGAATCAAGATTTCCAGGAGAAATATCAATAACCTCAGATATACAGATGAGACCACCCTTATGGCAGAAAGCGAAGAAAAACTAAAAAGCCTCTTGATGAAAGTGAAAGAGGAAAGTGAAAAAGCTGGCTTAAAGCTCAACATTCAGAAAACTAATATCATGGTATCTAGTCCCACCACTTCATGGCAAATAGATGTGGAAACAGTGGCTGACTTTATTTTTGGGGGCTCCAAAATCACTGCAGATGGTGACTGCAGCAATGAAATTAAAAGATGCTTAATCTTTGAAAGGAGAGTTATGACCAATCTAGATAGCATATTAAAAAGCAGAGACATTACTTGTCAACAAAGGTATGTCTAGTCAAGGCTATGGTTTTTCCAGTAGTCATGTATGGATGTGAGAGTTGGACTATAAAGAAAGCTGAGCGCTGAAGAATTGATGCTTTTGAACTGTGGTGTTGGAGAAGACTCTTGAGAGTCTCTTGGACAGCAAGGAGATCAAACTAGTCCATCCTAAAGGAGATTAGTCCTGGGTGTCCATTAGAAGGGCTGATTTTGAAGCTGAAACTCCAGTACTTTGGCCACCTGATGTGAAGAGCTAATTCATTTCAAAATACCCTAATGCTGGGATAGATAGAGGGCAGGAGAAGAATGGGACGACAGAGGATGAGATGGTTGGATGGCATCCCCTCCCGACTCAATGGACCTGAGTTTGGGTAAAGTCCGGGAGATGATGATGGACAGGGAGGCCTGGCGTGCTGCGGTTCATGGGGTTGCAACGAGTCAGACATGACTGAGCGAATGAACTGAACTGAGATGAACTAAGAGACCTTTTTAAACATTGTTTTTTAACAAACAATTTTAACAAAAATTTTAAGAAAAAATTATAAATATAGTAATAAGAGGTTGGTGGAATGATAGAAATGCTAAAATGAATTACTATATAAAAAGATGAGCTAGTCAGAGGGTAAAGTACACAATGAAATGAAGCAGAATAAAATATATGCAATTCTTCTTTTATGCTTAAACTTTCAGATTCCTTTCATCTCACCAACCTTACAAACACATATATGACATTTGCCCCAATTTTGTGCCCTCATTCTTCAGTCTGAGGTCTCAATACCAGCAACATTTGCCTTGTCTATGACAAGCTTGCCATCTAGTGACAATGACTTGTAACTACAGAATATGGGAATGTCGTTAGTGCATACAAACATGGATGTGCTTGTGTTTGTGCTTAGTCACTAGGCCCTGTCCAACTCTTTGTAGCCTGCCAGGATACTCTGCCTTTGGGGATTCTTCAGGAAGGAATATTCGAGTGGGTTGCCATGCCCTCCTCCAGGGCATCTTCCCAACCCAGGGATCAAACCCAGGTCTGACCCACATTACAGGCAGATTCTTTACCAACTGAGCCACTAGGGAAGCCCACAAACATGCATGCTTTACCTGAAAACAAACCATTCTTTTTTTTTTCCCCCAACGAATATTTATAGAGTTCATGTTATGAGTTGGAATGTGGAGAGACAATGGTTGGAAACAATTAATATGGCTCCTAAAAGTTTAGTGGGAAACAGATATCCAAATAATCACCAGTTAAATGCAAAAATAGCAAATATAATTACATCTCTAGCACCAAAACTCTGCCAGAATAATTCACTTAATACTTACAGCAATTCTAAGATAAAGACATTGTCTTCTTACAGATCAGAAAACTGAAGAAGAGAAGTAACTTTCCCTATGTCACAAAGCAGAGCAAGATTAGAAGACACAGACTGTTTCACTCTCAAATCTATGTTTTTAAATTGACTGTGAATGTAAAACTGAAACTGTGATATATGAAAGCAAGATAAAAATATGACTTGACAACATTCATTAATTCAATAAATATTTACCAACCTCCTACAATGTATCAGATACTATGTTTGGCCTGTAGATAAAGAAGCAAATAAAGACAAACATTCTAACCTCATGGAGCTTATATCATAAGCACATATATGCATGCACACACAAATACACATATAAGAATTAATATATAACTTTTAGGTTGTTATATGCCAAGAAATGAATAAGGCAAGTAAGTGATTACTACTACTACTACTACTAAGTCGCTTCAGTCATGTCCGACTCTGTGTGACCCCATACACAGCAGCCCACCAGGCTCCCCTGTCCCTGGGATTCTCCAGGCAAGAACACTGGAATGGGTTGCCATTTCCTTCTCCAATGCGTGAAAGTGAAAAGTGAAAGTGAAGTCGCTCAGTTGTGTCCAACTCTAGCGACACCATGGACTGCAGCCTACCAGGCTCCTCCGTCCATGGGATTTTCTGGGCAAAAGTACTGGAGTGGGGTGCCATTGCCTTCTCCGAAGTAAGTGATTAGTGATGTTTAAATGAAGTGGCATGCTACTTCCAGAGAGCACTGGCAAAGTCCTCTCTGAGGACAGGACATCTGAAAAGAGACTGAATAAATGTGAAGGATGTGTACATCTAAACCAAGAATGCTAGAAAGAGTGACAGCAAACACAAAGGCATTAGAAGGGAGCCCGTTTTTCCTTCGGTGCCTTCACCCCAATATCCCCAACCCCCACTGAAGCAAGAATGACTAAAGGCAAGTATTCAAGAAGAATAGTAGTGGGATATCAAATTACAGCAGTACCCAGAAAACCTTAAAGGGCGTAAGAACTTTATATTTTATTCCAAGTGTGATGGGAAATCAAACTTTTAAGGAGGGAAGTAACATGATCAAATTAATTTTTTTTTAAATTTCACATTAGTTAGTGTGAGGAAAGTAGACTTTAGAGTATATAAGGTAGAGGATAGTGCAAAATTCCAGGTAAGGGATATTGATGAAGAATCAAATCAAACTCACAAATAACCATAATTCAAAAAACTATAAATGTCATAACAGAAGGTACAAAGTACATAGGGAATAAAAGAAAAGGTCACATTTGAATGAGGATCAAGAAAACATGAATCAGAGTCAAGTAATGGAGGGACTCAAAGAATTAGGGCAAAAAAAGATTAATCTCTATTTTTTTTTTTCTCCATGCTTTCTTAACACAGCTTCCAGGTAGTCCTACAACAATTCTATTATTGCTGGTTTCTGACAATGTGATTAGTATATGTATTTTTAAGTTCTTGGAGTGTTGAGCACAGAAAATGTTGTTTGGAAATGATTAATAAATCTGCTCAAAGACCATTAAACTGTGGCACATCCATAGTCTGACAAAGTTATGTTTATTAATTTTCTGCAGTAAGAGATTGCACATCAGCAGAACTGGTGGAGAATTTCATCAGAATTAAGGAAGGAAAAACCAATATGCTCACTGGTATGGGGGCAAGGTGAAGTTTAAGTAAAATTTAAGTGAATAGTTCTTTGATAAGCTGAAAGCAAAGGATCAGGACTGGATTGAGAAATGGGCTTAAGGTCCTGTTTCCTTGGAAACTATGAAGTAAAAATGAATGCGGAATCATATCTGAGAACACATTATCTGACGCTTTACACTTGGGTAGGAAATTGAGGCTACTTCTCTGTATCAAAATAGCCACACAGTTCATTCCTCAGGAAGTATGGGGGTGTTCCCATCTCACTAAGGTGATTGCAAAAAAGCAAAGTTTCTTGTTGTCTATTATTTAAAGGAACAAAGTTTTTTCAGTGGTACATCACTGGAGTTAATTAACAAAGAGGTTTTTATCTATTTATTTTACAGTTTTTCACCCTCGTGCATAGCTTTTAACATTATTATCTCATTTATTAGAGAAAAAATTTTAAATGCGAATTTTGCCTAAAATGTTGAAGTTCAATTTAACAAAGCTCTTGAGAGTCCCTTGGACTGCAAGGAGATCCAACTAGTCCATTCTAAAGGAGATCAGTCCTGGGTGTTCATTGGAAGGACTGATGCTAAAGCTTAAACTCCAGTGCTTTGGCCACCTCATGCGAAGAGTTGACTCATTGGAAAAGACTCTGATGCTGGGAGGGATTGGGGGCAGGAGGAGAAGGGGACAACAGAGGATGAGATGGCTGGATGGCATCACTGACTCGATGGACATGAGTTTGAGTGAACTCTAGGAGTTGGTGATGGACAGGGAGGCCTAGCATGCTTCGATTCATGGAGTTGCAAAGAGTCGGACATGACTGAGTGACTGAACTGAACTGAACTGATGAAGCAGGCACATGCCTGTTTTGGGAATGAATGAATGAGAAGAGCACAGCAGTTTAGAGGTGAGTGGAGACATCTGCCATTTTCTCAGCCCACTTGTGAGCTAGTCATAAGAATGCTGAAACTTCCTAGAAAGTAACCGACATTTAAGCTAGCAAATCACTGTAAGAAATAGCTGGATTACTTGTGCATAGGGTCTATCCAACAGGGTCATTTGCTTGAATGAATGGCTCCAAGTGATTAGAAGCAGTAACTGAAGGGGACTCATAAGTAGTCAGCTAGAAGTGGAGTGGAGTGTTAGTTGCTCTTTGTGACCCAATGGACTGTAGCCCATCAGGCTCATCTATCCATGGAATTCTCCATACAAGAATACTAGAGTGGGTTACCATTCTCTTCTCAAGGGGATCTTCACAACCCAGGGATCAAATCCAGGTCTCTAGCATTGCAGGCAGATTCTTTACCTTCTGAGTCATCAGGGAACCATCAATATCATGAAGTTGTATGGCAGAGATCTTGCCCTTTAAAGGTCCACCAAAATGACCCATATAGTTAGAGGAAACCAAGAGCCAAGAAAGAACTACATCTTTTTCCAGGGGCTCTTAAAGCAGAAAGAGGTGAAGGAACGCTGAAAGAAAAGATTACCCTAGCTTCTTCACTACAGATTTCCACAGAGAAGGGTATATATAAACTTAGAACTGAGATTACTATTTTAACTAGACTGAATGATAAATAATAGTGTTTTTTTAAAATCAAAATGTAAAAAAAATAAATAAATAAAAAATAAAATAAAAATGTAGGAAACCTAAGGGACATGTCAGGGAATGCAGATCCAATAAAACATGTTTGAAGCTGTAAAATACATATATATTTGTTACCATGATTTACATCTTGAAGAAACTGCAGATAAAGTTTATTTAGAACTTACTTATGTCACTAAACTGGAATTATGGGAAATGTACATGTTGTGAACAGAGGTCAGTACCCACATATTCATAATACAAAGATAGATGATTATACAAGACAAAGGTTTTCCAAAAACAGATCACAAAATTATTTTTAAGTAATATTTTTATTCCACAGTACTTCCAGAGACTTGAACTCATTTATCTCAAAAGAGAAAAATTAAATCCATAAAGAGACTAGTAGAATTATATATGTGTAAGCAGATGACAAAGGAAGAGATGGTTGGATGGCATCACCAACTCGATGGACATGAGTTTGAGCAACCTCTGGGATTTGGTGATGGACAGGGAAGCCTGGTGTGCTGCAGTCTATGGGGTCCCAAAGAGTCGGACATGACTGAGCAACTGAACTGAACTGAAGGTTCATGTGCAGAAAGCTAGTTTACTTACTACTCAGCAAACTAAGCTGTAAAGTGACAGGTGTAAGTTGTTAGGTCACAAAGAAAAGCTTGATTTGGGTCTCAGAAACATATATAATTAATTAAAAAATATATATATGTAATTAGGTTAAGATGAACTCATGATGGTGGGGCCCTCATAATGGGATTATGCCCTTTTAAGAGTTATACCAGAACATTCACTCTATCTATCTCCCTCTCCCTCTCTCTTCTACCATGTGAGAACACAGCTAGAAGGCCAGCCAGGAAAAGAGTTGTCACAAAAACTTGACAATGCTGACACTGATTCTGGACTTTCAGCTTCCAAAACTGTAAGAAAGTAAATTTCTTTAGGTAACCCACTCAGTTTATGGTATCTTTTTTATGGCAGCCCAAGCTGCTGCTGCCAAGTCACTTCAGTTGTGTTTAACTCTGTGCGACCCCATAGACCGCAGCCCACCAGGCTCCCCCATCCCCGGGATTCTCCAGGCAAGAACACTGGAGTGGGTCTAATGTAAATTCTGAAAACAGAATTGCTAGATGAAAAGGTGTATTTATATTTTATTTAAGCAAAGGTTAAGGATTTACTCTTCTGAAAGCTATGACAAAATCTACCATCATATGCATGCCAACATAAGATTTCACAGCTGGTTAAAAGGCTTATTTTACCCAGAAGTAAATCTACACAGGCTATCCATGAGATCCACACATCATCATCTCTCAATAAGTAACACAGTATAACACTGACATTTTGTCTTGACCAGCATGATAATTTTGCAATGAATTCTTTAGCCTAGTTTCTTAAAGTCAGCATGCAAATCAATGAATATGTAACCCCTAGTTGCCAGCAGGATATATTTTAGTTTCTTGTGAGCAATATTAATTTACATATTACATTCAGTGACCACTAATCTACTTATAAAGCATACGTTGGACCATTCAACTTCAGCTTCTTCAGCATTATTGGTGGGGGCATAGACTGGGATTACTGTGATATTAATGTCCTTTTCATTATAGGGGACCAGAAAGCAAAAGTATGAAGTCAAGAAACACCTGGCTGCTGCTGCTAAGTCACTTCAGTCATGTCCGACTCTGCGCAACCCCATAGACGGCAGCCCACCAGGCTCCCCCGTCCCTGGGACTCTCCAGGCAAGAACACTGGAGTGGGTTGCCATTTCCTTCTCCAATGCATGAAAGTGACAAGTGAAAATGAAGTTGCTCAGTCGTGTCTGACCCTCAGAGACCCCATGGACTGCAGTCTTCCAGGCTTCTCCATCCATGGGATTTTCCAGGCTAGAGTATTGGAGTGGGGTGCCATTGCCTTCTCCAGAAACACCTGGAGTAACAGGCAAATTTGGCTTTTGAGAACAGAATGAAGCAGGGCAAAGGCTAATAGACTTTGCCAAGAGAACGCACTGGTCATAGCAAACACCTTTCCAAAAACACAAGAGAAGACTCTACACATAGACATTACCAGATGCTCAATACCGAAATCAGACTGATTATATTTTTTGCAGCCAAAGATGGAGAAGTTCTAAACAAGACTGGCAGCTGGCTGTGGCTCAGATCATGAACTCCTTAATGCCAAATTCGAACTTAATTGAAGAAAGTAGGGAAAACCACTAGACCATTCAGGTATGACCTAAATCAAATCCCTTATGATTATACAGTGGAAGAGAGAAATAGATTCAAGGGATTAGATATGATAGACAAAGTGCCTGAAGAACCATGCATGGAAGTTCATGACATTGTAAGGAGGCAGGGATCAAGACCATCCCCAAGAAAAAGAAATGCAAAAAGGCAAAATGGTCATCTGAGGAGGCCTTACAAATAGCTGAGAAAAGAAGAGAAGTGAAAGGCAAAGGAGAAAAGGAAAGATACACCCATTTGAATGCAGAGTTCCAAAGAATAGCAAGGAGAGATAAGAAAGCCTTCCTCAGTGATCAGTGCAAAGAAATAGAGGAAAACAACAGAAAAGAAAGACTAGGGATCTCTTCAAGAAAATTAGAGATACCAAGGGAACTTGTCATGCAAAGATGGGCACAATAAAGGACAGAAATGGTATGGACCTAACAGAAGCAGATTTTAAGAAGAGGTGGCAAGAATACACAGAAGAACTATAAACAAGATCTTCATGATCCAGATAATCACAATGGTATGATCACTGACCTAGAGCCAGACATCCTGGAATGTGAAGTTAAGTGGGCCTTAGGAAGCATCAGTGAGAACAAAGCTAGTGGAGGTGATAGAATTCCAGCTGAGCTATTTCAAATCTTAAAAGATGAAGTTGTGAAAGTGCTACACTCAATATGCCACCAAATTTGGAAAACTCAGCAGTAGCTATAGGAGTAGAAAAGGTCAGTTTTCATTCCAATCTCAAAGAAAGGCAATGCCAAACAATGTTCAAACTACTGCACAATTGCACTCATCTCACAGGCTAGTAAAGTAATGCTCAAAATTCTCCAAGCCAGGTTTCAACAGTACATGAACTTCAAACTTCCAGATGTTCAAGCTGGTTTAGAAAAGGCAGAGGAACCATATATCAAATTGGCAACATCTGTTGGATCATCAAAAAAGTAATAGAGTTCCAGAAAAACATCTACTTCTTTTATTGACTACACCAAAGTCTTTGACTGTGCGGATCACAACAGTGGAAAATTCTGAAAGGGATGGGAATACCAGACCACCTGACAGATTTCTTGAGAAATCTGTATGCAGGTCAGGAAGCAACAGTTAAAACTGGACATGGAACAACAGACTGGTTCTAAATCAGGAAAAGTGTACTTCAAGGCTGTATATTGTCACCCTACTTACTTAACTTACATGCAGAGTACATCATGATAAATGCTGGGCTGGAAGAAGCACAAGCTGGAATCAAGATTGCCAGGAGAAATATCAATAACCTCAGATATGCAGATAACACCACCCTTATGGCAGAAAGAGAAGAGAAACTGAAGAGCCTCTTGATGAAAGTGAAAAAGGAGAATGAAAAAGCTGGCTTAAAACTCAACATTCAGAAAACTAAGATCATGGCATCCGGTCCCATCACTTCATTGCAAATAGATGGGGAAACAGTGCAAACAGTGGCAGACTTTATTTTCTTGGGCTCCAAAATCACTGCAGATGGTGACTACAGCCATGAAATTAAAAGATGATTGCTCCTTGAAGAAAAGTTATGACCAACCTAGACAGCATATTAAAAAGCAGAGATGTTACTTTGCCAAAAAAGTCCATCCAGTCAAAGCTATGGTTTTTCCAGTAGTCATATATAGATGTGAAAGTTGGACTATAAAGAAAGCTGAGTACCAAAGAATTGATGCTTTTGAACTCTGGTGTTGGAGAAGACTCTTGAGAGTCCCTTGGACAACAAGGAGATCAAACCAGTCCATCCTAAAAGAAATCAGTTCTGGATATTCATTGGAAAGACTGATGTTGCAGCTGAAACTCCAATACTTTGGCTACTTGATGCGAAGAACTGACTCACTGGAAAAGACCCTGATGCTGGGAAAGATTGAAGGTGGAAGGAGAAGGGGATGACAGAGGATAAGATGGTTGGATGGCATCACCAACTTAATGGACATGAGTTTGAGTAAGCTCCAGGAGTTGGTGAGGGACAGTGAGGCCTGGCTACTGCAGTCCATAGGATCACAAAGAGTCGGACACAACTCAGAGACTGAACTGAAGGCATACATTAATGCTTAGGGGATACAGAGAACAATACAGCAATTACTATTTTCAAGCTTACTAGCAAGAGGGAAACCATACACACATTCAGTTAACTATAATAAAATGTATATATGATGATTTGAACCATAAAAATAAATTCTGCCTTAGGAAAAGGAGTCTTTGGTGGTGGTTGCATTAAACTACAGAGTTTTGGCATGGTTTATTACACAGCAGTAAACAACAAAACCATTGAAAAATCTGCTGCTGCTGCTGCTGCTGCTAAGTCGCTTCAGTTGTGTCCGACTCTGTGCGACCCCATAGATGGCAGCCCACCAGGCTCCCCCATCCCTGGGACTCTCCAGGCAAGAACACTGGAGTGGGTTGCTATTTCCTTCTCCAGTGCATGAAAGTGAAAGTGAAAATGAAGTCGATCAGTCGTGTCCGACTCTTAGAGACCCCATGGACTACAGCCTACCAGGCTCTTCCGTCCATGGGATTTTCCAGGCAAGAGTACTGGAGTGGAGTGCCATTGCCTTCTCCGTTGAAAAATCTAGTTTTCTGTATTTCAGCTGCTGCAACACAAAGGAGAACAGAAAGTGCAGAGATAGTGTTGATGGACAAGGAACAATATAGTGAAAATGTAACATGTGAACACATGAACAAAATTAGGAGCCAAAATGCAGATGTCTGTGGGAAAAATATTTTTGAAAGTTTTAGCTAGTATAAAGATCTTAGTCACGGGTCTGAAGAACTCAAGAACAGAGAGAAGGTTCATATGTCTATAGTACTGTGTGAAGGAGGGGGAAAAGAATAGATGAAGTTCGAAAAGTATTAAATACTACCCTGAAGAAGCCAGATCACATAAGCTCTTACAAATCAAAGGAAGAACTTTACCTTTTAGTCTAAGTGAGAGGAAAGGCCACTGGAGAGTTCCAAGGGCATAACAGAATCACTGTGGCTTTTGTAACAAAAACATATTGAGGAATGTATTATACATAATATTACACATGTACAATAAATTCTAAAATATAAAAATACATAAAATTGGGCATATGATTTATGAATGTATTTTCATACTTGAATAAATAAAAATAAAATTATATATTTATTATTGGGTTGGTCATAAAGTTTGGGTTTTTCTGTAACATCTTATGGAACATTTGAACAAACATTTTGTTCAACCCACTATATATTTATATTTTATAAAAATATATAATATCATTTATTTATAAATTAAAATATGTATTTATTTATATATTTTTAAAATATAAATATATATATTTATTACGAAGAATTCCAAGAAGGCAATGGCAACCCACTCTAATACTCTTGCCTGGAAACTCCCATGGACAGAGGAGCCTGGTAGGCTGCAGTCCATGGGGTGGCTAAGAGCAGGACACGACTGAGTGACTTCACTTTCACTTTTCACTTTCATGCATTGGAGAAGGAAATGGCAACCCACTCCAGTGTTCTTGCCTGGAGAATCGCAGGGTCGGGGGAGCTTGGTGGGCTGCTGTCTATGGGGTCACACAGAGTTGGACACGACTGAATCGACTTAGCAGCAGCAGCAGCAGCAGCAGTATGAAGAATTGGCTCATGTGACTATGGAGGCTGAAAAGTCCCATGATGTGTCATCTGCAAGCTGGAGATCCAGAAAAGCTGGTGGTGTAATTCAGCCTAGGTTTGAAAGCCAAAGAACCAAGGGGAATTGATGCTGCAGAACTCAGTCTGATTGTTGAAGATGAGATGTCTCATTATAATCAGTGAGGCATGATAAAGGGGATGATTCTTCTTTTCTCCACCTTCTGTAGTATTCTGGCCCTCAGTGGATTATATGATGCCCATTCATATTAGGGAAAGCAATCTACTTTACTGAGTTCACCAAGGCAAATGTTAATCTCATCTAGAAACACCCTCAGCTACATACCCATAAATAATGTTTCATCTGGGTACTTATGGTCAGTCAAACTGACACATAAAATGAGCTGTCACAGAGTATATTTTTAATGGTGAAAGAATAGGCTTTACTATGGAAAAAAAATTAGCCCTAAACTAACAGTGTATTTATTTAATAAAAATGAATAAAAGCTATGTCTTACTTATGCAAAATTTGGAGAGAGTCAAGCATCTTTGATATGGTGACCAGGTAGGTATTCTATGTAGTGTTTATCTCACAGCTCTTTGACCTTAATATGTAGCCCCCACAATCACTGCTTTCACATCTCTTCTTCTATAATATAGTTTGAAATTGACACATGTTGCTTTCATTAGCAGCCCACTGACCAGACTGAATTGTACAGTCCCACCTAACAAGGGAGTTGGAAAATGTAGAGAAATAATATGGAATAATTGCTGAGCCTTACTGAGTCTGCCCAGGTGGCAGTGCCTCTTAAAAATCAAAAGGTAGGACTTCCCAGGTGGCCCAGTGGCTAAGACTCTGCTCTCTCAATCCAGGGGGCATTTCCAGGTCAGGAAACTAGATCCAACACGCCACAACTAAGAACTTACTTGTTGCAACTAAGATCTTAAAAAAAAAAAAAAGAGGGATAATAGGCAACAAGGAAGCACTGAGGGATGTTGTGAAAAAATTACTAAAACAACAAGGGTACCATAAGCTGAGAAAAGTTTGGGAACCTCTGGGCTATAGCAAGAAAAGGAAATGAGAAAAGCACAACTCAAAGCAGACCACAGCCACTTCCACTTAAACATGAAAGAAATGAAAGCAAATTACATCTTCCTCCTATCCCTCAGGTCAAGCCTTATAAGAGGGGAGGGTAAAAATTGTGAATTTATTAGAGTTTGAAGTTGATATTTCAAACCAACTTGGACTGTTAGTAACCGAGGGTGACCAAGATATTATGAAATCCACCTGAGTTACTGTCAAGGGAAGGATAAGGTGTATTTAATTGAGTACCACTAAAAGCAATTAAGTATAGAGAAAATAAAATTCTGTCATGTTCTTATCTCACTGAGTTGTGACAGCTCAATTATAGTAAAGACAATTAAACTCATCTTAATGATTCATGTAGTTATTACTGACTATAAGAGGAAGTGGTAATACTAAAGTTAATCCATTCATGAATTCATTCATTGAACAAATATATACATATGCCTACCATATGCTAGGGCTTCCTTGGTGGCTCAGACAGTAAAGAGTCTGCCTGCAATACAGGAGACCCAGGTTCAATCCCTAAGTTGGAAAGATCCCCTGGAAAAGGAAATGGCACCCCACTTTGGTATTCTTGCCTAGAAAATCCCATGGACTGAGGAGCCTGGCAGGCTATAGTCCATGGGGTCACAGAGAGTCAGACATGACTGCTGACTAACACACACACACACACACCCCATATGCTAATTATATATGATAACTGTTAGAGATGCTGGAGAAAGCATGCAAAGATAGTGTTTAAAGCAGCATGCTCCAATCAGTTTGGGGTTCCCAGGTGACTGAGTAAAGAACTGGCCTGCCAAAGCAAGAGACGAAAGAGATGAAGGTTCAATCCCTGAGTTGCGAAGGTCCCCTGAAGGAAGAACTGGCAACCCACTCCAGTATTCTTGCCTGGAAAAACCCATAGACAGAGGAGCCCAGTGGGTTACAATCCACGGGGCTGTAAAGAGTTGGACACGACTTAGCAACTGAGCACACCAATCCATCTCTCTCTACCTTGGCTGTAGTTTTTTTTCTTTCTTTCTCACTCAAAGCACTTATTAATTCTCCAAAAGGAACCCATTTACTTACTTATCCACATGTTTCAGTCCGTCTTTACTACTAGAACATAAGTGCCAAGAGAGAAAGGATTGCTTTGTTCTTCCTCCTCTCAATTCTCAACACTGGCATTCCCCATGGATCAATACTGGTCCTGTTTCTCTCTACCTACACTCTTACACCTTGGATATAAATATTATATGTGCTGATGCTACATATGTACCCAGTGTTGCTGTTTCACCAGAATGCTACACATCTAATTGCTGCTGCTGCTGCTGCTAAGTCGCTTCAGTTGTGTCCGACTCTGTGTGACCCCATAGACAGCAGCCCACCAGGCTCCCCCGTCCCTGGGATTCTCCAGGCAAGAACACTGGAGTGGGTTGTCATTTCCTTCTCCAAAGCATGAAAGTGAAAAGTGAAAGTGAAGTCGCTCAGTCGTGTCCTACTCTTACCGACCCTATGGACTACAGTCCACCAGGCTCCTCCGTCCATGGGATTTTCTAGGCAAGAGTACTGGAGTGGGGTGCCATTGCTTTCTCTGACACATCCAACTACCTACTTTAAAAATGGATACTGAATAGGTTCTTTAAATTTAATGTTTTCCTTCCTCCCCTACAGTTCCTAAACTAGCTGCAATTTAGGAACTCTACTCATCCTCAGTAAATGACATCATCATTCACCTAGATGGTTTGGGACTTAAGCCAAAACCCCCAACTTTATGTATAACTACTCTTTTTCATCTGCAAATCTATTAATTCTACTTCCAAAATATATCCCAATTTCTGTTTGTTTTCTCCATATCTACTGTTACCAAGGGCTTCCCTGTTGGTTCAGTGATAAAGAATCCATCTGCCAATGAAGGAGAGGTGGGTTCCATCCCTGGGTTGGGAAGATCCTCTGGAGAATGAAATAGCAACCCACTCCAGTATTATTGCCTGGGAAATCCCATGGACAGAGGAGCCTGCTGGGTTATATCCATGGGGTTGCAAGAGTTGGACATGACTTAGCGACTAAACAACAACTGTTACCATACTATTTCTAACAGTGTCTTTTGCCTAGGCTGCTGCAGTAGCCCAATTAGTCTTCCTGCTTCTACTCCATTTTTCATATTGCAACTAGAGAAATTTTCATATCTAAAATGTAATCATTACATACATATTTACACAGGGCTCTACTAAAAAATTGTGTCGGTTTCCAATTGCTTTTCAGATAATCAAGACTCCGAACTAACCCACAGGACCCTCATGGTCTGGCTCTCCATACATGACATTTTGTGGATGGGTTCGTCACGGTTTCTCTAGTTTTTATTCGTTTTTCCCTTCCCAGCTCCCCAATCCGTTTTCCATAGAAGCCAAACTTTGGTATACTATTTATTGCTATATAGTTATCATCTGATCGAGTAGCAAATTAAAAACAGCAGTAAGAGGCACCTTAGACCTCCAGACTGTAGTAGCTGCACCTAAAATACCTCTACCTAGAATTCTCAAGGCCCTCACTGAATGGAATCAGTAAAACATCTCAGCTTCACTCCATTCAGAAACAGAGCAGAATAGTCTAAAGTCCAGTCTTACTAGCAGGGTCAAATTCCAGCTCTCTCATTTACTAGCTGTGTGATTTACACCTCCTTGTACACAACAGAGTCTTCAACTGTAAACTAGGGACTGATGTTAGGGTGTCTCTCCCTGCATGCCAGTCCTGTCCAACTATGTGCGACCCTAAGGACTGTAACCTGAGAAGATCCTCTGTCCTCATGGGAGAATCCCATGGAATACTGGAGAGGGTTGCCATTTCCTCCTCCAGGGGGATCTTCCCGACCCAGGGATCCAACCTGTGTCTCCTGCATTGGCAGGCGGATTCTTTTACCACTAAGCCCCAGAGGCCGCTAGTTTCATGAAAGGGAACAATGGCCATACCTTATCAGGCTGCTGTGTCCCATGATTCAACAAAACAAAACACTGTTTGTGTCTCAATTTTTTCATCCTTAAAACTGAGTTAGCCTGGCTATGCGAAGGCTGCTGAGCCGAAAAACAAACAAACTTGCAACCGTCAGGTATTACCATCCCAATGCCGTGGACAAACACCCTGTATTTGTCAGCCAATCACAAGCACTTGGAAATCTGCCAGGATTAGAAACCTAACCAGCGTCTTTCGGGACCGTCCCGGTGCCACGCCCAGACCGGCGCGCCGCTCGCACATGCGCAGCAGTAAGTCCTTCTGCCCTTGGGGTTACTTCCTCCTTGAAAAAGGAGGCTGAAGTCCATCGTACTTTAACATATTTTAATCCTCACACCTCTCTCGGGGGAATTTTAGTTTTAAACATCATCAGCAGCTACCTGGAATTTGAATCAGTTTGGTTTCCCATCACTGGAACTTCCCCTTTCAATCTAAGGAACTTGTCTCCGAAAAGTTGTCATCAGTCTGTATTGCAGGTCTCGCGAGAAGGCGACCGTCTCTCGCGTTATTTCCTTGTTTCCAGAATCCTTAGCGCGGAGTGGAAGAAGACTCTTTTAGCTCCGCTTCTTTTGATGACTGCGGTTTCCTCAGCGGCTTCCCAGGTGCTGAGTCTGTGTGAGAAATGGCGGCCCCAGAACAGCCGCTTCCGATGTCCAGAGGATGCCAGAATTCTGCTTCGCTTTCTCCCCCGCGGGGCGACCGAACCCTTCTAGTGAGGCACCTGCCAGCCGAGCTTACCGCTGAGGAGAAAGAAGACTTGCTGAAGTATTTCGGGGCGCAGTCCGTGCGCGTCCTATCCGATAAGGGGCGCCTGGTAAGACCGCGCGAACCCCTAGTTTCCGGGGAAGGTCCTAGGCCGGTGACGTGGGGAAGGGAAGTTCTGACAGAAGGAAAAAGAAGAGTGGGGAACATGCGCTGGTGGAGTGGAGGCTTCCTCTTCCCCTTCCCAGTCTTTCTTCTTTCATATCAAAATATCTTTCGTCCCAAATCAAGTTTTAATTGGCTTGTGCCTCGATTAGTCGCCGCGCTGCGGAAAAGGGCGATTGAGAAAGGCGAAGCAGAAAGAATGAAAAGTAACCTTTATTATATTCCGTTTCTCACCCACCCTGGGAATCTCGAAACTCCTCGGAATTTAGAAATATTTCTCTTAAACTCAAGAGTACTCCCAAAAATATGTAACAAAGGGATACTTAAAAATCTTGGTTTGCTTATAAGCCAGCGTTAAGATATTCATCAAAATAGAGGAGAAACTACAGAAATCGGCAACTTGAGTAAGCTAATTACAGGATTTCTACTAGATTTTTGAGGAAGATGTTCTTCATAAAAATTGTACAGCGTAGTCTTTCAGGGAGTGATAATTTAAAACTATTAAAAGTCCAACCCAGGAATGTACAAAATTACTTTATTTTCCATTATACCCGAAGATGTTTTACATGATTGCTCTTCATTAAAATAGTGACGGTGATGTTATTAAGTTTCTGCCAGATGATCTATGACGGGACAGGACATCGATAGTTGTCTCCCTAGGTGATTTTAATATGCAGCCAAGGTTGTGAATTGAGTTAAAAGAAAGACCCATTTAAACTTTGCATTTGGCTATATAGTGAAAAGTTTAGATCTTTGGATGCGTTACACATGGAACATATTTTATGATTTTGGATAGTTTAAGAATGGACCTCCCTGGATAGTAGAGGTTTTTAAACTTAAGGATTGTTGAAGTACATGAAAATATATTTAAAACATGCTGTGTGTGTGCACTTGCAAGGCTTTCATTTCAAAGAAGTCTGATCCTAAACTGATTTAAAAACTGTCCTGAAATTCGTAATCAGTTAAATGATCTCGATTTCCTGCCTTTTCTGTGATTTTATTAGTGTCAAATCACTGTCAGCTGGTAAAATATCAGATGTCCTTATGAGAAATTGAAATTATATTTTAAATAATTTGTACCTTAATTGTTTTTCAGAAACATACAGCTTTTGCAACTTTCCCTAATGAAAAAACAGCTGTAAAGGTATGACTCCTTCTTTTGTGTTACTTATTACCAACTTTCTATTATCCAGGCATAGTTAAAAAATGAAACATTAGGCTAAACTATAATTTTTAAAAGCAAAGTGAAGTAAGTGAAAGTCGCTCAGTCCTTTCCTTTCCTACTCTTTGCGACCCCGTGGCCTATACAGTCCATGGAATTCTCCAGGCCAGAATACTGGAGTGGGCAGCCTTTTCCTTCTTTGGAGGATTTTCCCAACCCAGGGATCGAACCCAGCGTCTCCTGCATTGCAGGCGGATTCTTTACCAACTGAGCTACCAGGGAAGCCCTTTCAAAAGCAAAAAGGTTTGTATTTCCAGAATTTGCCTCATTGGCTACATTTGGCTTGTCAGTTGGCAGATTTTGCCCAAAGTGTAGATATTTGGGCATAAGACTATTATGAGTTGACCAAAAGGTTCATTGGGGTTTTTCCTTATGATGTTATGGAATAGATTAACAGGAACATGAATAAAAATTGAATTGTAACCTTTTGTATAATTAAAAATGACAAGCTTTGAAGGATGAAAACATCCTTTAGACATAAAAATTGTAAGGCAAGATGCTTTAAGCATTAAATAGAGAATGTATATTTAAAAAATCCTGGGGGATCATTTGCAAAGGTGACCTTTGAGGTAGACCTTTAATGATTTGTTGGATCTTGAGACGAAAACAAAGGGAAATGGGCTTTCCATGTTTTGAGACCACTAAAGAAGACTGTGGAGCATGGAAAGCTCTAAGTGAAGCAAAAGCTGAGGGTTGAAATAGGACTTGGAAAGTAGGTTGAGTCTAAATTTGGGTTGAGGGGAGGGAGGGATTGAATTTTGTTTAGTAGTTATTCTTAAGGTACTTGATAAATTTAAGCTGACCAGTAATATAGTCAGCTCTATGAAAGATATCTTGTAGAGTTCATGTAATGGATTAGATAGGGAAAAAGATTAGACGTAGAAAAATCAAAAGGAAAACCTAGACAAGAGAACTGTTACAGTGGCCAAGGCAGGAGAAAAGATCTGAGTAAGGAAGTAAGAAGACAAAAGAAGAAGTAGATATACATTGGGTAGAGATTGTGTTTGTAGGTCCTGTGATCCCTGTAGATATGGTTGAGAGAGAGGGAACACTTGAAGATTTTCAGACTGAGTTCTTGGGTTATTACTTTAGCTGATATGAGGGGCAGGACTCAGTGTTTTCAAAGGTATGTAATGAATTCGTATGTTATCTATTAACTGTGAGGAGTCGGTGGGCTACTTCTGTGGAAATATTTTAAAAAGCAATGAAAAATATGGGTCTAGAGTGGAGGTAGGCTTAAAAATGGAATTTCTTCAACAAAGTGAATGAATATGGCTGGCCAAAGGAAGAAGAACCAGCAAAGAAGACAGGGAGGGAGGGAGAAGTTAAAGAGGAAGTAGAACTAGAAAACAAATTCTCATGGATGCAAAGAGAAGAGAGTTTTAAGAAGACAAGATCCTCTAATGACACAAGGTGAAGAATTAACAGTCTAATAGTAAAGTACTTTTTATTGGGAAACTGTAGAAATGACCAAATTCTTAATAAGGGGAAAGGACACTTTAAATTGTAGTGTATCCATACACTGGACTACAACCCTCAGAAAATGAAGTCAAATGAATATGTATTGATCAGAAATGTAACCCAGATAGATTCATAAACAAAGTTGGGAAATACATATTATGTAACCTTGGAGTTCTTGAAAACTAGTACTATGTATGTTAGTGTATGCCTAGAACAAAATGTAGCAGAGCTATATACCAAATAATAAATGTTTTTCTCCCAGGGTGGAATTACAGAAGACTTTCACATTGTATATATTAAAATATAGGAAAACATTTTTTTCAAAAAAGATCTTTTGAAATACAGTTTTAAAATATTGTTGGTAAAATATGGTAATGAACCACATTGTTTTAGAGTCAAGATTAACTTGTAGGAGAGGACATGGAGCCCATCATTATCTTTGGGAAATACTTGTATCGAAAAGAAGGAATGAGAAGATGGTAGCAGTGATAGAGTTTTTAGGCTATAGTGCACCTGATTAATAGTTTTTTAAAACAAAGGGAGAGAGATGTTTATAGTAAGTTGCTGAGAAAGCTATGAGGACTAGTTAACATTAAAAATTAAAAGCTATAACTTTGAAGAGAACGTGTAACACATTTTGAGAGGAAGAAACTTGAAGTAATTCAGCTGTATTTCAGATAATCAGAGGTTCGTTGACAGTGAAGAGGTCTAGATTGAATTAAGGACTTGAAAATTATTAAAACATTTAGAAACTTGGTTTGTATAATGGAGTCAAATAAGAATGCATAAAGATGGTAAAATAAAATTATAGTCCCAGTTAAGCCCTAAAGTTCCATTTGTTCAAAAAATACACGGTACCTGCTATGTGCTGGATGCTCCTTTAAATCTTGGGATCTATTAGTAAGTCAAATGCAGGTTTATGCCATCATATGAACCCATGTTCTTGAATGGAGAGACAGACCATAAATAATAAACTTAATAAGTTATTTAGTATTTTAGAAAATGAAGGATCAGGAGTGCTGGGTTGAGAAGGTTAAGCTACAGTTAAGGTAGTTAGGGTTATGTTTTCAAATATTTTGAAAGAAGTAAAGGAAGTTAGCTAAGGAAATAATATGGGGAAAGTGAATTCCAGTAAGGGGAATAAGCAAAATGCACTAGCTTGTGATCAAGGCATAAAAAATGGGGGGAGAAACTGAATTTGAGGTCAGAGAACTTAGAGAGGGCCATGACATGTGCATTCTAAGTACATTAGATTTTGCTGAATAAAATTGGGTGCCATTGTAGTACTGTGAGCAAAAGAGCATCATAATTTGACTTATATTTAGAAACTATGAGGACTAGTTGGGAGAAGGCAATGGCAGCCCACTCCTTTACTCTTGCCTGGAAAATCCCATGGACGGAGGAGCCTGGTAGGCTGCAGTAGAGTTGGACATGACTGAGTGACTTCACTATCACTTTTCACTTTCATGCATTGGAGAAGGAAATGGCAACCTACTCCAGTATTCTTGCCTGGAGAGTCCCAGGGACAGGGAAGCCTGGTGGGCTGCCGTGTATAGGGTCGCACAGAGTCAGACACGACTGAAGCGACTTAGCAGCAGCAGCAGAGGACTAATTAACATTAAAATTGAAAGCTATAACTTTGAAGAGAATGTGTGACACATTTTGAGAGGAAGAAACTTAAACTCAACACTTTGTGTTGAGAATAGATGGAAGGCAGGGAAGAGTAGAAACAGGAAAATGTGTTAAAAGATTAAACTGCTAGTTCAGTCCAAAGATGGTGGTTTCTTGGACCATGGTGGTAGCAGTGGAGATGGTAAGGAGTAGTTAGATTTTAGATTAATTTGGAGGTAGAAGCAAATAGCAATTTTTGATGGCTTGGTTATGCAACATGGGAAAGAGGTGTTAAGGGTTATTGCAAGATTTTTGACATGAGTAAATGAAAGAAGGGAGTTGCCATTGAAAGTTTCCAGATGGGAAACATTTGAGGTGAGGGTGGGGAGAGAAGATTCAATTCCTGGAGTGTTAATTTTAAAATGTTTAAAATTAAGAGAAGCTATCCAGTAGTTTGGAAATATGTTCCTTGACTTAAGGACAGAGATTTTGACTGAAATTATAAGTTGGGAAATTATCAGCGTAGAGACAGTCTTTAAATTTAGGGTACTGGATTAGATCCAAATATAGATCTCTGGAGTATACCAACATTAAGAGTTCAAGACAGCATAAATAAACCAAAGTGATTGAGGAGTAAAACACAATAACGTGGAAGAAAACTGTAGGGAAGTTATAATGTCTAGGGAAGTTATAATGTCTAGACTCCAAGTGAAGAACATGTATAAAAAAAAGAGTGATTGTGTTAAATACTATAAAATGAAGATTGAGAGTTGACCATTGGTGT
This sequence comes from Bos indicus x Bos taurus, assembly GCF_003369695.1. Lineage (NCBI taxonomy): Eukaryota > Metazoa > Chordata > Mammalia > Artiodactyla > Bovidae > Bos > Bos indicus x Bos taurus. The sequence continues at coordinate 40,035,844 of NC_040078.1, read as the reverse complement.
GGCAGTACAGAATTTGTTTGTGACAGGCAGTGTCAGTGGACTGATTAAGGCATAAACCTGATTGGAGTGAGTTTGAAACTGGATGGGAGAGGAATTTTAGATAGAGGGCATAGATGTTCCTCGAGGAGCTTTACTGTAAGAGTAATTTAAGGGGAGGGAGGGGGAAGGGGGGAATAGTGGTAAGTGGGATCTATTAATGAGGAAAAAATACTTTGTAGGATGGGAGAAATCAGATTGTGTTTGTATGCTGTTGGGGACAATCCCGTAGAGGACAGAAAATTAGCAATGTAGGTAGGAACACACCCTGTACAGTTCCAGAAAGAAGAAGAGGGGCTGGGATTTAGTGTACAAGTGAAGTGAAGTGAAGTTGCTCAGTCGCGTCTGACTCTGTGATCCCATGGAATGTAGCCTAGTAGGCTCCTCCATCCATGGAATTTTCCAGGCAAGAGTACTGGCGTGGATTGCCATTTCCTTCGCCAGGGGATCTTCCTGATTCAGGGATTGAACCCAGGTCTCTCACATTGCAGACAGTCACTTTACTGTCTGAGCTACCAGGGAAGCATATACAACAAGTCAACTAGATTTAAATAAGAACATAGATCGTTGATATGTGATAACAGATAGAAGGTAGAATATGTGGATTCAGAAGATGGTAGATGAGAAATTATGGTTTGGAATCCGAAATTCTCATTTTGTAGCTTCAGTTTTCTTAAAGTAGGAAGCGATATCCAAGGCTAAAAGAATGGGACAGGACTATCATGAAGTTAAGGAAGAAGGAAATAGTGCAAAATATTATCTTAGAGATTGGTAGAAAAAAATGAACTGAGAATGTAGTATGTAACTGGTTGGCTTCATTAGAGGTTGCCCTCGGATTTGTGATTGTGATTGTGAATTTAAAGTGAGACCAGCCCAGTTCATTATGTTTGTTTTTCTAAACATTTTCTGCTGCATTAGCACAGGAAAAGTTGGATTTAACCAGATCTTAGTTTTGCTAAGCGATTGGAAGTGATTGCCTAATGAGTAATGAAGGCTTGGCAGCCTGACATTAGAAATGGGTGAAAAATAGCCAAGGAAATGTTATCAGCATTAACAAAAAAAGTGTATAAATTACTTTATATGTGGTCTGTAACAGATAACTTAGGTACAGTTATTAATTATTTTACTCTTTTGTTCTTCCAACTGAAGGCATTGACAAGACTTCATCAACTGAAACTTTTGGGTCATACTTTAGTTGTTGAATTTGCAAAAGAGCAAGATCGAGTTCATTCACCATGTCCCTCTTTGGGCACTGAAAAAAAGAAAAGGTATGTAGATAGGTTTTCCTAGCCTTTTAAAAGTTTATTATTATTTTTTTAATTTATTAAAAAATTTTTTTAAATTACTAATTTTTTTAAAGAGTTGTATCGCTCTTGGATTATTTTCAGACTAACAAGTAAATAATCTGAAACAGTAAATGATTGTATCTCTCTACTAAATCTAGTACTTGAAAGCAATACATTTGTTTGTTCCTAATTATGCATTCGTAACCTGAGTATTGATTTAATATTAGGACTTAACCAGTGTGAAATGAAAAGAGAGTAGGTGAAAGCGTTCAACTATTAAGTGGAGGGAAGGTAACTAGTATAAAGTCCTAATATATAGCAAGGTATCATTAATAGGCACAGCCTTGATTCCTAGCTGTAATTCTTTGTAGCTATATAACCTTTATAAATTGCTTTACACCAGTGGTTCTCATAGTACAGTCCCTGCACCAGCTGCATCATCTAGAATCTTGACTGAAGGAAAGATTGTTCGTCCTTAACCTAGTCGTACTGAATCAGAAATTTGGGTTGTTGGGGGTGGTGAGGAGGATGGGCCCCAGCTGTCTGATTTTTAAGAAACCCTTGCTGATGGACATTAAAGACATTTGTGTGCCACTATTTTATACCTGTGAACTTCAATTTTGGTGGGTGAGGGCTGTCAGTAAGATTCATCATACCATCTTCGTGTCATTGCTATGAAGAATAAATGAAAACGTGGCTTGCCTTATATCTGGAATTAGTTTTCTTTTTCATTGGTATTTACTTAATAGCTGAAAATTGTACTTTCGCAGCTATTTTTATAATGCTGTGTTTGAAAAGATAGTGTCATTTTTGTCATTCTGTTTCTTCTATAGATAACATCAATTTTGATTCCATATTTCTTAGGTCTGATGATCCTGTGGAAGATGATAAAGAAAAGAAAGAACTTGATTGTTTAACCATAGAAAATGGAATTGCACCAAACCATGGGTTAGCATTTTTGTTTGTATTTCATTGTGTCTTTTGCTTTTATTTTGGATAGGTAGGTTTGTGTGTGGGGTTATGTGTGTGTGTGTGTGTTGTCAAGATATTTTTAAAGGATATTTTAGTATATATAATGAAGATTTTTAGTGTGTTGATTAAACATATAGAGCATTAAGAGTTTGTCACTGAATTTGGTTCCATTAAAATGTTCAAAGTTGTAAGATAAGCTCTGAAAAGAAATGCTATATTCTATAATACAGAGAGAAGGCAACTTGCTGTTTAAATGTAATCATTTAGATCTTTTAGGAACAGAGTACTCTTAGATTTACTGAATCATTTGAGCAATTTGTATGTTATTAGGTTACCTAAAATAAGTTATTGATATGAATCTTACTAAAACACAATAAGCATTTTAAGTATTTTTTTTAGGCTGACTTTTCCTCTAAATTCATGCCTCAAGTATATGTACCCACCACCTTCAAGTACAATCCTAGCAAATATAGTAAATGCTTTGGCAAGTGTGCCGAAGTTCTATGTGCAGGTAAGTAGAATAAACATTTCTCAAAGTAAATACTTTCTCATACTTTTTAAAAAATAGTTGTATTAATCAGACTAATTCCTATAAGGGTGATAATATTACAGAATTTTAAAGATGCCTTAGATTGGGCTGTTATAGCTAAGTACCATGATCTGGGCGGTTTTTAAATAATAGAAAATTATTTTTCACAGTCTGGAGGTTGGAAGTTGTATATCAGTGTGCCGGTAGAGTCAGGTTCTGGTGAGGGCCCTCTTCTGGGTGGAAGATGGCCATTTTCTCTTTGTAACCTCATGTAACTGAAAGAGCGTGAGAGAGCTCTCAGTTGTGCTTTTTATAAGGTACACTAATCCCATTTATGGGAGTTCTACCCTTATGACCTAATAACTTCCCCAAAGCCTCATGTCTTAATACCATACCATTACATGTTAGGATTTAACATATGAATTTTTGAGAGGGACATAAACATTCAGTCCATTGCAGAAAGTATTGAAAAAATAACTACATTCAAGTAAGGGTTTTTATAAACTATAGTGTAAAAATACTATGTTTAGTATTAATACTAATAAGCATAAGCTAATTTGGGAAATGTAATTTCTGGTAATTCTTCATTACTTTAGCATATGCTTTTTCCTTTCTTAGAGGAAAAGATGTAGAGGATCCCTCAATAAATGCTTAGAAATATTGACAATAAAAGATACTTTTAAGTACAAAATATAGATGATGATTTTCTTTATTTTTCTCTATGTTTCATAATTCGCAATAATCAAGGAAAAAAACACTTTAGTAAATTTCACATTGTAAGAATATGACATTTTTAATAATGAGAATAATGGTATTTTGTACAATTGATAAATATTTTAGGAAGGTTGATCTTCTAAGATATACCAGTGCCTGAGATATACCAGTTTAGCCCTTTCCTGGTATTATAAAGGCAAGAGGTGATCCTTCCTTTGCACTAAATTAATCACTAGTATTATTGCAGAGTTTTTAAGTACACTATCAGATGTGAGTTGAATCATGATTTTTCTATTTGATTTCACATGTTTTATCCCTTTTATTAAGGTGCTTCATCTTATGAATAAAATGAATTTGCCCACACCTTTTGGACCAATTACTACCCGGCCTCCCATGGTAAGAAAGCTTTTGGAATTTTCAACATTCAAAATTTCGCTTCTTGTGGTGAGATTATTGAGGCTAAATTTTACAAATGTTGTGCCAGTGATCTCTAACGTGTATTGAAAATGAAGAACAAATACAAAGTTAACGTAATAATAGTCCTGTGGAGAACTGAAAGTGGGAAAAAGCCAGAACTTTTTTTTTTTTTTAATTTTTTCTTACTTGGCCATGCTGTGCAGCATGTGGTATCTTAGTTCTTTGATCAGAAATTGAACCTATGACTCCTGCAGTGGAATCGTGGAATCCTAACCACTGAACAGCCAGTGAATTCCCCAGAATATTAAAGTAATGTTTTTGGTAATAGAGGCCATCATTTCTCTTAGGGTTATTCAGTCCTTTGATCTAGAACATTGTGCTATCCTACAAAATAGTAACATTTAACAAGCTGAATTGCCTAAAATTTCCATTTTTCTGGTTTTATTGCTAGTAAGTTACATTTGCAGAAAAACGGTTGATAATTTTTTTTATTAGAATTTACTATGCAAATCTATCGATACTTTTGTTGGTAGGTTATGTCTGCTCTTCAGTAATTTTAGTAGTTTTATTATTTTGCTGTAATACTCAGTACTTCATTGTTGGTTTTTTTTTTTTTTTAATTAATTGGAGTATAGTTTACAGTGTTGTATTTCAGGTGTGCAGTCACACCTAAATCAGTTATATTAATACATATAGGTATGCTGCTAAGTCACTTCAGTCGTGTCTGACTCTGTGTGACCCCATAGACGGCAGCCCACCAGGCTTCCCTGTCCCTGGGATTCTCCAGGCAAGAACACTGAAGTGGGTTGCCATTTCCTTCTCTGATGCATGAAAGTGAAAAGTGAAAGTGAAGTCACTCAGTCGTATCCGACTTTTAGCGACCCCATGGACTGCAGCCTACCAGGCTCCTCCATCCATGGGATTTTCCAGGCAAGAGTACTGGAGTGGGGTGCCATTGCCTTCTCCGACATATACGTATAGCCACTCTTTTTTAGATTCTTTTCCCTATATAGACCATTGTAGATTATTGAGTGGTTTCCTATGCTATACAGTAGGTTCTTATGTATATTATGTATAGTAGTATGTATATGTCAATCCCAATCTCCCAATTTATCCCTCCCTCACTTCCCACCTGGTAATCATAAGTTTGTTCAGATTCATGAGTGATTCTTAAGTCATGTTGTAACTCTTTTATTTCTGTTTTCTAAATAAGTTCATTGTACCATTTTTTTAGATTCCATGTATAAGCAATATTATATGATATTTGTCTTTCTCTGACTTAACTTCATTTAGTAAGACAGTTTCTAGGTCATCTGTGTCACTGCAAGTGACATTGCTTCATTCTCTTTAATGGCTGAGTAATATTCCATTGTATATATGTCCCTTTAGTACTTTTTTAGATAACAGCAATGAGAAATTATTTTAGAAGGCTAACAAATTGAAAATTTGCTTTTGTATTGTGCATTGATTGCTTTTCTAATGTGTATATTAGCTTCATAATTTTTCTTTGTAACTCCAAAACCTCAATGCCTGGCATGTTGCGAGGATAATAGTTAAAATTACACTAGCTGCTGTTAACAAAGCTCAAATCTTAGTCACTTAACACAATTCAGATTATCTCTTGCTTGTGCCAGGTTCATTCCAAAAGTAGGGCAGAATGGTGTTCTTTCCTGAGTTACTAAAAAGATCCAAGTTAATCTGCACTATGTGCATTCCCTGGTTGGTGAGGATGTTACTGTGCAGCCTGCAGATAAAGAAACGAGAGAATTTTATGTGTGGGAAGTCTCTGTGCTTACCTTTTCATTGACTAAAACTCGGGTGAAATCTAACTGCAAGGGAAGTTTGGAAATTTAGTCCAGCTAGGTGCCAAGGCAGAAGAAACAAGTTTTGTGATCGACTAAAGTCTACTAAGGCAAGTGTTCCATCAATATATGTTGAATGTGTAAAAGAAAATCATGAGGAATAGAGAAATGTGAGAATCATGTACCTGAATGGAAATAGTTTTCTATTCATAAACATCATAGATTACCATAGTATTTTTTGTTTTTACTTAGTATGAGGACTATATGCCATTACATGCACCTCTTCCACCTACATCTCCTCAGCCACCAGAGGAACCTCCTTTGCCAGATGAGGATGAGGAATTATCTAGTAAAGAATCAGAATATGAAAGCAGTGATGATGAAGACCGTCAAAGGTATGTAATGTCAGATATTTGTGTAGATTCTAATAAACATAGAATATATGAATGAGATTCTCTTACTCTTCATAAATTTTGCATATAGTTCTTCCTAATTCAGGGTCTTTAGCATTTGTCCATTCCCAGCTCCCCATCATACTATAGATTAAGGCCTGAGACTAGAAATCAAGACCTAAGGAAAAATTTTTGCATGATGAGTAATTTTTTTGATTGATCATGGTATAAAGTTGATCATTGTTTTTTATTGATTCTGTATTTGAGAACTTGCCCACTTGTTACAGTTTATTTATAACTTCAACATCAGTAATTGCAGTGCTTTTACGGTCTTCTAGCAGACATGGGCATGTACGGAATGGTGAAAAATTTGAGTCATTTGATATGCACATCACTCATGAGGTAGAACAAAGTGACATTCTGTCTTCTTGTTTCAGCTTATACTATAAATAAGGGTCTTTTTCGCCATGCTTTTCACATTTTTGTGCTGTTTGTTGTTGGTTTTGCTGTTTAAAATGCCCCCAAGTGTAGTGTTGAAGTGCTGTCTAGGGTTTCCAAAATCAAGAAGGCTGTGATGTGTTTTATGGAGAAAATTCTGTGTGTTAGATAAACTTTGTTCAGGCCTGAGTTATAGTGCTGTTGACTATGAGTTCAGTGTTATTGAATCAAAAATATATATTAAATAAGATGTTCTTAAAAGTAAACAAACATAAAACGAGGTGTGTAATGATCAGTTGATGAAATGTGAGCACGTGCTTGCAGGAACCTAATCCAGAATTTCCTTTAGGGACAGTGATTGATTATTCACTAATTCAGTGTTTGCGAAGGCTTTACAGAACAAAGTTAGGTTGTATTTCTGTTTTGTCAGTTTACTTCCCTGGAATTTATTTACTTCAAAGTAATTTCTAGAGCAACTTTATAGAATTTTATACAAGAATATTCACAATAAAATTACTGCAAACGAATTATTCTTTTATTGGTTGTTCTTGACGATCTACATATATTTTATTTAAAGCTTCTGGCAAAGAGCAATAAGTTGTTAATAATGTTCAGCAAAGCCTAAAATAGAAATTGCTAAACATTTTCTGTAAAGAGCCAGAGTTCTGTTGTAGTGGGAAAGCACCAGTGGATGATACCTAAATGAATGGATGTTGCTATCTTCCAATAAAACTTTCTATTTAAAAATGAACAGACAATGACTAGATTTGGTCCTTTGGCTGTGTTTTGTCAACCCTAGCCTTGAAGACCTGTATAGGCAAATGGTGAGAATCATAGATACACACAGAAGCCACCAGATACAGAGGGAGTGTTTTAACAGGAGTCAGAATCCAAGCAGAGAATCTAGGCACCGTATACAAGTAATCAGCAGCAATTTGACTGTTATTGAAGCAACATCCACTTGTATAGTGTGGCTCCTTATACATTCTCTTTCTAGGGAGAGAGTTAAAAGTCAAAGCTTAGGTGGGGTTAAAACTACCAAAATGGGAGTTAATAGATCATCTGTCTTGAATAGAAATATTTTTAAGGCTGGCAGCTTTTGATAGACTAATTTGTTGCTAAATAAAGAACAAGAAGTATTACAGTGGATTAATTAACCTCTGTAAATTTTATTTTCTTTATGAAAACAATGATAATAATGAGAAATGTTTTATAGGCTGGCCACAACTGTTTTCGTTTTATTTGAATTTCTATTTAGGGATGTAGTGAGGAAGTCTGCAACTAATTCATCTCAAGTCATGAGAACAAAGCCTTTGAATGAACTAAGCTCTGGTTTCATGCTTCTCTGTTATCTTTTGGAAATATTATAAAACATGCTACTATATATTTATCAGCAAATATTTATTGATTACATAAAATATGCCTTGCACTGTTGTAGAGGCTTAGTATACTTTTGGAGAGCAATTTATGAATATAGATATATGTTTCATATAACTGGATTTATTCATAAAATTTTTGTTAAACCATGGTTTTTAAGAGGCTTTAAAAATTTGTAGCATATGTTTTCATTTTTTTCTTGCTTATGGAAAAAGGGTTTAATACTTATTTTAACTCTTCTTAACTACATTTTATTGTGCTTGTTTTCAAATTTCACAAATTTAACTCTGGAGAAGTAGAGCTGTGACTAATGGTTTTGAACTTGCTTTGTGGAAACATTGTATCTGATCCTGTGGAAGAGCCAATAAAGACTAGAGAAGATCTATTCTAAATATTCATAATCATAATGGAGATAAGTTATATACAAAGTATCAGTTGTCGCCCTTTGGTTGATTAAGCTACTTTAGAGTATAATATTTGAAAACTGTGTTTTCAGGAACAGTGTAAGTTATCTTGTTTATATAAGGATGCTTTCCAACAATTATGCACAAAATATTTTAAAATTAAGTGTTTAAGTCTAGGTTTTCTTTAATAATTAGAATATTAATCAAAATAATTTTACTGTGTTTGTAAGATCTGTTGACTATCTGTCAAGGCAAGAGCAGTAAAGTTACATAGATTTTATTTAGTGTATCTTGTTTAACTTTTTGACACAAAGTTCAGTCATTTATTTGGGGAACTAATAATTTTCGTAATAAAACATATCTTTAAAACTTGACAAGTTGCAATTAAGTAAATTCCCAGTTCCTTCAGGCTAAGATGAAAATTGATCAAGGAGATTCATAACTTGAGCTTTTGTCAAATGAATTATATCTTAAATTATGACTTAGAAATTCTACTTAAGCCATACAAATCATTTTATAATTTATAAGCTCAAATAAAAATTTAAGCTTAACAAAAACAGTGGTAAATAACTGGGCTTTTACATAAATCTTTTTTACTCTTCTTTCCGCTAATGTAGAATGACCAAACTAATGGAACTGGCAAATCTTCAGCCCAAAAGACCAAAACCAATAAAGCAGCGCCATGTAAGAAAAAAGAGAAAAATAAAGGATATGTTGAATATACCATCATCTGCTTCACACAGGTAGTTTTGTTTTAGATTATACGATAAGAGTTCTTTATATAATTTGTTTAATTGCTTCACTGAAATCATTTCTCATTCTGACTTCTATCAGTGCATTTCGTTTACCAATGATTTCTTATTTGCCAAATTCACAAGTATCCCTAATTTTCTCAAAGTTGACCAGCATTTGATACTATTGACTATGCCAGGTTTCAAAACTGTCCACCTTTAATTTTTTTGTTTCTCATATTTAACTCCGTCTCTTCCTCTTTTTCTTCCTACTTTTTTCTTTTATGACTTTCACTGACTCCCTTACTTGCTTTTTAAGTATTGGATTCCATATATTCCTGTCTGTAGTCATTTTCTATTCATATATTTTTACTTCTTGTTAATATCATTAATTTTTATGATTCACCAGTTGTAACTGATAGATTCCAAATCTCCATCTCTAGATTTAAACTCCTGAGTTTTATTTCCAGTTTCCTGTTTGTATACTCAGTGTCTTGTATGCACTTAAGGTAGTATTCAAAGCAAAATTAATGTACTTTCATTATGTCTTTCTCTTCCTGTACTGACAGTTTTGATAATGGCATCACCAGTGTGCTTATATGAAAGTTTGTTAGTTTTTCCTAACTTCACTACCTGATATCAAACATTTTTTTGCTTCAGAGTACCCTCGCAGGTAAAAGTTCACATGGCTTAGCACACAGGACCCACCTTTAAATATTTATTAAATGTGTGATAAGTTCTATGCTAAATATTGTGGGGTTTGGAGCATGCTTCCAAAGCTCAGTGCTGTCTTTTCAAACAGTGAGTTAATAGTCTTATGGGCAGGTAAAACATACGCACAGATGACTGTTGTATTATCAATTATAATATTAAATGATATAACAAGATGTAACTGAGAATGAAAGATTGTGAGAAAGGAGAAGTCACAGCCAGTTAAGAAATCTGGAAAGACTTTAAGACAGAGGAGACAATTTGAGCTGGGCTTGAAGGACGAGAGGCAAAAATGAGTCAGGGAAGAGAGATGCAGTTTGAATAAAATAGTACATTTCCAGAGGTAAGGCAGTTTGGTGCGTAGGAATAGAAATGATGAAAGGGAAAGCTAGAAGGATGTGGAGATACCTGCCTTAAATGTTATGTAATGATATTTGAATACATTGAAGGAGCTGTTTTAATACATTAAAAAATTAAAAATTTCTCTCAGATTTTATCATCTTATAGTAAGCTTTCAGGAAATATACTGATGTGGGGTGATGATCAGGGCAATGCATATGAAAGAATTTTATTAGATATAAATTAACTTCCCAGTATGTCTTAAACTTTGTGTTAGAATAGAGAAATTGCCAATGTAATAGTGTTTATTACTGTGTATTTTGTTTGAAATATATTATCCCTTTTGACTGATTATCTGACATTTTGCATTAACAAATTTTTTTTTTTGAAATTATGGTAGAAATTATTAGCCTGTTTGCCATGGATTTCTGTGTACTTAAATATCTTAATCAATGAAAATTGCCATTAATTGCAGTTTTAATTCTGTTCAGCTTTTCTACAAGGTAAATTTCCTTTGAACTTGTAAGTAACTTCATAAATTGAGAAAAGTTTGTTAAAATGATGTTTTTACATTTTTCAAGGAATGGGTCTTTAATCTTTGGATTTTTTAGAATTATTTTCTCATGTTAAGTGTACATAATATGATGCATATTTCCCACCTATGTATGTTTTGACACCACAGTCCCGTGCTTTTAATCCCTATAACAGCACCAAACAATTAAAAACTAATATAGTTGACCCTTAAACAACATGGGTTTTAACTGTGTGGGTCCACTTGTATGCAGATTTTTTCAGTAAATACTACAGTACTACATGATCTGAGATTGGTTAAGTCCATGGATATGGATCCATGAATACAGAGGAACCATGGATATGGAAGGCTGACGAAGTTACATACATACAGGTTTTTGACTGCTGGGGTCAGGGCCCTTAACTTCTTGAGTTGTTCAAAGGTCAGCTGTAATGTGAACCAATTAAATTTTCCAGTGACTACATTAAAAGGTGAAATTAATTTTAATAATGTATTTTATTTAACCAGTTATACCTGAACTGTTATTTCAAAATACAATTAATATAAAACATTGAAATGTTTTACATTTCTTTTTTTCCACACAAAGTTGTCAAACTCTGGTGTATATTTTGTACTTAGAACATAAGTACAGATTAGAACATAAGCAAGATTTCAAGTGCTTATTAGCCACATGTGGCTTATGGCTACTCCATTGGCCAGCATAGATTTATTATATGTAGTATATAGAATACAGTGCATAAAATGCTTACATTACACACAGAATGAACTTTTTTGCATATTGGCCAATATCCTGACGTTTAGAATCAGTAGTCCTAAAGTTCTATCTCTTGTCATTTACTGACTGACTTTATGCAATTATTTAACATCCTTTAACCTCAAACTCCTTACCTGTCTAAACTGAGAATTTAATAATATCCATATGAGAATAGTTGTTAGGATTTTTGAAGCATTAAATGTAAGTTACTTTGTTCAGTGCCTCTAGTGTGTTTTATTAGCTTTTTAAATTTAAAGTTAATATGAAATTATGTTTTTCTCAAAATTTTGTTTGCAATTACAAAGTAATGCTATCATTGTTTATAAACAGCAGTTTACATCCAGTGTTGTTACCTTCGGATGTATTTGACCAACCACAACCTGTAGGTAATAAAAAAATTGAATTCCATATATCTACTGACATGCAAGCTGCATTTAAGAAAGATTTAGAAAAGCAACAGAATTGTGAAGAAGAAAATAGTGGTAAGCATATTCTAGTTCTTTAACATGCTATGTAAAAATTTTTCTCAGTCAGTTTTTTGTATTAGAATTAAATTTTATATGCTTCTGTTTTTAGTATTTGTGAGTATATTTAAAATGTGCAATTAGATCTTCCTTAGTGTCATGGAATACTATTCATTTTAAACTTTTTAAGTAAAACTAAAATTGGTGCTAAATGTGTTACCTTTTATTAGTAATGAACTCTAGGGTGAAATTTAGTCTGGTTTTTCCTGATGTTTACTTACCCCAAAAATATAAATGTTTCTTGTATTGAATTATTTTTCATTGCTTACTAAATGTGTGATGCTCTGTGGTTTTATTAGTACAGTTGAATTACTGGTTAGGAAAACAAGCTGTGAAATCTTTAGTAGATTTCATGTAATTTTTTTTTAATCCAAAAGACACGGAAGGTTGTTAAACAAAATACCATTCTTTAGTTTAAAGATAATATACTGATATTACAGATTTCTTTCCTGCTTATTTTAAACATTATTTTGATATTATACTACAATGGCATTTCTTTATTCTTTTAATTTTTAAATTTTAGAAATAATACCAACCTATAGAAAATATAATCAGAACAGAAGCCTGTGAAATTTTAAAAAGTTAACACCTCAAACCCCACTTTTCCCTATTTGACTTCTTAGAGATAAGCATTGTTAGTAATTTGATATGAAGATAGTCCTTCCAGATCTCATCCTATGCTTGTGTATAAACATTTTATTTTCTCTTTTTTTTTTTTTTTTAATAATCATCATAGGTTACTTTTTGAGGCTGCATTACACTCCATGATAGAGTTATGTCAATATTTCAATCAAACTCTAATGATTGAAGTTGAGGTTTTCATTTTATTATTACAGAAATTCTGATATGTACATTTTTGTACATATATCTTTAAAAGCCCTTGTATGAATATAGGGTAGAGTTCTAGTAAGTATTGCAGATGTACTGAATGAATAACTAGTTTTAAGTCTTGTCTCTCTGATGGTAGTGAGAACACGTTGCCTTTACAGATAACTCTTTTTTTTTTTCTTTCAGTGTCTGTATTTGATGGCTAGTGACCCTTTGATGCAAATTTCTATTTTTTAAGCATAATTTACTCAAAGACTTAGACCTTATTGAGGGGTGTGGCAGTCATCCCATTCTGCATCACTGTAGAGTAATGGTGAATAAACAATGAAAACAGTTCTAAAGGCTCTTTTCTTCCTGATGCCTTCAGGCCATAAAAGATCTCTTGGAACAGTAGTTTTTCTACATTAGGAGACTTTTAAGATCCTAAATGTGGCATGCAAATGTGGGATGTTTGCATCATTTTCATAGCTTTGTTAAGGTTTTGTTTGCCTTTTTAGGTAGTATAACTGGGAATTTTTATACTGCATGTTTAATCCTGTTCTTCCCAACCCTCTACCCCAAATCAGTTTAACTTTCACTGAAGCTAAAATTCATGTTTTCTGAATGAAATTCATTATATTGCTATGTTGTGAATTTAAAATTTATAATGATTTTAATTTTCTTAATTGAGTAAGTGTGCAAATACATATTTTTCTTGACTTCTTGTAGGACCACCAGTATTGACCTTTGTGTTTTTTTTTTTTTTTTTGGTGGGGAGAAGTATAATGGATGGATTTTTTTTTTTTTAGTATCCTCAAATGGAAGTGTCTTATTTTATGATTTTCATGTTATAGTGACAGAGTTGAATAGTCATGATAGAAACCATATGGCCTGCAAAACCTAAAATATTTACTGTTTGAACCTTTATAGAAAAAGTTTGCTCACCCGTTTCAAAGTGTTGAGAAAAACACCAAAGAGGTTTAGTGCTAGAAGATACCTTAAAAATTAAAAATGGAAAAGAAAAACTATTTTGAAGGGAAGATTTTTAATGGCTAATGTCAATGTTAACTCTAGATTTACCTGCTACTGAAGCTGATGCATCTAATATAGGATTTGGAAAAATCTTTCCCCAACCAAATTTGAACATCACAGAGGAGATTAAAGATGACTCTGATGAAATGCCATCAGAATGTATTTCTAGAAGGGAGTTGGAAAAGGGCAGAATTTCTCGAGAAGGTAATTGCATGAAATAAACCAGAACTTACTATTTTACATTTCTTTGGCCCTTCAGAAGCAAAATAAATCTCTTCATGTTATTTACCTTAACTAAAGCATGTACTTCAAGACATATCTTCAGTTAAATGTTTTTAATCATTACTTTTGGTTTTTAGTGCTCATACTTTTATAGGGAAGAAACTATCAAAGTATCGCTCAATACAATGTTCCCAAAGTATATTTGTTTGGAAGAATGTTTTCATTTTTGAGACTTTTATATGACATCTTAAGTCAGTGTGACCAACAGTTTGGAATTCTGTATTCAAGATACAGTTGATAGACCATCACAATACTGTGTCTGAGATGTATGCAAAGCAGTTGTTTGTCTAAAAATATAGTTTTAACTCTTTCGTAATTAAAAGCTTGTGTTTATGAATTTTATATCCTAATATGATAGTTTTTTTTACTTCTAATGGATTTTTTCCTATTTTAGTATATCTTAAAATATTTAGGGGTTTTAGATTGACATGTGACACATAATATTTTCATAATAATTGGAAACTGACTCAAATAGCATTTTTGCTTAAACATCTAGTTGTCAGGAACACATTTCAGAGACTGAATAGAAATAGCTAAATAGAGATTCAGAGCCCACAGTTTGTCTGAAATACTTGATAATTACATTTTGAGTAATTTATTTTACATTTGACTATACTGGTTTCTGGTACTTAGGGAGATTGACTTTAATCAGAAAATAACACAGATGTTTGATAGCATCTTTATTTGCTTCAGTCTTTCAAATAAATTAAAATTAAGCTTTAATAAAAATATTTTGTGGATACATTTTAGTAATTTTAGATGCCTGATATTTTTTAACATCACTTTAGATTCTTAATGGGTATTTTTATACCATTAGTAACATTGTCATTAATTTCTATGATTTTAACATTTTCTTAATGCTTATTTTGTCTATTTAGCAGTTATATTTGATTTCTGTTAAAGTTTTTCTTCAAAAAATTGATGAAGCTGTCTTAATTTTGTATCCTTGTCTTGCTTTGTTTTTATGTAAGAAATGGAAACACTTTCAGTTTTTAGAAGTTACGAACCTGGTGAACCAAACTGTAGAATTTATGTAAAGAATTTAGCTAAACATGTTCAGGAAAAGGTAAGTTGAAATTTATAAATTGGTTTTATTATTTTGCATGTTTTCCCCTGGTTTTCCTTATTAGTCTTTTCTTTGTTGAAATTCTAGGACCTTAAATTTATTTTTGGAAGATATGTTGACTTTTCATCAGAAACCCAACGGATAATGTAAGTGGCATGTATATTCTCAAATTTTGTTTTGTTTTTAATCTGTTAGAAATTAACCCTTTTTAAATATCATTTTCCCTTTAGTGATTAAAATTATATGAAGAAATTGTTCATACCTATTGCATAATTAATCTTTTAGACATCTAGATCAGGATTCAGCAAATTTCTTTTTAAATGAACAGTAAAAATTTAATATTTTTATATTAAAATATTACAGTGTCTGTTGCAACTACTCAGTTTTGTCTTTGTAGCATGAAAGCAGCTGTAAACAATACATAAATGAATATTAATGACTGAGTTCCAGTAAAACATTTATAGAAACAGGCTTCATCATAAATTCTAGACTTCTTTCCTAACCCTAAAGCAGTGGTCCTCAAACTTTAACCTGTCTAAGAGTTTAGTAAAACCATTTCCTTGGCTCATCCTAGAAAGTTTGGTTTTCTAAACTGAGATAGGATGGATGAATTGGTGTTTCTAAAAAGCCTGTGGATAATGCCACAGCTGCTGGTCCAAAGATTAGATTTTGAAAACTAGTGTTTTAATGACTAAACCAGCAGTATATGGTACTAAAGCCAAGTGTTTTAGATTCTTCCTGTAGTGGCAGCTTCTCTCTCAGTTGGAAAGACTTCCATTTTATGAGTGCAAAAGAGAAGGATATGATTGTAAATGATTTAAAAGGTAATGTTTGAAGTTAGAATTTCATTCTTTGAAATTTTATAATTAGTTAAGTCTAAAATATGTATGACCTTGGCCATATAAATTGGAAGTAAAAATTAGAAAATGTAAGGAGGGAGACTCTTGAATGGAAGTTAGATAGAAAGTGACTAATTAATGTAAAATTAATATTTTAAAATCTTAACCCGGGCAATATACTTCTTTATATAAGCATGCACTGTATTTTAAAAATGTCCATTTATACTCATTAGTGGCAGATACCTCTTTTTATTGGGATACCAAAAGTTTATTTTGCTGGACGTGCAAAATGGTAACCCTTGTTCCTGTTGTTGCTTTTGTATAAGTGGGAAAAATTTTAAAATATATACATTTGTGTGTGTGTGTATGTAAATGTATGTATGTCACACACAAATGTATTGTGTTATTGTGTGTGCCGAAAAACATCTATTTCTGCTTTATTGACTATGCCAAAGCCTTTGACTGTGTGGATCACAATAAACTTTGGAAAATTCTGGAAGAGATGGGAATACCAGACCACCTGATCTGCCTCTTGAGAAATTTGTATGCAGGTCAGGAAGCAACAGTTAGAACTGGACATGGAACAACAGACTGGTTCCAAATTGGAAAAGGAGTACGTCAAGGCTGTATATTGTCACCCTGCTTCTTTAACTTCAGTGCAGAGTACATCATGAGAAACGCTGGACTGGAAGAAGCACAAGCTGGAATCAAGATTGCCGGGAGAAATATCAATAACCTCAGATATGCAGATGACATCACCCTTATGGCAGAAAGTGAAGAGGAATTAAAAAGCCTCTTGATGAAAGTGAAAGTGGAGAGTGAAAAAGTTGGCTTAAAGCTCAACATTCAGAAAACGAAGATCATGGCATCCGGTCCCACCACTTCATGGGAAATAGATGGGGGAACAGTGGAAACAGTGTCAGACTTTATTTTTGGGGGCTCCAAAATCACTGCAGATGGTGACTGCAGCCATGAAATTAAAAGACGCTTACTCCTTGGAAGGAAAATTATGGCCAACCTAGATAGCATATTCAAAAGCAGAGACATTACTTTGCCAACAGAGGTTCGTCTAGTCAAGGCTATGGTTTTTCCTGTGGTCATGTATGGATGTGAGAGTTGGACTGTGAAGAAGGCTGAGTGCCAAAGAATTGATGCTTTTGAACTGCGGTATTGGAGAAGACTCTTGAGAGTCCCTTGGACTGCAAGGAGATCCAACCAGTCCATTCTGAAGGAGATCAGCCCTGGGATTTCTTTGGAAGGAATGATGCTAAAGCTGAAACTCCAGTACTTTGGCCACCTCATGACAAGAGTTGACTCATTGGAAAAGACTCTGATGCTGGGAGGGATTGAGGGCAGGAGAAGGGGATGACAGAGGATGAGATGGCTAGATGGCATCACTGACTCGATGGACGTGAGTCTGAGTGAACTCCGGGAATTGGTGATGGACAGGGAGGCCTGGCGTGCTGCGATTCATGGGGTCGCAAAGAGTCAGACATGACTGAGTGACTGATCTGATCTGATACATATATATATATATATATGTATGTATATATATGTATATGCGCATGTGTGTGTGTATATATATATGTGTGTGTGTGTATGTACACACCATGTTTATGCATCCTTTCTATTTCCAGTATTGCCTCCCATTAGCATTTGAGAGGAAAAATAATTCTGTATTGAGAAACTGTACACATCAAAATGATAAATTAATAATTGTTTCCTGTGGGACTAGTCTTGTGAATTTTTTAGAAAAAAATTTAACTGCACATTTTGATTCTTAAAATTTCTTTATATGCTTTTGCTAGTCTCATAGACTAAATGCTAGGCAGTATTTTAGTTGTAAATTATAGTCTGTTTTTTAAGTAGTTTATAGTTTCCTCCCCTGAAATATGGACAGGAGAATACACTGTGGAATAATAGAGTAACTTGGAATGCAAAATCTGGTTTGTATTTTTGGCCCTAACTTTAGCTATCGGTATAACACTGAAGAATTCACTCAATCTCTGTACACATTGTCTGTAAAATGGTAATTTTTGACTAGGTGATCGATAAGGTCCCTTTCTCTTCTGAAATTCCATGTTACTTTTCTATAGTTTCTGTCAACCCTTTTATTCTTGGTTGTATAGTTGTTTTTGTCACTTGAGTAAACAGTATTAAATTGGCTGCATAAAACTTTTAAAAAAGAGAGATGAAAGAAAAACTTACTTACTTTTATAGTTGCAAGTATATATGATTTTTTAAAATCATATATACTTTTATGATAGTTAAAAAATGATAAGAACATCATCAAACTTATATTACCTACTTATGAAAACAATTTTAAAACAGAATATAAAATATAATTTTAGAATGCCTAAATAATGTGCTAATCAGATAGTAGAGTCATTTTTATTCTGAAATAGCAGAATTTTAACTTAACACATTCTCATTCACTTTATCAGAATTCTTTGACATTCTTTAAGTCAAAACATTATTTCTTCCTTGACTTCTAGGTTTGATATACGCTTGATGAAAGAAGGTCGCATGAAAGGACAAGCTTTCATTGGCCTTCCAAATGAAAAAGCAGCGGCAAAAGCGTTAAAGGAAGCTAATGGATATGTTCTTTTTGGAAAACCTATGGTGGTTGTATCCTTCAAATTAGTTGGTTCCAGATTGAGTTTATAGCAGTAAGGGTATAGTTGAAACTAATTTTTATATTATGCTTTGGAAATCTCAACAGCTTGCATTCCAGCTTTGAATATTCAGTTATAATATTTATAATACAAACATTTGAGTCAGATGACAATGTTATTTAGATTTTTATTGGAAAATAAGCATAATGAGGCTATTAAAATCCAGCCAAGTCTAAACATTTTATTTAATACTTAAAATATATATACTTGCTAAACCAAAGATAGTACAGTATCATTTTATTGTATTGTAATTCATATTTATGTTTAAGAATTTTAATAACAATATATCATTGATTAGCCATCGTGCTTTCTGCAGTTAATGCAATTTCAAACTAGAAATTAGTGGGATAAATGAAGGAGCAGAGGTATAGGTGTAAAAAATGACTATAAAAGAAAGGGAAAATTTTTTACTTCTCCCCCAGGTCATAGACAAGTAGGAGGCAGTCAAGAAATACTGACGAATGACTTGAGTAGGAAGACAAATAGAGAAATTAAAAACTCTGCTCCTACCCTACATTAGGATGTTCTTGATAATTCTTTAGAAAAGATTCCTTTCATGTTTGTGAAGTTAACCTTAATTTTTAAATATTAGCAATTTGCTCGATCTGCTAGACCAAAACAAGATTCTAAAGAAGGAAAAAGAAAGTGTTAAAAATTAGTTAAAGGTAAGTGTGGCGATAACATACTAAAAGGACAAGACTTTCTTGAGAGAAAATTAAGAAAGGATAACAGCCTGAGTAATGTTTTTAAAGGATGCATCACTCTGACTGTCTAACTATGCTGTTAATTTTCATTAAACTTCACAATTATGCAATAAAGTTCATTTGTATGTAAAAAATTAAATTTGGAGAGAATGAATTTTATAAGAGCAATGTATCTTTATTATTCTTAATTTACTTTCTTTTCTTAGAAAAAAAGAGTACTTCTTAAATTTTAACGTGTATTATAATCACCTAGAGAACCTGATAAAACACAGATTATGGGGTTTCCTCTAACCCCTACACAGAATTTCTGATTCAGTAGGTCTGCAAGGGTGTTTGGCTTTGGGTAATCAATTTTCCTAGTTTTCCGGTGAATAAGAGATTTTCTAGGATACTGGACTTTTTAATGCTAACACTGGGAAGATGTCTGCCAAGTCAGGACAAATTGGTTACCCTTGGTGGGACCTGAGAATTTGCATTGCTAATTACTAATTGTCCTCCTCACAGAAATATGTCCATATTTTTTGGAATGAAGTATTTCAGCTTTAAAATAAGTAATTTTAATTCATAATTAAATAATTTCATAATTAAAAAGTGGTAAAATGAAGCACTTTATGTTAATGTTGATTTAAGAAAGATGAGTGGAACTATATTCATTTTGTTTTAAATCTTTCTGCTTTAGAATAATGAAGAACATGAATAAATGGGCCAAAATTATTGATGGTTAAGCTGAAAAAATTATATAAAGAAAGTTTTGCTAATGTTTATTCCTTTTGGGAAGCACCTTGAATATTTGAATTTTGTAATAAAGTATCTATACTGATATAGTCAGACAGATGTCTTACAAATACTTTAGAAGAACAGATGAAAATAAACCATTTTCTATGTGTTTAAAAAAAATTACTTGTAAATTTAACATGAAATATGAGAAAAAAAATTAAACTACATTCTGCTGTTCTTCTTTAGAAGCATCCCTGCGTAAATACTGCTGTAATACTGTCATACAAAGTGTATCCTTTCTTGTCGTATCCTTTTGGGGCAGTGTTTTTTTATTTTCATAGAAGTGTTTTGTCTCTCCCCAACCCACTGATCCAGCTTATGCAATAATTTTTCTTTTTAACAATGTACTGAAATTAAGTATTTCTAAATTATCTGTGTTGATTGAATAGATCTTTTATGTGGTTTTTAGATTTGTTGCTGAATTTTCTGTGCTATCCTTTAGGTTATATAGTTTTTCCAGAGAAAGTTAGTGAATCAGGTCAACTTATTTACGTGGAGAATGGATACATTTGTTTTAACACAGATTTTATTCTTGCTTCTTCTATTTATGTATTTTCTAATTCAGTAACATAAATGCTTTCTCTTTCATGATACATGTGGTTTAGGCATTCTGTATAACCTATTATAAAATTTGGGGAAAAGGGTTTTTCCCCCCTATAAAAAGTACATGTGTTGAAATTTTAAATAACTGAATTTCAGTGTGAATTCCAAATAAGAGTAGCAGACATCTGAGGTTTTATTATTGAAATCTCCTTTGAGATAGCAACTAGAAGTATCTTTTTTCCCTTTCTTTTTCGAAACAAAAGGGTTAAGAAAAGAGTAACAGAGAGGAGAAGACATAAAGTTGACTCAGGGTAGCACAATAAGTGGAAAGAAACAGTTCTGGAAGGTATGTAAGTGGTTTCCAGACCTGTTGATAATCAGAACTGCCCAAATAGTGGTTCTCAATTTTGGCTGCATATTAGAATGACTTGCAGAACTTAAAAAAACTAAAGAAAAATAATAAAGTAAAAAGGGTTTCTTCCCAGAGTTTTGTTTTAATTGGCCTGGATTTCTGCATGGATATCAATATTTTCAAACCTCACAGAGTATTGGTTCTAATGTGCAACCAAGATTGAGAACCACTGAGGAAGGATTTTTATATGTTAAGATTCCTGGACTCTATCCTAGAACTGATAGATAAGAATCTCTGGAATCAGGACCAAGAATCTAATTTTCCCTTATTCTAAGGACTGACCAATTTGAATACTGCTTTGTTAGATTAAACTGATTACATGGATCCAAGATATCACCCTAGCCATCTAAACTTTTCTTAGTAGGAAAATACAGCATTGGAGTCTTTACATCCCTTTTCTTACTAATCCTACTAATAGTAGGATTTTCTTACTAAATCCTACTAATAGTACAATGAAAACAATGCAAAATTCTGTTAATCATTATCATTCAAAGATACAAAAAGCAGGAGATACTGAAATTGCTGTTGCTTTTTTCTCTTGACACAGTAAATATTTGATTTTTTAATGTTATAAATCAGTTTACGTGCTGTTAGATAATTAAAATTTTGTTGCACTGACATGATTCACTAATTTTCCAAATATAAATGTTCTAGCTTTTAGTTATTTTAGAACTAGTGAACTGTTCAATAATCATTTTTAATGAATTTTTATGGTGTTTTAGGTTCCTTTTATCTCTCAAGTACTTTCCACCTTTGTGGAGATGAAATTGACCACCTGGACTATGGAACTGTGCGTAATAGCTTTTAAAGTGTATTTAAAAATTAAATCTATATGCATTTAAATCAGTTTATTAGAGATCTATCACATGTATTTTAATCATCTTCCTCATATAATAAATTATTTTCTTTCCAATTAAAATAATGATCTTAATTTTTCTTTGTTATTTATATGTTGAGGAAAGTATAATTTGATAATTACATAAATTTTTTATCAAGTAATTTTATAATACTAAATATAAATTTTCTTTTATGGTTACAAATATTGCCCTTTTTCATTCTTACTTGTATACTGATGCACTTAATACTTTTTTTTTAATAGTAATCTTATTTTTTGTAGTTATTCTCAGAGTAGTTTTACTTGGTTGAGTTTTGATGATTTTGATGTTGTTGTTTTGATTTTGTTTTTTCTCTTAAGTGGTGGGGGATTTTTCACAGGTTAGGGAATTTGTATACTTGCCCTAACAGGTTTTCATTGTTGTGTCTCCCAGTGTATCAGAATGTCACTCAATAAATTTTTCCTATATAAAATTATTCTGTTCCCTTAGTAAAATTAATTTCAGCTGTATGTTAAGTAGGAAACATTGATATGTTTTATTGAATTTGTTCTGATTGATACTCTTCTGTGAGTATGTAGTAACAGTTTTACCTTAGAGCCACTTAGATCTTTGTTGGAATGATATTGTGTATCACAGCTTCTTCCCTTTTACTCATAGCTTTGTGAAGTAAGGTAAGTGAAAAGTTTAAAGGTAGGAAATAGAAGAATGGGATTTGAACCCTGGAACAATCTAATATTTAGATGTCAAGTGGTAAGAAAATGTAACTAAGAGTAGGTAAACCCAAATGAAAAAAGAAGCCCAGCTAGGAAGGAGTGATTAAATATGTTAGGTCTGTTGATGATGTAAGAAAGATGAGTTCCAAAGACAACTGTTAAGGAGTCTTGCTTTCTGAGGGAATAGTGAAATGGGTTGTTAATACAGGGGGATATAGTATCAAGAAGGTTTTGTTTTTATTTGCTAAAGATTGAAAATATAGCCGATTTGTATGGTGAAATGTAGTAGAGAAAAAACAGAGACATGATACAGGAGTGAGAGGAATGTCACTGGAACCATAGTTATGGTGTATAAATAGAAGAGTTAGTTTTAAAGATGGGTGTGTAAACAGCTCATTAATAGCAGTGGAAGGAAGGACAGATTATAAAGATCTAGATATTTGCAGTTTGGTATAGCTAATGGGAGCATATAAAATTTTTGTTGTATTTTCTCAGTAAATAGTAAGCAAGGTCATAAAGTAGAGGGAAGAACTCTTGGGGAAAAATGGATTGAAGAAAGAAGATATAGATATTTAGGGAAGTGAGAAAAAAATGCTTAGAAGGATTGCTGGATATTACTTAAAAAGTGCCTACTTGAAGTCCATGGTTGTTAATTTAATTGAGATCAGTCAATGTGGTTTTGTGTTTTTCCCAATTTAGCCTTTGTACTGCTATTGAGTAGACACTCAGATTTTTAAAATTAGTATTTTCTCACATGAATATAACAAAAAGGGAGAAGGGGAAAAGTGTTGACATAATCAAAAGAATGATTATGAAGGATGGACATGGAAAGTAATTTGGTAATAAGCAAATTGAGAAAATGGAGTTTCAGGCACAATAGACAAATGGTATGATCCATTGAGATTGCAGTGTGGTTGAAGATGTGTTGTTATTTCTTAGAGGTAGGAAATTTGGGAGGTTGAAATAGAGTAAGGGACTGAGATTGAAAATATTAGAGCACAGTAATTAGTGACGTCTAGAATGTGAGTATGGTAGTTGAGTGAAAGTGAGGTTATGGAAAGAGATGAATTCAAGAAATTGAGAAACTTGGATTACAAAAGGATCTTATGTGTTATTTGAAATTATCATTAATTATGATAGGAGTAGTGAGCCAAAAGCTAAATTATTGCTTGGAATGTGTGAGTTTGTCAGGTCTATGACAGTCCACTCCAGTATTTGTGCCTGGAGAATCCCATGGACGGAGAAGCCTGCAGGGCTACAGTCCCTGTGGTTGCAAAGAGTTGGACACAACTGAGTGACTAACACAAACTCTATCAAAAAAGAATATTTTTAAAAATCAACCTAAATAAAATCCTGGAGTACCTATCCTCCTGTAGTGTTAAGAATTTCACTCTTAATAGTTCACTGAAAAATAGTGTATTAAAGTGGTTTTACAGGTGTAGGTTCAAAATTCAAATCTTGTGTCCATGCCTTAGTTTGCTTTATGACTTTTTCATTTTTTTTTGCATCTTCCATGGGAATAATAAAAATGCCTAATTTGGGATTGTTTTAAAGTTGATTAGATGGATATAAAGTACTTACGTCTGATTGTGTGTGTGTGTGTGTGTATATATATAGAGAGAGAGAGAGGGAGTCACATTTTCAATAAATATTAGCTCTCATAAAGCGGTAGTTGTGGTGGTTCTCAACTCGCCCTGATATTGAAGGTGATAAAAAATTCTGAGATTTTCAGTAAAACATCAGTCATCTTTCCACCTTAATTATCACTGAGATGCCCAGATTCTTCCTTGCCACACCAAGGGAGCAAGAGACTATTTGAAAAGTTTAGGATCTTTGGTGTCTAGAAATTATGGAGCTGGAGAAGTACTTACAGAGCAAGAGCCCAAATAGCTAGTGTGTCATTGGATTTTTCAGTTACTTTAAACAATAAGTACCTTTTTCCTTTTGCCAGAGAGATTTGGCACACTGGCCAAGTGTGGGTCAGACATGTCACCTCTGAGGCGAGAAGTGAAGTTTCATATAAACCATGTGAAATGAGAGTTGGGCTTGTTCTCTAAAGGAAAAGCATAGCATTGTAAAATCAGAAAAGAAACTTAGATATTAGGCAGCTAAAAACAAATGTTTTGCTACAATATACAGTATATAAAACTCTTTTTGCCATGTGATTGTTTTCCATTTATGCCTTTTACAAGGGCCTGGACTAGTGTAAAGCAAAGGAAATTCCTAGGGTGTAAAATTTAAGGAGGCATATACTTTCAAGTAGTGCAAGTGCTCCTCACTGTACCCTAGTCATTAACAGAATTAGCATAATCCTGATTAGGTAAATCACCACATAAAAAAAAAAAATGGTAGCATACAAGTTGGGCTTTCCTGGTGGTTTGTAGTAAAGAATCTGCCTGGCAATACAGGAGACGTGGGTTCGATCCCTGGGTCAGGAACAGCCCCTGGAGAAGGAAATGGCAACCCACTCCAGTATTCTTGCCTGGGAAATCCCATGGATAGAGGAGCCTGGCGGGCTACTGTCCAAGAGGTTGCAAAAGAGTTGGACACAACTTAGCAACTAGACAACAACAGCAAAACATACAAGTTGCTGGTTTAGATGATTTGGAAAGTATTTGCTGTGCAAGTGAAACTCCTTCAGAAACCAGTGTCTTGAGAGATTAAGTCTTTGAAATTTGAAAGGAAGTAAGACAAAGGAATCAATACCTATTAAAAGTACCTTTGTCTTTAAAGACATTGTACTGTTTATGTATAGTAGTTTGATCTTTAACACCCTATAAGAAGAGAACACTTCCCTTTGTGAGTAATGAAGTTTTTTGATAAACTTCAACTGTAAATTGATACTTTATTACATTTAATTGTTTTTACTAATACATGTAAAGCAAAAGATAGTGACTTCAGTAGGACTGTTCAGTAGAGATGACAGCTAAACTACATGTGTTAGGCACATAAGAGACAGAACTGATGATTCTCAGAAATAGAATTCCCACCCCCATGACTTAAGCTACTATATATTATACAGTGGAATTTCCTGAAAGCAAACTATAATAGAGATACAGCATTCACACAAAGGATAGTATAGGGAATTTTAATTAAACAACCCAAGACTCACCAAATACTGAAAAAGTACAAGGAAAGAGAGATTCTGTACCCACTGAGCTTAAGCTTTATTACCATGGGGAAGAACTGGGAGATCAATTAATTAATTATGATTTAATATACAAAGATTTAAAGGGATGATATTTTAAAATATGGGGAGGGAGGAGGGTTCAGGATGGGGAACACATGTATACCTGTGGCAGATTCATTTTGATATTTGGCAAAACTAATACAATTATGTAAAGTTTAAAAATAAAATTAAAAATAAAATATATGTGTATATTTATATGTATATCAGAAATCAGTAAAAGGGTATTTGACTACATAGGACATTTTTTTTTTACATTATGGTATGGCATCAATATACCATTTCTCTAGTACTTATATACCAAGATCTTTGAAAATTTAAGAATTCCAGAAGAACATATGAACAGTTGATTAATTTCTTTATCATGAATCTTTTCAGAGCTTAATATACATAAAATGTTATATATTATTTATGAAAACATTTAATATCTTTCTGTTGAAGAAAAATATGGAGGGGAAAGATTGAAATTTGGGTTGTTCTCTCTATATATATTGGATTTTTCTTTAAAAAAGATATTTGTATATTTTTCTAAATGTTAACATTATTAAATTTGGGTCTTGGGATATGGGATCTGTTACACTTTTTCACACTTTTCTGTATGACAAATATATCACCTCTTAAATGAAAAATAAAATAGTGAAACAGCTCTAATCCAGTGTTTCTTAGCCATTTTTTGTCCTTTTACTGCCATGAATTTTTAGACTTTTTTTTTTCCTAATCATCCTTATGAAATTTTAATACCACAGTATAATCTTGTCTCTTTTGGACTATTTGTGTATCTGTTCTTATGTTTTAAGAGTAAGGTTTTTCTTCCTGCACAACCCAGTGAACTAACCAGCAGTAGGATTTAGAAGATAATTATTCTTATTAGCAAACTAAGAATCTTAAATCATGCAATTCTCTGATCTTAGCTGAACAAAATCAGATATTGGTAACAAATATCTGAAAAAAATTCAAGTTTATAGATACTAAGTAATGCATTTCCATGTTATATGTATGGATCAAGATAGACTTTTTAAGAGAAATTAGGAAATACTTGAATGAAAATGAAAATACTACATCAGAATTAGGGAACTCCAGCTAAAAGGAGAGAATTTGGCATATTAGAAAAGAAGAAAAATAACAGATTTAACCTTCTACCATAAGGAACTGAAAAAGAATAAACAGAATGCAGAACAAGGAAATAATGAAAATAATTATAAATCAGTGAACTTGTAGACAGAAAAGAGTTGAAAATATTGGAAACAGAACTAGTTCCTGAGAAGATCAATTGAAAAAGTTCTAGCCTGAAGGCAAAGGAAAACCCCTCTTCCCTCTCAGGTTGTAAGAAAATGATACTGGAATATTTTTAGTAAATTTATTTCCATAAATATGACAACTTTGATGAAATGAGCTAACTTCCTGAAAGTATTAAATTAATTTGAGAAGCAGGTAACCTACTTCTCAACTCTGAATAACTCTGTACCTAATAAATTTACTTTGTAGTAAAAAGTTTCCCTGGAGGCCTGAAGGGCTTCACTTGTGAATTCTGCAAAACATTAAATGAAGAAACCAACAATACTGTACAACAAAACACTTCCAAATTCATGTTGAGATGCATGCATTACCTTGGTCATAAAAGAAAACTTTCTATTTCTTGTAAGTATAGATGCAAAAATCTGCAACAAAATATTAGCAAGTTGAATGAAGCCATATATAAAAAGGATTTAAATCATGACCAAGAGAACTTTATATTGGGAAAGGCAGTCTATCGAACCTTTTGAGATCAATAAATGTAAATTATCCTGTTGACAGACTAAAGAAGAAAACGCATATGATCATCTTAATAAATGAAAGAAAAGCATTTGACAAAGCTAAATATCCATTCTTGGTAAAAACTCAGTAAACTGGGAATGGAAAAGAGCTTCCTTAAGCTGAAAAGTGTCCACAAAGTCTCCCAATTGTTCTTCAAAGTGAAGTCACTCAGTCGTGTCCCATTCTTTGTGACCCCATGAACTGTAGTCTAACAGGCTCCTCCATCCATGGGACTTTGCAGGCAGATGTACTAGAGTGGGTTGCAATTTCCTTCTCCAGAGGATCTTCGTGACCCAGGGATCGAACCTGGTTCTCTTGCATTGTAGGCAGATGCTTTGCCGTCTGAGCCACAGAGAAGTCCTAAAGGCTAAATGTTTTTCCCAAAAGTAAGGCGAAACAAGTCAAGGAAGGCCCCACTCACTACTATTCAACATCTCACTGACAGCCAGTTCATAAAATGAGAAACAGAAGAGTATACATATTGGAAATTAAGAAATAAAAATATTCCTATACAGAGGTGATATGATTGTTCATGTAGAAAATCCCAAAGATTTAAAGACTCCAACAATTGAGTTAAACAAGATTGTAAGATTAAAAGTAAATATGTAGAAGTCAGTAAATAAACTAGCAATGAACTACTAAATCTTGAAAATTTTTTCTACAATTAACATTTGCAGTAGTACCAGAATTGAAATAATTAGGTATCAGTTCAGTTCAGTTCAGTCGCTCAGTCGTGTCCGACTCTTTCCGACCCCATGAATCGCAGCACCCCAGGCCTCCCTGTCCATCACCAACTCCGGAGTTCACTCAGACTCAGGTCCATCGAGTCAGTGATGCCACCCAGACATCTCATCCTCTATAGTCCCCTTCTCCTCCTGCCCCCAATCCCTCCCAGCATCAGGGTCTTTTCCAATGAGTCAACTCTTCGCATGAGGTGGCCAAAGTACTGGGAGTTTCAGCTTTAGCATCATTCCTTCCAAAGAAATCCCAGGGCTGATCTTCAGAAGGGACTGGTTGGATCTCCTTGCACTCCAAAGGACTCTGAAGAGTCTTCTCCAACACCACAATTCAAAAGCATCAATTCTTGGGCGCTCAGCTTTCTTCACAGTCCAACTCTCACATCCATACACGACCACTGGAAAAACCATAGCCTTGACTAGACGGACCTTTGTTGGCAAAGTAATGTCTCTGTTTTTCAATATGCTATTTAGGTTGGTCATAACTTTTCTTCCAAGGAGTAAGCGTCTTTTAATTTCATGGCTGCAATCACAACCTGCAGTGATTTTGGAGCCCCCAAAAATAAAGTCTGACACTGTTTCCCCATCTATTTCCCATGCAGTGATGGGACCAGAGCCATGATCTTCATTTTCTGAATGTTGAGTTTTAAGCCAACTTTTTCACTCTCCTCTTTCACCTTTGTCAAGAGGCTTTTGAGTTCCTCTTCACTTTCTGCCATAAGGGTGGTGTCATCTGCATATCTGAGGTTATTGATATTTCTCCCTGCAATCTTGATTCCAGCTTGTGCTTCTTCCAGCCCAGCATTTCTCATGATGTACTCTGCATAGAAGTTAAATAAGCAGGGTGACAATATACAGCCTTGACGTACTCCTTTTCCTATTTGGAACCAGTCTGTTGTTCCATGTCCAGTTCTAACTTGCTTTCTGACCTGCATATAGGTTTCTCAAGAGGCAGGTCAGGTGGTCTGGTATTCCCATCTCTTTCAGAATTTTCCACAGTTTATTGTGATCCACACAGTCAAAGGCTTTGGCATAGTCAGTGATCAGAAATAGATTTTTTTCTGGAGCTTTCTTGCTTTTTCGATGATCCAGTGGTTGTTGGCTCTTTGGTTTCTGATTCCTCTGCCTTTTCTAAAACCAGCTTGAGTATCTAAGTCTACCAAAATGTGTACTAGACACTTACGCCAAAGGCTCTTCCCCAAATTTTGATAAAAAATAAAGACCTAAGTAAACAGAGAACTATACTGTATACATGACCTGAAAGAGTCATGATTATTGTGATGTCACCTCAAATAGATTCATTTCAGATTGAAAATTGTAGCAGGATAATTTGTTGATATTGCTAAACTGACTTTCAGAGCTCTTTGGAAAAACAGCAACCAGAATGTCCAGCACAATTTAAAAAAACAAAACAATTATATGACTTGTTACATACTTCTAAGGTTTATTATAAACCTAGAATAGCAGTGTATTTGGCAGAAGGATAGATGCATAGATCACTGAAATAGAAAAGTCCACAAGTAGACCCACACGTGTATGGCACATTAATTTTTGACAAAAATGAGAAGACAGTTCAGTGGAGAGGATTGCTATTTAAATATAAGATGTTGGAATAATTGGACACCTATACCCCCCCCCCGCCCCGCCCCCCACACACACACAAAAGGGAAACCTTTAAAAAATTTCTCTAACACAAAATTTGAAATACAGACCAAAAGTTACAGGAAAAAATATCTGTGTGACATTGCTTACACAAGGAATTCCTGTATACAACACCAAAAGTTTTCTCCATTGAAAATAAAGATAAATTAGATGTCATCCAATAAAAATCTTATTCAGAAGATGCTATGAAAAATAAAGAGGCAGTCACACACTGGGGACAGTCTTTGGGGAGCATATATTTGACAAAAGAATATCCAGGATATATATAAATAACTAAAAATAAAAATGAACAGTAAATTTGTAAACACCAAAGATTTACAGATGACAAATAAGCACATGAAATGATGCTTCACATCATCATCCATTCAGTTCAGTCGTGTCCAACTCTGCAACCCCATGAACTGCAGCACACTAGGCCTCCTTGACCATCACCAGTTCCTGGAGTTTACCCAAACTCATGTCCATTGAGTTGGTGATGCCGTCCAACGATCTCATCCTCCGTCGTCCCCTTCTGCCCTCAGTCTTACCCAGCATCAGGGTCTTTTCCAGTGAGTCAGCTTTTTGCATCAAGTGGCCAAACTATTGGAGGTTCAGCTTCAACATCAGTCCTTCCAGTGAACACCCAGGACTGATCTCCTTTAGGATGGACTGGTTGGATCTCCTTGCAATCCAAGAGACTCTCAAAAGTCTTTTCCAACACCACAGTTCAAAAGCATCAATTCTTTGGCCCTCAGCTTTCTTATAGTCCAACACTCATATCCATACATGACTACTGGAAAAACCATAGCCTTGACTAGATGGACCTTTGTTGACAAAGTAATGTCTCTGTTTTTCACATGCTGTTTAGTTTGGTCATAACTTTTTTTCCAAGGAGTAAGCGTCCTTAAATTTCATGGCTGCAGTCACCATCTGCAGTGATTTTGGAACCTTCCAAAATAAAGTCTGCCACTGTTTCCCATCTATTTGTCATGAAGTGATGGGACCAGATGCCATGATCTTAGTTTTCTGAATGTTGAGCTTTAAGCCAACTTTTTCACTCTCCTCTTTCACCTTCATCAAGAGGCTCTTTAGTTCCTCTTTCTGCCAGAAGGGTGGTGTTATCTGCATACCTGAGGTTATTGATATTTCTCCTGGCAATCTTGATTCCAGCTTGTGCTTCTTCCAGCCCAGCGTTTCTCATGATGTACTCTGCATATAAGTTAAATAAGCATAGTGACAATATACAGCCTTGATGTACTCCTTTTCCTATTTGGAACCAGTCTGTTGTTCCATGTCCAGTTCTAACTGTTGCTTCCCGACCTGCATACATGTTTCTCAAGAGGCAGGTCAGGTGGTCTGGTATTCCCATCTCTTTCAGAATTTTCCACAGTTTATGGTGATCCACACAGTCAAAGGCTTTGGCATAGTCAATAAAGCAGGAATAGATGTTTTTCTGGAACTCTTACTTTTTTGATGATCCAACGGATGTTGGCAATTTGATCTATTTAGACAAATACAAAATACAACCACAATAAGATGGCATCACACACCTATTAGAGTGGCTTAAAATACACTCTGATAGTACTAAGATTAGTCAAGAATGTGGAGCAACTACAGCTTTCATACATTGCTAGTGAAATTACAAAATGGTACAACCTGTTTTACAAAACAGTTTGAGGAAGTTTGTAGTAATGTTAACATGTGACCTATCCACCACACTTCTGAGTATTTATCTAAGAACAACGAAAACTATGTTCACACAAAAATCTATACCTAAGAGTTTTCTGGGAAGATGATGGAGTAGGAAGTACCAGGAGTCCAACCTAACACCTAATATAGTTGCACCAGAGTCACTATTTTGGAATTCTGGAGTCTAGGGCTTGCAACTTCCAGACGAAGCCTTGGACAGTAAATTGTAGTTAATTTAGGCCAGTTTCAGCTCTTAGCATAGTAATAGCAACCAGTTTCCCAACCCCAACCATGTGGCAGGCATCCATATATGTATCCTGGAGCACCTTGCTGATAGGAGTCAAGGTGGGCAAAGAGAACACTGAACTCTTAAATATTGAGGGATCTATGCCATAATTGTTTATGCCACTTTTGATCACAGAGGTGCAGAGATTGGCAGTCATGGCTGTTATACCTCCCACGTTTGTAAGCCATATATCCTATCTCTACCACCCCCAGTGAAGTGACTTACAGGGGAATAATAAGCCAGGTCCCCCCTTTTTCCTTTCCTCTTTAGTTTTCCCACTTTGGAGAGTCAGACATGCTTAAAGACTAGGACATTCCAAAAAACTGCACATATGGGGAAGATTAGAAATTGACCACTAAACCCAGGGAAAGGGTAAAATATATGAGAAGACTTTGATTTTACAATTCAGGTTGATCCTTAACACAGATACAGCATGCAATAATTTAAAAACCAAAAACAATAACCAATGAGCAAACTGTAGAAGGGGGAGAATCTGAACTCCAGAGTTAACATAATGTAAAATCAAGTGACTAGTTTTCAACAAAAGAAAAATTTACAAGGCATACAAAGGAACAGGAAAATTTGAGTGATTCAAAGGAAAATAATGTATGGAAACTGTTCCTGAAGAAGATCTGATGGTAGATATACTAAGCAAAGAGTAAAATAACTGTTCTAAAGATGCCCAAGAGACTAACAGAAGATGTGGAGGAAGTAAAAGCAAAGCAATTTATGAATAAATGGCAATATCAATAGATAGGAAACCTAAAAATCAAATATTTTTGGAGCTGAAAAGTACAATAACTGAAACAGAGAATTCACTAGAGGAATGCCCAGGAGATTTGAGTATGCAGAAGAAAGAATCAGTGTACACCAGACAAAAAATATAGGACAATGAAAATTATCAAATTTGAGGAACAATCCAAAGATTGAAGAAAAATGAACATAGGCTAAGTGTCCTGTGGAAAGCCATCAAGCAGGCCAGCAGGCACACTGAATCACAGGAGAGACAGAAAGAGAATAATTGAGGAAGTAATAGCTGAAAACAAATCTGATGAAAGTTATGAATATAAATATCCAAGAAGTTCAGTGAATTCCAAGTAAAACTGACTCAAAAGTCCATATCAAGACATAATAAAATTGCATAAGACAGAGAAGTGAATACCCACATAAAAGGGATTCTCAAAAATTATCAGAAGATTTTCCATCAGGAACTTGGGAGGCCAAAAGAAGTGGGCTGATATGAAGTGCTAAAAGAAGAAAAATTCAACTAGGAATTTCCTATCTGGCAAGACCATTTTGTTTGTTTTTTTCTCTTCAAAAGTGAAGGAGATATTGACATTCCTACATAAAGCTCAGAGAGTTTACCACTGGACTTTCCTTGCAAGAAATGCTCATGAAAATCTTGCAAGGGTCAAATGAAAGGACACTAGATCATAACTAAAGTCATATGGAGAAATGCAGAGCATAATAAAGAGAAATATAGGAACAATTATAAAAGCTAATATTGTAAAAGTGTTCAGTTACTACATTTGTTATCTACAGGATTTAATAGACTAATACATTGAATAGACAATGTTTAGTCAATACGTTTGTTTTATTGTAATTGTGGTCTGTAAATCTACATGTTGTTTTCTACTTCATTTAAGGGACTAATGAATTTAAAATAGTTGTTTATGTTTAGGGGCACACAGTGTATAAAGATTTAATTCAGGGAACCTCAATGACTGAAGACTGGAAACAGAAGTGTAAAGACATTTTTTGTATGTTATTGAAGCTAAGCTAGTATAAAATGAATTAGAATTTATAACTAGTATGTTAAGTGTAAACTCCATGGTAACCACAAGGAAAAGAGCTATAGAATACACACATAAAAAAATGAAGAAGTATTTAAACCCTTTACTACCAAAAAATGTCAACGTAAAAGACACTGTGGTGCTGGAGTGGTGGCAGTGTGGCACTGAGCGAATTTGAAGAGATACCCCACATCCAAGGGCAAAGGGGAAACCCCAGCAAGATGGTAGGAGGGGTGAAATCACATTTAGACTCTAACCCCATACCTGCCAAAGATGCTCAGAGGGATCAAACATGCTTTGTGTGCACCAGAACACAGAGACTGAGACAGAACAGTCTTTGAGTATCTCCTGAGGAGACACATCACAGAAAAATAACCAGTCTGATCACATGGACCACAGCCTTGTCTAAATAAAACTATGAGCCATGCCATTCAGGGCCACCCAAGATGGATGGGACATGGTGGAGAGTTCTGATAAAATGTGGTCCACTGGAGAAGGGAATGGCATACCACTTCAGTACTCTTGCCTTGAGAACTCTATGAACAGTATGAAAAGGCAAAAAGCAAGGACACTGAAAGATGAACTCCCCAGGACAGTAGGTGCCCAATATGCTACTGGAGATCAGTGGAGATATAACTCCAGAAGGAATGAAGAGATGGAGCCAAAGCAAAAACAACTCCCAGTTGTTGATGTGGCTGGTGATGGAAGTAAAGTCTGATGCTATAAAGAGCAATATTGCATAGGAACCTGGAACGTTAGGTCCATGAATCAAGGCAAATTGGAAGTGATCAATCAGGAGATGGCAAGAGTGAACATTGGCATTTTAGGAATCAGCAAACTAAAATGGACTGGAATGGGTGAACTTATCTCAGATGACCATTATATCTACTACTGTCAGCAAGAATCCCTTAAAAGAAATGGAGTAGCCATAGTTAGCACGAGTCCAAATGCAGTACTTGGATGCAGTCTCAAAAAATACAAAAGGATTTCTGTTCATTTCCAAGGCAAACCATTAAATATCACAGTAATCCAAGTCTATGTCCCGACAAGTAATGCTGAAGAAGCTGAAGTTGAATGTTTCTATGAAGACCTACAAGACCTTTTAGAACTAACACCCAAAAAAGATGTCCCCTTCATTACAGGGGAGTGGATGCAAAAGCAGGAAGTCAAGAATTCCCTGGATTAACAGGCAAATTTGGTCTTGGAGTACAGAATGAAGCAGGGCAAAGGCTAATAGAGTTCTTCGAAGAGAATGCACTGGTCATAGCAAACACCCTCTTCCAACCACACAAGAGAAGACTCTACACATGGACATCACCAAGTGGTCAATAGTGAAATCAGATTGGTTATATTATTTGCAGCATTGGAGAAGGAAACAGCAACCCACTCCAGTGTTCTTGCCTGGAGAATCCCAGGGACGGGGGAGCTTGGTGGGTTGCCATCTATGGGGTCGCACAGAGCCGGACACGACTGAAGTGACTTAGCAGCAGCAGCAGCAGCATGCAGACGCTCTATACAGTCAGCAAAAACAAGACTAGCAGTTGACCGTGCCTCAGATCATGAACTCATTATTACCAAATTCAGACTTAAATTGAGGACAGTGGGGAAAACTGCTAGACTATTCAGGTATGACCTAAATCAAATTGCTTAAAATTATACAGTGGAAGTGACAAATAGATTCAAGGAATTAGATCTGATAGACAGAGAGCCTGAAGAGCTATGGGTGGAGGTTTGTGATATTGTACAGGATACAGGGATCAAGACCATCCTCAAGAAAAATAAATACAAAAAAGCAAAAGGCTATCTGAGGAGGCCTTACAAATAGCTGTGAAAAGAAGAGAAGTGAAAAGGAAAGATACACCCATTTGAATGCAGAGTTCCAAAGAATAGCAAGGAGAGATAAGAAAGCCTTCCTCAGTGATCAATGCAAAGAAATAGAGAAAGACAATAGAATGGGAAAGACTAGAGATCTCTTCAAGAAAATTAGAGATACTAAGGGAACTCTTCATGCAAATATGGGCACAATAAAGGACAGAAATGGTATGGACCTAACAGAAGCAGAAGATATTAAGAAGAGGTGACAAGAATACATGGAAGAAGTATACAAAAATGGTCTTTATGACCCAGATAACCAAGATGGTTTTTTCACTCACCTAGAGCCAGACATCCTGGAATGTGAAGTCAAGTGGGCCTTAGGAAGCATCACTAGAAACAAAGCTAGTGGAGGTAATGGATTCCAGTTGAGCTGTTTCATATCCCAAAAGATGATGCTGCAGAAGTGCTGCACTCAATATGTCACCAAATTTGGAAAACTCAGCAGTGGCCAAAACTGGAAAAGGTCAGTTTTCATTCCAATCCCAGAGAAAGGCAATGCCAAAGAATGCTCAAACTACTGCACAATTGCACTCATCTCATGCTAGCAAAGTAATGCTCAAAATTCTCCAAGTCAGGCTTCAACAGTACGTCAATGGTGAATTTCAAGATGATCAAGCTAGATTTAGAAAAGGCAGAGGAACCTAGATCAAATTGCCAACATCTGTTGGATCATCAAAAAAGCAATAAAGTTCCAGAAAAGCATCTACTTCTGCTTTATTGACTATGCAAAAGCCTTTGATTGTGTGGATCACAATAAACTGTGGAATGTTCTTCCAGAGATTGGAATACCAGACCACCTGACCTGCCTCCTGAGAAATCTGTATGCAGGTCAAGAAGCAACAGTTAGAACTGGACATTGAACAACAGACAGGTTCCAAATCGGGAAAGGAGTATGTCAAGGCTGTATATTGTCACCCTGCTCATTTAACTTATATCCGGAGTACATCATGAGTAATGCTGGACTGGATGAAGCACAAGCTGGAATCAAGATTGCTGGAAGAAATATCAATAACCTCAGATATGCAGATGACACCACCCTTATGGCAAGAAAGTGAAGAACTAAGGAACCTCTTGGTGAAAGTGAAATAGGAGAGTGAAAAAGTTGGCTTAAAACTCAGCATTCAGAAAACTAAGATCGTGGCATCAGGTCCCATCACTTCATGGCAAATGGAGAAACGATGGAAACAGTGAGAGACTTTATTTTGGGGGGCTGCAAAATCACTGCAGATGATGACTGCAGCCATGAGATTAAAAGACGCTTGCTCCTTGGAAGAAATGTTATGACTAATCTAGACAGCAAATTAAAAAATAGAGACATTAGTTTTCCAACGAAGATCTGTCTAGTCAAAGCTATGGTTTTTTCAGGAGTCATGTATGGATGTGAAAGTTGGACTATAAAGAAAGCTGAGCACCGAACAATTGATGTGTTTGAACTGTGGTGTTGGAGAAGATCTTGAGAGTCCCTTGGACAGCATGGAGATCCAACCAGTCAATCCTAAAGGAAGTCAGTCCTGGGTGTTCATTGGAAGGACTGATGCTGAAGGTGAAACTCCAATTCTTAGGCCTCTTGATGTAAAGAACTGCTGCTGCTGCTAAGTCACTTCAGTTGTGTCTGACTCTGTGTGACCCCATAGATGGCAGCCCACCAGGCTTCCCCGTCCCTGGGATTCTCCAGTCAAGAACACTGGAGTGGGTTGCCATTTCCTTCTCCAATGCATGAAAGTGAAAAGTGAAAGTGAAGTCACTCAGTCGTGTCCGACTCCTATCGACCGCGTATACTGCAGCCT
The DNA here is from genome assembly GCF_003369695.1 of Bos indicus x Bos taurus. Taxonomy (NCBI): domain Eukaryota; kingdom Metazoa; phylum Chordata; class Mammalia; order Artiodactyla; family Bovidae; genus Bos; species Bos indicus x Bos taurus. Next base: position 39,998,411 of record NC_040078.1, on the reverse strand, counting down.
ACCAGGCTCCTCCATCCATGGGATTTTCCAGGCAAGAGTACGGGACTGGGTTGCCATTGCCTTCTCTGGATGTAAAGACCCTGATGCTGGAAAAGATTGAAGGTTGGAGGAGAAGGGGATAGCAAAGGATGAGATAGTTGGATGGCATCACCCACTCAATGGACATGAGTTTGAGCAAACTCCAGGAGTTGGTGATGGACAGGGAAGCCTAGTGTGCTGCAGTCCATGCAGTCACAAAGAGTTGGACACAACTGAGCGACTGACCTAAACTGAAAAGTCACTAAAGGAATTAATGAGCTGCCCCCCACCTTAAAACAACAACTATGAGGCATATAGTAAGCAAGCAAAATAATAGTCTCTTTAAAGTATAAATGAATTAAACTCTCCCAGCAAAACACCAAGATTGAGAAAATGGATTTAAACACTGGAATCCACTGTGTACTCTAACTACAACAGTCACTTCAGATCCAAAGGCCAAATAGTTTGAAATTTTGAAAATAATACTCCATGCAAATAATAAGCAAAAAAGTTCAGGTGTGGCTGTATTAAAATAGACATATACAAAATAGACAAAGTCTAAAAAGTTGGAAGAAACAAAAACATTAATACAAATTTCAATAGAGAAAAATGATATAATAATTATTTACATGCCTACTGACAGATTGTCAAAATATATGAATCAAAAACTGACAGTTGAAAGAGAATAATAGATAATTCTACAATAATAGTTGGAAACTCCTGGGCTCTGGTAATGATAATGTGTAGTTCAGTTAAACAGAAGTAAGGAAATAAATGACTAAGTAACTCCCTGCCTAATAGCCATATACAGAACACCATAGCCAACAATAGCATACATGTTTATCTCAAGTGTCCATGGAACATTTTCCAGAATAGACCATATGTCTGGCCACAGATTAAGTTTCAATAGATTTGTAAAAAGATGTATAAAGTATCTTCTCCAACCACAATGGGATAATGTTAGAAATAAATAAAGGAGGAAAACTGGAAAATCCACACTATTGTTGAAATTAAACAGTACACTGTTGAACAACTAGTGGGTCAAAGAAATTACATGGGAAATTAGGAAGTACTTAGAAACAAAAACAGAAACGCAACATGCCAAAACTATTGTTCATCGCTAAGCTGTGTCCAACTCTTTGTGACCCTATGAACTGCAGCACAACAGGCTTCACTGTTCTTTGTTATCTCCTGGAATTTGTGCAAACTCATGTCCATTGAGTCAGTGATGCCGTCCAACCATTTCATCCTCTGTCACCCCCTTCTTCTCTTGCCCTCAATCTTTCCCAGAATCAAAATCTTTTCCAGTGAATCAGCTCTTCTCATGAGGGAGCAAAATTACTGGAGCTTCAGCTTCAGCGTTAGTCCTTCCAATGAATATTCAAGGGTTGATTTCCTTTAAGATTGACTGGTTGCTTTGACCAAAACTATGGGATGTATCAAAAGTAGTGCTTAGAGGAGATTTTATAGTTAGAATCACTAACATTAAAAAACAAAGATTTCAAATCAATGAGTTAGCTTTATAACTTTAAAGGACTAGAAAAAGAAGAACAAACTAAACCCAACGTAGGAACATAATAAAAATTAGAGTGGAGATAAGTGAAATAAGGAATTTAAAAAATCGAGAAAATCAATAGAACCAAAAGTTGATTGCTCAAAAACAAAATTGACAAACCTATACCTATAGTGATAAAGGAAAAAAAAAAAAATCACTAAAATCTGAAATGAAATTGGAGACATTCTACATTACAGATTCTATAGAAATAAAAAGGACTGTAAAAGTACTGTAATAATTCTCCACTAATGAAATATATAACTAGATAAAATGGACAAATTCCTAGAAACACAAACTTACTAAAGACTAAACTGCAAAGAAATAGAAATTCTGAATAGACCTGTAACTAGGACAGAGATTGAATCAGTGATCACAAATCTCCCAACAAAGATAAGCCTTGAGCCTTATGGCTTCACTATTGATTTCTGGCAAGCATTTAAGGAATAATTCAAACTGATTTTTCTTAAACTTTTCACAGAAATTGAAGAGGAAGGAAAGGTTCCTGATTGATTCCATGAGACCAATATTACCCTAATATCAAATAAAGAGAAAGACACTTCAAATAAAGAAGACTGCAGGCCAATATCCCTTTGGTTCAACACTGATGCAAAACTCCTTAAAAGGAGCATATTAAAAAGATTTTACATCATGACCATAAGGGATCTATACTGGAATATAAGGATGGTTCAGCATTGAAAGTCTATCAAACCTAACAGAATGAAGGACAAAAACTACACTATCATCTTAATTGACAGAAAATAATTTGACATAATTCAATATACTTTCATGATAAAAGCATTCAACGAACTGGGAACAGAGGAAACTACCTCAGTATAATAATATTCTTAAATGAAAAACTCATAGCATCATACTCCATGGCAATAGACTTTGAAAGCATTTCCACTAAGAACCAAAACAAGTCAAGGAAGCCCACTGTTGCCACTTTTGTTCAACGTAGTGCTGAAAGTTGTACCCAGAGCAATCTGGCAAGAAAAGAATAAAAAGGATTCAAAGTGAAAAGGAAGAAGTAAATTATGTCTGTTCACAGATGATCTTTTTTTTTTTCAGCTTTAGGGAGATATAGTTGACATATAAAATTCTAAAAGTATACAACACAGTGATTTAACATGTATACACTGGAAAAGAATATCCACATTGATTTATTTCACACATCCATCATACCACATATTTTTGTTTCATTTTCTATTTTAATGAGAACATTTAAGTACTACTCTTTTGCTGCTGCTGCTGCTAAGTTGCTTCAGTCGTGTCTGACTCTGTGCAACCCCAGAGACAGCAGCCCACCAGGCTCCCCCATCCCTGGGATTCTCCAGGCAAGAACACTGGAGTGGGTTGCCATTTCCTTCTCCAACTACTCTCTTAGCAAATTTTAATTATAGATTACATTGTTACCAACTATAGTCATTATACATCATGTCCTTAGTCCTTATTCATTTTATAACAAAGTCTGTAACCTTTACCAACCTTGCTCTACTTCCCACCACCCAGCCCCTGGCAGCCACTTTCCTACTCTCTGGATATGAGCTTAACTTTTTTTTTTTAAATAGAAATGATACCATGCAGTATTTGGTTGTCTTCTGTCTGGTTTCTTTAATGCCTCCAAGCTCATTCACACACAGTGAAATATTATGCATAAGTGTATGTATTCATGTGTGTGTGTGCATACATATATACGTATATCATATTTTCTTGATCCATTGATTTGTTGATGGCCCTGTAGGTTCTCTTGCAATGAACATAGTAGTACAGATACCTCTTCTAAATAATGTTTTTTTTGTTTTTTGTTTTACTTTGAATATATACTAAAAAGTGGAATTAGTGGATCATATAGTAGATAGATTTTAATTTTTTGAGGAATTCTCATGCTGTTCTTTATAGTGACTACCAGTTTACATTTCCACCTGCAGAGTATAAGCCTTCTCTTTTGTTCACATTCTTGCTGGCGTTTCTTATCTCTTTCCTTTTTGATGATAGTCATACAAACAGGTGTAAGGTGGGTGATCTCATTGTGATTTTGGTTTGCATTTTTCTGTTGATTGGTTATGTTGAACGTCTTTTCATGTACCTGTTGCACATTGTATGTCTTATTTGGAAAAAAAAAATCTGTTCCAGTCCTTTGCCTATTTTGAAATTGTTTCTTTTTTTCTATTGAATTGTAGATACGATCATATTTAGAAAACCCTGAAGATCCCCCCACACACACACACAAAATCAACATACAAAAATCAGTTGCATTTCTATACATGAATAATGAACAATATGAAAAGGACTGATCAATCTGTACATGGAAACAATTCAGTTTACAATAGCATGAAAGTAAGACCAGAAACTATAAAACTCCTAGAAGAAAACATAGGCAAAACACTCTCTGACATAAACCACAGCAGGATCCTCTATGACCCACCTCCCAGAGTAGTGGAAATAAAAGCAAAAATAAACAAATGGGACCTAATCAAACTTAAAAGCTTTTGCACAACGAAGGAAACTATAAGCAAGGTGAAAAGACAGCCTTCAGAATGGGAGAAAATAATAGCAAATGAAGCAACTGACAAAGAATTAATCTCAAAAATATACAAGCAACTCCTGCAGCTCAATTCCAGAAAAATAAACGGCCCAATCAAAAAATGGGCCAAAGAACTAAACAGACACTTGTCCAAAGAAGACATACAGATGGCTAACAAACACATGAAAAGATGTTCAACATCACTCATTATCAGAGAAATGCAAATCAAAACCACAATGAGGTACCATCTCACGCAGGTCAGAATGGCTGCTACCCAAAAGTCTACAAGCAGTACATGCTGGAGAGGGTGTGGAGAAAAGGGAACCCTCTTACACTGTTGGTGGGATGCAAACTAGTACAGCCACTATGGAGAACAGTGTGGAGATTCCTTAAAAAAACTGGAAATAGAACTGCCATATGACCCAGCAATCCCACTGCTGGGCATACACACCGAGGAAACCAGAATTGAAAGAGACGTGTACCCCAATGTTCACTGTAGCACTGTTTATAACAGCTAGGACATGGAAGCAACCTAGATGTCTATCAGCAGATGAATGGATAAGAAAGCTGTGGTACATATACACAATGGAGTATTACTCAGCCATTAAAAAGAATACACTTGAATCAGTTCTAATGAGGTGGATGAAACTGGAGCCTATTATACAGAGTGAAGTAAGCCAGAAGGAAAAACACCAATACAGTATACTAATGCATATATATGGAATTTAAAAAGATGATAATGATAACCCTATATGCGAGACAGCAAAAGAGACACAGATGTATAGAACAGTCTTTTGGACTCTGGGAGAAGGCAAGGGTGAGATGATTTGAAAGAATAGCATTGAAACATGTATATTATCATATGTGAAACAGATTGCCAGTCCAAGTTCAATGCATGAGACAGGGTGTTCAAGGTGCACTGGTGCACTGAGATGACCCAGAGGGATGGGATGGGGAGGGAGGTGGGTGGGGTTTCAGGATGGGGAACACATGTACATCCATGGCTAATTCATGTCAATGTATGGCAAAACCACTACAATATTGTAAAGTAATTAGCCTTCAATTAAAATAAATAAATTTAAAAAATAGCATGAAAGTGAATAAAATGCTTAGGAATTAATGAAGAAGATGAAAGACTTGTATAGTAATAACTATAAAACATTGCTGATAGAAATAAATAAATGGAAACAAATCCCATATTTATGGATTGGAAGATCTAATGGTGTTGAAATATAAATTCTATGGAAAGAGATCTACAGACTCAATGCAGTTCTTATCAAAATCCCCAATTTTTTTTTTTTTTTTTTTTTAGCAATAAGAAAATTCATTCTAAAATCTATATGGAATTTTAAGGGACCCCAAATGGCCAAAACAGTCTTTTGAAGAACAAAGCTGTAATACTCACACTTCCTGATGTCAAAACCTACTACAAACCTAAAATGTGATAATGTCATAAAAACAAACATATAAACCAATGAAATAAAATAGCCCAGAAATGAATGAATGTGTTATACGTATGGTGAAATGTTTTTTGACTAGGTTTCTAAGACCTTTTAAAGAGTCTTTTTAACAAATGGTGCTGAAAAAACTGAATAGTCACATGTAAAAGAATAAACTTGGTCACTTAGCTAACACTATATACAAAAATTATCTCAAAATGGATCAAAGATATAAATTTAAGAGCTAAAACAATGAAACCTTAGAGGAAAATATGGGATAAAGACTTCACAAGTCATGCTTTATCTGGCAATGATTTCTTAGATATGCCACCAACAACACAAGTAACAAAAACCAGTCAAATTGGATTTCATGATAATATTTAAAACTTGAATGTCAAAAAAACAAACCACTATCTATAGAGAAAAAAATCCACCCACAGAATGGGAGAAAATATTTGCTAGTCATGTATCTAATAACAGATTAATATCCAAAGAGCAGTTAGACAGGTTCTGGGCCTCACCTCTCTTCCCTGAAGTTGCTTCTCTATCTTGTGGTTGTCAGTGAGGTGGAGTTATGTTTCCACACTCAGAACAAGAAGCTTCCTGGATATTTGTTGAAGTGCTGTCATCTTCACATATCGTAGTAGGGGCCAAAATTCCATCCTCAGTGCTGAAATGCATTAACAACAGAAGGACAAAGAAGGCAAGGTTCCCAGCCCAAAGGAAACACAGAGATGAAAGCCTCAATGACAATTTAATGAGAGCATATACATTTGGAGTCAGGAACTGCTGTGACAGACCTGTGACCTTGAAGCTACCATTTAGAGAGACTTTATGGAGAGGCTTCTTGGAAAGGAGAAGCTGCTATTCAACAGCGACAAACATAAGATAGATTTGGAAGAGATGAAATAATCATCTCACTTTAAACCCCAGAAAAGGAGGAGACTACTAGACAATTCGTGGATTACAGCCTTGTGGTGGTGAAGGGGCTTGTGTAACTCACTGAAGCTATGAGCTATGTCATGCAGGGCCATCCAAGATGGACAGGTCATAGTGAAGAGTTCTGACAAAATGTGGTTCTCTGGGGGAGGAAATGACAAACCACTCCAGTATTCTTGCCCGGAGAACCCCATGGACAGTATGAAAGGGCACAAAAATATAATGCCAGAAAATGAACCCCCCAGATTGGAAGTTGTCCAGTGTGCTACTGGGGAAGAACAAAGGCCAATTACCAAAAGTTTCAGCAAGAATGAAGCAGCTCGGCCAACGCAGAAATGACATTTAGTTGTGGATGTGCCTGTCAGTGAAAGTGAACTCCAGTGCTGTAAAGAACAATATTGCATAGAAATCTGAAGTATTAGGTCTATGAATCAAGGTAAATTGGGACAAGGTCAAGCAGGAGATGGGCTTGCCAGGTTGTTCAGTGGTAAAGAACCTGCCTGCCAACCAGGAGATTCAGGTTCAATCCCTGAGTCAGGAAGATCCCCTGGCAAAGGAAATGGCAACCCATCCAAGTATTCTGGGCTTCCTTGGTGGCACAGCAGTAAAGAATCTGCTTGCCAATGCAGGAGATGTAGGAGACCCAGATTCAATCCCTGGGTTGGAAAGATATCCTGGAGCAGGAAATGGAAACCCACTCCAGCATCCTTGCCTGGAAAGTTCCATGGACAGAGGGGCCTGCTGGGCTACAGTCCATGGGGTAGCAAAGACTTGGTTATGGCTGAGTGAGAGAGCACATAAGCAGGAGATGGCAAGATTGAACATTGACATCTTAAGAATCAGTGAACTAAAATGGATGGGAATGGGCGAATTTAATTTGGATGACCATTATATTTACTATTGTGGGCAAGAATCCCTTAGAAGAAATGGATTAGTGCTCATAGTCAACAAAAGAGTCCAAAATGCAGTACTTGGGTGCAATCTCAAAAATGACAGAATGATCTCAGTTTGTTTTCAAGATACACCATTCAGTATCACAGTAATCCAAGTCTATGCCCAACCACTGATGCTGAAGAAGCTGGAGCTGACTGATTCTGTGAAGACTTACAACATGTTCTAGAACTAACACTAAAAAATCATTTCCTTTTTATCATAGGGGACTGGGATACAAAAGTAGGTAGTCAATAGATACCTGGAGTAACAAGCAAGTTTGGCTTAGGAGTACAAAATGAAGTAGGGCAAAGGCTAACAAAGTTTTGTCAAGAGAACACACTGGTCATAGCAGGCACCCTCTCCCAACAACACAAGAGACAACTCTACAAATGGATATCACCAGAAGGTCAATACTGGAATCAGATTGACCATATTCTTTGCAGCCAAAGGTGGAGAAGCTGTATACAGTCAACAAAAACAAGATATGTGCTGACTGTGGCTCAGATCAAGAGCTCTTTCTTGCAAAATTCAGACTTAAATTGAAGAAAGTAGGGGAAACCACTAGGCCATTCAGGAATGACCTGATTCATATCCTTTATGATTATGAAGTGGAGGTGATACATAGATTCAAGGAATTAGATCTGACCGACAGTGTCTGATGAGCTAAGGTCAGAAGATGGTAACATTGTATAGGAGGAAGTGATGAAAACTGTCCTAAAGAAAAACAAATGCAAGAAGGTGAACTGGTTGTCTGAGGATACTTTACAAATAGCTGAGGAAAGAAGAGAAATGAAATGGAAGGGAGAAAGGGAAAGCTGTAGCCAACTGAATGCAAAGTTCTACAGAATAGCAAAGAGATATAAGAAGGCCTTCTTAAATGAACAGTACAAAGAAATAGAGGAAAACAATAGAATAGAAAATACCTGAGATTTCTTCAAGAAAATTGGACATATCAAGGGAACATTTCATACAAGGATGGGCACAATAAACGACAGAAATTGTAAGGACCTAATTGAAGCAGACGTGATTAACAAGAGATGGCAAAAATACACAGAAGAACTATACCAAAAAAAAGTCTTAATGATCTGGAAAACCACAATGGTGTGGTCACTCACCTAGACATCCTGGAATGTGAAGTCATGTGGACCTTAAGAATCATTACTAAAAACAAAGATCGTGAAGGTGACAAAACTCCAGCTGAACTATTTCAAATCCTAAAAGATGATGCTGTTAAAGTACTGCACTCAGTTCAGTTCAGTTCATTCACTCAGTTGTGTCCAACTCTTTGCAACCCCATGAATCGCAGCACACTAGGCCTCCCTGTCCATCACCAACTCCCGGAGTTCACCCAAACTCATGTGCATTGAGTCAGTGATGCCATCCAGCTTCTCATCCTCTGTCGTCCCCTCCTCCTCCTGCCCCCAATCTCTCCCAGCATCAGGGTCTTTTCCAATGAGTCAACTCTTCACATGAGGTGGCCAAAGTACTGGAGTTTCAACCTCAGCATCAGTCCTTTCAATGAACACCCAAGACTGGTCTCCTTTAGGATGGACAGGTTGGATCTCCTTGCAGTCCAAGGGACTCACAAGAGTCTTCTCCAGCACCACAGTTTGAAAGCATCAATTCTTTGGAACTCAATATGCCAGCAAATTTTGAAAACTCAGCTGTAGTCACAGGACTGGAAACGGGCAGTTTTTATTCCAGTCCCTAAGAAGGGAAATGCCAAAGAATGTTCAAACTACCATACAATTGTGCTCATTTCACATGCTTTCCCATTATACCAAGGTTATAGACTCCCTTGGTGACTCAATAGTAAAGAATCTGCCTGCAATGCAGGAGATATGGGTTCAATCCCTAGGTCAAGAAAATCACCTGGAAAAGAAAATGGGAGTCTATTGCAGTATTCTTGCCTTGAAAATCCCATGGGCAGAGGAGCCTCCAAGGTCACACTCTTGGGTCACAAGAGTCAGACATGATTTAGCAAGTAAACCATCAGCCGCAACCTCAGCACCGTTATGCTCAAAATCCTTCAAGCTAGGCTTTGGCAGCACGTGAACCAAGAACTTCCAGATGAACAAGGCAGGGTGTTAAGAGGTAGAGGAACCAGAGAGCAAATTGCCAACATTCTTTGGATCATGGAGAAAGCAAGGGAGTTAACAGAAAAATATCTATTTCTGTTTCATTGGCTACCCTAAAGCCTTTGACTGTGTGGATCGCAACAAATTGGAAAATTCTTCAAGAGATGGGAGTAGCAGACCACCTTACCTGTTTCCTGAAAAATCTGTATGCAGGTCAAGAAGAAACAGAACCCAACATGGAAAAGCTGACTGGTTCAAAATTAGGAAAGAATTATGACAAGACTGTATAATGTCACCATGCTTATTTAACTTGTGTGCACAGTAAATCATGCTAAATGCTGGGCTGGATGAATCACAAGCTGGGATCAAGACTGCCAGAAGAAATGGCAACAACCTCAGATATGCAGATGATATCATTCTAATGGTAGACAGTGAAGATGAACTAAAGACCTTCTTGATGAAGGTAAAAGTGGAGAGTGAAAAAGCTGGCTTGAAACTCAATAGTTAAAAAAAAAAATAATAAGAAGAAAATGGCATCTGGCCACATCAGTTCATGGGAAGTAGAAGGGGAAAAGTGGAAGCAGTGACAGATTTTATATTTTTGGTTTCCAAAATCACTGTGGACCATGACTGCAGCTATTAAATAAAAAGTCACTTGTTCCTTGGAAGGAAAGCTATGACAAACATAGAGTATAGAAAAGCAGAGGCATCACTTTGCCGACAAGAGTCCGTATAGTCATAACTGTAGTTTTTCCAGTAATCATGTCCAGATGTGAAATTAGTCCATAAAGAAGGCTGAGAGCTGAAGAATTTATGCTTTTTAATTGTGGTGTTGGAGAAGACTCGTAAGAGTCCCTTGGACTGCAAGGAGATCAAACCAGTCAATCCTAAAGGAAATCACCCCTGAGTACTTATTGGAAGGACTATTGATGAAGCTGAAGTCCCAATACTTTGGCTACTTTATGCAAAGAGCTGACTCATTGAAAAGTACTCTGATGCTGGGAAAGACTGTAGACTAAAGGAGAAGGTGACTTCAGAGTATGAGATGGTTAGATAGCATTACCAACTCACTGGACATGAATCTGAGCAAACTACAGGAGATAGTGAAGGACTGAGGAGCCTGACATGCTGCAGTCCATGGGGTCACAAAGAGTTGGACACAAGGATGGAGGAATGGGGACCTGAATTGGTACAGAATTTCAGTTTTACTAGATAAAAAGAGTTATGTAAATCAGTGGTGGCAATGGTTGTACAATTTAATACCAATTTATTTGGTATTAAATACCAATACCAATTTATTAATACCAATTGAATTTAATACCAATGAACTATGCTTTAAAAATTAATGGTAAATTTTTATGTATGTGTTTACAGAAATTAAAAAAACCTGCCTATAAATAAATATCCTGCTTTATTCATCATCCTCCAAATTGGAAACAACCCAAAAGTTTTTCAATTATTTTTGTACCTCTACATAAAACAGTGACAACTGATCATGGAATTGTATGGATTTATCTCAAGTGTATCATATTTGGTAAAATAAACCAGACTCAGAAAAACACATACTATAGGCAAAACACTCTATGACATACATCACAGCAGGATCCTCTATGACCCACCTCCCAGAATATTAGAAATAAAAGCAAAAATAAACAAATGGGACCTAATTAAAAGCTTCTGCACAACAAAGGAAATTATAAGCAAGGTGAAAAGACAGCCTTCAGAATGGGAGAAAATAATAGCAAATGAAGCAACTGACAAACAACTAATCTCAAAAATATACAAGCAACTCCTACAGCTCGATTCCAGAAAAATAAATGACCCAATCCAAAAATGGGCCAAAGAACTAAATAGACATTTCTCCAGAGAAGACATGCAGATGACTAACAAACACATGAAAAGATGCTCAACATCACTCATTATCAGAGAAATGCAAATCAAAACCACTATGAGGTACCATTTCACCCCAGTCAGAATGGCTGAGATCCAAAAGTCTACAAGCAATACATGCTGGAGAGGGTGTGGAGAAAAGGGAACCCTCTTACACTGTTGGTGGGAATGCAAACTAGTACAGCCACTATGGAGAACAGTGTGGAGATTCCTTAAAAAACTGGAAATAGAACTGCCTTATGATCCAGCAATCCCACTGCTGGGCATACACACTGAGGAAACCAGAATTGAAAGAGACACGTGTACCCCAGTGTTCATCGCAGCACTGTTTATAATAGCCAGGACATGGAAGCAACCTAGATGTCCATCAGCAGATGAATGGATAAGAAAGCCATGGTACATACACACAATGGAGTATTACTCAGCCATTAAAAAGAATACATTTGAATCAGTTCTAATGAGGTGGATGAAACTGGAGCCTATTATACAGAATGAAGTAAGCCAGAAAGAAAAACACCAATACAGTATACTAATGCATGTATATGGAATTTAGAAAGATGGTAATGATAACCCTGTATGCGAGAGAGCAAAAGAGATGTATAGAACAGTCTTTTGGACTCTGTGGGAGAGGGAGAGGGTGGGATGATTTGGGAGAATGGCATTGAAACATGTATAATATCATATATGAAACAAGTCGCCAGTCCAGGTTTGATGCACGATACTGGATGCTTGGGGCTGGTGCACTGGGATGACCCAGGGGGATGGTATGGGGAGGGAGGAGGGTTCAGGATTGGGAACACATGTATACCTGTGGCAGATTCATTTTGATGTATGACAAAACCAATACAGTATTGTAAAGTTAGAAAAAAAAATCACATACTATGTGGCTACATTTTTATATAATAGTATAAAATTAAAACTATAGAACAGCTAGTGAATTGGATAACCTGGTGAATGGTTACCAAGGGGCCAGGTCTGGTAGACAAGTTGACTACAAAGAGAATTGTGAAGTGTGATAGAAATATCTATTGTAATCTTTTCAAAAGTTCCATAAATCTTTATTGAGCTCCCATGGGTTGCAACATAGAGATATAATTTTATTGTTCTCTGTGTGTTTATCCAGTTTGCCAATACCAAATGTTGCAGAGACTATCCTTTCCCCTTGGGTGTTCTTTGTTCTCCTATACAGTTGACTGTATATTTAGAGGTTTTAATTTGGGGCTTTCTGATCTGCTCCACTAGTCTATTTTTGTGCCATTCCCTACTGTTTTTTTGTTTTTATTACTATAGATTTAAAGCATAATTTAAAATAAGGAAATGTGATACTTTCAGTTTTGTTCTTTTTCCTTAGTACTGTTTTTGTTATTTAGGGTTTTGGGGGGATCCATACAGATTTTAAGATTGTTTTCTTCTGTTTCTATACAGAAAGTCATTGACATTTGATGGGAATTGTGTTGAATCTATAGGTGGATTTGGGTAGTATGGGTATTTTAGTAACATTAATTCTTCCAACCCATGAACACAGGGTATTTTTTCATGTGTTTGTGTCTTCTTCAGTTTCTTTTGCAAACTCATGATTTTTGTTGTACCAATGTTTCACTTTCTTGGTTAAAATTATTCCTAAATATTTTGTTATTTTGAATGAGATAGATTTCTTTATTTTTTTAGATGTTACATGATTAAATCAATGTATAGAAATATAATTGATTTCTGTATGTTAATTTTGTATCTTGCAACTTTACTGAAATTGCTGACTAGTTACAATACTTTCTTTGGCTGAGTCTTTGAGATTTTCAATGTACAAACCCATATTATCTGGAAATAACTACAGTTTTACTTCTTCTTTTTGGATGTGAATGCCTTTTGTTTCTTTGTCTCACCAAATTGCTCCAGTTAGAACTTCTGCTGTATTAAATAAGAGTGATAAAAGAGGACCTCTTTGTTTTGTTACTGATCTTAGATGAAAAGGTTTCAAATTTTTTCCTTTGAATATAATGTTAGGTGTGTATTTCTTGTATATGGCCTTTATTTTGTTGAGGTATGTTCCTTCTATGCCCAATCTGTGTAGTACTTTTATCGTGAAAGGATGTTGTGTTTTGTAAAATGATTCTTCTATATCCAGTGAGATGATTGAGATATTTGTCTTTAATTTTCTTAAAAAGTTACATTTATTATATATGTTGAACCATTCTTGCATCCCAGGGATAAATCTTACTTGGTCATGATGTATACGCATTTTAATGTATTCTTTAGTTGAATTTGCTAATATTTTGTTGAGAATTTTTACATCTATATACACCAGAGATACTGTCCTATAGTTTTCTTTTCTTGTGGTGTTCTTAGGTGACTTTCATATCAGGATAACATGGGCCTCATGGGATAAGTTGGAGGTATTTCTTCTCAATTTTCTGGAAGAGTTTCAAGAAGGGATGGTGTTAATTCTTCTGAAAATGTTCAGTAGAATTTGCCAGTGAAATTGTCTGGTCCTGGGGTTTGGGTTTTGGAAGGGCTTTGATTACTGATTCACTTTCTTTACTTGCTAATTTATTTAATAACTTTCATGATTCAGTCTTAATAGGTTGTGTGTTTCTAGAAATGTTTCTACTTCTTCTACATGATTTAATTCATTAGCATCTAATTGTTTTTAATAGTTTCTTATGACTTTCTGTATTTCTTCAGTATTATCATCTTCTTCGTTTCTTTCTAGTTTTATTTCTCTTTTCTTCATAGTTAGCCCAGCTAAGGCAATGGCAACCCACTCCAGTACTCTTAACTGGAAAATCCCATGGACGGAGGAGCCTGGTAGGCTGCGGTCCATGGGGTCGTGAAGAATCGGACACGACTGAGTGACTTCACTTTCCCTTTTCACTTTCATGCATTGGAGAAGGAAATGGCAACCCACTCCAGTGTTCTTGCCTGGAGAATCCCAGGATGGCGGAGCCTGGTGGGCTGCCGTCTATGGGGTCACACAGAGTCAGACACGACTGAAGTGACTTAGCAGCAGCAGCAGCAATCCAGCTAAAGATTTGTAATTTTTAAAAATCTTTATGAAGAAGCAGCTTAATTTTGTTGAACCTTTTTATTTTGCTGATCTCTATTCATATTTTTTCCCTCTAATCCTTACTACTTTCTTCCTTATGCTAACGTTGAGCTTACTTTGCTCTTTTTTTCTAGGTCCTTGAGATATAAAATAAGACTTTTTTGTAATTTTTCTAATTTCTTAATATCTACATTTAACACAATGAACACATCTCTCAAAATTGTTTTTGCTTTATACCATGCATTTTGATATGTTGTATTTCCATTTTCGTTCCAGATAGTTTTTCTTTTTTACTTTACTTTTTTTTTTTTTCATTGATTTACACAATTTTGTGTTTTCTGTCAAAGCTCAACATGAATCAGCCATAGGTATACATATATCCCCTCCCTTTTGAACCTCCCTCCTATCTGCCACCCCAGCCCACCCCTCTAGATTGATACAAAGCTCCTGTTTCAGTTTCCTGAGCAACACAACAAATTCCCATTGGCTATCTATTTTACGTATGGTAATAAAAAAATGCAAAAAAGCAAAATGGCTGTCTGGGGAGGCCTTACAAATAGCTGTGAAAAGAAGAGAAGTGAAAAGCAAAGGAGAAAAGGAAAGATATAAGCATCTGAATGCAGAGTTCCAAAGAATAGCAAGAAGAGATAAGAAAGCCTTCCTCAGCGATCAATGCAAAGAAATAGAGGAAAACAACAGAATGGGAAAGACTAGAGATCTCTTCAAGAAAATCAGAGATACCAAGGGAACATTTCATGCAAAGATGGGCTCGATAAAGGACATAAATGGTATGGACCTAACAGAAGCAGAAGATATTAAGAAGAGGTGGCAAGAATACACAGAAGAAATGTACAAAAATGATCTTCACAACCCAGATAATCACAATAATGTGATCACTCACCTAGAGCCAACATCCTGAAATGTGAAGTCAAGTGGGCCTTAGAAAGCATCACTACGAACAAAGCCAGTAGAGGTGATGGAATTCCAGTTGAGCTATTCCAAATCCTGAAAGATGATGCTGTGAAAGTGCTGCAGTCAATATGCAAGCAAATTTGGAAAACTCAGCAGTGGCCACAGGACTGGAAAAGGTCAGTTTTCATTCCAATCCCAAAGAAAGGCAATGCCAAAGAATGCTCAGACTACCACACAATTGCACTCATCTCACATGCTAGTAAAGTAATGCTGAAAATTCTCCAAGCCAGGCTTCAGTAATACGTGAACCGTGAACTTCCTGATGTTCAAGCTGGTTTTAGAAAAGGCAGAGGAACCAGAGATCCAATTGCCAACATCCACTGGATTATGGAAAAAACAAGAGCCTTCCAGGAAAACATCTATTTCTGCATTATTGTCTATGCCAAAGCCTTTGACTGTGTGGGTCACAAAAAAATGTGGAAAATTCTGAAAGAGATGGGAATACCAGACCACCTGACCTGGCTCTTGAGAAATCTGTATGCAGGTCAGGAAGCAACAGTTAGAACTGGACATGGAACAACAGACTGGTTCCAAATAGGAAAAGGAGTATGTCAAGTCTATATATTGTCACCCTGCTTCTTTAACTTCAATGCAGAGTACATCATGAGAAACGCTGGGCTGGAAGAAACACAAGCTGGAATCAAGATTTCTGGGAGAAATATCAATAACCTCAGATATGCAGATGAGACCACCTATATGGCAGAAAGTGAAGCACTAAAGAGTCTTTTGATGAAAATGAAAGAGGAGAGTGAAAAAGTTGGCTTAAAGCTCAACATTCAGAAAACTAAGATCAAGGCATCTGGTCCCATCACTTCATGGGAAATAGATGGGGAAACAATGGAAACAGTGTCAGACTGTATTTTTAGGGGGCTCCAAAATCACTGCCGATGGTGACTGCAGCCATGAAATTAAAAGACGCTTACTCCTTGGAAGGAAAATTATGACCAACCTAAAGAGCATATTAAAAAGCAGACATTACTTTGCTAACCAAGGTTCATCTAGTCAAGACTTTGGTTTTTCCAGTGGTCATGTATGGATGTGAGAGTTGGACTGTGAAGAAAGTTGAGCACCGAAGAATTGATGCTTTTGAACTGTGATATTGGAGAAGACTCTTGAGAGTCCCTTGGACCTCAAGGAGATCCAACCAGTCCATTCTGAAGGAGATTGGTCTGGGTGTTCTTTGTAAGGACTGGTGCTAAAGCTGAAACTCCAGTACTTTGGCCACCTTGTGCAAAGAGTTGACTCATTGGAAAAGACTCTGATGCTGGGAAGGTTTGGGGGCAGGAGCAGAAGGGGACGACAGAGGATGAGATGGCTGGATAGCATCACCAACTCGATGGACGTGAGTCTGAGTGAACTCCGGGAGTTGGTGATAGACTGGCTTGCTGCAATTCATGGGGTCACAAAGAGTCAGACACGACTGAGTGAACTCAGCCGAACTGAGTGTAGGTTTCCATGTTACTTTTTCCATATATTTCCCCTTTCCTCCCCTCTCCCTATGTCCATAAGCCTAACCTCTATGTCTGTTTCTTCATTGCTGCCCTGGAAATAAATTATTCACTATCATTTTTCTAGATTCCATATATATGCATTAGAATATATTTGTCTTTCTTTTTTTTGACTCACTCTGTATAATAGGTTCTGGGTTCATCCACCTCATCAGAACTGACTCATATGTGTTCATTTTTATGGCTAAGTATTATTCCATTGTGTATATGTACCACAATTTCTTTATCCATTTATCTGTCACTGGACATCTATGTTGCTTCCATGTTCTAGCTATTGTAAATAGTGCTGCAGTGAACAATGGGATACATGTGTCTTTTTCAGTTTGGTTTCCTCAGGGTATGTGCCTAGGAGTGGGATTGCTGGGTCTATGGTGGTTTTATTCCTACTTTTTTTTTAAAGGACTCTCCATACTGTTTTCCATAGTGGCTGTATCAATTTACATTCCCACCAACAGTGAAAGAGCATTCCCTTTTCTCCCCATCCTCTCCAGCATTCATTGTTTATAGACTTTTTGATGATGACCATTCTGACTGGTGTGAGGTGATATCTCATTGTAGTTTTAATTTGCCTTTCTCTAATAATGAGTAATGTTGAGCATCTTTTCATGTGTTTGTTAGCCACTGGTATGTCTTCTTTGGAGAAATGTCTCTCTAAGTTTTTTTCCCACTTTTTGATTGAGTTGTTTGTTTTTCTGGCATTGAGTTGTGTGAACTGCTTATATATTTTGGAAATTGATCCATTGTCAATTGTTTAATTTGCTATTATTTTCTGCCATTCTGAGGGTATGTAGTCTATTCACCTTGCTTATAGTTTCTTTTGCTATGAAAAAGCTTTTAGGTTTAATCAGGTCCCACCTGTTTACTTTTGTTTTTATTTCCATTACTCTAGGAGGTGGGTCATAGAACATCTTGCTTTGATTTATTCATTGAGTGTTCTGCATATATTTTCCTCTGGAATTTTGTACTTTCTGGTATTACATTTAGGTCTTTAATCCATTTTGAGTTTATCTTTGTGTGTGGTGTTAGGAAGTGTTCTAATTTCATTCTTTAACGTGTTCAGTTCAGTTCAGTCGCTCAGTCGTGTCCGACTCTTTGCGATCCCATGAATCGCAGCACACCAGGCCTCCCTGTCCATCACCAACTCCTGGAGTTCACTCAAACTCATGTCCATCGAGTCAGTGATGCCATCCAGCCATCTCATCCTCTGTCGTCCCCTCCTCCTCCTGCCCCCAAAACTTCCCAGCATCAGAGTCTTTTCCAATGAGTCAACTCTTCACGTGAGGTGGCCAAAGTACTGGAGTTTCAGCTTTAGCATCATTCCTTCCAAAGAAATCCCAGGGCTGATCTCCTTCAGAAGGGACTGGTTGGATCTCCTTGAGGTCCAAGGGACTCTCAAGAGTCTTCTCCAACACCACAGTTCAAAAGCATCAATTCTTCGGCACTCAGCTTTCTTCACAGTCCAACTCTCACATCCATACATGACCACAGGAAAAACCATAGCCTTGACTAGACAGACCTTTGTTGGCAAAGTAATGTCTCTGCTTTTCAATATGCTATCTATTTGGACAGTACTTTCCTTCCAAGGAGTAAGCGTCTTTTAATTTCATGGCTGCAGTCATCATCTGCAGTGATTTTGGAGCCCAAAAAAATAAAGTCTGACACTGTTTCCACTGTTTCCCCATCTATTTCCCATGAAGTGATGGGACCGGATGCCATGGTCTTGATTTTCTGAATGCTGAGCTTTAAGCCAATTTTTTCACTCTCCACTTTCACTTTCTTTTTTTTTTTTAATTTTATTTTATTTTTTAAACTTTACAATACTGTATTGCTTTTGCCAAGTATCGAAATGAATCCACCACAGATATACATGTGTTCCCCATCCTGAACCCTTCTGCCTCCTCCCTCCAGAGGCTTTTTAGTTCCTCTTCACTTTCTGCCATAAGGGTAGTGTCATCTGCATATCTGAGGTTATTGATATTTCTCCCAGCAA
This sequence comes from Bos indicus x Bos taurus, assembly GCF_003369695.1. Taxonomy (NCBI): domain Eukaryota; kingdom Metazoa; phylum Chordata; class Mammalia; order Artiodactyla; family Bovidae; genus Bos; species Bos indicus x Bos taurus. The sequence goes on along the minus strand of NC_040078.1, from coordinate 39,979,525 downwards.
TCTTGATTCCAGCTTGTGTTTCTTCCAGTCCAGCGTTTCTCATGATGTACTCTGCATATAAGTTAAAGAAGCAGGTGACAATATACAGCCTTGACGTACTCCTTTTTCTATTTGGAACCAGTCTGTTGTTCCATGTCCAGTTCTAACTGTTGCTTCCTGACCTGCATACAGATTTCTCAAGAGCCAGGTCAGGTGGTCTGGTATTCCCATCTCTTTCAGAATTTTCCACAGTTTATTGTGATCCACACAGTCAAAGGCTTTGGCATAGTCAATAATGCAGAAATAGATGTTTTCCTGGAATGCTCTTGCTTTTTCCATGATCCAGCAGATGTTAGCAATTTGGTCTCTGGTTCCTCTGCCTTTTCTAAAACCAGCTTGAACATCTGGAAGTTCACGGTTCACGTATTACTGAAGCCTGGCTTGGAGAATTTTCAGCATTACTTTACTAGCATGTGAGATGAGTGCAATTGTGTGGTAGTCTGAGCATTCTTTGGCATTGCCTTTCTTTGGGATTGGAATGAAAACTGACCTTTTCCAGTCCTGTGGCCACTGCTGAGTTTTCCCAATTTGCTGGCATATTGAGTGCAGCACTTTCACAGCATCATCTTTCAGGATTTGAAATAACTCAACTGGAATTCCATCACCTCCACTGGCTTTGTTCGTAGTGATGCTTTCTAAGGCCCTCTTGACTTCGCATTCCAGGATGTCTGGCTCTAGGTGAGTGATCACACCATCGTGATTATCTGGGCCATGAAGATCATTTTTGTATAGTTCTTCTGTGTATTCTTGCCACCTCTTCTTAATATCTTCTGCTTCTGTTAGGTCCATACCATTTATGTCCTTTATCGAGCCCATCTTTGCGTGAAATGTTCCCTTGGTATCTCTGATTTTCTTGAAGAGATCTCTAGTCTTTCCCATTCTTTTGTTTTCCTCTATTTCTTTGCATTGATCGCTGAGGAAGGCTTTCTTATCTCTTCTTGCTATTCTTTGGAACTCTGCATTCAGATGCTTATATCTTTCCTTTTCTCCTTTGCTTTTCACTTCTCTTCTTTTCACAGCTATTTGTAAAGCCTCCCAAGATAGCCATTTTGCTTCTTTGCATTTCTTTTCCATGGGGATGGTCTTGATCCCTGTCTCCTATACAATGTCACGAATCTCATCCCATAGTTCATCAGGCAGTCTATCTATCAGATCTGGGCCCTTAAATCTATTTCTCTCTTCCACTGTAAATCATAAGGGATTTGATTTAGGTCATACCTGAATGGTCTAATGGTTTTCCTACTTTCTTCAATTTAAGTCTGAATTTGGTAATAAGGAGTTCATGATCTGAGCCACAGTCAGCTCCTGGTCTTGTTTTTGTTGACTGTATAGAGCTTCTCCATCTTTGGCTGCAAAGAATATAATCAATCTGATTTTGGTGTTGATCATCTGGTGATGTCGATGCTAGAGTCTTCTCTTGTGTTGTTGGAAGAGGGTGTTTGCTATGACCAGTGCATTTTCTTGGCAAAACTCTATTAGTCTTTGCCCTGCTTCATTCCGTATTCCAAGGCAAATTTGCCTGTTACTCCAGGTGTTTCTTGACTTGCTACTTTTGCATTCCAGTTCCCTATAATGAAAAGGACATCTTTTTTGGGTGTTATTTCTAAAAGGTCTTTTACATGTAGCTGTCTGGTTTTCCAGCACCATTTATTGAAGAGGCTGTCTTTTCCCCATTGTATATTCTTGACTCCTTTGTCAAAAATAAGGTACCCCTAGGTGCATGGGTTTATTTCTGGACTTTCTATCTTGTTCCATTGGTCTATATTCTGTTTTTGTGCCAGTACCATACTGTCTTGATGACCATAGCTTTGTAGTATAATCTGAAGTCAGGAAAGTTGATTCCTTTGGCTCCATTCTTCTTTCTCAGGACTGCTTTGGCTATTCAGGGTCTTTTGTGTTTGAATATGAATTGTGAGATTTTTTGTTCTACTTCTGTAAAAAATGCCATTGGTAATTTGATAGGGATGCCTTGCATCTGTAGATTGCATTTGCTAGTGTACTCATTTTCACAATATTGATTCTTCCTACCCAGGAACATGGAATATCTCTCCATCTGTTTATGTCATCTTTGATTTCTTTCACTAGTGTCTTATAATTTTCTGTGTACAGTTCTTTTGTCTCCTTAGGTAAGTTTACTCCTAGATATTTAATTCTTTTTGTTGCAGTGTTGAGTGGGATTGATTCCTTACTTTCTGTTTCTGTTTTTTCATTATTAGTGATAATGCAAGTGATTTCCCAGTATTGATTTTGTATCCTTCAACCTTGTTAAATTCACTGATTAGCTCTAGTAATTTTCTAATACTATCTTTAGTGTTTTCTATTTACAGTATCATGTCATCTGCAAACAGTGAGAGATTTACTTCTTCTTTTCTGATCTGAATTCCTTTTATTTCTTTTCCTTCCATGATTGATACAGCTAGGACTTCCAGAACTGTGTTGAATAATAGTGGTGAGAGTGGACACCCTTGTTTTGTTCCTGATTTTAGGGGGAATGCTTTCAGGTTTTCACCATTGAGAATAATGTTTGCTGTGGGCTTATCATAAATGACTTTTACTATGTTGAGGTAGGTTCCTTCCATGCCCATTTTTTGAAGGTTTTAATCACAAATGGGTGCTGAATTTTGTCAAAAGATTTTTCTGCATCTATTGAGATGATCATATGGCTTTATCTTTCAATTTGTTAATATGGTGTATCACATTGATTAATTTGCATTAATTGAAGAATTCTTGTATTCTTGGAATAAACCCAACTTGATCATGGTGTATGAGCTTTTTGATGTGTTGCTGAATTCTATTTGCTAAAATTTTGTTGAGGATTTTTGCATCTACGTTCATCAATGATATTGGCCTGTAGTTTTCTTTTTTTGTGTTGTCTCTGTTTGTTTTTGGTATCAGGGTGGTGGTGCCCTCATAGAATGAGTTTAGAAGTGTTCCTTCCTCTGCAATTTTTTCAAAGAGTTTTAGAAGGATAGGCATTAACTTTTCTCTAAATGTTTGATAGAATTCTCCTGTGAAGCTATCTGCCTGGGCTTTTGGTTTTTTTGGGGAGATTTTTGATCACAGCTTCAATTTCAGTGCTTGTAATTGGGTTGTTCATAATTTCTATTTCTTCTTGGTTCACTCTTAGAAGATTGAACTTTTCTAAAAATCTGTGCATTTCTTCCAGGTTATCCATTTTATTGCCATATAGTTGTTCATAATATTTATTGCCATATAGTTGTCCATTGTATTTCTGCATTGTCATTGTAACCTCTCCTTTTTTCATTTCTAATTTTGTTGATTTGATTCTTCTTTTTTTCTTGATGAGTCTGGCTAAAGGTTTGTCAATTTTGTTTATCTTCTCAAAGAACCAGCTTTTAGTTTTATTAATCTTTGCTATTGTGTCTTTCATTTCTTTTTCATTTATTTCTAATTTTGTTGATTTGATTCTTCTTTTTTTCTTGATGAGTCTGGCTAAAGGTTTGTCAATTTTGTTTATCTTCTCAAAGAACCAGCTTTTAGTTTTATTAATCTTTGCTATTGTGTCTTTCATTTCTTTTTCATTTATTTCTGCTCCAATCTTTATGATTTCTTTCCTTCTAATAATTTTGGAGTATTGTTGCTCTTCCTTTTCTAGTTGTTTTAGGTGTGAAGTTAGGTTGTTTGTTTGATGTTTTTCTTATTTCTTGAGGTAGGATTGTATTGCTATAAACTTCCCTGTTAAAACTGCTTTTGCTGCATCCCATAGGTTTTTAGTTGCCGTGTTTTCATTGTCATTTGTTTCTAGAAATTTTCTGATTTCTCTTTTGACTTCTTCAGTAACCTGTTGATTATTTAGAAATGTGTTGTTTAGTCTCCATGTCTTTCTGTTTTTTGCAGTTTTTTTCTTGTAATTGGTGTCTAGTCTCATAGCATTCTTATCAGAGAAGATGCTTGATATAATTTCAGTTTTCTTAAATTTACTGAGGTTTGATTTGTGACCTAAGATGTGGTCTGTCCTGGAGAACGTTCCATGTACACCTGAGAAGAAGATGTATTCTTCTGCATTTGAATGGAATGTCCTGAAAATATCAATGAGATCCATCTCATCTAATGTATCATTTTAGACTTGTGTTTCCTTATTAATTTTCTGTTTTGATGATCTGTCCATTGGTGTGAGTGGGGTGTTAAAGTCTCCTACTTTATTCTGTTACTGTCAGTTTCTCCTTTTATGTCTGTTATGTATTGAGGTACTCCTCTGTTGGTTGCATAGATATTTACAATTGTTATGTTTTCCTCTTGGATTGATCCCTTGATCATTATGCAGTATCTTTCCTTATTTCTTGTAATATTCTTTATTTTAAGGTCTATTTTCTCTAATAGGAGGATTGCTACTCCAGCTTTCTTTTGCTTCCCATTTTCATAGAAAATATTTTTCCATCCTCTCACTTTCAGTCTATATGTGTCTTTAGGTCTGAAGTGGGTTTCTTGTAGACAGCATAAATATGGGTCTTGTTTTTGTATCCATTCAGCCAGTCTGTGTCTTTTGGTTGGAGCATTTAATCCATTTATATTCATAGTAATTATTGATATATATGTTCCTATTGCCATTTTCTTAATTGTTTGGGGTTCATTATGTAGATCTTTTTTCTTCACTTGTATTTGTTAGCTATATAAGTCCCTTTTACATTTTTTGTAAAGCTGGTTTGGTGGTACTGATTTCTCTTTACTTTTGCTTGTCTGAAAAGCTTCTCATTTCTCCATCAATTTTGAATAAGATCCTTGCTGGGTACAATAATCTTGGTTATAGATTTTTTTTCCCTTTCAATATTTTAAATATATCATCCCATTCTCTTCTGGCCTGTAGAGTTTCTGCTGAAAATTAGCTGTTAAGCATATGAATTTTCCTTGTACGTTACTTGTTGCTTCTTCCTTGCTGCTTTTAATATTCTTTGTGTTTAGTTTTTGTTAATTTCATTAGTATGTGTCTTGGCATGTTTCTCCTTGGGTTTATCCTGTAAGGGACACTTTGTGCCTCTTGGACTTGATTGACTATTTCCTTTTCCATGTTGGGGAAATTTTAAACTATAATCTCATCAAAAATTGTCTCATAACCTTTCTTTTTCTCTTCTTCTGACACCCCTGTAATTTGAATATTGGTGTATTTCATATGGTCCCAGAGATCTCTGACACTGTCCTCAGCTCTTTTCATTCTTTTTACTTTAGTCTGCTCTTTAGCAATTATTTCCACCATTTTATCTTCACTGATTCGTTCTTCTGCTTCAGATATTCTGCTATTGATTCCTTATGGAGTATTTTTAATTTCAGTAATTGTTTTGTTTGATTCTGTATATTTATTCTTTAATTCTTCTAGGTCTTTGTTAATTGATTCTTGCATTTTATCCATTTTGTTTTCAAGGTTTTTGATCATATTAACTATCATTATTTTGAATTATTTTTCAGGTAGTTTGCCTATTTCCTCTTCATTTATTTGGACTTCTGTATTTCTAGTTTGTGCCTTCATTTATGTAGTATTTCTCTGCCTTTTCATTATTTTTTTAACCTATTGTTTGAAGTCCCCTTTTCACAGGCTTCAAGGTTAAATTCTTTCTTCCTTTTGCTTTTTGCATGCCTAAGGTTGTCCCAGTGGTTTGTGTAAGCTCCCTATAGGGTGACATTTGTGTGGAGTTTTTGTTTGTTTGTTTGTTTTTCCTCTGATGACCATGCCTGAGTGAGGTGGCAATCCTGTCTGCTAATGATTGTGTTTGTATTTTTGTTTTGTTTGTTGTTTAGATGAGGCATCCTTCACAGGGTGCTACTGGTGGTTGGGTGACCAGGTCTTGTATTCAAGTGGTTTCCTTTGTGTGAGTTCTCACTATTTGGTACTCCCTAGGGTTAGTTCTCTGGCAGTCTTGGGTCTTGGAGTCAGTGTTCCCACTCCAAAGGCTCAGGGCTTGATCTTGGTCAGGAACAAAAATTCCACAAATGATTTTTTATGGCATTAAGTGAGATTAAAACAAATATCCAAAAATGAGAAACCAAAGATGAACCCCAGACAAATGGCAGTTACAAAATCAGGGAAATAATAATTAAAATAATGGAAGATACACATATACACCCTTGAGCAAAGTGAATACAGTCTACCAAAAATAAAGTACAGCAGATTGACCTGGCGAACAAATTAAATCAAAAATTGTATTTACTACTTAAGAACAAAATTAACTAAGGCACAAAGCACAAAAATGGAAAACAAAACTAAACAAGGTGCCAAGTGAGGAATAAAGCAATCAAAACAAAACTAACAAATACATTGAGAAGAGAGGAAAGAAAGAAAGAACAGATATGCAAAGTTAAATAGAGGTAGATGAAGAAGATTTATATATATTAAAGATTAACTGTAAGGGGAAAAGAACAGTAGGAAAGGCAAACGAAGGAATAAATGTACCAAAAAATATAATAGGTTTTTTTAAAAAATTAAAAATATAAAAAAGAGAAAAGAAAAAAAATGGAAGAAGAAAGAAAAAAGGGGAGGGGGAAGGAAAACTCCACAGAACTGCAAAAGCCCAATGTAGACACCAAGGTTTATAACAACAAAAAGTGTGACTGCATATTCACATATACATATACACCCATAAGCAAAATCAAAACTGTCCAACAAAAATAAAGTACAATAGATCAACCCGGTGAACAAAGGAAACCAAAAATTATACCTACCAGAACAAAACTAACTAAAACACAAACTGGAAAACAAAACTACAGCAAGGTGCCAATTGGGGAATAAAGCAATGGAATAAAACTAACAATGTTGAGAGGAAAGGAAAGAAAGAACAGATATGCAAAGCTAAATAGAGATAGATGAAGATTTACATACATTAAAGATTAGTTGCAAGGGGCAAAAACAGTAGGAAAAGCAAACAAAGGAATAAATGTAGAAAAAATAATAATAGGTTTAAATAATTAAAAAAGAGAAAGAAATAAGGAAAACACAGAACTACAAAACCCCAACACAGAGGCAGTTTTATAACAACAATTTAAAAAAAATGTGATCGAGAAAAGAAAAAGCTCAAAAGCTTAATTAGATTTCATAATGCCAATAAAATCAACAACTATAACATGGGGTGGGGGGAGAAAAAAATACAAAAGAATCTATCAAGCAAATCAAAACATAAGAATAATAAATGTTTTTCTTGAGTCACTGCTGTCAGCTCAGATTCTAATCTGGCCTTACACCTATGTGATCTTTCTTCCAATGTCCACAGCTATCAGAACTAGTGCATTTTCTTTTGTGGGCACTCTCAGTGAGCTTTTATATATTCCATAGACACAGAGTCTGCCTAGTTGATCGTGTGGATTTAATCTGCAGTTTGTACAGCTGGTGCGAAGGTTTTGTGTCTTATTCCTTAGCCACACTACCCCTGGGTTTCAATTATGGTTTTATTTCCACCTCTGCATGTGGGTTGTCCACTGGGGTTTGCTCCTGAGGCTGCCCTGGAGGACATGGGTTTGCCCCTGTGAGGGCCAGATGTGGAGGTGGTACAGCTGCTTGGGTTGCAGGGGTTCTGGCATCACCAGGTACTCAGGGGAGTTGGTGGCTAGGGCAGCAGGAAATATACTGGTCTAGAAGGGTATGGCAACCAGTATTGGCCAATATGCTCCAGTGTTTTTGCCTGGAGAATCCCCCTCCCTGACAGAAGCCTGGTAGGCCACAGTCTATAGGGTGGCAAAGAGTCGGACATGACTGAAGCAACCCTTCATGCATAGACGCAAGACTCTTTTTTTGCCTGTGACACCTATGCCCCAATAAGAGTTGAGTGTGAAGGTGGCACAGCTGCTTGGGTTGCAGGGACCTAGCAGCACCAAGTGTGCAGGAACACGGACTGCTTCTACTGCAGGAGTTATGGCCCTGTCAGAGTCTTTTTCTGAGCCCCTTGTAGCTGGCGATCAGAAGGCCTCTTTGGCCAGTCTTTCTCCATAGCTCCGCCTGTTCAGGTACTTAGAGGACTCCCTTGCCTGGGGTCCTTCTCTGTTGTTTGGAGCATCAGGCACATAGAGGGGGCCCACATGACTGGGCTCCTACTCTGTGGATCAGCACATCAGGCCCTTAAAGGGGCTCCCTGGGTGGGATCCTACTCTGTAGTTCGGCACATCAGTCACTTAAAGGAGCACCCTGGGTGGGGTCCTACCTTGTAGTTCAGTGCCTCAGGTGTTTGATGGGCTAGCTTCTCTATTGTTCAGCTGCTGATGCTGGCATGTGGAGAGAGAGAGGCTATGGTGATGGCTCCATTCCCTATGGATGACTCAGCAGTATCGCCTTGCTTTCATGGCTGCCCGGCTTTCTTCCACAGGCATATCCCACCATGATCTCGTCTCTCCCATCCCTCGATCTGTCTCTCCTCAGTCAACAGCAGCTCTCACCCTGGGATTGCTCCACATTCCCCAAACTCCAATTCCCAGCCACTGCACCTTCCAGGGGCCCCTAATTCTTGTTTGTAGTATGTATGACTGGCAAGGACTATCTGATTGTCATTCCATTTAGGCTGCTACAGATCAGCTGTTTCACTCTCAGCCATAAATGTTTCTCCTCTAACTCAGACAGTTGCCCTGATATGGGGATCAGACCCTTGCTTTAGTTCCCCAATCCGCCGAGGGCAGGTCCAGTGCTACTAACACTCCTGTTTTTCCCCCTAGTTCCTTCGTCCTACAGAGTTTTGGATGGTTCTGTATATTATTTTCCTCTGCTCAGGTACTACTGTCCACTCTCAGCTGGTGTTCTCCATGCACTTCTGTGTCTGAGGGTGTATTCCTGATGTATCCTTGGAGAGAGATGTACTCTAGGTCCACCTACTCTTCTGCCCTCTTGTTCTTCTCCCAAGATAATTTTTAATTTTCCTTTTGATTTCTTCTTCTGCTCATTGGTTATTCAGAAATGTTTTGTTCAGCTTCCACATATTTGTAGACTTTACAGCTTTTCTCTTGTAGATTTCAACTTCATACCATTCTGGTCATACAAGACAGTTGGTATGATTTCAGTCTTCTTAAATTTGCTAAAGTTTGTTTTACATCCTATCATATGATCTATCCTGGAGATTCTGTGTTCACCTGAGAGGAATGTATTCTGCTACTATTGGGTGGAATGTTTTATAAATGTCTGTTTGGTCCATTTGTTCTAAAGTTTGGTTTAATCCATTGTTTTCCTTTTGATTTTCTGTCTGTATGACCTCTCCATTGCTTACAGTAGCATCTTAAAGTACCCTACGATTGTACTGTTGTCATTTTCCATTTGCTTAATATATTTTAGTGCTCTGTTGTTGGTTTCATGTATATTTACAGTTGTTACATCTTCTTGAAGTATTGAACTCTTTGTCATTATATTATAACCTTCTTTGTCGCTTGTTCCTGTTTTTGTCTCTAAGTCTATTTTGTCTTATATAAATATGGGTAACTTACTTGGAATATTTTCTTCTGTCCCTTCACTTTGAGCCTATGTATGTCTTTAGACATGAAATAAGTCTCCTATAGGCAGCATACAGTTAGGGCTTGTTTTCCCCAGCCCACTCTGCCTTTTGATCCATGAATTCAATATCTTTACAGTTAGAGTGATTATTGATATGAAAGGACTTACTACAGTTATCTTATTATTTGCTGTCTTCTTATATTTCATCTCTATTTTTTTCTTTTCCCTCTGTTTTTACCTACCTTTGTAAATTGGTGGCTTTCCCTAGTGATTTTCTCAGTCCCTCTTTTTATATTTTGTGTCTATTGTAGATTTTTGCTTTTTGGTTATCCTGAAGCTTACATAAAACATCTCATGGGAATAAAACAGTCTTTTTTTTTTATCCTGATAGGAACTTTTCTTTTCTCATATATAAATATTCCATCAGTTTACTCCTTTTATATTTTTGATATCACAATTTTCTAATTTTTTTCTGTGTATTCATTACCAAATTATACTAGCTAGAGTTATTTTTAATGCTTTTTCATTCCACCTTTATACTATAATTGAATGGTTAACACACCTGTATAATATAGTTTTATAAATGTGATCTTTTATTTTTCATCTTTACTGAAGTATTGCATATTTTCAGATGTCTTTGTGTCACTAGTTGCATCTTTCCATCTCAGCTTGAAGAGCTTTTTTAGCATTTCTTGTAAGTCAGGTCTAGTGACTTCAGCTTTTGTTTGTATAGGAAAGCCTTTCAGTTCAGTTCAGTTCAGTCGCTCAGTCGTGTCCGACTCTTTGTGACCCCATGAATCGCAGCACGCCAGGCCTCCCTGTCCATCACCAACTCCTGGAGTTCACTCAGACTCACGTCCATCAAGTCAGTGATGCCATCCATCCATCTCATCCTCTGTCGTCCCCTCCTCCTCCTGCCCCCAATCCCTCTCAGCATCAGAGTCTTTTCCAGTGAATCAACTCTTCGCATGAGGTGGCCAGAGTACTGGAGTTTCAGCTTCAGCATCATTCCTTCCAAAGAAATCCCAGGGCTGATCTCCTTCAGAATGGACTGGTTGAATCTCCTTGCAGTCCAAGGGACTCTCAAGAGTCTTCTCCAACACCACATTTCTTCTCCAACACCACATTTCAAAAGCATCAATTCTTTGGCGCTCAGCTTTCTTCACAGTCCAACTCTCACATCCATACATGACCACTGGAAAAACCATAGCCTTGACTAGACGGACCTTTGTTGGCAAAGTAATGTCTCGGCCTTTCAATATGCTATCTAGGTTGGTCATAACTTTCCTTCCAAGGAGTAAGCATCTTTTAATTTCATGGCTGCAGTCACCATCTACAGTGACTGGTTCCAAATAGGAAAAGGAGTACGTCAAGGCTGTATATTGTCACCCTGCTTATTTAACTTCTATGCAGAGTACATCATGAGAAATGCTGGGCTGGAAGAAGCACAAGCTGGAATCAAGATTGCCGGGAGAAATATCAATAACCTCAGATGTGTAGATGATACCACCCTTATGGCAGAAAGTGAAGAGGAACTCAAAAGCCTCTTGGTGAAAGTGAAAGTGGAGACTGAAAAAGTTGGCTTAAAGCTCAACGTTCAGAAAATGAAGATCATGGCATCTGGTCCCATCACTTCATGGGAAATAGATGGGGAAACAGTGGAAACAGTGTCAGTCACTCACTTGTATCCAATTTTTTGTGACCCCATGGACTGCAGCACACAAGGCTTCCCTGTCCATCACCAACTTCCAGAGCTTACTCAAACTCAGGTCCATTGAGTTGGTAATTTATTTCTTCGTTATATCTGAAGGATAACTTTGCCTGATAAAGTATTCTAGTGGCTCTTTTTAATCTTTCAACATATTTAATGTATCATGTCATTCCTTCCTGGCCTGTAGAGTTTCTTGTGAGAAATCCACTGATAGTCTAACAGAGTTCCTTTGTAGATCATGTTCCTTTTTTCTCTGGCTAAATTTAGGATTCTTTCTTTATCATTGATTTTTTTTAACAGTTTTCATTGAATGTGTATTGGAAAGATTTTGATTTTGAGATAATAGGCTGTTCTATTAGCTTCATGAATGTGTATGTCTAATTCCTTCCCCAAGTTTGAAAAGTTCTCAGCTATTATTTTTCAAATAAATTCCCTACCCCCTTTTACCTTTCTCCTCCATCTGGTATACCAATTATTCTTATATTTGCTTCTCTGATTAAATTCTTAGGGTTCATAGTGTTTCTTTATTTAAAAAATGTTCATAGTTCTTCTAACTGGATCATTTCTAAATTCTTATCTTCGCAGTCACTTATTCTTTCTTTCATCTAATCTGTTCTGTTACCTTTGCTGTCTAATGACTTCTTTATTTTATTTATGGGTTTATTCAGCTTCAGAATTTCTGTTTGGTTCCTAAAAATTCAGCTTATTTGGTAAACAATTCCTTCTAGTCATTAATTTTGTTCTGGAATTCATTGACTTTCCTTTCTGAGTTTTCTTATAGCTTATTGAATTTCTTCGTAATAGCTACTTTGAATTCTTTATCAGATCTCAGTATTCTATGCCTTTGAGTTCAGTTCCTGGAGAATTATTATTTTCTCCTTGTGATACCATATTTCCTTGATTTTTCATGTTTGACATATGTGCCTCTGCTTTCACAGTTGAAGCAGCAGATAATTTCTCGGCTAAGAATTGCTTACTTGGGCTGTTACAGCTCAGTAGGCTGACAATTAGAAAGCTTTCTTTTGTTTTCCAGAAGGAGGCACTGTAGCTCAAGTTTTGCTGGCTCTTGGGACTGTGCTTGGGACTTTAAAAAGAGTTGGCATCAAAATGGGGGTAGGCTTGCTTAGGTTTAGCAACTGAGATTTTGAGGGTGCCAATGCTTGATAGGGGAATCCTAGAGTTAGGGAATTCAAGGATCCTGAAGCAGATAGTAGGAAATAGGTTCCTTCAATGCCTTTATCTTATCTGCCCCTTTTCCTTTCCTCCCCTCCTTCCCATCATAGAAGTCACTCCACAGAACTCCAGATCTACTAGGGAAAAATGGGACCTTGCATGTGGTCAATTTGTCACTCACCACTTTTGTTTTTCTCCTCCTCCTCTAACACAGAGGTAGCTACTTCCACTGCCAAAAGCCCAGTGTCATTTAAGGGTTACCTTGGAAAGGAGAGCTGCCTCAGCAAGTTCTTCCTTCTCCTCTACCTACAACCATGTCTCAGTCCTGCTCCAGTGGCATGCTGGGTTCCCTCATCAAGCTGGCTGGACCTCCGCAAATTCTGTCTCTAGTGAGGGTCCACCCAATTGTGCGTTCTCCAGGTTATACTTCTCCCAACTGGAGCAAATGAGAGTGGGGCAGACTCATCCATTCCCTTGGATCTGTAGCCCTCTTTGAGGCCCTATCTACCTATAGGAGGGTAGAAATCTTCTAAGTGTCCTGTATTAAAAATTCAGAGGACTTTTGTTTGGTTATGGATGTCCAATTAGTTATAAGTCAAATGGGAGAGGAAAAAAAGGAACAATTCATACCACCATGATGCTGATATCATGTCAGTTTTGCTCCTTTTTAGAGTGGTTATTTATCTAGTGTTAATGCTGCTTGTCTTGCTCTTAGTTCTTATTTTCTACATCAATAAAATGATTAGATAAGTGTTTTAAAATGACCAAAAGTAGGACAAGAACAATGTATTAATGGCAGATTTTTTATAAATCTATAATTTCATGATTTTATATTAAATATATATATATATATTTGAAATTTTGGTTATTACTGAAAATCTAGAAACCACTGGACTAGTTTTTTCCAATAATCTCTCTCAATGTTAACATTCTCTGATCTTATGGTTTATCCTTCCCTTGATTTCTTATATTCCAAGAGAAAGAAAATGTCATTTAAGAATATTTTATAAATCAAAGATCTTAAGGGAATTTAGTGGTTGTATCGGGAGAAGGCAATGGTACCCCACTCCAATACTCTAGCCTGGAAAATCCCATGGACGGAGGAGCCTGGTAGGCTGCAGTCCATGGGGTCGCTAAGAGTCAGACATGACTGAGCGACTTAACTTTCACTTTTCACTTTCATGCATTGGAGGAGGAAATGGCAACCCACTCCAGTGTTCTTGCCTGGAGAATCCCAGGGACGGGGGAGCCTGGTGGGCTGCCGTCTATGGGGTCACACAGAGTCGGACAGGACTGAAGCGACTTAGCAGCAGCAGCAGCAGCAGCAGTGGTTGTATCACTCAGGAGAGAATAGGTTATGCTGTAGTAACAACTAAAAATTCTCAGTGCCTTACAGTAACAAAGTTTTTCTCTCATGTTCATCTCAGATTAACAAGGGGATTCTTCATATTAGTCACTTTATAATCTGTCACAGAAAATCATCTTGACACATGTTTTACAATCATAGAAGCCTCAAAGTAAAACGTTACTTCTGTTTGCATTTCATTGCCAAAGCAAATCACATGAGCACACCTGAATTCAATAGGACAGGGGTGTATATTTCACCTGCAGGGAGGAGCACTGAATATTTATAAGCAACGTATAATACCAGAAATAAAAACTAACAGAAGTATTAATTTTTATTTAGAATGAAAGAAAAAATAGGAAATTTTGGAATAACTCTTACTATTTCTATAATCTTCTGAACATATTAATATTAACTAAACAGAAATTTCCATATTTTAAGATATTGTCACATATAATTTTTTGTTTGATTTTTTAGAACCACCCAGTGAGGGAGATTAAAAAGACTGAATTGTGATAAAAACTCACTGCAGTGTTATTAATAGATCACTTGGTTTTGAATTTCAGTGTCAACATTTACTAAAATATAATCATGGACAAACTGCATTATTCCATTTCTTAGTTTCTCAGGTTTCTTCTTTAAAGACTGAGTATAATCATAATTCTATCCTGAATTTATATATCTGTGAGGAGTCAAAGTGATAATACATGGAAAAGGCACATAGTAATACTTGATGCACATCGGTAGTTGTAATTTTTTGAAATTTTATCATATTTATCAACAGTACTAGTATTCTCATTTTTCAGATGAAGACCTAAATGCAATCTACAGATTTTAATGTTTTCTCTAAGCTTCACATAGTAAATGGCAAAGCTTGGATTCAAAATTAGATTTCCAGTTTAGAGATTTTGTTTATAGTCTACTTACACTTAACTAATTTGACACAATTATACTCTAATCTGTGTCTTTAAGGTTATTTTAACAAAAAGTACCCCACCATAGATTTATATAAATGGATCAGGGGAAAAAAAGACTGACTGAGTTTGGGAGAGGATATTGAGAATGAGAAAGGAAAACAAATAGAAAGTAAGCAACTGAAAAGGCGTGGTGTCATTAGAAGAGGAGGCAGGGGAGCAAACTGAGCTGGGGGAGGGAAGTCAACAGTTTGCTCAGGAAGCAGGAGGGAGAGTGGCCAAATCTGGTGTCATGTGGAGCTCAGAGTATACTTTTTGTACAAATTAGATTTGGAGACTTTGAGCAGGATTGTAAGAGCACCTCTTGAAAAGAAGAGTATAGGAAATCTATAAAATCCTGAATTCAGATTTTTTTTTTTCCTAACTGAAAAGAAAACTAAACCAGAACTGTGTGATTTTGTTGTTTTATAATTGGAAAGACTGAACTATGGATTTGGGAGACCACTGACTTAGGGAAGTTGATGTGGTAAGTTATTAAAATGGTTTTGAGTGTCATATAGTTCTTCCATTTTTTTCTCAAAATGAGTGATTTCTGTCATATGCTTTGATACGTTCAGAGTTCACAATCTATTTTAAACTTGTTGACAACTCAAGTTTCAGTATCCAGCAGCACAAAATGTACTCTGTGTTGAAATGCATCTGGGCCGTGGCTCAAAATGTTTCTCTCATTTTATAAGTGTGGTATGTAAATTTGATTGTCT
The DNA here is from genome assembly GCF_003369695.1 of Bos indicus x Bos taurus. Lineage (NCBI taxonomy): Eukaryota > Metazoa > Chordata > Mammalia > Artiodactyla > Bovidae > Bos > Bos indicus x Bos taurus. The sequence continues at coordinate 39,964,170 of NC_040078.1, read as the reverse complement.
TTACCTTCATTTCTCTAATCTTTACATGTGACTTATCCTGAGAATAAACCTTGTAGATAAGTCTAAGTAAACAGAACTTTTTTTCTTCTTAACATTAGATATGTTTTATTGAAACTTCAAATATAAATGCTCCCTAAAGAATATTGCTTTGTTAAAATATTATCAAAGATCCTATTTAATGTTTTTTAGGAATTCCTAAGACGTGTCATTTGGTAAATTATAGTAACTATTAGAGTTTTAAAATAAAAATAAATTTCCACTTTTTAGAACAACCCAGAAAATATGAGGTGTGGGCAACAGAGCACTGATACTAGTATTACTGTGAATAGCTTCTCTGAGTAGAACCACTTTAGAAAGACTATAATAGCAAGTAGACTATAATAACAATAGAAGTAGATATAAAAACTACTTCAAGTTCTTATTTTTCTGTTTTATTATTAATGCCAAAGATGTCAAGAATTTGCAGTATTTACTTTTCAAGATATAAATATCTGTTTTAATGTCTCTGCTCTGAAGTTTATAACTCTTTAACTTAGATGAAAATTAAGATTACATGAGAAAACATATGACAATGGCTGATCCTTGGTAAAAGTTATTATATGTTTTCATATCTCCACCTATGCTCTAATACTAATAAAATCCCCCAAATTGTGTCTGCAGGTTATCCTTTATTCTAATAATATTTTTATATGCTTTGTGAAAAACGCTTGTTGTTTAAAGGACAGTTCAGAGATAACTGATGAGGCAATGATGAGAAGTTTTTACAAAACTAATTTGTAGTCTGCCAGAACCTCTAAAGAGGTTTAAAAAGAGAGAGCTGGAAAGAAAGAAAAAGAAAAGAAAATGGGGAAAAATTACAAGTGAAAAACATTCCTAGTTTCTTCTTATCACCATCTGTTCCTCTGGGGGGATATGAAAATACTCTGAGATGTAGGAAATACTTGAGAATTTGGGAAGAGTGGAATGGAAAGACAATATTTAAGATGAAAAGTGAAAGTAGGATGAGAGCATGAGTTTCTAGCAGTTGAATAGCATCAGAAGTAAAAATAACAATATAATAATAACATTACAGCAATGAAATATTGATACATTGAGCTTTTACTGTATCCATGCACTGGTATAACAACTTTACATGTATTGATCAGTTTAATCATCATAACAGCTCTATGCAGTACATATTGCTTTTTTCTAGTTTATAGATAAACTTTAAGGTCACACAGCTGATAAACATCAAGGTCAGGATTTAAACTATATTTTGTGTAACTCCTAAAGTCTCATTCTTAACCATTACATTTTAATATTTGAAACCTTGAGTCAAGTGTGAAGTTCAAATGATGCTCTTTTTCTCTCTCAACTCTTTATCACCATCAGTGCTATGTCATCCACTCTCTACTCAGTCTTTGCTATTCTGTTTCTAATATTCATCTATATTCAATTAGTTTCTTGTCCTCTTTGCAAATTTTCCTTCCTTTCTTGTTATTGAAAACATTTATTTGGTAATTAAACTCCTCTCCCTACTTTGAAGGCAACTTTATATGTTCCCTCCTAGCTGACCCGTCATATAGACTGCAAAGCTATAACACTGGATTCAACATCCGTATTGGTATCTTGTCAACTTTCAAGAGTCTAGCTCTCCAGGTCTGATAATCCCACCAGAGTGCATTGGCCTATACATGCTAGTTGCTTATAATGGCATTTGTTTTGATTGGTTGGCGTCTGTGCTAAATCAGTTGTTAAATATTTTGTGTGTCATTTCTGAAACTATCATTTCTTTGTTGAAAACTGCCAAATCTCTCTTCTTTCTCCATATCTAGTGTTTTTTAATACAGTAAACTCAATATATCCCATAATCACTCTTCAGGGTCCCTAAACCAAGTCTGCCTCTAGATTACACTATGAATAATAATAGTATTGTCATTGTTCTACTCACTAACTTTTAAATCATAGAGTCACTAACCTTTAAATCATAGAGTTCTCTTTGATTCTTCCTTTTCTCTATTCCCCTACATTTGATTAGCTACCATTTTTGTAGAATTATCTCCACCAAATGTATTGTTGGGCTTCCCTGGTGGCCCCGACAGTAAAGAATCTCCCTGCAATGTGGGAGACCCAGGTTTGATCCCTGGGTTAGAAGATCCCCCAGAGAAGGAAATGCCAACCCACTCCAGTATTTTGCCTGGAAAATTCTATGATCAGAAGAGCCTAGCAGGCTATAGTCCATGGTGTCAAAGAGTCAACACGACTGAGCAACTAACACACACAAATCTATTGTCTCTCTCCCCTTTATATCATTTCATTATTGCTGAATAACAATAACTTACTATGTCTCAGATATCTCTTTGTCGACTAAGTAGTTCTTCTATTGATTTAGCTATGGAACAGTTGTTCAACTACAGTTAGCTGGTAGGTCAGCTCACATGATTGGAAAGGCTCAGGCCACTTAAATCTCTCCACATGGTCTTCTATCCCAGTTATCGCACCACAATGGTTCTCAGATTTTCAAGAGATGTACAGATGACAATCAAACTTCTGACTGTGTCTGTATCTTGTTTGCTGATATCCCTCTGGACAAAACAAGTTATAAACCAACTCCATAATCTATGTAGGAAGAGATTCCACAAAAATATGGATACTGGCAAATGTCATTCATTGGGTGGCACTTATTGGTACATAGTCTCCAATTTTTATTTTACTACTGAAATCCTAGTTCAGGTTTTTCATCACTAGTCTGTTTTACTATTGCATAAGTTTCTATCTTTGCCTGCCAGTTCTCTTTGCCTGCCAATCCAATCCATCTGCTATACTCCAGAAACTCTAATCATGTTACATTCCATTTTAAAAACAAGCAAAACCTTCTGTAGCTTCTCATAATTTTCAGGAAAGTCTGCTTACTTCTCCCTGACTTTGCAAGACTCTCAATATAATTTTACTAAGTCCTATTGCTCCAACACTTCTAATTCAGTGTTCTATAAAACTATATTCAGTTCAGTTCAGTCGCTCAGTCATGTCTGACTCTTTGCAACCCCATGAATCTCAGCACCCCAGGCCTCCCTGTCCATCACCATCTCCCACAGTTCACTCAAACTCACGTCCATCGAGTCAGTGATGCTATCCATCCATCTCATCCTCTGTCATCCCCTTTTCCTCCTGCCCCCAATCCCTCCCAGCATCAGAGTCTTTTCCAATGAGTCACCTCTTTGCATGAGGTGGCCAAAGTACTGGAGTTTCAGCTTTAGCATCATTCCTTCCAAAGAACACCCAGGGCTGATCTCCTTTAGAATGGACTGGTTGGATCTCCTTGCAGTCCAAGGGACTTGCTATTCTCCTTGCCCAATTCCTACAATTGATACACATTTTTTTCTTATTTAAAAACCATTTCACTTTATCTCTTTTCATTAAAATAAAACTGATTCTTCAGGGCAGTTTTCAGTCAGTTCAGTTCAGTCACTCAGTTGTGTCTGATTCTTTGTGACCCCATGGACTGCAGCACACCAGGCCTCCCCTTCCACCAGCTCCTGGAGCTTGCTCAAACTCATGTCCATTAAGTCGGTTTTGTCATCCAACCATCTCATCCTCTGTCATCCCCTTCTCCTACCGCCTTCAATCTTGCCTAGCATCAGGGTCTTTTCCAATGAGTCAGTTTTTTGCATCAAGTGGCCAAGTATTAGAGTTTCAGCTTCAGTATCAGTCCTTCCAATGAATATTCACAACTGACTTCTTTCAGGATTGAGTGGTTTGATCTCCTTGCAACCCAAGGGACTTCAAGAGCCTTCTACAACAACACAGTTCAAAAGCATCAATTCTTTGGGCAAACCACTTCAGCTCTTGTGTTAAGAACCCCATGAACAGTATGATAAGGCAAGGCAATTTTACATTCCTCTATTCCTGTCAGTCACAAGGGATTTTCCTATAAATGGAATCCCAGAACACTTACTCACATGTCTCTTAAAATAATGATTATGTCTTTCATTTTATTATTGTTATTTGTATTTGTGCATGGACTTGTCCTTTCTCAGGCTTAATATGATAAAGGTGCTACAACAGTGCTGTCCAATAGAAATATAATGAAAACCACATATGTAATGTAAAAGTTTTAGTAGCCATATTAAAAGAGATAAAAAGAAACTAGGGGATTTAATGTTAATAATAAAATTTTATCTAGCCTAATTGGGCTTCCCTGGTTGCTCAGATGGTAAAGAATCCTCCTGTAATAGGGGAGACCTGGTACGATCCCCGGGTTAGGAAGATCCTCTGGAGGAAGGCATGGCAACCCACTCCAATATTCTTGCCTGGAGAATCCCCATGGACAGAGGAGCCTGGCGGGCTATAGTCCATGAGGTCACAAAGAGTCAGGCGCAACTGAGTGACTAAGCACAGCACAGCCCAGTGTATCACAAAGTATCTCATCATACAAATAAATTTTTTACATTCTTTTTCATACTAACTCTTCAAAATCTGAAGTATATTTTCCATATATAACATGTTTCTGTTTCAGTTCAGTCACTCAGTCATGTCCGATTCTTTGCAACCCCATGGACTGCAGCACACCAGGCCTCTCTATCCATCACCAACTCCTGAAGTTTACTCAAACTCATGTCCATTGAGTTGCTGATGCCGTCCAACCCCCTCATCCTCTGTTGTCCCCTTCTCCTCTTGCCTTCAATCTTTCCCAGCATCAGGGTCTTATCAAATGAGTCAGTTCCTTGCATCAGGTGGCCAAAGTGTTGGAGTTTCAGCTTTGGCATCAGTCCTTCCAATGAACATTCAGGGCTGATTACCTTAGGATGGACTGGTTGGATCTCCTTGCAGTCCAAGGGACTCTCAAGAGTCTTCTCCAACACCATAGTTCAAAAGCATCAATTCTTCAATGCTCAACTTTCTTTGTAGTCCAACTCTCACATCCATACATGACTACTGGAAAAACCATAGCTTTGACTAATGGAGATTTGTTGGCAAAGTAATGTCTCTGCTTTTTAATATGCTGTCTAAGTTGATCATAACTTTGCTTCCAAGGAGTAACTGTCCTTTAATTTCATGGCCTCAGTCACCATCTGCAGTGCTTTTGGAGCCCCCAAAAATAACGTCAGCCACTGTTTCCACTGTTTCCCCATCTATTTGCCATGAAGGGATGGGACCAAGTGCCATATTCATTGTTTTCTGAATGTTGAGCTTTAAACCAACTTTTTCACTCTCCTCTTTCACCTTCATCAAGAGGCTCGTTAGTTGTTCTTCACTTTCTGCCATAAGGGTGGTGTCATCTGCATACCTGAGGTTATCGATACTTCTCTGAGCAATCTTGATTCCAGATTGTGCTTCTTCCAGTACAGCGTTTCTCATGATGTACTCTGCATTGAAGTTAAAGAAGCAGGGTGACAATGTACAGCCTTGACCTACTCCTTTTCCTATTTGGAACCAGTCTGTTGTTCCATGTCCAGTTCTAACCTGACCTGCATACAGATTTCTCAAGAGGCAGGTCAGGTGGTCTGGTATTCCCATCTCTTTCAGAATTTTCCACAGTTTGTTTTGAGTCACACAGTGAAAGGCTTTGCCATAGTCAATAAAGCAGAAATGGATGTTTTTCTGGAACTATCTTGCTTTCTCACTGATCCAGTGGATGTTGGCAATTTGATCTCTGGTTCCTCTGCCTTTTCTAAAACCAGCTTGAACATCTGGAAGTTCACGGTTCATGTATTGCTGAAGCCAGGCTTGGAGAAATTTGAGCATTATTTTGCTAGCGTGTGAGATGAGTGCAATTGTGTGGTAGTTTGAGCATTCTTTGGCATTGTCTTTCTTAGGGATTGGAATGAAAACTAACCTTTTCCAGTCCTGTGGCCACTGCTGAGTTTTCCAAATTTGCTGGCATATTGAGTGCAGCACTTTATCAGCATTATTTTTCAGGATTTGAAATAGCTCAACTGGAATTCTGTCACCTCCAGTAGCTTTGTTTGCACTGATGCTTCCTAAGGCCCACTTGACTTCACATTCCAGGATGTCTGGCTCTAGGTCAGTGATCACACCATCGTGATTATCTGAGTCATGAAGACCTATTTTACACAGTTCTTGTATTCTTGCCACCTTTTAGTATCTTCTGCTTCTGTTAGGTCCATGCCATTTCTGTCCTTTATCAAGCCCATCTTTGCATGAAATGTTCCCTTGCTGCTGCTGCTAAGTCGCTTCAGTCGTGTCCAACTCTATGCGACCCCATAGATGGCAGCCTACCAGGCTCCCCTGTCCCTGGGATTCTCCAGGAAAGAACACTGGAGTGGGTTTCCATTTCCTTCTCCAATGCATGAAAGTGAAAAGATAAAATGAAGTTGCTCAGTCATGTCCGACTCCTAGCGACCCCATGGACTGCAGCCTACCAGGCTCCTCTGTCCATGGGACTTTCCAGGCAAAAGTACTGGAGTGGGTTGCTATTGCCTTCTCTAAATGTTCCCTTGGTATCTCTAATATTCTTGAAAAGATCTCTGGTCTTTGCCTTTCTATTGTTTTCCTCTATTCCTTTACAATGATTGCTGAAGAAGGCTTCTTATCTCTCCTTGCTATTCTTTGGAACCCTGCATTCAAATGGATATATCTTTCCTCTTCTTCTTTGCTTTTCACTTCTCTTTTCACAGCTGTTTGTAAGGCCTCCTCAGACAGCCACTTTGCTTTTTTGCATTTCCTTTTCTTGGGGATGGTCTTGCTCCCTGTCTGCCGTACAATGTCATGAACCTTTGTCCACAGTTCATCAGGCACTCTGTCTATCAGATCTAGTCCCTTAAATCTATTTCTGACTTCCACTGTTTCCCTACTTTCTTCAATTTAAGTCTGAATTTGGCAAGAAGGAATTCATGATCTGAGCCACAGTCAGCTCCTGGTCTTGTTTTTGCTGACTGTATAGAGCTTCTCCATCTTTGGCTGCAAAGAGTATAATCAGTCTGATTTCCATGTTGACCATTTGGTGATGTCCATGTGTAGAGTCTTCTCTTGTGTTGTTGGAAGAGGGTGTTTGCTATGACCAGTGTGTTCTCTTGGCAAAACTCTATTAGCCTTTGCCCAGCTTCATTCTTTACTCCAAGGCCAAATTTTCCTGTTACTCTGGGTGTTTCTTGACTTGCTATTTTTGCATTCCAGTCCCCTATAATGAAAAGGACATCTTTTTTGGGGTGTTAATTTTAGAAGGTCTTGTAAGTCTTCATAGAACCTTTCAAATTCAGCTTTTCATCATTACTGGTCAGGGCATAGACTTGGATTACTGTGATATTGAATGGTGTGCCTTGGAAAAGAACAGAGATCATTCTGTCGTTTTTGAGACCGCATCAAGTACTGCATTTTGGACTCTTTTGTTGGCTATGAGGGCTGCTCCATTTCTTCTAAGGGATTCTTTCCCACAGTAGTAGACATAATGGTTATCTGAGTTAAATTCACCCATTCCAGTCCATTTTAGTTTGCTGATTCCTAAAATGTTGATGTTCATTCTTACCATCTCCTGATTGATCACTTCCAATTTGCCTTGATTCATGGACCTAACATTCCAGGTTCCTAGGCAGTATTGCTGTTTATAGCATCGGACTTTACTTCCATCACCAGTCACACCCACAACTGCGTGTTGTTTTTGCTTTGGCTCTGTCTCTTCATTCTTTCTGGAGTTATATCTCCGCTGATCTCCAGTGGCATATTGAGTACCTACCTACCTGGGGAGTTCGTCTTTCAGTGTCCTATCTTTTTGCGCTTTCATACTGTTCACAGGGTTCTCAAGGCAAGAATATTGAAGTGGCTTGCCATTCCCTTCTCCAGTGGACCACATTTGTCAGAACTCTCCACCATGACCTGTCTGTCTTGGGTGGCCCTACACAGCATGGCTCATAGTTTCATTGAGTTAGACAAGGCTGTGGTCCTTGCGACTAGATTGGTTAGTTTTCTGTGATTTTGATTTTCAGTCTGTGTGCCCTCTGTTGGAGAAGGTTAGAGGCTTATGAAAGCTTCCTGATGGGATAGACTGACAGGGGGATCGTATTTCAAGGGTTTAATAGTGAAGTGTTCCTTGTGGCTACCATATTGGACATTACAACTCAAAAATTCTATGAGAAACTTTGTTGTAGTACATAGAATGTTGACCTGTGCTAGGACGATTATCAAATTTCAATTTTGTAACTTATTATGTGAGCCTGAACAATTTGTTCAGTCTCTCTAAGCCTTAGTTCCTTTATGTGTGCAAAGTTTCTGCAATGATTAGAGTAGACTATATTATACAATTTCTGACATAATGTTCATTTGTTTTAAAAAAAATCAATGTGGACATGACCCAAGCTACACCAGTGTCTTACACAATACCTGAATTTTAGAGTCTGTATGTTGCAAACATTTATTGATTATGCTATTTGTTTTGTAAGGACCATTAACTATGAAGTCTACCCTTAAGAAAATTTGTTCCAGAATCATGGCCATATAAATATTTACTTTTTACAGAATTAATCAAGTATTACTTATTAATATCATATAAGTTCAAAAACTATCATAGAGAATAGTCCTACCTTACTATCAAGATAAACTTCATAAAGATGCTTTATGCATCTGAAAGGAAGAATAGTTACTAGGTATTCAAGGGTGATAGAAGGGAACTTGAAAATACTTGAAAGTCATGAAGGAATAAAGTTGCTTGTAAAATATAAAAGAATTTTAGTTTTGCAATGGATGGGTGTTAGGGACCGTGTTTGTGTTTCACTCCACCACAAAATTCAGATGTTGATACGCTACCTCTCAGTGGGATGATATTAGGCAATGACACCTTTGGGAAGTAATTATGTTAAGGTAAAGTCATGAGAGTGAAGTTCCCCTGATAGAATTAGTGTCCTTGTAAGAAGCAAAAAAGTGTAAAATTCTCAATGGTCTACACCATGTGAGGATAGAAGAAGAAAATGTCCATCTGTGATCATGGAAGGGAGCTTTCACCAGACACTGGATTTCTGATATTTTGATCTTCGGTTCCCCAGACTCCACGAATGTGAGAAATAAACATTTAATTATAAGCCATCCAGTCTATGGTATTCTTGTTACAGCAGCTTGAACTAAATTATAATTTTTTTTAAAAATTTGAATATAGAGATTATTCACAAAGTGGGTTGGAGAAAGGACTGAAGCAGAGCATTAGGATTCATAGAGTGCTCTTGGTATTTCCTCCACGAAGCTAGTACTTCATTTTTCCTCATCTTAGTAAATGGTGTCACCAAATACCCACTTCTTTAGTTTTTCTCTTTCCCTTATTCTTGAGCTCTAATCTATCTGTAAACCTATTGCCTTTTTACCTGTGAAATGTGTTCTGTCACTGCCCCAGTCCAAACCATTTACTTCTTTCCTAGACCACTGAAAAAGCCTACTGATCTGTTTGCCTCTATTCTTGTCTTCCTATAAGCTACTTTCTTCACAGCAGAGCACTAATTATTTTTAAAAGCTAATCAGAATCTTTTAGGTCCCTTTATTTGACCCTCAGTGGCCTTCTCTTTCATTATATTCCATAGGGCCCTACATGATCTGGCCTATTTCTCTTGACCTCATCTTGTTTTCCTCTCCGCTTTGCCACCTGCTTTAGTTGCACTGACTTTTATTTATTTTATTTTATCTTTTTAGTGTCATTTGAGTATTCTTAGCTTTTTCCTACTTTGGACTTTTACTATTGCACTTTCTTCTAACTAGATTACTCTTTTTCTGATCTTAAAATAACTGCCTTCTTCTAATCTTTCAAATTCTACCTGAAAATCACTTTGTCAAAGGTACCTTCCCTGACTATTCAGTCTAAAATACACTGATGGTGAAGTCATTTTCTATTTTATTACACTGTTATTTAATACTAGTTCTTATTGTCATCTTACATTGGTTTACTATTATCTACTCATGTATTTTCTTTCTTTTCCACTATAATGTAAGTTGCTCGAGAACAGTATCTTGTCTGTCTTGTTCATCATTGTATCCTGAATATTATCCATGTTCTTAGCAAAAAAACAGACACTTAGTTAATGCTTGTTGAATGACTAGATTAACTTTTTTCCACCAGTACTATATTCTGTCTAGTAGAATTTCATGTATATTAAGAAGGAAAATGGATGTGAATTTATTAACAGTGTTTTATCATATATAAGAGATACTCGGTTATAAGAAATAAGAGAGGGAAAAAAGCCACACTCTACTGCTACAGCCAATGCATTAAGCACAGGATTTGATGAAGAGGGGAGGAAGGAAACTCTGTTTCCTCAATTCACGGTCATTCATCTTCCAAGTGGTTTCTTAAATCTTGGTGCAGAAAGTTAAATGATTACAAATTTGGTTGAGGGTAAAACCAGAATGGAATTGAATAGTCTGTTTTTGTTTTGTTTTATTTTTTGAAACTGAAATGTTACGAATATTTGAAATATTTTGACTGTGAATTCAGTTGACTCCAATTGTTTTTTCCTTCTATTAATAGAGGACTTCAGAAATAAGGTCTAATCCTAGCTAAGTAATGCATGATTATGAACTTTATATATATTTTAATATTCTCTCAATAAGGAAAACATTGTTATAAAAGGTCATTTAGATCACGACTCTCCAAACTCCCAGCCATGGACCAGTACCAGTACCAGTCCATGACCTATTAGGAACTGGGTCTCATAGCAAGAGGTGTGTACAGCTTATGAGCCAACAAGGCTTCATCTGCCACTCCCCATTGCTCCCAACACTCGAATTACCACCTGTACCATCCCCCACCCCTGGTAGCCATGGAAAAATTGTCTTCCATGAAACAAGACCCTGGTACCAAAAATGTTGGTGACCGCTGATTTAGGTGGTATTCCTATGAGATTTTATGGATGTTCTTCATCCGTTTAATGTTATTATTAATAGTTCTGTTCAGATTATGAATAAAGAGTCTGTGGTCCAAGTGTTTATTCATGTTAACATTTACTTTGTAAAATATTCTTCTTACAGGAATACAGATAGTTGCTGGAAAGAACACTGACAACTTCAATGCAAAATGAAGTTCTTTCTGTTGCTTTCAGTCATTGTGTTCTGCTGGGCTCAGTATGCCCCACACACCAAAACTGGACGGACATCTATTGTCCATCTGTTTGAGTGGCGCTGGGTCGATATTGCTCTTGAATGTGAGCGATACTTAGCCCCCAAAGGATTTGGAGGGGTTCAGGTGAGTATTGTTCATTGTATAAGTTGCAGACTTTGCTGTGCTGAGAGTAAGTGGTAGTATCCTCTGTGTCTGAAAGCTGGGACAACATTTTACCTCACAATTAAAGTACTCTAAGTAAAACAGTTTTCTGAGGGAAAAAAAAAATTGAAATTGTTGGCGACTTTGTTTTATTTCTAAGATAATTTTTTTCACCAGGATATTTAATAGTTGCAAAGAAATGTAGCTGCAAATACAAAGATTCAGAAGTAATTTTAGACTGTTGATTAGTTTCTAAAATATTCAGTGATATGAAGTAAGCCATAATTTGATGCTTATTAAGCTTGTTTTATTTGTAGATCTCCCCACCCAGTGAAAATGCTGTGATTACTGACCCTTCAAGACCTTGGTGGGAAAGATACCAACCAGTTAGCTACAAGTTATGTACAAGATCAGGAAATGAAAGTGAATTCAAAGACATGGTGACTAGATGTAACAATGTTGGTGTAAGTGAATTAAAGTTTTCCTTAAACATATTATATAGAAAAATAATTTATCTCTCTTGCCTCTTGTTCCTTGTAAGCAGAATAATTTTCATATATTTTGAAATTTTACTTCATACTTTAGCTACAAATAAATTTTATATTTTTTAATTTTATATTTTAAAAATATAAAATTTAGTTGTTACCTAATATTCAGCTTTTTTAATTATTTGTATATATGCCATTTGTCCACTAAAAAAGATGAAGGAAAAGTTTAAGGCCACAAGCTTAAAGCAAAATAGCAAGTTTTAACCCCTTTTTCTGTACACATTCCTCGGAAATACTTTTCCAGTTTTGAATAGGAAATTCTACTTATAATATTTACTGATAGGTTCATGTGACTTGTTTCTCCACCCATAATCCCAGGTCTTCCTTCCCGCAGGTTTTATGATGATATGTAATTATTTTCTCTTTGATAAGGAGGATAATGAGAGACAATACCTAATTTTATTTCTTCTGATCCTAAATAGATACTAGAGGCTGGCTTCTGTTTTTTAGGATGACCCATGTAATTTCAAAAATCAATAATCTCTCCTTCCTCAACTGATTCTGATCTCCTGCCAATAATAGTGTCTTTGCATTTTTTTCATAGTTTGGGGTTCATTTAATTTATCATACTCAGTGCTTACGCGGTCATGTCTGACCCGTTGCAAGCCTATGGACTATAGCCCGCCAGTCTCCTTGGTCCATGGAATTTTCCAGGCAAGAATACTGGAGTGGGTTACCATTTCCTTCTCCAGGGGATCTTCTCTGACCCAGGGATCGATCTCATGTCTCCTGCATCTCCTGCATTGCAGGCAGGTTCTTTACTGCTTGAGCCATTTGACCAAGTGGCTGGAATGCATGTAGGGCTTCAGTTCACAATGCTTTCTTTTACACTTGACTGTTGCTTTTCTAAGATGGTAAGTTATAAAATAACAAATATTTTGGAGTGTCATCAATGTGCTATAAACTCTAAATAATAATATAAATTTCTACCTCTGTAAGCCAAACTGAAATAGAAATTTTTCTTTCAGGTTCGCATTTATGTGGATGCTGTAATTAATCATATGACTGGAAGTGGTGTGAGTGCGGGAACGAGCAGTACTTGTGGAAGTTACTTCAACCCTGGAACTAGGGATTTCCCAGCAGTCCCATACTCTGGATGGGATTTTAATGATGAAAAATGTAATACTGGAAATGGAGAAATTAAAAGCTATGATGTTGCTTATCAGGTACTTAGAAAAAATGAGCTATCTATGCTTTTTATTATCCACATGTAGTTTACTGATCTCCATTTTAAATGTTAGTTTAGATTGTTTAGAAAAACAAGATTCCAAGTCTGTTAAAAATAATAATTTCAAATCAATATTTAAAACATTCTCTGAAATCTAATTTTTCACAATGAAAAATGTCATCCACTGCATTTTCTACATTCTCTATTTTTATAATGAAAAATATTTCTAAGGTATGTCCATAGTAGGATGTCAGTAACTTAAGAGACCAGTGCAAAGAAGGCACTATAGAAATATCTATGAATATTAATGAATAAATGAAAATAATTAAATGGATTCTCAGGTGGAGGTGATGTTCCAAGGATCAATCACAAAGTTTTACTTCTGTAGGTCAGAGATTGTCGTCTGGTTGGTCTTCTTGATCTTGCATTGGCGAAAGATTACGTGCGCTCCACAGTTGCTGATTATCTAAACCGACTCATTGACATTGGTGTAGCAGGGTTCCGAATTGATGCTTCTAAGCACATGTGGCCTGGAGACATAAAGGCAGTTTTGGATAAACTGCATAATCTAAACACAAGCTGGTTCCCTGAAGGAAGTAGACCTTTCATTTACCAGGAGGTATGTCAATACATGTGTATGCTAAGTCACTTCAGTCTTATCTGACTCTTTGCAACTCTATGGATCGTGTCCATATAAAATAATACCATTTATTATTCATCAGAGTATAATTCATCAGTATTCATCAATAATTTATCAGAAAATAAATGGCAGATTTCATTAAAAACAGTTTCTGTAGATTAATGGATGAATCATTTATATAGAAGAGTGTTCCTTAACCTCCTTTTATTCAGACTGTATGTTTATCATAAGAGGTTTTTTATGCAAGTTCTGATAATTTATATAGGTTGCAAAAATCTCTAAGTCATATAATGTCCCCAGAAGTCATTATAGAAGACAGATAATAATATAGTAATTGTCTTAAGACAGGTTATCTGACTTTAAATCTTGGCTAGAGCACTATTTAGATGTATAGTAAATTGATCAACCTGAGGAGCAATTTTTTCAAAATTTATCAAAAAGAATAATGATAATGGTTATATCTTTATATTATTTGGAGAATTAAAGAGGTAATATTTATCAAACACTGAGAAATATTGTCAGCCAGGCATTAAGTGCTATATAAATATGAGCTACTTTTATCATTTATGATTAAGACTAATTTGGACAGCATTCTTACAGGACAACAGGTTACTTTGTCATGCTCCTTTTAATATTGTAGTATATATTTTAGCAAAGAAAAATAAGAATTTTGATATAAGGAAAACTATTTGGGGCATTTCATAAAAATAGATAAAGCTATTTTCTATATAATTTTAACTTATTAGTTAAAATTCTTTCTTAAATGATATTTTTTTCTTCATTTCCATGAGGTAATTGATCTGGGTGGTGAGACAATTACAAGCAGTGATTACTTTGGAAATGGCCATGTGACAGAATTTAAGTATGGTGTGAAACTAGGCACAGTTCTACGCAAGTGGAGTGGAGAGAAGATGGCTTACTTAAAGTAAATGAAATATGATTTATCCTTTGAATTATTTCACAGATTTATTTGTGATATTACCCCAGCATGAGTTTTCTTCTTAATACATTTTATTTAGACAACTTTCAAGGATTCATTTATTAATAACAAGTGTTATACTTCCCTAACTGCTAAGGGATCATCATCATTATTTAGAATGTCAATCACAAAGAGGTGCTTTTTGAGATCCAAAGCATAATCTAGAGATTTTAATCTGTGATTTTGATCTAGAGATTTCAACATGACTCTACTAGATTTGACTAATGTTTGCATATAATTTTCAAGCCCAGGTTATTGTTAAAATGATTCTATAATTTATGAATGGCTTCCTACAATGAAGCCATGCTATAGAATTACATATATTAATCAACTAATTGATTTCAAATATTAACATTATAACAATATAATATTGAAGGCTTATTTAAACCCAGTTTCTCATTCTGTATAGTATGATAGTGGATGTTGGTCCTTCTAAAGCCCATCTAAATTATAATATACTGAAAATTTTAAAATATCTTTTATAACAAAAATCTTATATCTGTAACATGAATGTAATTTAAGTAATTCCTACATATATACATGCATGGAATATATTCCTAGATAAAATTAAGGTTCTTTCAGTTTTTAAGTATCAAAAAAGACACATTTTTCATTTTTACCAAGAATTTTATTGAACAACATATTCACCATTTAGTTCCACTATCTTCTGCCAGGCAACTTCATAATTTTATCTATTATACAGTATCTACTTTTCATTCTTTGTTGCAATTTTGTTTTTATTTATTTATTTTTTAATTAAATTTTATTTTATTATTATTATTTTTTTTTTTTTACTTTACAATATTCTATTGGTTTTGCCATACATCAACATGCATCCACCATGGGTGTACACGTGTTCCCCATCCTGAACCCCCCTCCCACCTCCCTCTCCATACCATCCCTCTGGGTCATCCCAGTGCACCAGCCCTAAGCTTCTTGTATCCTGCATCGAACCTGGACTTGCGATTCATTTCCTATATGATATTATACATGTTTTAATGCCATTCTCCCAAATCATCCCCCTCTCCCTCTCCCACAGAGTCCAAAAGACTGTTCTATACGTCTGTGTCTCTTTTGCTGTCTCGCATACAGGGTTGTCGTTACCATCTTTCTAAATTCCATATATATGCGTTAGTATACTGTATTGGTGTTTTTCTTTCTGGCAGTTTTGTTTTTAAAATGGAATTTTTTATTTATGTCTAATTAGAGAACTGCATGCAGAAATATAATCAAGAAGTTTTTTTCCCCACTTAACGATGTGGAACCCAAATATCAAAGCGATTAACCTAACCACGCTGGTACAAATGATTTTCAATTCCTGATTTGGGTATTTTGAATGTGTTGGCTATCACATGTGTGGTATAACATTGATTGCTCTCAAAAGTGTCTCAATTTGATTACTATAAACTTCATCTGGTCTACTAGACCATGGAACATCATCTAGTGTGGAATCTCAAACATGAAGATAATGTAGTTTAAAAAAAAAAAAAACGATATAAATTCCTCCTTTTCCTCTAGCTTAATGAATATCATTTATTCAGTATAAAATCTTTATATGTTCCACATGTTAAGAATAAATGTACATTAAATCTTGAAAAAAAAAAAAAGAAACTTTGTAAAACTTCACAAAAATTTGCACTTTTGACACATTCAATCAGTAACAGTGCCTTCTCCATAACCTGCTCAAATCGTTTTTTGCATTTCTGCTGCTGCTGCGTCACTTTAGTTGTGTCCGACTCTGTGTGACCCCAGAGATGGCAGCCCACCAGGCTCCTCTGTCCCTGGGATTCTCCAGGCAAGAACACTGGAATGGGTTGCCATTTCCTTCTCCAATGCATGAAAGTGAAAAGTGAAAGTGAAGTCGCTCAGTTGTGTCCGACCCTTAGCGACCCCATGGACTGCAGCCTACCAGGCTCCTCCACCCATGGGATTTTCCAGGCAAGAGTACTGGAGTGGGGTGCCACTGCCTTCTCCTTTTGCATTTCAGTTGCATTTAAATGTTTCTTGAAATAGTGGGCTTCCCTGATAGCTCAGTTGGTAAAGAATCCACCTGCAATGCAGGGGACCCCAATTCGATTTCTGGATTGGGAAGATCTGCTGGAGAAGGGATAGGCTACCCACTCCAGTATTCTTGGGCTTCCCTTGTGACTCAGCTGGTAAAGAATCTGCCTGCAATGTGGGAGACCTGGGTTCTATCACTGTGTTGGGAAGATCCCCTGGAGAAGGGAAAGGCTACCCACTCCAGTATTCTGGCCTAGAGAATTCCCTGGTCTGTATAGTCCATGGGGCCTCTAAGAGTCGGACATGACTGTAATGAAGCATGGTATGCCAAAAATGCTGCTTTTTCTCTGCATCATTAATATTAAAATGGCTAACAAAAACTCACCAATTTTGATATTTTTTTTTTAAATGCATACTGCTATGACAGCTGTCACAACACAATCTAACTAAGTTGTTTCAGTTGAAAGATAACTAAGCACTACTAGAGCCATCTAATGGCAAAAAGCAAATGCAACCCAATATATCTATATATATTATATTTTAAAAGCCTTGAGAATAATTGTTTAATTAGAGAGAGCATTTCATTACAGGGTGCTATAGTGAAAGGAATACACATTTAGGTTATTCTAAAGTCATTGTAAAAGAATGCATATATGTGTTTTTAAGATTTGTTTTTTAATAGGAACTGGGGAGAAGGCTGGGGTTTCATGCCTTCTGACAGGGCACTTGTCTTTGTTGATAACCATGACAATCAGCGAGGGCATGGAGCTGGGGGAGCATCTATTCTTACATTCTGGGATGCTAGGTAAGAAACAAAGTTCTCCATCTTTAAATCTACATTTTAATGATGTTAAAAATATTATTTTCTTCTATAATGTTATAATTTTATGCCTTTTAGACTGTACAAAATGGGAGTTGGATTTATGCTCGCTCATCCCTATGGATTTACACGAGTAATGTCAAGCTACCATTGGCCAAGACATTTTGAGGATGGAAAAGTGAGTTTTGGTGCTGTCCAAAATATCTTTTTCTCAAACAAAAATAATTAATTTTGGTTTAATTTCTCATGATGGTATTACATTCACTAGTTTATCAAATATTTATTAAGTGTAAATCTGATATAGTGCTCTTTTAACAATGCAGTGGATATTTAAAAATCAAAAATGAATGATCTCTGTTGACAGAGTATATAGGTTGTTTCAAATTATAACAAATATACACTCTCAGCCAACCGGCCTACAAAAAAAAATACCCCTTAAAAATGAGGATACAGTGAGTAAAATGTATATTAAGGTATTTGGAAATTTAGTGAAGTTTACTTTTCAAACTGGAGATTTCAAATGTAGCATCATACAGCAACTTCATACCTCAAGGGGAATATCTATCTTCAGATAGATATTTCTCTAATTTCTAGTAGGTCCTTTTCAAGTTTAGAAGTCCACTACTACTTTTTACAGCAACTCATTCTATTCTTAACAGCCTTAATATTTAGGTGTTCCTTTATATTGACCCAACTTATAATTTCCAGTACAATTAGTCTTTTTTTTATTTCTGATGTCAGGAGTCATGGCATATGTTCATTTTCCTTTCTCCATAACATTTGCAAGGCTTTTTCAAGACTTCTGCATGCTAACAACTCTTAGTTTTATCCGTCATTCATCATACCATATGATTTAAGACAGATATTGATAACCTTCCTTGACATAATCTGTCTTTTCCTATGATTATCTTTGAAAGTACCAGTCAGAAATTTGGTCAATTTAGTAAAGGATATTGTTATATTTTGATTAATATATTTATTGAAAAAAGGAGAATGAAATAAAATAATATGTATTTAGCAATTATCATCTGTAAAGCATTTTTACATATCTTATTCAATTTTTATAGAAACTAAGTCATATCTTCATTTTATAGAAGAGGAAAGTGAGGCACAGAAGTTATGTGTATTAACTAAATTTTCCTTGTTAGTAGTAACAGAACCTGTTACTTATTCTTAGTAATAGAACCTAAGAATAAGAATTTAAATCTTGCTTTTTCTAACAATAAAGTCCTTGCCATTTCAATGACATTATACTCACTTCCAATAGTGATATTGAAAAGTCATTGTAATTCCTTGGAAAGATAATGAGAGGGTTAAAAAAAATCATTCCCTTGTTTGAAATACGGCACTAGAGAATGAAAAGTTAGGGATAAGAGAAATTCAGTAAAAATACTGAGCAAGTTGGATAGTAAATGAAGACACTACACAGACACAAATAGGACAGATTGGGTTCGGTGTACTAAATGAGTGGCTCAGATGGTAAAAATAAGGACACATGTAATGTTAAAAATGTAAGCTTTTATCAATAAATGGTGCTGGGAAAACTGGATAACTACATGTTAAAGAACGAAATTAGACCACTTCCTAACACCATTCAAAAATAAACCCAAAATGGATTAAAGACCTAAATGTAAGGCCAGAAACTATAAAACTCTTGGAGGAAAACATAGGCAGAACACTGACATAAATCACAGCAAGATCCTCTTTGACCCACCTCCTAGAGTAATGGAAATAAAAACAAAAATTAAAAAATGGCACCTAATCAAACTTAAAAGCTTTTGCACAGCAAAGGAAACTATAAACAAGATGAAAAGACAGCCATCAGAATGGGAGAAAATAATAGCAAATGAAGCAACTGACAGAGGATTAATCCCTAAAATACATAAGCAGCTCATGAAGCTCAATATCAGAACAAATAACTCAATAAAAAAAGATGGGGGGGACATAAGACCTAAACAGACATTTCTCTAGAGAACACATACAGATGGCCAGTAAACACATGAAAAGATGCTCAACATCACTTATTGTTAAAGAAATGCAAATCAAAACTACAATGAGGTATCACCTCACATCAGTCAGAATGGCCATCACCAAAAGATCTATAATTGAATGCAGGAGAGGATGTGGAGAAAAGGGAACCTGCTTGCACTGTTGGTAGGAATGTAAATTGATACAGTAACTATGGAGAACAGTATAGAGATTTCTTTAAAAATTAGGAACAAAATTATCATATGACCCAGCAATCCCACTACTGGGCATATACCCTGAGAAAACCATTATTAAAAAATACACATGTACCCCAATGTTCATAGCAACCCTATTTACAATAGACAGGACATGGAAGCAACCTAGATGTCCAGTGACAGATGAATGGATAAAGTTGTGGTACATATACCCAATAGAATATTGCTCAGACATAAAAAGGAATGAATTTGAGTGAGTTAAACTGAGATGGATGAACCTAGAGCCTGTTATATACAGTGAAGTAAGTCAGAGAAAAATAGATATATTAATGCATATATGTGGAATCTAGAAAAATGGTATGTTTGAACCTATTTGCAGGGTAGGAAGAGACTTAGACATAGAGAAGAGACTTGTGGACACTGCAGGGGAAGGAGGGATGGAAAATTGAGAGTAACATTGAAACATACATCACTATATGTAAAATAGATAGCTAGTGGGAAGTTGCTGTATTATTAAGGGAGCTCAACCTACTGCTCTGTGACAATGTGGAAGGGTGGTATTGGAGGGTAGGGCATTCAGGAGGGAGGAGGCATGTGTATACTTGTGGCTGATTCATATTTTTAAGCAGCAGAAGCCAACACAACATTGTAAAGCAGTTTTCCTCCAATTAAAAAAAAATTGAGCTTTTAAAATTGATTTTTTTTTTTTTTTTTGCTAATTGAGGATGTTAATGATTGGGTCGGGCCACCAAATAATAATGGAGTAATTAAAGAAGTTACTATTAATCCGGATACTACTTGTGGCAATGGCTGGGTCTGTGAACATCGATGGCGTCAAATAAGGTAGGAATACTTATTTAGACATATCCTCTAATAATAAACTTTCTTAACATTTTGTTTTAAACTATTGAAGCAGTCATCATTATTTCACATGCTCTTTTTTTTTTAGGAACATGGTTATATTCCGTAATGTGGTTGATGGACAACCTTTTACAAACTGGTGGGATAATGGTAGTAACCAAGTAGCTTTTGGAAGAGGAAACAAAGGATTCATTGTTTTCAACAATGATGACTGGTAAGTAAATATCAGTTAAAAATGATATTTTATGCTAATATTCTTGGTTTATTCTTTTCCTGCTCATTTGCTTTTTTCATCTCTGAAAAATTCTTTAGATGGCAGATTAAGAAAACATAATGATCAGAAAAGGCCAGAAGAAAAATGATGATGATGACTCTTATTCTTTTGAGCTCTGTTTATACGTACTTTCTTTTCTAAGTGGAGTTATTTTTTGTGCACTCTTGCATATCTTTGGTAGATATGATGCACATGTATATGCCCCTCATATAAAGTACACAGCATAGTTAATAAAAACTTTGTGAAATTTCTAGAAGAATGTCTTCTAGGGATTTTAAATCAATAATGGGAAAATGTTCCCTCTAGTCTGAAATATCTTTTTCTATAACTTTTTTTCACCTACTCTACTATCTGGTTTTTTGGTCTTCTTTTTCACTTTCCTGTCTCTTTGTGACAAATACTTTTTAAAGCATATATATAATGAATACATATAATACATATATAGGTCATTTAATCACCTCAGGAGATTTTTGAGTTTTTGTCTGAGACATCTCATACTGATTTTCATTTATGATACTTATAATTCTCTACCTCTAGCATACTGTTTCCCTTATAGAACTATAGCTCAGAAGACCTCTTTGCAGGCAGTTGCAATGTCTTAATCCAAGGCCAACTTCCATTCTTCTTAGCCCACTCTAGGCCGACATATATTTCACTGACAAAAAAATAAATAAAGTATATACTTATCTTCCCCAAGAATTCATTGCTAGTCCTTTGATGTCTGTCTTTTGTATGTCTGTCTTTTGTAGATGGGAGAAACAAGTTTATGAGACATCTTTATATTTTGAAACTGTATACTTCTTCATAGAAATGTGAGATTATTTTTATCTGCAACCTCAATTTATTTTAACTTCTTAAAAAATTTTTGAAGAAATAATCAAATTTAAATTCTTGAAAGTAATAAGTATATTCTTAAGTTCAGACAAAGGCAAATTAAAAATATTTGTGTTTACCAAAGGTAGTAATTTTCTCTAAGGGACATAAGTCACTCAAATCTTCACTGATACTCTTCAAACTTTTTTTTTTCTATAAAATTTATTATTGACTAAGAAACTCTGAAGTCCTCTATAAGAATTTTGTTGGCTCTGATAAAACTATTTACATCCACTGAAGAGGTCTTTGTGTTTGAATTTTATTTTAATTGCGAAATTGACTGCTTAGAGTTCTATAGCACACAGTTAAACTATTTTAGAGACAGTCTCTAATCTTGATTTTACTTGTGGAGAATTCAAGTTAAATCTTAAATTTCATTTTTACAGGGCGTTATCTGCAACTTTGCAAACTGGTCTTCCTCCTGGTACATATTGTGATGTTATTTCTGGAGATAAAATTGGTGACAATTGTACAGGAATTGAAATCAATGTTTCTTGTGATGGTAATGCTTATTTTTCAATTAGTAACTCTGCTGAGGATCCATTTATTGCAATTCATACTGAATCTAAATTATAAAATTTAAATTATATATATGTATATATATGCCCAGAGAAATAAAGTTTCTTTTATTATATATGTAATATGTAACTTTTCATGATTCATTAATTTTGGTAAAAGCTATAATAATCAACTTGAACAACTCAGAAAAGCATAAAAAATGATAATTATAAGTACAATCAACATTTTGTTTCATTTTAGAAGATTCTCATTATTTCTCAAAATAATTTCTAAGAACTCAGAAAGGCATGTTGAAAAATATGTTTGTTGCCATTAACACCATTTGCCCAGCTATGTATCTTTAATCCACATCTGTATTTCTTACATAAAATGTTTCTAACAGCAGCACAGCATAGCTTATTTAATGATGATTCCCATACAGTCATACAGGTATAACACTTGGGTGTTTTTCACAATATAAAGACCCTTTCATGGTTAAGAAATTAAAAAAATAAAATAAATTATGTAGTCTATAGTTCTTAATTCTCTTGAGCTCACAGGTATCTTCTCCTACTTTATATTCTTTCTTCTTTTTCTTTCCCTTTCATGTTAATAGCTTTAACATGATGATGTTGTATGGCTTTTGTTCCATCTCTTAACCCCTAATGTGGATGTATGTTTAGGTAGGGCTTTCATGGCACCCTATACTCAGATTTTCTTCCTGATCTTTTAGCTATTTATTCTCCTTCACTTTGACTGTAAATTTGGAATTTGTTAAGTCTCTCATCTAGGGTTTCTTATAACTCTCAGTTGTTTTATTTTCATGATTGAATCAGAAAATAGAAGCCATATCTTGGAAACTCTCTTTTCACCCATAAATCTTGTATCTACATTTGCCCGTTTCATATTCTTCTTTCATCCTATCATAATGAGCATAGAGCACTTCATTTTACCGAAGTCCATGCCCTCCATTTTCACCTTTTTGAGGACTTTATTTCTTAGATTATCCCTTTTCTTCTGACTTAACAATCTTTCTTTTTTAGTCCCCTCTCTCAGCTAAATAAAATCCATGACTCTCAATTTTTCTCTTCCTTGTCAAACTCCTAAGTTTTCATGACACAGTCTCAACGTCCTCAACACCAGTCATTTTTCATCCCCTTACTCCAGTTTCCATCATTACTTCATTTAATCTGCTGTTGTCAACATAATCAAAAATATTTTTGTTACTAATACCATGTACTCCTTTATCCTCATCTTGCTCTGTTTCACTACACTATTCAATATGGAGAGACACTCTCACTTCCTCTCTTCCTTTGGTCTCTATGATTCTACTCTTTCCTTATTTTCCTTTTCCTTTGCTGATTGCTCTTTTTCAGTTTTTTTTTTTTTTTTTGGATTAGCTTCTGTTTCACCTAAGAACTCAGTTGGATTTAATTCTCTGTCTCTCTAACCTCTAAGTGATTGCAATCATTTTCATGGATTTAAAACACATGCTTTGGCATAGAGACCTGAATCTGCCAACCAGAGCTCTTCTTCACCTTCACGTTTACAACAAATGCTTCACATCTCTACTTCAGTATTTCACAGACATCTCATATGTGGCATGTCCAAAATGTGACCTTCAATTTTTGTCTTCAGCAAACCTTTCATACTCCCTGCTGCTCTGTTTCACCACTTACTTAGAGACCTGTGATATTTCCTTCATTTTTTCCCTTTCTCTTAACTTGCCCTTTTCCCCCACATAAACCTTAAATCTACTAATTTTTATTCAAAATATTTCTTAATTCCTTGCACTTCCTTTCTTGTATGCTCTTCATTTTTCTTACCTGTGTTTCAAAACAACTTGTATCCTATTTGTACTGCTTTACTTCCTCAATTGATTTACTGGATTCCTTGATCGCTCAGTTGGTAAAGAATCCACCTGCAATGCAGGAGACCCCGGTTCAATCCCTGGGTTGGAAAGATCCACTGGAGAAGGGAAGGGCCAGAATACCCACTCTAGTATTCTGACCTGGAGAATTCCATGGACTGTGTAGTCCATGGGATCGCAAAGAATTGCACAGATTCACTTTCAGATTGAGTTCTTAAACAATATGTACCAGACTCTGTTCTGAGACTCAAGATTCAATAAAGACCAAAATAGAATACTATCTCATAGTATTATGGTGAGTGGTAAGAAGGAAAGTATAGAAAGTCATGAAAATACGAGGGGAATTTGACCTAATCCTGGATAAATATCTTTGTAGAAGTGGCCTTTGAACTGAGATTTGAATGATAAATTTGAGTTAGTTAGGGAAAGAGATGAGAAAAGAACATTCCAAGTAGAAGAGACAGAATTTCCTAGATGGGTTAAGGAGCTGGGTGAGTTTGAGTAACTAAAGATTAGTATGGCTAGAGGAAAATATAAAGAGGAGAGTTTGGGAGATGAGGCTTCAGATGCAGACAGGTATAACCATCCTGTAAAGAATTTTGGCCTTTTATCCTAAGGTAAGTGGTAATCCACTGCTCAATTTTGGAAAGGTGATGGTGCTGATAGTGGTTTTCTAATTTGAAAACATCACTCTGGATGCATATAGAGAATACAATGATTAGAGAAAGGGCTAAAGTAGATGCTGATATTGCAATGAACCCCTCCATAATCAAAAGAATAGGAAGTTCTGTTAGTCAGGTATTCTAATAGTAACAATTTCAGTAGATATCCTTCATGTTTTATTTTCCTGGACAAGATCTTTAAACTCTAGACAAATATCCTTGCTGTCAAATACTGTTATCCAATAACAGAATGCCTTTCAAATATCCTTTTTGAAGTTTGCAACCTTAAGTTCATAATGTTCATCTTCCTTTCCCTTCCCCGGGTGGGTATAGACCTTATTATCATGGTTACTGACTCCTCTCTTGAAAGGGTCCTCTGGATAGAATTTTATATAAAAGAAAGCAGATGATTCTGATATGTTACAAAACTGCTATGAATTGTTCCCAGGCCCTGGCTTGTGATTAGTTTCCTTGCATCCATCCTGCAATGCATTTGTTATAAACAATAAAGTCTGACTTTAAATTGTGAGTCTGTGGTGTTTTGTATATAATAATATTAGTAAAATAAGAGAGTTTAGTCATTTAAGAAAAGGATGGCTAGATAGTAGAAGTGGAGAGAAAAGAAAAGTCAAGAAATATTTAGATGGTAAATTAAGAATGTGATGCTGAATTGGACCTGAGTGACATAAAAGAACAGAGCTTCAATAGATGAAACCAGATTTCTGGTTTGCAGAACTGAATGGTGATGCCAGTCACTGAGTTATGGGACCGCTTATAAAGAACAGGACTTCCCTTGTGGCTCAGCTGGTGAAGAATTTGCCTGCAATGCGGGAGACCTGGGTTCAATCTCTGGGTTGGGTAGATCCCCTGGAGAAGGGAAAGGCTACCCACTCCAGTATTCTGGCCTGGAGAATTCAATGGACTATACAGACTCAAGTATTCTGGCCTAAAAAATTCCCTGGAGTGTACAGTCTATGGGTCACAAAGAGTTGGATACGACTGAGTGACTTTCACTTCACTTCACTTCATAAAGAACAGGAGCCAGCTGAGCTAAAACCTGGGTTAAGAGCATATGAAAAAAAGTAGGGGCAAACATTCAAAAATGTCTCCAAAGCGAAAAATAACATGTCATATTTGAGAAAATGAAGAAAAGCCAGCATGACTGAAGGTGTGGTATTGGCAAGGAAAGAGCAAAACTGAGGCTGGAGAGCTGGGTTCATACTAGGTAATGTATAGTTCTATAGGTTATCATAAGGGGTTGAGAAATTATACAAAATGTTTTAAAAATTTAGTGGTTTTAAGCCTGGAAGTTTGTAGTTTGACTTAAATGCTATGACTAGTATTCTGTGAAAGTGAAAATCCCTCAGTCGTGTCCAAATCTTTGGACTTCTCTACAGTCCATGGAATTCTCTAGGCCAGAATACTGGAGTCTTTGTCTTCTCCAAGGGATCTTCCCAACCTCGGGATCGAACCGGGGTCTCCTGCATTTCAGGCAGATTCTTTACCAACTGAGCTATAAGGGTAACTGTTTGTAAAATAAATTGAGATAATGAAAGAGGAAAGAAAAATATGTCAATTTTTGAAAAGTAGAAACTTCTTAAGGATAAGGCCTTGGAATAGACATGCACCTCTCAACCTCTTTCTGATTTTTCCCAAATTTAATTAATTCCCAATTACCCTGATTTCTCAGGTCATAAATGTCATAGGATCTCAATAAAAATATTATAAGCTTAGTACCAGATCACCATAATGATGAGAATATCTTAAAGCAATTCATACAAATTCTTTGGTTTCCCTGTACATATAAAAGTTATCTTTATACTGTAGTCTGTTAGGTATGCAATAGAATTAGACCTTTAAAAGTGTACTTACCTTAATTTAAAAATATTAATACTTTATTGCTAAAAGAGGCTCTCATCTGAGCCATCAGTGAATCATAATCTTTTTGAAGTAATATAATCAAAGATCACTGATCACAGATCATTATAATAAATATAATGAAAAAGTTTGAAATATTGTGAGAATTGCCAAAATGTATCAGAGAGACACAAAATGAGCACATGGTGTTGAAAAATTGATACTTATAAATTTGCTCATAGACCTTCAATTTTTAAGACGTGCAATATTTGCAAAACAGCAAGGAATGAGATATGTGTGTATTTGACAAAATTCAATATCCTCTCAACAAATGAAGCACAGAAGGAATGTAACTCAACATAGGGCTTCCTTGATGGCTCTTTGGTAAAGAATCCACCTACCAATGCTGGAGATGAGGGTTCAATCAATAGTATCCTTTCCAGAAGGAAATGGCAACCCACTCCAAAGTTTTGCTGACAATGCTCATGGACAGAAGTGCCTGGCGGGCTACAGTCCAGGATCATGAAAGAGTTGAACACGACAACTAAACAACAAGCTCAACATAATAAAAATCATACATGACAAGCCCACAGATAACATCATACTCAAATGTGAAAGTCTGAGAGTTTTTTCTTTAAAATCAGGAACCTCACAAGGATGTCCATTCTCTCCACTTCTATTCAAAGCAGTATAGGAACACATTAGGCAAGATAGAGATGTAAAAGGCATTCAAATTGGAAAGGAAGGAGTAAAATTGTCTCTGTTTGTAGATGATAAGATATTATATATGGAAATTCTTAAATACTCCAGAAAGATACCTCTTAGAATTAACAAACAAATTCAGTAAATTTGCAGGATACAAGATCAACATGAAAAAAATCATTATAATAACAACAAGCCATCAGAGAAATTAAGAAAGCAATCCTGTTTTCAACAGCACCAAAAATAATAAAATACTTAAAAATAATTAGTCAAGGGAGTGAAAGATCTGTTGGCTGAAAACTGTAAAACATTGAGGAAAGACACTGAAGAAGACATAAACAAGTAGAAAGATATCCTGTTTTTGGGTTGGAAGGATTAACACTATTAAAATGTACATATCACCAAAAATGATCTACAGATTCAATGCAATCCCTGTCAAAATTGCAATGGCATTTTTTCATATAAATAAAAAGCTATCTTAAAATTCATATGATATCACCATATACCTTGAATATCTGAGGAAATCTTGAGAAAGACAAAAAAAATCTGAAGCATCACTCTTCCTTATTTCAGACTAAATTTCAAAACTATAGTAATCAAAATAATACAATATTGGCACAAAAATAAGGCACATAGGCCAGTGGAACAGAGCTTAGATATAAACCCTCACATATATGGTCAAACAATCTTTGACAAGGGTGCCAACACCAGTCAGTATGGAAAGGATAGTCACTTCAATAAATGATGCTGAAAAAAATTATTTTCTACAGGCAAAAGGATGAAAATGGACCCCTGTCTTACAGCACTGAAAAAAAAAATTTTGAAATGACTTTCAAGACTTAAATGGTGGCTCAGATAGTAAAGACTCTGACTGCAATGTGGGATACCCGAGTTCGATCCTTGGGTCAGGAAGACCCTTTGGAAAAGGGAATGGCAACCCACTCCAGTATTCTTGCCTGGAGAATTCCATGGACAGAGGAGCCTGGCAAGCTATATAGTCCATGGAGTCGCAAAGAGATGGGAATGACTGTGCAACTAACTCTCACTTTTCACATGCAAAAGAATGAAACTCAAATACAGTGCATCTAGATGCTGGACCAGTATATGATAAAGGCTTCCTAAAGACATTTATGTTCAAGAAACCAAAGAGATTATACATTCTGTGGTATAAAGCAATAAGTCATAAGGTTTTTGCAAAAATAGAAAAATCTTTATTTAAACCTAATTTTTTAGAACATTTGCCTTTTGTTCTTATGACTGTATCAAAACAAATTCCTTCCTTCCAATTTGAAAGTAACTGGAAAAAATTCAGGGCCTTTATTTAGGGCTGGTTTAATTGATTTAATCTTTCTCTTCTTTTGTTTCCCTTTGCAAGCCTCTTTTTAAAAATCTAAAGATAAAGAGAAAACAAATCTAGATTTATCAAATGCAGCTTACAGTTTGTTGCAGAAAATTATAAAGTTTTAGAAGAAATTATTTGAGTGCCAATAAAAATAATACTTTAAAAAAACAGAAGGGAAAGTGATATATTTTAAAAAAACAGAAACCTTCAAAGGTCTTTCACAAGAAATTGAACAGATGGGCAAATATGCAGCCTGTTTGCTCTTTTTGTCCTTGAACATGAACTCTGGGGAAAAAGTGAAGTATGGCTAAGAGCCACTCACATAATTTGTTTTTAGTGTGTTGGAAGAGTTTAGGTACAAAAAGCACCATTTACACTAGAATGAAAGCTAATATTTATTATTTCTCTGTAATTGCAAAATACAACCCATTTGAGAGGGATATTTTTTAAGGACTTTTTTTTGTCATGAAATGCTTATATTTTCATCAATTCAATTAATGGACATTTTGGAAACACTTCTTTGAACCTCAGTTTCCTCACCTCAGTTTAATTTTAATAAAATTAATATCTACTTTTTTAACCTGGTATATTAAATGAGAAATTGTATAATATACTGAAGCTGAAGCTCCAATACTTTGGCCACCTGATGCGAAAAACTGACTCCTTAGAAAAAACCCTGATGCTGGGAAAGATTGAAGGCAGGAGGAGAAGGGGATGACAGAGTATGAGATGGTTGGATGGCAGCACCGTCTTGATGGACATGAGTTTGAAGCAGAGCTCAAACAGAGCTGAGCAAGCTCTGGGAGTTTGTGATAGGCAGTGAAGCCTGGCATGCTGCAGTCCATGGGGTCACAAAGAGTTGGACAACTGAGTGAACTGAACTGAACTGAACTGATATACTAACCATTATTCCTGGATAAATGCATATTTCTTCAACTTCTCACTAAATATGTGGTTTTTATTCTTTTTAAAAATAAGGTATAGCTGATTAATAAACAATGTTGTGATAGTTTCAGGTGAACAGCAAAGGGACTCAGTCATACATATACATGTATCCATTCTCCCCGAACTCTCTGCCATCTAGGCTGCCACATAATATTGAGCAGAGTTCATGTGTTATACAGTAGGTCTTTGTTGATTATCCATTTTAAATATAGCAGTGTCTGTATGTCCATCCCAAACTCCCTAATTATCTCTTCCCCCATTTTTCCCCCAGCAACTACAAGTTCATTCTTGAAGTCTGTGAGTGTTTTTAAATTCACTTGTATCATCTCATTTTAGATTCCACATATATGGTATGTCACAATATTTCTCCTCCTGTGTCTGACTTACTTCACTCAATATGACACTCTGTGTGTGTGTGCATACTAAGTCGCTTCAGTCATGTCTGACTCCTTGTGACCTTGTAAACTGTAGCCCACCAGGCTTTTCTGTCCCTGGGATTCTCCAGGCAAGAATACTAGAGTGGGTTGCCATGCACTCCTTCAGGGGGACCTTCCCAATCCAGGGATCAAACCCACATCTCCTGCAGCTCCTGCATTACAGGCAGATTCTTTACCACTGAGCCACCAGGAAAACCCATGCCACTCTCTAGGTTCATCCATATTGCTGCAAGTGGCATCATTTCATTCTTTTTAATGGCTAAGAAGCTGTGTTATTTATTCTTAATGCTGACGTCAGTCAATGTGAACTCTCCTAAAATCTAACTCAAATAAGAAAATCACAAAGCACTGGAATTGGAGCAGAAAGTAAAATGCACCTCTAATTTGAAATCTTGCCAGAGTCAGTCTGTGTCATTAGCTAAATGTTCATTGACAGAAAATCTATGTCTTAATTTTAGTATTTATAACTCAGTTTTAGATCATAGGATTTGTAGGAATGCCACTATCAGAAATGTCAGACTTAGCTGTGTATATTTTCTTACATGTGCTGTAGGGCCACAAGTAAAGATTAAGTAAACTGTATGTTTTAATGCAAGTGCATATCAATCAATCCAATGTATATTTATTAAGTGCATAGAACTCTTTAGGTACTTCAAAACTTGTTATCCATGTTTATGTACCAGGGTAGTTGGGAGAACAAAATAGAACTGCATCATACATTTATAAAAATAGAGGGAAATACTTAACACTGCACAATAAAATATAGATAATGTGTTGTTTGCTGCTCCATAGAACATACACAATCTTGTCATGGTGAGAGACTTGCATAACTCAGTGAAGCTATGAACCATGCCATGCAGGGCCCCCCAAGATGGATGAGTCATAGTGAAGAATTCTGATAAAACCTGGTCCACTGGCAGAGGGAATGGCAAACCATTCCAGTATTCTTGGCTGGAGAACCCCATGAACGGTATGGAGAGGCAAAAGATACAAAACAGGAAGATGAGGTTCCCAGGTTGGAAGGTGTCCAACATGCTACTGGGGAAGAGTGGAGGGCAATTACTAATTGCTCCAGAAAGAATGAAGTGGCTGAGACAAAGCAGAAATGGCATTCTTTGTGGATGTGTCTGACAGTGAAAGTAAATCCAATGCTATAAAGAACAATATTGCATAGGAACCTGGAATGTTAGATTAATGAACCAGGGAAATTGGATGTGGTCAAGAAGGAGATGGCATGATTCAACATCAACATCAGGAATCAATGAACTGAAATGGACAGGAATAGAAGAATTTAATTTATATGGCCATTATATCTACTACTGTGGGCAATAATCTCTTAGAAGCAATGGAGTAGCCCTCAGAGGCAACAAAAGAGTCTGAAATGTAGTGCTTGGGTGCAACCTCAAAAATGAGAGAATGATCTCGTTTCATTTCCAAGGCAAACAATTCAACATCACAGTAATCCAAATTTATACCCCAATTACTAATGTTGAAGAAGCTCAAGTTGACTGGTTCTACAAAGACATACCAGACCTTTTAGAACTAACACCAAAACTAAAAGATGTCCTTTTCAACATAGGGGATTAGAATGCAAAAGTAGGAAGTCAAGAGATACCTGGAATAACAGGCAAGTTTGGCCTTGGAGTACAAAATAAAACTGGGCAAAAGCTAACAGTTTTGTCAAGAGAATACTGTGGTCATACCAAACAACCCTTTCCAACAACCCCAGAGATGATATGAATGTCAACAAATGGTCAATACCAAAATCAGATTGATTGCATTCTTTGCATCCAAAGATGGAGAAGCTCTACAAAGTCAGGAAAAACCAGACTTAACTCAAATTTGTTGTGATTATACAGTGTAGATGATGAACAGATTCAAGGGATTAGATCTGCTAGACAGAGTGCCTGAAGAACTATAGATGATGGTTCATAATGTTGCACAGGAGGCAATGACCAAAGCCATCCTTAAAAAAAAAAAAAATTGCAAGAAGGCAAAATGGTTGTCTGAGAAGGCTTTACAAATAGCTAAGGAAAGAAGAGAAGTGAAAGGCAAGGGAGAAAGGGAAAGATCAACTGAATGCAGAGTTCCAGAGAATAGCAAGGAGAGATAAGAAGGCCTTCTTCAAATAAACAATGCAAACAAGTAGAGGAAAACAATAGAATGTGAAAAACTAGATATCTCTTCAAGAAAACTGGAGTTATCAAGGAAGGATTTCATGCAAGTATGGGAATGTTAAAGGGCAAAAATGGTAAGGACCTAACAGAAGCAGAAGAGATTAAGAAGAGGTGACAAGAATACACAGATGAATTATACAAAACCATTTTATTGAGCCACTCACATAATTTGTTTTTAGGTAGAATAGTGACTCAGATAAGCAAGATGGTGTGGTCAGTCTAGAGTCAGACATCCTAGAGAGTGAAGTTAAGTGGGCCTTGGGAAGTGTTACTATGAACAAAGCTAGTGGAGGGGATATAATTCCAGCTGAGCTATTTAAAATCCTCAAAGATGATGCTGTTAAAAAGTCCTGCATTCAATATGTCAGCAAATTTGGAAAACCCAGTAGTGGCTACAGTACTGGAAAAAGTCAGTTTTCATTCCAATCCCAGATGCAAAGCTAAAGCATGTTCAAATTATCATACAATTGCACTCACGTCATATGCTTGAAAGGTTATGCTAAAATCCTTCAAGGTAGGCTTCAGCAGTATGTGAACTGAGAACTTTCAGAGGTACAGGCTTGATTTAGAATAGGCAGAGGAACCCGAGATCAAATTGCTGACATTTGTTGGATCATAGAAAAAGCAATGGAATTCTAGGAAAACTTCTGCTTCATTGACTACAGTAAACCTTTGACTGTGTTGATCACAACCAACTGGAAAATTCTTAAAGAGACAGGAATACCAGACCACCTTACATGTCTTCTGAGAAACCTGTGTGTGAGTCAAGAAGCAATAGTTAGAATGAAACATGGAACAACTAAATGGTTAAAAACTAGGAAAAGAGTATGACAAGGCTGTATATTGTCACCTGTTTATTTATCTTCTATGCAGAGTTCAGTTCAGTTCAGTCATTCAGTCTTGTTCAGCTCTTTGTGACCCCATGGACTGCAGCACACCAGGCTTCCCTGCCCATCACCTACTCCTGGAGCTTACTCAAACTCATGTCCATCGAGCTCATGGTTCCACACCATGGGAAATGCCAGGTGGATGAATCAGAAGCTAGAATCAAGATTGCTGAGAGAAATATCAACAACCTCAGATATGTAGATGATACCATTCTAGTGGCAGAAAGTAAAGAAGAACTAAAGAGCCTCTTGATGAGGGTGAGTGAGAAGAGTGAAAAATTGGTTTAAATTTAAAAAACTAAGATCACAGCATCTGGTCTAATCACTTCCTGATGAATAGAAGAGGAAAAAGTCAAAAGTTAAGGCAGTGATAGATTTTTTCCTTGGGCTCCAAAAATTACTGCTGACCATGTCTGCTGCCCTGAGATTAAAGACGCTTGCTCCTTGGAAGGAAAGCTGTCAAATCTAGACATTGTATTAAAAAGCAGAGACATCACTTTGCTGACAAAGCTCTGTATAGTCAAAGCTTGGGTTTTCCAATATGGATTTGAAAGTTGGATCATAAAGAAGGCTGAGTCCTAAAGAATTGATGCTTTCAAAATGTGGTGCTGGAGAAGGTTCTTTAGAGTCCCTTGGACAGCAAGGAGATTAAGCCAGTCAATCCTAAAGGAAATCAACCTTGAATATTCATTGGTAGGACTAACGCTGAAGCTGAAGCTCTGATAATTTGGCCACCAGATGTGAAGAGCCAACTCATTGCAAAAGACCCTGATGCTTGAAAAGATTGAAGGCAAAAGAAGAAGGGGCTGGCAGAGGATAGATGGTTAGATGGCATCACTGACTCAGTGGCTATGAATTTGAGTCAACTCTGGGAGATAGTGAAGGACAGGGGAGCCTGGAGTGCTGCAGTCCTTAAGGCCGTAAAGAGTTAGGACTGAACAACAACAAATAGGCTGTTTGACTTCAAAGGAGGGAAATGATGCATGTTCTGAGATGGTCTGAGAAAGCTTTGTGGAGAAGGAAGGTATTGATAATTAGATAAGGAGGTTTTAAAAGGAGGATAAAAGATGAAGGAGTATTCCAAGAAGAAAGGTGTGAAAGAGGCACAAAGGAATGAAAGAGACTGTGTGGTGATAAATAAATCAGTTGATTACTGAGGCTGTAGAGGGAGATTTATAAGATACTATTGGAAAATATTTTGGATAAGTAGAAAGAGACTAATACATTTCCCCTCAAGTCTTTCCTATTAGGTTTGATGTATTAATACTAACAATAGCATTTCCAAATATATAGAATATCTCTACCTATGCAAGATAATTATATGTTACCATGGGGAAATTCTAGGAACTATCAGTCCTTAATTGATATCATCAGAATTAGTTTATTAAGTTTTAGTTTACATTACTTTTATGGTTTTCATACTCCTCCTACCAGCCCCCAGCTGTGCAGTTTAAATGAAATTAAATTATACTGTAGTTCACTAGCAAATAGGTCTGCTAATATATGAACCTTTCAAGTTTGTGTAAATCTGTATTTGTCAGTCCTCACTACACATTTCTATTGTCATGTGTTAAAATATTTGATTTTGAATGACATCCTCCTTCCTACTTACTATTTTTATATCACTGGGGATGGAAATAATAGGACTATCCCTTGATTTAACTGTCAGTCAAGGGACACTTCTCTTGCCTGGAAAATCCCATGGACGGAGGAGCCTGGTAGGCTGCAGTCCATGGCATCACGAACAGTCGGACACGACTGAGTGACTTCACTCTCATTTTTCACTTTTATGCATTGGAGAAGGAAATGGCAACCCACTCCAGTGTTCTTGCCTGGAGAATCCCAGGGATGGGGCAGCCTGGTGGGCTGCCATCTGTGGGGTCACACAGAGTCGGACACGACTGAAGTGACTTAGCAGCAGCAGCAGCAGCAAGGGACACTTCAAGCTTAATATAAAATTTTGAAAAGCCCCTCAATCTGCCAGAAACTAATGGTTTTAGGAATATTCCTGGCTTTGTAGAAGAGAGCTCAATTATAAAATGTTTTCCTATATCATAATGAGTATTAATAAATTTTATCCAACAAAATTCTCCTTAACTGAAAATATATTAATTTTTTTTTTCATTTGAGAAGGAAAAGCATTATTTGTTACAGGGTATTTTCTGCCTTATATATATTCTAAAGTTACCAAATCAATGAAGAAATTGATATCCATTTTTTGTTTAAAAAAAAAACAGCCAACAAAGGGAAGGAAAATAAAAATGACTAATATTTAAATAGAAATTTTTCTGAGAAAAGCATATTTTGGTAAATATAGTTTCATTTCATAGAGGTTTAGTTTTAAATTTACCAAATGCTCCCAGTTTCTGGGGTGAAATTTATTGAAAAACCAAAGAAAAGTGTAAGGAAGATAGAAACCAAAGCATTGCCTTTATTTAAAAGCTAATAATATAAGAGAGAGCTTCCCTGGTGATTAGACAGTAAAGAATCTACCTGCAATGCAGGAGACCCTGAGTTGGGACAATCCTCTGGAGAAGGAAAGGGCTACCCACTCCAGTATTCTTGCCTGAAGAATTTCATGGACAGAAGACAGTGGTTTTTTTTTTTAATTTATCTTTTATTTTAATTGGAGGCTAATTACTTTACAATATTGTGGTGGTTTTTGCCATACATTCACATGAATCAGCCATGGGTGTACATGTGTTCCGCATCCTGAACCCCCCCTCCCCTGAACCTCACTCCCCATCCCATCCCTCAGGGTCATCCCAGTGCACCAGCCCTGAGCACCCTGCTTCATGCATCGAACCTGGACTGGTGATCTATTTCACATATGATAATATACGTGTTTCAATGCTATTCTCTCAAATCATCCCACCCTCACCTTCTCCCACAGAGTCCAACAGTCTGTTCTTTACATCTGTATCTCTTTTGCTGTCTTGCATATAGGTTCATCGTTACCATCTTTCTAAATTCCATATATATGCATTAATATACTGTATTGGTGTTTTTCTTTCTGACTTACTTCACTCTGTAGTTTTTATTAGTGGGCAAATGACAGTCTTAAAAGTGAACTTAAGAATTAAATAGACATTTATACTCAACAGGCTGAACTGGAGCAGGGCCCCTGGAAAGGCAGAGTGACTTCAGAAGAATTTCTTTATCAACATATAAAAATCAT
Source organism: Bos indicus x Bos taurus (assembly GCF_003369695.1). Classification (NCBI taxonomy): domain Eukaryota; kingdom Metazoa; phylum Chordata; class Mammalia; order Artiodactyla; family Bovidae; genus Bos; species Bos indicus x Bos taurus. The sequence continues at coordinate 39,928,095 of NC_040078.1, read as the reverse complement.
TGCCTTCTACTAACCCTGGGGTTCTTCATTTCTTCCTTTTCTAGTTGCTTTAGGTGTAGAGTTAGGTTATTTATTTGACTTTTTTCTTGTTTCTTGAGGTATGCCTATATTGCTATGAACTTTCCCCTTAGGACTGCTTTTACAGTGTCCCACAGGTTTTGGGTTGTGTTTTCATTTTCATTCGTTTCTATGCAAATTTTTATTTCTTTTTTTATTTCTTCTGTGATTTGTTGGTTATTCAGCAGCGTGTTGTTCAGCCTCCATATGTTGGAATTTCTAATAGTTTTTCTCCTGTATTTGAGATCTAATCTTACTGCATGTGATGAGAAAAGATGCTTGGAATGATTTCAATTTTTTGAATTTACCAAGGCTAGATTTATGGCCCAGGATGTGATCTATCCTGGAGAAGGTTCTGTGTGCGCTTGAAAAAAAGGTGAAATTCATTGTTTGGGGATGAAATGTCCTATAGATATCAATTAGGTCTAACTGGTCTATTGTATCATTTAAAGTTTGTGTTTCCATGTTAATTTTCTGTTTAGCTGATCTATCCATAGGTGTGAGTGGGGTATTAAAGTCTCCCACTATTATTGTGTTATAGTTAATTTCTCTTTTCATACTTGTTAGCATTTGTCTTACATATTGCAGTGCTCCTATGTTGGGTGCATATATATTTATAATTGTTATATCTTCTTCTTGGATTGATCCTTTGATCATTATGTAGTGACCTTCTTTGTCTCTTCACAGCCTTTGTTTTAAAGTCTATTTTATCTGATATGAGTATTGCTACTCCTGCTTTCTTTTGGTCTCTATTTGCATGGAAAATCTTTTTCCAGCCCTTCATTTTCAGTCTGTATGTGTCCCCTGTTTTGAGGTGGGTCTCTTGTAGACAACATATGTAGGGGTCTTGTTTTTATATCCATTCACCAAGTCTTTGTCTTTTGGTTGGGGCATTCAACCCATTTACGTTTAAGGTAATTATTGATAAGTATGATCCCGTTGCCATTTAATCTATTGTTTTGGGTTCGAATTTATACACCCTTTTTGTGTTTCCTGTCTAGAGACTATCCTTTAGTATTTGTTGGAGAGCTGGTTTGGTGGTGCTGAATTCTCTCAGCTTTTGCTTGTCTGTAAAGCTTTTTATTTCTCCTTCATATGTGAATGAGATCCTTGCTGGGTACAATAATCTGGGCTTTAGGTTATTTTCTTTCATCACTTTAAGTATGTCTTGCCATTCCCTCCTGGCTTGAAGAGTTTCTATTGAAAGATCAGCTGTTATCCTTATGGGAATTCCCTTGTGTGTTATTTGTTGTTTTTTCCTTGCTGCATTTAATATTTGTTCTTTGTGTTTGATTAGGGCAGAAATAAATGCAAAAAAAACAAAAAACAAAAAAAAAAAACAAAAGAGACCATAGCAAAAATCAACAAAGCCAAAAGCTGGTTCTTTGAAAGGATAAATAAAATTGACAAACCATTAGCCAGACTCATCGAGAAACAAAGGGAGAAAAATCAAATCAATAAAGTTAGAAATGAAAATGGAGAGATCCCAACAGACAACACAGAAATACAAAGGATCATAAGAGACTACTATCAGAAACTATATGCCAATAAAATGGACAACGTGGAAGAAATGGACAAATTCTTAGAAAAGTACAACTTTCCAAAACTGGACCAGGAAGAAATAGAAAATCTTAACAGACCCATCACAAGCACGGAAATTGAAACTGTAATCAGAAATCTTCCAGCAAACAAAAGCCCAGGTCCAGACGGCTTCGCAGCTGAATTCTACCAAAAATTTAGAGAAGAGCTAACACCTATGCTACTCAAACTCTTCCAGAAAATTGCAGAGGAAGGTAAACTTCCAAACTCATTCTATGAGGCCACCATCACCCTAATACCAAAACCTGACAAAAATCCCACAAAAAAAGAAAACTACAGGCCAATATCACTGATGAACATAGATGCAAAAATCCTTAACAAAATTCTAGCAATCAGAATCCAAAAACACATTAAAAAGATCATACACCATGACCAAGTGGGCTTTATCCCAGGGATGCAAGGATTCTTCAATATCCACAAATCAGTCAATGTAATGCACCACATTAACAAATTGAAAAATAAAAATCATATGATTATCTCAATAGATGTAGAGAAAGCCTTTGACAAAATTCAACATCCATTTATGATAAAAACTCTCCAGAAAGCAGGAATAGAAGGAACATACCTCAACATAATAGAAGCTATATATGACAAACCCACAGCAAACGTTATCCTCAATGATGAAAAATTGAAAGCATTTCCTCTAAAGTCAGGAATAAGACAAGGGTGCCCACTTTCACCACTACTATTCAACGTAGTTTTGGAAGTTTTGGCCACAGCAATCAGAGCAGAAAAAGAAATAAAAGGAATCCAAATTGGAAAAGAAGAAGTAAAACTCTCACTGTTTGCAGATGACATGATCCTCTACTTAGAAAACCCTAAAGACTCCACCAGAAAATTACTAGAGCTAATCAATGCGTATAGTAAAGTTGCAGGATATAAAATCAACACACAGAAATCCCTTGCATTCCTATACACTAATAATGAGAAAATAGAAAGAGAAATTAAGGAAACAATTCCATTCACCATTGCAACAAAAAGAATAAAATACTTAGGAATATATCTACCTAAAGAAACTAAAGACCTATATATAGAAAACTATAAAACACTGGTGAAAGAAATCAAAGAGGACACTAATAGATGGAGAAATATACCATGTTCATGGATTGGAAGAATCAATATAGTGAAAATGAGTATACTACCCAAAGCAATTTATAGATTCAATGCAATCCCTATCAAGATACCAACGGTATCCTTCACAGAGCTAGAACAAATGATTTCACAATTTGTATGGAAATACAAAAAACCTCAAATAGCCAAAGCAATCTTGAGAAAGAAAAATGGAACTGGAGGAATCAACCTGCCTGACTTTCAGGCTCTACTACAAAGCCACAGTCATCAAGACAGTATGGTACTGGCACAAAGACAGAAATAGAGGTCAGTGGAATAAAATACAAAGCCCAGAGATAAATCCATGCACATATGGACACCTTATCTTTGACAAAGGAGGCAAGAATATACAATGGATTAAAGACAATCTCTTTAACAAGTGGTGCTGGGAAAACTGGTCAATCACTTGTAAAAGAATGAAACTAGAACACTTTCTAACACCATACACAAAAATAAACTCAAAATGGATTACAGATCTCAACGTAAGACCAGAAACTATAAAACTCCTAGAGAAGAACATAGGCAAAACACTCTCTGACATACATCACAGCAGGATCCTCTATGACCCACCTCCCAGAATATTGGAAATAAAAGCAAAAATAAACGAATGGGACCTAATTAAACTTAAAAGCTTCTGCACAACAAAGGAAACTATAAGCAAGGTGAAAAGACAGCCTTCAGAATGGGAGAAAATAATAGAAAATGAAGCAACTGACAAACAACCAATCTCAAAAATATACAAGCAACTCCCACAGCTCAATTCCAGAAAAATAAATGACCCATTCAAAAAATGGGCCAAAGAACTAAATAGACATTTCTCCAAAGACATACAGATGGCTAACAAACACATGAAAAGATGCTCAACATCACTTATTATCAGAGAAATGCAAATCAAAACCACTATGAGGTACCATTTCACACCAGTCAGAATGGCTATGATCCAAAAGTCTACAAGCAATAAATGCTGGAGAGGGTGTGGAGAAAAGGGAACCCTCTTACACTGTTGGTGGGAATGCAAACTAGTACAGCCACTATGGAGAACAGTGTGGAGATTCCTTAAAAAACTGGAAATAGAACTGCCTTATGATCCAGCAATCCCACTGCTGGGCATACACACTGAGGAAACCAGAAGGGAAAGAGACACGTGTACCCCAATGTTCATTGCAGCACTGTTTATAATAGCCAGGACATGGAAGCAACCTAGATGTCCATCAGCAGATGAATGGATAAGAAAGCAGTGGTACATATACACAATGGAGTATTACTCAGCCATTAAAAAGAATACATTTGAATCAGTTCTAATGAGGTGGATGAAACTGGAGCCTATTATACAGAGTGAAGTAAGCCAGAAAGAAAAACACCAATACAGTATACTAATGCATATATATGGAATTTAAAAAGATGGTAACAATAACCCTGTATACGAGACAGCAGAAGAGACACTGATGTATAGATCAGTCTTTTGGACTCTGTGGGAGAGGGAGAGGGTGGGATGATTTGGGAGAATGGCATTGAAACATGCATACTATCATATATGAAATGAGTCGCCAGTCCAGGTTCGATGCACGATACTGGATGCTTGGGGCTGGTGCACTGGGATGACCCAGAGGGATGGTATGGGGAGGGAGAAGGGAGCAGGGTTCAGAATGGGCAACACATGTACACCTGTGGCAGATTCATTTTGATATATGGCAAAACTAATACAATATTGTAAAGTTAAAAAAGAAAATGAAGAAAAATTTAAAAAAATAAAAATCAATGCCAAGAGAGAGAAGGAACTAGGCTATATGTGTCCAATATTTCCTTCCAAACTAATCAAAAGACTACCCACTCCTCTAGTGAGTGAAGTGGCAGAAAGAAGCCAGAGCATTCTGTAAAGATAGCTATTCCTTAAAAAATAAAAAATAATTGAATAAGGAAAAATAAATCTCCTTCATGGTTCTTTGTGTTTTAAAGATGTAATAAGCATTTTATGTCAAAATAAATAATTTTAATAAAGAATATGAATAAAAAAGAACCTCAGTTATGGTTTCTTTCTATACATTTTCTCTATTCTTTACTACTGACATTTTAATAAATATTCAGAGTTCTCTCTATACTTAATTTGCTTTGGAATTCCTGGAATTCTTATCTATGGCCCACGATTGTCTTTGATTTTATCTCCCTTGTGAAACCTTCCTACCCTTATGCAACATTTGGTCATGCAGAACTCACAAGAATTAGTTAGGTTCAGTAGCTCAGTCATGTCCGACTCTTTACAACCCCATGGACTGTAGCATGTCAGGCTTCCCTGTCCATCACCAACTCCCGGAGCTTGCTCAAACTGTCCATCAAGTCGGTGATGCCATCCAACCATCTCATTCTCTGTCATCCCCTTCTCCTCCTGCCTTCAATCTTACCCAGCATTAGGGGCTTTTCCAATGAGTCAGTTCTTTGCATCAGGTGGCCAAAGTTTTGGAGTTTCAGCTTCAGCATCAGTCCTGCCAATGAATATTCAGGAATGATCTCCGTTAGGATTGACTGGTTTGATCTCCTTGCTGTCCAAGGGACTCTCAAGAGTCTGCTCCAACACCACAGTTCAAAAGCATCAATTCTTTGGTGCTCAGCTTTCTTTATAGTCCAATACGCACATCCATACATGACTACTGGAAAAACCGTAGTTTTAAAGGCTTAATAATATTTATGTCAACTGAATTAAATTTTAATGATTATTTTAAGAGTCTCCTGGAAATGATCTTAACTCAGAGGTATGACTGCATTGGTAGTAATATCATAATGGGGAAGATATGTAAGTGGACTCTGAGCAGTCTTCCAACCACTAAATATCAGTTTCTGCCTACTCTACCATTTTTCACTTAAGACTAAAGAATGCTCTGACTGACAAAACCTGTAATAATCATTTCTACTTACACATCAGCTGAAAAGTTGCTTGGAAGTATTTTTATTTTCTATGTAGCAGTAACACATATATTCCACAGATGGAGACTTATGAATGCAAATGATAGAATATCTCACTTCCTCTCTCAAGAGTACCCTTCACACGTAGCTAGAATCTTTTATATTAACAAGGTTTAACGTGGCACATATTCTAGTAAAAGCTTGGTTAAAGGGGTGATAGGGAAAATGCCTACTTTTTATAATGTGGTTATTTAGACTGATCAGGAAAGGAAAATTTCCTCTGTGATGAATCATTGGATCATGGAAAAAGCAAGAGAGTTCCAGAAAAACATCTATTTCTGCTTTATTGACTATGCCAAAGCCTTTGACTGTGTGGGTCACAATAAACTGTGGAAAACTCTGAAAGAGATGGGAATACCAGACCACCTGACCTGCCTCTTGAGAAACCTGTATGCAGGTCAGAAAGCAACAGTTAGAACTGGACGTGGAACAACAGACTGGTTCCAAATAGGAAAAGGAGTACGTCAAGGCTTATTGTCACCCTGCTTATTTAACTTCTATGCAGAATACATCATGAGAAACACTGGGCTGGATGAAGCACAAGCTGGAATCAAGATTGCCAGGAGAAATATCAATAACCTCAGATATGCAGATGACACCACCCTTATGGCAGAAAGTGAAGAGGAACTAAAAAGCCTCTTGATGAAAGTGAAGGAGGAGAGTGAAAAAGTTGGCTTAAAGCTCAACCTTCAAAAAACGAAGATCATGGCTTCTGGTCCCATCACTTCATGGGAAATAGATGGGGAAACATTGGAAACAGTGTCAGACTTTATTTTTTTGGGCTCCAAAATCACTGCAGATGGTGAGTGCAGCCATGAAGTTAAAATACACTTACTCCTTGTAAGGAAAGTTATGCCCAACCTGGATAGCATATTCAAAAGCAGAGACATTGCTTTGCCAACAAAGGGTCCATCTAGTCAAGGCTATGGTTTTTCCTGTGGTCATGTATGGATGTGAGAGTTGGACTGTGAAGAAGGCTGAGTGCTGAAGAATTGATACTTTGAACTGTGGTGTTGGAGACTCTTGAGAGTCCCTTGGACTGCAAGGAGATCCAATCAGTTCATTCTAAAGGAGATCAGCCCTGGGTGTTCTTTGGAAGGAATAATGCTACAGCTGAAACTCTAATACTTTGGCCACCTCATGCAAAGAGTTGACTCATTGGAAAAGTCTCTCATGCTGGGAGGGATTGAGGGTAGGAGGAAAAGGGAATGACAGAGGATAAGATGGCTGGATGGCATCACTGACTCGATGGACGTGAGTTTGAGTGAATTCCAGTAGATGGTGATGGACAGGGAGGCCTGGCGTGCTGCGATTCATGGGGTTGCAAAGAATCAGACACGACTGAGCGACAGAACTGAACTGAACTGATGAATCATTAGCATAGTTATTTTGTTATTTTTAGCTATTTACATGTGGATTTAATTAGTGTATATATAAACAAATTACCTTTAGGAGTAAGGGGAAAATTTGTTATTTTCTATTTAAGATGATTTTGTAGTCAAGTAGGCTACAAATTTGTTTTTTAATTTATCAGGAGAATCTCCTCACTCTGCCCTTTTTAAAATTAAAACATTATGTGAAATACCAAAAGAAAAATATAGTAATGAGGCTACTCTGTATGGAGTTGCAAAGGGATGTTTAGGGGCTGGATTGCCTGTCCTCACATTCTCCCTCTTTGTCCTTGGCAGCTTGAAAACATCTATAGGAGTGTGATATGTTGCTTTTAAACTTAAGCACAGGAAGAACCCTTTAAAATATTATATTTTGATGTTTAATTTCAATACTTTACATGGGAAATTTTTTTGGAGAGAGTGTGTGTTAGTCACTCAGTCATGTCCAACTCTCTGCAACCCCATGGACTGTAGCCTGCCAGGCTCCTCAGTCCATAAAATTCTCCAGGCAAGAATACTGGAGTGGATTGCCATTTCTTTCTATAGGGGATCTTCCTGGCACAGGGATCAAACCTGGGTCTCCTGCATGCAAGCAGATGCTTTACCCTCTGAGCTACTGCTACTGCTAAGTCACTTCAGTCGTGTCCGACTATGTGCGACCCCATAGATGGTAGCCCACCAGGCTCCCTCGTCCCTGGGATTCTTCAGGCAAGAACACTGGAGTGGGTTGCCATTTCCTTCTCCAATGCATGAAAATGGAAAGTGAAAGTGAAGTTGCTCAGTCGTGTCCGACTCTTAGCGACCCTGTGGACTGCAGCCTACCAGGCTCCTCTGCCCATGGGATTTTCCAGGGCGGGAAATTCCAGGGATTTTCTGAGCTACTAGGGAAGCCCAAAGTGAAAGTGACTCAGTTGTGTCTGACTGTTTGCGACCCCATGGACTGCATAGTCCATGGAATTCTTCAGGCCAGAATACTGGAGTGGGTAGCTGTTCCCTTCTCCAGGGGATCTTCCCAACCCAGGGATTGAACCCAGGTCTCCCTCATTGCAGACAGACTCTTTACGAACTGAGCCACAAGGGAAGGCCATTTTTGAGAGGTTTAACAGTTAAATTTTTGTAAAGTCATTTATGAAATGTATGTATGTGTGCTCAGTCATGTCTAGGTCTTTGCAGCTCCATGGAGTCTGCCAGGCTCCTCTGTCCATGGGATTTCTCAAACAAGAATATTGGCGCAGTTGCCATTTCCTACTCCAGGGGATCTTCCAGACCCAGGGATCTAACCCTTGTCTCTTGCATATCAGCATTTGCATGTGGATTCTTTACCACTAGCTCCACTTGGGAAGTCTGTATTATGAAATAATCTGTAATATGTCAAAATCTTCTTACTATTTTTTATAGCACTATTTTTATACAGCAACGTATAATGTTGAAAATAAGTAGAATGTAACTCACAAATAGTATAAAAAGTTGAATAGTTTTCAGTTTTAATAATGCTGCATAATCAATAAACTCAAAATCTCAGGCAGTTAAAACAACAAATGCTTATATTTCTTGCTCTGAGGTCTGCAGGTTGAGATATCTCTGCTTCATGCTGCAGTTTACCTGGACTTGACTTCAGGCTGTCAATTAAAGTCACATCTGATCCATTTTCTTCAATCAGTGGCTACACAAGGTATATTCTTTTTATGGTTCAAGGCAGAAATACAGGGACCAAGTCTAATCAGGAAAGGACACATAAAGCCTTTGCTTGCTTCAGTGTGAAAATATTCCATTGATTAAAGGAAGACATGTGGATCAGCCTAAGAGCTATATTTAGTGGCTTTGAGGATAATGTCATTTGCATAAGAAAATATACTCTATATACTTTAATAGGAAGAATCTCAAAGTCATATGGAAAATACCTTCAGAATTTGGAATAATAATATAGGACAAAAATAACAAAGGCAAGTATATATATGAAATATCAAACAAAAACCAAACTCAGCTTTTATCATAGACACTTCATGACAAATATTGTATACTAAATCACCAATGTATTAGCATACTTACATGTGCATGATACTTTCCATTACCATAATTCTGATTATATAGCTTCCATAGTTAGCAATGACTTTTAGTGATAATATCTTCTAGGATATTATACACATGAACCAGAAGATTTCAACATGTGAAATGTGATGAATATTTATCCCTGTCAAGCATCTCCTCCTTTATTGGTAACAGCACATAGCTTTCCTGTAATCACACAGAGACCATATTTCACCCGTTCTGTTAAGGCATGAAAGTGAAAGTGTTAGTCACTCAGTCGTGTCTGACTCTTTGCGACCCCATAGACTGTAGCCCACCAGACTCCTCCTTCCATGGAATTCTCCAGGCAAGAATCCTGGAGTAGGTTGCCATTCCCTTCTCCAGGGGATCTTCTCGACCCAGGAATCAAAGCCAGGTCTCCTGAATGACAGGCAGATTCTTTATTGTCTGAGCCACCAGGGAAGCCCTGTCTGTTAATGCATAGTTAGCCTTATTTCTCACCTGCAGTGGTAGGCATATGATCTAGGATAGGACAATCAAGACAATCCATTTCCTTGCCACAATATTCTGTTCAGGGATGGGTTTATAAACCAAGTCAGAAACCAATTAAGAATCAGTCTTGAGTCTTTGGCTTAAACTGTTGAGAAAGAGGTGCTTATTTTTTTCCCTGAGTTTGCCAGACTGGTGGGAAGTAAACTTTGCATTTGAACAGTTTTGCCACTGTGCGGCAAAAGCCTGCCTGAGAATTAAGCCAAGAAAGACATAGAAATGCAGAGCCAAGAGATAGAGACAAAAAATGTCTTGAGGTTTTTTGAGTTTTTAATTCTAGTCCAAAGCTATCTGTATCCCTTACTTCCTAGTCACAAAACTAACATATTTTACTTGATTTTTTAAATCACTTCAAATCCAAAGCATTCCTGTTATTTCTTATGCTTCTTTTTGCTCTACAGTATCTCTCCAAAATTCTCTTTTCTGGACTCACTTGTCATATCACTTTGCTGGCATACATATAACCCCTCATTTTAAGGGTGTTCTACTTCATGTGATCTTAATTTTTCACTATATCCTAGACTCAAAATTAATTCATTTGTTATTTTCCCTGACAGTGCAAATTTGCTGAATAAAAATGGATTCTTTAACCAATATCTTTGTTTGCTCAGTTAGGTATTCATATCAACACTCTGGTCTCAGTGAAGATGTGTCTAAAGATTCACATATTTCACGCTATGTCTCAAGCTCTGACTATCTATTTACTGTGGCACTGACAGCTTGCCCTCAAAGCCTCCCAGATTCTCTACCTGGAAGATGTGATACAATCTCAAGCATAATTGTTTTCTTCTGAACTATGTGGCAACCTGCCATTTTCCTTGTTTGCATTATGGCTTCCTTGATGCCTATTAAGGTACCATGTGGAACTACCTCTTAACTAATATAGACCACCAGCCCCTTTCCTGCTGATGCTGTTTCCTTGTTAAAAGACTATGCTGTTGAAACCACGCTTCCACACCAAAGCCAAAATAGAGCTTTTTAGTGCCAGTCTTGTTTAGTCTACTAGGAATCTCTTTCCTGCAACACTTTATTGCCTAAGTATCCAATAATCATCACCTTTTAATTTATTTATATTAGAAAGAATTTCACTTTACATGCATAGTTTCTTTCTCTAGACTTTACCAGTCAATCTATGGGAACTTAACTACAATCCATCTTAGAGATAGAGGCATTTATATTATTCAGAATTACTCCTTACCCTTAATCATTTGATCAAGTTTTGCCTTTATTTTTTTCATCAGTCCTTTCTTCAGGATTTCCTACTTTCTTGGGAAAGAGAGAAGTGTTGGCTCTCAGTTCTTTTTTTTTTTAATTAGTAAAATGTTATTATTACAGTTTCTGATCATGTTAATGTGACCACAAAATATTTCTGACTGGAAATGTTGGGTATATGGATTTTATGGATGTTAAATTTTCCTGAATTCCGAAATAAAACTCCGCTGTCTCCTCTTATTCTCAGAACAACAAACAACTGTATTACTGCAGATTAAGATCATAGAATCTTAACATTAAAATAGAATGGAACATCCCCTGTAGCCAAGCAGAAACACTTTAGAATTCCCAATGATTTTTATCATTTCCTGTTAGAAATTAGAGAGCTATTAGAATTATTTCAATCATCAGATCTATTCTTTGTTTCTTTTTTTTTGATTATCTAGAATCATCACTCCAGGCTCACTTTGACCCCTAATGCTGTTCAAAACCCCCTGCTCAATCGACATATAAATAAGTCTACTGAGAATTGACTTGTTGCCTCACTTGGTTACCTTAATGTATTTTTAAGATTAGAAACAGAAGGTAAAATGCATCAATGCTTATATTGTGAAATATGCTTTACCTCAGTACTGTGATCATTAGCATTTAATTACTTACCTTATCTGAATCCAAAGTTTTTGACAGTGACACTGCTTTTGATGGTGAAACCTATAGTTTTGAAAAAAATCCAGAACATCAGAATAGATGTTTTGATACAATACATTCACTAAGGGGTTTGCTCAGATGCTCTGTGTGCACTCCTGGAGTGAATAAGCCTAAAGATCTTATACTTGGTCAAACTTGAGTCCTGTGATGATGTCCTAATGGAAAAGAAGCCATAGAATTAACTTCTCTTTATTTAATCTCTTGATATATCTGATATTCTATGACTGTATGTATAATTAATATCTATTATTAACCTCACAATAAAATATCATATTGAAACTTAATTTCTTAATGCAAAAACTTCAATAATCAAAAATTTTGGTTGGGGGTAAAACCAAAACTGAACTGAATATTTTGTTCATTTTGAAATTGAAACCCTGCAAATGTTTGCAATAGATAGTTAGGGAAATATTTTGACTGTGAGTTCAGGTGACTCTAATTGTTATTTTCCTTCTGTTAGTGAAGGACTTTAGATATAAGATCTAATCCTACTTAAATAATACATGATTACACACTTTATAAATATTTAATACCAGATGTTTAAAAGGTTAATATTCCCACGATAAGGAAAGCATTGTTATTAAAGCTCATTTAGATGGTATTCTTGGGAGATTTTATGGATGTTCTTCATCTGTTTAAATTATTATCAATATTTCTTTTCAGATTATGAATAAACAGTTTGTGCTCAAGTGTTTGCTCATTTAACATTTATTTTGTAATATATACTTCTTATAGGAATATAAATAGTTGCTGGAAAGAACACTTACAACTTCAAAGCAAAATGAAGTTTTTTCTGTTGCTTTCAGCAATTGGGTTCTGCTGGGCTCAGTATGACCCACACGTCAAATCTGGACGGACCTCCATTGTCCATCTGTTTGAGTGGCGCTGGGTCGATATTGCTCTTGAATGTGAGCGATACTTAGCCCCCAAAGGATTTGGAGGGGTTCAGGTGAGTATTGTTCATTGTATAAGTTGCAGAAATTGCTGTGCTGAGAATAAGTGGTAGTATCCCCTGTGTCTGAAAGCTGGGACAACATTTTACTTCACAATTAAAGTACTCTAAGTAAAACAGTTTTCTGAGGAAGAAAAAAATTTGAAATTGTCGGTGACTTTACGTTTTATTTCCAAGATAATTTTTTTCAGCAGGATATTTCCAATGCAATGTTAATATTTTCAAACAATTTTAAAGAAATGCAGTTACCAAAGATTCAGAAATAATTTTAGACTATTGATTAGTTTATAGACTATTCAGTGGTATAAAGTGAGTCATAAATTGATACTTATTAACATTGTTTTATTTGTAGGTCTCCCCACCCAGTGAAAATGCTGTGATTACTGACCCTTCACGACCTTGGTGGGAAAGATACCAACCAGTTAGTTACAAGTTATGTACAAGATCAGGAAATGAAAATGAATTCAAAGACATGGTGACTAGATGTAACAACGTTGGTGTAAGTGACTTAAAGTTTCCTTTAAACACATGATACAGAAAAATAATTTATCTCTCTTGTCTCTTGTTCCTTTTAAGAAGAACAATTTTCATACATATAAAAGTTACCTCATGCTTTAGCTATAAATTAAAATGTAATTGTTACCTTATGTTTAATTATAACTATTTTTATATGTACCATTTATCCACTAAAGAAGATGTAATTAAAAGTTTAAGGCCACAGACTTCAACTAATGTAAGTTTAAGTTTTATTTTATAAAGCAGAACATCAACTTTCAACCTTTATGGTTGTACACATTTTGGGGGAACACTTTTCCAGTTAGGAATTAGAAGTTCCACTTACAACATTTGCTGTTTCTTGTATGTGAATTGTATGGCCACCCATAATTCTTGGATATTCCTTCCCGCAAGTACTATGATCGTCTGTAATTATTTTCTCTTTGATGAAGAGCATAATGAGAGGCAACTGTTGTTGTTCAGTCACTAAGTTTTGTCTGATTGTTTGTGACCCCAAGAATTGCAGCACACCATGCTTCCTTGTCCTTCACTATCTCCTGTAATTTGCTCAAGTTCATGTCCACTGAGTCAGTGGTGCTATCTAACCATCTCATCCTCTTCTGTCCTCTTCTTTTGCCTTCAATCTTCCCCACATCGTGGTCTTTTCCAGTGAGTCGGCTCTTCGTATCACATGACCAAAGTATTGGAGCTTCAGCTTCAGCATCAGTCCTTCCAGTGAATATTCAGAGTTGATTTCCTTTAGGATTGACTGCTTTGATCTCCGTGCAGTCCAAGGGACCGTCAAGAATCTTCTCCAGCACCACAGATTGAAAGCATCAGTGCTTTGGCACTCAGCCTTCTTTATGGTCCAACTCTCACATCCATACATGACTACTGAAAAAAAAACATAACTTTGACTATACTGACTTTTGTCAGCAAAGTGATGTCTTTGCTTTTTAATACACTGTCTAGATTTGTCACAGCTTTCCTTCCAAGCATTTTTTTTTGGTCATTGATGCCTTACTGACAGGTGTCACCATCTCTTTTACAATGGAATGCACAAGGCAATATCTACAAACACCAAGGAAAGTTAAGTATTGCATCTCTATTTCATTTGGAAAAGAGAAGATTCCCAAATCAAGCTGGTTTTGATTCTTGAGAGGAAAGGTGGTAGAGATAATTCATGGCAACATATTGATGGACAAAATCCTCAGTAAGAATGCAGTATGGTTGTGTCTACTTTGAAAGAAAGGATTAGATGCTTCAAACTAAAGCGTCAGTTGCATGACTCTTAGGTGTTTGAATATGGCCATGTACCACACTGAGTTCTAGTTTGCATGGAGTATGAGCAAGAAACTTAAATAGACAAGATAGTTTTACAGATCCTGTATACAAAATTTGTTTGTTTTATCCATTCATGAAACTTAAAAAAAGTTAAATGTGAAGCCAAAACATACATTTTTCTTTAATATTAACTGTCTTTCCTGGTCCTCCTTCAAATCTGTTTACATTTGCTGTGTATGTAATGTTCTAGAACAAGTATATTGAGAGAAGATTGAATCCCAGGCAATGAGATAATTTTAGAGGAATAAGTGACCAGATACACAGTTTCTTTCTTTCTTTTTTTTAAAGCAGCCACACTAATATTTCTGGAGTGTTGCAGGGACCTCAGAACCAATCATTCATCAAAGAAGCATCTTTTAATTTCATTGTTGTAGTCACCATCCACAGTGATTTTGGAGCCCAAGAAAATAAAATCTGTCACTGCTTCTACTTTTTCCCCTACTATTTGAAATGAAGTGATGAGACCAGATACCATGATCTTAGTTTTTTGAATGTTGAGATTTAAGCCAGCTTTTTCACGCTCCTCTTTCACTTTCATCAACAGGTTCTTTAGTTCCTTTTCACTTTCTGCCATTATAGTGGTATCATCTGCATATCTGAGGTTATTGATATTTCTCTAGGGATCCTTGAATACAGCTTTTGACTCATCCAGCCCAGTATTTCGCATGATATAATCTGCATAGACATTGAATAAACAGAGTGACCATATACAGCCTTGTCTTACTCCTTTCCCCATTTTGAACCATTCATTGGTTCCATGTAAGATTCCAACTGTTGCTTCTTGACCCGCGCTTAGTTTTCTCAGAAGACAGGTTAGGTGGTCTGTTAGTCCCATCTCTCTAAGCATTTTCCATAGTTTGTTATGATCCACACAGTCAAAGGCTTTGGCATAGTCAATGAAGCAGATGTTTTTCTGAAATTTCCTTGCTTTCTCTGTGATCTAATGAGAGTTGGCAATTTTATCTCTGGTTTCTCTGCCTTTTCTAAAATCCAGGTTTTACATCTGGAAGTTCTTGGTTCACATACTGCTGAAGCCTAGCTTGAAGGATTTGAACATAACCTTGTTAGCATGTAAAATGAGAGCAATTGTACTGTAGTCTTAACATTCTTTGGCACTGCTCTTCTTTAGGGTTGGGATGAAACTTGACCTTTTCCAGTCTTGTGTCCACTGCTGAGTTTTCAAAATTTGCTGACACATTGAGTGCAGCACTTTAATAGCATCATCTTTTAGGATTTTAAATAAATCAACTGCAATTCCAACACCTCCACTAGCTTTCTTTGTAGTAATACTTCCGAAAGCCCACTTGATTTCACACTCAGGGATGTCTGGCTCTAGGTGAGTGACCACACCATCCTGGTTATCTGGGTCATTAAGACCTTTTTTTATATATGTAGTTTTTCTGTGTATTCTTGCCTCCTCTTCTTAATCTCTTCTGCCTCTGTTAAATCCTTACCATTTCTGTCCTTTGTCAAGCCCATCTTTGCATGAACTGTTTGCTTGGTATCTCCAGTTTTCTTGAAGAGTACTGTTTTCCTCTCCTTTTTTGCATTGTTCATTTTAGAAGGCCTTCTAATCTCCTTGCTGTTCTCTGGAACTCAGCATTCAGTTGGATATATCTTTCCCTTTCTCCCTTGCTTTTTGCTTCTTTTCTTTCCTCAACTATTTCTAAAGTATGCTCAGACAGCTACGCTGCCTTCTTGCATCTTTTTGTTTTTTTTTTTTTGTTTTTCCCCTTTGGGATGGTTTTGGTCACTGCCTCCTAAACAATGATACAAACCTCTGTCCATAGTTCTTCAGGCATTCTGTCTATCAGATCTAATTCCTTGAATCTATTCATTACCTCTACTGTATAATCATAAGGAATTTGATTTAGGTCATACCTGAATGGCCAAGTAGTTTTTCCTACTTTTGTTAATTTAAGCATGAATTTTGCAATAAGGACCTCATGTCAGCCACAGTCAGCTCCAGGTCTTGTTTTTGCTGGCTATATGGAGCTTTTCCATCTTCAGCTACAAAGAATCTATAGCCATCTTGCCTGGTACTCAGGATATCTCTTGACTTCCTACCTTTGCATTTCAATCCCATATGAAAATGATATCATTTTTTGATGTTAGTTCTAGAAGGTCTTGTAGGTCTTTGTAGAACCTGTCAAGTTTAGGTCCTTCAGCTTCAGTGGCTGAGCCATAGACTAGATTACTGTGATGTTGAATTTTTTGCCTTGGAAACAAACTGAGATTATTCTGTTGTTTTTCAGATTGCATCCAAGTCATGCATTTCAGACTCTTTCCTTGACTATGAGCGCTAGGGATTCCTGCCCACAGTAGTAGATGTAATGGTCATCTGAATTAAATTTGCACATTCCCGTCCATTTTAATTCACTGATGCCTTAGATGTTGATGTTTACTCTTGCTATCTCCTGCTTGACCACGTCCAATTTACCTTGATTCATTGATCTAACTTTCCAGGTTCCTATGCAATATTGTGCTTTACAGCATCGGACCTTACTTTCACCACCAGACACATCCACACCTGAGCATCATTCCACTTTGGCACAGCTGCTGCATTCTTTTGGAGCAATTAGTAATTGCCCTCCACTCTTCCCAGTGGCATATTGGACACTTCTGACCTGGGGTCCTCATATTCCGGTGCTACATCTTTTTGCCTCTTTGTGTTGTTCATGGAGTTCTTGCAGCAAGAACACTGGAGTGGTTTTCTGTTCCCTCCTCCAGTGGGCCACATTTTGTTGGAACTTCTCACTATGACCCATCCATCTTGGGTGGCCCTTCATGACATCACTCATAGCTTCATTGAGTTACACAAGACCCTTTTTGCCACAACATGGCTGTGATCCATGAAGGAGGTGAGAGACAATACCTACCTTTATTCTTCTGATCCTAAATAGATAGTAGAGTCTGGCTTCTTGTTTCTTAGGATGACCTATGGAAACTTCAAAAACTAATAATCTCTCTTGCCTCAACTGATTCCAGATACTCCAAAAAAAAGTCTCTTTGTATTTTTTCACAGTTCTATTAGTTTGGGGTTCTCTTAATTTATTATATGTATAAGCATCTTCCAAGTGCCTAGAATGCTTATAGGGCTTCAATTCACAATGATTTCTTTTCACACTTGACTGTTTTCTTGTAAGATAAGTTATAAAATAACAAAGAAGTATTTTGGAATGTTATCAACGTGCTGTACAATCTAATTAATAATACTATAAATTTCTATCTCTCTGTAAGTCAAACTGAAATGGAAATTCTGCCTTTCAGGTCCGTATTTATGTGGATGCTGTAATTAATCATATGACTGGAAGTGGTGTGAGTGCGGGAACAGGCAGTACTTGTGGAAGTTATTTCAACCCTGGAAGTGAGGATTTTCCAGCAGTCCCATACTCTGGTTGGGATTTTAATGATGGAAAATGTAAAACTGGAAGTGGAGATATTGAGAGCTATAATGATGCTTATCAGGTAATTAGCAAAATATCTATCTACACCTTTTATTATCCATATGTAGCTCACTGATCTCCATTTTAAATGTTAGTTTAGAATGTTTAGGAAAACAGCATTCCAAGTCTGACTTCAGAATCTCATATCAACATTCAAATAATTTTCCCCAATTTAATTTTTCAAAATGAAAAAACTCATCTACTTTTTCTCCATTTTTTTCATTTTTACAATGAAAAATATTTCAAAGGTATGTCAGTACTAGAATGTCAATATCTCCAGAGACTGGTGCAAAGAAATCACTATTGAAATATCTGTTAATGAATAAATGAATGAATAATTGAATGGATTCTCAAGTGAAGGTGATGTTTTATGTATCAATCACAAAATTTTTTTCTCCATAGGTCCGGGATTGTCGTCTCGTTAGTCTTCTTGATCTTGCACTGGAGAAAGATTATGTGCGCTCCACGATTGCTAACTATCTAAACCATCTCATTGACATTGGTGTAGCAGGGTTCCGAATTGATGCTTCTAAGCACATGTGGCCTGGAGACATAAAGGCAGTTTTGGATAAACTGCATAATCTAAACACAAAGTGGTTTCCTTCAGGAAGTAAACCTTTCATTTACCAGGAGGTATGTCAATATACATGTGTATCCATATAAAATATGACCATTTATTATTCTTTAGAAAATAATTCCTCATCGATAATTCATCAGAAAATAAGTGACAGATTTTATTTAAAATGCAGTTTCTTTAGCTTAATGGCTGAATCATTTACATAGAAGAATATTCCTTAACCTCCTTTTATTCAGAAGACAGTACATCTAACTCTGTATCAAGAGGTTTGTTATCCAAATGACAAAAATTTATTTAGGCTGCAAAAATCTCCATGTCATGTATAATTTCCCCAGAGGCCGTGATAGAAGACAGATAATAATATAGTTGTCTTAAGACAGGATATCTGACTCTAAATTTTGGCTAGATCACCATTAGGTGTGTTTGGTTAGGCTGATTCATTAACCTCTCTGCGCAACAATTTTTTCAGAAGTTATCGAAAGGAATAATGATAATGGTTATATCTTTGTTTTCTTTGGAGATTTGAAGAGGTAATATTTATCAAGTAGCAAGAAATATTACCAGCCGGATATTAAGTGCTATACAAGTATGAACTAGTCTTATCATTTATGTGCAAGTCTAAATTAGGTCAGCATTCTCACAGGACAAGTTACTTTGTCATGTTACTTTTACTATTGTTGGATAGATATAGTCTAGCAAAGAAAAATGAGAATCTTGATATAAGGAAAACCATTTGGGGTATTTCATATAATATAAAATAGTACAAAGCTATTTTTTATATAAGTTTAACTTAGTTAAATTCTTATTTAAATTGTTATTTTCTTCTTCATTTCTACAAGGTAATTGATCTGGGTGGTGAGGCAATTACAAGCAGTGAGTACTTTGGAAATGGCCGTGTGACAGAATTTAAATATGGTGCAAAACTAGGAACAGTTATTCGCAAGTGGAGTGGAGAGAAGATGGCTTACTTAAAGTAAATAAAATATGCTTTATTCTTTGAATTATTTCACAGATTTTTTTGTGATGATACCTCAACATGAGTTTTCTTCATAATGCCTTCTTATTTAGACAAATTTCAAGGATTCATTTACTAATAACAAGTGCTGTATATCCCCACATTCCAAGTGATCATCTTTATTATTTAGAATATCAATCACAAGGAAGCTTTTTAGGGACTCAACACCAATCTAGAGATTGTAATTTATACATTATATGACTGTACTAGATTTAATTAATGTTTGCACATAATTTGTGAAAGCCAGGTTCTTACTAAAGTGATTCTATAATTTATGAAGTTCCTACAATGTGGCCATTCTATAGACTTTACATATATTAGTTAATTTCAAATATTAAAATGTTTATAACAATATACTGTTGAAACTTAATCTAATTTGCAATTCTGTATAAAATGGTATGTATGTTGGCCCTTCTGAAGTCTATCTAAATTATAATACACTAAAACTTCTAATATAAATTTTATAGCAAAATTCCTATAACATGAATGTAATTCAAGTAATTTCTACATATATACATGCATGGAATGTATTTGTAGATTATATATATATATATATATAGTTTTTAATTTTCAAAAGCTCAGTTTATTCTACAATTAAAATAAATGAATTTTAAAAATTAAAAAATTTTAAAACCCTACAGAATAATCATTTAACTAGAGAGAGAATTTCATTGAAGAGTGCAATACTGAAAGAAATGCACATTTTGATTATTCTAAAGTTATTGTAAAAGAATACATATATATATATTCTTAAGATTTTCTTTTTTTAATAGGAACTGGGGAGAAGGCTGGGGTTTCATGCCTTCTAACAGGGCACTTGTCTTTGTTGATAACCATGACAATCAGCGAGGGCATGGAGCTGGGGGAGCATCTATTCTTACATTCTGGGATGCTAGGTAAGAAACAAAGTTCCCCATTTTTAAACCTACCATTTTAATGATGTTAAAAATATTATTTTCTTTTATAATAAGATAATTTTGTGCCTTTTAGACTGTACAAAATGGGAGTCGGATTTATGCTCGCTCATCCCTATGGATTTACACGAGTAATGTCAAGCTACCGTTGGACAAGACATTTTGTGAATGGAAAAGTAAGTTTTGGTGTTGTACAAAATATCTTCTTCTCAAGAAAAAGAAGTTAATTTTGTTATAATTTCACATATTGCTATAACATTCACTATTTATTTTATCAAATATTTATTAAGTGAAAACCTGACACAGGGTTCTTTTAACAATGCAGTGGATATTTAAAAAAATTAAAATGGAATTTAGAAAGATGGTAACGATAACCCTGTAAGCAAGACAGCAAAAGAGACAGAGATGTATAGAACAGTCTTTTGGACTCTGTGGGAGAGGGAAAGGGTGGGATGATTTGGGAGAATGGCATTGAATCATGTATAGTATCATATATGAAATGAATCGCCAGTCCAGGTTTGATGCATGATACAGGATACTTGGGGCTGGTGCACTGGGATGACCCAGAGGGATGGTATAGGGAGGGAGGATGATGGGAGGTTCAGGATGGGGAACACGTGTATACCTGTGGTGGATTCAGGTTGATGTATGGCAAAACCAGTACAATATTGTAAAGTAATTAACCTCCAATTAAAATAAATAAATTTATATTAAAAAAATAAAACAAAGACCACAAAAAAATATATAAATAAAGCCAACCAGAAGAAAGAAGAGATGATGAATGGGAAGAAAATAAGTAACCTAATGGCATCCATTTATCCAAAATGTAACTCTATTCCCTATACTTTTCAGTTATGTGGACCAATAAGTCCATTTTAATGTAATAAATAAATAAAAGCAGACTTTAGATATAAAAAAATAAAAAATTAAAATGAATGATCTCTGTTGATAAAGAGTATGTAAGCTATTTCAAAGTATGAGAAATATACCTTCTTGCCCACCCACTTTAAAAAATACCACTTAAAAATAAGGATACAATGAATAAAATGTGTACTCGTAAGTACCTGCTTCATACAGTTGATATGAGGATTACAAATTAACACTTCAAGGAAATTTAAAACAGTACCTGCTCATGGTATAAGCAATATAAGTATTTGTTAAATACTTTTTTAAAGAAAGTTTTGTGGAATGCAAAGGCATTATCTAGTTGAGCTGAAGTTCAGTAGGGAAAGTATAGCAGGAAGGAAAATACATTAAAGAGAAATTTGCTAACTATTCTGAAAATGTTAAAAATCAGAAAAATTTGAGCAGTATGGTAAAGACATTAATCTGAGTAAATATTTTTAAAAGAAACTGAGAAATAAGAACTTAAGTTATTTGGAAAGTTAGTGGTAAGTTTCAAATGCAGCATCATACAGCAACTTCATACCTGAAGTAGAAAATTCTCTTCACTCTGAACCAGATAGATATTCCTCTAGTTTCTAGTAGGTTCTTTACAAATTGAGAAGTCCACTACTACTTTGTACAACAACTCATTCTGTTCTTAGATAGCCTTAGATATCCTAAATATTTAGGATATTTCCCTTTATATTGAATCAATTTCTTATAATTTCCACTAATTAGTCTTATTTCTGATGGCAGGAGTTATGGCATATGTTCATTTCCCCCTTTCCCATAAAGTCTTCTCCATGACTTCTGCATGCTAACAACTCTTAGCTTGTCCATCATTTATCATACCATATGATTTAAGACAGATATTGATAACTTCCTAGACATAATCTATTTTTTCCTATGATTACCTTGAAAGTACCAATTAGAAAAGCACAGTAATAAAATTTGGTCAATTTAGTGAAGAGTATTTTGATATTTTGATTAGAACTTTTATTGAAAAAAGATGAACGAAACAGTTATTTATTAGCAATTATCATGTATAAAGATTTTTACATACCTTATTTAATTTTTATAGTAACTTATAATATCATCATTTTACAGAAGAGGAAAATGAGGCATAGAAGTTATGTATATTAACTAAGTCTTTGAGCTAGTAGTAATGGAAACTATCTTTTAGTCCTGCATTTTATAACACTAAAGTCCTTGCCATTTCAATAACATCACACTGCCTATAGTGATATTAAGAAGTGATTACAATTCCTTGGAAAACAATGAGAGACTAAAAAAATCATACTCTTGTTTGAAATATGGCACTAGGGAATGAGAAGTTAGGGAGAAGATATACTTAGTAAAAATCCTGAACAAGTTGAATTCTAAGTGAAGCCACTACAAAAACACAAATAGGACAGATTGGGTTTGATGTCCTAAATAAGGACACATGTAATGTTAAAAATGTGAGCTTTTAAAATTGATTATTATTATTTTTTTTTTTTTACTAATTGAGGATGTTAATGATTGGATGGGGCCACCAAATAAAAATGGAGTAATTAAAGAAGTTACTATTAATCCAGATACTACTTGTGGCAATGACTGGGTCTGTGAACATCGATGGCGTCAAATAAGGTAGGAAACCTTATTTGGACACATTCTCTGATAATAAACTTTCTTAGCATTTTTAAAATGCCTTTATTTATTTACTGGTTTTTGACTGAGCTGGGTCTTTGTTACTGTGCAGGCTTTTCTCTCCTTGTAGTGGGCCGGGCTCCTCTTTGTGGTGGTGTGGGAGTTTCTCACTGAGGTGGTTTCTCTTGTTGTGGAGCATGGGCTTTAGGGTTGCAGTTCCCAAGGTCTAGAGCACAGGTCCAACATTTGTGGCACATGGGCTTAGTTGCTCCGTGGCATGTGGGATCTTCCTGGATCAGGGATCAGACCCATTTCTCCTGCTTTGGTAGGCAGATACTCCACTACTGAGCCACCAGGGAAGTCCATTGTTTCGTTTTAAATTGTTGAAGTATCAACAGCATTTCACATGCTCTTTTGTTTTTAGGAACATGGTTATGTTCCGTAATGTAGTTGATGGTCAACCTTTTACAAACTGGTGGGACAATGGCAGCAACCAAGTAGCTTTTGGAAGAGGAAACAAAGGATTCATTGTCTTTAACAATGATGACAGGTAAGTAGATCAATTAGAAATAATATTTTATGCTAATATGTTCTTGGTTTATTCTTTTCCTGCTCATTTACTTTTTTCACATCTGAAAAATTCTTTAGATGGCAGATTAAGAAAACATAACGATTAGAAAAGGGTCAGAAGAAAAATGATGATGACTGATTTTCTTTTATCTCCTCTGTTTATAATGGTTTTCTTTTCTAAGTGGAGTCATTTTTTGTGCACTCTTCACATCATGGACAGATGTGATGCATGTGTACTGCTTACATATACACCTCACATAAAATATACACGTTAGTCACTCAGTCATGTCTAACTCTTTGTGACCCCATGGACTGTAGCCCACCAGGCTCCTCTGTCCATTTAATTCTCCAGGCAAGAATACTGGAGTGGGTAGCCATTTCCTCCTCTAGGAGATCTTCCTGACCCAGGGGTTGGACCCAGGTTTCCTGCACTGCAGGCAGATTCTTTACTTTCTGAGCCACCAGAGAAGCCCCCAAAATATACAAAGTCGTTAATATAAAAGGTCACGAAATCCATAGAAAAATGTCTTATAAAACTTTTTAAATCAATAATGGAAAAATACTGCCTCAGATCTGAAATGTCTTTTTTCCTCTCTTTTTTTCACCTACTTTAGTACGTAGTTCTTTAGTCTTGTTTTGCACATTCCCATCTCTCTGTGACAAATAATACTTTTTAAAGCATATATATATTTATAATGAATATGTATATTATGGTCATTGATTCACCTCAGGGGACTTATTACTTTTAGTTCTGAGACATCTCATTACTGGCTTTTCATTTGTGAGACTTATATTCTTTGCCTCCATTATACTGTTTCCCTCACATACGGAATTATAGCTCAGAAGGCATCTTTGCAAGCACTTGTAATGTTAGTCCAAACTAGATTCCACCCATGTTTAGCTCACTCTTTGCCCAAATGATATTTTACTGGCAAAAAATAATAATAACAAATAAAAAAGTATATACTTGTCTTCCCCAAGAATCCATTACTAGTCCTTTTTTCCCCTGTCTTTTGTCATATGTGTATGCGTGCTAGGTCCTGTCTGACTCTGCAACCCTATGGATGGTAGCATGCCAACCTTCTCTGTCCATGAGATTTTACAGGCAAGAATACCAGAGTGGATTGCCATTTTCTTGTCCAGGCGATCTTCCTGACCCAGGCCTCAAACCTGTGTCTCCCACATCTTCTGCACTGTGGGCAGATTCTTTATCAATTGAGCTATCAGGGAGAGGGAAGAAACATATTTATGAGACAGCATTATATTTTAAAATTATATACTTCTTTATAGAAATGCAAGATTATTTTTATCTCCAGCCCAAATTTATTTTAACCTCTTGAAAAAAGGAGATTTTTGAGGAAATAACCAAATTTAAGTTTTTGAAAATAATCAGTATTTTCTTAAGTGCAGATGAGGATACATTTAAAGTAATTTAAAATTATTTTCTCTAAGTGAAGCAGGTCATTCAAATCTTCACTGATACTCTTCAACTTTATTTTTTTGTATAATATTTACTATTGACTAGGAAATTTCTATATCTTCTATAAGAATTTTGTTGACCCTGAGAAAACCAACCACTGCAGAAATCTTTATGTTTGAATTTTATTTTCATTGAGACCTTGACTGCTTAAAGTTCTATTGCACACAGTTACACTATTTTAGAGAGTCTGTATTCTTGCTTTTAATTGTGTTAAATTCATATTAAATCTTAAATTTTATTTTTACAGTACACTATCTGCAACTTTGCAAACTGGTCTTCCTGCTGGTACATATTGTGATGTTATTTCTGGAGATAAAAGTGGTAACAGTTGTACAGGGATTCAAATCAGTGTTTCCAGTGATGGCAAAGCTCATTTTTCTATTAGTAACTCTGCTGAAGATCCATTTATTGCAATTCATGCTGATTCTAAATTATAAAATTTGAACTGAATTAAATACATACACCCAGAGAAATAAAATGTGTTTTGTTTCTTCTATGTATGTAATATATAACTTCTCATAATTCATTAATTTTTGGTAAAAGCTATAAAAAGTATTCAAACTGTAAAACTCAAAAAAGCATAAAAACACATATACTTAATAATTATAATTACAATCAACATTTTGTTACATTTTAGAAGATTCTCTTTAAGCTATTTGTCAAAGGAATTTTTAAGAACTCAGAAAAGCATGATGAAAAATTTGTTTGTTACAGTTAATACCACTTGCCCAGCTACATATCTTTAATCCAGGTTTATATTTCTTACATAGGGTATTTCTAACAATTAGTTAAGGGTAGCTAATTTAATGATAGTTTGCATACAAAGTCATAATATTTGCATATTTTTTACAATATAAAAGGCCCTTTCATAGTTAATAAATTAAAAAATAAAAGAAAATTAAATTATGTAGTATATAATTCTTAATTATCTTGAGCTCACAGGAATCTTCTACTTTCTCTGTATTCATTTCTTTCTTTCTCTTTCCAATAGCTTTAGCATGATGATGTTGTATGACTTTTGTTCCCATCTCTTAATCCCTAATATGGATGGATGTTTTCATAGGGCTCTCTTGACTCCCTATACTCAGTTTTATTTTTTTTTTCCCCTGATCCTTTAGCTGTTTATTCTTCTTCACTTGACTCTCAATGTGGGATTTATTAAGGCTCTTGGCTAGGTCATCTTATAACTCTCAGGTGTTTTATTTTCATAGTTGAATAAGAAAATAGAAGCCATAACTTGGAAATTCTCTCCTCTTTTTACTCACAAATCTACCTATACTTGGCCCTATCTTTCTCTTCTTTCCTCCTGTCATAATGAACAAAGTGCTTTTTACCAAAGTCTGCTCCCTCCATTTTTACCTTTTTGAGGACTTTACTGCTTAGATTATCTTTCTCTTCTGATTTAACAGTCTTTCTTTTATTGACATAATAGTCCACTCAGATTACGTATATCATATTAGAATCTTTCAACTAAAAAAAATTCATAACCTCAGTTTTTCTCTTTCTGGTCGAACTTTGGAATTTTCATCACACAATCTCAACATCCTCAACACTAGTCATTTTTCATCTCCTTACTCTTCAGTTTCCATCGTCACTTCATTTAATCTGCTCGTCAACATAATAAAAAATATTTATGTTATTCATACAAAGTAGTTCACTGTCCTCATCTTTTTCTATTTCACAATGCTACTCAATATGGAGAGATAGTCTCACATCCTCTCTTCCTTTGGTCTCTGTGATTCTATTCTTTGTTTTCCTTCTCTCACTAATTACTCTTTTTCAGATTTTGTTTTATTGACTTGGCTTCTGTTTGACCTAAAATCTCATTTGGATTGAATTTTCTTCTTTCTGTATCCTCTCTCTAAGTGACTGCAATTGTTTCCTTGGGTTTAAAACACACACTTTAGCATGGAGGTGTATATCTGCAAACCAGATCTTTTCTTGGGACTCAACTTCATGTTACAACAGATGCTTCACATCTCTACTTCCGTATTTCACAGACATCTCATACCTGACATATCCAAAATGTGACCTTCAATTTTTGTCTTCAGCAAGGCTTTTGGTACTGCTGTGTTTCACCACTCACTTAGAAAGCTGAAGTATTTCTTTGATTTCCACTCCTCCCCTTTCTCTAAACTACTTGCCCTATCTCCTCACATAAAACTTAGCATCATCTATTAATTTTTATTTTCAAAATAGTGAAGCTAAAGAGGGAGATCCATGGGATACTAGTAGGAAATAGTTTGAATGAGTAGAAAGAGACTAACTACATACAAATACATTTCCTGTCAAAGCTTCCCTATTAGATTTGATATATTGATACCAGCAATGGCATTTCTAACTATATAGTCTATCACTATGAAAAATAATCATATGTTACCATGAGGGAAATTCTAGAAACTATCATTTCTTATACTGATAGTAATACAGAATTCATTCATTTAGTTTTAGTTTGCATTTATGGTTTACTTCTCTCCTCCTACCTGACCCCATCTGTGTAGTTTAAATAAACTGAATTCTACTGTAGTTCACTAGCACATAAGTCTACAAATCTGTGAATCATTTCAGTTTGCATAAACATATATTTATCAGTCCTCATTCCAGGCTTCTATTGCCATGTGCTGAAATAACTGATTTTAAATGACAGCCAACATTCTGCTTACTATTTTTATATCAGTGGGGATGGAAATAATAGAACTATACTGTCATTCCAATAACACCTCAACCATACTATAAATTTTTAAACACTTTAAACCCTAACCCTAACCCTCAATCTCCCAGAAGTTAATGGTTATAATAATATTGCTGGCTTTGTAGAAGAAACTTCAGCTATAAAATGTTTTCCTGTATCATAATGAGCATGAACACATTTAAAAAATTAAAATAAAGACTTACATCCAGCAAAATTCTGCTTCAGTGAGAATAAACTTTAAAATTTTTCATTTGAGGAGGAAGAGCCTTATTTGGTATAAAGTATTTTCTGCCTTTTATTCTAAAATTACCAAATCAATGAAAAAATTTGTATCTATTTTTTTTTTTGGTCAAAAAAACAGCCAAAAAGTAGAAGAAAAATAAAAAGGACTAATATCTAACTAGATTTTTTTCTGATATAGAGACTATTTTCTGTAAAATATAACTTTATTTTATAGAGGTTTAACTTTAGAGTTACTATATGGGAATCTTTTTAGTGTGCAGGCTTAAAGGTGTCCAATAAATAGTACATTTTCTCAGGTCCTAGGGTGAAATTTACTGAAAAAGCAAACAGAAGTGTAAGGAAGATAGAAATCAAAATATTATTTTATTTAAAAGCTGTAATGTAAGAGAGGGCTTCCCTGATGACTAGGCAATAAAGAATCTACCTGCAATGTGTGAGACTGGGGTTTGATACTGGGGTCGGGAAGATACCCTGGAGAAGGAAAAGGTGGCTATACCCACTCTAGTATTCCTGCCTGAAGAGTTCCCTGGACCTCAGATAGTTTTTATGAGAGGGCAATTGGTAGTCTTAATAGTGAACCAAAGAATTAGATAGACATTTATACTCAACAGCCTGAACTGGAGCAGGGCTTCCCTTGGACAGGCAGAGCTTCTCCAGAAGAAAAATGCAGAGTATCTTTATCAACATATAAATCACTGCCAAGAGAAAGAGAAGCAGCTAGGCTACATGTGTCCAATATTTCCTTCCAAATTAATCAAAAACACTATCCACTCCTTTAGTGAGTGAAGTGGCAGAGAGGTCAAAGCATTCTGTAAATGTTTAGTTCAGTTCAGTTCAGTCGCTCAGTCGTGTCCGACTCTTTGCGACCCCATGAATTGCAGCACACCAGACCTCCCTGTCCAAAACCAACTCGCGGAGTTCACTCAGACTCACGTCCATCGAGTGAGTGATGCCATCCAGCCATCTCATCCTCTGTCGTCCCCTTCTCCTCCTGCCCTCAATCCCTCTCCAAGCAGAGTCTTTTCCAATGAGTCAACTCTTCGCATGAGGTGGCCAAAGTACTGGAGTTTCAGCTTTAGCATCATTCCTTCCAAAGAAATCCCAGGGCTGATCTCCTTCAGAATGGACTGGTTGGATCTCCTTGAAGTCCAAGGGACTCTCAAGAGTCTTCTCCAACACCACAGTTCAAAAGCATCAATTATTCAGCGCTCAGCTTTCTTCACAGTCCAACTCTCACATCCATACATGACCACTGGAAAAACCATAGCCTTGACTAGACAGAGCTTTGTTGGAAAAGTAATGTCTCTGCTTTTCAATATGCTATCTAGGTTGGTCATAACTTTCCTTCCCAGGAGTAAGCGTCTTTTAATTTCATGGCTGCAGTCACCATCTGCAGTGATTTTGGAGCCCAAAAAAATAAAGCCTGATGCTGTGTCCACTGTTTCCCCATCTATTTCCCATGAAGTGATGGGACCAGATGCCATGATCTTCGTTTTCTGTATGTTGAGCTTTAAGCCAACTTTTTCAGTCTCCATTTTCACTTTCATCAAGAGGCTTTTTAGTTCCTCTTAACTTTCTGCCATAAGGATGGTGTCATCTGCATATCTGAGGTTATTGATATTTCTTCCGGCAATCTTGATTCTAGCTTGTGCTTTTTCTAGCCCAGCGTTTCTCATGATGTACTCTACATATAAGTTAAATAAGCAGGGTGACAATATACAGCCTTGACATACTCCTTTTCCTTTGGAACCAGTCTGTTGTTCCATGTCCAGTTCTAACTGTTGCTTCCTGGCCTAAGCAGAAGATATTAAGAAGAGGTGGCAGGAATACACAGAAGAACTATACAAAAAAAGATCTTCACAACCAAGATAATCACGATGGTGTGATCACTCACCTAGAGCCAGACATCCTGGAATGTGAAGTGGTCCTTAGAAAGCATCACTATGAACAAAGCTAGTGGAGGTGATGGAATTCCAGTGGAGCTATTTCAAATCCTGAAAGATGATGCTGTGAAAGTGCTGCACTCAATATGCCAGCAAATGTGGAAAACTCAGCAGTGGCCACAGGACTGGAAAAGGTCAGTTTTCATTCCAATCCCAAAGAAAGGCAATGCCAAAGAATGCTCAAACTACCACACAATTGCAGTCATCTCACACGCTAGTAAAGTAATGCTCAAAATTCTCCAAGCCAGGCTTCAGCAATACGTGAACCGTGAACTTCCAGATGTTCAAGATGGTTTTAGAAAAGGCAGAGGAACCAGAGATCAAATTGCCAATATCCGCTGGATCATGGAAAAAGCAAGAGAGTTCCAGAAAAATGTCTATTTCTGCTTTATTGACTATGCCAAAGCCCTTGACTGTGTGAATCACAAAAAACTGTGGAAAATTCTGTAAATGTAGTTATTCCTTAAAAAAAGAAAAAAAAAAATGAGTAAGGAAAAATATCTCTTTCGTGGTCCTTGGTGTTTCAGGAGGGTAATAAGTATGTTGTGTTAAAATCAATAATTTTAAAGAAGAAAAAGAACATGAAAAAATAAAGACCCTCAATTACCATTTCTTTCTATATATTTTGACTATTCCTTGCTAGTGACATTTTAATAAATGTTAAGAGCTCTAATAGTTCATATGCTTTGGAACCCCTGGAATTCCTATCCATGGCCCATGATTGTCTTTGCTTTTCTCTCCCTTTTGGAAATTTCCTGGTGCTGCTGCTGCTGCTGCTGCTAAGCTGCTTCAGTTGTGTATGACTCTGTGCGACCCCATAGATGAGCCCACCAGGCTCCCCCATCCCTGGGATTCTCCAGGCAAGAATACTGGAGTGGGTTGCCATTTCCATCTCCAGTGCATGAAAGTGAAAAGTCAAAGTGAAGTTGCTCAGTCGTGTCCAACTCTTCACGACCCCATGGACTGCAGCCTACCAGGCTCCTCCGTCCATGGGATTTTCCAGGCAAGAGTACTGGAGTGGGGTGCCATTGCCTTCTCCGTCAGAACCTTCCTAACCCATATGCAGTATTTGATCAGGGTGATATTACAAGAATAGCATCCCATGATTTTACAATTTTACTCTCCCGAGTTCTTCCATTAAAACTCTTATTTTCCTTTTTGTTAACTGATCTCAAAAAGTAACATATCTGTCATTCAAAGGCGATACAATTTCATTTTTCCTTCGTGTGTGCTAAGTCATTTCAGTCATGTCCAACTCTTTACAACCCTGTGGACTATAGTCTACCAGGCTCCTCTGTCTATGGGATTCTCTAGGCAAGAATAGTAAAGTGGGTTGCCGTACCCTCCTCCAGAGGACCTTCCCAACCCAGGGATCGAACCCATGTCTCATGTCTCCTGCACTGGCAGGCAGTTTCTTTACTATTAGTGCCACCTGGGAAACCCACAACTTCATTATAGTAAATGTAAAAGAGGGTTTACTGGGAAATGTTACAAACAGATATAATGACTCAGAGCTTTCATTATTCCACAGAGAATGGTGCTTTAGCTAGCACATGTGGACTGGGTGCCCACTGAAAGTGCTTCAGTAGACAGAGACTGCCATTCCCACAAATGACACAAATATGAGGAGGGAACAACAAATATCTGGCTTTCTTAGAAAAGATGGCTTATGAATTCAGCCTCTGGTATTACCTGTTCTTCCACTGAGCTCACTCAGACCCGTGGAGTCAATCTCAGTGACCTACCAAAAGACAAGATGAAATGAGTCTTCAAAGAGGTTCAAATTTATCCCTTTTATTGCCTCAAAAATTTATAGATGTTAATGGCTTACTATCATTTATATTAATTGAATTCTTTTAATAGTTGTTTTAAAATTTCCTGGAAATAATGTGTTAACTCAGAGGTGTGACTGTACTGGTAATAATATCATATTGGGAAAGACATGTAAGTAGACTCTGAGCAGTCTTCCAATCACTGAATATCAGTTACTGCCTCTTCTATGATTTTCCACTTAAGACTAAAGAATTTTCTGAGTGACAGAATCTGTACTAATAATTTCTACTTACACATCTGCTGAAAAGTTGCATGGGACTATGTTTATTTTCTATTTAGCAGTAATATTCCACAGGTGTAAACTCTTATAAGTGTAAAATTATAGAATATCTCATCTCCTCTTTTAAGAGTACCCTTTACATGAAACTTGGATCTTTTAAGTTGACAACATTTAACATGGGACATATTCTATCTATCTAACATGGGACATATTCTGGTAATGGGCTTCCATTGTGGCTCAGCTGGTAAAGAATCTGCCTGCAATGTGGGAGACCTGTGTTTGATCCCTGGGTTGGGAAGATCCAAAGGCTACCCACTCCAGTATTCTGGCCTAGAGAATTCCATGGACTGTATAGTCCATGGGGTTGCAAAGAGATAGACACAACGGAGTGACTTTTATCTATCTATCTAACATGGAACATATTCTGGTAATGGCATGGTTAAAGGGTGATAGGAAAGACACTTTTTATAATGTGATTACTTGGGCTGAAGAGAAAAAGGATATTTCCTTTATAATGTGTAATTTAGCATAATATTTATTTTTTAGCTATTTATATGTAGGTTTAATTTATGTATACATAAATTACTCTTTGGAGAAGGAAATGGCAACCCACTCCAGTGTTCTTGCCTGGAGAATCCCATGGATGGAGAAGCCTGGTAGGCTGCAGTCCATGGGGTTGCACAGAGTCGGACACGACTAAAGCGACTTGGCAGCAAATTACTCTTAGGTGTAAAGAGGAAATTTGTAATTTTCTTGGGAAGATGACTATGTGGTCAAAAGTTACAAATTTGTTTTTTTAACTTATCTCCTTTCCCTGCCACTCTTAAAATTGCAATCTTATGTGGAATATCAATGTGTAAAAATATCATAATGAGGCTTCTCTCTTGGAGTTACAGTGGGATTTTGGGGGGCTGGATTGCCTGTCCTCACATTCTCCCTCCTTGTCCAGCATATCTTGAAAATATCCATAGGAGCATAATATGTTGCTTTTAAATTTAAGTATAGGAAGAAATCTTAAAATGCTGTATTTTTATGTTTAATTTCAATGCCTCATTTGAGAAATGTTTTGGGATGTTTAATAAAAGTTAAATTGTTTTAAAGAATATTATGAAATAATCTGTAATATGTCAAAATTTCTTACTACTTTCTTACTTTAACAGTATGATTTATGATATATTATGCTGAAAATTAGTGAAATGTAACTCACAAGCAGTATAAACATTGCATATTTATTCTTTTAGCTGAGAAAATGCTGCATAATCATGGACCTCAAAGTCTCAGGAATTTAGAACAACAAATGCTTATTTTTCTTGCAGATTACTTGACAGCTGTGAATTATGCTACAGTTTACTTGTAGGGCTTGACTTCAGGCTGTGAGTTGAAGTGATGTCTGATCCATTTTCTTCAATCAGTGGTTACTCAACGTATGTTATTTTCATGGTGCAAAGCAGAAATACAGGGACCAAGTCTAATCATGAAAGAACACGTAAAGTCTTTGCTTGCTTCAGTCTGAAAATATTCCATTGGTTAAAGGAAAATGTATGTATAAGCCCAAGAGTTCTGTTAGTGGCTTTGAGTAAGAAGTATTACCAACTGAGTGAGAAACTATACTTTATGTGCTTTATTAGAAGGCATTGCAAAGTCATATGACAAAAGACATGGGTGTATATTTCTAAACATTGAAAAACTACAGAATTTAAAATATTAACCCAAATAAAAAATATTAAAGGCAAGTACAAGCAAACACCAAACTCAGATTTCATCCTGGATATTTCAGGACAAATATGGTATACTAAATTAGCAATGTATAGGACAACATACATGTACATGCACACTTTCCACTACCATAATTCTCAGATTATATGGTTTCCTTCATAATTAATTATTACAATTAGCAATAACTTTTAATGCAAATATCTTCTAAGATACTATCCACATGATTAGGAGATTTCAACATGTGCATGTGATGAATATTTATTGTTTATCCCTGTAAAGCATCTCTTCCTTTATTGATAACAGTACATAGCTTTTCTGTTAATGACATGCAGAGATCATGTTTCATCCATGCTGTAAGGCACAATTAGCCTTATTTCTCACCTGCAGAGGTAGCATGTGATCTGTGCTGAAACAATCAGGGCATTCCATTCCCTTGTCGTAATGTTTGGTTCAGGGCTGGGTTTACAACCAAATCAGACCAATCGAGGGTTCAGTCTTGAGTCTTTGGCTTAACCTGTTGGGAAAGAGATGCTTAATTTTTTCTCTGAGTTTGCCAATTGGGTGGAAAGTAAGTTTTGAACACACTGCGTTCAAAAGCTTTGCCACTGGGTGGGGTAAACCTGTCTGAGAATTAAGCCAAGACATTGGAATGCAGAGCCAAGAGATAGAGACAGGAAACGTCTTGAGGTTTTCTGAGCTTTTAATTCCAGTCCAAAGCTATCTGTATCCCTTACTTCCCAGTCATCAAGGTAACAAATTTTTCTTGATCGTTTTTGTCATTCAAAATCCAAGCATTCATACTAATACCTATGCTTCTTTTGGCTCTTGCAGTCTCTCCCAAATTCTTTCTGGACTTGCCATATCACTTTGCTGGCACACACATGACCCCTCATTTCAAGGGTCATCAACTTCCATGAAATCTTAATATATCACCATATCATGAACTCACAATCAAATCATTTGTTATTTTTCCTGAAAGTGCAGATTCGGTGAATATAATGGGTTCTTTAACCTGTATCTTTGTTTCCTCAGTTAACTCCCCGGGCTCAGTGGAGATGTGTCCCAAGACTTATGTGTTTCATGGTATGTCTGAAACTCTGACTACACTTATTTACTGTGACACTGACAGCTTGCCCTCGAATTCTTATAGATTTTCTATCTGGAAGATGTGATGCCATATCTCAAACACAATTGCATTCTTCTGAACTGTATGGGAACTTGCCACTTTCCTCCTTTACATTATGGTTTCCTAGAGGCCTTTTAAGCTACCATGTGAAATTAACTTCTGACTAATATAGGCCACCAGTCCTTTCTCTGCTGCTAGTAATTCTCCTTGTGAAAAGACCATGTTGTTTAAGCTACACTTCCAGGTCAAAGCCATTTTTAAGTTCTTGATGTGCCAAAGTCTTGTTTTATTTGGGAAGAATCTCTTTCCTGCAACACTATGTTGTCTTAAGTCTCAAATCAGTGTTGCCTCTAAATTCAAATATATCTCGAAGAATTTCAGTTTATATGCATATTTTTCTTACCCAGGCTTTAGCAATCAAACTGTGGGAACTTGACCAAAAACCAGCTGAGAGACAGAAGCATTATAGTACTCAGACTCACTCCTTTCCTTTAACTGTTTGATCAAGTTTTGCCTTTATCTCATTATGAGTTATTTTTTCAATATTTCCTAATTTTAGGGGAAAGAGAGAGGTCTTATCTCTCTCAGTTCTTTTTTATGGTTGACTTTTATCTATATTACAGCTTCTGATAATGTTGCATATCCTACCACAAGACATTTCTGATTGGGTATACTGGACTCATGGATTTTTATGGACATTAAATTTATAAGCTGAATTCCAAGATACAAGTCCATAATCTTCTCTTATTCTTAGAACAACGAATATATACTGCAGATTGAGATCATAGAAATTTAACAGCAAAATAGAATGGAACATACCCTGTAGCCAAGCAGAAACACTTTAGTATTCTCAATGGTTCCATTATTCAGTGTTAGAAATTATATAGGAGAAGGCAATGGCAACCCACTCCAGTGCTCTTGCCTGGAAAATCCCATGGACAGAGTAGACTGGTAGGCTGCAGTCCATGGGGTCACTAGGAGTCACTCACGACTGAGTGACTTCACTTTCACTTTTCACCTTCATGCATTAGAGAAGGAAATGGCAACCCACTCCAGTGTTCTAGCCTGGAGAATCCCAGGGCCAGGGGAGCCTGGTGGGCTGCCATCTATGGGGTCGTACAGAGTCAGACACCACTGAAGTGACTTAGCAGCAGCAGCAGCCGCAGAAGAATTATTTCAACCATCCCATCTATTCTTTGTCTCCTTATTTTACTGTCTGGAATTGTCACTTTGGACTTACTCTGGCACCTAACACTGCTCCAAGCCCCCTACCCTGCCTACATATGGATAATTCTACTGAGAATTGACTTGTTCCTTCACTTAGTTACCCTTATGTATTTACAAGGTTAGCAGTACAATTTAGATGCATCAATGCTTATATTTTGAAATATGCTTTACTTCAGTACTATGATTATTATTAGCATTTAGTAACTGTTCTTATCTGAACCCAAAGTCTTTCACAGTGACACTGCTTTGTATGATAGAACCTATTAGTTTCCAGCGTTTTATTGCTGTGAAATCCTGTAAAAGATGAAATAAGTCTGGAAGAATATTCAGGTACAACACTGTCACTGAGAGGCTTGCTCGGATAATCTGTGGTGTAGTAGGAGACTGAATGACTCTAAAGATCTTATATCTGGTCAGATTTGGGGCCTGGGATGGTGTCCTAATGGAATAGAAGCCAAAGAATTACCTTCTATATATTTAGTGTCTTGATATAGTTATATTCTATGATTGTACATATTATTAATATCTATTAACCTGAGAATAAAATGTCATATTGAAATTGAAGAGGGATGTTGGGATTTTGTTAAAGGTAATTGCTTGGTACAGATGCAATGAAATATAAAATGGAACCTCTGTTTCCTGATAGTACATTTTATAAGAATCAGATGTTACTTTAGGAATTCTGCACCATTTATCTTAGGAACTTATATTCTATGAATGTTAATACTCTCTATAATTTAATTTGACTGAGATATATCTTTTTATTGCCAATTGTTATTTTGCTGAAGGTTTGCTATTCCCCTTTTAATAGAGAATAACTTGTTGTCTTTTAATTCATTTAAAAGAATCTTTAGATTTCTTAGAAATAAATGAGATGGTGCTTATGAAGAAAGTGCCAATATTTTAATTGATATATACTAATTAATTGGAAAATGTGTCAATAAAATATATTGTTTAAATATTTTCATCACATTACTGGCATAAGTACAGTGCATACCCACTTGAATACTTAACTACCACCAGCAAGGTAGGATGATAATTATGAGGGGTAAAGAGATAAGGTACGGCTTTTGCTCTGGAAGACCTCTCATTTAGTAGAACTGTTAATTCTCTATACCCTCAGAAAGTTTTGCATCTGATTCTCTTGTTAATTCAAAGTATAAAAGGCTAATTAAAATATGGGAAAAAGAAGAACCATATAGTAGAATACAATATTTTCAGTGTGTCCTTGAAATTAATTAAGTTCCTTATTGCTACATATATAATTTAACACTGTAGCTACTGATTTAAAATATCTGACAATGAATCTTAGGTTTTTTTTCCCTTTATTAACTGTTATGTTTACCAGTGTCAATTATATACTTTCAAAATCCAAAACAAGTATCACAAAATTTGACAACTTGGTTTTCAAAAACTTTTTGCATATTTTCTAAGTTTATATAGGGTCTTTGTTAATTCTAAATTTTTTAAAATGGATTCTTTCAAAGAACATGAAAACCATGAGTTTGAAGCAATTTGTTTTAGGAAACTTCTTCAAATCATAGAAGTTTTAGTTATAGCAGTATAAGTTCTTTAAAAATTTTTCATTATCTTACATTTGAAGATCACAGAATAAAGTTATTTCTACTCCAAGCCCCTCCTTAATGAAATGAGAAAGTAATAAGAGCAAAAGCTATAGGGAATAATCCCCTTCATCTCTAATAAAACTGAGATTTCCAGCCCAAATAATAAACTATAATGTCTAGCATAAAAATTTCAGTAGAGTGGAATTTGGACTTATCTATGCAGATGGTGACTGCAGCCATGAAATTAAAAGATGCTTACTCCTTGGAAGGAAAGTTATGATCAACCTAGACAGCATATTCAAAAGCAGAGACGTTACTTTGCCAACAAAGGTCCATCTAGTCAAGGCTATGGTTTTTCCTGTGGTCATGTATGGATGTGAGAGTTGGACTGTGAAGAAAGCTGAGTGCCAAAGAATTGATGCTTTTGAACTGTGGTGTTGGAGAAGACTCTTGAGAGTCCCTTGGACTGCAAGGAGATCCAACCAGTCCATTCTGAAGGAGATCAGCCCTGAGTGTTCTTTGGAAGGACTGATGCTAAAGCTGAAACTCCAGTACTTTGGCCACCTCATGCGAAGAGTTGACTCATTGGAAAAGACTCTGATGCTGGGAGGGATTGGAGGCAGGAGGAGAAGGGGACGACAGAGGATGAGATGATTGGATGGCATCACCAACTCAATGGACATGGGTTTGGGCGAACTCCGGGAGTTGGTGATGGACAGGGAGGCCTGGCGTGCTGTGATTCATGGGGTCGCAAAGAGTCGGACATGATTGAGTGAATGAACTGAACTGATTAACAATAACTCTGAAAGCTTGAACACAGTAGAAAAATCTCTTTCAAATCCTTAGGAAAATGATTTACAACTTAGAATTTTGTGGCTATCCATACCATCACCTGTTTTGTGGGAGAGAATAGATATTTGGGCTTTCCTGGTGGCTCAGACAGTAAAGAATCTGCCTGCAATACAGGACACACAGGTTTGATCCCTGGGTCAGAAGATCCCCTGAGTAAGGAAATGGCAACCCACTTCAGTATTCTTGCCTGGAGAATTCCAGGAACAGAGGAGCCTGGCAGGCTATAGTACATGGGTCACAAAGAGTTGGACACGACAGAGTGACTAACACTTCTACTTTCATTGATATTTGTATTATGTAAAAAAATCTAAAAATATCTAAATGCCATATGCTTTTTTTTTTTTCATAGAAATGAGGAGTTAAACCCAGAAAGAGGAAAATAAGTTTTTTGAAATAGAGAGAATCCAATATAGAAGAGAGACTAAGGGAATTCTTAATATAATAACAAGAAATTTCCAAGAGTGTAGGGCTCAAGCAGAGTCCAGAAAATATGATATAAGTTCATTAGTGGGATTTTTGTGAGGAAAGTATTTTTAGAAAAATAAAATTAAATTAAAGTGTTTGACCTTGTGAATAATTTGAAAAGCATTGATTGATAAGCATTTTAGAGAACTGTTAGAAGTTTTGGAAGACATAATCAGGTATTTGAAGAATGCCACAGAAATGAATTAAAACCAGAAAGAAGATAGTTGTTTGAAGAATACCAGGCAGATAAAATAAATTAAAAATAACTTTTGGAAAAGTAAAAACTCTTGTCTAAGAAAGGTAATGGAATGTTGTCATAGTACTTGGCTCAGAATGAAAAATGTTTACATAGACATAATATTAATAACAGTAAATTTGGGTTTTGTTAATGAAACCATATTGGGAAGATGGAAAACAGAAAATGTGCATATGAGAGGGATGTATTATAGTGGTAAATTTGGAAATCAATACAATGTATACAACACAGAGAAGGAGAGAGACAAGATAGACTGAAACTTTTTTCCTAGAAAAAAATAAATCTTACTTTTTACTTCACATGCATTTCTAAACATTAATGGTCACTTGAATTAGAGTGCCAAGCCAAAATCAGTGCTAGATTCAAACTTAGTAGTCACTAATTACTGAAACCATTTACAACTAACAATCCTTTTTAATAATAGTTTTTAAAAAGAAACAGAAAAAATACTAATTTTTCTTCTAATGTGAGGAATTCTAACAAAGTTCTGAGTTTTGTATTATGATAATTCACTGTGGCTTCCTTGGTGGCTCAGAGGGTAAAGCATGTACCTGCAATGTGGGAGACCCAGGTTCAATCCCTGGGTCGGGAAGATCCCCTGGAGAAGGCAATGGCAGCCCACTCCAGTACTCTTGCCTGGAAAATCCCATGTACGGAGAAGCCTGGCAGGCTACAGTCCATGGGGTTTCCAAAGAGTTGGACACGTCTGAGCAACTTCACTTTCACTTTCAATTCAATGTTTTTCTTTTTGAAAATATAAATACAAGTTTTCTCCTTCTTTTTTTTTTTTTTCTATTTTCTGTTCCTGAAGCCACGAACACATATGTAATTTGCCTGATCCATCTCAGGTTAAAACCTAGGCAGTTCTGCTTTGGTCTACGTGAGAAAACACATTGTACAGCTTGACCAACATGGCAGACAGAGTTGGATAATGAGTGTTAGAGATTTGCACTATGGCACTTTGAAGAACAGGCACTCCTAGAAAAAGTAGACTTGATGGGCTTAATCTTTAGGAATGAGCTGTGTCCAGGCAGAAATTCT
Source organism: Bos indicus x Bos taurus (assembly GCF_003369695.1). Lineage (NCBI taxonomy): Eukaryota > Metazoa > Chordata > Mammalia > Artiodactyla > Bovidae > Bos > Bos indicus x Bos taurus. The sequence continues at coordinate 39,887,997 of NC_040078.1, read as the reverse complement.
GTGTTAGGGTTTATCGGTTCCATGTTTTTTATTTCCTTTGGACTATGGGGAAAATCAGGTTCACTATCTTGAATTTCTCCTTTTGTATGTTCGGCTCTAATCTTTCCCAACCTTCAGAGATGACTGACATATACTCAGGAGAGTAAAAGTTCAGGACATTTAGAATCATCTTTATAAGGATTTTGTATTCTCTCTCTCTCACATGTCTCAGATAATATCTTACATCATCTCGTATTTGAAGTAGAAGTAGGTGCACAAGCCAATATGGAGATATTCGTGTACGACTTAGACCATTCTGCAAGCCTAGGATTACTCTGAAATCTAGTTTAGGTGCAAATTAAAGTATGTCCGATATTATCATATATAGCTTTTATTATGTTGAGGTATATTCCTTCTATTCCTGCTTTCTGGAGAGTTTTTTTTTATCATAAATGGATGCCTCCAATTAAAATAAATAAATTTATATTAAAAAAAAAGTATGTCCGAGAAGGTGCTGTTGTTCTGTATCTTCTATCTTTCACCAAATTAATTGTAGTCATATTACATTTTGGAATGGGTTTGTATCATTTAATTCATCCTTGTTAGATTATTAAAGTCAAATCTGTATTTTAATACATGTTTTAAACTTTAAAAATTATGGGTTTAGTTTGAGAAAAAAAAGATTTATGTTGAGAGTATTGGCTGGTCACAGAGTTAAATCATCTGTGCCATCTGAATGCTTTATGTGCTGCTAGGTCAGGTACGTTTGTGTTCTTATTGCCATCAAGTTCAATCATTGCTTGTTACCTAGAAAAATACTGACATATTGCCAATTAAGGTGAATCTTCCTATTATCCCTGTCCTAGATTTTGTTGCTTAAAGATGAATACTGTGCAAGTATGAACCAGTATGTTAGGGACAGTTAACAAAGCTAAGAAAATGTGTTCAATATATTGGGAAAGTGAGCCCATTTACAGGTCAGGAAAGGCTGCACTCTATTCCAGAGATTTTGGAGGAAAAAGTTTAAATGAGGCACTGGCAAGGATTCTAATGGGGGAAGGGGGAATATCTTGGGCATTTAGGAAAATGTTTTCAAAATTTATTACTGCATTAGTAGTATTTAATCTATTTTAATAAATAAGTATTTAATAAAATAAACATTTGTCTATTTTATAAATATATGTAATATATTTATAAATATTTTAATAAAATACGTGTTTTATCTATTTTAATAAATATGTAATTTGACAAAAGCTCATAAAATGTTAGGAGGAAAAATCTTCTTAATTATTCAAGTACTTATTTACATCTAAGCATACCTTAAGTCTTTAGCACCAAACATGCTGACACAAAATAGGGTTTAATGAATTATGTGATGAGTAATTGAAAAAATGTAGTTCTTCATTTGATACTAACATTCAACCTCTGAAAAATAATCTACATAGAAATAGATATAGAAAGTAAAAAAATATTGATCACTGTGAATAAAGAATCAATTTTCACATCCCTAAAAGTGTGAAAGGTTTTAGCTGAGACAGATTTGGGTCTGAATTCAATAACTGCTACTTTGTCGTGTGTCTGTGGGCAATTTACATAACCTTTCTGCATGCACCTTTGTGTTCCTAGGCAGTAGTGATAAATAACACCTAGCACCTAACTCACAGGGAAGTTACAGAAACAGCATGTATATAAATAGGGCACAGTGCCTGACACATTGAATAGGCAATAAATTATAGTTATTATCCAATAAACCTTATATTGACTAGAAAGAGTAAGTGAATAATGCATTTGCATAAATTGAGTAGATACAAGCAATTTAATTTAATTGCTTCCATGGAGTTTCTACTTAAACATTTCCAAGTGCTTTGTTTTATAAAATTAAATTTGCCTATAATCTGAATTAAAAATTCAAATACTATAAATAAAAGTTGACTTTACAACACTGATTAATTTACTAATTGTATTACTGTGGCATTTTGAACTACACTTTGAAAGAGCAGTAAATTACAAGCATACATAATTGCTTTTCTAATGTAAAGTCACAAAGAATATCTGCTCCATGAGTGGTTACTATCAATTTCAATAGTCAAAGTAAAATATAAATTTAAGATCTTCTTGTTAAGTAATTTGAGTATTTACCATTTGAATAAATGCAAAAATTATTTTAATAGTTTACCTAAATAATGATTGCATTTGTTTGGAATATTAGTGCAGCATGGAGTGATGGAAAGAATGCCAGCATGAGAAATCAGAGGCTCTAGTTGAACGATGGCTCTGATACTATCAGTATGATCCTGGGAAAGATATTTTCCTCTACATGTCTCAGGATACTGGACAAGATGATATTTAAGATACTTGAAAGGGACTGCCATCCATGGAGCCACTTTAAGCTAAGAAATAAATTCCTAAATTGTAGAAGTTGAGTTCAGTTCAATTCAGTCACTCAGTCGTGTCTGATTCTTTGCGACCCCATGAACTGCAGCACGCCAGGCCTTCGTGTCCCATCACCAACTCCCAGAGTTCACCCAAACCCATGTCCATTGAGTCGGTGATGCCATCCAGCCATCTCATCCTCTGTCATCCCCTTCTCCTCCTGCCCTCAATCTTTCCCAGCATCAGGGTCTTCTCAAATGAGTCAGCGCTTCGCATGAGGTGGCCAAAGTATTGGAGTTTCAGCTTAAACATCAGTCCCACCAGTGAACGTCCAGGACTGATCTCCTTTAGGATGGACTGGTTGGATCTTCTTGCAGTCCAAGGGACTCTCAAGAGTCTTCTCCAACACCACAGTTCAAAAGCATCAATTCTTCGGCATTCAGCTTTCTTTATAGTCCAACTCTCACATCCATACATGACCACTGGAAAAACCATAGCCTTGACTAGATGGACCTTTGCTGACAAAGTAATGTCTCTACTTTTCTAGGTTGGTCATAACTTGGCTTCCAAGGAGTAAGTGTCTTTTAATTTCATGGCTGCGATCACCATCTACAGTAATTTTGGAGCCCAGAAAAATAAAGTCTGACACTGTTTCCACTGTTTCCCCATCTATTTCCATTGAAGTGATGGACTGGATGCCATGATCTTAGTTTTCTGAATGTTGAGCTTTAGGACAACTTTTTCACTCTCCTCTTTCACTTTCATCAAGAGGCTCTTTAGTTCTTCTTTACTTTCTGCCATAAGGGTGGTGTCATCTGCATATCTGAGGTTATCTATATTTCTCCCAGAAATCTTGATTCCAGCTTGTGCTTCCTCCCGCCCAGCATTTCTCATGATGTACTCTGCATATAAGTAAAATAAGCAGGGTGAGAATATACAGCCTTGACGTACTCCTTTTCCTATTTGGAACCAGTTTGTTGTTCCATGTCCAGTTCTAACTGTTGCAGACAATTATTAGAAAGTGAGAATATATTATTTTAGTATCTGGCGTCTGATATATCACATAGATGAAAATCTTCGTCTTTAATAAGATATGAAAACCATTGGCAGAAAGAGTGAGATTCTGAGACAAGACCTCAAAAGGATAAACATGGTTTTCTAGGGCTTTACTAGAATTAATGGGATTTTTTTTCCCCAGGAAAAGATATAAAATCAGGGATTGAAGATGGAAAAGAGTTAGAAGCCAGTAAAGCTTTATAAGATGACCATGAGGACATAAACTCATTCTCTCCCTACCATACATCAACAGAAATCTTGACAGCAGAAAACTTTAGGATTCCAAAGTGAGTGAGCATGGGTAATTTATAAAGTCTTAGGTAGCTCTCAAAGGGCAATAAAACCCTAGATGATATCTGGCCCATATTTTGAGGACCTAACCAGGATCATGTAAACTAAAGCTTTGAAACCCCACTGTGTCTTAAATTAAATCACCACTCTCAAACTGAGCCAGCAATAACGAAGTATTTGGTACGTGAATAGAGTAGAATTGTGTTGATCCTTAAACAATTAAATAATTACACCATTTAAGTAAATTAATACCTCTGTCACCTAATATAGTTCATTTTTTCTTGAGTGTGGTAAAACTCTTGATTTACTTTTTTCTTTTTAGCAAATTTTAAGTATACAATACAGTATTATTAACCATAGCCACCATGCTATACATTACAGCCCCAGAATTTATTCATCTTATAATCGGAAAAGTATACCAACACCTTCTCATTTGCCCCATCCCCACCACCAGCTAGATCCCGGGAACCATATTCTCTTAGCTTCTATGAGTTCCACCTTAAAAAACAACAAAAAAGATTCCACATACAGGCGAGATCACACAGTTTTGTTTCTGTTTGTATGGTTTATTTAAATTAGTATAACGTCCTCCAGTTTCATTCATGTTATCACAAATGGCCCAATTTCATTATTTATTGCTGAATAGTAGTTCATTATATATAGATATATCATCTTTTCTTATCAATTCATCCATGAGGGACACTTAAGTTATTTCTATATCTTGGCTATAGTAAGTATGCTGCAATGAACATAAAAGTGTAGACATCAATTCAAGATACTGACTTTATTTCTTTCAGATATATACACAGCAGGATACCTAGATCATATGTGTGTGCTTAGTTTCTCAGTCATGTCCAACTGTTTGTGGCATCATGGACTGTAGCCCTCCAGGCTCCTCTGTCCATGGGGATTCTCCAGGCAAGAATACTGAAGTGGGTTGCCAGGCCCTCCTCCAGGGCATCTTCCCAACCCAGGGATTGAACCCAGGTCTCCTGCATTGCAGGCAGATTCTTTACTGTCTGAGCCACTGGGGAAGCCCAGATCATATGGTAATTCTATTTTTAATTTTTTGAGGCACTTCATACTGTTTTCCATAATGGCTATACCAATTTACATTTTTAACAGCAATGTACAGGGTTTCCTTTTCTCCACATCCTTGTGAATATTTGCTATTTCTTGTTTTTTGATAGCAGACATTATGAAGGGTCTGATGTGATATCTCATTATGGTTTTGTTTGGCATTTCCCTGAGGATGAAATATGAACAACTATCATATACGTATGCATCATTTGTGTGTGTGTTTTTTTGAAAAATATTTATTCAGGTTCCTTGCTCATCTTAAATTGTTATGTGTGTGTGTGTATATATATCTATATATCTCATATATCTACATATCAGATATGTATGGATATGGACACATATATGGTCAATGATCATTGACAATCCTTTCACTGTCCATCTGAAACTATCACAACTTTGTTAATTGGCTAAATTCCAATATAAAGTAAAAAGCTTAAAAAAAAAAAAAATACTGCAAGACATGAGAGGAAGCTCCTAGGCAGTGCTTCTGTGGAGAATCTTCAAGAAGTCAAAGGGAAAACCTGGAAAAATTAAGTTAAGATTTGTTCAGCTTTGGTAATTCAGTCAGGTGTTATTATGTAAAAGTATAGTGATTTGACTAGAAATCTAGTTTTTAATTAAGTGTTAATCTTTATTGTAAGAGATAATCTTTACTATCGTCAGTACACAAGTGAAGTCCACACAGTCTCAATTTATGTTGCATAAAGATATTTGTGTGTATATACTGGGGAACTGATGATCAGAATTATTTAATGCATGACGAGTTCAGTTTAGTTCAGTAGCTCAGTCGTGTCCTATATTCTGTGACCCCATGGACTGCAGTATTCCAGGCTTCCCTATCTATCACAAACTCCCAGAGTTTACTCAAACTCATGTCCATTGAGTCAGTGATGCCATCCAACCATCTCATCCTCTCTTGTCCCCTTCTCCTGCCTTCAAGCTTTCCCAGCATCAGGGGCTTTTCAAATGAGTCAGTTCTTCACATCAGGTGGCCAAATAGTGGATTTTCAGCTTCAACATCAGTCCTTCCAATGAATATTAAGGATTGATTTCCTTTAGGATTGACTTGTTTGATCTCCTTGCAGTCCAAGGGACTCTCAAGAGTCTTCTCCAACACTACAGTTCAAAGCATCAATTCTTTGGCACTCAACTTTCTTTATGGTCCAACTCTCATAGCCATACATGACTACTAGAAAAACCAAAACTTTGACTAGACAGACCTTTGCTGGCAAAGTAATGTCTCTGATTTTTAATATACTGTCTAGGTTGGTCATAACTTTTCTTCCAAGGAGCAAGTATCTTTTAATTTCATGACTGAAGTCACCATCTGCAGTGATTTTGGAGCCCAAAAAAATAAAGTCTGTCATGTTTCCATTGTTTCCCATCTATTTGCCATGAAGTGATGGGACCAGATGCCATGATCTTCATTTTTTGAATGTTGAGATTTAAGCCAACTTTTTTACTCTCCACTTTCACTTTCGTCAAAAGGCTCTTTAGTTCTTCTTCACTGTCTGCCATAACGGTGGTGTCATCTGCATATCTGAGGTTATTGATGTTTCTCCTGGCAATCTTGATTCTTGTGCTTCATCCAGCCCAGCATTTTGCATGATGTACTCTTCATAAAAGTTAAATAAGCAGGGTGACAATATACAGCCTTGATGTACTCCTTTCCCAATTTGGAACCAGTGTGTTGTTCCATGTCGAGTTTCAGCTGTTGCTTCTTGACCTGCAAACAGATTTCTCAGGAGGTAGGTAATGTGGTCTAGTATTCCCATCTCTTCAAGAGTTTTCCACAGTTTGTTGTAATCTACACATCAAAGGCTTTCGTTTAGTCAATAAAGCAAGAATAGATGTTTTTTTCTGGAACTCTCTTGCTTTTTCAATGATCCAATGGACATCTGCAACTTGATCTCTGGTTTTTCTAAATCCAGCTCGAACATCTGGAAGTTTTCAGTTCACACACTGTTGAAGCCTGGCTTGGAGAATTTTGAGCATTACTTTGCTAGCATGTGAAATAAGTGCAATGATGTGGTATTTTAACACTCTTTGGCATTGCCTTTCTTTGGGATTGGAATGAAAACTGACCTTTTCCAGTCCTGTGGCCACTGCTGAGTTTTCCTAATTTGCGGTCATATTGAGTGCAGCACTTTCACAGCATCGTCTTTCAGGATTTGGAATAGCTCAATTGGAATTCCATCACCTCCACTAGCTTTGTTCATAGTGATGCTTTCTAAGACCCACTTGACTTTACATTCCAGGATGTCTGGCCCTAGGTGAGTGATCACACCATTGTGATTATCTGGGTCATAGAGATCTTTTATGTACAGTTCTTCTGTATGTTCTTGCCGCCTCTTCTTAATATCTTCTGCTCCTGTTAGGTCCATACCATTTCTGTCCTTTATTGAGCCCATCTTTGCATGATATATTCCCTTGGTATCTCTAATTTTCTTGAAGAGAGCTCTAGTCTTTCCCAGTCAGCTCCCAGTCTTGTTTTCATGATGGTAGAGAGCTTCTCCATCTTAGGTTAAATTGTCTTAAAAATCTGTTAACTTTTTATCCCCTCTACAATAAAAAAGAAACAATGGTGATATAGAGCAACCATAATACAAAAGAAAAAATGACAGCAGTAAGTCCTCACCTGTCAAAAATCACCTTAAAGGTAAATGGATCATATTTGGAAATCAAAAGACCCAAAGTAGCTGGATAGATTGAAAAACACACCCCAACATATGCTGCCTCTATGAGACAAAATTTATCACTAAAGACAAACATAGGCTAAAAGTGAAGGGATGGAAGATAATATTCCAAACAAATAGCAGCTGAAAGAAAGTTAGTGTAGCTATACTCATATCAGACAAAATACACTTCTAATCAAAAAAAGGTAATAAGAGACAATATGGACAGTATAAAAAAACAAAGGGGATGATTCATCAAGAGATATATAACAATAATTAATATATGTACCTAAGACAGAAGTACAAATATATAAGAAAAGTATTAACAGACCTAAGAGAGAAATTGATGGTAATACAATGATAGTAGAGGACTTTAACACCCTACTTACATCATTGAACAGATCATCCAGACAGAGCTTAACAAGCAAACAGCTTTAAATGAAACATTAGACTAGATGGATTTGATAGATTTATACAGAACATTCCATTCAAATTCAGCAGAGTACACATTTTCTGGAGTTCACATGGAACTTTCTCAAGGACAGACTATATGTTGGGACACAAAACAAGTCTCAATAAATTTAACAAAACTGAAATCATATAAACATCATTTCCTATGAAAATGGAATGAAATTAGAAATTAACTATAAGAAGAAAACTAGAAAAATCATAAATATGTGGATACTGAACATGATAATGAATAAACTTTGGATCCATGAAAATAAAATCAAGGGGGAAATCAGAAATTGCCTGAAGACAAATGAAAATATGACATACCAAAATTAATGGAATGCAGAAAAAGTAGTATTTAGAGGGAAGTTTTATATCAATGCAGGCCTTCTTCAAGAAGTAAGAAAAATCTCAAATAAACAATCTAACCCTACACCTAAAGGAACTAGAAAAAAAAGAACAATGAAGCCCAGAGTTAATAGAAGGAAGGAAGTAACAAAGATCAAATAATAAGTAGTTGATATTGAGACTAAAAAAATAGAAATCAAAGAAGTGAAGACCTGGTTCTTTGAAGATAAACAAACCCAACACACTGTTAGCTAGACTCAATAAGAAAAAAAGAGAGAAGGCTCTGATAAATAAAATCAGCAAATAGACAACCTAGAAGAAGTGGACATATTCTTAGAACCATACAATCTTCCAAGACTGAAGTGGGAAGAAATAGAGGCTCAGTGATGAAAAATCTGCCAACCATGCAGGAGACTCAAGTTTGATACCTAGTTCAGGAAGATTCCCTGGAGAAGGGAATAGCTAGTCACTTTAGCATTGTTTCCTGGAGAATTCCACGGGCAGAGGGGCCTGACAGGCTACAGTCCAAGGGGTTGCAAAGAGCCAGGCACAACTGAGTGACAAATTAAGTCACACCAAGCTACAAGAGACTCTGAATAGACCAATCACTAGTTCAGAGATTGAAATAATAATCAAAAAGCTGCCCCAAAACAAAATTCTGGGGCCAGATGACTTCAGAATTGAATTCTACCAAATACTCAAAGAAGATCAAATGCTTATTTTTCTCAAACCATTGCAAAAATTAAGAGAAGGAAATACCTCCTAACTTGTTTTGCAAGGCCAACAATACCCAGACAATATAAAAAAGAGAAAACCACAGGCCAATATCTCTGTTGAAAATGGATGTAAAAATTTTCAACAAAATATTAGTAAAATGAATTTGACAATACATTAAAAGAATCAAACTCCATGGTCAACTGGGATTCATTCCAAGGATGCAAATATAGTTACACCACATTGACAAAATGAAGGATGAAAATAATATGGTCAGATAAAAAGTATATATGTATAAAACATTTGACAGATTCAACACCTATTTCTGATATTAAAAAAAAACACTTAATAATGTGGGTATAGGAGGGATACTTCAAAATAATAAAGGACATGTATGAGTAACCCAGAGTTAGCATCATAGTCAATGGTGAAAAACAGAATACTACCCCTCTAAGATTAGAAACAAGACAAGGATGCCCGCTATCACCACTGCTATTCAACATAGTATTGGAAATCCTAATCAAAGTGATTAAGCAAGAAAAAGAAATAAAAGACATGCAAGCTGAAAAGAAAGAAGCAAAATTGTCACTATTTGCAGATGAAATGATTTAATATGTAGAAAACCCTAAGGATTTTACCAAAAAGTATTCTAAATGATAAATGAATACAGTAAAGTGGCAGGATAAAAAACAATATACACAATCTGTTGTATTTATATATGATGAAAATGAGATAGTAGAAAGAGAAATCTAGAGACAGTCCCATTTACAACCACAACAAAAATGTCTAGGAATCAATTTAACCAAGGAAATGAAAAACTTAAACACTGAAAACTAAAGACATTGTTGAAATAAATTGAAAAAGACACAAATACATGGAAAGATATTCTGTGCTCATGAATTGAAAAAGAAAATATATGAACAAAGAAATCAACAACAATCATGTAAATACAGAGAGAGTTAGGGTGGAGTGTGAAATGCGTAAGTGGGACCAACTGTATGTTGATGGATGGAAAATCAATTTTCAGTGGTGACCATATTGGAGGGTATATATATGTATGTAGAAATATAATGTTATGCATATGAAACTTTATATATAAACCAATGTTACCTCAATGAGAATGGCATATAACATACTAAAACACAGGATACAGCAAAAGCAATTATCAGGGAAAAGTATAGTAATAATTGCCTACATTAAGAAAGAATAAATATAGCAAATAAACAATTTAGCCTCATGCCTCAAGGAACTGGAAAAAGAGGAAAAACTCAACTCAAAGTAGGAAGAAGGAATAAAATAATAAAGATTAGAACAAAAATAAATGACATATAGACTAGAAAAAGAATAAAAAGATCAATGAAACAAAGCTGGGTTTTTGAAAAGATAAACAAAATTCACAAGTTTTTATCTAAAATAACTAAGAAAAAGGAGAGAATACAAATAAAAGCAGAAATAAAAGAAGAGTTTACAACTGATACCATAACATAAAAAGGATCACAAAAGACTGCTATGAACAATTATATGCCAAGAAATTAGATAACCTAGAAGAAAGTAATACATTTCTAGAAACATACAATCTATCAAGACTGGATAAAAAATAAATAGAAAATCTAAGCTCAGGATCAGATGACTTAACTGGTGAACTCCACTAAACACTAAAAGAAGTATGTCTTTCTCAAACTCTTTCCAAAAAAATAAAAGAAGAAGGAATACTTTTGAGCTCATTTTATGAGGCAAGTGTTACTCTGATAGTGATGTTTGTAAGATGAAAAAGAGTGGAATGCTTACAGTATGAAAGTGAAGGATAGATATAGAAGAATTATAGGCCACAGCATTAGAAATTAGACATGCTCCCAGAGAAACTAGTGTTTGTGTTTCTGTCACCAATTACATGACATCTGATTAGGCAAATGCTCACTGTTAAATGTTTGGTAATATATGAGCAAGAAGAAGAGAATATCACTTTATTAGTGTTGGTTCTGGAGAGTCTATTATGTTTTCTATGTATTTACTATATCTATAACAAGGTACTATTGTGAAAAAGAAAAGAGAAGAAAGTGTGTTTTTAGTGAGGAAGATAATTTTGATGAGGTTGGGAAACTAGTCAGGATGTTGCTAGTGAAAGATAGGGGGAGAAACTGAATACAGGCAGTATTGTGAATATAGAAATTAAGAAAATAGTCCTTTTAGTGTTCAGGAAGTAGAATTAAGAATGTTTCCTGATTAAGATAATGCAGATGGTGAAGAAGAATGATTTAAGAATAGTCTCTAAAATTTCTTATTTACTTTAGAAGATAGGTGGTGCTATCACTAAAACAGAGAACATGGTGAATATGAATGGAGAACTGGAGAAGAGTTGAAAAAAGAAAAAGAATAAAGAATTGGAGATGAATGAAATGGGATAAAGATGATAATTCAGATTTGAACACATGAGGTTCTAGGTAGTTTTGTTCAGTGCACAACTGAACATACAGATTCAGGCTTTATTAGAAAAATATTTGCTATATGTTGTGAAGTCTTCCTCAAATGGTAGTTGAGGCCTCATGTGGAGTTCTTCTTATATTTATAAAGTGAAAAGAGATGAAATGAAGGTAAGAAAAAGAATAAAATAGCAATGGAAAAGATGGGAATGGAAACAGTGAAAGTTTGGAAGAAGAAATTTTAAGAAGGATGAGAAATCAGTATGGAGAACTAGGTCTTGGTGTAATAAAAACAAAAGAACTAAAATAGGAAAAAGAGTCACAGGAAACATACAGGGGCAGAAGTGTTGGATAGACAACTGGTTACCTTGCCATTGATGACCTTTGTAGTATCCTTAAAGTGAAGTCGCTCAGTCATGTCCAACTCTTTGCAACCCCATGGACTGTAGCCTACCAGGCTCCTCCCTCCATGGGATTCTCCAGGCAAGAGTACTGGAGTGCGTTGCCATTTCCTTCTCCAGGGGATCTTCCCAACCCAGGGATCAAACTCAGGTCTCCCTCATTCCAGGCAGATGCTTTAACCTCTGAGCCACCAGGGAAGCCTGTAGTATCCTTAGAATGGTGCAACTGGAAACCTCCTCTCTGAGAATCATGTGGGGAGGATAAACAATTTCAAATAACCATGTTTATAAATCTAAGGCTTAAATTTAATCAGAATATAAAAGCATTTTGAATAAAATATACATAATGTGGTCATTATACAGTGTACATGATATTGTAAAAGAAATGTATGTTTACAAGGAGATTAGTGTTTGAAGGCAAGGTAATTTTTATATATTTTAATTTAATTGTGAAAATGTTTGATGGTACTCTAGCATTTAGATTTTTTTAAATTAATTTTTATTGGAATACAGTTGTTTTACAATGTTGTGGCTTTTAGATCTTAAGCTTTGCAGAATTGCCAGCTGAATTGAAATAGATAGCTTAGGTTCTCTGATTTTCCTTTAAATGTTCAACAAACTATCACAAGGAAATGGTTCTGCATGGTTTATAACAACTTTAAGAGATTTGCTGCTGTGCCATGAATACATCCAATTACAATAAATATGACTTTCAAATTTTCTGCCAAGAGAATTTACTAGTCATAGCAAATACTCTTTTTCAGCAACGCAAAAGATGACTTTACATGTGAACATCACCAAATGGTCAATACAGAAATCAAACTAATTACATTCTTTGTAGCCAAAGATGGAGAAGCTGTATGCAGTCAGCAAAAACAAGACCTGGAGCTGACTGTGACTCAGATCATCAGCTTCTCATAGAAAAATTCAGGCTTAAACTAAAGAAAACCAGGAAAAACACTAAGCTGGCCAGGTCTGACTTGAATCAAATCCCTTGTGAATTCACGGTAGAGATAGCAAACAGACTCAAGGGACCAGATCTAGATAACAGTGTGCCTGAAGAACTATGGACACATGTCCATAATGTTGTAAAGGAGATAGTGAACAAAACCATCCCAAAGAAAAAGAAAAGCAAGAAGTCAAAGTGGCCATCTGAGGAGGCTTTACGAATAGCAGAAGAACAAAGAGAAGCAAAAAGCAAGGGAGAGAGGGAAAAGTACATCCAGTTAAACGTAGAGTTTCAAAGAATAGCTAGAAGAGACAAGAAGGCCTTCTTCAGTAAACAGTGTTTAATAATAGAAGAAAACAACAAAAGGGGAAAGACTAGAGATTTCTTCAGGAAAATTGGACATGTCAAGGGAGCATTCTGCCCAAAGTTGGACACAGTAAAGGATAAAAATGGTAGAGATATAGGAGATGCTGATGAGATCAAGAAGAGATGGAAAGAATACCCAGAAAAACTGTATAAAAAATATTTTAATGAACCAGATTACTACGATGGTGTATAGTTACCCAGAGCCAGACATTCAGGAGTGTGAAGTTAAGTGAGCATTAAGAAGCACTGCTGTTAATAAAACTAGTGGATGCAATGAAATTCCAGCAGAACTATTCAAATCCCTAAAGGATTTGGGATACCATCAAGGTTTTTCATTCATTATGTCAGCAAATCTGGAAGACCCGCCAGTGGCTACAGGATCGGAAAAGATCAATGTTCATCCCAATTCCCAAGAAGGGTAGTATCAAAGAATGTGCTTACCATCAGACAGTTGCACTCATTTCCCATGCTAGTAAGGTCATGCTTAAAATCCAGCATGCTAGGCTTCAGAATTATGTGAACCAAGAACTTCCAGATGTTCAAACTGGGTTTAGAAAAGAGGAACTAGAGATCAAATTGCCAGCATTCACTGGATTATAGAGAAAGCAAGGGAATTTCAGAAAAACATCTCTTTGTTTCATCAACTATGCTAAAGCCTTTGACTGTGTGGATCATGACAAACTGTGGAAAGCTCTTAAACAGATGGAAATGCCAAACCATCTTAGCTGTCTCCTGAGAAATCTGTATGGGGGTCAAGAAGCAACAGTTAGAACTCTGTATAGAACAACTTAGTGGTTCAAGAACGAGAAAGGAGTATGACAAGGCTGTCTGCTGTCATTCTGTTTGTTTAACCTATACACTGAGCACATCATGAGAAATGCTGGGCTGGATGAGTTACAAGCTGGAATCAAGATAGGTGGCAGAAACATCAACAACCTCAGACATGCAGATGATACCATTCATGGCAGAAAGTGGAGAGGAACTAAAGAGCCTCTTGACGAGGGTGAAGGAGGAAAGTGAAAGAGCCAGCTTGGCATCTGGCTCCATTACTGCATGGCATATAGAAGGAGAAAAGGTGGAAGTAGTGACAGATTTCCTCTTCTTGGACTCCAAAATCACTGCAGATGGTGACTGCAGCCATGAAATCAGAAGACGATTGCTTCTTCACAGGAAAGCAATGGCAAACCCAGACAATGTGTTGAAAAGCAGAGACATTACTCTGCAGACAAAGGTCCATATAGTCGAGGTTATGGTCTGCCCAGTGGTCACATACAGTTGTGAGAGCTGGGCCGTAAAGAAAGCAGAACACCAAAGAACTGATGTCTTTGAACTGTGGTGCTGGAGAAGACTCCTGAAAGTCCCTCAGACAGCAAAATCAAACCAGTCAATCTTGAAGGAAATAAACCCTGAATATTCACTGGTAGGACTGATGCTGAAGTTCAAGTCTTTTGGCCATCTATTACAGCCAACTCATTGGAAAAGTCCTTGATGCTGGGAAACATCAAGGGCAGAAGGAAAAGAGGGCATCAGCAGATGAGACAGCTGGATGGTATCACTGATGCAATGAACCTGAACTTGGGCAAACTCTGGAAGATGGTGAGTGACAAGGAGGCTTGGCTTGCTGCAGTCCCTGGGGTCACAAAGAGTCGGACATGACTGGGTGACTGAACAACAACAACAATGACTTTCAAAATTTCTTGTTTGCTATTACCTGGACACATTAGTGGTTAGTGTAGATGGAAGTGGTTTGCCTAGATATAGATGGCTAATATGGGCTTCCCTGGTGGCTCAGCAGTAAAGAATCTGCCTGCAATGCAGAAGACTCTCTGCAATGCAGAAGACTTGGGTTCAATCCCTGTGTTAGGATGATCCCCTGGAGAAGGAAATGGCAACCCAATCTATTCTTGCCTGAGAATTCCCATGGACAGTGGAGCCTGGAAGGCTGCAGTCCATGTGATCTTAAAAGAGTCAGATGCAACTTAGAAACTAAACCAGATGGCTAATATAGATTGAACATTTGATATATTCAAATAAACTGAACACACACAGAAAGAAAATAAATTGTAGCTATTTGTTACAAGTAGAACTGAATTAAAAAGAGAGTTAAGTTTTCAGGGTTGAATTTATTTCACAGCAAGATATTTTTATTAAAGGGTAGAGTGGTCAATTAGAGTTCTCAATATTGTCTATTGAATTTTAGATGATTTCAGTACAGTGAAGACTGTGGCTAGTTCTTGTCTTCCTCACACCAGTCAACAGTATAGTGATTTAATCTTTGTCTACATTATCTAATTTGGTAATCAGAAAAAGCAGTCAATAAGAATAAAGGATAGGAAAATTGGTCAAAAAACTTTTTAAAATATCAAACGCCTTAGAAATCAAACATATTGTTCTCTATGATCCCATGGAGGCTTAACAATAATAAATATTCATTAGATTAATTTTAAAATTCTTTCATCAATTCTCTTAATCCTAATATATTTCAAAATTCTTGGCATCCTTTTATTACCCTGGTGGTGTTGTAGTCACTAAATCATGTCTGACTCTTGTGATCCCATGGACTGTAGCCAGCCAGGCTCCTCTGTTCATGGGGATTCTCCAGGCAAGAATACTGGAGTGGGTTGCCATTTCCTTCTCCAGGGGATCTTCCCAACCCAGAAATCAAACCTGGGTCTCCTGCATTGCAGGCAGATTCTTTACCGCCTGAGCTATGAGGGAAGCCCGTAGTATGAAATTTAGCATTAACCCAGAGGATAACTGGAACTTTTCCTCTAAATAATTCTTTTACAGCAAATAGATATTTTTCAGATGTTCAGCTGCTTTGTAATTCATGTCTAATTGTAATTTTAAAATAATTTAAGAGGATATTTCTTCCCTAAAGACTGCTAAAATATAACCCCTTCTCTAAATCCACTGGTATTTTAACACAAACAATTAAAGAGTAATTGTGTTTTTCCCTTAGGCTAGATTAAGTAGAAATGAGAAAGATTCAAAAAGAAATTCCTCACTATATAGCTTGTAAGAAAAACAGAAAAAATTTCCCCTGGAAATTTGAACGTTGATGAACCACTTTTCCTCTTGACCATAAAGGACAATTATGAGCCATAAGCAAGAAATATATAGAGATACAAACTGGGGAGAGATGAAGAATGAGTATGAAGGATAAAAAATTAGGGCTCTTCAAAATCATTTCAATGTAGATTTCCCCATAATTTGTCAGTTTTTTAAAATTTGTTTTCATTTATAACAGAAAATATATTTATTTAATATCTAGTTCTATTTCTGTCAATATAAAACTTCAAATGTGAATGGACAATGTATAAAATTTTAAAAATTAAGGTTAAAATAAAACTACAGCTTATTTTTAATGTGTTTTAAAGGAAGAATTGGAGAAATATTTACTTAGCACTTCAAAATTAACAAAGATTTTACATTTCTATTTCAAAATTTAACCATGAGCAATCAGATGTGTCACATGTAATCCTAATATTTTTTTAGGGTAAAAATCATACCAAATGTAGCAACAGAAAGAGAAAAAACTGAACAAAAACAATACAACTGTATTCTTTACTCTTGAATATTTTTTTTTGCATGACCAGTTACATAAAAGAATATGGTGTCATATATATTACCTATGATTGAGTCAAATTAACATATCCAATGTAAGATTGGATAAGTAAATGAAATTAAAATGAATAATTCTGAGCATATTTATAATGCTAATAACATTGGTATATAAAATACTATGTAGTAATGATCATAGCATAAATAAACTTTAATTATTAGTTACTTTTCTATGAAAAGTATTATTATGAATCAGGGAATAGGAGGAATTGATATAGGCAGAGTTAAATGATGAAAGTGAGTCTCAAATACATCTGAGTTATACCAATGCTCGAATCTATCTGGTTAAATCAGTGCTCTGTTTACACATTGCTGACCATCTGCTTTGTCACCTAAAGTGATCCTGTTATGAAATGGAATCCAAAAAGATCTTATCTTCTGTTACCTCTGCATGTCAACACAATTTTAACCAGCTAAAAAAGGTAAATATTCATCACCAACAACCAGCTCAACTTTTAGAATATGTTAATGAAATTATATTTTAGATCCATGACAGCATATTAAACACCTTTTATAATTAAAAGTAGTGATTCATAAACTTGTTTCAACCTCTGCCAGAAAATGAAAGCTACTTTCTAAGTAACATAGTAAATATGTTGTTAAATAATGACTAGTAAGTAAGCTCTAAAACTGAGAATGTGGTGGGAAAGCATGTGAATCTGTGCATGTATTTATATTTATATAAATATAATATATGTATACTGAATATATATACAAATTACAGAGAGAAATGGTAAGGTTAAAGTATTCAAATAAAACACTTTTTTTGTAAGGTAGCAATGACATGTGGAGAGAACCCAAAAAATCAAGGGAAGAGAACAAATTTAACTTCTATGCAAGAATAAGTGTCTTTCAATATGGGCAGAAAGTCTGCACCTTTTCAGTAGATTAGCCTAAGGGAAAAACACACTTCTCTTTAATTTTCTGTATTAAAATATCAGTGGATTCAGAGACGATGTCATATTTATAGCAGTCTTTAGGGGGGAAATATCCTCTTAGATTATTTTAAAATTATAATTGAATATGAATTACAAAACTACTGAATGTCTAAAACATATCTATTTGCTGTAAAATAATTATTTAGTGGATAAGACCCAGTTATCTGGGGGAGAGGAAGGAGACTCATGAGGGAGGGGATAAATAAATAATTATGACTGATTCTTGTTATATGGTAAAAAACAATACAACATGTAAAGCTATTTTCCTCCAATTATAAAAGACATAGTTATCTTTCAGATTAATGCTAAATTTAATTTGCCAGTCCATAAAATGACTCCAAGAATTTTGAAATATATTAGGATTAAGAGTATTGATGAAAGAATTAAAAAAAATAAGTGAATGGCTATTTATCATTGCTAAGCCTTACAGGATCACAGAGAACAAGAAAATGTTCAGTGTTCAAAGAGCTTAGAATTTAAATAAAAAATGTTTTTGACCAATTTTCCTATCCTTTTACTGATTAGCTTTTTTTGTTACCAAATTAGATATTGTAAAAAAAAGATTAAATTACAATACTTTTGACTGGGGTAGGAAGATAAGAACTAGTAGTAGTTTTCATTATATTGCTTCCTTTTTGTTTCTCCTTCAGTTCAGTTCAGTTCAGTCGCTCAGTCGTGTCCGACACTTTGCAACCCCATGAATCAAAGCACGCCAGGCCTCCCTGTCCATCACAAACTCCTGGAGTTCACTCAGACTCATGTCCATCGAGTCAGTGATGCCATCCAGCCATCTCATCCTCTGTCATCCCCTTCTCCTCCTGCCCCCAATCCCTCCCATCATCAGGGTCTTTTCCAATGAGTCAACTCTTTGCATGAGGTGACCAAAGTACTGGAGCTTCAGCTTTAGCATCATTCCTCCCAAAGAAATCCCAGGGCTGATCTCCTTCAGAATGGACTGGTTGGATCTCTTTGCAGTCTAAGGGACTCTCAAGAGTCTTCTCCAAAACCACAGTTCAAAGGCATGAATTCTTCAGCGCTCAGCCTTCTTCACAGTCCAACTCTCACATCCATACATGACCACTGGAACAACCATAGCCTTGACTAGATGAACGTTTGTTGGCAGAGTAATGTCTCTTCTTTTGAATATGCTATCTAGGTTGCTCATAACTTTCCGTCCAAGGAATAAGTGTCTTTTAATTTCATGGCTGCAGTCACCATCTGCAGTGATTTTGGAGCCCAGAAAAATAAAGTTTAACACTGTTTCCACTGTTTCCCCATCTATTTCCCATGAAGTGACTGGACCGGATGCCATGATCTTCTTTTTCTGAATGTTGAGCTTTAAGCCAACTTTTTCACTCTCCACTTTTACTTTCACCAAGAGGCTTTTTAGTTCCTCTTCACCTTCTGCCATAAGGGTGGTATCATCTGCATATCTGAGGTTATTGATATTTCAGTGTTCCAAAGTTAAGATTAGTCCAGCTCCAGAGTAGTCTAGCCTAGCCCCACAATAGCAGGGTAATGAACTTGGATTTTAGGGCAGAGAAATGGGCAATTTTTCTTGCTATTAACTCTAACTTGCACACCAGGAAGATAAATGTACTTGCTATCCCTTTTATTGTCAGAAGACCTTCAATACAAATGGTTGGTTTAGATTAAGCCATATGCACTAAACCTCATTGTAGTTTGTAGACCCATATGAATCATGTTGGGCTTACCTCATGGGTCATATGGTGAAGAATCTGCCTGCAATCCAGGAGACCAGATTCAACCCCTGGGTTCAGGAATATCCCCTGGAGAAAGGAATGGCAACCCCTCAAGTATTTTTGCCTGGAGAATCCCATGGACAGAGGAGCCTGGCAGGTTATACTCCATCATGTTTCTAAGAGTCAGATACAAATGAGCAACTAAGCACAATTAGGAGCATAGTTCATGTTATATAATAATTTAATTATTCAGTAGATTAAAAAATCTCCCTTTAAATATAGCAATTTCATGGGGAGGGGAAAAAAAAAACATTGGAAACATTAAAAAGTTTCTGACGCTTACTCTTTGGAAGGAAAGTTATGACCAACCTAGATAGCATATTCAGAAGAAGAGACATTACTTTGCCAACAAAGGTCCGTCTAGTCAAGGCTATGGTTTTTCCTGTGGTCATGTATGGATGTGAAAGTTGGACTGTGAAGAAGGCTGAGCGCTGAAGAATTGATGCTTTTGAACTGTGGTGTTGGAGAAGACTCTTGAGAGTCACTTGGTCTGCAAGGAGATCCTACCAGTCCATTCTGAAGGAGATCAGCCCTGGGATTTCTTTGGAGGGAATGATGCTGAAGCTGAAACTCCAGTACTTTGGCCACCTCATGAGAAGAGTTGACTCATTGGAGAAGACTCTGATACTGGGAGGGATTGAGGGCAGGAGGAGAAGGGGATGACAGAGGATGAGATGGCTGGATGGCATCACTGACTCGATGGACTTGAGTCTGAGTGAACTCCGGGAGTTTGTGATGGACAGGGAGGCCTGGCATGCTGTGATTCATGGGGTCTCAAAGAGTCAGACACGACTGAGTGACTAAACTGAACTGAACTGAAAGTGTCTGTTAGTGTAGGCCTCCAGCACAAAAGGAATTTCATTCTATTGATCCTTTTCATCTTTTTACTTTAAATTTTAAAAATTAACCTAGAAAAATGTTTTAATATAGGACTGCTTGAAACTGTTAATGACTGTTAGTCTGATGATTACTTATAAAGGAAAACTGACACTTTCCTTAAATAAATGACTTTATAGTGTCCTAAGGAATTTTCAAAAAGGCTAAATGGTTGTCTGAGGAGGCCTTACAAACAGCTATGAAAAGAAGAGAAGTGAAAGGTAAAGGAGAAAAGGAAAGATATACCCATTCGAATGTAGAGTTCCAAAGAATAGCAAGGAGAGATAAGAAAGTGTTCCTCAGTGCTCAATGCAAAGAAATAGAGGGAAAAAATAGAATGGGAAACATTAGAGCTCTCTTCAAGAAAATTAGAGATACCAAGCGAAATTTTCATGCAAAGATGGGCACAATAAAGGACAGAAATGGTATGAACCTAAAAGAGGCAGAAGATATGAAGAAAAGGTGGCAAGAATACACAGAACTGTACAAAAAAGATCTTCATGACCCAGATAACCATGATGATGTGATCACTCACCTAGAGCCAGACATCCTGGAATGGGAAGTGAAGTGGGCCTTAGGAAGCATCACTACAAACAAAGCTAGTGGAGGTGATGGAATTCCAGTTGAGCTACTTCAAATCCTAAAAGACGATGCTGTGATGTGCTGCACTCAGTATGCCAGCAAATTTGAAACCTCAGCAGTGGCCACAGGACTGGAAAAGGTCAGTTTTCATTCCAATCCCAAAGAAAGTCAATGTCAAAGAATGTTAAACTACCACATCATTGCACTCATCTCACATGCTAGCAAGGTAATGCTCAAAATTCTCCAAGCCAGGCTTCAACATTACATGAACTACGAACTTCTAGATGTTCAAGCTGGATTTAGAAAAGGTGAAGGAAACAGAGATCAAATTACCAACATCTGCTGGATCATCAAAAAAGCAAGAGAGTTCCAGAAAAACATCTATTTCTGCTTTATTGACTATGCCAAAGCCTTTGACTGTGTGAATCACAATAAACTGTGGAAAATTCTGAAAGAGATGGGAATACCAGAACACTTGACCTGCCGCCTGAGAAATCTGTAGGCAGGTCAAGAAGCAACAGTTAGAACCGGGCATGGAACAACAGACTGGTTTCAAATCGGGAAAGGAGTACATCAAGGCTGTATATTGTCACTCTGCTTATTTAACTTATATGCAGAGTACATCATGAGAAATGCTGGACTGGTTGAAACACAAGCTGGAATCAAGATTTCTGGGAGAAATATCAATAACCTCAGATATGCAGATGAGACCACCTTTATGGCAGAAAGTGAAGAAGAACTAAAGAGCCTCTTGATGAAAGTAAAAGAGTAGAGTGAAAATGTTGGTTTAAAACTCAACATTCAAAAAACAAAGATCATGACATCTGGTCCCATCACTTCATGGCAAATAGATGGGGAAACAATGGAAACAGTGACAAACCTTATTTATGGGGGTTCCAAAATCGCTGCAGATGATGACTGCAGCCATGAAATTAAAAAATGCTTGCTCTTTGGAATAAAAGTTATGACCAACCTAAGCAGCATATTAAATAGCAGAGATGTTACTTTGCCAACTAAGGTTCATCTTGTCAAAGCTATAGTTTTTCCAGTAGTCATGTATGAAGGTGTGTGTTGGACTATAAAGAAAGCTGAGTGCCAAAGAATTTATGCTTTTGAACTGTGGTGTTGGAGAAAACTCTTGAGAGTCCCTTGGGCTGCAAGGAGATCAAACCAGTCCATCCGAAAGGTCAATCCTGAGTGTTCATTGGAAGGACTGATACTGAAGCTGAAACTCCAATAATTGGCCACCTGATGCAAAGAACTGACTCATTTGAAAAGACCCTGATACTGGGAAAGATTGAATGTGGGAGGAGAAGGGGAGGACAGAGGATGAGATGGTTTGATGTCATCACCAACTCAAAGGACATGAATTTGAGTAAACTCCGGGAGTTGGTGATGGACAGGGAGGCCTGGCATGCTGAAGTCCATGGGGTGACAGAGAGTCAGGCACGACTGAGCAACTGAGCTGACTGAAGGAAATCAAAGTGCATTATTTTTCTCATATATCTTTATATGGCATAAGTAAACAGAATTGGTTAGGAATAAGGAAACAAGGAACAGAATTATATTGAAGTAGCTTGTCACAAGGTGGCACTGCTGTTTCAAATATGAAGCTATACCTATGCTTTCTCTTTTTGGGGGTGACCTTTTAAAATATTTAAAATGTTTTGAAAATACTTCATACTACCTTAAGGAGCTTAGATCTAGATAAACCTTTAGAGTAACATCCACAATTTGTGTTGCCTATTGGCTATAATTTTCCCAGGCTTTTTTTTTTTTTTTTTTCCATCTTGGTTTGTGAAGTTCCTAGTCTCTAACAGCTGAATTTGAATTTATACATACCAATTTAATCGGATGCACCTAGGGTACAAAAGCAAGCAGATAGATATATTTCAGGCCATAATACTTCTATGTTTGACTTTCATCTCTTTTTAACTTGTTAAGAAAATAATCAATTTCATTAATGTCATTATTAGGGTGTGACAATCAACTTTTTTCCATAAAGTTAGTAATCACATTATTTCTACAAAAGAGAAAAATTAAAATTTCTGAACTGTTATTTTGAAAAGAAGGCAGTGTAATAGAGCTTACTACCAAAGTACATCTCATATGCACAAAGTTGAAATAAAAACAGAGTAAAATACCATTATGCAGTCTTACATTCTCTGTGAAAAATACTCATTTAGACTTATTTTCACTGTACATATCATTTCTATAGTTATAGTTACAGCTACAGAGTATCATTTTTCACATGAAAGTAGCACTTTCAGAATAAAGTATTTGAGCTACAGAAGCCAGACGGTGAGAGGTGATGCTCATTAAGCAGGCTGGAAAGACTAATAAGAATAAACGTTTGCTAAAGGCAAACAGTCACCTTCACAAGTTTAAAGAGAAAGGAATAATGTTAAAAACAACCTTTCTGCCTGAAGTTACCAAGAGATAGAAGTTGTTTAAAAGTACAGTTTTAGAAAGCATAGCACAACAGCTTTAAACTCAGCAAATTTTACATTCTTAAGGAATAATTACATCTCAAACTTTGAGTGAACCTGTTTGCCATAGATAAATAGATTGTGTGTTTGTCTCTGGATTTAATACTTGATTTGGTCTTGCTAGCATGCATAGACAGGATGCCAGTCTTTAGGTATAGCCTCTGAAGTTAGTTTGCAATAAGTCAATCCTCTGAATTTTCTCATTTTCACTTACTTGGAAATAAGAAGTAGAAAGAGGAGGAAGAAAAAAAAAATAAGACCAAACAACATAAATCACTCCAGGAAGAGATTCCTCTATTAATGTCATTTTATCAGAGGGCCCCTTCCTTGACTGTTCACTGCTCCTTCCTCTTTACTCCCAGCGTCCTGACATGGCAGATTTAGACTCGTGTGTTGTCTTCTCCCTCACTAGACTATCAATTTCATGGCAGCAGATTACTGATTTGTTCACTCTTGCTTCCTCAGTGTTTGAGACACTTAACCCATAATAGGTCTCTCAACAAATATTTGTTCAATAAATGAGTGAATTTTCATACATTATGGATTTTGGTATATAATTACTTTTTTCATCATAATGAACCTGTAGTAAATATTTATTAAACATGACTTTGGGATGCTATTGCTAGACAAAGCCTGAAACCTGGCTTTACCTAACTGATTAAAATTTTTGGATGTTTGGTATCATTTTCTTTTTTTTTTTTCGGTATCATTTTCTGTAATGAATATGTAACATAGAACATATAAGAAATATGTCAAAGTTTGAGGAGTTAGAATATTTGGGCTGTGGTCACCAGGGGGACTTGCTGAGGGCCATTTACTTGGTAAAGTCATCATATTTTAGGTCTGACTTTAGTCTTGGACAAACATTGTCTTCTTATTCAGTATTCTTACTGGTGACAATGTTATTTTCAGAATGATAATTTAACCAATTTAAACTTCTCAGATTGAGGCATGTCTGCCTCTTGGGAATAGCTGGCTGAGTGCCACATTCATAGTTCTCCATGGAGCTGAGAACAGAAAGGTACAAATAAAGTGAGGCAGAGAGTTTGTTACATGGCACTTTTTTCTTTAGTTATGTTAATACTTTAGTCTTGCTGGCTAGGAGTTATTTAGTATTTTCTCTATTTATTGTAAGGCTTTTAATCAATATATTAACTGCTTTTTTTTTTTTTTTTCTGAAAAGACATAATTTACTTTAAATGTATCCATCAATTGTAAGATGATCCAGATTTGAGATGTTAAAATGTTTAAAGAGTTTCAAATAATGAAGGGAAAAATGATGTTCCTATCTTAGTTTATTTTATAAGAACATGTATCTGCTCTGATTATACAGTATTTAAATTTCAGAGGGTAAAATTATTTTATTTTCAGGCCCTGTGTGGCATGTTACTTTCACTTCTATATACTAGGCTTATATTTGTCATTGTTAATATATATTTATGTTTAAAAATTGCCCCTCTTCACCTGCATCTTTTTTTGTGGAAGAAGTGAGAAAGAGAAGGAAAAACATATAGAAGTAAAATTATATTGAAATATGGAAAATTGCTGTTTCTTGAGATTATTGTTGGAACTTGAGCACCACATTATGTAGTCTTAAATGATGATAATGTAATCCAATATATAAGGCATACAATTAAGCTTAGATAGAAGGAACTACCTTTTCTCCCACATATCTCTCATAAGTAAACTGACATAATCAATGTAACAAGTGTACTCTCAAAAGACTATCATTAGGCTAATAAAACCCAAACCAAACCTTACTAAAATGGTGTAGATCCCACCAAAAAATTTACTAGAATAGACAATCTGAATATCTGACTTTGAAATAAATAAAATAGTCTAAGATAATGAAACATCCTTGTGTTAGGTAAAATTCTAACACAGCCCCCAACCTCATCTTTCTCTGAACAAGGATTTCGTAGATATGATGGGATAGTTACTTTCATGATTAGGTTATCTTATATGTCACTTCAGTCCTGTCCAACTCTTTGTGACCCCCTGGACTATATCCTGCTAGGCTTCTCTGTCCATGGGATTCTCCATGCAAGAATACTGAAACGGGTTGCCATTTCCTCTTTCAGGGGATCTTTCAGACCCAGGGATCGAACCCACATCTTTTAAGTCTCCTGCATTGGCAGATGGATTCTTTACCACTAGCATCACCTGGGAAGCCCTTATGGCACAAAAGCAAATTTATCTGAGATCTGATCTATCAAGTGAGCCTTTAAGAGGAACTGAGTTCTTCCTGAAGAAAGATTTTGATGTTAGGAAGGTTCTCTATTGCTGGGTTTGAAGATGAAAGGAGCTGTGTGCAAAGAATGTGAGAACCCTCTAGGAGTTTAGAGGGGTCATTTGCTGATCCAGCAAGGAAACAGGGACCTCTGTCCCACTACTGCTAGAAATTGAATCCGGCCACAGCCACATAAGCTTAGAAGAGAACCCTGAGCTCCAGGTGAATATGATGGTTGACTAAAACCTTAATTTTGGCTTTGATTTGAAATGCTGAGCAGAGAGCCCAACCTCACTGTTTTGAACTCTTCACATACCTAACTGTGGTGAACAGAATGGGCAATGTGTTAAGCCCATGGTTGGGTAATTTATTATGCAGCAACAGAAAATTAATACAATCATGAAGACCACTCTGAATAACTAACTAACCTCTACCTTAATGCCTGACACATATTAGCACATCACCACATGCACTCACCTCTACTGGGCTTTTCTCACTTAACAAACATTCTTTTCCATCTTAAAATAATGATAATAGTTAACATTTACTGATTACTTTCAGCATGCAGTACTGATATATATATGTGAATTATATCATTCAGTTTTCTCACTGACCCTATGTTGATGATACCATTTACTATTTCTTAAATTACCGAACAACTGCACTCATCTCACATGCTAGTAAAGTAATGCTCAAAATTCTCCAAGCCAGGCTTCAGCAGTACGTGAACTGTGAACTTCCAGATGTTCAAGCTGGTTTTAGAAAAGACAGAGGAACCAGAGATCAAATTACCAACATCTGCTGGATCATCAAAAAAGCAAGAGAGTTCCAGAAAAACATCTATTTCTGCTTTATTGACTATGCCAAAGCCTTTGACTGTGTGGATCACAATAAACTGTGGAAAATTCTGAAAGAGATGGGAATACCAGAGCACCTGACCTGCCTCTTGAGAAACCTATATGCAGGACAGGAAGCAACAGTTAGAAGTGGACATGGAACAACAGACTGGTTCCAAATAGGAAAAGGAGTACGTCAAGGCTATATATTGTCACCCTGTTTATTTAACTTATATGCAGAGTACATCATGAGAAACACTGGGCTGGAAGGAGCACAACCTGGAATCAAGACTGCCGGGAGAAGTATCAATAACCTCAGATATGCAGATGATACCACCCTTATGGCAGAAAGTGAAGAGGAACTCAAAAGCCTCTTGAGGAAAGTGAAAGAAGAGAGTGAAAAAGTTGGCTTAAAGTTCAACATTCAGAAAACGAAGATCATGGCATCCGGTCCCATCACTTCATGGGAAATAGATGGGGAAACGGTGGAAACAGTGTCAGCCTTTATTGTTTGGGGCTCGAAAATCACTGCAGATGGTGACTGCAGCCATGAAATTAAAAGACACTTACTCCTTGGAAGGAAAGTTATGACCCAACTAGATAGCATATTGAAAAGCAGAGACATTACTTTGCCAACAAATGTCCATCTAGTCAAGGCTATGGTTGTTCCAGTGGTCATGTATAAATGTGAGAGTTGGACTGTGAAGAAAGCTGAGTACCGAAGAATTGATGCTTTTGAACTGCGGTGTTGAAGACTCTTGAGAGTCCCTTGGACTGCAAGGAGGTACAACCAGTCCATTCTAAAGGAGTTCAGTCCTGGGTGTTCATTGAAAAGACTGATGCTGAAGCTGAAACTCTAATACTTTGGCCACCTCATGCAAAGAGTTGACTCATTGGAAAAGACCCTGATGCTGGGAGGGATTGGGGGCGGGAGGCGAAGGGGACGACAGAGGATGAGATGGCTGGATGGCATCACCGACTCGATGGACGTGAGTTTGAGTGAACTCTGGGAATTGGTGATGGACAGGGAGGCCTGGCGTGCTGTGATTCATGGGGTTGCAAAGAGTTGGACACAACTGAGCGACTGAACTGAACCGAAGAGAAAACTCTAAAAGTTAGATTCAGTAGTCAACCTCATATGCCAGTTTGTCTAATACACACAATGAGCTGGGATAAGGACCCAGATATTCTGACATCAGACTCAATGTGCTTTGTTTTTAGAAAAGGAAAATAATGTAATTTTTATTATATACATGTGAAATACTAACTTTAAAAACAGAACAAAAGACAATAAAAATCAGTGAAGTTCCACAAACAACACCGCTGTTAAAGACGAGTGATCATTCTTTAGCAAGATTCTCTCAACGTATACACAAATGTGTAAATTTGCATAAATGGAGTCATACAAATGTTGTTTTATAAAAACTGCTTATTTTGTTCTTATTTCTTTTCTCTATTTCTGTCCTTCCCTTTTCAACCAACTCTTTACTTTTATTTACCTTCTCATCTTGTTCCTATCCTAAGTAACAAATAGCCTTGCACATCTTTCATTATTCTTGTGTTATACAGATACATAAAAAATAATTTTCTCATTATAGATTTATGTATGTACATACTTATACATGTGTGTATGCATACTAATGTAATTTTTAGAGAGTTTTGTAAAGAAAGGTCTTTTTATATAAAGTTATTAGTTTCTTTTATCATGGACATTTGAGGAATTCTTTAATTGGCCTTACGTGGTCATTCTTATGGGCTTCCTTTGAATTTTGCCTTCTCTCTCCTTGAAGAAAGATGAATTTCTGTGCTTTCTATAATGAATTCATTTCATCTCAGCTCTGTTTAGATTATTTTCTATCCTAACAAAAATGATCTTGCTACCCAGATTAGAATACACTGCAGAAATCTTAAATTTTTATATATTTTTTCTGATTATAAAAGCAATACATATTTACTTAACATGTACACAGAATAAAAAATAATATAGGAATAAATAAAATCAATATAGTCTGCTATTCAGTCAGATGATCTGAATGGTGGATCTTTAAATTATTGTATCCTAGATTGAAACCTACAATTAGCATTTGGGGTTTTATTTCCATTTTTTAAAAAGTAAAAGAAAACACTGAAGAACAAAGAAAATATACTGTATATGCATTTGTACATATTTTCCCCCAGTGAATACAATATGAAAACTTCCCTATTTTCGTTTAAATTTAGCAACAACAAAGAAGCTGAGAAAACCTGTAAACTTAAAAGATACCAAAGTAAAAGTGATAATCCCATTTTTACAAATAAAATGTTTTCATTTTCTATGCCCATAAAAGTGTGAGTCAAAAAGTGAAACAAATAAAATGCAATAAAAATATGCCATAGAAATTGCCAAATGGTGAAATTGTCAAATGGTGAAAGACATGAGAAAAGTGGATAGAATTTGGAATTAGTTATTCAGAGATTTGAACTTTAAAATTTTTTCTATCACTTATAATTCAGAAAGCAGATGTACCAGAGTTAGCAAGTATGACCCCTACCTTTCCTGATTATTCTCATTTCCTCCTATTTTTTCCCCAAATTGAGCTATGAGTGTGTGGGGGGTGGGAACTAAGGGTTGGGGCTAGAGATGGCCAGTATTTAATGAGAACTTATAATTATAGTATACTTTTTCTTATGATTTTATAAAATGAAATTTTTCCAGCATGCACAAAAAAGAGCAAATTGTATAATGAAGTTCATTTAGTCATGTCTCCGCTTTAACAGTCATTGTTGTTGTTTTTTTTATATATTGCTGCCCCCCATTTTTTGTGCTATAGTATTTTAAAGCATATCTGAGACATACTGTTATTTCCACTGTTAGAAATGCCCAATTTTGTTAGAAGTTAAAAATATAGCTTCCCTGATAGCTCAGTTAGTAAAGAATCTGTCTGCAATGCAGGAAACCCTGGTTTGATTCCTGGGTTGGGAAGATCCACCGGAGAAGGGAAAAGCTACCCACTCCAGTATTCTTGGGCTTCCCTTGTGGTTCAGCTGGTGAAGAATCTGTTTGCAATGAGGGAGACCTGGGTTTAATTCTTGGGTTGAGAAGATCCCCTGGAGAAGTGAAAGGCTATGCACTCCGTGTTCTGGCCTGAAGAATTCCATGGACTGTATTCCATGGGGTAGCAAAGTGTCAGATATGACTGAACGACTTTCAGTTCACTTCACAAATATAGCATATAGCATATTTTATTACTTGAGGCAAACTTCTACTAAAGACAGTGCAACATAATGGTCATAAATATATATGAAATGTGTAACAAATTAAAAAATACATGATATATTGTAGTCTGATTCCAACAAGAATTCATTAGTTCCTACTACTAGGCTGAGAGAATATTGGGTTCCAAAGCAAATTTGAACTGGTTTTTAAGCTTTGGATAAGTTGTTTAATCCTCAAAGCACTGTTAATTGGGGTTCTTTATGTTGCAGTGACATTTACTTATTAATAAATTAGCCAAAGGAAAAGAATAAATTTATTTGGAGGATGTTGGGGTATTTATTTGAATAAACAAGGATTGGGCAGAGGTTCAGGGGTTGGAGACTTGAGTCCTGAGTGGTCTCTCATCTCTGTTTCTCCCCATCAGTTTTAGCTTTTTCTTTTGTTGCCAATGAGTTTTTTCTTAAATGAAAGAAGGCATAGCTGCTAACAATTTTATAACTTCAGTTCAGTTCAGTTCAGTTCAGTCACTCAGTCACGTCCAACTCTTTGCGACCCCATGAATCGCAGCACGCCAGGCCTCCCTGTCCATCACCAACTCCCGGAGTTCACTCAGACTCACATCCATCGAGTCAGTGATGCCATCCAGCCATCTCATCCTCTGTCGTCCCCTTCTCCTCCTGCCCCCAATCCCTCCTAGCATCAGAGTCTTTTCCAATGAGTCAACTCTTCACATGAGGTGGCCAAAGTACTGGAGTTTCAGCTTTAGCATCATTCCTTCCAAAGAAATCCCAGGGCTGATCTCCTTCAGAATGGACTGGTTGAATCTCCTTGCAGTCCCAGGGACTCTCAAGAGTCTTCTCCAACACCACAGTTCAAAAGCATCAATTCTTCGGCGCTCAGTCTTCTTCACAGTCCAACTCTCACATCCATACATGACCACAGGAAAAACCATAGCCTTGACTAGACGGACCTTTGTTGGCAAAGTAATGTCTCTGCTTTTCAAACTCTAACAATCTTTGTAAAGATACCAACTTCTAGAACAATCAACTGTGGTCAGGGGTAAACTGAAAATAAATGAAGAAGATCAAAATAGAAATCATGTGGATGAAACAGGTGAAATGTAGTCCCCAGAAAATCTGAGGGAGAGGATGTCATGCAGATAATCACAAACACATCCTCTATGGGAACTAAATGATTTTATCTGTAAAACGAGAGCTTTAAATTACATGATTGATCAGGTTCTAGTTTCTAATATATAACTCTTTCAAAATCCCTAAATATCCCTGAAGGAAGTTTGTTGCTTTGGAAGGGCAGGAAAAACTATAAATAAATAATAAAATGTCCTATAATGTGAGTTTATCCAAAGTTCAAACATTTAGTGTGTCATTTTTAAGTATATATCTTAGGATGACAGGCCATTAATATGAAACTTTAATAAGAGAAGAAACTAAAAGCAGACAATTTCATTTTGTATTAAATATATCTTAACTGTGTTGTCATACTGATATTCCCCACCCTTAAAAATTATGGCAGTGTAAATTAAATTGAACCGCGAGTTTCCAGATGTTCAAGCTGGTTTTAGAAAAGACAGAGGAACCAGAGATCAAATTGCCAACATCTGCTGGATCATCAAAAAAGCAAGAGAGTTCCAGAAAAACATCTATTTCTGCTTTACTGATTATACCAAAGTTTTGACTGTGTGGATCACAACAAATTGTGGAAAATTCTGAAAGAGATGGGAATACCAGAGCACCTGACCTGCCTCTTGAGAAACCTATATGCAGGTCAGGAAGCAACAGTTAGAATTGGCCGTGGAACAACAGACTGGTTCCAAATAGGAAAAGGAGTACGTCAAGGGTGTCTATTGTCACCCTGCTTATTTAACTTCTATGCAGAGTACATCATGAGAAATGCTGTGCTGGAAGAAGCACAAGCTGGAATCAAGATTGCCAGGAGAAATATCGGTAACCTCAGATATGCAGATGACACCACCCTTATGGCAGAAAGTGAAGAGGAACTCAAAAGCCTCTTGATAAAAGTGAAAGAGGAGAGTGAAAAAGTTGGCTTAAGGCTCAACATTCAGAAAACTAAGATCATGGCATCCGGTCCCATCACTTCATGGGAAATAGATGGGGAAACAGTGGAAACAGTGTCAGACTTTATTTTTGGGGGCTCCAAAATCACTGCAGATGGTGACTGCAGCCATGAAATTAAAAGACACTTACTCCTTGGAAGGAAAGTTATGACCAACTAGATAGCATATTGAAAAGCAGAGACATTACTTTGCCAACAAAGGTCCGTCTAGTCAAGGCTATGGTTTTTCCAGTGGTCATGTATGGATGTGGGAGTTGGACTGTGAAGAAAGCTAAGTGCTGAAGAATTGATGCTTTTGAACTGTGGTGTTGGAGAAGACTCTTGAGAGTCCCTTGGACTGCAAGGAAGTCCAACCAGTCCATCCTAAAGGAGATCAGTCCTAGGTGTTTATTGGAAGGACTGATGCTGAAGCTGAAACTCTAATACTTTGGTCAACTAATGCAAAGAGTTGACTCATTGGAAAAGACCCTGATGCTGGGAGGGATTGGGGGCAGGAGGAGAAGGGGACGACATAGGATGAGATGGCTGGATGGCATCACCGACTCAATGGACATGAGTTGGTGATGGACAGGGAGGCCTGGCATGCTGTGATTCATGGGGTCTCAAAGAGTCGGACACAACTGAGAGACTGAACTAAACTAAGGAACTAGATAATTTTTTATATAAAAGCAGAGTTTGTTCTCATTGCTGATATTTCATATTTTTAAGTTCCAGGTTTATCATATAGGCTTAATGATCTCAAAATAGCCACCCTCCCCCCCACAATTTATAAAGTTTAACCTTAAAATACCAAAAGAAATATTTTGAGCATATAGATATTTTATTTTATGTGATTTTATTTACTTATTATTCATCAAGTGTACAGGCTCTGATAAACAAAATACGTCTTCAATGTAGATATTATATTTTTCCTCTTTATTGCTTTAATTTAAATTTAAAAAGTTTCCAAATGTATACAAAAATAGAAAAAATAATATAATAGACTGATCAATAGATCAGAGGTTGCTGGGGTTTGGGGTGGTGAGTGATGACTAGGGAGAGCATAGACCGACAGTATAGATTAAAAAGCACTCTATTTTGTATATAAGAAAATCATTTCAAATTTACAGGGTGTTTTAAAAAATAGATAAAGACATTTTTATGCAAACATTTAATTAAAGGAAAGCAGGAGTAGTTATATTTATATCAAATAAAGTAAACATAAGAGCAAGGTAAGTTTCTAGAGACAGAGAAGATCATTATGTAATAAGAATGTCAAACAAGAAGACCTGTAATTTTAAGGGTGTATGCATCAAGCAACAGATCTGAAAAAGTATGTGAAGCAAAAACTGATAACTGAAGGAGAAATAGACAAATTATGACTATATTTGTAGACTGGCCCAATAGAATAAATAGAATATCAGAAAGACTATAGTAAAAATAAATACCGCCACCACACAACCCATTCAAATGAACATTTGTAGAGCACCCAAACAACAACAAAATATACATTCTTTGTAAGTGTCTGTGGAAAGTTGATCATATCCTCATCCACAAAATAAACCTCAACAAATTTAAAAATATTGAAATTATAGAGTGTATTCTCTGAACTTAATGGAATCAAACTAGAATAACAGAGAGATAACAGAGAAATGTACAATTATTTGAGAACAAAACACATTTAATAATTCATGATTAAAATGAAAGTCTCATCAAAAAATACATTGAACTGAATGAAAATAAAAATAAAATTCATCAAAAATTATGGGACAAAACTGAGTGCTGAGAGGTAAAGTTCTCAATTCAATAATGTAAATGTCCACTGCAAGAATCTAGAAAAAAAGAAGAGCTAAATAAACTGAAAGCTAGCAAAAGGAAGAAAGTAATAAATATAAAAGAAGCCAGTCATTAGAGAAAATAAATTAACTAAAGAGCTAGTTTATGAAAATATCAATAAAATCAAGAAATTAAAACAATGCTGACAATGAAACAAAAGACACAAATTACTAATATCAGGAATGATGAATGAAACAGATCCTGCAGGCAACCAAAGGATAGGAAAGGGAGAACTGTAAACTGTGCCACTCTAAAGGCAGATAGTGAAGAGGAACTAAAGAGAGTCTTGATGAGGTGAAAGGAGAGTGAAGAAGCTGGCTTAAACTCACCATTCAAAAACTAAGATTGTGGCATCCAGTTTTATCACTTCATGGCATAGATCCATATAGTCAAAGCTATGGTTTAGCCAGTAGTCATGTACGAATGTGACAGTTAGACCATAAAGAAGGTTGAGCCTGAAGAATTGATGATTTTGAATTGTGGTGTTGGTGAAGACTCTTGAGAGTCCCTTAGAGAGCAAGGACATTAAAGCAGTCAATCTTAAAGGAAATCAAACTTGAATATTTATTACATGAACTGATGCTGAAGTTGAAGCTCCAATACTTCGGCCACTTGATGTGATGAGAAGACTCATTGGAAAAGACCCTGATGCTGGGAAAGACTGAAAGCACAGGGAGGAGGGGGTGGCACTTCTGAGATGATTAAATAGCATCACCAAGTCAATGGACCTGAGTTTGAGCAAAATCTGGGAGGTAGTGAAGGACAGGGGAGCCTGACGTGTTGCAGTCCTTGGAGTCGCAAAGAGTCAGACATGACTTAGCGACTGAACAGCACCATAAACAACTCTGTTTGACAACTTAGGCAACATAAACTTGTTTTTGAAAAGCACAATTTACAACTCACCAAATATGAAATAGATGATTTCAATAGCCTGATAGCTATTAAGGAAATTGAACTTATAAAATTCCCTAAAAAAATCTCCAGGGCCAGATGATTTCACTGGAAAACTCTATCTGGATTGTCATACAATGTGAACAAATCAGAAAGAGAGAAAAAAAAGATGTTTATTAACACATATATATGGAACCTAGAAAAATGGTACTGATGAACCTGTTTTCAGGGCAGGAATAGAGATGCAGAAATAGAGAATGGACTTGTGGACACAGTGGAAGAAGGAGAGGATGGGACAAATTGAGAGAGTAGCACTGACAGATATATACTACCATGTATAAAATAGTTGAGAAACTGCTATGTAACACAGGGAGCTAAACTGGTGCTCCATGATGACTTAGAGAGATAGGAGGGGAGGACAGGAGGGAGACTGAAGAGGGAAAGGATATATGTATACTTATAACGTTCACATTGTAGTACAGCAGAAACCAACACAACATTGTAAACTGATTATCCTCCAGTTAAAAATGAATTAGGATTTTTGCATCTATGTTCATCAGTGATATTGGCCTGTAGTTTTCTTTTTTTGTGGGATCTTTGTCAGGTTTTGGTATTAGGGTGATGGTGGCCTCATAGAATGAGTTTGGAAGTTTACCTTCCTCTGCAATTTTCTGGAAGAGTTTGAGCAGGATAGGTGTTAGCTCTTCTCTAAATTTTTGGTAGAATTCAGCTGTGAAGCCATCTGGACCTGGGTTTTTGTTTGCTGGAAGATTTTTTATTACAGTTTCAATTTCCATGCTTGTGATGGGTCTGTTAAGATTTTCTATTTCGTCCTGGTTGAGTTTTGGAAAGTTGTATTTTTCTAAGAATTTGTCCATTTCTTCCACGTTGTCCATTTTATTGGCATATAATTGTTGATAGTAGTCTCTTATGATCCTTTGTATTTCTGTGTTGTCTGTTGTGATCTCTCTATTTTAGCAACCAGAACCCAAGAACACATTAAAAAGATCATACACCATGACCAAGTGGGCTTTATCCCAGGGATGCAAGGATTCTTCAATATCCGCAAATCAATCAATGTAATACACCACATTAACAAATTGAAAAATAAAAAACATATGATTATCTCAGTAGATGCAGAGAAAGCCTTTGACAAAATTCAACACCGTTTATGATAAAAACTCTCCAGAAAGCAGGAATAGAAGGAAGATACCTCAGCATAATAAAAGCTATATATGACAAACCCACAGCAAACATTATCCCCAATGGTGAAAAATTGAAAGCATTTCCTCTAAAGTCAGGAACAAGACAAGGGTGCCCACTTTCACCATTACTATTCAACATAGTTTTGGAAGTTTTGGCCACAGCAATCAGAGCAGAAAAAGAAATAAAAGGAATCCAAATTGGAAAAGAAGAAGTAAAACTCACTATTTGCAGATGACATGATCCTCTATATAGAAAACCCTAAAGACTCCACCAGAAAATTACTAGAACTAATCAATGACTATAGTAAAGTTGCAGTATATAAAATCAACACACGGAAATCCCTTGCATTCCTATACACTAATAATGAGAAAACAGAAAGAGAAATTAAGGAAACAATTCCATTCACCATTGCAATGGAAAGAATAAAATACTTAGGAATATATCTACCTAAAGAAACTAAAGACCTATATATAGAAAACTATAAAACACTGGTGAAAGAAATCAAAGAGGACACTAATAGATGGAGAAATATACCATGTTCATGGATTGGAAGAATCAATATAGTGAAAACGAGTATAATACCCAAAGCAATTTATAGATTCAATGCAATCCCTATCAAGCTACCAACAGTATCCTTCACAGAGCTAGAACAAATAATTTCACAATTTGTATGGAAATACAAAAAACCTCGAATACCCAAAGCGATCTTGAGAAAGAAGAATGGAACTAGAGGAATCAACCTACCTGACTTCAGGCTCTACTACAAAGCCACAGTTATCGAGACAGTATGGTACTGGCACAAAGACAGAAATATAGATCAATGGAACAAAATAGAAAGCCCAGAGATAAAGCTACGCACATATGGATATGGACACCTTATCTTTGACAAAGGAGGCAAGAATATGCAATGGATTAAAGACAATCTCTTTAACAAGTGGTGCTGGGAAAACTGGTCAACCACTTGTAAAAGAATGAAACTAGAACACTTTCTAACACCATACACAAAAATAAACTCAAAATGGGTTAAAGATCTAAACATAAGACCAGAAACTATAAAACTCCTAGAGGAGAACATAGGCAAAACACTCTCTGACATACATCACAGCAGGATCCTCTATGACCCACCTCCCAGAATATCGGAAATAAAAGCAAAAATAAACAAATGGGACCTAATTAACCTTAAAAGCTTCTGCACATCAAAGGAAACTATCAGCAAGGTGAAAAGACAGCCTTCAGAATGGGAGAAAATAATAGCAAATGAAGCAACTGACAAACAACTAATCTCAAAAATACACAAGCAACTCCTACAGCTCAACTCCAGAAAAATAAATGACCCATTCAAAAAATGGGCCAAAGAACTAAATAGACATTTCTCCAAAGACATACAGATGGCTAACAAACACATGAAAAGATGCTCAACATCACTCATTATCAGAGAAATGCAAATCAAAACCACTATGAGGTACCATTTCACACCAGTCATAATGGCTGCGATCCAAAAGTCTACAAATAATAAATGCTGGAGAGGGTGTGGAGGAAAGGGAACCCTCTTACACTGTTTGTGGGAATGCAAACTAGTACAGCCACTATGGAGAACAGTGTGGAGATTCCTTAAAAAACTGGAAATAGAACTGCCTTATGATCCAGCAATCCCACTGCTGGGCATACACACTGAGGAAACCAGAAGGGAAAGAGACATGTGTACCCCAATGTTCATCGCAGCACTGTTTATAATAGTCAGGACATGGAAGCAACCTAGATGTCCATCAGCAGATGAATGGATAAGAAAGCAATGGTACATATACACAATGGAGTATTACTCAGCCATTAAAAAGAATACATTTGAATCAGTTCTAATGAGGTGGATGAAACTGGAGCCTATTATACAGAGTGAAGTAAGCCAGAAGGAAAAACACCAATACAGTATACTAACGCATATATATGGAATTTAGAAAGATGATAACAATAACCCTGTGTAAGAGACAAAAAAAGTGACGCTGATGTAGGAACAGTCTTATGGACTCTGTGGGAGAGGGAGAGGGTGGGAAGATTTGGGAGAATGGCATTGAAACATGTGAAATGTCATGTATGAAACGAGATGCCAGTCCAGGTTCAATGCACGATAATGGATGCTTGGGGCTAGTGCACTGGGACGACACAGAGGGATGGTATGGGGAGGGAGGAGGGAGGAGGGTTCAGGAGGGGGAGCACATGTATACCTGAGATGGATTCATTTTGATGTTTGGCAAAACTAATACAATTATGTAAAGTTTAAAAATAAAATAAAATAAAATGAATTAGGGTGATAGTCACCTTGTAGAATGAATTTGGGAGTTTTCAGTCTGCAATTTTTTGAAAGAGTTCAACCATGACAGATGTTCACTTCAGTTCAGTTCAGTCGCTCAGTCGTGTCTGACTCTTTGAAACCCCATGAATCGCAGCATGCCAGGCCTCCCTGTCCATTACCAACTCCCAGAGTTTACCCAGAGTCACATCCATCGAGTCAGTGATGCCATCCAGCCATCTCATCCTCTGTCATCCCCTTCTCCTCCTGCCCCCAATCCCTCCCAGCATCAGAGTCTTTTCCAATGAGTCAACTCTTCACATGAGGTGGCCAGAGTACTGGAGTTTCAGCTTTAGCATCAGTCCTTCCAAGAAATCCCAGGGCTGATCTCCTTCAGGATGGACTGGTTGGATCTCCTTGCAGTCCAAGGGACTCTCAAGAGTCTTCTCCAACACCACAGTTCAAAAGCATCAATTCTTCGGTGCTCAGCCTTCTTCACAGTCCAACTCTCACATCCATACATGACCACAGGAAAAACCATAGCCTTGACTAGACGGACCTTTGTTGGCAAAGTACTGTTTCTGCTTTTGAATATGCTATCTAGGTTGGTCCTAACTTTGCTTCCAAGGAGTAAGCGTCTTTTAATTTCATAGCTGCAGTCACCATCTGCAGTGATTTTGGAGCCCAGAAAATAAAGTCTGACACTGTTTCCACTGTTTCCCCATCTATTTCCCATGAAGTGATGGGACCAGATGCCATTATCTGAATGTTGAGCTTTAAGCCAGCTTTTTCACTCTCCACTTTCACTTTCATCAAGAGGCTTTTGAGTTCCTCTTCAGTTTCTGCCATAAGGGTGGTGTCATCTGCATATCTGAGGTTATTGATATTTCTCCCAGAAATCTTGATTCCAGCTTGTGTTTCTTCCAGTCCAGTGTTTCTCATGATGTACTCTGCATATAAGTTAAATAAACAGGGTGACAATATACAGCCTTGATGTACTCCTTTTCCTATTTGGAACCAGTCTGTTGTTCCATGTCCAGTTCTAACTGTTGCTTCCTGACCTGCATACAGATTTCTCAAGAGCCAGGTCAGGTAGTCTGGTATTCCCATCTCTTTCAGAATTTTCCACAGTTTATTATGATCCACACAGTCAAAGGCTTTGGCATAGTCAATAAAGCAGAAATAAATGTTTTTCTGGAACTCTCTTGCTTTTTCCATGATCCATGGAAAAAGCAAGAGAGGATGTTGGCAATTTGATCTCTGGTTCCTCTGCCTTTTCTAAAACCAGCTTGAACATCAGGAAGTTCACGGTTCACGTATTGCTGAAGCCTGGCTTGGAGAATTTTGACCATTACTTTACTAGCATGTGAGATGAGTGCAATTGTACAGTAGTTTGAGCATTCTTTGGCATTGCCTTTCTTTGGGTTTGGAATGAAAACTGACTTTCCAGTCCTGTGGCCACTGCTGAGTTTTCCAAATTTGCTGGCATATTGAGTACAGCACTTTCACAGCATCATCTTTCAGGATTTGAAATAGCTCAACTGGAATTCCGTCACCTCCACTAGCTTTGTTTGTAGTGATGCTTTCTAAGGCCCACTTGACTTCACATTCCAGGATGTCTGGCTCTAGGTCAGTGATCACACCATCGTGATTATCTGGGTTGTGAAGATCTTTTCTGTACAGTTCTTCTGTGTGTTCTTGCCACCTCTTTTTGATATCTTCTGCTTCTGTTACGTCCATACCATTTCTGTCCTTTATTGAGCCCATCTTTGCATGAAATGTTCCCTTGGTATCTCTAATTTTCTTGAACAGATCTCTAGTCTTTCCCATTCTGTTGTTTTCCTCTATTTCTTTGCACTGATCTCTGAGGAAGGCCTTCTTATCTCTTCTTGCTATTCTTTGGAACTCTGCATTCAGATGCTATCTTTCCTTTTCTCCTTTGCTTTTCACTTCTCTTCTTTTCACAGCTATTTGTAAGGCTTCCCCAGACAGACATTTTTGCATTTCTTTTCCATGGGGATGGTCTTGATCCCTGTCTCCTCTACAATGTCATGGACCTCAGTCCATAGTTCATCAGTCACTCTATCTATCAGATCTAGGTCCTTAAATCTATTTCTCACTTCCACTGTATAATCATAAGGGATTTGATTTAGGTCATACCTGAATGGTCTAGTGGTTTTCCTACTTTCTTCAATTTAAATCTGAATTTGGCAATAAGGAGTTCATGATCTGAGCCACAGTCAGATCCTGGTCTTGTTTTTGTTGACTGTATAGAGCTTCTCCATCTTTGGCTGCAAAGAATATAATCAATCTGATTTTGGTGTTGACCATCTGGTGATGTCCGTGTGTAGAGTCTTCTCTTGTGTTGTTGGAAGAGGGTGTTTGCTATGACCAGTGCATTTTCTTGGCAAAACTCTATTAGTCTTTGCCCTGCTTCATTCCATATTCCAAGGCCAAATTTGCCTGTTACTCCAAGTGTTCCTTGACTTCCTACTTTTGCATTCCAGTCCCCTATAATGAAAAGGACATCTTTTTTGGGTATTAGTTCTAAAAGGTCTTGTAGGTCTTCATAGAACTGTTCAACTTCAGCTTCTTCAGCATTACTGGTTGGGGCATAGACTTGGATTACTATGATATTGAATGGATTGCCTTGGAAACGAACAGAGATCATTCCGTCGTTTTTAAGATTGTATCTAAGTACTGCATTTCAGACTCTTTTGTTTACCATGTTACTCTCCTCTAAATGTTTGGTAGAATTTGCCTGTGAAGCCATCTGGCCCTAGACTTAATTGTTGGAAGATTTTTGATCATAGTTTTAATTTCCGTGCTTGGGATTGATCTTCACATTTTCTATTTCTTTCTGGTTCTGTCTTGGAATGTTGTACTTTTCTAAGAATTTGTCCATTTCTTCCAGTTGTCCACCTTTTTTGGCATATAGTTGCTCATTGTAGTCTCTTAATTACATTTCTCCAGTGTCTGTTGTACTTCTCCTTCTTTTCCTTTTTCATTTCCAATTCTATTAATTTGAATCTTCCCCCTTTTTTTCTTGATGAGTCTGACTAATGGTTTGTCAATTTTGTTTATCTTCTAAAAGAAACAATTTTTAGTTTTATTGATTTTTAGTATTGTCTCATTCTGCTCTGACATTTGAAAAAGTAAAAACCAACTACATGCTACTTACAGGAAACCAATTTTAAATGTAAAGATGAAAACAGGTTAAGAATAAAAAGATAGAAAATAATATATGATGGAACAGTAGTCATAAGAAAGTTGGAGTTGGTATATTAATATCAGGAATGTTACCAATGATAAAGGGAGACATTACAATAACTGAACTATCAATTCAGTAGAATACATAACCTGAAACCAGTAATAGAAATTTTAAATACATGAAGCATAAATAAATAAATGACCTAAAAGGAAAAACATACAAATGCACAATTATAGACATTTCAGTGGGTGGGTGGGTGGGTGGGTGTGCTCAGTCATGTCTGACTCTTTGAAACCCCCCGGATTGTAGCCCTCCTGGGTCCTCTGTCCACAGGACTTTCCTGACAAGAATACTGGAGTGGGTTGTCATTTCCTCCTCCAAGACATTTCAGTACTTTTCTCTAATTGATAGAACAAGAAAACAGCAAAATCAGTAAAACTATAGAACCCTGAGAACTATACAATCAACCCACTTCAACTAACTGACATTTTTATCATACTCTACCAAATAGCAGCATATACATATAGCAGAATAATTACTCTTTTATCAAGTGTGCAACAATGCACCAACACATTATTAACCAACATGATGCCAAACAAACAAAGCAGGGGCCAAATAAATGAACTCCAAGCCAAAACGTATGGATAATTTCTGCTTATAATCTTACTGACATCAGGAATATTGAACAGGATTCTAGAATTAAAATCTTGATCTAGCTCTACCACTAACAAGCAAGTAATTTAACATGAAGGAGCCTCAGCAAACTGCGTAATATTAAGATACCTCAGCTTTCATTCATTTTTACCTCCTTTAGGATTGCTCTAAGGAGTCCATAAAGCAAATATGAGTGTTTTGTCCAAATGCACAAAATCATTGTCAGCATAATTTTAAATCTTGACAGGCACTAAGCTAAGAATCAAGTTCAGTTCAGTTCAGTTACTCAGTCGTGTCTGACTCTCTGTGACCCCATGAATCGCAGCACACCAGGCCTCCCTGTCCATCACCAACTCCTGGAGTTTACCCAAACTCATGTGCATCGAGTTGGTGATGCTATCCAGCCATCTCATCATCTGTCTTCCCCTTCTCCTCCTGCCCCCAATCTCTCCCAGCATCAGGGTCTTTTCCAGTGAGTCAACTTTTTGTATGAGGTGGCCAAAGTATTGGAGTTTCAGCTTCAACATCAGTCCTTCTAATGAACACCCAGGACTGATCTCCTTTAGGATGGACTGGTTGGATCTTCTTACAGTCCACGGGACTCTCAAGAGTCTTCTCCAACACCACAGTTCAAAAGCATCAATTCTTTGGCGCTCAGCTTTCTTCACAGTCCAACTCTCACATCCATACATGACTACTGGAAAAACGATAGCCTTGACTAGATGGACCTTTGTTGGCAAAGTAATGTCTCTGCTTTTTAATATGCTATCTAGGTTGGTCATAACTTTCCTTTCAAGGAGTAAGTGTCTAGAATCAAGTTAAGTATATCCTAATATAAAAACTACTAAAGTGTGTAGGGAAGTATATATCTAGGGAGATAACATTTGGTCAATCTCATAATTTTCTATATTACATATAAATATATAATTATATATATATATGTAAGCTAAGGAATAGCATTTTTATTTTAAAAAGTAAATTAACTAAAAGTATGGATGGATAAAAATCTATGCATAAAATAATAGAAAACAAACATATCTTGTGTATACAAAAATTTTTATTGTAGTATAGTTGACTTACAATATTGTATTACTTTCAGGTATACAGCAAAGTGAGTCAGTAATACGTATGCATATATCCACTGTATTTTTTTTTAGATTTTTTTCATATATAATTTATATATGAAATTATATATACATTATGGAGTATTGAGTTCCCTGTGCTATACAGTAGGTCCTTACTAGTTATCAATTTTATATATAGTAGTGTGTATATGTCAGTCCTCAAATTTCCGGTTTATTCCTCCCATTCCCTTATCCCCTGGCAACCATAAGTTTGTTTTATTCATCTGTGACTCTACTTCTGTTTTGTACAGAAGTTTATTTGTACCCTTTTTTGGATTCCACATATAGTACTCAACCATAAAGAAGAACAAAACACCATTTGCAGTGAAATAGACGGACCTAGAGATTGTCATTCTGCGTGAAGTCAAACACAGAAAGACAAACATCATTTTACATTACTTATATGTAGAACCTAAAGAAAAAAAAAAGCTAACAAATATTTAAAGAAAAACTAACATTGTTTCTACACAATCTCTTCCCCCCAAAAGTGAATAGTTCCCAATTCATTTTTTGGACATCATATTACCCTATCAAAACCAAACAAAAAGGATACAAAAAATAGAACCACAAACCTGTATTTCTCATAAGTATATATGTAAAAACTCTTAATAGTGTATTAGCAAATAGTGTTTAGTAATATATCGAAGTCTTAAACTATGGTGACCAATGGGATTTTTTTTAGAGGTAATGTGCTTTTACTTGACTATTTGTTCTTTTTCTTTTCATTTAAATTTCTATTTTCTATTGAAGTATAGCTGATTCACAATACTGTGTTAGTTTCAGGTGAACAGTGAAGGAACTCAACCATACATATACATCATAAAGATGTATTCATTTTCCCCAATCTCCCCTCCCATCCAGGCTGCCACATAACATTGAACAGAGTTCCACATGCTATACAGTAGATCCTTGTTGGTTATCTGTTTTAAATATAGCCATGTGGGATGAAGAGGGCAAAAAGATAGCTAGAGAGGTTGGGATGGCAAAGCGGGATTTATTTCAAGGTTGCAAGGCTGGCTCAACATTTAAAAATCAAGCACTGTAATACAACATAATAAAGGGGCTAAAGAAGAAAAATCAAATGGACATATAAATCAGTGCAGAAAAGCCAGTTGATAAAACTCAAAACACACTCATGATAAAAAATATTTTAGAAAATATGAATAAAAGGAAAAGTCTTCAACCTGATTTAATGACAGTTCACAACTAATATGCTGAATGGTGAAAGACAGAAAATTTTACACTTAAAATCAGAAACAAGGCAAGGATGCCCACTCTCACTACTCTCATCCAATGTGGTGCTAAAGGTTGTTGCCATTTCAATAAAGCAAGAGAAGAAAAGGCATTATAGATCATAAAGGAAGAAATAAAATTGTTCTTATTTGCAGATGACTATGTTTATTTACATAGGAGATTCCAAGGCATCTATCAAAACAGCTTCTATAAATAATGAATTCAGCAAGGCCACCAAAATTAAGATAAACATACAAAAATCAGTTATATTTCTATCTACTAACAGTGGTGGCTGGAAGGCGTCACTGACTCAATGGACATGAGTTTGAGTAAACTCCAGGAAACAGTGAAGGACAGAGAAGCCTGGCATGATGCAGTTCATGGGGTCACAGTCAGTCAGACATGACTTATGACTGAACAACAACAACTAATAATGAATAATTGGTCAGCAAAATTAAGCATACAATACTATTTACAGTTTTTTAACTTGCATAAATGTTTAGAACATATATGGTGAAAGCTATACAATGCTAATAAGATAAATAGAAAAAAATCTAAATAAATGTAAAAACCATTCAAAAGTTGCAAGACTGAAAATAATAAGCATATCAGTCCCTCCAAATTGATAAACGGGTTCAATTCAATATCTATTAAAACTCCAGCAATACATTTTGTAGCTATAATTGACATGATTCAAAAATTTATATAGAAAA
Source organism: Bos indicus x Bos taurus (assembly GCF_003369695.1). Taxonomy (NCBI): domain Eukaryota; kingdom Metazoa; phylum Chordata; class Mammalia; order Artiodactyla; family Bovidae; genus Bos; species Bos indicus x Bos taurus. The sequence continues at coordinate 39,843,136 of NC_040078.1, read as the reverse complement.
GCCAAGGAACTAGAATTGTTAAACTTTCTTGATAAAGAATAAAATAGTACTCTTTAAAACTATATGGCTTTAAGACTTATTGTGTAGTACATTAATCAAGATTCTATGTACTGATGGAAAGATAAACTCATCTAGTATCAATTCAGTATAACAAAATAGAGAATTTATAAATATACCACACAAATATGCACAAATGATTTTGGACAAAAGTGCAAAGATATTGAATGAAGGAAAGAGAAACGTTTCTACAAATGGTGCTAAAGCAATAAAAAAACCACAGATGAAAGAAAGAAAAAGAAAGGAAGGAAAGAAGGGAGAAAGAAGGAAAGAAAGAAAAGCAAGCAAGGAAGAAAGAAAGAAAGGAATGTAGGTCGAAAAGGTAGGTAGGAAAGAAGAGGGGAAGAAAGAAAGGGAAGTCAGGAAAGGGAAGGAAGGGAGGAAGAAAACAAAGAAAGATGTCTCAAGATGTATCAAAGACCTAAACAAAAAACTATAAAATTTTAGAAAAGTATCAGGAACATGTTTTCAGGCTCAGGGTTAGACATAGACACTTTAAACATAATATCAAAAACACATTTTGTGAAAACAAAATTTGATAAATTGGGCTTCATTTTAATCAGAGTTTTGCTCTGGAAAGACCTTGTTAAGGTCTTAAGAGAATAGAAAAGCAACTACAGAATGAGAGAAAATATTTACAAACTACATATCCAATGACTATTATGTAGACTAAATACACATAAAAGTCAAGAGTACAAAAAGAAAAAAAAAAACCCTCCAATTGAAAAATGGTCAAAAGGCATGAAGAGAAATTTCACAAAAGAGGTTACACAGAGGGCAAATAAGCACATGGAGAGTTCAACATCATTATCCATTATGGAAATGCATAGTAAAAGCACAAGTAGATATGTCCACATGTCTACAAAATGGAAAAATAAAAAATAGTGACAGCACCGAATGCTGGTGATGATACAGAAAAACTGGATTATTCATGTATTGCTGATGAGAACATAAAATAGTACCACCATTCTTGAGAAAGTTTTCTTGTTAGTTTATTATAAAACAAAAAAATGCAGCTACCATATAATCCAGCAATAGCACTCCTAGGCATTATCCTAGAGAATTGACATGTTCACACAAAAGCTGTACGCAAATGTTTATATCAATTTTACTCCTAATGGCCAAAAACAAGAAAAAACCCAGATTTTCCAACTAGTAAATAGTTAAATGAATTGTTATATATCCATAATATGGAATATTACTCACCAATAAGAAGGAATAATCTGTTGATACAGGTGATAGCCTAGTTAAACTTACACAGAATTATGCCAAGTGAAAAAGCTATTTATGAGACATTCTTTTTAAATTTTTTAATTGAAGGATAATTGCTTTACAGAATTTTGCTGTTTTCTGTCAAACCTCAACATGAATCAGCATAGATATACGTATATCCCCTCCCTTTTGAACCTCCCTCCCATTCCCTCCCCATCCCACTCCTCTAGGTTGATACAGAGCCCCAGTTAGAGTTTCCTGAGACATACAGCAAATTCCCATTGGCTATCTATTTTACATATGGGGACCCCTATAATTCGAATGTTGGTGCGTTTGATATTGTCCCAGAAGTCTCTGAGACTATCATCAGTTCTTTTCATTCTTTTTACTTTATTCTGCTCTTTAAAAGTTATTTCCACCATTGTATCTTCCAGCTCACTGATTTGTTCTTCTGCTTCATATATTCTGCTATTGATTACTTCTAGAGTATTTTTAACTTCAGTAATTATGTTGTTTGTCTCTGCATATTTATTCCTTAATTCTTCTAGGTCTTTTTTAATTGATTCTTGCATTTTCTCCATTCTGTTTTCAAGGTTTTTTTAATCTCTTTTTCAGGTAGTTTGCCTATTTCCTCTTCATGTATTTGGACTTCTGTGTTTCTAGTTTGTTCCTTCATTTGTGCAGCATTTCTCTGCCTTTTCATTGTTCTTTAAAAATTTTAGTAATTTAAAAATCTCTGACAATAAGAAATTCCTCCCTTTGAAAATGAAACCTAATTACCTTGTTCTACTTTTAGGGAGAAGCAATACAGAATTGGCAATCTCTTTTAATTCTGTAACATTCATTTGTTCTTGTCCTTGATGGGCTAAAAATGTCAAAACTAGTTTTATTTCTATTAAGGAATAACATTACTAAAGAGATTTGAATTTTTGTTTTTCCCTGTTGAATAAAGTTGAGGAAACAGTGATTCAAATGAATTAGAAATGAAGGACATTTTCTGTATGTTTATAGTATTCTATGTAATATAGAGAACATCACAGTAGAGGAGTTTTATTTAGTAAATAGGTCACTGGGAATATCTATACTTCCAGAATAAAACTGTAAGCCATCTGCATTTTTTGTATTAAATTTTATATGTATAGCATATTACAAAATTCTATTTGTGTCACTAACATAATGTAGTTTGATAATTAGTCATTTTTTGAATAGCAAAGCTCAGGAAAAGTCCTTTTATAAAATCTCTTGGGAATTTATCATTTAATATAGTTAGAGCCTTAAAAATATAAATTAGAATTAAATCACTGTATTTTTCAGAAGTTTAAAACTCTTCAAATTGCATTTGCCAATGAATCAAAGTATTAAATCTGTTTCCATTTATTTATTTAATGTTTGAATTTCAAATGATTTGTTTACTATCACAAGGCTAGTGAAGGTCAGAAATGGTCTTCAGACACTGCTTTTATTATTTCTTCAAAACTCTTTTGGATACTGTTTTTTGTATTATTTAACTTAGAATCAGTTCTGGACATTCTTGTTGTTTTATTAAAATTTAATGTATGTCCAAAGTTTTCAAAGAAACAAAAGTTTCTTTTGTCTTAATACTGCAAATTGAGAAGGATTTTGAGGAAAATAATTTAATAACAAAAAGTGAATTATTCTCAAAGAAGCTCAGAAAATATTGTCATTGGTTTAAAATTATAGGGAGTTTATAAAAGGCTTAGTGGGATTATGTTGTTAATTTTATTTGCTTATTAATTTATTTTCTATTTCCAGGTGCAAGTTTATTCTATGGTGATGGAATCATATTGAAGAAAGATTGTTTTGAAGATAAAGTTAAAATAACTGGATATTTGGTTCAGAGTTTATAAAAGCTCTGTAAGAAAGGACTTAATAGAGGTAAAATAGTTCCAGAATTGCAAAATCTAAAAGTAAGCAAAGCAGAGTCTCCCAAGAGTGCTTACACATTCATTCCATGCCCCACAAACCTTTTCAAAAGATGTGAAAGGGTTTGGAGAAGCCCTGCAAAGCACAGGTGACAACACTAAGGGAGTGAGGATAGCTGTGGAGCTCACTATTTACCTTGGAAACAGCTCCTCATGTTTGAATTGATGGGCTAATCAAAAAGCAAAATTCAGTAGGATTTTCTGTCATTTTTTTAGCTCAAACAAAAAGCATTTTAAGATCAGCTTTTTTCCCACCTTTGGATATGATCAGACAAGAATAGCACTAAGGACATTGCAGGCGCTTAAGCAAAGTAAGTGAATAGTTATATTACTTTTCAGAATATTTAAATATTATTAGATGCTTCCTGTCCAGCCAAAGATGGCTCCTCTCCTAGCCCAAAGAAGGAATTACCAGCACTTTTCCAAGGCTTACCTTGGATTTGATTTACGTGTTTTAAAAGTTTTTTAATGTGAAGTAATTTGTGACTTAGAGATGAGATGCAGAAATAGAACAAAAAATTCACCCATGAACAATGTGAAAATTTCAACAACTTACCTTATTTGCCTGATCATTCTTTGTACGTGTGTCTCATGTGAAGAGTTGACTCATTGGAAAAGACTCTGATGCTGGGAGGGACTGGGGGCAAGAGGAGAAGGGGACGACAGAGGATGAGATGGCTGGATGGCATCACTGACTCAATGGACGTGAGTCTCAGTGAACTCTGGCAGTTGGTGATGGACAGGGAGGCCTGGCGTGCTTTGATTCATGGGGTTGCAAAGAGTCAGACACGACTGAGCGACTGATCTGATCTTATCTGATGATATGTATGTGTTTTTCATTTGAATCAATTGAGAAGAAATTGCCATTTTAGCCATTATTCTTGCATGCTTCAGTATTTCCTGATCACATATACCATTGTATGTAATCACAGTTCATTAAAATCTGAAAATCAACACTGATACAATACTATCAACAAGTTCACAGACTTCACATTTCAACAGTTATCTCAATAGCACACTTTAATAGCCAAAAAAAGAAATATTAAGGTTTTTTTCCCTATTCAGGATCTACTCCAGGATCATATACTGCATATAGTTGAGATGTCCCTTGGGTTTTTTCGATAGTTCCTCAGCCTTCTCTTGTCTTTGCTGACTTCTAAGATTTTGAAGAGTACAAGCCAGTTCTTTTGTAGTGTTTCTAATTTGGGGTTAGCTGATATTTTCTCATGATTAAATTCAATGTTTGCATTTTGGCAAAGAGGTGATTGTGTGTGTGTGTGTGTGTGTGTGTGTGTGTGTTTTTAACATCATAACAACATATTGATCCCTTGCATTACTGATGATATTACGTTCAATCACTTGGGTAAGGTGATATTTTGCTGGCATTCTCCATTGTAAAATTACTAGTTTTCCCTTCATAAGGTGGAAGTATTTTGCCGCATTTATAACAATTTAAATATCTTTGATCTTGGTAAAATTTTACCCAATCATTTTTAGTATTCACTAATGAATCATTCTTGCCTGAATAAATTCTCATTATAAAGATTTACCAGTTGTAATTTTTCTAACTCTTCTACATTTGTTAGCTGTAATTCTTATGTAAGGAAGAGCTTTTCCTTTCCCTTCATTTTATATATATGTACTGCAGTCCATGGAGTTGCAAAGAGTCTGACACAAGTGAATGACTGTAACTGAACTGAACTATTTACTGATATCAGCTTGGGCTAGAAATTAGGGGGGAAATTCAGAGTAAAACTCTGAAAATGTATACTAGGCTGGACAGTATAAATATAAAAACATCTTGGTTGGACAGCTTTCTCCTTTAGACTTGCTGCTGCTGCTAAGTCGCTTCAGTCATGTCCGACTCTGTGCGACCCCATAGACGGCAGCCCACTAGGCTCCTCTGTCCATGGGATTCTCCAGGCAAAAACACTGGAGTGGGTTGCCATTTCCTTCTCCAATGCGTGAAAGTGAAAAGTGAAAGTGAAATTGCTCAGTCGTACCGACTCTTAGGGACCCCATGGACTGCAGCCTACCAGGCTCCTCTGTCCATGGGATTTTCCAGGCAAGAGTACTGGAGTGGGGTGCCATTGCCTTCTCCCTTTTAGACTTAGTACAGCTTAAAAACATAATTATTTAATTTTTTTGGTCAAACATTAGATTTAGAAAGAAATATAGTATTTTATATTGTATTTATACTCACAAGGTAAAATGGATAACTAAAGAGTTTTCTCTCTCAACCAACAAAATTAAAAAATAAACTATTTTCATTTACTCTAGCCAGATCAGTGATATCCAATAGAATTATAATAAGAACTATATATATATTTCCAAATGTTAGTAGTAGTCATGTTAACAAACATATAAAAATTAAAATTAATTTTAATATACCTGTTTAACATAATATATTGAAATGTTTTCATATCTAATCATTATAAAACTTATTAGCAATATACTTTACTTTTTTTAATTATTGTCTTTAAAATTCTATTTACCTTACTCTTACAGCACATCTCAACTCATACCAGCCACATCTTATTTTAACTTTTCAAATAGTTGCATGTGCCTTGTGGCTACTGCATGGGAAAGCAGATCTAGAGAACTCAAACCAAAGAATTTTAAAAAATCTAGAATGTATAGATACTGGCTTCAGTTATCTACTTTACTTTGCATGTACAGAAGGTGTTATTTAAAAATAGAAAAAATAGAAAGCATAGTAACAAAACTATTTAAAACAAAACTATGTTTTAAATCAGTTTCTTAGAGGACTTGTATGACTATTGCCTTGCAACTATGAAATACTAGTTTTCAACATGCTTACACAGGGCTTCCCAGGTGCTGCTAGTGGTAAAGAATCTGCCTGCCAATGCAGGAGACAAAATGAAACGTGGGTTTGATTCCTGGGTCAGGAAGATCCCCTGGAAGAGGGCATGCAATCCCCTTCAGTATTCTTGCCTGGAGAATCCCATGGACAGAGGAGGCTGGAGGGCTACAGCCCATAGGATCTCAAAGAGTTGGACATGACTGAAAAAACGTAGCATGAAAGCATACATACTATTTCCTACATCCTTGAGTAAAAAGTACATACATGTACATATATACAGATACTTAGACACATACATATATGCATAAGAAAAGCTGAAAACATTGAATCTCTTGCCAAAATATATCCATTGTCATTACTTTAGGATTAAATGATTTATAAATAAAACTAAGTCATTTATTTTAAAATGGTCCCACTTACGTTTAACTTAGAGTAAGATCAGTGACATTGAAAGAGCATGTGGGAATAGATATAGCCAACTTATTTAGGACCAGGCAGCATCCTAAGTGTACTAGCTCATTTATCGATGTAACTCATTTTTTTAACTTTTTACTTTGTATTGGGGTATAGCTAATTAACAATGTTTGTGATAGTTCCAGGTAAACAATGAAGGGACTCAGTCATACATATACATGTATCCATTCTCCCATAACCCATTTAATTTTTACAGAAGCCTATGACTAGTCATTATACTATTTATAGTCTTTTTACATAGGAGGAAAGTAACACACAAACAAGTTAGGTACCTCCCCCAAATTTACACAGCTAGTGATTGTTATATCAAAATTCAAACAAAGGTTGTCTAAAATTAGTCCAAAGAAGCCCTAACCACCTCAGGTAGGAAAGAATGAGGTTGAATAAGTTTACCTTGCACAGACTGCAACTGGTTGCAAATAGAAGGGATGTTGGACCTCACGCAGAGATGCAAACAACCCTGATAAAATATTTTAACCAGTCCATGCATTTAACAAACATGTATTTCTCTTTTCTAGACACTAGAGTACAGTGATGCATAAAATGTATGAGTTTACAGTTAAAGAGAAATAGGGAAAGAAAAAAGTACAGTTTGCTCTCCATATCCTTGTGGATTGCATCTGTGAATTCAGCCAATTGCAAATCAAAAATACTTGAAACGAATTTCAGAAAGTTCCAAAAAGCAAAACTTGAACTTGCCACAAACTGGCCACTATTTGCATAGTATTTACAATATATTTACAACTATTTACATAAAATTTGCATTGTATTAAGTATTATAAGTAGTCTAGAGATGATTTGAAGCATACAGATAATGTACACGTTATACTTAAATAATATGCCATTTTATATAAGGGACTTGAGCACCCTTGTCTGGGAAAATCACACGGGCAGAGGAGCCTCGCGGGCTACAGTCCTTAGCAGAGCAAAGAGTCGGATATGACTGAGCAACTGAGCATGAGATGAGCACCCTTGTATTTTGATATCTGCCGGGGATTGGTTCCAGGACCACAATACTGCAGGATGACTCAATTACAGTGCAGCATAAAAAGTGTTCTTAGAAGAATAAACCCAGAATTATATGAGGATTATATGAGAATATTTAAAAAGATACTTAACATAACCTTAGGCATTAGGGAAGGCTAAGAGGAAATTTGTTGAGTCCTGAAGAACTGCTGGGAGTTGAATTGATGATCTGCAAATATATTAAAATATTTAAAGAAATCTACAATGATACTTTCTTGAGGCTAACATCTCCACCTGAATAAGCTACACATATCTTTTAACCTCAAAATACAATTAAAGACAGCTATAGTGAAATTGAACCTCAAAAATCTCATGCAGAAGGGCAAATGAACAAGTGTTTACAACTGTTGAGTGAGTACCTACTCTGTAGCAGGTGCTGGATATGCTTTATATTTATGACTTCTGCGTTCCTTTCTTATGTATGTGAAATGAAGTTTCAAAAGTGTTATAAACTTCCCCAGGATTAACGCATTAGAGGTCTTTGACATCAACAGGTCTGATTCTTCTTTTTCCATTGAATATTGCCCCCCTCTTTTCTAAAAATAAAGCAAACTGCCACATGAGAGAAAATGATTTGCTTACTACTTTGAGGTATTCAGAGATAGATAAGAGGCCTATAAAATATTCCAACAAGTCACATTTCTGAAATAGTCACTAAGGAGTTTCATCATATATAATGGTAATAATATTTTAATTTTGAAGAATAATGAACTTTTGTGTTATACAAAGCTCTTTCATTTCTCCTTTCACATTAGCTAGCATAGCATAAGTAATTACAGACAAGGTAATGTTATTCTCAATTTAGAGATGAGAATTCAGACATCTGTACATATCACAAATTTGAAGTATTCAGATAGATATTCAGCATATCCACTGATATGTTTTTTTCAGATTCAGATTATCCAGATTCAGATTTTGTAAGAAATTCCGTTCTTGTTTAACTGTCTCATGATTTTTATTTACGTATTATTAAAAAAATATTTGTAATTAAAAGTAAATTTAAGGTCAACTAAAATTTTTGGAAAGTAACAATAGGCAACTCAAGCGTTTATATCAATGGCAGCCACCATAATATTTTATTAATAATTTAAAATGCTTGTTTTTATAAAGACTAACTTTAAAAATGTAAAATCTTGAATGTGTTTTTGTTTAAGCAAGTTTTTATCAGAAACCATAGAGTTTTACACTTCAGAATGTGTACCAAACATTCTCTGAATCACCTATTTGGATGGTCACATTATTTTATAGATTTTTGAAATGAAATTTTCCAAGGATTTTTTTTACTAAACTGATATGTTTTTCTGACAGAGTCTTATATTTTTCTGGAATGTATTATTCAGCTAGACTGACCAATAAACTGCTGCTGCTGCTGCTAAGTCGCTTCAGTCGTGTCCGACTCTGTGCGACCCCATAGACGGCAGCCCACCAGGCTCCCCCGTCCCTGGGATTCTCCAGGCAAGAACACTGGAGTGGGTTGCCATTTCCTTCTCCAATGCATGAAAGTGAAAAGTGAAAGCAAAGTCTCTCAGTCGTGTCCGACCCTCAGCGATCCCATGGACTGCAGCCTACCAGGCTCCTTTGTCCATGGGATTTTCCAGGCAAGAGTACTGGAGTGGGGTGCCATTGCCTTCTCCGACCAATAAACTAGAACAGTTCAAATAACTCTTTTGTTAAAACTGAATTTATATAAAATCAAGTGTCCATCTGATAATATAAGATCAAAGTAAATAGCTTTTAATATTTTTAATATCCTTCAAGTGAAATTGATATAAATTCTAAAACATGCAATTGTGTTTTGGCTTTTTAGTATCATTTTCAACATTGTTATGTTACACTTAGAATTTTTAAACAAAAAATTATAATACATTTCTAATGAGATTTCATAAGTTGATATAATTTAAACTGAAAATGATTAAAGTTATTAGGCACTGGTTTTTTGGTAAGATTCCCAACACATTTTGTTAATTAACTAGCATTGTCTCACAACTGTTAGTATTGTGATGATCACTTATATTATGTAAATAGGTTTAAATTCAGTTGCGAATCTAACAAAAAAAATTGCATGTCAAATATTCCATTTATAAATTAATTTCTTTATGTAGAAAAATTCTGCTTAGAGCTTTAGGAATTACAGCTGTACTCTCTTAAACCTTAGCAGAAAAATCAAAAAGAACTTGCCTAATTTTACTTCTTTTTTAAAAAAAAGTTTTTATTTATTTAATTCTTTTATTTTGCTGCATCAGGTCGTAATTGTGGCGTGTGATGTCTTTGCTGTGTCATGCAGGATCCTTCCTTGAAATATACGAGCTCAGTAGCTATGGCCCCCAAGATTAGTTGCCGTGTGACATGTGGGATCTCTGTTCCCCAACTAGGGATCAAACCTATGTCCCCTACACTGCAAGGCAGATTCTTAACCACTGGATCACCAGGGAAGTTCTGTTTTTCTTCTTTAATTATTAGTAGTTTAGAGTAATATATTGGAAAATAACAAGACTTCAATTTTAAGATTCTTTCTGTTTCAGTTATCTATTGTGCAGTTATAAGCCACTCCAAAATCTTAAGATTAAACACAAATTAATCATTTCTGACCACCTGTGTGTTGCCTGGACTCATCTGGGTAGTTTTACTGCTCCATCAGGAGCACATGAGCTCCATGTGGTCCTGATATAATTCATGTGGCTGTGTTTAGCCAGTGTATATCTGGGCTGGAAGGTCCAAGTTGGTTTCTCATCCTTTAGGGCTTATCTCCATGTGATCTCTAATGATTCATCAGTCTGCTCTGTACTACCTTTGTAGCTGAGTGACTAAATTCCTAGTAGGAACATTCCAAAAGGACAAGCAACAATACACAAATGCTTATCAATCCTCTGCTTGCATCACATTTGCAAATGTCCCATTAAACAAAGCAAGTCATAGAACCAAGCCTAGGTTCAATGTGGGAGGGGACCACACAAGGGCTGGAACATTTGGAAGCTGAGGCTCACTTAACATTTTACCACAATTTCTCTGATCCCTGATGATCTGTTCCTCTCACATGCAAAATAAATTCAAGCTCTTCCTAAGGCTCAAACATCTTATCCCATTATGTCATCAGACCTAATCCTGAAGTTCAAGGATATGCTGCTGCTGCTGCTGCTACTAAATCAAGTCCAACTCTGTGACCCCATGGACTGTAGCCCAGCAGGTTTCTCTGTCCATAGGATTTTCCAGGCAAGAATATTGGAGTAAGTAGCTTTTTCCTTCTCCTTGAGGTTTTCCTGACTCAGGGACTAAATTCAGGTCTCCTGCATTGCAGGAAGATTTTTTACCATCTGAGCCACAGGGGAAGTTCAAGAGCCCACATCTAAATAATGCTCAGTGTGATCCCTTAGGTGCAGTTACTTGGGTTCAGTTGTTGGGGGCAGAGACCTATAAACTGGAAAGGTAAATTACCAGCCATCCCTCTATACACCTTCATAAAATGCTGAGATATAAAGAAGACAGTCATGGTAGACACAGGAAGTAGAAACACATAGAAATTCTGGAATCCAGTTAGGTACATGCCACAAATTTCCCTGCTCCAGAGGCAGGGAAAGTTTCTGGATTAGGCCCACTTCTTCTGTTTGGAAATGGCTACCTCTGCCTGCCGCCCTTAGTAAACAATTACCTTTGCTTGAAGCTTAGTATGTTTCTCAGCTAGTTTCCTGCTGTAGAAATTTGATAGCCCAAATTATTGAACTGTTTCTGTTCCTTTTAGTCTAAGCTGATATGTTCTGTATACTAAATATTTATGTGAAAATTGTGAGGACTGTCTACATAGTAATTAAAGTACATTCCATTAAACAAAAGACTCAGGGACATATTTTTCAAGACAGATCTCTTTCTACTTTGAAATATGGGTTGGTGTGCACTGAGAAAACATTCTTAAAATTCTTGGGAGCCTTTGGTCTGGCTAAGAAGGTCTGAGAAGAAACACTCAGTATTTCTTAGGTTCTAGCAAAGGGTCTTACAGTCATAGCCTTGATTTGATCTTTACTTTGAAGCTACATTTTACTATTAGTACCCTGGATTTCATTTTCACTTCTGGTCATTTATTAATTGAAAACTTTTTATCAACTGGAGAAGCAGGGCATGAAAATCAATTTTATATTCTAACTCAGCCAGTTTTATGTTAGAAATCATTTCATTAAGCTCTGCTTGAAACCAGTTTCTTCTTTCATTCTTCTCTTTCCTATAAAACCATATCTTAGGCAAATGCATTGTGCTGTGCTTAGTTGCTCAGTCAAGTCCGACTCTTTGCGACCCCATGGACTGCAGTCCACCAGGCTCCTCTGACCATGGGGATTCTCCAGGGAAGAATTTTGAGGGGGTTGCCATGATCATGCTTGGTATTGTCCCAAGCCAGGTATTAAACCCAGGTTTCCTGCATTGCAGGTGAATTCTTTACCATCTGAGCCACCAGGGAAGCCAAAAATACTAGAGTGGGTAGCCTGCCCCCTTTTCAGGGGATCTTCCAAACCCAGGAATTGAACCAGGCTCTCCTGCATTGCTGGCAGATTCTTTACTAGCTGAGCTACCAGGGAAGTCCATCTTCAGTTCAGTTCAGTTCAGTTCAGTCACTCAGTAGTGTCCTAATCTTTGCAACCCCATGAATCACAGCATGCCAGGCCTCCCTGTCCATCACCAACTCCCAGAGTTCACTCAGATTCATGTCCATCAAGTCAGTGATGCCATCCAGTCATCTCATCCTCTGTCGTCCCCTTCTCCTCCTGCCCCCAATCCCTCCCAGCATCAGGGTCTTTTCCAATGAGTCAACTCTTCACATGAGGTGGCCAAAGTACTGGAGTTTCAGCTTTAGCATCATTCCTTCCAAAGAAATCCCAGGGCTGATCTCCTTCAGAATGGACTGGTTGGATCTCCTTGCAGTCCAAGGGAATCTCAAGAATCTTCTCCAACATCACAGTTCAAAAGCATCAATTCTTCAGCACTCAGCTTTCTTCACAGTCCAACTCTCACATCCATACATGACCACTGGAAAAACCATAGCCTTGACTAGACAGACCTTTGTTGGCATAGTAACATCTTTGCTTTTCAATATGCTATCTAGGTTGGTCATAACTTTTCTTCCAAGGAGTCTTTTAATTTCTTCCAAGCGTCTTTTAATTTCATAGCTGCAGTCACCATCTGCAGTGATTTTGGAGCCCAAAAAAAGCCCACCCCCACTAGCTTTGTTCGTAGTGATGCTTTCTAAGGCCCACTTGACTTCACATTCCAGGATGTCTGGCTCTAGGTCAGTGATCACACCATCGTGATTATCTGGGTCGTGAAGATCTTTCTTGTACAGTTCTTCTGTGTATTCCTGCCACCTCTTCTTAATATCTTCTGCTTCTGTTAGGTCCATACCATTTCTGTCCTTTATCCAGCCCATCTTTGCATGAAATGTTCCCTTGGTATCTCTAATTTTGTTGAACAGATCTCTACTCTTTCCCATTCTGTTGTTTTCCTCTATTTCTTTGCATTGATTGCTGAGGAAGGCTTTCTTATCTCTTCTTGCTATTCTTTGGAACTCTGCATTCAGATGCTTATATCTTTCCTTTTCTCCTTTGCTTTTCACTTCTCTTCTTTTCACAGCTATTTGTGAGGCCTCCCCAGACAGCCATTTTGGTTTTTTGCATTTCTTTTCCATGGGAATGGTCTTGATCCCTGTCTCCTGTACAATGTCATGGACCTCATTCCATAGTTCATCAGGCACTCTATCTATCAGATCTAGGCCCTTAAATCTATTTCTCACTTCCACTGTATAATCATAAGGGATTTGATTTAGGTCATACCTGAATGGTCTAGTGGTTTTCCCTACTTTCTTCAATTTCAGTCTGAATTTGGCAATAAGAAGTTCATGATCTGAGCCACAGTCAGCTCCTGGTCTTGTTTTTGTTGACTGTATAGAGCTTCTCCATCTTTGGCTGCAAAGAATATAATCAATCTGATTTCAGTGTTGACCATCTGGTGATGTCCATGTGTAGAAGCCAATTGGCACTTTCAACATCCTGTCTGAAAATCTCCTAAGCTGGAATTGCAAGGTCATTAGGAAGATGTTTTGTCTTAGAAGTTACCATGGTCACTATTGTTATATGATGTTGTTAAGTTGCTAAGTCATGTCCAACTCTTTGTGATCTCATGAACTGCATGATGCCAGGCTTCCTGTTCTTCATTATCTAACTGAGTTTGCCCAAACTCATGTCCATTGAGTCAGTGATGCCATCCAACCATTTCAGCCTCTGGCACTCCCTTCTCCTTTTGCCCTCAATCTTTCCCAGCATCAGGGTCTTTTCCAATGAGCCAGCTCTTTGCATCAGGTGGCTAGAGTATTGAAGCTTCAGCATCAGCACCAGTCTTCCAATGAACAGTCAGGGTTGATTTCCTTTAGGATTGAATGCTTTGAACTCCTTGCTGTCCAAGAAACTCTCAAGAGGCTTCTCCAGTAGCAGAGTTCAAAACCAGCATTTCAGGACTCAGCCTTCTTTATGGTTCAGCTCTCACATCCATACATGACTACTGGAAAAACCATAGCTTTGACTGTATAGATCTTTGTTAGCAAAGTAATGTCTCTGTTTTTTAATACAAAGCCTAGGTTTGTCATAGAGAATTGTAAAAAAAAAAAATCTACTTCTACTTCGACTATGCCAAACTTTTGTACCTGTGGATCACAACAAACTGTGGAGAATTCTTAAAGAGATGGAAATAACAGACCACCTTACCTGCCTCCTCAGAAATCTGTATGCAAATCAGGAAGCAACAGTTAGAACCAGACATGGAACAGTAGACTGGTTCCAAATTGGGAAAGGAGAATGTTAAGGCTGTATATTGTCACCCTGCTTATTTAACTTCTATGCAGAACATCATGTGAAATGCCAGGCTGGATGAAATACAAGCTGAAATCAAGATTACTGGGAGAAATATCAATAACTTCAGATATGCAGATGGCACCACTCTTATGGCAGAAAGCAAAGAGGAAGTAAAGAGCCTCTTGATGAAAGTGAAAGAGGAAAGTTTGAAAAGGCTGGCTTAAAACTCAATATTCAAAAAAAGAAGATCATGACATCCAGTCCCATGAGTTCAGTTCAGTTCATTCACTCAGTCGGGTCTGACTCTTTGTAACCCCATGAATCGCAGCACACCAGGCCTCCCTATCCATCACCAACTCCCGGAGTTCACCCAAACTCATGTGCATTGAGTCAGTGATGCCATCCAGCCATCTCATCCTCTGTCGTCCCCTTCTCCTCCTGCCCCCAATCCCTCCCAGCATTAGGGTCTTTTCCAATGAGTCAACTCTTTGCATGAGGTGGCTAAAGTATTGGAGTTTCAGCCTCAGCATCAGTCCTTCCAATGAACACCTAGGACTGGTCTCCTTTGGGATGGACTGGTTGATCTCCTGGCAGTCCAAGAGACTCGCAAGAGTCTTCTCCAGCACCATAGTTCAAAAGCATCAATTCTTCGGTGCTCAGCTTTCTTCACAGTCCAACTCTCACATCCATACATGACCACTGGAAAACCACAGCCTTGACTAGACGGACCTTTGTTGGCAAAATAATATCTCTGCTTTTCAATGTGCTATCTAGGTTGGTCATAACTTTCTCTCCAAGGAGTAAGTGTCTTTTAATTTCATGTCTGCAATCACCATCTGCAGTGATTTTGGAGCCCCCCAAAATAAAGTCTGACACTGTTTCCACTGTTTCCCCATCAATTTCCCATGAAATGATGGGTGCTGCAGTTCATGGGGTCACAAAGTGTCAGACATGACTGAGCGGCTAAATTGAACTGAACTAGGTTTGTCATAGCTATTCTTCTACGGAGCAAAATAAATATCGCTCAGTCATGTCCAACTCTTTGCAATCTCCCCTTGGAATTCTCTAGGCCAGAATCCTGGAGTGGGTAGCCTTTCCCTTCTCTAGGGGATCTTCCCAACCCAGGGATTGAACCCAGGTCTTCCATATTGTGGGTGGATTCTTTACCAGCTGAACCATAAGGGAAACCCTGCTGCTGCTGCTGCTGCTAAGTTGCTTCAGTCACGTCTGACTCTGTGCGACCCTAAGGAGCTCTAAAAGCGACTGTCTTAATTTTGTGGCTGCAGTCACTGTCTGCATTGATTTTGCAGCCCAAGAAAATGAAATCTGACACTGTTTCCACATTTTTCCCATCTATTTGTCATAAAGTGATGGGACTGGATACCATGATCTTAGTTTTTTGAATGTTGAATTTTAAGACAGCTTTTTCACTCTCCTCTTTCACACTCATAAAGAGGCTCTTTAGTGCCCCTTTACTTCCTGCCATTAAAGTGGTAGCATCTACATATCTGAAGTTATTGATATTTCTCCTAGCAATCTTGATTCCAGCTTGTGATTCATCCAGCCCAGAATTTTGCATGATGTTCTCTGCCTAGATGTTAAATAAACAGGGTGACAATATACAGTCTTGATGTACTCCTTTCCCAATTTGGAACCAGTCCATTGTTCCATGTGCAGTTCTGAGTGTTGCTTCTTGTCCTGCATACTGGATTCTCAGGAGGCAGGTAAGGTGGTCTAATATTCCCATCTCTTTAAGAATATTCCACAGTTGGTTGTAATCCATGCTGTCAAAGGCTTTAGTGTAGTCAGTGAAGCAGAAGTAGGTGTTTTTGGAATTCCCTTGCTTTTTCTCTGGTCCAGAGTATGTTGGCAATTTGATCTCTGCTTCCTCTGCCTTTTCTAAATCCAGCTTGTATACTAGGAAGTTCTCAGTTCACATAGTGCTAAAGCCTAGCTTGAAGAATTTTGAGCATAATCTTGCTAGCATGAGAAATGAGTGCAGTTGTATGGTAATTTGAGCATTCTTTGGCTTTGCCTTCTTGGGACTGGAATGAAAATTGAACTTTTCCAGTCCTGTGCCCACTGCTGAGTTTACAAAATTTGCTGGCATAATGAGTGTAGCACTTTCACAGCATCATCTTTTAGGATTTGTAATAGCTCAACTGGAATTCCATCACCTTCACTAGCTTTATTCTTAGTAATACTTCCTAAGGCACTATTGACTACACACTCCAGGATGTCTGACTCTAGGTGAGTGATCACACCATTGTGATTATCTGGGTCATTAAGAACTTTTTTGTACAGTTCTTCTGTATATTCTCGCCACTCTTTCTTAATATCTTCTGCTTCTGTTAGGCCCTTGCTGTTTTTGTCCTTTATTGTGCCTATCTTTTCATGAAAAGTTCCCTTGGTATCTCCAATTTTCTTAAAGAGATTTCTAGTCTTACCCAATCTACTGTTTTCCTTTATTTCTTTGCATTGTTCACTTAATAAGGCTTTCTTATCTCCCTTGCTCTTCCTGGAGCTCTGCATTAAGTTGCATATATCTTTCCCTTTCCCCTTTGCCTTTCACTTCTCTTCTTTTCTCAACTGTTTATAAGGCCTTCTCAGACAACCACTTTGCTCTCTTGCATTTCTTTTTCTTAAGGATGGTTTTGGTCACCACCTCCTGTACTTCACTTCACAGCTAACAATGATTCCTGGGTGGCTGATTGGCTGCACTGCAGACAGTGACTCCTAGGCCCATGGCCTTGGATGTTTACTATTGTCATTAATTTTCTATAAGGACTTAAGTTAGGTTCACTGTTGTTGAGTTACCAACAGCAGTTTTTCACTACTCTTCTAGCCAGGCCTTTGCTGCTTAGTCCCAAAGCCAGTGCCACATACTTTATGTTTGTTAATGCCGGCACCCTGCTTTTACATATTACCAATATCTGTTTCAGTTATGTATTGCTGTGATAAAAACACTCCAAAAAAACTTACTGACTTCTAATAGCAAGTATTTATTATTTCTTATGATTTTGTAGGTTGTTTGAGATCAGTTGGTTGGTTGTTCTGCTCCAGTGGCAAATGGATATACTCATGTGGCTTTATTAAAGTTGGAGTTGAGCTGGGGTTAAAACAGCAAAATGATTTCATCCTCCAGATTAGTGTAGTCTTTACTTCTTTAGAGGTAAAATTTACTTACTTGAGTGTTGGAATGAGAATGTGTGTGTGTGTGTGTGTGTGTGTATATATATATATACACACATATATATATATTCTCTAGTAAGTAAATTTTACCTCTTAAGAATAATAAACACTACACTAATATGTATAATATATTCTTATATATTATATATATATAAATATGTAATCTTTGAAAAAATTGTGAAATTATTTACAAATACAGGTTTTTTACATGCCTAAGACTCTATAGAAATAAAATTTCATAGTTCAGTGCTTCTCAGACTTCTTTTAGTCCTTCCATATGGTAGCAGAGGATGCTCAAGTCACCAAGTAAGGCTGTGGCATCCAATCTCCTTGTTTGGTTCTCACTCACACCATCCAATCTCCTTGTTTATTTCTCACTCACACTGTACCAAGGTTGGTGTGTGTAAGAAATGGAATACTTCAGAAGAGAATGAATATCACTTTGGAAACACATTATAAGACACACTGACTTCCTTCTTGGGCACCTCCCCTTCATGCCAACATGTCTCTCATCACACTACAGGGCTATGTGGTGGATGACTGAAGCCTCTTGTCAACATCTGTGTGAGTGAACTTTGAAGCAGATCCTTAAGCCCTAAATGATGACAATCTTGGCCAACAGCTTGACTACAGCCAGTGAGAAACTTGAGCCAGAACTACCCAGAATTTTGACCCTCAGAAACTGTGAGGTAACATATGTTTGTCCATTTAAGCTTCAAGTTTTGAGTAATTCACTTTATACCAATAGATAATTAGCATACAAACACAAAATACCTTTCCTTATATTTTATGAAAAGAATTTCATATAAAGAATTTTCTAATATATCCAATTTTAATATAAAATAAATCTTATAGATTACTCTTGATAAACTGATGCTTTAGGAAGATTTGCACTCTTTATTTTTTTCTTGAATCCCCTGGTAAAAATATCTAATTCCAAACAACTTTATATTAAAATCTGCTAATATAAAGTACAATATGTTTAGGATTATTCTTAATGAGAAATGTTCCCCCTCTGTGGAAAGAAAAACTATGTTTTGTTTTGTTTTTTTCTTGAAAAAAACAAAAAACAAAAAGGACACAAATAATTGGAAAGATAAACTTTCTCAAAACACTGAGTGTAGTTAGAAAATATTATCAGAACTTTTAATATCTAAGAGGTAATTTCTAATAATTTTTGTATCTTCTGTGGCTAACGAGATAATAAAATTCAGGAGTTGAGAGGGCCAAGATAGTCACAAATTAACCAAATAGGAAAAAATGCTAGGTAGTTATTTTGACAATTCATTTGTTGCTTTCTATAGTAAAGTAGCTTTTAATGAATTACCTACCTGTTTCCTACAATAGACTACAGCTCTACTACAACTAATCTAGAGTTATGGTGAATTAAAAGTGGGCTTCTTAACTCTTTGGAGACTATAGAATGCCAATTAATACTATTATTATGTGACATGCAAATGAAAGAAAACATTTTTAAGTAATTAAACCTTCTTTCCTAGTAAAACCAACAATGACATAGATAACAAAAATAAAATGGATTTTATTTTATTTATTTATTTTTTTTTCAATTTTAATTTAAAAAAATTATACATGTGTTCCCCATCCTGAACCCTCCTCCCTCCTCCCTCCCCATACCATCCCTCTGGGTCGTCCCAGTGCACCAGCCCCAAGCATCCAGCATCGTGCATTGAACCTGGACTGGCATCTCGTTTCATACATGACATTTCACATGTTTCAATGCCATTCTCCCAAATCTTCCCACCCTCTCCCTCTCCCACAGAGTCCATAAGCCTGTTCTATGCATCAGTGTCTCTTTTGCTGTCTCATATACAGGGTTATCGAGATTTTTTTAAAATAAAAAAAAAATGGATTTACAGGTATACCTTTGTAGAAATGTCTTCTATATCAAGAAAATAAATAAGATTATCTATTTTCCCATGATGAAAATTTGTTTGATTTTGAAATAATAAGAAATGGGAAAATCTGATGCTTTCAAGTTATCATTTCTAGTTCTGGTTTTGTCTGAGAATAGTATAAAGGGAAAACATACTTTAAGAAAGACTGTATATGTACCACAGCTTTCTTATCCATTCATCTGCTGATGGACATCTAGATTCCGTGGTACATATACACAATGGAGTATTACTCAGCCATTAAAAAGAATACATTTGAATCAGTTCTAATGAGGTGGATGAAACTGGAGCCTATTATACAGAGTGAAGTAAGCCAGAAAGAAAACCATCAATACAGTATACTAATGCATATATATGGAATTTAGAAAGATGGTAACAATAACCCTGTATACGAGACAGCAAAAGAGACACTGTTGTATAGAACAGTCTTTTGGACTCTGTGGGAGAGGGAGAGGGTGGGATAATTTGGGAGAATGGCATTGAAACATGTATAATATCATATATGAAACAAGTCGCCAGTCCAGGTTCGATGCACGATACTGGATGCTTGGGGCTGGTGCACTGGGACGACCCAGAGGGATGGTATGGGGAGGGAGGAGGGAGGAGGGTTCAGGATGGGGAATACCTGTATACCTGTGGCAGATTCATTTTGATATATGGCAAAACCAATACAATATTGTAAAGTTAAAAAATAAAATAAAATAAAAAATAATACACACACACACACACACAAAAGAAAGACTGTATAAAGAAAATTTCAAATAATGCTTTAAAGTCTAGTGCTTGGTGAGTGTGGAAGACACAGTCATCTTTTTGCAGGGAGATCAATGCATAGAAGTCCAACCTGCTGCTGCTGCTGTTAAGTCACTTCAGTCGTGCCCGACTCTGTGCGACCCCATAGACAGCAGCCTACCAGGCTCCCCCGTCCCTGGGATTCTCCAGGCAAGAACACTGGAGTGGGTTGCCATTTCCTTCTCCAATGCAGGAAAGTGAAAAGTGAAAGTGAAGTCACTCAATTGTGCCTGACTCTCAGCGACCTCATGGACTGTAGCCTTCCAGGCTCCTCTGTCCATGGGATTTTCCAGGCAAGAGTACTGGAGTGGGGTGTCATTGCCTTCTCCAAGAAGTCCAACCAGAAGCCCAAAAATACTTGGTAAGAATAGACTAAATTGTTATTATGTTCTGCACTGAGCTTTTTTCCACTAATACTCTGCTAATAGTGTTTCACAAACATAACACTTCCAAATAAGAAAATATCTCCACCAGGGAGTTTTCTCCTTGTAAGGGAAGTCCTGAAATGTAAGACCACATTTTACATTATTCTAACTGCTCATCACTTTCTTCTCCACAGAGCTCTTCTTTCAGAAAGCCCAGTTGAACCTAAACCCTCCATCCTGACCCACCTGACATGTTCTACTCTGTGCTTCATAAAATCCTGAGACTGTAACTCCATCACTGGACTACTAGATAGATCTAGAATAATATTTCTGTCTGTGAGCCTATGAAGTGACTGGTACTGTCTTTGGAATGGTAAGATTTTTTTTTTTTTAATGAGAGTATCAAGAATAAATGTTAAAGTAGAGACTTTTAAAAGTAAAATATTTTCCCAACAAAATGCATGGATATTTTGTAGTTGGAGAGGTTGGGAGGTGAAAACTATATTTCACAGACTTGCCCAAGAGGGTCTAAAATATGACTTAGAGAAAGACAAGGAAAAGCCATTTTCTTGCTTGCATAGTAAAAAGAAGTCATGGAGACTGCAGAGCATAAAGGCATTTGATAAAACCACATTCAGTTTTCCATCCATTCAGTTCAGTTCAGTTCAGCTGAGTCGCTCAGTCGTCTTCTATTCTTTGTGACCCCACAGACTGCAGCATGCTCCCTGTCCATCACCAAATCACGGAGTTGACCCAAACTCATGTACATTGAGTCTGTGATGCCATCCAACCATCTCATCCTCTGTCAGCCCCTTCTCCTCCTGCCTTCAATCTTTCCAGGTATCAGGGTCTTTTCCAGTGAGTCAGTTCTTTACATCAGATAGCCAAAGTATTGGAGTTTCACCTTCAACATCAGTCCTTTCAATGAACACTCAGGACTGACCTTCTTTCGGATGGACTTGATCCGAAAGTCCAGCTTTGATCTCCTTTCAGTCCAAGGGACTCTCAAGAGTCTTCTTCAACACCCACAGTTCAAAAGCATCAACTCTTTGGCACTCAGCTTTCTTTATAGTCCAACTCTCACATCCATACATGACTGCCGGAAAAACCATAGCCTTGACTAGATGGACCTTTGTTGGCAAAGTAATGTCTGTGCTTTTTAACATGCTGTCAATGTTGGTCATAATTTTCCTTCCAAGCTGTAAGCGTCTTTTCATTTCATGGCTGCAGTCATCATCTGCAGTGATTTTGGAGCCCCCCAAAATAAAGTCTTCCACTGTCTCCCCATCTATTTGCCATGAAGTGATGGGGCCAGATGCCATGATCTTAGTTTTCTGAATGTTGAGCTTTAAGCCAACTTTTTCACTCTCCTCTTTCACTTTTATCAAGAGGCTCTTTAGTTCTTCTTCACTTTCTGCCATAAGGGTGGTGTCATCTGCATACCTGAGGTAACTGATATTTCTCCTGACAATCTTGATTCAGCTTGTGCTTCTTCCAGCCCATCATTTCTCATGATGTACTCTGCATATAAGTTAAGTAAGCAGGGTGACAACATACAGCCTTGACGAACTCCTTTTCTTATTTGGAACCAGTCTGTTTTCCATGTCCAGTTCTAACTGTTGCTTCCTGACCTGCATATAGGTTCCTCAAGAGGCAGGTCAGGTGGTCTGGTATTTGGGAAAACTCTTTCAGAATTTTCCACAGTTTATTGTGATCCATGCAGTCAAAGGCTTTGGCATAGTCAATAAAGCAGAAATAGATGTTTTTCCGGAACTCTTATTTTTTCGATGATCCATTGGATATTGGCAGTTTGATGTCTGATTCCTCTGCCTCTTCTAAAACCAGCTTGAACATCTGGAAGTTCACAGTTCACGTATTGTTGAAGCCTGACTTCGAGAATTTTGAGCATTACTCTTCTAGCCTGTGAGATTAATGCAATTGTGTGAGTCACTAATATGTGAATGAGAGATAGTCTGACAGCCAGGAGCAGCCTAATTTCCCTTAGATAACAACTTTGGTGATATGCCCTTAAATTCAGGAATAAAGTGGCTGATTCTGGCTCCATTACTAGCTTGTTCAACAATTTTTTAAGCTACAGATTCCCTGAATTAAGATTCCTTTCTGCTTGACATACTTTGAAAAGATTTAAAATCTTGAACTGAACAAGAACTGATACATACTCTCTGTTATATTCTTCACTTGCATGGTTTTCCCTCTAAAAGTGAAAGTGAAGTCATTCAGTCATGTCTGACTTTTTCGACCCTGCGGACTGTAGCCTACCAGGCTCCTCCATCCATGGGATTCTCCAGGCAAGAGTACTGGAGTGGGTTGCCATTTCCTTCTCCAGGGGATCTTCCCGACCATGGATTGAACCCAGGTCTCCCATATTGGAGGCAGACGCTTTAACCTCTGAACCACCCCTCTACTAGATAGCAAACACTTTATATGAATAGGGATAGAATTTGTCTTTGTTCATTCTTTCAGTGATTCCTTCATTCATTTATCATACATACTTCTTATATGTGTATGTCCTGCAATTACATAATGCTTGACACAGAGATGCACAGTAAATATCCACTGAATTAATATATTAGTAAATGTGTTATGTCAGGTAATGTGTAACCAGAGATATGTCAGGTAATGTGTACCAGAGATACAGAGGTGAGATGACCTTAGCAATTATAAAATGATAAATTACATTTATTAAGCACTTATGATGTGTCGGGCTTCCCTGATAGCTCAGTTGGTAAAGAATCCGCTAGCAATCCAGGGGACCCCAGTTCAATTCCTGGGTCAGGAAGATCCCCAGGAGAAGGGATAAGCTACCCATTCCAGTATTCTTGGGCTTCCCTTGTGGCTCAGCAGATAAAGAATCTGCCTGCAGTATGGGAGACCTGGGATCTATCCCTGGGTTGGGAATATCCCCTGGAGAAGGGAAAGACTACCCACTCCAGTATTCTGGCCTAGAGAATTCCATGGACTACAGTCCATGGGCTTGTAAAGAGTCAGACACAACTGAGAGACTTTCACTTCACTTATAATACACCAGGATCTGGGTGTAACATTTTACATGCCTTGATTTGATTTTAATTTTTTCTGTACTTAGTTTTAGGTTTGTTTTCTAACCCTCATAACATTTCCAAGAGCTAGGTACTAATAATCAATTCCCATTTGACACAAAAAACAATTGAAGATGGAGGAGGTTAAACAACTTGTCTAATATTACACAGTACTATGATTGTTGAATTTGAAACTAGACAATCTGATTCAATAATTCACATTCAATCAATACTCTGGAATCTTTAGTGTAGTTGATGTGCAGATTCATAAATAGATTTAAGATATCACATGATAAATTCCACAATATATCAGTGGGATCAGAGGAGGCTTTTGTCTGAAGGAAGAGAGACTTAAGTACTGAAGTACAGAGGATTAACAGAAGTTAGAAATAAGCAGAAGAGATCAAAGATGCTGGTTTAGGTCGAAAGAAGTACACATACTACAAAAAGAACAAAACAGAAAATAGAAGAAGTATTTCTGAGCAGAAGGTGATTATTATTGGTGAGATTTAGTGAGAAGGAATTTAAAAATGGGTACAGAGAAGCAAAGAAAGATCCACCATAAAAATGGTATACATTTCTCGGGAACTGAAAGTGTTTTTGTGAAAGCGACATGGTGTTACCGAAACATTTAAAAAACTTTGAGAAGATTTATAATATAAAGAGATCACTTTGGAGCAATGTGGATAATCAATAAATAAATTATTGAGTGGTTTAAGATTGGCATTGGGAATTGCAGTAACTCAAGTAGAAGGAATTTTCATCTTTGGGCTCTCAGTGTTGAACAGAAGGACTGATACCTAAAATGGAAGCAATTCATATTCACCAAGTTGAATTGAACCTGAGTAACCTGAGAGTCAGAGAGGTTGAATTACTTGGCAAGACTCACATAGGCATATGGTGGTAGAACTGGGACAAGTATCTAAATCAGTGCTTTATGTTAGCTTAAATACAACCAGGGGAAAATGGATTGCATATATACTGTTTTAAATATTTGAAATGCTGCTGTATGTTTAGAAATACACACAAGTGTACAGTTACGGCTACATCTCATTTCTTGTCTTCTATTTTTGTGTGCTTATTTTGAGTCCATGGCCTCAAATATTCAAGTTTCTACTTTCTCAATGACCACTGGAGTCACATTCTATGCTAAATACTCCTCCTATTCTCAAGTTTCTGTCTTCTGATGTCTAAAGGGAAAAGTAGTGAAATAGAAAAATAAATCTAGACTGGAGGAAAAGTTGCTACCACCACCATTAGCTGTTAAAACATGTTATTAGAAACTAATGTAAAATATATGTATGTATATAATTTTCCTCTTTAAAAGACTAAGATGCAACCATTGCTATTGTGCTCTGATATGTTTTCTTTTCTTTTTGAAGTTATTGGTTCACCCTGAAATACAGTATTTTCTCTGAGGTCCAAGGATTGACATTTCTGTAGACTTAATCTATATGTCCAAGGACACCTCAAAGGTTAAGTAAATTCTATTTCTAATACCATGATCACCAAATTGTAAATGCTAGAAGCTTTAAGTTTTGACAACTTTGGGCCATTGATTTTGAATAAAAATTCTACCACCAAGGGTGAAATATCAGATGCTACACATTAGCAGTGGGCTATAAAAATGTATATTACAGGATTTGCTAAAACAAATTTTATGAGGATTTGACTCTTCTGGAGGTAAAATTAGCCTAAATATACTATGGCATATTAAATATATATATATATGTATATATATATTTCATAGCAACTTAGCATGCAGATACATATATTTGCTCTTGTTTTAAATTAAATATACAGTAAATTTTTATCCAGTCACCTTGTTTTCAAAGGCACCAATGTATCTTGAAAAGAAAATTTTATAATTTGCCTAAAAATAACAAAGCCTGCTATGTAACTCTTTTGATCTTCAGGAAGTCAAGGGATTATCTCTACTTAGATAAGTTGTAATCACTTTATACTTTATCTATTGACTAGTTTGGAAAAGACAAAACAAAATTAAAAAGGAGTCAAAACAGCTGTTATAACTGATCATCAAAGACACAAGCCTAGGGTACACCTGAATAATAGTAGATGTTCATTTATAGTTAACAACTGAGTTTTTTCTATTTATAGAAAGATATCACAAGTTTAAACACAGAGGAAAATGGCTCACAAATCTAATAAAATTTGGATTGCACAGCTACCAGCAATATCAGGGGATTTTCATCCAATATATTTGCCAACAAATCGATAATAAGAATAAATCCTTCTGCATTGTGGGCAATCATATGCTCACTAACAGGTACTACTGCTTAAATTAATATAATCCCAGAAGTGATATCCCTGTGTCAAACCGAATGCCACTGAGGCTTAAAATTCACATGTGATAAGCTGGCAGGTATTTCTTAATAATGGTTTAAACAAAAGGAAATTATGTGAAGATTCTGAATTAAATGTTCCCAGATTGAGTGGGCTCAGTTTGAACTGTTTAAATTGTTCAAATTGTTCTCGTCTCTAGATGGCATGTTTCCTGCTATTTGTATTCTTTACACCATACACTCAAATAAAGTAGGGAGTATTTTTTAATATATTACTTGTTTCACTAAAACTTACGACTTTATCTTAGAACTGTTTGTTATAAGGATTGTGTTGTGTATCAGGACTCATTGAAATGACTCTCACCACTCACACTTTTAGACTCAAAGTCACCACTTCTCTGAAACTACTGAAGACTTCACCAGAAAATTTAGTGGCTTTCTTTGTTTCTTGTAGCACTTATCACACTATTTTATAACCACTTTTTCTAGCCCTTGAGTGTAGCATAAGGATCTATCACATATTTTACTAAGTAAATGTGACTGCCCTATCAAGTATGCAATGGAGCACAAGAACAACATATCATATAGCTTAATGGTGGTGTTTTTTTAAATATAAATTTATTTTGAAGATAAAATTTAGACATAGAAGATAGTCAAATGCAAAGAAAAATAATGTTTTAATTGTTTAAATTAACACATCCAGAGTTTGTCAGTGTGCTAGCACTGTGCTCTGCTCACACTCACTAGAAAGATTATGAAAACAGTTATGTAAAAGTTTGAGTAGCTGATACCAACCAGTTACAAAATTAGCTACTGCAGTAATAGATGAATAAGGCAGAGTAGTTGACCTTAAGGAAACACTTATTAAGTAAAATAGGTCTCTTATTCTCAGAAGTCTTTAAGCTAATTAGAAATATATTCTATTTGTATCATTTATTTATTATTTCTATTAAATAATACTGATGGTGAAGAAAACCAAATAACATTAATGTGATATTCAAAAAACCCAGTTTTTCCTCCTTAGAAAGAAAACTATAATTGTTTGGCTAACTTGACTCAAATATAAGAATCCCACCTGAAAATCTTTTTTTTTAAAGAAGTGCAACATATATAATGTTTTTATACTTTATTTGGCCATATCTGAGAGAGAGAAAGAGCAGAAAGCTAGGACATGGAAAGAAGAAGAATGAAGAAGATGAAAAGGAAATGGAGAAGGAAAAGAAAGTAAGGGAGTGAAGTAAAGTGAAGTAAAAGTCTCTCAGTCGTGTCCAACTCTTTGTGACCCCATGGACTACAGTCCATGGAGTTCTCTAGGCCAGAATACAGGAGTGGATAGCCGTCCTCCTTCTCTAAGTGATCTTCCCAACCCAGGGATCAAACCCAGGTCTTCCACATTGCAGGCGAATTCATTACCAGATGAGCCACAAGGGAAGCCTGAGAATACTGGAGTGGGTAGCCTATCTGCTCTCCAGCAGATCTTCCTGACCCAGGAATGGAACTGGGGTTCCCTGCATTGCAGGAAGATTCTCTACCAACTGAGCTACCCGGGAAGTTCTACCTTGGGCTTAGTTTGTTTTTAAAAAGGAAAACAGTAAGATTAAAGAGACATGGGAGCAGAGATAAAAGGAAAGAAAAAAGGAATAAGGAAAACAGTGGAGAGAGATAACCCAAGGTAGACAAAGGAGGCAAATGCAAACACAAGTCAAGAGCAAGCCAAAAAAAAAAAAAATCAGCTAAAATAATTGATTCTAAGGTTTCTGAATGTTGATAAATGGAGGGGTGATATATATACAGGGGACAATTGCATTTATGTGAAAGCTTTGGAATTGTTTAGCTGTTTGAATTATGTGAATGTATAATTTGACCTAAAATAAAGCCTACAGTTAAAAATCTCTCTTAACCTTTAACTTTTCCATTCATTAACCGTTTCTTTGTTTAAAAGATTAATTGTAGTCCCCAGGGAAACCAATAAGAACATAACTAACAAAAAGAAAAGGAAACAGAATAAAAATTGTATACTACAAAGAATCAAATAAACACAAATAAGGCACTTAATGGAAGAAATGTAAAACAATGACAAAACACATACAAAACAAAGAAAAACAAGGCAGAAATTCTTCCTTATGTCTAATTATTTTAAATGGATTAAACTGTCTAATTAAAAGGTGGAAATATGCAGAATACATTTTTTAAAAGTATGATCCAAATATTAGCTTCCTACTAGAGACTCACTTAAAGTAAGTTGTGGCATCTACTCTACAATAATGAGATCTAAGAGACACAATAAAACAAAAAGCCATGTAAGAAACTTATTTAGATCTTGATTTCAAGAGAGCAACTATATAAATCTATTTTAAAACAACTGAATAAGCTTGATTTTAGAAATCTGATTATGATATTAGAGGAAAGAAGAGAAGTGAAAAGCAAAGGAGAAAAGGAAAGTATAAGCATCTGAATGAAGAGTTCCAAAGAAGAGCAAGAAGAGATAAGAAAGCCTTCCTCAGCGATCAATGCAAAGAAATAGAGGGAAAAAACAGAATGGGAAAGACTAGAGATCTCTTAAAGAAAATTAGAGATACCAAGGGAATATTTCATGCAAAGATGGGCTCGATAAAGGACATAAATGGTATGGACCTAACAGAAGCAGAAGATATCAAGAAGAGGTGGCAAGAATACACAGAACTGTACAGAAAAGATCTTCACGACCCAGATAATCACAATGGTGTGATCACTCACCTAGAGCCAGACATCTTGGAATGTGAAGTCAAGTGGTCCTTAGGACACATCACTACGAACAAAGCTAGTGGAAGTGATGGAATTCCAGTTGAGCTATTTCAAATCCTGAAAGATGTTGCCGTGAAAGTGCTGTACTCAATATGCCAGCAAATTTGGAAAACACAGCAGTGGCCACAGGACTGGAAAAGGTCAGTTTTCATTCCAATCCCAAAGAAAGGCGATGCCAAAGAATGCTCAAACTACCACACAATTGCACTCATCTCACACGCTAGTAGAGTAACGCTCAAAATTCTTCAAGCCAGGCTTCAGCAATATGTGAACCATGAACTTCAGATGTTCAAGCTGGTTTTAGAAAAGGCAGAGGAACCAGAGATCAAATTGCCAACATACAATGGATCATGGAAAAAGCAAGAGAGTTCCAGAAAAACATCTATTTATGCTTTATTGACTATGCCAAAGCCTTTGACTGTGTGGATCACAATAAACTGTGGGAAATTGTGAAAAAGATGGGAATACCAGACCACCTGACCTGCCTCTTGAGAAATCTGTATGCAGGTCAGGAAGCAACAGTTAGAACTGGACATGGAACAACAGACTGGTTCCAAATAGGAAAAGGAGTACGTCAAGGCTGTCTATAGTCACCCTGCTTATTTAACTTACATGCAGAGTACATCGTGAGAAACGCTGGACTGTAAGAAGCACAAGCTGGATTCTAGATTGCTGGAAGAAATATCAATAACCTCAGATATGCAGATGACACCACCCTTATGGCAGAAACTGAAGAACTAAAAGGCCTCTTGATGAAAGTGAAAGTGGAGAGTGAAAAAGTTGGCTTACAGCTCAACATTCAGAAAATGAAGATCATGGCATCTGGTCCCATCACTTCATGGGAAATAGATGGGGAAACAGTGGAAACAGTGTCAGACTTTATTTTTTTGGGCTCCAAAATCAGTGCAGATGGTGACTGCAGCTATGAAATTAAAAGACGCTTACTCCTTGGAAGGAAAGTTATGACCAACCTAGATAGCATATTCAAAAGCAGAGACATCACTTTGCCAACAAAGGTCCGTCTAGTCAAGGCTATGGTTTTTCCTGTGGTCATGTATGGATGTGAGAGTTGGACTGTGAAGAAGGCTGAGCGCTGAAGAATTGATGCTTTTGAACTGTGGTGTTGAAGAAGACTCTTGAGAGTCCCTTGGACTGCAAGGAGATCCAACCAGTCCATTCTGAAAGAGATCAGCCCTGGGGTTTCTTTGGAAGGAATGATGCTAAAGCTGAAACTCCAGTACTTTGGCCACCTCATGCGAAGAGTTGACTCATTGGAAACAACTCTGATGCTGGGAAGGATTGGGGGCAGGAGGAGAAGGGGACGACAGAGGATGAGATGGCTGGATCCATCACTGACTCGATGGACGTGAGTCTGGGTGAACTCTGGGAGTTGGTGATGGACAGGGAGGCCTGGCGTGCTGCGATTCATGGGTTTGCAAAGAGTTGGACATGACTGAGCGACTGAACTGAACTGAAGGAATATCAACACTTTTGCTAGTCCTGATAACTCTGTAGCTTTGGGAATTCATATTAAATCACTTGGTGGGGGTGGAATTATGAGATTTTAGGAATTGCTCTAAAATAGTTTGCAAGGAAGAAATTGATAGAGATAAAGAAAATATG
The DNA here is from genome assembly GCF_003369695.1 of Bos indicus x Bos taurus. NCBI lineage: Eukaryota > Metazoa > Chordata > Mammalia > Artiodactyla > Bovidae > Bos > Bos indicus x Bos taurus. The sequence goes on along the minus strand of NC_040078.1, from coordinate 39,812,745 downwards.
ACTAAATGTTGATAATTCTTTTTTATCAGTTATGGATATACGAGGTTCATTATACTACTATTTTTCAGGATTTGGAATAGCTCAACTGGAATTCTATCACCTCCATTAGCTTTGTTTGTAGTGATGCTTTCTAAGGCCCACTTGACTTCACATTCCAGGATGTCTGGCGCTAGGTCAGTGATCACACCATCGTGATTATCTGGGTCATGAAGATCTTTTCTGTATAGTTCTTCTGTGTATTCTTGCCATTTCTTCTTAATATCTTCTGCTTCTGTTAGGTCCATACCATTTCTGTCCTTTATCAAGCCCATCTTTGCATGAAATATTCCTTTGGTATCTCTGATTTTCTTTAAGAGATCTCTAGTCTTTCCCATTCTGTTGTTTTCCTCTATTTCTTTGCATTGATTGCTGAAGAAGGCTTTCTTATCTCTTCTTACTATTCTTTGGAACTTTGCATTCAGATGCTTATACTTTCCTTTTCTCCTTTGCTTTTCACTTCTCTTCTTTTCACAGCTATTTGTAAGGCCTCCCCAGACAGCCATTTTGCTTTTTTGCCTTTCTTTTCCATGGGGATGGTCTTGATTCCTGTCTCCTGTACAAGGTCACGAACCTCATTCCATAGTTCATCAGGCACTCTATCTATCAGATCTAGGCCCTTAAATCTATTTCTCACTTCCACTGTATAATCATAAGGGATTTGATTTAGGTCATACCTGAATGGTCTAGTGGTTTTCCCTATTTTCTTCAATTTAAGTTTGAATTTGACAAGAAGGAATTCATGATCTGAGCTACAGTCAGCTCCTGGTGTTGTTTTTGCTGACTGTATAGAGCTTCTCCATCTTTGGCTGCAAAGAATATAATCAATCTGATTTCGGTATTGACCATCTAGTGATGTCCGTGTGTAGAGTATTCTCTTGTGTTGTTGGAAGAAGGTGTTTGTTATGACCAGTGCATTTTCTTGGCAAAACTCTATTAGTCTTTACCCTGCTTCATTCCATATTCCAAGGCCAAATTTGCCTGTTACTCCAGGTGTTACTTGACTTCCTACTTTTGCATTCCAGTCCCCTATAATGAAAAGGACATCTTTTTTGGGTTTTAGTTCTAAAAGGTCTTGTATAGAACCGTTCAACTGCAGCTTCTTTAGCATTACTGTTTGGGGCATAGACTTGGATTACTGTGATATTGAATGGTTTGCCTTGGAAACGAACAGAGATCATTCTGTTGTTTTTGAGATTGCATCCAAGTACTGCATTTCGGACTCTTTGGTTGACCATGATGGCCACTCCATTTCTTCTGAGGGACTCCTGCCTGCAGTAGTAGATATAATGGTCATCTGAGTTAAATTCACCCATTCCAGTCCATTTCAGTTCGCTGATTCCTAGAATGTCGGCATTCACTCTTGCCATCTCTTGTTTGACCACTTCCAATTTGCCTTGATTCATGGACCTGACATTCCAGGTTCCTATGCAATATTGCTCTTTACAGCATCAGACCTTGCTTCTGTCACCAGTCACATCCACAGCTGGGTATTCTTTTTGCTTTGGCTCCATCCCTTCATTCTTTCTGGAGTTATTTCTCCACTGATCTCCAGTAGCATATTGAGCACCTACTGACCTGGGGAGTTCCTCTTTCATTATCCTATCATTTTGCCTTTTCATACTGTTCATTGGGTTCTCAAGGCAAGAATACTGAAGTGGTTTGCATTCCCTCCTCCAGTGGACCACATTCTGTCAGATTCACTCAATATGCCAGCAAATTTGGAAAACTCAGCAGTGGCCACAGGACTGGAAAAGGCCAGTTTTCATTCCAGTCCCAAAGAAAGGCAATGCCAAAGAATGCTCAAACTACTGCACAATTGCACTCATCTCACATGCTAGTAAAGTAACGCTCAAAATTCTCCAAGCCAGGCTTCAGCAATATGTGAACTGTGAACTTCAGATGTTCAAGCTGGTTTTAGAAAAGGCAGAGGATCAAATTGCCAACATCCACTGGATCATGGAGAAAGCAAGAGAGTTCCAGAAAAACATCTATTTCTGCTTTATTGACTATGCCAAAGCCTTTGACTGTGTGGATCACAATAAACTGTGGAAAATTCTGAAAGAAATGGGAATACCAGACCACCTGATCTGCCTCTTGAGAAATTTGTATGCAGGTCAGGAAGCAACAGTTAGAACTGGATATGGAAGAACAGACTGGTTCCAAATAGGAAAAGGAGTACATCAAGGCTGTATATTGTCACCCTGTTTATTTAATTTATATGCAGAGTACATCATGAGAAACGCTGGACTAGAACAAACACATGTTGGAATCAAGATTGCCGGGAGAAATATCAATAACCTCAGATATGCAGATGACACCACCCTTATGGCAGAAAGTAAAGAGGAACGAAAAAGCCTCTTGATGAAGGTGAAAGTGGAGAGTGAAAAAGTTGGCTTAAAGCTCAACATTCAGAAAATGAAGATCATGGCATCCAGTCCCACCACTTCATGGGAAATAGATGGGGAAATAGTGGAAACAGTGTCAGACTTTATTTTTTTGGGCTCCAAAATCACTGCAGATGGTGACTGCAGCCATGAAATTAAAAGACGCTTACTCCTTGGAAGGAAAGTTATGACCAACCTAGATAGCATATTCAAAAGCAGAGACATTACTTTGCCAACAAAGATCCTTCTAGTCAAGGCTATGGTTTTTCCTGTGGTCATGTATGGATGTTGGAGTTGGACTGTGAAGAAGGCTGATCGCCGAAGAATTGATGCTTTTGAACTGTGGTGTTGGAGAAGACTCTTGAGAGTCCCTTGGACTGCAAGGAGATCCAACCAGTCCATTCTAAAGGAGATCAGCCCTGGGATTTCTTTGGAAGGAATGATGCTAAAGCTGAAACTCCAGTACTTTGGCCACCTCATGCAAAGAGTTGACTCATTGGAAAAGACTCTGATGCTAGGAGGATTGGGGACAAGAGGAGAAGGGGACGACAGAGGATGAGATGGCTGGATGGCATCACTGACTCGATGGACGTGAGTCTCAGTGAACTCCGGAGTTGGTGATAGACAGGGAGGCCTGGCGTGCTGCGATTCATGGGGTCACAAAGAGTCAGACAGGACTGAGCAACTGATCTGATCTGATCTGATCCTACTATTTTTACTTTTTACTGTATTTGAATTATTTTAAAACACTTGGACCATGGTTACTTCTGACCCTCCTCTCTACTGTTTTATCCTACTGTAAGTCACCACCCTCTATCTTTAGAATTATTGCAATGGGTTGTAATATTGTGCTCCTATATCTACCTTTATCCACCTAGATTTGTTTTCAGGGAGAGTAATCCTTTGCAGTAGAAATAAAAATGAATCTAGTCAGTGAAGTTGCTTAGTCGTATCTGACTCTTTGCAATCCCATGGACTGTAGCCTACCAGGCTCCTCTATCCACAGAATTTTCTAGGTAAGAGTACTGGAGTGGGTTGCAATTTCCTTCTCCAGAAAATGAATCTATCCTTTGTTTACAACTATTCCTTAATGATTCCTCATACCCCTCAGAGTAAAAGCCAAGTTCTTGCAATGTTCTAAAAGGACTTCTGTGACTTTGCTCCCCAGGCAAGTCTCTAACCCCACCTCTACTGCTCCCCACTCCCACTGTACTCTAGTCATACTAGTCTCTCTCCTCAAGTGAAAGATGCCCCTGCCTTAGGGCCTCTGCTCTAGCTGCTTCCTATCATCTATGTTGCTAACTGCCTCACTTTCTTTAAGGTTTTGTTCAAATGTCACTTTCTTAATGAGGTCAGTGGTGATCTTCCTTTATCCTGTCACAACTAAAATTACAACCCACTTCTTCCCACTTCACACACTCTCTACCTCCTCAACCTGCTCTTTTTTTCTTTACAGAATTGATCACTTCTGAATATATATATTTTTGTAATTAATTTTGTTAATTTATGATTATCTGTGTCTCTCTGATGGAATGTAAGCTCCATCAGGGCAGGGAGTTTCATTTATTTGCTTTCTAGTTTGTTTTATGCTATATTCCTAAATGCCTAAAATAGTATGTGGAGCATTGTAGGCCATCAGTAAATATTTAGGAGGTGAATGAGTGAATGAATTTTTAAACTAGTGGTAAAATTACATGTGAAGCATTAAATATAATTGTGTGTATACACATACAAGCCACACTACAATAAAGATGCACCACATGTCAATCTACATAAAATATGGAATTTGGAATTTGTTGTTAGTTTACAAAGTTTTGACTGGCTTATGTACTTATCTAGAGTAATTTAATACTCTCCAACTAAAAGAGCTTCCCTGGTGTTTCAGACAGTATAGAACTCACCTGCCAGTGTAGGAGACACTTGTTTGCTCCTGGAGAAGGGAATAGCAACCCATTCCAGAATTCTTCCCTGGAGAATTCCATGGACAGAGGAGCCCGGAAGGCTATAATCCATGGGTGGCAAAGAGTCAGACATGATTAAGCAGCTAACACTTTCACTTTCACAGCTAAAAGAGCACAAATTCTAGTTAATGCTATAGTTTTAGTTTTGAGTGAGACAATGACAACAGAACTTTGACATTTGTCAAAATACATGTTAGTTTCTTTTGTATTTGTTGCTCTCCAAGGGATGATCATTAGCAAAGAATGTTAATTAGCAAAGAATGTTAATTTTTTGAGTTAATTGTTATTGCAGGTGCTATAGGATAAATCAGAAATAAATGTTTATTAAAAATTGATAAAATCACCTTATGTAACTTACCTTTTCCAGGAGAAAAAACTAGACAGAAAAAAGTTTATTTAAAAGCTGTGTTTAATCCTCATATCTTCTCAGTGTGATACCATACCTCTTGCTCTCTAAGAAAAATTCACCTGCAGTCACTATTAAGTGAAGATAAAAAGAAATTATCTCTGAAATTAAAAACAAAATTTAAGAGTCTAAAAAGAAGAAACGTGTTCTGTGCTCACCTATTTGCATAAAAAATTTAAAAACATTAAAGTACACAAAATTGAAAACAGAAAGGAGTAAGTTAAAAGCTGGCAGGCATTTTTCCCATTGATTCTTTGATAAGTGTGATACTGCTGAGAAGACTGTGAAAGAAGAGGTCCAAAATGATGTGTATTGGTTTTGATTAACCAAGAAACTGAATGAATGATAAATCAATGAAATAGAAAATTCAGGGAAATATATACATTTTATACCTTGATTTCAGCAAGCCACTTAACTTTCTGCCACAGTATCTTTAAAAGCAAAATGGAGAAACCTGGACCAAATACAAACACTACTGGGTACGTTTCAACTGATTAGACAAAAAATGCAGGCTTTAATTATGTAAATCTTTGGGTTTTGGTGTATTAATTCAGATGAATAATAATAATGCCTGACATTATATAGCATTTTATACTTGACAAAGAGCTTTCAGGTAAAATATCCCATCTGATCCTCATCATAGACTTGTGTTGAAAGCTGGGACAATGTGATTATCTTAGTTTAACTAGATATGAAAACTAATTCTCAAACTGACTTTATTTTTCAAATAAAGTGATTATCTTTACTTAACTAAAGATGAGTAAGTGATTTGCCTAAAGATAGATGGGAATGCATATGCTTATTAACATTTCAGATGACACAAAGCTAAGAGGAAAACTAACGTATTGGATAAAATAATGCAGATTCAAAAACATCCTCAAAGTGGATGTATGGAACAAATCTAACAAGAAAAATAACTAGAAATGTATGCAATAAACTAGATTTTCTCATTTGAGCATTTATCTCTTATACATTTATTGTTGTGATTTTTTTTATTAATGTCTAACTGTTTCTAGGGCTATTATGGTCATTGTGATCAGAGTGTCTATGTTCAGCAATACATCCCCAGCACCTAGGGCAGTACTTGGCACTAGTAATTATACAACTAATAATTAAATAAACTCAGCACAAAGGTTACAAAAATGTCAAATATAAATTCCATAATCAAAAGACTATCTTGAGAGCTTTATATCAGAAAATAAAACAAGGTTTTAGTTCACAGATGAAAACAGAAAAGAATGTCTATGTAATCTTAGCTTATGCAGCTGTGCATGATTTTAAGCTCTACTCATATAATCAGGGTACTGTCCAGCCAGATTGTATACAGAAGAGCATATTAGAAATTACTGGAGAAAATTTTAGACATTTAACTTGAACATTTCTTTTGTTAAAATAATTTTTAAACATTTGTAGAACGGTAAGCCATGAAATTAAAAGACACTTACTCCTTGGAAGGAAAGTTAGGACCAACCTAGATAGCATATTAAAAAGCAGAGACATTACTTTGCCAACAATGGTCCATGTAGTCAAGGCTATTGTTTTTCCAGTGGTCATATATGGATGTGAGAGTTGGACTGTGAAGAAAGCTGAACACAGAAGAATTGATGCTTTTGACTGTGGTGGTGGTGAAGACTCTTGAGAGTCTCTTGGACTGCAAAGAGGTCCAACCAGTCAATCCTAAAGGAGATCAGTCCTGGGTGTTCATTGGAAGGACTGATGCTAAAGCTGAAACTCCAATACTTTGGCCACCTCATGCAAAGAGTTGACTCATTGGAAAAGACCCTGATGCTGGGAGGGATTGGGGGCAGAAGGAGAAGGGGATGACAGAGGATGAGATGGCTGGATGGTATCACCAACTCGATGGACATGAGTTTGAGTAAACTCCGGGAGTTGGTGATGGACAGGGAGGCCTGGCGTGCTGCAGTTCATGGGGTGGCAAAGAGTCAGACATGACTGAGTGACTGAACTGAACGGAATGTGTAAGAAATAGATATATAACTAATAGTTCTAAGCTGAAATTAGGGTCAACGAATCTTTTAAGGAAGAAAGCTTATTCTCTATAAAAAGAAAACATTTATAAGACATAAAAATAGAACAACCTAACACTATAAGAAACACCCTTGTAAAGTAAGGGAATCTGAGTCACAGAAAGTATTTAAACAGATCTGGAGAAATCAGCCAAAGTCATGACAGAGAGCATTTACTTTCTTGGATGGAAATCTATTAGATTTCAATTTACTATAACATATTCCTAACCAAATTGATGATAATATCCTTGATATTATTAACAGGCACTAGAGAAAACATGCACACTATATACATATTTTTTTCTATTTTGACCTCTTTACCTGATTTTTGGCACCAGGCATTATATTTAAACTCTTGCCTTTACAAAAAAGAAGGTATTATTTAGTTCTTGTTATTATTTTCAACTTTAAAAATATTCAGGTTTAAACAAAAAAGAATTTTTACCAGATAGCTATGTATTGTTAAATGTTTAACTTATTCAAATGGGTATGCATAAAGGCATTTTTCTAAGGCTAATACTATATAAAATACATTTCAGATGAGAAAAATTCACCCAGAGAAAAATTTCTCATTCTCCCAGAGTATATTTCCTGTGTTTGGAAATTTATAAAAGGAGTTTTGTGATTTTTAAGAGTTAGAATTATGTCTGTTAGATTTCTGTTAAATGTCTGTTAGATGCCTATTAAAACTCAGCATTCAAAAAATGAAGATCATGGCATATGATCCCATCACTTCATGGCAAATAGATGGGGAAACAATGGAAACAGTGAGAGACTTTATTTTCTTGGGCTCCAAAATTACTGCAAATGGTGACTTCAGTCATGAAATTATAAGATGCTTGCTCCTTGGAAGAAAAGCTATGACCAACCGAGACAGCATATTAAAAAGCAGAGACATTAATTTACCAACAAAGGTCCATCTAGTCAAAGCTATGGTTTTTCCAGTAGTCATGTATGGATGTGAGAGTTGGACTATAAAGAGAGCTGAGCGCTAAAGAATTGATGCTTTTGAATTGTGGTGTTGGAGAAGACTCTTGAGAGTCCCTTTGACTGCAAGGAGATCAAACGAGTCCATCCTAAAGGAAATCAGTCCTGAATATTCATTGGAAGGACTGAGGCTGAAGCTGAAACTTCAATACTTTGGCCACCTGATGGGAAGAGCCAACTCATTGGAAAAGACCCTGATGCCTGGAAAGATTGAAGGCAGGAGGAGAAGAGGATGACAGAGGATGAGGTGGTTGGATAGCATCACTGACTCAATGGACATGAGTTTGAGCACGCTCTGGGGGTTGGTGATGGATGGGGAAGCCTCAAAGAGTCTGACACAACTGAACAACTGAACTGAACTGAACTCTTAGATTTCAGCATTTGGATGCATCAAGTGGGATATTGACTCAATACCGTGATGCTAGCTTTTGCTTTGCTGTTCAGAATCACATTTTACAAGCCCATCCATGAAGAGATTCTTCCTAAAGTATATCTAAAAGGCTAAATGTTTCCTTCTGTGCTGAGTGCATTAATTTCCATTACCTTCTAGTGCTTTCCTCTTGGTAATCACCTGCAGACAACCACCTGTAGAAGAGCAACAGTATATTTATGTATCAATAAAATAGGCTCTATATGTGCTTTCTATTTTTCTCCACAAAAAAAGGTGTTTTACTCCTGCTGTTCAATGCATTTTGAACATGTGCTCTTCTACAAATTTAAAGCAAGGTTAAAAAGGAAATTAAACAAGATTCATCTGGCAGCATTGCAAGTTAGTACCATACACCTGGCACATAGATGCCAAAGCAAAGTGATTCAATGGGAAAGAACTGCTTGATAAGCAGTAGAACTAAAAAAAGAGGAGCAGATGACAGTGCATTGAAAATTAGATAAAAGCCTGCAATATGGTATTGCAGGAAGGTGCAGAGATGTAATGAAATGAAACAGAGCAAAGGGAAAACCAGGCAGAATAAGGAGAAAAATTCCTATGCATGAGGTTCACAGTGCCAAATAGTTTCCCAAGAAGTAGTAGAAATTATATCACTTGAATAACTTCAAAGTAGAGTAGGAAATTAGACTGAGAATATAAAGTGGTGATAAAACTTTAATGACTAAAGAATAAGATGATGAAATAAAGAAACAAAGACATACAAATAATTAAGTGATTTTGAATATGACACTTTTGTTGTTTCTCTCTCTTAATAATAATAATAATTGTAATATTTAAAGTTTATGGAAGATTCTTATAAATTCCTAAAAACCATAACTAATCAAAAATAATATGATTCAATCCTTGTAAATATATTGAAAACAGACTTTCAGTCTGATGAGAATGCAGCCCCTGTGTACACCTGGATTGTAGCTCCATAAGACCTTGAACAGAGGACTCAGTTGAGTGCTGACTCCTGACCCACAGAAAATGTAAGATAATAAAAGAATATTTTTAAGTGGCTAAGTTTGCAGTAATTTGTTTATAAAGCAATAGAAAATGGACACAGCCATCAATGCTTACAAAAATAAAATTCTACTTAAAAGATTTTGTAAGGAATATTTAACTAGGAAAGCAGTGTCATTAACAATACCACCAAAAAGAATAAAATGCTTAGGGATGAACTTAAGGAAGTATCAATAAAGACTTGAAAAGTACAAAACACTGATGAAAGAAATTAAAGAAGATACAAAAATGGAATGAGATCTTGTGTTCATGGAATATAAAACAATATTGTTGAAATGTCCATACTATTCAGTGGTCCAGATTTAATTCACTCCCTATTAAAATCCCAATGGTATTTTTTTTTTAACAGAAATAGAAAAAAAATCCTAAACTTCATATGGAACCACAAAGATTCTGAATAGCAAAGAAAATCTTAAACAGAAGAGCAAAGCTGGAAACATCACATTTCCTGATTTCAAGCTATATAAACTGAAATAGTAGGGCATTAGCATAGAGAAAGACATACAGACCAATGAAACAGAATAGACAGCCCAGAAATTAATCCATGCATACATGATTGACCGACCTTTGATAAGAGTACTGAAAATACACATGGAGAAAGGATAGCCTCTTTAACAAATGGTACTGGGAAATCGATTATTGTGTTCAGTTGCTCAGTCCTGTCTGATCTTTGCGACCCCATGGATTGCAACAAGCCAAATTTCCCTGTCCTTCACTATCTCCTGGAGTTTATTCAAATTCAAGTCCATTGAGTCAATGATGTCATCCAACCATCTCACCCTCTGTCATCCCCTTCTCCTCCTGTCCTCACTCTTTCCCAGCATCAGGGTCTTTTCCAATCAGTCAGCTCTTCACATCAAGTGGCCAAAGTATTGGAGCCTGAGCTTCAGCACATGTCCTTCCAAGGACTATTCAGGGTTCATTTCCTTTAGGATTGACTGGTTTGATCTCATTGTAGTCCAAGGCCTCTCAAAAGTCTTCTCTAGCACTGCAGTTTGAAGCATCAATTCTTTGTCACACAGCCCTCTTTATGGCCCAACACTCACATCCATACATGACTACTGGAAAAATCATAGCTTTGACTATATGAACTTTTGTCAGCAAAGTGATGTCTCTGCCTTTTAACATGCTGTCTAGGTTGGTCATAGCTTTTCTTCCAAGGAGCAAGCATCTTTTAATTTCATGGCTGCAGTCATTGTCCGTGGTGATTTTGGAGCCCCCCAAAATAAAGTCTGTCACTGTTCCCATTGTTTCCCCATTTATTTGCCATGAAGAGATGGGACTGGATGCCATGATATTAGTTTTTTTGAATGTTGAGTTTTAAGCCAGTTTTTGCACTCGTGTATCACCTTCATCAAGAGTCTCTTTAGTTCCTCTTAATTTTATGCCATTAGGGTGATGTCATCTGTGTATCTGTGGTTATTGATATTTCTCTCACCAATCTTGATTCCAGCTTATAATTCATCCAGCCTGGCATTTCACATGATGTACTCTGCATATAAGTTGGCAAAGCAGATTGACAATATACAGCCTTGAAGTATTCCTTTCCCAATTTTGAACCAGTCTGTTGTTCCATGTCTGATTCTAACTGTTGCTTCTGGACCTGCATACAGGTTTCTCAGGAGGCAGATAAGGAGGTGTGTTATTCCCATATGTTTAAGAATTTTCCACAGTTTGTTGTGAACCACACAGTGAAAGGCTAATGCAGTCAATGAAGCAGAAGTGGATGTTTCTTGGAATTCCCTTGCTTTCTCTATGATCCAACTGATATTGGCAATTTGATCTCTCAGACCTCTGCATTTTCTAGATCCAGCGTGTACATCTGGAATTTCTCAGTTCACGTGCTGTTAAAGCCTAGCTTAAAGAATTTTGAGCAGTACCTTGCTAGCATGTGAAATGAGTGCAATTGCGTGGTAGTTTGAACACTCTTTGGTATTGCCCTCCTTACTATTAACTATATAAAAATTCTTTTTAAAAAATATAGAAACAAAAATTGTAAGTATGTATCAAGACATTAAAGGTAACTTAATAGAATATTTATAAATAAATGAGGGTACAGCGGGAGTCAGATGCATGCATTTTAATCCCAGTCCCATTCATAGTCAGACTTACAGAAAAGCTTCCAGTGGAAGTTTTTCTATTAAACAATCCATTCAATTTTCAACCCACTGTAATATCACTTGTTAACTTTCTTTCTTCTGAAATTTTGATTATGAAACCATTTATGAATTCCTAATTCCAAATCAGTGAAAGTTTGACCTTGTTATAGCCATGCTCTCTTAAATATTTGACACTGTTGACTATTCCTAATTGAAATTCTTTCCTTCTTTGGTTTTCGTGACATTAATTATTCCATAATTTCCTTTTATTTCTCTGGCAGTTCTCATTCCTGTTTATGCATTCACTTTCCTTTGCCCTAAGTTTAAATATTAATGTTATCCAGAGTTTTATCCTCAGGTTTATCTTCCTTTCCTTTGTAGATTCTTCCTGGAGGATGATATCCAATGCTTGCTTTCAGCAGCTACTTGACTACTAAAGATATCCAGTCACATTCTGTGCTCTCAATTCATATAGCCAAAGCACATTCAACATCTAGTCATGAACATTTTTTAACTGAACTCATGATCTCCTTCATACCCCAAAACACAATAGTTCTGGATCTCTTTATTTCATTTTATATTTAGTGTTTGTATGGAGGTCAAAAATGTGTATTGAATGAGTGAAATTACATACTTTTAAAGGTGTTTGCTCAGTCTGGAAAGTGAGTAATGATTGTCAGATTTTCTTTAATTGCAAATACTTCTTTCAGAGCAATAAGTCCTCATGGACTTGAAGGATTATTTATATGTTTAATCAAAATCAGCAGGTACTTCTTCTCAGAGTATTTTCAAGTAAAATTATTAAGAGGAAACTATCTTTAGCCTCATTTTTGGTCTTCTCTGAAAATTAGACTTTTCTTTTATAGTTCCCATATCCAGAAGCACAATGCTGTCAAAAGATCAGTTACCCATTATGATAAGGTATACTATTTAGTTATTGCTGTAATTCTGTTGCATAGCAAATTACCCAGAAATGTAAAATAATTTTCCTTAGTCAACTTTCTCCAGATTTGTTGGAGTAGTCTCGTTGTGCCTGAGTTGAAACTGGTTTGGTTCCAAGATGAGGTTGAGCTCAGGTCTGCTCCACATGGTTTTATTCCTCCCTGGACTAGTATGCTGATCAGGGCCTATTAGTGTCATGGAAATATGCTATGTTTGAGGTGATACATAGAGTATCTGAGTGTGGGAAGAAGGACATTTCTTAATGTTGATTTAGACACCCTTTACAGAGGAGGTGACATTTGACACTGAAGGAAGGGAAATTAAAATTAGTCAATCAGAGAATGAGGGAAGAACTTTCCAATTATTGATAATGAGGTATAAGATTGTTTATATTAGCTTATAATACACTAGCTGAGAGAAAGTTTGAGTTTTAGCAGAAAAAGCATGGAAACTGAAATGCCAACATAGAAAAATGCATGTGTGTGCTTAGTCACTCAATTATGTCTGACTCTTTGTGACCAATTGGACTGTAAGTCACCAGGTCCCTCTGTTCATGGGATTTTTCAGGCAAGAATGCTGGAGTGCTTGCCATCTCCAGGGGATCTTCCCAATCCAGGGATTGAACCCACATATGCTGTGTTTCTTGCATTACAGGTGGATTCTTTACCTGCTGAACCATCGGGGAAGCCCATAGGGAAATGACTACTACAAAATTTGAAAAACTCAGGCAAGTAGGCCCTCCTGGCATTAAGATAATGCATGTTAGAAAGGTGGTAGAACATTGAATCAAAAGACACTCAATAGCAAATAGTTTCACTAAATCTTACTGATGTGTTTAGTTTATCCTGAATATAGTTCTTCAAAAGTTTGAACTATTGATTTAAAATGGGGCAATTTTACATAAAGATCCAAATCTTTGACAATGCTGAGTTTGTATTCCAACATGAGTTGTCTAGAGCTGTATGGTGGGTCCTTTGTTAAAAGGGATGTATATTTTTCAAATTAGTTCCAACTCCATGGAGTCTCTTTTATCCAGAAATGGATTGTCAATTGCTATTTATCATTAAGCCTGGGCTATTTGTTTTTTTCTGAGAAAAGAGAATATTTATCTGTACTCTATCAATAATAGATGAATGAAAGATATACCAAAAGACACACATGTTTCAAGAAAAATGGGAGGAAGCATATTTGTAAGGACTATTTCTTTGTTAATATGCAAGTGAGATGCTATTTTAGAAGATGATGATAAGAAGAAGAAGCCATTAATAAGAGGCTTTCCAAAAGCTGTGACCCTGGTTTTATGTTATCTGCTGGTGCTGTTGCATCAATCTAATCCTCACGATAATTTATCATGATTCAAGGTCAAAAAGTTCCCAGAAATTAGTCAACCCAAAGTCTGAGAATCTCAAACCTAATTAAAAAACATTATTTTCCTCTTTGAGTCCACCTGCCTCCTAGAAGTTACCTGTGTTGAATCTGTAGTCTTTTCAAACATAGAAAATCAGTATGAACTGTTTTAGGCAAGGCTACCCTGACAGTCATCTTTTGTTGTTTCCTATAGCATCAGGGTCAGGGAAATGAGAAATACTGGTTTCTGAGGAAACACATTGTACATTCATCCTAGTAGAAAACAAAGAAATATCTCAAATTGAGCCAAATATCATTTTACTATCCCAAGAGTTGTGTACTCTCAAGAAGTGTATGAAATAACACAGCTTCCTTCCATTCAAATTGAAAAAATTTGCTCGTGGGGAGCAAATATATTCACTTATCTCCAGAGGTATGTTGCTGGTTTTCTTCCCCTTTGTCAGACTTGAACAGTAACCTGTCCCTGGAGTCGTTGACTAAGGGGAGAAAAAAGCCAAGAGCCAGCCTTTGCCACCCAGGGATGGTCTCTGCAGTCCCCGTACTTGGCAAAATTCTGATGGGTCTTCATTCATTTCTTCAATTTGGGCTGGGCCCAGGAATAGATCTGACTCTGCTATCCAGTTTATTTTGCTTACTCCAAGACACTGATGCTGGGAAAGATTAAAGGCAGGAAGACAAGGAGATGACAGAGGATGAGATGGTTGGGTGGTATCACTGACTCAGTGGACATGAGTTGGAGCAAGCTCCAGGAAATGATGAAGGCCAGGGAAGCCTGGCATGCTGCAGTTCAAGGGGTCGCAAAGAGTGGGACGTGACTGAGCAAGAGAACAACAACAACCTGTGACCTCACAGGCCAAGATCTACATGCTGGCCCTCCAGATATAAAAAAAATACAAAATTCAAGCAAGAGTTCAAGCCAGGTGGGAGCCATAGATTTTGATGAATCCAGGGACATGGATAAAATGTTGATATCTAAACACAGTAGGTCTGAAAAGTTAACCTTTGAAATTTGAGGAATAATAGTAGGAAAGGAGGCAAAGCATTTTCTTCAATTCCAGAAAGACTTGAAATAAGAAAACATTTAAGAGCTAAAACTCATAGTATTGATATTCTTTAGTAAAAATTAGGTGCATATTTGCTATTGGTCCCTTTAGTGTTGAGAATTGGAAACTAGAATCACAGAGGGTCAACTATGTTCTTTCATTTTAAAACCCTTTATTTTCATACTAAGATGTCTAATGAACCAGTCATTTTAGGCTTATACTTTTTTGGTTGCTGTTGAAACCTGACTAGTTTTTTAAAAATAATATTTAAGAGAATTCTAATTTACTTTATACTTTATTAGCTTTATAAAAAGCATTGTTGGGAAATTGTAGCAAGAAAATGAAAATATAAGAAAATAAGTTAAAAAAAATTTAACTGTGGTTTAAAATACTAAAATGTTTATAACTAAGCTTAAATGGGGCTAGGAATTATTAAAAGCACTTTAAAATAATTTGAGAATTTTCTAGTCTTTTAAGTAGAATAAAGTAAATAAAGTGGACTTTAAAATAAACTTAAAGAAAACTTTAAACTTAAAAACATAAAAATGAACTAAGTTTTACAATTATAAATTTAAGTAGTTG
This sequence comes from Bos indicus x Bos taurus, assembly GCF_003369695.1. Classification (NCBI taxonomy): domain Eukaryota; kingdom Metazoa; phylum Chordata; class Mammalia; order Artiodactyla; family Bovidae; genus Bos; species Bos indicus x Bos taurus. The sequence continues at coordinate 39,797,454 of NC_040078.1, read as the reverse complement.
ATTTTTTTAACGATTAAACTTCAGGATATTCATTTGTATAAATAAAAACCACCCATGAGGGTAAAAGGCAAAACTAAAATTAAAAAAAAATTCCACAAAACTACATTCAATATTAGGAACCAAACACACAACTATCAGAGATAGAAGGTTTGAATATAATTTTTCAAGACTTAGCTTTGGGCAGGGAGTTCTCATATTCTCCCCTCTCCAGACCAATATTAAGGACCAAAAGTTGGCAATAAATATTACTGGTAAATGTAGCTAAGCTCTATAAAGATTTTAATAAACTTCAAATATGACTGAAATGTCAATAGAGTTTGATTTTGAATTTGAATGTTTGTACCAGAGCCCTTAGAATAATTTATATTATCTGGTTATGATTAGCTTTGGTTTCAGTTTAAATCATTTCTCTGAGGCAATTTTATTTACCTACCTATGTTTGCTGCTATTAAATAAACAAAGTGATTCCTTGGTAGCTCAGTGGTAAAGAATTCACCTTCTAGTGAAGGAGACACAGGTTCAATCCCTGGGTTGCAAAGATTCCCTGGAGAAGGAAATGGCAACTTACTTCAGTATTCGTGCCTGGAAAATCCCAAGGACTGAGGAAACTGGTGGGCTACATTCTAGGGGGTCACAAAAGGCAGACGTGACTTAGTGACTAAACAACAACAATAAAACAATTTACAAAATAATGTGAGGTAACTCTGAAAAAATGTGGTTGATTTACTTTCAATTTACTCAACCTAAATTTTTGTTGACTTTTAACAATTCAAAATTTCCTTTACCTTTTACAATATTGTTAATGGATTTAGGCTACCTCAGGGAGAAGACAATGGCACCCCACTCCAGTACTGTTGCCTGGAAAATCCCATGGATGAAGGAGCCTGGTAGGCTGCAGTCCACGGGGTCGCTAAGAGTCAGACATGAGTGAACGACTTCTTTCACTTTCCACTTTCATGCATTGGAGAAGGAAATGGCAACCCACTCCAGTGTTCTTGCCTGGAGAATCCCAGGGACGGAGAAGCCTGGTGGGCTGCAGTCCATGGCGTCGCACAGAGTCAGACATGACTGAAGCGACTTGGCAGCAGCAGCAGCAGGCTACCTCAGGATCTACTAGTACATTTTCAATAGTCTGGGTTGTACTTTCTTGTGTAGTAAAGTTCTAAGTGATTTTCATTCACTTGTTTATATTTTTTGTATTCTTAATTTTTCTTACAATGAGAATAATAGGAAGGAAATGTTGAAACAATGTGAATTTAAAACCTATTTTCCCCAGAGATTTCTTAACTATATAACGTGAACTATGTGTGTGTGGTGTAACATTTTCTAGGATTTTAAAATTTTAGTGATTGAAAGTATACCATTATTGAAAGGAATAAGCTTCGGTCTAAACAAAATCCCTCCTATGATGTATCTCAACTTAGAAGGCTGTGAACTAATTAGACATACAGCATACGCCTCCTTACAGTTTCACTTACCCAATGTTGGTTTCCATTCTTTAGTCAGAACTTGGTAGATATGTTCTTTTGGTGTTAAACTTTTCCTTTTGAAGAAATTGCTTTTAATTACAAAATTTAAAAAGGGAGACACAAAAGCCTTACCCAGTAATGAGTCATAAAAAACTGCAGCAGGTGGTCATAGCCACATGATGGTCTAACTCATACACTGTGACTTTTGCCAAGGACTCTGACTGCGATCCTGCTGAACTCAACTGCAATTCTTGTGTCAGCTCTGCCTGTAGTGCAAATCAATCACCAGGTACCTTTTGAGCTCTCATGGACATTTAAGATTCCAAAGCTTGAACCCCTCATACATTTACAGAAGAAGCAGGGAGAGAAGCCACTCACCAGCCCTGTACTCAAACCCAGCACGATATTCAATAATGACCTGTCAGGGAAAGGAGGCTGTGTATACTCACACTGTGAAATATCCTGAGAGACTTTCTTTATGAATTTGAAAAAAGATTCAGCAGGGCTCTAGGCAAGAGCTCACACACACAATTTCAAAAGTGCATCACAATCCTTTAATTTTTTTTTTTTTCAGAGGGTATCATTACCTTGGCATTTTTTCATCTATCCTTTTAAAAAATTATAAAAATAAAAATGATGGCCTGAAAGAGTCTCCTGGTCACAAAAAAATAGTCATCTGTTTTTTCAAGGTTTATCATTTTTCTTTTTACCCTAGCAGGGTTCTTTTTGCCTTTTAAGCATTCATTGATTTATTTTCATTTTTGCCCATTCATAATGTGAGAGATATTGAATGGGTGATATGTGTGCATTAGTCATTGTGCAAAATTTGTTAGAATTAATTCAAAGGCTAAAATGAGTCACATTTCATCTTTTCTTAGTAACTGGATGAACTTCAATACACTAGAACAATGGTACTTATATTTTTTGATACAAAGGCAACCTAGGAAATAAATGTGTAAGTATATGTGAAACAGGAAAACTCACTTATACTTACAAAAGTTAAAGTGCATGTTTAAACTGAGAAGACTTACAAATTCCTTGGAGCCTGTGTTCCAAGTTGAGTTGGGATGGAGGAAACCAACAGTTTAGCAGGCAGGCTATTTGCTAGGCAGCAATACCTACGAAAAGGAAAGTGAGGATACATGATTGGGAAGGAGAAGATGAGCTGTGATGCAGAACCAACAAAGCTTCAGGTGATCAGAAGCATATTGGAGTAATCACTCAGGAATAAGAATGGCCTTTCAGTTCTGTTAGGAGCCAGGCCCTCCTGTTATTGATCAGTTAAATTGACAGTCAGTTTCCTAGGAAGCACTGGATGTAGGCCACCATGCCGCTGAGGAAATCTCTGAAGGGACTGATGGCTAAAGCCTGTCAATGACAGCCCTCCCAATAATTGGGGCAACAAGTTTTTTCATGAACTGGTATCTTTATGCTATATTACAATGTCTATCCAACCAAGGTCATTAGAAACCCTGCCCTAGGATCTTCGGCTTTCTCTTTTCAATTTTAGCCACTAGGATAATTTTCATATTTTATTTCTAAAATCTAATTGAAAGACCAAATAAAAATTCATTTTGATATTTGGCAAAACCAATACAATATTGTAAAGTTTAAAAATAAAATAAAATTAAAAAAAAAAACAATTTGATTAATATAGTTTATGCCTTTACTTACACAATATATTTTAGGTGTGCCTGACTGGGTAGGTTGGGTTTCCCAGGTGGTGCTAGTGGTAAAGAACCTGTATGCTGATGCTGGAGACAGAAGAGACACAGGTTCCTCCCTCGTTTGGGAAGATCCCTTGGAGGAGGGCGTGGCAACTCACTACTGTTTTCCTGCCTGGGAAATCCCACTGACAGAGGAGTCTGGTGAGCTATGGTCTATAGGGTCACAAAGAGTCGGACATGAACTGAAGCAATTCAGCATGCACACACTGAGTAGGTTACTTGATTTATATTTTGAACTTAGTTTACACTGTCTGGATTTTGAAAGATATTTTAATAATTACATAAGAACGGATCTCACCACTACAAAACTTGGTAAATCCAGAAGGGAATCTCTTTATCTTGGTTCCATTAATTTAGCTAAAAAACTGACAGGCATGGAGGAAAAATAGGAATAAATAGAAATAAAGCAGATGGCATTATTGTCCTCGTCATTATAAAGAAAATAAACTGAAATAAGAGCAAGATGAAAGATAAAAGTAGCATAGTTTTCACTTGAGAAGTCATTGAAATAATGAAAATAATCTCTTCATTGTTAGAGATTTTCACCTTTTATCAGTTTAGGTTGTCACTCAAATATTTTTATGCCTAAATCTAATTATGCCAGGGGGAGAGTACTATTTTCAGTATGCCATATTTAATTCTCTAAAATGTCTCTGTTCAGTAAGGCCCTGAAGGGATGAATGATAGTCTGGCAGATTTTCAATAAATAATGACAATTTATCAGTAAAGAGGCTTATTTTCAAGAGATGAATAGCTAGATACAGCTGTAATATTAATTTCCAAATCCTGAAGACAAATCATGTATGAAACGAGATGCCAGTCTAGGTTCGATGCACGATACTGGATGCTTGGGGCTGGTGCACTGGGATGACCCAGAGGGATGGTATGGGGAGGGAGGAGCGAGGAGGGTTCAGGATGGGGAGCACATGTATACCTGCGATGGATTCATTTTGATATTTGGCAAAACTAATACAATTATGTAAAGTTAAAAAAAAAGTGTATTTAAACAAACAAACAAAAAAATAGCATTGACAGAAATCATGAAATATGAAGGACAAACTAATTTGGGTGGGAGCCAGAGTGTGGGAGCAGTGCAAAGATATATTTTAATTTAGACATGTTGCTTTTGAAGTAATATGGCACATCTAAGGAGAGAGATATTAAGCAGGTAGCTAGAAATACAGGTTTGGAGATCAAGGGGAAAAGGTCAGGTTCACTTGAACAGAATTGTCTGCGTTTACCAGGTTAGTCTCTCCTGGGTGAGGTAATGTGTCTAGCACATTTCAGAAAAAGGGAATCAAGGAGGAGGTGTCCCCACTCCAGTAAGTAGGCTGTGTGGTCTGTTGGAAGAATTTATGTTCAGAGTGATAGTTCCATCAGTAGCTGTATGACCTTGAATAAATCTCTCTGAACGTCAACTTTCCCTGTGATTAAAAATGAGAATATAAAAACCTATCAATGCTCTGTATAGAGTGATTTGGGTCAAACAGGATAAATGTAAAAGTATTTCATAAATTTAAAGGTGCAATTCAAATATATCATTATCATTATAATAAAGTATGTATGGATATTTGAACTATTTAAGTGTGAAAGAGAAGATGTAAATTATTCACTCACTAAATAAACATATGTTGTATAAGACACTAAATTAGTGCTAGGAAGTGGAATATAAATAAGACGTGATGTCTTCCCTCTCATCCCCACAAGTCCTATCAAGAAAAATACCATATGGGCATGTGTCAAGTACAAGCAGACAGAAGAGTAAGTAAAGGATGTTGTAAGTGAACAAATGAATGGATACATAAATAGATGCACAAAGGAGAAGCATCTAATCCAAACTCAGTTTCAAAAAAATGTTCTTGGAAGAATCTGCCTTAAAGAATGTTAAATTGTTCTTCAGATAGAGAACGGCTGATGGAAAGCAAAAAACCCAAAGATCAGGCAACGTTAAGAGAAAATGTTGAACATAAAATGCCTGAGGGCAGTTGGCAAGAAATAAGACTAGAGGTAGAGAGGAGGGTGAGGTGGTGGTCAGATAACCTATGTCATGCTAAGTTACTTCATTATTATGATGAGATAATAGTTTTAAGAGGAGGAACAGAGTAGTCAGATTTGCCTTTTAGATAGAGTCCTCTGGTAGTGATGTAGAAGTCTGATTAAAGGAAAAGAAACTGGAATCCAAGAGACAATTCTGGAAATTATGGCAATAGAGCAGCGATAGATGATGGAGGCTTGAACTAACTTCAAACTTAATTTGGATTTAAAATATTGGAGACTGATTGAAGACTAAAAGAGAGGGAGGAAAGAAAAATGTCTTCTTGGGGTCTAAATAGTTGGCTGTACCAACTGCTGAGATGGAAAATGTTAAAGAAGAGCAAATGTAAGAGACAAGAAAATTTTTGTTTAGGTATTTTGAGTTAAGCAGTATCTATGTGATGTTTAGGCAAACTTAACAAAAAGTGGGATATCTGAGCCTGAAACCCAGTGGGCAGACCTCTTATGAGAGAGTTTTGGGCTAGAGATTTAGATTTGAAAAGCAGCAATAGATGAAAAGATTAGACAGATAGGTAGATAGATGAGAGATAGGTACATGGACAGATAGATTTAAACGAATACTTAGTTAATTATATACATAGTGCCTAGATTAGTTCCCGGTACTTGGCAACATTTTAATGAATAAATATAAGAAAATTTAAAGCCATGAAAGTAGATGCATAGACTCAGAGAAAAACAGACACTGAGAATGAACATGGCAAAAGTGGGTTGAGGTGGACAAACAGCAATATTTAAGGTGTCAGCAAAGGGTACTCAGAGGATAAAGAATAGATAATTGAGTAAAGTTGATATTACAAAAATCAAGAAAGAATAAAATTTAGGGAAACAAGAGTTCTACTCTACTATTGCCCATCATATGACATTGATAGAGGTATCAACTGGGTGCTAAAGCAGAGGTGGAACTGGAAGGGGTTAATTGGCTCTTGTCTGAAATTTGATTTATGGATGCTGAATCTGAAGTATAAGTCCTTATGCCTGTCACTGGGAACTCTCTCCATATGGAGAAAGCGTTCAAGAAAATGAAGTATTTCTATACTTGTTTCTTTCTAATACTCTCCACACAGCAACTAGTTATCTTTTTAAAACTTAAACTAACATCATTCCTTCCCTGCTTAGAAGTTTTTAATGGCTCCTATTGTACTTATCCTAGCCTATTATCCTCATGAAATTTTGGTTTCTGTCAGTTTCTCTAGCCTTATTCTGTTCCTTATTCCCCTTTGCTTTATATACTAAAAATCCTTACCTGATTTAGGTTCTCTTTAACATGATTCTTTTCTCCCTTCAGTTTGGAATGTTCCTTCACTCATAAAATGGTTCTTTATCTTTTAAGTCTAGCTTAAATGGCACCTCTTAAGATATGTCTCTTAGGAAAAAAAAATCCAAAACAGTTTCCCCCTATTTAATCTTTTAGCACTTCACTCTCCTTTCATCAGATTTGTTATAGTTTGTAATCATATTATTGACTGGTTATTATTATTTCTTGTTCATTTTTCTATTTATATATTCCTTTTTTTGCCTTCTTCCTTGACTGATCATTTATTTTTATTTTTTAATATTTATTTATTTATTTGGTGTCTTAGTTGCCAACCAGGGGATCAGCAATCTTTGTTCTGGAATGGGGGATCATTTATTACATATATTCAGTACAGAATTATAATCTCCAGAAAGAAGGGACCATATTTCTATGTTTACTTTTTAATACCCAATGCCTAGCTTAATATGTATAGAAGAAATAATCAATAATAACTACTTACTTCACTAGATTTGTAATTCATTTGTCTCTTTAGACATAGCTTTAGGTTACACAGAAAAGATGTTTAAATTGCTATTTTTAAAATATGCCATTAACCACATAATAAAACTGCCTGACACACTGTTTCAGATGTTTAAAGAATTAGGTTGTGACCATTTTAAAAAGAAGTGATTTGAAAGCAGCATTAATTACTGGAATTAGTTACTAGAATCTGAGATTTAAAACAAAACAAAGAAGGCTATTTCTTATAAGGCATAGAACTGTGTGATTGAAATATAATACATTTTAATATTTCATCTGTACCTTCTATTTAGAAACTTTCTAGGCTCCTAATATGGGGCTTCATATTATATTTTATTTTATATATGTATTTTGTAAGGCATAGAATTGTGTGATTGAACTGTGTGATTGAAATACAAATATAGTTTAATGTTTCATCTGCTCCTCCTACTTAGAAACTTTCCAGACTCCTAATATAGGTGGCACAGATGGCAAAGAACCCACCTGCCAATGTAGGAGACATGGGTCTGATCCCTGGGTCAGGAAGATCCCTTGGAGGAGGGCATGACAACCCACTCCAGGTATCCTTGCCTGGAGAATTCCATGGACAAAAGAGTTTGGCAGGCTGCATGCAGTCCATAGGATCGCAAGAGTCTTACACAGGCTCCTAATAGAATGTACAACCAGAAACTCTCACATTCTTTGAAGTCATACATTTATGAGATAATATAACTTCATGAATTTAACAGATCTTCACTATTTTACTTTGGCTCTTTCCTCTCACTGAGGTAATCCTTCTCCCACTGTAATATATCTCTCTTAATAACCTCAATAATTCCAATTCAGCAAATCTTTAATGGATATCTATTATGGGCTGAGAATATTGTAGTGTTGAAATCACATGTTAGAAGTAGCAACTGTGGTCAAGGTATTTATCATCTGTTTCAGGAAAACGACAAAACGAAAGTGAACTTAAGAGGTCTGATATAGATTAAGAGAATAAAAAATGTGTTAAAGCAGCAGCCAAGGAAGCCACATCTTCAAAAAGGTGGCTGCTGCTGCTGCTAAGTCGCTTCAGTCGTGTCCGACTCTGTGCGACCCCATAGACAGCAGCCCACCAGGCTCCCCCATCCCTGGGATTCTCCAGGCAAGAACACTGGAGTGGGTTGCCATTTCCTTCTTCAATGCATGAAAGTGAAAAGTGAAAGTGAAGTTGCTCAGTTGTGTCCGACTCTTTGCGACCCCATGGACTGCAGCCTACCAGGCTCCTCCGTCCATGGGATTTTCCAGGTAAGAGTACTGGAGTGGAGTGCCATTGCCTTTTCCGTAAAAGGTGGCTGAGATTGGGCAAAAATCAGAGAACGTGAAAGAAGAATGGCATTCTGTGGGAAAAAAAAAAATTAGAAATCTTTGATGGAATATTGCCCCTGGAACATTACATGCAAAGCAGTGCTGCTGACCATAATAGAGCAGAGATGTGCCCACTAGCTCTAAAGCAAAATTAAAATAGTGTCCTTGCCTCAGGTGGGAAAATACCATTGTGAATGAATAAATGATGGTAGTCATAGATTTTCTGTTTGAGTAAATGATGGATGAATTACTCAATAAGCAGCCTGTCTATAGAAAAAGTCTGGTTTCTTATCACATAGCCTCCATACAGAGAGGCAAGCATTTGCATAGAAATGAATTGATTTGGGAAAGGGCAGAAGAGAAGCAATAGAGAGAGAGATTGGAGCTGGTAAGAGAGGCAGAGCAAAATATCCTTATGGATTTGTTTAATAACACTTGATTCCACTTATGGTATGTAATGCCTTTGGTAATTTAACTCACGTGGTCACCTCACATTCATGTCATTTCAGATAAGGAGGAAAAAATATAATTTTAAAAGAGAAGTAATAACTATTTTATATCCATACATCATTCATCACATGAAGTCTTAATAGAAAAGTTACATATATCGCCATTTGAAAATAAGTAGCTATGCATTTTTAGAAAGTTACATTTTACATGTGTAACTGCTGCTGCTGCTGCTAAGTCGCTTCAGTCGTGTCCGACTCTGTGTGACCCCATAGACAGCAGCCCACCAGGCTCCCCTGTCCCTGGGACTCTCCAGGCAAGAACACTGGAGTGGGTTGCTATTTCCTTCTCCTCTGCATGAAAGTGAAAAGTGAAAGTGAAGTCACTCAGTCGTAGGCTTTCTTCCCCTTCCTTTTCACCCTTAAATAAACAAATTTAACACACATTTGTTATTATATCTAAGAAAATATTACCTAACAACTTCAAGAAATTCAATAAATTTCTACAAAAACAAAGTTGGAAGGCTGAGATAAATAAAATTAAATATTTTCTTACTATAGGATCCTTTGATTTTTAAAACCATGTACATTGTGAATATTTAGGAAGTGGTATATTATCAAAAGTTTTTTCAAACTTCTAGATTCCAGGACATTTTGAGAAAATTCTTGAAGAGCTAGTGCTCTGAAGAATATGAAACTGAATCTATTATATTAGGGAAAAGTTAGTTAGAAACTAAAAAATTCTAAACAGTTTCAATCATGTAGGTAATCACTGCTTGAATAAAATTAACATAGAATAATCCCAAATGTAAATATTTTTTAAAGGGATTTAATACAGAAATGTTCTTTTTATGAACCCTGAAGTATTTTAAAAGCTTTAAGGTGGGTAGTATATAATAGTGATTAAGAACAAGGCTTTAGAATCAGATGCATTTGAATTCCCAATTTACCAATAGCTGAAGGTATGACATTTTTCTCAAAGTATTTATTAAAATGACTGTAAAATGGAGCCAATAACAACCCCTTATAGAACATGTGAAGATTAAATAAGTATGTATCAATACTATACATACTAACTAGTAAAAAAAAAACTATATCCTGTTATTTTTATATTGAAATGTGTTATTATATATTAAGGATATATGCTTTCATACCGATAAATTTAATCAATAAATGTTAGCCACTAACAATTAAAAGTCAGTCTGAAAAAACAGCATAGACTGAAATTACTCAAGACCTTCTCTGTTGCATTGTTTACTGTATTGTGAATTAAGGAAGCATCTGCTCCAAGGAGTGGGTGAAGAGTGAATTACTGGAGTATCAAAATCATTTTGTAGTAAAATAGCTCATCAATTGGGCAATCCCAAAGCATAAATGTGATGTTTAATGGCATTTAAAAAAATTTTTTAATATCTGAAGTCCACCTTTAGAAATCTATCATGTTATTTAAATAAAAGAATTTCTAATATCTTACCATGTCTTACTAGGAGTACTGTTCTATAATTAGTTACAAGTGTATTAAACACTTAGCTTGCCAGTAAGAATACAAGAACTGTTTTATTACAGTGAAGAAATTTCAAGGTAAATACTGTATTTATATGACAAAACTATCTAAGTCTTGAGCAGACACACACAGCTTAAAATGACATCAAATAAAATATATAACAATAAAAGAAACTAGAGCTTCCCTGATGGCTCAGCTGGTAAATATCTGCCTGCCATGAAGGAGACCTGGGTTTGATATCTGAATCGGGAAGATGCCCTGGAGTAGGGAACTGCTTCTGGCCTGGAGAATTCCATGGACTCTATAGTCCATGGGGTCACAAACAGTTGGACGTGACTGAGCAACTTTCATTTTCTCACTAAACTAAATAAAACACTTGATATTTGTTAATCTTAATTGTTAATCTTTCAAGTCATAGGGACCAAAGGCACACTCATATGATCTCAGTAAATCGTGAATTCTTTAAAGATACAAAGGAGTAAAACTTTCATCTTAGCTGCATAAGAGCAGAATGCTACTCATGAATGCAATGGCAGTCCTAATAACCTGACAGCAACTCCGTGTTTGTTGTCTGTAGAGATAATATAATCTATGTTCATATTCTAATATTCTTACATTTTCTTTTGATTCTTTAAGCCACACAATTGATTCTTTGTGACTCACTGATACCCCAATAAAAGGTATGATTCTTTTGACCATTCACAGTCAATTCACAGCATTAGCATTAGCATTAGCATTAAGCAGAACTCTCAAAATTGTCAGTCAATTCCTTGATCACATAGGTATTATATGTGTGAGTACTAAGTCACTTCAGTCATGTCTGAATCTTTGCAACCCTATGAACTGTAGTCCACCAGGCTCTTCTGTCCATGGGACTCTCCAGGCAAGAATATTAGAATGGATTTTCATGCTCTCCTCCAGGTATTTTCCCAACTCCAGGATGGAACTGGCATCTCTTAAGTCTCCCACATTGGCAGACGGGTTCTTTACCACTAGCCCACCTGGGAAACCCAATATAGTTATTAAGAATGCAATTTGTGATGATCACTTTTCCATGACAGGTTTTACAGTGGGGACAAAATAGACATGACTATTGCATCATGGAATTGTCTAGTAGTTCAAGCAGGCAGCTGAGCAGGATGATAGCATTATGAGACATAGTGCAGGGTGCAAGATAAACCATGGAGAAAACAGGCTTGCTAGATACTCAGTGAGTCTGCAGTTTATCTTCAATGTGCATAATTTGATTATTAATAGTAATTATGATATTAATAAAGGATAAATGTCTATTGCCTTGGGTAATAAAATATAAAATAGCAGCATGTATTTGTAATTTAAAATTATTAATGTGCACATGCTAGTAAAGTAATGCTCAAAATTCTCCAAACCAGGCTTCAGCAATTCGTGAACTGTGAACTTCCAGATGTTCAAGATGGTTTTAGAAAAGGCAGAGGAACCAGAGATCAAATTGCCAACATCTGTTGGATCATTGAAAAAGCAAGAGAGTTCCAGAAAAACATCTATTTATGCTTTATTGACTATGCCAAAGCCTTTGATTGTGTGGATCACAATAAACTGTGGAAAATCCTGAAAGAGATGGGAATATCAGACCACCTGTCCTGCCTCTTGAGAAACCTGTATACAGGTCAGGAAACAACAGTTAGAACTGGACGTGGAACAACAGACTGGTTCCAAATAGGAAAAGAGGTACGTCAAGGCTGTATATTGTCATCCTGCTTATTTAAATTCTATGCAGAGTACATAATGAGAAACGCTGGGCTAGAAGAAGCACAAGCTGGAATCAAGATTGCCAGGAGAAATATCAATAACCTCAGATATGCAGATAACACCACCCTTATGGCAGAAAGTGAAGAAGAACTAAAGAGCCTCTTGATGAAAGTGAAAGAGGAGAGTGAAAAAGTTGGCTTAAAGCTCAACATTCAGAAAACTAAGACCATGGCATCTGGTCCCATCACTTCATGGGAAATAGATGGGGAAACAGTCAAAACAGTGGCAGACTTTATTTTGGGGGGCTCCAAAATCACTGCAGATGGTGATTGCAGCCATGAAATTAAAAAAAAATAATGCTTACTCCTTAGAAGGAAAGTTATGACCAACCTAGATAGCATATTCAAAAGAAGAGACATTACTTCGTCAACAAAGGTCTGTCTAGTCAAGGCTATGGTTTTCCCAGTAGTCATGTACAGATATAAGAGTTGGACTATAAAGAGGGCTGAGCGCTGAAGAATTGATGCTTTTGAACTGTGATGTTGGAGGAGACTCTTTTTTTTTTTTTTTTAAACTTTACAATATTGTATTAGTTTTGCCAAATATCGAAATGAATCCGCCACAGGTATACCCGCGTTCCCCATCCTGAACCCTCCTCCCTCCTCCCTCCTCCCTCCCCTACCCTCCCTCTGGGTCGTCCCAGTGCACCAGCCCCAAGCATCCAGTACCGAGCATCAAACCTGGACTGGCGACTCGTTTCATACATGATATTATACATGTTTCAATGCTGTTCTCCCAAATCTCCCCACCCTCTCCCTCTCCCACAGAGTCCATAAGACTGATCTATACATCAGTGTCTCTTTTGCTGTCTCGTATACAGGGTTATTGTTACCATCTTTCTAAATTCCATATATATGTGTTAGTATACTGTATTGGTGTTTTTCTTTCTGGCTTACTTCACTCTGTATAATAGGTTCCAGTTTTATCCATCTCATTAGAACTGATTCAAATGTATTCTTTTTAATGGCTGAGTAATACTCCATTGTGTATACGTACCATAGCTTTCTTATCCATTCATCTGCTGATGGGCATCTAGGTTGCTTCCATGTCCTGGCTATTATAAACAGTGCTGCAATGAACGTTGGGGTACACGTGTCTCTTTCCCTTCTGGTTTCCTCAGTGTGTATGCCCAGCAGTGGGATTGCTGGATCATAAGGCAGTTCTATTTCCAGTTTTTTAAGGAATCTCCACACTGTTCTCCATAGTGGCTGTATTAGTTTGCATTCCCACCAACAGTGTAAGAGAGTTCCCTTTTCTCCACATCCTCTCCAGCATTTATTGCTTGTAGACTTTTGGATTGCAGCCATTCTGACTGGTGTGAAATGGTACCTCATAGTGGTTTTGATTTGCATTTCTCTGATAATGAGTGATGTTGAGCATCTTTTCATGTGTTTGTTAGCCATCTGTATGTCTCCTTTGGAGAAATGTCTATTTAGTTCTTTGGCCCATTTTTTGATTGGGTCATTTATTTTTCTGGAGTTGAGCTGTAGGAGTTGCTTGTATATTTTTGAGATTAGTTGTTTGTCCGTTGCTTCATTTGCTATTATTTTCTCCCATTCTGAAGGCTGCCTTTTCACCTTGCTAATAGTTTCCTTTGTTGTGCAGAAGCTTTTAAGTTTAATTAGGTCCCATTCGTTTATTTTTGCTTTTATTTCCAATATTCTGGGAGGTGGGTCAGAGAGGATCCTGCTGTGATGTATGTTGGAGAGTGTTTTGCCTATGTTCTCCTCTAGGAGTTTTATAGTTTCTGGTCTTACATTTAGATCTTTAATCCATTTTGAGTTTATTTTTGTGTAAGGTGTTAGAAAGTGTTCTAGTTTCATTCTTTTACAAGTGGTTGACCAGTTTTCCCAGGACCACTTGTTAAAGAGATTGTCTTTAATCCATTGTATATTCTTGCCTCCTTTGTCAAAGATAAGGTGTCCGTATGTGCATGGATTTATCTCTGGACTTTGTATTTTGTTCCATTGATCAATATTTCTGTCTTTGTGCCAGTACCATACTGTCTTGATAACTGTGGCTTTGTAATAGAGTCTGAAGTCAGATAGGTTGATTCCTCCAGTTCCATTCTTCTTTCTCAAGATAGCTTTGGCTATTCGAGGTTTTTTGTATTTCTATACAAATTGTGAAATTATTTGTTCTAGCTCTGTGAAGAATACCATTGGTAGCTTGAAGAGTCCCTTGGACTGCAAGGAGATCCAACCACTCCATCCTAATGGAAATCGGTCCTGGGTGTTCATTGGAAGGACTGATGTTAAAGCTGAAACTCCAGTATTTTGGCCACCTGATGCAAAGAGCTGACTCATTTGAAAAGACCCTGATGTTGGGAAAGATTGAAGGCAGGAGGAGAAGGGGACAACAGAGGATGAGATAGTTAGTTGGCATCACGGACTCAATGGACTTGCATTTGGGTAAACTCTGGGAGGTGGTGATGGATCGGGAGGCCTGGCTTGTTGTGGTTCATGGGGTTGCAAAGAGTCAGACATGACTGAGCGACTGAACTGAATGAATGAATAGATGAGTGAATGTTGATTTGCATTGATAGGATTATTTGATTAAATCCTATAAAAAAAATTGGCTTTCCCCTCACTTCTTCAATGACACTTCTCTCACCACTTTCCTTCTAGATATTAAGCTCCAGGAATATGGCTATATATGAATCATGTTGTTTTTCTACTTGTCTCAGGGCAGAGAAAAGTCTTACAAAATTTTCCAAGATAGGAACTAATAACTAAAACAAGACAAAAGAGCTATCTTGGGGAGATATCTGTTGCAACATCAGGCTGCTTTCCTAACACCTTACCTTATCTCCCACACACAATATACTGCTTTTTACAAAGAAGTCTCCATCTTGTTATTTGATGCTACTGATTTTTTCCATTTTTTTTCTTAGTTTTATCTTTTGTCTTTTCCTTCTCTCCTTATATTTCTTTTTCTTTCATTGACACAGGCCATGTCACTGTTAGATCATTACTTGATGTTCTACCAATTTCTTTTGGGATGATATTTACAACATAATAAAATTATTACCAATAGTACTTATCTATAAATTAAATAAATATTCCACTTAACAAATATGCACTAAGCACCTTAAATGTGTTAGATGCTGATTTAAGTGCTTGGATACAGCAACTACAATAAAATTAAAACAGACAAATATTCTTGTTCTCTTGGCTTTTACATACTAGTGGGCAAAATTCAGTCTACAGACATTAACATGAAATTTATGTAATCAATATTATCTTGTGTCAATAGTATTATATGAGTCTGTTGATTAACACAAATCAACATAATTTAGGTCTAATTTAGTAGAAAGAGATATATAAAAATTTTTCAGTGCCACTACTCACAGGATTATTGCTTATGAGTTTTGCAGATGGGGACACCAATAATTTAT
The DNA here is from genome assembly GCF_003369695.1 of Bos indicus x Bos taurus. Taxonomy (NCBI): domain Eukaryota; kingdom Metazoa; phylum Chordata; class Mammalia; order Artiodactyla; family Bovidae; genus Bos; species Bos indicus x Bos taurus. The sequence continues at coordinate 39,781,965 of NC_040078.1, read as the reverse complement.
GATTCTTCATAAGGCTCTCTTGATTGTCACCCACTATGACATATGTATAAAGAAGAATTTATCATAATGTCTCAATTGATGTTAAAAGAAAATAACCAACTCAACAAAGTTGTCCTTGCCTGTTCATCAGAAAAAGGTATTAAACTTGCCTTTTCCTAAACTTTAAAATCTTCCCTTTTCTTTCAGGCATTTTCACACATAATGGTCCTAGTCTCTGCTTTACATTTGCTAATTCATATCACCTGCACCTGCCTGTGAACCATTTCAGTTTTTTAAAATCTTCTTCATAAATTTAGTTTTCTAAATTTGTTTCCAAGATTTAAGCAAAAGTGGCTAGTACATTGCTTCACTCATAACAGCCCAAAATTAGTGAACAAGAAAATATTTGGCATTTAAAGACATCTGTTAAATGTCAATCTAAAGCTGACATTTAGGGGTATTTTTTAGCTTCATATTAAAGGTAGTTTTTAAGCTTTCAACTTAAAAAACTTTCAACTAAAGTTTTTAACTTATGTTTTAATTGAGCTTGTTATAGAGTGAATTATTCTTCCCTAAATTCATATTTGAAGTCCTAATCCCCAATACAACTGTATTTTGAAATAGAATCTTTAAAGACGCATTCAGAATTAAATCAGGTCATAAGGATGGGGTTCTAATTCAATAGAACTCGTGTTCTTGTAAGAAGAGTAAAAGACACCAAGAGTGTGAATGCACAGTGGAAAGGTCATGTGAAGACACAGTGAAAAGGAAGCTTGCAACAAGTCAAGGAAATAAAATATTACTGGAAACCAACACTCATATCACCATGATATTTCACTTCCAGACTCCAGAACAGTAAGAAATAAATTTTTGTTGTTTGAATCACCCAGCCTATGATATTTTGTTATGGCATCCCATACAGACTAATTCAAAGTTTTTATTTTAAATTTATTTAAAAGCAGCATTGCATAAGCATTACAGAAGTCCTTTTTTTTTTTCCTCCAGGAAAAAGCTTATAGACTTTAGGGTAGTTAAAGATGTAAACCAATGTCCCTGGGTGTTCATTCGCTTTCTTTTCTTAACTTAGAATTTATCTATAAATATTCTTTGTGGATAGAGTGGAGACAATTGTAAAACCCATTGAAATGAGGGTCTCTCTAGCTGCTCCCTGACAAGTAGTTTAGGTACACATCATCCCTTGATGTCCAGTCAGTTATATCAGGATACTCCCTGAAGCCCTCCATTCTAGCGATAGTGGTACTACTGATACTCACTTTATAAGGAGTGGAGGGCTTCTCCTTCTATCATTGCTCCTCCTTCTCCAGGGGATCTTCCTGAACCAGGGATTGAACCCATGTCTCCTGCATTGGCAGGCAGTTTCTTTTCCACTGAGCCACCTGTGAAGCCCTCTATCTCTGCTGAGTTTTTAAATAGTGTATTAACTTATTTATTTATTTAATAGCAGACATGTGTTTTTCATGGTTCTGGAAACTGAAAATCCAAGACTAATGTGCCAATTGATTCAGCTCCCTGGTGAAATCTCTCTTTTTGGCTTGGAGATGGTTGTATCCACATGATGGAGAGAAGGAGAGCTCTGGTCTCTCTTTCAATTCTTTCTCATTTTCGTTTCAGTTTTATTACGGCATAATCAACAATTAAAAACAAAATTAGTGGCACTAGTGGTAAAGAACTAGCCTGCCATTTATAATGTAAGAAGTGCAGGTTTGACCCCTGGGTTAGGAAGATCCGGAGAAGGCAGTCATGGCAACCAGTACTCCAGTATTCTCACCTGGAGAATACCATTGACAGAATCCCTGGTGGGCTATGATCCATAGATTTGCAAAGAGTTGGACAGGACTGAAGTGACTTAGCATGCACTGCACTCATGCACACAAAAAATACAACTTGATGATTTGATTCGTGTATACACTGTGAGATAATCATCACAAGCAAGGTTAATAATACATCCATTCAGTTCAGTTCAGTTCAGTCGCTCAGTAGTGTCTGACTCTTTCCGACCCCATGAACCACAGCATGCCAGGCCTCTCTATCCATTACAAACTGCCAGAGTCTACCCAAACCCATGTCCATTGAGTCAGTGATGCCATCCAACCATCTCATCCTCTGTCGTCCCCTTCTCCTCCTGCCCTCAATCCCTCCCAGCATCAGGGTCTTTTCCAATGAGTCAACTCTTCGCATGAGGTGGCCAAAGTATTGGAGCTTCAGCTTCAGCACCAGTCCTTCCAATGAATATTCAGGACTGATTTCCTTTAGGATGGACTGGTTGGATCTCCTTGCAGTCCAAGGGACTCTCAAGAGTCTTCTCCAACACCACAGTTCAAAAGCATCAATTCTTTGGTGCTCAGCTTTCTTTATAGTCCAACTCTCACATCCATACATGACTACTGGAAAAACCATAGCCTTGACTAGACGGACGTTTGTTGACAAAGTAATGTCTCTGCTTTTTAATTACCTCAGGCAATTACCTGTTTCATTCTTTGTGTGCATGTGATGGGAAGACTTAAGATTCACCCTCTTAGCAAATTTCATTTATACAATACAGTATCATTAATTACAGTCACACTTTTGCAGATTAGATTTCCAGAACTTATTCAATTTGTGTAACTAAAACTTTGTACTTTCTGACCAGCATTCCCCACAACTCTCAGCCCTCTTCTGCCTCAGCAACCACCATTCTATTCTTTGCTTCTCTAAGTTTGATTATTTTTGGAGTCCTTGTTTAAGTGAGATCATGTATTTTTAAGTATGAGATATCTAAAATAGCCGAACTTATTGAAACATAAAGTAGAATGTTGTTTGTAAAGGACTCAGGGAGGAGGAAATGAGAATCGTTTAGTGGGTATAAAGTTCCCTTTTGTAAGATGAAAAGTTCTGGAGATCTGTTGCATAATCACATGAATATTCCTCACAATATTGATTTACCATTGTTTTTAAACTCATTTTTTTTAATTTAATATGCTCCTGATAGTTTTGAAGATTTGTTATATATTAAAGAAATTTGGAATTTGGAGGATTGAGATGTTATATCCCTGATAGCTTCCTACTTTATCAAAAGGCAAAAGGTATAAATGTGTAGCTAGTGTAAGCCTCATGACAATAGAGGGTCTGTTATGAACCTTCCCTAGTCTATCACTACCCTCTACAACTATTTCTTTTTAACACTTTCTCCTCTCTTATATACTGAAAACTCTTGTAAAAAAATACCTTAATGTATTTTCATATTTTCCCAATGAAGAGATAAGGATTATTTCAGTCCACTGGGTTATCCAGGAAGATGTTTTTGTGGGTGTGTGTGCTTGCATGTGAGTGCACAAGTTATAAGCTATGATGACATGGATGAAGAGAGTTGTGGAGATACAAGAAAGACAAGTTATTTGATTTACTATCAAAGCTACTTTGATTCTGGTCCATCAAAACTCATAAATATCTAATCAAGCATAGATGTAATTCCTTCCCAAATATATAATTCTGTTTCCCTGAAAAATCATATTCCTATGATTAAAGTAACATTTGCTTTATTTCTTATGATTCTGGCCTTATACCATGAAAGCAGCACTTATCTCTCTTTTATCTGAGTTATATTAGAAAAGATTCTTGTGATTAAGAATCATTTTTTCATATATGTACTACATCTTCTTTGTCCACGCTTCTGTTGATGGACATTTAGGTTTCTTTGTAAATAGTGCTGCAATGAATATTCAGTTCAGTCACTCAGTCATGTCTGACTCTTTGCGACCCCATGGACTGCAGCATGCCAGGCCTCCCTCTCTATCACCAGCTCCTGGAACTTGCTACCTTAATTCCCCTCTGTCATATAACATAACATATTCCCAATTTCCAGAATTAGGAAATGGGCATCTTTGGAAAATCATTACACTGAATACCACACATAGCCATTTCTTATGGAAAAGATAATGATATACCATGGTTGGCCCAGCCTCAGACTGGTGCTTTTAACTGTTATAGGAAAGCTAGTGGCAGGATTACAGAAATTGAGAAGAGATGAAAGGGAACTTAATATTCAATCCTCATTAAAGGGAAAGAGAATGTATAAAATATACAGAAGCTAAGAAAAAAAATAAAACAGGAAATTGATTTAAAGAATATTGAGGGTGGAGTTGGGAGAGGACAGTTGCCCCTCTGCCCATATGTAGACATCATGTTGTTTAGAATCCAGAGAATAAAGACTGAATTAAGTGTTATAGATGTCATGTGATGCTTGTCTTGAAACAGATAAATTACAAAATGAAATGATGCTTTCAAAAATGGTGAAGATAAGTTTGTGAGAATTGGTTGAAAAGAGGTGAGTCTTGCAAAGATCATAAAGTTCTATGGTCTCTTGTTCACTCTTGCCAAAGGGCATGTGGAATTTGAAGAAGGGAAGATTCTATTTAGAAGACATGGAGCTCTGGCATCCCTTAAATTTTTCCTATGGATTTGTGGAAGCTAGCAGAGAGGTGGTCTTGTTTAAAGCACCTCAACATTAGAGGTATTCTGATACTCAGGATATGCACTTAACAAAGTAATTTTCTCCTAAAGATCCCATGTGACTCAGTGGTAAAGAACTTGCCTGACAATGCAGGAGACGCAGGTTTGATCCCTGGATCAGGAATATCCCCTGGAGAAAGAAATGGCAACCCACTCAGTATTCTTGTCTGGGAAATCCCATGGACAGAGGAGCCTAGTGAGCTACAGTGCTGGAGGCCATAAAGAGTCAGACACGATTGAGCAACTGAGTGTGCACACACACACAAAGATCACTCTGGTAACAGTGTGAAAACTGAAACAAAAGATTAGACTAAGGAGCAAGAAATCCTGTTAGTAGTCTATTTTGAGAACCCATTCGAGTGCCTAAAATAAGACAGATGCTATGAAAATGTGAAGATGTTATAACAAAAGTTAAGAAAAAATAATCATTAATATCTAGATTTTCATGTTATTTTCATAATCTGGAAATATAAAGTATGTATTAGGTTCTTTCAGTTTCTATTGACAGAAACTCAAACTAGCTTAATTCATTAGTTAATTCATTTATTCATGTATTCAACAAACATTTATTAAAAACTAGGCATGGTGCTAGGCTTTAGAATTATTACAGTGAACAAGATAATGAGTCTGCCATTGTTGTAGTTCAGTCTCTAAGGTGTGCCAGACACTTTGCGACCCTATAGACTGCAGCACATCAGGCTTCCCTGTCCTTCACTATCTCCCAGAATTTGCTCAAATTCCCATCCATTGACTCAGTAATGCCATCAAACCATGTCCTTTTCTGTTGCCCCTTTCTCCTCCCACCCCCAGTCTTTCCCAGCACCAAGGTCTTTTCTAGTGAGTTGGCTCTTCACACAAGGTGGCAGAAGTATTGGAGCTTCAGCTTCAGCATCAATCCTTCCTAAGAATATTCAGCGTTGGTTTTCCTTAGGATTGACTGGTTTGATCTCCTTACTATCCAAGGGACTCTCTGGAGTCTTCTCCAGCACCACCATCCAAAAGCATCAATTCTTCAGCACTCAGCCTTCTTTATGGTCCAACTCTCCCATCCAAACATGACTACTGGATAAACCATAGCTTTGAATATATGGATCTTTATTGGCAAAGAGATGTCTCTTCTTTTTAATATGATGTCTAGCTTTGTCATAACTTTGCTTCCAAAGAGCAAGTGTCTTTTAATTTCATGGCTGCAGTCACTGTCCACAGTGATTTTGGAGTCCAAGAAAACAAAATCTGTCATGGTTTCCACTTTTTCCCCATCTATTTGCCATGAAGTTATGGGACTGGATGCCATGATCTTAGGTTTTTGAATGTTGAGATTTAAGTAAGCTTTTCCCCTCTCCTCTTTCACCTTCATCAAGAGTCTCTTTAGTTCTTCTTTGCTTTCTGCCATTAGAAAGCATTTGCTATTTGCTTATCTGCATATCTGAGTCTGTTGATACTTCTTCCTGTAACCTTGATTCCAGTTTGTGATTCATCCAGCTTAGCATTCCATTTGATATACTCTACATATAAGTTAAACAAGCAGAGTGACAGTATAGAACCTTGACATACTCCTTTCCCAATTTTGAACCAGTTTATTGCTCCATGTCTCATTCTAACTGTACCTTCTTGACCTGCATACAGGTTTCTTATGAGGTAGGTAAGGTGGTCCAGTATTCCCATCTCTTTAAGAATTTTCCACAGTTTGTTGTGATCCACACAGTCAAAGGCTTTAGTATAGTCAGTGAAGCAGAAGTAGATGTTTTTCTGAAATTCCCTTACTTTTTCTATGATCCAACAGATGTTGGCAGTTTGATCTCTGGTTCTTCTGCCTTTTCTAAATCTCAGCTATTTGTAAGGCCTCCTCAGACAATTTTGACTTCTTGCATTTCCTCTGCTTTGGAATGGTTTTAGTCACCACCTACTGTACAATATTATTAATCTTCATCCATAGTTCTCCAAGCACTTTGTCTACCAAGCCGAATCCTTTGAATCTTTTCATCACTTCCACTGTATAATCATATGAGATTTGACTTAGGTCATACCTGAATGGTCTAGTGGTTTTCCCTACTTTAGTCAATTTAAGCCTGAATTTTGCAATAAGGCATTCATTATTGGAGCCACAGTCAGCTCCAGGTCTTTGTTGTGCCATAGCGGAGCTTATATTCTTATGGGGAAAAGAGACTATAAACAGTGAAGTAAATAAGATAATTCAGTTTGTTATGCTTATTATGAAAGTTTGAAGTTAATGAGTAACTGATAGGTTCTTAAAGATGCTATTTTAGTTACTGTAGGCAGATAAGGCCTCTGCAGAAGTGATGTTTGAGCCAAACTTAGAATAATGGCTTATATTAGGACATATAAATGAAATATTTATGTATGCAGCTAGTTTCAGATATGCATAAAGTTGTCTTCATATCTTTCTCTTTTGGCTCAACTTATCTCTATTTAGCTTTATTCCATAGAGAGACATGTCATGTTATGAGCAAGATAGCTGCTAACTACTTCATATCTACATTTCCATGCAGGAAGAGATCTTTTCTTTAAGAATTTCCTAGCTCTGAAGTGATAATATGCTCATCCATGAAGCGATCACTAGGGGCCAGGTAGATGGTATTTTTGACCAACTTGCATCATTGACTTCTTGGAGTTGGGAATGGGTGTCATAATGGAGAGACACTCAGAAACATAAGTGAGTAGCGGGCTTCTGCAAAGGAAATAGACAAAGGAGGATAAGGAAATCATATAGGCCAGTAAAAGTCTTATAGTCCAATAATATACAATGTTGATTATCTAAAAACATGGGGAAAACATTCTATGTACCTGGATAGGGAAAATGGCTACCAAAATAAGAAATCAATTTTAGAACAGTAAAATATTTAAAATCTGAGATCTGTAATAATGATATAGTAGATATCATTATCTAGACAGGACTGACAATGCTGTGCTTAGTCACTTAGTCACGTCCGACTCTTTGAGACCCATGAACTGTAGCCCATGAGGCTCCTCTGTCCATGGAATTCTCCAGACAAGAATACTGGAGCAGTTTGCCATGCTCTTCTCCAGGAGATCTTTCCAACCCCAGATCGAACCCAGGTCTCCAGCACTGCAGGCGGATTCTTTATCAGCTGAGCTACCTAGAAAGCCTATAGGGTTGACAATAGTCACATAATTACAGAGAATCAGAAATAGAACTCTGAAATCTTTAAAAACATTTGCAAGCTTTTATCTTTCAAATTTTCCTTAAATACATATTATGAATGTTATATAAGATCATATTTTGAACTATAAGTTATAGGATTAATAAATTTTACTTAAATAGAATTCCAAAACAAAAAACACCTGATGAGTAAATTCTACTGGGCACCACTGGCTATCAAATACAAATAAACATGGTAGAGCTGAACTTGAGAAATCAGAAATAGATAGAAAATAAGGGAAAAATTGTCAGGGAGGAAACTCCACTTCAAAAACTAATGCATCCTTTGTCAGGAATCACTTTGACATTTAGATGGTTGAAAATTTTGTTAATTGCTACAAATATTGGGTTGGCCAAAAAGTTCATTCAGGTTTACCCATATGATATTACAGAAAAACCTGACTGAGCTTCTTGGCTAACCCAATAAATAGAAAGAGACTGAAAGTTAATGTGTTTATACACTAAATAACACTCTACGTGTATTTGTGATAAACCTATATGCTCTTTTGATTTTTTTTTTCTTTTACAACTTAATGATGGGTACTTTTAAACAGACCATGTATTAAACAAGGGCATACTGATCTGACAACCAAGTTAATTGAAATGTTAAAAGTCTTCTGTTTTCGATGGGAAAAAGAAATCTTTCAAGAGAAGCTGTGTCCTTTTTAAAAGAGAGATCACAAAACAAGTGAGACATATGATGGTAGCCATTAGAGAGAAGGATGAATGCCAGTTTGTGAAGTGCTGCTTCAGCTGTCTCAGGAGAGTAGCTGCCAAGCACACTCAAGAAGGAAATACAAAATCAGACATCTGTATGTGTGCAGCATCCACCATGTTTGCTCTGAGGAGAGAGAACCATATGAAGCAAGACAGCAAAGGTGAAATCCAGCAAGATAGCCTACTTTATTGCCATGGCAACCCAACCCTGATGAAAAGTAGAAAAACAATAAAATGTCTCTGAAAAAAATCTGTGCTAGGAATACCTTACCAGGTTGAGGAAAGATGCACTCATGGAAAGAGCTTGACATTTTTACCATTTGGTGATTCACTGTAACAAAGCCATGGGTTCTGCGTTTGGGAAATGCTGCTTTAAAAAACATTGCATTTCCTAAATTATTTAATTTGAACTGTTGCTAAATTCAGATTTATATGTGAAAGCTGTAGTTTCAGATTAAAATCTTCAGTGCTATCACAGAGGTCAAAGCGTTAACATTGTCATTCTCCTTGATGCTTTTTTACAATCTTTTGCCATAGTATTTCATATAAATTATGTGTTCAGTAAAAAAGAGAACATTCAGGACATTCTGATATTAGATGAATTAGAGATATATTTTATTTGCCTAGATTGGATTCCCAAATTTCACCCATTAGTTTTTTTTTTTAATGCTCTTTCTTTCTTTAACTTCCTATTTTTTAATATGCAGTTCAGTATGGAGAGAAAACATTTTTTTACTGTTCTGAAAACATTTAACATTCACAACTTTCTAAATTTTCCCAAACTTCAGGCAATTTCGAGTTGCTCCTATGATTGTTTTTATTTAAAAAAGACATCCTGGTTTGTAGAAAACTCTGGGAAATCTCTTTTTTGGTCCTCTTTTTTCTCCCTCTTTTTAAAAAATTTTATTAGAGTATAGGTGCTTTGCAAGACATGTTAGTTTCTGCTCTATAACAAAGGGAATCAGCTATATGTGTACATATATACCCTCTTTTTTTTGGATTTGCTTTCCATTTAGATCACCACAGAGCACTGATTAGAGTTCCCTGTGCTATACAAAAGGTTTTCATTAGTTGTTTATTTTATGCATAGTATAAATAGTGTATATATGTCAATCCCAATCTCCCAATTACTTTTTTGAAAGTCAGCTTCATTGAAATAATTTACATACAAAAAATCTATTTTTAAATGTACAACTAGTTGAGTTTTGACTAATGTATACAGTCACATAATGAACACCACATTCAATTTCTTTGCAATATTATTTTAGTGTTTGTCAAAGGCACTTCAAATTTTACTAACTTGCTTTTCATAAAATATAAAAACTTTGTACCACAACCTCCTTTGTTCTATTTTTGTCATATACATTACGTGTTTATGCTATATACTCAGGATGTTACAGTTTTTACTTCAGTAATAAATGTTTGTAAAGAAATTTATAGATGAGTAATATACACCAAAATATTTTATTTGTATTCTATTTATGTACATTATAGTATTTCTAATATTGTCTTATAATATTTCTACTGTTCTTCATTCCTTCCATTGACTTGAATTACAATCTAGTGGCATTCTCTTTCAATCTGATGGACTTCTATAAGTACTTTTTGCAGTGTACTTGTGTTAGCATTATCTCAATTTTTACTAATTAGAAATACCTTTATTTCACATTCATTTATAAAAGAGAATTTCACTATATATTAAATTCTTAATTGGTATATCTTTTCCCCTCAGCATTCTGAATGTTTTATTTCAGTGTCCTTTTGCCTCCATTGTATCTGATGAGAAATCAGCCATTAATGTGTATCATTATGATGTATGTGATCCAATTTTCAAGACTGATCTTCGTTAGCTTTCAGCTGTTAGACCTTGATGCATCCAGGTGTGGTTCCCTTTTCACTTATACTAACTGAAGTTTCATTGAGGCTGTTGGATCTGTAAGTTAATATTCCTGGTCAAATTTTGAGTTTGGGGTCCCTATTACTTCAAACATTTTTCTGATCCTCTATATTTCTCTTTTTCTGCTGGAACTCCAATTATACACATTTTGTAATACTTGCTATTGTCATACATACCTCCAAATATCTGTTTTGGACCAAATACTTTTTTCAAAGTATTTTTCTCCTCTCTTTGGATTTGAAGACTTTATCTTCAAGTTCACTAATTCTTCTGACATCACAAATCTGCTGTTGAACAGAGAAGTTCTAATTTTCACAATTACCTTTTTCAGTCCTAGAACTTTCATTCAATTCAGTTCAGTTCAGTCACTCAGTTGTGTCCAACTCTTTGCGACCCCATAAACTGCAGCACGCCAGGCCTCCCTGTCCAACACCAACTCCCGGAGTTCACTCAAACTCACGTCCATCCAGTCGGTGATGCCATCCAGCCATCTCATCCTCTGTCGTCCCCTTCTCCTCCTGCCCCCAATCCCTCCCAGCATCAGCATCTTTTCCAATGAGTCAACTCTTCACATGAGGTGGCCAAAGTACTGGAGTTTCAGCTTAAGCATCATTCCTTCCAAAGAACACCCAGGACTGATCTCCTTTAGAATGGACTGGTTGGATCTCCTTGCAGTCCAAGGGACTCTCAAGAGTCTTCTCCAATACCACAGTTCAAAAGCATCAATTCTTCGGTGCTCAGCTTTCTTCGCAGTCCAACTCTCACATCCATACATGACTACTGACTTATTGTTCAATAAGATTCCTTATTATTCCACTAAGAGTCCTTATTGATTTGATCATTTCAATCATTCTTAACATATTTAATTATTTGAAATAGTTTAGTAATTTGATTATTTGAATATGTATTCTTTTAATTCCTTAAATAAAGGAATTATTCCTTCAAAGTCTCTAAATCTCACATCTGAAGCCACGTGTGTGCATGCTAAGTTGCTTCAGTCATTTTCAACTCTGCAACCCTGTGGACTGTGGCCCACCAGGCTCCTCTGTCCATGGGGATTATACAGGCAACATACTGGAGTGGGTTGCCATGCCCTCCTCCAGGAGATCTTCCCAATCCAGGGATTGAACCCAGGTCTGCTGTATTGGTAGGCATGTTCTATACCACTATGGCCACCTGGGAAACCCACATCTGAACCCACTTGAAGTCAGTTTCTATTGGCTATTTTTAAACTCTTGATTACTGTTCACAATTTTCTGTTTCTTTGTGTAGGCAGTAAAAAGTATGGTTGATAATTATGCACAATAGATAATACATTATAGTCATTCTGGACTCTGTTTCTCTGACTACCATTCTGTTTGTAACTGCACTCACATTGTGAAATATGTGTTCATCATGGTATGTGAGTACTGATGTCTCTGCTCAATTTTTTTAAGCTTGATTTCCTTGTGGTCTCCTGGTGTCTGTATAGTTTATAGATTAGTCAATGATTCCAACAGAAATTATGCTCAGGTACCTCCAGTCAGGAATTTTTTCATTTCTACCACCCCAGTTCTGTGTGAATTGAGGATCATTTGCAAAGTTCACACTCTGTGCAGGCTTTCAGTTTCCCTGAGCTCTCTGGGATCTCTTGCACACTCTTAGTTCAGCTGCCAGCCAATAATATTTGAAGAATTTAACATCTAGTTCTTTTCTAATTTTAAATTCCCTCTGAATTTCTACTTGCTCTTCTAGCCACTCTGATACAAGTCCCCTCCCTGAAGCAGATAAAAAGGTGATTTCACCAACCAAACTGATGAGGTGGAAACACTTCTGTGCAAGAATGTCACTGGACTCATTTTTTTATCCAGTGGATAAGGAATTTCTTTTTCTAGTAAACACTTCTCAAGTTGTTGTCTGACTTTAGTCCTTTTCAGCATCCTTAAATTTGTTTTTAGTAATTGTGATCAGTTTTATGCTTTTTTTCTCTTCTGATAGGAATTTCTCAATCACTTTCTAGGGTCATTTCTAGAAGAAAAATTTTCACTTATTTATAATGCACTGAGAAACACAACTGAGATATTTAACACATTAAGAAAAAAATTTCATAGTAGTTACCACAAATAAATTAATTTAAGTACCTGGGGAAATAATTAATATAAGCTATCAGAACAGTTAAAACTCTTTTAAAGACGACTGCGCTTTTGCATCTAAGTCTCCAAGGTTTAGAATAATATTTGTTAATGATATATATTCATGTCAGATGGTACATACAACACTCTCAATATTATAGAATACTATTGACACAATGCAATCATCATAGCTTTAACAGCATATTACCACAAGCAGGACATACATGAAACTTTTACTTGTGGAAGTGAGGGAAATTAAAAAATATGTTCAACCCCAAAATATAATGATGAAATAAACAGGCATCAAATTACTTTCTCATATTAATAAAACATGTCTAAGCCCAAAATGATTATTATTTTTGAGAGAAGTAAAAACCTATTTCAAGAAAACAATATATCTTGATAATAATAGTCATAGTCTACTTTTATTGAGTTCTTACTATAGAACTCACTATAGAACTTACTATAGAACTTATTATGCCAACCCATGTCACATAGATCTCACCTTTTGATCCTCACAGTAACCCTGTGGTTGGTACCATTAGCAACAATTCTGATACAGACTTTTAGAAGATCCATGCCTTCCTGTTGTATAATGTTTGTGTTTTGGGGTTGGGGGCTGAGGAGAGGCCTGCTGTGTCTCATGTTTTTCTGTCTTTTGGGAATATTTAAAGTACTAGGAAGTGAGATCACCAAAGGAAGAATACTAATTAATACACTGAAAGAAATAGCATTTTCTAGTGACAATTTAAATAATTTCAATGTGATTGATAGCTGACTGAACTTCTATAATGTACCCCATCGTCTTTTAATTTATTATCATCTTATATGGCCCTTGGTTTCTTTCACCTATATTACTATAGCATATGTAACACTAATATTTCAGGAATGACATTTCTGTCACAATTGCTGTCTCCTCTTCCATCTCTGCATTTCTCAAATATTAAAAATAAAAACCTAGGTTTGGCTTTTATGCCTTTCTATGTTACTTTTCCTTTTGTCTCATCCATAGATACAGTTTTCTTTAGAATGTCAAATAATTGCTTTCATGATGTCTCTTATATTTGAATCACTTTCTCTATCTGTTTGCAGGTTTCAGTCTTTAATAAAAGTCAAACTCCAGGCTCATTTCCTCTAAGGATGGTTCTCTGAGAAAGAAATTTGTCCCAGTTTTATGATATCTTTTTATAACTGTCAAGCAGTTACAAAAATTTTTCATGTTAGGATCTCCTTAGCAATGTTGTGTAGGAGAGATATCATTAGCGCTATTTTATACATGAAGAACTGAAGTCATAATCGAGTTATTAAAGCCATATTACTAGTAATTAACAAAAATGTTTCTCAAATCCAAGTTTTCTGTATTTCATGACAAACAATTTTTCCATTATGCCACTCTGCCCACACTGTAAAGTATACTGGAAAGTGAGTTTGTGTAGTGTACCTAGGACATCCATCTAACTTAAATTGGTGTATATTTATAAAATAGACACAGCACTGATGCAACTCATTGTTATGGGAAGGATTACTTTTTCAATTTAAATTTATTTATATTTAATTGGAGGATAATTGTTTTACAATATTGTATTGGTTTATGTCATATATCAACATGAATCAGCCATAGGTATACCTATATCCCCTCCTTTTTGGCATCTCCCTCCTACCCAATCCCACTCTTTTGGATTTTCACAGGTTACTAGATATGTTAATAAGATTATAATATTAATAATAATACATTTCACCAAGCAACTAGTTTTTGCAAATATATGGGCATTCCACTTGTATAAGCTCACTAATTCTCACAACATATGAACTTCCCATGTTCTTACCTAAGTTACATTCCTTGACTTGTGATCTTGATTCCATTCCTGTTTGTACATTCAACAATGCTGTATTCTAACTGATGCCTCCATTTTCTCTGTCCTGTTTTCTCCTGAGCCCAGACCAATTTGTCTTTGCTCCTTACCTTCACCAGAACAGCTTTAATTAAAAATACACAGCTTTGGTTCTTATCAAATTTATCAGTGAGCACCACGTTGCTAAATTCAGTGGTCAATTTTCAGCCCTTTCTTTAGTCTATCAACAGTATTTGACCCAGATAATTATTCACTTTTCCTTAAAATATTTTCCTCACCTGGTTTTCGGAACACTAGCCTTTTGTTCCACGTCTTTAGCTACTGTTTTCTGAATTATCCTGTTTTCTGTCTCTAAGCTTTAAAGAATCTCTGGTTTTGGCATTTTGATACATTTTTTCCAACTATACTCATAGCCTAGGTGATTTTTCTCAGACCCAAGGATTCAATACAAAACATATGCTAACTACTTCCAAATTTATTTATCCAGTAAGGAGCATTATCCTATACTGTAGCTATATTTAACATCTTACTTGACATCTCCACTTTGATATCTAAAAGTGGTCTCAAATTTAACATGTTCAAAAATAGACTACTTGATTTTCCAAATGCAGGTCTAAACCCACTCTTTCCTATCTTCTTCCATCCCCTCTAAACTTTTAGTTGCTTAGACTACACCGTAGTTTCTTATTGCTGCTATGATCAAATTACTACAAATTTCCTGGCTTAAAGAAGCACACATTTATTTGCTTACTGTTCTTGACATTAAAAGAATGAAACAAGTCTTACTGATCTAAACTCAAAAGGATGGTAGAGTTAGGTCTCTTCTGTGTTGCTGGGTTTTTTTGTTGCTGTTGTTGTTGTTTTGTTCTTTCTTTTTTCTCCTGGAAAATCTAGGGGTTAACCATTTCCTTACTTTTTCCAGCTTCTAAAGCTTTTCTTTATTCCTTGGATTTTGGCCCTGCATTACCTAGCATTTTCACTTTCTGCTTCTATAATTACATGGTCTTCTTCCTCACACTGACTCCCCTTGAATTCCTCCTAAAAGAATCTTTCTGATTAATTGGCCCTGCCCAACTAATCATGAATAATCTCCCCATCTCAAAATCATTAACATAATCTCATCTGCAAAATCTCTTTTGGCACACAAAGTAATATTCAGAGATTTGAGAGGTTGTTAATTCAGCCTTCAACAGAGCATAAGCCTAATCGGTTCAGTTCAGTTCAGTTCAGTCACTCAGTCGTGTCCGACTCTTTGTGACCCCATGAACTGCAGCACGCCAGGCCTCACTGTCCATCACCATCTCCCGGAGTTCACTCAAACTCACGTCCATTGAGTTGGTGATGCCATCCAGCCATCTCATCCTCTGCCGTCCCCTTTTCCTCCTACCCCTAATCCCTCCCAGCATCAGAGTTTTTTCCAATGAGTCAACTCTTCGTATGAGGTGGCCAAAGTACTGGCTTTAGCATCATCCCTTCCAAAGAACACCCAGGACTGATCTCCTTTAGAATGGACTGGCTGGATCTCCTTGCAGTCTAAGGGACTCTCAAGAGTCTTCTCCAACACCACAGCCTTATAGTCATTCTTAATTCCTCTCTTTCACAATTCACATCCAATGCATCAGTTAATTCCTCTTCTGACATATATCCATAATCGTCCTACTCTTTATGGCCTTTTTTAACCCCAGACTTGTAGAAATCACCATCCTCTGGATTAGAGCAATACCTCCAACTGGTTCCCCTATTTCTAACCTTGCCACTGCTGTAGTGAGTTCTCCACCTACCACCAGGGTGTTGTTACAACTGAAGTCTTCATCACTTTTCTGCTTACAACTCTCTAATGGTTTCCAGTTTCACGCAGAATTATATTAAGAATTATTTTCATGTTTTTCATATCTCCAAATCATCTGTCTCCAGCTTGTCTGTCACCTCTTGCCTTCTTATTGCTTGCTGTTCACACACCTGCAATATTCCTGGATTAATCTTAGGTTGTTTTACACATGTACATTTGAGTTTAGAATACTTTTCCTTAGATGGTTTCACAAGGGTAAATCTAATTAGCTTTAGGTTTCTCTCACCCTTTCAGGCATGCTTTTCTGACATTATCTCAAATAGTCAGTTCAGTTCAGTTCATTTCAGTCGCTCAGTCATGTCCGACTTGTTGCTACCCTATGGACTGTAGCACGCCAGGTTTCCCTGTCCATCACCAACTCCTGGAACTTACACAAATTCATATCCATTGAGTCGGTGATGCCATCCAACCATCTCATCCTCTGTCATCCTCTTCTCCTCCTGCATTCAATCTTTCCCAGCATCAGGGTCTTTTCAGATGAGTCAGTTCTTTGCATCAGGTGGCCAAAGTACTGGAGTTTCAGTTTAGCATCAGTCCTTCCAATGAATATTCAGGACTGATTTTCTTTAGGATGGACTGGTTGGAGCTCCTTGCAGTCCAAGAGACTCTCAAGAGTCTTCTCCAACACCACAGTTCAAAAGCATCAATTCTTCAATGCTCAGCTTTCTTTTTAGTCCAACTCTCACATCCATACATGACTACTGGAAAAACCATAGCTTTGACAAGATGGACCTCTCTGGCAAAGTAATGTCTCTGCTTTTAAATACACTGTCTAGGTTTGTCATAGCTTTTCTTCCAAGGAGCCAGCATCTTTTAATTTCATGTCTGCAGTCACCATCTGCAGTGATTTTGAGCCCAAGACAATAAAGTCTGTCACTGTTTCCAGTGTTTCCCTATGTATTTGCCATGAACTGATGGGACCAGATGCCATGATCTTAATTTTCTGAATGTTGAGTTTTAAGCCAAATTTTTCACTTTCATCAAGAGGTTCTTTAGTTCTTCTTTGCTTTTTATCATAAGTGTGGTGTCATCTGCATATCTGAGGTTATTGATATTTCTCCCGGCAATCTTGATTCCAGCTTGTGCTTCATCCAGTCTAGCATTTCTCATGATGTACTCTGCATAGAAGTTAAATAAGCAGGGTGACAATATACAGCCTTGACGTATTCCTTTCTCAATTTGGAACCAATCTTTTGTTCCATATCCAGTTCTAACTGTTCTTCTTGACCTGCATACAGATTTCTCAGGAGGCAAGTCAGATGGTCTGGTATTCCCATCTCTTGAAGAATTTTCCAGTTTGTTGTGATCTGAAATAGTACAATACCCCAAGCACTTTTTAAAATTTCTGGGTTTTTTTCTTTTTTTTTCGGGCAGTGATTAGTACCTTATACATTACAAATTTCTTTGTTAGGTAATTTCCTCATGGTTTCATTTCAAAGTCCATGACAGCATTCCTATAGTCCTATGTCAGGAATGAGGCTTAGCATACTGCAACCAATCAAAAGATGTGTTGAATGATTAAATGAATGAATGTATACAAGAACAAATAAATAGCTTATTGAAGGTAGAGACCGTTCCCCTTGCTTACAAGCCAGGAAACTGAAGCCATGTTAAGTTGCTTGCACTGAATGAGACATAGCAGAACTTGGATTTGTGCTCACATTTATCTGACTCAAAACCTCTACTCAGGCTGTATGTTTTAATATAATGCCCATTAACAATGCAATCACTTTATAAGTAAAGGCATTTTATATAGTCTAAAAATTATTGTATGGATTTTAGATTTTGGTACTGCTTGTTGCTCCTTGCTTGCTCCTTGGAAGAAGAGTTATGACCAACCTAGACAGCATATTAAGAAGCAGAGACATTACTTTGCCAACAAAGGTACATCTAGTCAAAGCTATGGTTTTTCCAGTGGTCATGTATGGATGTGAGAGTTGGACTATAAAGAAAGCTGAGCACCAAAGAATTGATGCTTTTGAACTGTGGTGTTAGATAAGACTCTTGAGAGTCCCTTGGACTGCAAGGACATCCAAGCAGTCAATCCTAAAGGAAATCAATCCAGATTATTCATTGGAAGGACTGATGGTAAGCTGAAACTCCAGTACTTTGGCCACCTGATGCAAAGAACTGACTCATTTGAAAAGACCCTGATGTTGGGAAAGATTGAAGGCGGGAGGATAAGGGGATGATAGAGGATGAAATGGTTGGATGGCATCACCAACTCAATGGACATGAGTTTGAGTAAACTCCAGGAGTTGGTAATGGGCAGGGAAGCCTGGTGTGCTGCAGTCCATGGGGTCACAAAGAGTCGGACACAATTGTGCAACTGAACTGGCCTGAACTGAACTGCCTATTGCATATATATGATACATAGTTAATCTTTACCAGTAATAACCAAGTTTGTACTGATTTTTGGTATTCATCATAAAATGTTTTTCCTTGACTAACGTGTGGTAGAAGCGGCTATGAGCATATTAAGTGAAGTTTTGGAATTAAGTTCCTGCTTTCATTTCTTTAAGGTACATAATCAGACTGGAATTGTTAGATCACATGATAATTTTATTTTTTTTTAAGTTTTTGAGAAATTATCAGACTGTCTTCCATTGCAGTTGTATCATTTTACATCCCAATCAGCAGTATATAAGGGCTCCAAGTTCTGCAATTCCAAATTTTGCCAACATTTGTTATTTTTCAGGTTTTTGGATAATGGCCAACCTAATGGATGTGGCGGAGAAGGCCCTGGCACCCCACTCCAGTACTTTTGCCTAGAAAATCCCATGAACGGAGGAGCCTGGTAGGCTGCAGTCCATGGGGTCACTAGAGTCGGACAGGACTGAGCGACTTCACTTTCACTTTTCACTTTCATGCATTGGAGAAGGAAATGGCAACCCACTCCAGTGTTCTTGCCTGGAGAGTCCCAGGGACGGGAAGCCTGGTGGGCTGCCATCTATGGGGTCGCACAGAGTTGGACACGACTGAAGCAACTTAGCAGCAGCAGCAGCAATGGATGTGGAGTGATATCTCAATGTGGTTTTGATTAACAATTTCCCAATAATTAGGGATGTTGAACATCTTTTTTGTACACTTGTTGACCATTTGTGTATCTTTGGAGAAATGTTTATTCAAGACCTTTGCTCATTTTTGAATCACGCTATTTGTGTTTTGTTGTTGAGTTTTGAGAGTGTTTTATATATTCTCAATATTAACCCCTTAATAGATATATGATTTGCAAATCTTTTCTCCTACTCTGTGGATTGTCCTTTCGTCCTGTTGATTATGTACTTTTGTGTGCTGCTGCTGCTATGTGCAGAAATTTTTAATTCTGATGTAGCCCAGTTTATCTGTTTTTTCCTTTGTTACCTGTGCTTTTAGTGTCATATCAAAGAAACCATTGCCAAATCCACTGGCACAAAGCTTCTGTCCCATGTTTTTTTATGAGAGTTTTATAGTTTTAGGTCTATATTTAGGCCTCTGATCCATTTTGAGTTGAATTTTTATATGCAGTGTAACGTAAGAGTCCAATTTCATGTTTGCAAATGGAAATCCAATTTTTTTCAAACTTGATTTGAAAAGACTGCCTTTTCCACTTTAAATGGTTTTAGATACGTTGTTGAAAATCACTTGATCATGTCTGTGAGGGTTGTATTTCTGGGCTCCCTATTCTACTCCATTGGTATATATGTCTGTCTTAAGGCCAGTATTACACTTCTTTATTACTGTAGGTTTGTGGTAAATTCTGAAACTGGAAAATGTGAGACCTCCAACTTTGGTGGTAATTTTTAGATATTTGGAAGAATCTATCAGTGAAGCTCTGGTCCTCAGCTTCTCGTTATTGGAAGGTTTTGATTACTGATTCAATTTCTTTATAGCTCTGATCATATTTTCTTTTCCTTCATGATTCAGTCTTGGTAGATTGTGTTTCTAGGAATGGATCCATTTCATCTAGGTTGTGCAATTTATTGGCATACAATTGTTCATAAATACTCTCAAATACTCCTTTTTATTTCTTTCAAATCAATACTAATGTACTCTTGCTCATTTATGATATTACTTCAGCTTCCTTTTTCATACCTTAATCTAGCTAAAGATTTGTCTATTTTGTTGATCATTTCAAAGAATCAACTCTTGACTTTACTGATCTATCATTTCCCATTCTATATTTTATCTCTGCTCTAATCTTTACCATTTACTTCCTTCAGTTAGCTTTCAATTTACTTTGTTTTTCTTTATCTTCTTCTTTAAGAAGTAGGGTTAAGTTTTTGATTCAAGATTGCTCTCCCTTTTTAATATAAGCATTAACAGTTATAAATTTTCCTCTTAGCACTGCTTTCTCTGCGTCCCATGAGTTTTGGTATGGTTTTGTTTTTCATTTTCAACTGTCTTAAATTATTTTTAATTTTAATCTTATTTAAATTATTTAAATTAATTTTATTTTATTAACAAATTAAATTATCTCTGTTAAAAGTGTGTTGTTTAAGTTCCACATATGTGGATTTCCCACTTTTTATTCTGCTGTTTATTTCTAATTTTATTCCATCATGATTGAAAACATACTTAGTGAAATTTTAGTCCTTTATCATTTATTAAAACTGGTTTTGTGGCCTACAATATGTTTTATCCTGGAGAAGGTATTATGTGCACTTGAGGGAAACATGCACTCTGCTATGGATAGTGTTCTGTACATGTGCTAGGTCCAATTGTTCTATTGGTGTTCCTCAAGTCTTCTGTGTCCTTATTGATCTTGATCTGATTATTTTTTGAGATTCGTTTCAATTTATGGTAGTAATATAAAGACTAACCTTCTAAAATAATTATTATACTTAAAATATATAATTGTAAAGAAATGAAATGTGACAAACTGTGAAGATGATATACAGTTCTTCAAAGTTTAGAAGTTCTGATATAAGGTATAAAATTTGAAGTATCAAAATATTGATAATTTGCTATAGTTTATTTTCTACTTGTGTTAAATTCTGTGCTTTGTGCATTATTTTGGTTTATATTATATTCTTTAAGATGAGAAGTAAAGTGAGATTCAGAAATTAAGCAGCTTGCTCAGGATCATGCAACTAGGAAGGTGATTGGGAAAAGGTAGAACTCAAGTCTCTTTATTCTGAAAGTTCTATTTAATTTCCAAAATAAATTTTTCAAGGAGTTAAAATATGATTCCTATAAAAAGACACATGTCAACAGTTTTATTTAAATTATTAATTCATAATGTAACAACTAAGATCAAAGAGTAGAACAAAATCATATTGAGAAGCTGTCAATCTGTGGACATTTTGAAGAAAAATAGAGTTAAAATATGATTAAAAGTTTAACTACTTTATTTCCTAATGGCAATAAAAGCATAATCCTTGGGATTTTTTTTCCTATCAGACATAAATCCACAAGTTGACCTGTAACTCTGAATGGTTATGTTTTAATGAAGAGTCTAAAAATAAAAGTCAACACAGATAAACTTTCTTAAATAATTAATCCCTTATACAATGTTGAAAGGGCATGCTATACTCTCTTTTGATTTTTAAATCTTGTATAACTTTTCTTAATACCATTATACCCTGATGGAAATTTTTTTCTTAATTTTAATTTCTGTGGGTCATAAATTTTGTAAAACTGGCATGGATTGAAATTACAAATGGCAGTTGATACCATGGAGTAATTTTCTTATCTGTGAATCTCCATCCCCAAGTTTTATGAACTTTCCCACAGTTTGTGCCTTACTAATAGCAGTGTGAACTGTGTTTCAAGGACATGTTTTAAAATCTGGGAACATTGTGCTGGGAAATATTAATGTATAATAGATTTGGTGCTTATCTTTTCAAAATTATCTTTTTATATTAAATATTTTTAAAATAAGGCTTATAAAAATATATGATATCTTCTTTGATATCATTGTCAAATATGTATTGCATTTGTCAAGTTTCCATAGTAGTTCATGGATGTTAAGTGTAAAACTTTTACATTTGTAATTTTTTAAAATAGACAGTTATTTGAACAACAGCTTTCAGGTTAGAGTGCCTCTTTTTCCTATACCATATGTTTAGGTCATGCATAGATTATAGAAAAATGAAGTCATCTA